>NC_090930.1:852363573-854863573 GCF_040938575.1 Ambystoma mexicanum | reverse complement strand
TTTTACCACCCTCCAGCAGTTACAGGGAAACGGAAATCTGTTTCACCGTACATTCTCAAAGACTGAATGACATTGCAACATGGATTAATCTATCTGGTTTCGTCTTAAATATCTGAAACTGGAGGAGGTTCTGCTCATTTGTATTTGTATTTATTTTATTTGTAGTGCGCACCTTGCCCAAGGGCCTCTGGGTGCATGTTTTGAAAGGCAGTTACAGGTTACAGCCAAAGAAACATGTTACACATATTTACAAATAGTTAAGAACATTGCATAAAGAAGAGCGGAACGGTCCTAAGTATACAATATAAACAGTGTACAGCCAGTTCACAGGTGAGAGGATTATCAGCTGCATGGATTATAGTGAGGTGGCCAAGGGATCCCGTTCATATAGCCACAATTTGGTTTTATTTTTAAAGGAATGGATGCATGTAACAGTTCTGAGAGCATTGGGTAGGGAGTTCCAGCGCTTAGCTGCAAGGACTGGGAAGCTCGAACCTCCGGCTGTCTGTAGCTCGAAACTAGGAATAGTCAATGTGTGATCCTGTGTAGATCTCAGGGGTATGGATGCTGTATGTTGTGTAAAGCACGTGGACAAGTAAGCAGGGGCTGCATTGTTCTGGGCCTTGTGAGTTACAACGAGTGCTTTGAGAGATATGCGATGTGTGATGGGTAGCCAATGCAAGTTGCGTCTAGTGGTGGAGATGTGAGAACGCCTAGGAACGCTGAGAGCTGCCCTTATGGCATTGTTCTGATTGACCTGGAGTTTATCCAGGTTTCTTTGACTAGTCCCTAAGTAGAGGGCGTTACGATAGTCGATTTTGGACATGATAAGTGTTCTGGCGAGGATCAAACAGTTGCCCGTTGTCAAAAAGGGACGGCACGTTGTGATCAGTTTACAAATATAAGAGAAATGATCTTTCGCAACACCCCTGGTTTTTTGAAAAAATTTGTCAAGTTGTTATTTCAGGTTAAATGCTTAGATGATACCGTTCATAGCGGTCAAGGTGATTTCCACATGGTTTTCTTTTGGCAGTAGGTGGATATGTGGGATTTCTCCCTTCATGCCACTGGACCAGTGGGCTGTTATAGTAGGAGCCTCAGTGACTAGTGACTTGGATTTCTGTAATGCACTCCTGTGGGATGCTACGGGACCACAGACTATTCATCCCTCCCACACTTTCAGACCAGAGGAAATAACATATTTCAGTCTTGGGATCGATGCTTTGTAATAAATTACCAAATTAAATTCTTGACAGCACACATTTTTCTAGCAGCAGGCCCCTGTTCAAGCAGCTGCTGTTTAGGTAGGTGTTAAGTATGGGTTCCAGCAAAGTTAATATCAGCGAGTACAGGCGATTGATTTCAAAAGGCCATATATAAATGTACCAATTGACTGACCAACTCAACCTGGCCCATCCACTACTACCTGAAAGAGGTGTTGGACCTTGCTATTTCCTGCCTATCGCATCCTGCGCCGGAGTTACAGTTCCAGTTCTTCTTTGGGGCCACTTCCACCACTGCGCCACAGCAGCCCCTACAGGAGTGTATGTTGCTAGGTTATGAAACAACTCAGTTCCAAAGACGTACATTTTTGTACTGACTTAGGTAGGTAATCCACCCACTCCCACACTTAACAATAGAGTTCCATCAGTTGCTTATCCAAATCAGTGCCTAGAAACGCCTCTTGTTTTCCACATGGAATGAAACAGACATGAATGCCCATCTTGGTGTCAGCTGCCAAGGCAGGGTAAGCCTAATAGTGTAAGAGCCAAGTGCCAGGACTCCAATGTGGTGCATCCATGGTCTCTTAACTTCCAGGCGGAGATGGTCAGGGATTCTGTGAAAACAGTACATAACATGGCTGTGCAACAGAAGGTGTCACGTCTCAAAGTAAGATGACACAGCCAATAGTTGCCATTCCTCAAGCGCGTGAGGAGGCCGCATCCCTGATGCCATAAGCATGCACATGTCCGCTGAACCCACACCACTCTGGCACACACATCAGCATTTATGTATATGACGTGCTGGTAATTCACCCACACCTACATTGTGCCTCCTACACTTGTGTCCCTATTTCTGTTTTACAGATCATGCCCACATACTGGATTGCACATGTACTAATGGGATTCGACCCATATAGCTATGTGATGCTGAGTAGTAATAATGTGCGGTCTGTGATCTTATGTAGCGCGTCATGCCAGATGCTCTCCGCAGTGCTGTAATTAAAGGTTTTGCGCAATTTAACTGCAATGTGCATTTACCTTGGAAGGATGAAAGGCTATGTTTGCTCCATGTCAGAGATAAGACTTTACCTGAGCTATCCATACAATTACTCTGTGTCAATATTTATTTGCTGCACATGCCCCAATATAGTGATAATTGTACTGCAATATACCAATAATTTACATATGTTTGAATTATGCTTTTGACCAATACAACACATGATAACCAGTAGTCAATGCTGGCATCAATACTACTTATATTAAATAGTAAATAGCACACATGTGATTTGTAATTAAAAATTGCTTATCATATCAACATTCTCTTCTTTTGAAGACAAATGATTGATGAATATATTTGGTATTCTTTAAATATTTCGAAATATAAGTTGATACCTGAAATATCTTATGCATATGAGGCATCTTATAATGGAAATGTAATAAAATGCATGATTATATCAACAATCATACATATATAATTCAAGACACTAATGAAGTGAAGGTATATTAAATCATTCACGGTTAAAACGTAATCATGAAGTTAGTTGAACTATATACATTTAATAGATCATTTAAGAATGTGAACATTGTAAAATGGCCGAAAAGTACACAAAGGTACGGTGCGTTCTCTCTTTCATAGATCGCTATTAAATAGACACTCCAAGATGTTGCCCGGATGTTTGAGAATGGCAAAATCATGCTAAAAGTGTACCTTGTATTGGGAAGAATAGAAACATCTTCTGGTAAGTTTTGTAATTAGTTATTGTAATATTTACCCATTAAGGGATTATGGTCATGTCTTTTATGTAATTGGCTTGATCTTGAAAAGCTCAGTTTAAAATTAGATTAGGAATACATTGAATGTATTAATCCTATAATATCTTTCATCATAAGAAGCACTAGTTTCCAAGACTGAAAAAGTAACAAATAAACAAGAACGACCACTGATAATCATTCCAAAACTAAACACATATTAAGGTAATCACATATGCTGATTTTTAATAACACATTACCAGTTTTTCCAATATGTCAAGCATTATTTTGCTTGGATTTATCCAGATGAATTTGGATATAATAATGTGGTGGATATTGTGCTTTGCAGATAATGTGAAACATACAGGAACACATCCATGAATTACTATCACATTGAAGTTTAAAAAGCTTGTATGAGATATATCATTCAAGTTGTGATTAGGCATGTCCTGTTTTTCCCTTAGTGACCATTCTGTTACACGGTACACAATGATCAATGCACAGAATACATATATAACCTGTTTTGTCTTGTTTATGCGTAGAGCCTGAGGAAGCATGATGTGTGAAAATATTGATTCATCATAGTGTGAAATGCCTGTTGGTCAAAAGTTCTAAACATATCTACTTAGGAATTATAATTTGTGTAAAACATGAAGTGGTTCTAGTCATAATTGTAAGTTTAGGTCAATTTTGACCCCATTTATTCAGGGAAATAACTTACAAAAAATAGTTTTGACTATATTCTAATTTGTATGTCCTATATAATTTAAGAGATAGATCTATTGAAATACAATTGGAAAAATATGTTTGGTAACTAGAATATGCTATTAAATACGAATAAGTCATATTTATATCGTCATATTATTTACAATTCAAGTATCAGCACACCGGTGCACCGATTTATTTTCAATCTGAATGGTGGATTGGTGGGAAAGGGAAGCGTGCTCAGTGAAATTGAACCAGACAACTGTGATAAGCAAAATAATTCTGACCTCCTTGTCCGACAATAATTTTTTGATGTCCAGTTTTGCAGCAAGAACAGATAACAAACTATTCATTGGATAAAGAGAGGTTGTGCCTTTCTGCAGGGAGGCCACTGATGACATGCTAACTCCTACAAGTTGGCAGCTGCAGGACCTCCACTGGTCGAGAGATTAGAGAGTTGGTGTGTTGGTATAGGTATAGATTCAGATTAGGGGAGAAAAGGCCATTTGGGGGTTTTGCGACCAACACTCTTCAGGCATGAATGCCATGGCAGGCAGGAGACTCATCAGCTTGCACTGATCCATCTTTTAGGCGATTTGAGTCCCTGTAATAAACATATTTGTTTGAAACGTTGCATCCTTTTTACTTTCAATCTTGTCTTTTTAAGGTGCTGTGAGGTTTGAATCCAAAGTATATGAAAGTGTTTAACAGAATTGAACCAGGCTTGACATGAGATCCATGATATCATGTAGACACTCTTCTGCTGCCCTTAACAGCAGCTTCAGAATGTTATTGGATGGCGTGTGATTCTGCGGGCGAAGACACTGATGGATATTTGCTTAGCATCTGTCACTGACCAATAGAAATTCTGCTTTAACAAAGGGGTTTGATATACGCCCTCCTGTGTCAACCCTGTAGCACCAGGGGAAACAGATTGAAGAAGAGCACAAAAGAGGCGCACATTTGAAGTTTCCTTTACCGTTCAACTACCTGGGCAGTGTGCTTTTTCCCTCCTAGTATTAAGGGGTAATGTTTAGATTGTGCAGCAGGTGGGTCTACCCACACCATCCTGGTTCTAAACAGGTATATGCACACGCATGTGAGCATACACATATCGTACACTAAGAACGACGCATCCTGAATGTCTTTCGTGAAGGAGCCAATTGGGCAAACCTTCAAAATCTACACGGGAAAGATTGCAAGGGGGCACAGCATTTATAAGAAGAGAGTGCTCAGTAGCAGGGCTGGTGTTGGGGCTTTTTGCCAACATTTCTTTCCACAAGTACCTGCATGCTAGGCAGTCTGCGTATATGTGCTGGCTGTAGGGTCCGTTTGGAACCCTCTGCTGGTGGAAGCTCGGAATTGCATTACCCCAGAACTGGCCCTTTGGGTATGCGTGTGCGTGTGCAACATCATCGCGCCATGTAGCGGCACAGCAAAGCAGCCAGATGGACACATGGCTGGGCAGTTTGTTTTTTCATCCCTATTTTGAGCTGGATGAAAGCAGGTTCAAGATGTCATCTCACATGGACTTTCTTTTTATATTTTTTGCTTCCGGTGCAAAATCTCAAATTGGAGCCTTTGAGTACTAGTAGTCGAGGAGGTGGTGGGAATGAACCCGCACATTTGAAAAGCACATCATTTTGAGGTGGCCTGTGCTATCCATTCCTACTACTAAGATGTATTTACATCTATTAAAGAAAATGATGCAATTTCTTGCAGAAAAGATGGATACATAACAGGCGATGGAGGCACACCCTATGAAGGGTCCCTTTACAACATGGTTGTTCAGTTACGGACCTTGAGGGCCAGCATCCTGACAGGTTTTCAGGATATCCCTCATTAATATTCATGAGGGAAAGTGTGCATACATTTAGCATCATTGTATGCAAATGTATCTCATGAATATTAATTAGGGGTATCCTGAAAATCCTGCATGGATCCAGACCTCGAGTCCTAGGGTTGGAGAACCCTGCTTTACAATATGCGTTGGTTGCCAGAATGAACAGTTGTAATCCATGTGAACTGATTTACAACTCTTCTGATGTAACCATTGTGACCGCTGATGGGTGAGTATGCCTTACATTTTGCTAATTTGAGCAGCTAGGTCTACCTCTGTATGCTGCCAATCACTTTTAGCGTGAGGCTACACTGAAACTTCAATAAAGAATGTGTTAATCGGGTCATTATCCAAGCTGAAATCATGCGCTGTCACTTCCGGTGATGCCACTAACTGGTATGTGTGTACAACATCACGTCCGCTAACACTATGATTTTGGTTAGAGCATACATTTGAAACTACATACAGAGGGCATTCAAGAAGTTCAAAGTAGCATCAAAAAACATGTGGAAAAAACTTCTTGATTCTTGATATGCTGCTGACACCCAACCCCCCCTCCCATTATCGCGAGGATCAATATTTTTTTTTAGTACATAGGCACACGTCCTCTAGGTTGTCGCTGGTGGGCTTTTGTGGCGGGACTTCTATTTTGAACCTTGGACCACCTTCTAAGCTCGGAAGCACTTGCTTTCAGTGCAAGTGTTCTTGTAACCGATAGTTGGCTCCCACAAAGGAAAGTGGAACATAAAATCCTATTAAAAAGTGAAATGCGCGCAGTGTCCGCTTTCCAGTCCATTCATGTGGACGAAGGAGCGTTTCCTTAATTCGCCTTCTTTGCTGTTGCTCGCAGAACTGAGGTCAGAACGCACCCTGGGAGCGACCGGAACGCGCCGCCGGATCGGCCGCCCGGAGTTGGCTGGTGCTCCAGATCAGCATAAAGCCCGCTGCCTTCCCTGTGCCAGGGCTGATGTAACTCACTGGAGTGGCAAATTACATCGGACCTACAGCTGTAACCCGACATTATGATTAATTTGGTCAGTAATTTCTCCTGTTTTTCATTTTAATCGGTGTGACTATTCTGCTGTGGCAGGTCTTTCAGATCTAATTAAGATAAATTTCCGAGCAAAAGACTTGGCTGAATTTTCGAGTCAAGTGCCAGCGTCAAGTGTGAAGACCTGCGGCGCTAATCAATCGGCTCCCGAGAACCACACGGAGATCCAGCTCAACACCCGGCCCAATGAGACCTAAGCAGGCCTCCCCGGCACCGCGATGGGGCGGCCACTCTTCCCAAACCTCCTGGGTGAAAGGAGGCAAACCCCTGCTCTCGTGTTTTAGAGGCAGAGAATTGTTCCGAAGACATCCCTCGAGCGGGCACTTATAAGACATGTGTTTTTGGCGAGGCCTACAACGTTTGGCTTATGTGACCAAAGAGGTCGAGTTTAAAGATCCCTTGTTAGAGTGCAGTTTCCAAAAGTCTGCTATCAGTTCTACTTCTATAGATGCATGGATGATATATAGGGTTATGGATGGGGAGCTATCAACTACGGGATATATTCAACCGAAGGGCCCCGAGTCACACCTGAAGATGATGAGAGTGAACCTTGGGTCGTCTAGGATGTCATACAGAATTCAGAGCTCCAATATGCCCAGAGTTAAACGGTACTCATCTTTAATTCTATGCTGTGCATTGCCCCCTCCCCCGCGCTGCCTTCCAGGCCCCTGATCTGCTGCCCTCTGCTTCCATTGCATCAGGTCTAAAGGGAAGGCATGAGGGGACTATATACACCAATACATAAAATCCCAGGTATACAAAAATGCCAGGTTCCATCTCCGCTCACACAGCAACCCCAAAAGGATTTTTTTTTAAAACATGGCAGAGAAAATTCGTGGTCTCCCTAATGTCAAAGCAGTTGATTGGTGAATTCCATAATCCTTTGCCACAACATCCTGGCACATCATTCAGAAAGCTGAATAATTGCAATTGGCATCTTGTGGAAGCTGTACAAGACATATTGCATCATCACTATGAAGACGGCGGGATAGCGCTTTCTAATTTTTCTAGTAAGACATAAGCAGCCATGGGGGGGTGATTTCCTTCCTCTTCTCGATCAGATCATCCTGTGTGTCCCCCCCCCCTGGACACTGAGCACAAGTGATGGGTGCCCCCATAAAGCAGCAATAGGCTACAGTAATGAGCTCCATGCACGACTTCCAGGCACCATGTAAGTATGGAGGCTGTGGGTTCAGGTTAGCCATGGAGAGGCCAGCTGACGTAGGGAGAGGAGAGGGAGCTTCAACCCAGGGAAGGTGAGGTGTCAAAGTGTCGATGGCTAAGATTTTTGGAAATAATATATTGGATTTTTCAGGGATTCAGGCTCTCTTCTTCATGCTACCTACCTACCGGCTGTCATGGAATGTACACGCATAAGTATGTTAAGTCTGTGCCTACATGTTTATGACCAGTACTTCATAGGTGACCATCTACACTTGCATTTTAATTCCCTGGCCTTTTGAGACGCACAACTATGCATAGTTAGAAAGTATGTGTGGGTGTGGGTGTTAACGGCAACTGCAGTGTGATTTATGTTGACTCCACAAGTGTACATGTCTATTGGCTTTGACGCCACAAAATTTGATTTGGTAGGATTATGTCAACCCTCATAAATGTAATACATGGAGGAATTTAGAGTTTGAATTGGTAACACTTTGCATTTGTGTTTGTAGACAGGCTCATTATAGGTTCAGGGGTATCTCAGCGATAAATCCACGGAGATACCACCAAACTGTGAAACCATTACCACCACTTGGTCCAGTGGTATTACCGCCAGATTACAAGTGGCAGTGGCAGTGTTAGTCCCCATTTCATTGGAGTCCGTAGTACTCCATGGGGGATTTCGGTGATAATACTGCAGTGGTAAATCTTAGGCAGTAATTCCGCCAAGATTTGGTGGAATGGTGTTGCATTTAGCTCCAGCTCATAGCTGGAGGTGAATCCTTCAACTTTCTGCCAAACTCAAAGTTGTGTGGTGCAGTAATTCAGCAGTAATGGCATTACCGCCACATTTTACCTGCACCACCCAACTCTTAATGAGGTCATGCCTCCATACATATTTTCCTTCAGAATGTCATTTAAAGAGCATATGACCATTAAGGCTTAAAAACCATGACCATAAACACATTCAAAGACTCAATTTAACTGATTAAATAACAAGTCTATTTTACCACAATTACAACCGTTCCAAATGACTATGCTTTGGTGCGTCGGTGCATTTGTCTTCCAAAGTTAATTAACTACATGTTGGCAACTAGCATTTTAGTGGATGAAGTCGCCTTCGCCTTGCTCATCTGGACTCCAGTAAAATACTAGTTGTTCATGTTTCCCAAAATATGTATCTATCACAGTCCCTTAAACAACAAACACAATTGGAGGGAAATACAGTGTATTAGCAAATGCCATGGCAACAGCTTGTATTAAGTGGTTTTAACTAAATGTAGATGCCATTTTTATTTTAGTATTGCTTCTGGCGTGAAGTTGTGAATCATTATTAACTCTGAAATCACCCTATTATGTGCATCATCTCATCTATGTTTTGGACAGAGGATGCTTATCTAGTTCAATTCCAGCGACAAAACACATTAGTCGCACACATCTCATGGCACCAACTCCAAGCCTCTATCTGGAGTAATGGAGAATTTGCTCTCCCCATGTTCTGGTCTGACCACACCCAGCCAATGAGTAAGTGAGAGTTTGTCCCAGAGAAAGCAGAATGGAAAGCTGTAGATGCGGACCATGTTAATCTTTCCTCAGATGAACTACTTATCCTTTGAGTACATGTGAATGTGACACATGTAGTTGGACACTGTTAGGGAGAATTTTCATTTTTGTGCTCAGATCCTCCCACGCTCTTTTGCTGGACTTATTTTGAAGTCTGACAAACTGCAGAGGCATCTACTTTTTGTATGGTGACACACAGCACCTTCACTGCAGTGTCACAGAGAAATCCTTTAGATTTCTCATAAGGTTTGAATACCTTTTCTTGTGTAAACTACAGTTCCCAAGAACAGTAAAGTGAAGTTGACATTACTTACCTTCTATCTTTGTAGGTCCACCACACCCCTTCTTATGTGGAGTGCTGGGGGAATACCTAGTAGCCCCTTATCCTACATTCTCATGTAACATTTTTTAAGTTACCCTCACTATTTTAAATGGCTGGTTGCAGTGGTTTCATTTTCCTACCATTGTGCTTTTCTTCCACATGCTGAACCTTGGCTGCAGTATAGCACCCACGGGTGACCATTTTTGTCAAAATGGCCCCAGTCTTCTTTTTTCACCGTTTTCTGTTTGTGAGGTCTTGCTTGGGTTTTACTCTGTACGTCGAGGCCAAGTTGAGCCCTTTCTTCATTTTGCCTTTGGCGGGCTTCAGCCCTGAAGACCGCCTCTGGCTTCAGTATGTCTGGAAAGGAAGGAAGTGAGGGAGGTCCCTGAAACTCCCCTGTCCTTTGTCTTTAGGAATGCCTGAATGCAATAAGTCCTGATTGGCTGGCTGGCTGTGCACAGCCACCCTGCTGTGTGATTGACAGCCGAGGCTGTGCATGAATGGGAGAAACCTGCTTAAAAGGCGAGGGTTTTGGGACTAGAGACAAAGTCGACCACTGGAAGAAAGACCTGATGAAGAAGCCGTGGACAAAGCTTGCTGCATCCTCCTGGACCTTTGAATTGCCCAGTGAAGCCCTGCTGCTGTGCTGAAACTCCTCTTTCTGAGCGACAAGAGAAGCTCCGAAGGGACGACTTCTTCACTTGAGTTAGTGGGACCAACTAACCCCGAGACAAACTCCACTGGACCATTTTCTCTGATTGGCTGTACTTCTTTGCTGCTGCAAGAGCCGAGTGCCAGCAGTCTAGAAATCTGTAGTTGAGTGCAATGTCTGAAAGCTAGCCCGAAGCTCCAGGAGTCTCGTAAGGACCATCCAGAAGCAGGACGACCAGAGCTTGAGTCCCCTCACCAGAGTGCAGGACCCAAGGAGTGAAGGAAGCCCAACCGGTATCCGAGATCCACGGTGGTGCTGTTTACCGAGCGATGAAACCGCAAAGTGATCCGAAAAGAGCCCGTAGTTGCCGACGACATCCAAATTGCTACTTCAGGAGCTCTCCAGACGTCCTCCCTCTTGTCTCCACAACTGAGGCTAAGGAACCCAGGGTCTGCATCGCTGCAACAGGACAAATTCCAGCTGGACCCCTCTTCTTCAAACCAGAGGTACTGTTTAGAAGTTGGGTACTTACCTCATGGTCTTTTTGGCTGTGCTCTTCTCAGTTGAGATTTGCATTGTCAGTTGATTACAGCTCTCCTTTCACAGACTTTACAACTTTTGACCTTACAAGTGATTTCTACAAAACTCTCTAGCTTTGTGCAAGACTTTTATTATCTATGAAGTGCCTCTGCTTCATAGACTGTGCACCAATTGACTTTGGCTCTCTTGGCTCCCTGCAGACTATTCTAGTCCATTGACTTCGATATGTATGTCCCTCACAGGAAGTAACTTGTTTTAGACTGATATTGCTGGGAAAGGCTTGTCTATATTTTATTGGATGATTCAATTGTCCTCACATATATTGAGAACCTGTTTAGTCTGCGAAGTATAACTAGTGATCTATAAATGCCATTACTGTCCTTGTGAATGAAGGCACCTCCAGGTGCTTTTTAAAGAACACCTATTTAAAAATTGATGCTAAATAAATAAATATTTATAACTGAAACCTTGTGTATAATTGTTACTTGGATGCTTGTATTTATGAATGTCAATGCTACAGCTCTACAGCTCACATGTACCCCTCTTGAGATAGGCCTGGCTGCTCAGTCACACTACCAACTTGTGTAGTACAGACCTATACCAAAAGGCGGGTTACCTAATAACAAGCAGCTAAGTGTTGTGTAGTCTCACACAGTGTGACTGCACCAAATCTTACCTAACAGGCACATTCAAGAAGAGATCTCCAAAGATGAAGTTTAGTTGTGAATTTCAAAAAGGTTTACTTTCCAGATGTACTGTAGGGATTGAGATTTAATTCCCTGGACTACAATGCCCACAATGCAAGCACATGTACAGACAGCCTGTTATTTAGGCATGTTTCATGTGGTTGCCCTTCCTCAGGTCCAATAACTATGACTAAACAGAAGGACGTTCTATTACTTGTCTGAATATACACACAAAATATATACAATATAGTCTATCTATTAGCTTGCTTGAAGCTACTCTAGACCACATCCAACACACTATCCCATCTCCTCTTAGCTGAAGGCCCGGCCTATACCTATTTCAATTTAGCTGGCAAAAAAGTAGGGCCATGATGCCAAGGAAAATGCACCTGATTCTCAAAAACCCGCAGGATTCGGGCTCCAAGTCCTGCTGCAAAAAGATGAATGTTTCATGTAGTGCTTTCTACCATACGGTTGCAGCTTCTCGGCACTTTGAAATGACTTTGTTGCTGGTGATCCTTCTGTCTACTTCGGGAACTCGTATCCTGTATCTCTCTCTCTCTCTCTCTCTTTCTTTCTCTCAGCAAAACAGCAAAAAGGAATGCACTGATTGGTCGTTGATCCCTTTCTCTGCATTGACTGCCGCAGACCTCAAAGAGTAAGCCCACTTTTCGGCGCCATAGGCAATTCACCTGTGCATAAATTCTGCATTCCTTGAAAACCGTATTCAGACGTGAAATACTTCTCCTTGTGTACTAACGCACGGACTTGGACATGGGCTGGGAGTAGTTTACAAGGCCCTTTTTTTGGGTTCCACTCCAAGCAATGAAGCAAGCATCTTAAAATAGATTCATTTTTTAGAAGCACATTGTGTCTTTTCTTCCCAATGTTCAAACACTCAAACAGCAACCCTAAACCTAGCTTGCATCTATGATGAATATCAGCTTACCAAATGATTGGTCAAGAAATTCTTTGTATGCCAGGGTTCATGGATGATCTGCAAGGTGATGGTGATACACTCCTTTCCCCACAATTCCCAATCCTTGGTACCTTTTCGCCACACATTTTGCTATTCACAGCACCCTCTACTAGCATGCTGGCACTATTTTCAATAAATAAATATATTTGGAGTATATACGAGCGCCGCACCGAGTAAACTGCTTCATAGAACTACCTACTTTTTTTCTCATTGCTTTTAGACAACAGTACACAGAAACAGGTATGCCAATCTTGGATGAGGACATACCCAAACCGATCCCTTCCGCAGCCACAACATGCTTAAATGCCTCAACATGCTTTCACTGAAAAAAAGATGAATGTTTCATGTAGTGCTTTCTACCATATGGTTGCAGCTTCTCAGCACTTTGAAATGACTTTGTCGCTGGTGATCCTTCTGTCTACTTCGGGAACTCGTATCCTGTATCCCTACCCGGTAGAGGAAGAGAAGCGACTCCGGAAGATGGATGAGAGAGCCTCCTAAAGAGAACAGAGGAGGTCTGAACCGTTTTCCAGGTTCTCGTACATATACCTGTTGCCGTTGCTACCGTAGACCACAATATTGTCTTTGAACGGTTTAAACATTTTAGATCGTGAAAAATGGATTCAGACATGACTTACGGAGAAGTTATGAAGAACCCCAATTATCATGGACACCCTGGCCAGCAATTTCAAGAACATTGCAGGGTGTTCCCCAGGTTCAGACACTGCCTACAACCTTGTTCACATCTATCTGCAATCACTCCATTAGAAAGTGGTTTGAATGAGTCTAGGTTCTCATTCTTATGCTGAAGGAAGTCAGCTGTGCATTCTCCTTGCAGGGGTCCACACTCTGGCACTGCACAGTGAAACTGTACCTTTGGAGTGATGTAACATGGCATGGAAGATAAATTCAAACTACCGGCACCAGTCACAAGATAGACACATATCCTCTAACTACCCTCTTTTTCAAGGGTATGGAGTTTACAGCAAACTCCCGCAGCATGTCAAGACACAAGGCTCTCTCTCTGGCCTTAAGATCGGATGACCCCTACCGGTCCTTTCGCAAAGGCCTCAAAACTTGGCTCTTCTCACAAGACCTCCAAAATGTAAACTTAACACATCTATCTCTTTCCACCCAGACCCCGACTAGAAACATTGCTGCAGACAACATGTACCACTTATGCCAAGAACTCTTACAACCTTACCCGTAACTATTGTACTAACTATGCCTGTAACCTTGCTGTAACTAAGCCTTCATGTACCACTTAAGCCAATAACTTGTACAACCATTATCTGTAACTATTATACCACCTATGACTGCAACCTGCTGTAACCAACACCCCATGTAACCAGCGCCCAGATGCCCCCGGGTTCGGCGTGCTTTATAAATGCCAAAACAAATAAATAAATAAATTAGGCTGTTTCTTCAATGGAAATGTCCCATAGAGACAAGTGAATAGAGTAGCTGGATGCAAGCAATCATAAGGTTAGCTATTCCTAACAAGCTAGCCCTTTTTCCCAGAGGGACATGTGGCTGCATTTAATGGTATTTTTGCAGGAGTAGAAATGGACTACTGCAATAGTATTTGCCTAGGTTATAATCAAAGATTACTGTACTGCATCCACTCCCATCTGTTTATTTCAGGAAAGCCATTAATGACTTACAAAATATCCAGGTACAAAAGTACATAAAATACGATAAAACGCTAATAAAAATACAATGCAATAAAAACACACGCACATAAGCTACCGGGGTGGACCGGTATACCCTACCAAATAAGGGCCACAATCTAGACATTTGATAGGGCCATTAAGAAATCAGGGCCCTGTGCTTTGGTCAGGAATATAAAAGCTGCACACCACTCAAACAGCTTATGCTTAGCCATGATGGGTCGGAGTCATGGATTTCCGCATCACCCTTTGCCAAGGATAGAATAAAATGAAGTGTTCTAGAGTTCTCAGACGTGAGCCGTCACATGAACCGTAACTTAATGCCCCTTCCAGTTACTAGTCAGCTTCTTCTATGTGAGGACTTTTAATCTTCTTGTGGTTAGAAGGGCACAGCCAGTGGGGCACGAGACACTGGACAAGTCAGACGGGTGTCCGCTTGCAGCTGGATTGATCAGGTACTAGATCAATACCGGCTACGCTGAGTCACCCATGCGGATGCAAACCCATTGGATAGAAAGTTGTCCTTGGCCACCATCATGTCCACAAAGGTCAAGGCAGAGAGTTTGTCCATGTTCATGTACTTACATTCATTGAGCACACGACTACCTGAAGAGTGGTTTTCTAGTGCTACGATTCAAGGAGATTAGGTAATGTGATGTGAGGAGGATGCAGTAGTGATGTAGAACCAGAGGAACTTCAGATAGCACCAACATCCGAATGCCTTGGTCAACACCCAGGGCTTACGGTTGCGATGAAAAGAGAAGTTGGAACTTGGAAGCTGAAGTTCAGGTAGGAGAGAGTTCCAGAGTGCTGGCGCCCGTACTGAAAATGAGGTGCCAGCTTTACGAGCACTTTTAACTTTAGGGACCGCTAGCAAATATGAGGAGAGTAACGTGTTCTGGAACACCCAGAAGGGAAAATTATTCCTACAATAAAAGAAGGAGCAGTGTCAGAGAGACATAGGTGAACGGTGCAAAGAATATTAAGTGTATCCACTGAGCCACTGGAAGCCGACAAAGTGCATTACAAAATTGGGTAGTGGGAACAACGCGATGTACTCCAGACATGAGGCGGGCTGCTGCTTTTGGAAGAAGTTGGGGATGCCTCCGCAGTATAAAAGGAAGACCAAAGTATAGAAAGTTAACAAAGAAAAGCTAAACATCTCAGCAAATCTTTTAAATGTCACCGAAAGGTCAGGCATGACGAAGCCAGCAGCACCTCCCAAATCAGCAGTTTGCTCTCATATCATCAAGCACAGCAAGTAAGACAGACTCTGTGTCTTTGCCCGGACCAAATCCAGTCTGGAGGGTCATATAAATAAGTTGCGCAGTGACTGCAGTCTGCAAAAATGTACTAAGGAGCAGGAGAAGAGAAACAGGGTAAAATTAGAGGAGACAATTGAATCCAAACCAGGGTTTCCATTTCAATAGAAGAGATAAAACCGCTTTCTTAAATTACTCGGTTACATGATCAGATGAAGAAGAATAGGGCAACACCTAAGGAACCTCACTAGGCATAGATCCAGGGGGGAAACAGACTTCTGCCCAGAAAACATTTCTACGAGGGCTTCACGTGTGATAACGGAGAATCAATTAAGTGAAGAAGACGGGCCCGGTATTTTATGGGGACATACGCGAGCTGCATTGCAAGGAGAAGAGGCTATCATAGCCCAAATCTGGAATACCTTGCCCTAAAAGAGTTTAGAGAGCTTCGCGCGGGGAGGGAGGAAGCAGCAAGCAGAGAAGACAGATCATTGAAGATAAGGAAAAGTTATTTCTGAACATTATTAAATTGCTCACTACGTGTGGAATTATACACGTGCTTGGCTTCACAAATAGCCTTCTTGCTGTAACTAAGTTTAAGAATATAGTTCAATTTAGCATCCAGATGGTAAGTGCAATGCCAGGCACATTAAGCGCCTTTTTTAGCCATCTTAATATCGTCAAGTGCTTGAGTCAAGTGTTTGCAGTGAGTAAGTTCAGTAGGACATGAGACTTTTTTTATAGGTACCAATGAGTAAAGTGCATCAAATATCCAATTGGTCAATGAACCTTCTGCATCAAGATGAAGCAATGGGGAAGGAGTAAGAAAGAGACATTCTTCCAAGGGTCGGTAAGACTAGAAGGAGAATATAAAAGCGAGGGGACAAGAAACATGGCATTTTGATAGAGAAAAGAATGAGGAGGTGGTCAGACCATTTAAGAGGAGGCACAATTAGCTAGTGAGTGCCAACGATAACATCAAGGCTATGCCCAGCAGTGTGAGTGGCCCACTAACATGCTGTATGAGATTGAGGATGGGGCATAAAGTTCATGGTAGATTCCACACCGGGCAGATGTGCCCATTCCCCCATGGCATTGACCTCACTCAGGTCAATCACATGAAAAGAAGTGTCAAGGAGCATAAGGCACTACCGAAAAAGAATCTAAGCCCGATTGAATTTAATGATGTTTTCACATACACCAGCCAGGGTATGTTGCCGGCTCCACGCAAGGACAAAGTGTCCATTAGTACTTTCCAAGAGAATGGACCCTCAGCATTGTTCTACAGGTAGATCCAGTGGAGGGGGGGCAATCCTATAAGATCACTGATAGGGCTAATACACACCTCTAAAGAAACAGATTTGATGGAGATGGTAATGTGGACACCCAAACGTTTCTTACGGAGAAGATTCTTCTCTATTGGGACATGCTTGTGCCCAAACGTTCCAACAATTCTCCTCCATAAAAGACTGAGTCCCAACAGGCACGGACTACAGTCCCACCAACCCACCACGCCACCTCTTAAACCGTACGCCCCTTATGCAGATTGGCACAAACGAGAGACCGTCCTAAGATTGCACTTGCTCAAAGAATGCAGTTTAAAATGGAATATAGATAGGGTTTCTTTCAGAACTTAGAAGGATTCTATTGCAGGTAATTAAGCCACTCCTAAGCTAGTCGTCTGAAGGGAGTAAGGACTCATCAATGAGTTGCTCATGCTGAATGGGGCACTTTATAAAGTCAACGGATAGTATTGAGGTTTGCTCTTAGAACGGTTATTGTGATTTTAAGTTGCACCTCTCCAATTTAGGGGTTAGGGAGGGACATGGATTTGGTTCTAGAATTGGGGTTTCCATCAAAGACTTCCGTAGCAGATACTGGGATGAGTTTAGACTCCGTAACAACTCACTCGTTAGCTCTGAGGTGATTTCTGGCACGTGAAAGAACTCACACGTTAGGCTTCCCGGGACTCTCGTATGTGCAGCATATAACAACGGCAACAAAGGAACATCTGAAATTGGTCCTGGAGCAATACTTGAGTATCAGGAAGGTTTTTGAGGCGGAGTTAGCCTTGCTTGCTTGAAATTGTTATCATACTTTTAAGTGAAGGGATGGGAGGATAGCTGAGGGGCAACATGTTTGTCTTGGAAACAAGACAACGCAGAGCAACACAGCTTCGAATCCCAATTCCCTCACTTAGTGGTCTCCGGTATTGAGTGCGCTATAAAAGATGAATTAATGAAAGTCCCTCAGGACATGGACAACCCAGAGCAATGTTGTTTAAACCAAGCATACGTTGCAATGGAAATAATGTTGGGGGTTGAGCAACATTGGTAATGTTTTCCCCTTGTAAAATGAGGTGAGAAGGCACTCTGGAACATCGGGGTTCCCTCTTACACTGAATGTAATCAAGCATGGGATAGGGAGGTTAGTTACATCGTGGAAGAATTAATCCAAGATGATTTTTTTTTAATCGAATTTGGTCACAAATATATGGGGGGAGGTGGTGGGTAATCGTTATAATGAAGTTAGGGAAAAGTGGGAGGGGGGCTGTGGGGTGTCTCCACCGCATATATTTGCTGGCAATTTGAATTCAAGAAAACAAATCCCACTAAATTGTATTAGTTTAATTATTTTTGAGGTGATCACAGAGAACCATCAAACATATGGCAGCTTCCCTTGAAGGCTAAGATCGCACTATTGTCATCTGAGTAGAACAGAGCAGCCTCACCAATTGTGCCATGATATTGATAGAAGCCGGAGATACATATGAAAGGTAAAGGCACCCAGTGTGGGATCACTCCTGCTGATGAAGCTTAGTCCTCTGCAGCCAAGGGGACCCAACCCGTTCCCTAAGCGAAGGCCCTTATGTCTAGCTGCAATGCAAATAATCAGGTCTCATGACGAAATACATGGCAGTGAATATATCATAGGAAGAAAAAAGGAAGAGTCATAGGCTACCCCTAGTCTGACCATATAGAAAGGTAGGCTGAGAGAAAGCAGATAGCCAGTGTATAAATGCTGGCGAAAGAGTAGAGAGGCTGAGGAGATTACAGCAAAAACAACAATTTATTTACACATTTTTAAAAAACAATGGGTCTAAACACAAAACCTATTTAAGGGTTTCTTGAGCCAAAACCTCAACACAACATTAGTATTGTTTTTAAACGTCACAGTTTGGAATGGGTGGAGGTTAGTAACATATTAAGTGGAAAAAAAGGTTTGCATTACTACTTTGAACATATAGTAGTATTGGTTGCCGACACATAAATATGTTTCCAGTCCGGGATGGAAATATGACTTCACTTGAGCGTTGTGGTGTAGTTTAGTGAAGGGTCCGGACTTTCATCAGGACGTGGTTCAAGGGGGTGGGTATCTACAAAAGGATAGGAAAGGTTAAAATAGTGTTTAGAAAAAAGGGGGGGGGGAAAGGAGCCTCAAAAACTGCGAGGTCGGAGCCTACCTTGTGCAACGTGAACGGTCAGTAAGGCCGCCCTTTATATGTTAGTCTTTACAACATCCCACTGCAGTGACTTAATAGTGCACTGTTTATTCATTCATTTATCAATTTCTATTTCTATTTTATTTTGACCAATATGTGTTCGGTTGTGCACTTTAGGACACTTTTCCCTTAAGTAACTTTGTCACCACCATTTTTTCAGTACCATCAACGTTTGGACACGACATTCAACTGTCTCCGCTTTACAGCCTCGCATTTCCTCTTTTGACTAAGGTAACCCTTTAAATTATATGATATGCTCGCCATCCTGTAGATTTCTCTGCACTCAGATAACTTGCCGTTATCCATTTTCCCTGTAGACTCCGGCTACAGCGTTCCGCCTAGCTCATTACGCAGGCCTTCTTCAAATGATTACCCATTCTAACCGTTCACGTTGCACAAGGTAGGCTCCGACTTCGCAGTTTTTGAGGCTCCTTCCCCCCCCCCCTTTTTTCTAAACACTATTTTAACCTTTCCTATCCTTTTGTAGATACCCACCCCCTTGAACCACGTCCTGATGAAAGTCCGGACCCTTCACTAAACTACACCACAACGCTCAAGTGAAGTCATATTTCCATCCCGGACTGGAAACATATTTATGTGTCGGCAACCAATACTACTATATGTTCAAAGTAGTAATGCAAACCTTTTTTTCCACTTAATATGTTACTAACCTCCACCCATTCCAAACTGTGACGTTTAAAAACAATACTAATGTTGTGTTGAGGTTTTGGCTCAAGAAACCCTTAAATAGGTTTTGTGTTTAGACCCATTGTTTTTTAAAAATGTGTAAATAAATTGTTGTTTTTGCTGTAATCTCCTCAGCCTCTCTACTCTTTCGCCAGCATTTATACACTGGCTATCTGCTTTCTCTCAGCCTACCTTTCTATATGGTCAGACTAGGGGTAGCCTATGACTCTTCCTTTTTTCTTCCTATACTATTAGCCTTTTTGAGTCAGGCCCCCCTTCAACAAAAAAGAAGGCTCTAAGCCCCCCCTGTTTCTACCAGTGAATATATCATTACGTGATTTTGCAGTTTTATAATGGCACAATATGCACATACATGACGGTATGGCGGAAAGCAATTCACGCCCTTGTAAAATTGTACCGTTTGAATCCACGATGCAATATATTTAAACTGGAAATGCATTCCAAATCCAATGAAAGAGCAAGTTGACAGGACATATAATTCTATCGTAGACTGTTTCAGCGTTATTATTTTTTCCTCTCTAACAACAACCCCACCCAGGCCAGTCACTTCCGTTTCATTTCCTCCCCGAGGACATGACAGCCTTCCTGCACTTTTTTCGAATAATGGTTGTCATGCTTCCGAGTTTTTTTTTCGAAAAGAGACACAAGCATCCTTCCAAATTACATACCTTCCATGACAATCTTCCTGAGTTATATTGTTTTAAACTAATCTGCCGCAGACAGATTCTGAATAATGCAGGAGGAGGAAACCCGCAGAAATACCAAGCAATCGGAAATTGAATTTAGCCTGTCAAACTTTAGCTCGGCTGATCGGTATTGCTTTAATATCCTACAAGCAGGAAAACATTTCATTCTAGTTCATAAAGATCAACGCTGGGGAGGCCACAGCATTTGGATGCAAGTCCATGTCATTTCTTCTGATGACAAAGTATGCAATTGGTTTATCAGCCCGGTCAAACACTTTGAGATGCTGCTGAAAAAGGGGGATGCAGGTTCTTACGAGACAAATGGCTTTTAAAAGTCTCATTGCTCGAAACATTGCTATTCTTGAGACGTGTTCAAATCTCCATGATGATTTATTTATTTATTTATTAGAATTCTCATATATCGCGCCACATGCCCGCGGGCCTCAGGGCGCACAGAAAACAAATACAAAACAAACAGTAGAAGACTGAAGTCGGCAGTACAGGATGGTAAAGAAATCAGTGGTATCAGGTGGCGGGACTTCTGTACTCATGCAGCGCTATATTTATGTAAAACAAGCCCCAAAAAGGGTTTGCTCTCTGGGATTCAGATGGTAGAAGACCTTATTGTCACTCGTTGTCTAGCTATTCATTTGATCAGCCTGGGGGAGGATGAATGGGACCTGCAGGAAATCGATCGAAACTTTGATGTAAGGACTACAAACAAATCGCCACAGCAGGCGCGCAACCCCTTGTCTTCTCAAATTAGCTGACCTTAAGGCAACAAAATAGCAAGCAGACGGCTGCACTATTTGTTATCAAGTCGAAAACAAAAGTAAGGCCGTCGCTACGTTTTGCTGCTGTGAAACCACTGGCGTGGTTGTCTTCCGAGGTTTTGCACTGGGATTGCACCTTTGCTGCACTCGAAGTGGTACAAAATACAAAAGATTGCATACAATCTATAGTAAATCCGTCTCATACGTTTAATTGCAAATATTTTCGGGTCCCCTTCTGGATTCAGTGCGGCAGCCATTTTAGTGGGCTTTATGGCAATTCCAATGTTTTCCCGCCCAAACTATTCAAAAGCCAGCTTGTGAAAATAGCCTCAGAAAATGAACTATAAGATACTGAGAAGGGTGACGGGCACAGGCAAGTCCTCGTGGATGATGTTGCCAGTCAGGAGGCGGGGATCTTTGTGGGAATCAGGCCTACGTCTTATCTGTGAAAGTGACAGACCATCAGCACGTGCAACTAGGATTAGGTAAATGTCATGACTGGTCTACTTTGCTCCGAAATGGGGTAAATCACCCTAAGCAATGGATCCACAACCGTGTGTCACACTACAGGAGGCAGTCTTGACTGGGGGAAGAATCCCCACATCACCTTTGGTGGTGTGCGCCTTTTTTAGGAGAAGGCCTGCATCGTCATGGAACTTGGTTTTATCAATGGTTTTCGATCCCAGGATCTTAGCATGACAGTACGCCCTGTGACGGTGGGTTATTATCAATCAAGTGGGCAGATTCCGGTTGACCCCCCTGGACAGCCAACAACAGGAGGCGCCCAATGGTGCCGAAAGCACCCAGGGCCATGCACATCCACACACATTTGCAAACCTGGGGTGCAGCACATGTCACCATCCAGACCAGGCCTTAGAGGTGGGCGAGCCGGGCGACAGCCCGGGGCGCCACGGGCCCCAGGGCACCTTTTGCCCCACCGCACCAGCTCGGAGGAGTCTTTCAAGGGCTCCCCGAGCTGGCGTTGTGGCAGAAGGCACAGCAGGTGGCCTTTTACAGTAAAAAAAAAAAGTGGCCCCTCATGGCACCGCCACCTTCTACCCTGCCCCTTGTTAACTAGGGAGCGCGGTGGAAGAGGAGGAGGGCGCCAATTCTTCCAGGGCGCTGCTGCCCTTAAGGCCGGCCCTGTCACCATCACTGCACTGTAGGAGCAGATTGTGACTAGGCGTGTGCAGTTGAGGGCATGACAGTTTTCACGGGCACTGTGCCCGAGTCTGCATTCACCCATCCAGCGTAACATCCTCAATTCCACTTACCATCTCACAGGTGAAACCATAGCATGAAACAGATTTTACAGGCAATGTGCCACAAAGTCTTTTTGTTCTGTCCTTTTGCCATTTTGTCCCTTTGCCGTCACCCAGTTCGAAGACCTCAGTATTCCTTATTTGGGCATGCAGCCTCCGGCGAAAACTGCATCTTCGAGGGGTTCCTGCATGTCACGTGTGCTAGTGCCCAGGAAGAGGCTGGGACTGTCTGGTCCCAATCCACACACTGGTGCCAGTATGTCTGGTAGCCCTGAATTACTGAAACCACTGTAGGCCACGACTGTCCCACGTATGGCGTGCAGGCAAGAGAGCAGATCTTTCATTGGTTAGCCTAGATTTGGGTGCAAAGCGAATATTGCATAAGAGAAGGGGATCTGCATCCATTCCAGGCTGATCACTTGAAGTTCACACCAAACTACAGAAGGAGCCAAGTATCCTTAACCAATGAGCAGACTCCTGGAACCGCTGGGGTGACTGTCACTCTAAGTGCCTGCAGACCTGCCCAACCGTGTCCTGAGATGTGCTGCACCAGAACTATCCTTTTCCTTTCTTTGAGAGCTGCGTAAAGGATATGTCCCACCGAGGATGATCGTCCCAACCTGCAGCCACTGAGAGACGGAGTGTCCTGTAACTGCAGGGGTGAAACCTTCTAGCGAAGTGGACGAGACTGGCAAAGTTTTGTCTGGACTGTTTCGAGGGTCAGTGAGTACTTGCATCACTTACCGGTGGCCCCCTGGCACATCAATCTGTTTTTAGGCACGAGAATCCCTCAAAAGAAACTCACATTAGCTGGGCTAGCCTGCGCTCCACAGCTAATCCCGAACTCCAAAGGTCACTCTTTCTGCAAGGGTAGACCTTTCCCAAGGAGTAGGGCCTTATTCTTCATCGCCTCAACCCCCTTCCTGAACAGCTACAGCTCGCTGAAGAGAACTTGCTTTTTGCTTTATGCACGACCGCACGTTGTTAATGCACTGCTGTACATTGAGCATAAGGCTCCTCACTTCTTTGGGCTGGACTGCATAAAATTGTGACTGACTTCGAAGAACTGTCTAATGCGATATCTGTGTTGAACTTACCTCTTCTGTTGCAGGTTGCGGTTATTTTCTCCCCCTTTCATCAGCATTAGGCTAAATGCATTTTGTACATATGTTACATAGTGAAAGCGTGTGTAATAATTGTTTTATTACTACTGTGGTTTACTTGTGTTTTGTTATAAATGTATTTTTAATATACATCTGTCTAAGAGTAATCTGTGGAGTTTTACTGTGTGTGCTCATTGGGGGCTTCCGATCACTCTCACCCTCCTGAGACTTAAGGGGTCATTCCGAGTATGGCGGTAGCCATGGAGCTATTAGCTCCATGGCTGCCTCCCATACCGGTACTGAGTCCGGTGTTGTTCAATGGGGACTTACCAGTCCATTCTGACCCTGGAGGGACCAGTAAGTCCCCATTGAACAAACCATTCCCCATTCCCATTTGAGCCCCCGCGAATGCCAAGCCATTATTTGCGCCCTGGCCCCTTAGAGGGACCCGTAAAGGACGTGTGGTCCGACCACACGTCCCTTACGGTTCCCACTAAGGGACCTCGGAATTGGGTGGTAGGGGATTACCGGCACCGGTCTCCTTACTGGTGCCCGGTATCCCTGATCGCCCACCTCGGAATGACCCCATTAGTCTTGACCGCCGGCCGACCTACCGTCGATTGGTCTGGTTTGTCTGGAAGGTTCCCCTGTTACACTAAACTAGGGCGGCCTCCTAAACTTCTGCCCACCAGGACAGAGTTTAGAAATCCATTTTAACACTGGGAGACTTGCGAGGAGAGCTGGTGTCTCTAACAATGCCAGTGTACACAGCACAGCAGTAAAGATCACAGGAGCCCACCTGCTGCTGCCTTTTGAACAGTATTTTGCTGCTTGCACACTATGTTTACATCACATAAATACATACATACATACACATGGCAAGATTGGCAAACTAGAGAAGGTGTCCCGCGTTGAAAGTGAAATGCCTTGTACCCAGGCCATTTGAAGGCTATTTTGGAAGAATTCCAGACAGCTAATAAACTGCTTTTGGCAAACAGCTGAACGACATTGATTCCATAGATGTTTTTTGCTCGGCCTGGCTGTGTTTGACACAAGAAATATTGAATGGAAATTGATTTATGCATGCTTAAATACTGTGATAAATTTGGTGACTTCATTTACTTGCCCATATATTTTCAATTGGTACCATGGTACAGTACCCTAATAAAATAAGGCCGTACCTGGAGTGGATTTGGTGGCGTAAGTGGTGATGGAAGGCTGCGTCCTGGTGACTGGCTGGATTTCTGAGGCGAGCCGCAAGGCTGCTGTACAGGGGTTTGTTGGTTTTGGCTTTGAGGCTGAATTTGGTTTGGCTGCTGATGGTGCTGTTGCTGTTGGTGTTGCTGCTGCTGCTGTTGTGATTGATGCTGCGGCTGCTGGTGCTGGTGCTGACCCACCTGTTGCTGCTGTTGGCTTTGTTGCTGCTGATGATGCTGTTGCTGCTGATGTTGTTGTTGTTGGTGCTGAAGTTGCTGAAGATGCTGCAGTTGTTGGAGCTGTGAATTCAAGGATGAGGTAGCTAGAAAAGCCAAACAAGTATACATGTCAGCAGGCTACAGCTGGGTGACTATATAAGCACATGTGATGCAGTCTTCACCATGAGTAGTGCACGTGCCAATCAGTCTTTGAAGTAAGCACCTTTACCCTGTTTTCACTGTTGCCTCGTGCCAGCGATTGCACAGCACTTAAGAACAATAATGTACAGTGTTTAAAGCAATAGAGCAAAAAGAATACCCATAAAGGATTGTAACTCAAAAACAGTACAAAAAAGCATCATCACTGCACTTTCTGAGGGGGTGTTCCCTTATTTGAATTTTTCCAAGACAATTAGAAAATCCCCTTTCCACATGTTACAAATACATGATACAATAATAATAATAGCACGCATCATTAATATTAATAATCATAATAATCATAATAATAGAAAAAGAGGTACGAGTGCCCCTCTGCGAGAACGAGCACAGCCTCGTGACCTGTGATATGGCAAAGTGCCCACTCGTGAGTCTGCAGCCACATTTTAGTTCACTGTACCTTTCACAAAGGAGGAATAGCCTTTTTCATATCAGTCTTTGTCCCGCCCACTTGAGCAGTCCAGCACCGAAATCCTAGGCAATCCTCCTTTGAACAAGAGTACCAGCAGCATCCCCAGACACGTGTTTTGGCTTAGTCGGGCCTCATCAGTGACGTGGAGCTGTGCCTCTCTGAGCACAGTGAGCAAGGGGTCCACATATGGATAACTCTAGGTAACTTAGGGTGACAAACCCTAAGTTCCTTAAACATAGAAAAAGAGGTATGGGCGCCCATCTGCGAGAACGAACACGGCCTAATGACCTGTTCTTTGGGAAAGTGCCCACTCTAGAGTCCGCAGCCACATTTTAGCTCACTGTACCTTTCACAAAGGAGGAATAGCCATTTGCATATCAGTATTTGTCCCGCCCACTTGAGCAGTCCAGCACCGAAATCCTAGGCAATCCTCCTTTGAACAAGAGTACCAACAGCAACCCCAGACACTTGTTTTGGCTTAGTCGGGCCTCATCAGTGATGTGGAGCTGTGCCTCTCTGAGCACAGTGAGCAAGGGGTCCACATATGGATAACTCTAGGTAACTTAGGGTGACAAACCCTAAGTTCCTTAAACATAGAAAAAGAGGTATGGGCGCCCATCTGCGAGAACGAACACGGCCTAATGACCTGTTCTTTGGGAAAGTGCCCACTCTAGAGTCCGCAGCCACATTTTAGCTCACTGTACCTTTCACAAAGGAGGAATAGCCATTTGCATATCAGTATTTGTCCCGCCCACTTGAGCAGTCCAGCACCGAAATCCTAGGCAATCCTCCTTTGAACAAGAGTACCAACAGCAACCCCAGACACTTGTTTTGGCTTAGTCGGGCCTCATCAGTGACGTGGAGCTGTGCCTCTCTGAGCACAGTGAGCAAGGGGTCCACATATGGATAACTCTAGGTAACTTAGGGTGACAAACCCTAAGTTCCTTAAACATAGAAAAAGAGGTGTGGGCGCCCATCTGCGAGAATGAACACGGCCTAATGACCTGTTCTTTGGGAAAGTGCCCACTCTAGAGTCCGCAGCCACATTTTAGCTCTCTGTACCTTTCACAAAGGAGGAATAGCCATTTGCATATCAGTATTTGTCCCGCCCACTTGAGCAGTCCAGCACCGAAATCCTAGGCAATCCTCCTTTGAAAAAGAGTACCAACAGCAACCCCAGACACTTGTTTTGGCTTAGTCGGGCCTCATCAGTGAGGTGGAGCTGTGCCTCTCTGAGCATAGTGAGCAAGGGGTCCACATCTGGATAACCCTAGGTACTTAGGGTGACGACCCTAAGTTCCTTAAACATAGAAAAAGAGGTATGGGCGCCCATCTGCGAGAACGAACACGGCCTAATGACCTGTCCTTTGGGAAAGTGCCCACTCTAGAGTCCGCAGCCACATTTAGCTCACTGTACATTTAACAAAGGAGGAATAGCCATTTGCATATCAGTCTTTGTCCCGCCCACTTGAGCAGTCCAGCACCGAAATCCTAGGCAATCCTCCTTTGAACAAGAGTACCAGCAGCATCCCCAGACACGTGTTTTGGCTTAGTCAGGCCTCATCAGTGAGGTGGAGCTGTGCCTCTCTGAGCACAGTGAGCAAGGGGTCCACATATGGATAACTCTAGGTAACTTAGGGTGACAAACCCTAAGTTCCTTAAACATAGAAAAAGAGGTATGGGCGCCCATCTGCGAGAACGAACACGGCCTAATGACCTGTTCTTTGGGAAAGTGCCCACTCTAGAGTCCGCAGCCACATTTTAGCTCACTGTACCTTTCACAAAGGAGGAATAGCCATTTGCATATCAGTATTTGTCCCGCCCACTTGAGCAGTCCAGCACGAAATCCTAGGCAATCCTCCTTTGAACAAGAGTACCAACAGCAACCCCAGACACTTGTTTTGGCTTAGTCGGGCCTCATCAGTGACGTGGAGCTGTGCCTCTCTGAGCACAGTGAGCAAGGGGTCCACATATGGATAACTCTAGGTAACTAAGGGTGACAAACCCTAAGTTCCTTAAACATAGAAAAAGAGGTATGGGCGCCCATCTGCGAGAACGAACACGGCCTAATGACCTGTTCTTTGGGAAAGTGCCCACTCTAGAGTCCGCAGCCACATTTAGCTCACTGTACATTTAACAAAGGAGGAATATCCATTTGCATATCAGTCTTTATCCCGCCCACTTGAGCAATCCAGCACGGAAATGCTAGGCAATACTCCTTTGATTGCTGTTGGTACTCTTGTTGAGAGGAGAATTGCCTAGCATTTTGGTGCTGGACTCCTCAAGTGGGCGGGACAAAGACTGATATACATATGGATATTCCTCCGTTTTGAATGGTACAGTGAGTTAAAATGTGGCTGCGGACTCTCGAGTGGCTACCTTTCCGTAGAACAGGTCATTTGGGTGTGTTTGCTCTCACAGAGGGGTGCAAGTACCTCTTTTTCTATAATAATATTAATAGTTGCAGTATTAGTAGTAGAAGCATTCCGAGTAGTAGGAGTAGTATTAGTAGTAATGATAATCATATCAATATTAACATTACCATTATTGTATTATGGTTATGCTGGTTGGAGCCAATGTGAAGATACCATAGCCAATACATTGTTCTGCAAGGCAGATATTTAAGTGTGATTTTGGGACCATTCTCAGCCTTTGTGTAATTATAAATATACAACTGATAGTATCAGGCTTTTAAGGGGATATCACATGTTTACAAACTTGACATGTGTTGCTACTTTCTATTTTTATTTTCAGCACATTTTCCAGCAAAAAATCTTTCTCTCTATCTTATCTGTAATGAGATTGTATGTCTTTTTGTTAGCTAGAGTGGCTTCCATTGTGTGAAGCAGCCTCAGAGAAGAGGATAGGCAGTCTGGGGATCCATTATAGTAGCCACGGTGACAAATACAAGGTTGCATTTTCTTTCACTTTCACTCAACAACTTTACACATTTAGTAATCCGGACCCATCAGTAGCAGTAATACCAAGAGCAGTAATAATAGTGCTAGTCATTTTGCTGGCAGTAATAGTAGTATTATTAGTGCTAGGAAGTCATGTGATATATATACTTCTTGCAGTTCTAGTATTACTAATATTAGAAGTATGATACCACCTGTGTACTATCAATGTAATCGGTACTGCCAATACAGGTGCTACTACTTTTACTGTCATCAGAGGTACATCCATCACCAATAGTAGTATTTATATTAGCAGTGCTACTATAGGTAACATCTCTAATACTAATACAATGAGCACTAGTAGTGGAATCAATAATACTTCTACTGGTGGCATAATTGGTAATACTACTATTAGTGGTACTATCACAGCTACAAAGAAGAAGCAGAAGTAATATTATTACTAATAGTACTAGGAGTAGTAATAGTTCAACTACAAAAATATGTAGAACTACTTGTACTGGAAAGTACAACAACTACTTCAACTACTAATAGTAATAGACCAAACAGTGCTACTACCACAAACAGTAGTGGTACTTGCGGTACTATTAACAGAGCTATAACTACCAGTATTATTACAATTGCTACTATTGCTAGCACTGGCCTTGGGGCTACTATTAATGTTGATGCTATTTGTCCGACTATTCCTAGGACCACTGCTGGCAGTACTAGTATTGCTACTATGTGTAGTATTTGAACTACTATTAGTGCTACTACTCATAATACTACTGATACTACTGCTACCACCAGTATTGATTTTGCTTTTGGACTGCTGGTGTAACTTAAACAAAGCTACAACCTTGTACTATGCATTTCTGATCATGCAATGGACATGTGGACTACACTTGCGATCCTGTTTGATGGCACTCCTTGTCTCGAGAGTGGAAGACAGTTCACAGTGTAATCTGATTAAAGTGTGTCTTCTATAGCTGAACATCTTCCATGTTGGGTGTCTCTTGGAACATGGTTCTGGAAAAAAAGGTTAAAGGGAGGGGAGAGGAGGATTAGTGAGAGGAGAAGGAGAGTCGAGTGTGAAGTCTGAAGTGTTGCGCATTGAAGGCCGGAAGAACCCACTTCCTGTGCCTTCATATGTTTCTAACTGGCTCCCAGTGATGACTCTTGGGGAGTGACAATCCAAAATGGTATTGCAGGTATTAGTAACCCACCCGACTTATTGCCACTGAAGGTTTGCCAGTAGACCTGTTGGTATAACTGTTGTGCTGTGTGTGTGTGCGGTGGGAAGGTTGAAGTGATGCAGAGTTATGCAGAGTAACCTCTGCATGGCACTTATGGAGGTAGCTTGAGGTGATGATGGTATACTAGCAACTGTTCAGCTGCTTGTGTGTGCATGAGCGTAAGTAAGTGTGTACATGCCTAAGTGTGTAAGTCTGTAGTAAGAAGTGTACAGTGGGAAGAGGACAAATTTGAACATTGCAGTCGGGAAGAGGATCCTGGGCTGTGAATGGTAACTGATTGTATTCTTAAGCAGATATTTCGGGCCGGAGATGGTAGTTCGGCCATGTTCCAATTTGTCTTGTCCCAGTGTATTCCAGTTCTCCTGCACATGACTAGATGCACCATGTCCATGGGTGTGTGGGCAATAACTACCTGATTAAATTGTCCATTTGGGCAGGTCTAACAACATCTTTGCGATAGAAGGGAGGACTTGGAATCCTAAGTGTATTGTAGAAGGCACCTGGATAGGAACCACCCAATTCCACCCACCTTTCCACAGTATGTCATCTTGTATTATGGATATGACCCAACCTGGGCCTGTGCTCAAGGGGTGTACATTGTAGAGGGTGCGTGGACAAGGTCAACCTGAATAGGTCCATCGTTAGGAGACCGCAACAGTGACCAGATTTAAGATGGGCCTTAAGAGCCAGCTTCTCTCCCAAAAGAGAGCCCCAGAATCATAGAGAGCCACCATACCTTCCCCCTACTATCTCCAACCACTGTCACCACTGGACTGCATATCTGGCATGCGCTGCTCCCATTTAGTGTTTCCAACTCTTTCCCCAACACCAGCTGGGTATCAACCACTTGATCATGACTTTGTGTCGTTTTGTAAAGTATGTGGCAGTATCAGTGCTCAACGATAAACCCCCTGTACGGAGGGTCTTGGTGAAGCACTTTTCATTTTCAATAAATAAATATAAAATACAAGCTAATGCATAAACACGCAAAGTGAACCTTGCAAATACTAAGGGCTCAACATGTTGTAGGCTTTATATTTCAGGTGGACAGGAGAATCAAATCACGTGACAGCCCGTGCCATGCCATGGACTTCACCTGTGCTGGATGTGAGAGCCTTGAATGGGAAAGGTTCCCTGACCACAAGGATCTCAATGGGTATCCTCGTGAGGTTGCTAGGGGACACCATATCTGCAGAAGACCTGGTGGTCTGCTGTACAGCACTTTCACCAACATCATTCAGTACTACAGATGCAATGTCCTTATTGGACCCATATCCCTAGCATCTGCGTTTCCATGGATGGTGGGCGGGCGGGAGAGGGAGTTTGAAGTCTGCGCCCTGATGCAATTGTAGTCAGACAGGTTCCTGAAGAAGCATTAACAGTGTATACCCCTATACCGGGCATCCTCTGGCTGTCCCTTTGATTGTGTAGCGAATGTACGAACTCCCAATTAATGAATCTTGCCTAGTATGTTTCTCTATTGCGCAACACTGCATGTTATGGCCAGGCATTGCTCAGCTATGCTTGGAAGTTTCCGCTTTATCGTACTTTAGTGTGTGTCCTGCAGTTTCATGCATTTGTCACGACATTACCACACTCTGGAAATGTTTTAAAACTGCCTTTGCCGCGCATTTGAGCTCACGGAGCTACGGGAACATGTGCAAAATAAGACAACTCCGCCCCTCTGTCTCTGATTTGATGGGACAGCTCGGTAGGGTGACCAGATTTTAAAAGTAAAAAACCGGGACAGGGCAACTAACATAAAAGTAGGACTAACTTTATAAAGTGGCTGGCAAGGCACTACACTTCAGTAGCAGTTGGGGGACAAGGGGGTTTAAGTGTTACTGTTCAAATAAACACATATTTTAATTAATGTATCACTAATTCATCACAAACTAACACTATCTTAGGTTGCTGTGTGTGACAGCTATGAAGACCTACTACTGCAATTTCCAATGGACAGAGCTCCAATTTACGGGACAGTCCCGCAAAAGCAGGACGTCTGGTCACCTTAGAGCTAGGTAGGCTTCTGAGCCACGGTTAAGCGCGCAGGTCTGCGCATCGCTCAAAGCCCAATGCAAATCTCCTGCCTTTGATTGCATTTCCGCTGCCAATTCGCCGGGCCAGAAACACAATTGCAGGATTTCTAATCCGGCCTCTTCTTCACACAGTAATTGAAGTTGGAGCCGGCGAGTAGAGACTAAAGCTCAAATTAAAGGCCACGCAACGCAGAGTACAGGTCCGCCACATTTCCTCAGTGCACGCGGCTGCTCTACTGCGCCCTCCTGTTCCGCCCAACAATGAGAGCTTTCTGGCTTGCAATGCAAGCGCCGGGTTTAAGCCGAAGAACCAATCACCTTGTGACGGAAGCGTGAAACCTGAACATTTTACACATCTCACCATGCACATTCATTTAGCGCGGGCCTCCTCCGCCCCGCCATGTTCTCTCAAGAGGCCACCCAGGCAAGAAATCAGGCACTGCATAACTTTTAAGCCTTTATTCCAGCATATATTAGGAGCCCTACTTCACGGATCGCACGCGTATGCTTATACATAAACCTATTTTTTTTTAGCAACTTTTACTGGCACAGAAGTCAGCGCACATAAAATGGCAATGTTCTCAAGAATATTGTTCACGTGTTGCTTCATGTTCAATGTGGAATTTATTTATTTATTTAAATGTTTATACCGCGCCACATGTCCATGGGCCTCCGAGCGCGCATGAAGACGAGCAAGACGCAAAAAGACAGACAGCATCAAGAGCAGAGAGTGGTCAGAGGCAGACAGGGGAGAAGGCAAACTACGTTCAACCTGGCTATTGGACGTAATCCCTTTAATTGTGAATTGTTTTAAAGGGAACGTAACGTAAAGTTTTAACAAAAATAAAATATGTTGTGCCTTACAGCGAATGTTTTTAAATTCTCGGACTGTGAATCCCTCTTTTTACATTTTAAATTATCGGACATGTCTATGCGTGCCTTTCTCCTAGACCACTTTCCTAAATACCCTTTGTTTGCAGACACACTCTTCAGGTTGAGCGCCACCTTTCTTCATCCTGGGAGATTGCAACTTGGAATTGAAGGAAAATGGTTACAGAGCAATCCAAACTCTCTCAGCAAACCCTGACCCCCTCCTCCTCAGCTAATAAGTGAGGTGCCCACACACACAGCCGGACACACAGACTAGACAGAATTGTTGCCAAGGGAAAGGTAGACAGACCAGTGGCACTCACTTCTCCCTGCTCTCGGGCGATCATCGCGCAATTCCATTCACCTTAGACACAACTGTTGCCACTCTGGCTAATAATGCCAAGGACCAACTACATCAATCGAACCATGGAAGGACATCAAGTTGGACAAAAACCTTACAGCCCTCCAAGATTCTAAACCTCACTCTGCCTTGTCTCGGTACTCTGGAACCCCAGACGAGGGGCTCCACCCTTATAATGAATGGAGAACACAAGCTCTGGATGAACTTGCCCCAAAGAAGGCCTTCAAATGCTTCTGAAAAGCACACTTTCAGAAGTTACAAAGTCGACCTCAACCATCTGAAGAAGGCCCACATGTAGATGGAGCAAACTTGAAGTGCTCAACGGGATTGGCCACTCTGCTTACTACTGGGAACTCCAGATGTACAGTGCAAAGACAGCAAAGCCCAATACTCACAATGCAAATCACACACACATAACACCCTCAGAAGGACATTTTCAGAATTATCGAACAGTTAAAAAAACCATCAACCTGTAACATCACAACAAACTCATCCCAAAGTTTGCGTGATTCAATGTGCACACACTTCCCCAACACAATCTTACAAACTCAAGACCACCTGGACAAAAAGGAGAGCATCTCTACACCCGGCTGTGAAACAGAACCAGCACCCAATGTAGAAACCACAAGGACTCTGGGAACTTTACACATCTTGTCCAGCAGGACTTTCCCACCATATTTGGCTCCAGTGATCCAGCAGAATCACAGTGAGCACTCTGTGCCCGCATAACATCCACAAGGTTCTAACACAACACCTACGGTTTGCTGCTGACCGCCTCCATGTTATGTGGTAGTTTCCCTGGGAACTGACACATGGCTAGACGTGAACAGGGGATAATAGCCAACGCTCTCTTTACCCCTTCAGGCATCTGCATCATGGAGCAGGTGGCAGTCCATGGGCACAGGGTCACCTCACCTCCATCCCCTTGCCTCCAGCATCACAAATGTAAACAAACACATTGGGAACGAGCTGGGCGGGCTGGTGGAGGCTGTTACACTGATCGGTGGGGGAACTTTTGTTTGGTTAGATGTGCAGCACTTTGTGTAGAAATGGTGTGCTTTATCAATTTGAAGCGTCTCTTGTTCTAGATGTAATTACCAATAAAGATCTCGGACCAAATTACCTGACAGACTCAAAGGATATGGCAAAGTACTACTTTAGTCTCAATTTAATAAAGCAGGGCAAACTGGCAGACATCGGACTGATGCTTGCACACTCACAAACAAACTTGATTACACAGAGGTTTTATACCCCAATAAGCGTCATCTATGTTGTCATGCTACGTGGCAAGCTGTAAAACCTATTGACAGGAGGGATTGGTCAGGGGAAAATATCTACTTATAGAATACATATGGGTTAGTACTTCATTGGCTTCCCCTTATCTCTAGGACACGCTTCAAACTACCTCTAAATACATATAATACTGATAGCGGATTGTCTATGCATTATTGTATAGCAGGTTACTCCATAGACCCACTGATTGGTTGGTATTCCCATCCAACCATGGACTTTCAGCTCGGCTTGCAGCACGTAAGCAAAGTGAAACCCAGGCTCCTGAGTCATGTCAGATTACTCCCCACTTGCCCAAATAGTCAACGTCTCTCATCAGTCCAACCACAAGCCAAAGTTTTCTGTCTGTAGTTGATCTTGTAGCTTGCTCTCTGTTCTGGGATATTTGAGGGATTGTAAGCACATCACTATCTTCAAACGAGGCTTAATGAATAGCTCTTGTTTTCGATTTATGAATCACGTGTGAGTAGACAGCAAATGTGTCCATTTCGACCTCCTATTTACTGCTATTTGATTTACTTATGCTGGGTGACATTGCTCCTCTTGGCCTCTTGATACTTGCTCACTCCATCTTTTAGGAGCCTTCTCTATTGTTAATTGTCTAATACTTGGCTCTTGCAAATGTTTTCTTCTTATTTAATATAAGAGAAATATGTCTCACGTCCATGGTTTATCCGTCTGGCTCCCTTTGTGCTTTGCAATTATTCCTTGAAATAGCATCCTTGATCCCAAGCCAACCTAAACTCCTATTTATTCTGCACACAAAGCTAATTCTCCAACATCTCCTGACTCTGCACCCCTGGTCTGTTTCTGAGGTAGCTGGATTGATTCTTAACACGAGCCGACATCAATTTTTCTAATGTTTATCGTCCTTGCCACGTTATAGTTTCCTCTATAGCAAGCTTCTATATATCTCATCTACCTTGCGCTGTTTATGTACACTTATTGGTCAGCAAGTTACTTCATCTTCGTTTGCATACATGATTACTTTTTTATTTCATACATGTTTCTCTTGTTACATCGTTACTCTTAAGTATTTTCATATCGTTTCAGTATGTACTTGTATAATTTCTTCATGACATCACTTTGGCCTAATCTGATATCGCTCAGCATTACATGATGTCCAAAGGTGCGTGCTGACATCCTTCCACTCTTTCAGTACAATGGTACATTCAGTGTGGTGGCCTGAGTGCATATCGTCTTTCGTACACTCGATGCAGTATAGGCATAACACATGGGAACTAGGGAAAATGCGTCCACCTGCTCCTCTACAATGGGATCTAGATAGCAAGTCAAAAGTCCAAGACTCAAAAATGTTAAGAGGTTTAGATAAAAACAATAGTAAAATAGAGAAGCAATAACAGGCCATTGTTACATGCTATACGTCTTAGAGAAGAAATGGGTATTTTAGAGTGCAATGACCAAATGATTGAATGAATAACTTCCTTTGTTTCAATCATCATTTACATTTCACAATAACATACTGTTTTATGGTAATGTTTGCGTAGAATCTTTTACCTAATTCTGTAAAGATCTTCCCATTTATACTGCACCAAATTATTTATAAATACTGTGATGAGACCAAGAAATGGGGCGCGTGGGATTTGGAGGTGGCCTAGTGATGGTGGTCCTAGGAGCAAAATATAGAAAATCCGGATTGGCGTGATCACAACAAGAAAAAAACCATTGAGGACGAAAACTTCACGATTTTTTCTTTTAGGTCATATCAACGCAAGTATATGCGGGGGAGAACCTCCTCAGCCACCCATAGTCCTCCAACATTAATTATAACCCTAACCCACCTCCCATATATATTTGCATTGATATTCAGCCAAAAAAGCTTGAGGTTTTTGTCCTCCATGTTTTCTGCCGGGCAGTATTCAATGTATATCAGCGGAATTCCCACAGAACCACCCATCCATCCCTAATCTCCTCGCCCTGCTCACCCGTATTCCCTCAGTGGAGCCAGGACAAGTCAGTAAAAAGTCCAGTTGCTTCACAAAGAATGTGAGACCGGCCTGCATAGAAGACTATGAGAAAAGGCTAAAAGCGAAAGTAGACCCTGGATTAATCCAGAGATGGAATTTTACCCATGTTTCTCCACTGCATGGCACAGGGAAGAGGCAGCATATAGACAGGGGCATCCGATGCAGCTATGTAGAGAAGTCAAAGGGCACACATAAGGACATGGAGAAACCATGGCGGAATCAGGTTGCCATCATGATTCCAAGATGGCACCTCATATTTGGAAATGCTGGGCTGTAACATGGGATCCAAAATCCATATGACACACCTGGCCAGCGAGCGTGCCCACTAGCCATGAACCAATCCAGTACATTCAATGGCAACAGAGACCATGTGTCCCAAATGATACCCTTTTTGTGCAAATTCCTGCTCTCAGATACAAAAGGGAGTGGGGAGAGACTAGGGAGTAGGTATTTTGGATGAAGTGGAGAGCAAAAGGTTGTGTATAGAGAGTGGCAGATGCAGATGAAGGAGAGAGTGCCAAGGAGAAGAGATAGTTGGAGGTGGGAAGAAACACAGAGGAGGAAAGAACTAGTGTCAGGGAAAGGATGGCGTTGGAGGGAGGACACATGAGGAGAGATGAGGAGGACCCTAGAGAAGAGGAGGACCCTGGAGAAGAGGCGGGGAGATAGAGGATGGAGGAGGATATTGAAGGCAGGGAAAGGGAGATCAAGGAGGTGGAAGGGGAAAGAGGAGAGAGACAAAGAGAGAGAGGGAGAGAGGCAGAGAGACAGAGAGAGACAGAGAGAGAAAATGAGAGGGAGAGAGAGAGAGAGAGAGAGAGAGAGAGAGAGAGAGGGGGAGAGAGGGAGAAAGAGAGAGCGACAAAGAGAGAGAGGGAGAAATAGAGAGACAGAGAGACAAACAGAGAGAGACAGGGAGAGAGAACGAGAGACAGAGAGAGAAATAGAGACAACGAGAGAGAGAAAGAGAGAGAAAGAGACAAAGAGAGAGAGGGAGAAAGAGAGACAAAGAGAGCGAGGGAGATAGACAGAGAGACAAACAGAGAGAGAGACAGAGAGAGAGAGAGAAAGAGACAAAGAGAGAGAGGGAGAAGGAGAGAGAGAGACAAAGAGAGCGAGGGAGAGAGACAAACAGAGAGACAGAGAGAGAGGGAGAGAGAGAGAGAGAAAGAGACAAAGAGGGAGAGGGAGAAAGAGAGAGAGACAAAGAGCGAGAGAGAGAGAGACAGAGAGAGACAGAGAGAGAAAACGAGAGACAGAGAGAGACAGAGGGAGAGAGATAGAGAGAGGGAGCGAGAGACAGAGAGACAGAGAGAGAGACAAAGAGAGAGAGAGAGGGAGAGAGAGAGAGAGAGAAAGAGAGAGAGGGAGAAAGAGAGAGACAGAGAGACAAACAGAGGGACAGAGAGAGAGAGAGAGAGAGAGAGAGCGAGAGAACGAGAGAGAGAAAGAGAGAGAAAGAGACAAAGAGAGAGAGGGAGAAAGAGAGAGAGACAACGAGAGGCAGAGAGAGAGAACGAGAGACAGAGAAAGAGAGAGAGAGAGAGAGAGAGAGAGAGAGAGAGAGAGAGACAAAGAGGGAGAGGGAGAAAGAGAGAGAGACAAAGAGAGAGGGCGAAATAGAGAGACAGAGAGACAAACAGAGAGGGAGAGAGAGAGAGAGAATTTCAGAAAGACAGGGCTAAAAAGAGATCGTGAGAGAGAGGGGGACATAAAGTAAAAGACAGAGAGCTAGAGAAAGAGAAAGCTTACACAGAAGCCATAGTCTAGACTCTGGTGGGACATTGCAAGTTTGCCAAGAAAACGAAACAGCCTGCCCTAAGCATCCTGCCCTTGGGTGGCAGGGTGCAAGATCAATGGCTACAGCTTGAAAATTCCCTCGGGACAGAAGGGCAATACATCAACTGTCATCTGTACTCCAAACGACCTAGCAGGACAAATATTTGCCACAAGCTCCACACGTCCCTCTCCAGAGCATCACCTGCACGTGTGAGTGTCTCTGAGGGCTATGCACAGGGTAACACAACCTTACGCACCAATTGTGCCAGATTGGGGAACATGGACATAGGACCGTCATCCTCTTGTAGACTAGGATGTAGCAATAGATCTGACTTGTTTTTAATGGTTCCCCTGAATCTGATGCCAGAGGCAGGCATTGAGTGTGGAATGAGGGGTAACGCCAGGTGAGACTGGGAGAGCGTGTCCAGGCTGGATGGCACCTTGGATTTGCTTCAGTTGAGGTTGAGTGTCTTTGGTATTTTGTTTCCTGATGTGCAGTTAGTGCGCATAGCGGACAGAATATGGAAGAAGGTGTGATGGAGAAGCAATGATCCGTCAGTGGCCTTAGAATGCACCAAGGCCCAGGGGAGTTAAATCAGGGCGGTAGTCGCATTCAGTTCAGAAGGCCCAGGGGACTCAACATTGTTGGTTAGTCATCAGTCAGCAGATTCACAATGGGGAGACCTTCCTTGGTGCAGTGGAGATATGTGGCTTGGCATAGTGCAGGATGATGCTACGGCAAATGGCGCGTCTTGTGGCTGACTCCATTCAGTGTGGAAGAGCACAGGCTAATTCACATTCACGCGGCACAGAGATCAGAAATGCCGCATCGGAGAAGGAAAGTTGGTAGAATGGAAATAAATAATGGAGTATACTGCCTATGTTCCTGGAAATGCATGCATTTTGGAGTTGCAGTCGGATTTTTGGTAAAGCTACCTGCTTATGCTCAGTAATCTCACAATAAAGGGGTGTCACATTTTTTTCTGGAATTTAGAAAATACGTCTGTCTAAAAGTGGAGGCAAAAGAGAGTTATCATCTGACGCTGTTTAATGCCTATTAATATATTATACCTTCAGAATTGGTATCTTCTTAAGAACTGCAGATGTGAATGGAATGCCCTGCAGTGGCAGTAAACAGGGGCAACAGCAAAACCTAGGTCACACACCTGACACCAAAAGATAGCTTTCTGTTTATATGTGCATGTTTCACAGAGGGCTTTCGATGGCCCACTGTGGCCCTGTCAGCGGCTCACCAGCACTTTCCGAATGACTGATGAATAAAAGCATTGGTACAGAATTGGATGAACATGATAATCATTCTAACAGATTTTACTTTCAAGCAATTTTGTTGTTACATTAAGTATAACAAGGTGCAGGAAAAATGCACGTTGCTCTTGGTTATCTTTGCTCATCAAAACACCTTACAAGCACTTTATTTAAGAATTTGCTTTCAGAATACAGGTAGAAATACAAGGCATTCCTACTGAATCATGCTTACCTTTTAGATGCAAAAATGACAGCCAACGCTCATCAAAATATTGAACTCTAAGGTAGTGCCACTTTAAACCACACATGCACATCACTGCAAGATGTGCAACAATCACAGATGCACTTTCCCTGTTTCTGGTAGTCGGTGTGTTGATAAGATAAGTGACTGGGTTAAGCCTCCATGTTGGGTGTGAAATACAAAGCGCTTGAACTGTTCACACTGTCTGACCCTTCAAGGTCACAAGTTCGAAACCAGGCAAATCCAACTCAGCCTATTATGTTTCCGTGTTCAGATCACTGAGTAGATTTAAGCAGAGTGTTATTAAGGAATGCAATAGTAACAGCTGCACAAAGACTGCATTTCAACCAGGGATTTAATGGGGGCTACCTCAATGCCAATTAATCCTGACATCGTTTTGTGTGAAGTCTTCTGTTGCCATCATCTGGCAAAGATGTGAAGTGTGCCTTGGACTTTCTCCAGTATGGAGCAGCAGCAGCCTGACGTGCAGAGGCAGAGAGGTCATCAATCTGTCTTTGTTTGCCAAGCCCACAGACATAAACTTCAGCCAGAAGGAGAACAAGAAGGGCCCTCAGTAGTGTATTGGGAAGCCATAAAAGGAAGTAATCTCGACCTGCAGTCTCACTCTGTTAGCTGAAGTGGACTACATAGACAAACATGTCACAGCAGAGGGTGATTTCATTCTGACATGCTAATTGCCCATTCCCCCCACTATACTGCTAAGGACCATACGTTTCCTCCTACTGACTGAATTAATCACTGTGGGCTGGGTAAACAAAGACAAATGGATGAGTTTTCCTCTGCACAATGCAGACTTCCCCCACTTCTGGCTTCTGCCCCCCAACCTCAGTTAGGCCAAGCTTAGCAATTAGGCCACACCTCTTCATTAGAAACTCCCCCTTTCATTTCTCAAGCCACTTAACATGTTGGAACTCTACAGCAATGAAACAGTGTAGACATCCGCAAGCACCAGCACAATCAGCAAAGCCCAGACACCAGGATCATTAACCGAGAACACCCCAACGCCGAATCACACCACAAGCCATACACGAACGCCTCACCTAAAGAGAAGAAGATACACTGCAGACTGACCATCCGTGCAGCCAAAAGCAAAGCACAGAACCGAAATCCAGGGGGTTTTGAGTGAAGAGGGCATAGACTTAGTATTGCTCACAGAAACCAGACTATCAGACTACCAGGTAGTGACCCACGAAACTCTGCCAGACAACTTTAATGTCAAATAAGCAAATAGAGAAGGAAGAAGGGGGGGGGCTTTCCATTGTCCACAAGTATCACCTCACCGTCTCATCACCACCATCAATTGGCATCCAAGATTGAGAAGACCTTCTCGTCAACTTCCAAATCAGCCACCAAATTAACTTATTTCTCCTCCTCACATACAGACCCCCCACATGCAATCCCAGCTTCAGAGAGAAATTTGCAAATGCAATAGCCAAACTACTAGTGGAATATTAGAACATCATTATCATCCTAGGAGATTTTAACATCTGGTTTAAGAAACAGAATGAAGCATCAGACAATTCCCTCAGTGCTTACCTGGCAAGCCTTCATTTCAAGCAAATGGTCACCGAAGCCACTCATCTGGCCGCACATACACTAGATGCAATCTCCTGCAGGGATGGACTTACCACTACCACGTTTCCCGATTCCGGCCATCAGGAGCACCCAGCACATGATCCTTTTTACAATCAACATCTAAACTCGCAGATCTGCTATGCATAACAACCTAAGAAACCTAGCCAAAAGAAAATGTAAAAACCTTGATCTATAGAACGCAGTGTAGTTAATGGTGAACACCAATCCCCATATACTCCAGCAGAACAAATTGATGCCTGATACTTTCGTAAATAAGCACCATAACGGTATGACAATAGCCCTGAAACCTTTGACCTCATAACTGAAAACACGTAGCAGCAAAATGGTTTACTCAAGATAAAGAACCAATCATTAGAGAAAGCCTGGAGAAAACATGCAATCAGACTGACAAAGTCGAACACCAATAGCAAATATATCTATCGTCCTTATTTATTTATTTTATTTAATATTTATTCTGTTTTCTCTCCTCTGCTCCATACTTTCCACTTCCTCCCTTCCATGCACTTTCCCCTTTTCCCTTTTCCATGCACTTGTGCTTTCTTATATGTCACTGGGCCTAGTAAGATTGTTGTTTTATTTTTTGTTCTCCCTTGTTCCCCTCCCTTTTTGCCTGGTTGTGCTCTGAAACACTTGTGTACGAGCGCAATATCAATAGCAACCCATCAATGTAGTTACCTCAGATACAGTAAACATCATTCCAATTTTCAAAGAAACCATCTCAAACTAGTGAAAGAAAGTAATAAGGCTGGATCACCCAATGACCCCTGCCTGCCAGACCGTTCCAAAAAAACTACCCACCGAAGAAGCCCCAGCTAACTAGTCCCAAAAATAGATGATATCTGGAAAGAAGAATAGTGTCTGTATTAAACCTCTTTTGACAATTACTGCACGAAGCGCGGATGTCCCAACTAACTGCAGGCCCATAGTAGTATGCATATGCTGTTTTTAAGAGGATACCAATTCTGAATGCATAATGTCTTCATCGCGCCTTGAAACACTTGTGTATAGGCGCGTTTTAAATGCCATATCATATCATATCATAGGCATTAAAAACAGTTTCAGAAATACACTTAACTTGGATACATTCCATATAGTAAAAATAAACATTGACAAAACCAATACATTTCACTTTTGTATCAGCATTGGAAAGGTGAGATGTGAAGAAAAGGGTGGCACAGAGGGAAAGGGGGTGATGGTCAGTGGGGGTTGGAGGGGACACAAAGGGTGCTCTACCCAGCCAAAATCCTGGTGAGCTACATCTACAAAGAAATCATTGAACATGTGGAAGCAAATGGAGTAATAGAACAATCTTAGACCTACGAGAGGAAACAAATGGCACATCTTTCTATCCAGGGTGACCAAGAAATGTACACTGACAATAACATATTCTCAGTCCTTATTCTACTGGACATATAAGCAGCTTTCCACACCATTAGACAGATACGCCTAATTAAAACGACCAGAATCCAGCATTCACAACACTGCAATGGATAAAGGCATTCCTCAGAGACAGAACTGAAAGATTCTACCTAACACCTTTCACCTCATGTACCAGAACCATGAAATGCAGAGTACCACAAGAATCAAGACCCTCACCACTTCCCTTTGACATATACATGGCCCCCCTCATAAAACTAACTTTAGAAAATGTGATGATGTTTTACAACTATTCAGAGGGCTATCCATTTTCAAGATGGCAATGGGCACTAACTCAAACAACTCTCTAGCTGCATCAAAGAGATAAACATCTAGATGACCAACAGCAACCTAACACTAACTTCAAACAAAATGGAAATTATGGCTGCCCACACAACAAGAATGGGCCACAGGCATTGCTTCTCTGACCCATAGAAATGGGAATGAGACCGGAAACCCCAACAGTGATGACAAATCTTGGAATTCTCATTGAAGGTGGGCTCACACTAGAACCACACATCAACACAATATTACAGAAGTGCTTCTACCACTTATGTTCAATCAGATTCATCATTCGATCTCTCAGCTTTCTATACAGGGTCCTCACGATAATTTCATTGATATTGTCAAGAATCGACTACGCAAACAGCCTATAAATAGTTATGACAGCATACCTCACCAAGAAATTACAACTCATCCAAAGCATAGTGGCAAGAGTTCTTCTAAGACTAAAAAGCAGGGGACACATCACAGCAGCATCCCGTGGTTACCAGTGGAAAAAACAATCCATGTTAAAGCACCCTGCACTGAACATAGCGTGCTGCATGGCAAGAGTGCTGTTCCTTTGATCAGAAATCACCATCTACCAACCACAAAAGACCCTTAGATCAAACAGTGACACACTTGTCAAATCCATGCCTTATGAGAAAAACAAATACGGAGAAGCAGCTTTATCCACATACCTAGCAAAACTCCGAAACACCAACCCCAAAGAAATCCCGACAGCACGAGACCACTTAACATTTAGAAAACTGTTTCAAACCTGACTTTTTAATACACAGGGAGAGAAAACTATCCACAACCCAGTGAGAGGCAAGATTGCCACCATCAAACGACATGGCACCCATTCATCAAAATATGCAGCACAATGAACACAATGACCAGATATTTAATAAGAAAAAACATGCCAAAAGCCCAAAATGCAGAAGACAAGCAGCATCGGCCAAGCATGACAAGCAGGTGCAGCCCTTCGGGTACCACCACCATAAAATCCAAGATTCACACATGGAATGAACAAATAACAAGAAAGAAATCTACAGCCACGCTAAAACTTTGGACTAGCAAAACAGAGAGATCCCAGGAATAAAAACAACCCACAACAAAGAGTGAATCAAACTTCACTTCAGTCTGGCATCCATTCTAAATACTGCACTGAGACTGCACTCATGCATGTCTCCCACTTTCTCTCTGATGTGCACCACTCCAATCTCTCTTTTATACTCATCCTTTTGCACGTCCCAACCACTTTCGACACTGTCGACCACACCTCTCTCCTTGTCACTCTCCAGGAATTTAGATTTCGCAAATCTATTCTTGCCTGTAGCACCTCTTACCTGGATGTCCAATCCTTTAAAACCCCTGGGAACTTGCAAACCTCTGGCCCCACTCCTTTCCCTGTCAGAATTCCCCATGGATCAGTCCTGGGACCTCTGCTCTCCCCTTTCTATACCTACGCTCTGCAAAGACTTGTGTCATCCTTTGGCTTTCATTATAACCTTTTTGCTGATGACATTCAAATCTTTTTCCCCGTTCCCCCCTTCACCCCAGCCATCTTGGAATGGATTACCAACTCTCTCCCTGCAATTCAGCCTACTTGTTGACCTGGCACTCCACTACTTCTTCCCTCTAGACAAAGTCCTTAACTTTGCTACCTGGACTCTTTAAACCCTACCCAGGTCCTTCCCTACTTCTGGATACCAACAACATGCTGGTTAGCTCTCCATGCACAACCGCTCTCTTTTCAAGTTCCTTCTCCTGATCTACAAAGCTATCAATAATCTTGCTCCAAATACCTGTCTGATTGTATCTCTGTTTACTCACCATCTCGTTCCGTCCGATCATCCTGTGCACTCAAACTTACTACCCCGTATCCCTATGGCTCCTCTTTCGTCCACTCTTATTCCTTACTATCAACGCTCCACTGGAACCCATTAACCATAACAATAAAAGGGGGCCCAACTGTGGATCCCTTCTAAGTGCAGCCTAAATTTCATTTACTGGCTAAAGAGGGAGCTTCCCCTGCCCTCTCCTCCATCCCCCCCTACCTGACTCCACCACTGCCTCCAGTGACACTTAATAATGTAGATGTGTTATTTTAATGTTAGTCTTTGTAAGTCACTTGTTCCCATATATATATATATATATATATATATATATATATATGTATATATATATATATATATATAAAATCAGTAAAAATACTTTTGTTAAAGGGACGTTATGCTTAAGTTGCGCTACTAAAAACCTATGAAATTCACTAAAAAAAACTTTGTTAGCAGGACGTTATGGTTATGATTCAAAGTAAAACCGAAAAAACCCTTAAAATTCACCAGTTATGGTAAGCTAAGCATAACTCGCGCCACCACTGTGCACTGTTAACACTAACACCCAGGACATCAAAGATGACATCAGAAATGTCATTGATGACATCACTGATGACATCACATGTCTGGCTCCCCCTTTTTTCCTTTACTGACATATCTAGGCCACATGGTTTTCTTCAGTTACAGTCAGGAATTAAAAATATAAAAGGTACTATATTTTTAGACTTATCCTTCAAGTATGGGGGGTAGGTGGACGGGGGAAAATGTTGTGCAAGTGTTATTTGTAAGGTAGGGGTAGTGTTTCTCGTGCTTTTTCATTACAGCAGTGGTGCTGTTTCTTGGGTAGGAGGGATGGCCTCAGCTCATGTCTTTTTCAGATAACTAGTACTTTTGCTAAAAGCATGTACTGTGTACTACATTGTTAATGGCTGACTACGAATAAGTGTTTGAGCTGCGCAAGGGACATTGGCCTACACCACCATAAAAGATGTTATGGCCACTCCAGCGTATGGACAAATGAGCCTGGGCCGGTCGTCCCACAATATAGTGACGGTTAGGCAGCCGGTCACGAGTACATGCATCTAGCGTCCAAAGAATGCATCACTTGCCATCTGGAATCCATGGCAATCACAGTACGGCAGAATGTAGCTGTTCGGAAAACGTAACAGAAAATGCGTATCAATACCCAACCTTTACCAAACAATTTCAAAAAAGACAAAAAGAATGTGGAAACTGATACACAAATCGATGTGGTCATACATGACATTTTAAAGAAATAATAGCGTTGAACATGGGTGAACCTAATGATAGCCTACAAATGGCGAGAATCTGCACTCTCCATAAGTTTTAAAAAAGATGACAACTACACAGAAAGATAGTACCCCAGTTACAATGCCAAAATTATTGTTCTGGTAATAAAAAATGTAAACTCGTTCCGGTGTAGAGTCGTCAAAAGTAAATCTACACGATATTTACTGTCTCCATTGTCTTCGTTAAACCCAGACAGCGATGTACTTGCAGCAAAGAATCTTCTTCAACTGATATTACATGTGTCTTACAAACGCTTTGAATACATAACCTTATCAAATGGTATTTTTTCCAAACTTACTGAATTTTCCCTTTCGCTCAAGGTAAAAAACAATTGACCCTTATGGGTTCAGTCGGATGCGTGGGCCTACTGAGCTCGCAACCAAAAACACAAACCAAGTGACCTTCACTCAGAATGAAAATACATTCTGACTTTGCAACAACATATCTGAATGCATGCATGAGAACTGCTACTCCCATACACTTGCAGAACCGCTGTTTCCATCAAACAGTGCAGGTGCCTGCCTCGGTTAACAAGTGCAATAGTGTGTTGTTTTCTATGTGTTAGCGGCGATGTCCGCGTACACCAAAACACGAATGAAAGATGACGGGTGCAGCGACAGAATCTGATGCACTTCACGCCGTTCATCATCCAATCAGTGAACGCGCCACATATCCACGAACATGACGCTACGGATTAGCCAATCGGTATCTTGTCCGCGGAGCAAACACGGAATTCTTTCCGCGGAGCGGACATAGATATCACTAATTTTTTCAGATGTACTTTTTGGTCATTTTATAGAAAACCAAGTTCCTGCTGCAAATTTGGTGAAAATCCATCCAGCCGTTTGGGCTGTAGACGTGCGCAAAGTTTTTCCCCCATTCAGTCTATGGGGAAAAAAAGACGTTTTGGGACCCCCCCTATAACTTTTCCCCCCCTGGACCAAACATCACCAAAATTTGCAGTTGCCCATACACTTTTTTTGCAAAGTTTGGTCTGGATTCGTCCAGGGGGAGCGGAGTTATAAGCCGCCCAAAAAGTGCTCTTCCTATGGAAACAGCAACTTAACCATAACTACACGGCCACTAGCGTGGCCGTGTAATATATATATATACATATATGTTCTGTTTTTTGGTTTTGTCCCTGGTATATGTCCCATGTCTTTTTTTATACCCTCATAAACCGCCTCACCACTTGCTCTCATATTTGTGCTATTGTAGAGGTGCCATTAACGGGAATGGGTCGGTTATCTGTAAACGTGTTATGGTAAGTCATTTTTGATTGAAAGTGACACCCCTGTCCTTCACATACATACATACAAATATATACAATACAAAGGGGGCAAGGCTCAACACTTAATTTAGGTCTTCTATACCCTTTTATTAATGTCTGTGAGCACCCACGAATTTTCTTGGAACACTTTGAAGATTGTTCTTTTCTTAAATATTCATTTTCCATTATGAGGCCTACATTCCATGTGCCCGATATTACTTGTTCACTTGTAAAACACAGATACTGGCTACAGCAGAGATCGACTTTGCTGGCCCTCTCCCATTGACACAACAAGAAAGGAACTCCTTTGATGCCTGTGGTGGATGCAGTAGCAGCATTGGCCGAACTAAACACAAAGATAGAATGGCAGAAATATGCCCTCTTCCAGATGAGACGGACGGAAGGTGAGCGGAGCATCTCTCAGAGCACAGCACGGCAGACCAAGACGGGAGAAGGATAACAAAAAGAACACGGAGAAGGGGGCTCACATTCAAAGCAAATAACTATGGGCCCCAAGTGGGCCCATTATTTGACGAGACAGCAGGTAACGGCACACTTTCAGTCGGCTACTTCATAAATTCTGTCATCCTGTTAAGATTGCCAAGATGGCCGACCTCACTTTCTCCATTAACGAGACGGCCCTGCTTTACGCCCGTGCCTTTGTTAAAGTTTATATTGTTACTTGTACTGAACTGGGTTCTGAAACCCCCAAGAGTGCGAGGATGAAAAGCTCTGTATCTTTCAAACTAAAAAAATGAGGTCTAAGCAATGGAAGATCTATCGGGAGGCTCGAGGCTCGCTGCGTGATGAGGTCTACTTCCTTGAAGGAATCTTAGGAGATGTGAAACTAACAGTGAGAGGAGAAAGGAATATGTTTTGATTGCAAATGTCATTCAGCTGCTCTCAGCAGTTAGTTCCAAAGCATTGGCGTGGGTCATGATCCGCCAGCGCTTCCCTTTGGTGTACAGTTGAAGAATTGGTAGCATAGCTCTTCCTTGACAAATGTCACTCTTTTCAACACTAGTAATCTTTAGTTAATGAACATTGCCATATCACCCCCAACGAGGACAGTGTTAAGGCAATATTACCTGCTCCACTGCCCTCCTTCTCAATTGGTGGATTTCTAAGGGAAGCATTTCCTAGGTGGGCACTTTTCTTGGTGCTCCAGGAAGGATGGTCTCTAAACCAGCAATGAAAAAATTGCCATAGTGAAAATGTCAGTGTTTGCCCTAGTGCTAACACTGTGCCCTATTAGCACTTGGGCAAACTTTGCCTTGGTACTGAATTGCCTTGAAAGAACACCTTTTGTACACTATATAAATTCCTGCCCTAGTTCTGATAGCAAAACACAAGAAGTGATGGCTGGAATGTTTCGAATTAATCTTAACCTCTGGCATTGCTCTGGGCAACCGTCAGACCATCCTTCTTCGCCTGCCAAGCCATTACAGAAGGGGAAAGACCATATGTAAATTAGGCTTGGTCCCACCCCAAAAGGGGCAGTCCAGCCCGAACTGCTAAGCCACATCCCTTCTGCACGAGACCACAAGCATCCCCAGAGCAATGCCAGAGGTTAAGAGTAATTCAAAACCTTCCAGCCATCACCTTTTTTGTTTTGCGCTAGTTCTGAAACTGCAAATTTGCACTTGCACTGGTGCAAACTCTTGTAATTGAGGCCCTCCGTGAAATGCGGCTCTGTTGCTAACAGTTATTATTCTAACACAAAACAAAAGCAAGCCCGATTTTTGGGGTCTATGTGAGGGAAACAGACCTGAAACATGACTGGTGCCAGCTCCGCCCAGAGCAGGCATGAAACCTCATGACTAAGCACATAAGACATTCATGCTTTTGACCTTCCTCTAATGCAATGCTGACAAATGGACAGATGTTTCCTCTCAAGTCAGCAAGACTGCAGCCTCTTCCCAGCCTCCCACACGGCCACTAAACATGTTCCTCTATAAAGGTTAGCAAAGCTCCCCAAGGTCACCTCTGTGCTGCTTCTCAACTAAAGTACAATAAAGCTTGCAATTGCTGACAAGTCACAGCGGCTTTCTGCAGGAAACCCAGTAATAAAATACAATGGACGTCTAGTGAAACATAGAAACTCAACCTGCCTTAGAAGAGGTGCATTTGGATGTACAGGCCGTGTTATTGTTTGGGTGTTGCGCAGTCTGTACAATTAAAAGATGAGATGAGCAGGTCAATTTTGTTCAAGAGGAAAGATGTATGGATTCATTCAAGTCTTGCTTTTAATCTTGATATGTGCCACATTGTTTGCAAGTGAGGACATTTAAGTCACCAGGGAGTGGTTTAGTAGTGGTGACTTTCAGTGGCGTGTCCTGACTCTTTTGACTGGGGTGGTCCAACTGGGGCACTGACTTATGCAAGGGTGGCGTGAAGTACGAGTGCACACACAGATAATGATCATAGTTTAGGATAATGGGGTGGCATCCGAGGTGGCCGGTCAGATGTCAGGGGTAGCACGTGCCACACCGGGCCCTCCCTGAACACGCCTCTGGTGGCCTGCTCCTTTCCAGACTGTGCCAATGCAAAGCATTCTGCCAGCGGGGCTACCCTATTCCCAGGAATCTCCAAGTGCCCATTCAGATCTGCTTTGACAACCAGGGGGTGCTAGCTCGGCGTCTGATGGCTTATTGGGCAATCCCCGATGAAATGAGGAAAAGCAGATTGATGAGCAGGCTACTATTTTTGTGGCTGTGCAAGTGCTATCTTCACAAAAGACAATCAATGCAGCTGTGATGTTACTTGCCAGGAGAAGGTAAGACTTGACAGACGTGGAACTCAGCACCAGCTGCTTTTCAAGGAGCCCCACCCGGGTGCTGCAACCAGTGCTCCCTGGCTTTGAACTTGACTGCCTGCGGAGTAGAGAGTCCTGTTATCTTCACTGAGGACTTAGTGGGCAGACAGTGCCCACAGAAAACATTCGTCCAGTCTTGGCATGTCTGGGAACTCATTAGAACCAGGGGGCACTAGTTTGGAATCTGTCTGCTCTTAGGGCAATGGACATCTCATTGGATAGCAGGTGAGCTCTTTACCCAATCTCGGATGCAGATATGCTCCAAAACTAATTGCACGCCCCTTTTTAATACCCAGAATGCAATACATCAAATCTGTCTTTAAATTTTAGTGTCAGTGATTTTTCAAGGGTGGTTACACCCACTGCCATTGGGGGGTGTTAATAAACTTCTGTGTATTACCATGACTAGTACCTCGTATGGGTTCCATGTGTTAAAATCACGGCAAAAATGGCAGCGGACACAAAATATTGCGCCAAAAAGGCTGTGGTTTTGCCGCTGCAATCCATTTAAAGAATGCGAGGGACACCCCTGCATCCCCCGCTTCCCTTAAATGGTGTAATGGGGTACAACTTTAACGGGTCAAACAACGCATCCTTGCAGCGATTTTTTTTACAGACGACATTTTTGACGCAATTTTATCACTGCATACCCTCGTATGCAGTCAATAACAATTAGATTGAATCACAAAACACCTTTCAATGGCCAATAATGCATCCCTCTATATCCTGACTTGTCGTGGCGGCTATTCATTACATTCTAACGCAATTATAATGCCTCACGGAGAAGAAGGGAGAACTGTGGTTAGTTAGAAATCTTGGGTGGCAAAATACTTAAAGTGGTATCGGTCTTCCGAATTGTCCACAGCGGCAGCCAATTGCCAGGAAATTGCTCTTAATGGCCATTCAAATCTAGTAGGCAGCTGTTAGGCTGCCAACAAGCTTTGCAATTCCCTTTGACAGTCGTCAACTAAGGGTGTGCACGTTTTTCTTTCCATTGGCATAACTGTGCAAAGATCCCGATTGCACAAGTATGCAAAGGTGCAGATTTGGCAGTAAGCACACAACAACGTTTTTTTCCTGCACCATTAATTTATATGATCGCATTTCACATCACATCAATTCTCTTTGTGACTGAAAATCATCACACACACACACAAATAAACAAACACATATGTGAAGTTCACAAAAATACAGATGTTCAGAGAAGCATACAGCCGAGTTGTGAAGTTTATTACCAGTTAAATTAGTGCAAAACACACATAACCATATTTACATCCTGTTTCCACATTTCCATCTATCCTCAAAAAAGTAAAGTTCGCTTAAAGCAAACTCATTTGTTGGTAAAAAATGTAAGTAATTACCCCATGTTTTAGAATTAAAAAAAAAAGTGATGATCACACAGCAGATCAAAGGGTGCGTCCAGATTTTTTGATCCAAGAGGATGTAGTCACGCATGATTACCTGGAAAATGAGAAGAGAAAACCGGGAAGTGGGAGTGGAATTCTGGGTAACCTGCTGCAAGCAGTGCGTGTTATGCAGGAAACTATCATCCTTTTTTAACCTGGAAGTAATTGACTTGCAAGAAATAATTTCAGCAAATGCTTTTTTGCAGGAATATTTCTAACCAACCCAATTTTTGCTTTTGCTTCGAAAGGTATAAATTTGAGGAATGTGATGCTTAGTTACACTGATTGTGGAAGTAACAATAATACCATTTATCACACTAATAATCACATATGCGTACTTAATTGCCTTAAAAACGGATTTGCGTGCAATTAAGTCAACCTGCGAAAAACATTGCAACTTTGGGAAGTTTAAGATTTGTGGTCATTTTCACAGCCCTAATTCCTAATCACTCACAGATTAGGGTTTATATTGTATAATTGTATCTATCTTTTTCTGAATCTAAGAACGGTTACAGGATCATAAATTGGGTTGAACATAATGTGCCGCTTCTGAGGGAAAAGAATACCTCTTTGTTTAACGTTTTGGTGTGAGGAAAATGAATGTGATATAATATGAAATTGGATACTAGCATTTAGGATTCGATTTTTATGTGAACAAAGCATTTTGCCCATCTTAATTGCAGCATGCCACTTTGAAGAAAAAAATAAAGACAGAACTGGGAGACAGACTATGCGGCCGCCTCCCACTAAGCTCTCAAACACAGATCAGAAAGTGCTTTACTGCCCCATTGGCTCCCACTGCTTCAGAACCAAAAAAACAAAACCTCTCAGGAACACATAATAAAGCAGAGTAGAATCGAGCAGGACATTTCGACGTCGCCAGTACGGCGCGGGATGATTTGGCACAGAGGTTTTGCCGCAAGAGCCGCGGCATGTTTGGTGCGCCCACTTCGCCGCAAATTTAATTAACAGTGCACTTTTAATAAAATCAAAAAATAAATATGGAATTAGGGCCGTCGTGAACACTGGCCTGCAGGGCGACTGATGGCTTAAGTGCAAGGCCATAGAGCTCTTACCAATTTTACCTGCAACAGTTACTTATATTAAGCTTTACGAACTTTTTTCATGACCCATGTTACTATGAGTAACTGGTGCCACTAAAAATGATAAGACTTCCATAGCCCAGTGGTTATCTGTTTGGTCTTGTATGCCAGCAGGCCATGGTTCGAGATAACAATAATAGTTAATATTTTCATTTAAATACAAAATAGCGCTGTCGGGCCTAAACGTGCTGGTGCCAAAAGATACCAGCGCCTAACAGGTCGCGCCGAACTGGCCGTGCCGATATGGGTTGTACCGGAGTAGAAGTCTATGGCTGTAGGGATCTCTGCCATACAAGCAAGACTATGGGCAGAAAAAGCAGCTTCATGTCGTCATTTGCTAAGACTGCGACCTCCACGTCCTGAAAATTGAAAATATTTATTGGGGGAATTGTCACTTCTCAGGAGGGGAGTGGCTTTGGGAAGGAGGGGGCGATGCCAAGGGGATGGAGGGGAGGCTCGGCCAAAATGCACAACACAGTACCTATATATAGAACCCAATACTGGCATAAAAGCAAAAAGCATGATGTGCCGTGTCTTATAGTGATTCAGTAAGAAAACCTTTTAAGCGAATAATGGACTCTTCTGTTTTGATTGGTCACAATATTCACCCTAATAAAGAGATGTCTGTTAATTGCAGGACATAGATACCAGTTTGGACAGATGCAAAACTGTATGTGAGGCTTCAGTACTGAGTGTTCTGTGGTGTGCAGCGGGAGCAACCTGCACTTCAACGGGCAGACCGTGTTCAGAAGACTAGGCAGCGCTTCGTGCATAGTCTTCAGAAAGCGAAAGATTGGTACACACTTGGACTGCGCCACCCTCTTGAATGGTTGAAACTTGCTCACACTGGATTTGCTATTGCCAAAACAATTTTTTATTTTCACTTGTTAATTAACTCCATTTCCCGTTTTGTTTGTTAACACGTGTTTCAGCCTCTCAAGGGCCTCTTTCAAAACAGTGACTAAAGGTCTGGGCAAAAATCCTTTTTAGTAATCACTTCAAAATAAATTAGTATTCCAATGATTTGGTTTAAACAAAATTCATGTTCACATAATCATGAGTTAATCCCTTTGTTTTCTTAGTGTTTCAGTCCCTTTTACCCAGAAAAAAACCACATTTCACATGTCTTCAGAAAGCGGTCTGCTCAATGAGATGCAGGCTCTGAGAGAGTCCTATCTGGGCACTCCAGCAAGAGGTTTTTTTTCCGGAGCACCGCTCCGTCTTTTTCCACCCCATTCCCTGCGCTGGGCCACTCACTGTAACAGCGAAGCAGACTGAGGCCTATTGACTTTTCGTTGAGGGAGCTTGGCATGTTGGAAAATAACCAATGTCTTCAAAGTCATAACAATTAGGTGAAAATATGTTTCCCCTAAATACAATTACCATCAGTCAGACCTCCCAGATAGCAGGTGTGGCCAACAATCGGCAGTCGCATGGTAAACACACGGAAACTGGTTCTACGCAATACCCACTGGCATGCAACGTCGGCCATTTTCTTCTGGGTAAAAAATCGTTCGCCGAGAATGTATCTGCTCGTCCCTCTGATGACATTTGTCTCATTGCCGTGAGTTTATTTTTTGCACGCTGTGTATAAAATGAGCGGTTGATGCATGCACTCAGTGAAGCCCTCCCACTGAAAACAGCCTGCGTCAAAAGGGCGTGCCAGGTAACTCATTCATATTGCGATGTCAGGCGAATAAAACACCTTCCTGGCAGCTCAGAATGGCCGCCACGCATTTTACGGCTGCTCCTTTTCTTCTGGAGTATCCTATATTTTGTTCCCGCCGGTGCTCACGCACATCCATCTTCTTGGGCCGCGCAATAAAGGAAAAAGGCATAAAAAAAAGGGAATAGTAAAAATTTGGAGTCAAATGTGAGTGGCACAGCTATAATTCTTCATGAAGTAGCAGGTAAGATTGATAGTCAGGGGTCGAAAGGCTAGGTCAAACTCTACTCATTCGTCAGCAGAATGTCATTTTTGTTTTCCCTGTCACCAGATAGCTTTAAAAAAAATTGCAACTCCTTCCTCATTATCTGGGACTTGGCTCCTTTCCTGCCATCCAGTATTAATGAAAGTGTGCTTCAAGCCTGGCCTTCATCTTTGAGGTTCTCTTTTTCCTTCCTGCAGCACTCCAGCGTGCAGCACCGTTAAAAGCATTGTGTTCTCCAAAAGGAAAGTGCAGCACATGGGAAAGTATGTAATCTAAAGGTATATACATCAGTGGAAGAAAGTTAAGGTTACTCCCTTTAAAATGTGCATTGTATGGGAAAGTATATAATCTAAAGGTATAAAGGACTATATATAAGTATGCATATGTATATGCATATATAGACGTATATAAATATAAATCTCTCGAATGCCAACATTAAAGCACAAGTGTCCAAACGTAACACAATGTAAACTCTACAAATGTTGAGAATGGCAATGTGGTAAAACCATTAGCACCCCGGGTTACTAAAGCGGCAACCCGGTGTGCTAAATAAAAGTTTTTTCCTTCATACGCGGTGATGCGCGCTGTACGAAGGAAAATCCTTTACCAACATGGCCGTCATGGAAAGGGAAGGCGGAGCTCCGTATATAGCTCCTCTTCCCTTTCCATGGCGGGCGTTCTGTGTAGAGGGGACAAGACACATGTGCACACCATGGCCAACACCACCACACTTGGAATAACATGAGTGTAATTTAACTGACCAAAACAATAACAACCAACACACACATATCCCACATTTTATGGTGGCATACAATTAACGACTACGGCCTAACCCAATGCAGACACACAATAAGCATGGACCAAACACCAATGATGATGAATACTCACAAACAACTAGCACACATGGAACGCAATCCATCATAATAGTTACTGACAATCGCTGTGCATTTGTGCATGCTCAGTAAGAGTGTACATGGCTGTGCTTTCATGTACAGTGCATGTGCATACAAGCATCACTGTGGCCAATATTAAAACGCTCAGAATAATACATGCAAATTGCAAGGTAGCACAATAACCCACTACAAAAAACACTAACAAGTTGCATGGAACATACACGCAGTGCTGGAATATTATTGGCAATTAGGATATCATTAGACCGAGGAGCAATGCGCACATACACAATGACACCATAACCAACAGTGAGAGCCACCGGCGATCAATACATACATGTAACATGCATGTGTGGAAATAAAATCCACCAGAGTAGCAACTGTGAATAGGTTTACATTAACACACAGCAACATACAATTTCCCCTGTAACAAAAGCACATACAAACCGACACCATGACCAACATCAACACACTCAGAATAACACACACATAACAAAATATAGAAAAACAGCCAAAAAGCAGGCAGTGACAACACGCAAATGCATACAATTAGAATACAAATAACCACAATAGGAATGTTATTGTGGCTTTCGATATGAGTGAATGAGAAAATGATCCTTCCACTTATTAGTCCAAGATATTATTTGTTATTGGACAACGAACATGGGTCCCAATGGTTTCTTTTTCCAACAATTCTTGGAAATGTTACTGTTTTGCCGACGCGCTGTCAAATTCAAGCCATCAAGTCCTTTTATTTCAAACGCTTTCAGGATTTGGTAGCCTTGACTTGGATAAAGATATCATTGGTTTACTTGCCCTTTAATGAAGGACGTTATGTGTGTTGCATTTGTAGAAAGATGGTTGTGCTTTCACAAGCTGCCTTTAGCTGGGAAGGAAGTTATTCGGACACCACTTTCTGGTTATTGGCGTGATTGGGATACAGTATCTCTAGTAACCAATATGCACGTGTTATTGTTTTGCCCAGTGAATCATGGGCCCTTCTTTGTAAATGCCTAGTTGCATTATTGAGACTCCTTACATTTACGTAATGCACGCTCATGACTATTCAGTGTGTTACATCCTCAAGAGGCCCATTAAGGCTGCTTTAGGGCTAGGGATTTTAGATGGACCAATCTGAATTAAAGTCAGTTACTGCCGATATCTATTAGCTCAGATCTGTACTTACCATGTTTTATATTTTAAGGATTCTTATGGATTGAATGGTCATTGTAATGTTTTGGGATTTATTGTTTATTTCCGGGTGGGTTTTCTACCATGAATCGTTTTATGGATTTTTATTTGAAATAAGCACCTTACTAGTACTTCACACACCACAGGGGGTGGGGTTGTTCATTTACGGAAAGCCAAGGCTTCTGGTGCTAATCTTAAACCACATCCCATGAGTCCTGGTTTCAGTAACCTCTCACGTTAGTCTTTAGATGAGGGCCAAACAAAAAGGAAGTGTATGCAGTTTCCATCTCTATCAGGCAATAGAGCAGTGCTGTCATTTGGGGGTCGACTGCGACCCCTGAGGTCTCATTTGCTATATATGTTGTTCAGGCCTCATACAAAAACCAGGGGGTTCCACAAGTGTACCACTTTAATCAGTGACCCTAAATAAGAAAGAATGGGAATAACGAATAATTTGTCTTTCTGGAGTTCTATATAATAATTGCTAGGCTCATTAAAGGTGTACTTAGTCTATTCCTAAACACCTCAAATTCACAATGCAGACAAAAATGTCAAAAAAGCATTTAGAATAGAATGAGCATCCGTTTTGGACTATGTATTTTGCTTTTCGCACGTTGCAATTATATCATGTTTTTTCTGCCATTGGGCCTCATTCCGAGTACGGCGCTAACCAATGGCGCTATTAACGCCTTGGTTGACGCCGTACCCGGACCGGCAGCGCCTTGGTGGTTGGCGGAATTACCGCCCCATTCCAAGGTTGGCGGGGCGGTAATTCCCCAATCCCCATTTACCCTTCCCCATTCCCATTCTTGCCCCATAGGGCATAATGGGAGTGGGGAAGGCGTCAATTACGCCACCGTAAATTACGGTGGCGTAATTAACATCAAGGTCCCTTAGCGCCATGGTATTTAACGCCTGCTAAAAGCAGGTGTTAAAAGCACCATGGCGCTAAGGGAACTCGGAGTATGGCGGTAAGGGATTACCGCCACCGCTCTCGTTAGCGGTGGCCGCTATCCCTTACCGCCATACTCGGAATGAGGCCCATTGTCTGTTACGATCATTACCAGACACTCCATCTCGGTGTCCTCGGTCACCTGTCAAAATCCTTGTGCCTAAAAGCTTCTGTACAGTGTAAAAATGTTTGACCATAGCATATAAAGTGGCCCTTGATTTCATTGCACCACAATGAATGCTTTGTTGTAATGTGTCTATCTTTCCTATCTCCTTGGCATGCTGTTCAGGATGTTTGCTTGCATGTTTGAGGTAACGAGAGCTCATAGTACGGGATGCCGTGTGCGTGCGCTGCTTTCCCTGCGATACTCTAAATTTTTTAATACACAGTTATGAACCCTCCCAATGGTATGCATTTTGCCAACTTCTGAAGCCTGAAAAGTAGATGAACGCAGGCTTGACATGTCGCCAACTTTGCATCAGACCTGCAGATGAACTTAAATCTCAGTTACCATTTTAATGGTATCCATTACAGAGTGTAATTTGCTTTCTGACTTTGAGAACATTCAGACATGTAATTGCTAATTTTACTTTAGCCGGGAAGATAGTGATAGCTGGTAAGATAGCTCAGTGGTTTGAACGTTCGCTGCTACAATGTGTGTATGATCTGCAGGTTGCAGGTTCGAATATCGGCAAGGGCAACTCAGCCTTTCTTCATTCTGAGGTCAATAAATGAGTACCAACACAGGTTGGGTGATATCATATGTATATTTGTTCTATATAAAGCGCTTAAGCGTAAGTGCTATGTAAAAAGACATCATTATCATTTGGCCTTGGACGTCTGCTTGCATTCACAGCAGTTTGGTAATATGGGCATATACACACCCATATTAATGATATATATGGTGATCTGTTCTTGTATGAAATGTATATCATATTACAGTGATATTGTAACCATATGTTCCGTAGTGTACTTAGGAACAATGCAATGTGATGGCACTTTCTGTTTTGTCAAGGGCTGAAAGGTCGTGTTCCCGTGCTTCCTGGGATGTCACTTCAGGGTGGGGTCAAATTATATCACTTCATGTGATGTCATCAGAAGTCAAGGGTCATGTGATGTCACTTCCGCTACCCCAGCCATTTTGATGAAATGATGTCTCTGCAATAGAGGCATTTATTTGCTTGAGGATCCTGAGCTAAAGCAATGTTTTCAGAAACGGCTCTAAGGTATTGAGATAGACTTCGAAACCAGAACCAGATTTATTTCTAATGCACCTTTTCATGCAGTGTGGGTTATGCATTTTGGCTATCAGGTCTCTCATAGCCTATTCTCTGTAAATTATTTATGTTATATGGCATTTGTATAATGCCTACTGCCATTGGTGTGGCCTTGAAGCGCAGTGGGGACGAATGCCCTTCAGAGGACCGTAGTGTGAGATGCGAAGGAAGGAAATCTAAAATGTGTGTGTGCATTTTAAGCTAACACAAATTTACTTCGGGAGTGGCTAGGTCCCTAATAGCAGCCCATAGATATTAGATGAGAGGCTGTGTGCTGTGACAGTTTGTCAGGGGAGTAGGAGAGTCAGGAGGCTGATTATGTGAACAGCTGGACCGTTAATTCTTGTGGGGATCAGCTGTATTCTGTTGATGGTGGTGATGAGTGTTTAGGTGGGTGAAGTCAAGCAGTGTTTATTGCAGATGTATGGAGGTGGGAGGGCCCTGCCCCAGGCAGGATACAGCTATCTTCCATTGTGATGGCCTTTACTAGCAAATATGAGCTTTTTGCTATTTGTGTGGCATCTAAGCCCAAATGCTGGAGGCCCATGTCTGGCAAAACATTCCTCACGTGTGTTTTCCAGATCATATGGGGCCACCTGCTTTATGAATCACACCCATAAAGGCTCCGCTGAAGGAGTCTAGAAGATCTCTGCTGCAAAGTCCTATCTAATAGAGAATGGACCTCAGTCGAATCTCAGAGTCAGCCTCTAAAATTCCTAATCCAAATGTAAGGGATTGTTAGGAAATTTACTCTCCACTATTGTCATGGCATTGGCATTAGTGTGCCCCCAAATGCTGAGTCGTGAACTGGTGCCGGTCAACTATCAGAGCTTTCACTTTCGTCCATCTAGCTAAATAAGTCCGCACATAGTGAGCGTGGTTTTGTCAGAGTCTGGCTCTATGTGTTGGGCATGCTGGGGACTCCCTTTGTAACGTACAATTTGGTTTGTGTGGAATCTACCTTTAAATCAGTAGCCCCCACAGCATCATCTACATTTGAGATCCCTCCTGTCAGGGGTTCAAATTTGGTGTTTATATTCCTTACCAGGATCTTCATAGCTCCACCATCCAGACTGTGAACATCGACCGTCTCTGTAGTTAAATTTGCTCCCCAGGTTTCCTGCTGTCAGCCTTGTATGTATATTTAATGCCAACCCCACATTCCCAGGCAATATAATCTTTACAGGGAGGTTTTCCTGGAAGCTTGAATCCTGTACCATGATTGAGGCATTTAGTTCTACATTGATTCAAATTGTTAAACCTCGCCTGGGTGCCTACGTTCTCCTTTCCTAATCCACATGTCAGAATTCATGAAGCCCGCTTAGTTAATAGGATCATTTGACCAGGTCTCCTGTAAGCATATATGGTTAGCCTCTAGGAACTCCTGCCAATCCTGTTCCGGTGTCATACATATTCAGGATAAGTACAGTCAGAAGTTGTATTGGTGGGTATATAAACTGCCAAGATATTTAGTAGCTATGTTTATCAATGGTTTTTACCCCTACATTGCTGATGTCCAATTCATTAAACACTTCAGGATGTCACACTGTACACAAGACAACATTGGCCTATATCCTTCCTCAACAATGGATAGTAAATAACTGGCTAAGTAGCAATTTAGGGGAGACAGAACTTCTCCTCATTGGCATGAGAAAGTCAGCTATTCTCTAGATTCAATTTTTCCCACCTGATGTTTGATGCCACTGGAGACCAGAAGACAGGTAAAGAGCCTTACGTGTCTGGTCCATTGCCACTTAAAACTCTCAAGCCTCCAGTCACAAGTTTACTGTATTATCTCAAACTGTTTCACTAAATGCAGCCTTTCCTTGAACAACAACATGTTTTTTAAATTCCCAAATCCATTACTGAACCAAGTTAGACTGCACATTGTTTACTAAACCAATATTAGAAAGTCTGAGTAGTCCATTATATTTTGCTCAGAGAGATGCTGATGGCTCTTCATCAATTATCAGTACCAGCTGAGCTAGATACAGCTTTAATGATTCAGCTTCCCTCTACTCTAAATCCTTAACACTGCCGCAGTTCATACTCCAGCATGGGCACTGGGGGTGCAATCTTGAACGCTGTCTGTAAAGACCTTGGTTTCAATTAATTCCTCTCTTTCTGACTGTCTTTCCACCATGAACTATGGATGTTTATTCACTCTCTTCATCTTAACTCTACCGCTTGAGGTTTTCTTCTTCACCCTTCCTCTCATGATTGTCCTCCTCCCTCTTCTATTTCATATCCCCCAATTCTCTTTCTCTGTCCTCATCTACTTGTAACCCTAGTGACATTGTTGACCCCCACTCTCTCTCCAATCACATTCGAGTGTCTCCTGAGTCTGTGGCCTCTGGTGCATAAGGAGGCACAGATTTGACAAAGGAATTAAAAGGAAAACTCTATGCACTGGAGCAGCCTTAGCGAGTTAATGTTCAGAGCTGAATGAATCAGAGCCAGTTAATGTTCGGAGCTGAATGAATCGGAGCCAGTTCAATGTTCAGAGCTGAATGAATCAGAGCCAGTTAATGTTCAGAGCTGAATGAATCAGAGCCAGTTAATGTTCGGAGCTGAATGAATCGGAGCCAGTTAATGTTCAGAGCTGAATGAATCAGAGCCAGTTAATGTTCAGAGCTGAATGAATCAGAGCCAGTTATTGTTCAGAGTGAACTAATCAGAGCCAGATATTGTTCAGAGCTGAATGAATCAGAACCAGTTATTGTTCAGAGCTGAATGAATCAGAGCTAGTTAATGTTCAGAGCTGAATGAATCAGAGCCAGTTAATGTTCAGAGCTGAATGAATCAGAGCCAGTTATTGTTCAGAGTGAACTAATCAGAGCCAGTTATTGTTCAGAGCTGAATGAATCAGAACTAGTTATTGTTCAGAGCTGAATGAATCCGAGCTAGTTAATGTTCAGAGCTGAATGAATCAGAGCCAGTTAATGTTCAGAGCTGAATGAATCAGAGCCAGTTATTGTTCAGAGCTGAATGAACCAGAGCCAGTTATTGTTCAGAGTGAATGAATCAGAGCCAGTTAATGTTCACAGCTGAATAAATCAGAGCCAGTTATTGTTCAGAGCTGAATGAATCAGAGCCAGTTGATGTTCATGAATCAGAGCCAGTTATTGTTCAGAGCTGAATGAATCAAAGCCAGTTAATGTTCACAGCAGAATGAATCGGAGCCAGTTATTGTTCAGAGCTGAATGAATCAGAGCCAGTTGATGTTCAGAGCTGAATGAATCTGAGCCAGTTATTGTTCAGAGCTGAATGAATCAAAGCCAGTTAATGTTCAGAGCAGAATGAATCGGAGCCAGTTATTGTTCAGAGCTGAATGAATCAGAGCCAGTTGATGTTCAGAGCTGAATGAATCTGAGCCAGTTATTGTTCAGAGCTGAATGAATCAAAGCCAGTTAATGTTCAGAGCAGAATGAATCGGAGCCAGTTATTGTTCAGAGCTGAATGAATCAGAGCCAGTTGATGTTCAGAGCTGAATGAATCGGAGCCAGTTATTGTTCAGCGCTGAAAGAATCAGAGCAAGTTAATGTTCAGAGCTAAATGAATCAGAGCCAGTTATTGTCCAGAGCTGAATGAATCAAAGCCAGTTAATTTTCAGAGCTGAATGAATCGGAGCCAGTTAATGTTCAGAGCTGAATGAATCAGAGCCAGTTGTTTTTCAGAGCTGAATGAATCAGAGCCAGTTGCTGTTCAGAGCTGAAAGAATCAGAGCCGGTTAATGTTCAGAGGTGAATGATCTTTTCCTATTATTCAGAACATTCAGGAGGATGGCCTTGTTAAGCAAATAGAATCCGATTGAAGCAGCAGTTCAAATCTAGGCCCCTTCCCACTAACCCTTCACTCCAAATCGAAAACCATTTAGAATGTTCTTGTCCTTATTCGAGAACAGATGTTATTTGGAGCCAACCTTTTAAAGTTTATACAGGAATAGTCATTTTTCACGCATATAGATTTTTAAGGCTTTCTGCAATCCTACATTACAATTTGGATTCAACATAAAAAGCTTAATGTGCAGTAGAACAGTGAGGTATTTTTTAAACAAAAGTATTGATGTGATTATGTTTCATATTCTGACGTCTTTGTTTTTATGATTGCCATAATTAATTTAAATAAGTTGAGTGTGCTGTTTACAGGTTACACTACAGATATTTATATGCTTTGATACATTTGTGTTCGTTATTAAAGTGATTTTACACACCAGGCTTCATGATTTGAAATAGCCATTCACTGATGATTCTTTATGTACTAATGTCTATTTAAATTAGCTATCTTTTTAGTTTTATCTGTATTCTACAGTTTATTTTCATTAGTGAGACCAAAAAGTAGGCGGGATGTTTTATGATGAAATACTGTATTTCATGAAAACCCCATTTTACATGCAGTATTTGGGGGACTTCTCCTGTTCTGAAGACGTGATGGCCTATAGATTAATGTATTATTTTGAGATAGAAACAAAATATTGTAATCCAAAGCAATCTATTTCTCGTCCCAGTCTTCAGGACTTCTTTGCAGATATCTTTAAACTTGTGCTATTCTGGTTCATTTGAAATATTGTGTGAACTCTTCGGGGTGGGCTGTTGGATTGTCCTGAGGGTGTCACCCAATCAGATGATGATTGATTTATGATGACTTTTGGCAGTGCAGGTAAAATAGCTCAGCGGGCTGAGCACTAGCTGCTGTGATCTGTGTGTGATCTGCAGGTCACAGGTTTGAATCCTGCCAAGCCAACTCAGCCTCTCATCCTTCCGAGGTCGATAAAGGATTACCAACTTCGTTTGGGCGACATTGTTTGTAAATATGTTCTATGAAAAGTGATTTGTCAAAACTGCTATATAAATAGCACATCATTTTATTTTATAAAGCACCATATAAATTCAACTACATACAGATTTTAAACAGTTTCTCATTTGGGTAGAATCTTACTACCTAGTTCTTCATACAGGGTTTCATTTAGGCCACTAATGTGAAAGTAGGAGAGGCCATTTTGGTTTACAAGCCACATATGTCAAAGCACCACCGGCTGTTTGTTAGTGGGCACTGTGCAGAGCCACCGTGCCAAGCACTACTGGCCTGCAGCCCTTGTGCTGCACACCCAAGGGTTCACTGTGTTGTCTTCTAGGGCAGCACGAGTTTATATATAGCTTCACCAGCCCCAGACCACACTCTCAGGATGCCACCGCCACATACGCATGCCACCTTCCTTGGGGATCAGCCACCTGATGCAGCAGACATCCTTGCGGCTCGAGAACCAGAGTAAGTCTGCCAAACGCCATCAACATTTTGGTGATTTTAGAAAATGCAAAGAAAAAATCCCTTCTGCCATAAAATGTGTAAATAGAAAAGGCCATTTCATTTAACAAGCCGTGTCTGGTAGTCATCGCTGGAAGTCCACCTCCATCTGGCCCACTGCAAGCCGTCTTTGACCTTTTGCCCATCTGCTAGGGGGCGTTGCTTGGTATGGAAAAGATCCGGGGCTAAGCTCATGTCCGGACTGTCGGGACTCAGGGCTAGTTAGTGTTTTGGTTGTAGCCCCTGAGATTCCATCTGTGGCTACAAACAAAAGATCCGAGGCTATAGCCACCTAAGCCCCCCCCCCTCCCCTAGCAACGCCCATGTAAAATTGCCCAAAACACCATTAGAAAATTCAGCTTATATCAGCAAGGCCGTGCTAAACCGTTGCAATGCATATCACCAGAATCATATGAGAGCTTGTCAAAACATGTGACTGGCCTCGAATGCGTTCGCTGGAGGCAGTGAAAGGTCAAAGGTGATTCACGGAAGTTAAGATGTGTTTACTCCTTGGAAACCCAGGTTAAAAGCACAAGCGCATATGGAAATATAGTAACAAAGATTCAAATTACAGGATTACTCCATGTCCTTAGGCCCTGATTAATGGAATTATTTGCGTTTAAAACGTGGTTTCGTGTGCAATTCTGCCCGCCAATCCCTGTTTGACGAATGGGGATTTGCGGCCAAAATGGCAGGCAAATCCCTTTTTTGCACGCAAATAATTCCATGAATCAGTGCCTAAGTGTTCAACTCGACATACCCAGGTTCGCATCTTCGCAGGTGATGTTACGTCAGAAGAAGCCACTAAAAGGCACATTTTCATTCAGCAGCCTAATAACCAGTTCATAATCTACAAAATATGATGGCACTCCAGGGACCACGATTGGTCATTGTTCGAGCAGAGACTTACATTTAAATGTCACTGCACTATATGTAACTCATTCCAGAACAATATCCTCACTACTCCAGAAAAGAACACCCCGCTTCGTGCCAACCACTGGCATTCGCTTTGCTTAAGTGATCTAAAGGCACTTGCGTGATGGAGTGTGGGGGCGAGAAGAACGTGCACGCCACAGGATGCTAAGCAACCAAGTCCACGGTGAAGCACTTCTGGGGTTGCCATTGCTCCCTGAATTTATCCCGCTCCACTCCCTCTTTCAAGAAGATTCAGCACTGTAGAGGACCAAAGGGTAGTAGCACTCGCAATAGTTTTGAGTGGGTCTGTGTATGCAGGACTGAGTGTGTGTGTGTGTGTGTGTGTGCACCTACGCGTATGTCCGACTGGAGTGTGTGGTAATCTGGGTAGGAGTCTGAGCTTGAATTCGGTGCATGCAGCTGTTTATATAGCAGGGGGCAACGTCAATGCTCAAATCTTTTGTGGGCTCAGCTTTGTACCAAACAGGTGGAAATGGACAACACCCCCCAAAATCAAGACCTCTCCTGAGCAGTTCTTGCCAAGTTATAGAAGGGTCATGGGAGTTTCCGCTGAAGAAGCCCCACCGCAGAGGGCATGCGGCATGGCCACACCTGTAGCTTCGCCATGACCTAATTTCCACCCTGCCTGCCTCCGATGGACATCTGAGATTAGCAATGAGTTAGACTGGTGGATGATCAGTGATTTCACTTAAATCATCATTAGGTCCTGGGGTAACATTTGCTGTGACACTCTTGCATTACAGCAATGTAGAAGAAATGCAGTAGGTATAGATGGATGGGTGGTTTTGTTCTGCAATGTGTAGGGTGCGTGTATAACCTTCTTAGTTTACAACAACCCAGGCACCTGTTTTTTACCTGCCACACTATTTGATGTTTGAGGACCAAAATCCACCTCTATCGGGCCCCTCGGGGGCCACCTACTATTGTAGCACCAGAGCTGCCAGTGAGGAATGAAGAAGCATAGTTGTAGTTTCTGAGTGGCATCATGCTGTCCATAATGACTGAACACCCATGCACTTGGCTCAATAATGAAGGGATCGTTTCCTTTGGGTTCTCTGACTTGTGTCACTCTGTGATGCTACAACCAGCCCTACAGATTAGGGGTGTATCGGCCACTTTTACGCCCTTAAAATAGGTAAATACGTCAACAACAAAAAATATGTAGTGCAAATACTCCCAACAAAAAAAGAGGTACCTTGAAGAACCTTGTGCTCCTCCTTCCACCCACACAGCTCCTTCGATATTTGCGTACTAATAGTGCACATAGTCCCACAGGAAGAAACTGCTATTATACCTCCCTGATCAGAAGAAGTACAGGTTATATTTTAATAAAAATAACTAGGTACACAGTAATGAGAATTACAAAAACATTTCCGTTTTACTTGGTTATGAAATACTCTCATAGGGAATTGAACTTACATTTTTACTCCCTAAAATATCATTTCACTCCCAACTTTTAAAAATAGGGAGTAACATACTCCCACTTCCAAATCTTATCTGGAGAACTGGCTGCAACCATACAATTAATCAGGCTTTTCCAGCTACAAGTCTGAGTGCTGAGGAATTAATAATGGATAATCTGAGCAATGCATGACTGTGATCTGCAAACGCTATAGCACTGTACATAAAACGCCCCTCTTAAGAGCATTATCCTGTGCTTTCTGGAATGTGTCTACTTTAATAAGATACCGCAGCTAATTTTCTAAGGACTTTGAATTCAGGAACAAAAATGTTCAATTTGTCAAGCGCATATCCTTTTTGAGGGGAGAACCCGGGCAGACGGAACTGCATCTGGGTGCCGATTTTTCAGGATTTTGCAGACACATATAGAGATTGAAGATACAATCAGTTAATAAAAGAGATAGGTTTTAAGATTTGTTCGAAATGACCCGAAGGAGTCCTTTGGAATGGTCAGGCTTCCACAACGACTGACCTTAAGGCCATTATACCGGATACATTCCAGTCAGATGTATACCTGTGCCGGATCACACATGGAATCACTGAGGAGCTCTACATTGACATCTCAAAAACTGTTGAAAATTGAGTTCCTACTCATTCTCGATTGATATTCTCTAAATATATGTCGACAACGCTCAGGCTTTGATAACCTGGCACAGACTAAGCGCATGAATGGACTGAAAACGAGTGCCGTCGCATAGAATTACTCAGCCAAGGCATCAAGTGTTTGGGGGCATTCAGGAGGTAACGCAAGGGAATGAAAAGGAAAATCGGGTTCCGAATATTCAAATGGACATGAGAAACAGCATGTGATTGCAACATCATCTTCATCTCTAGGAACCCAATACAGCTGACATACCAATGGGCGTCCATGTGTTTGTCTTGTCATTTTCCTTCTGTAAAGTATTCCTTGCTAACATGCAGGAGGATCCGGGCCTGCATGCCTATACATGCCAAGATGCCACATTCCATCCGGAAGGTGTAATGACAGTCCTGGTTTTAACTTTGCATTTTGGGATTTGTAGTCCAGGAGTTCCCTATTAACAACCCAGGACTTCAAGCCTTAAAACTTAAAGTTAAAACCCAAACTGGGCTAGCTATGTCCCGGACTGGAATGGAACTCAGACTCCCACTGTAACTAAAATAGGGATGGGTTGCCTGGGGTAGTTCATGCTTTTTATCTGTAATGAGGATAGTTTGCTAAAATATTTGAACCTTTGTGTAATACCACAATGAGAACTAGTGAAAATGTTGAAGCAAGAACACCTTCATGGTGACAGGTCCTGAACTATTCAGCATCTCCATAGCTGGTAAGCAGTCTAAATAGTGGTATATGCCTCTAAGACCGTACGTTTATGTTTCTGATTGGCGAACTATGCTATCTCTCGATCAGGCTTGAGAGACCAGCATAGTTATCAAAAAGAGTATCGACATGTCCGACTGCATCCCCGACACAGCTTGGACTTGCGGGTGGCCTGCTCCTGTAGCAATACAAATGGTGTTCAATGATTTTAAAAACATGAGAGCCCAATAATGTGTTAGAAGCCCCCACAGTAAGGTTCCCCTTCTCATGAAACTGCCTCAGCTGCCATTATCTAATGGGCGTGTGCCCACAGAATACAGCAGAATCCACTGGCAGAGGCCATCTTTGGAGGGGGCCTCAAGGCCTGTGCTTCTCACACTGTTCCCGTCCTTAGCGTCACCTGATGGCGCAGGCCTCATTGAGGGCTCACCAGGGCTGGCCTGTGAAACCTGTGCTACCATTGTGCCATTTAGCTGCTTTTGACATCTAGCTCAGGTACTCACCATTTCTCAATACATTACGACATTACTGCATTCAATACACTCGCCTGACATTCTCAACATGTTAAGGTAGGATGCTGATCCTCTTTCTACACCATCACTTCTGATCTCTCAGGCAAAGCCTCTCCTCATAGTCCTCCTTATTCCCTACTAAGCACATGACATTTTGACACCCCACTTGCTCACCTCAGAGCCGGCACATTGTACTTTTGATAACCCTTAGCACTGCTTACCATACTCTTGGTCATTAATACACAACACAGTGGCCCTCATTACAATACCGGCGCTAAACCGTGGCGCTATTAGCACGTAACGTACTGTCCGCCATGGTGAAATGGGGAAATACCGCCCCATTCCAAGGTTGGCGGGGCGGTATTTCCCCATTTCCCTGTGGCCCTTCCCCATTCCCATTTTTGCCCCATAGGGCATAATGGGAATGGGGAAGGCGCTAATTACGGTACCACAAATTGTGGTACCGTAATTAGCACCAAGGTCCCTTTGCGGGTCCCAACTTTAACGGCTGGTCTACACCAGCCGTTAAGGTCGGGTCCTGCAAAGGGACCTCATAATAAGGCGCTAAGTGGTTAACGGCGCCGCAGCCTTTTACGGCGCCGTTAACCACTTAGCGCCGGGGTCGTAATGATGCTGAGTGTCATTTTGGTTGGCTTCAACTCTTCAGACTGTACCTTTGGTTAGCCATAACCCTTCATTTAATTATACATTTGGCTGCTCACAATCCTGCATACTGTGCATTTGGCTGCCTGGAACCATACTTATAGTATTTCTGGTTGACCATGATCGTGCTCGTACTTTTTGCACCTCTATATATATACATCTTTGTTCCAGTATTGTCTGGACAGTCTCTTTTTCTATTTGTTCCACTTCCTGCACATTGCCAACCCAACACGTTTCTGCCACTGCATGCCTCCTGCAGCCTGCACATTTTTCAGCAGTATGCAATATAGTTAAATCATATTATCAGAGTAGTTCCTAAGGAACTGGACTGGGGTCTTGCCACTTCTCCCTTACAATTATTGTGAAGAAACAAGAAACACAGAGCAAAGGTGTTCCCTCATGAATATCTTAAATTGGAATACGTCCAGCTTGCGAATGACTGAATTAAGAGTAACAAATGTATATGTGGACTGAAAATGCTGCATGTTGCCTATTATAGATCTGAATAGAAAATGTCTGCCTTTATCTCCAGTCTTTTCTTAGCTGCTATAAATGTTGTAGCTTTGAAACCTTGTAGAGACAAACACATGTAGTCAACTGGCTTGATGTTAAACTTGCATTGGAAACATATGCCATCCTGTCCCCTAACCATGCGTCTCATTTTTGGGTTCCTTCTCCTAGGTGAATATTCATGTCCATTGGATGTTTAACACCCCACTACAATCAAATGTTCTTTATGCTCCTTCTGTATGTGTAACAATCCATAAGGTTTTAATGAAATCACACTTGTATGCAATTCCACGCCGTCAAACCTAATAGTACTTGTCAATTGTTGCATTTAGTTCCACCGATGTTCATCCCCAAATGCTATGTACTCTTTCTTAAAATTGCATCCATCTAGAAAATGAAAGGGAGACTAGACCCTCATTACTCAGTTTGTCACTTAGCGTATTCCTTTTAGTTTTGTGGCCCAGGCTATTGGGAAGAAAACAATTCTTACTCACCTTTCCCTCCTTTTTTCACCAATTGCTCCATCGTCTCGAACCACCTATTGGGAATGTAACTCCAAGTCCCACTTCTATTTTTAGTACCCTTATGGGACTATTGAAGGAATAGATATTGTTTTCGCTTACATGATTTTAATTCTCTTGTGGCAACGGCCGTTCTTTATCCTCACATGTTAACAGAAAGATCTTATGAGAAGATAAGCACATACATTCATACAGAAATGCTGTCAATTACAAAACATCTATCATATTTAAATCCTTTTTTATTGATAACCTAATCCAATGAAGGGTCTTTCTTCTATTTCTTCCCTTTTTGCATGAACTATTTAAAGGTGCTGTATCTACTTGTCGCCTATGTAGATCCTACTAAATTAGCAACCTAATCCTATTGTGTGGCTTTCTTCTATTTGTACCCTTTGAGAGTGAATTGCTCAAATGATGGGAAACATAATTTGCGAATGATTCCATGTCTTCCCTGCAATGTTGTTCTGCGCGTGTATATCTTCTGAGTACTTTCCTTTGTTTCTTCGATTATACATGAACCAACTATTCATGTATTGTGTGTTAGTGCAAATAAATTAGGGCTAACTGATAGAAATAAGAGTAAAGTACTGTGGAAATACTGCATCCTCTTTTTTTCCCTTTGTTTTCTCCACATGGATATGTAATGTTGATAACCACCTAACCACAACATTTTCCACCACAGGTAATTCTCGCAGGTCTATTGTGATTTTCACAGAGCTGATTTCCACATACTGTGAACAATAATATAATTTAATAAAAACTAAATAACTAATTTTATTTTTAATTTCAAACCATTAAATACAATAGCAAATTGTTAACATATTATTCACAAATCATAATAATGACAGATTCAAATCAAATATCAGACCTTGATTGAACAATAGAGTGACCTGAACATTATTGCAAAAGGAATGATTTATAATGATTTGTATCTAATTATTTGGTGTGTGGGTGCATTCTCACGTGAGGGGGCATTAGGTTTTTATTTTGGATTTGAAACCGCAATTAATTTCACATTTGGTGTTTGTTTGTAGTTGGTTCTCCCGAGGAAGGGTTGGTAATATTAACATCGAGGAACTGAAACATGTATAGAAGGTGGTAAGCAAAATATTATTTCTTTTGCTATAATTTACGCATGTATGGTAGAACAAGGTTGAATGTACAAAAGACCTTTTTTGTTGACACACATTTTCTCTGATTTGGTGATATTTGAATCTGTTATTATTATGATTTCTGAATAATATATTAACAATTTGCTATTGTTACTCATATTTTGCAATGAAAATAAAATTGGTTTTTAGTAAATCATATTATGGTCCACAGTTTGTGGAGATCAGCTCTGTGTAAATCGTAATAGACCTGCGAGTATCTACATGTGGTGGGAAACATTGCGCTTAGGTGCGTTTTGCATCCCGAGCCTTTACACCACCGTATAAATCATCGGGATCATCCTTCTGTTTATTAATGTTGATAACCATAGCATATTCAGATTCACAATGATATTCGGAGTACATCTATACTTTGTGAATCACAATAGCGTCATCCCTGAACAGATCTTGAAGGGAGTTCTCTTCTGATTTACTAATCTGGTGCTAAGAAAAGTGATTCCCATGCTCTGGGGCTTCAATTTATGTAAGCATTGCATTCCAAAATGTCTGTTCCCTTACCTGCATGATTATGGACATAGGGTCTTTGCAGTCTTGTTTTATTTTCAACAGGACTGAAGGTATTGTTCTTAAATGCTTGAAATTCAGCCTACAATTTAAATGATTGATATTCCTTGTATATTACAAAGCCCAGAAAATGTTTAGATCTTTGATCTCAGTCAGGGTTTGTTAATAATTGGAAAGATTCACTACCAGGGCTAGCTAATCGAAGTGGTATTTGAGCTCTCGTCCCAACCCTGGGCTCTTCCTCAGCTTTGCCTAAAAAAGCTCCTCCTTCCTGTCACCTGTCTCTATTTCCTTCCTGTCCAATAGCATTCTCACCTTGGTTGTCTTTATATATGCTGCATGACATACTTTCCACCTGTTGCATTCACCACTGCCCTCACTCCTCTGTGCAACTTTAGTAAGTATTCTCAAACCTAACTCCCCTATTACATCCTAGGTTGCCACTGTGATTTGGGACTCCAGTATCTGGTTTATAATCTCAACCAGTATATTTTATTTTTTCAAGCAGGGATTTAGCTTCAGAACAATTAAGTGTTGTAGAGGGAGTGGGTAGCCAGCATTTGGGCTGGCGTCTTTTAACAGTAGTGCAGTACTGTTAGTTGCGGTCTGTGCATCATTCTGTATGTCCATCAGCGTTATATCTATATGTTTTCTCATTAGCATAATTCTGAATATCCTTTTTCAACCTTTTAATTTGTTCATTAAACCACCATCTGCTGAAGATGTTTATGGGACTTAGAAAGATAATGCATTGTACCATCTCCACCTAAAAAGTTCAATTAAAGCTATTGAAGCTTGGATTTTGAGTGAGGATTTTAATGCTGACCTCACACGGCATCAAACCTTTCTTTGCACTTGGGCAAATATATCCCTGTTGACCAAATGGCCTTTTACTTATTCCATGTCTTGATCTGTTAGAATTGATGCTGATGTCAATAATACATACACGCTGCTAAAGCCATACATTTTTTCCTGACATTTTCTTAAAATACTCCATAAGTATTATACATGGTGAATAAATAATGAATAATGAAGTGGAACACCTGTATGGATTTGTGGGTGTACTTCGTGATGCACTCGGACTGTCTAAGGGTGGGCAACTTATTACTCTATAAGGGTAGGCAATGCATTGCACTTGGACGGATTTTGGGGTTAAGCAATATATTGCACTTAGATGGACTCTGGAGGTGGGCAATGTATTGCACTTAGATTGATTTTGAGGGTGGGCAATGTATAGCACTTAGATCGATTTGGGGGTAGTTGATTTATTGCACTTGGATGAATTTTAGGGGTAAGCAATTTATTGCACTTTGACTGACTTTGGGGGGTGAGGGCAAGTTGTTGCACTTAGATGGACTTTGGGGGCTGGTTAATGTTTAGCACCTGAATGGATTTTGGGGGTAGGAAGTGCATTGCACTTAGACAGATTCTGAGGGTAAGGAATCTATTGCACTCAGATGAACTCTGGGGGTGGTTGGTCAATGTATTGCACTTAGATGGACTTTGGTGTTGGGAAATGTATTGCACTTAGATGAATTGTGGGGGTTGGCAATGCATTAGACTGGAGGTATTTATGAGGGAGGCCAACGTGTTGGACCACATAATTAGAAAGGTAGACATTGCTTCTGCTCTTAAATGATTTATAAGTGTAACTATGGTTTTGCTCTGTGAATATCCACTAGGGTAGCCAGCATGTTACAGACCTGTGCAGTTGGCCAATGTGCTGCACTTGGAAGAATTCAGGAGGGCAACCTGGTTGTTGCTCTTGGATGATTTTGTGAGGGTAGTAATTGTATTGCACAGATTGTAGCTTTGCACCAGTGTATCTCTTGTGATAGGCTTTGTATAGCACTTGGACGGGTTGTACAGTTGACCAGGGTGCTGCACCTAGTCGAGTCCATGAGTGGGACCAAATTAAGGAACCTAAGCGATTGTGGAATGTGTTCCACAACATGGAATGCTGGTGTTGACGGAATGCTGCCTTACTGGTTGATTGGGGTCTTCAGTGTAGCCACTTAATGATAGCTGAATGCATGCACCCACCATAACTTATCAACAATCAACCAAGATGTTTTATAATTTGCAGAATGTACTAATTCTAGGCTTTCCCTTAATTATAACCAATCAATTTTTTTCCTCTCACACTCGGTGGTTTTGGAATTAGCCTAAGGCGCAGCCACACTCCTGCACACATCTGCCTTCACATACAACTCGATTGACACTTTACAACACTTCTGCCATAAGAACGTAGCTACCTTTCACAGCCAAAAATGTGAACTGTAGCTACAAACATAATTGACTGTCCTCTTACACACACCCCTCCAGCTTATTTCCCTAGTGTAACTCTCTCCACCCATACACATTACAATTAGACACGGTTAGCTAGCAGGGACTTGGCCAAGCCCTTGTAACCTTTAATGGCCATTGTGCGCACACAGATACTAGCACCTCCTAACTTTCCATACTTCAGACTTCGGTCCCTCCGAGGGCATTCAACCCACAGCGTGTTGGAACCATATCCATGGTGAAAGGTGCCAGAAAAATGACAAAATTAAACGAAATGAATCAAATGTACAAAAATATGGCATAAAATATTACAAAGTTCATTAAGTCAACCAGGACAGGCTGATTCCATGTGTACATTGAAATGTAATTGGATTAATATGATGGTGTTTAGCAGACTGGGGACAGTGTAGAGTAGTGTGAGGAATCTGAGGGCATCCTCACTTCTTCCCCTACTATGTCCTCCACCCAGGTGGCCAGGGAAAGGCAATCGCTATTGGATCCTGACCCTGGGGGTGGATATGTGAGGGAGGATCACCTAGGGGGAAGAGACCTGGAGGGAGGATATGAAGTATACTTAGATGAGATATGGTATACCCCTTTTCCCTCTCAAAATGTACCCTCAATTGCCCATACCTTTGTGGGCTATTGTAGGTCAGATCCCTATTTTCCCATTGACCTTCATTCATACAGACACCACTTTAGTACTGGGACGAGGAAGAAGCAACAAAAAGAGACAAAAGACACTAGAACCAATAATGTGTGGTCTAGTAGACAGAGATCCAATTAAATACACAGAATACAGGAAGAGAGAGAAGAATGGTGTTGGCTAATGCTGTGGACGTGACCAGACCAAGTCTCCTAGGGAAGCAATGCCCAGAGAAGAGCGAGTGCTGGTGTGGTGGAGCGAGGAGACTCACAGATGAGAGCCGTGACACGAAGGCAGCAGGCTGGGAGGATGCCAAGAGCAGAGGAGGAGCTCTGGGGCATTTTGAGGTGAGGGCAAGCCAAACAAGGCTTTCTGGAGCTCTTATGCGAGACGCTGGGAGAAGTGGCGACCGTGGAAGCCAGATGAAAGCTATAAGACACGAAAGTAAAGCAGCCTACACCGTAGCAGGTGCTACGGTTTATCACAAGAGAAACCAAAGGTGCCAGGAACTGGGAAAGGGACACTGGGGCATAGTGGAGGTTGTCTGTGTTTGAAAATAACAGAAAGTGGAAAGCTGAGCACAGTAAAGGGGCTAATGATATTTCCCTTATAGCCAAGCATCTTTTGAATAACGATCCAAATGAAAGTACATTTCAAGTATAATCAAGCACTTTTGAATGCAGATCTGAATGAAAGTAAGAAGTTTGAATACAAAACTGAATGAACGCTGTTTTGTGTAGAAACTTATGAATATCCATGAACTGAAAACCTTGAAAGAACAAGCATTGGCCAGAGCCATTTGAACTGTATTACAGAGGTGTGTTTTTCAAGAGAAACTGTGAACTTTAAAAGAACAATCATTGGGCAGAACCATATGAACTATATTACAGAAGTGTGTAGTTCAGGAGAAAAAAGTATTGGCAAGAGTCACCAGAAAATGGGAAAGTATATCCTTTGTATAGTGGCCAACAAGAAAAGGTAAAGCATCAAGAGGATGTGAGACGAGCCTGAACTACATCCCACTGTAAAGCTTTTACAGTGGCAACGTGCCGGTGAAGAAGAAACCAGTTAGGTATATCAGTTGCGTGACCTGTAATTGGTGGACCCTGTGGTCCAACAACTGTGCCTAGACCGAGTACACCCATCAAAGAAAAGCCAATTGAAATACCTGCAACTGAGCTTACGGTTGAATCTGAAGGAATCCCAGCTTGAACTGGAACTGAGGATTTAACTCTGTGAATTTGTGGAAAGGCTTGAAGCCTTGGGGAAGAGAGACCCACTTAGGCTTTGTAAACTATCCTGAAGACTTGGGGAAGGTAAATCCCTTTGTGTCTTGTGAACTATTTAGACACCTTGGAGAAGAGAGACCCCTTTTTGAGAGACTTTGTGGACTATCTTGAATCATGGGGAATGGAGATGCTTTCCAACTCAGAGCTGGAAAAAGCTTGGAACTGTTATTTGAACACTTATGATTTTGAAGTCGACATGCCTACACAATGTATACAACTAGATATGAAGGTATAGTTTTTGACACAGACAGATATTTACTTTGGACAAATTGGACATCTGGACATTGACTATCCTTAGTTTCGTTTAGGTAGGGGAATCCTACTGAAGTATAGTGCAAGTTAGGCCTTTTTCCAACCCTCCTTTTGATTTAATAAAAGTTTAAAGAGAAAACTTGAATTCAGTTGTCTGTGTCTACTTCATGATGCATTCACAGTAGTCGCACAGTTTTATAAAATGTTTTGTATGAAAGAATCGAGTGGAAAATTTGTGTTGGTATTATTTATTAGAAAATGCAATCAGAGTAGTTTGTGAAAGTAGCTTTTTCTCAAAGGACACAAAAGAAGTGGGGTTAAACACAGTGAAGAAAACAAACGAAAAACATAAACCAACTAATGGCATAATTTGTATTTTAAAACGTTGAGCAAGCTGGAAAGTGCCATTGGTTCTGACCCAGCATACTTTTCCAGTGTGCACATATTGGTACTCCGAGGTACGGTTCACTCCCCATGTCACTCTTCCCACTTGTGCTCAATGCATTCAACATGCACGCACTGCCTCATGCTGACCTATTCCAAAACAGAGATTATATTTCTCACTGCTTCCAACACCAAACCCACTGTCCCATTTCTCATCTCCTTCTCACTGGACATACTCCTCACTCCTGCACCCATGGTTTGCAACCTTGGGATCATCGTTGACAGCAACATTGAACAATTCACTGCAGCGACAGCTACAGCTGCTAGAATCAGTCTCCTCACCATCAGAAAACCTGACAGATGCTCAAGCTGTACAATCTACCCTGTACTCCCCCAACTCTGTAAGCCACACCCAGGCTCGTTGGCTTTCAATGCAAATGTGATATTTTTTTTAATTCCATCTTTGTGTATTCCAATGTATCCACGGTGTTGCCCTCCCTATATTTCTGATTGCATTTCCCTGTACCCCTTAATACCTCCTATGCTCCCCCTCACTCTATAATATTACTTTCCCCTCTTTCTCCCAATCCTTCTCTTCACTTGCCCCACTACGATGGAATGCACTCCCACGGACATCAAATCATATTATGTCTGGAATGCTTCAGGAAAAAGACTCAAGCTTCACATTTGTCGGGGAGAGCCCCCGCCAACCCTCTCAAAGTAACTCCATTCCACTCTAGCCACATTGCTCCATTCCTTTGGTCAGCTGTACATATGTTCATATTTATTATATGTTAAATCACAGCACTAGGCCCATATTAAGTTTATTCGTTATGGCTGGTATATTGCCATGGACCCAGGATTCTATATACCATGACCTGTCCTCCTTTGCAACCAGCTACTGAGCCCAATATACCCTTAATATAATTTAAAGTCACTCCACTTCTGGACTAGCTCTACCTCCTGTCCTCCTTCCCATGTACATTATTTTTGGTTGAAATGAGAATCTAAATGTTCAATAAATAGAATACAGTACTACCGTCACCAGGATGGATGTATCCTCAGCAGGATGGATGGCTGATGATGCAAAGGAGGGCTAGATTTAAATTTCGTCTCTAAGTTCATAAATCTATCCATGGTAAGGCACTGCTGTATCTATTCTCCTCTGCCCAACAGTACAAGCCTTCTTTTAATCTCTCCTCTGCTTCTTTGACAACCCTTGTCTCTCTTCACCTTCCCTGTGGTTCCTCTCACTTCTGCTCTTTCTCTCTTCTTGCTCCATTTGCATTGAATTCCCTTCCCCTGGACATCCAAGAAACAGCCTGCAATGATTTGTTAAAAAAAAAAAATGAAAAGCCTAACTCCTCACCTCCAAACAACCCTCTTAACCTGCCTCTCACCTGCCTTCTAGCTAACATTTGTGCCCTGCCTCTAACCTGTATCTGTACCTCAATTTCTCTGCCTCCACTCCAGCACTTGAATCCGTCATGTTCACATCCCTAACACAGTTGGCCGTACCGCCTACCTGCACTTAAAAATCTCTAACATTGATTGTCCTTAATCTATGTAAGTGCACCCACACATTGTCCCCAGCGACTGTTCCATTTGCTCCCCTGCACAACCTGGTTAGAAGGTCACTCGAACTCCCCCCATTGTAAGAAGTTCGCTGATTCCCAGCAAATCTGATTTCGTATCTATTTTACATTCTTTTGTGATCAAAAGAGCATTCTTCCTCCTGTATACAATTAAATAAACAAACAAGCTAGACCCTATTACTTCTGACAGCAAGCTGAGCAATTACAGACTTTACTTTTAGCGATATGGCTATGGAAACACCTACAAGACAAGCAAGCCTCCATATTTAATGGTTCACTGTAGCACATCTCATGCCCCTCATGCAACCACCTACTCATTTTCATGACTTCTTTATGTACCAGAAATCTTCCCCTTAGGCAATTTGCCTGCTCGAAGGAGCATCAGTCACTTGCCCATTAGAAACTCCATCCTTACCGCTCATACCCTCTCATGCTACACAAACTCTTCCTGTTTGTTTATCTTCCCCCACCCCCTTTCACCCTTCCCTTTCTCTGTTGATATTTTAATTTTCCTCCAAATAATAAAATCTGGAATCACCTGGTGTGAACAGAATATGCACTTTTTTGGACAATCTTGGTTGCTAATAAACCAAAATGGGGTTAATTGCACAGTATGAAACACTTCTATCAGGACATAACATAACATAACATAGCAAGATGTGTTCCAATGAGATCTTGGACAAAGAGTATATTAAGAGCTCTTGTATTTATAGAGAGGAAAGGGAAGAAATCAGCACTTGAAAATTGTGGGATTCATTGAAATGGAGCATTGTGATACTGACAAAAGAGGGGCTTATTGGTATTGGTACCTCAGCCCATAGGAACAGGTAGTAAAAGCATTTTTTTTCATTTGCGAAAAGCTCCAGCGTTTTGCAACTGAAAAATAAAAATGACCGCCAAAGAAGGTGAAAGGGAGTACATTGTACCGTTCCATGGTGACCATTGAAAATAGTTTTAAAAAGAAAAAACAAACAAAATGGTCACCATGGAACGTGAGAAGGAACTACGCTTAGTGCCTTCTCCCTTTCCATGGCGTCCATTAAAAAAATTACAAAAAAAGTCAACAAAAAATGGCCGCCATGGAAAGGAAGAAGGAACTACACATAGTCCCTTCTTCCTTTCCAAGGCAGCATGTTGCAGATGGGGAGGGGACGTGCAGGGGACCGAAGTGTTCCCGGTATGCCTGCTTCCAAAAAGAAGGTAAGTGAGTGGGGGGAGGGAAATCTGTGGATGGGGAGGGATCGAGGGAGGGAAGGAGGGGAGCACTTACCTGGTAACCCGGCGGGGAAGACAGCAGCCTCCAGCCCTGAGGATGCTCAAAGCGACAGAGTTATCATATGGTAATGCCTCCGTTCTGAGCATCCTCATTGGCTGAGAGGCTGCCAGCCTCCCCTAATCCCTCTCCCCGCCAGACACTAATTTAAAATATCACTTATGCGTTGGAGTTGCATGGGATATTTAGGGGATGGAGTAAATAAAAATTACAGCGCTCAGTGGATGTATGGATAATTTATACCAAGCAGTACTTTTGATGTAGTTCAAGTCATAAAGACCATGTGAGATCCCAACTCGTGATATGGTTGTATTTTTTCAATAATAGAAAGAGATTGGAGCACCATATCTTTTACCTACACCACCATACTCATGAGTGGTGTAGGTAAATGGGATGCATCCCAATACCACAATAACGGCCATGTGCCTGGCCCGTGATCTGAGCCCCCATCTCCAGGTTTCAAGGACAGCTATTTAACCCCAGACCAGATCTCCTGTCCCTCTGCTTTAGGCATCAGGGTTTCTTCGAAGGCTGCATTGCTGTGTCTTTCTGTTGTGAGACATGCAATGGTCAAGGATTCTGAAAATAGCATACACCATGGATCTACGTGGATTGTTTCCGTTGCAAACAAATTTCTTTTTCCAAGCTCCTCCATCTATTCCTACCCTTACTACTCATCTATATTGTATCTCACTTATCTACTAACGGTCCAGGGTTGTCCAACTCCAGGCCTTGTGGGCCATGATCCTGGCAGGTTTTCAGGATATCCCTCATTAATATTCATGAGGAGAAATGTGCAACATTAAGGACTCAATTCCAATTCATGGAAATGGGCGCAGAAATCCTGCAAGGGCTGTGCACTGAAAAGGACACTGGGTGAGCATGCACACAGAAAGAAAAATCAGCGCCCCACGTATTCATGGAATTAACAGCGCAAAGTAACCGTATCCACAACACGCGCCTGGAACGCCCCCAACACACCCACATGCAAAGCATAAACAGCCAGAACAGCTACCTTTGCGTGCTCTCCCGGGCACACATGCACACACCCTTCAAACAGTGCATGGGGTCCCCCGTAAGCAGGCCTGTGACTCGGGACCCTGCAGGGGGTCCCCCGTAACTGTACCCAGCACCACAAACATGCGTATGAAAAATTGTAACTCGCCAATAACTTGGGAAATCTGTGTCCAAATCCCTGTAAAACGTTCCTGTACCCCGCTACACTACTTACATGTACCCCTAAGTTACATCGGAACCCGATTCAGTACACGCACCCCAAAATCCAACATGCAACCCCACCTGCATGCTGCAAATCCTACGTGCAAGTGTACTTACACATGCCTTCTGGTGGCAAATCATATGTAGGACTTGCATGGCCATTTCCCACCCGAGACGTTGCTCATTCGAATCCATGAATGCATCTCGTGCCATGCAATTGTCGGCGTGCGAGGGACTGCCTGTAGGCAGTTCCTCAGAACACCCACTTCTTCGCCAGTTCTTCCCCATTTTTGGTGTTCTTCTCCCTTCCCAGCCCTCTGTGCCATCCATGCCAATGCACTGCTTGGAGTCTCGTGCAAGGTCCTCGACGGCTTGCACAGATATGCCGAGCCAGCACGAACTCGACGCAAGTCCAGGAAAAGTTTTGCGCATTCGATTCCATGAATCGACAAAGGTGGATTTGCGTGCAGGTGCCCGCGCAAGTACCCTATTTTGTGTGCAGATAATTCCTTGAATCGGGCCCTTAGAATCAGTGTATGCAAACTTATCTCATGAATATTAACAACCCGTCAGGATCCCGGCCCTCGAGGCATGGAGTTTGACATCACTAACCGAAATACAACTTTTCATTTCAAGGAATTTTTGCTCATTTTCAAGCAATTATTTTCTAATAAATTTAGTAAATCTCAGCTGACCTATTTTCAGTTCGTTTCACAATCCAAAATGTATTTGCAAGAAACATTATATTTGTTTCCCAGTTTTCCCCATGAGTAAAATGTCAGCTTGCGTAATCCATGCAAGCTGGTGAATCACTGGCAGTTTGGCATGGGAAGCTCAGCTTGCATTAAAAATACTTTAATGTATTCAGCCAATATGTACATGTCGCCTGATGCTCCGCTTAGAACATGCCAAGAGCTCATGTTTCTGGGCTGGTGTTGCGCTGCTCCTTGCCATTCCCTGCCGGCCTCATTCCAAAGAACATGGTTTTCCATTATAGCTTTTCTATTACACATAAGCAGCAAACATCTCGAGTGAGTTATTCTACTAAGAACAATTATGCCATCAGTGTACTGCAGACACACCACAGCATGGACCATTACTTCTGAACAACAAGCAGATCAGGTCTAGATCGCCCACATATGTGATATAAAGACTAATGAAAAGAAAGAGGACTTTTTCTTTATTTAAACTTCACTTCAAAGTAGAGGTCTAGGTTTATTGCTATGTTTACATCATAATGTATATATGCAGGGGACATGCAAGTCACATACAGGTTGGCCTCTTAGGGCGTTCTAAGCCAATTGGATGGTTCTGCCGTGCCTTATACCAACCCGTCCAAGTGGTGTGGTTGCATTTCCCGCCTGTTTTAATCTTTGGATGTCCGCGGCTCAAAGTGTATCCTTTTTAAGGCAGATACAATGGAGACTAGTTTGCAATAATGAAATGCCTAGGCTGTTTCTAAAGGCATCATTTTCAGTTATGTAACAATACAGAATTGGCTCCTCCTTATATTTTTGGGTCTCATTCTATTCTCCCACTCGGACTCTCCAATCACAGAATCTGCTTCTTCTCACCGTCCCCCGAGTCCCCTGTGCTTCTTCCTGTTTCCGATCTTTTGCCCGCTTAGCCCCTAAACATTGGAATTCGCTCCCTCTCTGTATCTGCTCTTCTTCATCTCTTTGTATTTTTTAATCTAACCTGAAAGCTCATCTTCTCCGCCTTCTTTCTACTTAGTGACTTTCTGTTTCTCTCCTTCTGTTTTTAGTTGTTTTTTGAATTATGTAAATTGTACCGCTTTCTAGTATTTTGCAACATCGTCTTTGGCGAAATTCAATAAATGAAATCAAATTAAATAGGATGTTATATACTATTGGCGTCGTGTATATTTCTAGAGCACAACCTATAACATGGGACTGGCCTCTTGCTTGTAGAACGACCATTCTGTTCTGTGGTGGACACCACGCACTATGACTTAAAGAGAAATAGGGCCTTGACAGTTCTACTGAACCTTATGTGGTCAGAAATCTTGCTGTTTGTAAAAGGGGGGAGCTCATGTGCATTGCTAACCTATAAGACAGTTCTCTGCCCCCTTCCTATAGCTTTAGCATTATAGGTCACGATTCAAGGGCCATATTATGCGTAATGAATCTTGGCTAAAGGGTGGTGGGTAAAGGTGGAAACCGCCCCCACCCAGTGCCTGACGCACTTCAGTTGAAGTGCCCTGCCACAGAAGTACTGCTTCTCTTTGGTTCACAGCTGCACAGTTGCTGGGTGTGCAACAGAACTGCAGAGAATATCCTACACCCTCACAGTGCGGCAAGCTGTCTGGGAGTGCTGAGGCAAAGCCTGAGATATTCAGTGAGGACCCGACCTGGGTAAATGCTGGCACAAACTGTCACTGTCCTTTTGGGCACCCTCAGATTCCCTTGTAGAAACATCAGGAGAGCCACTGGTTGCAGACCCCCGTGCAAGAGGACCAACTGGTAGAGGTGGCCCCACCATTGATCCTGGCTTCTACATTGGCTTGAGCATGGATTCTCCTGCCCCAGAGTGGTCCATAGCGTTACTTCTGTATGGATAGCTGGAAGGAATCCCTTGACCGCAATAGCCACAATCCTGACGCCCTGATACTGGTTGCATACAATTAATTATTTAAGCAGTTCCTGCTCTGTTTTTTTCCCAGGAAAGGCTAAAAATCAGAAGCAGCATGAGGTTCGGCAGGGAAATGTGGGCGGATTCAGCTCGCTCTGAGCATGGACTGGGATCAGTAGTTTCAGCCCACATTCTGAGGGGGTTGATTGGTCGACACACCTGTCCCCGGTACTAATATCGACTTGACACCCAAGCGGGGGGAGGACGTGGCTGGTAATCCGGTAATGGCACGCCAGCCCGAGCCATGGTACGCCCGAGTGGGCAAGGGCTGTGGGCCATTACAGGCCATGTCCACCCCCCACACCCTCTGCCAGGGCGTGAAAGCCATTCGCACCCCGGGGTTCATCCCGGGTGCGAATGGCTTTCTTTTTTACCTCTGGAGATTGGCCCCAGCAAGTGATGCCAACATCCGAAAAAGAAACCTAGATGGGCAGTGCCACAGGGAAACGGGAATAAGTCCCTTTTCATTTTCTATTGCAACGGTTTGAGTGGGAGGCACGCCAGACCGGAGCATAAAGCTCCGGTCCTGCAAGTAAGTGGGGAGAGAGGGATGTGGAAGAAGTTTGGGTTTGGTTTGGGGGAGTGGGAAGGCAACATGAAGAGGCTTCCTGTTGCCTCTCCACATAAAGAAAATTAAATGGCGCCACCCGGGGAAGGGCTACAGTGGCTGGAACAGCAGGCAGAGAATGTATATTCCCTACCGCTGTTCCAGCCACCTGATTGACTAACGGCCCTTCCCCGGTTGCGAATGGACAAGTCCACGGTGGAGGTAATATGAGATTGCAAATATTACTTTCAAAATCAGCACCATCTTTTAAAAAATATGGTCTGCTTAGTGTGTTTGCTCCTTGACTGCAGGCATGTTACATCATCTCGCTGCTGTGCTATGATGTTTAAGCTTTAAACATGGAATCCCAGTCAGAGCTCGGTCCCTACTCCTCTGTCTCTTGCGGTGATTCTGCTCTTTGTCCATTCTCTGGTGGCTGTAGCCCCTCGTTGGCTTCTCCGTCCTGAGGCGCATCAGGATCAGCCCCCTCTGTCCCATCCTTTGGCACACACATAGTGAACGCTGATGTCCTGACCATGACGTTTTGAACGAGGTTGCTTAGCTGCTCTGTCCTTTTCTCTGCTACTTATAAGCACCATCTCTCCCAAATTAAGGTTCTTTTGCTCCTGAGGTGCTTGAGGCGTTTTTTTTAAAAAATGACAGATGTATCATAATGTTGGCAAGTGCACATTGGGGGCACTGTGGTCATGCAGTGTCTTCGTTTATTGTCTTCCCAGGTGCTTTTTATAGCCCCTTCCTAGCTGTTGCTATCTCATTTTATGACTCAGGAGTCCATTTTCTCTCCATTCTGTAATATCCTCCTTCGCCTCCGTCTTTTCTTCCTTTGTTCTTTCTTTCTTGAGCCAATGTCCCCAGTATTACCTTTTGTTTTTTGAAAACCTCTCTTATTGTTACACTCCCCATGTGCTATTCTTTCTTTTTCGTCAGTCGCTTGCCACTGGGTCTGCTTTAATGCCAGGCCATTCCCAAGACCCAGGCCGCATTCAACAAGTTGCATGTGGGCATGTATGCAAAGTTAGAAAGGACATCACTGCAGCCCCCGTGGTGCAGGTGGTCCCCTTGCTATTCAAGGACCTCCCTGTTTTTTTTATTTAAGATAATGTATTTTAGTTCAACAGAACTATTTCACATTTTACATAAAATTATAAAATACAATTCATAAACACATAAGTGATTAGTAGTAACATTTGATAAAACAGTAAAATAAACTACTAAAACACACTACAATGAACCAAATAAATGTGTTAGATCGCCTCATTTCGTTGTTACATTATTTTGTTATTTCATAATTACATTATTGCATAATTTCATTGTGTCATTCTTTTGTTGTTTCAATTATTTCATTGTTTCACCCAAATTGGAAGCCGCCACTCTCCATACATTGTATAATGCAATCATTAATGATATGTTGTCAGAATTAAGGCAGTACTTCCAAAAAGCTCTGTCACATATTCACTAAACACACTTCGGAATGCCTCATCAGAACCTCGCAAACCAAAAGCCTCAAGGTCCCCAAATTTAAACTCAAGAAAGCAGGGGGGGAGCAGCTTCCCAGCCATGGCATCCCAGCTTTGGAACTCTAGGCCTGATTCCTTAAGAGCTACCCCTTCCCACCACATATTCAGGAAAGATACCAAAACGTGGCGGTTCCCTCTAGATCAATGATCTCTGCCTCTACTATTAGCATCTCATCTCCGGTATACTCTCTGAGGTTACATACCTCCTTGCGAAGTTTGCACTGCACTGTAATCTTCAATTTATAATGTTTTGTCAAGAGAATCATTCTGTATTGACCTATATTGTAAATACGTGTTTATTATCTGATACCTTGTAAATGTTCTGTAACCATATGACTCATAATGTAAATAATTGCTCATTCTTCTGCAATTATGTATAATACCTGTAAACATGTAACAAGTTATGTGCCCAGATACCTCAGGGTTCGGTGCGCTTTATAAATGAATAAACAAACAAACATACAGCATCGGGATTGTATACAAACTGAGCAAGATTTTTTAAATACACATGCTTCAGAGTCATACAAGAAGTCAATATGCGCTGCGCAGTCTCGATCGCGCGAGCCTTCCCGGGAATCATAAGTCTGCGGCCCAGGGTGGGCAATGCTGGAAGATGGTCCAATCTAAGTAGCAAATAAAGTCTACGGACGACGCTGAAGGACATTTCTGCAAATAAGACTGCATAGTCATGCAGAGGGGATGAGCCGGGTACCTTCTAAGTGCTCCAATGTGGGGGTGATTTGTAACCCAACCCTATGTAATACAACCTCCATACTTTTGCACAAACTCGGCCTTTAAATGAAAGACATCACGTGACCAATCTGGAAGCCAGTTCTATAATTCTAACAGGTCAAAAGTTAACCTCCCTAGTCCTAGACCTCGCTCTGGGACCTAGGCCTGTGTGTGTATCTGGGCAGGGCAATCCTGGAGACCACCCAACACATTTAGAAGGGGGCTCAAAGCCTTTGCTTTTTATTTTACGCCACTGCGCATGTGCATGTACTAGAAAGAGAGAAGAGGTAAAAATGATGTAAAAACAGAAAGATAAAAGGGCAAGTAAACCGATGCTTCTGCATGCGGGTAGCGCTGGCGGAAGGGAACACTGCTACCAAGGAAACCGTGCAGAATAGCAAGCAGAGTGAGACTTCTTAAAGCGAAAACATGCTACACATCTTGTTAAAAAACACCATACTTCTCGCTGCCATACGCTCATGAAATGCTTTTTCTAGTTTAAGAATTCCTATTGACCATCAGAGGCCATGCTCTGCTCCCAGCTGTGAAATAAATGACATTCTACAACACAGTTCACCTGTCATCGCCTCCCTGTGAAGCACTCGCCTCAATGCATCCGAAAGAGGCTGACGTCATCCTCTGTGGGGCACATTTGTCAGATGTGGGAAATTGAATTTTAATTGGGGAAATAGTCTTTTTTAAGAGGACACTTTTTCACATCCGTGCCTGGAGACCAGTCTGATATATATATGTGTCTTTAGCCCAAGGCCTGACAGTTACCCTGTAAAAGATGGGAATGGGGAAGGGTCTTTACAGTCTGATGCAAGATGTTACCCCCAGCAGCCAGAAGGCAGGCAGTGTCAAGAACCGCCTTGTGTTACATAGAGGTAAAGTGGATGGGGGGCAACGCGCATGCGTGTGGATCGTGTTCTGCTCGATTTCCATCCAGCAATCAGAAATGGGATCTGTGTCTGGGACCGGCCTTGGCGCGATAAGGGCGTGCATTCCCGCGCTTGCACAGGTGGGAGGGCTTTGCTTGACAGTGGGCTCAGGCCACTGCCGGGGGACTGGTGGGTGTCTCTGCTCACGCTGAGGAGGCAGCCCTTTCGCCGACCTGGCCTTTGTCCTCCGCCGCCCCCCAGAGCCGGGAGCTCGGCCGCTGCCCCGCCGGCTCACCGCGCCTTGTGATTACACCGCCTTCCCGTTCCTTGCCATCGTGTGTCATCTGGCCGAAGGAGAGGCTACACAGTGAAAGCCTCGTCTCATGCAAAATGTATGCTTATGTGGCGCTTCCAGCCAGTGGAAAAATCAATACCGCCGGCCCGATGGCTGCACAGAAGTGACTGAGTGCTTTCTGACTGACACTAAAAGCACCCGAGGATTGAGAGGCCGCGCCGCCGCCGCCGCCGCGCAATGCACACCTCATTTTAGCTTTTCCGCGAGATTATTTTTTGATAACAATTATGATTGTGGGGTTTAAGGCAATTACGCTACCACAAAGAAGGGGAGAAAAAGCTGCTTATTTCGCCCCGTAAAGCTGTCACATGTCTCACACCGCAACTGCCTTCCAATTATTTTGCTACAATGCACTTTGGGATGAAAAACTCCCCGGCTGATATATATTAACTCTTTATGTTTTATAAATAAAAATCAAAGCCATTAGGTAATCCCTCAATAGAGGCATCTCCGTTTCCCAGATGTGATTCGGCGAGAGCGATGCGCCCGGCAGGGCCCTAAGCGGACACATATCGGCTTTATATGTAAAAAGCGATTTAAGCAGGATTGCGAGGAACCCGAACCTTTCCCCGCTTGCCGGTTGTCACCGCGTGCATTCCTGCCACGCTTGATCAGTCGCTCCCAACAACAGCTGCGCTGTAGGGGCTGATTTAGAAAACAAACATTTTCTGTATAGCTCAAGTGCAATTGACATGTGTACTTTCAAAGGTAGGAAATAGTCAGTTGACATGAATTATTCATAGACAGACACATATGGGCCTCATTATGACTATCGTGGTAACAGTAAACACATGTGGTTATTTAAAATACCTCCTAATGTTAATGTACCCCTCATTATGAGTTAAGCTCTCCTGGGCAATTAGCTCATATGAACCGTAGGCACTACTTTCTACCTACGACGCGTAGTAATTTTCTAATGCCTTCCGTTTAAAACAACACATGAGTGTACTGTTGCAATCATTCAAGATTGCTTTGATGCCACCAGGAATGAGTGACGCCTCTTTCGTCATTCGGGCAAAATAGTCAATTAGCATTGGCAAGGCCAACAGTTGTGGGTTTTATGTAAACATAAGACCTGCATTGTTCAGGCAGTGCCATAATGGTACTACCTGGGGATAAGATGGCAACATATGGCAAATGGTTCTAGTAGAAAGGCATATTATGCCAGTGACTGATACGTGCCCATTTAGTATCTATACAAGAGTGAAAAGTGTCTGGTTTGCCAATGCTTATTTTTAATAGGAATTCAGTACAAGGAACAGATGCAGGGGCATGCTTAGTGCTTATAAATCAAGTGATTTTTAAAATGCTGCTCAGAAAGCGGAGAGCCTAGCTCAAAGAGTTCTCAGGAGTATGTGTTTTGGCCGGGGAGGGGCAGATAGAAGGTCTGATTGGCCATACGGACTGGAATGGCCTTGGATTGTCAATGGATTGGCGGAAAGCCAAACATGCCCCACAGGGTGTGTGCCCCTCCTCACATCCGGTCTCTCTCGTATCTTCACTTCTCATGATAATAGTTTTGGCTTATAGGTAGAGCTTACAGTGCCACCTAATAGCCAAAATTAAAAACGTGGTGTCAGTACCCCTTGGGATTTTTTGTTGTGCAACTTGCCATTCATTCTCCAACATTGGATCATTTATAAATTCACATGATTGCATGATTCCCCATCATCATGATGGGAACCTTCGGTTTGCATTCATGTCATAGCAGTTTATTAAAATGACAATCACATAGAAAAAGCTTTTAATTGGTAGCCTATCGACCTCATTTGGTCCTTTTTTTTCTTATTTTCAAAAGGGATGCTCTCCTTTGCTGTTTACGAGGATACTGTTGGAAAGACAGATCTGACGAATCAGCTTTTTGTTGTTCCTCCAATGCCCTTGGAAGAGCCAAGTCAAACTTTTTAATTTGGATTTTACCTAGAAACCTTGCTTCGATAAGGCGCGCAGCGTGCGCGGGCAGCATTTCATCAGAGCTCCTGCATGCTTTTTCTTCTGGGGCAGTAATCCTGGCAAAGAACATTCTGTTCATTTGAACGCTGTATTTGTGTGTATGCCGTCCCAAGAGCTTTCTTCCGAGAGGAATCCAGGTTGGCCTGTGAATCGGTGGCATCATGCATTGTTAGTAAAAGACGCTATTCTACATTAAAGGGAAGCTCAAGTAAGCTGCTGAGCAGCGAACAGCAGCACGAACCGAAATCTAAAGCACCCAGTAGAGTAAACAGGTTTCAAGATGAGGGTTGCATTATGTCTTCGAGTAGTTGAGGTCCTGGGATTCATTACTTTTTCTCTTTCTTTTCTTCCAGAGCTCTGCCACTTTTGGGAAAACATCAAGGAGGGCTGTGTGAACATACACCAGTGGGACCCAATTGTTATTGACTCAGGGTCTGCGATCAGATCTGGCTTGCCGTGCACATGTTAGTTCTGATTTCTACAAAAGATAATAGTGGAATAGTAAGGAGTCAGGAACGGCTTGCCTCTGAAAGTAAACTTATTTCAAGTGCCTACAGCAACATGTGGGAGGTGTGAATTTTTTATGGTATGGATCGCAGGTAAAAAGCAGGAAACCAGGCGTGAGTGATCAGTCAATGGTATCAATACGTTGGGCCTCATTATGAGTTTAGCGGTCAAATCAGGGGACGGAATTACTGTTACTGCCATGACCTCCGGTGGAATTAGCTCCAAATTCTGAGGCCATGTGTGCATGCCCCAACCATCAACAGTAACGGTAATTCAGTTCAGTGGAATTAGCACCAAAAACCAACAGTAATCTGTAAATTCCCCACCTTTCGGCGGAATTTGCGTTACGATCAAAAAAGTGGAAGAATTACCCAACAATAATTCCATTGACGGTATTACTACCAATATTCAGTTACTTTTAATTCGGCGATGGAGAAAAAGTAGTGGTAATTACGTTATTGCCAAATGGATGGTAATTCTGCTACCACCAGACTCTTAATGACCGATCCAGAAGCCCACACCAAGAGCTACTTGCAGCATTGTTGTGAGCATGCCATCTGTTTGCTTGCCCTTGAAATTCCAAACTTTTGTACTGGTGTGATTCTCCCCGTCGCAGGATTCTTTTGCTGCAGGGAGCACACGATACCTACCATGTATGCTGGACAATAAGAAGTATCAGTTTTCAGAATTGAATGAAGCTAGACACTATGCTACCCTCCTGTGATGACTTTTTGTATACCATCACCAGTTTGCTCAACCACCTTCTGTCCAGAACTCAGACACACATACATCATTTTTGCAGTCTTGCAGCCGTTGTGGTTTAGCACCAGTGAGTGTGAAACATTCGTCAGCATGAGGACGCAGTTTTTATGCGCAATGTATTATGGGTTTGAATTGATGGAGTGCAGTTGGTGTGAATTTCTTTTTCTTGGACCCCGACAACGTTGTTTCACTGGTTTCCTAGTCACAAGTTTCCTCATTGGCACTCAGGCTGGAGATAGCAACTACTAGGGAGCTGCTGCTTTAGGCCCTGTTGGACCTATCCGCAACATACCGTATTGAGGCCTACAGAAAACTCCCAGATCAGCTGTTCTGACGGGGCATTCACAGCACCCTATTGAAATGGCTAAAGTTATACCTCCCTAGTCGAACTCCGACCAAAGCCCTTGGACCTTATGATTCTTCTGGAATGACTTCATCCAGCGGTGTTTGGCACTGTTTCCACTGCTGTTCTCCGTAGTTGCTTCGCCTTTGGTTAAGCCATTCGGATTTCAGTTTTACACCTCTGCAAATGACACTGAGGTCATTGCATTGTTGTACACTTGGAGGAAAGCAGTGGTCGCACTACTCGTCCTTTCAAAGCTTGTCTAGTGCGATCAACTGCTGGGTGTGCCTAAATCCGCTCAAAGTGAACAAGAGCAAAACGGGGGTCCTCCAACTTAGTGACTCTAGAAACCACATCTCTGGGGGCTATTGGCCACCTTGCATGGATCCCGGTCTCAATCCCAAGGAGGTTGGGAAGAATCCCAGACTAAAAATGGATTAATCTCTCTCAGTATTTGCACAACATTCTTTTGTGGCACAAAGTGACATAATTCAATTAAGAAAGATATGCAAGTATATCTCCAGCAATGCTAAGATTATCACGGCCAATGCGTTTGTATCTTGTAACATGTAAACTCCAACGACTTGAGAATCTTACTGCTCATCTTCTAGGTGAACTGGGGACCGGAAAATGTATTTCTTTGGCTCTTTGCCAACTAAAATGGTTGCCCTGAAATCTAGAGTGCAATGTAAGGTATAGTGTCTGGTGCACAAAGATCGCTATGGCAGCAAAAAGATCTTTGTGGTGACTAAACCCCCATGGGGCATCCCAGCTCGTGTAATAGGCCCTCCCACTGATACTCTACTTGAATCCTCTATGTGATTGGCTGGTTCAGATCGGTGGACAGAGATGTTCCTGCCACGCCTCTAGACCTCGGAATTTCCTGCCTCTTCATCTAAAATCAACCTCTGAACTGTAAAGATCTCGAAAGCCCTTGATCACCTGGCTTCAACCTGTGTAGGGCCATTCCCTTATTTACTTGTTAGCCTTTCCACGCTGGCTTTCCTTCTGTTTACAGCACCAAGAGGCCAAGGAGTGAAAGCTGCGAACGGTGTTCAAGCGGGACACCATCCAGAGTTCTTTCCACGCAGTTCACATTATGTCCACACATAGAATAATTGTTTCTGGCGTAACTGTAGTGGGAGAATGCGCCTCCCTCAACTGGTATGGATTGGCCTACAGAAATGCCTTCTAATATTCTGATAAGTATCTTGTAAGAACTTGTGAGAAACTAGTGAGATCTTGGAGACAATTATAAGAATTATATGACACAGAAATACCCTTTCAATTGTTATAAAATCTAATTAGTATTATAAGTTTGAAGCAGGATTTATGTACGATCTTATATGATTCTGATCCGATCCCTATACGATAATCAATAAGAAACTATTGTATGTTACGGTTTCCAAGAAGCGAGGCCACTGGCTACTAGGTCTTTCTGGAGCTTTTCAGCTGGGTGAAGTCAGCTCAACTAAAGTATTGTGCCCTTTTGTTTTTTTAAATGTTCACTATAATTTTTTTCCATCCTCTATTCATTCAACACACCAGTTATACATTTTTTTTGCTTGCTTTTAAAATGTGCTTCCCAAAATGTCATTGGGCCTCATTACGAGAGTGCCGGTTCGGTAACAACGGTGTCGGTAAGGCTAACGGCACCGTTGTTACCGGACCAGCACACTACAGGTTTGCTTGCCGGAGCCGCTGTACCAGACAGGGCAGATCCTGCCAGACACAGCAGCCACGGAAAGCAAGCCGTAACGGAAGCACCGTCACCGTTATTAACGGTGCCGGTGCTTCTGTGTTCCCCATTCCCATTGAGTCCTATGCAACTCAATGGGAATGGGGAATTAAATTGCCGGCGGCTCTCTTCCCGGCCACCGGATTTTCAATAGCCTCGTGGCACCGGGAAGTCAGGCGCCAGTAATTCATAACGGGTCTGGCGTCAACCTGCCGGTTTAACGACATGGTTACTGCCAGAGAGACCCGGCCCATTATTATACCCAGGTAGTCATTGCAGTTAAATCCCCCTTTGGTTCTTAAATCGATTAAGGGTGACATGCCATTATTGTATGCTCTTCTGTGCATAAGGCTGTACTGTTCATATTACTGAACCCCTCACATGCTGGCAGAAGCCTGGCTCTCATACTGGCACAAAATGCTGGGCAGCCTGTTAACTTTAAGGGTTATGTTTGGCGGCAGTGTGAACTACATGCAGCTGCTTAGAGCTTGAGTTCCGAACTGAGGTCCCTTTCTCCACACCCCTTATTGCAGATGTCGGCAGGTATGGTAATCCGTCGCACATTCAGTGTGCTCTAGACACAGCAGTGAATGGCAGAGCTCACGCAGGCTTTGGATGGCCTGCGTGCAGGTGTATGGTTGTGCTATGCTAAGCAGCTTGAAATACCCCATTACTTTGACATGATGCCTCATTGACTTTAGTGGCACTCCATGGAATACGGTGGCAGAGCTGGAAGTTAAACATAGCAGAGCATTAGGCATTATATGCAACAGTAAATGACAAAGCACAAGGACAGGCATTACGTAACAGCTTATGGCGGCTGGGGGAGTTTTGGGGGTGTGGGAGACAGCCGGTTCAGCAGCACCATGTGAAGAAAGACATTATTAATCATGCCACAGAAGGTGGAAATCGGAGATGCGTAAGGGTATCACCTGATTTGCTCCTCTTCAAATCCTTTTTGAATCAGGCCTCTTGTGTTCTATTTAGGCAATAATACCCGAGCCGGGGGTTGAGGGGCATTACTGCATCAGGTAATTCCCCGGGGCCCATAGTTGCATGCCCGAGCATAGCAAGGGCCTTAACAAATGCCCTGGGGGCATTACCTGACACAGTAATGCCCCCTGGTGAGGGGCTTATTGACATTAGTACTCCAGCCCATTAGAACGGGGTACTTATAGTGTTTTTTTCTGGTTGCGAGACACTTTGCGTTTCGCAACCAAAACATGTTAAAGACATTTTTAAAAATGGCCTCTGTCGATTGGGAAATGTAGTCAGTTCTGCCTTTCCATGACGGCCATAGTAAACAAAGAAAATGGCTGCCATGGAACAGGAGAAGGGACTACATGTAGTCTCTTCTTACTTCTTACTTTCCATGGCGGCCATTAAAACAAATGAAAAACAAGTAAACAAAACAATGGCCGCCATAGTACAGGGAGAAGGGACTACACGTAGTCCTGTTTCCCTTTCCATGGGGGCCTGACAGCAGAATACCAAGGAACTACGAGGGACGCTGTGTCCCTCCCTTGTCTGGTAAGTCCTTGTCGGCTGGGTAATGCCCCGGCGAGGGCCAGTAGGCTTGGTTGTTACAAGCTCATTGACCCTCGCCGGGTACTAAATATTTGCATATGTAGCATAAGTGTTGCATTTGTATAAGCCTCCTGGATTTGGTGTTTGCCAACGCGCCAGTTCTAGTGTTTTCTTTTTGAGACTAGTGGGATTTAAGAATGTCTTTGTTATTTCTTGCTTTTTAATTGGTAGATTTCATCGTTGGATACATATGTAGTGATACAAAGTCTAACTGCAACAACCACACATGTTTCCATATAATTTGTCTGATAACATAGTTTGGTTATATATAGGTTGTTATAAATATTAGCAAGTGGATTCCGGTTTTGTCCTCTCCTCATCCAATCAGAATGCTCTGAATGCAGTCTAAAGTCTCTTGTAGTGGCCACCTTCCAAATCATCCTAACTTCAGCATCAGCCTGGAAAGCAGCACAGAAACACTTGTCTTCAGCTGTGCAAGGGCGGAGAGTAGCATGTGCAGTTCAATTCTACTGACTGTAATGGAGCACAAAACCTGTATTGTTACTAATACCAAGTTCATTAAATTAACATCACAATGTATTTGTTTACCCACAGCGAAGAACACTATTTTCTTTAGATGCAGAACTCCATTGGCTAGTACCCTGACAGGCTTTGATAGGTTTTGCCTTACTTTTCTGTCTGGCTTGTTTGATGATTTTCACGGGGTACCTACACTTTGTAATGTTCCTGATATATTGCTAAGACTTTGCTTATTGACTAGAGTTTTTTTTTGCATTGAACATTTCTCCAAAAGAGATGCTGTGCGATCATGTTCGTTCTTACCGTGAAAGATTGAGTTAATATTTTTCTGCAAAGTATATCTTAAAAAATATAAAGTTTATTTCCAATAATCTCTATTCTCTCATGACTGGGGAAGAATTTGGACCAATCTCTTGACCTGCTATGCGTGTCTCAGGATTTTAATTCTAAAACTCAGACACTTTGCCCATGGCGATCTCTTTTTACTCTTTTTCATGGATCGGCAGCGCAAAATGCTTCTTTTATTGTATCTCATCTTTGCTGTATTTGTATTGTGTCATTTTTGTTCAATAAATGTAAATAAACTTCTGAGAATGAGTTTATGCGCCATTCACTGTGGCAGGAGATTTAAACCCTAAGAAACTGGTGCAGTCACAAAACTCGGCTGCCAATGCAATTATAAAAAGAAACCTTTGCAACTGTAGTACGGAACTTCACACATCTGTGCAGGTAAAAACAAAAACTTAGAAACCCATATTTATATTTAGTTTGAAAATGTTTTCAGGCGTCTTGCCAAAAGTCTTGAAAGATTTTAACTAAGTTAGTTTAAAGAGGTTATTTTATTATGCAACCTAGTTTAGAAGAAACCTATAATACACAGAACAAAGATATATTGTATTGGCAATTAAAGTTGAGGCATGGCCACAACATGTGCTGCTCTGGTAAGTGTTTCAAGAAGGATGTATAAGATGATGTACATTTCAGGAAGGAAGTCCCGTTGAAGAGACTAGGAAGAGAACTGGACTAAGAGCAACACAGAGTTTCGAGAGGAAGTAGACCACTCAGAGGGTTGAGATGGGCTTGCGTGAGGGTGTCGGATGAGGTTTGTGACAACAGTATTGACCAAGGAACACATAGATTTTTGAGAAGCTGAAGAAAACAGTTTCAATTGAGATGGACAGGTTTTCCAAGACAATACAATTTGTTTACGTTTTTTAAATGTCAGGACATAAAGAAGCAATTGTAAACAAGTCTTTATTGTCCAAAGATTTTTTCCCATGACATCCTAAATTTGCGGGGGGGGGGGGGGAGCAGTAAACTAGTTGCCCCGCTCAATTCCCATTGTCCCCTGGGAAGTTGTCCCGCTATTTTGGGTCTCTGTGGGGGTGGGCTTGAAAGGTTAAATATGACATGTCTACAGGTTGTATTGAAGAAGCTGATGTTGATTACTTCATATTAGGAGTTCCAGTTATAACAGCGGATCAGGCTGGGCCTAATGCGCCATCCACCTGTGTGGATAGCATGACCAGGTCATTAAACCAGTATCTTTGAGAATCAAACACACAATCCGATTACAAGGAGCCTGCAACAAACAGCAGAAATCATTTAGATTCCACGGCACAAGGGAACACGGCATATCTTGAAGAGCACCTTTCATACACTGACATAGATAATCGTGAGAATCAATATTTTATATAGACCAATAAAAATGTGACGTAATGACTATGCAAACACACAGTGATAACTGATTTAGACAATTACATAACCCTGTCCAAAAACAAGTGACTAGCAGAAACATGTCGATGGAGGACGTTAGACAGAAAATCGTGTATCAGAAGAGCCTTTACCGGCTAAACGCACATGCCCGGACTATAAAACATATATCCGAGTCATTGCCTGCAGAAAATACACAATCTGGGGACCCAACATGATGGATAGACATTTTTATAAATAGAAAATAAAGAATAATACAATAAATTATTGATTATTGTGTAATTCATTTTGTTCTAGGGTAGAGTAGGTGTAGGCTTAAGCTGAAATGTAACAAAGTTGTATAGTGTCAGCTATAGACAGCGCACTCTGGCACATATGCGGATACCGGGGCCAATTAGGACATTGCGTAGGCCACGGGTCACCTGCTGAAATAATGCATATGCTTTGAGAGGCATAGCCCGATGAGAATAAGCTTCTCCTGTCCTGTGATCCTATGGGACCCACCACAGTCACCTAATAATGAGTCACCCTAAGACCAACCAGTGGCTGATGTCAAAACTGGGCTCTGGCAGGGGGCGCTTTGTTTATAGACAGAGGGGTCAAGGGATCTCATACTCTCCCTGGAGAGAGAAGATGGAGTCATAAGCACCTCTTGGGACCACCTCATGGGCCCCTCTGCTCTATGCCTAAAACAAGTCTGCATGTGGCTCCCTGGCAGAGCTGTGCCGGTGTACATAATGTGGAGGCATGAATACTTGATTAATGTTTATTAATTTGTGATACGTACAAGGTACATACATACTGATCTGTTTCAAATGTAAATTGAGAGCCTCGCAATAAGCGGTATATTATGTGTAGTGCCATTTTGGCAAATCAACTCAAATGGTCTATTCCTTCATGCGGAGTGCGTGCTTCGACTTGCAAACACCCTTCCTTAAACCTTACGCGGGTGGATGGGAGCAGGTTCCCGTGCCAGGGGCCGCATCGGTTCTGCTTTAATATCACAGCCTAATTACCACTTGGCTGCATCCTTTTCAGATATTTTGCTCTTGATTTTACTTTGGAACTGTCTCTTCTTTGACTTCATATCAAAGTCAGTGTAGCCTCAAGTTGAATGTTGCCCTTTATGAATAAGAAAGAATGAATGGAGAGGCGGCCACATTAAAGTGCGGCTGGAGCAGAGAGCGGAATCATCAGTGAAGGAGGGCATAGTCAATGCATGCCTCATCTTATTGGGCAAAAGAAAAGAAACACAAGGCATTTAACCCATTAAATGCTGAGCTATATGCATTTCTATGCAAATAGGACGAGCATACTCGTTCTCATTCATGTTCTCGGCTGCTTACTGCATTTAAAGGTGGCACGTCAACCGGGGCAGGTCACGTGGTAAACAACATCAACACTAGTTCACATGTGTTGACATGCGTGCCTTCAGCCCTCGAATGCACAATAATGTTATCCACAAGCATCATATTTTCAAGTTGGAACACATCATTTGTGTCATAAAGCAACACTTGCGGATGGTCTATTCCTCCTATTATATAAGAGCCACTAAAGAAGCCTTCCTGTTGCCAGTCATTTGTCTCTCACTTCCCCCTTCAGAGGACTTGAGTTGGTTTGACGCTGCTCGATTCTTATTCGAACAAAAGGTTCAGTTCTGCCCTCGACCACAGACATAGAGATCCCTGGCTTGCTGCAATTACCTGCGATGAGGCATGTTCATTCCACCCACATGGACGGTGATGTTCTTTTGTATCGCTCCTATGAGCACAGGATGTCTGCGCGACTATACTTTTCTGGGAAAATTGGGCACATTTGTGTAGGCAAAATAAAAAGCAACATCAATACATGCACAATCTTGAGCACCAAGGACTGCTCGTACGCATTTCTTTGTCTTAGGTGCTCACCCCGCTTTTAGTCCAGTGCTTAGTCTGTGAGAGAACTTGTTATGAGTGTGACCCATGAGGGTGAATGAATGGCACCATCCAAGCAGCTACCTGGGAATTGATACTAAGCACTTGTCAGATGAAAATCAGCAAACTCCTTCGATTGTTGAATTTTGGGGTCATTACGAGTTGGGCGGCGTGGGTTAAATATACTGGAAGATTCTCCTCCAGCTGTGAGCTGTGGGTAAATCTGTGGACTTTCCATCCATTTTTTTGCAGAATTACCTGAGCGTAATTACAGCCGCAGTAATTCTGCCGAAGAATGCCCCATTGAGTCCCATGGACTAAAAAAAGTGGGGACTTACGCTGCCACAGCCATTTGCAATGGTAATTTCATTGGGCAGTATTCCGGTAGCTTAACCTCCGGAATACCGGCCATCTCGTAATGACCCCCATGTCTTAATCTCCACAACTCCATCTTTATTGTTATCTTCCCTAGTTGGAATGTTAGCACCAAGTATAGATTTGGTTTATATCAAAACACATTTTCTTAGGAAACAAAAGTACACCAAATGGTGGTCTACAATTAGATAGACAATGTCTGGGTGAACTTGAAATGAAAGTCAGTGAACACGAGTTAGCAATTTAGCACCATCAGATTTGGTAATAATAACTGATTATTTCAGCACTTGCCTGAGGGATTAGGCATAAAGCGGTATAACAAATTCAGATATCATTATCATCACCCTTGTAACCAGACTATGCAATCAAATGATCACCACTTTTTGTGGCAATTATAGTTTTTTGCATGCCCTATTTCTATTTCATTTTATTCCCTGTTTCTGAGGAGGCCTGCAACTCCAGTTCTGTCTGTCTTTACCCGAGTCGAACATCTGCACACCCCTTCCGGTCCCTCTGGGTTGTATTCACCATCATATCAGTATGGTTAAAGTAATAAAAAGTGAATTGGAATTCAGCATGCATTATTCACTCTGGCATGCAACACTAACTTGCAAATGCATGAGTGGCTCCTCTGTCATTGTTTTGTAGGGATACCTCTAGAGCACTGGCACACAAAGGTTTTGGGAGTGTTATGTCACTTATTTAGCAATAATAATAATTATTATGGTATTTACTCAGTTCGGACCTAGCTTTGAGAAGCAACGGAGCACTCTACAGAAGTATACAACAATACAGATAAACAATGGAGCGCTTTACAGTGGTAACAACAGAACAGATATTGAGCGGGGGTGGGATACAGAGGGGCACAGAGAGACACAGAGGAGGGGAACAGCTGTACCGGGTGGTGGGGAGGAGATGGACGGGCGGTGTCTAGTGAGTCAGGTGGCACGAGGGGGGAGAGATTCCTTTAATAGGTGGGTCTTGAGTTATTTTCTGAATTATAGGAGTGTGGGGGCGAGACTGATGCTGATGGGGATGAGGTACCATAGTCTTTGGGCATAATGCCTTCCCTTGTTGGTGGCAATGGCCACTACTGGATTTATTTATCCCACGCTTCTCTCAGGCATTTACCGAGGGTGGTGAGGCGTTACCACCAGGTATTCCACATAGGGAAATTCATTATGGCCATTAGCACCCCAGTGACAATAAGAGTTGTGTTTTTAGGGAAAAAGCAGGATGTGGAGAGTGTGCAAAGTGTTTATTCTTTAAAAAATATAAATAAGATGGTCACCCTGGAAATGGCAGACAGGGGTTCTGGGAGAAGACACTGGACCTCATTATAAGTTTGTTGGTATCTCAACGGTAAGTCCGCAGAGATACTAGCAAGCAAAATTGCCATTACTGCCACTTGGTCCGGCAGTATTACCGCCAGAGTTCAAGTTGCAGTGTTAGTCCCCATTTAATTGGAGTCCATTTCAGTGCAATTGCAGCAGCAATAATTCCACCAGCGGTATTTCCACAAAAATTTGGCGGAAAGATGGTGGATTCACGTCCAGCTCATAGCTGGAAGTGAATCCTCCAACTTTCCGCCTAACTCATAGTTGGGTGTTGTGGTAATGCAGCGGTGTACCATTAACATGGCAGATATGGAGGAAGCAGAGGGATGTTTGGAGGTGCTAGGTGGGGGTTGAGGGGCTTTGTGCATAGATTATGTCAGTTGCCCTGAGTAAAGAGGAGTTAACTAACAGGTCTTTCTTTGTCTAAGTTTGGAGGTGCGGTTATAAGTTTGACACTTCCTAAATCACAGTGGGGGTAATCATTTTGCAGAAAAGGAACCAGGAAAGAGCCCCAGTTTTTGGCCACGTTTTTTTTTTTTAAATCAATCAATATACCACTTTTTTAAATTAATCAAGCACACTCCTGTTTCAAAACTAAGTTGGATGTATTGCTTTCGACACTGCATCAATCAGCTTGCTGATCCTTCCCTCAATCTGGGATGACATTCTTTAAGTTATCTCAGGTGCCACGTTCCTTTCAACAGCAAGGAGAGTATCTGTTGTATCCTAAGAAAACGTCCAAGATAAGTTGGGTTTATTCGATGCCAGAGTCAACAAGGGAAGTTTTGCCTACAGATCATGTAGTCCACTGGATCTCTGGACTATTCGTAGATAAGCACTGCCTGGCGCCCATGTTGCAATTGAATCCCTCTGTCTAGGGTTTGGGGACATTGGACAAGATCAAGTCCTGGGCAGTTCTGGCTCAGGACCATGGGCCTCATTACGAGGTTGGAGGTAGCCTTGTCGGTTTTATCGGCAAGGCTACCTCCAAACTCACATCCGGGTCCGGCACACGCGAATGGGCAATTACTGGGCTATTCCGGCCCTGCAAGGGCACCCGCGAGCAGAACTCCTAGTATTGCAGTACGGTAGCAACTACCGGTGCCATTGTTGCCTTACCGCCATACTTGTAATGAGGCCCTATGTCATGTGGCAACAGAGTCTTCACGCTCAACAGCTTGGTGAACACTGGCCCATTTCCCACAATGCAGAGAATAATGTTTTCTGAACTAGAAATCTTGCCCTGGCAATTGGTGGCAGCAGTTCAAAAATAAATGTTAAAAAATGTTTAAAAGCATGAGGGTCGTTGGTGAGCCACTCTTGGATCTTAGTGAGGGATATCGCAACTTTGTCAGTAACATATGCACCAGCAACAGCTTTAAAACATTAAGTGCATGGTAAACACATTTCCATGCATCCCTCACCGCCCGCACTTTCCATAGCATCACTGTCTCACTGATAAGTAAAACACCTACTACGGATCCAGGCCTTACTGATAAAGGAGCCTGTAAGCCATTCAGCCTTTCAGCCATGAAAGATATGTGTATCATCCTATCCACAGGCTCTTTTAGTACTTCACTGTTACTTGCACATTTTCCAATATGCACTTGACTAAAAAGCCAGTGAATGATTTACCTCATAGCAAAACATACTATAAAGAAATCTTTGGCTGACTCAACAAGCAGGGTTCAAGTATTAAGCCTCAGTATAAGGACGTTCAGCTTCTTGGAGCGGCAGTGGGTTACTCTTTGTGAAATGGAAGCAGAGTAACTGTGTTACTTTTAAAGATAGACTATTCAATTCACAAAGAGTTTACCGGTAGTAACTCTTATCTCTAATTTATTCTTCACTTTCTCTTCTCTTACCCAGAGTAAGGCAGGAGTAAGTCAGAGTTACTCTAAGTAATTTCTACATGAATCTAATAGTCTCCTTCCAAAAGTATGTCACAAGTAAGTCTGAGTTACTACAGGTTATTTCTTTGCAAATTGGCCCAAATAAGCTTAAAATACTGAAAGAAAACACAACCTTTCTAAGGGGAGACCCAAGTTTCCATTTAATTTAGACACACCTTGGCCACCTCGGCCAAAATGAGCTTTGGCGCTTCAAATGGAGTGAAACAATGCATGTAAGGAGGATTATGATCCAGTTTACTTACATGAGGCCAGGTGCTGGAAACAATATCCCCAAAGACACCTCAGGAAAAGGTTTCAAAGTTTTATAAAACATGGAACCTTCTAGTATGGATTCATTTTTATAGCCATATCTAGTCAATGAAGACATAATGGGTGAAATACTAATGTGAGTTGTTTCTTGAAAAAAATATGAACAATCCTTTTAAACTATATTTGCAAACCTACGAAAACTCATCTTTTTAGAGTTGGTACTTATTCTGATAGCCATTTAACTAATCTCATCACTTTTAATCGTCATAACAATTAATCTAAAACCCCAGTAAAAAGAAAATGCCAAGCCTACCACACGCAATAATTACAACCTATTGCTCTTTGATCCAAAGTCTGCTTTTATTTAATTATTTTTTTAGTTTGTTGTTGTCTGTTTGAGACATCTTTTGACCATTTCACTTCACAAGGGATGCCATAAGGGTGTTTGCTCTAGAGAGGGTTTGTTTGGGATGTGCGCATTGATTGGGTGGGTGGGGGGTCATTTTAGTGAATTCTCGGTGTCTGACCCTGGCACTCGGCCTCCTCCATTAGGTGATCAAGAGACAGATTCATGCAAGTGGGAAGGTTGCAGGACTCTATTTCTTAAATCCGGCTACGCAGACTACGTAAGGGGCCCTTACCTATAGCACCAGTGTGCTTCAGAGACTGGAGGGCTGTACACTAAAGATCTCAGAGTTTCTTCTTCCTAAATTTGGCTTGAAAGATATTTCTCCTTTTTTGACCTGAGCTTTCAAGTATATAGTGAGGCCCGGTTTCCAAAGGGACTCGCAGCCTGTGCCCTGTAGGCTTATATTTAAAGACTATGGGCCTCATTACGACCCAGGCGGTAAGTTACCGCCTGGGCCGTGACTTTACCACCATGGCGTAAACTACGTTTACGCCATGGTGGTTGGCGGACTTACCGCCCCATTCCGACCTTGGCGGGGCGGTAAGTCCCCAATCCCCATTTACCCTTCCCCATTCCCATTTTTGCCCCATAGGGCATAATGGGAGTGGGGAAGGCGTTAATTACGCCACCGTAAATTACGGTGGCGTAATTAACTCCATGGTCCCTTAGCGCCATGGATTTTAACACCTGCTAAAAGCAGGTGTTAAAAGCACCATGGCGCTAGGGGACCTCGTAATTGGCGGTAAGGGGTCGGCGCAGCTAACGCTGGCGTAAACCCCTTACCGCCAGGGTCGTAATGAGGCCCTATGGCATTGTCCCAGAATGAATGGCAGTAGACTTTCTGAGTGATTGGTTTCTCAAGACTATTGTTTCAAATTGATCTTGGGTCACCAGATGATTGAATAAACCCTCTAATTGCTTCTAGTCACTCCTTAATTGCAAACATCCAATATTGTATTCCTACCGAGATATTGTCAATAACTTTCACCATGCAACTTCAAGCATTCTAACAAGAGAGCCATATTATGAGGGGGTGGTCGTCAGAGTTTAGGTCAGGAGGAGGCACAGCGATAATTCTATTGAATGTTTAAATGTGTACTTCATATAAACTTGACTGGTGGGAATTATGTTAACTCTACTGGATCTGTAAACTGCCTTATACTCTCGGACTATGCCTACCATCCTACTTCCTCGACTTAGGGAAGGGGTGGGAGTATAAGGGTTTTTATGGAGTTCTCTTTGGGCCTGATTCATGGAAACTTTAGCGCGGTGCAAAGTGACTTTGCACTGCCAACAAACACCCTGAATTCACAGAGAGGTGCAAAGTGTATTTTTGCCAAGCAAAGTGACTTTGCACTGCGAAAATACACTTTGCACCACTCCGTGAATCAGGTTGTTTGTTGGCAGCGCAAAGTCACTTTGCACCAGGGCACAGTCACTTTGCACAGTGCTAAAAGGTCCATGAATCCGTCCCTACGTCCTTTGTGTTCTTTCCTGCACCTGTAGCCTGCTGAGTACCCGAGGAGTCAGGCGTAGGTGTAATGTGTATTTCCCACTCTTACACCATTTGCTCTGTCATCTGGGTGCACTTTTCAGTACAATACTTAGGCAAGTGAATCATCACTCAGGTGTCAGTTTCACTGGACGATCCGTGAGGCGGGTAAAAGAAATCATCTTGTAGGCTTCTGCCTATGATTTCTGCAAAGCTTCGAACCTTTAGCCACCGAGCCGGGCATAGCAAAGACCTCAGGCGGCACCTTAGATTCTTCCCAGCCAAATTCACTAGTACACTAACTTAGTCACTAGGTCTCCTGTCAATTCTCTGGAGCTCCCCTCACAAGTAAGACCACTTCTCACAGAACAAGACAGAAAACCAAAATGGGGTCACAGATTGACGAGTGCAACTGGCTTCACTGCTGCACTTTTCACAAAGGGATTGACCCCCTGCAGATAATTACTAAGATTATACGCCATCTTCCGCGTTGCCCCACATTCATTGGTTGCCAGTGCGAGATCCACGTCACAATAGCAAAGGCAGCAACACACAGCAAGAATACCAGCCCATCCATTGCAGTGTGCCAACAAGATGTTGCTGTCAAATGCCCCCGAAATCTCTGGGAATGCTGGACAGCAGCGCATGAACGTTACACCAGTGCAATGTGATTTTGCTCAGCATTTGCATCAAGACCGAATTGGACATGTGCAAACATGCATTGCTGCAATGCACATCTGCACCAGGGATATTTGTGCCTGGGGGCATTTGGCTGCATGATTGCGCTGTAGCAATGATTGCAGACCCAGGGGGATAAACTAAAGAACCAAGGAACTTAACATCCATATGCTCACCATCATGGTGGACATTAGCACCTAGGCCCCAATATCTGGGACATAGCGATATGGTGACAAGAAATGACACATCACTACTAGCTTATGCTTTCCTGAATGATACCTCTTTTTAGATGCGCTGCACCGTGACAGAGTTGAAAAAAATAGCCACCCATTTTACAGAAACCTTGCACCGGTGCATTGCAATTTTGTACTGGTATGCCAACAAAGGAGACCATTGCCCTGAACCAGTGCAAAGTTCCTGAACTAAGACCAGACCAGCAAAGCGCTCTTCTCAATCATCTTTAGGTGCCTTTTTTTCTGACTGGCAGTTTATTTTGTTTTCCCACACTTGTGCAGAAAACAAATCTCATCTGCCCTGAGAGTACTTAGACTCTTCTGAGAATTACTCATGTATTGATGAAAATCTCCAAGGGGAATCACCATGGCTTTCAGCCATAGCTGCACCTAAAGACATGCTTGGCAAAGATAAGCGTCATCAATCATGACAATGACAATATAAGGCACCTCCTCCCATACGATTGCAAGTCACCGAGGAGTTCTGGGACCAAACAGAGCAAGGAGGCCGTTATAAGGTGATAGAACCCTGGGCTGACTTCCAGTATCCCTTTTACATACACAATCTAGTATGATGTTCCTTATAATGCACAGCCGCTCTGGCACCCCTTTTCATTTTGGTCTCTTGCTTACTCGGATCATCCGGTTGTTGATACACATAATGACAGTAGAATCTGGGCCGCGGGTGGGAGTCGGGGGGGGGGGGGGGTAAGTGAAGCTTTTAATGTGTTGCAAAATGTGTTTAAGCAGTTTAATGAAATGCATTTAATGTTCATCGGAGCTGTAATATGTGATGACACTCCAGTAGATTGTTACTCTCCTGTGTGAAACTCTTACCGTCTACAAAGCAAACATATGGCCATCAACAGCTCCCTATAAAGTACTGGCAGTACATTATCAAATTAAGATATTCTAGAAGACAGGAAGCGGAAAAGCTAGTCAGGTCTTTAATTAAGTGCTCCAGCGGCAGCTGGAGTTCTGCTCTGTGCTGCCTTAAGCAGCAGGCATTGTGATGTCACAACCCAACTGTAATAGGTTATTGGAGCTGCAGTAGTGATGTCAGTTTCTTAATACAAGTGAGTCCTGCTGTCACTACTGTCCTGTAATGTCATGTATGGGCTTTTATGCAGATATTTCAGGCTAGTCTGCCATGTATTATATTTGAGGTCAAGGTGTTAAACTACATTTAATGAATTCCATTATATCACTCTTTTTATAATGGCAAGTGTAACATAATAAACATATTATATGCAGATAATACGCTTCGCCCAGGCTTTTAACTTGGGCCGCTGGGCCGGTAGCACACGTTGGAACAGGTGCTTAACACCGTAATAGTCCAGCAGTTATGACATTGCAACTGGCCCCTTACATTTTAACCCTCCAGCTGTGATGTAAAGACACTGATTGTCCCAGTTTTCCCACCCTCCTCCCTGAGGAAAGGTGCAGAGATTATTTAACCTGAAAACAGATTCACTTTTCAAAATCAAAACACAACCCTTCTCAACACTGTAACATTTCTCTGACTTCAAGGGCCCTACTGACCCCTTCAGAAGGAAATACAGTCCATCATTCTGGTATTAGTCAGAATAATTTACCCCCATCAAGTACACTTTAAGGCTATTATAAGTTAACTTGGGGCTCCGTTCATGTATGTAGCACTTGATCTTTTAAATTGTTTCTTATATTGTGATGTAAACGGTAGAAATATTTTCCGTTACATAAAACACCTAGATATAGCAAAGTTGTGGATTTTTATTCTATACATAGCTCAGCACACATCCCCTTTGTAACAGGTTGTGTATAGTGGGCACACCTGAGACATTAAATGCCTTTTATAGTGCAAGGCAAGGTGTATGGTGCTGGTTTGTTATGGGCAAAGTGAGGTCCTGTTGTGCAATGTCCAAGAGGCCTTTGAGAATATGGAACACCTATGAGAGGGCAGGATAGGGTAATGTAGCATAACAGTCTGCTGAGAGCTGTATGAGGGTGTGTTTGAGGTTATATGGAAGTCTTTTGCGAGTGATGTTGTGGTCTGTTGGATGGGGTATGTGAGCTGTTGGGGACATGTAGTTCTGCTAATGCTACTTGATGGTCTATTAGGGCTTGCTGAGGGACTCTTGGGGGTCTTGTGATGGACTTCGTCAGGATATATCACTGACACGGGTTCCATCGCCATACTGACACAGATTTTTTTTGTTGAAAATTTGGTTTTATTGGAGTTTTACAATTATGACATAATTCAAAAAATAATGCAAACATTGATATATATCAAAGTGAGGTCACAACTCCCCCCCCCAGCCCACCTCCGACACCCGCCCCCCCATCCCATGCCATGGTTTAATGGTCGATAACAACAACAGGGTCCAGCACATCATCTGAAGATGCAATACGAGCATAGGGTTGCTTCCGAAAGAAAGCCGGTGCTCAAAAAACAAGGTCCAACATATAAAAGTCACATTTCCTGTAACAATCGATCTCTTCCCACTCCAAGGGGGTTGCCCCGATAGTATTGTTCCCATCAAGAGGACCGTCTGAGCTGATTACTTATGCCTCAGGCTATTTTCCCATATTTATCAAAAAATGGCAGCCATAGGGCCTCGATGTTAGATTTGGATTCATCGATCAGGTGGGTTAGATACTCCATATCATAGATTGCCCATGTTTTCGCTACCCACTCCCCAGGAGGTCGGGGTGATTTCCATTTTTTGGGCCCAGCAGCATCTAGCCGCGACTAGCATGACCTGCAAAATGTGGTCGTGTTTCACCTTGGGGCCCCCCTCAACCTCAATGCTGAACAACACCAGCCAGGGGGACAGAGTTCTCACCATTCCGTCTACTCCTCTTATCCATGACAGGACCTCACTCCAGTAGGTCTGTGCCACCTGGCACTTCCACCACATATGGACGTAATCCCCCTTTTCAACGTGGCATTTCCAGCAGTGGGGGTCGTAACCTTTTCTCATTCTGCTATACTCTGTGGGGGGTAGTGCCATCTGTGTATCAACTTCAGGGCCTGGTGGCGGTATTAAGGTGCAGTTGTGGAACGGTGTGCCTGCCTACAAATCTTGGTCCATCTTTTTTCCATTATGGGGGTGCCTAAGTCCTTCCCCCATTGTACTTGGGAAGTTGGGGGGTCCCGTGGGGTAGAGAACAACAAAAAGCTATAAAGCCGCGATATCACCCCCTTGGTACCTTTGTGTGTTATGAGGAATTTCTCAAAATCGGTTAGGTCCCGCCTAAGTGTGTCACCCCATCTGCTCTCGGTAAGGGCACCCTTAAGCTGTAGGTCTCGAAAGGGGGACAGGTTAGGGAGGCCCAGGGCGTCCTTCATGTCACCTAGAGATATAAACACCCCATCCACCCAGAGCTGTCCGGCCCTACAAAGACCCACCTCATACCATTGCTGGAAGGCTAGTGGTTCGTTGATCCCTTCCCAAAGTGGCAGAGCCCAGATGCAGCTCAAAGGTGAGGGCCACGTTGTGAGCCATCTTAGGTAACCCCCTTCCTTCCAAATAGACTATAGCACTCCCAACACTGGATGTTTTAAAACCCTTCTCGGAATAGATGTCTTGGGGACACATAGCCACTCGTCCGCATTTTTTCCTCATTTGTAGCATGAGGGCGGATATGTCCTGGTAGATTGCCACCCTGGAGTTGTCGTATTGTATCTCTCTTAGGGTTCTAGCTCTTTCAAGTATTTTTGCTTTGTCTCTGTAATAGTGGAACTTCGCAAGCACGGAGCGTGGGCCCCTACCGCCTCCGCCAGCTCGATGAACCCTATCAATCAGGATGGTTTCCCTGGAGTCAGTTCCCAAGACAATCCTAATGATGTTTAAAGAGATGCAGCGGCGCGAGGGGGAACTCCGCCTCAAAGTGGATGACATGGAAAATGGTGTACGGAGATGTAACGTGCGATTCTTCGGCCTGACGGAGGTGGAGGGGGAGACCCAGACCGGCCTGGAGGGCAAAGTGCAGGTAAACCTTGCCTCCATCTGAGCCTCCAAGAAGTCGGTGGACGCCTGGTTATTCTCTACCCCCTCCATTCTGTCCTCCAACGTGGAGACCTTGGCGGTAGGTCGGCCAGCTTGGCTCCCATATCCGTTCTCATCCCCCTGATTTTGTCTAGGATTGTCTGGATATTGTTCTGCATTGTGTTCATGTCGGGGGTTGGCGTAGGTGGGGAGTTGATCTCCATCTCTTGTTTTTGGGGAGTGAATTGGTATCCTGCCAGGGTTTCTTTCCAACTCATGGGGGTGTCTCCACCTCTAGATCTTCAATGTTCCTCGAGGTCTCCCCCCGGGGCTCGGGGAGACAGTCCCCCCGGTTCCGTACCAACTCCGATGAGGTGTGGTGGTTAGGACGGGCGGATCATGCCCCAAACCCCCGGCAGCCAGTACTCACGGTTGCTCCGACGTGGGGCCGGTGGGTGCGTTCAAAGGTCACCAGGGTGGTAGTCGCTGTGGATGGCAAGTAGTAGGCCCCTAAATAGGGTGGTGAACCCCACGATGGGCCCGGCACTCCGCAGAGGGTCCCAGGCGCGCTCCTGCATCGGCCCGGGCCTGTTAGGTGTAGGCCTCTGAGGGTTGTGTCGCAGCAGCAGCCGGGGGAGTCCTTATGGTAGTTGTTGCAAAGATGTTCCCCACCGCCGAGGGGGCGAGGAGAGGAAGGGGCCCGGGCGAGCTCTTGCGACGGCCCGGGTCGAGATACACAGACGTGTGTGCGGCAGGCCGGGGTCCGGCCACGGAGGTCCGGGCGTACTGTCGTCCAAAACTACCGCAGCAGGCACTGAAGGTGGGCTCGTCGGACGAGGGCTCCGGTCTCCGAGGGGCTCCCACGGGCTTTCAGCGATGCCGGCAGAGGCACAGGGTGCCGATTCCTCAGATTGATCCCGGCGCAGCGCCCATCTGCGGAGAGGAGGGACCCGGCCACGGAGCTTCACCTCGTGCGCGGCACGGGCCTGGAGGGGGGAGGGGGAGTGCGGAAGCTCTATCTCGGGGACCGGGGCACCCCCAGAGCTCGGGAAGGTATCGCCGGAGTCCCCAGGAGTTCCCCCACCTGGATTCAGCCTTTGTAGGAGGATAATGTTCCTTTTATCGCAGTTTACTCCACAAATCTCTCGGGGCTTCAGGGGAGCCGAACGATCAGGCAGCCATCACGCCTGCGCCCCCTGGTGGCCTCCCTGACACAGATTTCATCACCATATTGAAATGGATTCCATCACCTGACAGGGAGTAGAAGCAGATCATGTTCTCTATAGACAAGAGTTCTACAACAGGGAAAGTAAGAAAATAAATCCATCAAAATGATATGACCCAGTTCTACACTTACACTATCCTAAAAGAAAACAAAACAACCCCATTAGAAAAGAGAGGAGACAAAATACATGTTGAAAATAAAACTCTAATCATTTCTGCACATATGGTATTGCCTAGGAGCTTGTTTCTTTGTGTGGCCTTAGAAACAACAGAAGTGAACTAAATTAAGTTCCTTTAGTCACTCAAGACTAATAGACAGTTATCTAGGTCATACATATATAAGTGCCATTACCACTCCAGCTCCTGCTGTCAGAAATCTGATGAAATCTGATGTTAATGTTGCCTACTAACCAACTCCCTGTTCTGGCAGTAACCTGCCCTAGATTCAGGTTGCAGATAGACAATAGATATTGTCGTATGTGTACATTAAAAAATGTATTGGGAACCACTTAGCATGTTTTAAATGAATGCAAGTATCTGGCTCCCTGCGTCGGTGTAACTAAGGCACTTTTGTAACTGAATATGTTATGATCAGGAATGAGGAGTTTTGGAACTATTGCCTGAACACAAGATTAACCTCATGGTGCATTGCGCTTCACTGCGCATGGATTCAGGTTTGCAGAATATTAACCATTAATTCTTCGTAGGCACTTTATATTGAAAGTTTTATATTGAAATGTTATTGAGATTCTATTGTTTTGATATCATTCTATTATTGAAATTATGTCCTTTTTTAGGTGGGATTATATGTGTTTATTGTTGATCATGTTTTACATTTTAAATATTGATTGATATGCATTAATGTGAAAAGTTGAATGAACTAGACACATTAAAATAAATAAGTGTCATTACAAACCAGGTGCTATTGGGTATTTGGGTACACTGAATGTTGCAAAGTTATGCAATGACCTGAGGTCAATCTGGCTTCCAATAGCAGAGCATCATTTGTAAAATAAAACGTGGAGTCGTGTCAATCAAAATACACAATTTGCCTTGCGATGTTACTTGAGAATGATGTTATGGTATGCTAATGAGCATTTGTACAGCGCCTTTCGCCATTGGTATGATCTCAACGTGCTGTAGGTTGAACACCCTTGGGGACCGCAGTCCAGATAAGTGTAAATGGTCAGAGAAATAAATAGTGCATGTGGGCACTAGGTATGTGGGAATCTAGGCTGGATTTATCATGGGGGATACCTGCATTCTAATGCTGGAGGTGGTGTGCAGAGTATGTGGTTCAGGTTGTATGTGCACAGCTAAGAAGAATATGTTGTGTGGGTAGCTGCATTCTAATGAATGTGGAGCTGTGCAATGAGTAGGGGAATGTGGGATTGCGTGTGCAGCATAGCCAAATTAACCAGGGGGGTAGGGAGGGATAGCTGCATTTTAATGGTGGTTGCGATGTGTAAGGCGATAACAGATTATGTGTGCAGGTAGACCAAATTGATTGTGGGGGATAGCTGCATTTTAATGATCATTGTGATGTGCAAGGTGGTAACAGATTATGTGTGCAGCTAGGCCAAATTGATTGTGGGGGATAGCCGCATTTTAATGGTCATTGTGATGTGCAAGGTGGTAACAAATTAAGTGTACAGCTAGACCAAATTGATCATGGGGGATAGCTGCAAACTAGTATTCGAGGTGCTGTGCAGATCTAGTCTTCACAATTCTATCTGAATGTGACGCACAATGGCTAACTATCAGGTGAAGCACAGTTCAACACAGTGGCTAGCTATAGGGCTCAGCACTGTTCAATGCAAACGAGCTATGGGGTGGAACACAATGGCTAACTGTAAGGTGCAGCACAGTTCTATCTCAGGGAGCAGCATGGGAACATAACTAGTATAAACCAACAGTTCGCAAGTGAAGTGTGGCTGCCTTATACAGTTAGGCCAAATGCAAAACGTGGCCATCCCAAACAATCAGGACAAACACAAAATATGGCCACTCTACACAACTAGGCCAAATGCAGAATATGACTACCGTACACAGTCTAAATGCAAAACATGGCTATCTTACACAATGAGAGCTCCAAGAAACCATGCAGGTGGCAACAGTGCGAGGTATAAGAACCTTTAACATAACAATTAGGCTAAATGCAGAATATGGGTACCTTACATAATTAGGCTAAATACATCCTATCGCTGTCTTTCACAATTAGGCTATATTATAATAGGAAATAAGAGTGGTGGGGTTTTAACGGAGTACAGTAATGGCTGTACTTCCCACCCAACACCACACCCACCTTATCAGTTGATGTAGGTAGTCTGTGACAGTTGTCCCAAGTGAACACAAGGAGTGGAGCTGCTCAGTAGGAAGCTGCCCTTTGTTTCTGGCCCTTAGCTGAGGGATGCCAAAGCAAGGCTGCCCTGGCAGGGCCTCTGAACAGCATCCCCAATGATTCATGAGTGTTACTTTATGAACATGTCTATTTATTCCATTAAAAGGCATGAAAAGTCCTGAACAAGCCGAGAATCAGAGCCTGAAGCCTGTTGTAGCATTGTTGAAGCTAGGAGTGGTCAAACCAAGCAGAGCACATGCTGGAAGTCACAGGATACAGTTCACATGTTGTGCCAAACAGCGATTATCCTATAGGGACCACCAGGATGAGCCAGTGTCCATTCTACATTGGTTGGCCTCAGTGTGAGTCTGGTGGTAACGTTAAATAAATCCTGTGGCATTTTAAATACCTCCTATTTGTTAAAAGCCACTAATTATGAGTTGGGGTCCTTGGGATGCTTATAGTAAGGGGTACACAGAAGCACTGCATGGGATATATATTCTATACTTCTATGGTGCAGTACTTCCTGTATATCCTAAGCAATCCGGGTCATAGTTCAGTAGTATTTTAAAGATAGGAGGTATTGAACAGCAAATCTTTTTAACGTTTCCAGCATAGTCATAATGTGGTAGCTAAGCTCCGCCCTTCTGTTTGATCTTACACTCTGATTGCTCCTTTGTGTCTTTTCCAGGTCTCTTCGAATTCGGTTATTGGTTGTGTCCCCCTGGCGCAGGCTTCTTCGGATCATCTTGCAGATGCACAGTGGCAACATCTGGCAAAGGCCCAGTCTTCGCATCTAACAACTGCTGAGTGGACTCATCTGGCAGATATTCAGTGGCCTGTGAACAATTATTGGATGCTTTAACTCTGCTCTAGAAAGAATGCAAATGCTATCCCTCGCCAGAAGTGAGTGGTTCAACCGATCTTTGATTTTAATATGCCTCCTGAGCAGTTGTGAGTGAATGGCTTTGCAAGTCTTAGAATGAAACAGAGGTCATAGAGGTAAATCTGAAGGGTAACAGTGCTCTTTGGTGTGCAGGGGATTAGTGGGAGAAATAACAAGCACAATGAGCTTTGAAGTGTTCTCAGACCTTCCTATAAGTAATTAATCAACCGCAAAAAACAGTAGTGAGGAATCGAACTTAGAGAATTTGGGAAAATCAGTTTGCACCTCTTTCAGAGCCTCTTCCATGCCATTCAGGAAAGAACTGAACTAGATAGAGACCAACCTGTGCCACTGTTTTGCTCCTCTATGTATTTTTATTAATGCTTATGACTGGCCCTTGCGTGCAAAACGTAGTTTGGCGGTATTGCCTCGATGTAACAGTCTTAATAACATGAATGTTTCCTTTGTCCGATCCCCTCGCATCTATCAAAGATCATACTGTACGTCTACTTGCAGAATCAAAGGTCAATCTGAGATTTATAGAGATCATTTTGAGACAAAAACTCCTTTTCATAAATACAGAAATGAAAAAGTGATGAGAAAACTTTTGCTAGACTGAAAATCCATCAGCAGATGTTATAATATCTTCCCTATTCAAACAGCCTGTATTCATTGCCGGCATTAGTTTGTCTATTAGCAAGTTGGTAAATAAAAGATAATGGAGGGGTTATCTCCATTCTTACATATCCACACACTGGGGTTCTCCTGCCACCATTGGGGAATCAGCCCTGATGCTAGCAGTATATTTCAGATTTTTGACAAGATATTCATTAATACTTTATCATTTGTATGCTGCTGCCGCCCGGCAGGATGGCAGGCAACCTGTATGTTTTTGCAAGCACTTATGTAACTAAGTATGCCACCCTGCAACATGGGGTTAGACAACGTGTATGTTTTTCTATGTCTTTGCAAGCACTTATGTAACTAAGCAAGACTTCTGTAACAGCGCTGCGATGCCCAAGAGCTGCTGTGCGCTTTATGAATGCAAATAATTAAAAAAGATGTTAATAAAACCAAAAACGGGGAAACCAGAGGCCTGCGTATGAACTGTCCTCAATTGGCATCGTTACTTTTAGCATATAGTAAGGGGATGTGTACTGCGTAGAGGTGGGCGGGTCTTGATTCATTGCTACTCCGCATGCGTGGAAAGGGCCTCTGCCTGCTTCATGAATATACAGAACTCCTCAGATCACAGCCTGCCCAATCACACGCACCTTACCCGAGCGCTCAGTTTAAAACATTCACAGACGTCACTCAAGCTATAAGCAGGTAAAGGTCGGATATAGGGAACAATATACAGCAAGCAATGCCAGCAGCTGTGACTTCTGTGTGTGCATGGATAGGCATTTACCAGGCAAAGCTGTAATGGTACTTACTGGCCGTTAATGGCAACATCTGTAAAGTGGTGCAAGTACCTGGGCATACCACAGCAGTGCATGGGACATGGCTAATTCCTATACACAAGCCAACACTGTTTGCTTTGCCAATGCTTGTTTTGAGTGAGAACACGAATACTTGTTATAAATCAAGAGGCTGAAGGCACACTTGCTTAATACATGTTTATTATCCCAGTAACATATTTACGGCTCCAATGAAGCCATTAACTCTCTGAAGACTGCTTTGAAATTACACTGGCAGGCACTTCAATCACAACGTTTAATGTTACTGCTTGATATTGCTATCTCGCGAAATCCCAAGAGGATGGGCCTCATTACAAGTGAGGCGGAACAGGTTAACGAGACCCGCTAAAGGAGGCGGACCCGTTAAACCCATTCCACCTCGTTACAAGCTCCCCTAACGGGATCCGGTAAGTAACGCCTGGTCGTACCAGGCGTGCTTACCGGGTCCCGCGAGGGTAAGAGGGAGCAAAGAACGGGCCGCTCGTAATCGGCCCGTTGTTTGCTCCCTCGCCCATTCCCATTCAGCCCTATGGGGGCTGAAATGGGAATGGGGAAGGTTCTGGTCCGGGTTCCTGGAGGGAGGAATTACCGGGCCCTCCGAACTCGGAATGGCCCGGCCTGGTAATTCCCCATTCTGGGAACCTGGACCCGATTTTGGCGGCTACCGCTAAAATCGTAATGAGACCTGATGTGTTTTGGGCGGGTAGGAATGACCGTATGGAATAGCATGGACATGGCCAGTCAGTGGGTAGGTAAATAACCAAACTAAACCTACACACTTTGTGCCCCTCCTCGTATCCAATCCAAAGGTTTCGGCCTACAGCACCACCTATAATAGGGCGTGTGCTTATTAGACGTGCAGCGCGTAGGCTCTCAGCATTTACGGGTGGCATGCTTCAGATGCCAAAAATAGCTCTATTCTATAAAATGTCTGCAGAACGCGGTTACAAGCCTCGCAAACAAGGGCCTGCATGTTCCCAGAATACACCATGGCTAATGCTTATGAGGATAATGCATTCTTATGCTGTAAAGTGACAATTTATTTGCAGATTTTCTCCTGCTGGTTTAGTGGCTTCCCTGGGCGCTGGATGCAGAATTGTATATGAGATATTGGAGTGTCTGAAACGATGTATGATACATGAAGCCGCGCGCTACTTATACGCTTATCATGTTGCCTGACTAGCAACAGGTTCAGCAAAGGGCACCGCCAGTAAATGAAATTTTCCACCGGGACAATATATCATCACAAGCAATGTATGCACTGGAAACTTACAAGCGTGCTCAAGATGCGGCCCAGGTGTGAAATGGTAGAAAAATGAAAAGCAGAACCAGCGTTCAGTACATTTCACACGCAGCTGCATTTCCATAATGGCTGAGGCTGCGGCTTCAACGGGGCGGTGGCATGCAGCCGATATCAAGCGCCCCGGCGGGGGCCAGACAAGCGCTCTTGGGTGACTGGCATTGACCGCAGGGGAAAGCACACTTGAAGCACAATGCCCGTGGGTGCTGGAGTGAGTGGCATCGGCCAATAGGGCACAGGCCCCCTGGGTGCCAGACTGAGTGGCATCAGCCACAGGGGGTAGCACACATGCAGCACAGGACCCCTGGGTCCTAGAGTGAGTGTCATCGGCCACAGGGGAAGGCACACCGGAAGCACGGGACCTCTGGGTGCTAGACTGAGTGGCATCGGCCACAGGGTAGCACACTTGAAGCACATGGCCCCTGGGTGCTAGACTGAGTGGCATCGGCCCTAGGGGTACCATACTTGCAGCACAGGACCCCTGGGTGAGAATCACAAAAGTACTGTTGGGACCAAGATCATGGTGTGAGGAGTGGGAGGACAGAGAATTGTTTGTGATTTTTTGCTATTTTAATATAAGACAACATACGTATGCTAAAGCAGTGCCTCTTTTTTTTTACAAGCAGTGTAAATAACTTTGCAATGGAGTCTTAATGTTATGCCTACTTTTAGCAGGTCCGGAAAATAGGGGGATACCATAGGAATCCATTGGTTTTATGCTAGCGTGAACATCTCATGGTGGTGGAAACACATGTGTGTTTTTTTGCAGGTTGAGAAAATGGAGTTGGTGAAAATGGTACAACTATTCCATGCCTCAGCTCTGCCAGGCAAAACAAGGAAAATGCCCTGCAGTGCAACCAGTGGTCTCGGGGCAGCAGTGGCCCTTCTACTCCTACTTTGGGCACCACTGTTATGGCTGCAGGGACTTTAAAAATAAAGTGCTCTGTGTTTTAAAGACCAGGAATAAACTGTGGGTATCTCTTTTGCACACACAAAAAGTGCAGGCACTGGGTGGTTCGCAAAAAAGCCAGCGCGATAAGTGAACAATTTGCAGCTGTCGAAAGCAGCGGCTGAAAAAGCATCGCAATTCATCGCTGTTCACAATGAAGGAGCAAGACCTTGGCTGGAAAAATGAAAAGTGAACTGTGAAAAAAATATAATTTGCACAAATGTAGGTGCGGACTGGGACATGACACCTTACCAGAGACAATAGTTTAAAAAACACGTGTTCACAACGCCAACAGTTTCAACTTGTGTATAGACTCAAGTTCAGGGATACGGCAACAGCTACCCACCGGTCCACATGGTGCTTTTCATGCACGTGGAGGAGTGCAGTCAAGTCGAGGAAGTGATGTTTTTGTGTGGCGCTATTCTTCGCTTCAGACATTTTAAGTTCTTCCATGGTGACGGAGACCCGGCGGACAAGTGGGAGGCCAACTCTGCTGAACCACCATTAATGGGAAATGTTCCACTGTGAACTACATCATGGAGCATTGAGTGTCCACTTCCCTGGCGACTATGTTGGTTTTGCCCTGATGAAGGCTGGGACACTATTACATAACACGGCCACTTTTACAGATGAAACTCCAGTTGGCAATTTCTGAGGATCCTACGTAGTTTTGGAGCATTTCGTAACGCCGTTTTGTATGAACTGTATAACTAATTAAGCATTTAGTGGCTAGACATGTTTTGAATGTGCTGGATTGGTCTGCACACACAGCATTTGGATGCATGAACAAATGCTTATGTGACACTCTTTATTTTTTGATTTCATTACTCTTTTTGGTGTGGTACTTTGGTGTTTTTTTTTGCTTTTTGTTTTTCGTTTCCACCTGGTGTCAATCTCTGGTGTTGGGTCCTGAATTGGGGGTTACACAGATACGTGTTAATTTGTGCTTTTTATTTTGGGTAGTAAGTTTTGTGTAATTTTTTTAGGACATTTATCAGAATGTTTGAGCCTATTACTGTTTTTGGTCAACCTTCGTGCAATAGCCTATTTGTGAACACATTGCAATACTGTTGTTTCAGCAATTAGTGTTCAGAATTATCAACTGTGTTGCCTTAGGTATTTTAAGAATTATTAACTGCACCACGCACTTTGTCATAAAATAAGTAATTCTATGAAAATAAATTAGAGTTCTTTGAACTTAATTAAGTGATAATGTTCTTTGTAAATGTACAGCTGCCTTTGTGCTTTTCTGCCTTGCTTATGGGGAAGGCACTTGCCAGACACAGCCATTGTGGTATTAACTGGCCTTTGATGGTAGCAGGTGCACAATGGTGCGAGTACCAGGGCATCTAATAGCAGTGCCTGGCTTACTATTCTTAGAGGCACAGCTCCACCCTACTGATGAGGTCCAACCAGACCGAAACACGTGTCTGGGGTTGCTGTTGGTACTCTTGTTCAGAGGAGAAGTGCCTAGTATTTTGGTGCTGGTCTGCCCTAGGGCAGGACAAAGACTGATATGTTTTGGATATTTCTCCTCTGTGAAAGATAGTGAGCTAAAGAATATGGGAAAGGCTCTCATAACCAGGACTAATGTCCGGCAGAGAGACTCCCAGGACCCCCTTTGTTTTTTGCAATGCCTGATAATTATAGACAAGCCAAAAGTGTTGGCTTTGCTAATGCTTGTTGCAGCTGATGGTTTGTATGCTTTGGATTTGGTATATGTTTTGAGTAGTGGGTGGGTGGGGGTAGGATTTGGGATTGTGGGTAGCAGAAGTGGTGTGTAATGTTGGCTGCCGACCTGCCACCGGATTAAACAATTCTGTAAAACGATATGCCCAACTGGGGCTGTAGCTGGAATAGAGTAGTCCTGCAATGAGAGAGTAATTGTGATCCTAGAGTTCTCGATGCAAAGATGGGGTATGCTGATTGTCCCAGTGCACTACTCTGTTATGGGGCCATGAACATACGGGCCACTGTGCCCAAGAGTCGAGTGCTTCTTGTTAGTTTGCCTTCAAGAATCTTGTCTTTGTGGAGAGAAGCATGCAGCAGGGAAAACGTTTATGTGTTGAGATGTGTTGAGACACTTTTCTCTTTGTCTTCACTGTGACACTTTCTCCTCCAGCTCCATGATGCACTTTAAATAAATAAATAAATAGAAAGGATTAGTAAGAGAATTGTGTGATGTCCGACTGCAAGGGAGGGAGTATATATTGACTTTTGGGGGGCTTATGGACATTAGGTTAGGCTTTACTTTTTTTCCAACCCTCGTCAGTGTGTCGTCTCCACTTTTCATGCTGCTGAGGTTTTGAATGGGGAGTGAGATTTGACTCTCTGTACTTTTTGGTGTGGCATGTCTGGGTGTTCTTGTGGTGCATTAGCATCTCTTAATTTGCCGGAAGTGTTCTTATGATAACGGCTCTGCTCCAGCAATGTTCCGTGTTTTAGGTTGTTGCCTTTGGTTTCCGGGGAGGGATTGGTTGCACACCTCTTATATCCATCTGGTCTTCTGTCTTGAGATGCAAGCAATGGAACACGTCTTCTGACTCTAGGAATTCCTTTGTCACCCCTTCTTTATTTGTTATTATCATTTTTGCTGAACCGATCAGATCATATTGAATTTGTCTGCGGCAGAGTCATGGATGTAGTTCCAAAAAACATTAATGTTTGTTCATGGAGTAGTCTATCGAGATATATATCTTGTTACCTTGGTAAAGCATTGGTGAAAGCTTCATTGTAGTTTGCAGTATAAGTCGTGCCTGTTGGTGGCACAAGAGGCATATTATTAAGGGTCTGGGAGCTTGTTTAAGCGCTGTCTCTCTTGGTTGTATTCTGTGTGCCCTTTGGATCCTAAGTGGAGGGTTGAATTTTAATTGGAGGGCTGCTGGGATCCATTCATCCATGACTTCACAGCATTTACTCCTTCTAGCTTATCTTGGAGTCCAAAGAACCATATATTATCCCTCCTAGTTCTGTCTTTTGCATCTGTTTGTGCTATTTCTACCTCCCCAAATCTTGTTTTTAGGTGTTTCAGTCCTTCGATTCCGTCCTCTACACTTGAAATGTGCTCCTCGGCATCTGTTATTCTGCCGCCAGGATATCTAATTTCTTCCCTTATGCCTTTTATTTAATCTTGTACATATGTTGTTTGTTGGTTCACTGCAGTGGTGGATTGCTTAATTTCCACTAAATCCTCTAGTACTTTCATATTATGATGCCAGTTCTGAAGTGGATACATCAGAGTGTGTTGGTAGCATTTGTGTGATTGTTCGCAATTGTTTTCCCCTTTCTTCTTGCCTGCGAACAGTTATTTGCATGTTGCAATGCTTTTAACACAATAGTTCCTTGGGGCAGTGAAAAACAGCAAAGTAATACTGTTTATCGTTGGACTGGAGGCTAAGGGTTAAACCCTCTTCAGAGAAAATATCTCGGGTTGGGTATTTGGTGGGATCTACGTGATTCGACCGCGGCTGAATTTACTGTGGCCGAAAAGTTTGCATGTGAAATGTATGAACCACAAAAGGTTCGTACATTTCCCATGTGAACACACGTACAAAACCCCTACATACCCACACCCCCTCCCACACCCCCAACACACCCACGACACCCCCACACCCACACCCTCAACATAAACAAACCCTACTAACCTTCTCTTCACGCTGTCTCCCTGCGGTGCCAGTTCCCTTTCACTTCCATGATCGGGAACCGGCAACGGAGGGTCCTTTTCTTTTTTTTTCTTCTTTTTTTTTCACGGGGGCTGCAGGGGTTTCCCCAGCAACCCCCGCTCACTATACCGTAAAATATAGTGAGCGGGGTGTTGCGGGGGACACCCCTGCAACCCCGTCTTTTTTCGGGTGTGCAGCGGGGGTTTTCCCCGCAACATCCCGCTCACTATACCATACAGTACAGTGAGCGGGGTGTTGCGGGGGACACCATCGCAGCACACCTGAGAAAAAAAAACGGCCACGGTGGTGTCCCCCGCACACTCCTGCTCACTGTACCACACAGTATAGTGAGCGGGTGTTGTGGGGACACCCGTGCAGCCGACGCAGTCTTTTTTTGTTTGTTATATACTTACCTACAATTCTACCACCAAAGGTTCGAACCTTTGGTGTTCGAACCTTTGGTGGTAGCATTTTTTGGGCTTTTTGGATGGTCGGACCTTTTGTTTTCGGTCCGATCATACAATTCCATTTGCCGGTTATCTCTCGCCTTTTTTCCTTCACTGACAATCTGAGGCACTCCTGTCTACTGGGCGTCCTCCTCTGTGCAGCGTTGCTTCTTGATTTGCGTGTCTTCTGCTCTGCAGATGCCTGTTTGTCACGGTTCCTCACTTTTTTCAATGTTCCTCCCACAGCATGTGCCCATTCATTCTTCGGCGCTCGGCTGTCCGATGCCACTAACAGCATGCTGCAGTGATCGGGACACGCTGCATGCGGTTCTCCTCAGGACCCACACACTATCCCGGTGCTGCCTTCACGCATCCCCTCAGCCAGATCAACTTCTCATTCCTGATGGCTGGTCCAGTGCGCGGCACTTTCCGGCACTCTATGTACTTTTCGCCTATCGTTTATTAAAGTGTGGTTGTTCTAGGTCATGTTTATGCTGTACTTGAGGGCTTCGGTCACGGAGTTTCCCATTCATGCAGCCATTTAGTTGGCGGCCAGCTGGCCATCCCCCTAACCCCAAATATAATATTTTTAAAACAGGTTTTTCACCAATAAGAGGAAATGCTTGATATAAAAATGTACATTTATAGCACTCCTTCGAGTTGACCCATATTAAGGATATTATAAGCCAACAAGCCAAATGAGGAGCTGATGGCCATAACGAGGACAGAGGCTTAAAGTCAAACTTCTTTATAAGGTCAAGGAAAACTAAAGTGTTATTGGGGCATCAATGCAGTATTCCAGAATATTTGCCCACGGCCATTAGGACATTGTTCAACTAATTCTGGGAACAGCCATCAGTGTGAAACAGGACACGCAGTGTATGGTTTACTGTAGAGAAAATATGGAAGGCCAGGCTGGATTTGTACCTCTTTTCTAGGTCCTGCTTCAGTAAAGTTGAGATGCTATCATTGGACAATTTCAGAAGAAAGGTTTGTTTCCTCTAAAGTGTAATTTATATGATTAAGAAAGGGATCCTGTCGAAGCTTGATTCTTCTCTATATAGTTTAAAATAAAATGTTATATTACTGACTGCTTTCATCTATCGTTACAAATACACATGGAAAGGGACTAATCTGTGCCTACAGAGACTCAGTCAGCCTTGATAAACGTTGGGAACAGAGAGCACTGATCTCTGACTAATCAGCTCTTGAGAGAAATTGCAATGAATTCCAAGATGGTGGCCTGAGATTTTATAACCTTATCTCTCCAGACCATGCAAACAGAGGTCAGAGGCTGAGAATACTGGAAATGACCATTGAGACAAGGTCATGGGCTGCCTCACCAATTCTATCGATGATAGCCGGGGGCAATAGACATTCCTCCAGACCCCACAATACTAGCTATGTGAACACACTTATGGGGTGGAGCATTGTGAAAAGGCAGATGACTGCCACAACGGTTCTCTGCCAGAGCTGTAGGAACGGACATATGAAGTAAGTACATGAAGGTCTGAGTCCCTGTGTGTTCCCCTTACTTCCCAAAACCTTACCTCAGCTGATTGGAAGAAGCAAGGAAGACCAATGATCGGAAGTTCTGAAACACTCTTAAGTGAAGTCAAGGGGGAAAGAAAGCAGCATTGGCAATGCCAATAGTTTGGGCTTCTGTGTAGGGATGGGAAAGGCACTTTCCAGACACTGCCATAGTGGTATTAACTGGCCATTTATGGTAGCAGGTGCAAAATGGTGTGAGTACCTGGGCATCTAATAGCAGTGTCTGGCAAATGTCTAATACGTATACACAAACCAAAACTGTTGGCTTTGCCAAAGCTTGTTTTTAACAGGACTTCAGTGAAGGGCACCCATTTTACTCATAGCTTTATGATGACAGGACAAGACATTAATATCGATCCATCGGATTAAACAAGACTTGATAAAGACCTGTAAGGTCGAAACATGTGTCGGCTCATCCTCAGCAATAATATTAAAATTTCACACACTAATATTTAGCAATGGCTTTTAATTAAGTTTTTAGGGTCTAAGCGCATGAAAGGAGCAGCCCATTTCCTCAATTTCAATATAGAACCTAGATTCATTTACATCTTCAATATGCTCCCACTCACCCCAAAGATCTTGGAGGGCAACTCTAGAGAGGGACATTAGACTGTTCTTACTGGGAAGATCCAAGCCGAGACGAAGCATGAAGAAAATGCAATCTAGTTTCTGCACGGGGGATCTACACCTGCCCGATATTGAAGATATTTTCTAGTCTGCCAACTCCATCAAATGCTATCTCATTACTCAAAAAATGACAAGCACCTACCATGGGTAAAAATAGAAAGATACCTACTGAAAGAGAATAACAGTAGGGGACGGGTATGCAACACCATGGGCATCACCCCCAACTCACCCCACCCTGAGAACCAATGCACACACATGGGAAAGTATCCATAAAATGGCCAAAATTCCAGTCTACACCCAGAAAGATGCCCTTTTATTGTTCAGCACAGAAATCAAATAAATAAAAAAAGATACAGTGGAGAGTATGGTCTGAGTGAGACATACACAACCTGCACCATATGACAGACTTATCTGGAAACATACTCATATTTTGCAAACTGTAAGAAACATATCTAATTTGCACCTGGGAAAAGGCACTCAACCAATTTGGTGGCTGGAAACGTAGGCGAGAACACACAGTGTATCTCGACCATTTTCCAGCCACCTGACACCATTCCCCGGGTGGCCCCATCTTGATTGTGAGGAGGCGACAAGGAACTTCTCCCTGTTGCCACTCCATACCCGCACACCCTTCCACCCCTCTTAGACATCCTGCACCATTTGCCCACACACCTCCCTCCCAATTTAGCAGCTGGACTGGAGCTTTCTGCTCTGGTCCAGGTGCCCCTCCTGCTCGCAGCAGCTGCAATCATAGAAATAGAAAAGGGACTAAGTCCCTTTTCTATTTCATATGGGGGAGGACATCTTTTTGTTCTGGGAGATTGGACTCAGTATGAGGGGAACCGGTATCCCGTAAAAATTCAAATAAACTTTTTGCACTGCAGATGAACCCCAGGGTGAACAGCAATCACCCCCTGAGCCCTCACCAAAGCCCAAGCAAACGCCCCCCTAAGTGGGGGTGATTGCTATATTACTCAATCAAATATCAGACAGACCACCAGTTCACGCCATTGTGTGCTCACAATGCTAAGTCCAGGGAGTAGGAGGTTTGCCTCTTCCCCCATCTCCACCCTACTTAACAAAAACATAGGGAAGTATACCGCCATGGCCTTCATCTACTTCCCCATTACCAAGTTCCTAATGCGATGTGAAGCATGACTACAACTCCATGCTTCAGACGAACTTTTGGAAGACGTACTCGCATCCCACAATTCACAACTAAGAGAAGCCAGGATGAAACTAATTCAGTTTAAAATCCTGCACAACTGCAACTGGACTCCAAAGAAACTAAAGGAGAGCAGCCTATCAACCGGAGGCAAATGTTGGAGATGCAATGCAAGGGGAGGAGGGAATGCAAAAGATTTCAGACATACTGGTCCAAGATTTGGAACAGTGTTTGCACCCGCGGACCCACATTGCAAAATCTTCCCCGGCTGAGCTCCTACACAAATTCTCCCCCACCCATGCCCTCGACATACATGTTGCAAGATGGGTAATTGCCACAATAATGACACCCAACGTTGGTATTCTGCGGATGTGGAAAAAGAAAGCGTCCCACGCACTCATCCTGCATGACTAATATGGCATTGGTGGCAAGCTATGAGAAAGTGGCAGATAGACTAAATGACAAAGCAAACGTATTTCTTGAAGTATGGAGTCCCTTCTTATATTAATTATCAAAACAGCACCAAAACTAGCTTATCATGTAAAACACTTCAGGCCCTCATCACGAGTTGGGCGGTGCAGTAAAAACGTGGCGGTAATACCGTTAATGCTGCATCACCGCACCGCCCAACTATGAGTTGGGTGGAAAGTTGGAGAGTTCACCTCCAGCTCTGAGCTGCAGGTAAATTCACAGACTTTCCACCCAATTTCGGCGCAATTACCGTGGCAGAATTACTGCCACATTAATGCACCAAAAATGCCCCATTGAGTCCAATGGACTCTGAAAAAATGGGAACTTACACCGTCACCGCCACTTGTAATCTGGCGGTAATACCACTAGATCAAGTGGGGACCCTTTCATCCCTTCTTCGATTATAATTGGGGATTTTTTTATACTTAGGAAAAAATATTACAGCATGTGATTATTTTTGACTATTTTCATCAGAGGAGATGTATTAAGAGGCCAGATAAATGTTTTGGGGACCGGGCATATTTTGGGGCTGCCAGGACTAGTTTTATGTGACCCAGTCACACGGCCATAACAGAGAGGGGGCAAAAAAGACCAGAGCAGAGGGTGGTGTTCTGCTGGAAAGAACCTCCAGGAGCACAGTGCAAGGGCAAGCCTCCACTCAAATCCACCGGCAAACACAGAGGACAGTCAAAGTCAGAAGAGTCACTCTCACCCTTTTAATATCTGAAAATCGGTTCTATGTGATTTTATCGAAAATAATTAATCGATAGAGAATTCATTGAATTAATTTTTTAATGATCGGTTTTGATGAAATTATGTTCGGGGAGAAACTCCCTGCTGCCCCCCTCTTAACCCGATACATTATTTATTTGCCTAAACACTCCCCCCACATATATTTGGGGCAAAATCCGAAAACATAATTAAATGAATTCTCCTTTGATGAATTCTACTGCGGCAAACACTTGTGTGACCCTGAAAATCTATACAGTTTTCAGCGCTGAATGGCAAGCGTTTCATGAGTTTTGGGTGATTATTCTAATGCGTGAATGAATGTTGTTGTCAAATTACACACTTCTAAACCCAAATTACTCATATTTTGGAAGACAATTGAGAACATATTTTGGTCGACGTCAAAACCTAAAAACCTCACATATTGGTGGCAATCGAGTAACATTTTGGAAGAAATTAGTGACATTATTGTGCAGATGTGTCACGTCTTTGGGCCAAATGAGTGACACTTTGCAACACGACAACATTTCCATTGAGGTGGCAAAGAGATGAAAGTTTGAACCAGGCTGAAATATATGGAATTCAAATGAGTGACATTCAATTGACACTTAGGCATCATCTTGCAGAGACATCTCACTGCATGGGGAAAAGGGGAATTTTCGTCTCTTGGTAAAGCGGCTCTGTGTTCCCCTCTTCAGGGGCTGGTTATGGTGTGGCACTCAATACTTCCTTGGGTGATCAGAGGTGGCTTCTAATGGCTGGGGGATCGTTTTTATCAGTGAGCTGCTGATGGGACAGAGCTTGTCTTAGTGCAGCTCATGCTGGACTCCTCAAGCTCTGACAAAAAAAGTGTTCACTTTCCCCAATTCAATGGGGATCAATATATCACATTACCCAATTCAATGGGGCTCAATCTATCACATTACCCAATTCAATGGGGCTCAATCTATCACCCTTCTAAGGATGAAGGGCCGAGTAAGCACTGCCGGGATTCAAACCTGTGCTTGGCAAGCTAAACATATGTCTGGGGGAGTGCTTAACTCACTGTGCTATCTTGCTGCTTGTTGCATGTTGAGGGACTGAAAGACAACGGAAGAGTCAGAGATCAAATCTAAAGAATGCGTCAGAGGGAGGTTGTCTGAATAAGGGAATAGTTTCTTACCTGTAACTCCATTTCTCCAGCATTGGTATCTTTCATGGATTCACATGCTTTGAATATTCCCCGTCGTCAGGCTGGGAATCCCCGGTACATTATATAGACCCTTTCCCGTAGGAAAACTTTTTCGACGCTTATGCGTCCTATCCACCTCGTTTTGTATCATGCGTGCCCGTACCGTCAGGACGTCATGATATAAATACAGGCCCCGCCCCCGCGCTCCCTCAGATTTCGGCCCCCAAAGTAGTGGGGGAACCGGTTTGCATGTTCAGGGGAGGCAGGTGGGCGCATGTGAATCCATGAAAGATACCAATGCTGGAGAAATGGAGTTACAGGTAAGAAACTATTCCCTTCTCCAGCATTGGATCTTTCATGGATTCACATGCTTTGAATAGATTACATAGCAGTACCACCCCCAAGAGGAGGCGTGCATGCAAACCCATATACTTTCTTCGCAAAGGCCGTTCCCTATGATCATGTATACATCAGTAATCGTTAACATAGGAAAACGAACCACATACAGTCATAAATTCCACAGGATGCAACCCCTCAGCCGGGGCTTACCTTATTGGAATAGGTGTCGAAGCACCGCCTGTCCCATCCGGGTGTCTTCGGCATGTTGCTGCGACAGGCAGTAATGGCGAGTATAGGTGTGTGTAGCCGCCCAGGTAGCCGCCATGAAGATGTCCCCCAGAGGGACTCCGGCCCACAGGGCCGTCGACGATGCCGCTGCTCTAGTTGAATGAGCTCTTGGCCGTCGTAGAAGAGGCTTCCCTGCCCTGGAATGGCAGTACGAAATGGTAGATGACACCCATCTTGATAGTCCTTGCTTTGAAATGGCTTTTCCTCTAGCACCCAAACCATAGGCCACGAACAGCTGTCTCGTTTCTCTGAACGGTTGCGTACGATGAAGATAAAACTTGAGAGCCCTTTTTACATCCAATGTGTGTAGCATGCGCTCCGCTCCCGAGCATGGCTCCGGAAAAAACGTAGGCAACACAATAGAGGAGTGTTTTTGGAACACCGAAGGAGCTTTTGGTATGAACTGTGGGTTAGTGGCTAGGACTACCTTGGTCTTGAAAAATCGTAAGTATGGTGGGTCTACCATTAGAGCCTGAACTTCTGAAATACGTCGGGCTGAAGTGATGGCCACCAGGAAGGCCAATTTCCACGACAGAAACTTTAGAGACGATGATGACATTGGCTCAAAAGGAGGCTTCATAAGAGACGTTAAGACCAGATTGAGGCTCCACTCCGGCGGAAATTTCTTCTCTGGAGGGAAACTCCGAAAGAGGCCTTTAAGGAAGTGCTTAATCAGGCGGTCGCTGAACAATGGTGCCGAGTGCCGTCGACGAGTAAACCTGGAAATGGCTGCTAGGTGTACTTTTATTGACGACACCGACAGGCCATTTTGAGCTAAGAACAGCAAGTATGGAAGGAGCTGTTCCGGCTTAATCGATTGCGGGGCCAAACCTGGTTGATCCTCACACCATTGACAGAAACTTTTCCATTTGTACGCGTATGAGGCGTTTGTGGAAGGTGCTCTTGCCGCTTGCAGGATACGCCGACAGTCCTCCGGAATCGTTAGCCGACCAAATTCGGCGAAGTCAGGAGCCAGGCCGTCAACTTGAGGCTGTCTGGGTCGTGATGCCAAACGACACCCTCCTGTCGAGACAGAAGGTCGGGGGTCTTCTGGAATCGCATCGGTTCCGCCGCCGCTAAGTGTAGTAGGTCTGAAAACCACACCTGTCTGGCCCAGTATGGGGCCACCAGAATTACCCGACATGGGTACCTGAGGATCCATTGCAACGTCCTCCGGACAAGGGGAAATGGAGGGAATGCGTACAGGAATTTGTTCGTCCATGGGAATGAGAACGCATCCCCCAGTGAGCCCTGCTGAGGCCATCTGCTTGCGTACTGATGGCATTTTTTGTTGTTCTTCGTTGCAAACAGGTCTATGGAAGGGTGTCCCCATTTCTTGAATACTTGTTGTAGTTGTTGGTCGTTCAGCACCCATTCGTGAACTTCGTTCATTTCTCTGCTGAGGGCATCGGCTTCCACGTTTCTCACGCCTGGTAGGTGGAACGCTAAGATTTGCATGTTGTGTTGCAGGGCCCAATGCCAGATTTTCTGTGCCTCCGTCGATAGGGACCTGGAACGTGTCCCTCCTTGTTTCCTCAAGTAGAACATCGTAGTGGTGTTGTCCGTCATGACACGCACCACCGAGTCCCTCAGTTGAGGAAGAAAAGATTTCAGAGCCCATCGCACTGCTCTCAGTTCTAGCAGGTTGATATGCAGGGAGGACTCCTGCAAAGACCACTGGCCTTGTACCTGTAACGTATCCAGATGAGCTCCCCATCCGCTCAGCGCTGCATCCGTCACCACCGTCTTTTGGAACTCTGGTTCCAGTAGAGGCATCCCTTTCGTTAGATGAGTAGACACTCTCCACCAGCCGAGTGCTTGAACTAGTTGTTCGTCGACGACCAGTCTGTCGGACCAGCGACCTCGGCTCTGCGCCCAACGGTCCGCCAGAAATTCCTGGCAAGGTCTCATAAACAGACGGCAGTTGTTTATCAACGGAATGCAGGACGACATGGTCCCTAGCAGGGACATGTACTTGCGCACTGAGACCTTGGTACCGCCTCACCATTCCGACGCCTTGTTTTGAAGTTTCTGAATTCTTTCGCTGGATGGTCTCACCAGGCTTGTGTGTGTATGAAACTCCGCTCCTAGAAAGACCAAGGTCCTCGAGGGCTCTACGGAGGACTTGTTGAAGTTTATTGCGAAGCCCAGTTCCTGTAAGATGGACATTGTGGCTCGTAGACTGTCTCGTGTTTGTTCCTTGGAAGAACCTCTGACCAGCCAGTCGTCTAGATATGGATAGACATGATGACCATCCTTCCTTAAATGGGCCGCTATAGGGGCCAAGCACTTGGTGAACGTCCTGGGGGAGGACTTGAGTCTGAACGGGAGGACCTTGAACTGAAAATGCTTTCTCCCGACGACGAATCTTAAATATCTCCTGTGTCGTGGGCGTATTGGGATGTGAAAATAAGCATCTTGAAGGTCTAGTGATGATAGATAATCCATGGGTTGCACCGACCTGATAACCTCTTGGAGCTTTAGCATTTTGAATTTTAGGCTCTTTAGCCACTTGTTGAGTACCCTCAGGTCGAGAATGGGCCTCCATTTGCCGTTTGGCTTTTTGACAACAAAGAACCTGGAATAAACTCCTTGTCCTTCCTGTGCCACAGGAACTTTCTCTACCGCCCCTTTTCGCAACATAAGCGCCGCCTCTTGTCGTAGGATTCGGAGGTGGGGCTGTGTCGAGAATAAAGGAGGAAGACGCGGAGGCTTGTCTTTGAATTGCAGCGCATGACCCATGCGAATCGTGTCTAGGACCCATCGATCTGTGGTGATGCATTTCCATCGGTCGAAGTGATGAGAGACTCGACCCCCCAGGACGTTCCAAAGGCCGTCATTGGTTGCTGGTTTGCTTGTTCTTCGTTGACGACGGACCTGAGCCTTGCCGCCTGGAGGCTTGATAGTCCCTGCTTCTACGTGCCGACTGGGACGCTCGTCTGAACCCTTGTGAAGAGTACGAGGGCCTGTTAAATCCACGGTCCCTCGAGGCTCCAAAGCGGGAGTTTCCAGAAGCACCCCTGAAGGGGCGAAAAGAGCGAAAATTTCTACCCGTTTGAAGGGCGCCGAGGGACCTAGCAGTATCCGTGTCTTCTTTCATCCCTTTCAGCGCTTCATCAACCTTTTCGCCAAACAGGTGTTCCCCTTCGCATGGCATGTCCAGGACTTTGTACTGTACTTCAGGACGGAAAGTAGTACATTTGAGCCACGCTTGTCGACGAAGCACTACTCCATGGTTGATTTGTTTGAAACCAGACTCTGCTAGGTCAACTGCGATATTAATAGCGTGGTTCGAGGCCTCTTCGCCATCCCACACCAGTAACATAGCTGCTTTCCGGTGTTCGTCTGGCAGGTGTTCTAGGATAGGGGCTAGTTTGTGCCACATTTCCCTATCATATCGTGACACGATCGCTAAGGAATTGGCTGCTCTTACTGTCGTCGCTCCGACCGAGAGCACCTTCTTTCCAAAGGCGTCCTGCCTCCTAGCCTCGCTTTCCGGTGGCGTTGAACATTTTTGCTGGACCCTGGCCTTCCTAGCCGCTGCCGCCGACACCACCGAGTCAGACAGAGGCTGTGATGTTAGACATTTTGGAGTGGACTCCGGAGCTTTAAACTTTTTCTCGATCCGTCCCTTTATGGCTGGCTCCGAGAACGGATGGCGCATCGTCTTGAGACCTTCTTGCCACACGTGGTCAAGGATTGGGATGGCAAATACCGATTTTCTCCTTTGACCCATATGGTCAAAAAGGAAACAGTCTTTCTTCTGCTCCTCAGGAATCAAGCCGAATTTGGAACAAGCTTTCCCCATCATTGCATGGAAGGCTCCCACATCATCAGGGGGAGATGGCTGTGTCTGGCTCCTCGTAGACTCCAACTCTACATCCTAATTCCATGTTGGGTCCCTCGAGGGTGACAGGGAGATGTCTGACCCCGAGTCATCCAGTATAGAGTCGGACTCCGACAACTCACCCTCCTCCTGAGCTCGAGGACGATCTTTCACCGCCTGGGGAGCTGATGGGTGTTTCGTCGTCGAGCGAGCCGTACAAGTTTGCTCGTCGACGGAAGGTACAGACAAAAGTGACGATGACGTCCCAGGTTGAGGGAACTGCGTATCCAGCCGCTGCAGGAGCTTCTGAAGAGTATTAAGCACATCCAGAGACAAAACCGTCTGGGGGGTCAGTAACGTGGATGATATAGGTACCATACCCCCGCTCGCACTCGTCGCCGTAGTCGTTGACGTGGAAGGCCGTAAGCCTAAATCCGATGGCTGCAGAACCATGTCACCTTCTCTTTCCGCCGAGCAGGCCGTGTCTGGCTGCAGTAAGACCTCAGGGGGGGATCGGGTCATAGACCTCAGGCAGCCAAGCCATAGACTGAGTCTCCGTCGACGAAGGAATCCCAACCGCTGCTGCTTGAACGGTAATAGGCATCGTCAATGACACCGAGGTCGACGAGCAAGTCGTCGTCGTCGAGCCCTTAGACTTCGTCGTCGATTTCGATGCCGACTTCCCGGCTGAAGCTTCTCGACTCATGGAAGACCTGGGACGGTCCCCTGAGGAGGATTTTGACAGCGCTAGCCTCTCCGTCTTAGATGATGAGGAGGAGGAGGGCTTTTTATGTGATGAGGAAGATCCAGCATGTTTCCCCTTATGCTTGTCCTCAGCGCGAATTTCTGCTGGCCGTACCTTCTTCGATGGAGGCTCCGACTTGCTCCTGGAGGCCGTGGAGCCAACTTCCGAAGCCGGGTAGGCACCCGCTCCGTCATTAAGCCAGTCGACCAGCCTTCTTTTACGGTCCTTAAGGGTTTTTTGGGAGAAACCCTGGCATATCTCACATGTATCCGCCGTGTGGTGCGGGTGGAGACAGTAGATACAGTCCATGTGGCCGTCTCCTTCATAAACCTTTTTGAGGCCACAGGTTGCACACGGGCGAAATAACGCTTTTCCAGACATATTCTCCAGAATTTGAACTTCGCCGAAGCGAAACAGAAAAAACAACCTAGTTTTCACTAGTAGTAAACACGAGGATCCCACTACTTTGAAAGACGGTTGAAATCTGAGGGAGCGCGGGGGCGGGGCCTGTATTTATATCATGACGTCCTGACGGTACGGGCACGCATGATACAAAACGAGGTGGATAGGACGCATAAGCGTCGAAAAAGTTTTCCTACGGGAAAGGGTCTATATAATGTACCGGGGATTCCCAGCCTGACGACGGGGAATATTCAAAGCATGTGAATCCATGAAAGATCCAATGCTGGAGAAACGTATGACTGTGGTGTCGAAAAGGAGGAGAGAAACACAAATTATCAGTCATGCACGCCAACTGCTACTTATCACCTTGTAACCAGCCCTAACTCACAAAGTCACTCTTTTCTGTGTTGAGGGAAGTTACGTGCTATGTGGGTTATTGTCCGGTGGTCAGTGATAATGTCGAATGCAATAATGTCGACAGTCAAAATGTCGAAAAAATAATGTCGAAAAAAATTATGTAGAAAAGCAATAATGTCGAATTTGTTTCTACATTTTTTCGAATTTTTAGAAAAAAATAAATAAATATATATATAATTAAAATGTGTTGAATATGAGGGGTGAGAGGGTGGAGGGGGGATGGCAGGGGGGTGTTTGGTGAGAGGGGTTGGGGGGAACCCCCCCTATTAAATGATATTTTCCTTGTTTATTTATTTATTGAATAAATAAATAAATATATAATTAAAATGTGTTGAGTATGAGGGGTGAGAGGGTGGGGGGGTGGGGGGTGTCAGGGGGGTGTTGGGTGAGGGGGGTTGGGGGGAACCCCCCACCCCTAGTAAATGATACTCCTCTTGTTTATTTATTTATTGAATAAATAAATAAATAAATAAATATATATATAATTAAAATGTGTTGAGTATGAGGGGTGAGAGGGTGGTGGGGGGTGGGAGGGGTGGCAGGGGGTGTTGGGTGAGGGGGGTTGGGGGGACTCTTATTGTTTATGTATTTATTGACAGCGCTAAATGACATTTTTTTTCAACATTTTTGTTAGTCGACATTTTGTTTTCGAAATTATCACTACAAACCTTATTGTCCATAATTCAAAATGGAGCACAAAGCGACAAATCGAAATATGCCCCTTCCTCACAACATCTTTCCTTCCTCACAACATCTTTTTGGATCTTTAACTGCGGCCAAGCCTCATCGCTGGCAATTTTGAGTGTGTCATTAGGACCCGAGAAACCCAGCTCTGCAGGACTTCATCTCGTTGCCTGACCCGCCATTCCCAACCAGATGCCACTCTGCCAATCAGTGATTTTATGCGAAGCTGGGACTGGCCCAATGTGTGCCAGTGCACTGGGCTTAAACGTCTAGTATAGTCTCACCCATAGCAGCTAAGATCCATGGCAGTAAATTACTTCATGCGTGAAGGATGGGTGACAAATGAAATTAAAAAAAATACTGACTCATTCCTTGAAAGTTGGACGCAACGTTTGAGTTCTGGACCTTTTTTCCAGAAACCTGGAAAACACTTCAACTGGTTTTTGAGTTGGGAGGTGGTGTACGAGAGTGGTACACAGCGAAATAGAAGGAGAATACACTAAACACTCAAGGTTTACTTTCCTAGGTTTACCGCCAACACCTCTCCCTCCTAAATAGCATGATGTAATCCCATGCCATCAAAATGGTCTTCTGTGTTACAAGAAATACAAGACCTGCAACCCATACTTCTCGGGTGTGTTTTCAGCAGCACAATACTGTTTAATTGTCAGCCAAAAGGAGAAATGACTGTGGCAGAGAAATGACGTGTTTAACGTGACTCTACCTCCCTCTGATTCCCTCACCCTTCCAGAAAGCAAATCCAATCCTGAGGCTTCCCTTCATTTGGCTGTTTGTGCCCAAGAACTGGGACACCCATCGGTGCTCTGGGGGACATGTTTGTGGGGTTTGGGTCTACTTGTTCGAAAATGTTTCACCTTTTCCAATGTCACTGAATTTTTTTAGGTCCTTTCTTTGCTCGAAAATGTGGGGGGAGACTACCCGCTGCCCCAAAACTCCCCACCATGACCTGGTCCCTTTCCCCATCCCATATACACAGTTAATTACATTTGACAGAAATTTCACAAAAAAACTATCAAAACAATTCGGTCAAATTTAAAAGGTCAATTATCTTTCGATCACCTATGGTAATACTGTTTGTGGCACATCAGGAAACTGCTCAGTCTTTCTTCCCTTGCACTGGAACCAACTCTGAACTCATGTGTCATCATCGTGTGTCTAACTCTTCATCTCGTCCTCCTCTAACATATCTTGCTAACAAGATGCAAGCTAAACAATTAGTACTAACTTGCTTTTGTTTAATTTCGTGGATAATTTACCACAAAATGTGTCTTAATATGTTATGACGGGGTGCCCGCCACAAATGACTACTATGATGCTTCAGTAATGTTCAAAGGGTGTTTATTGAGTCTTTACAAATAGTTTGGGCTAGAGATTCTCTGAGAAAACGTTATGGCCTACCAAGATCTTTAGGGAAGTGTGGCGCTATGGTCATCCCACTCGACTTCGCCGGCCTTTCCCTCCTCCCTAGCCCAGGCCTCCTTAGCGGGAATGATAGGGCTTTCCAACTGTAACACCAGCCTTTCTTTTTTGCTGACTTATTCTGGTGGTGGTTTCCCTAAGATGACGGCTGACTAACTCCCTGGGGATCTTCTCTCTTTCCCTAACCTCCCCCGCTTAGTATTACAGGGAGTTAGGGATGGTGTTGCTTTTCACCCAGTGTCACTCGCTCTTCTCTCAGGCCCGCTTGTACCGGGCCCTTCACTATATTGTTCTCCTAGATGTTGTTCCTCCCACTGTCCATTTGATCCCACACTCTGCCGTTCCTCCTCCACCCTTTGATATGACTTCTCCTCCTGTTTCTCAATTCCACTACTTACTACTATTGCTACCTCCCACAAACCCAGTATAGCTTCCCACTGTCTCCGTTATTGCTACTCGTATTCCCATACTCCCTCTCTCCGGTTACCACCTCTCTTTAACAAACTCTCACTACTACTATTCTCACTCTACTTTGTTACTGTCAATACCACTCTACTACCTCGTCTTCTTCTAGTCTTACTCTGTACGGTGGCAACCACCACTACTACTTACTACCCCTCTCTCTATCCGCTATTCTGCTATTCCCACTAGTAATACTACCTCTGCTCCCAACTACTACTACCTCTACTCCCAACTACTACTACCTTCTACTCCCAAATACTACTACCTCTACTCCCAACTACTACTACCTTCTACTCCAACCTCTACTCCCAACTACTACTACCTCCTACTTCCAACTACTACTACCTCTACTCCCAACTACTACTACATCTACTCCCAACTACTACTACCTCTACTCCCAACTACTACTACCTTATACTCCCAACTACTACTACCTCTACTCCCAACTACTACTACCTTATACTCCCAACTACTACTACCTCTACTCCCAACTACTACTAGGTTCTACTACCACTACCTCTTACTCTGTCATTGTTCCACACACTCTTTACTCTCACTCACAAACACTCCACAGACTCCCTCTCTCTAAACGCCTCCACATTCCCTTTGCTCACGCCTCCTCAGGTCTCTCAGAAGTCCTCCCCCACCTCCTGACCTCACCCAACCAACCCACACTGAACAACCTGCATGTTTACCCTTAAATATCCCACCCCCTCTCAGGATTGGCCCACTTACCCTGCCAATCACTTACATTACTCTGGGGGGGGGGTGACAGCGGAGGGCCTGGGAAGCTTCATAGGGGCTTGCAAGCCCCTCCCCCTTTTCTATGCTGGCCTGCCGCGTTTCTCACAAGGTCAGTGAATTGGCTCATAGGGAACTGCAGTTCCCCTTTGCCAGGAACTTTTTGGAAGCCTGCTCCTTGTCAATCTGCTGGGCTTCTTTTCCAACACAACGCAAACTTCCTAAGGCTCAGGAAAGAGGTAATACACCTTCATTTCTCATATAACCCTTCAGGCACTCAACTGGTTCAGCAGAGCCACTCTCACTGGGGGTACGTTTAATACATGTTCCCTCCCAGTAAGTAGCAATCATTTTGTGTCAGACTTGCCTGCTCACTACCTCCTCCTGGGCCCCCAGATCCAAGGCAAGATGGGTGGAAATGTGTCAGTGTTAATGAACAGCCACCAGCGCAGCAAATCGTACATTCTCCCCTCCAGCCTAAAGGGTTGACTCTCATGTTAGTATACAGGCACACACACAAACACGCATGCTACACACTTAATGATATTTGTTATGCCGGTCGGTGAGGGAGTAAAAGCACTTTGGTAAACAGAAGTCAAAATTACTAATTATTTCCCACAACTGTGGTACTCAGTTTGTGTCATCGAACTTCCAGGGATGGCGGCTGGGTGGCGCTGTGGCATTTGTGGCTTGTTAGCTGAAATAGCCTATTCTACTTTCACATTTCAAGAAGAAGGGTGTTTTCATGCATTTTTTAAATCCATAATATATTTGATGGTTTTAACTATAAGAAATGTATTTTTGACAGTATATAAAACTGAAATACAACAACCTGTCTAACATTCAGAGCAAAATGAGAATTGGTCTTTGAAAGTTGACCATTGTTGCACAGTGCAACTTTGTGCACTATCAAGTAATCAAGTAATCAAGTAAGTCTAGCCTTTCACGAGACTAAATGACCCCAAGGCTCAATGTACTGAAAACGAGCCAGGGCTCTGTGTTGAACCGGATCCTTTCTTCCCCGGCTTCCAACCCCCTGTGCGCTACTTTGCGGTCTGTGGAGAGGCTATCTGATCTTGCACTGATGTACTTGTGGTGAATGCGGAAGGCCACTCCGGGGACCCTCGGTGCCAAAGGCCACTCTCCGGGGGGCTCTTTGGCCGGCTGACTCTCCTTGCACAGCCGCCAAAAATGTAAGCCTGAGCAGCTCTCATCATTAACTTGCACCAAGGGCGCAAGTGTAAGGGTCCTGAGTTCGCAGCTATTAATTAGTGGGATAATTGTACCCTGCGCTGCAATTACCACCGCAAGAGCCACTTAGCATCTCGTTCTCAGGTCGTGTCTTGCTAGACTGCTAATGTTTCTAAAGGGCCCATTTACTACCGTTCGCTGATCAGATGCACCTTGGGATATGGTTTCCGATGGACAGGATGGAAAGCCGATGCCTGATATTGACTTCCTGGTTACGCGGTCATTATCGGCCGTATAAATGTCTTCTGTCAGAAGGCCCTATCAAGGCTCCAGCTTTGGATTGTGAATGCTAATTGTATGTATTGCTAAGGTTGAATATGTTTATTTAACCAATAAACAATTAAAACAAATAAAATAAACGTGATTTTAAAATAAGCCCTACAATCTGAAAGAAAACCTCTTTATTGCATTGCTCGTTTTAGGATGAATTTTGGCATTAACAGATTGGCTTATATAAATGGTGCATTTAACATACACATCAACCTGTCTTATAAAGCACATGTCGCACACGTTGCACCCAACGAAGCAAGGGTTAAAATGATGTTTGATGCAACCAAATTATAATAAAAATAAGCAAATAACTAAAACTTATTTAAAAAAGTGAAGAAGTGACCAGTGCCGCCGAGTGATAGCAAACATGTCAATCTGCCTTCATTTAGTAAGTAAAAAACACACTTTGTATTGCAGGAAACACAATGCCCACCTCTGCAAGCATGTTCCCCAAGCCCTTTAACAAAGCTTGAGTAGTTTTCAAGATTTGTGAAGAACCGAGAAACCCTTTGGAATGCACCTATGAAATCATCACAACCCATAAACATGCCAATGACTTGGCTTCCTTTTCCCTGGAAATACCCTACGGCGGATATCACCACAATGATTAAAGAAATTAACGCTTTCTCTGACCAAACTTTTTCTTGCCCAGCAAACACAATCAAAGACACCATACACTTTTCAGCCTGGACAATGGCATTTGTGATCAACAGTTCTTTCGTAGATGGTTACATCCTGAACTGTTGGAAAAAAAATGTCAATTTCCACTCTCCCGAAAAAACAAAAACAGATGCTCGATTATCGCCCAAAGCCACCGTCCTCTTTCATTGACAACATTCTGTAAAATATGGCTCCTCAACAACTGCAATCACATGACTCCTAGAATCCACTCCTGAATATTTCTCATGGTTCATGCCTCCTAGAAGCACCACATCGGCCCATCACAGGAGCACATCCCAATGTCTTGCCCGATTATCGCCCCAAAACCAACATCCTCTTTCATTGGCAACATTTTGTAAAATATGGCTCCTCAGCAACTGCAATCACGTGAATCCTAGAATCCACTCCTGAATATTTCTTATGCTTCTAGCTTCCAGAAGCACCTCATCTGCCCATGTCAGATGGAAGAACATCTGCTCCCGTGTACTACGTCCTATGACTTGTAAAGTGCTCGTTTGCGTCCCGAAGCTGGGTCCGCTCCTCCTAAGTACCTACTATGTACCCTAATAATGATAATAACACAATTCGGATACCGTCGTAAAGTGGAATGGATAATGTACTTGGCAGGGCCAGGAGTGAAGGGACTTTTTGGATTCTGGCTTGCTGACTTCCTTTTCTTTTTTCTTCTTTCCCCATCCCTTCCTAATCCCCTCCGCCATTCCCGCCTTCCTCGTTTTGTTTTTGTTTTTCATTGGATATAGGAAATTATTCTTTACATTTAAAGGTTGAAATGTGATTAACCAATAAAACATTAAAAAAAATAGAAAAAATAATAATAATAACAATAATGATGGAAGGATACAACAGCACTCAAACAAGCCGCAAACTTCAAGTCATGTAAGTGGTAAGTACAAGCATGACAGCAGACACCATTAGGGAAATATAGGGTACTGGTGGGGATATCAAAAGTGATTGAAGCCACCAGCCCAGAGGAAAGAGATCTGTTCATTTAGATGACAGTAATGGACAAAGTAACGGCGATGCTCATGGCAACCTGGTGCAACCTAAAGCAGCTTGGTAGATGGGTGCGCTGAGTGCCATATAGAGGGGATAGGGGCCGCTCATAAGGAGCAGAGGATTTGCGTCCCTTTGTTCGCCTTTCTATTTCTTTCCTGAATATTCCATCCAGCCCACTTGTCCATTTTAAAAACATACACACACAGAAAGAAACACAAACTACATTGAATACAATTATTTATTTAACCCTGGTGTCTGGGTCTTTCTTTCTAGGTTTTCCATGAGGGCAAAAAAAACATATAACCCTTACTAGAAGGACCCCTTTTTGGGCCTCATCTTTACATAAACAATATGAACAGAATTCTGCCTCTTTAAATATATGCGGTAACATATGAGAGGGGTAAATGTGTCACAGTCACATCCCCTAGCTATTGTTGCTCTGGTCATTGGCTTCTACAATGTGGTGGCATGACAGCCTCTTGAGGTTTGACATGCAGTGGTAGTTGTAGATGAGTTTGCTGCTTGTCTTAGATGATATTTTATATATATATATATATTGCTCTAGTGCATTATAACTAATATATGTATTTGAACTTTGTGTTTTTTATATTTAACTCTATAATAAAGCGTGTATATTTATCAGTATAGCTGTGTGGTGTATTCCCTTGGTCTGTCTATTTGGGAGTAATTATGCCCCATCACCAATCTTCCTAACTAACTTGAGTGACGCCTGACTGCCATAGCTACCAAGAAGAAAGTGTGGCCTACATTTTGGTTGAAACCCTATTCATCTTTGAATAGATGATGTTATTCCCCTCACCAGGGTTGTTGGAAAGTTTCCCTAATGCGCAGTGAATCCCCGGCCCCCTAATTACTATCTAAAAGCCTGAACATGATCCTCTGGTCCAGAAATGCACAGTACAGCCCTCACTGAAAATCTACAAAGATATATTAGCACTGGGGGAGGAGGCATCATCCAATCAGGAGTGCCAGAACTCTGCATGACTCTGCTTGTACACACTCTCGAATGCTGGCACCTTCCTCCTCGAGCATCCTTCTCCCGGCCCTACCCTGTTCTGCCACTGCCTTTCCCCACTCCTTCCTGCTTTTCCATCTACCTCACCTCAGAGCCCACTAGTCCATTTCCCACAATCACTTGCCTCACGCCACTAGTACACTTCGTCACTCGCTCATCAGGGCCATGGCCATAATGGTATAATGGGGGCCCCCACAGCTGCCGATTGCAGGGGCCCCCGCCACCACATGTCCTGGTTTTCTTTTTGTAGTCACTCTGCCTTCATAAAGAAATGATTTCCGTTATGGGGTGCCTCCTCCCGCTTCATGACATGAAAGCCTCTAGGTTGTATAGGTGGCTGCCAGTGTGTGTATGTGAAAGGGTACACACTTAAATGTATAGGTGACCTCCTGTATGAGTGTATGGTGAAAGGGTGCACACTTAAATGTATAGGTGACTGCATGTGTGAGTGTATGGTGAAAGGGTGCACAATTAAATGTATGGGTGGCTGGGTGTGTGTGTCAAGTCTATGGTGAAAGGGTGCACACTTAAATGTATAGGAGGCTACCTGGGAGTGCCTGAATGATGAAAGGGTGCACACCTAAATGTAAAGGTGGTTGCCTGTGTGAGTTTACGGTGAAAGGGTGCACACGTATATATATGGGTGGCTGACTGGGTGTGTGTGCCTGTATCATCAAAGGGTGCACACTTAAATGTATGGTGGCTGCCTGGGTGTGCCTGTATGGTGAAAGGGTGCAAAAATAAATGTATGGGTGGCTGCCTGGGTGTGCCTGTATGGTGAAAGGGTACACACTTAAATGTTTGGGTGGCTGGGTGTGCATATGTGTGTGTATGGTGAATGGTGTGTGTGCTCGTGTTCAGGGGTGAAACACCTACATTTAGGGGGAGTGTTGGGAGAGGTGCTAACTTTGCAGGCGGTGGGGGAGGGACAAACTTATTTGTGTGGGGGCATCTAACTTCTTTATGCATTCTAATGAGACTATTCTAGTGCAGCTTCAATGTTACAAACAGTTAACTCTCTCCTTTAAGTCTGAAATCACCCACTTAAGGGGTGCTGTGAGAATAAGTGGTCTCCTGTCCCCTCTTTACCCTTCCAAACACTTGCCTGACATGCACGTACTGAACCCTCATCAAGATTTCAATTTCCTAAAAAAGTATGCATTTCAATGCAGCTACTAACACTGAAATGCATTACGTTATTCATTACTTCTAGTCCCACTCTTCCTCATCCTAGTACTTACCTATGATGCAAGGAGCCTCATACATAAGCACTGAGACAAGGAAAAGGGACGTGGAGGTAATTCTGTGGCAAGACGCTGATTTTGGGGGTTGGGGCAGGGGTGGGAGAGAGAGTGGATGTGGGGGGGTGGGGCGGGACAGGGATTGTGCGATAAATCTAATGGTCATCCATGTCCAGGCTAAGCAGGCATGATATGTGGTATAGTGGCTAGAGAGACATTTTGGCGCAGCCAGTTTAGTCATTTCCTAGTTTGGCTTGACTTTTTTAACTGGGCATCTCTGATAAAGCAGTCCTTCTAAGGGTAATTACCTGGCTAGACTGGCATTTTTGTGCTGCCAGTCTAGCCATTTCTTACTGCTGCATTGTATATATTTCTGGGCATCTGTGATAAAATAACCATGATAAGTGTTATTGCTATGACCTGAATTTTGGTGCAACCAGTGTAGGTATTTCTAAAAGTGGCCTGGCATGCTTTACTGTAATATGTGCATTCATGTTCCTAAGCACTATTGGTGACTGGCATGTGTTGGATTTTTGGATTGGTGTTACCCTACAAAATAATTGAAAACGCTCTGGCCTTATAGCCGATTTTTCTCAGAAAGTGTGCTGTATAATGCATTAAAACAATTATTTCTTTCTTTCTCCTAGTGCAGTGTGTGCCATACCCCATCCAGCAGCACTTTCATGCATATTGCGCAAGCTGGGTAATCTAAGCCGGCCCAGAGTGTGGCGCTACTCGTGATTTGTTGCCGAGTTGGTGGGGGCCCTCAGTATGACTCGCGGGGGTGGGGGGATCCAAATTCTGTGTTACGCCACTGCAGGCCACACGTAGTTCCCTTCTTTTTTCGTGGCAGACATCTCATTTTTTAGTACCTTTTAACCTGTGAAACAGCTGCTGTGCCATTTCTCAACTTAAATAAGAAACCACCAGTACATGGGAACAACATGCAGGGAGGCTAACAGCCGTCACACCTTTGTCGTCAGGCTTCACAAGGCAGTAACGGTGCCGGAGCCCACATTAACTTGGACCCCGTGCCATGAACAGCCAGTGACTTCCATGAACATGGGTGCTATAGCATAATGAATGTATGCACCGAGTATGCTCACACATGTTGCAGGTTCTAAACTCCTGGGATGTGCTGTTTGTATCTATGTCCCTTCGTAAGCCTGTACACGACAGTTGTCCACCTTGATTGCATTTTCTACCAGGAGAAAAATAAATGCAGAGGAACACCTGCTTTTCTCCTGAGGCAACAGCAAATCTTAAAGAGTAATAATACATTTCTCGTCAGGCAGCAGGAAATCAGTGCCTGGGTCCTGAAAGAGACACCCATGCTCGCATCCTCACGTTGTACAACAGTGACAGGGTTTAGTGGGACACATTTGTTTCCCTTTGGAAGCAGAAAATCACTGTGACTGGGTTCATGGGGACCGTATTTTTGGAGATCCTCATCAAAAGAGTAAAAAGACTATCTGCAGGGTTCACTGAGCCTAGTGTCACCTTGTGGCAAAGAACGTCAGAACTATGGAGAGCATCAGAATGGCTCAGTTCTATCAGAGAAATATGCCCAGGGCCTCCATTCATGTGGGTGACTTTAAGAAAACTCAGTATTTTCAAATTCATGTTTTCAAATTGTTTCTAGAAATCAGATTTGAAAAATAATAGCATTTTTGAAACTGTACAATATATATTTCCCCCAAAATTGTACTCCAAATGAAATGGGTCTGGAGAGGCACACTGAAACAATGAAGAAGTATTTTTATTTTATGTTTTGTCTTTCCAGTTTATTTGTTACTGCTATTTCTGTAAACGAAACCGCATAAGCATTGTGAGATTAGCACAGAAGCCACACACATGCACTTATCCATGAAACAAAATGCCCATTAATGTTAATGTTAAAGGATATTTGTACCGCGCACTATCACCACCGGAGTGGTCCCCCCGCGCTCTCATTAACACATTCCATTTTCTCCCCTGGCACATTACTGGCAGCCTGGGGGGAGGGCGAAAATGGGTGAAGTTAATCTGAGTAGGCAATACAGATCATCACAGCCCGCAATAGCCTCAACCCCCTCCAGTGCGCCAATGAAGAACCTATAAACGAGGCAGAGATCTACCTCCTAAAATGCATGGATTAACCACCTACTATTTAAGGTAAGGAAATCTTTCATCCTTCTAAGGCCCCCAGGTTTGACACAGTTATGAACAAGGCGCCTAGCCTAATAATTAAGGACATTTTGTCAAAAGGGGAAAAAGTGGATAATAATGAAGGGGGGGTAGGCAGCTGTTCTTTCTGGGTCTCTGCTTCTAATCCATGGCCAAACAAAGAGATGGTCTTGCGTCAGCTACACCAGGAGCTCACTCATCAGACATCCCAGGCATCGCTGGGATATCCAGCTAAACTGAGAGTACGGCACGCGCACGCCAATCAAACATTTATCTTCACGCAAACTGAATCACCTAAAGCGTTCCCTGATGAAGTATGCTTAAATAGTTCCTTGTCATTGATTCAGAAATTTTGCAGTGGCAAATAAAAGAGACGCGAAAGGGAAGAAATCAATATCCCAGATGCCTGAAGCTGCCACTCAAGATGCAAAGGGCGGGCTCCAGCTGGCGTTCTAATGTGGCATTTATAGACACCTAAATCAGATGGGGGCATGGAGCTCTTAAATTCATTGGGCTTGATAGGTACAGTAAAATTGAAATAAGACAACACATGGCATTTTGCTTCTCCTCCCACAAAATAAGCCTCCACAACCTGTAAAATACGGCAAATAGAGTTATGGGCGGGAAAACCGCACCACAATCTGACCACATTTCATTAAACAAAAATAATAACAGACAATCGTCCTTGTTTGGAGGCACTCCTCTCCCTCTGCCAAAATCTATATCTGAGACAAAATGACACTTTGTTATATTTGGAAATGGAAATTAAACTATCTTTTACCCATAAGAATGCAAAGGTGTCCCTTGCTGCCTCCATTTTATCAATATAAAGCTCTAGATCAAATACCCAGCACCAATTCAGCTAGGTTCAACCTATTGCCATATGGAGGCGACCCGGTTCCATGTGATAATGACGTCCGGAGAAAGTCGCCACTTCATTTTCCTGACCCCTAAAATTCTTACCCCAAATATTCTGGGAGGGGTATATTTTATATAATAAACTCGAATCCTAGAATATTTGGGGAAAGTGCTTGATTTTACTGAGGGTGCCTTTTTTGGGAAATTTCACCCGCTAGCTGCAATTTCCCCAGGCGACTTTATCACTGCACACCGGAGAATCCACGTCCAGAGGTTTGGTTTGCTCTTATTACCTTGGCTTTGAGGTTGTAGTGGCAAGGAGCTGGAAGCTGATGAATTGGAATTCTCTTTTCGGGGTACATGGAGTAATATTGACGTGAAAGTTTGTGGCACTATGTGGTCAATGCAGTTGGAAGTCAGGCAGGGTTCTCGGGAGGCTTATACTCAAAAGATGGGTAATAGAATTTAATCAGAGGATCCCATATAGAGCTACCCCTCCCTCTTGTGCCTGGGCCTGGTGGTCCCTCTCCAAGAAGTGCAGGTGTGGAATAAATGCTGCACTAAGCAAAGCTCACCATTCTCTGTTACAAAGACTCATCATTAATTCAACAATAATAGATACAGTTCAAAAGACATATATAAAATAAATATTCACATAAAAACATTTCTATAAAGTGGGGTTACTAAAGGTGTTTTCTTGATGTATGAAAACAAGTGTTTGGACAAATTATACAAAGTTGGTCTATATGGGTATGCTTGGTACCACTTTTTTTGCTCTCCAGACTGGATTGTCTTATATTACAGTTCACACATATGTCTGGATAGCGTATGTTGTTCAAGAGTCGTCGATACCAAACATTGACCTGCGGATCTCCTGTAATAGCCCTATTTTCCGCTGGTGGATGTTTATCTAAAGAAAATTGACGACACATCGTGTTTCAGCCCTTCTTATGATGGTTCGCACATCCCGGTGATCATTGTTTCTAGGTTGGTGTTGGGCCTTCATCAGGACCGTAAATTATTTATTCACTAAGCTGAATCATTCGTCTAACCCTTTGGTTTGTGGCAACTATGAGAAGACATAACACAGGGGGGAAAGGTGTGAGGTCTATTGCTATATATCCAGGCATAGGTTCAATCGAGTGCCTAGTTCTTATGCCTTCCTTCATAGGTGCTGCAGAGAGAGTTGCATATTAGGGTGAGAATTGTGGCTCCTGCAGTGGCCAACATTAGGAGGTCAGTAATATGTGCCTGTTTTCACTGGTTGTGTCCCTACAGTACTGTGTAGAGCGTGCTGTGGGCCAGCACTGCAGTGCCAGTGACAGTGGCATCATGGATGCATTCTATGAGGTATGTGATAAGGAACAGTGTCAACGCCACAGAGCTTGCATGGAGATATTGTCGCAGAGAGCACTGAGAGTGGTCCCTCTCTCATGTTTTGTTTGTGGCCCTGATTGGTGGGAGTAAAGAATAACATTTTTTAGGGTATGTTGAAGCTTGAAATCTCCGGTATTGGCAAATTTGTTTTAAATGCAGGGGAGTGCTGTAGTGGGGTGGTAAATATTTGAGGGGACCATCAAGGCTCCCATTCCTATTTCCATGAGGGCCATCTTGTTTGTAGTTTTTTATTTTGTGTGAGAACAAATCTTTGCACACCACCCCAACCCTTTTTTTCACACAAAAAAAGAGAACCACCAAGATTTTTCCAGGATGCTGACGGCAATAATTCCTGGAGAGGCGGGCCATACTGGGTGGCAACACACAACTTTCCCTCGTGTAAGGCCCTTGCTTTACTCGTAACTGCCACACTAATCAAAAAGGCTGCTGGCCTATTTGAAAGAATAATCTCTGAGTTCATGAGAACTTGGCTTTGGAAAATCTCTGATATTTCGTCAAATAGCCAGAAGGCATATTGACACTCTGTCTGCAAATCTTGGGCATCTGAAATCTAAGCGACATCATCGTGATTGTGCGGGGCATGGAACATAGGGTGAGTAGTCCAATACTGTTTAGTTTGGGTGGACATTTTGTCCCGCCTCAATTGATGAGAAGAGAGTTACTTGTTCAGACTGAGCGCGCCCCAGTCCTTGACTTGAGAGCCCAAGGGCCTGTTGCCATATTAGACAGAGCTCCTGGCTACTACATCGCCAAACTGTGTCCGCCGGATTTCCACTGGAGAATAAGTACAAGGGGAAAGGCGCGACCCCACTCGGCAAGGATCTCCAAGCAAATGGAGACTCGCCATAATGGGCATAGAGTTCGCTTTCAGTGAACTGTTTAATTCTGTTCTTAGTGCTGCCACTGGGTGATGAATGGGGGAGGCTCCGCACGCGCCAGGCAAACCCTCTGGACTGGAAACCCTCGCTACTTCAGCTCACTTTGAGGAGGCTCTTCATTGGCCATTGCCCACTCACCGCCGGCGCGCTGTAAGCGGAAACAGCCGCCTTGCTCTTAAATGCACTGTTAAATTGTATGTCTGAGCGTTCGACGTCCTCCTTTAATAACCTCAAGTAAAAGGCTGAGTGCGTTCAACGAGAGCAGCTGAAAATAGTGCAATGAGTCATATTATAAGGAAATACAGAAAAACATATGAGTCCGCGCACCGTACGCAACCCGGTATTGTAGGCAATCTGTGATAACACCATTTCCATTTCAGTTCAGTCCCACAAAATTACCCTTAACATCACAGCTCATGCAGAACACAGATAAATGTAGCAATGTCACGCAATTCTTCCAGATGGGACTTTTAGTTCCACTAGATCGCCGTCTCCTCTGTTTCCTTGTCTGATATTTCATTGCAAACCTCCATACGTTTTCCTCCTTCCACTGACCATGGAAATCGCAAATCAATTTTCATTTAAAAAGCTTGACCACAGATTGCCCCAGAAAGCTCAGAGCGTACACTCCGGTGAGCTCTTAAACATCCTTAATGGGCATTATAAAGACATTTGCACACAAAAAAGAGAAGAATTGCTAGGTATTCCTTTTACTTGAATGGCTGGCATAGTAATCAAGTTTACCCATTCTTTTACTCAGCAAAGACATTGTTCATCCCCAAAGTGTTCCACTAACTTCGGAGGAAGAGAAGCGTCACAGGGCCACACACTGTTTCCGTCTACTTTCGAAACACTGTTAACCCGTCAAACCATATGGTAGGTTTTGTTGCTGTCACTGAAAGCCACGTGGCTTGTCCATGTTGACAGGTGAATGGCCCCATAGAGTGCAGTCAATAACTACTGATATTCACTGCATTCTGAATATTATGGGCCTCACCACGAGTTGGGCAGTGCAGTAAAAATGCAGCAGTAATAGCGTTACCGCCGCATTAGCGCACCGCCCAATTACGAGTTTGGGGGAAAGTTGGAGGATTCCCTTCCAGTTCTGAGCTGGAGGTAAATCCGCTGACTTTCTGCCCATTTTCGGCGAAATTACTGCAGCACATTTACCACCGCAGTAATTGTGTAGAAAATGTCCCAATGAGGCCCTAAAAAAATGGTGACTTGCACTGCCACCGCCACTTAATACCCCTGGTATTAAGTGGCAGAAACGGTAATTGCGTTGGGAGGTATTCTTGCATACACCACCCAACTCCTGATGAGGCCCTCTGTCTTCAGAAACAGAGAGGAAAACAACAATGCAATTTCTAAGCAAACGTTTCAATCAGACACTTTCTTTCTGGTAGGAATTTTTTTTTCTAAACATCATATTCAGCACATGCAAGAGAAAGCAACATCATTGGAAAATGCTTTCACTTTCTTATTGAAAAACCGTGTACTTGTTTATGACACCGAATGCATTCTCATGTTAAGCCTGTTCCATTTCAACCAAGTTGCAATTAAAATGCGTGCTACGTAACATTTTTCACATCACCACCAAAACTCCCAACGATCTATTTGTGCTACCAGCATGTGCTTATAGTCTTATAGACCTCAGGGGTGGTGGGGGGGGGGAGTCATTATAGCTTGGGCTAATGACCCTTCCCCAATTTATGGTCCTTGGCGACCACCCTATTAAATTCAACAAAAAGAAAGCTAAAACATGGGAAAACACTTTGACTTTCCTATAGAGAAATGGTTCACTTTTGCATGACACCGAATGCATGCTCATGTTAAACCTGCTGCAGTATAACAATGTTTACAATTTAAATGCTTAACTTATAAATACACCCTTATTTAAATACTAAAACACATGTTTTGTGCCTATTTACTTTTTGCTACTGTTTACTATTTACTCACTATTAAAGTAACGTTTTTACTTCACCACAAAAACTCCAAAACATGTTTTATTATTTCCACTATGTGCTAATAGGTTTATAGACCTCAGGAAGGGTCGTTCTTGCTCGGGATAATGATCCCTCCCCAACTTATGGTCCCCAGCTTCACCTGGAGGGCCATTATTCCGTGATAATGACCCCTCCCTCGGTCTAGAAGGCTATTATGGGCAGAGAGTTTCCACCAAGCTGTTTGTTTCTGTTCTTAGCGCATACACTGTCAATGGATGATAAAAGGAGGAACTTATCCTCACTCCAGACACACTATGAGTAGAATGTGTCCCTACAAAACCCTTGCTTTAGGAAGGCATCTGAACGCAGAATTCATGGAAGTGCTTTTTGATTCCCTAGTGTTCCAGGGGTGTAGGTCTGTAAAAGGGCCTCTGTCTAGAACAGGAGGGGGGCGACCTTGCATATGAAGAGGGGTGCATTGCAGTGGTGACATGGTTCCTTCTTTCCTTTGCGGGACGAGTGTAAAGGCTCTAATGGACATATTCTTCCAAAGTGGGGCTTTGGTCTGACTATTGGAGTTCTAGATCCATTAAATCAAATTTGTTTTGTTCTTAGTTTCACTACAAAATCGTATTGAACTACAGTACAGGCACGTGTGAGGATAAACAAACATTGTGAAAAAAAAAATACATTTTGCAGAAGGTGCTTACACGCCCAACTGTCAAAAACAGTAGAAACCAAATTTATATATATATTATATATATATATATATATATATATATATATATATATATATATACACACATGGACAATCCTGACTATGTTATGAGAAGAATCTCCATCCTAGTTAGTCTTACATTTCGAAATCCTTCCTTTGGGGCCTGAGAAGACACTCTCATTTTGAGCCCTCAGCTTGCCCAAATCTGGGGCTTTCGGGAAGTGCCTTGGACGTGGAGACCAAATACTGGGCCAAGTGCCACTCAAAATTCACCCTACGCCATGGCTGTGTTTCTGTGCTTTTTTCATGCAATAATAATTAATAAGAAGTAATAATAATAAAATAGTCTTGTAAGGCCGTCGTCGATCATTTTGCTGGCCTGGCTGAACATGGCTCTGCCAGAAAAAGAGGGGGAGGAGATGTTAGTGGGATGCAGATGCGAACCCTGTTGTATTGATGGCTGCAGGTGGTGAGTACCCAGTTCCTGTCTACCGATGTGCTCTTAATGTAGTTGAATAGCCGTTTGGGGGTATATCATTCCAAGTGAGGTTGCTTAAGACTGAAAGTGTAGGGCATGATTTAGGGCAGTGGTGCCCACGAATCTTCGAGAGTGAGGTTGAGCTGAAAGAGGAATGTAGATTTATAGGTTCGGTATCATCTTAACGTGCTCACTGGAGATATGGTGTCCAGGATTGGGGTGTGTTGTGGTGTGGTCTCCAGTGGAAGGTTGAGGTTTAGAGGGAGATTGGTTATTTGGGGGTGGACATAAGGTGCCAGGGTTGCTGTGGTGTTGGGGGTTGAATGGAGTCAAGTCTCTGTGGCAATACGCAACTGTCGGTGGATTAGATTGGCTGTTTATTGCCTGCTTTCAGGGGTAGTAGTTAGTTTCCATTTTGGATGCATGGCGTCCGATCCTTGTAGGTTCCTTGTGGTGGGTTGGTAGGTGGAGGGGAGACTCCCATTATTTTCTGTAGTTTTGACGCTGAGATCTGTGGGTGGAGGATGTGAATATTGGGTTTTATGGACAGGCAACTACGGGCGGTAGTCACTTAGGCTGATCAGTTGGACACTCATGTTTTTGGCTGCTTTTTGAAGATTCGTGGTCTTCTGTACAGAGATTTCTAGTGTTGAAATCTATAGTTTGGTTGCTACAAAGGATAAGGGGGAGTCCCTGTGTCATTTCCAGATGAAATTAGGCATTACTAAAAGTGCATTGGTGCTAGATCTTAGTGTTCTTGAGGGTATGTAGTGCACAAATGTTATTCTTGTGGATTATGTGGCGGGGATGTATGGGTCTTCTGGGATGTCCGCCGGGTTGCTGGTGTTGATTGTGGAAAGCAGTTCTTCAATGGAAAAAGGTGAAAAGCAGTTAAAGTTGGTATGGAGAAGCTGCAGGTGACTCTTCCATACATATTGAGGGCAACATAGCTTTCTTCTGTTGTGGTATTGGATTTATTGAATTTTGTTGTTAAGGTGTGTCATGATAAGGTTCAGTCAGGATATGGGGTTTAGTAGCTTTCATTGTTTCCAGTAGGAATTCCACATGAATTTTCTTTTTACCAAGGTCTGGTTACATAGGGGGTCTTTGTGGGGTTTGTCTAGAACTGGGGCTTCTGTGAGGATGGAGAATGGGATCGAAAGGTGGTCCCCTCATGGTAGTTGGGCAAGGGCCGAGGCAGGGATGACATTCTCATTGCAGGTAGCGCCATCCAAGATATGTCTCGCTGTGTGAGTTGGTCCTTCCACCAAATTCTTGAAATGAAGTGTGCTGAGGGATAGCGAGATAGATTTTGTAGCCGCAAGGTTTTCCTTTTCTAGCCAGATGTTGACATCTCCCAGTATGGGTAGGTGCTGGTGGTCTATGGAGAGGTTAGCGACTCAGCGCACCAGGTTATCAGCAAAGGGCACGTTGCAGCATAGAGGTCTGTGAGTGAGGGGGAATGTTTGTGTGGATGAGGGTGACATCTCGCAGGTTAAAAGCAGAGATTCATATTCCGGGATGCCATCATGATTTGGAGTTGTGTCTTTCATGCAGCCTCTGTGAATGAATGCAATCCCTCCTCCTCTTTCAGTCATTCTGTTTGCAAACTTACTTTTGTATCTGGTGAGAATGATTGTGTGTATAATTACTCAGTAATAAATACAGCCAGGTTTCTGCGATAAAGCTTTGGTCTGTTTTGTCATTGCTAAGAAGATCGTGCATGGTGGAGGAAAGCTTGGCTATAGAAAGGGTGTTAATGAGGAGACTTTTAGTGCCAACAGGGGTTGTTCAGGGTAGAGACTCAGAGAGGGAAAGGGATCATTGCATTGTTAGTTGGCCCACTTGAGGATGATTGCCAATTTGAAAGCAGGCATTGAACCCCCAATGCTATCTTGCAGTCTTCTTATTGGAACCTCTTATGCTTCAAAGGCAAACAGTAGACTTCCAGAATCGCCTTCTCATTGCAGATAGGCAGTGGGAAACCCAGGGACACAGCTGTTGCCCTGGGACCAGAGGCAGAAAACAAATTACCTGTATTTACAAATCATGGTGGAAGCATGATACAATAGACAAACTGTTCATCATACCCTGCGACTAGCAGGGACTGCATGGAGGACCCGTCATTCTCAAAGAGAGCGCACATGCAAAAGTAGGGCCTGTGTGTTACCACAAGTCTCTTGCAGCCCAGCCCCACTTTGGCTATCTAAGAATCATGCGTGGTCCTCGAACTTCCTTGTATGGCATTGGAATAACCTTCAATTTATCCAGCTGCCTCGCACTTTCCTGGAGATTTGAAGGTTGCTTGGAGAGTCATGGAGACTAGAAGGGAGTCATAATAGATCTCAACTCACCCCACTTGAACTTGTTAAAACATCTTCGAAGAATGTCTAGGGGCCCTTGAACCTCCTTTGGGCACATTCAACCATGAGTGGCCAGTCCTCTATGTCCTCTATGGCACAAATGTGTATGTGGGTAACGATTGTGTGTGCAGAAACACTTGACTACCTAGACAGACATGTGAATAGTGACAAACAGAATGAGAACTGTGTGTATACATTAACAAAAAGGGTTCTTCTAGCTTGGGTGAACGGAGGGCAATGTTGAATAGTTTTCAAGGTCACAAAACATATTTCTCAATGGTTAGCCTTGCATCCTGAAGCTGGTTGCACCCTTTACAAGACAATAGATAGAATAACTATGATGCAACAGACTAATACCAATCCTCTATAAAGTCTGGTGAACAATATAGAAGCACATATTCATAGCCCCAGGTTTCATGTGTACAAAAATTGTCACAGGGGTAGTTGGCTGCAGGTATCTTACTCGTCCCAGATTGTACAGCGTCACCTGTTAACCATGTGTTGTACTCGACTGTAAAAGTAGCATGGAAACAAAACATGCTCTTACAATCATCATTTCAGAAATCTTTCTTTAATGCTGGCAGCCTCAGACACTGCATAAAAGTGAAAGAAATAAACATCAATATACACGCCCATGAAAACAAAAGAAGCTCTTTAAAGCAACCTTCAACAAATCTATCACCATTTTAAACAACTTCTCTGGCCCTTACAAAATGGTCGCTGCTGTAACACAACTCTGAGCAAGATGCTAAGGTTATGCATGACTGAGCAGCTGTTTGATACAATATCCCCTCTCTTGTATGTATCTACATTAGCTCTCTCTGTCAGTGGGCAAAGCTGAATCCAGCCAGACCTAAGCATTGAAAAATGTTCCAACTGAGATGCATCTTCTTAATAGAAGAGATTCAGAAGGGCCTTGAAAGGACACATTGCCAAGGAACTTGGCACTCTGTACCTTTGTGCGTCACGTCATCGTTGGCGCAATAGCGTGGAGCAGCAAGGCTCCCCCAGCACAAAGACAATGTTACTATTCATGAAAAATTGCGCCATGGTGACGACGGTCTAACAATAAATCCCACTACCTCCAGCTTTTTTTCCTAGGTTTATCAGCATTTTTTGCAGAGTTGATAGATCTCATTCTTATAGCATGGCTAGTATTGGAACATTGGCCTTGTAGTGAAAACGTCCCGCTTGGACGTTGAGAAAAAACGAAGGACGCCTTGGATCGCTCATATTCTGTAAGTGAGGTGGCCCCCCCACACCGCCGACCTCCCCCCTCCTCGACGGTCATCCCCAGGGAAAGTGGGTGACGGCCGCAACTCTGTCAAATGCCTTCCTCATGGAAATGCGCAAATCGTATTGATTGTTGTTCTACAGGGACCCACTTACTTTTCCGGCTCTGGGTTAAATTCCAGCTGACTGGAGCCCCTGGTATGAGAGATGCAGCGTATGGCCACCCCCGGGGGAGTGGGGAATTAGGATTTCGTTGGCCTGTATATTGCATCCATCATAAATCCAACTGTCAGCATCTATTGTTAAAGATCCCTGCAAGCTTCCATTCCTATCTCCTCAAGAAAAAAATAAAAAAAAATAACAGAATGAAAGAAACCTTCCCCGGTTGTTAAAGCTGTATACCTTTCATGGTTTCATAATAAAGTGCACGTGAGTAAGAGTGGGATATCAAAGGAAATAACCCTCCAGTTGCTGCTGCTGCCGGGGCTGCCTTCTGAACACGGCTTATATAATATTTCATCTGTGCTGACACCTCTCACTCTCAATTATTTGGATGCTGTCAAAACAAATCAATCAAATTACGTCTCGGTGTCTTCATGTTGCCGTTGCGTCCCCACGTCGGGCGCGTTAGCTCGGAGACACGCGGAAGCCTACCCAGTCCTCTCTCTATTATTTATTTAATGCCGCTCTTTCCCCCTGTGAGGTAACTCGAAAGCAGAGCAAATTCAAATGATCTCATGTCAAACGGTGAATATGTACTGCAAGGAATTGCCTTCCTTAAATCACAGGGCGCAGGGGAGCACAATCATTTCAAAAGGGGACGGTGCACGGTGGGAGCGCGGGTTATTACTAACCTGCTGCTCTTGTGAGGCGCAGGCAACGCGTTTTATTGCACGCCTGGGTGGTCACATCAGGGAGATGTCATTTGCTAAAATATTACTTTGGCAAAACCAAATCATGTTGTGGCAGAAAACCAAAAGCACATGGGGCACGCCAGCTATTAGACTACAAGGGGAAGGGGGACACATACAAATATTACGAGTCGTATCTGGGGCGTGGGGGGTTGAAAAAAGGCACCCGCTGTTAAAAAAAAAAAAACAACAAAAAATGAATCGCTCTTGAATCCAAAGATCCTATCAAACACTTCAAGAATTGCAGAAGGTTATATTTAAAATGCGAGGGGATGTCATTCTTTACAAGAAAAAATTGTCAATTTCTCTTCCCATTTTCCTTGTTTTTATGTGTTTACCCTTATTTCAGACAACATCATTTTGCATTAAATAATAAATATGGTGAGTGTGACAAGAATAACATTTTGAATAGAACCAGAGCCTTTCAATGTAAGAAAGACGTATGAACTTTCTGAAAGAATGCATTCAATCTGTGTCTTCGAACTATTATATAAAATAAAAGTTTTATTTATGGAACTGCTTTATTTACACTGTCTGCGGGTTGATGATATTTGGGTTTAAGTTCTTTAGCAAAGAGATGACTATGTGTATCTGTTTAAAAAAGTAAGGCTTTGTTTTTTGCGGGTAATTTAAAAAAACAATAATAGCAACATTTAAAATTTTAATGCAAGCGCACAATGTTAGGGCAAAGCATGTGTTATTGTGTGCAATAGACCTAGTGACAGAATCACCTCGCAGTCTTTTTTCAATACATTCTCCCCAGAATACAGGTTTCAACGTTCGCCGCACAAGGTTTAATAAAATATACTATTTCAATATATTTGCATGATTTGTGAAATTGATGCTGTAAGGGATAGGTTGTTTAAAAGTGAACTCTCATCAAGCACAATTTTCAATGAGCCATATTAGGGAAACATTTAAAATTACACTGGTATACATACAATGTTGCAATGTTTTAAAACTGGGCACAGATTGCTCTTGTGCAAATACATATTCTAGCTATGAATTAGTGCACTGGGGCAATATTTGCCACCGTTATAAAACCATTTAAGCAATAAGCCCCGAGCAGGCGGGGGGGGGAATTACCACTTCAAGTAATGCCCCGGGGCCCATAGAAACAGGCCCAAGCGAAGCGAATGCCATAACAAAGGCCCTGGGCATTACCTGAAGTGGTAATGCCCCCCCCTACGAGAGGCGAATTGCTATTAGTACCCCGGGCAGTAAGACCTGGGTACTAAAAGCAATTTTTTTCCTGTTTGTTTCGTTAACAGAATATAAAAAGAATAAAACAAGAAAAAAAAAAGAAAATGGCTGCCGGGGAAGGGAAAGCAAAGTTCATTGTCCCTTTCCATGCCGGCCATTGAAAAAATGAGAAAAAAGTAAACTAAAAAAATGGCCACCATGGAAATGGGAGAAGGGACTACGAGTAGTGGAGGACCACTTACCTGGTTCCCCAGCGGGAGAAGATGGCAGCCTCCAGCCGTGAGAAGGTTTGGACTGGCAGGATTACTGTCTGGTAACTCTACTGTTCAGAGCCTCCTCATAGGCTGAGAGACTGCCACACCACTCTGCCCCCTTCCGGGTACTAATTAAAAATATGCCCATATCTAATAATCAAATTATCAATCTTTTGGTCTGTGGGTACCCTCTCTAATTTGTTTTCAAATTGTGCTCTCATTTTTAACATCAGGATGATTTTTTGTAATGAGACCACAAATGTTCACATAACATACAATGTTCAAAATGTCCTCTTCTCAAATTTCTCTCCAGGCATATGTCAGATAGAAGCATTCAGGCATCTGCTGTAGTAGAAGGTGGGGCTTGGATTCAGAAGAGGTCTAGTGTCACACATCCTGAAGGGAGAAGTGCCTGCTGGGAGACTAGTACACATTCAATCAATCCAGAGGGGGCCAGCACATTCCCTAGCAAGAGACAGCGGCCAGAATTATGAAATATGTCATTTAATAATTGTCATCCGTATCTTACAAAGACATAATATAAATGGCATAATTAGAATAACATACATAACATCCAACTCTGTGAGCATCTCTCGGGGCATCACAAGGGACAGCTACCTTCCCTAATGTCAGCTGTGCCCCTCAATTTCTTGTTTTGGCTTTAGGTGGTGCTTAAGCCCAAACTATTGCGCTGGAGTTCAGTTAGGAGGGAGAGGACATAAGAGGAAAGAAGCACATTTCGTGGGTGTTTTTTTGATTATTCACCACTCAACACCTCCACCTAGTATCTATTGGTGATGCTCTATCAAGCAGTAATATCAAACTGTGTACTGTATAGAGTCTCCAGTCTTATTTCTAAATAGTCTTCTGAGAGCTAATGGCTTCTTTGTGGCTGTAAGTGTGCGATTGGTGTAATAGAAATGTCTTACCCAAGTGTGCCTTCAGCCCCTTAATTCATATCTATTCCTTTCACTGAACTCCTGTTAAAACCGGCATTGTCAAATCCAACAGGTTTGACTTGTGCATAGGTATTACATAGACATGTGCCAGATACTGCTACAATATGCCCAGGTAATCTCACAATGTTTCAGCTGTTGCCATTTTATGCACAGACACTACCAGTTTGTCAGTGCCTGAGAAATGCCTACCCAACTCCTGCACAAAATCAAAACCATTGGCTTTGCCAGTGCCTGTTTGTTTTGCCACCCTCTGCAAGTGGCATTATCAGAGTTGTCATAAAAGGTGCTGCTCTGCGCCATAGGTGATTACATTTTTCAAATAACTTTTGCTTTAGGCTGTATTTTATTGTGGACTGAAGCAGACACCAAAGTGACTCTCTGGGCCAGTACAATTGAAGCACAATTTAACCTAAAAAAATTCAAATTCCATATGCTGTGACACAGTGTGGTTTTCTAAATGTGACTGATTGTTCTTTTTAATACATAACAACATAGACTCAAGCACAAAGAGAAACCCTTTTCCCAAACTTTAAGTCGCCAGTTGACTTGATCATTTGGATAGTTCTGCTGTGAGAGTGACCCCGGAAATCCCTCAGCCTGCATTTCCCGCCGTGCTTTGAGTGTCTGATCCAAGGATCATTCACACATTTGATACTGGCTTGTTAAACTGCTCAATGTAAAACAACTGCCGTGGTTATAACAATAGTGCGTTTAAGGAAACTGGGCTGTGGGTGATGCCTCTTCTCTGTCTTCACATATTATTTTAAACTGAGTTATGAGTGATACGATAAGTTATTTATAACGCGCTTAATACCCAGAGGTTTTTAAGCGTGGACCCGGGGATAGAACCAGTGGTGCTCTGTGCCGTCTTGTTTCCATGGCGAGCACGTTACCCCTGAGCTATCCTCCCGAGACCTGATGTTTCTTTTAATTTAAGGTTGCTGTCTCTTGCAGAGTGGAAACTATTAGGCAGGCATGCGGTGATCCTTTCCGCGATGGCTCTTCTGACAAAGCAAGCCTAAGCTGGATTCTGCTCCACGTTGTCTGAGCTCTTGGGGGCTACTCGCAAAAATTGATGGCTCAGTGGATACCTATGACAAACAGCTACATAGCAAGGAGCCAGGTGGACATGGGATTGCAGAGGACAGCCTACTGTGGCCTGAGAGAAAGGGTGGAATGCCAGCCACAGATTGGAGTTCTGTGGTCCTCACAGCATCTTGCCTGAGGGAGGTAGAACAGGATACAGAGATAGGCCACATATCTGAAAGAATTCAAAATGGTGGCACACCAATTTAAAAATACCTGCTGATGCTTGTCATGCCTTTGGAGCAGGGACAGATTCATATGGAAACTATGAATGCAATCACACATGGGACACAAGCCAACCTACACCAAAGAGCAAAATGTCATAAGGGAGGGGCAGACACTGATAAAGTCTCCCTCCAAAACTTCAGCATCAGACAATGTCCAGACATCAGAGCAGTAGGATCAGATTTGAGCCAGTACAGCGCCGAAACCCTGAGAGCACGTGGGGATGTGAGATGCTAAAACCCTGAGAGCACCTGAAATTGTGATGAGCTGAAAACCTGAACCAGAGAGGTGCTGAAACAATGAACCTGAGTAATAATCACAACGTGCGAGCACCTGAATCTGAGAGAGACTGAACCGCCAAACCTGAAAGGAGACGATACCTTGCGAGCGCTTACATCTTTAGGATGCTGAAGCCCTGAGTCTGAGAGGAGGCGACACCTTGAGAGCGCTTACATCTTTGGGATGCTGAAGCCCTGATTCTGAGAGGAGGTGACACCTTGCGAGCGCTTACATCTTTGGGATGCAGAAGCCCTGAGTCTGAGAGGAGGAGACACCTTGAGAGTGCTTACATCTTTGGGATGCTGAAGCCCTGAGTCTGAGAGGAGGCAACACCTTGAGAGCGCTTACATCTTTGGGATGCTGAAGCCCTGAGTCTGAGAGGAAACACCTTGAGAGCGCTTACATCTTTTGTATGCTAAAGCCCTGAGTGTGAGAGGAGGTGACACCTTGCGAGCGCTTACATCCAAGGGGTTTTCAAGCCCTGAACCTGAGAGGTGCTTAAGTCCAGAATCTGAGAGCAGAGATAATTTGGATCTGAAAGGTGCTGAAACCCTGAAATCACGTGGGGTGGCAGGGGGGCGGTGGGGGTAAGTGAGATGCCCAGACCTTGAGAGCACTTGAAATTGTGAAACTCTGAACCAGAGAGGTGCTAAAACCCTGAAACAAAATGGAAACAATGTGCGAAGAACGGAGAGAAGAAGAATTTTGGGATTTATACATTTAAAAGAAACAGTGAAACAAGAAATAAATATTTGGAAGGATTTTGATAAACAGAAACAAAATAGTGAAGATCCTGAATGAGACGGAGAATCCTTACCAAGTATTACACTAAAACATATTCATTGAAATCCTCTATTCAGCCTATGTAGTGTTTGGCTAATGAAACACTGGCACACATGGCATTAGAATTCAATAGACCTACAGGAAAGTCCCGAAAAACCCTACCAAGAGAATGTCAAAGGAGTATCATTCAAAGAATGTGTATTCTGCTCAAGAAACTTCCATAAATGATCCATAAATTAGAAACCTGGTTAAAGACCCTCTAATTAATTTCATAAGGAGAATTATATTTTTTGCATATTTGCACTTTTATAAATGTATGCATGGAAGACAATAGACATTATATATATATTATATATATATGTATATATATATATATATATGATTTGATTTTGTGTTCCCATGATGTATGAGTTGAGTGTTTTTATTGTTTGTGTGATTGAATAAACATCCCCTATTCCATTATATCGTGAAATCTCCCTCTTAAAGTAATTAGAGGGTCTTTTCCCTGTTTTGTAATTGATGATATGTTTCTACATCCATTCATTATGGTACTCTATGAAGTCATCATAATTTAACAGCAGCAGATGTTGGATTTGCCAAAACTGAAGATCACATCCTGATAAAAAATTGTTTGGCTGGCAATATATAGTAAAAAAGCGTTATAGCCTGACCTCCTGACCTACCTACCAGAAACCTCATGCAAGAGGGAGTGCTGAATGCCTAGTTATGGCAATTATCTGTAACAAAGGTTCCCTTGAAGAGGTTAGAAATTGACATTGTTGGTCACTTGAACCATCCATGAGTAGGTTTCTTCATATTTTGGTGTTATGGATCATGCCACAAGAGACTTTAAGGATTTCCCTTTAAAGCCTAACACTACCCAAAACATAATTAATGTACTGATACTTTTCTTTACTCAAGCAAGAAATATGTATGGATAACAAGACCCCATCAATTTCAAAGGGCATGGATGGCTTGCAAGTTACTCTACAGATGTCCTCCACATACAGATGAACTCATCAAAATATTTAATAAGACCTTGAAAGGACTCCAGAGAAAGGTTGTTGACAGTGGCAGAGGAGGCTTGGGGGCCCGGGACTGGGTTTGGGGGGCCAGCCATCTCCTGAGAGGATACAGCAAGTCTGAATAACTCATGGTCAGTCGTAGCTGGTGAATATTTTCAGTTTGAGGGGCCCTAAATATTTTCTCAAGTTAGTGGGAGAGACTGAGCGTAGCCAGGGAGCCCACACAAATGTAGAGCAGTGTCAGGGGGTTCTCCACCCAAGAACATGTTTAAAGTAATGTTTTGAAATGATGCATTACATAGCACAATTTAGAAAAATAAATGGTTTAAAAAGCAATACAATTTACAATTGGTTCCTTAAGTTAAGACCTGAAACAAATCCAGTAACTGCCATGTCACCAATAGTACACACGCTCAATTTAGATCATTTTCATGAAGCTACGGGTACATGTAGCTTTGCCACTAATGGTCACTGTAAATCACTTGCATGAAACTGAAGCCAGTATCTGTCTTGGCTAGTATGCCACTTTCATGAAGCGCAGCACACAATGGATATCAGCATTGCTATAGCCTCCCACCATGCAGACAGATGACCCTGCTCAGCCCCAAATACCCACATACTGCAGTCACACAAGAACAAACACACACACATCCCACACTTATACTAAAATATGCATCGATACATCTATATCTGACTCTTGCACACGCACACACTGACACACTGCATGCATTCCATTCGAACACACGCACATGCATACTGTGCAGACACTTACTTCCTACCTTTATGTCTTTTGGTGGGATGCATCTTCTCGCTGGACCAGGAGGGAGCATGCAGAAATTAATTCAAGCAGCGTTGGGCCATCGTGAAAGGACTTGAACATGCACCAGGGATCGACTTGTTTGCTTAGCAACATGGGGGCCAGCGTGCATTCTGCACCGCACACCACTGCACACATTTGATTTTTAAAATTTAAATTAATTGAGGTGAGAGGCAGCTCCGCTGCAGGCAGGGAAGGCACACAGGGCACTGAGAAAGCACAAAGGTTGGTGATCACCCTATTATCCCCCTGGTTCTGCCACTTCTTGTTGATCATGATGGTAAGAGCTGAGAAACGCTCTGTGGAGTGCATGGAGTGCATGTACACATCAGCATCCCAGGCATGCTCTGAACATCAGCAGATGTGCTCTTGATTGGCACGTCGAGATGCTCACAGGGGTCTCCTGATTTGCTCCAATGTTAATCAAGCTTGAACAGTGTAAATTGAGGTAGCCAGAGCACAGCAAATAATTCAAGAAAAAGAGGAAATCTAGAGACCAGAACAGAGGGGCTCCCCAAGCACAGGCACAAGCTATTTTTTAAGGCCATCGGCCTAAGCATCCACATGAACAGCGGCCGCTGTCGCTGTTTTCAATGGCACTTTTAAAACCTTGCTCCGCTGCCTGCACTACGCGGCCTGCTAAGCATGTGCTGCATGTATAATAACCTTATTTGGCATTTTCTGTTCTTTGCATAAATAATACATACGAGCCTTCAACTTCCCATCATTTTAAACTGTTTACTGTGCATATTAGGGCAGTTATTTCTGTCGAGATGAGGGCGCAAGGGGAAGCGCATGCCTCTTCATATTCCATGCACCACAGTCTGCCCGGGTTTGTTTTTGCTTGGTCAAACTTTTAAAACACATTTGTGTTCAAATGGATCAAACTGTGACATGTGCTTATTTATTTATTTACTCATTTATTTATGTATTTATTTATTTATTTACTCCCTGCCTCTGGGTCCGCAGCACTTAAAGGATGTGACTTTTAACAAAATGCTGTCCTTACAGCGCGCTTATTTTGCTGCGTTGTCAGAAGATTCATAATTGTATGTTATTAGCATGAAAACAATTTCTGTAAAACAGGCGATTTCAGCTGCTTGACACATAACACAACTGCGCAAAGGTGAAGTAAACGAGACCCCGAGTTTACCAAGACTGCAGCCCCCAGGAAATTATTCCGTGTGAGGAGCTGTCTGGTTAATGAGGTGCTGGGGGTGAAGTCAAGGGTTCTTATCAGGGTGGGGCAGATTATATCATGTAAAAAGGTTCTTCCAATCTTTCAGTGCCTCGGACGATTTTAGACTTCAGCAGCACTGTTGAGTTTACCTGAGCGAACTCTAGCCATAAAGGCAATGGGCCTTTCTTCGAGTCTGTGCCAGCGGAGGCTGGCCCACATTTTCTGCCTTGTGGCAAATATCTTCATTGTAAGAGAGTGTATGGCAATTATGGGGGGCCGGGGGAGACTGGCAATGGCTTAAGGTGCTTTAGCAGAGCTCAGGCAATGCTGCAATTCAACAATCTGCAGGCCAAAGCAAAAAAAGAAATATGCCCTAAAAGTAGCCTTGGCTTACCAACGGTAATGACAGCCAAATTCAAGGCTTAAACTCTAGAATTTGTTGTGGGGAAGGGTGCGGGGTGGCGGGGGAGAGAGTTATCACACATCCAATGAGAAATATATTTAAGAAATGATTAGTATTGAAATAGTAATAAAATAAGACCTAGTAGTTTTTAAAGATGAGTTCAACCATTACAATGGAAGTCATTAAAAGCCCATGTAGCTCTATGGGAAATACAAAAGTATTAAAAAGAAATGGAACAGCCTGTATGGATTTGTTCAATGGGACACTCACCAATCAGTAGACAGGGCCACAAGTGGACTAAACCAACCAGAACTTGCGGTAATATCTCAGTGGGAAAACTTGGCTCCAAAGTGAAATGGTTTCTTGCTGCTAAAATCAGGCAAGCAAGAGCTTGTTACAGATTCAAGGCTGAAGCTGGCTTTGGATAGCTTCAGCGAAAGGTGTCGGCATAGGATCATTTAAGTGAATTACTTTCAGTACCAGCCACAGAGTCGTTTCCTGACTTGGATTTTGTTGGTTGAGCTACTTCATGTTACCTTTCACAATGGATATTCTGTAATGTCTCAGATACATTCGTATTCATGGTCAACGCGGTTAGGGCTCTATCGGGCTTCCTTAACCAGTAGTACTTTGTAAGGATTGTGATGCCCATATTGGCATTTAATATATGGAGTTGGTGAGTAAGCTGGTGTACCATCAAACCAACTAAATGTACCAGTCCTGACCTGTGAGGTCAGGTAGCTTCCGAAATCTGGCATCTGTAGGGCAAGGACGAAGCAATGAAAGGTGCTAGGAAGCGTCCGGTTCAAAAACACGTTTTTGAAAACCCATGCAACGAGTCTACTCCTCTTCCCACCACTCCCTCATCCTGCATCCTTCCCCATCACAAAACCTCTTTGTTACGCATTCATCTCACACCTTCCTTTCCCCTCTCCCATTCCATAAAACAAAACATTAGACCTGTGCTAGTTAGTAAAATAAACCAACTGAAATGCAAAGGCCAAACCCAGGACCTGACCAGCTAGTCATATTTCATAGGGGGAAGTGAGGAGAAGAGTATGTCAGAGGCAGGTTCCTGCCAGGCACCTGCCATGGGACTGCCACGGGACAGGTGCCTTCCTCTGACATACTTGGCTGCCCTCTTCCTCCTATGATATAGCAAGGCTACATAAAGTAGTGACATATGTTTGTGAAGAGAATTAACATTTGTTCCACCTAATCTCTCCATTAAGCCAATTAAATGTGGTTGCAGGGAATCTCCAATGTTCATTCTCTCTAAATAGCATACTTGCAAATGGATCCGTTAGGAGCATATTTGAGAATTTCTTTGTTTATCCTTTTGATCTCCCAAATCACATCTGACAACTGAAAACCATGATGTCACACATGACATCACAGATGAGATCACAAGTGCCATTTTAGATATCTATAAGTATGTCAACTTACAACAGCGATGGAAGAAAGACTCCCATTGGGGCTCATGGTGCAAGGTTCCTGGCCCCTTCAAATTCTGCAATGTGATCCCCCCAGTTTTACAGCGAAGCTGTCAACGCCTCCCCCCTCAAAATTAAGACGCCCTTCTCTACTGGAAGTTGCTGTACTGACAGGCCACCTCACCACAAGGATAACACCTATGCAAATTCCTTTCCAGAAACTCCATGTTCTTAATTTCATCTCAGTCAGGAGTTTCACAAGTTAATAATGAACTGCGCCATGTCCAAACATGAGCAAAACAGGCAGCCACCAACGTTTCACTGCTGAACGCAGCTTAATCAGGGCAATCCATAAAAGTTGGCTTCACGCACGGGCCGGGATTTAAAATGCCTGACACCAGCCTGAGCCAATCTGTATCAAAAACCATGACACCATCATTCTAGGAGCCTATTTAGTTGGGACACAACACAGAGCACCCTGCAGAGCGGGCTAATGTCCAATATTCATACTAAATATGACATTGAGGTGAATGGAGCTTAAAGATGTACATAAAAAAGCTCCTTTATTTCAAATAATGAATGCATAAGCGAGATCTTCTTTGATATGTCCACATCTTATGTAATATATAGCTCTAGTGCATACACCCTCTTTACGTTAACATTCATGATTATATTTACCCCTAATCAACAAGTATCTTTTTCAAAGTACAAGTTAAGTGAAAGTGACATAACTTGATATTAAACAATAATAGATGATTAAATGAAATGTTGACAGTGTCCACCATCCAACGGCAATGGTTAAGACACGAAAGTCAGCTTATTATTTACTTGAAACGGTTCAATCTAAAAATATATTGTATAAAAGGTGTCCCTAAATTACCAATAATATGTATCACTGGTAAATACCATATCTTAAATACGGAGCCATAGTTCATGGCCGATGATATGGAAAAAAGGTGAATGTTTCAAACTAGGACATCCATTATTTGCCTTTCTTTCTGACACAGACAAGACAATATGTCCACTGATGCTAATGGCTTCAATTCTTTCCATTACTACATGAATAAAACCGTTTCGTACTTAACATGACTCGGTACTGATCTAAAAAATAACAGCATGGGTAATAATCCTCTCGTTTATCCATAAAGGGTGAAAGTTAGGCTTCATTTATAATGTCTAGAACAAGAAATTGTAACCTTTGATTCTGCTCAAACCGCAAACATTTACAAGGAAGGGCTTGAGTCCGAGTATCTCAGTAGCAGTGTAATGTCTGACCTGTTTCCCCATTCTGCCAAATAATGAGTTTCACAAATGAAACCCCTGAAAGGCAGCTGCTTTTGCATGCTAAAAAGTGTCACCACACCCAAGACTCGCCCATTCTGTATAACCCATACACAATAGTACCACATGTGCCCAAGGAAGTCCCATGGCACTCTAGAAATGGGTAAAAGAGGAGGGTCCACATCGCTCTGAATCATGCAGATCCTTCACGTCAGCGCGTGCTTCAATACATTTCGCAATATTGCCAGAGGGAAATGCCACCAAACTTGTAATGAGGCCTTAAATCTAATAATCCATCATGACTTTAATTGGCATCTTGCTAATTCTCTATGCACCTTTCTTGGATTGCTCTTGGCCACTCATTTGAGCAAACTGCTATCGCTGCTATGCGTATCAGCACAACGAGTGGCAACTGGATCATTGATATTTGCATTCCCGATTGTCTTAATATGTGCATAGTTCATAACTATTTTCAACGTGTGTATAGTGGTGCCAATGTAGACTTTTTTTTCTCTCCTTATAAATAGCATTGACATGTTGACACTATAGTTAAGGTTACATGACACTTTGCATAGGAAAACTACACTATGTTTTCCTCTGTCGCATTAGAGCTCATGCATGAAAGTACACACAATTTGACAAAAATGTGGTCTGGCCACATCCAACACAACTTGCCAAATTTGATGAACCTAAAGAATATTTAACCTTTTAACTGCCATGGCCCGCCCCCCCAGTGCCAAGGCCTTTTTTGGTGATTTTGGAATTTCACCATTCAATGCCTTCTAATGTTTTCTGTTTCATTAACCCCTTAAGTGCCAAGGACGAGGTATCTCGTCCTTGGCATCAGGGAGGTAATCCCAAGGATGAGATACCTTGCCCTTGGCACTTAAGAAGTCCAAAAAACCACATTTTTGCTTTGGGGTTACCAAGAAACCGAAGAAATTTTGCGATGTGTATCTGGAAATTGCGTGGTTTGATTTTTTTTTCTCCAAAATCGGATCTGTCAAACTTGAGATATTTATTATTGAAAATCTCAGAACTGTGCAGTAAGTATGGAGCATAAATGAATGAGTGTGTCTGTGGAAAATACATTCCCAAATGTGTGTCTGTTGATTATGCCTCCACATTAACACACACACTTGCATGACTCCCAACAATTGGCTTGGGTTAAGCATTTCACATATAATATGATTAGAATATAAGTAAGCACTCTACACATAGACAATGCTCTTGGAATCACTGTACACATGCACAAACACACACACACATACACATACACATACAAACACATATGCACCACAAACAAAGACACTCCCAACACACACACTACCCACCTGCATGCATCGAGAGTCCCAGCTCGGCTTGAAAGCCACCTCTGACATAGTTTCAGCATGTGGTCTTAACAGACCTGACAGATGCAATCCTTTAGAAACATGTCATTCTATTTGGTTTGTCATAATGGGTTCCTCATGAAAGTAATTCTTCAAAAATGCAGTCTTCATAATCGCATAACTCAATAAGGTCGACTTCAGGCTTGATTAAGAGTTTCATGGTGAAGTGTACCCTTTCCTTTCTCAAATGGACAAGTGCAATTCTGGTCTCAGCAGCCATCCGATGGGAAGCCCAAAGGGAGGTTCCCTGCACTAGGAGCATGGAATGGTAATGGAACTTCTAAGGAAAAGGGTAGATTGCTTGCTAGGTTCTTGGGAAAATATGCAACACTTCCAATCATCCCAGAGTTTTACCCCTAAAAAATCCAAAACAGAAGATCCCAGATCCTTAGCAGACCTTTAGAGCACAGGGTGCTCCTCGGTAGCATGGAATCACTATTGTATCATAGTGCTTCCACCATTCACAAAATATATTGTCATCCCTAAATGTAGGTCTGACTCACACAATGTTCCCGCCACGTGAAAAAAGTTAAAATAAAACATGGAACCTTCTCCTTAGAGGGTCTGTTCTACATTGGGCCTTATGGGCAGAAGTAACAATCAGTAACTTGTGCCAAATCATATTCATCACAGTGTTCTGTTCAGTGGCGGCTGTTAAATTGTTTTCAATGAAGGGGAGTAAACATCCCCATGAATGTGCATGAACGTCCAAGCATAACGTGGGAGCACCCAACCAACGAAGGGGATCTCAGGGTGATCTCTCCAAAGAAATGTTATAAAAGAAAGGATTAAAATGGTGCATTTTACAGCACCATTTAAAGGAAAAATTGGGTAAAAAGCAAGACGGTTGGCAATCAGTTTTGCAGGGCAGCACATACAATCTAATAGATAATTTACCAACAGAGCAGAGGTGCATTTTTTTAAATGTATTTTTGTGATGCCTTTTCCCTTTTCCCACAAGAAATATCAGTATACATGTTTTTTGGTGCCGGCTGTACTCAAACACATGAAGGATTTCCGGGGGGGTGGCCATGGGACATTTTCCATAAGGGAGTACGATGACTGATTTTAATAGAAAATATGAGCAGAAATGACATCTAGGGGGGCCCAGCAGCAATATAGTTACTCAAGGGGTGACTGCAAATGATCCTTTTACTCAAGGGGGGTTCAGCATAAAAACTTTGAATATCACTGCTATAAGGAAACATGTACACACTGGCAGCACCAACAAAGACCGCCCAAGTAACAACATTCATGTTGTCTTTCCCCATGATGACAGTAAAAAAAGACATGTCGCTATAAAAAACAACTTTCCATTGGCTGTATCAATGTAGGCTCTGCCCATGTAAGAGCACTCATCATGTTCATGTTGTCCAAAATGCCAGCAAAAATTGCATGCCACTGTAAGAAACCATGCCCATGTTCGTGGCATCAATGAAGTACCCTCCACATAAGAAAACTCATAATGTTCCCTTTGCCGATAATGCCATAAATAATACCATGACACGGTATGAATCCATGTTTATATTAGCTGCACCATTGTAGCCCCTGTGTACAAACATGCATCAGGTTGACTTTGCAAATGATGCCACTAAAACAACCACACTATTGTAAGAAACAATGTCCATATTGGCTGCACCAATGCTGGTGTCTCCCCACAGATGAACATGCCGCTCTTTTTCACCACTTAGCAAGCCCCGCCCACCTGCTTCCTTCCTGCTTCCCGTTCTTTTTCACCACTTAGCAAGCCACGCCCACCTGGTGCCTTCCTGCTTGCCGCTCTGTTTCCCTACTTAAGGAGCCCTCCAGCTTCTTTTCCTTTGCAGATGGGGAGCAGTTGCAAGTGGTTCTAGGTCACCTGGCCTAAGCCCCGCCCACCTGGTACCTTCCTGCCTGCTGCTCTTTTTCACCACTTAGCAAGCCCCGCCCACCTGGTGCCTTCCTTCACCATCACTGTCTTGTGGCCAATGCTGGATTTGACTTTTATGGACTTCATTCATACACGGTGCGTCACTCTTTCTCAACTCTCATGCTGGACTTCCTTTGCATCTTGTACTCATGGTGGCCCTGAATCATGCTGTTCCCATCTTCAACTTGTATCCTGGCTTGCAACATTATGAGTTACTACTGACTTCTGCAATTGTATTCACTCTCCACTCTTGCTTCTCCACTCTTTTTGACGGCTTACTCTCTTTTCTCTCCTCCTGTCCCTTCTTCCTTATCTCCTCCCCTTACTTTCTTCTATGCACTTACTCTATCAGAATTGTCCCTGGACCTAATATGATAGCAACCTCGTCTGTTTCCTCCACCCTCGCATTACTGTTTTTTTCCTCCCCACCACCCCTCCAGCACTATCTGAAATGTCGTCTGCCCTAGTATGATAGTCGCTTGTTTTGTTCCTGCCCTCCCTTTCTGCACCCCTCTCCCTCACCTTTTGGTTTTCTCCGGCTGCACCAGAAATGTCATCAGGCCTAGTACGGTAGTCGCCTGTCTGTTTCCATTTCCTTCCCACTCTCCCTCTCCCGTCCTTATCTATGTCTTAGCTCTTGCACTATCTGAAATGTCGTCAGGCCGAGTACGATAGTTAATTTCACATCCTTACTGTTCATGGCCTGTAAGAATGTGGTTGTATTTTCCCTTGTTCCCTCCCTTGCCTTGAAGCGCTTTGAAACACATTGTGTATAGGCGCTATATAAATAAACGATCATATCATATCATATCATTCATCATGTTTGCTTTGTCCATAATGCCAGTAAAAATACATTGTCACTCTAAGAAACCATGTCCATTTTGGGTGCACCAATGTAGGTGTTACGCTCACCTGGTATCCACAGGGACGCCACCCAGCCGGATTACTCGCTGGTGTACTTCTCAGCTTTGCCCAGATGTGGTCTGCGGGGAAGGTTCTGCCTGAAAATACAGGAGGACTGTGTTCAAGACTGACCGACCGGGGAAAGTAGCCTCCCTCGACCCCGTATGATTTCAGCCCCTCTGGGGCCCTCTCCTCACGTTATGGTAGAGTTATGAGTGCTCTCCGTCCTGCCTTCTTGCAGGGGCACGTTATCTTTTGTGGGCGTGTGCGGTCCAGTTACTTCACTGACGCTGACACGTTTGATATTGTTCAGGTAGGTCTTATTGCTGTTCTTTAGTATTGTTGCTATCCTGCATGCCTTTCTTTGTTTTAAGATGTCTCTTTTCTCCCTTAGATATGCGGAGCTTCAGTGCGGCGAACTGGCTTGGTTGAGCCCCGCTGGTAAATGATGATGCATTAAGAGCGCTATGATGCGGTAAGTAAGCGCTATGCGCAGCGCTGCAAAGTCTTGCCTTTGCTAACCTGTGTTTTCCTTTCTTGTAGGTCGTGGTGTTCTTCAGCATGAGTGGAATGTCCAGAGTGGTGCCAGCCGAGAGGCGACCAGCCAGGTAAGCCTTTTGAGCAGTTTGTAATTTACAAATGTCTCCACTGCTCTCTTTAATGTTCCTCAATCTTCCTCTTTCAGATCGTTCTTCCGGGAGACGTGCAGGTTCGAGGAAGCTGTTCTCAGGAGCTGCGAGTGGTTAAAGATGAAGACTGCAGGTAAGATGCTGCTGCTAATGATGTTCCTTTTGTCTCCTTGCAGGTTCTGCTTCTCAGAGGTTCGGGGGGAATAGCTGAACACGGTGAGCGTCACGTTGCGAGCTGCAAAGTAACGCGAAGCGTGTTGTCTTGCTCGGCTATGGTTTAAATAGCCCCAACAAAATAGTCCATGTAAAGTAGTCCCTAGGCTACCACACCCAAAACACTAGACCGCATAGCTTGGGAACCAAGCTATGTGGATGCCTCCATGTTGATTGACAATACAATAAAGCAGTTCCCAAGCACATTGTTTTTCATGGTGTATGAGCCTGGCAGCACTCCCCCCTAAGGCCCCTCTCACGGTGTTCCGTCTGTCTGGTCCAGGTTTAGTTGGGAAGTTCCGATGGAATCTCCTGATTGGACGTGGTGCGTGGATGTTCTCACTGGGCTCCCAGGATCTATCTAGTGGTCCAAATCCTTTCCAATCGATGAAATAATATAACTTGGACCTAGCGTATTTAGAGTCCAAGATATCTTTGACTTCAAATTCTGGTTCTCCGTCAGCAAGTATGGGCTTAGGTGGTCACCCAATCCGTGTGTCGGGTTGCATTGGTTTCAGGAGGGATACATGAAATACCGGGTGGATTTGTAGATTAGGTGGTAAATCTAGTTTTACGGCTACTGGGTTGGTAATTGCCTTAGTGGTATAGGGTCCTAAGTATCTGGGATGAAAGGTCTGTGTTCCCTTGATGGGTACGAATTTAGCATCTAACCAAACCTTGTCTCCTACTTGATAATCAGGGGCCTTTTTCCGGTGTTGGTCGGCGAATCTCTTTTATTTTTCTTTGGCATGATTAAGATGTTCCTTCGCCTTCTTAAAAGCCTGAGTAATGGTTGTGTGTAGAGTCTTAACCGCTGGCATTTCCAAGCTGGCTGGAATGTCTAGTTCAGGGGTACGTGGATGTCTGCCATAAAGGGTATTGAAGGGTGTTTGTCTCATGCTTGAATGCAAGGAATTGTTATATGCATATTCGGCTATCCATAGTAAGTCTTTCCAATTCCTTTGTTCGTGGTGCAGCATGCACCGCAAATATTGCTTGAGAGTCTGATTGGTTCTCTCGGTTTGGCCGTCTGTTTGGGATGGTGACTGGTAGATAGCCGAACGTCGATCTGCGCCATAGCACATTTCTTCCAGAAGTTAGAAACAAAATGCTTGCCTCGATCAGAGACCCGAACCAAAGGGAAGCCATGTAGCTTAACAACACCCTCTAGGAATACTTTTGCTAAAGTGGCTGCGTCTGGGAGGCCTTGGAGAGGAATAAAATGTGCCATTTTTGAGAATAAGTCCACAACTACAAGGATCGTATTGAACTTTTGGCTGGGAGGTAGATCAGTGATGAAGTCAAGGGAAAGAGTGTACCATGGAACTGGAGGAATGTCCAATGGTTGTAGGAGACCAGATGGTTTTTGTTTCTGTGAATTATTTTGTGCGCAGACACCGCAGGACTGAATATACTGAATGATGTCCTTACTCCAGGTAGGCCACCAAAAGTTCTCTTTCACCTTAGCCAGAGTTTTGGCGATCCCAGGATGCCCTTCGATCAATGAATCGTGATAATTTGAAATAATATGTTGTTGTAATTCCTTCTTGGGTACATATAGGCGATCCCTAAAAAAGGGTAGATGGTCCTTGATGGTATATTGTTCTCCTCGAGTTTGCCATGCGAGGAAAACATCAGGATTCATTGTCCGTTGAATTTCTTCTTGTAGTTCTGCTTGTGTTAAGGCTGTCGTGATACCCAAGAGTTTGTCTTCAGGTATAATAGGTACTGGATCTGGAGTTGTATATACCATTTCATCTATGCCCATTTGAGATAAGGCATCCACCTTTCCGTTTCTGACCCCTGGTCGAAACGTGATTACGTAGTCATGTTCGGCAAAGAAAAGGGCCCACCGTAATTGGCGAGAGGACTGGGCTTTGGCTGTTTTGAGATATTGCTGGCTTCGGGGGTCTGTGATGACTGTAATGGTGTGTCTGGCCCCCAGAAGGTAGTGCATCCAGGCTTTAAAGGCAGATTTGATAGCCAGGAGTTCCTTGTCCATGATGGCATAATTAATCTCTGGAAGTGAGAACTTTTTTGACCAAAAGGCCACAGGATGTAGTTGGCCGTTTTCCGGATCTCTCTGTGAAAGGACAGCCCCCATTGCGAGACTCAACGCATCAGTTCACACGACATAAGGGAGGTCTGGACGAGGGTGTCGCAGGATTGGAGCGGAAGTAAACCTTTGTTTAAGTTCCTGAAAGGCTTCTTCTGCTTCTTCGGTCTAAGCAAACTTTGTATTGTTTTTTCGTAACAGTACTGTGATTGGGTGCACAACCTCAGAGAAATCTGGGATGAACCGGTGGTAGAAGTTCGCAAAGCCCAGCATGCTTTGTACCCCTTTCAGAGACGTCGCTCAAGGCCATTTCAGAATGGCATCTACCTTGTGAACGTCCATTCCTCCTGGAGTAAGGATAAAACCAAGAAACTCTACTTCGGTAACGTGAAAAAAGCATTTTTCAAGCTTTGCAAACAAGCTATGTTGACGGAGCTTGGTGAGGACTGAACGAACGTGCCTGACTTGATCTTGTTTCGAGGTTGAGTATATTAAGATGTTGTCTATGTACACTAAGGCGCAGACATCAATGAACTCCCTCAAAATGTCATTCATGAAATATTGGAATGCCGCAGGAGTGTTGCATAACCCGAAGGGCATGACTTCATATTCGAACAAGCCGTACTGAGTACGGAAGGCGGTTTTTCCCATTCATCTCCATTTCTGACTCGAACCAGGTGGTACGCTCCTCGAAGGTCCAATTTAGTATAAATCTGGGCATCTTTAACTTGGTCTAGCATCTCAGGGATAAGTGGCAAGGGGTAGCGGTTCTTCACGGTAATCTGGTTCAATGCGCGTTAGTCAATACAGGTTCTTAAATCCCCTTCCTTTTTCGGTACGAAGAACAAAGGACTGGCTGCGGAGGACTTCGAAGGACGGATAAATCAGTTTGCAAGGTACTGGTCTAAATAGGATTTCAAATGAAGGTTTTCTGGTTCTGTGAGTGCGTAGATCCTGCCACAAGGGATTTGAGCACCAGGAACAAGGTCGATCTGACAGTCATAGCGCCTGTGCGGTGGCAATGTATTGGCTTGGTCCTTACGGAAAACATCCTGGAAATCATGGTATTCACTTGGCAAGGTATTAGTTACTCCCAGGGTTGATACTGTCGCTTTGGGAGTCATGGGGATACAGACGTCGGGTTTCTCCTCTTGATAATAGCAGGCAGGGGAGCAGTCATCGGGGAAGGTTAATTTTCATACCTGCCAGTCTATCAATGGGTTGTGAGCAACCAACCATGGCATCCCTAGTATTAGCCTGAACTGAGGTGCCCTGATGAGATCAAACGAAATAGACTCCCGATGTCCGTTCTGGCACAGCAAGGTTACCCTGGCTGTGCAGTGGGAAACTGGTCCGGAAGGGATTTCTGTAACATCCACTGTGGTTACCTTGTCCATAGTTGGCTTAGAACACAAAGGAAGCCCCATCTCTGCTGCCAGTTCTTGATCAATATAATTTACAACTGCTCCGCTGTCGATGTATGCTTCAACGGCATGCATTCTTGACGACCGTTGGTGGTTGATTAAGATGACTGGTATTGCAAAGTGCGAGGTCAGCAACTCTTTCTTCTCACTCGACAAACTGATCTCTCCATTTGTCGAGCTTGGTAGTTTTCCGATACCTTAGCTTCATCCTTCTCTGTGGCCCCGACTGTTCTTCTTGGGGGTTTTACTGGACAGTTTTCAGGAAATGTCCTGGTTTCCCACAATACAAACAAAGTTGTTGTTGTCTTCTTTTGTCCCGCTCTTGTTTTGTTAACGGAGGCCGTATCCCTCCAATCTGCATGGTTTCTACAGCATTTGCAGGTACACGGAATGTGTTTTCCCTTGGTCGAACATACACGGTCCGATGATCCATCTTAGACCGGTCTGCTTTTCGGTCCTGCAACCGGTAGTCTAGCTGCACGACCAGATTTATAAATTTGGAACAGTCACTGGGCAGATCAACCAACTGGGCTAAGACGTCCTTTAATTCGCCTCGTAAGCCTCGATGGAATAACATGGTTCTTTTGTTTACTGGCCACCCAGCTTCGGCAACTAGTCTGTTGAAGGTAGCAATGTACGTTATCAAGTCCTGATTCCCCTGTCGGAGGGATAAGAGTTCATTGTCTACTGCTTGTTTCTGGGTATGGCGACCAAAAAGTTTTTCCATTTCTCCCTGGAACCCCCAAAAGTCCTGTAATAGAGGATCGTCATGGGTCACCAACGGCACCGACCAATCTGCTGCACTACCACTCAGGTCTGATAAGACAAAAGCTACCCGAGCTTGGTCATTTGGAAATGCTCCAGGCCTACAAAGAAAATGAAGGCGACACTGATTGATGAACGGCGCATACTTCCGCGGATCGCCCGATAACCTTTCTGGTGGTGCCAGGGGAACTGTTCCAGGTAATGTGATCTGTACCGGAGTGGAGGTAGTGGATGGTATGGTGGGGTTTTGCATCGTTGGATTGCTTCCAGGTAGAGACGTCTGGCCTGCCTGTGATTGCAAGTATTCCCTACAAATCTCTTCAGTGCATTCTCTGGTCACTATTTGGTCTCTTTGGAGGGCATTAGTCTCTTGTCGGGCCGAATGAACCTCAGCACGAAGCTCTCCTAGCAAATGGGCCAATTGGTCCATTTCTGATGTTTCCATGGCGCCCAGGTGGATTTGTTATGGTACGCTTCGCGTTCTGTTACGCTCACCTGGTATCCACAGCCGGATTACTCGCTGGTGTACTTCTCAGCTTTGCCCAGATGTGGTCTGCAGGGAAGTTTCTGCCTGAAAATGCAGTAGGACTGTGTACAAGACTGAACGACCGCCGTAAGTAGCCTCCCTCCACCCCCGTATGATTTAAGCCCCTCTGGGCCCTCTCCTCACCTTGTGGTAAAGTTAGGAGTGCTCTCCGTCCTGCCTTCTTGCAGGGGCATGTTGTCTTTCGTGGGCGTGTGCGGTCCAGTTAATTCACTGACGCCGGCCCGTTTGATATTGTTCAGGTAGGTCTTATTGCTGTTCTTTAGTATTGTTGCTATCCTGCAAGCCTTTCTTTGTTTTAAAATGTCTCTTTTTCTCCCTTAGATATGCGGAGCTTCAGTGCAGCGAACTGGCTTGGTTGAGCCCCGCTGGTGAATGATGGTGCATTAAGAGCGCTATGATGCGGTAAGTAAGCGCTATGCGCAGCGCTGCAAAGTCTTGCCTTTGCTAACCTCTGTTTTCCTTTCTTGTAGGTCGTGGTGTTCTACAGCGCGAGTGGAATGTCCGGAGTGGTGCCAGCCGAGAGGCGACCAGCCAGGTAAGCCTTTTGAGCAGTTCGTAATTTACAAATGTCTCTACAGCTTTCTTTAATGTTGCCTCAATCTTCCTCTTTCAGGTCGTTCTGTCCGGGAGACACGCAGGTTCGAGGAAGCTGTTCTAAGGAGTTCTAAGGAGCTGCGAGTGGTTAAAGATGAAGACTGCAGGTAAGATGCTGCTGCTAATGATGTTCCTTTTGTCTCCTTGCAGGTTCTGCTTCTCAGAGGTTCGGGGGGAATAGCTGAACACGGTGAGCGTCACGTTGCGAGCTGCAAAGTAACGCAAATCATGTTGTCTTGCTCGGGTGTGGTTTAAATAGCTCCAACACAATAGTCCAGGTAAATTAGTCCCTAGGCTACCACACCCAAAACACTAGACCGCATAGCTTGGTTCCTAGGAACCAAGCTATGTGGATGCCTCCATGTTAACTGACAATACAATAAAGCAGTTCCCAAGCACATTGTTTTTCATGGTGTATGAGCCTGGCGCCATAGGTGCCAGGACTGGCCCCAGGAGGGCTTTTGAAGAGGATGCCAGGCTCTAGAGGCCCAAGTCCTGACTCCACCTGGCCAATGGGTTTGCCAGAGGGGGTTTTGGGCGAGGGTTGTGACAGCAGGCCTTTCCCATATAAGAACACTCATCATGTTCACTTTGCCTATAGTGTCACTAGAAATGCCATGCCAATGTGAGAAGCCATGTTCACATTGGCTGCACCAATGTAGCTCCACCAACAGAAGAACACTCATCATATTTCCCCCATAATGCCAGTAAAAATGCTATTCCTACTTTAAGAAAATGTGTCCTTGCTGGCTGCACACATGTAGCCCCATCATGCCATGCAAGAGCACTCATCATGTTGGCTTTCCCCATAATAGAAGTAAGAATTTCATGCCACTGTCAGAAAACAGGCCCATATTGACTGCACCAATGTATGCGCCCACGTCCAGTATGAACACTTGTGTTCATTTTCACCATAATGCCACTATAAATGCTATGTCATGATAAGCAACCTCATCCTTTTTGGCTGCACCAATAGGTGCCAGTATTTTGCCCTTCACTTCCCACACCAGAACTACACACTCATCAGACATCCACCCCCCTTTAATTCACTCGCAGACACAGCCGCATTAATTCTCTCACTCACACATTCATCTGCATTCTTTCACTTGCACATTCAAATTTCACATGCCTTCATTCACTCATTCACTCGCAAATTAATTGGCAGGCCAGATGCAATCTACACATACACCTAGAAGCACATATACACTGCAATCACACAGACACACCCATAAATATTCAGAAAACACACAACACATTGCATGCATACAAACACACAAACCCTTTTTTAACATAAATATGTTCTTACCTGCAGTGCTTGCCCACTCTGAACTTCTGCCCACCATCTCAGCGGCTCTGAAAGACCTGTCCAGCTGACCATTCAGGCAACGACTAGGAAGCTAGCAGTGGTGTCACTCCAACATCTCTACATGAGAACTGGCTCGTGGTGTTGACTGGTAGTAACTCAATGATTCAGGTGCACCTAACCCGGAGGGAGATACAAGAATGCCTGCACCCATTTTCCATGGTGCAGTACCCCAGCTGGCATGGCCAATAGGCATGGCCATGGCCAGAATGCCCCTACCTTTCATGGCTTATTTGGCATGCTCAGCTTGGACAGTCCACCCAAGCCGAAGCAGGAGCGCTCCCTTAGCTGCACACTACAGTTGAGGGAGCACTCAGATTTTAACTGGACCGGCTTTTGCTCATCCATAATGGGTGGCGGGCAGCTGCCCTTTTGACCATTATGAGCTGCCCCTGATTCTGTTCATGTTATAAAGTGCATGGATTTTAACGAGACACCTCTCTGACGGGTGAAGCCCGTCCCATCCAGTTATTACTCTTTGCATTATGGTATTTGTATTTTCGTTTTGCCATTATAAATGCAGGAATGCAAACCCCAGAATACTACAAAAAAACAGGGCTACACCTGCCTGACCTGGGTCTAGTTAAAGCTACTTAATGTCAAGAGGTACAGATCAGAAAGAAACGTAGCAAACTTTATGTCCCTGCTGATTAGTAATGGCAATAATGCCCACAACTGAAATGGAACATGTGGCGCAGAAAAATGAATACCTGGCTAAGGAAGTCAATTAATATTGTTCTTTGTTTAACATACTAATCAGTGTTGCACTTATTTAATGATATGACCACACCATTTCTCAACTTCAGCTTGCGGGGAGTGAGGATGGGTTGAACAACAGGCACTGGCAATGTCAACAGTTTGGGATTTTGTGGAGGCATTTGAAAGGCACTTGCAAAGCACTGCATTGGTGGTGTTAACTGGCCATTGATGGTAGCAGGTGCAAAATTATATTAGTACATGGGCATCTAACAGCAGTGCCTGGTAAATGCCTAATACCTATAAACAAGCCGAAGCTGTGGTCTTTGCCAATGCTTGTTTTTAACAGGACTTCAGTGAAGGACATGTATAGTACTTATAAATCGAGTGGCTGAAGGCAGACCAGGTTAAGACAGTTTTATTACACCAGTAGTAGGTTTACAGCTCCAATTAAGTCATGAACTCTCATAAGATTGCTTTAAACAAACACTGGCAGGCACCTTGAGAACAAAGTTTGATGGTAAGGCTTGAATAAAGCGGGATTAAAGAGTTCCCATGAGGAGTTGTTATGGGTGGGGAGGGGCAGGAACTGGGTGTGAAAGGCCGTAAGGATAAACATGGCCATGGGCAACCAACTGGTGGGCAAATAACCAAACAACACCTACAAGCTGTGTTTCCCCCCTGATATGCCATTTCTCCCTATCTGTACTCTAATGCAATAGTTTCGGTTTAAAGGTGATGCAAGCGTCACCTAGTAGCCCAAAATAAAAACAGGTCTGCTAAGCACCTGGCAAATAGAATGGGGCATGTTTAAATATATGCACCACGGCTTGACAGTACTCCCTGGTGCAGAATGAGCTAACATTGTCTGTTCTGTACTCTATGATGTTATCGTGCCTTCTTGTTAAGTAGGTCTATAAACTATACGATGTCCGCTTAGCTGGCAGTTCCAATGCAATAAAACAGACGCGCAGCCCCTCTTCTGGAGCAGACTGTGTGTGGGGGAGGGGGCTTGCTGAGAGGACTAATAACGGTCCCTGTCATCCGTGTCCTGGTTATGTTACTACGAGAGGCACCTGGGCAGAATGCATTCCTCTAAGTGAAACATCATTCTGATTACTACTGACAATGGTGCTCATTAAAATACATAAGTGAGCCACTGCCTTCCTGCAGGCTCTGGAAGCCATTTCATGTTCCTCGAAGGGGAATACAAATGAATAGGTGCTGCATAACTTCACTTGAAAGATGCAGTGTTCCCGCAGCCGAAATGTCAGCTTTCAGCTCGGCGATACCGTGCACTCGTTCCTTGGCTCCTAAACAGATGCAAGCCATAGCTCTGGGCAGTAATGACAGGTAGTTAGGAGAATCCTGGGAGATGAACATCTGAAGCTAATGAAGTGCAGTTTAAGGCACCAGGAATTGAGGTATTTGGTTCCCGCTTCCAGAAAAGCATAATGTCTTCTCAAGCTATATCTTATCTTTCTTTAGTCCGGTTTAATTGGAGTTATGCTCCACTGTCTAAGTCCACGACTTTGGAGACAGGAGATCTGCGGTCTAACACTATATTCCCACTCATTACAATGTGTGACCATCCTGGGCCTCATGTCCCTTATAGGACAACATAGAGAGCGCTTAGAAATAGCAGGGTGCAGGTGTGAAGCGCTAATGGCCAAACAGGTTTCATGAGAATGGAAGTACGTCGGGTGTACTTCTTGCCAAAGAACTGAAAACCAAATAAAGCAAAGGCTTTGTTCACACACCAAGATGGCAGAATGGTAAAGAAGTGGGGCAGCGGAAGAAGATCAAATGGTCGACTCTACCTAAATTGCCAATTCAGGCCTTTCATCCGTACTCAGAGTAGTCGTCCAAGTTATGGTCATCTCCCATCTGGCTGGTGCCAATCCCCTACTCGCCCACCATGCTGAAGCATGCCTCATCACAGGACTAAGAACATTCAGCCACATTCCCAAGAAGCGGCGCCCCCCGCCCCCATCCCTGCAAGCACGCATCATGTTCAAGACAGTCTGCATCACCTACAAAGTCATCGCACCAAAAATACCACGCTGCCTGGATGATAAACTAACCATCTCTGAGGGCCAAAACATCAACATAACCCAGAACACAGATGGACTGGAAACAAAGAAGTGGAAGTGGGAAAAGCCAGGAAACAGGCCTTTCCCTGTCTCTTGTTGGAACAAATTACCAATGCAGGTCAGCATGCCCCTTTCCATCCTACCCTTCAGTAAGGAACTGAAAAGCCTATTCTTGGCTATTACAGATCCTCCACACAATGCTCCGCTGTTACCTTGCACCCTACCAGTAACCCCCACTGGGTGTATCACCTATGTATAGCCCTACACTGCTTCCCACTAAGGATTGCACTTTATAAATAACATACAAACATACATGTAACATAACACACACACACACACACACACATATATATATATATATGTATATATATATATATATATATATATATATATATTACAGGGCCTGCGGTAGCGGCCGTGTAGTTATGGTTAAGTTGCTAAAACCACAGGAAGAACACTTTTTGGGAGGTTTATAACTTCGCCCTCTCTGGACGAATCCTCACCTAACTTTGCAAAAAAAGTGTATGACCCCTCGGATTGATTCTTGGAAGTTTAGTGAGGTTTCGTCCAGGGGGGGCAAAGTTATAGAGGGAGACCCAAAATGTGTGGTTTGCCTCATAGACACAAAGTAAAAAAAGACTTTTCTCATGCCTACAGCCCAAACCGCTGGATGGATTTTCACCAGATTTGCGCCAGGAGCAGCGGCTTGGTCCCCAAAGCGTGCTTTGGTAAATTTGGTGTAAAACTGTGCAGTCGTTTTTTCAAAAAACTGCCAAACAATAGGTCAAAATAAATAGTGATATCTGGGTCCAGTCCGTGGACTCCCTTCCCTATTTGGTCCGTGGATACCCCTCTGGACCAATCAGAAAGCAAAATGATATCCACGGACATTGTATGCGGCCGCTGATTGGTCAATTTAAAATGTGAGGTGCGTCATATTTTTTAAACTGTTGGATTTGTGGACAGCCGCCGTTGTCCGCAGGCATTGCAGGTAAAAACATATTAAAACACACAACATTGCACTTGCCAAACTAATTAAACAATCTCTGGGGAGGTGAGGGGTGATGAGGATGGGATGGGGTATGCCCATAAAAAAACCCAAAACTGATGTTTTTCATCTCCAAATTCTGCGAACAGTCAGGATTTTCGGGGACAGCCCTATGATGTTTGCAAACATCTCAGATGTTTGCGGACATCCATACATATTTATGCATTACAGGGTTGGTGAAAAGCAGTTTTTGGATGGCTTATGACTTTGGCGCCACTCAATAAAACTGCATGAAATTCTGCAATATCATGTATGCCATGACCCTGAATGGTTCTGCAAAGTCTAGTGCTGTTCTGCCAACAGAGTGAGCAAAATTAGAGGGGATCCCAAATTATTTGAAAGGCGTATACATTTGATGCTCTTTGACGAATTTGCACAAAAGCTTGCAAAAAGATTTTAGTCACGGATTTGAATGTTTTTGCACAGTTGGATTGGATTTTGTCAAGAGGGGGAAAAATTAGAGGGCAGTCTTAACAATTTTAGGTGGCTTATAAATTTGTTGCCGTTTGACGAATGTGCACAAAGGATTTCAGAAAGATTATAGACCCAACCATGAATGTTTGTGCAAAGTTTGAATGAATTTTGTCAAGTTATTTGACTATTTTATGTACGTACTTTTTTACACATTTCAAAAAATAAAACATGGATGGATTTGCAGCAAACTCGTGCAAGGAGCATTGGCAAGGACCTGAAAGCATGGTTTTGCAAATGTGTCAGTGTTTTATGTTTTGAAAAGTGTCATAATGTAGGTACAAAAAATAGTGTTATACCTTTGGTGACTGAGGTACAGCCCGTGGCCATGCGCAGTGGCCAGATTGTCAGAGTCATGGCCTAAGGCCATGACACGGACAATCTGGCTACTGGCCATGACCACGAGGGCACTGGCAATGGGGTTAAAGTGGTCATGGCCACCAGGGACCGGCTTTATGGTAGGTTTTTTGAAATCGGGATAGGTTTGAATGGGAAAAAGAATTCTGCCCGTGGCTACAGCCCGAAGTGCTGGACAGGATTGCATCAACAGATCACTGTGACTATCGCTGCATCAATGGCTGTCCTACAATCCACACGCCTTGATAAAGACCCTAGAGGGTCAAAAATGTGTCAGCTGATTTCTAACAATGAATATAGCAGCACCAATGGTTTTCAACACTGCTTTATAACGTCAATAGTTACTTATTGAATAACCCAGCTCTCAGGTGAACAGGGCTCTCTCACCTATTCGAAACCTAACACTTGAAGAATGAAGGGCACCTTCACAGAAGAACCCCAGCAGCAGGGTAATACGATTAAAGTCCTAGATGAAGCGCAGTGATCTACCCATTCTACTGCCCTGCAATTACTTTATGATCGTGTACTCTGATTTGCTTATTGGGGCATGCGGCATGGATGAAGCCCTAGGTTCGAATGGGAACAAATATTCTGCTTGCGACTACAGCCTGAAGTGCTGGAATGGATTACTACAAACCTGCACCAGGAGCATAAGCAAGGACCTGAAAGCATGCTTTTGCAAATCTTGTGTTTTATTTTTCCAAAGTGTCCAAATGTGAGTAAACATAAGTGTGATATAACTTTGGTGCATGGAGAGTGGGCCTTGCCCTCGGCATGGACAAATGCCTATTCTGATTTACTTATTGGGGCATGTGGCAAGGCTGAAGCTCTAGGTTTAAATGGCAAAAGAAATTCTGCTTGCGGCTGCAGCCCGAAGTGCTAGTCGGATTTGCAGCAAACTCATGCAAGGAGCATTGTCAAGGACCTGAAAGCATGCTTTTGCCAATGTGTCGTGTTTTATTTTTTGAAAAGTGTCATAATGTAGGTACCAAAAATAGTAATATACCTTTGGTGACTGAGGTATAGCCTGTGGCCATGGGCTACTGGTTATGACCACGAGTGACCGGCAATGGGGTTAAGTGGTCATGGCCACCAGGAACCGGCTATGTTGTGAAGCTTTTTGAAATCGGGATAGATTGGAATGGGAAAAATAGTTCTGCTCGTGGCTACAGCCCTATGCGCTGGACAGGATTGCAGCAAACATTTGCAAGGAGCATCAGCAATGACCTCAAAGCATGGTTTTGCAAATTTGTCCTGTGTTTTATTTTTTCTCAAGTGTCAAAATGTATGCACAAGAAATGTGAGGGGGACAACTTGGTAAAGCTTTTTCACAAGAAGCCATTTTAGTAAATGAAAAGGGATGTGATAAATGCCTCACTTTCCCTAACCTAACTTGGGTTTCCCTGCATAAGAAACTAAGGCTAAAGGTGTCCCTCACACTTATATATACAACAAAAGCAATTCAGGTATTCATATGGCTGTTCAAGTTCAACAAAACAATATATTCTTATAACCAAGGTCAGATTCCCCTTCCCCAGGATTAAAGTGACATTTCTAAATGAAAGTTCCAATAGTCAAATTCTACTCCAAAAGGTAATGCACAAATGTTTCTCCCAGTAGCCAAGTTTGGTTTCCAACAAAAGGTTCCTGCACTCCTGGATGATTTCACTTGGCGTTGTGATTGTTTTAGAAGCACATAAAGTTCATCATACATCCAATAAATAGTTCAATAGGATATCTCTTCTCTTGAGAAAGACAACTATTACACACTCTTTCGCTATATACAACACTGTTTTCGTCAGGATGTTTTTTTTGTACAGTTCATCAAACACATGGATGGCTTTGCCACTTTCTTTCCACCACAACCTTACATCACAATGAGTACTTCAATGGGCCTCATTACGACCCCGGCGCTAATGGGTTAACAGCGCCGTAAAAGGCTGCGGCGCGGTTAACCCATTAGCGCCTGATTACGAGGTCCCTTTGCGGGACCTGACCTTAACGGCTGGTCTACACCAGCCGTTAAAGTAGGGACCCGCAAAGGGACCTTGGTGCTAAGTACGGTACCACAATTTGCAGTACCGTACTTAGTGCCTTCCCCATTCCGATTGAGCCCTATGGGGCAAAAATGGGAATGAGGAAGGGCCATGGAGGAAGGGGGAATTACCGCCCCGCCAACCTTGTAATGGGGTGGTAATTCCCCCTTTCTCCAGGGCGGAGTCGGTAAGTTACCGGTATGGACCATGGTGCTATTAGCACCATGGTTTTCCACCTGGGTCGTAATGAGGCCCAATGTCTTTTTCTGGTTCACTAACCTGTCAGGACTACCACTAACAATTCATTTCCTGGTGTACTCTCCTGCCAGGATGCATCTTCTATGACTACTATAAGTACTCTGTAATTTTATTCTGTAAAACATCAGTAAAGTCTTTGTCCCTCATTACAACACCGGCGCTAAACCATGGCGCTATTAGCACCATGGTTGCTGCCGGTATTGTAACAAGTCCGCCATGGTGAAATGGGGAAGTACCACCCCATTCCAAGGTTGGCGGGGCGGTACTTCCCCATTTCACCATGGCCCTTCCCCATTCCCATTTTTGCCCCATAGGGCATAATGAGAATGGGGAAAGGCGGTAATTACGGTACCACAAATTGCGGTACTGTAATTATCGCCAGGGTCCCTTTGCGGGTCCCTGCAATAACGGCTGGTTCCAGCTGCCATTATGGGAATTGGGTGCTAAGGGATTACCGGTACCCTTACCGGTACCGGTAATCCCTTAGCGCCAGGGTCGTAATGACCCCCTTTGACTTTCAACAATAAAGTAATTCTCAACTTCTTCCATGAGGATACACCACCTATTGGTATTGTATGTTCCACCTGTTGATTGGCCACATGCAATGCAGATAATGTTTCTCTGCCCCTTGAACTTCTCCCGAATGAGGGTAACCTTCCTGCCCACTCTGGGTTTCTACTATCGCATTTGCTAATAGGTGATTCAAGTGTCTTTCTCCAGGAGAGCTGTTTGCCCTTTTTCTTCTAATGAACTTGCCTTGACTGAGACAATGCTGGTTGTGAACTGATTTACTTACTGTCGCCTCTTTGCTTTGCCAATGGTGGTCACTCTGTAGATTTAAAATTGCCCCGTCCTTCCTTGGACATGTATTTAGTAAGTGATCGTTATACACTTTCTTGTTTCCGATTTCTCTTTGCATGTGTATTGTGCCAAAATTACTTCTTATCATTAGCTTGGATTTCAAAAGGTAGGTTTTCTACTAGTGGTTCACAACAGAGCACCCCCGGGTCACCTATGCAAGGCCAACTCACTGCTATTTCACTGCGCGTCCACATGTCCTCCTGTTGCCACTTCTTTCCTTGCCAGACTTGGAGCGTCTGACAGCTCTGGTTGACTCTCAATGCCTCGCGTCTTTCCCGACAGGATCTCCCATTGCACCTGTCCTGTCTCGGTACTCGCCAGCCACCAGAGGCAGACGCAGTGTGCTGAGAGCTCTTCTCTCCCACAAGGTAGCCTGCAACCACAGCGCTTCCCGCTGCTTGACCTCTGCAGACCGGGCTTCTCCTGCTTACAACCCTCTCAGCACCATTGACCACCAATTGCACAGTGGTGGTCCCGGCATCTACTCTCTGCCCCTGCTGCATTCAGGATCACGAAAAACTCCTCCTACTGCTACTACTGCTGCTTCTTTCCATTCCCTGCATCTGCACCTGAGGGGGATTTAAATAATCCAAATTACCAGGTGTAGTTTGTTAAAGACACTAGAATGAGTGCTGTAGTTCTGTGCCTCCAAACACTTCCGCGTCCCAGTACCTGTGGGAGTATGGGACTTAGAGTCCCCAACACCTTCATTCTTTATTTCCTCACACATTTCAGTTTTCATTAACTCACTTTGTCTGAACAATATGTCTTTAGATAAGGCACTTAACGATATTGATATTTGTTTCTTGGTTTCACTGTTTAAAACAGAGGAGAGATCATACTTCTCACAAGGAAGGGTATCAATACCCTATATTGATCAAATTGGTTTTCCTTACCAACAGGTTGGGTACCTTTAGTAAAGGTAGTCTGAATCTTACTACAAGCCATTAGATATTTTGGCATCCAATAGTTCAGAGATGATGAATGTTTTCTCTCTCCTAGCAGAACCCTCCTATTCCCTTGGGGGCCTTCTGATCCCAGGGTATCCATCTGGCTAACATCACCCAGGTTAGGATCCGGAAGTGCCTGCCTTCCCCTAGCCACCTGGGAAGTGACTTTAGGCAGGGATTCTGTGAGGATTCCGCACGATTCATCACATACCCTATAGACACAGACATGGACATAAAAGAAGGACCAATCCCTGGAGACCAAGTAACGTGTTGTTTTAGATAAGGCAGGAATAGTGTACCGGAAGACCTGGTAAGTGGCTTTTGACGTTGTGGGGCTGATTGACTGCACTGGATTTATGGAGTGCATCTGGAGGACTGAGAGAGTTAGTGGGCTGGGAACGGATAATACTAGGATGCTTTCCCTTTGTCTTGCAAGACTAACAGCAATAAAATAAACTATTTTGATAATCTCATTGCCTGAAATTGAGACAATTATTTTTTGATGTTTACAGATTGGCGCCATGACTCTGACCTATTGCGCAATGTGGTACAGCACAGGACTGAAAGCTGCCTCCTCTTGAAGACCCCACTGTGCACACCCAGAAAAGGTAGAGAGTCCTTATCAAAAACTCACTGTTTTTCATCAGGAGGGGTTAAGCAAATTGATGGGTGCCATGAATGTAGGGCCTCTCAGGTGAGCCAAAACATTTTATTTAGCAAACAAACAAATATGGGATTGAAATTCTGGGTTGGGTGTATTGATTTAGTTATTGTTTTTGCCTGTTTTACTCCTTTGGTGACGGCAATTATCTACTTCTTGTATGCTGAAATAGATCTGGCAAAATACTGAGAATGATAATTTAGGCTGGATGTTGTGATTAAACCCTGAAGCTCTCAGTTGTATGTTCCTGGGTACAGTTCGAATTCAAACAGATGGTGGTAGAAGGTGGTGCGCAAAAGAGGTCCCTCTATTTGTGGTTCTGGTTTAGATAGGGAAAATAAAACGGGAATGAGGAAATGGAATTTGTTTGGTGGGACAGTAATAGCCAACACATAATTTGAGAAAGACAGATGTTTGCAGGTTGAGTGTCCCTTAGCCCTTTTCCGGACAGCTCCACACACAGAGTTTCTGGTAAAGTTTTCTTACCCTCTCAGGACCACAAAGGAGTAGAGTCAAAGAGTGAGTGTGACACAAGGCAACTGAGAAGATAGCTAGGGACAGACGATGGGCAAAGGGCAATCTATACAGACAGAAACCCCTCCTAAGGGCTCACCTGCACATCATATGCTCTCAGACTTTAACAGTATGACTTGTGCTTTCCTAGACTGTTGGCACTTCCTGACCAGACTTTATAAGTGTACTCTGTATTACATAAATTAACTTTTAATTTTCATAAGTTGGGTGCACTCAGATGAGCCTTAGATGAGCAGAAGGGAAAAATAAGTCAGAAACAGTGGGGCTGTTTGAGACTAGGTTAGTGGAGGCGACTGACAGATGAGGTGACAGTGAAGTTAAAGGATCAGGGAGGTTAACGACAGGCTGCAAGGATATACAAAACACCTGTGGGCAAGGACAGCAAGGGAGAAATCTATGCATCTCTGACCCCAATTAGTTGAAGGGAAGACTGGATATTAACAGGATGATCGTGACAGGAAGATGGCTTAAGACATATTTGACATTTAAACTAATGTCAGAGCTGCAGCTAGAGGGGGCCAGTGATAGGTGGGATAAGGGCCCAAACAGCGGGAGCATATCAGCCACTTGTGGCTATATAACTCCAGTCCAAAGTGCCCTCTGCACCTGCACTGCCTGGGCAGTGTAACTTGCAAACCCAAAGGGGGCCCCCCATGCATGTAGCTTTTATACTCCATCTGGGATGAGGGAAGGCACTGTGTATGGAAGGGACTTGCAAGTGCTCCAAACATACCTTAAACAAATGCTGGCCTGGGGATGAAGTAGATGAGGGGGGGTACCAACATTCCCACCTTATCACTTTTCATGTTCCATGGGCCCCAGGTGATCCGCAGAGCCTGGATGAAGAATTCCGAAATGTTAGAACTGTGTCGTTTTAATAGAACAGTTAATTCAGTGCTGTGACCCATCTTGGGATGATAGGAACCGGCTCATGAGGGTGGTAATGATGCCCGAAGTGAGACTGTGATTAGGGGAGCAGGATAACTGAAGGGATATTTCTCCGAGTAGTGTGGATGTCCTTGTTCAAGCTAGAGAGAGAATAACCACCACCACCATCCCTGTGATTTGTGGCTGAAAGACCAATTGGACTGAGCTAGGGAATTGCAAACAGAGCCAATGTGAATCTCCTGCAGACTATTTGGATTAACAGAAGATAGTTTTCATCCAGCACTCAGCATCATCAAGCCCGACAAGACTGCACAGGAGGCTATAGTAGATTCCATTGTAGGTGGACTATTGCCCCAAGTGCAAGCACACTTGAAGGGAGTGTGCATAGGGTGGCAGACTAACCCCTTAACAGAGCTAGTGGCAGTTGCGAACCACTGCGCAACGTGCCAAGAAAAAAAAGGAACCTTTCTTGGGGAAAACTAATGAACCTCCCATTGCAAAGATTACAGGAACAGATGCAGAATATACATAAAACTGATCAAAGGGAAGAGGAGACTCCGAAATGGGGGAAGAGATGGTTCAGCCCCAGGACAAACAAACTGGGGCGTACCAGCCAGGGACTATGTAATGTAGGACAGCTAGATCCACTGAGAAAATGAAGTTAGAAGGCACCTCAGGGACAATAGGGTAAACGGGGTTCACAGGGACAATGAAATCAGCAGGAACCACTGAGACATTGGGGTTAGCAGGGCCGGTGAGGACCACTGCAACTACTGTAAACAGGTGGGGCACTGGAGGAACGAGTGACCTTATACACTTCAAGGACAATATTTTCAGAGCAATCATGTACAAAACAATGCTCCAAATGTTCCTGTTAACAACTCTGCCCCCCTTTGCTGACACAAGCCAAGGAGCTCCCATTCTATTTCCTAACTTGAGCGCTCCAGCATTTTTCCCAGACCACCTCTCATTCCCCAGAATGAAAAAGACCTGTTCTGACTATATCATGAGGGTGAGATCTTAATGGACCTGTTACTTCCAATTGACCAAGGTGGCTGATATGTACAATGCAGTGTAGAAGTGATATCAGTCCTTTTCTTAGTAGACAGTGGACAATAAAGTCAGCCCTGTGCATGGGCCATTTCCCAACTGTATCCATATCCACTGAAACCCTAACAGCAGTAGCGATATCCAGTGCTTTAGTCATACAACCCGTTATGGAGCCACTCTACGTCATGCTGGGACCTATCCCTGACACACATGCCTTTCTATTAAGCCCATTATCTCAACTCCATCTGTTAGGCACAGACCTGCTATGCCAGCTCAGTTGCATCATGTACTGTATGCCGGATGGGATAATCTTAAGTGTTCCCCATGCTAATACCAAGGAGGGCCCAGAAGCACTCCAGACAGACCCATAGGAGGAACTGCCATGTGAGGCAGAATGGTCATATGATTTAAATGACTTGATTAACTCTGTACTTGCCACTGTGTGGTCGAACAATGACATTGAAGTTGGATGCATCCACACAGCAGAACCAGTCAGGATAAAAGTTGACACCTTTAAGAAGCTTCCCCAAATCCCACAATACCCCACTCTCCTGAAGTCAAATGCAGAACAGGGAATCACTCACGTTATTGAAGTACTTTAAAATCAAGGTATAATTGTCCCGATTATTTGCCCCTGCCAATACTACTGGTCAAGGAGCCAGGGAAGACAACCTATCGCTTCTTCCAAGAATTGAGAGCTGTCTATGCAGTGGTCATCCCTTCATTCCTCATAGTGCCAAACAATATTATCATGCATTTCGCTAGAATCCACACCATTCACAGTGGCAGACTTAAGTTCAGCTTTTTTCTCAGTCCCCATGCATAAAGATAGTCAATACTTGTTTGCATTTTCACATAGAAGAATGCAGTTCACCTGGACCCATTTGCCACAGGGGTATACCAGACACTTTACTCTTTTCTCCCGACAACTGCTGAAATATCCAGATGGCATAGAATTCCATGGTGGGTCAGTGTGTGGTTGATTTGTTGATTGCCTCACTTTCATTTGAAGTGTGCAAACAGAATATGCATGTCCTACTGACTGCCCTTGCTGTGAAAGGGCATAAGGCATCAACAACTAAATTACAGCCATGCAGACAGAGAGAGCAATAATCAGAGGTCTAAGACTGACAGCCCCCTCTACAAAAGAAGCACTGAATACGATTCCTGAAACCTCTGACTATTACATACATGGGAGCATTTTGGGGTATGGTCTGGTACCGCACAGTGGATTTTAGGGTTCTCTGAAATCATTAAGCCCTTACAGAACTACACACGAGTGTAGGAAATGGAGTGGGAGCTCCTTGGTTTGTGGCAGTAAAGTGGGCAGAGTTGTATAGCCCTTACACTGGACTCTGTAAACTGGACAAGCTTTTGTCAAGAAAAATACCAGTTTGGTTAATGCATTAGGACCTCCCAACTACAAAAATGGATCCACACTCCATTGTCATGAAAGAAACTATTTTGCCTTAGCTGTCTTGACCCAGAAACATGGCATGGCATACACAACTAACCCATAGCTAATTACAGCAAAGAAATGGGCCTGATTGCTACAAGAAAGCCACCCTGTCTAGGATCTGTGGTGGCTGTCGCATCAGCAGTAGAGCAACATAAAATATTGTACTAAGTTCACCACTAGAGGTTGTAGTACCTCATTCAGTTATCTCCATATTACTAAAGACTAAAACACAGTACCCGTATTTTCCCCACTCTAGAAAAAATACAATGTCACCATGAACAGATGCTCATTACTAAACCTGGCATCTCTACTCCCCACACTCCAGGATGGGTAGCCTCACCACACTGAACCTCACAATATATATATCCATCACTGATTGTTTACTGACACCTCAAACAGTTCTAACCTATATTCCCTTGCACAGGCAGATTTAACTTACTTTGCTGATGAGTCTTGTTAGGCGAATCAGAATGGGAAACTGGATGTGGGGTATTCAGTGTCTGGGTAGTTAGTGTAGAGTGGACGGTTGGGCCTGGTCACCTCCTCCCAGGTAGCAGAGTTGATAGAAGTAATGAGAGTGAGCAGTCTGGCTACTTAAACATCTTTAAATATCTATATTGGCTATTGATATACATTTGCGGTAGCCCATGACTTGATCAGTTATGGAAGCAGTGAGGATTCCTGAACTTGACAGGATCCCCTATTAAAAACAGTCAATAGGTTAAAGCCCTTATCAATGCCAGTGTGTTGCCCAAAAAGATAGCCATCATCAAATGTGCTGCACCACAGCCCCTGGATGCCGAAATGATTTGCAGCAATGATTTTGCAGAGCAGACAGCTTAACTAGCATTGGTGACTGACACAGAAGGTATGTCTGCCCAGTAAAGACTAGTCTTGTCATCGCCATCTGCCAGATTCTGGAAGACTTGGCCACAATGCAAGAGATTGTCCCTTCTAGTGAGAAGCATAATTGGATAAAAAAAGGGTTGACGATTATACAATGACTCTCTGTGGTGAGATGACCAAGGTCGATAAGTGGCACCCACAATATTATTATCACACCTTGTTCGGATGTACCATGACCAGGCTTATGCGGGAACAGAAGGAATGGTTTTGTCATTAAACAAGTCCTCATTTGCCCCTAAATTCATAAAAATGTCTAATTTATACTGCAAACTTTGTACCATCTACCTCCAAAACAATTTGGTAAAAGATGTACCAGCCAGCCAGGAAGCACAGAGTCCCCCTCATGGCCCATTTGTAGGCTTCAGGATAGACTTCCTCCAGCTCCCCCATTGTAATACCTGGCAGTACTTTCTTGTGATTCTAAATGTCTCCTCTGGGTGGGTGGAGGCGTACCCCTGCATCAGAGCAGACGCTGTGACTGTTGTAAAGGTACTTGTGAGGAGGTTTGTACCCAGATTGTGGGTGCATTTAGCATCAACAGAGATAAGGGATCACACGTTGTGTCATGGAATTATTATCGTCCACTGTGAATGTACGGCACAATTTGCACTGCCCACACCACCCCCAATCAGCATGGACAGTGGAAAGACTTATATAGTGATTAAGAGTAAAGTGGATAAGCTTCGCCAAAGTACTGGATTGGAGTTGGTTGCCCAAATCCCTTTCCCTTGTGTTTTTCAGTATTCAAAGCACAACAAACAGAAAAACTGGCCTCAGACCCTATTGGATGCTGTATGACATACCTATGCGCTTACCCTTGTCCCCACCCGTAAACGCTGTGTATGACAGCCTGCTCCTGACTGATGACAGACCACTAGGGTATGTGAAGTCCTTAATTTCTCCTGTCAGTTCTGTTCACAACCAGGCAAGTCAGCGCTTCCCAAAGAACCCATTATACTTGGACTTTCTCTAAAACCAGCCAATCTTGTCCTCGTGAAGATACATCAGAGAACAAAGGAAGTCCGCTTCGGCTCTGAGGCGGAAGGGGCCACTGAAGGTTTTGCTAGTATCTAATTCTGTTGTAAAACCTCAAGGGCACACAGCGTGGGTCCATGTGACCCATTGTAAGTGGCCTGCACTTCCAATACCTTGAAAAAGTGTATTCTGTAAATTCTCTCTCTTCTAATCAATGTAATAATCAATGTCACTATTGTTACCCACTCAGGGAACACAATGCATCAAGCTTGGAGTAGCAAAAGGCTCAGTTTGCCTAGAACCCAGGGCACCTCCTGTCATCTTGCTTCCAAAGCAGACACGCTGTGCTTGAGCTGTCCTCCCGCCTAATGCCAAGATATGTTTTCAAAATGGTCTCTACCTCCTGCCCACAAAAGAGTTCAATACTCAGGTTGCATCCCACGCCAAATGTTGTAATCTCTGCCATCCCCAGATCACCAGCCACATACACCCAGGTAATCATCCTGTAATTACACAATAATCTTTGACATGGTAAGTGGGGTGTAATCAGAAGGTGACATTCTAACAATTTCAAAATACAGCCTTTGCTCGGGCTCCATTCAGCCTGCATAGAAGCTGTTCGCAAACTGCAGGGCAACTTCAGGCATTATGCAAGAACATATGATTACTCCGCTGTCACGTGGCATTTGACATTTAATTCCGCCGCAGTAACACGGCTTGCCTTGTAAAGCAAAGTGGTATTGACTTCCCTTTCAGAGGAACTTTGATGCATTGATTAGCGTGCACTTTTCTAAAATTGGCTAAAACACTACCTTTTTAGCTTCAGAAACAGTGTGTCCCATGCACTTTCTTGGACCTGAAGAAACAGGTTAAATAAAATATACAACAACTCCATCCTGAATATGAAGACTTCTTGTCTTAAGGTGTTTCAATTAGTGTTAGAAGGAATTCTATTACTGCCCATTCATAGCTATGCCCTGGCAGGATATGTGTGATCTTATCATTGGCATGGGCCATTTCCATTGACACGTACATAGAAGGCCCAATGAATGCCCATTGTGGGAGTATTGTGGACATCTCCCAATAACATGAACGTTTCCTTCTCCTATCTTTTATTGCACAATGCAATAGGAGGATGCAGTGGGGTAAGATCAGTCCTCCTCATTCAGCTCTGGTTCTGACAACACTCTACAGACACTTGTACTAAAGGATACAGTCAGGTGAAGGTATCTTGTGTGGGTGACTCTTTTCTTCATCCCCAAATGGAACCCTCCCCCATTAACCTTCCCTGCTGAAACATAACGGCAAATGCTAACCAATCGAACTGACGCAGAGCAGAAAATGGCTGGTAGTAAATTTGGTGGTACTCGATCACCTTGATCATCTGAGGCAGGTGTGTTAGTAGGCATGGGATTAATTTGCATGCAGGACATCCCAGGAAAAATAAATTGGCTGTACTGAAATTGGCACTATCAGGACACAGTGCTAAAATGGGAGTGCCAAAGTTTGATGCTACCTGGCAATTGCAGAATGCGGGATAGAGCACAATTAGTAGGAGCACCCTGCAGCTGCTGCAGGTAGCTATATTGCCCGCTCTGTAATGGGAGTCCATGTGTGCAACATTGCATGGAAGCTGACACAGAGGGGGAAGATCAAAATGTCCAGTGTATTTTTTCTACTGAACATTATAAGGGTTGTGGGGGGAGGGGTTGTACTTTGGCGTTTCCATTGAAGTAACGCGTTCCATGCACAGAATGTGAAATGAGAGTGAGAAGGGACACCTCCCAATGGACACTCACCGCCTCCCACCCCCCATCTTCTCCTTGCAGTGTATGGTACAGAGCCATGGGTCTGCTTTATACACACACTGCATAGTGCATAGACAACTCCAGCTTCCACCATCTCAGACCTTTCACAGTTTGTACTGCGAAGTCACATAACCGTGCAATGACTTACACAATCTTCATACAAACATGTACCATATGCATTCCTCTGCATTCATTATTAAGCATCTTTTCTGGGTGTGATGGTTAATCTGAAAATAAGTGGACCAACTGTGCCAACGAAAATATATGGAAAACCCCTATTTTTCTTGAATCTTCTGGACAGCTTCCTATCGGCCTACCCCAAGATCACTGACAGAGGACTGTAAAAACATTATCTAGGGCTCTGCTAGAATATCCAGATAGGCTGTCTGGACTTCTAAGAGCAAAGGTGAAAGTTAGGCCACTAAAAATGAAATAGGTGTCTGCCTTCGCAGTATCAGAGAGGCCATGTTATCTGTCATCTCCCAGCACCCCGACATCACATTTTGGAGCTCTAATTCCCTCATGCGTTCCTTGACAACCTCACACAATCTGTGAAACAATGCACTGCCACAATACCCTGATGAAGCTATACATGAGTGTTAGTATCAATGGCTGGAGTCACAAAAGAGAATTAGTAGATGGTGCGAAAAAAAAAGAAAATAACTTACCTGTGATTGGCTACATTCCGAGCCTTAATACACAGTAATCCCAAGCATGCAACATCGTGCAGCTCGCTCCGGTCCCGACTGCATTTTCATTCCGGAATGGCATACATATAAAAAGAGAAGGGACTACGTTTAGTCCCTTGTCCCTTTCCATGGCGGCCATTTTTTTGTTTACTTTTTTCAAGCCACTCCCTACAGTTAGTGCCTGCATTTAGAGGATTCTGATTGAAAGAAACTCGCCCAACGTTCCTTTTCTAAAACCTCATGGTTCGTGTGATTGGGTTGTCATTCTGTCTTATCAGGCTTGTTTTTAATACCAACTTCTAAGCACGAGAATGCTACCAAAACTGCAAGCTGCTTCATTGAGAAGATGTAATGTAAATAGCACCTTCTTTGATGATCTAATAACAAGAGCTGTTTAACAATGCCTTCAATAAACATTTAAGAGTATGGTGGGACGTAGCACTTCTTTAAGTTGCAATTATTAAAGCACCCATTATTTACAAATAAACTGTCCACGTGCATTATAAATGTAATATTATTCCACAAGTATATCAGCTATTTGGGACAAAAATATTGCAGGTGTTGTTTGGTTATTTACCCACCCATTGACTAACCATGGCCCTGCTAATCCCTATGGCCATTCTAATTCCTCTGGCCATTCCCACCCACTTCCTGCCCCTTCTTACCCAAAACACATCCTCCCGGGATCTCTTTGAGCTACCTTTATCAAGCCCTACCATCAAACGATGTGCTCAAAGTGCCTGTCAGTGTTTTCTCAATGCAGTATTCTGAGAGTTAATTATTTAATTGGAGCTGTAAACACACTACCGGTGTAATAAAAATGTTTTTACCTGGTCTGCTTTCAACCACTCTTTTTATAAGCACTATGCATGTACTTCATTGAAGTTCTGCTAAAAACATGCATTGACAAAGCCAACAGTTTTGTCTAGTATATAAGTATTAGATATTTTCCAGGCACTGATATTATTTACCCTGGTACTCTTGCCATTTTGCAGCTGCTACCTTTGATGGCCAGTTAATACCACTACCACAGTGCCTGGCAAAAGACATTCCCCTGCCTACAGAAAAGCCAAAACTGTTGGCATTGCCAATGCTTGTTTTAGATCTGCTGAGGCACTGTATAACTCGCAAGATAGTGCGCATACAATCACATGGATTGCCAAAGTTTGGAGCATTTCAGTTGCATACACCAGTTACTGCCTTTTCAAATTAGCTCAGCCAGTGCATATTTGCATTGCAGCGCAGGAGAGAAGAACACGCATTGGCAATGCCAACATGTTGTCTTTTGTGTAGGCACTTGCCAGGCTGCCATAGTGGTATTAACTGTCCACTGATGGTAGCAGGTGCAGAACGATGTGAATACCTGGGTTATCTAATATAAGTGCTTGGAAAATGCTTACTTTGCCAATGCTTGTTTTTAACAGGACTTCCGTGAAGGACAAGCAGAGTGTTTATAAATCGAGTGGTTGAAGGCAGGCCTGGTACGACATTTTTATTACACCAGTAGCGGGTCTACAACTGCGATTACGTCATTAACTCTTAGAAGAACGCTTTAAAAAAACACTGTCAAGCACTTCCACTGCAAAGATTGTTGATAAGTCTTAATTAAAGCGAACTCAAAGAGTTCCCATGGGGAGGTGTTTTGGGCATGGTGGGAGGAACAGAGTGGGAACGGCCACAGGGATTAGCATAGCCATGGGCAGTCAATGGGTGAGCAAATAACCAAACAACACCTACAAGCTGTGTGTCCCTCCTCATGTGCCATTTCTCCCTATAAGCACCATAAAGCAATTGTTTCGGCTTATAGGTGTCGCAAGTGACACCAAATAACCCAAACTAAAAAAAGAGGGTATGTTTTTGTTTTAGGAGAAGAGAAGGATAAAGGAAAATGACTTCAGCAGTCATCCACAGGGGCACACATGCAGTGGAAGCTCTCCAAAGTCCAGGGAGGATAGACGACATGGAGCACGTAGGTTCCATCCCCGGTTCCACGCATAGAAACCTCTGGGTATTAAGCACATTATAAATAACATATCATATCCAAAGAGAATCCACAGTGGAGAGAGAGAGAGAGAGAGAGAGAGGAGAGAAAGAGAGAGAGAGAGGGAGAGAGAGAGAGAGAGAGAGAGAGAAAAAGTGTGTGTGTGTGTTGGGTTTTAAATGGTGAAGACCTTGCTGTGAAGCAAGGTAGCACTGTACAGCAAGGGGCTATGGTAACAGGGTACAATAACATGGATAACATTAGAAGGATACGCTATTAAGGGTACCGATTGATGGTGGGTGTGCCTGTTATGGAGAGAAAGACAGGCAGAGTCTCGATTCATTGGCATTTTGACCGGCAGCTGTGCTCCAATTAAGTCTTTACCCATGTGCGTTCCGCACAACCTGCCCTGTCCTTCCTACCTGTTCCGTTGTGTCCCCGGGTCTGCTTCAAAGATTCCCTCCCTTGCTTTCTGCTATGTCCCCCGAAAGATCCCAGAGGCGGGAAATCGTTATGCACTCCTCCTACATTTCAGTGCCAATGCTTACTGAAGTGATCATCGGGTGCAAAGATTAGGAGTGCATGGGGTGGAATAGTCACCGCCACTTCTTAACTGGGAAGCGCATCATATACTCACACCTTTTTTAATGGATCTGTGCAAAGTCATGCCCCAATAGGTTTATGAGAGCCTAGCCCGCTTGTTGCTAGGTGACAGGTTCACAGAGATGAATTTCAGCCGGAAATATTTCAGGGCACTCTAAAGTGAAAGCTTAAGTCAGGAGATGTATATGGTGGTTTAATATGACTCTTGATTTAGGAACAGGTTTAGTGAACACACAGGGCACTATGAGACGGTGATTACATTAACATTGTATACAATCTATCACTGTCAAGGACCCGGAAAGGAAGTTATGCTTAAAAGCAGTCATGGATCCATTAAGGGTGTACAACAAACCGGAAACCCAGAAGAGATCATGGAAGCACATTTTGAATGAATAGATGTTTGAAGCAAGAAGCAGGCGGTAGATGGTACCAACGACTGCCAAGGGGGATGGTCCTCACATTTGAGGAGAGATCACTGGGGAGTCAAGTGCGTGACAGTTAAAAAATAGTTGAAAAGCAAAAGAGACTTGAGCGGGTGCAGAGAAGATTGCAATCTGTGGAATGGCCTATTTAAGGGAGGAGTCAGACCTGCACGTTACAGGCAGAGGGAATCAGGAGGCAGTGCAGGCGGGAGAGTCGGAAGATGTGTTGGGCATGGTACAAGCCAATTTACAGCTTTGATCAAATGGATCAGGGCCTGGTCGGGCATAAGGATTATGCTCAAGGCATGAGTTTTACCATTTCCCAACTGGGGCAATAAACTGAGACAGGAGGAAGCATGAGTGGAAATTATCTGTGTGAGTTTTGGAAATTGAATGACACAGAAGTGTAAGCCTAGTGTCTTCTTGGCATTTTTCACTAGATCACTGTGATAACTCAAGAAGGAGAAAAGATATTCATAAAGGGCACATCTTCAGCTTCTTGTGAAAGACGACATAGCCTATATCCGAGACACATTTCAAATTCATTGTCTACGGATGACAAAAATGATCAGATCAAAGAATTGTAATAATAGTAATAATCATAATAATAATAATCATAATAATAATAATATTGCGATTTATTTGAAATCCAATATTAATACCAAGAATACAAATAATAATTAACAGCTAGAATATTAATAATAATAATACCTTTTATTATTTATCATTATTTCTACTAATCATAATACACATAATATTAATTTAAAGCTATAATAATAACTATTATTAACGCAATTTGTAATTTATAATAACAATAATAACTAATAATGGCATTACGGTATAATGAATTAACATACTATAATCACAATTAAAATAACATAATAATAACAATACTGGTAATATTAATTATTACTTCTATTATTTTGTAGTTATGAATCACAAATGCTGTTCATAATAATACGTATTAATATTAGTAGTAGTATTATCCTAGCTGTGCATTATTATTAAAGTTATTGTTATTATCCCAGCTGTAGATTCTTACCATCCTCATAATCGTCTCAATTTCTTTGCCATCGTATCCCACACGTGTCAGAGTTCGGAGTCTGGGCTTGCTTACATTATTGCTGTAATAGGGGTTGGCCATGAAGAAGCGTACTATGAGCATAGCTATGAACACCTGGGGACTTTGGGGGTACAGAGCCGCGACATCCTGAAATTGATCGCTTAAGGTACCTGTGAAAAGTTGCCTCGCCTTAGGAATCGAGGGCTCATGTCTAGGATGTGAAGGCTCCTAGTGCCCCCCAGAACCCGTTGCATTCGCCCTGGTGCATTACCTTGGTACTCTGAGGCTCGGTGATGCTAGCTGTACCGGATAGAGTCTGCATAGGGCACATTAGTGTTGTTGTCACCCTGTCCTGTGTCCGGTCTATGCTCTTGTTTTGCCCTTTGAAGAGCACCCACCGGCACCTCTGCGTGTTCCCTTGTGTACAGTCTGTCTGCTGGAAGCCCGCGCCTTCTTATTTATTAAGTACCACGGGCGTGAACACATCGACATGCAGCTTTGTTTGTGTTGCAAGCCCTCGTTTTCAACAATTGCATAATATAATACACATTTTCTTTTCGGATGGATTCCTGCTCTCCTGAACGGAAATCCAGCTATCTACTAAATCACAGAGCCGCGTCTCCTCATCGAGGAAGGCGGTGTCAGAAAGTTGCTGCTTCGAATAATCAGAATAAAAAGACTGTGCAAAGCTAGTCAGTCATCCTGGTAACTGCGTGTTTGAGTGGCGGCAGCTATTCTGTTCAGGAAGCTACCTTCACTTTGTGGGCTGGCTTTGGTACCAGGCTGTGTGACGTCACAACCCAGCTGCCATAAGTTATCCAAGTTGGGAGTTGTGGTGTCATTTTCTTATTTACGCAGACTGGTGCTGTAAAACACGACTGTAATAAAAATCTGAGCGTGCGTCTTTATATAGATATTGAAAGCTTCCATGTATTATATCTAAAACAAAGTCTCCTCGCCATGTGTTATAAGGATAGTGTAAGCCGCTTATGAAGTCGCGGAACTCCAAGGTGACTTTCCATATCTAGTTTCCAAAGGATTGGAGATACTTTATTCCTATAATATATATGCCTCATTACAAGCTTGCCTGTCAGGAAATAACGGTACCGATAAGCTCCGGACCGGCAAACTACGAGTTCTGCGGGCGGACCTGGTGGGCGGAACAGCACCTACCCGCAAACCTTGATGGTAGCATGGCAGCCTTCTGAATGGTGCTAGTGCGACCGTCCTCCACATTCCCATTCAGTCTAATGGGACTCAAATTGGATTGGGGAGTAATTTTTTCCATCGCCCGGCAATGGGCTGTAATGCCCCGGTAATTGCCCATTGCCGGGCACCAGAACAAAAGTGACTCCTGTGTCAGCTGTGCCAGTACCTACTGGTATAGCTATCGCCAACCTTGTAATGACCCCCACAGATTCAACATACACTCTTTTAATACTTGGTCCAATGCTCACTATGGTGCAGGAGACTTCCCACTTGTTGATATGCGGAACACGTCTCTAATGTGTTCAGTGGGAGGAAAGACTCACAATTGTGCTTCACTTTTCAGACAGTTCAAGCAATGCATTTACATGCCATTCTCCGCTTTAAAACAACGAGCACCATGCAGATTGCTTCCGGCTCACTGATGCTAAGCTCCGGCAAGGCCCTCAGCAAAGCACACTCTGACAAACGTCTCTGTAGCGATACATGTTGTGACACCAAACTAGATGAGAAGAAAGGACTGTGAAAAGCTAGGCATGACTTCAACGACGTCACATCCCACTGTAATATGTATTACAGTCGTGTGGTGATGTCATGAAGAGGGAAGTCAAAACTGGACTGTAAAAAAGAAAATAATACAGGTAACCCAGGTTTCACATGCATTATGTGGATATGAAAAGTTATAGGTGAGTCCCATGGCCAGAAAGATAAACGAGGCTGAAAGACATGCCTGTTCCTTAATGAGGTCATGGAACTTAGAGATGGCTTGACATAGCATGTTTCTGTTCGTAAGGCGTATTGTATTCATTATACCACGTGGCCAGACCCTGACCACGTTTAATACTTGTTATCTTGCTTCCTCAAATGCAATAGATGTTCTAGTTTGCAAGATAAAACCCTCATAAAATGCAAATCAGCAATGTAGAATCCGTTTCAGTGAAAGAGAAAACAGCAATATGAGGCAAAAATATGCATTTGAGAGCCCTTGTGTGGTTTAAAACAAGTGATCAAATGCAGCTCGATTATTATTATTAGAATTGGTTGTTTATAACGCGTTTAATATCCAGAGGTTTCTAAGCGCGGACCTGGGGATCGAACCTGTGTTGCTCTGAGTCGACTTACTCCCAAGGTGAACGAGTTGTCCCATAGCTATCTTCCCAAGTCTATTGCTCTCTGGTGTTAGCGTTGCATAATATAAGCATACCACTGCAAACACATACTTATCAATTTGCGGCTGTTAAGGGACAGAGAAGAGTGTTTTAGAAGAAAGGAATCTGAAAAGCCACTCAGAGCTTTAATTAAGTGTTCTAGTGGCAGGTGCAATTCTTATCCTCGTGGCGCAAGCAGCTGGCATGGTGACGTCAAATACAACTGCAATAAATGATTGCAGGTGCAGGGATCATGTCATGTATTTCAGGTGAATAGTGAAGTAACTAGGCTGCAATAAAAAAACAATATATGTGCTGGCTTTGTATAGATATTGCAAGCTGCAGTGTATTGTGTTATGTTATGTTACTTTGCTTTTACACCTCATAAGAACATTCGTTACAAGTATTAAAATGGATATTGCAGGTTGTTATGTATTATAAGGTCATAATGCAAAGCCTCAAAGTTCACTGCATATTGCAGTGAAGGAAGCATTGTAGCCTTCTGGCCTTCAATCCACCGTTTATGACCTCACATGTTCCATCAGGTATGGCTTCACTGAGGAACCGACCACTGGCATTACTGATGACATTACATAAGGCCTTGCTGTAAGAAGATCTTCCTGAACAGGCAATGGCTTATTTGCGTCCCTATGTTGGGGTCCATGCTGCGTCTGGTTTGGGCGGGCGCGTTGCTATTGTTGGTACCAGACCTCTGTGCAGTTTTCCTGAGTTCCTGGACTTATTCTTGGCACAGGTATTCAGCCTTTCGAATTATAGTTGTGGCTGTTCACACCTACATTTACTTGTTTTCAATCTGCGTCCCGGCGCAATGTCAGATCTAGTCACTAGGTTACAAGGGATGCAACGCAACATTGGAGACACTGCTGCTTTTCAGCACCCTACAGGAACGCAGCGAATGTGTGCCGATATTGTGTCCCACTACCTATGAATGGATTTTTCCACCTCCACTTTCACTCACATTTGAAAAAAGGACCCAGAAATTATGCATCAAACCGATCCTAGTCTAATTAATGAAACCAGTGGGTTATCCATTTTTTTCGACCTTGAGCAGTCGTGGGTACACCTGTTTCAGCCCTCTGAACCTACGCCAGTGGAAAATTCCCTATGCTCTGACGCTCGCATTATCATAAGCCACACTGAAACAACTGTCCTTAACAAAGTGACCTCGCCCCTTAAAAATTCTACTATTGATAATGACTAACCGGGTGCAATTATTCTATTGACATCTAAGTCACCCACTTCTGCCAGCTGTGTCACTGATCACACAGGGCTATCTAGCCATTATTGGCTGAACCAAATTCTCCCTCCTCAAAGAATACGCTTTTGGGGTCGCACCTCAATATTCCCCTTCTTAATTCAGGATCTCTTGTTAAACATTGTTTATAGATTGCAGACCATCTTAGTAGAAGCAATTTAGATCGTTTTGCTATTGCTGACACTTGGCTCAATGAGGCAGCTGCTTGCGCTGCCTCTCTTGTGCTTCCACCTGGTTACAACATGTTCAGATCAGACAGATGTGCTCAGAAAGGGGGAGGAGTGGCCTTGATTGTAAGAGGTTATGTTGATTTCTACTCCATTAATATAACAAATATGGAAGACTGTGAAATTTTACTCATCAAAATGCGAATCAACTTAAACATCACAGCGAGCTTTGTTGTGCTATATAAACCCCCAAACAACATGCAGCATTTTGAGGAACTCTTTCTAGCCCTCCTCAACACCACTAGACCCTATTCTCCTGTGATCACTTTGGGTGATTTCAACTTTTCGGCAGAGAAGGGGGAGTATGCTCAAGTTTCAGCCTTACTGCCATGCCTCAAAACATTCGCTATTCACAGCAAGTACAAGTTCAGACCCATAGAGAAGGGCATATATTAGACTGGGTTTTGACACTTAACATCTCCACGTCACCTACTTCCACACTTCGTTGTCCACGGTCTGATCATGCTATAGTCATGTTCTCCATACTGCTACCTTCTAAACCCCTGTGATTGGATCAGTTACCTAGAGCACTAAAAAGGACTAGGAACTATAAGCGCATTACGTCTCCAACTTGTTCAGCATCTTTAGCACCCAAACTTAATACCATGGAACATCTTGATGCTCCATCTCTATTGGAGACTGTGGTGAATTTGTGGTTCAATAATGACATCATTTAGGCTAGGAAACATAAGAGAGCCCTGGAGGCAGACTGGAGGAAAAATCCCTGCCCCCTCACATTGACAGCCTATAGAAGGAGTCTGTACTCAGGTTTAAACAAGCCATCATTAAAGCCAAATCCATTTGTTTTAACACTAGAATCATTAACGCCAAGCCCAGTGACAAAGAACTCTTCAGCATTCTGAAGGAAAATGAGGGCACAGTCTTCCCCGCGGTGAGGAGGAACTCAGACTGGTGTCAGGGAATTCAGGACGAGTTCTCGAGAAAGGTTACTGTTCACCAAAAAGCCATTACCTCGCAGCCACTTTACCTGAAAGGCTATCATATTTCTACAGGGCTCACACAGACGTCATTTGGGTCAAATGACCAGCTCAATCCAGCTAGCTTTGTATTTAAACAATGCTCTGAGCAGGAAATCTTTAAGATAGTTTCCAATTAGAAACCGACTTCAGGCATTGGTGATGTTTACCCTGCTAACATCCTTAAGGACTCGCTCGATCTTCTGGTGCCTTGGTTTGCAAAGATTGTGAACACTTCCTTTAGAGGCGGCCTTGTGCCGTCATCTCTCAAGGAAGGCTGGATCACCCATCTTTTAAAGAAAAATAATCTGGACCCATCTATGGCAAAATATTTTCGTCTACTCACTAACGCCCCGTACCTTTTGAAGATCCTGGACCGTGTTGCTTATCTGCAGTTCCATGAATTTGGGCAGATAACATTCAAAGTTTCCATCAATCTGGATTCAGATCTAAACACAGGACAGAAACAGCCCTATTGGACTTAAAGTCCAATATCTCCAGCATTGGGAAAAGGGGTCATCCAGCGTTGCAGATGTTACTAGATCTCTCAGCAGTGTTTGATCTTGTTGATCAATTTCTCCTAGAGACCAGACACAGGAATATCGCCTCCTGCTCGGACATCACTGCCCAGTGGATTCAGTCCTTCCTGGGTCCAAGATCTTCCAGAGTAGCTGTTGATGGTGCACAAGCTGCCCCCATTACTATCTCTTGTCGGGTGCCCCAGGGCTACTGTTTGTCACCCATCCTATTTAACATTTACAGCAGACCCTTTCTTGATCTCTTGGACAGCTTGAAGGTACAATACACCAACTACGCTGAGGATACTCAGCTTCTCTTTGCTTATCTGGTAATTACCTCCAAGATTCTGAAGCTGTCAATAGAGTCTTTGCTGCAATTCAATCCTGGATGGCCTTTAACTCCTTGGTGTTTAATCAGAGAAAAACAGAGCTCCCCATTATTGCATTTTGTTCCCGGCTGAAAAAACTTGATCCTCGCCATAACCATTTTGCGATCAAAGGCTGTACAGTACCTGTTGCTAAACTTTAGGAGTTTATCTGGACGCTGAACTCTCTATGAAACCTCAGGCTCATCTTCGTTCGTCTTGTCAGTATGTGACCGAATTGTTATATCACATCAGACCTTTTCTTTCCGTGGAAAACCGTTCTCACCTGGCATCTGCTCTTGTTAACACAAGACTACACTACTGCAACGGCTTCTTGGTAGGAACTTCTCGAGCCAACCTACACTCCCTTCAGTTTTCCCAAAATAGAGTCTTAATGGCCGCCCATGGATTATCTAAACATGATCATATTACAACCGTTAGACGTGCCCGCCATCCCCGCTGCCTCCCAGTTGAACACAGCATCACCCACAAGTTACCTGCACTGACTTATGAATGCCAGTCAGCCGTTGCCCCTTCCCACCTAATGAATCGCATAATTTAATGATTCCCGTGATTTGCTGCAACCAGATGTGAAACTGACTAGATTTGGTGGGCAAGCTTTGATGTGCAAGCTCGTAGGGGGGTGAATGCCCTTCTCTTCTCCTTGCGCTTGTCACCCTCCCTGTTCTGCAAGAAAGCCATTCAGACAAGACTCTTTAACCTAAATCTGGGTGAAGTATAGCTGAATTCACTAGCCCTCGCCATCTGCCTCTGACTGCATATGGAGCAGTATCCCCCTTGATTACTTGTGTGACTGTTCGCGTTGTTTGTGTGTGCGCCGCGGGCCCATGGGCATGTGCCACGCTATATAAGTAATAAATAATAAGGACGCCCCATAGTTCGGGTCCCTCAACCCTTATAGGCCTGCATGTAGAGCATGTACATGTTTTTCTTGCAGGAATTTTAGAGACCGGCCTGATAAGACATTTCTAGCATAGGTCTAACATGGAAGAAGTTAATAGAGAAAGAAACTCTGAGGACAAGGACACGTTAACGGTAAAGGGTGTTAAAAGTCAGCATGTAAGGATTTGCTTCAGGAAAGAGTCTGTGCGCAACCAGCAAGCAAAGTTTCAAATACCAGCATGGACGCCTCGGCCCTTCCTCTTTCTGAGATCGATAAAACGAGTACTGCTCAAACGGGCACTAAGATCTGATATTTTAGTGCTTAAAAGCGGTAGGAATCCAATATGAACCGCTACAGAAAAACACGACCTTATTAGTGAGCCGAGTCCCTCAAATGTTTGGGTTCTCAAGGTAACCACTCACCCGGGGTGAATCCGCACATGGATGCGCCCACCCGCGCCCACCCGCTGAGAGCGGAGAGAGGGGGGGGGCTGCGTGTTTATGTTTATTTATGAACCTCAGGGCACTCATAAGCGAGTACACTAGCAATGAAGGGGCAGCGCTTCCATAATGCTCGCGACCTCATTAAGATTTCATCATCCGCCGCTCGGTAAAAAGCCTCCCCCTCTCCTTTGTTGGGCTGGCTTTTCCTCGGTGCTGTTTCTGCATTATTTTAATCTGCCGCCTCCCTACTTTACACGCACTCTCACATTATAAACAAGCAAACTGTGTGCGTCTGCGTGCCCTGTCCGTGCATGATTTATGAGTGACAGGCTCCTGCGTGTACCGTAATGGCAGGCGAGGGACATACGTGAAACATTACAGTGGGCGCCATTTACAAGCTCAGCACAGACTCCGGAGAGAAGTCGGCGAGCATTAAACTTTTAGAGAAGCAGTGGGCGACGGGGAGGGTTGCGGTGGCCAGGGGCGGATTCGGGTCAGGCTGCCCCTCCAACAGGTGTTCATATTTTGCAGTTATGACGTAATCAACGAGTTTGCCAAGCTGCAGTTAAACGATTTCATTGCATAAACGTGCAATGATTTCTATGGCAATCTATGTGTAATTTACTACAGGCAACAATTTAACAGACACTACAAGTCTGTGTATTTTGCAGGGTCTGCTTGGCAGCAAGCAGGGGTGTTGCTAGGTTTGTAAACGATCCGCTGCTACGTTAATGTCGGGACTGTTGGACTAGGGGCTAGCCAGCCCCTGAGATTCTATCTGGGGCTACAATCAAAAGACTGGGGGCTATAGCACCCTCAGCCCCCCCCCCCAGCCCTCTTAGCAACGCCTCTGGCAGCAAGCATTCGATCGTGTGTGGAATGCCTTTGTCTAGTGCGGGTTATGTCATTTATCATGCTGTGCAAATACAGAGCCTATTTTTGGGGAACCCCTGCCCCTCTTTTTGTTCTTTAACACATAACATACTCTTCCTGCCCTTAGTTTAAAGGTGTTCCCTGGAAGGCTTCAGGCTTGTTGACTGTCAAGGACCCATAGCAAGGGGGTCTTGCAACACAACTGCTCGTCATACACTCTTCTAAATGAGCTTAGGGAGGTCTGCCAGGTTCTATTTCTTTGGTGTAGTAGTAAATGTGTCAATCTATTGTAATTCTGGTCCTGGTTGTGTACTTTTTTAGCAGCCAGGGGCTCCTTGTAAAATAGATAGAATGAATGATATTGACGTTGCCTTGCAACCACCATTCCAAATGCAATGACAACCATTATAGAAACTTAAAAAACCTCTGGGTGGAAAAATCTATTCCACTGCTTTACTTTTAAAATGTTTATTTGTATTGCTTATCGCACAAACCTAGCTTGAGAGCAGCAGAGGGTTCCAGTACTGGGCCTGGCATTCTATACAGTAGCGGCGCAGTACTGTTGGTGGAGGGAGCGCGCGATTTCTATTCCTCCGGCAGGCGTTGTTGAGAGAGCCATGCTTTAGTGTTTTGGAGACCTAGCGCATGGTGGGGGCATTTCGAGCCTCTGCCGGGGGGGTGAGGTCCAGATGGTCGTGGTGTGGCAGGAGAAGGGCTGCTTGCAGGTCTTCTCTTTGCGGGCTAGCTCATACTCAACGCTTTTTGATCGTTTCGCTACATGAGTTGCGAGAGTTTACAGGGGTGCCACGTATGTTGGCGCTCTGTTGGAGACTGCTTTCTAGGGGATAGATGCCGTTTTTAATCTGATGCTGGTGGGGAGTGGCAGCCAGTGAAGCTCTCTCCACTTCTGGTGGTAAATGCATATAACCAACAAACTTCATCATACACAATGTACTCCAAAAAGAGTGGTTAACCTGCTGTTCTCTGGTTTTTCTAGTTAGCATTCATTAGCAGTGTGCGCTATCAATGTGTTGAATTTTCTTATTAACTTAAACCCCAGTTTCTTCGGAAGATCCTGCCATGAGCCTGTTTCTGTAGTGTATGATGTTCGGTATTTGGACATTAAGATACATAACCCCGATGCCTGTCAGTTTTTGGCACGTAATAAATAAATAAATAAATAAAATAAACCGTCTAATTTCACGTGGATGGAAAATACAGTTTTCCTGTGACGAAAATGTATTATAATCTCTGGGGCACATGAAAACACTTTAAGATGCCGCACTGAAAAATAGCTCTCAGTTAAAAACGCTCCTGCATTTAGGTCTTGCTTGCAAGGTTTGCTTCTGTTAACAACCCGGAAGTGAAACCACTGAACATCCTGTCTGCTGGCTGTGAAATCAAAAAGGTTTAACGTTCCCGATTGTTCTCACAGTGATGCTGCCGCATCTTAAATATATGATTTCGCTTCACGTTCATTCCAGACAATTGACTTATTGCACAAGTTATACAACAGACATAGATAGCCAATCTTGCAAGATATGAAAAAAGAACCTTGCCGATTTTACTTTTTTGTTTGGCTACGGGCGAGAGAGTTGAATCTTTCTAGTTTGTGGCTTCGGGCAATTGGTCGCATCTTTCCTCACATTAGGGTAAGCATGTCATGTGCTGAGCGGCAGAGGCCCCACCGTGGAGTAGCGCAACGCAGATTCCTCGAGACATGAAGTATCTGCAGCGGCTCACTTTAGTAAGTCTACGAGCAAAAAGCAGGTAGCCCGAATTATTACTGGGGCTTCTGGTGAGGTTTAATTAGGTGATACTCAAAAGGGATGAGGGCTGTACCAGCTGGTACTAGCCCGCCTGGATAAGCTGCAGAGGAAAGTGTTGCTGGGCTTACACCAAGGGCTGTTATCCACCCAGGCATAAAGTCCAGGTTTCTAACGTTGAAGGGGTTGTTTCATTTGTGATGAACTGCTTTGTGCTGAGAGCAACACACTAGGAGTGCAAAAAAGTGCTTTAAAAATGAATGGACACCATGGATACCAGAAAACAGGTAGAGTCCCTTTTCTGTTCCAATTGTGGCACCAGCTTGAAGATGAGGGGTAGGACAGAGGAAACAAGCAAACTACCAGCCGGTCTTCTACATTTTGTTGAAAATGAATGGGAGTGGGCCATGAACTAGAGTAGAGGGCACAAGTAGAAGACAGCTCAAGATGGCGGTTTTTCATAGCCCCTGTTCTGTGCTTTCTGGCTAACAGGCGCCAGCTGGATGATAATAAGCCTCACCCAGTCTCAGGAAGCAGAGAATCCACTGGGGGCACGGGCGGGAGCATCGGATAAATGGTAAAAGGTCTACAGACAGAAGCTGTGTTCAGTGCTGTGCAGCGGAACAGGAACACAGACAAATTTTACTACACTATCGACAAGCAAAGGTAGAAGACAAAAGTTTGTACATTACTGCCAATGTACAGAGCGCTGCTCACCTTTTCCCCTTTGAAAAGTGTGCCCAATTATGAGTGTATGATGAGACATCTTCTGTGAGCTTATGAGATGATCTTTTGAAAGAATTGGGATACAATATAAGAAAACAGAATCCAACCAGTAGGAGCAGGCACATTCCCCGGCAACAACCAATGGCAGGGCTTACCTTGTAGATTTTGCAACGGCAAGGTCATAATGCCCCCGGCTGCAGCTGCTGCCACCAGCCCTTGGATGTTGCTCAGATTGGCAGTGGGCAGAGTCAGCACAAGTCCTTGTTGGCCGCCCAGCTGACCTGCCATGTTGAACGGAATGAGGATTGGTTGGTTTAGGGCTGGTGTGCCACCTGGCATCACCCCTGCCACAGCCGAGGCTAATTGTTGTGCTGTCAGCAAAGACTGGAAAGAAATGAAGGAACATCTTTTCCTTGGTGGCAGATTCACAATGCGACATGTTTACATTTTTTAAAACAATTTTCAAATTAGGAAAAGTAAATTTAACAATTCACAAGGAAAACTGTAGATTTCTATCATTCTATTGGAAAGGGGAGCCTTAAAAACAATATTTCAGTGGGGGAGTAATATAATGTAAAATCCCATTACATGACACTGTACACACACACATGCACACACACATAGTCAGTAGTCAGTATACGGTTGTGTTTTATGTTACATCTCACTGATTACTAATGAGGGGGACATTAATGGTGTAGCAATGAGTCACGTGCAGACTTGCACCTGAATGAGTGGTGAAATAAGTGAAAAACATGTGATCTAAAATATCCTACTGGGGCACCTACTACTTAGGTCAGGTGGAGTTAAAACCTCAAAAAAGGAATGGTCACATTGCATGCCAGCACAGAGACATACAAGCAGAGACAGACACATGTTCGTATGAACAGGGATCACAGGGGGTGGAGATCAATGGGCCTCATTATGAGCCGGGCAGTATTCTGGTGCTAAATCTGCCGGAATACCGCCCACCTGAATTATAGTTACTGCCACTTGGTCCGACAGAATTACTGCCGGCTTAAAAGTGGCGGTGGCGGTGTCCATTTGACTCAATGGGGCTTTTTTGGTGGAATTTTGGTGGAATTACCGCAGTGGAATTTCTAATGTGGTAATTCCACGGATTCTGCCGATTTTTCAGTGGTGAGTGGGAAAATGTACCTCCAGGATTTTCCTGGAGTTAAATACTCCACTTCAAACCCAACCTCATAATTTGGCGTAGTGGTAAAGTTGGCTGTAATGGATTTACCTCTAATTTTACCACTTAATGCCACACGTGTAATGAGGTGCAATATCCTGAAAGGTACAGTAGATGGGCAGAGGGAAATTAAAACAGAGGCATGCAAAGATAACTAGAAAGATAGACAGCCAAGTCGCTAAATGGGCATAATGACCGATTGTCTCTCTGTCTCAGACAGATGGCCAGATAGACAGAGAAACAGATAGATAGATAGATAGATAGATAGATAGATAGATAGATAGATAGACAAACATAGAAATGGATGGATGGATAGCTCGTTCCTTTCCACCACGTCCCAGGTCTCTAGGACTAATCTATTCCTTATAAACGGTATCCTAACTCATTGTCCACTTGACCCTTGCCCCTTCCATTTCTCTCATCACTATTGTTCCTATCATGAATTATCTCATCAGGGCCTCATTTAGAGATGATCTGATCCCAGGAGATTTTGAAAAATGATGGATTGCTCTGTTATTCCAGAACCTTCACTGATCCCAGCCAGCCATGCTCATTTTCCTGCCCCATTTCGGCACTGCATGTCCGATAACATGGGTCGAAGACCTGAGCAATGCATCTACCCTGGACAAGTCACAGGGGCATGACTGCTTAAGGGAAAGGAAATACACAGCGCGCCACCCGCTCCTTCCAACTGCTAACTCACTCACCAACACCCCCACCACCATTATCCACCCAGGTAAGTGCTACAGGACTAAAGTATTAGAACCCCATAAACATCTAAACAAATGAACACACCTGGAGACCTGTTCAAAATTCAGATGATGCTTCTCAGCACCATGCCATCGCATAGACCACCACAGCGATCATATTAAAGAAGTGGTGCAGATTTCTTTTTAATCAGGAAATGCTTTGTTCACCTGGGATAACCACATGAAAAGCCAATAGCTTCTTTTCTGCCCATCATTGGCATTCTACAGGTTTCAGCGTTGCCTCAAATTTCATTTGAAATTAACTTCGAGCAGCTGACCTCCATTGAACACACACTGTGCCTAATTTGTGGAACTTTTAGCGCGGTACAAAGTCAGTTTGCACCACTCTGTGCATCAGGGTGTTTGTTTGTTGGCAGTGCAAAGAGACGCTGCACCAGTACAAAGTCACTCAAAAATTCCATGAATTCGCCCCTTTACCTGTTCTATAATGACCCTTCAAGAGCTTACAGGGATAAGGCACCCCGAAAAATCGGCCTGCTTGTAAAATACGGCTCGCACCACACACACACGGCATTGGAACCCTCCCGAATTGCTTCATACACTGGAACGGTTTACTAAATGACACAACGGCTCCGTGAGTAGAGCACTTCGTCCCAGTCTCACGCCACCAGCACTGCATGTGCCGTGGGACACTACACACGACTCGTGCCCCGCCGTGCGGTTCTGCATCACTTAAAATAGACGATGCCGCAAATTAGGTGTACAATCGCACATACATTGTTTTATTGTGTTATCGTTCAAATACGCACACTTCTGCACCACACACAGCTTAGTCAAACCCAACAACATGAACTTTTATTAAAAATCACATTCAGCTTTCAGCTAACACCACACACTATCAGGCACACACATCACACCCACCCGGATATTCAAAAGTTGGAGCATTGCAGCAAACCCTCCATCCAAACCAAACGGATCGTGCACTCACCCAGCATTCTCCCTCCAAGGTGAAGCATGCTTTGGTCAACCGGAAGGTGTGGTGCCACGCACTCACTCACCTGTGGCCCAACAGGGAATCCTGGGTGGGACTGGCTGGGCTGGTGCTGCTCGCTGGTGGCTGCGTCAGGCTGCGTGGCGCTCCCTCTGGCCCCTGGAAGGGAAAGACAAGTTCCACCTTTAATGAGCGCCAGCCCGGGGGTTCCTCGTAAGGCATTCCCCTGTGACGTCACAGCGCATCAGGCGGGCAGAAGACCTGCTTAAGTGGTCTACCGTTATCGCGGGCTCGCGACGCGCTTAGCAGCTGCGTGCATTATGCGAACGCGTGTTGCGAGCGCGCGTCTCGCTCGCGCAGCTGCCGCGATCTGACAGCCCTGCCACGGAGCCCGTCATCAGAGCCCGCTTAATGCGGACTGCATTATACAACGCTTTACATACATGGCCGCCCCGCGCGCGTGGGAACCGTCCCCTCTTTTATGCTTAAGCAAGCAACAGCGATTCTAATTTCACAAAGCTCGAGCAATCCGCAAGAGAAGCCAGCGGTCGGAGCCTACAGCGCGCGATAGCTCAATAAAGGCCGGCGCGGGCGCAACCTCGTAAATCTACCGAGGAACACACGAGTTCGCGGCAGCAGCGGGAAATCCAGGTGTTATGACTACATTGTACAATCGCGCCTCATAAAAGACAAGAGCAGTGCCATCTCCTCCTTACACTGCTCATCACGCACCTGTACTTCCTTATTATTAGCGGAGTGCCTCCCCAAACACGCGTGCTCCCCCCAACACCCTCCCCCCCCAGTAGATCAAGCGGCTAATAAATGGACAACTCTGTGTTAGGGCCATCGCTTCCAAGGGCACTCAATTCTAGGTTGTGGGTTCAAGCCAGACCTGCCGAATCTCCGCGTTTTTCTCCGGGGACTCCGGGTTTTTACCCTCTTCCTGGGTCTGGGCCTGGAAGAGTATGGTGTCTCTGGGATTTCCGGCAATCCGAGGAATTCCACCCATGACTCGACATGATTGAGCACAAGTGGTCTGTTTGTAGCCAATCGCATCTGTGGCGGGGGTGGAAACTAACTGCCTGATTCATGGAATTATTTGCGCCGAACACGCAGATTTGCGCGCCTTTCTGCCTGAAAATCCCCATACTTCAAACAGGGATTTTCGGGCAGAAAGGCGAGCAAATCTGCGTTATCGGCACACATAATTCCACGAATCAGCGCAAAACCCGCTCGGAATGACGTTGTTAGATGTTTTTTTATAGTTTTTATAAAGTCTGTGAGTTGGTTGGGTGGAGTCTTGGAGAAGGCGGCCGGGCATCAGGGGGTGGGGCATCATGTGACGTCAGTCTGTGGGTTTTCTGTTTACCAATGTAGGCAGGTCTGGTTCAAGCTCAGCCCTGGAGTGTTGCATTTGAAATCTATCACTAGTAAATGGCTTGAGTGGCTGACCATGGGATGTGAGTTGGTAGTCACTTTCAAGAGGTTGCCACTAAGAAGCAAATCATCACACAAATAATTCATTGCGAATACTTTTCGCAAAGAAGCAGAGAGAGAGAGAAAGAGAGAGAGCAACCGTGATGGACTGAGCATGTGCTATAATAGATCGCAACCTCGCCCACCCCTTCATTGATTTGCGATTTTATGGACATCATTTTCGAAATTGACTTCAACTCATTTCCGTCCAGGGCTCATAAGGTGCTGAGCAAACTACAGAAAAAGTGCTACTTCATTTACAAATAAAAGCATCTGATGGAGACGTTTTCATCAAATTGTTTTTTTGTAACTGGTCGATTTAGCTGCAAAAATATGCGGGGGAGGCCCCCGCAGCCCGTCCCTTAAAACCCCTTCATTAGTTATTCACCTAAACCCACCCCTCACATATATTTGGGTCAAAATTGGTTGTAAAAAATGCGATGAATTCTTCTTCGACTAAATGTTCTGCGGCCAAAACACCCTACCCCCTGGAAAACACGTCTGAATGGTAGGATAAGTGATTTGTTGAAGGAGATGCGTTGCTTTATGACTGTTACGGAGCTCGACGGAGCGCCGCGGTCGCCTCACCTCTGCTCAATGCTCCCAGATTCTGGTGATCATTTGAATCTCCCGTGGCAGGAGAAGGGCGGAGTGCGAAGGTGGTGCCTGTCACAACGGGGAAATTTAGGCTCCTGAGTAGGTATTGAGGTCTGGCCAGGCCCCGCGTCAACCTCTTGAGCCACCTGGCTACGACAGCCCCCTCCCACTCAACCAGTTCTAAGGTGTTACTCAATGCCCTTTGGTTAAGGTGTTCTTGTATGCTGCGCATTATTTACTTCTTTCTAAAATAATTGATGCTAAATATATCTGAATGTTGCCTTAATTAAAACAAAATATATATATTCATGTTTATCCTGTTAGCAGGATTCGTGATTATCACAGGTCCACTGCAAAGGGTTGGTAATTATGCTTTTTAGGCTTCTTTGCTCAATTCTTCCTGAGGTGAGGGTGAGTGGTTACCTCATGTTTAGTGGCTCTTCTTGCCACACCCCCTGGCTGTTTATTGGGGAAGCAGGAATGTCTGTAGTGTCCCGATTGGCCTCAAACATTGATGGGTGTAGGGAGCATTGTCAAGTCACCCACAAATATGCCACTGGATTCGGTTTGCGGGTATATTTCACTACAAGTTGGAGTTGAGCGGTGTTCATGTTTTTATATTTGTTTTGGGTTGGGTGATTGCAGGCCTCGCTTGTGTTGTATGTATGGTTCACTTGGGATGGATATTTGTATGTTTGACTGTAGCTGGGTTTTTGTATATTTTTACATTAGTTGGGTCTTGCTATGTTTAGTGGGCTATTTGCCCTGAAATCAGCATGCAGTGCTACTGCTAGGCAAATGGAAATCAGCAACAGTTCTATGTACCTCTGCCATGTTAATACTGTCCAATAAATGGATCCAATCACTTCCAAAGGTCAGCGTATGTGCATCTGATTATGAGTGCTATTCTGCAAAGTAGTACATAGTTTTAACCCTGGAAATGTAAAAGGGCAATAGTGATATGGGGTTTAAGAAGAAAGGAACTTGGGACATATATTTAACTGGACAATTGTTTAGGATATGGTTTTTAAGGGAAACTAGCAGAAGTACTGATTCACCAAACGGGTTCTGTAGACAGACATGATAACACTGATCCTGTAGGTTGGTGTTCCAATTCGCTTATCGCTTGATGTGGTTGCACCCTGAAGTAAACTGCACTGAGAATGGGTGCGTGTGGCTGGCTGACATACCCCGGAGCAGACGTTAGATTCAAGCGAGAGTTGGTGTGCTGCTGCATACTGGGACCTTCTGTGCTTACTCCCCACCTGTCGCCTCACCCTGCCATGGTGCAGTTTGTTGTGGTGTAGTGCAACTATCTTGAAAACCGTGCATTCTAGGGCGTGCAACTCGAGTTTTGTACCTCATGCCGGGAACGGTCCTGGTATGGCCACATTGATGTTTGGCCGATTTCAGGCAACCGTCTCATGTGTGAAGGTGCTGAAATCCTGGGCAAGGGGTGGGGTGTCCAAATGTCATGTAGCTAGTTATGTCCCGAAGGTCCTAACAGTAACTATACAAAATTTGGTGCAGATTAGTTAAATGGTGTGGAATTGTATAAGAAACTTCGTCAAGCCACAAACACATTTTGACTTGTGCTGAAATGGGTGGGGCGTCCAAATGTCATGCAGCCAGTAAGGTCCAGAGGGTCCTAACAGGTAACTATACCAAATCTGATGCAGATTGGTGAAACGGTGTGGAATTATATTAGGAACAATGCTTTGCCACAAACCCCCAAACAAATGTTGACTTTAGCTTAAATCCACGGAAAGCGGTGGGGCGTCCAAATGTCATATAGACAGTAATGTCCGGAGGGTCCTAACAGGCAACTATGTAAAATTTAGTGAAGATTGGTGAAACAGTGTGGAATTGCATAATGAATAACGCTTCGGCACAAAACCCGCCAGAAACGCATTTTGACTTTTATATTAAAAAGACCTGTGGTAGCGGCACTGCAGTTATGGTCTAGTTGCTCAACTCATAAGAAGAGCACTTTTTGGGTAGCTTATAACTTTGCCCACATGGATGATTCCTCACCAAACTTTGCAAAAGTATATGGCCTTCTCAAAATTATTCTGCAAAGTTTGGTTCGGTTTCGTCCAGGGGTGGCATAGTTATAGGGAGGGTCCAAAAATGTGTGGAAATCCTCATAGAGACAATGGAAAAAAAATTTGGCCATGCCTACAGCCCAAAGCACTTGACGGATTTTCACCAAATTTGCACCAGGAGCAGCAGCGTGGTCCCGATAGCGGGCTTTTGTAAATTTGGTGAAAATCCATAAATTCACTTCCCTATTCGGTCCACGGACACCCACCTGGACCAATCAGGGTCCTAAGTGACATCCTACATGCCTGCTGATTGGTTAATAAAAAATGTGAGGTGCATCAAAACCTTTGAAACGGATGCCATTTTGGATTCGTGAACAGCGTCCGTAGTCCGCAGACATTGTGGTAAAAACATATTAAAAAACACAACATTGCACTTGTCAAACAAATGAAACAATCTCTGGGGAGGTGAAGGGTGAAGAGGATGGGATGGGATGGGATATGGCCAATAAAATTCAAAAATCTCATCTTTTTTTCTTCTCCAATGTCTGCAAACATGTCAGATGTTCGGGTACAGTCCTGTGATGTTCACAAACATTTACGATGTTAGGGGACATCCATGCATATTTCTGCAGGGTTGGTGAAAAACAGTAATTGGATGGCTTATAACTTTGGTGCCAATCAATGAAATTGCATGAACATTTGCAGTATCATTTTAGAGCTGACCATGAATGTTTATGCAAAGTCTGGTGCTGTTTTGTAAAGGGGGGGCAAAATTAGAGGGGGGTCTCAACATTTTTAGATGGCTTATAACTTTGTTGCTGTTTGACAAATCTGCATTAATGTTTTGAGAAAGATTATAGACCCAAAAGCATAGTTTTGCAAAAGTGTCAGTGTTTTATTTTTTGTAAAGTGTCATAATGTAGGTACAAAAAATAGTGATATACCTTTGGTGACTGAGGTATATCCTGTGGCCATGGGCAGTGGCCAGATTGTCTGGGTCTTGGCCAAAGGACAATGGACAATGGGGCTACTGACCATGACCATGAGGGACCGGCAATGGGGTTAAAGTGGGCATGGCCACAAGTACCAGCTATGTGGTAACGTTTTTCTAAATCGAGATAGGTTTGAATGGGAAAAAAAATTCTGCTCGTGGCTATGGCCCAAAGTGCTGGACAGGATTGCAGCAAACATTTGCGATGATCATCAGCAAGGACCTCAAAGCATGGTTTGCAAATCTGTCCTGTGTTTTTTTTCTAAATGGTCAAATGTAACTACAAAAAATAGCGATATAATTTTAGTGTCTGGGCAATGGGCCTGGCCCTCGGCAAGGACAACTGTCTACTCGGATTTGTTTATTGGGGCATGCAATATGGCCAAAACTCTAGTTTTGAATGGGAAAAAATATTCTGCTTGCGGCTACAGCCTGGAATGCTGGACGGGATTGCAGCAAACGTAGACGAGGAGCATGAGCAAGGACATGAAAGCATGCTTTTGCAAATTTGTCCTATGTTTTATTTTTTTAGAAAGTGTCAAAAAGTAAGTACAAAAAATAGTGATATAACTTTGCTGCCTGGGCAGTGGGCCTGGCCCTCGGCAAGGAGAAATGTCTACTCTGATTTGCCTATTGGGGAATGCGGAATGGCCAAAGCCCATGCCCCGTGGTTTGTGGAGACTGGCCATGGTTGCAAGCCATGAGCACTGGCCATTGGTCACATTATGAGGGTATAGTGGACACTGACCTAAGATGCAGGGTAGGTGCAGTGGATAACAGGCGTGGTTTGGTAGGCTGTGGTCATGGTCAAGCCTCATGCTGTAGGTAATTCAACCATGAATTGAATCCCCAGCATGCACTGCTGATAATAACACACATCAGTAAGTGTTGCAAAAAATATGTTTCTTAAAGGAGGTTTACAGTTCTTTGATATATGTTAAAAGAGGAATTGTTAATAACTTATATACCGTGATGTAACATCATGAAACATTTTCATTCATAAAAACCTATTAAATTCACAGAAAAACAGTCTCAAAAGGGACATTATGGTTAAGTTGCACTAATAAAAACCTATGAAATTCAGTGAAAAAACTTTGTTAAAGGCAGGTTAAGGTTAAGTTGCACTAATAGAAACCTATATAATTGAGTGAAAAAACTTTGTTAAAGGGACGTTATGCTTACAAGTAAAACCAAAAAACCCCAGACATTCACCAGTTATGATAAGCTAAGCAACCATAACTCACGCCACCACCACGCACTGCTAAGACTAACACCCAGGACATCAAAGATGACATCACAAGGGGTTGTATTATAATGTTGGTAACAAGATGTCAGGGATGATCTGGAGACCTATCATGAACTACGTACTCATCTAAACAAAACATTATATTGGAGTGTTGTTGTTGATACAGGAACTAAATCAAACATACAAATAGGTGATGGCTGCAGCATGCACCATAGAAGTACAATATTTTGAATCTGGTAATTTTGGAAAGTAATATACTGAATGCTACCATATCAGAGTTTTGAGTAATGTTAAACATGCAATAAATAGCTAATAATTCAAGATTTACTACATACTTGTGTTAGTACAAACAATACATATGAAGACCCACAATGCATACAAATCAGTGGCACAAACAGGGAAACTAAAGTAAGGAAGAAAGAAACAGCATCATCAGAACATGTTAATAAAATTAAAGTTCATCATCATGTATAGAAAATGAAGGGTGTGTTTGAGATCTGCATATTACTCCATATATGTGCACCATGAGCTGAGACAAAACCATAAGGAAAGTAGTTTAAGAACACACAAGAAGGTTAAGATCTCGATTTTGACTGTCAGTGAACCAAACCGCCAGGCTTTGAAATGTAAGTGAACAAAAACAAGTGGCCCAGATATGTGATGTCATTAGTGATGTCATCAATGACATTTGTGATTTAATCTTTTATGTCCTGGTTGTTAGTCTTAGCATTGCACAGTGGTGGTGAGAGTTATGGTTGCATAGCATACATTAACTGGCGAATATCTGGGGCTTTTCGGTTTTACTTGTAACCATAACGTCCCTTTAACGTTTTTTTCACTGAATTTCATAGGTTTTTATTAGTGCAGCTTAACCATAAAGTCCCTTTAACAACGTTTTTTCACTGAATTTCATAGGTTTTTATGAGGGCAGCTTAACCATAATGTCCCTTTAACAACGTTTTTTCTGTGAATATATAGAGAGGAACATGGAGAGTGGCGGGTTTGGTGGGACTAATCGATAAGTAACCTAAATCACAGGGGTGATATGTAATTCAGAGGTTACGTGACACTGAACACAAAGGTGTCCTAGGACAACGTACCACAGTATGCCGTCTATCTCGCTCAAAACAGAGGTCCCAAGTGTAGTGCATGTCCCAGAACACCCTCTTGCTCTCTCAGTACAAAGTGGTAGGCGTCCCTCTGTGCACCTTGTCCATCACCATCTCGGTTCCAGAATGCACTTTACACCACTCAGTGCAAACGCTGTAACAGGCCTTTCTATCACAGAATGCACTATGCTTTGCATAGCACACACTTCCACCAAAGACTACATGTCCCAGAATACATTAAGCATCACTGATCAAATATGCTCGCAGAGGACTTTTCTCTCTCTCTGGTATCAATGAGCTCACACAGAAGGGGGTAGAGAAAACAACTTCAAGGGTGCTTTTGCATTTATAGAGCCTCCGGTGGTAGCTAGAAGGCCAACCACTTTGAGGGCCGGCTGCAAAATGTGGAAGTGCGAAAGCTGGCAATAAACATTGTTCAAGGGTTAACTTGATTTAAGGAAAAACCACAGAGGAGGGAGGCAGATCCAACATACCTTTTAACTCATCTGTTTTTGGAGACTGTCACCCCCCCCCCCACCCTGGGCCACATGTTCACCCTACCAGCACACCACTTTTCTTCAATAGAATTCAGTGGACTCCCCCCACTCAGGTAAACTTTCACTAGCAGCCAAACATTGATTAGTTGCCATTGTCTTCAATGGGATCAGCCACCTCCCACACACCAAGCACTCCTGGTTTCACCCACTTTGGAGAGTCTATAGGTTTAGCGATATGGATGCAAGCGACGATTACTGGCAGAATGTCATTATGATACATGGCAGCTATAAACTACCTGCAGCTGTTGGGGATTCTGGGTATGAAAGGAATTTGGAAATGGGACTGAAAGGGAAAGGCCTGCAGAACCCCTGATCGTGCTGAGGTGCAGTACAGGCCATCATCTGGCACATTTTTCATGAGCACGAAAAGCTTCTCGAAGTGGGATATTTAACGGAGCTGCATTTCATTACTGCAGGATCTTACTTAAATCCAAGATGTACACTAGTGTTTCCCTCACTGTGGTCGAGCAAGTAAGTCGAATTTGTAGGTGTATGCTGTAGAATGGGTCCACACGCATTTTCCATGTGCTAGCGTGTGAGATTTTGCAAAACGAATTTCTATGTTAGTTTATCAGGGCTTTGCAAGACCAACCTCGACAATGGACATCTCATAAAAGCTGTAGGCTGCAAAGGGCCAGGATCACACAATCTATTTGGGGCGGTGCTACCTTTCTGACTCGCTGTAAGTTGGATGGTGTGCAAACCTCGGACCGCATTCCATTGTATTTTAGTTTCACTAATAGTATTTTGCACAGATTTACTTTTGAGTAGTCAATACACATTAATTAGACGGACACAAGCCTCCAGACCAACACTGGCTCACAGTTGGCATAGGCGCTGCGGAGGACATGCTGCAGACCTGACCCCTGGCCTTGAGTCTGTGGCAGACCCTGCCTTTCTTTCCATCTAACTTTTTCGTACCTTCTTTCAATCTCAAAGAGAAAAGGAGAGAAGAAAAAGAACAAAAGAAAGAAAGTACAGGAAGGAAGTGTGAGATAAAGGGAGAGGCAAAGAGAGAAACATGAAACATTGATGCAAAGAAGGGTTGAGAACTGGATATGGAAAGGAAGGAATGACTGGCACCGGCTTGTGGCTGTGCACGACGTCCGCAACATCTTAAAAGTGAAAGTGACCCTGTTTGGACAATAGTAAACCATTCCCACCACCTTTGACTGACACTGCTGCAAAACAAGTGCACAATAAGAGCACCTGTTGTGCAAAATCAGCACTCCATAACATGCTGAGTGGGCAAACATTTTGTGTGATACGGAATGGCGGTAATACATTTGGCATGCACCGGGGTGGACTGGGAACCAAAAGAAGCCCTGGAAATACTTTTCAAACTTGCCCCATATTACATATTTGGCGCATTCAGCAATCACGAAAATACACAATCCGATTTTTCCGAATGAAGGGAGCGAGAGATGCAGGGGTGTACCCTGCTCCCTATGTTCGTTAAAATCGGTATCTGAGGTTGCCGGGGTGTCCCCCGCTTCCACTAGATGGATAACAGTGGACAATGCATTTCTGGAGGAAAAAAAAAGGACCCTGCGGCGGCAGTTCTGACCCACTTTTGGAACAGGGAACCGACGTGGCAGGGGAGGGACGAGTCGAGGCACGGGAAAGAAGTGTGCCACTGAAAAGTAGGAGTAAAGGGGCAGAGGGTATGGGGGATGTGGGAAAAAGTGAGCTACGTGATGACTGCGCTGCACCATTTTTCGGATTCGACGTTTTCATCGTCGAAATTACGACCCACGCAGTGATCACTTAGATCCGAAATCTCTAGAGTTCCCAGTAGGCAAGTCCACCCCTGTGTGTACCAAAAGCAGAGTTTACCTCTGCGGTTTATCTGAATGCGAGTCACAGCGTCCATGCAGAGCTGCATCATATCTGTTAAGGGGAGGTCTATGTAGTGTGGCCTTGTGAAGCCCCCCTTCTTTTCACTGATTGCCCTGCACAGGCCCCACATCAGGCAGTATCAGGTCTGTTTATTAGCCGGCCCAAGGGCGACTCACAGCCCTACCATTCTGCTTATTCATTTATAGGACGTATTTCCAACTCATTTAAAGAGATTTTTCGGTTTAGACTCTAAGGACGCGGGTTCATAAATAATGGAGATCAGAGCACAAACAAAGAAATGATTTCGGCGCATTAAACTACCAATACAATTGGCTGCTACACATTATTCAATAGACTTCTATCTCCGCTGGAAAGTGTCAATCATAACAGCATTTCACGATGGGATTAAGCAATACGCGTGCCGGGCTATTATGCAGAAATCTGGAAATCTAATTAATTCGTAATACTTTGGGCGCCGAGAGCCGGGCTCGGACCTTGCTCTGGGGATACTTACAAGCATGGCGTCGAAATTTGCACATTGATTTAGGAGCAAAGTAATAAAGACGCACAGACCTGCTGACATTTTATGAAGGGAATGCGGTCGGAATACATTTGGCATTTTTAATGACCATTGTCATTTAATAACCAGTGCAAGTTGACCTCCTGTAATTGGTAAAGACCCCGCCGGCTTGATAATAACACACACGAGGAGACCTTTCGGTCAATGCTTCATGTTTGATTTAGTTATCTATTATGCTCGAACAAGTGGGAATTGAAGGCCAGGATGAATTAGGCATCACATGCATGAGAACTGCATCTTTTAATATTGCTGTTTCCTTCCTTAATCTTGGCACTTTCGTGTTTATGGGCCACAATCCCTAAACTGTTCCTCCATGTTGGTGTGGTCAGTGACAATGCTAGCTGAATGGGACGCCCTGCTTTGCATCCCGGACGTTCAGTATTTAGCGGAATGTAAAAAGGTATTGTTTCTATTTCCATTATATCTGTGCCTTGTCAGCGCTCATACGGGCCGACCACAAACTCCATCTCGTCGCATATGGCGATGGAGCACTGGTTTCTGCCTATCTGTTAGTACTGGACACTGGTACGCTGTAGGTTGATGCCCCTTTTATTAGAAAACAAAATAATAGAACAGGCACTGCCAGAGACAAAGCGTTGTGGTTGTTGTGTGTGAAGCACAGCCAAAAAAAAAAAAACAATAATGCCATTTTATGCGTAGTATAGTCACTGCGTGCCAAGATATAACACCACATTTGCCGGTGCGGCCATCATATGTGAACTTCGGCCTTGAATTATCCAAATCCTATTAACATAATGTAACTCTCTTCATAGAGTAGACGTTCACCCGATTGGGCCATCTTGGCACTGATAAGAGTTGTTTGATACCACCCAAGCCGATGGCAATTATTTTATCGACATCAGAAGGAGACATAGCAGCGTGCCCCTTCCAGAATCTGAGCACGTGACCATTAGGCACAGGCTGATCCCTGTAGTGGATACATTGCCACATTGAGCCACAGACCGGCCTTCAAATGCCTGGTTTAGTCACCATATGTTATGTATAGCTTAGCAGGGGGTACCAATATGCCATCCACAGCCTCAAATGCCCCAATAATGCCATCATGTGCCTGGTAAATCACCATGTGTATGGTACAGACTAGCATGACTTGCCATCATATGTCAAGTGCAGTCTGAAATCGCCGGCTATTACAGGGGGTGGAAAGTCCCTGAAAAGATGCCGAGAACCGGAAGAGCCTTCCCTTCCATCCCCTGTACCAGGAATCTCACAATAAATGCACAAATGCCATTTTAGGATTTAAACATGTTTTTTCAAAGGGCACACGTCTCACAGTGATTTAATAAATTTAACTGACCCATCAGTTTTCAAGTAAATCTTGTATTTTCGAAAGTTGCATTAAAATGAACGTTTCAGCAACTGATAAGTAGTTTTCCTTTCAAACTCTGTGTAGTTAAATTTAGCAAAAGTACTGTCAACTGTTTTATTTCGGGCAATTCAAGGCACAGATTAAGTGATATCAGCTAATCATTTGCGATCCATAGCCAAAGGGTGGCTAATTTTTCCCCCATATCTGCCACTGATAGCTGTCTTCTAATAAAACACAGTTTACATTGTCTTGCCCCCCCTTTCCCCTCAGGTAGTCTTCGCCCTTCTCTTTCCTTAGGATAGAGCAAATTCAACTGGGGTATGGAAAGCGTGAGCTGCCCCCCACCCCTCCCCTTCAATTGCAATTGTAAGGACCAGAGATTTTGTAAACTTTTTTTGAGAGTACGTTTTGAATGTACATCAAATTGCCAAATCTTGAGAAATTGGGCAGCACGACAATGGGTGATAGGAACAGCAGATCACCATGAAATGACAAAAACTACACTGCCATGAACCAAACATATCAGAAAAGGAAATGACAATGCTCATATCTTCTAGTAGCAAAGGATTGTTGAAATTAGGATTTTGAAGGTGCAGAGATGCAATCAAATCTTCCCAGAGAGATGGTCGCTCGGCTTCTAACACATCAAACATCAAAAAGAAACGATTGCGATTGTTCACAAGTTATCCGGCTTCCAGGAGACAGTTAAGTTAATTTCTCCTTCTTTCAGTGTATGTGGCAGTGTGGCATCATACCTCTCTGATACAATATGAAAGTAAGAGATCTGATTACTAAGAATAGGGTCCTAGCTATCACCCCTACAGGCACCAGCAAGGCTGTCAGTGAAGATTTACAGTCTGATTCAGGGGATTATTTGCGTGAAAAACGCAGATTTGCGTGCCTTTCTGCCTGAAAATCCCTGTTTGAAGTATGGGGATTTTCGGGCAGAAAGGCGCGCAAATCTGCGTTTTTCAAGCAAATAATTCCATGAATCAGGCAGTCAGGATTGAGTAAAGACCCCAAATGATGAACGGAAAAAAACCCAGCTGGGCTCAGGGTAAAATACCTGTGAATAGAGAGAAATCCCTATTGGACCATTCATCATCTAGTCTGTTAGTTATTGCAATAAGGTTTGCACAATGATCACAAAATGTATTTGCAAAAAGATGTGTTTTATTTATTTATTTACAAGAGCCAACATGATTAATAAAACCATTATTCACACATTCATTCAAAATAGAGCAAAAATCCCACGTTTGAGACTTTCATACATACTCCACATGCATTCAGATGGTCAGTGTCTCCGAGAACCAATTAGGTTCTCCTTATTAAGAGGTCAAAAAGATAGAGAAAAAACAAAACAGGTCCAAACATCACAATGCAGCAGCGTCAGCCAGAAACATGAAGGGGCTCTAACCGAAGTAACTCATGTTCAGTCTTTATCTTAAGAAGCAGCTCATCAGCTGCGAAACTGGACACAATGTGGCTCTGACACTGATCTGTGGCCACAAAATCCCAAAATGAAAATGTCTCTCATTAAAGACTACTGCTAATGATTTGTGAAATTCAGGAGTGCTGCCCGCAGTGCTAACACAAACACATGCTAGAATCACAGGCATGTCCCAAAACAAACATCCTTCTTCCTATTTTAGTAATCTGGCACATTTCCACAGTGTTCCTAAATGTCTAGGGTTTTTAAACCCTCTGGATGCAGACTTTTGCCTGATGAGGGGTAAACAGCCAGTCTTGCTGCCAGTGCTTAAGGCTCTCTGGAGGGAAAAGGACAGCAACAGTCCGGTGGTCTGAGTTTTGCTGCACCTGGCTACTGCTTTCAACACCATTGGTCTGCCCATGCTAGGGGAAAACAGACGTGAACTCCCTGCTCACTGTCCTCAGAGAGGCACAGCTACACCTCCCTGATGAGGCCCAACAAGGCTGAAACACGTGTATGGGGTTGCTGTTGGTACTCTTGTTCAGAAGGGAATTGCCATATCATTTTGGTGCTGGATTGCCCATGTGGGCGGGATAAAGACTGATATGCAAATGGCTATTTCCCATCTGTGAAAGGTACAGTGAGCAAAAAGCGATGGCTGCAAATCATCAAAGTGGGGGAAAACCAGAGAACAGGTTATCATGCCATGTTCTTCCGGGAGAGGGGCGCCTGCTACCTTTTTTGAAAATATATATATATATAGGAGTGGGTGAACTATGAACGATTCCACTATGTATTTTAGCAGAGCTGGACTAGAAAAGGAAGGCTTTTCCAGTGTGTTGCAGTGAAAATCAATTGAATTACAGAAGCGAATTAAAGAAGGCCGCTCTGGGACGGAATGATCAGATGGTAGCTACTAACGTGTGAAAGAACAAACTCCTGTTCAGAAGACGGGCACGAAACACATGAAGACGTCAGAGGTTCATTAAATAATAGTATTTTAAATGCGCCAAAAGCTGAACACCATAGTCTTCAGTCACGTGGAGGGTGGAATATGGACAATTGTGTCGTACTACGCCTACGCAAGGAGATAGAGTATGTTATAATCCCTTTTATTCTCAGGCATGAAGAACATACTCAAGGCCAATATTTAAAGGGTTAATCGACTGGCAGAAAGCATTGTGATGATGGATAGTATACTAATTGGTGGGAAGTTATGATCAAGACCAACCCACCAGCAGCTGGAGGCCAGCCTGCGTGCTGCTGGCATATGTGGAAAAGTACTGACGGATGTAAGGGTGCCAACCAATTATAGAGGGCCACGTAGTAAAGAGCCCTATAGTTTGTGTAACCAATGGGACTTTGTGTATTTGATGACATTCATAGTGACCTGTTTGAGGGGAGGGCTTAGTTGCCCCACCTGATACTAGATACCCTATCACTCTCTTAGACCAGTATGGAACTTATACCTAGATGTTCCCTTAGACCCAATTACTTTCTCCAGTACGTTTTTGTAGTTTGCCACGTAGGATGATGTCAGCAAGGACAAGGTTTTACTATATAAGATGCTTTTTAATAAGATTTGTTGAGAGAATACGATCGAACGTCCGTTGATGTCTGTTGTGACTCCCTGTTTTAGACAACTGCAAATAAAACAGCTTTGATTTGCCAACTTCCTGAGTTAGTTTGATTATTGATATTTGAGTATTTTCTGCATCCCCATCCATCTCAAGGTATTGCTGCCTCATCTTAAGGGGCTGGGTCGAGCACACCGGTTCACACCAATGAAAAAGTGGTCCACAGTTGCAAATGGCAATTCATTCCTTTTGTGACAGACTGTTTGAGTAGTACCCAAGGGAGAGGATTCTAATAAAATGTGATGCAAATTGTGAATTTTAAAGAATAATTTATTCAGTAACACTGGTAAAAACGACTAGCTTCATGGTGAAGTAACCTATCAAACTGGCCCACATGGGCGAAAAAAGTGGGCTACTTTGACCAACATTTTGCATTTTGGGTTCGGGCATTGCCCTATTGACCTATTGGCCAGTCGAATAAGGACAGGATAAAGGACATTGAGGGGTTGTCATTTAAGCACCCCAAGACTGAAATGGGGCTGGCACTTCCGTACCGCCATGCTAGCCGTGCTGCTATTAAGATTCGCCAATCAGAGTTGCATACAGCATCTACAAAAAAATAACAGGGCTCTGGGCTTGCCCAGGGCTCACATAGCTGCTTAGATGACCCTTGCAAAACTAAGAGAAGCCCAGGCATAAGCCTGTTGTGCCGTTGTGCCATTGTACCGGGTTTTACCATTCTTTCTCGGTGAAAGTGGAGGACAGTGTGCAGGAAAATGCGGTATCTGTAATCAAGGCACAGTTGCATTTTATTAAACAGTTCCACAGTGACTCTCGGGATAACACAGTTGTTTCTCCTAAAAACCAAAACACACATTACATATGAGTGATTATTATTTGGTTCTACGATTTTTCCTCGAGGCAATTTGCTTGATGCCCACATGTTGGAGTTTTATTTGTACACATTTCACCTCAAATAAATGGGGTTGGGGTGACCACCTGCAGATCCCTCAACATCCACCGACCTTAATAAATACCTAAACCCAACCCCCATCTACCTATGCAGCGAAATGTGTAAAAAATAAATAAATAACAAATGGGCCTCAGACAAAAGGGCCTGTGAGTAAATGGGCATGAAGGAATTATTGTAAATAGTTGCATTTCGAAATCACTTTTGTTCACCCCCCAAAAGAAACCCCCATTCTGCAATATGTTATCAACATCCACCCCTATCCTGTTAAACATACTGTCACAGCCAAGAGAATAGCGCGGTGTCGGTCCATTGTTTTGCCCAAATCACCCGGCAAGTGCTCGCTCTCCTTGGAAGTCAATGAGAAGAAAAAAATGAACACGTCTTCCCAACCAAATTAGGTTGACCTAGGCCTAGCAGGATATCAGGCGTAATAAACCGCGCGTGTTAACCACGCAGCATATCCTTCTCCCGCTCTAGGCCTTGGACCAAGTGGCCTGCAGGGACCAATCAAAGGCAGTTCCTGAGCGGCTCCGTCAATGTCTGACAGAGAGCCATCATGTTTCCTTTGCATTAATGCTTTGCCATCACATTGCATTTCTTCTTATGGATGGGCCGCCTTATTCAAAAAGACAGTCCTATTTCCATGCTAGTTCCGGGGATGCTGTACCTGTCTTCCCCGGCCCGCCTCCAGCACGGCTCATGAGGAAAGGTGAAGCGGCACGCAATTCCATGTTTATGATTACCGCCCTGCGCACATTTCCCGAGAAATTATGCATGCTGTCCTTTCCTTGGCGGGAAGAAGAAAGCGAGCCAGCGTAGGAGCGGGAAAGAGAACAAATAGCTGTGTCTCCACCAAGCTACCATGCCGCCTCCCTCTGTGAGTGTCCTTGGGCCCATTCCCAGTCTAGTGTACAACAGGACACACGTGCTCATGAAGAATACATTAGCAGGCCAGAGGGAAGACCTGTGGATTTCTGCCTGAACAACAAACACGTTTCAGGAAATTCCCGAATGTTACTGCTTCTGGACAGTGTTGCTTTTTCGCACAAGTGACCAGATGTGAGCTCAGGCATCTACTGTGCAATTATCAGGTCACGTGCACAGGTGCGGAGGACTCCCCGGGACTCACCTGCTGCAGCCTCTATAGCTGCAATCGCTTTCCCTTATATGAAGATCAAGCCCTGGTTTGAGGGTGTTCTGTGTGTGCTATTCATTAATAAAAGGGTATTTAGGGGAAACTCTCCTGACACACAAGAAAAAGTAAAATCCTGATGTCAGGGTCATTGGCCACATGCTATTTCTGCAAGATAAACGCATAAACACCTTTGTAGGCAATAACACTTCCACAAAATATGTATTTGGTTTTGTATTTGTTTATGAATGCACCCACTTCGCGTGAATTACACTTGCTCCCTATTCCGGCAAGGATCTTGTTTAAAATCACAGTCCTCAGCTGCAAGGCAGCCACTGTCTGTACACCAGTCTACCTGATGGGCAAAATAAAACAATAGGCAGCACACGGTCAAATCACAGTCAGACCATTACCAGGCTGGAAACTCGACTGGTCCGCAAGGAGGAAACTAGGAAACTGTCTTTCTCCTGCTACGCTCCGGTCCTCTGGAACACCATCCTGGTTGCACATTTCAGACTGCCCCAAGTCTCCTTCAGTTTAGTAAACAACCAAAGACTTTGCTCTTACAACACCACCTTAGTGTAGCCTACATTTCTGCTATCTTGTGCACAGCTGTTGATCGTACTGTGATAATTATTACTAATATTTGCTCAATGACCTGTTCAGTGCTCTGTTCCTCCTGAGCTAGTTTTGCATTATAACATATAATAATAATAATAATATAATAGCAGAGGCAGCTCTATGTTAAAGTTCCTTTACATAACAGCATTGTTTGATTGAGTGATGTATATCAGGTGATGAAGGGCTAAGACTAGGTGCATAAACCAGGGACAGGGACTGCAGGACATAGCAACACCTTAACGATTGAGAGCTGAAGGCAGTAGTTACATATCAACAAACTATGGGATGATGCATCCCTCTGGCATGGTAGGAGCTCCACATTGTTGTTGTTTGGGGTAAACAGCCGGAAACTGAACACTCATCAAAAAATGTAAGAGCACCATAGCGCATGCCATTAAGCACTGAATGTAATGTGGAAGCTGCTGAGCATAATGTGATTAATCAGTGATGATTCCTCCCATAAACCTGGTCTGGGACCCTTCTCATGCGGCCTGGGAAAGGCGCTTCCTGATCCCGACCCTGGGATGCTGTACTGCAGGAGGATCACATTGAAGTTGGGGGGAGCGTAGGCGAGGAAGACTGGGATACCACCTGTTTAACTTTACCCCTAATCCCACACTTTTGATGGCTGTTTGCCAAACAGCAGAAGTCAAAATAACTTACTTTGTTGTTGGGCACTATGAGTCCCATAATCCTGCATGTACTGAGACGAGGAAGAGGGCTGAAGAGGTATGTTGTAGCAGTAGTCAGGTAATTAAGCCTAACAGACCACACCCGAAGGAAACTGGGAGGCATAAAAGGCCCCCTCAGGTGCAGGCAATCAGAAGGAGCTGGAACTGTGACTGGAGTGCGTGCCGTAGTAGCAGAAGTAGAGAGTAGAAGGCATGGAGCAAGCAAATCAAGCAGAAGTGGGGGAACCAGAGAGATGCCAGAACATGGATGCAGCAGATTTCACCTGCTTGTTCTGAGAGGGTCCTGTTCCCCCAAGCTCTGAAGGGCAGAGGTTGCAGAGCGGAAGATGTGCAGGAAAGCTGTCTTTCACCATGTGAGCCTGATTGCCATGGATGCCATGTGGAGAACGTGTCGGAGACTGAAGCGAGGAGCTGTGGGTAAGTCACAGGAGTGAGAGTGGCTACTTAAACATGTGGCCGGACTGGGGACACCTTCACAGAGGAAGGGATTTTGTCCCTGTAAAGCCAGAGCAGTAGAAGCTGTGGCAGAAGTCGTAGAAGTTGTGCGACCCGCAGAGCAAGGATTGCAGAAGCCAGTGAGTGAAACCTGGCATTCTGATTCTTTGCGTGAGCACTGCCGGCAACAGTATCCAGTTTCCTATTCACTCGCGTATAGTCAGAAACGAGATGAAGCTGTTTGTTGAAGCTTTAATAGGGGAACAATAGAAAAGTAGCAGTGGCGTGCATTGGGTAATTCCTTGTTACTCGCGTGTAGAGCAAACACTGCTGAAGATCATTGTTACATCCTTAAAGACTGTAACACTTGTGAAGAAGTGGTTGCATGTCTCTTATTAAGAGGAATGAACGTTGCAAAGAGCATTGCTGAATATCTAACATTGAGGTAGACCATTGTTAAAACCTTTAACCTTTGAAAGCTATATGAAGTAGTGGTCGCGTGTGCCTAATAGTAAAGCAAGACTGAATTATATCCTTTGCATTCATGCGGGCACACCTTTCTTATTAACAAAATTATGACATGAAAAAGTGTACCTACACTTGAAGAGAAGAGCAAGCATTGCCCAAGCCAAGAGTCTCCCCATACCAAGAATGAAAAAAAACGTTCTCATAACCAAAAAGCAATATACCAATTACTGTGAACCCAATAACAGTGCTACGTTGCCTAAGATACAAGTGTGCAAGCATTACCCAAAGCCAAGAGAGTGGCACCAACGCTTTTGGGTAATCACTTGGGCTAACCTTTGGCAAAGAGGTGAAGGTAAAGATTATTTTGAAGTTGACACAACCTATATTGCCAAAGACTGTGAGAAGTTGCTTCATAAAGGCAAGACCAGGTTGTTACTGTGACAGACAGACAAGAAGGCAACGTTCTGCCCCTTTTTGAAGGGAGATGTTCAGAGGAAGGGAGCCTTGCATACTTGAAGGTGCTGAAGTCCTTTAAAGTGAATCTTGTCAAAACCTTTCTTGAATCATAAAGTACTGAATTTGTGGTAGTAGTCCAAAGTACAGAAGCTTTGGTGGTATATCTAGTGGTCAGTAGATGCAATTTTTCAAGGTCCTAAATGAAGTGGAGTACTATGAGGCAAAGGAGACTGTCCTCATGGTAAACTTAAGTACAAGTGAAGTTGTTGAAGCACTGTAAATTCATCATGACAAATATACCTATTGTGATTTATAATACTTTAACTAATGACATTCTAACTGTTTACCAAGGACAAAGTCTACTTGCTGCATCTTTTGTGAACTGTGGCACATCTTCTTGAATTACTAGAAGTGGTGACAACGCATCATGGCTGGGATTATCATTGGTGCTGTTCTGAGGAAGTGGAAAGTCCATATTTCATCAAGGAGAACAGATTTGCTATTGGTGGAACTTTGGTTAACACAACTTTACTTTGACATTGAAATATCAATACCTGATTTTAGACTGTCCTACCTACACAGATTGCATTATTCTTTCCTTCGGTGGAACATTGAAACCGAAGTACTTTGAATCCTGGGGAAGGGAACTGACCCAGGTTATTGAGAGGGTTTTCCGAAACTGTGAACATTGTTTATGTTATTTGAATTGCTATATATTTTCTTTATGTATTTGTTGTTTAGTATGAGGGCCAGACATCCTGTGTTAGAGTGTTTCCCTTTAGCTTTGGTTCAGCAGGGAAATCCTCAGCAGAGTAGGGATAGTGAGGCATTTTTACTCAATTTATTCTTTAAATAAAATGGCATGTTATGATAATCATCAAACATCTGTCCACCTCGCGTTACTGTTCCTTGACAATAAAAATGGTGTATCATGCATCATCATGCAATATGCCATGTAATGCAATGTGCTGCGTGTGAGAGGGTGTCAAGCGTTTTCCAGCCTTATAGATCTCCATGTGCCTTGCACCCGATTAATATTGTTAAAATTGCCTGTCGGGGTCCTACGATGATTTGCTGCATCTCTTCTTGTGAGGGTGTTTGGGCCCTACCACAGAGTCTGCTGAGCGTTGACTTGGGCCACTGAGCTAATGGTTTTTGCCGAGGTCCCCCTTGCCTCTTTCTCAGTGCCCTGCCATTAGAGGCCTCAGTACATGTTCTGTAACAGTGAAAGGGAGGGCGACGTTGGTCTTCACTCATTTCAAACCCCCCCATGAATGTGATGTCGTTGTACCACAAAGACTGTCACATTTGGTATTACAGAAGAGATGACTCAGCCTCATCTTCAATGTTAATGTTCCTGTTGTACTGTTTTTCGGTAGAGGAATTTGAATGTCAAGGACAGCTTTTCCTTATCTATAAATTTTTTCCAGGTTATACATGTTTAAGTCTCTCTCTTAGTGCTTTCTTTAAAAAAAAAGAAAAAGGTACAATTTTCCTTGGGCATCTTTGGAACGGCTCCCGTCTGTTTTTGCTCTTCTGAAGATGTACCCCTCAGAAGTAATGAAAGTACTCCAGGTTTGCACAGAGACATTTGGCTGGTGCAAAATGTTTGCTAGCTGGCAATTGTTCCGTGCTGTGATACCGCTATGCTTAACAATTCTCATTTTACTTAAATTCATCTTTGCAAAGTTACCTTTTTCTGGTACCTGTATTTTCCCTTTTCAGGGGCTACAAGTCTAAGTGAAATGCCAAGACTAATGGTTAAAGGTGACAAGCAGAGCATGAGCAATGTGATTTTATTTTACTTCATTGTGTCACGGTTACATAAGTTAACCTTTTATGAAATTACTACCCTACCAATGAAAAGGACACAATTGAGAGAGCACAAAATTACAATTAGAGGAACTATTACATTTAGAGGAAACCTTTTGTTTTAAAGGAAGTTCTATAAAAATCACATAACACAGTTGACAATTTCTTTACACATAAATCAAATATTTCCATATAGAAGTAATAAAAGTAAAGAAAATGCAATAAATAAAAACCGTCATCCCAAAACCTTACCTAGTTAATCCAATATCAATACTGCAAGAGTCATTGGGGTCTGATGTCCACTGATTAGGCATTCCCAAAGTTGATCCATGCACGACCAGCGAGGATCATGTATAAAGTTCCCTGCATCAATGATTTATTTTGCGCAAATACAAGACATGATATTACAAGGTGCTATATAGTTTGAATTTCATTTTTTACGTGAATTATTCTGCATTCACAATATTAGCAACAGCCAAATCCCAGAAAGAAAACTCCTGAACACAATGCAAATCCACCTTATTCAAATGTGCTTTAGTGTCCACAAAAGAAAGTATACCTTTGTAAAAGTTTGCGTTAAAGAGAAGCATTCAAGCACTGCTGTACTGTACTATGGTTCAGTCCTCATAGTTCCCCCCAAATTACCGCCAGGCAAACCTTTTTGTGCCGCCCAAAAATGCTTATGGAATTTGGTACTTGATGCTTCAACATTTCTCCTGCATTTAGGAGGCTAATTCTCTAACATCACCATCACTGCCAGCATAGCCATTGAAGCTATTCCTCTTGAATTTTGCCATGCTTACCTTTTCTGTCTAACCCCTATGAAAAAAAACTAGCTTTAAGGTTATTTTAGTAGCATTACAAAGAGAAGGGTTTGCAAAACTTCAGTGGGCCAGATTCTCAAAGCTTTTTTTGTGCAAGTGAGGAGAGCAGCCCAATTTATAAAGGGCATATGAATGAGCGTACATTAGATGCTTTGCATGTTGGCTTTGAATGGCTTGCGCAAGATGCTAAAAATACAATTTGAAAACAAGTAGGCTGAAATGGCACCCTTGGTTCCATCCCCTCAATATGTCAAACTAGAAGAAAGAATTTCTGCTTTTGGTACGTTGGGTGAACACCTTTTTATACAGTGACCTGTCACCACTACTACAGGCTATGTCTAAAATCATTCTTTCCTTTGTATACGACAAGAATAACAATTGTGAAAAAGGAATACTGAGTTTGTCTTTATGCCAATGACACCCACCCTGGAAGCCTGCTGAACGGTGTGAATACTTTCTCACCCACAGGGGCACAACGTCCTTTCATCGCAGGATGTTTTTACCGTGATTTTTTTAATGAAAAAAATTCTTCACATTTTTAGGGGGGTTATACAAATATATGTTTGGGGTGTGGGTGTTTGAAAATAGCAAAAACAATTAAATGGGGTGGAGGCTGGGGGTGAAGCCCACCAAAAACGAAAAATAAAAATTCGATGAGGTTTTTTGGTAAAAATATACATGGTAAAACCCCCCATGAAAAAACATCCCACAATGAAATGACATGGAACCAAACCTCCTTACCAGCCTAACCTTTGTAATATAAATGTGTAGAAAGCACGTGCCTCCAAATGGAGTATGTTGGCATCATCAAAACTATTGAAAATCATTTTGGCTTAGAACCAATAAAATATTACTTATAAAATCCCAATTGTAGGAACTCTTGCTTTAATTAGACAGCTAGGCGCAATCAACCTGACATACCCATACTTTCTCCTTTACTTACTGCCTGACTAGTGCCTAACAGTCAATGCTGGGTTCTGCTGCCAGGCTAGACCACTTTTCTCAGAAACTAAAGTGTACATGTAAACAATTATTAAACACAGAGGTTAGGCACACTGGATGTTGTCCACTCCCATCATATCAATTTAATATATATTTGTGTCTATGTTTAACAATGAATGTAAGGCCCACATTTTCTTGCATATTTAGCTGGTTTCAATATGAAAAATACATTTGATTCACCCCATGAAACATAAGTATTTTGGTTATTGTTATTATATTTGTGAAATCAAATAAAATTATTTTTGTAGATGTGTGTTTAGGTTGCCCTTGAAAGGAAATGTGAGATATGATTGGAGATAGGATGTGTTGATGCAAAGGATAATTGTGGAGTAGCCAGTAAAACTGAGTTGTGAAATGTCTGCCCTAGGCGCCTTTCTTAGTTAATTATGCTGGCCATGGACGGCGGAAAACTTGGTCCTCTCCCTTCTGGAGATTATATCCCAACTAATGAACCCTTATTAAGTGTATGCAGATGAAATAGTTTTATTTGATTATACTCCAATTGTCTTACAATGACACTGTGTGCTGTTAATGAATATTTTAAGAATTTGAACTTGATGATGAATATTGATAAATCAAAAATGTTAGTTATGAATGCCAGAAGGATGGGTAAAGGTAAACAGATGACTAATTTGTTTAAGTGATCAATAATGGGCCAGAGATTGGAGATGGTGGGCACCTTTAAATATCTTGGCGTGTTATTAACTGTAAATAAATAGAAGCACACTTTGTCATTGGCTTTCAAATTCAGCAATATTGTCGGCAGTAACGCAATTGCATCAATTGGATAGTACATTTGGTTGGTTTTTCCGTTGACTCCAGTTATCAGTTGTTAAATGGAATGATGATAGACCAACCTCAGGAAAATGTGTGGGGCTAATCCACACACATTTCCCTATGAAATAAGGGAAGATCGGCACAATGGAACGAAGGCACGAGATAGCAATTCCCAAGACGCAAGCAGTATACTAGATTAATTTAAAGTTTCATAAGGGCACAAACAACCTTTTGATGGCCATGTGCAGTACAACAGTAAGCCAAACGACTCTATGAAGAATAAACCAATAGTGTCCCCAGTGGCAACAGAAAACATGACCCACACATTAATATTAATTAGAACCTCAATAAATAGAAGCTATGTCTATCCTAAGCATGGTTCCATTGCATTTGACCCATAATTGGAGAACACTGGACATTGATTAGAAGCAAACACAGATAGAACACCTGCTGTACTCACTAAACACACGCATAGATATGAGATGCCATACAAGGCCAAGAACAAAGGGATTACCCAGTCTCTTGGCCTGAGAATGAGGGATGGTAACTTTTAATTTGAAGAAGACCAGCCCCTGGGCCTCTCCTCCTACTCTATGTCTTGCTCATATCCTGACGACCTTTCAACTGTCCAAGGTTGGTTAGCATTGCGTCAGTCTATCAAATGCCTTACAGTCATGCCGCCCATCAAATAGCATGTCAACCAACGCCTTGTCTTGAAGATGGTGTAGTTTAACTTTTAGCAATATAGGGGTGGTTCCAGGTGGAGCCATCAGTTATTTGTAACCCAATAAAACGTTGAATTCTTATGGAATCTATATATAGCCAAATCCACTAACCTATCCCTGTAGGTTTCGTAAACTGAGATTATGTTATGACTTTGGCGATGCCGAGTTTGAAGTATTTAAGCAATTGTTTTTAATCATAATGTTGAGAGCAGCGAGACTTGAATGCTTGTATGCTTTCTTGGCTTTGTTCCAATGTAAAAAAAGTTGGGTTTTGACGTGCACTTTGTCTACTCCGTCATTAAGTCTGGTTTGGATTGACTCCAATTCCTCTGGGCCTATCTGGGATTTTGGGGCCACCTTAACACTGTTGTTGCATGTTATATTTGCAAATGATCTGGTATGTGTAGTACTTTCTGTTACTGTAACTGCCAAGGTAGCCTTTCTCATTTAACTTTAAATGTTTTGTCGAGGGCTGGGTTCAAAGGATGATTAAAGTTGGCACGATTATGTATGGGGTTGATAGTTGAAGTATTTGGTCTAAGGAGGACTAGTCATCACTGCTCAGGCCATAAAATCTGCAATGTTGCCTTTTAGCATGTGCACAACTCTGGTAAGCCACCTCCAACAGCAATCAGTTATATGTTTCAATGCTTACCTTTGCTTTCTTAGCTATTATTATTGCTGTGCCGCTGATTGTTGAGGTTTGCCCAGAAGAGCTTTCTTAGTCAATTCTTCCAGATTTCAACAGTTCATCTACCTCTGTACGATTCAATGTATCTTTGCTTTGGGGCATCCCCCAAGCCTCTCCTTCCCGATACTATTACCCCTACCCTAAACCCCATACACCCCTTTTAGCCCCATTCCTCCCTATATGTTTTGAAGAGTTTTTTCAAAGTAATTTCTTAGTTAAAAATCACTTCGAAAAAATGTGCGCCTGTAAAACAACTGGATACCCTCTGTACATGAAAGACAAGTCTCCTGTAGCAGACAAATATAGGATTTTCCTCTATAGAATCTCCTTCTGCACTCTTAATGTTATAATGCCATGGTCCATCAACGTCTAAGGGTATAAGGTTGATGCGTTGAAACCCACTATCTAAATTCTAGCAATTTCTGCCATCAGTTCTGATTCTTCCATTCTATGGCATTAAAGAATTGTTGGCTCAGTCATCCTTCCTACAAAACCTGCTTCTTTCCTTAAAGTGTGTACTCGACTCTGCTCCGGTGCTACATTTATTTTAGACTTCGACTGCAAAGATAGACTAAGTTATTTCTTCATTTTTCCTTTCTCATCCTTATTGAAATGCTTCCCTCCTCTATGTCATTATTCCCAAAACCATGAAGCAAGCTTTGCACACAGAAGCCTCTTTGAAAGAAAGTAGCCTGTATCCATGTGCCTCCATCTGCCTCACATCTCACTATTCAGGATCTTTTTGAACCCTGGGGCATTCTTTTCAAACAGGCTTCAATCTAACACTAGCCACAGAGTCAGTCATCAAGACATGTTCAAGAATCTTTGCTTGACTTAATATGTCAAAGATTTGATGGCCCTGATTTTCTCAATCTTTCAACAGACCTGGACACCATAGACTATACCATCTTTCTCATTCTCCTTGCAGAGAATGGTATCACTATTGAATACTGTCTGTACTGTTTTTGTTGTTGTTTGTCCTAGATAGTGTTATATTTTGTGGTGAACCAGAGGAAAAACTCAGACTCAAGGACATACTTTCAAGGGTTTTATTCAACTCAAAAGAAAAATACCAATCTAAGGGCCTCATCACGACCTCGGCGGTAACACCGGCGGTATTAGTGCGGGGGCTATTAGCGTGACCGCCATAGCCCCCGGCGCTAATAGCGCGGGATCACGAGATGGGCGGACTTGGAAGTCCCCATTCCCCATTGAGCCCATTTGAGAATGCCCCATTCCCCATTGGGCTCAATGGGGAAATTTCGCGCTCATACCGCCGGCGGATTTCCCGCCGGCGGTATGAGCGCAAATTCTCGGTGGATTTCCTCCCAGCTCAGAGCTGGGGAGAAATCCACCGAGGCCCTGATTCGGCAGACCCTTAAATGCGGCGGTAATAGCGCTACCGCCAGATTTAAGGGTTACCGCCAAACTCGTGATGAGGCAGAAAGAATATTACTAAAACAGAGTTTCCTTCCTATCAACTAAACTCAGGGTGCTCATCTACAGTCAAAATAAAAGTAGTCCTCAATCCAAAACGTATTAGTTAACTGGCCCTACCACTTTAAGAAAACCTAAAAAACAAGCCAGGCAGTAAGCCCTCTATTTAGACTACTTTAGGCCAGTGCCACTCTGGACCTTAGGGCTTTTTCTGGATTATGTATCAAACGTCCAATGTTTGTTCTCTGCAGGTTATTAAGAAAAAGATCCAAAATTCTTCCTTTGGCCACTCAAAGAAAAAATAAAGTCTTTAAATAAATAAAATATCTCAATTTCCTTATGTGGAGGGACGCTTCCCTAAGTTGTCTCCACCAGTTGGATCACCCTCATTCTACTAATTTTATACAAAGGATGCTTCCAAGTTCCCTTTGTCTCTGTTCTTGGTTTGACTGATTGGACCCTGCAGGCCCCCTCTGATTTATATGTTGTAAAGTTTCACTCTCCTCAATAGGGCTCTCCAGACCCCTCGTGCCCTGTGGCTTTTATAGCTCTTGGGGCTCTCTCTGGCATCTGCCAAAGTCCAATATTCAGGTTTCTAGGGCTCCCGTAACCCTCTTAGATATTCTCTCTCTCAGGATCTGACTGACCCATATGTGGTTTTATGCCACTTGCTTCTCCTTCCCCTTTGGGGCTCCTGTCGGTTCACCTCCCTCCACCCTGGGCAACCCTGGTACCTTGACTGACTTTTGGTGTGCTCCAGTGGGGTAGCGTCTCATAGGGAACGATGCCGTTCTTCACCCTCTTTCATGTCTCCATTCAGCAAACGTTTGGCTTCCTTTCTCTGCCTGTTTCAGTGCTTTCCTTCTCTGCAGTTCAAGGATTGAAAACGGAGGGCTTGCTACTGTATCGCTCTCTGGTCTTGGTGCTGGTACACGGGCCCCGAGAACACCATGTCTGAAGTGTGGTCGCACCACCCAATAAGACTGGGTTTCTCCCATCTTCACCTCTCGGGTGCTTCACTTGTCCACGTTGGTTTGGCAGCATCTCTCTTCCACATCTCAGTCTCTCCATGCCACTGCTAGCTCCATGACACAGCACGGCTCCGCTACTCCAGGACATTCTCACATCAAAGGTTCACCCCTGCATAGGATTTCTCATTAGCCATTCAAGGTTTGTTGTCTCTATATTCCAGCTGCAGTACTTCCAAGTGGCGTGTTGATCCACATCAGCTGTTGGGTTCATGGGAATTCCAGCATTACCTTGAGCCAATGGTGTGGAAGCAATGGCAGTATGTTTTGGATTCCAATCAATAGCTATAACATCAGTCTTTTTTACTCCGATATAAGCAGGCAAGGTGTTTGTTACAGGGAGTTCAAGATAAGAACTGGAGTCCTTGTCGCCTCAAGAGGAGTCACTCTCAGTGAGGTTCACTTTTCCCAGACCCCTACGAAGGGTTTTTCTGAGTGGGCTCACTTCCCTAGACTCAAAGGGGGTTGCTCCTCCCAGGAAAGAAGGGACAAATTCCCTAGATTCATCACAATTTGTATCATGGTTGTTTATGATCATTTATTGTTCTGTGTCTTTATGTAGTGCCACAAAAATGGTTGTCCCTGTATGCTTAATAAATACTTTTGTACTATTGCTTATGAATATATATGGGCAGGCGAAACACAACTCAAGGCAAAATCAAGATTTAATCCTGTTTTTAACCCAGGGAGCCATGTCAAAGCCTTTCAAGATCTAGTTATCAGTGATCTAAAAAAAAATAAAGCATAGATGTCGCAAATCTGCCAACAACTTAACCCTTGTCCAACATAGCACCATTCAGCATCTGGCAGCACAGACCGATATCATTATTAAACCATCTGATAAAGGTACAAATATAATTACCATTGACCGTGACGGCTATATTCAAGAGCCGGATAGACAATTACATGACAGAAAATGCCCTGCCTTATTAACTGAGAATCTTTCGGTAAACATGCATGAGAAACATGGGAATCTGTTGCTAACATGGAAAGAGAAAAACATATTGGACGATGATGTGTGCACATTTTTACATCCTAGATTCCCTATTTTCCCCACCATCTATTTTCTGCCTAAAGTCCATAAGAGTTTAAACAGACCCCCAGGCAGACCAATAGTGACATTATGTGGGGCTCTGATGAAAAGCAGCTCGAAATACATGGATGAAACTCTTATGCCCTTTGTGATTGCACTACCTTCCTATTTGAGGGATACTAAAGACTTTTTAAGTCGGGTAGAGGGGATACCGTGGGAATCAACTTATCTGCTCACAACATTGGACGTAGTTTCCCTGTACACATTTATAAAACATGCAGATGGACTCAAAGAATGCCAACACTGCCTTTATACCAGATCTATACCAGATCTATGAACTTTTTATAACATGGCCAAATGATTTTAGAAATGATTAATCTTTACCTAACCAATAACTGTTTTCTTTTGAACAAAGAATATTTCATCCAAGTGAAGGGAACTGCTATGGGCACGACATTCGCCCCTTTACGCAAACCTCACCATGGGCTGGTGGGAGAAGTTTGTGGTGTGGCATCCCAGTAACAACAGATATACAGCCAAAATGGTATTGTGGCTACGTTATATTGCCAACCTTTTTATTTTTTGGGATGGTACTAGCATTGAGTGGCTGAACTTTGTTAAAATATTGAATCTTAATGAGTTAAACTTGAGTTTTACCGAAAGTCAAGGCCAGACCAAAATTGCATTCTTGGATGTCCAAGTAATTGTATCTGAAGGTGAACTTGCTACAGAGCTTTACAGGAAACCTACAATCTCTAACATTCTTCTACATGCTAATAGTAGCCATCCTACATCTCTAAAATGGAGTATTCCATATGGGGAATTTATCCACATGCATTGCGATTGCTCCAAGATTGAAATATTTGTTATGGAATGCACCTTTATGGCGCTTAAGTTTAAATCTCGAGGCTATCCTAAAAAGGTATTATCTCAAACCCAGAAATATGAATCGCAGCATACCTTTGACAGAAAACACAGCCCTGCGTAACATTTCTGACACCACAGATGTGAGGCTCATCTGGACTCTTAGACAAGAAGCATCTGATATACAGAGGATTTTGTACAAGCATTGGCATGTACTGAAGTTAGACGAACATTTAAGCACGATGCTAGGAGAATGGATCAACATCACATTCAAGAGGTCTTCTTCATTGAAAGACATGCTAGTACCTAGCTCCATGAGCCCACTATACAACACATCAGAGAATATGTGGTTGAAAACTAAGACATCTGGATTCCACAAATGTCAGAATTGTAAAGCATGTCACTATGCCACTAATACGTCTGAGTACTTACAACCTGTTCTCAACAATAAAATTGACATTAAGACCCGTATAACTTGTGAGACAGAATTGGTAGTGTATATACTTAACTGCCCATGCAAGAAATGGTATGTAGGAAGCACAAAGGGCAAACTTAAACTATGAATGCTCAAATTATGAATGCTCCAACATATCAGGGTGATAAAGAATGCCGATCCTACTTACCCTATATCACTACATTTTGAAATGGAACATGGTGTCACATTAAAGGGCTTTTCATTTTTTGGCATACTAAGAGTTCCCAAATCTCCAAGAGGAAGCAACCGTGAGCTCCTATTGAGACAATCAGAAACCAAGACTATCTTGGATTTTGAGACCAAAAAGCCACGGGCCACAACCTCGACGAGGAACTATACACGTTTTTAGGCACTTGACAACATCCGAGGATATTTTTAACACACAAGTAGATATGCCTCGGCTACACCATCATCAACTCTAAGAAACTTTTGCCGATATATTAATTTTACTCATGGTGTCTCTAAATACTGTATAACATTGTATTTGAACATTTATCTTGTATTTCTTGAATGCTGATGCATTTTTCGTTCTAGTTTGTTTTGCTGCATTAAGGGAATTATCTAACTTTTTTATTTGTATTTAATTGTATTGTGAATTTTTAACAGTATGGCTTTATAGCATTGAACCATAGGAATTGGTTTTAATAACACAAATATTTTATGAACTTTTACAACACATGGTCGTTGAAATATTGAACTTTGGCCTTCTGGTTAGATTAGTTGATACACACAGTTATTAATCTCATGCAGTATTGTGGTTTTAATTTATTGAATAATCGCTTGTGGCATGGCCGGTAGGGCTGTAAGAGATCCAGAATGTATTAGGAACTAGATACTACACTGGCAAAAACTTGAATGCACTATGCACTTAGTTAGATACATATATAAGGCACTATGCGCTTTATGTTGTTTACATTTCTGCTCATTTGCACAAGCATATTTGCACAGATTAAGCATATTTGCACAGGTAGCATTTGTTCTAGGAAACCTTTAGTACTTATATCTATCACGGCCCCCCATTTGTCACAGATTTAGTCAACAGTTTATTTATGCATAACATGGGTAGCCTGAACTAGGACTTTACATGACAGGCTTTATTGTTGAAGGGACATCGTCTGTTTACCATATTACTATGGTAGGAGCTGCATTTAAGGGTCCAGCAAGCAGATGCTAGCATATTAGGTAACGCACAGACACACGTGTGCGTATTAATATCTGTGTGCGCAATCCTTTACATAACGTTATGTTATATATTATGAGATCCTCCATTATGCCTCTGAATATGCCTTGGTTTTAAATAGAATATGTTTACTTACCCTGTTTAGACTTTCCAATATGGTCGCCTTAAGAATACTCTAGGAACGTTCAATTTAACTGTAAGACATTCGGTATGCACCATAGAGTTGTTTGTATATTTATTTCCATCATTTGTGTCTCTGTTGAACAACGTGATCAATCGGTCAGAGTACCGCGAAACGCGTCGTCCTGTTTCATGGTTTTCCCTTTCCCTTTATTACTTTGCTAATAAAATGTGGGTGCTAATTGGAGTTTGCCATGCTGCTGCATTGAAATCCGCAGCAGAACACTTTCATTCTCTGGCTGCTCTGGAAGTGCAGCCGATTAGGCTGAATGTACTTGCTACAGAAGGCTTTTTCTCAATATATATATATATATATATATTGCACAATAATATTAGAAGTTATTTTACATTGTATTCCTTTCATATGCTATGGTTATGAATTCTTTTTTGAGATTGATATGCACACTTGTATTTATCTCATTTTAGGTGGCAGGGAATATTTGAGCTGCATATCTCTAGAAAATAGTTCAAACTTCTATGTGGTTTGTTTAAGAGGTTGCCGGCTAATTGTACTGTCTGCAAAAATAAATGAACAAAACTAGCCTGAATGCATCAAAATGAAAACAAGGAAATTAAATCAAATTTCACTACTTGTTTATCATTATATTATCCACAGCAATAATCCAAAATAATACTGAATGTTCATTTATGAATGTTTTTATGGGTCATAAGCATGTGACTGCCTATTCCACAGGGCCACTTCACATTGCAAAAGCAAAAATCCAGATAGTTATTAACTTTAGGCGTCCTTGTCTCTTGGCGATGAAGGTGAGTCAAAGAATTACATTAACTTATGTAAGGCATCGATGAGGCGGGTGAGAGTGGGTAGGAGGCTTGCAGGGGCCAGTCCTAAATTACAGGAAAGCGTAGTCCCTACACTGCTCAGCTTAGAGGCAGAGGACATCAGAAGCAGGCTGGTGTTCAAGGCTCTTGTGAAGGAAGGTAGGTACATTGGGGAAGATTCCAGCAGAGGAGACCATGTCCCTGTGGGTTTTTCCTTCATGTCACTGGAGCCAAGAGCCAGACTGAAGGACTTTATCACTTGCCCTGACTGAGCAGTCCATGGGTTTGCATATTGGAAATCATGTTTTACAGGTATCTGGAATTTCCTACCAAAAGCTAACGGCTTAGAATATTGTAAATTGCATTGTTCTTACCAGCGAGCGAGCACCAGTGGAGTTCCTTCATTGCTGGGGAGAAGTGATGAAAGTTCATTAGAGTCATAGAGCCTGCTCCCTTAGTTGTTTACCCTCTGGATCTTCAGGCGCTCTTTTTTTGGGAGGCCTGCATATCCTTTTTTTGTGAAAGGTCCAATCAGGAGAGTGCTGGAGCCCTTGTGATTAAAATCTGATCATTTGGTACAGAGCGAGGACACGGCAGTCTCCAAACAGTGGGGCTGAGCCGGGGCCCTGCCGGGGCCCCCCGACCTCATCACGCCATGGCAGGACGCATTATCCCGCCGCGGCCGCAGCCGCGACGGGAGATGCGCCCACCACTTTAACTTCAGGCAAGCTGACAGAAGTGCAAGCCAGGCACACCGTTGCTGTGCCTGGCTGGCACTTCCGTCAGTCACTGTAACTTTCTCTGATGACCCCTCATCTGAGGGGCCATCAGAGGAAGCTAGAGTCCTTTAGTTTTCCCTCGCCAGGTCACTGACCCTCAGCGAACCCGCAGGCTCCATGATCAAATATGCAGATTAGATCACGGAGCCCGCGGGTTCGCAGAGGGTGAAAGACGCCTCAGGGTCTGTGATCTCTGCTCAGAGCAGAGATCACTGAGCTCGAGGCGCCTTTCTCCTTTGGCAAGGCTTTATAAAAGATGCCTTCAACTGTGTACGTTTAAGCCATCTTTTATAAACGTAGAAATATTTCTATGTTTATAACAGACTGCTTGAATCGTACACAATTCAAGGCATCTTTTATAAAGCTTTGTCGACGGACAAAGCCACCTTGGGTTTTGTCCGTCCTCAACGCTTTATAAAAGATGCCTACTTTTCAAGCCGTCTTTTATAAACATAGACATATGTTACAAATGTCTATGTTTATATAAAAGGCAGCTTGAAAAGTACACAGACCATAGTAAGGTAAGCACACAAGTGTGCGTAGTTTACTATGCTTTGTGCACTCACAAGCCACCTTTTATAAACATAGAAATATGTAACATTGCTATGTATATAAAAGAAGGCTTGAAAAGTCACAAACCATAGTAGTACGCAAACAAATATATAAATGCTCAAATACATTTATATATTTGTTTGTGCACCTTACTATGATTTGTGCACTTTTAGGCCACACCCACAATGGAAGCCACGCCCCCAAACGAGGGCCCCCTCTCAATTTCTTACCCCACTTAAAGCACTGCTTCTAAGCATCATGCATTGAAAGTAGGCCTTCTTCTCAACAGCTTCCGTCTGATATTTGGAGGAGCGATCAGTGCTGAGCCCGACTCCAGGGTGTTTAGCTTTCTAAATAGGTGGGGTGTTGGCGGTCATTCATGGCCATGGGAGTGGCACAGTGTCCTCATATATATGGGTTGTCTTTTGCCAGATAGTAGGACACTGGCCTTTATTTGTGTCAAATAAGGAAGGGGGCTATTACCAATTAAAGACAGTTTTTTAATATGGACTTCTGTGTGATGGGTGACTGAGCAAGACTTCAAAATGGCTGCAAGAGGCAACAAATACTAAAGGTCCTCAGTCAATAGTACAATACATGTCTATGCCTACCCCAATTATTTGAAAGAAATGGTCTCCAGCCTTGACCAGCAACACCAAGTTATATAGTTTATAAAAGCATTTATTTTATAGCTGAGAACATGAATATGAGTGACTTGGTACACCTCGTGTTTTTGTTTGCTCTTTTCAATTTTCTATGCTGCAAAGGCAGCTGGCGTGTCACAGGCGATAAGCAGCAAAGCGGCCACAAATGATCCAATTGATCGCCTTGAATGCTTTGTTAGAAGCCAGTTCTGCAAAGATGCCCTCATTGTTGAGTCTCTCTTTAAAGAGGATGTTACATTTTTATGAATTCTCCCTTTAGTATTTCATGTTTTGATGGCTGTGGCTGCGCGCATTAGCAGAAATATCACTGCATTAAGGATCCAATGAACCCAGCACCTTTTGCAAGTGTTGGGACCCAGGGTTTGCAGCGCACGCTCTAGGACCCAATGATGATAAAGGTCAGTTATTAGAAACTGAGCAGTTCAATCATGATTATGTCGTGCTGTGCAGCTGATCGCTAGCTAAACAGGGCAGGAGGCATTTCTAAATTAAACTTCTTTTTCTTTCCATTTCTGTAAGCTTGCTGAATGCCAGTGAGATCAGGGTATGCAATCCTCTTCAGAGCACGAGCTGCTGCCTTCCCCACATTTGTTGTTCCTCAAAATTGCTTAGACTATTACATCTTGTGAGACAAAAACACGATGACACAGAGTATATGTGTAAATATGTTACATACATGAGATAGCTATGTATGTGTAAATCTGTGAGTGGGGGTTTATATATACCTACAGCACTTCAATGGAATAAAAAATGTCTGGAGGCACTATACAAAGGCAAGATAACATAACATATAAAACAGGCTTTTAAATAAAATCTATGTTATAATCACTGTTACTAATGGGAATTGCATAAATATGAAGCCCTTGATTACAACAAATAACAATCATTTATCAAAATTCAGATAATCTTCAATGTCACAAAATGGCAATGTTAAGGCGCCAATGGAGCATTAATGCAGATTTTAAAAGCGGGCGCTGAACTCACTGAGCTATCTAACCAGATTTGTTATCAATTATATGCCCTCATTATGAGATTCCCGGTAAGCCGCCAGTATAACCAGTAGCTCACCGTCAAACTCACCTTACCATTTCTGGCACCCAATATTCCAGTGATTCTGGGATATTACGGGTTGTGGCAGAATGGTAAGTTCTCATTCCCATGGAGTCCACTAGGACTCCATGGGAATGGGATCACTGAAGCACTGGTACCGTTACTAACGGTGCTGGTGCTTGAAAAGTCTGCCTGTAAGGGCCTGAACTACTGGCAGGCCTGACCTGCCGGTAGTTCACTGTCCCTACCAGCAGACTCGGAGAACAATGCCAGAGCTGGTTGTACCGGCCGTTTTACCAGCATTTTTCCCAATGAGGGCCATAGGCTTCCTTGGGGGTCATTACATGCTATTAGCAGCATGGCTACCCCCTTACCGGGTACCGGATCCGGGTTCCTCAAATGAGGAATTACCCGGCCATTCCGACCTTGGAGGGCCGGTAATTCCTCATTCGGGGAGGGTGCTAACAACAGGCTTGTTAATAACGGGCCCGTTGTTAGCACCCTGATCTGCTCGCGGGACCCGCTAAGGGCGCCTGGTAAAACCAGGCGTCCTTAGCAGGTTCCCATGAGCAAGCTCATAATGAGGCGGTAGAGGGTTGACGGCTCCGGCACCTTTACCGGCGCTGCTAACCCCTTACCGCCTCACTCAGAATGACCCCTGCAATTCATGGTGTATGCGCAAGTCTGATTATTGGTGTCTTGAGTTTTTGAACTCAGTTGTGTGCTTTAGGCCATGTGTGACATCTTGAGCCAGTTCATACTTTTTCTTTGCCCATAATGGGGACATGGAGATAAGATTTGTGGATTTCATCTGTAATTGAAATGAATACTGTGTGCTCAGTCTGAATTTCGTTTTGCACTGCGGCTGAACTATATTTGTATGCCACAGTTTGGATGTTTTCTAGCCAAAATTCAGATAACTTGGTGAGCTTTGGCAAAATATCACTATACCAAGTAAATTGAGCGCTATGTCTCTAAAATGGTTGACTCAATTCTCACCAATTTTGTATGGTGTGCCACTTCATGGTACCTGTCTGAATATATCATTTGGTGAAATTTGGTGCAGACAATTGCGATAGTTGGCCCTAAAAATGCTTCAGTGCATTTTATACAAAAAATGTGAATTATTGCATTCCTACATACTGCATACTGAAGCAACCTAAGTAGACGCCTAACCGAATATAAGAGAAGTCTACCCAGCCAGGCGTTTATTTTGTTAGAATTTGAAAAAGGAAGCTCTCATAATTTCCACTGGGCTAAGGACCTTTAAAATGGATGAAGAATAATGGCATGGTGACGAGGGACAAGGCCATTAGGAAGGTCCATCTCCACTGTGCACCCCAAAGGCTCAGGACAACATGCATTTCATCACCAAGTGAGCTTCTAACAACACAACAAACTCTTCAAAATCTGCAAGGAACTAGCCCATCCATCTGCAGTTTCCAACTTGCCTCTTCCTTCTCAGGCCCTCTGTACTGCATTGGCCATCCATTTCTCCTCTCATTGCCCTCTCTCCCACCTTTGACACGGTCAACCACTCTATCCTCATAAAGCAGCTGCAAGATACACTTGGTGTCGCTGACCGGGCACTGGATTGGTTGCCCTCCTTCATCACTGGACGCCCATCCCAGGTGCTATTGAGCTCCTTCTCCTCCTCCACCACTCTATCTACATGTGGTTTTCCCCAGTGCTCTATCATCCTCTCGCCTTCGCTTTTCAACATCTACCTAGCACCTATTGCTCACTTGATCTCTGCCTTCTCCCCTCATTTCCAGTGTTATGCAGTTGACATACAACTCTTCTTCAAGCTCCTCTCTTCCCCCTCCTCTTCCTCCTCTATCATCCCTGACTGCCTGTCTGCTATCCAGTTTTGGTGCACCTCCAATTATCTCTGTCTCAATGCCAGTAAGACTGAGATCCTGCCTATCGGGACACCTGCTCTCCGTTTCTCTCCTGCACTCTGGCTGCCCTCTCCTTCCACCGATGCCAGGAACCTCTGGGTTGTCTTTGACTCCTCTCTCTCCTTTATTCTTGACATCTTGGACCTTGCCAAGAGGTCCCACTTTCAAACTCACCTTCTTAGAGGCATTCTCCCCTTCCACAACTCTCTCTTACTAAATACACTCCTTCCACATTTCTTTGATCTTCTTGCTCTAACTCTCTGCTGACCCAACTCTTCTCCAAGCAGAGAACTGGGGGCGGATCTCTCCCCTCAGCTGGATCCCTCCTATGGAACAATCTCCCTCTCTCTCTCCATCATGAACCGGACCACCTCAGGGTCCGCAAACAACTCAAGACCTTTCTTTTCTCCTCCCTCCTCCTTCCTCCTCCACCTCCCGTGCTAACCATCTGCTCTGTTGCTGAAATTGGCGGCCTGGTTCCTCAAGAGTTCAATAGGTTCCTGGCCTTCTGCTTGTCCCAGCACTCCCCCCACCCCCTGCACTGTCCTCTGGGCCCACACTCGCCTGTCGGGTAGTTTGCCTGCACACCCCCACTTTACCTATTTGACGGTAGACCTCACTCTTCGCATGAGGAATACCCAGCCATGCACTTTCCAGTTGCATCCCCAACAGGCACCTCTGGCCCTTCCTCCCCTAGGGGACCCTAATAGCACGCACCCTCACCCCTTGCCCCTTTTCTTCCCCTTCTATTCACTGCACTTGCACGCTCCAAATGTCACAAGGCCCAGTAGGACCGTTGTTTATTTCTATTTATTCATTCTTATTTCCATTGTTTATTTGCTCCCTTGTTCCCTTCCCTTGTGCCTTCTGGTACTTTGAAACACTGTTGTATAAGCGCCATATAAACAACCAATCAAATAAATAAAATGAATGTAATACTGTGAGCAGAGAAAGGCTATGAAGACATCATCATGACGGATTGTGCAGATACAAAACAAAATTGAGTAGGATCCGTTGTTGGATTATCTTATAGTGTGACTGAAGTGAAGTTTCATTGTGTCTAGAATGTTATGTGGCCTACAAAAAGGCCACACAAAACACGCAAGTTGAGTATTAAGTCAAGTGTCGATACTGATGCACAACAATTGCTGCAAGTCAATTATGCAGGTTACAGGTAAGATTCTTATTCTTCTGCACCGAGGGTAGACGTTGATTATGTATTGATTTATATTGAATGTAAATCACAATCTTTTAGAGCATTGTGTTCTGTTAAGTAAAGAGTGTATTATATTGCAACATCACCATCATGGTGACCTTACATCTCCAAGCTTTGTCTGAATAAAGGCAAATTGTGACCCTGCCCCTGGGTAAGAACCAAAAGGAAACAGGGAAGAAGATGATGTGCGACCGAAAAAACGAAAAGCGTGAAGGCAAGAAACAAAACAGTTGGACACAAGTCAAAGAATACAGGGAAATAGAACAGAGGAGGTGTATAATAGTGCTCATTAGGCTGCCTATAAATGTATAGGTGTTTTGAGGAAACAAAAATGATAGGAGTAACAATCCTCAGGAGGATTGTAGAGCGTAATTAGGACTGGGAACAGAGCAGTTGCTGTGGTTTTCGGGTAATACGCCATTCGACATGGAGGACTCCAACATTTTGCTAAGATATGGAGCAAGTTCCTCAAAATATTCTACATGCAGTTCAATGGTTAGTCCATCTATAGCCCCAGGTTTTATTTCATGCAAGACTGTTACTTCTGTTATAGGCTCATTCATGTATGCTCCATACTCGTTTTCCACCCAGCCCAAAATGTTTTCATCCAAAAGTGTGCCCTTTCACTCTCAGGATTCACCAATAATAAAGCGCACCACCAGCACCCTGTGTACATTCAATCAATGATGTGCTTGTGTTCCAATGGTACATGCAGAAACCTCTAGTGTGGCAGGGAGGATAAGGAGTGCATTTCATTGAAAAAAATAATTTGCTTGTTTTATTGTAAATCTCTTTAATTATGACCATTTAATCAGGTGAGTCTGAAACCATATGCAAAATTATTTATGAGCTCAGTCATGTGGGGACATATTTATTGAATTTTGAAAACCTGTTTATGTCCTGATGAAGCCTTTTGTGAAACAATGAACTGGGGCAGACGTTTATGCCTGTATGTGTCTAAATAGGTAAAAGCACAGAGTGTTGACAATGTGTTTGGAACAACGAGGATTTTGAATAACATTTGTATGAGGTCTAATTGAGAGAAGTCGGATAAGAGTACTGTGCCTTTTTTAAAATTATTTGTATTATTATTATTATGGTATTTATTGAGCGCTGACCTAGCTTTGAGAAGCAACGGAATGCTTTACAGAGGTATATGTGGGATGTATTAACCCACTTATGCTCTGCCCTGCGGCATCACTGTGTGCTGATGGTGCCAGAATTATCAAAATGGCCGCAAAACCACTATGCGCACCGAAATCATTTGGAAATTGTGCTTTGCAACACGAAAAGATGGCTGCCAAATCTACCATGCATGTTGTCAGTGGTGGAACGGAGACCGCACTGCTGAAATATGTCACTGGGCTGCCCAGCAAGTAAAAATGGAGACTGCATGAAAAGCAGTGCTTGCTGAAAGAAAGCCAGAATTTGCTCTTAAATCCTTTTTCTTGGTTGCTGAAACTGCAGAATGCCGGCACAAAACACCATCAAACATCCAATATTCTTGCTGGGTGCTACAAGTCACTTCATTCAAGATATCATTATGAACAGACAATTTCATGAAAAACTGAATTTGTCATCAAAACATTCACAGCAAATGTGCCTGCCTGTGAAATCTGTCAAAATCTGGGCGCAGTACCAGCAGCCGCCTGTGGACAGCTGTCAGTAGCTTGCATCAGAAGATTTAAACTTGTGCAACTGAAATCAAATGTCTGAAAACTAAGTGACCTGTTATTAAGAGTAACCTAGGTTGTAACTATTAAAATCCCTTGGTTTAGGGGCTGGAATACATGTTCTAGCTGCTTGTTTTGAAAATTGCAAGTTTGTTTTAAACCAAGTAAAAAAATGTAACAGAATGACATTTAAATTAAGGCTCAAACCAGTTCCACAGCTTTCCCTCACAAAGGCCAGGCATTTTCCCCCTGCTCCACTCCACCAGGAAATCACACTTCTTTGATGATTAGATCAGGGGAGGAGAACTTGGGCTGCAGCAGAAGAGGACAATGGACTTCCTCTGGCTGAAAGGATATGCATAGTGTGAAGAGTCATAAACGGCCTCTCCCAGAAGGAAGGGGGCGGAGATTGCTTCTGAGCTGCCAGAAGGAGAAGGAGGCGTGGACAGACAACCATTTGTTGATTCACAAGGACAAAAAGCACATTTTTAAAAAGGCTGATAATTTACTGTGTAAAATTGTGAAAAATATGTACACACTGGACTTGTGAACCTAATTTTCGGCTGCACATTTTAAGAGGCGCCAGAACTCTGCTATGTTATGGGAACTAACTGTGGAAATTATGGTTTATACCAAAGGTAATTATGTCAAAAGCATGAAACCTCACACGCTTATGCCCATATACAATGCGCACATTTGTGGGAATTTTCTCAGAAATTGGACCATGTGTTCCAGCCAAAAAGGGCAGAATTCTGTCAAAAGCAGACCCGACGGGGCTTGGAAGAGTATCTGCTCCACAAAATATGTGATCTAGATATGTTATTGTTATAAAGGTTGCACAATTGTAAATATGTATTGTACTAAAAACAGAGTTTATGTTCAAAAGGCAAGGGGAGGATTCTCTGACTCATAAACCCACATCATCATGGTGACACCCTGTTTTCTTCTCCAATCAAGGGGAGAAGAGATTCTAACCTATAGCCTGCCTAGGGGGTGCGCTTAAGATAATTCAGCACACACACTCCTTTACCATATGCATAAATAGAGAAAGCTGAGGATTTAGAAAACACACACAGATTCACCCACTATTCTGCTCCTGGCGAAGCACCCTGAAACAGAACCATCCATATTCCTTGCTCCAGACTCCAGAAACTTGGCAAGCAGAAAGGCCCATTCCATTAGCTGAACCATTTTCAACTAGGCCTTGAATTTCAAAAACCAGAAAGAATCCCACAAGGTCTAAGGGGAACAAAAGAAACAGCCGGGCTGTGCTGTAACTGCTTTCCTACTAAAAGAAGTATTACCAGAATCAAAAGACCCAATCCAGTTGTGCCGTGCTGTTCTGTGCTGTGACCAGAGAGCCATTGCGGACCCAGTCCAGTCGTGCTGTGCCGTGCAGACCAGAGCGCCTCGCTGTCAAGTCCGGTGTGCCCAACAGAATTTCTGAACAGAATCCCTAACCAGAATCCCTGACGATTCTGTTTGAAACCCATATAGTGAGTATCTATAGATAGGACTGTATCACTAGCATATGTACTGTCCATAGTAATCCCTGTCTTAAACCCATCCTCTCTTATATTCAGAACTGTATTGTTAGAAATATTTTTGAATTTCCTGAACTCCCTATATTATCCCTACTATCTCCTTCGGTACTAGTATTGTTAAATATCTCTGCGCTCATATCTTTCATCTGAAGAAGGCAAGCTCCTCGGCAGGCAGTTGCCTAGATCCAAATCCATATAGTTCTCCCGCGATCGCGATTACCGCACATGGAAAAGTTTGCCACGAATTTTCATTTTGGCAAAACATTACACGTGTAAAACAGTTTTTTTTTTTAAATATAGCATTTTATTGTTTTTTATTAACACAAAGAAAACATACAGCCCCGACCAACGTGGTAACCAATACTTCCCTTTCCCGCCCATTCGTAGTTCCACACCTTGCTTTACATACAGAGGAGCTTAGCATAACCGGACATTTTACCACATTAATATTACACAGGCTGGTTCCCTTACGAGTCCTTGTGTTTTAGCACAGTCTATCCATATAGGTTACTGCTCAGTGTGCATCTTCCCATTTTTGCCATATTTTCTGAGCTTTCTCAGGACATCCCCGAGCTGTATATACTCTTTTTTCCGTTGCAATACAAATGTCCACATCTGTGATCCATTGCTCATAAGTCGGTGCTGTTGCAGAGCCCCAGAGTTGCGCTATATTTCTTTTGAGTATTGCAGAGGTGATAGATAAAAACACTTTTTCATAACGTGTTAGCTCGATATCCTCTTCTATTCCCAGCAGTAGTTTGGGGCTCATGTGAATTCTTTTGCCCATTACCCTTGACAGTTCGCTGCAGCACTGCTGCCAGTATTGTTGGATGACGGCACATTCCCACAGTATGTGATAATAGGAGCCTTCCTCCCTTTTACATCTCAAGCAGTGCGGGTCAGTGGTTTTCCCCCAGTTGAACAGTGCTACCCCCGGGTAATAGATTCTATGCAGTATCTTCAGTTGTATTAATCTGAACCTGGAGGAGATAGCCACCACTCTGGGGAACATTAGTGCAGCCACCCAGTCCTCTGGAAGTATGGCGCCCACATCCCTTTCCCACTTGGCCTTCAAACCTGACAGTTCTTTTGTGGCGAAAGAAGTTATGGCACCATATAAGGTGGACGTGACTTTGTGTTTAACCATTTCTGAGAATAGGTTACGTTCTAGCGGGGAGTAGTCTGGCATGTCTATCATATCGGGGAGATGAACCTGTAGCGCATGTTTAAGCTGCACATAGTGGTACTGTTCATTAGGGGGAAGTGTAAAGGTGGTAGCTAAAACTTCGAATGGTATTATTTCGTTTTCTCTCACTACGTCCCCGATTTTCGTAATGCCTAGTTGGGACCAGGAGTGCCATTTAGGCAGTTTGTTCACTTCTGGGAGGTGTTTGTTATTCCACAGTGGTTGTGCTGGGGTTAGCTTTCCATCCCAGCCTAAGTATTTGTGAGTATCTGACCATATCAGAGTTATATGTGTCTGCATGGATGGGACTGCAGCCCGGTCTCTTTGGCAATAGAGGCATTTCATGATGGGTCTTTCTTGCGGGTTGGCATCTGGCATTCTATTGTGCGGTAGTGTGGTGTCCCCGTGTAGTTTATCATTTATTATTGCCATTTGACTAGCCCAGTAATATGTTTGTAGCCGGGGGAGTCTGATACCGCCTTCCCATATGGATCTTTGTAGGGTCGTGAGTGCCAGACGTGGGCGTCCCCCTTTCCATAGCAGTTTCCTGAGTGTTTGATCTATTCTTTGAAACTCACTGGGTGCTATGGGTAGTGGAGCATTTTGTAATATGTAAAGAAAGCGGGGGAGTGCCATCATTTTGAAAAGTGCAGCACGTCCTAATAGTGTAAGTGGTAAGGACATCCAATGTTGGACGTCATCTTTGAACCTTAACGTTATAGGGAGTAAGTTCATAGTCTGTTAGCTTATGTGTAACTTGTATGCCTAAGTATCTAAATTGCTCCTTTTCAATAAGGTATTGGCATTCGTCTGGCACTGCATTGTCTATCTGCCTCACTGGGAACAGTGTGGATTTAGACCAGTTGGCCCGAAGGCCGCTGAACATGCCGTATCTTTTTAACAATTGCGTCACGATAAAGCAAGAGTCACTTGGGTCCTGTAGGTATATTAGCAGGTCATCTGCATATAAGGACACCTTGTCCTCCCAGTCCTCTGCCCACCTGAATCCACTCCATGTTTGTGTGGACCTTAGTAGGATTGCTAAAGGTTCGATCGCTTAGGCAAATATCAAAGCTGACAGGGGACAACCCTGTCTTGTGCCCTTACCCAGCCGGAAAGGATTTGAAACATGCCCTTTTACCTTGGTTACAGCTTCGGGAAGCTGGTATAGCAGCTTAACCCAGCTCATGAAGTACGGTCCCATACCCATTTGTTGCATAATCGCCCATATTGCTTCCCAGTAAACCTTTTCAAAGTCTATAGACAGCAGGGCCAGGGGGCTCTGCAACACAGGTATTTTTTCCAGTGCTGTATGTAGTCTATATATATTTTGTCTAGTGGATCTCTCCAGCATGAACCCACACTGGTCTGGGTGTACCAGTGTGTGTATAACTTGCTGTAGCCGGTTGGCCAGTACCTTTGCAAGTATCTTGGCCTCGCAGTTTATTAGGGAGATGGGTCTGTAGGAATTGCACCTGTCGGGTGGTTTATCCGCCTTTGGCAAAACTATTATCGTGGCTTTCCTAAGGTCAGGGGGGAGGCAACCCTGTGAATTTGAGTGTTGAAAAAGGCGTAGCAGGTGCGGGGAGATTACATTTGCGCCAATTTTCTTCCATATTTCGACTGGGAAGCCGTTTGGACCTGGGGTTTTCCCTGATTGGAGTTCTGACATTGCCTGGGTTATTTCTTCCTCAGTGATTTCTTGTTCTAATATGTTGAGCTGTTGCACACTTAAAGTAGGGAGAGTGATTTCGTCCAGTATGTCAGTCAATAGCGATGAGGATGGTGCTCTGTACAGTTCTGTATAGTACTCTGCGAACCCCTCCGCTATGTCCTGGTCTTTTACTAGTGGATCTGGTCCTTCCGTTATTAGTTTCCTGACTTGGGTAAGACCCAACTCCCTACGTTCTAGCCATGCTAGTATTTTCCCGGCTTTGTCCCCTGTCTCGTATACCCTTGCTCGCATCGCTGCGTGTGCTTGTTTAGCGTTGTTTAAAGTTATGTGTTGCAGCTGTTTTTGTGCTAATTGTAGAGTACGGTGCGTTGCGGGTCGGTCATTGGTTATATGCTCAACCTCTGCGTTCTGTACCTTTATTTCGGCTTCACGTATTGCTTCTAGATGTTTTTCTCTGTGGGCTGAGGTCCAGGCTATGATCTCACCTCTTAATACCGTCTTTAGTGCTTCCCATAGCATTATTGGGCTGTCTACAGAGTCAATATTCATTTCAAAGTACGATTCAGTGACCTTTTGAATATGTTCTACCAGTTCTGGGAATCCTAGGTAGTAACTGTTTAATCTGCAGCTGGGTGGGGGGATTGATCTGTTGGTCTTAATCTTTATTGTGAGTGGAGAGTGATCCGATATACCTCTGGGGAGTAGGTGTGCCTCACATGCTTAATGTATATTGCTTAATGGTAGGAAAAAATAATCTAGCCTGGACAGTGAGGCATGTGCTCCAGAGTGGTATGAGTATTCTCTTGTGTTGGAATGCAATGATCTCCAGGGGCCCGCAGCTTACATCATGTTCCTTTGACAGATTTACGGCAAAGTGTTAACAAGGTTTCACTGTACCCTTGCATGAATGTCTAGTGCGTGCCCTGGTGTAGTCTGGCTGGGTGTATATCAGTTGCCATACCTGGTTTACTGCGTCAATTTTCTATCTCTTGTGCCAGATCATTCCGTTCCAGTCGAGGGGGGATCCGCCCTCGTCGCCCTCTGTCTCCCGGGAGTCTGGGCCTGCCACCAGGGTCCGGGATCCTCGGGTCCCAGTTCCCGGCGATATGTGTCTCGGCCCATTTCCAGACCTCTTTTGGGTCCGTAAAGTGCACCGTAGTGCCGTTGTGCTGGATTTTGAGTTGTACCGGGAAAAGCAGTCCATATTTGATGTTCATGGAGTGCAATTTCCTCTTTAGATGTTCGAAGGATTGCCTGGCTTTTTGCACTTCCCGGGTGTAATCAGGGAAGAATGCGATTTTGGAGCCGTTGTATGTAGTCGGGCCTCTGGATGGGGCCATCTGCAGTATTGCGTCCCTGTCTCGGTAATTCAATAGTTTTGCGATGACGGTCCTCGGAGGGGCCCCAGGTATTGGGCGCCCTGATGATACTCGATGGGCTCTCTCTATTGAAAAGAAATTAGAGAAGGATTTCGGTGCCGCCAGGTCCGCCAGCAATTGCTCGAGGAAGAGTTCCATACTGGGACCTTCTGCCCCTTCCGGCAGTGCCAGAATGCGAATATTGTTACGGCGTGATCTGTCCTCTCCCTCCTCCACTCGTGCTTCCAGAGATTTTAGACGTGTGATTGCCTGTGATAGCTGCAGGTGGACCCCGCCAAAATCGTCCTCTACGTTGGAGACCCTCTGTTCTACTTCCCCTGTGCGAGAGGACAACTTTTGGAGGTCGTGTCGGAGGAATGAGACCTCTGCTGAGATGCCATCCATTTTCTTCTCCATTGAGGAGCGAGAAGTAGCGATGGCGGCCATCACATCCTTTAATGTCAGGTCTCCAGCCTCAGAGGGGGAGGCCGTCGGTGGTTCCACCTCCATTGCAGTGGTGGGGGTGCTAGTTGCGTATTGGTCCATGGTGCTTTGCGTAGTTCCCCGTTTCGTTTTATCTTTGCCCATGGTGTGGGAATCGTTGTGGGTCCCGTGCTCGTTCTTTGTGTGTGTGGCCTGTGGTGATCTTCACCTCCCCCCACCTGTGTACTAGACAACAGGCGGCCTAATTTTGATCCGTGCCACCGCGGCCAGACAACAGGTAGCAGGGCCTTGTGTTTTCTGCTCCGCCCAATACCAGGCCTTTAGTCACATCCTCACTGTTCTTGTGACGGCACCCGTTATAGGCTCCTCTTATCTACTCCACAGTAGGTATGTGGTGCCACGCCAGGGATTCATATGTATGTGGTCAATCAGCATATGAGTGCCATGGGGGGGACACTTCTTGCGGGCTTGAGATCGGGTACCCTCCGGCCCACGGCAGAGTTGTATATCCGGATTTGCTGTTCTCCAGTAAGGCCACCCTTCCGTGTACGTGTGGGAGTCAACTCTTCCAGTCGTCGGAGTGTGAGCTCCGGCGAGTGCTAAATAAACGGTTTAGGGTCCCTTTTTTGGGGGTTCCCCCCCGGATTGTATGTGCTCAAGTCTATGGTATTGCTCTGGGTACAGGATCGCGTTCCGGGTTTCCCGCACTGCACCGTGACTGTCCACCTGTTGCCACCGCTATACGTCCCCTGTGCCTCCCCCCTAGGGTCTTGGGGAAGGTGGCAGCTGTATTCGCTGTGGTATCTGGCCGGTTCCCTCCCTGCTTGGGCCCAGAGCCCACTCTAGTGTTTACGTGAGGTTGGTGGCTCACCTCGTTTCAGGTTTATATGCAGGTTCCCAGATCGCCGTCGGGTCAGTGGCGCAGGGGGTCCAGCGGATTGGGTGGTGTTTGTTGCCCCACGGTGCAGCAGGATGTGTCCGGGGCACCAGCACTTAACTCACCCCTCGACCCAGTCGTGCGTGTGTCTCCGACATGGCGTAGGTCCAGCTGGCAATCTAGGATCCTGCCGGGCCAGTGCACGCTTGTGTTCCGCGGACCCGTACGAAGGTGCTGGCTCCGTGTCCCACCTCCCCTCCTTGCAGTGCTTCGGCGCCCGTGTCTTCCTCAGTCTTTGTCCGCGGCAGCCATTTTGGCGGGCATTTCCTCGCGCCCAGGGGGCCTCCGGGCTTGTCGAAGTAGATGCGGAGCGGATTTCGTCCGGGAGTCAGGATTTCTTCCAGGCGTGCTATACTGCTTTAGGTCGGCTCGGGTGTCTTTCCAGGCCATTTAGGTCCGTCCGAAGGATATTTAAACAGGATATCGCGGGCGGCCAGAGGGAGCTCACAGGACTCACGTCCTTGCTGCTCGCATGCTGGCCACGCCCACCTCTAAAACAGTTTTTGATTGCACCCGACCTCTATTTTAAGTTTGCACATTGCTCATTAGTGTCAAATCATTGCTAGTGTTTGTCTGCAACTATCCAAAGTGGCTCCCATTAGAATTTAAACAATTTCAGTCATTTAAACCATATTTAGTGTTTTACCCAATCCATTCTCATATAACGTTAAAACCATTTAGACAGTTTGCCAATCAGTTCTGTTTCTCTCTTGTGTTTGCTGGGGGGAAATTGGGAATGACATTTTGTTGAATTCTGCATTCCTGAAACCTGTTCCCTCTCCTCCTATCTCTTTACATTGCCTGCTGGGGAGGTTGGGGAGTGTGCAGGGGGAAATATTATCCACATTGAGTCTTGATTTGAACACTCACAAAAGTCTTATCTCTGTGCAGAATTGTTTTTGCTCACCCCTAGTGATTAAAGAGATTGCTTAGTATTACATCACCCCATTGGTGATTATTGTATACCCATTAAACATAGTGTGATTACATTGTGAATATATAAATAAATATTTTAACTTTGCGAACCAGCCTGATTCCTGGTTGAGTGTGACTGGGGGGTTCCAAGAGAGGGGCGTGATATAAGTGGTACATCGTTCAGAATAAAAGAACTTTTAGACACAAAATAAATAAGGATTTTAGTTGGGAATTACACGCTAGGCGTTGACTTAGGTGAAGTGCCGGATTGAAATCACTTACAGATTGGGGCCTCGTCACGAGATTCTGAATTAGACATGCCACTTGTGACAGTCTAATACAGTGTGCTAACTGACGGGGTACACAAAGCCTGTTGGCCTGCCACACTGTGCTACACTGTGAAAACCCCCTTCAATAGAAACACTCTAAGGAGTTGGCCTGTTTTGCAAAAATAAAATAACTCCTGTAAGTCAGAAAGGAAATTAATATTTCCGGAATGGCGCCCCAGTAGAAATTAATATGGCAAAAGAACACCTACTGCACAAATTATTTGTCAGGGGTGAATGGACAGAGCAGGATCAGAATGTTGGGCTGCAGGAAATCAAAGAACAAGCCACTGCCACAGGATTAGATACATGGCAGGATCAGGGTCCATTACACATGGCACTTACTGAATTGTACATGGCCCCTAAGGTAAAAGAAGAGCAAAGTAAAATTGCCAAAATAGCGGCATATCTGTACCTCCACATTGGAGCAATACAGGAAAAATATGCCGAAAACCTAGATCTCGCAAACAGGCAACTACAATCAGAAAAAACCCAAACTGATTTGGACTCTGCAGAGCAAAAGCTACAAAAGAGCCAAGAATCAGAACATGAAACCAGACAGTACCTGATAAAAGTAAAAGGAGATCTGGATATCCTGCAGCAAGAGAAGGTAGAGCAGGATACCAAAGTATTGGCGCTGCAAAACGAGTGCCAAGAAAGTTTGGACTCTCTACTACGGAGCCAACAAAAGCTGGAGCTGCAGTTAAGCTATAATAAGGCCTGCACAGGGCAGATAACCGCCCTGGAAAATCAGATTGATGAGATCAAAGAGGAAAATAACCAATTAATTCTCAAAGACCTTGACTCCCAGACAGAATTTGATGAAGAGCGCCAGAAAGCTGGTGCACTCAAAAAACAAAAGGATGACCTGGCTGCACAGAGGGGTACTCTAATTCAGGAAAGGGACACCTTAGGCCAGGAGGTCAGTTATTTAAAATCCAAGATGGAAGAAAATCACCTGGCCCTTCAGGGACTGGGTGAGCTCCAAAAAGACTACGAAAAACTGTTAGAGCACACCAGGAGGGTGGAAGATAATCTAGCAAAGAATGACCAGGCCAGTAAGGACAGGACTCAGGAGGTGACCCTCCTACAGCAAAAATTGGCCCAATACTCCAAAATTACACAGGACGCACAGAGAGACAATGAAGCTCTCTGTGAGAAAAATGACAGGCTCCACAGACAAGTAGCTATGCAGGAACAACTAATAGAGACTAGTAAGGCCTTGATAGAAGAACAAAAGGGTCAGGTTCTTGCATGGCAACAAGGAGTAGGGGCTGAGAGAGATGAGGTCCATTGGGAGAGGGAAACACTTGAGCATAACCTCAGGAACCCTGGCACCAGAGACTTTCATCTCTTCAACTCCATGGACTCTGCCTTCCCCATGTCCACTGGCTCACACAAGCCAAGGGCCACAGGGATGGCATACTTCAACCCAATGAGGAATATGGGACCAATAGGTCAGCGCCTTCCAGAAATAGATGGGCAGGCATCTGTGTATGGGTTCCCAATTGCTAGGGCCATATTCTCTTATCAGGGAGACTCCAATGAGGGGAGAATCAGAGAAATAGATCCTCAGAAATACCCCTTGTCCAGAGATCAGACGGTAACATTTAGTGGGGAATTCCATCAGGGTAGGCCCACTAAGAGTATATTAAAAACCTCTTCCCAGCTAGGACAGTGGGGTGGGGGTACTCAGCCAATTCTGGGAGCAAGGAAGAGTCAGAAGACTCTTCTGAGCGGCATTGGACACAAGAAACTAGGCCCCCACATTCTGCCAGCCATTCCCAAGCTCGCAGAATCCGGGAGAACCTAGAAGACCAGACAGGCACCTCTGGTAGCAGTGCCTCTGAGTCAGAGGATGAGTGGACCAGGGTGACCCGAATTAGGAAAACCAATAAAGTCAAAAGGGCCGTGCTCAAGGATACCCAGAAACAAATAAAAGCCATTAGGAGCGTCATCACGCCCTATCACCAGAATGCAAAATATTCGGTTTGAGAGCACCTTGAGCTATTTGAACAGATGATGGACACTTTCCATCTGAAGGACAGCCAAAGCTGTATTCAGTATATGAAGTGGACATTTTCTCCTGAGTACTCCAGCTTCTTTGCAGGGCTGGAGGATCAGAATCATTCCAGATAGCCCACCTATAGGGTGGCCATCCTGAAACATTTTTCCGTTCACAGGAATCCTCAAGAGGCTCGCAAGGCAGCCTATAACTTACAATGTGGGGAAGACCAGGCTCCACAAGAATTTGTTCAGGAGTTAAAATGCGCCTTTGCTCAGACCACTAGAAGGGTGCGCACTGACAGCAAAGAATTTGTTAACACGTTCTTTCACGCTCTCCCTAAGTATAGTATGACCCAGCTAGTGAGGGACTTTCACGAGAAAAGATCACTAGACTGGGTCATTGAACAAGTAACGCGCATCCATGAGGTGCAGAAGCCGTTGGAAAACAAAAATAGTTCCAAAAGCCCCAAAACAACCAACACCCCTGCTGCTGCTAAAGTGCCGGAGGTGAAAGTTGCCCCCATTTTAGATCTGGAGATGGGGGGGCCTAAAAACCTGCCCGCACAGAACCCAAACAACCCCAAACCCAGAAGGCCCTCGGGCCAATAACAAACAGGGAGCCAGGTAGGTAATCCGACAAATGGGACCCCTAACTCCCCTGACTACATCAGCCCACGCTACAAGGATAATCGGCCCATCCTGGGTTATGTCTGGACTCCTCCAGCCCAATGGGGGGATCCAACCAGACAGCAGGAAACCCAGGGAACTTCCCTCCTCACTTTCCCCAGGAGGGCAGTAATCCCCCAAATACCAGATCAAATTTCTTTCGTAGGTACCTGCCAAATTTCAACCCCCAAAACAACCCATCCTTCTTTCTCCACTTTCCTTAGCCCTGACAGCCCAATCCGGTAGAGGGGAGGCCAAGGGTGGAGGGGTACCCAAACTTCCCTAACCGGCGTATTTTGGGAGGAGGGATAGCTACCCTTCACAGGATCAACCCAGGGGAGACATGAGGACCCCGTACCAGCCAGAGCGGGTGTCCCAACTAGAGCGCCAGGTCCAGAACATGGCACAGGATCTGGGTCACATGCTGAGGGCTTAACAGAACCCCCAGATGAGCATGGCGGCTCAAAATGCCTCAAATCCAGGATCTGGTGCTCTAGATCAATGACGGAGGAAGAACCCCGACAACCCACTGGTTCCCAGGGAGGAGGCAAAAGGAGAACGGGGGTGTAAAGCCTTGGAGGAAGCTTCCTTCCCCACATGTAAAAAGCCCCTGGAAACCCAGGTACCGGAACCAAAATCTCCTGCCACCGACAATCTGCAACCCAGGGAGCAGAGGGCGGGTAGGAGAAATAGAGAGCTCAAAAAGACCCATTTTGAGGAGGAGGTACAAGTCTTCCAGTTTGAAGGAGAGGGATCCTCAGAGGATCCTGGGAAAAGGATCTTCTCCTTCAGGGATGGGGGACCTCCTCCCAAAGAAGGACCGATTCAGCCCTGCCCATCATCAAACCCCAGAATCACCAGCACGAAAATCCCCTGGTTAAAACCCATCCTGGTGACTGCCTCCAAAAAGGGGGGGCGGCCCAGAATCAGAACCAGGGGAACCCGAAACTTTCCCCATATCTAGCTGTCATCTTTTTCTTCCAGATTCCCAAAACTCCAAACAGAATCCTGCTCAAATCACCTTTCTGTCAGTGTCCAAAACCAAGACACTAACCCACCAATTGTCCAAAAATGTACATTATCTTTGCCCCCTAGAGGAGAAGGAGGGAAGATTCTATGCCCCGGTCCAAATACAGGGGCAATGTACAATTTTGGCACTGGTGGACACTGGATCCCAAGCTACCCTTCTGTCAAAATGGCCTTTGATCAACTGAATTTGGGAAGGGGGGGAGGAATACCAAATTCCTCTCACCCCTCTTCCTGGACAACTTCAGAACTTCGACGGGAAAGAAATTCCCATTGAGGGGACTGCGGATTAGGACATTAAAATTGGGCGACACAAGGTGAAGCACCCGGTCATAGTTGTGACTCCAGAGGGCACACCTTATTTACTAGGGAATGACATCCTGCGTAGGTTGTCTCACCTCATAAATTTGGTAAAAAGGTCCTCTGGACCCAGACTAGCCGACCAATAAATTGAAACATAGTGTGAACCATGTTAGTTTAAATGGCACATGCCACATGGTTGAACAAAAACAGGACCACATTGAATTTCACTTCCAGAATAATCAAATCCCAGACGTGACAGTAATTGTAGTAGGACAACAAACTGGTGATGGGGGGGTCCTCTGTATTTCTGAAAATCAACCTTCCTTCCAGTCTAAGGTGGCATTCCACACTGGAAGGAAACACTCTGAAATGCTTTAAAAATTCACAATCAGAAAATCCCACTCCTATAGTCCAGAAAGATGAGAAATCAGCTCAAAGCTTGGCTGATAGTCAGAAAATTGGAGAGCAGTTGTTCATCCCTATTCAGTTAAATGAAGGAAAGGACTCTGTTCTCGCCTGAGTGTGTGTGAACAACGGTAAGAGCTTCATCAGCGAGGCCATGTTCCGCAAACTCCCAAAAGATCCAGCCATTCTCACATTTAAACTATTAGACAAATGGGAAATGGACCTGGAAACACCCAATTCCAAACATCTCCTGTCTAGCAGGTATATGCTCAAAATTTCCATAGGCAACAAGAGCATAGTCCATAATTGGTGGGTCGTGCGAAATGTCCCTGCTGCATTTTATTTAGGCAGTGACATTCTCAATCACTTGGCCATTAGTTTGAACCTAATAAACTTCAAAGCTTGGTCCCGATTAGCGGGTAATCCCATGGACTTTGAGGACCCAGAGAAAGCATTCAGGTCAACTCAATTGCTGCCTTATGCAGTTGAAATTCAGATTGGAGAGGAAGTCACCATCCCAGAATGGACCTGACAATTCTCACTGGAAGTGAAAGTTAAAAGAGGACAGAAACTGAAAAACCCTGACACCTATATTCACCTTAATGCTCACTTCCAACAGCAAGGGTTGGGGGTAAACCCAACACCATTAGTCAACACAGAACACTACACTGATCCAATAGAGGCGGATAACAGCGACCTAAAGAGTATCATAATTGGAATGGCGGTTGATGACCGACATTTTTCCATAGATTTAGGTAATGAACTGTTAGGACCAATCCCCAAGGACTGTTTTGACAGTGATAGCGACAATGACGCGACACCAGACAGGATCTTCACCCGGCATGGGGGGAATTTCCTGGTGTACACTTCCTGCCCTTATGACAAGGAAGATGTGACCTGTGACTTGAGGAGGAATGAGGTGATCTTCCAAGTCCACAAGGACTGACTTCCGCACCTGAAGCCATTGGTCCAAATCAGCACTTTGACCAGGTTCTTCTCCACCCAGCTGGAGGAGGCCGCTGAGATAGCCAAATCGGAAGTCTTTCCAGGATTCAGGCGGATGGTTGAAGAGAGAGTCAACCTAGCTGATACCTGTGAGACTCTGGAGCAAAAGCAAAAATGTAAACAAGTTTTCTTAGATTTTCAAGATCTCTTTGCGGTGGACTCATATGACTGTGGTCGCACCTACATCCACACAATTCCCACGGACCCTGGCATGACTCCAGTGTTTTTGAAGCAATATTGCTTGCCTCTCCCATCAATGGAGTGTCTTACTGAAATAATTAAGAACCTTGAGTCCCGGGGGATAATTTGTCCAGTCCACAGCACCTTCAATAATCCGGTGCTGGGGATTTTGAAACCAAACGGCCAGTTGAGACTCTGTGCTGACCTTAGGGATCTCAACAAACGGGTCCATACTTCACGATAGCCTCTTCCCTACATTGACCAAGGGCTGTCCCAGATCCAGGGTTCACAGGTATTCACTGCAATAGACCTGACCAATGGGTATTGGACTGTACCTTTCAGTAGGGACAACCAATACAAGCTGGCCTTTACCTTCGGGGGGCAGCAGTACACATGGACCCGGACTTCCTTCGGATACATCAACTCCGGCAATGAATTTAACATTTTTCTACACAAGGCCATGCCCGATTTGGGTGAAAGGGGTAACCTGGCCTATGTAGATGATGTTCTAGTCAAAAGCTCAACTGTGGAGGAACACATAGCAGAGATCCGTTATGTCCTGACACAGTTGAGGGCTGCCGGAGCAAAACTCTCCTTTCAAAAGGCACAGTGGTGCAGAACCCATTTCAATTTCTTGGGGCATGAGATTACTCCTGAGGGTCTCTGTCCCCAGGAAAAGAAAGTGGAAGCACTCCAGAAATTAAAAGACGCCACAACTCTGCGGGAACTAAGGAGCCTCCTTGGACTAACTAATTACAGCAGAAAGTTCATTGAGGACTACGCAGAGATCACAAGACCCCTGATCCATCTTTTGAAGGGGGAGTCAAGTGGGAGTGGGGTCCAGAACAAGCGGAGGCAGTAAGACAACTCAAAAGAAGCCTCTCAAAAGCGCCTTGCCTAGCTTAACCTGTCAAATACAAGGAGTTCTTCTTGGAGACAGGGTTCTCAAATACATGCTTGACTGCAGTATTATATCAAAAGCATGACAAGGTCAATAAAGTAATCTCCTATGCGAGTAATACTTTAGCCTGCGTGGATGAAAAATTCAACGATTGTGAGAAGGCACTCCTGGCAACGGTGTGGGCATTGAAGAATTACTACCCATTTATCCAGGGGGAACACATCATAGTGGAGACTCCACACCAGCCTCTGCAATATCTCCAAAGTGACAGAATCCAGGGCGGAAATGTCAGTAATTCCTGAATTACTTCCTGGATTCTGTCAATGCAAGGCTTTCCTGTGGAGGTCAGATATGGCCAAAACAAGAAGAGTCCCCTCGCGCAAGGTCTGGCTGATTTGCATGATTGTGCTAGAGAAAACTGTCTCGAGGACGAAAGTCTTAAAATCAAGGAAAACATGGAGGCATACCTTAATTCCCCACACAAAGTCTTTGAAGAAGACCAGTGTGAGGGAATGCCTCCTGTCTATGTGGATGGATGCTCCTACCATGTTGACAGCAACAGGGAAAATTAACTTGTAGCCTACGTAGGGAATGCATGAGTGAATGATGCCCCAGAACCCTCCGCTGGGTACAAAATCGGTCCCTGAAGTAGTCAAGTGGCAGAGTTGATCACTGTGCATCAAGCCATCCTCATCGCTGTCCAACACCAACTGCACGAACTGGTCATAATCACAGATTCGGATTATGTACGGAACGGGTTTGTGGAGCACCTGGTTAACTGGAAAACCAGAGGCATGCTATGTGCCAATAACAAACCATTGAAACAAGGAAAATGAATCCAAAATATTTATGATCTGGTCACCTCGAATGCGATGACCATCTACTGGAAGAAGATTAAGGGTCATTCTAAAGTAGAGAGACCAGACAATGACCTAACTGATCAGCTGGCCAAAACTGGAGCCATCCAAGGGGATCTACTTGAGATCGAGTCCCTGTTGGGGGAAATCTAGGTCACTGCTATCACTAGGTTCCAGACAAATGCTCACGATGAACTCTCAACTGCCCAATGGAGTAAGGAGACCCCAGATGCTGATTTGATTACGGCTCAAAAAGGGGATCCAATAATTGGTAAGTTTTATCAACACATTGAGGACCCTGAGAACTTTTCCTTGACGGATACTGATTACATTGGGAAAGAGGACCTCAGAGTGTTGATGAAATGGCCAAAAATGTTCTGAATCCAAGACGGTTTGTTGGTAAGGAGATCCATAGCTGGCCATGACCAGTGGGTGGTCCCTACCTCATTCCGAAGCCTGATGCTAAGTCACTCCCATGATGCGGGCACAGCCGGTCATCGGGGGTTTCATACGACACTAGAAATCTTGCGAGAGGTTGCATACTGGCCAAACATGGGGCAGGACATCGACCAATACTTGAAGGGGTGTCTTGTGTGTGCACAATTTCATCCAACATCACTCACACACCTTGCTCCCCTCCAAAAGAGGGGGATGACACTGCCTTGGTCAGATTTACAAGTTGATTTTATCAGGCCCATGATTCGCTCCTCTAGGGGGAACATGTACATGTTGACCGTGACATGCTTGTTCACTAAATGGGTGGAATGTCTCCCGGCCCCAAATTGCCAGGCAGAAACAGCAGCTGCCCTGATGATCAACCACATCTTCTCGCGTTTTGGACTACCCCAAAGGATTGAGTCAGACCGAGGTAGTCACTTCTCTAGCGAAGTGATGACAATGATGTGGGCGATACTTGGGGTCAAAATGAAACTACACATTGCCTACCGACAAGCCTCTAGTGGTGGAGTTGGGAGATACAACAAGACAATTGTGAGCATATTAAAAAAGTTTGTGGCAGATTCTGGGCCAACTTGGGACATTCAATTACCTCTTGCCCTGATGGCCATCGGATCTACCCCTTCCTCTGCAACAAAAATGTCACCATTTGAGCTGATGACTGGACGAAGGATGGTGCTTCCCTAGCATCTGCTCTACAGAACCCAAGAGCAGACCTTGATAAATGCCGCCACAACTCATGAGTATGTTGAGAATCTGAGAAAACACCTCAACATGCTTTTGCCTATGCTCAGCAAAATCTAGAAAGATCTGCAGACAGTTTGAAGACCCACTATGACCTTAAGACAACTAGAAAAGAATACCAAGTAGGAGACCGGGTCTACTTGTGCAATTTCCAAAGGAACCAGGCCAAACAGCGCAAATTTCTTCCTAGCTGGTGGGGTCCTTTTGAAATTGTAGACAGAATCTCACCAGTCGCCTAAAAAATCTGTATCCCCGAAGGCAGTTTGGCAGAAGGGGATGATAACTGGGTCCCCATCACCCAGCTGAAGTGTTGCCATCCTAGGCATACTCTGTGGCAACTAGAGGAGCCATCTGGAAACCCAGAGAGGGACATTCTGAATCCCTAGAAAATTACAACTCTTAAAAACCATTCCACCTGTTAAAATCAGTAGTAATTACAGACAGGAAAGATTGTCAATTGTATGTCCAATGTATGTATCTGCCCCACTACATGAATAGTGGTGGGGAAATGTCAGTAACCTTGCTTTGTTCCGTCATCATAGTACTGAAACCATGGATTCCAAGAACCAAGGAGGGCCACTCGGGGACCAAAGGAAAGACCCAAGGGGCCTGGGGTATCGCTCCATACTCTCATCTGGAACCGGCAAGGAGAACCTGTCGATCCAGCACTGATGGGAGAAGTAGAAACATTTTTCCACTTGGACCAAAAAGAAAGAATGACATCCCAATCTCCCGACTTCCCCTTAACGGGCGGTCAAATTTCAAGTCGTGAGGGGGGGCTTTGTAGGATGTATTAACCGGTGTCCAGTTAAAGGTTTGAACACAAAAGGTTTGAATGCAATAGGGTCGAGTCAATAGGACTGAAAACAAAAGGTTGGAATTTTTTTTTTATTATATATTTTTTTTTGGTTTCCGTATAGGTAAAAAAAATTGGTTTTTACCACAAAAACAGGGGTTGCGGGGACGACCCAGAAATAAATAAATAAATAAATTTGAACCTTTTGTTTTCGGCCCTATTGACTCAATTATATATTATATTTCCAAACTTTTGATTCGACCCTTTAACCTATAACCGTATTAAACCACTTATGCTCTGCCCTGCGGCATCACTGTGTGCGGATGGTACCAGAATTATCAAAATGGCCACAAAACCCCTATGCGCGCCAAAATCATTTGGAAATTGCGCTTTGCAACACGAAAAGATGGCTGCCAAATCTACCATGCATGTTGTCAGTGGTGGAACGGACACCGCACTGCTGAAACATGTCACTGGGCTGCCCAACAAGTAAAAATGGAGACTGCATGAAAAGCAGTGTAAGTTTATTTTAAACCAAGTAAAAAAATTTAACAGAATGGGCCTCATCACGGGTGGTAACGCCGGCGCTATTAGTGCCAGCGTTATTAGCCCTACCGCCAAACCCACTGGCGCTATTAGCGCTGGATCATGAGTTTGGCGGAACAGGAAATCCCCATTCCGCATTGAGCCCATTCAGGAATGCCCCTTTCCCCATTGGGCTCAATGGGGAAATTTCGGGCTCTTACCGCCGGCGGATTTCCCCCCCGGCGGTAAGAGCACGAAATTCCGGCAGATTTCCCCCCAGCTAACAGCTGGGGGGAAATAAGCCAAAAGCCGTGATTTGGTGGACCCTTAAATGCGGCGGTAATAGCACTACCGCCGCATTTAAGGGTTACCGCCAAACTCATGATGAGGCCCAATGACATTTAAATTAAGGCTCAAACCAGTTCCACAGCTTTCCCTCACAAAGGCCAGGCAATTTCCTCCTGCTCCACTCCACCAGGAAATCACACTTCTGTGATGATTAGATCAGGGGAGGAGAACTTGGGCTGCAGCAGAAGAGGACAATGGACTTCCTCTGGCTGAAAGGATATGCAGAGTGTGAAGAGTCATAAACGGCCTCTCCCAGAAGGAAGGGGGTGGAGATTGCTTCTGAGCTGCCAGAAGGAGAAGGAGGCGGGGACAGACAACCATTTGTTGATTCACAAGGACAAAAAGCACATTTTTAAAAAGACTGATAATTTACTGTGAAAAATTGTGAAAAATATGTACACCCCGGACTTGTGAACCTAATTTGCGGCTGCACATCTTAAGAGGCGCCAGAACTCTGTGCTATGTTCTGGGAAGTAACAGTGGAAATTATGGTTTTATACCAAAGGTAATTATGTCAAAAGCATGAAACTTCACACGCTTATGCCCATATACAATGCGCACATTTGTGGGAATTTGCTCCGAAATTGGACCATGTGTTCCAGCCAAAAAGGGTGGAATTCTGCCAAAAGCAGACCCAAGATCCTACAGCGACGGGGCTTGGAAGAGTATCTGCTCCACAAAATATGTGATCTAGATATGTTATTGTTATAAAGGTTGCACAATTGTAAATATGTATTGTACTAAAAATAGATTTTATGTTCAAAAGTCAAGGGGAGGATTCTCTGATTCATATTCTCACATCATCATGGTGACGCCCCGTTTTCTTCTCCAATCAAGGGGGAGAAGAGATTCTAACCTATAGCCTGCCTAGGGGGCGCGCTAAGGATAATTCAGCACACACACACACCTTTACCATATGCATAAATAGAGAAAGCTGAGGATTTAGAAAACACACACAGAATTATTACCAGAATCAAAAGACCCAATCCAGTTGTGACGTGCTGTGCTGTGACCAGAGAGCCATTGCAGACCCAGTCCAGTCGTGCTGTGCCGTGCAGACCAGAGCGCCTCGCTGTCCAGTCCGGTGTGCGCAGCAGAATTTCTGACCAGAATCCCTGACCAGATCTCAGACGGTTCCGTTTGAAATCCATATAGTGAGTATCTATAGATAGCACTGTATCACTAGCATATGTACTGTCCATAGTAATCCTTGTCTTAAACCCATCCTCTCTTATATTCAGAACTGCATTGTTAGAAATATTTTTGAATTGCCTGAACTCTCTATATTGTCTCTACTATCTCCTTTGGTACTAGTATTGTTAAATAACTTTGCGCTCATATATTTCATCTGAAGAAGGCAAGCTCCTCGGCAGGCAGTCGCCCGGATCCAGTTGCGCCCTCGTCCAGTGGCTGTGCTTCTGTGTGGTATTTGCTTCTTCATAGTCATCCCCTAGTGTAAAGAAATCATGTTTGTCTTTTGAAAGCGCATCCCTGTTCTCTCAATCTTGTGCCTATCTCAGAAAAACGACCTCCACGAAAACGTCCATAACTTCCTCGAATTCTATGCTAGAAACAAAATTTAAATGTCTGCTTGTAGCTAACATTCTCAGCTTCCCATAGAACCAGAAATCGCATTCCAAATCCATATAGTTCTCCCGCGATCGAGATTACAGCATGCAGAAAAGTTTGTTGCAAATTTCCGTTTTGGCAAAACATTACACCTGTAAAACAGTTTTTGATTGCACCCGACCTCAATTTTAAGTTTGCACATTGCTTATTTGTGTCAAGTCATTGCTAGTGTTTGTCTGCAACTATCCAAAGCGGCTCCATTAGAATTTAAACAATTTCAGTCATTTAAACCATATTTAGTGTTTTACCCAATCCATTCTCCGATAACTTTAAAACCATTTTGACAGTTTGCCAATCAGTTCTGTTTCTCTCTTGTGTTTGCTTGGGGGGAAATTGGGATTGACATTTGTGTTTGCTGGGGGGAAATTGGGATTGACATTTTGTTGAATTCTGCATTCCTGAAACCTGTTGTCTCTCCTCCTATCTCTTTACATTGCCTGTTGGGGTGTTTAAGGGGCAGTGCAGGGGGAAATAGTAACCACATTGCTACTTGATTTGAACACTCACAAAAGTCTTATCTCTGTGCTGAATTGTTTCTGCTCACTATTACTCCTTGTGATTAAAGAGATTGCTTAGTATTACATCACCCCATTGGTGATTATTGTATACCCATTAAACATAGTGTGATAACATTGTGAATATATAAATAAATATTTTAACTTTGCGAACCAACCTGATTCCTGGTTCAGTGTGACCTGGGGGGTTCAAGAGAGGGGTGTGATATAAGTGGTACATCGTTCAGAACAAAAGAACTTTTAGACACAAAATTAATAAGGATTTTAGTTGTGCATTACATGCCAGGCGTTCACTAAGGTGAAGTGCCGGATTGAAATCACTAACATATACAAGAATACAGATACATAACGGAGTGCTTTAAAGAGGTATACAACAGTATAGATGCATGAAGGAGAGCTTTTCAGATGTAACAACAGAACAGATATACAATGGGGGGTAGGAAAGAGAGGGGCGCTGAGGAGGGGTACAGCTGTACCGGTTGGCGTCTAACAGGAACACAAACACACACACACAACCACACACCTTTTAAGGACAAACAAGTATTGATATTTCGATACAGGCACAGTAGGTTCAGGAGTCAAAACAGAAGGAAAAATATTTGGCAAAACATCTACATTCCTAAACACAAACACACACCTCTATTCAGTCATGCACAGTAGGATCAGAGGGACAAAGGGACATGAAAAACAGACTGCAAAATGCAATGTATTCAACAAAACACACAAGATGATCTGCCACACAAAACACTCAGCAGAGCTGCCCTACATATGGAGTAGGGTTGGAGGGACAAGATATACTCAAAAATATTCTCAAAAGTGTGTAAAAACATCCATTGCCACTACATACACATGTGCTCAGTCATGTGCACAAGGATCAGAGAGACAAAATGAAATTATAATATTTCTTGTTATGAAATATATTCCGCTAAGCAGACAAAATCATCCATGGCTTCACTACACAAACATTTTAGGCCAAAAGGTTTTGATATTTTTGTAAATATGCAGCAGTAGGTGCAGATGTCAAAACTGAATGACAAATACACAACAAAACATCCAAGAACATCCACAGTCCCATAATATACACACACCCACACACACACACGCACACCCACACACACCCTCAATCAGTCATGCAGAGGGTAGGCAGGACAAAAGAATAGGAAAAATACACTACAGAATGAATACTATTCTGCAAAATGCAGACGATGATTTGCTGCACTAAACACACAGTAGAGCTGCTATAAAGTCCACTAGAGTAGTTTGGCAAAAATAGAAAACACACCCCAAAATAAATAGTCCACAAAACGTGCAGTAGTACTGCTGTACAAATGAAGTTGGGACCACAAATAAAACATTCCTACACAATGAAGTGAAATTCTGCAAAATGCACAAGATGATTTTCCCTACCGCAGACGACCTAAAAGAGTCAGAGAGATGCAATTAAATGAAAAACATGACATTAAATTAACACTATTCCGCAAAATGCACACGATGGTCAGTTGCACCCAACTTGCTATGCGGCTGCATTACCTGCACAGCAGGAACAGAAAGGCAAAATGCAGAAAAAGATCTGCAATCTCAATGCACACACACACACACATTTCAGTCAAACACAATAGGATCAGCGAGTCAAACCGAAATGAAAATGAAATAAAAAAACATACCGTGAATCGAACAATTATCTGGGAAAATTAAAAATCAGTGATTCCTAGACTGATTTTAATTTCCCAGACTTCTTTTCGTTTCACGGTATGTGAACACGCACAGAAGGATCACAGGGGTTCAAGAAGATGTGAACAAATACAATGAAGTGATAACTTTTTAGTGAAAGATGAAAGTCCAAGATGATCGGGTGCACCAAACACACAGTAGGCACCAACACACAGTAGGGCCGCCTTATATACGCAGTAGGGTCAGAGGAACAAAATAAAATATAGAAAACACTGCAACACTCACAAGATCTTTAGTCCATATAAATTGGGGATGCTAATGTAAGGTTTGAATGTAATTTAGAGTAAAACCAACCATGATTCTTAATGTAATATGCAATAAATGCAACTATGTTGGACCTTGACTATGCATCTCGTGGCTCAGGCTTGGCAGTAAGAGAATTAACTAACATTCTGGAGTTCGACCTGTGGTACAAAGTATGAAGATGCCTAGGCAAATCAGCCTTCCCATTTCCAGGAAGGCCCAAGCACGCTTTCAAGTGGCTCAGTCATCCCACATTACATTGTGTAGTAACTTACAATTCTCATGATCTGTCTTCAATGCAAAACCCAATCATCACAAAACCTGAGGACAATAACCGCCCCCTCCCTTTTGCAGAGCCAAGGTCCGCTGAGTAGTACTGACGCACACCCTTCCTATTGCTGTCACAAAACATTCTTCCCCCACGGCATCGCTCCTTCCCTGGGTTTATAGCACCTATTTGCCACTTGCCCTTCCTCTTATCTTCTGCCCGCTCATTTCCTTACTTCCAGAAGACTACGGGCTGCATAACGCTGACAGGGGCATAGTAAGCCACTCCAGGGACAAGCCTAGGTGCTTTGATACTACTGTGGTGGTGGTTTTGTGCAGTGTGAAAGCAAATTAGCATAACATAACCTTAACTCACACTTGTAAATAACAAGTACAACAATTACATCAACATATAAGTTTATCTTTATAATGCACACTATGTTTATACATCATTGCAGACATATAATAAATTCTAAAGGCACATCACATAACCATTTAACTGTAGAACATAATATACACTTAATATTAAAAGTCCTCAAAACATACACCCACAAATACTAAAGTCACTAGCTAACAAAACATACTCTTACTTAATACAACAATCCACACCAAATACCAAATGCAATTAACATGCCAAGTACAAATGTATAGCACCAGTATACAAAGTAAACACAAAATAGTTGTAATACACATAGTCCTACATTAACAACAATCTACAGATTAAGGAAGGAAGGAGAGAAAGTGGGAGGGAGGGAGGACAGGCGGGAGGAAAAGAGATGAAGTGAGGGGTGGAAGGAGGACGAGGGGTGGATGAAGTGAGGCATTGAAGGAGGAAGAGAAGGTGAAAGAAACAAGAGGTGGAAGAGAGGGGTGGAAGGATAACGAGGGGGATGGAAGTGAGTGAAAGATAGCAGACAGAAGAGAGGGGGAAAGAAGATAGTGATGTAAGGAAGAGGAGAGGGTGTGGTAGTGAGGAATGTAAGAAGGAAAAGAGGGAGGTGGAAGTGAGGTATGAAGGTGAGGGATGGAGGAAGGAAGGGAACGAGGAAGAAACAAAGGAAGAGAGGGGGTTGAGGTGAGGGATGAAGGAGGAAGCAAAGGTGAAAGAGGGGTGAGGAAGAGTGATTGATGAAGTGAGGGCTGGAAGGACGGATGAAAGAAGAAAGAGAAGGAGGGACGTAGGGGGGCATAGAGGTAGAGGTGGAATGATGTTAAAAGTGATCTAGGAAGGGATTCCAGGATGGACAGGTAGATGGATGGAAAGATGTATGAATGGGGAGGCGGATGGATGGGTGGATGGATGGATCAATGGGAAAGCGCACGGATGGATGTATGACTGGGTGGGTCTATGAACGGATGGTTGGATGGATGAATAATTATTAGATGGATGGAGAGGCGGATGAATGGGCGGGCAGGCAGATGGTTGAATCATGATTGTTGCACAAGTTTGCATATGGCTCATGCACTCACACAGCTGGGCTGCATCTAAAATACAATGTTCATAAGACAGCAATACCACTGACATCCATTTGTAGATGGTGAATGCACACACAAATACTGTGCACACAGGACAGAACAGCAACCATACACACATTTGCGGAAGAAGGTGCAGAAACACACACCATAAAGACATTAAAGGGCCTCAATGAGCATAATCTACCCACAAACAGCATTCACGCATTTGTGTATGATGCATGAACATCCGCATGCCCCATCACCACACTATAAAGCCATAATGAACATATTACACAGGTAATACTTAAAGCTCATTCACACACACAACTGACAAATTCACACTCACATGCACACACCATCACGCACCATGATCATACTGGGCGTGAACAGGAGGGAACAAACATATCAGGTCTGTTATATGAGTGTGCAGAAGGCCTGCACACAAGAAACACACCACCAAAACACTTTAGGGGCTGCGACTAACACCCAGTGCATATTAGATGTAGGTGACAGGCACCTTTACCTAAAGATCAATTGCATCAACAACACCCCTCAACTCTAGTACTGTTTGTCCCTCATCTGAGCCTCGATGTCAAGCGACTTCCTGAAGCTCAGACTGACAGACTAGACTCATTCTCTAGAAAATCCAAGGAAGACTCCATGTGGACAGTGATCTGGTGCTTCCCTATGAGGTTTGCACAGTAACACACACTATCAACACAGTATAAGGCCACAACGAACATGCTATACGCATATGACATGAGCACCATTAACATGCATTATTTGCACACATACACCACCAAACCACACATCTAAGACACAAAAGTAACTCACACATGCGGTCATACACTCATCACCAACAATACCAAAAACAGAACAAAGTAGCACAACACACCGACCCTTGTTGATTATGCATGTTTACACCCACAGATACATCACAATGAGGGTAACAAGCCAACACAACTAACCTGATAAGAACCCGGGACATCAGTGTAAAAAACTAGTTTTCTTTAAATGTCATGGTTACTACCTATGAAAAGGAGAAGTCTGCAAATGCTGGGAAAGCCAACACAATCTGTTCAAATGAACTATTTCCCCTAATACAAACAAGGTACATCACAGTACAAATGAAACTGAAGTATTGCAGCCAACACTGGAAACCTCAGGTGGTTCTTCAAGTTTTATTTATTAATAGTCATAAACCCGGCGCCCAGTCCTGCACTCGCTCCTCACTCCTTACGTACCTCACGCCAAGCACCGTTCTCTCGAATCCCCACTTTCCTTCAATCATAAACATTCCACATAAGCATACGCAGGACCGGGTGCCTGAACGAATGTAACAATACAGCATGCATTATAGGCATGGGCAAATACAACATCATCCTCCCCCCTTTATAGCAAACAAAACTGTAGGATGAAACCATTAAGAGAAAAAAAAAATTATTATAATACCCAAAATAAAATTTGGAGTCTAAAACTCAATTGTGCATGACATAGTCTTTTGACCAATTGGGTAATCTTCTGAGTCTTGAACTTCGAAGAAGAACTTTATTACCATTTCCATTCTCAGGGCTTGAACTTCGAAGAACTCTATTACTATTTCCAGTCTCAGGGCTTGCCTCTCGGTGTACATTCAAATCTCCCATAGAATTTCCTTGTTTCCCATTCATGATACCATTAGGTGAGTTAACATCATCTTCAAACAACTCACAAACTCTTGAATTGAACCTTTTCTCCCTCCGATTTACCACTCTATCACCACCACTCCACCTCCACTTACTATGTCCAAATTCCAAATGGATCCTCCAAGAACCCTTACTGCTCTTTTAAAAACTTCAATGACCCCAACCGGGTTGCTATACTTTGACTCACCCTTCCTCACCTTGCGCCCTAATTTGATTCTAACTAAATCACCAGGTGAGATTCTTAACCCACATCGTTCTACCTGCACATCCTCCTTATTACCACTTTTCCCTTTCCTACAATTTACCCACACAGGGTTAAGCAAAGTGTTAGGTACTCTCCCTCTCATAATTTCAAATGGTGATTTGCCCGTATCTCTTCTAACAGATACCCTCATACTCCACAACTTTTCTTTAAGTGCCTCATCAACAGACATGTTGTTCCTCAAAGCTAATTCTATTGTTTATACAATCACTCTATTGCATCTTTCCACTAACCCATTGGTTTGTGGATGATATAGTGCTGAAAACCTCCACTCAACACCAGAACGTTTGGCAAATTCGTTCACCTCTTTGCTTCTGAACTGTACCCCATTGTCACTGACAATCACTTTGGGATATCCCTCCCTTCTAAAAACTTGTATCAAAAACTTTATCACTTCACCAGAGTCAATTTTATTTACAGACTTGATTTCTAACCAACCTGAATCGTAGTCTACTAAAACCAACAAGAATTACTTGTCATGTGCCAAATTCCCATAAGGACCCACAATATCTATACCTACCCTGTCCCATGGAATATCCGTTCTAGAGATGGTAATAGGTTCTAATTTGAAACTTTTGCAACTTTTGTCACTATTCTGGCATGGCCAACAATTTCTGATTAATCTTTCAACCATTAAGTCCATGCCAGGCCACCAATATTTCGCCCTCACATTGTTCTTGGTACCAGTAACACCTGGATGTCCTTGGTGAGCTTTTTCAATTAACTCCTTGTACAACTCCTGCAGAGGAATCAATTTATCTCCCCTTACCAAAAACTCATTCTCAATAGAGAATTCACCCCTAATCTCCCAGAATTTCATACACTCATCATCAACTAACTTTTTCTCAGGCCAACCTGATTCAGTATATTTCATAACTTTTTGTAACGTCTCGTCGTAATCAAGTTCACTTAACCATGCTTCCTTTGATGTCACTTCAAAAATAGTCGCTGCAACCTCACATTCTTCCTCACTGCCCAATTTGTCACCTGCCAAAGGCAACCTGGATAAATAATCAGCTATTAGATTTATTTTGCCTGGAACATATTTCACACTAAAGTGATAGTCTTGAAACTTTAGGCTTAATCTGGCCAACCTGGGAGAAACCTTACACATTACACGCACAGTAAGCACTTCAAGTAAAGGTTTATGGTCTGTCTGTATGGTAAATCTGCTTCGCCACAGATACTTTCTGAAATAATTGACTGCCCAAATGCAAGCCAACAATTCTTTTTCTATAATGGAATATCTACTTTCCGTATCAGAGATCGATCTGGAAGCATGATTTATAACTTTTTCCTTTCCATCATCAGTTATCTGCGACAACACCGCCCCTAGACCACTACCACTGGCATCTACAAAGACCTTAGTCCGTCTACCAAAAACAAACCCTCCCAATTTCACAGCTCCACAAATCTCATTTTTTATGCATTTTGTTGCTACACTGCATTCATCACTTTATTCAAACTTTGCATCTTTTTTCATCAGCTTTCTCAAAGGTTCCGTCACGCTGGCAGAATTTCTTACAAATTTATTATAATACTTGCATAGCCCAAGGAAAGACCTGAGCTCATCCTTATTAGTAGGATTAGGCGACTCTTTAGTCGCTTTCAAAGCCTCCAATTTAGGCTTGTACCCCTTTCCATTCACCATGTGAACCACCAGATACTCAACTTCTTTCACTCTGAATCTGCATTTACTATCTTCCGTTTTCAACCCAACCAACTTCAATCTTGTCAGCACTTCATCCTACCTCTTGTCATGTTCTTTAGTGCCATTGCCAAACACAATAATGTCATCTTGATATACCATTGTTCCGGCTAAACCCTTTAGAACCTGAGTCATTACTCTTTGAAAAACTGCTGCCGCGGATGCCAACCCAAAAGGCATCCGCTTGTACCTATAGAGGCCATAAGGTGTGATGAACGCTGTTGTGTCCCTGCAGTACTCTGTGAGTGATATCTGGTGATATGCACTAGATAAATCCAAGGTGGAAAAGGTGCCTGCATCCCCAATGCGATTCAACATCTCTGTTATTATTGGCAAAGGAAATATGTCTGTGATGATGTTTTTGTTAACATCTCTCAAATCCACGTAGATTCTCGGTTTCCCATTCTTTTTTATACCCACGACAATAGGACTCACCCATTGTGATGACTCAATCTTTTCAATTACTCCCTCTGATTCCAGTTTAGCAAGTTCTTGTTCAACCTTCTCAATAATGGCGAACGGTATAGGTCTAGCTTTCGTGTGCACTACTGGTACTGCTCCATGTTTGAGACATATTCTATGGGCAACATTTTTCAATAAACCCAACTTCGATTGTAAACCATCAACAGGATTTGACACTGTTGTCTTTGTTTGTTCTATGTTGCTGTTTACAATCAGAATGTGTTCTTCTTCACACGGATCCAGCCTTATTCTTAGACCCGCTTGGTCTCTCCATCCTATTATGTTCACACCTTTTTCAGCAACATATACTTTCACCTGTGCACGTCTGTCCTTGAATTGGATTATACTTGAGAACCAACCAACAATGTGTATTTTTGACCCCGCAAATCCACCGGGATCCTTTAAGTCTGATGCTTTTAATTTGCTACTGAGGCCTACCGTGACCAATCTCTACCAAGTCTTCCTGGTGATAATTGTACACGGTGAACAACTGTCAACCTTTACCTTTAACTTCCAATTGTCTAAAATAACTTCACAGCTTGGACATTTAAACTCTCACCCGGTGGTTCATGTATTACAAATATCCTCTCTTCATCTGACTCCTCTTCTTCCTCTTGTATAGCTGAAATTCTCTTTTTGCGTCTGCATGTAACTGCAAAATGTCCTTTAATTCCGCAATTCCCACATTTTTGTCCAACTGCAGGACAATTCCTGGAGTAAGCAAAATTGCCTATTCTCCCACAATTGAAGCATCTGTCGCTGTTTCTTCCTTGCGTGTTCGGGGACCTGATTTCAGGTTTGGTCCCAGACTTCCCTTTAGAGAAACCTCCTCTGATTTCTGATCCCGTGTATTTATTGCCTCTGTTCATGGTGACTTCAGCACGATCTCTGTTTCGCACAACATTAATCAGTCCTTGCTCTTCCACTTCTTGTATATTTTTGCTACTACTCTGTAACATGCATTGAGTGGCTTCTTGCTTCTTATTTTTCATCCCTTTAGAACACAATTGACTGTGTACTATTCTTTTTGCAATGGCAATGGTTTCTGGTAGAGACGGGTTCCCTCCCATCCATAACCTGTCTTGAATGAGCGTGTCCTTCGTATAAATTATAATTTGGTCCCTAATAAGTTCATCAAGGGTGATTCCATTCCCAAAGTGATACGTACGGGCCAACAACCTCATAGCCAAAACATAATCTTCGATGCTTTCCTGTTCTTTCTGGGTTCTCGTGTAAAAATTGTATCTATTTATTGCCAAATTAGTCTCTGGGGCATAATATTTATCTAATTGTCTGATTGCCTTATCATGCTCATCAACGTCACCAGCCTCATCAACTGGTAATTCTGGAACTTCTCTATACTTCCTTTGTCCCTCCAACCCTAGAGCATGGAGTAATAAAAGTTTCTTCTTCCGAGGGGTGAGACCTTCTTGTTCCACAGTTTGAATATAATTCAACCAAAACTCCTTCCATTCGGACCAAACCACTGTAGGTTGCCCAGGAGTTGGAAGAAAACTGTCTGGCGGCTGAATGCTAATTCCTTGCATGTTCGAAATCGTACACAAATCCTGAAAAGATCTTTCTTGGAATGCTTACTTGAGATTCCACTGACACTTCACTATTTGCAAGACTTGTATATAGTATCACAAAATCAGAATTCACCAACCTTAATATGATCCAAAAACAGAAACTTCAATTCTTTGTGAAAGATGTTCTTATATATTATTTCTTGCTGCACCAAAACAAAAAACAAAAAAAATGTTTTTTTTTTTCTCAAGTACTGTGAAGAGGATGAAGCATGCCTCGCAACATTCCCGCCTCGCCTCACTTCCTCATGTAGTGCAAAATGGAGGCACATCACGTGACGTGTGTGACGTTTTATATAGTTCTTTACTCTAATGTGAGATGATGGGCGAGCTCCGTCGCCTACGCGCGTGTATGCGCGACCAAAACAAATGTCGTTTTAAAAAGCAAAACATTTTCTCTTCAGGAACCTTTGATCCTTTCTTTTCCTGCTGAGGACTTATAATCGACCATCTGCACAAGCAAATAAATTTGTTTGCTCGGAGCTCCAGCTCTCGCTTCTTTCCCAATGTGTGGGTGCCGGAGCCGGGTGGACCCTCCTCGTCGCCAATTGAAGTATTGCAGCCAACACTGGAAACCTCAGGTGCTTCTTCAAGTTTTATTTATTAATAGTCATAAACCCGGCACCCAGTCCTGCACTCGCTCCTCACTCCTTACGTACCTCACGCCAAGCACCGTTCTCTCGAATCCCCACTCTCCTTCAATCATAAACATTCCACATAAGCATACGAAGGACCGGATGCCTGAACGAACATAACAATACAGCATGCATTATAGGCATAAGCAAATACAACAGAAACCTTAACTCACACTTAAAATTACTACTTCACTTTACTCACTCTAAATATTAGGCAGCTTGTATGTTCGCTGTATTGGCAGTTATTAGTACCGCGCAGCTACGCTTGATCGCTCTTATATGGGTCATGTATCTTTTCTGGGGTACCGGCAGAAAATGTACCCTGCATGATATAAAAACAGCACTATTACGTGGTGACAACCGACACCATCTATTTTGCAAATACCAATGTTCCGGTAACCTGGCCGCATGATACAACAATAAAAAAATCATACAAAAATCAGAAGGACTAACTTGCTCGCCGGATGTGGTATGCAGAGGAAAGCAGAGAGGCAGCAATCATTTTTAACAAGGGGGGGCATTTTTTTCTCCAGATGTTTTCAGTCCATGCACTTCTTTAGAGCTCTGCTTCATTTTCTAAACCTTTTCTGCCTTTTTTTTTACTGTGTAGCATTTATTCTTTTTTTCGTCATTACGTGATTGAAAATGGTCTGCTGGTAAAAGATGCTATTAATTTAAGTGCATTCATTCCATGTTATGTCACTAATAGACTTAGGTAACATATTCTTTTATCCTTTTTACAAAGCATAATTTTATTGTCTCCTCATTTCTGAGGTTTTAGCTCCACTTAAAGCTTGACAGAGAGAAGCCTTCGCGGAATTCGATCACATTATTGCCCTGTCGTTACTTTAATTCCATTACACGACAACACACAGCCCGCATCAGCCTCCATATGTCACATTATTTATATGAAGGATTGTGCAAGATGCCAGTCTGGGAGTATGTGCCTACGGTGCATGCTGGCACTTACTGGCAACTGGAAGGGTGCTGCTTGCCTCTCTCTGTAGTATTTTATACGAGACCCCTGGTGCATTTTATGCAATGTGCATACAATCCTAGCTGCTCCATATGATCCATGGTTAGCCTGTGACAGTGTGCGCTGTGGGGGAGAGGTTTGAGGCCGTGGTTAGACTTCTGGGAGAAACAATCAGGGATTTTAGTTATAGCTCAGTGGCAATGCGCTCCTCTTGGAAGCGAGACGATGTGGAGAACCACCAGGTCTGCACTTTGAAACCTCTGGGTATTAAGGGCGTTATAAATAAACAATTACAATTACAATTCTGGCCCATATCCAATCCCCTGACGAGTGCCTGAAAAATACCTATCTTTGCCCAACAGGCATTTTCCTAACGGCAAACATTCCAGAGGGCCACATTGAGCACAGCTCCTGTGCAAGTAAGAGTTAGGTTTGAGTTGGCTCAGCCTGCCAGTCAACATTCTAAGGCCGGAGAAATGAGCACCTGAGGTTTTCATATCTTGGCCAGCTCTTTCTCTGAACCAAAAGGTTCATGCCTCCCATGACAGAAACTTGGCTTGCAGATACCTCTGCACCTGCTCTGTCGCAGGCGCTCCCGGATGGTTACAACATCATCAACTTCGAACGGACATCCCTCCATCCTGGTGGTGGAATAGCTGCCATCTTAAAGTCTGTTCTGCGATTCTCTATGATCCCCTGGTCAACGATTCTCTATGATCCCCCTGGTCAACGATTCTCTATGATCCCCCTGGTGAATGATTCTCTATGATCCTCCTGGTCAACGATTCTCTATGATCCCCCTGGTGAACGATTCTATAAGATCCCCCTGGTCAACGATCGAAAGAAGGAAGCCCTTTTAGTTTGTTTTTCTGTATCAGAGTCAATCTCTTGGCATTTTATTAATTGTATATATCGCCCTCCTGGTCTATACTCTTAATTTTTGTGTCCTTTTTTGGAATTAGTATCGTCCCTTCAAATAAACTTTTCTAATCTGGTGGTGCTAGGAGATTTTAACATTGTGTATAATTCCCAGCCGGTCCCAGTGTTGGCTCAGTTCTTTGAGTCATTGATGGACTTTGGTCCCCATCAGACTGTACATGAGTCCACCCATGTGCATGGTGGCATTTTAGATTTTATCTTTTCATCTGCTTCTAGCAACCACATCTCTCCAGTGGAGCAGGTGCTGAGGCCTGAACAGTGTCTTGTTCCATTCTTGGTGCTGGGTACAGTAGCATTAGCTAAACCCCCTTTAGTAGCCAGTTTGAGGCGCAGCTGGCGCTCAGTGGACCACAATCATATGTTGTCCATGATAAGCGACAGGTGCAGCAAACGCGTGGCGGTTGACTTGCCCTTTCTTGCAAGGACAATAAGTCTTTTGGCTGACCAGGTTGCTCCACTTAAACGTATCCAATCTCGTAGATGCTCCTCAGAACCTTGGTTTACAGATGAACCTAAAGCCACGCGCTTAGAACTCAGGCAGGCGTAGCTTAAGTGGTGCCATTCTTATGGTCCCAGGGAGAAGAGTGTCTTTTGGCAGCTTACCCGAGATTACCATCTACGCACCCCGTCTGCTAAATAGAGTTTTTTTTTTCATGTGTAAAGTAGAGCTGGCCCTGAATCGAGCCAAAGAATTGTTTTCGGTCGTTACGTCATTTTCTTCTGCCACTCGGCTATCACCCACAGTTCTCTCTGACCAAACTCTGTGTGACTCGCTCTCTGACTTTTTTTTATCACCAAAGTCACTGACATTCGGAAGAATATCCATCTCAATTGTCAGAATTCTCTTAATTCAGCTATGTTGCAAGCATCAAATGTAGCTTCTCACTCTTGGTCTCAGTTCCTGGAGTGCTCTACAGAGGAGGTTCTTAGGGCAGTAAGCCAACTCAAGTTCATGGCTCCCTCTGACCTTGTTCCTTTGGTTACTCTTAAAGCTGTCATGCCTGGTATCATCTCATGGGTCATGGAGGCAGTTAATCTAGCCTGTCAGTCAGGTTCTATTCCTACTGAGCTCAAACAAGCAGCACGTATTTCCCTTTTTTTAAAAACATCACTTGATGCTTCGGTTCTGTCTAATTTTCATCTTATTTCTCGCCTTCCTTTTTTAATGAAGTTATTGGAATCTTTGGTATCCCCTCTTCTGTCATCTTTTTTTGAAACGTCTGGGTTTTTGGACCCATTTCAGTCAGGCTTCCGATTGGGGTGGGGAAAGGACAGTGTCCTGGTGTCCATAGTTGATGACTTGGCTATGCTGGTTGACCGGATTGGAGTGGGAGCCCTGATACCATTAGATCTGTCTGCGGCATTTGACACCATTGACATCTCCATCCTGTTGTCCCACCTGGCCTCGGCAGGCCACTCTGGTCCCGCTCTGGAATGGTTTACCTCCTTCCTGGCTGATAGGGGCCAACTGCTCTCTCTTCCCCCTTTCCTCTCCTCACTTCAAGCACTTTCCTGTGATTTCCTCGAGGCTCTGCCTTGACCCCTGTGCTTTTTACATTTATGTTCAGCCACTGGATCACCTCATCCTCTGACGCGGTGTCCGATGTTACTACTATGCCGACGACACCCAGATTCTGGTTCGGTTAGATCTCGACTAGGCTGAGGTGTTGTTTTGTTTGTGTGAGTCCTTGGCGGCTGTGGGTAAGTGGATAAATGGGAACTGGCTCAAGGTGAATGGGGACAAGATGTAGGTCCTGGTGGTGGGGTTTCTCCCTAATCCAGCTCTATGGGTGTCTTCCTTCTGGCCATCTACCATGAGTGATTTTCCTATTCCATTGACAGTGGTAAAAAACATAGGGGTTCTCATTTCTTCACTTTCAATGGCTCCTCAAGCGAGTGCAGTGTGTTCAATGGGCCACTTCCTTCTTAAAGCACTCCGTAAAGTGCTTCCGTTCTTCCCCTGTCATCTGCGACCTCTGGTTGTTGCTTCATTGGTTACTAGTCGAATTGACTATAGTAGCGCTCTGTTCCTGGCTCGGCCTACTGGCAATTCATCGCCTACAGCTGCAGCAGAACCTGGCAGTTCAGGTGGCCACTGGCTCTCCCTATGGTTCCCATATCAGTCCTGTGCTCCGGTCACTTCACAGGCTCCCAGTGGCACAGAGGATTACATTTAGACCCTTGTGTCTGGTTGACCTGGAATTCTATCGCCAAGGGGCGGACGAACTCCAATAGAAATGTTGCTCCTATGTTCCCGGAGGGACTCTCCGCTCCACCTATTGACCTTTCCGAAAAATCAGCTATCTAGAGTTGGAGGCAGCACGTTTACCCTTTCTGCTGGTAAATTGTGCAATGTCTTGCTGCTCGCCCTTAGGCGCACTGAGAATGATGTTCTATTCTGGCGGTGCTTGAAAACTCTGTTGTTTTAGGACGTACTCGTTCCCACATCTGCCAGTTCTGAGATCCTTGTTGCACACAGCGTGCAGTGTCTCTATTTCAGAGAGAGACGAACGGACATAGAGGGAGAAGGAAAGAGGGAGAGGAAGGGACATAGAGGGAGAAAGAGAGAGGGAGAGGAAGGGACATAGAGGGAGAAAGAGAGAGGGAGAGGAAGGGACGTAGAGGGAGAAAGAGAGAGAGTGAGAGAGGAACGGACAGAGGGAGAAAGAGCAAGAGATAGAGGGAGGGACATAGCTGGAGGAAAGGACATAGAGGGAGAAAGACAGAGGGAGAGAGAGATACGAAGGGATATAGAGGGAGAGCGAGAGAGAGAAGAACTGACAGGGAGAAAGAGAGAGAAGGAGGAGAAGGGACAGAGAGAGAAAGAGAGAGAGAGAGACAGAGGGAGAATGAGAGAGAGGGGCATAGGGACATAGATGGAGAAAGAGAGAGAGAGGAAGGGACATAGAGGGGGAAGGAGAAAGAAAGTTACATAGAGGTTAATAGAGAGTAACAGACAGGGAGAAAGAGAGGGAGAGAGAGAGAGAGAGAGAGGGGGGAAGGGACAGAGGGAGAAAGGGAGAGGTGGGGACATCGAGGCAGAAAGAGAGAGACAAACGGACATAGAGGGAGAAAGAGAGATAGAGGAAGGGACACAGATGGAGGAAAGGACATAGAGGGAGAAAGGCAGATGGAGAGAGAGATAGGAAGGGACATAGAGGGACGAAAAGACAGGGCGAAAGAGAGAGAGAGGGGAAGCGACAGAAAGAAAGGTAGGGATATAGAGGGAGAAAGAGAGAGAGAGGAAGGGACATAGAGGGGGAAAGAGAAAGAGGAAGGTACATAGAGAGAGGGAGAGAGAGAGAGAGAGACATAGAGGGAGAAAGAGAGAGTGGTAGGGACATAGAGGGAGGGAGAGAGAGAGAGAGAGACATAGAAGGAGAAAGAGAGAGGAAAGGTTTGACAGTGGCAAAGTGAGAACGTGAAATGGGAGCTATCTGCAGAGACCAGTGGTTAGAGTGTCTTCTTCGGCCTTTACATGACGTTCTATAACTTTGAAAGATTTAAGCCTTTGTTGACCTTTTCTTGACCACATATGGCAAATAAGCTCCCCTGCCAATAGACAATAAACACCAGAAAGCCACACCTCTTCAACCAAGCTAGTTTCTATGTCACAGTCCCGAGCAATACGCCCTCGCATTATAGGCACATCTGGACACAGAGATAAAGTGATTTCCCCTTAATTCTAATGATGTCGGCTCAAGTTGCAAACTATTGGAGCTGAAGACAAGTAGCTATTGCACACGGCCAACTGCATTTCCATTCTCTAGATGCGCCACTAACAGGAAAGCTGCAAAAAGAACCGTGCCTTTTCCGGCAGCCAATGGGTAAACATAAGCCTGGGAAAATCCACGTCTGTATTTAAGAAGCTGAAATTACCCTGTTCAGTAAATAACCCGGTTGTTAAAATGATATGTATCGGTGTAATTGAGTCTTCTATATACAAATAAATAAGGCTTTATTGCAATGCCAGGAGTTAACAGAGCAGTCAATAAAATCAATGGCTCACTTTTTCCTGCTTCTATATCTAGCTCTCCTCCACGCTGCCGATGCCCTCTATTTGCTCCGGTTACATACTTACACTTTACAGGATACAGCGCGCTCAAACAATCGCCGTGAAATCCCACTTCCGGCGAAATGACACGCGCAGAACCACGGCAGTAGGCCGCAACATGGTGCTCATGCATTGGTAAATCACGCATAAGGCAAATCTGGGGACGTAAAGCGCGAGATGGTCTTCTTCTTGATATTTGCAATCTACATCTGTGCGGCGCGCTACGCAAACATTTAGAATTGCGCAAAAGCTGCGCAATCCCTCATTTTATGACACCTGCCTATAGTAATCATACCAGCATTGGTTCCCTCAAGCAAATGAGTTTGACATATTTTCGCTATCACTCGTTCATGGAGGTGAGCATAAGGTGTACATACTATGACTACATATTACCCTTACACATCCTTCAGTGAAACCGATTCGTCCTCCTTCTTGCAATCCAGACATGTAACTGGTACCACTTGCTAACTTCTAAATGTCAGCTAATATAAACTATGTGGCTTGCAATTTATAGGGGGTCTGAAAAAACCTGTGGTCAAGCCTTTTCACACAAACTACTGTATTAAACTGTCCCAGCTTGAGCTGCACTATTTCCGAGCCTATAATATGCCCCGGTGCAGTGAACCAATTTCAGATAATGTTCTTTTGAAATTTCGCATTTGTAAGACACATTAAGTGGCTCCAATTTTGGCGAAATGAAAGAGAAGTACCCCATAGTGCTTTAAGCTCGAATCAGGAGAGAGTGTTTACCGGTGACTATGCAGTGGCTCTCAAAAGCAGTCATTCGGGATCCAGAAATAGACAATGTGAACCGCATGGCTCCACAGCATGGCGCGCAGAGGAAGATGTACAGCCTTTCAGTTTACCAGTGAGATTATGATCCAGCCAGGCCACAGTTCTTGTTTTGTGTCGGGCTCAGTGTTTCCTATGAGGGTTGTACATCTTGAATATACACAGGGACAATAATGAACTGTGTGCATCAAAATACCATTGCTTTGCAATCTCCGGCTGTTGAGGTCCCGCTTTCAAAGCATGTTGGGTTTATGGTTGCTGTATTTTGGGTCTCATCATTAGCTCCTTGACTGGATGAATTCACTGCCAGAACGTTTTTGATTGCTTGATATTTTATTTCTATCTCACTCGTACACAAGTGTTTCAGAGTGCGACAAGGCAAGGGAGGGGAACAGGGGAGAACAAAACAGCGATCTTACTAGGCCCAGTGACATTGAGAACGCGCAAGTGCATGGGAGAGGGGGGAGGGGAAAAGTGCATGGAAGGGGAGAGGTGGAAAGTGCGAAGCAGAGGAGAAACAGATAAATAACAATAAATAAATAATAAAGGCAACAAACAGTGGTAATGCAGCCAGCAATTTGCAAGTGCTAGGTTTAAGGCAGCAGACAGGGTAGGTCCGATAAGTGCAGGAAGAAAAAGGGGGGGGCTGTATGGGTACAGATACAGACCCCAGTGCAAGGTGTGGCCCGGAGGCAGTGCGGGAGGGTGACAGGATGAGCAGGTACCTGGGCCCAAAAGACAGAGGGTGGCCAGGTGCACAGTGCCAAGAGAGAACAGATCAGCAGGGCACAGGGGGAGCGAAGGCAGAAGAAAAGAGAAGGTCTTGAGGTGCTTCCGGAACCGGAGATGGTTCTCCTCAAGTTTTAGAGTGGCAGGGAGGCTGTTCCAGAGGGAGGCCCCAGCCGAAGACAGAGATCTACCCCCAGCTCATTTTTTAGAAAAACGGCTGACCCTGAGTGAGTTGGAGGTAGAGGAGCGAAGAGCTCGAGAGGGGAGGTATTTGCCGAGGGATAGCTGAAGGTATTTTGGACCCAGGCCCCAGAAAGCCTTGTGGACAATGCAGAGGGTTTTGAATTTAACCCTTGCATCCACTGGAAGCCAGTGAAGAGATTTCAGAGCTGGAGAGATACGATCCCAGGGCTTGAGGCCAAGGACAAGTCTCGCAGTCCTGTTCTGGATTAGTTGCAGAGAGCGGAGAGTAGAGGCAGGTAGATTTAGAAAGCTAGAGAGAACCAGAGCTTGAGATACCATGAGCTTCTGGGGGAAGGAGAGGAAAGGCAGAGAACCTCTGAGGAGGTGCAGAGCTAAGAACAACGTTAATGCTTTCCTACTAAAATTAGGATCTACATAAACATCTTAAGGGCAGTCAAAGGGTTAACATCCTGCTTTATAAATTTACAATGAGCTAAGAACACTTCAGGGATGTTATTCTGGTTCGCTCTACAGGCTTTTACTGGATGTACTGTACCAGTGCCTTTTCCTCACTGAGCTATGCTGTAGACTTTCCCAACGGAGGATAGCTCAGATGGGCAACATGCTTGCCTTAGAACCAAGACGACATGGAGCAGCACAGGTTCCATCTCCGAAGCAAGACGACATGGAGCAGCACAGGTTCGATCCCCCGAGCGCGTTATAAATAACCTTTCATATCATATTATAACGAGCACCATTGTGTGTAGGAGGTCCACCATGACCCAGGAGCAGAGACATTAATTATCTCTTTTCTCCACTTGGGTGGGGCTCAATGCTAAGATGTTCTCCTGGTTAAGGTCTGCAAGTTGGGGGTATGTTATTTAGTTGGACAATGACAAGTACTAGCCTAATTCACGAGACCGGATTATCAATCCTTATTCGCTTTCTCTTAACCTTCAGCTGTAGCTTTTTAAAGGACCAACTATGCACCCAGCCTGAGAGTGGACACAGCGTAGCCCCCAATTTATGACTGCATGCTTCCCTTGGGGTGGAGGGATGCCAGGTCGTTTCCTGGGATCCCCCTTTTTCTACCCAATGCTCCCCCGGGTGAGCGCAGAATGCTTAGGAACATGACTTAGTACACACATGCGCACAGGCAATAGAGATGGCGTCGTTTGGATTCAACATGCGCCTGCAGACTTGCCTTCACTATAACAGGAGAAGGCTGCTGAAATACCAAAATTCACCGCCTGCATGATACATGCCACAATGTGCGATTTGTGGAGGGGCCGCATGTTGGCCCCTGATGCGCAGCTAAGAGTTTTCAGGAGCTGCAGCTCTGATGAATTGGGCCTCTTATCTCTGGCTGCTGTTGGCGCCGTTGCTGCTGTTGCAAGGAAATCAACAGGGATTACTTAAGCTCAGACCAATGTTCGTTCAAAGCTCAGTAGCTAGGGTTAAATTAAAAGGGAAATGAAGCCTTGCATATTTTTGAGGACAGGAAAATAGGTGTTGATTTCAGACAGTCAGCATTAATGGTCTGCCGTTGACATTGCTAGCAATAAGAGTGTGTGTGTGTGTGTGTGTATGTGTGTGTGTGTGCACGCGTGCGTGCGTGAGTGTGTTTGTGTGTGTGTGCAGTGCTTGTACCTAACACGAGTGTGTTTGTAGTTTGTGTCCTGTGCACGTTGTGAACATCTGGTGTTGGCATCGTGTTTTTATGATTAGTATATGATGTCGTTGAGTGTATGGTATGGGGAGGTCCAGGATTGATGTGTGTATGGATGTGCTCTGTGTGTGTATCTGGTGAGAGAATATCTACATATTGGGTGTAATGGCAAGGTCATCAGTTTACTGCCTCGCATGACAGGTTAGGGCTGGCAGATAGAGCCACCCTCTCTGTCAAGCACCCTCTTTGTGAAGCAACCCCTAAAGAAGCGCTTTGCGGATCCCCCAGAGCACCCTCAGACCTTCCTTGTGTTAGTCGCGGCCTCACGCACTGCTTAGTAAGGAGCAGGATCACTGTGAGGAGAAAGGGGGCACCTATATTAGGGAATGCCAGAATAAGACCAGTTGTATGACAACGAGAACTATGACCAGCCATCCCAAAAGAAAGCTGTAAGAAAGTAGACCCCCAGAATGAGGGTCGTCTATACTTCAAATGGACAGATACGTCTACAAGGCTTGCAAACACCCTTTAACAGGTCCATGCATGGAGCGGGAGGCTGGACGGAGCAGATGCTGAGTATGCTGATATAGACATGACTCCAGACAGAGGCTCCACAATCACGTTACAGCAGACACAGATGATCCAGGCAGCTAATTTCCATGATCAGAGCAGCACTGCTACAGAGAAGCAAACTTGCTCACAGAAACTTGGAGTGCCTCGTGAGCTTGGTCCACAGGTCAACATTTTTCTGCTACCTGACTCCAGCATGGCAGACAGGTTATTTGTCACTTCAGGCCGCAGTTTCTAGGGCACGGGGCAATCTTTATTAGACATTTATGCACCACGCTGGCAGGGAGTCACAAACACCAGCTATAACTATGGAGAGTAAGTGGACCTATAATGCCAGGACTAATAAAGGGGCACAAAGCCAACAGGGAAGCGGGAAGGAACCCCACTGAATCAATAACCTAATCAGCTAAATTATAAAAGGAGTCGGAATGTGGCTAGGAATATATCAGGAAAGACTAGGGCAGCATTCCTAGGAGAGAGTGGTGACAGGAGAGTAAACCTGTGGGAGGAAAATGAAAAGCAATGTTGTGGCTAAACTAAGGGGCGCTGATAGCCAGCAAGAGATAGAAGTGGATTAGGTGGCTAATTTCCTGGCCCATGTCCTCACCCCACTTTTGAAGCGGGGAGACCAGAAATAGAAACACACTCCACCACACGAGGAGTCTGGTCTGTCCAAATCACATCACAAGCATTCGATTCATTGTGATTTAACGTGAACTTAGTGCACATTGTGTGCTATTCTCTGAATGACATAAGGCAAAAACAACGGAACACATTATAGGTAGAATTTAAAATTCTAGTTACCGTCCTCTTGCCATTTTCATAGTGGCCCTATTTGATGAAATTTACTTCTGCCATGCAAGAGTACAAGGATGAGTAGAGGCTAAAACGCCCACTCAGCAAACACACTTCGACAAACCAAGTGCCAAAACACTTGTAAAGGTAAAACAGGCCGTTAGGAGATATACCTCCTTTCGCCTTTTGTGGTAACGTGGGCCGAGAGAGGCTATACTTGCAAGAGAGGTGTGCATGTGGTTCAATAGCAACCCAAACAGCAATGTATAACATGCCAAAATAAATGAATGTCCAATCAAGGTTCTATAAAAATGTATACTTTAATTAGACACACCATGTACAATAGTAACTAATTAGAAAATACTGTACAAACCAACCCCTGTAGAAGAAACCTAGAATATGCACAGATAGGATAGATGCAGCACTCTGGGGGATGAGACAATTGGGAGGAAAGCATTCAAAACACCACAATGTTCAAAGGCTATTTCTTCAAGTTGCAAAAAGGGATACAAATGACCTAGCCAGTCTCTAGGGCCCAGAGATGGACCGGGGGCAGATATCAGTCAATAGTACATTCTGAAAATGTCTTTGGGGTTTGACAGCTGTCGACCGTGGTGTCGGCTCGGGTCACAGATGTGGCAGCTGCGATGCTTCCAGAGGAAAGCTGGTGTCGAGGTGGGGTTGAACCGGAAGATGAGCTGCAGCCTCGAAGCGTCTACTCTAGCTGTTCGGATCAGGTGGTTACCAGCTCTGGTCCAGCGGTCGAGCTGGTACTACTATGCGCAGGCAAGTCAGTTTGATGCAAACGCTCAGAGCTTGTGGTTCGGGGTACACCAGGGTCGGGTCAGTCCCTCTTCTTTTATGGGCAAGAATCCCTGGGTCATTGCACTAAAGCTAGCCTGCTTTAGGGGTCCAATCCTTGCTCTTACAATGCGCGGTCTTTGCCTTTATGATGTCACACCCAAAGTGCTTTGCTCCAGCAGAAGTGGATGGGACAGGATAGAGAGTCAGAGAGAATCAAGATGGCAGAACCCTCCCAAAACTGTCCAGATCCCTCTCTGGCTACTAAACCCACCCCTTTTCCTTCTCAAGAAGATCAAAGGCCTTTAGAAATGGTGCCCCGTTATGTGACGGCTGGCACTGTATGAATGGGTGTGCCTTTTGGTTTTGTGTCCCAGGCAAGGCTCCTATGGATTGGCTGTCCTGGAAGAAAAGGTATTACCTGCCCTTACAAAGGAACAAAGAGAAGCATTCCCCAAGGCTGCAGTCCTCTCAGTGGACAGGGGTGGGTCTTGTCAGGGAGGAATACACATAATCCTTCCACAGCTGAACTGGACCCACAGAACTGACATATGTGTGAAACCAAATTGGATGTGGCTGTAATAATTATGAGACTACCATCCACCCTACCCTAACTCAGGGCTGACTTAGGTTTAAAGATTAGTCTGCTATCAGGAGGCAGGCCCATAATTACAGAGTTTTTGAACAAGGATGCATATTTTAAATGCAGACTCTGCCCTGCAGAGACTTGGATGTCACTGCAGTTGTCAAGAGGCCACCTGTGACCTCCCAACCTGCTCTGTGCCAGTGGTAGAGCAGGTCCCACGAATCAGGATACTGATGCAGCAGGGCACAAGTGCACTCTGTGCTTTTGGCATGGAGTTTATGGCAGGGGGATCTGATTAGGTGATTTTCCCAGTTGACTCACTGAACATTCCGAACTGCGAATCCCTCGTCCTTCACCTAACATTGGATCCGCAAACAAACCTCACATTCGTACTCATGTACAGATCGCCATCCTACGACATAACCGTCATAGACACCTTCATAGAAGCTATCACAAACCTGGCCATCGAACATGATCACCTGATCATCCTCAAGAACATCAACATATGGTTCGAGAAGAGAAAGCGAACTCACATAAATCACTAAATAAGCAGCTTGAGACAATGAGACTATGACAAATAGTGAAAGGAGCGACACACATGGCAGGACACACTCTTGGTGCAATCTTCACCTATAGAAACCTGATCTCAACTGCGCCACCAATACAAATACTATCGAGCAACCACCTCATTATACCGTTTGTGATACAACTACCATTAAAAAAAAACAGACAGCCCCAAAATATCCCCCCGATGTGCAGAAGCAGTAACTTAGAAGAACAATTAGAATCCACAAAAGCATCTATCGCAACCTTCGACGCAGTTGATTTAGAGGAAAAAGCAGACCTAATCCAGAAATGGATCACCAAAGCAATTGACAGCATCTAACTGGAAAGTCCCCTTCATCCGATCACGAAATAAACCAGTGGCAAAATGATTCACACCCCACCTACATTTAATGAAAAAAGAAACGGAAACTAGAACAAGAATGGAGGAAAGACTACGACCAAGCCAAAAGAATAATCTATCAAAAACAAATCCGAGCATACAAAAAGGAAACTGTTAAAGCTAAAAATAAATACTATGATGACTAGATCACCAAAGCCACCAACACTCAGAAACAACTATTCAACATGGTAAGCAAGATGAGAAATGCCCTGGATGCAATAACACACTGGTACTTTCACAAAAAGTATGCAATGATCTTGTGGATCATTTTAAGAATAAAATCACTGACATTCACCGGATCATAGAAAGCAGACCAATCAACCTAACCATGTACCATCCCCTACATATCCCGGGATTAGAGAGCAGGGTGAACAGTTTCACCGAAATGCCAAGAGAAAAACCTCCGAGCCTGGTAAGAAAAAGCAACAATGCAGGCTCCCAAAGGGACGCCTAACCACCGTTCATTTGTAAATCAATCTTTACACAGCAAACACCATTGGAATGCTACCTAAACCTCTTCAACCTATCACTCTCAACGGGGAAAGTACAGCTGGCATTCAGATCTGAATACATCAAACCACTCCTCAAGGACACAACAGGCGATGTGGAAGATCTCTTAAACAACTGACCAATCTCAAACATTGCCTATCCAGCAAAATGATTAGAGACCTATGTTTACGAACACAGGAACACGTAGAAAATCACCAACTATTGGACCAGGCACACATTGACCTCAGACCAACGAGGGGGACGGAAATGGCACTTCTATCGATATGGGATGACTTAAAGGCCAACGCAGACTCCAACACAAACTCGGCACTGATACTACTCAACCTCTCTGCAGCATTCAGCACAGTATGCCATAACATCCTCATAAAAAGACTGGAAGAAATAGGGATAACTGACATGGCGGTGCTCTGAATTAAATCCTTCTTGTCTGAAAGAACAAAAACAGTATGGATAAAACCATTCAAATCTGCACCGCAGAACACGTGTGGAGTACCACAAGATCCTCGTTATTCCTGCTTCTCTTCAACATCTATATGACTCCACCAATCAGCCTCATCAAAAGACACGGCTTTACTTGCTACAACTACGCAGATGTCACCCAAATCATCTACAAAATAGATGATGAACAAAGGGAAAATACAACACTAATAAACTGCCTCAAAGAACTATATGAATGGATGAACACTAACAACCTCAAATCAACCCGGGCAAGACGTAAATTATGATTACATCCAACAACCAAGGAAGCAATCAGTAGATCCCATGGCCCACAGAACTAGGAACATCACCCACACCATCCAAAGTTGTCAAAAACCTTCGAATCCTAATGGACAACGAGCTAGCCATAAAACCACAAGTAAACGAGATAATCAAGAAATAATTCTACCATCTACACACGATCAAAAAGATTCTATCATTCCTCTCGGTCACGAACATGACACTGGCCATCATTTCCAGGATAGACTATGTCAACAGCTTACACCTCGGAATATCAGACTATTTACTGAAGAAACTGCAACATATACAGAGCGTAGCTGCTCAAACTCTTGCGCAGGTAAAACATCACGCCAGCACTAAGGATGCTACATTGGCTGCCGCCAGTAAAAAAAGGTATCACCTACAAAAAAAGTGCATAACAAAAAGAGTGATCCACGACCTAGGAGCATACTTCATACAAATGAAAATCACCAGATATCAGCTGACTAGAACACTCAGATCTAGTGATGACATCCGTCTAGAACCTAAACTATGCGCAAGGAAAATACTTGGTGGATCAGCATTCTCTTGCTTAGCCGTAAAACTTTGGAACTCACACCCAAGAGAAATAAAAACTCTGAAGGGCCAACTAAAATTCCGAAAACATCTAAAACCCGGCTCTTCAACTCTGAACGGGACGCACACAAACTAACACCCACACACCACGAAATGGACACACAACTGAAAAGGACTGGGGAATAGTGCAGACCTGGGTGGAGTGAAGGGAAGAAGAGAGGCGTCTGAATGGGACGGAGACCTAGGTAAACAGGTCAGGTAGTGACTGCTGCACACCAGAATATACTAAAGGGTAAGGGGTATAGCCAGCACTTGGTCTGAACACTGGGGGAAAAAGGTACTGCCACGGAATACATTCTTTTGAGAACCCACACTTCTGCACACAACAGAGGAGTGGTAATTGTAGTACACCAGAATGTACGACAGAGGAAGGGATATGGCCAACAGCCAGTCAAAGCAGAGAAGGTTGGATACTGGGTACTGCCACTAACCAACCCTATTAAAAGACCCATCGATCTGCATACACCTCTCAAACTCTGAACTAAGCACAACCATACCTCTGTAGCACAACAAACCACACACACTTCACTACACCACAAGAAAATAAATCACACATAGCCTCGCCGAACAGCACATGGCGGCTACCAACTGAAAAACACACCACACTCAGCGAACGATGTAAACGGAATTGAAGCTGCCAAGAGCCCATCACAGGTCTCTTGCTCTTTTTCCCCAGTCAGTCCCACTAACATACCTGCACTCCCTTTTTGATTTACAGATCAGTCAAAGTACCACGAACCCAAGCAGGTGGCAACAGTGTGTGGTATAGGAACGTTTAACATAGCACAACATAACATTTAAGTCAATCCAAACCTTTTTCAAACAGCGTTAAAAAAGAATGGCAGATTTGTCTAGAGATAAACTATCTCAAATTCTTCTCATCCATTGCAGCTTTTACCGACACATCTACGCCTTTTGAAGACATGATGCTTTTTGCTGTGCCCTTTTAGGCTGTGCTTTCAAAATATCCCCATGTGCACAAATCAGAACCTCCATCACACCCAGCATGCTAGCACAATCCAATCAAGTGCGAATGCTGCTTTCTGGAATGCATCCTTGCAACCAACCATTGCCTTTTCTGAGTAATAAGGTATGTAAAGACCATTGACTAGAAATGGAGCAATCTGGCTCCACTGGAGCAGGGATTTGAGCATTCAGAGGCACAGAAGCTGCAGGCACTGCGGCGGTGGGATCCTTCCACTGCTGTCTCATTGCATCTTCTCTGAGCCAGGCTGTTAAGCAGGGGTGAAAAGAGGCCAAGAAGACGCACGAGGTTCTCTAGCGGGAGGTCATTTCTTGTGTAACAGCACCTCTGATTTACCTGTTTGATTCCCCTGTCCTCTACAGACAGTCACCACTGCGCCAAGGTCTGTGGTCTGCAATAAGTATGGATGACATTGGAAATGTTCATACCGTGAAAGGGAATGATGGATTGTGAGATAAAATGTGCTCCTTGCACCATTGCACCGACAGTGTAAAATGTGTGTTTTTGCCACTTGGTATTATTGCGCATGCAAGCATGTTGCACTTTTCGTGCAAGAAAATGTCACCACATTAGATGGCCTGTAAATGGTGTGCAGTGATTAGCTGAAATAGCTGTCATTTCCGCCAATCAGAGCACATGAAATATTCTGAATACTTAGTTGGTCTAAATTGTCATGCGTCCAACACAAAGGTTGTAAATACATTTGTTCACCCCCAGAGGTAGACTTGCTGGGAATTATGCCCCACGTGCAGAGTGGAATGATTGGCAGAACCCACCAATTTCTCTCCACATCGAAATGTCCCCCCTCCCCTCAATCCAAGTGAGCAATACACATCTAAGTCAGCAGCACAATGTGTTGTCAATAGAAGTGAATCCTACCAGGGTTAAGAGACAAGATTGCACAGACATGCCTCTGATGACTTCCTATACTTTGTACTGCGCTTCTGGTCAACATACCAACAATAGCACCCATATAAAAACAAAATAGGAATCCAGTTACTCTAATTAGTTCAAAAGGTGTGTAAGGCCTGGGCAATAAAAGTCATTACATACGTGATGGGTAAAGGAGATGTAGGGATGCACAACTGTTTTTTTTAAAAAATGTTTGTTTGATTTGTTACGTAGATGAACCTCTGGTGCTCTGGGTAAATCCTTAACTGAAGGACTAAATACTAAAAAGCAAATTGTGCTCATCTTCCTAGATGAGAAGCCCAGACACTCTAATAGGAAAACACCCCTAATATATGTTAACAACGTTAATTAAATTCTAAAAGCAGATACATATCTTTATCTTAGATAGCTTTTATTCACAACTAAAAACCAAAAATCTTTTGTCATCGAACGAAAACATTAGTTTATATTACACTGTGTAGACATGTAATTCATCAAGTACATCTGAATCTCAAAATGCAAGATCCAGAAGAATTCTCTCAGTATTTCTCTCATAAAATTCAAGACAGTCCTACAGGAGATTAAGAATCAGATGTATGATGTTTCTTAAGTAACTTCTCATCCTATCACGACAGGTTTCAGTTTCTCAGGTATATTCCGACTGTTTCCTGTGGTAACAAGTAGAAACTAACTCATACTAAATCACAAAAACGAATTCAAAAACATCTCCACAAATGACCTTTAGCTTCAGAGAAATTCTGCAGCATAGCGAAACAGTGTCAAGACGTGACGTGAAACCAAATCAAGGTCTCCATTAATCCAATATAATTGGAATTTTGAAGAAGACTCCCAATTAAAAGTTGTCCATTATGTTCAACAATAGGGCTTACCCATTGTCTGTGTTAGATAGAGTGTATATAGCAAGTGGTCATTCTCAAATCGAGTGAGAACACAAGTATTAGACAGGAAATGTTCAGTAAGAAAACAGAATAACTGAGACCTTAGTCTCGAAACGCTTTTAAAATTTAGCAGAAAAAGTCCCAGTCTGTCTATCACTATGTAGCAGAATATGCATCCATATATCACTGACATTACTGTGCTGTGTTCTGTGAAAAGGTTTGCCTTCAAACATTCTAGTGGCATTGTTTAGCCCATCACCTGATATTTGTTTTTATGTAGGCCAGTTGAGTGGAAGGAGTTGTAGGTGGAAAAAAGCTGACACAATATTGCAGGCTTCTGGTAAGCATAATTTAAGGTCTGCTCATTTAAAACAAAAAATGTTTTGGTTTTTTGTACAATTCATATTTTCTTTCTTCCAGTTCATTGTGAAGGAATCACGAAGCAAGACACAGACAACAGACTCAAAGGTAAAACAAAATATATTAATTAACTTAAATGTCAGGATGGTAAACAGCCTAACCTGCCCTATACTTAGGTGGGTTTTCCCTACCTGAACAAAACCAATGAAAGTCTGAGTCAAAGAGTTCAACTTAAAAGTCTGGCTGTGTCCAAAACCTATACTTGCCCTCACAACTAAAGCTAAACAGTGTGTGGGGATGTCAATAATCAAAGAAATGGTGATCAACACAAAGTCCGTGCTTCTTCCAGCTCCCAGCCTATTCTTCAGCTACTCTTCCCTAAATTCAAGACTGTTCCTCAAAAAGGTCCTAGGTTTTACCTTGTTCAAGTTCAAATTGTACCACAAACTTGTCGCGCATTCCCTTCATCAAGTTCAAAGCAACACAATTCAAAAAGGCTTGGAATGCCCTGCCAGTTCCTCTGCGTAACACAGCAAACCTTCTAACCTTTTGGAAACAGTTGAAGACATTCCTGTTTAATTAGATTTTGACTTGCCATCTGGCTTATATAGTGTCTACCCTTTTTCTTCTATGGTGCCTGGACGCCTTCAGGCTTTGCCGCTTTATGAATAAAATAACATAACATAAAAACATAACAAACGAAAAGGTCTTGTGGCCCATCTTCAAGATGATATCAAGTTCTTAGGGTTCTCTTCACCAAGACTTCAAAATAGCAAAAAATATGTAATTCCGTCTTTTAAAGTTCAGCTTAACACTGGATCAACCTGACCCTCCTTCTGGTTTGACTCACCAGGTCACTTGCAGTGCGCCATCTGGGTTGGTTCCACCATGTCTTTATCTTCACAAGGCAGGGCTCACTGATCTAGGAGCAGTTATCAGACCACATGCTCCACCCATCACAGGCGCGCAACCAGGAACCCTGTGGCTCTTCAGCCCTGTGTACAAGTTCACATTCCTTTAGAATCTCCCTATTGGCCTCTTGGCTTCTTGTGCAATAGGTTCACTCCTCTGGCCTCTCCTGATTAGCCTATTGGCTCCGCCAGTGTTCACTCACAAAGATCACTTAGTGAGGGTCTTGTTCATTCCCCACCCTTGGTTGCACACCTTCATACTTGTTTCCTTCACCATAGGTTACTTTCACATGGGCATTTTCCTTTTTAGCCCTTATTAGCCATTTGCTTTGTTTATAAAGTTCATATTTCAATATTCAATCTGGTTTTAATTCTTAGGTTTCCATTAATTCGCTATTCAATCTGCTTGGGATAGCATTGTTTTAAAACTTCCATTCAGTTCAGCATTTAATATGAGTTGTTTTACTCTGTTTACAACTTTCATTCAGTCGGTATTCAATATATGTAGTTATAAGGCTGTTTTCAACTTCCATTAAGTTCAGTATTCAATAGGTAGAGTTTGAACACCGAATTGAATGGAAGTGACAATTAGTGCTAAAGTATACAGTGTACCGCTATTTAGAAACCTCCATTCAGTTCGGCATTCAATATGTACTCATCGTGCTTTGAAGTTTTCATTCACACAGCACTTCGTTTGTTGCATGCAGCCTGCCTGGAGAGTCCTTGTTTCCGAGTCTCTATGCCCAACACTCACTGGTCAGCTGTGTCTTGCTCCGGCGGCTATTGCTGCTTTCTCAAGCTTCACAGGCTGGCGCTCCGACCTCTGCGAGCCCAGCTCACATGTCGATTCCACTTCTGAATGCGCCGGAAACCCTGTTGCCTCTGGGTGGACCCCGACCAACATCTTTTCTCAACATCGTTCGCAGCTCCCACCTGCTTAAGCTCTGTCAAGGAGGCTCCCACACCTCGGGATTGTTGGCCAGCATCCTGGTCACACTTCAGGTCCCACCACGGCTGCCTCCTCACGAAAAGGGTCCGATGGTCTCTCCTACACAGGCCTCTCTGTTGCTCACCTTCTCTCCTCAATGGTCTCCCTTTATACACATGCAGCCCCTTGACAGGCTGTAGGTGTGGATGTCTAATTAGACTTGCCTGACCATAATTAAGAGGATTTGCCTGACTCTCACCATACTTTACAGGCATCTTCCTCTTCTCAGTATCAGAGTGGTTAAATGAAGGTGTAGTGTTCATTACTCTTAGTCTTCTCTTCCTCGTCCCAGTACATTCATGTGGGGACTTGAAGAGAGAGGTCTTCTAATAACCCATAAAGATCAGGGAAAGGCTAGGTTGATCAGGATTGCAAAAAGGGAGATACCATGTCTCGCCTGAGGGCATCCCACTCCCAAACTCTGAGGACCCTCCACCCAGGTGATCCTCCCTCGCTCCTCCACCCACAAGTTTGCGATCCTAACGTGATGGCCTTTCCCTGGCCACCAGAGAAGAGGATCCAGGCAGTTTCGGGGTGAGAATACCCTCAGGTTTCTCACATCATCCATAACAGTGTCACAAGCGTGTGTTTTGGGTGTATTTAAAGCTTAAAAATCCAAAAGAGAAACACAGATACACAGATACTTATGTACTTCCCTTGATAACGGAGACAGTGAAGCTAGAATCATTCCAATTTTGCATAATATGCTTCTATAAAAATAAAAATAAATGTTTTAAAATGTTGATATTGGGCTATGCTATGTGTGTACTCTCCAAGTCAGTTCTATAAAATGGTATTATTTTAGTTCATTATAAGAATTGAATAAAATAAAGTAGAAAAATGCAGAAATTGCAGGGTGGGTGCAAATCCCAGCATCCCCTCTTAACCGATGTTTGATACTGGGCATCTCATTAAATCTCATATTGCCTAATTTGTCAAATTTCCATGCCCAAAACCTTTCAGAATTGTCAACCTTCAGAGTGATTTAGTTCTCAAGGTATTATCTTCAGAAAGCCTCACTCATGGTTTCACTGGCTATAGTGTTGCTTCTTCTATAATAGTAGTGATAATTCATGTATTGCGCACCACAGCCACTTGTTCTTTTGCTCTCTGATGGTACAACTACTTGAAAACCGTGTCCCTCTTCTAATCTCAGTCTGTCTGTACACGGACACCTTCCCGGAAGCTTCTAATGTTCCTCTACTACCCATGTATGTGTAGCCTTCTCCTTGCTTTTTATTGGTCTCCTGTATCCTTGCTTCAGCACTTTTGCTTTCTGTGAGGTAGTTAATCTGAGTCGTTTGACTATTCTGGATTATGTGCACCTTTTTCATAAGATCGGTCTCTCGCATATATACTACGGCCGGTATGCCTTCCTCAAGGCTGCTAGTGATGAAAGTGTCCTGTATCTATGCTAGAACACCATTGCCCTGAACTGCAAACATTGCACTTGAAATGCTACTTGTCTATCATTCTGATTACAGCAAGAATGAAGAGGGTAAGGGGGCTGAAAGGGAGTGCCTTTTGGAGCTTTTTACATCTTGTAAAAAGTCATGTGAGTTCCATTGACTCTTCCATGTTGTGTATATCACATTCATGCTGTGACTATTCCTGCCAGAGCCACTCACGGCAGCTGCAGGCAATACAATGAGAGTCCATGAGTGTGTCTAACTGTTGCAATACAGACAGGTGCCTGAAAAAGACCCTGCCTGCACTACAATCGTGCGTTGCTGCACAGGCAGAGTACCATACCTCAGAGAGCAAAATACACTTTGCTATCTCAAACCCTATAACTTAATTTGCACCATGATGCCCACGCATCAGATATGTCTTTGACTTCAGTGTTAATTCAATGAACTCCATAATAAGTAATACATGTTAAAATTTTAGGAAACAAAAGGAAGGTTGGTCAAATGATGCAGCTGCAAGTCACTCTAAATAAAAGAAAATAACTGAACACAGGCAAAAGTAATAACTTAACAATTTCAAACGTGTACAACATACCAATAATAAGTAGATATATAATTACCACACAAAAAAATGTACATTTGGGAATATGAAAAAACATGAAATAACCCCAAACATTTGTGAGGATAATATTACATAGGAAACAGTAACCGAATAGGCATTTGGAAGGCCAGCAAAAGCTGCCCAAAGCAAGCCACTGGCCAGTCATCAATGATAGGCACCTGCATCAGGTCCACAGATGTCTCGCTAGGTCAACAGCTGTCCCATAGCATGCCAAACCAAAGAGTTAACAAGATCAACCACTTACTTGAGGCATGTAAGAGACTCGGCGTGACTGGCGCGCGCAGCCGACAGGCCAGGTGAGGAGGCAGCTGTGATCTGGAGCTGGGCGAGCAGTCCTCTGCATGGTCTCCCAGCGCACCCCCTGTGGACACAGACCATGTTCATCAGTCCACTACACACGCCTTCCCAGACACAGAGGATCAATGCGAACCCGGCACCCTCCTCTACTGTATATAACTGTCTCACTCAGTCCCCTTTCTTCTTCGCCCCAATGCGACTTGGGCCAAATAGATAGTTCTTTTCTTACTTTCTACGTCTAGTAACGACAAGCGAAGACAACTGTGGCCGCCTTGCTTCCAACTAGACCCAGTGAAATGAGGTGTTCCCCCTTGCCAGAATGAGCTAGTTGAACAAGAAAGACTACAAAATGACCAGTGACTCAGGAAAACCTGCATCGCTTCATGGGTTCAGCCATTGGGAGCGAGAGGCCCTTGCGAATATTCAAAGAATGGATCACTCAACTACCTGCAGGTTCTTCAACAGAGAAAGTGATGCAGAAAAAAAAGCAATAAAGGAAAACAATGTCACTTCCTGCCTCTTCCTCGTCACAGTGCTCTCACCTTGTAGAGCATGTCCAGTTTTGGCTTTACTCCCTTAGATACAGGTACCTATTTTGACTCTGTCTCCCCAGACTGCTGTGCTCATGTGCATGTTAAGTATTAGTCTCGCTCCCTACTCGCACGCCCTTCAGTGCACCCCCATGTGCATTGCTCTCTTGCTCCTAGGATAGGCCTGCGTGGTATGAGTCCCCGACATATATACAGACATTTTTCTTTCTTTTTCTGTTCTGGGATTAACCTCTGACTGCCAACTCCCTCTCGGGCACAGACTGCAGTGGCCAAGAAACAATCTTCAGGCCACAGTCCCTGGGACTTGGGGGGAACTCAGATTCCCCCCCCCACCTCCACAACCCAGAACATATAAATATACGTCAAAAGAGCCAAATGGAACTATGCATTCCGGATGAGTGTTTATAGGAGCCAAGGGCAGCCAAAGGATTTAGGATGAATTAGACAAGGTTCAGCAAGGATTGGTGTGTAGGGTCGACTTTATCTGCCCAAAATCTTAAAGACCTGATCCATAAGACATTCTCCAATGTGGGTGTAGGGTTTCATTAAGATTACGGAAGCCCCATCCTATCCACCACCTTCTCCCCGCCGTCCCTAGCTGAATACCTGGTTCTACTTTGGACGCGATGCACAGGGCAGATGGGGTTGCATGCAACGCTGAGGTCATCTGATGAATCGGCATGAGGGTGGGAGCAGTGAGAATGGGCCCACCTGTACTCCATAGCTGTGCTTTGGAAGTACAACAGCTATTTCGAAATACCTATACTTGTAAATGCCCTGTGATTAAGATGAATGGGAAGAAACATCAACGCAAGAAGTATTCCCTCCGAGCGGGAGAGCCATTGGGCTTGATCCCCCGAGAGAAGATGCAGAAAAAAGCACAAAATTATAGCAAGCACTACAAAAGGTGGCTATTCGCTTCTCCTCCTTCCTCGGCAATGCTGATTCCAGTTCCAGCTGAGATTCCCGCTCCTGTATATGCCCCAGCAGCTCCCACATAACAGCCTCTTGAAATCACTGCAGAACAATCTCGCAAGCTGGGCGGAGATATGCTTAATTCTGTGAACGACAAGACATTCTATGAAGAAAACATCCTTGTCTGCTTCTGGGTCAGGTCCCTCAGCTGAAGGAGGAGGCTACTGTAGATATCAAGACGTCTGGTCTGTACTTATGTAAAGAGCCCATTGATGAAGTAGCAGCATAGCTAACCCCAGATTACTGGATGTCTATAGGGCACTCATTTTCTCCGACTCAACCCCCCACGCAGTAGATATCAGCCCTCGGTAATTACTGGCCTTCCATTATTACAAAGTATCAGGAAAACTGTGTTGAAGGAATTAAACGATCCAGAGAAATCATAGCTACTTTGAAGGTTGACTCCGTATTACCCTGCTTGGTGGATCATCCATTGGTTCATTAGATGCCTTCTATAAGGCAGTGGCAATAAACAGGTGGAATCTTGGTATTCGCCTACTTGCTCGAAAACCATGTGACCTTTTACTTTTGATTAACATTTTTTGATCGTTTTCTTGGTCGAAATTCAATCAAATTTAATGAAATATATATATATATATATATATATATATATATATATCTGATATGATATGGCATTTGTAACGCGCCTATACACAAGTGTTTCAAGGCGCGACGAGGCAGGGGGGAGACAAGGGGAGACAGACAACGATCCTACAAGGCCAGGTGTCATTCAGATCGCGCAAATGCAAGGGTAAAGGGGAAAGGGAGAAGTGCAAGGGGGAAAGGGAGAGGGGAAGTGCAGTACAGGGTTATTAGCATACAGCATACAGGATAAATAACAAGGGCCAGCTGGTGGCAAGTGCGGGGTAAGGGCAGACAAGTGCTGGGAAGGGGGGCTGGAGGGATACAGACACATTTCCGCAGTGCAGGGGTTGCCGGGGAGGCGGTGCAGGGGAGAGGGGCTGGGCCAAGGACCGAGAACGGTGAGTGGCCAAGTTGCAGATTGCAGATTCAGTGCAGTTTCCGTAGTATTAGCAGGGGAGAGGGGGGCGGAAAGCAGAGGCAAAGAGGAAGGTTTTGAGGTGCTTCCGGAACCGGAGATGATTCTCCTCAAGTTTCAGGGAGGCAGGAAGGCTGTTCCAGAGGGAGGCCCCTGCAGCGGAGAGAGATCTGCCCCCAACCCGTTGTTTGGAGAAGCGGCTGACCCTGAGGGAGTTGGAGGCGGATGAGCGAAGAGCTCGAGAAGGAAGATATTTAGGAAGAGAGAGTTGAAGGTATTTTAGCCCAAGGCCCCAGACGGCCTTGTGGACAATGCAGAGGGTTTTGATCTTGATCCTCGCAGTCACTGGGAGCCAGTGTAGTGATTTAAGTCCTGGAGAGATACGGTCCCTGGGCTTGAGGCCAAGGACAAGTCTCGCAGTCCTGTTCTGGATGAGTTGCAAAGGGCGGAGAGTAGAGGCGGGCAGATTTAGATAGAGGCTGTTACAGTAGTTCAGCTTCTAGAGAACCAGGGCTCTAGAGACAGCGAGCTTCTAGAGACAGCGAGCTTCTGGGGGAAGGAGAGGAAAGGAAGGATACCTCTGAGGAGGTGTAGCTGGTAGTGTGACTTCTTAGAGACGTCGGATATGTGAGGAGAGAAGGAGAGTGTGGAGTCGAAGATGACCCCGAGGTTTTTTGCCATGCAGGTAGGAGCTGGAAGAGGGCCCAGAGAGGCCGGTCAGAGAGCTGCAGGGAAGGAGGGAGTGGGAGTGCCGATGAGTAGAATCTCAGTCTTACTGGCATTAAGGCAGAGGTCGTTGGCGACACACCATTCCTGGATAGCAGAAAGACAGTCAGAGATGAGGGAAGGAGAAGAGGAGGCCGAGGGTAGCCTGAAAATGAGCTGGGTATCGTCCGCATAGCACTGAAAGTTGGGGCAGAGAGCAGCGATGCGGTGGGCGAGAAGTGCCAGATACTGGTTGAACAGCCAGGGAGAGAGGTTAGATCCCTGGGGGACACCACAGGTAGAGAAAAAGATGTCAGTCAGATGTCAGATATATATATATATATATTACACAGCCACATTAGTGGCTGTGTAGTTATGGCTAAGTTGCTGTTTCCATAGGAAGAGCACTTTTTGGGCGGCTTATAACTCCGCTCTCCCTGGACGAATCCTCACCAAACTTTGCAAAAAAAGTATATAGCCCACTCTGAATTTTTTGCAAAGTTTGGTGAGGTTTAGTTCAGGGTGGGCAAAGTTATAGGGGGTCCCAAAATGTCTTTTTTTCCCATAGACTGAATGGGGAAAACACTTTGGTCACGCCTACAGCCCAAACTGCTGGACAGATTTTCACCAAATTTGGAGCAGGAGCAGTGGCTTGGTCCCGAAAGCATGCTTTAGCAAATTTGGTGAAAATCTGTACAGTAGTTTTTTTTAAAATGACAAAAAAGTAGGTCACAAAAAATTAGTGATATCTATGTTAGGTCCGCGGACACACTTCCCTGTTCGGGCTGCGGACAGTATTTTGATTGGCTAATAGGCTTACATCATGTCCGCGGACATGCAACATGTTCACTGATTGGATGGTGAAGAGCGTGAAGTGCGTCAGATTTTTGGAAACGCCCGCCATCTTGGATTCACGGGCTTCGCCGCTGTCTGCGGACATCGCGGTAAAAACATGTTAAAAAACACAACATTGCAGTTGTCAAATTTATGGAATAATCTCTGGGGAGGTGAGGGGTGATGAGGATGGGATGGGATATGGCTGCAAGAAGCAAAAAAAGGCTGTTTTATGCCACGAAAGTCCACAAACAGTTTGGATGTTCTCAAACAGTCCTGTGAAAGTTTGCGGACACCTCAGCATTACAGGGTTGGTGAAATGCAGTTCTTGGATGGCTTATAACTTTGGCGCCACTTAACGGAACTGCATGAAATTTTGCATGTATATTCCTGACCTGAATCTGAGTGAGTATGCAAAGATTGGTGGGATTCTGTCATGAGGGGGCAAAATTAGAGGGGGGGGCCCAAAATAATGTAAAGGCTTATTAATGAGGTGCCATTTGACAAATCTACACTTAATTTGGGAAATTGATCATATATTTAGATATGATTGTTTTTGCGACGTTTGGTGGGATTTTGTGAAGAGGGGGCAAAATTAGAGGGGGGTCCCAAAATAATGTAAAGGTTTATAAATGAGGTGCCATTTGACGAATCTACACTACATTTGACAAACTGATAATAGATCTAAATATACATGTTTTTGCGAAGTTTGGTGGGATTCTGTCAAGAGGGATCTACAACAAATCTACACAAAGGTTGGCAAAACGATTACAGATCTAGATATAGATGTTTTCGTAAAGTCTGAATAGATTTTGTCAAGTGGGAGCTAGGTTATGTGATGATTGTATGGGCATACATTTGACACTTTTGAAAAAATAAAACATGGGTGGATTTCTAGCGAACTTGCGTAAGGAGCATTGGCAAGGACCTACACGCACGGTTCTGCAAATGTGCCAGTGTTTTATTTTTTGCCAAGTGTCATAATGTAGCTACAAAAAATAGCTGTATACCTTTAGTGACTGAGGGGTAGCCTGTGGCCGTGGGCAGTGGCCAGATTGTCCGGGTCATGGAATAAGGTCATGATCCAGACAATCTGCTACTGGCCATGACCACAAGGGACAGAACATAGGATTCAAGTGGCCATGTCCACCTGGGACTGGCTTTGTGGTAAAGTTATTCAAAATTAGGATAGATCTGAAAGGGAAGAAAAATGTGCTTGTGGTAACATGGTCATAGGGTTCTCTTTTTGCCTTCTGCAGGCTGAAATGGAAAGCGAAGAGGGGCCTTTATGGAACCCTCGCCTTCCCTTTCTATGGTGGACATCTTGGAAAAGGATTTTCCTTCCTACACTGGGACGCCGGAGGCATCCCGGTGTAGGAAGAAAAATCCTCTTTTTTAGCACCGCTTTGGGAACCTGGGGTGCTAATGGCCTTCATCCCCCATTTCAGGGGCTGGAATGGGGAGATAATGGTCCAGAGACTTTGTTATCCACCCTCGCTTCGCTTGGGCTGATAACTCGGGCTGCTGGGCCGGTATCCACCAATCCAGTCCCTGGAATGGAGGATGAACGCCACAATATTCCCATTAGCATAACACAAAATGTAAATGGAAATGTTAGAAAATCTTATTTAGTCTATGTACTTTACTGAGAAATATAAAGTAGATGGAGTCCATACATTGTTTTTTTTTAGTTCTATTTTTTAACTGTGAAAGGTGGTTCCCAAAGGAATATGTCGTTTGTTGTTTTTGGATGTATGATTTTGGCCGTGAGAGCTGAAAACGAAAGGTGGGGAGGGAAATGAGGGAAGAGCAACCAAACACTAATATGGAGGGGTAGGTGGACAAGGGAAAATGTTGCGTGTGTGTTATTTCTAAGTTAGGGGGCACTGTTTCTCATGCTCCTTGATTACAGCAGTGGTGGTGGCTCTTGGGGAGGAGGCATGGCATTAGCTGATGCCATTTTAAGAAAAATAGCAGTTTTGCTAAAAGTATGTACTGTGTACTAGATTGTTAATGGATAATGAGTAAGAATAGGTGTTGGCGCAGTGCAAGGAAAATTCTGAAGATGAAAGTTCCTAGATCAGTAGAAAATGTAGTTCCGAACTGTCCGACAAGCAGAGATCTTATTGTGAAGTGCGGACGGGTTCTCAGACACGTCATCATGCCGTGCAGGTAGGAGCACATTTTCTTTTCGACCAAAAAACGAGCAATTCAAATTCGGTAAAATGTGAAAAAGTTAAATATTTTTCGACCAAGTAGACCTCAATCATTGCTAACGGGAATCCTTGCAGCAGCCACATTTTCCCTGCGCTGTGCAATCTACATTGTGGACACTGCACAATGTCTGCTACCTCTCTCTTCACTCTGCTGTCTACACTAATGAGGGGGGTACATGTCTGCCCAGTCCCCCAAAGTTTTCACTAGGAATGGGAGGCAGGATTCAGGTTTTAGCCTCACAGTAGTGGTCAGCCATTTTAAGATGCTTGGCTGTAGGATTTGCTCAAAGAACCATATCCCGTTGAATTGTCCCTCCTGATTTCAGGGGTCCTCCCAAGGAAGTGGACAAAAGACGATCTGATGCAAATGGTTCTGGGGATCCAGCAGCCTCTAGAAAAAGATGTGATTGACTGTCTGCCATGGGGATAGTGCCCTGGAGGTTGGGGATGAGGCACATTCCTTCTATATGGGTAGAGCCGTTCAGATGTACGTGGATTGTACAGTCCCTTTCCAGATGGCTGATTCTCTGTTGCCATCCTATGGTCCTGGTCACAAGAGAAAGAGAGAAAGAGGTCTTCATCCCCAATCCTGTGTCTTGGATCTGATTTCCTGCCTCTATGGCTTGTGGGAAGGAGGAGAAGGTTCTTCCTGCTGGTGTTCAATGCAGTGCCGCGAGAGAGATTGTGGCCTCCTTGGATGAATTCAATGGTTTGCCGATTGTTAAAATCTGTAGAGAATAAATCTGTGCTACTCTGGATATCTTGGCTTTCACGCTTTAAGTTACACCTGAGCTGTTCTTCACTCTCTTTTGGAAATGCATTCTTGGCCACTGTGTTTCTTTAATAATGGGGTCTTCTTTTCTCAAGGACACATGGGTAATGGTAATGGCTAATGGTACTGCTGGCTATAGTAATGAGGAATTCGGACTGTCACAGGAAGAAAGGTGAAGTGCTAATGCCTTGATTACTTAACGATACCCTTCATCGTCATGCATCCTACTCCGCCTCATCAAAGCCCTGCTTCCCACCGCCCATCTCAAAAGGTGTGTCATTTTGCCCAGAACCAGGATACACGTTTTGGGGATCGGATACGGTATGTGTTCTGGAGGATGACAATTCTTTTGCCCACCCCAAAGGGTAGTAAGTAGACAATTAGGCAGAGCAGTGCTTGTTTTTCTAGTGGTGGGTCACCCTCAAGTATTATGGTGCGTTGAAAGGAAGAGTAGGACTCAGTGTAATGAAGATTGCAGGTGAGAAATGAGAACATTTCCAACCCATCTATGGCCACAAACACACACGAAAGCAGTGAGAGATTCTGCATGCATCAATTCATTTCAGGACTAAACGGCTACTAGTTCATGGTAAAATAATACGTATTTAATCTGTATGAGTACACCGGATGAAAATAGCAAGTAATGTCAACACAAATTAATCAAACGTAAGGACTCATTTCAAAACACAAAGTGCCCGAATTGCTATTTCTGTACATACAAATTAAAGGGTAATTTCGCCTTGGCTTGGTCTGTACAGTTGCTGTATACATGCAGAAACATTTATTGTAATACTACAGAGGAGGCAAACCAGGGCTTAAACTCAGCATCCAATGTGATTTTCTGCACCAAATTCAAGGTTTATTCTTTCCTAATCTAATCCTGAGAAATATCCTGCTGAATAGACAAATTAATTATCCAATCACTCATCTTCCCTGTCTCTGTCGTGAGGAGTCCAACGCTTTCTAATGTTATTACGTGGATAAATATGCTTTCTAATCTAACTGCTCATATTTAGGTTAGCCTCATTTCATTGTATTGTTTTATGGAGACCTCCAATGGCCATGATTCTAGTTACGATTTGATGCATAAGATTTTGGGGAGCTTCTTGCCTTTTCCTTTCTCTCATGTTTGCTTTTACATTTCTCATTTGTAGATCCATGGGCTCAGGACTTGTATTAATATGTTTGCATTGTTTTAGGGAGAGGGCAAGGAATCACTTCGGAGGGTAATTATGGCCAATGTAACAGGACCAACAAAGTGAGGGCCTTAAAAAATCAATGGTATTTTTGTTCGAATTTCAGCCGTTCGCAAATGTTCAAACTGCTCAAAATGTCAAACAAATATACCTTTCCGTGCCATTATAGCGAACAAGAGGCGAGAGGGTTGGGAGGGGGTGTCCCCTGCACCCTTGTTTGCTATAATGGCATCAGGGACTGCAGGGGTGAACACCACACCAAATACAATAAAGTCTAGGATAAAAAAAGGACCCTGCGGTGCCGGTTTCCATCCATGGAAGTGAAGGGAACAGGCATCGCAGGGAGAAAGGGAGTTGGCGGCACACAGAGAGGTGTGCCAACAAAAGGTAAGTAAAACCGAAAGTCATTTTGATTCAAATAACTTTTATTTTTTTCTCCCTCAGACATTTCTCATTTGATTATTTGATGGACAACCTTTAACAATGCTGCTTCGCTGTTAGTACCCTTGGAATGCAGACACTTTTTTATTTTTAAGAATCGTGTTTCACCAGGATGACAAAAAGTTATGTCTGCCATGAGAAAAAAAATGTACGTTATTCAAATTGCAGGCAGTTTACAGCAAGGAGGCAACTATGTCACTGAAAGCTGCCGAACTATAAAGGAAGAGATCGTCGACCATAACTAGGTACGTTTATTTGATTTTTTAAAAAGACCAGGGGACAGATGTGTAACAACATTTTGGGAGGAGTCGGCTTAGAGACATGAAGATTGACAGGTTACATAAGCTGATAAAGCCTCCGAGTTCTAAGCTTTCTCAGTAGCCAACCCACAACCGCTGGCTGCTAATTATTGTCTGCAGGGGAGGAAAGGCTGCCGCCATCATGTGCACAACTCCAACGCGCAACCTTTTTCCCACAATCAGCAAATTATTTGGTCAATCATTCTAATGTGAATTGAGACTATCAATCCCGGTCCGCCTGCTCCCAACACCCACCTCGGATGGTGTCTGGGCATTCCACTCTGCCAATCAAGTTCTACCAAGCAAGGGCTGGACCACACATTCTCTCACCCTCACTGGTTCCTCCATGTTCTGCTGGCAGTAGATCAAGCAGACCATGAGCACCATGTATTCATTGCCCTGCTTCCTCTTCACTACCTTTGATCTGTGCAACGCTACTTAGCACTGTTGCCCATTGGTATGAATGGACATAGTCATTTTACCAGCACAAACTCACTAGCTTCTGTAAGGGGATCTCCACTCTCGCACGGTTAGGAGGTCTCAATTAATCTCCTTATGGTTTCTTCACTGGAAGATATCCCACCTCTCTCCGGGGAAGGGCACACTTGAAGCATGTGCTCCCATATTAAGTTTCGTGTGTCCACTCATTCTTTGTTTGCCCAGTCTCATTCTATTTTATATTTTGTGGGGATTTGTTACATGTACCATTGTTTCATAGAGATAAACTACTGAGTGGTGAATTACTTTGTGGGAGTTACTTCGAGGAAGCAAAATAGTTAGGTACTTGTTGTGGGATACAGGGTGTAGGGGGTGATTAACGATAGCTGAGTTGGTGGGGGTGGTTTTGAGTAATGGGCACTCCCCAATAAAAGGAAAAAAGAAAAAATAGCTTGAAGTAACTACAATGAAGTAAATTACCACTCAGTGGGGCACATTATAGGTTTGCTGGTGCAGAAATAACATGCCAGTAATAACGTTTACCGGCACATTTCCACACAGGCAAATTACAAGTTTGCCAGTGGGGGGCCTGATTTACCTCCATCAAAGAGCTGGAGGTAAGTCAGACACCCCACAGGCACAAAACAGCTGGTATTATCAGCACCAGTATTAACAGTGCCAGTATTACAGGCAATCCCCCCATTTAGTCCTATGTGACTCCATGGGTGGGGATTAACAACCCTTCCCACCATGTGTAATCTGCCAGCAATACCGGCAGACCAAGTGGTGGGAACGGTAGTACCATTTGGTGGTAGCCTGGCAGATTTACCACGGGATCCCACCAAACTCTTAATGAGGCCCAGTGATTTTGGTCGATGAAATGATGTAAAACTAACAAATTCTGGTTAGCTTTTATACTTGGGTTTAGTTGCTTTTACAGGTATCCATACTGGCCAGTTCATCTCACTGTTGAGGTAGACGCCTAAGACTTGTATCCCACACTCTTGATAGTTTACATTTTTTAACTTTCCCCTCCTTAAAATTTACTTTCCTCCTATGAAAAATACGTCCTCCCTGTTCCTGCTCAAATATCTTCCTGTTGTGGGATGTTGGATGGTATGATATCTCCATTATTCCAGGATGTCTACTTCGAATCACTGATCTTGGCTCTGGAGGTGCTAGGAGGCAATGCTGATAATGAGCACCCTACAAAGTCACACCCTCCTCCTGTAATGTTCCATACTTCATAAAATATGTGCTACATTGATTGATTAAATACTAACAGGATGCATGATAATACTCTAAAGGAAATGTATGTATCAATGTCAAATTGTGTTACTCAAAAAATAAACATTCTTAGAATAATATTCAGTTTATGTGTGGTAAAGCTTTCCAAAGACATTGGAGGATAATAATATAAAACATTTAAAATTCACTGAGCACAGTTCATGGGAAGTGATTACGATTTCAGTATAAGAGCAGAAAGTGAATTCATCCATTCATCAGCCTTGCAACCCTAGTTCTCCCAAAATAAATTGCTAGTACCATCCAGCATGATATCCCACGTGACATCACAAATGACACTGCTGATGATATCAGTGATCCATGCAAACACGACTTCACCTCTGAAAAGCGCGCACCTTCCTACTAAAGCAGCGGAATATGTTCAATACATATTTATACAAGCGGTGTCATCGCTGATACACAAAGTCCTGAAAATGTGAAAAAGGTGGGTCTTAAGAACAATGAAAAGAAAATGCTGTTCAGCTCGCCATCACAGATGCTGGGATGGTCAGGAAAGGTCCCCATGATGAAGAGGGGTTCATTTTGCATGCAACATATTTGTAACTGGGGGTGCAGGGAAAATCGTCGCAATGTTGCAATTTCAAATGTATCCAGTGTAGTTAATTGTGAATGGTATATGTTGCTTCCAGTGTTACTTTCTGTTTAAAGTTGATACATGTTAGATTTGCACACATGTAGAAAGAGGAAATGCCAAAATCACCAAATAAAATATAAACGCAAATCACACACTGTGTGCTACGAAATACTTAGAAACTGAGAGACAGGAGTTTTTAATGCGTATGCAAAGATGGGCCCTACCCTGAAGAACCAACTGTAAAGGAGAGATGATATTTAATAAACATGAATGCACAATGAGGAATATACAAAGGGAATTTATAAATCTGTAGGTCAATGGTTTTTATGAATTCATGTAGACTTTGCAGCCAAAGGTTTGTGATTTCAGGTGACTGGGAAAAACTAGATCTGTAGGATTGAGGGCTGGGCAAGGAACAAACAGATGATCACCGTTGAACAGCACACAGTGTTTATGGTTTGGTAGTTCCACAGGAGACAGATGTAATCTCGTTAAGGGCATTGAAGTTTCGCAAGAAGGACCTGGCCAATTGTTTTGACCAGCAATAAATATGGGGTGAAGTAAAACTAGAGACTAAAGATATTGAAGCCCAAGAGTTATAATTGTATTCTCAGATGTGCAGTGCATGATGAAACGGCAGTTATTTAGATTAGAATGTTTCAATGGAGCCAGAAAGTCAGGGTGTATGAGATGGTTATCATCAGTTCAACGAGAACCTGTTTATTCTGCTTTCCTCATGTTGCCCAGAGTATCAATGCAAACCATGTGCAATTACAATTAAAGTTAACAGGCTCAGGCCAGTTGTTACTAGTAATGAATTATGTTTGTACAACAAATGCTTTACTGTGTGATGATGTCATAACCTACCACGGACAAATCCCAAGAAGGGGTGTGTTATAAATATGATCTCAAGATGGTAATTAAGATAACAAGTGGCCAATGAGAATGGAAAAATTGGAAAAAGATGGGATTTTTTGTAGAGGTTTTGTCTAATCACATGTGGGGGGTAGATTGTAATAAAATATGTGGGAGTGTTTTAACTGTTGGAAAAATGTATATAATGTGTCATATAGCTCCTCGCCGGACAATTGTGCAATAAAATTGCTTTACGTACAAACCTGCACTTGTTCCTTAAGTGAAGGGCCCGCTTTGGGTTAATTTATTTTTATTTATTTATTGGGTTTTTAAAATGCGCCTATACACAATGGGCCTCATTACACGGAAGGCGGTAACCATGGCACTATTAGTGCTATGGTTGCCGCCGGTATTTTACTGAGTCCGCCATGGTGAATGGCGGAATTACGACCCCATTCCAAGGTGTGCGGGGGCGGTAATTCCCCATTCCCATTTCTTCCCCCATAGGGCGTAATGGGAATGGGGAAGGCGGTAATTACAGCACCGCAAATTGCGGTACCGTAATTACCTCCAAGGTCCCTTTGCGGGTCCCGTCCTTAACGGCTGGTAAAACCAGCCGTTAAGGTAGGAACCCGCAAAGGGACCTCGTAGTAAGGCGGTAAGGGATTACCAGTACCCATACCCTTACCGGTACCAGTAATCCCCTACCGCCATCCGTGTAATGAGGCCCAATGTGTTTTAAGGTGCAAAAGGTGATTAGGGGCCCGCCCCAACACAGTCATGCATGATAAAGAATGAGAGGTTGTCTTGCAGCTTATCATTACCGGTGCCTGGAGATCTCTAGTGAGCACCCTTCCTGTGCTTCCTCTCGCTTCCGCTGTTTCTCTATTCTTTCTCCACTTACATGGAATTCTATTCCACCAGACATCCCAGAAACAGTCCACAACAATTTGGTCAAAACAAAACTAAAAGCCTACCTCCACGCTTCTGAGCTACCCTCTTAACCTACTTCTCATCTGCCTTCTACCTAACCTTTTTCCCTCGCCTCTTACCTGCCTCTGTCCCTCAATTACTCTAGCACTTCCTCCATGGTGGTCACATCCCTAACACAGCTGGCCATACCGCCTACCTTAAAAATGCCCTTAATCTATGCATGTCCACCCATGTATTGTCCACAGTGACTGTTCCATTTACACCCCTCCACAAGCTGGTCAGAATGCCACTTGAACTCACCGCATTGTAAGAAGCTCACTGTTTCCCTTCAAATCTGATTTCTTGTCTATTGTACGTTCTTTCGTGATCAAAAGAGCACTGCCCCTTGCTGTTTGTTTATTTATTTATATTGCACGCCAGATCCAAAAGGTATCATGGCGCAGAGCTTACAAAAAGACTTGCAGCTTAGGTTACACATGGCATATATACAGATCAAGAACTCAAGAAATACAGTTACATAATATCTCGTAGAGCGAGTAGAAAATACAAGAAAAACATTATACAGGCAGTTTGATAAAGGCACGCAGAAATCTGTTTACAATACAATATGGTAGGTGACAAGGGTCTTACTGGTTATAAACTTTAAGCCAGTTTATGAGATTCTGTCTGAAGTTCGTGAATGGTTGATCCGCTCATAGGGATGGGGGCAAGGAGTTCCAGAGCTGAGCAGCTTTAACAGGAAAGCTGCTGCCTCCAACCTTGGATAGCTTAAATCTTGGGACAGTAAGGCAGTTAGTGTTAGCTGTTCTAGTAGGACTAATCAAGGATTTTCTGTAGAATCTCTCACTGAGGTAACAAGGGGCAGCAGTATTCAGACATTTGTAGGTAAGCATGTCAGTTTTCAGCCAGATTTTGTCACTGGTGGAAAGCCAGTCGTTTTGTCTTCTGATCTCAGAGATGTGCTCTCTCCTTGCAACGCCAAGCGCAGCTCTAAGGGCATTATTTTGAAGTGTTTGAATTCTTCTAGTAATGTACGTATTGGACCCAATGTAGAGGGAGTTACAATAGTCCAATTTGGACAGGATGAGGGCTCTAGCAAGGATAATGCAACTATTCTTAGATAAAAATGGTTTGCCACCTCTGATGAGTTTGCATGTATATGCAGTGATGGAGTTTACTTGTTTGGTGAATGTGAGAGTGGAATCGAGGTAAAAGCCTAAGGTTTTTACCTCTTTGGCAACTTTAATAGAGTTGCAGTTGATCATAAAGGAGGTGGATTTGTGGCCTAGTTTTTTGAGGTTAGAGGTGGTGCCCAGGATGATGAGTTCTGTAGATATATAAATAAATTAAATATATAGTATAGGGAGGTGTGTCCTGTAAAGGAACTTGAAGCAGAGAAAGGCCATTCTTGGGCAGCACACATATAGATAAAGGGCATTATTTTTTTTATCAGAGACAAATATGTACATTTAGAGAAAATTAGATGGATAGAAACCTCAATGACTTATTATGGTTATGTTAATCATAGGAGATGGTGGTTGTTTGTCATACATGATTGTTAGACCTCCACATACCAGTTCACATACCAGGGATTGTTTGTCTCCACAGAAGCAGGCCTAACAATGAATGCCCTCAGGATAACTAATGCCGTGAAGAGACATCTTGATGGGAGAATAAAAAATACTGCACTGATGATAGCGGCTACATCCAGAAGGTATTCATGCCTTTTCAAAATGTTTATCTCTGCAGCGCGTGCTTTATGCACTGCTGTATGTAACGCGCACATATTTGCAGGACGACTTGGCAGTAATAGCTGCTTTATGAGCTCTTCTGCACATGCAAGGTCAACCAGAACACTTGAGAAAAAATGGGACTAGAAGCAAAATGCATGAGCAGAGGCCTTACTGTGCAGAGCAGAAATCTCCCATTTTAGTCCCTCAGGCCTAAGAGTTCCTGTTAATTCCTAATTGGAGAAATACTGAGATTGGGCAAAAGGCAAGCAGGAAATGCTTCTTCTAAGTTATGATCTAATAGGGCGATTAGATATCTGAAGCCAAAAGAGGCTGCCTGTTGTTAGCCCTCAGAAATGCCATAACAAGGCAGGAGTGGGGTCCACAATGAAACTTGTTGGGGACCTCGGGGTTGTGCCAACTAAAAGGGGGAACATTGTGTCCACCTAGGTGTGAGACCACCCCTGTTTGCAACTGTAGTCCTAATGGACTGGTGTAAGTGGTGTAATGCACTGGGAGGGCACCTGTACGGGCCCTATCAATCCCGATCCCACACCCAGGTACAAAGTAGAGTGGCCAACCATCTCGCAATTTGTGGGATTGTCCCAATTTTATGAGTAGCATCCCACGCGCACCCTGTCCGGGACAGGGAAAGTCCTGACTTTTCCTTGTTTTCCCACAGGATCAACGAATTCCCAGTGCTCGGAGGTGACACTTTCATGTGATAGGTCCCCCCCCGGGTCTGTGAATCAGCTTCTTAACACCCCACTCTGTGTCTGCAGAGCATTGCAATCTGTGTGATTAAAGTTTGATGACCCAGACAAAGCAGTTACTGGGTCTTTGAGCAGGGGTCTTGTGTCCCTTGAGAGATGTGAATGGTGGAGATAATATAGGGGAGGTGTGCGTAATGCTGCATGCTGTGTGAAATAATTACTAACGTTTTTAAACCCAAAACACGTGATTAGGCTCACAAGACTTTCCATAATGACACTGCAATCTTTCATTCAGAATAGGGAAAATAAAGCAAAAATCGTATAACCTTTGCTCAACATGTTTCTATTTACATGTATCTATTGTCAGGTTAGGTTATATATAAATTGTGTACTTTTTAATGTATGTTACAAAACAAAGTAGTATTAAAGCTCATGAAATCCAACATGTTAAAAATATTTATATGAAGCAAAGCTGGGAATCGCAGCCTTGTGATTAAACAGTAGACTGGGTGCAAATAACAGCTTCAGCTCTCAACCAAACTGTCTGATCCTGGTCATATTCTTAAATCTTCCTGTGTCTTGTCTGAGTCCTTGGAAGCAGTTCAGTTTGCACATTTTGCTATTAAAAAATCCCTGTGTGTGGTTGACTATAGAGTTACTCCATATATAATAATATTGACCATTCATGTACGTCATACTACAAAGTTATTACTCTCTTGGCTTACTCATGTTAACTTTTTGTATTCCCCATGATGTCCCTGAGTGTCAAAAATGGATGATGTCCCCTGTAGTGTCCTTTTATTTGAGGTCACTTCTGATGATGTCACTATATATGCAAATTAGCAGAGCTGCCATGTCTTTTGCTACATAGGGCCTCGTGTGAAAACAAACAGGTCAGTGACCTGTATGCTTAGTGGGCTTTTGGGAATTTTGCGTGTGTTGCGCATGTGTTAAAATGCCATTTTTCACTAAAATTACCAAAATAGTGGAGATTGGGGGAAAGGAGAGCGCACATAAAGCTTTACAGAACTGTGTGCTTTCCTGACTTCTCCTGATGCACCTGTCCCTTAAAGTGTCTGGCAAAACCCTTTCGTAAAGCTGGCCACCCTAATGCAAAGTAAAGGGAACACAATATCCAAGTGGACCAGCTAAAAACTGTCAAAATAGAGTAGAAATAAATCCTAATTAGCTCATATCCTTAACCAACCCTGTCTACTGTAGGGTTGGGTGGGGACAACAGTGTGGGAGAGGGGCACCGGAAAAACTGTGAAGACTGAGATGCTTAAGTGAAAACCTGAGCAATGGTGTCATCCTTCCGCTGTGCCAGCAACACCTGTCTAATCCTGCAACCACCCAATTTGGCGAGTGGGCTCATATGTGGATTAGCATCTCCCATCACTGGCTTCCATATATGAACACACAGGATAACATATAGGACATCAGTGACCCTATGATGTAACATCATCAATGAATATTGACGTGTATACCGATCAGATAGCACAGTAAGCTAAGCGCTCGCCCCTGATATCTGTGCACAGCCTGCTGTGGCAGGTTCCCATCCGGACAGGGTCAACACAGTCTTTCATCTTTCCAAGGTCATAAATTGCCCACAACTCTGTGGGATAGTAATGTCTTCTGTTTTTTCAGAGCTCTGAGGCCTACGGCTGCGTAGCGCCATATAAGAAATACATTATTATTATTTCAGTACTTCACCATTTGTAAATGCATGACACATAAATATGTGCCACGTTCCTTATTACATATGGTCAATTGGCGAACCAGATAATTGGCGGGCAGTCCTGCTGGACGTCTGCCGGTGAGATACACCTCAGCTGTCTGCCAGTTTGGGGCATCTTCTGCCTTCGGTTCGAAACCAGAGGCCTCGGAAGCGTGGAATGCACCCAATTTAACCGCTCATACCAAAGACATAGTAGCAGTCCTTAGCCCCCAGTAATACAATACATTTTTAATGCCCACTCAAAAGGGTGGTCCCACAAAATGAAACTTTTAATGATTAAGCTACATGGTTTGGATAACCTAATGCCAAAGAATTACAAAAGAGTTGTGTGTAAGTTGGGCAACTAGTTTGAATGTGTTTCCTCGCCATGCTCATGAACCCCTTCACTTAACAATATCTGTTGGTGGATGATATATCTATGGCATGCTGGTATTGGACAAGTAGATGCAAACCCTCTTCTTTATTAAAGTATCTACTTAGCCACACACTACCAGTAAACCCACAGAGGTCCCAAACATAAAGGTGAAACAGGCACAGCCCGACATGTTTACCACCTTCGCCTTACCTGGTAACTTGGGTCGAGGGTAGGTCCCTCATGCTCCACTTCAAGAGGTGTGTGAGCTGCCAGAGATGTCACACAAACAATAGTACAGGTTATCAAAATGTAAGAATGCCCAACCAAGCTTCTACAAAAATAAGATCTTTAATAAAACAAACAGAAATGCACACAACTAATCATACACTACTGTTGCCCGAATGCAGACTGTGATATAGAGGGGCACTCTGGGTTTGTAGAGAGGTATAGTTATGCAAAGCTTTTAGAAGAAAAAAGTCAATGTTTATGAATATGTCACCAGAAATGTAGAGCAGGGGGGCTTAAAAGCCACTAGAGTCCCTGAAGCCAGTCTATGAGGACAAGGCCTCTTCAAATACCTTATTTTCTTGTCTTTCGGATTCAACAGCATCGGGCCAGGTTTTTCAGCATCAAACCGGGTCTATGGATGATTTTGGAACTGCGCTGGGGTCAAATGGAGAAGCAGAGACAACAAATTTCAAAAGAAGCAGTGCTGTTCTGCAGCAGCAACGGTGGTTTGCGATCGAAGACACTTTGGACAACAGATGATGTTGACACGGCAGTGCTCAAAGAAGCAGAGAAGCATAGACTGTATTTCAGTGGGGTACATGATTGGCTGGCTCAACATGGCATTGGGTACTTAAGCAGCGACGGCTTGGAGCATGAACAAGTTGGTAATCAGGCAGATGGTATCGATTTGGGGATGCTAGAAGTCTGGGTGTGTCTCAGATGCATAGGCAGTGGAGCTTCAGAATCAGCACTGACATTGAGCAGAGATTAGAGATGGGGAGGCAGTTAAGCGTCGAGTTTGAAGATGACTCTTGTGATTCTCTTGCAGGAGATTGGGCAGCAACAAAGGTGACCAAACTGAAGTATAGGCAGAGATGAAGGGAGAACCAAGGATCACTTTCTTGGTGTTTAGGTTGATTTGAGAACCAGTTGAAAGTCAGACCTTTCTTTCTACCACCCTATAAAACCAACAAGGCTTGTAGATTACACTTGCAGGAGTTCTGTTACACCCAGTAGAAGGATACTGAGTATCAGTCCCTCTGCCACAGAAGCCCTTGTCGACATAAACAGTTTCACACCAAATGTGCCCTTGGGATATGTAGGGATAGTATCTGTCTCCTTCCTTGGAATCTTCCGTCACCACCTCTAAGGCAGAGGACTTTGGAATAGACTGTACCCCAACAGAGGTATGGGTGAAACCTTCTTGTCTTGAAGTACACAGCCAAAACAGCTGAGAGGGCTACCCCCTACCCCCTTATATAGGCAAAATGTTACAGTAGATTGGTCCAGAGCAAGCTTGACAAGGGCCCAAACCAGGCTGCTGCAACAGGTGTAATTTGCCTGCTGATGTCAAACCCAGAGTGGCTTGTCTGCAGGGAGTGGGGAGGAGTCAGGAAGTTTGGAGAGCCCCAGCAAGTACAAGATGGTGATACCCTCTGTTGTCTGAATCTTTCCTATGGTCTACTCTACATCAGCCCCTTCCTCTGTCTTCTTCCTTCAAAAGGATACCATTTATCAGCAAATCAGCACACTGGTGTGAGAGGGCCATTGTCATGGCAGGACTGTATTTGAAGCACTGGTTCCCAGAAAGATTACTTGGCAGGGTTACTGTTCCCTGAAGGAAGGTGTTGACTGTCCTCAGGGGCATCAAATAAGAAATGGCCTGGACTGGGTCCCACGTGTTGTAGTACAACAGGCCAGCAAGCGTATAGACACCAAGCCCTGTCATGCATCAGTCAGTGCTCACCAAGCTGACATTAATGTGACACCCAATTCGTGTGGCTTTATATTTGTGTAATATCAGTATCCACATGCCAGAACCAACATGACTTATATTTATATTTTAATAACGACCACCAGGCTACTAGGGTAAACAATTATAATATTTTGAATCAGAGGGGTAAAAGGTTAAAAGGTCACCTCTTCCTGTTGAAACTTTAAATCCCCACAGCTGTGTTCATAAATTCACATGTGACCTTTGAACCTGCCACTTGCTACTAAATCACTGTTGCCGCTGATGTCAGGAGGCAGTCATAGGAAAGTACATTTATGCATTATTCTTTTGGGGATGTAACATTATAGAAGGGGGATCTGATTAGAAGATCTCACTTTCAGAAACGGAATTACCTGCATAATTTCATCATTAAAAATAGAAAAAGCTCAGGCTATTTCAGCTTCACAGATGGTATTTAGTGAATGCCACTATGAGGTAACACATATTTTGATGAATGAATATGATGCTCTCCTTTTCCGGTAAGTATACTTGAACCGAGATTGAACATCCTTTGCAATTTGCATTATGGCAAGCTAGCACATCCTGGTAAACTTCAGTGTACTCACTTGTCACATCCCAGCTAGGTTATATTATGTCCACTTTGCACACAATTTCCAATATTTGTTGTATTACTGGAGCAATTGCCCACTTGGTGCTAATCTTAATGCTGGAGACGTCAATGGATTTGCACTGGTTGTAGTTTTAGTAATATATGGCTGCATATTGCAATGGTGCAGTGCCAGGATTTGCACTGTTAAAAACACCATCAGATTTTTATTTTTAGCAAGGGCCATAACCGCACTGTTTGGGTCATTGTGCCTGTGTTGCTAACTATAGCCCTTACATAATTAACATATATGGATTGTATTAGCCCTGATGCAATTACAGCATTTGCGCTTTGCACTAGTCCTGGAAGTAAAGCAAGTCAAATGTGTCATGTGTGCCAGCAGTAGCTGATCCTTTCGTTGTGCCATTGCTAATATCAGAGTACACCTGTACATTGTGTTGACAACCCGGATAGTCAGGTTTGTACACTGCACAACATAGTAGCATATCATCACATAGTGTGTCATATCATGCTGCCATGATGTCATCTCAACATTTGTCATATTATATGTCTTGACACGTCACGTTACATGTCATACATACAATGTCATGTTGCGACATTTAATGCCATGATATATCTGGTTATTTCATGCCAGGACATTCGCAGTGAGCTCTGAGTTTGGTAGTAAGCTTGGTATTCTCAGTAAGCTCACAGGTTGACATTCCCAGTAGCTTGATATTCCAAGACGATCCTATTTTGGCATTTCCAGTAATATGCACATTCCCAGTAAGTTCCCAGTTTAGCATTCCTCAGTAAGCTTGTCCTTCTCAGTAAGCTCGCAGTTTGACTTTTCCAGTATGCTTGACCTTCTCAGCCCAGTTTGGCTTTACCAGTGTGCTTGACATTTGTAATTGTATTTGTATTTGTATTTATTGTGTTTATATAGCGCTTTAATCCAAAGCGCTTTACATTATAACAACATAATGCATAGAACATTATAACAGTAGAAGCAATTTACAATCATGAATCAAACCAATAAAACAGTATTAGAGCAATTCATCTGTGAGGGAAGTGGGTTGGGGTGTGGAAGGGAAGGAGGAGGGAAACAGAAGGGATATAAGGGTGAAAATGAGGGAGGGAAAGGGGAAAGGGGAGGGCAGAGAGAGGATCATAGGGAAGATTTGAGGGAAGGAGAGAGAATGGGAGGTGGAGAAGGCTTCATGGCGGGGAATGGAGAAGTTACATTCATAGTAAGCTCATAGTTTGACTTTCCCAGTGCGCTTGACATTCACAGTAAGCTTACAGTTTGACTATCCCAGTGCGCTTGACATTCACAGTAAGCTCACAGTTTGACTTTCACAGTGTGCTTGACATTCACAGTGAGCTTTGAGTTTGGCATCCCCAGTAAGCTTGGCATTCTCAGTCAGCTCGCAGGTTGACACTCCCAGTAGCTTGCTATTCCAAGACGATCCTATTTTGCCATTTCCAGTGAGATGCACATTCCCAGTAAATTCCCAGTTTAGCATTCCCGGGTAAGCTTGACCTTCTCAATAAGCTTGCAGTTTTACTTTCCCAGTATGCTTTTCCTTCTCAGGAAGCTCCCAGTTTGGCTTTCCCACTGCGCTTGACATTCACAGTAAGCTCACAGTTTGACTTTCCCAGTGCACCTGACATTCACAGTAAGCTCACAGTTTGACTTTCCCTGTGTGCTTGACATTCACAGTAAGCTCACAGTTTGACTTTCCCTGTGTGCTTGACATTCACAGTAAGCTCACAGTTTGACTTTCCCAGTGCGCTTGACATTCACAGTAAGCTCACAGTTTGACTTTCCCTGTGTGCTTGACATTCACAGTAAGCTCACAGTTTGACTTTCCCAGTGCGCTTGACATTCACAGTAAGCTCACAGTTTGACTTTCCCTGTGTGCTTGACATTCACAGTAAGCTCACAGTTTGACACTCTGTCAGGTAAGCAAATACAGGACCCAGGTTTCAACATTCTGGTTACCTATAGGCGTTTCTAAAGATATCTGGGGCAGGTGGTCCAGAGTGCCCAATGTAAGAAACCCCAGCCAAATGTCAGGGACTCTGTGGGGGTGGCCAGTGATCCTGCCCATCCCACCCGCTAGCTTGGGGAGGAACCTGGGCCCCTTGATCATACCACTACGTCTCCAGAGCAAGTCAAGGGACTTGATTAGAGCGCCCATCATGACACTCAAAGTAAGCGTGGCATTGCCAGGGAACTCCAGCTTGACGTTTCTTGTAAGCATGCATTTCAAAGTAAACTCTCAGTACGTTTCACATTCTTAGGCTCCCAGTTTGACATTTGTTTTAAGCTAAAATAAGTGTTTCCCAAGTACTAAGCTGATGGTGCACAGCAATGTTAAAGAATAAAATGCGTATTTAAAAAAAATGTAATATAAATATACCAAACTTCCACGTGCTATTTAAAAAGAATTTCACCTGGGAAATCAGAAAACAAAAATCTGGATATACCCCCCCCCCACCCCATGCAGAAGTGAAACAGCACACACAATCCAGGACCTAGCGGCCCAATCAACATCAGTAATATGTCAATGATGGAACCACGTGGTAAGATGGTAAGCACCCAGAAGAAATCCCGACAATGAATACCCAAGCCACCATGTCCAGGAGAAAAATGCCTTCAGTGCTGTGCGCCAACAAGAAACAAGAACACCACAAACATAGAGGGCCCGATTCATGGAATATTTTACATGGTGCAAAATACTTTTCATTGGCGCAAAGTCACGTTGCGCTGCCAACAAACGGCCTGATGCCTGGAACAGTGTGAAGTGTCTTTTTGCTGGGCAAAGTCATTTTGAACTGCAAAAAGGACTATGCGCCGACTTTGCCCGGTAAAAAGACACGTTGCACTGTTCCATGAACTAGGGTGTTTGTTGGCAGTGCAAAGTCACTTTGCACCAGTGAAAACAACTTTGCACCGTGCAAAATATTCCATGAATCAGGCTCATAGTGCGCCATACTGAGAGTCCTTATCGCAGTGCCCTTAAACAATGTATTTAAAGTAAAGCCCTTTAACACTAGGCAGGAAAAGAAGGTTTTGAAATCCCTACATATTTCATGACGCTCTCGTCCTTTCTTGCGTCCAAGAAATCTCTTTCTGCAGCTGAACTACCAGTTTGACATTTTCAGCAAACCGCCAGTTTGAAACTCCCAGTAAGATTGGCATTCTCAATAAGTTCCCTGAAAGTGTGCCGTTTACATTAACATCCCAGAATGTTTACTATTCCAAATAAAATACTCATTTGAGATTCCCAGTAATCTCCCAATTGGACATTGCTCGTAAACTATTAGATTACACGCATCCACTATACTTCCCTGAAAAATCCCAAATCAGGTGCAGATAAAATTGGAGAAACTCTGTTTATGCAGCTCAAATTCAAAAGACACAACACACGTCCCACCAATCTATAGAACTTAACTACAAGCAAAGTGATAATGTTTGTGACCCATCACACTGTGACATGGCCAGTGCACTAGATACGATTTGGAATTCGAGGATTTTACTCCCTATGCTTTAAAGTTGGGAGTAAAATTATTGTTTAGGGAGTTACAATGTAAGTCCAATTAGCAAAGGAAGTATTTTATGAGTGGGTAACAATATGTTTTAACTGCAAAACAGAAATGCTTTTGTAATAATTATTTCTTTGCACCTAGTTACTCATGCACATAAAAAGATACAGCAGTAATCCTGAAGGGTAAACCCTTCAGCAGGACTCCACAAAAAACTGCTCCAGAGCATCAGATATTTGCAATAATAGCTTTATTAGTGGAAGGACCGACACCCAAACCGGGCTTCATCAGAATTGCAAATAATTGTAGAAAGGGGAACACATATACACACTTAGCTCTTCTTCCCTTTCCATACACATAGCTCCTGTGTACATGCAGTGTGAATAAAGGCGCCATCTTAATAGCTATAGTGGTCACGCTTTCAATAGACACAAACATGCTGTTAGATCATATATGCTGACCAACCATCATCATTTCACATTTATAATTCAATCAAACCAAGTTGTATCACAATATTATGTGTCCACATTTCCATTTTGCAATTGCTTCATAAATGGGGACCAACCAGGCCAATATTAGCATTATTTCCAGCTCAGCATTAGGCATTATATCGATCAAAGCCATCTTACTTGTACTGTGCATATGCCTTAATGCTCTTAGTTCTACTGTAGATCCAACAAGGATTCTATCGCAATACACAATATATCACGTTTTAAAAATCCTAATGCACAACTACCATTAATTTTAAATTAGGGATGTCTGGGCATGCGGGCCAATCATCGTGTCACATTAAATGTAATGAACAACAATATGCACTATGGTTACATTTGCCCACAACAACCTAATAGATGAGATTGTACAGTGCAAGGGCATTCATTGCCATAATAATCAGTCACATTAGTGCCTGCATTATCTCTACAGCATCAATCAATTTCAAGATATGTCCATACAATCTATGTATCATAAGGTAAAAAGGCATAAAATGCGCAAGTAAAGTGATAGTGCATAGACATATATCAAAATAATCCACTGTAAATTCTGTCTGATTCATGCTATGTATCGTAGGGTAAAAATGCATAAAATATGTGACAATGTTAGTGGGTAGACATATATTATATCAAAGTAGTCCACTATAACATCTGGCAGTTTCATTATATGTACATTTGCTCAAAAAATCATGATAGATAATGTTATAAAGTGCAAGTGCATTGTCATATATCCACAAAAAGAAAGCACAAAATATGCTGATAAAATGCAAGTGCAAAATCATATATCTCATGGATCCACTTTACTATTTATCAATTTCATGCTAAGAGTATAACATAAATAAAAGAGCATACAATATGCTGATAAAGTGCAGGTGAATAAGCATATGTTATGTTATGTTTTATATTCTAAGGACCACTATATACCTACAGCACAAAAGTATTTGTTTAAAGTAAAGTACAAATGTACATGTAGAGAAACAAAATGAACTCTACCACACTGAGATGTAATAGTTTGATCCTGTGGCAATCAGTATCTCTTATTCAAGGAAACACTGAATAGGGCTAGATAAATGATAATAGAACTAGTGAGCGTGGAAATAACCTTGCATATTATTCCCCTAACATGAAATACCAATGTGTATATGTGAAAAATACAAAAAACATGTTCCAAGACATGAGAAACCCATTGCACTGATTCCTAAGGCTAAACACTCCCAACCTGTGCTTTATAATCATAATAACACTTAAGATTAGCTGTGACTTCATATGTCAAGGATATACACAGTTGTTGATAAATATTAGAGCGCAGATAAAAAGACCAAACAAATGAGGCAAACGTATAAACTACAAAAAGGATATAGAACAGAAAGGAACATACTGCAAATAGGAAACATGTCTCTCTTCTACATTACCCCATATATGTTACTACCCAATAAATAAATGCAACTCTTCATCTTTCTTAGGACCATTAGGGTTGTTTGCATCATTATGCACAATGTAACTTTCCTGCGCTTGCCTTAATCTTTTTTCTATGTTGCCCCTCATGCCTTAGATGATACAGAGTGGTTTACAAAATATTTTAATGAAGACATATCATCTTGATGCACTTCTTCAGAATGTATCACTAACGGGCTTGCAGGGTCTTTATTGTTGATTGCTCTAATGCATTGTAGAATCCTGACTTTAGCCTCATGTTGAGTTGTTCCTATGTCCAACAAATTGCAGTGAGAGGAAAGTACACAGATTGCGTTTTTACTAATACATGTAAGTTGTGATTTTATTTTCACATTACATCTAGTACGTGGATTTGTATACTGTTGAACATTACAGCCATACTTACAAGCCTTACATTTATGTCATTTGGTAAAACCAACATGTTTGTCAGTGATCCAGTTAATTCCCAGAGTCACATTTATAGATCCAAAAAGGCTTGGCGCTACCATAGATTGTATAAACGGAGCCTTTATAAAGGATATTGGTGCATGATCATCTATATGGTGTCTAATATATTTGTCCCATTTTAACGAATGCCAATGCTTGTTCAGGGTTTAACTGATGTTAATGGTCCCATCATTATAAGTGGTTATTAATCTAAGAGTCTCTGGTATCGTATTCTCTGACACTCTCACCTTATTTTCCAGGGGCCAATAAATCTGCCCATTTTTGTTTACAAGACTTATTATAAGATAAGTTGATAACATGTTACGAATATTGACTTTCATGAAATCTCAGCTATTATTTGAGAATGTTTAAGAAAAGCAGAATCTTCAGGTCACTTGCATCTCATCCTCAAGAATTCTCCAAATGGGATACTCCACTTCAGACTTTTGGAATCTGCGCTGTCAGCATGTACAACTGAACTGATACTCGTAGCTTTGTGATACAACTCACTAGTAATACATTGATCTTTAATTGTTACCTTAATGTCTAGATTCACAATTTCCTGGTAACTATGATGTTCAGTAAAGCACAGATTCATGTCATTATTGTTCAGGATACAAATGAACTCTGCTAGATCCTTTGGTGTACCATCCCATACAATGAATAGGTCATTGATGTATCTACAGCACATTACCACATTAGCTGTATATTGTTGGAGGTGCCCAGAATGCATGATCTCTTTCTCCAACTTCCCCATGAACAGATTCTTATAAACTGGAGCGAATGATGTCCCCAATGGCAGTGCCACATAGTTGGTTATAGTACTGTCCATCAAAGAAGAGGGTATTGTGCTTCAAACAGAAGGTGAACATATGGACTTTCATGCTAAAATGCTCCCTGTAGCTCAAAGACCTAATAGACAGATAATGTTTACTACTTTTGATCGGGCAGTAATAATTGCAATTCTTCCTGTGGTAATACATGCACAACTGTTCCAAACATATCCATTGAGCTGTGTAGGTGAGAGCAGAGCCGGGAGCTTCTAAGTGCCTGTTTCCAATTTTTGAGTGGAATATTTGTACTCCTTATTTTTATTTTTCCGGGCGTATCTGCCTATTTTTAGGGAATAAAAATGGCATATACACCCCTTTACTGTAGTGTTGAACATGGACTTCCACATACTCTGAACAAAGTACAGATCATTCTGAAAACATCAAGGCCTAAGAATGACCACTGTATTCCCTTGTTCCCTTCCTACCTTGAAGCACTTTGAAGCACTTCACCTGTGTATAAGCGATTTACAAATAAACAATTACATTTACAACAAAGTGAGTACTATAACAAAGCCCCATTTGTTTGGGCTAATGAATGAGAGTGGGGTGATGTTGAGAGCTGGTGACTCCCAGCCGCACTGTGACACATGCTCCAGAGAGGGTACATGGAATGTCGCCCAGGCCCCCCGGTGCATCTGTTAGTAATCCCAATCACCATTGGCAGAGGTAAGACTGATTAAAAACTAGCAGCCTAGCAGAATAGCAAACAGATGTCGAACAGATAGACTCAAAAATCAGAAACACTAGGACAGAAACTCGTGATGAAATTCTTTGGGCTGCCAACCTTATTGCATCAGCAAATTTAGAGTTTCAAATTGAAAGTCATAAAAAATATCTTCCTCACAAAACCATTACTGTATTAACTAATTACTGCACATGGTAATATGCAATCCCCAGGGAGTTTTATAGGACTATAAAATGGAGAATAGCTAAAGCGAACACGTCTCGCTAAATTATGCAGACCCTTTCCATTACTGCATGTTTCCCTCATGTAGTAACAATATTTGAGTTTAGCAATTTCCTTCGAAAATGCTACCAAACTCTAAATGAGGCCTTATGTAATTTTGAAGTTAGATAATCCAAGAGACATATCTTAGTTTTATATCTTTGATTTTTTCAAAGCATATATTAGAGGATCTGCACAAAAATAAAAGAAAACAAAATATCTAAATGGAAAGAAAAATAAAACCTAAGTCTAATAGAAGAAATAACTCACTAAAGACCAGATTTAAGAACAGAGCAAACAAATATCTTTGCAATAATAGTTTAAGTCAAAGAGCAGGGTATCCAGAAAAAAAAGGAGAACACATTAAAAGTATTTGGGACAAACGAAGCCTGATACCTGTTCACCAACCGCCTAAGAGTCAAGTGAAAGCATCAGAAATCAGACCTAACATAGGATCAGAACGCACATCAATAAAGAAGACATCTACAGCTATTAAAGAAATATGTATAATACACCGTAAGAATCATCAAATAAACATGTCAGTCAACGTTACCAACATTCAACCTAAAAAGGTGAACTTAGATCAGGTAAAACATACATAAGCCACATAAGTCAGCCACCAACTTGAAGTGCTGCTAAAGAAAGACATAAAGGGCAAATGTCCCATTCTGGTCAGCATATTTCTCTTATATTACATCATCAATCATCTTACTTGTCTTCTGTGGTATGACCAAATCAAGGAAAATCCCTAGCTCATTTTGGGACAACGAAAATAGAATTGGAGTTAGGTACTTTATTATTGTACTCTCGAAAGTCATTATAATGACTATGCTCATGAACACTGACCATAAAATGAACACACCAAATGGCATACATGGATCCTTTCCCCCATATAAATCTTCTGGTGGCACAGATTAAAAGTGGTTAAGATACGCATTTAGCCAATTACCAATTTCTTTTACCTCACCTTTAACAAAAATAGACACGTTGATCATGAGAATCATTTGGAATGGAAAAGAACTTTGCATACGCTCTGCCAAATTAAGATCTGAGATAAAGGGAGGATCAACTTACCTAATTGTGCACTTTATAACAAGGTATGTATTTTCACAATGGGTGTTTACTGGTTATGTTCATCAATCACAATAAAATGACACTGTGGCTGGTACCCAAACTCCAAAATTTAAAACCTTAGTCCTTGTCGAATATCATGAGGTTAGCATGTTCCAAAAAGATACTTCATGCACAATTTCAGAACCCAGCTTCAAATGCTCGACAAGAGCTGAAAGAGTTAAGTAAAGACAACCTTACCAATCAAGTGAGGGGGATAACCAATCCCACACTTAGAAACCAATCTCTGGTATTAAGCGCTTTACAAAAGAATAATTATGATAGTTATGAAATGGAGCCTTCACTGGTACATTAAAGTGAGGGGACAGAAAAAATTGGAAAAGTTTGCAAATATATTGTTTTCTGAGATGCTTGGTTTGAAAATGTTGAGATATGTTCAGTCACATTTTACTTTATTTGAAAACTCTATTATCTATGACCATGATAATTGTTAGGTCACAAAGCTTGTTTGCAATGCAAGGCCGCCTAGCAAAGTGAATCTATATCTATACACACTGTGCTTAGATAATAAGTATTGCACATGTCCCATGTTTTTACCCCAAAAATGTATTTTCATGATTTCAACATGTCCATGCATTTTACATCACTGATCGGGGTCCATCCATATTTTAGACTAAAGATGTTTGGCTGGGTGAGCAGGAAGGAATCATATGGAACTCTAGATGGGTAACTATCAACAGCAGGAATACATTCCAACAAGTGGCTCTGAGTAACATCGGCTAAACAAAGAGAGTGATGCTCGTGTCGTCTATGATGTCACTAGGAAATCCCAGGAGTTGCTGATAGGGGCCGATCTACAATTACATTTTGTGTAGGGCCTCCTTCCCTTTATACCTATCCCACCCTCTGCACTGGTCTGATGGACCAGCAGCACAGCTTGTGTGTAAGGAATGTGTGATGTATACATAGCCAACATTTCCTACAAAGTAAATACCTGAGGTCCTGAGAACCTCCCAAACTCTCTCGATTGCCAAACCCATTCCTTATCCACGACACTGGGAGGCAAAGCCAAACCGTATTTCTCTCTGTGAGGTCATGTCAGTGAAATATGACGTCCATATTCCACTGATGTGATATCATAGCAGGAGAATCAAGCATTTAGAAGCATCTTTGTTTGGCCTGAAGACTTCCTATGTAAGACAAACACAGCAAACATATAATTGATTGCAAACATTTTCACAACACAAGAGCAAGTCCATATAGCATGTAAGAAACTCCTCAAACAAGACAAAGATAGATTCCATCAATTATTTGCAGCAACAGTCCCCGATATCAAGAATTATGTAACCTTATCTACCATTAGAACCCAGTGAGGGGGGAGCAACCAATCAGGTTGCTTGGATCGCAGGCTAAATCTACTGATTCAAGCCTGCATTCCGGGCAACCTGGTAGCTGCTTCCCTCCAGTAGCTGCTTCCCTCCACCCCATCATCTTCCCCCTCCCTCCTTTAATGTTAAATACCCCGTCCCTCACACTCCCCTGTAGAGGAGCAGTTACATGCCTCTGAAGGAAATCCTACCCCCCTACCTCCCATATGTTGGAGACCTGAGATTGTGCCGTGTTTGACGCCAGCAGTTGTGCCAATACCGCAGCGTGTGTTCGAGAGAAGATACCAATTGAGACAACCCTACCAAACGTATCCCCGAAGTGGTGTGAGATCTAAATTAGGTGTTCTCCCTATTTTTTGATTATGGATAACCAATTTGCAAACAGGAGATTCTAATCAAGATAATTCAAAGCACAGAAAGTGGGTTACCCCCTCTATGCTGGAAGAGATTTAGATTGGTGATGTTTTTTCATATTTGTATATAGACGGCTGACAAATCAGAAAGGGCCTTGAACATCCCATCACAAAACCACATTATCGTACAAAAAATATATTTTTATTCATAAATCAAAAGTTTACATAGGGCCTCATTACGACCCTGGCGGATGGACTATGGTGCTAGTAGCACCATGGTCCATGCCGGTAACTCTCCGACTCCGCCATGGCGGAATGGGGAATTAGCACCCCATTCCGAGGTTGGCGGAGTGGTAATTCCCCCTTCCGCCATGGCCCTTCCCCATTCCCATTTTTGCCCCATAGGGCATAATGGGAATGGGGAAGGCGCTAAGTACGGTGCCGCAAATTGCGGCACCGTACTTAGCACCAAGGTCCCTTTGCGGCATGGTTTTTAACGCCTGCAAAAAGCAGGCGTTAAAATCACCATCCCGCAAAGGGACCTTGTATTCAGGCGTTAAGGGTCGGCACCGTTTACGGCGCTGTAAAACCCTTAACGCCTGACTCGTAATGAGGACCATAGTCTTTAAAAAATACTTAATTGTCACATTTACTAAAAGAAATTCCTTAACAATTCCTCAAACGCAATTCAAAATCCTACAGATGACACTGAATGTGCCGGGGTAAGAGGTTACTGTATATGTGTCCATTACTCCACAGTTGAGTGTTCACAGACAACAAAAACAGAACAAAAGAGAAGACTCTTGTTATTGACAGTCTCATTCAGGTTGTCGACATGTTTCGGTCTTAAGTTACATCAGACACTATCTCTAGTGTCTTTTCCTTACAGATATGCAGGCCTTCTTCAGGAAAGAAAATGTCTTCAATATAGTGGTTTACTCCTGTATACCCCTTTGATTGCTGGTCAAAGACATTTTCTCATCTACAGAAAGTTGCTCTCCTCGTTATTTGAGAGGAGATAATAATCTCTTATGAAAGGATGTCTGTTGCAAATGGCAGACAAAAAAATTCTATCCCTTATAAGAGGGAACGTGATGGAAGGATCTCCTTTTTTTCCCATGTAGGCTTAGTTTGTCATATTTTTCCTACATCGATTTCTTTTTTGCGTCACAAAACAAATGTTTAGCTACTTTGCGATGTCGGGAAACGCCCGTACTAAGGACCCACTATTTTTTTAAGTGGACCACATACGATGGACGGCAGCTTCACTTAACGCATTCGCTCTCGTCTTACTTCTGCAGAAGTAAGACGAGAGCGAACACGTTAAGTGAAGGTGCCGCCAATCGTATGTGGTCCACTTAAAAAAATAGTGCTTTGAATTTTCCCCAAAGTGATGACAACCTAAGGGAGGAACTCCCTGATGGAATATGAGAAGGAGCAGGCAAAAGAAGCTAGTGACATCACAAAAAGGAAGCACAACATCTAGGGATACTGATTAAAGAGAATTTATGGATCCTACAGAAACTAATGACAAGGTAAAGAATCAAGTGAACTTTTAAATATGAAAAAGAAGGTTACGCGTGCACGAAGTGCTGCAGAAAATCAACCATTCAATAATTGTACAGATGCTGAAACGCAAGATAGACCAAGTCATCATAGAAGCTAGCTATAAGTCGCGAATAGAATGCAGGCGAAGCTGCCATTGTATAGAAGCTGGAAATCGGTATCATGAATTTAGCAAGCCAGGACCCATGCAGCAGGAAGGGAAAACTGTGACGCAGCAAGAATAAGCAGAACCGTGGAGATGCAAGATGACGTTGTTTGGCCTGGAGTCAAGACTGAAGCAGCCAAGGTGAGCTATCTATTCTCGAAAGGAGCAAACGTGCAAAGAATGAATCATCCCTTGCTGCAAGGAAAGAACACCAAGAGTACAAAGTTTAATTCATTTATTTAAAACCTGCAAAATGGACCAAATTGTGGTTTCCTGTCACGTGAGTCAAGGATGAAAATAGAGTTTGGACTTGGAGTACCAGAACACGATAGAACGCTCATTTCCATGTATTCAAAAAACAAGAATACTTTGCAAGGCCAAGTTCAGAGACAATCTTCATGGCAGAAGGCATGGGTGCTGAGAGATGCTCGGCTAATTGGATGGGGAGGTAACGTCATCTCCTTGCACGTGGGTCTGGACTTACGTGCTGCTAAGTGAACCAAAAGTTCCAGACCTGGCACAAGCGTGCCAACCAATTGAAGTGGTCCATATAGTGGTTTTAGAGGTAGGCATATGTTGTCCACCTTATAGTGGGCAGCCAAATACAATCCTAATTCCTATAGAAGATATACTTAGATGTTCCCCATAAACCAATCCCGACCGGTAGTAGGTTTTTCAATATTGCCACGTAGTATGACATCACCTCAGACGTATTTTTAGTATAAAGTCTATGTTCTGTAAAAAGATTGCTGAGAGAAACCGAGTGTCCGTCCTTTGATGTTCGTTGTAGCTCCCTGTTTCAGATAATTGTTAATAAAACAGTACTTTGCTATCTTCCTGAGTTTGTTTGGTTATTTGGACTCAGAATTTATCTGTGTGATCCCATCCATTACATATGCATATTCCTAAAGGGCCCTAAGCTCACCACCATGCCTTTTTTCAGTGGCACCGCCCCTGCTGCTCCTGTTCCTGCTGGCCATCATAGAAATTGAAGAAGAGCCCCTCTTCCAGCTCTGTGGCGGACATCTTGCGTAAGTATTTTGTATGAATGAACGGGACTCTGTGAGGCATCCTGTTCATTCATACTAAAACATTGCTGTGAGCACCCGGGTTACTGGATTGGCATCCTGGGGTGCCAATAGCAATAATACCCTATCTGGCCCGTTATTGCTATACTAATACGAAAGGTAGGTCAGAATGTCCCTGTAAAAATAGCCATGCAAATTTACATTCTCCAAGTTGTTTAATTTGACTGAATCCACCACTGACCTGAAAACAGAGACAATGGCCCTCATTTGGACCCTGGCATTAAGGGGTTAACGGCGCCGTAAAAGGTGTTGGCGCCGTTAAACCCTTAACGCCTTACTACGAGGTCCCTTTGCGGGACCCTACTTAACGGCTGGTCTAGACCAGCCGTTAAGTAGGGGCCCGCAAAGGGACTCTTGAAGTAAGTACGGTACCGCAATTTGCGGTACCGTACTTACGGCCTTCCCCATTTCCATTATGCCCTATGGGGCAAAAATGGGAATGGGGAAGGGCCATGGTGGCATGGGGAATTACCGTCCCGCCAACCTTGGAATGGGGGATGGTGGACTCCGACATCGACCATAGTGCTAATAGCACCATGGTTTTCCACCGGAGTCCTAATGAGGGCCAATGTAGACAGACACTCAGCATCGCTCCTAATACAGAAAGTGTAATGGTTTTTGGAAAATAGTATCTAATGTACCTGGCCTTCCCTGTTTATTTTGCACAATACCCTTCATAATCCATTAAAACTGCCCAAGGCGGGCCTCTTCGCCACTGATTCTTTTTGCTAATGCAGCTCATTGACCGTACGCTAACGCAATTCATAAATGAATGCCCACCAGTCCTTCAGTTTTGATTTCCTCCATTGTTTCCATCAGTGAACCCTTCCGACTGACCACTTTAATCTATAGATCCATTTCGCTTAAATGCTCCCTCTCCCCTTCTGGCACAGCAGTCGTCGATTTATTGATGTGACTTACTCTCAAATCAATGACAACAAACTCGAACCAGGCCTCCAATCTACATTATCCTTTTATCCTTGGTGATGGAACTGGGCACGATAAAAGCAATGACCCGTTTTGAATATATGGCTTCCTGAAGCGATATTTGCAGTAAAGGAAGGAATGAAATTATCTGTTGCATTATATCCTCAGTCTCTAACCCTCACAACACTTTTAATACCAGATTAGAATAATACTTTTACAGTAGTTTAGAATTTGGGACCAATTTTAGCCCAGAAAATTGTGGTCAATATTTGGTGGCCAGTTGTATTGACAGAGCCAGTACTGTTGTCTTGCCCTTGTGGATTTGATTATTATTTCAGTTGTCAAGTTACTGCAATTTGGAAACTGTGTGATCTTTTTTACATGATCTTTGCAAATTCATAGGCCATTGAAATGCATTAAGACTTCACTAGAAATCTAGACATGTTTTGTTACATTCTTTCTTGTTCAAAACTTCACGGCAGTATGATTGCTAATGGCATGTCCATGGAAATCCCGCTTTACATGCTTACCTTCCAAGACCGAATTTAGAAATGAAGGTGAAAGGTATGATTATGCATATTTCAGTCATGCAAAGCATGTGATCTGTGCTACTGCCATAGATCGCGTTTAAGTCAATTTCACAAACCTCCTGTGGCACGTGAAGGGACACGCTAGTGCATCCCTATCATTTTGCCCAGAAATATGTGCCCAAGTCACAAAAAAGTGTCTGCACATATTCATAATTCATGCGTGCATTCAGATTTCGTTTTCCAAGTCCGGTGTGCCATTTGGGAAACCCGAAAGGTAGAATGGGGTTTCACATACATTTGAAAAGCACATCCCAATTCATGAATAGAACAGGGGCAGTGGTAAGCAGAATGCATAGAAGGGTGATTTTGCATATCGTTGCGCATTTTATTTCACTGGGACAGCAGCCGAATTGATTTTGTTTCTCTCTACATATCTCACAATGACAAGCACTTTAAGGGCCCGCCGTAGTGAAATGTGCTACCCTGCACCAGTGCTGGTCCCATGTCTGCCATGAGATGTTTATGTCCCACCCACCACTAATGCAGAATATCATGAGCCTCAGTCCTGTTGTTCGGCCCCCAGCTGTTCTTGTAAAGTGTGTCTAAGAGCGCCTTGCCTTCACACCATGGCTCTTTAATAGGCGCTGTTTACATGATACTGAGCTGGAGGTAATGCACCCTTTATTTGCTGCATCATGGGGTGCCCATGCGCGGCTGCACCCTCTGAGCTCACCTTGAGCTGGCACTGCACAGCACCCACCTGTACGCTCTGAAAATGGCACTAATAAATTCAAGGGGATCGGCAAGTGCACTAGTTGCCCGATGGTGTTTGAGAAATGTGAAGGGCAATAAGGTGACCACATGGGTGTCATTTTAGGGGGAGGTGCAAGGGTGTTTGCCCCCCTCAACTTTCGTGGCATACCATGTTGTCCCCCTCATTTGGCAGGAGCCCTTTTCTTTAGATGTCATGTCCCTCCACAACATTTTCAGCAAAGTTACTCCCCTGCGCTGCAGACCTCAACTCGCGACTCAAAAGAGCGTCTCTACTGCACTCTTCTCAGTTGTTCGATCATTTGGGAACAGGGCCCTATACTTGTGCTTTCACCTCCAGGCACAACAGTAAACTTGTGAGGTGTGTGAGTGTACTTTTACATCTCCAGTCGCAGTTTTTCACTCCACTCTCTTGCAACCGTTCCAGGAATTGGTCAGTGTTTTACATGTTCTATAAAGAGCATCTAAAGAAGGAATATTTTATATTTTCCTGCACCTATGGTATGTACTCTTCACCAATCATGCTCTCTTCAAGAATACACGTTAAAAAATGTGTATTTTCCTGGTAGAAAGATATGATATACCAAGGAGTGATTCGTCCAACGGATCCATAATGGAAGCTGGGATTAAGAGGGCGCGGTCAATATGATCGACACACCTTATGCGAAGAAGTAATGCGAAGGAAGAGAGTTGCACCGGCGATTAAGCAGAACCGCGTTCCTGGAATAAGACATTCAGTGAGTCTGCGTACATACCTTGAGAGTCTAACTCAACAGAAAGAGATTGAGGGTTCAAAACCGAACATCCAGAATCTGGGATAATGAGCACAACCGAACACTCTACTCTCTCCTGAAGGATCTGGAGAGATCCTCTGAGGATTGTGATGCTGCGATGGATCCGTAAAGGCTGTTTAAATGAAAGAGACAATAGTGGTTGGCAGAGTCTTTATCAAGGCCCAGAGCATGGTGAACACATGGCGCAGAAGAGAAGGGATCAGCTAATGTCTCCAATGATCAGTTTAATACAGACTCAGGGCAAGGCATGGGTGGAAAGTCGGTACAGAGGGATATGACGAGAGGGCGTGGACACGCAAGGTTGTTCAATATTTGGGGCCTAAGGAAGAATACAGGAGTGGAAGCAGAGGCGTTGCTGGGGGGGACTGAGGGACTATAGCCTTGGGTCTTTTGGTTGTAGCCCGGTATAGAAGCTCAGGGGTTACAACCAAAAAGGTTAGCTAGCCCCCAGTCCCGACAGTCCCATCATTAGTGTAGCCCCAGATCTTTTCCTGACCTAGCAACACCCCTGGGTGGAAGTACTGGCACTGGGCAGTAAAGAGAGGTGTTGACAAAGCTTAAGAAGTGCTTGGGCTTAAGAAAAACCCGCAAGCTCGAGAAGCACTTAAACCTAAGAGGTGTGGAGAAATGAAGAGTCAAGGAAAAACTTGTCTCGAAGAGGAGCTTCGAAATCCATAGAAACTATTGTCCCTAAAAGGGCTGGGGAACCCAGAGAAGCAGGTGACCTAAAAGGTGCTGAGAAAGTCAAAGATAAACCTGACCCTCAGAGGTGCTGAGAAAGCTAGTACAGAGGGGCAGCCTCATTCAATGGATCTGTGTAGTGGAATGCTGATATCATGAGGAGGTGACATCATCACATTCCAGGTGAGTCATTTTAGGATCTGAAAGGGCGGGCAATGGTTGGATTGAGTGTGGCTCGTGCACGCTGAGCCAGCATGCAGAAAATAGCAAGGGAACCTGGATTGGCAGGTTAATGCAGTTCACAAAGCGCTAGTCATTGTACTTGCATAGTTTCATTCACAGATTCTTTGTTAAGTGCCAGTGTGACTATATTTGCTTGATCCACCTCTCCCGATACACTGGAACTGTCCTACTGTATTTTAAATTATGAAACTTTTCTTGCGACATTTCTCCCTCTTTTCAAGGATTCTTTAACAAATACTAATTTGAGCACTTAAGAGAAATCACATGAAACTTTAATTGTCCAGCTACTCTGAAATCCAATGACTCTGTCATTGCCTCATTACGAGTTTGCCGCTCCAGAAATAAGGGTGCTGATAAGCTCACTGGCACCCTTGTTTCCGGACTGGCAAACTACGAGTTTGCCTGCCAGAGCCTCTGCGCCCGACAGGTCTTACACTGCCAGGCACAGCAGCCACAGTAAGCAGCTTCACGGAGGAATGGTGCCGGCGCTTCTGTGAACCCATTCCCGTGGAGTATTGTACTCCACGGGAATGGGGAACAGCATTTTAGTGGTGCCTAATGTCCCCGGCCGCCAGACTTGTAATGTACCGGTGGCACCGGGAAGCCAGGTACCCGGAAAATGTTATGAGTCTGGTGCAACCCGCCGGAAGCACCGGCAGGGTTACCGCTGAACTCGTAATGAGGCCTCCCTGCCTTCACCATTGGCCACAATATAACTAAATTTTCAATCTAATCTTCACCTACCTATTTTATAAATCTGTTGGTCATTACCACCACATTAGTTAATTGTTTTGATCACCACTGGAAAACAGTTTGTGTAAGATATGATATTTTCCTCTGATTACTCTTCTTCTCCTTGACCCCTACTCATAATTTACCACCTTTCTCTCTGCACCTCCATATCCTAACACGCCACCTCCCATACTCACCCTCTTTTTCGCATGGAAATTCCATGTGGCCTGGGGAATATCCATCACCACGTTTTCCCCTGATCCCCTCCCTCCATTCCAGTGATTTTCATCCCTGTCAAAAAGCACCCTAATCATTCTTCTCACTCAACACCACTTGCCCCAAACTCACCTATCCCCCCTGGTTCCACCTTGGAGCCTTTCCTTTTTCCATGCTCCTGCTGCCCCCTTCTAATCTCACTCTTGGGTTCTGGGGTTCCCAATCTCTCTGCAATAAGTCATCCTTCATAATGACCAATTTTGACTCGGACCACCGCCACACAATAATTTCCACCTCACAACCTGCATTTTCCCCATGGCACTGCCACACTTGCCACTCTTCACACTGAATATGTTACTGTCTTACTCTTCCGTTGACTGTCCACATGAGATGGAGGGATCAGTCTCCTGATCAGATCCTGCCCATCTGACCCTTTTCTGAATCTTAGACCTTCTTCTCCCATCATTCAAGCAGAGCACTGTCCAAATACTGCCCCCGCTTTCTATTCTCACCATTTACTTCCCCCCGTCTTTCTTTCGTGACCTTGCTCCCCATCATAACTCCATCTCCATTATACTGATGGAAGACTTTGCCTTACCTAACATCTCCACTGCCCACTGCCCCAAACTAGAATCTTCCCTGTCCAAAGACTACGTGGTTGCCCTCAACCACATACCAATGTCAGACCCAGGCAACTCACGTGAACTCATCCTCCTCTCCTCTCCTGCTCACCATTTGCATTTCTCCATCAACCCCCCTCCCTGCAACTTTGCAGTATTGTATCTTTGTATTCCCTAACTATCCGACCATTTCCAACACTTCACCCATCACTAAACACAAATGTAAACATAACTTGCTACCCCCCCCCTGTCTAGGTGAAGAAAGGTCTTCTTACCCTCGCTCCACGCCATGGGCTATATACTGAGCAGGCTTTCCTTGAATATAACAATACCTGGTCACTCTCTTTGGTCAACACTATCGTTCTGGTACCTTCACTCTTTTTTCATCACCTGCCCTGAGCCTTGAATTACTCCATTCGTTAGGCAGTGGAAGACTCAAGAAGTCACACCTCTGCTGCCTGGTGCAACTCTCCCTCGCTCTATCCTCTTATCTCCAACAAGCAGTCCCGGCCTGACCTCAACTCAGCCCTTTACAGTTCTAAATCCCGCTACTAGAATTAATCTCTCCTCATCTCTATTATTGCACAAGCACTTCACTACCTTCCAGGCCATGCTTGCCCCTCCCCACCCATGTTTAATCAATTATTTTCTCTCCATCACTAACTTTCCACTTTACTTCCCCTCTAAAAGGGACACTGATGGCTACCTTAATGTTCCCTCTTCCTTTTCTGCATCTCTCCCACCCTTAATAGTTCTGTACTCATGTCCCTTTCTCTAGCCACTGTCACGGATCTGGCTCCCAACCTCATGGCAGGCAACCTATTCCGTTTACCTTTGTACTGCTTTGAAAACAGACGATCAAAGATCTTTCACCCTGCTCCTAACTGGGTGCTCTATTAAACCTCTTCTTTACAGCTCCCCCCATTCTCAAAAACCCTCTTCTGATGACAACAACCCTGCCAGATATCCATCTGTCTCTCTCCTGCCTACTACACCAAGCGTCTGAAATGGTCATGTTCAACATGATCACTGACTAGCTTTTGATGATTTACTTATACAAACCCCCTTCCATTTGGTTTTCAATGCAGTCAATCCATGGAGACTACACTGTCACTCATGTCTCCAGCTTCCTCCAATGTCCTTACTTCGGTCCACCAGTGCAGACTATCCTCTATTCTTATCCTCCTCAAAGGTTCTGCAGCCTCTGATACTGTTGTCTTCGCCTCTGTCCTCCTCACCCTGCCTAATATAGGCATCCATGTCCTGGCACATAACTGGATTATTTGTCAAACCAATCTTTCCCAATCTCATGAATCTCTAGCATGTCAACCTCTATTGGAGGGGCTACAAGAGCCAGCTCTTGAAATGCTTGGTTTTTTCCCCTTGACTGCTCCTCATTTGCTAAACTTACCTCCTCATTTTGATACTCCCACAATATATTTACAGATGGCACCTAACTCTTTTTCTCTTTTCCCTCCTTCACATCTGAACTTTGGACACACTTTTCTGACTCTCTCTCCTCCATACTTAAATGCATGCCTCTTTGATAGCTCATGCTCAATCCTTGCAAAGCTGAAGTAATTTGCCTCCGTTTCATTTGCGTCAAACATCCTCTTATCCCCCATGTATGTTCCCCCTAACCTCCTTATGCCTTCAATCACAACATGCAACCTTCGTGTCCTCTTTGATAATGATCTGAAACTCCAGAATGTCACCCCTCGACTGTCTCAGTGGTTAGGAGGAACCTTCTAAACATCTAGCAAATCCATATCACCTGATCAAAACACTGATGGCTACCCTTATTCTCAGTGATCTTGAATCCTCCTCTGGCCGCCATCTGGGCCTACACATCTACTCCTTTGCAACCCTTAGAGGAAGAATTGAACTTTGCTACTCCCACCCACTGGGAACTTTCCCAATCCCTACCAACCTTCCCCATTACCTGCTTGCTGGATGCCTCCATGCATTATCGATTCCTTTTTAAACCGCTCTTGATCTTTAAATCTATCCACAGACTAGCCCCCTCTGCCCTTATTGGCCAACTTCATCTCCAGCTATATGCCGTCACGCACTCTCCCCTTTCAAGCACCGCTCAACTTCTCTGTTTCCCAAATACCCTGCGCTGCCTCCCGTTTCCACTTGTTTTCATTTCTGGCCCTCTTCCTGTAGAACACCATACCTCAGAAAATAAAGCGTATCACCACCATCCATGGTTTGAGGTTAACTCTAAAGCAACACCTCCATGTCCTGGAAGGTTCACCACTGCCATCACATAGCATTGTTCCCCTGATCGTCCCCTGCTTTAACTGTATATCGACAGTATATCTCTGTCCATACGTGTATGTTACAGTAAATGTCAGCTCAGTAACGAAGGTGCTAGTTCGCGTTGTCACGATTTCAAACAGGGTCCGACTGGGACATAAAATAGTCTCGGGCACCAATGAAAAAGGGGCTTGTCCCTGAAAATGGCAATTTGTTCCTTTTGTGTCAGACTGAGTAGTGCCCAAAGAAGAAGATTTTGATACACTGTGATGCAAATTATGCATTAAAAAAATATGTATTCAGTAAAACTGGTCAAAACTACTAGACGCATAGTGAAGTAACATCAAACTGTCCCACAAGGGCCATCAAACTGGCCCACATCATCAAAAAAGTGGCCCACTTTGACCAAAAAAACTAGGCCACACTAGAATTTTGTGGTTTTAGATCGGGCATTGCCCTGTTGCCCGATAGAGCACTCCGAGCAGGATTTCAAATGGTTGTGGGCCTCCCCCCTCAACTGGTCCTCTTGCCAATACGGTTATACCCCAACCAATGTAGAAATGTACAGATTGGCCCTCATTACGAGTCCGGCGGTAGCCATGCTGGTAAAACTGGCAGGCTGCCACCGGACTCGTGGGGATTAACTGGCGCTGGACTTGCCGGCATTAACGGGGCATAACAGCCCTGGTAGTCCAGTAAATCCGGCACCAGCATTCCGTTACTCCACATTCCCGTGGAGTCCAATGGAACTCCACGGGAATGGGGATCGCGGAAACACTGGCACCATGCAGTAATGCGGCCAGTGTTTCCGCGTCCGACTGCGGCCGGTGGTGTTATGCCAACCAGGTCAGACCTGGCGTGTGTGACGCCACATGGCCACAGAACTCGGAGTTAGCCGGCCTGGAATACGGTGCCAGTACGGTTTTACTGGCACCATTAAATCTGGACAGGCTACTTCATAACGAGGTCCATTGTTTCTTGTCGAAGCACGTTCCCCCTTATATCAAGCAAATACAAATAGATGCAAATAATTACCCAGAGACCGTGCTGCATCAGTCTTGACATGTCTTGACTGAACCGCACTCTGGCACTCACTATAGGTTGGAGGTTTATGACCAACCATTACCACATCAGGTAACAGTGGGTCTCCGTCCGATTACAAGAAATGTGACAGTAACGAATGCAGAGTCCCAGAAATGTGCATGCCATATTATTAAGTTTATTATTTTTAAATTCATGTATTCTTCGTTTTGAGGATGGAAATAGATTAAGCAGCAGATCAGAACACTGCTGTACAATTTTAAATACCCCTTACCGCTTGACTGACTGTACAGATAGGTGGTATTTGCAAATACCACCTGTTTTTATTGTTAGCTCCAAACTCATAATGGCAGCCTAAGCCTTTAAGAACATGAAGAAGAGACATCCCACGCACCATGAAACAATCAAGACTCCAATATCAATTGAAGCAAGCATAAGCAACGCCAGTAGTGTTTGGCTTCTGTGCGAGCATGGGCAAGGCATGTGCCAGACACTATCATAAGGGTACTGCCCGGCCATAAAATGGCAAGAGCTGTCGAATGGTGTAAGTACTTGTGCAAATGATTGCAGTGTCTTGCAGTTGCCTTTGCAAGATCCAAAGCAGTTGAATTTGCCAATCCTTTTATTAACAGGCATTCTGTGCAAGGAACAAATGAAAAAATATGGATATTGTTTATAAAGGACTGAAGGCCCAGTTGGTTGATACACTTTCATTACACCGAGAATTGATTACCTATGCAATTAAGTCATTGGGCCTCATTACGACCCTTGCGCTCCCGGAATGAAGGGGCCGGTACGGGACCGTCGCCCTTCATTCCGTCAGGGCTGATTACGAGGTTCCATTTGCGGGACTGGGATCAGACGTCTGGTAAAACCAGACGTCTTTTCTGGGTCCCGCGAGGGGAAGAGGGAGGTAACAACGGGACAGTTGTAATGTGCCTGTTGTTACCTCCCTCCCCATTCCCATTGAGCCCTATGGGGGCGCAAATGGGAATAGGGAATGGTTCCTGCAAGGAGGACTTACCAGGTCCTCCTATGTCGGAATGACCCGGTAAGTCCCCATTTCAGGAACCCAGAAATGGAGCAAAGTTTGGAGGCAGCCATGGAGCTAATAGAAAATTGTTTATAAATATCAATGGGAGTCTTTTGAACAGTGCACAGTTGGGTGCACAGTGTTATTGTGTGATACAGCAAACTCAAACAGATCTCGAAAGGATGTGTTTTGCACAGCGGAAGATGACTAGCGAGTGTGAATTTTCATAGAGATTTGCATTGCCATGGGCAGGCAATGTTTTGGTAATTCCATCTCCCTCCTATCTGAACGCCCATGCCAACAATTGTCATTCATAGGAGGTGTTAAAGCACCAGCAAGTAGCCAAAACTACAAAGTAGAAAGGAACCCAAGTGTGTTTGGGAGGGAGATTGGACAAACAGGACTTTTAGGAGTAAATGAAACATAGGACACAAGGGTGCAAGGAATGGAGATTACAAGAGGTGGAGAGGAGATTGGCCAGAAATGGTGCAATACTGAGGAACAGGTCAGCTGTAAACTTAAAAGATCAGAGATGATATGATATTTATAACACGCTTAATACCCAGTGGTTTCTAAACGCGAACCTATGTCGTTTTGCTTCCAAGGCGGGCACGTTGCCCCTGAGCTATCCTGCAGAGACTAAAAATCGTCAGTAGCGGGAAGGTTAGACTCATTGTAGACGGTGAAGGTCCAAACAACGTTTGCCTGCGTGCCTTTTGTGATGCAATAAGGTGACCCAGAAGAAATACCTATTTTTGTAACACATTCTAGATGCAGAGTCTGACACTTTTTCTAAACATCCTGGTAGATCTCATTTTGTGCAGTTAAGGAAGGCTAAATATCCGTAAAACTGAGCTGTCAGGCAAATCTCTGGTCTCCAATGTACTTGGTCATGGTGTCACCCAGGCGGCTGGAAATGGGAAGTGTGTTTTGAGTGCTCCCTTGACACAGAGTGATAGTAATTGGGGACAATGTAGAAACTCTTGCTGCAAGGATTGTCTGCTGCTTAATAAGCTGTCAAACATTCAAACACAAAGCAGAACATGTATTTCCATCTGTGGTCTTTGTCAAGTAGCTGAGTGGGCGTAAAATCCTTCATACTAACCACCACCCTCCTTCTAAAAAAGAAACTGGGAAAGAATCCTGGATGTGTATCTAATTGCCGGCTTCAAACCAGTGACTTTAGCAAACAGGAAGGAGGTTCGGGCCTCATTATAAGTTTGGCAGTATTTCCTCCAAGAACACCACCAAACGCATGAACCGTTATCGTATGTCGTAAGGGTGGGCGTGATTCAGAAGCATACAGACGATTCAGTTATGTCCCCTGTTGGAGTACAATCGCACTCTGTGGGGAAATGATATATTCCCGCATGCGGTCATATTGAAGCCGGTACTGCTTTTGTGTGGAAGACATGTCCTTAGACAGAGGACCAAGTTCCTGAGCCTGCGGTGTGGTCTGGACACCCTAAAACCCCAAAGGTAGTTGTTACTTAATGATTAACGATAAGGTCAAATGACATTAGTAACCAAAAGACTCATTATGAACACTTTGAATGCATATTATGGGATGACCAATTTAATAACCCATAGTGGCAGACACCAATAGCCAATACATTTCGGACCGAACAGGTCCTTCATCAGGGTACAATCTTACAAAAAACATTAGTAGCAAAAGGGCAATAGTGGTACTCGACCATCTGCGAAAATATTTACTATAAGAGTTAATCAAACAGAGAAATGGGACGAACAAATCATATTAGCAAAAGCGACATCGTCAAATCAAGGAAATGTAGTAAAAACAACAAATAATAAACCAGAAAAGAACACAGAAAAAAAGAAAGAAAAAAAAAGTAATTGACAACATTATTAGTTGCTTCATATGAAATTCAGCAGTAACTTATCTCGCAACAATGCTAAGTGAAGTTTCATAGAACAGTCTGTTATGAATAATGAAACCCGCCCACATGGAGACCCGCAGTACAGGCAGGCTCTAGTAGTCCAATTGGCGGAAGTACAAATCGTTTGCATTTGGTTCGCACTGACGCTAATGCAATTGGTCCACCCATCATTCCATAATTCTTCAATAAGAGTGAAAGTGAAAGTAGAGTAATAAGGCGCTCTCTCAGGGCTTCCAGAAGGCCCTGATACAGCTTTTGCAAACAGAGCTGACATGCTAAAGGATCGAACGTTTTCAGGAGCAGCGCGCTACAACTTAGTTGCTTGTGGTGAACATGTTTGTCCACTCACTTGGAAAGATGGTCGGGGTGCAAGTTGAACAACTTATTTTGAGAGGCACCCGGCTGCCAGTGTTATATTTGCCCCATAATGTTACTGAAACATAAATTCTTCTCAAATGAAGGCACAATTGACCTTATTGTGAGTTTGGTGGTAAACTGTCTGTAAATCCCCAGATTTACAGCTAAACTCATTGACCTTACGGTTCCATGGCATTGCCACAGGAATGCGTGTGGTGGTGTGGTGGTCTAAGTCCCCATTTTTGGAGTCCATAGGACTGCATGGGGATTTTTGGCAGAATTACCATGAGCGTTCATAACATGGCATAAATCCACCAATTTTGGGAGGTAAAGTGACGTATTTCCCTCGAGCATGTTGCTGGATGTGACTCCTCCACTTTACCTCTAAGCTCGGAATTCCGCAGTGCAGTAAAAGTGGCGATAATTCCGTTAATGCCCCAAAAGTGGCAGTAACGGAATAACTGCTACTTTCTAACCACACCACTGAACTCGTAATGAGGCCCAATGTCTAAAACTCCACCCACTCGGTCGCCAGGCTGGAATGGCGGGCGAAATAGAGTCGCTCACAGCCGAGGCACATCAAGATGTGCGCGGGCACACTCGGAAGCTTGGCCAACTGTCTAAGCCTGAATAAACCACATCGTGTAGCTAACGTGACATAAACTAAGGGCAGCGGCTTGGATTAATGATGGGAAAAGGCAAACTGACAGGCATTCCAAATGCCTTGCTAGTATTGCTCTGTCCTTCTTGAGATGGCTATTAACAATGTGAACTGTTTTATACATCACGAAAACAGTGTGACATGGGCAAGCTCAGTTAAGCGTTAGCTTTGATGACTATGAGGTGAAAGTTCAGACGGATTACATAATCTGAAGACAGAGGTACTTTAGACTGTAGCATGCTTTCCTGTCTGTGTTTGGAATCCTGGATAGAATTCCTTGCTCAAGGCATGCAGGGTGTCATTGCCTTGTGCGCATGATCATGGAAAAGGTGTTGTCTTCTAGTGCCCTTTGCAGTGAGTTGTATTTTCCTATTTGTTTAATGTTCTGCAACATTATAAGATTAAAGACTGCTCAGCAAATGTCAATTTTACTGAAGTTTTAAGAATTACACATCATCCTTTTTGGAGTAACTAATATTACTGCAGTTCATCCAGTACCACTGCACATAACTACCAAAAGGACACACAAAGGCAGTCAAGAACGTGCACAGATACACAAGCGTGAGTGGACATGTAGGGAAAAGGAAACGTCACCTTCATTCCTGGCCCCTTTTGTCACTTCCAACCTTTTCCCTGTTGCAAGCCAGTTTAGATTAGAGTGAAGTTCAAAAGACAGATCTTTTGAGCTCAATAACTCAGAACCCTGCCTCCCATAGTCTGCCACACCCTGGCATGATCCCTGTTGTTAGAAATACTCCCTCAAGCTTGCCATCTCAGGTTATTCCTCTAGTCCACCTTCACTAGGATTCACTTGGCCACCTGGATTGGATTCGATGTTCTCTCCTAAGGCTGTGAAAACTGATTCGACCCATAAGCTAATTGGGCGGTTTTTTCCTGATTTCAATCTTTTCCAAAACACAAAGAAGAAGGGCATTCCAGGAATCAGCACAATATGAACTCAAGCTTCCAGTCACCAATAAGATGCTCTCCCCATGTATCGTTGCATTCTTGAGTCCAGAAAATGGAGTCCCAAGATGTTCAGAAGGGCACGACAAGATAGGAAGCAGTTGTACAGTAATATGATCGAAGCAGTCCCCATACCCTCATGGTAGCCACTTTAACCCTCTGTCAACTGCCCCCTGATCTGACAGCTAACACATCTGTGGCCTGGGCCAATACCAATAAACTGAACCCATGTGAAGTCTGGAACTCAAGAGCAAAATTCATGATCTATCCTCTTTTACAGAAAGTCAATCACTTCTTAATGTCGTACATGTCTTCAAGAAACATTGGCTGCATCCATGCAGCAAGGTTTCCATTGTGTGCATAAAACAATGTCTTCCACTTCAGCAGAATGTAGACTTAAATCAAGGAACAACAATGTTCTGTTACGTGCATATGTTACTGGTCTCTTTCTGGTCGTTACTGGATATTTTAGAGCAGCAAATGTAGTACCTTCCTGACCTTTTGTTACTAGCTTGTTGGCATGCATCGTGGAGCCATCCAGAACTTGCCAGGACCAGTTTACAAACTCATTGATGAGAACCACAAAATGCTAATCCCCACCCTTTTGTGGTTGTCCAGATAGTCCAGCTCCTTTTCCAAGGCATGCAGTGCTCTTGCTGCACGGTGTTGAAAAAATAAGGTATGCTGTATCATATTCACCCCTTTGATTGCTGCACCCAATTCCATCATCTTGCACTCTGTCATCGTCATGTTCTGCTTGGCTCCAGTTACCCACTCAATAGGACCATCACCTTCTCAACTACTGACACCAAGACATTATCCAGGGCATCAGGGTTTCATGACGCTTCTCAAGTCATTCTATTATCTGTCGTTCTCCCTTTGACATGTCCTCGTCACCTACTGCCATGCTCATACCTGCACTATGAGGTCAGAACAGAAATCTATCTTGTATTTCCTCTTGGCCTTTATTTACAAATAACATTTTACATTATAAGCCCCCACTAGTGCAGGTGAGCACCCTCTTCCTAGTAGCAACTTTGCGCATAAGAAATTCACCACTATTGGCCTTCACAGAATCCCACCGCTGGTGTGGCTTTTGGCTTACAATCCTTGCAGTGTAATCATGAATGAACACCAGGAGACCACAGCACCCCCTTTTATGTTTACAGCTGTTTATCCAGCCCTCCTCCTCTAGGTCCTGCCGGGTCCACCACTCCTGCCAAGGGAAACACACTTTGAGGCCATAGCACCCCACAATCTCCGTGCATGTAATAGTGCGTGTGTGTTATGCTCGATAACTCCAAAAAGGGATATGATTCCATCCGGGTGCTGCACCAATGGTTCCGAGTATGTCCTTTGCTGCACTGTTTGTATGTTTGGCATATTCTAAAGTTATGCCCTTTGTTGTATCTATTCAACGAAACAATGCAATCCAAAAGAAGCTTGTAGACGAGCAGCTGAATGCCTCTGCAGGAAGTCCCGCCCCCATCCTTCCTATATGCTGGAAGCTGGAAATTGCGACATGCACGAAACCAGTGATTGTGCCCATGTGTACAGCTGTTTAACCCGCCCTCCACCTCTAGGTCCTGCCAGGTCCACTACTACTGCCAAGGGAAACGCACTTTGAGGCCATATCAGGTTTGCAGGCACTTCCCACAGATGGTGCACCACAACTCTGCCCATACCTCCAACATGGTTGTAGCTGGGCCACTAGCACCTCAAACCTTCTCTAGCAGAGCGTCTCCCCACCCGCAGCCACGCTTCCATCTTGTTCTACCATCACACTGTGTAGTGGTGATGGTCCGCACCTTCCAATATTACAGCCCGGTGGACGTAATGGCAGGTACATACAACCCCCGCGACTCCTGAAATATTACACTACTCTGTCCAGGTAAGGTGCCTGATGTGAGGAGAGCCCCAACAGGGGAGCCACCCGGGAGCTTGGAGGAAAGTGTGCATCTACTAACGCAGATGGCTCAACTGGATGGTTTTTGATCAAAATGTGTTATGCTGGTTAATTGTAACATTGACAAATTGACAAACAAAAACCCGAAATTTATTTATCACAAAATGAATTTAAAAGTTCAAATCGTTTCTGTTGAAAAAAAATATGATTTGTTAAACGAAAACTAGCAACTTTCATAGAATGAACTTGATTCTTTTAAAAAACAATATATATATATATTTTTTAACATTTCTGTTACAAAAATTGGTCAATTTGCTAAAAATGAACTGATTCACTATTTACTCATTTCAAATTCCCAGAATGTACTCCCCAATTTTGCTATTCACTTTTGCAACAAACAAAGAAATTTCCAAAATCCATATTTCCTACACCACATATATTTCTTTCAGAAGGAATCAGTATGAAGGGTCACATTCTATAGTTCTTCTGTCGTCGTTCTTTCTCCTATCCTACAAATTCACTCCCTACACTTACTATCTCCCTTGCATTCCCCAATTGTGTGTGTCCGTGTCTGTATTCAATTCAATAAAGAGCATTTATGAAGACCTGAAGATCCAAAACAGCAAAACCTATCACTGTATTACAATGGACCAGATTCATAGAGCATCCACGAGTAAAAAAAAGCAAACAAAATTGACTGTTTTCAATTGATTCTGAAAAATGCATAGGGCCTCTACAAAGGATTTCTGTGCATTTCTCGAGCGCCGTGGGGCAGAGCAAATGTCGAGCTTCTAGCAACATTGTGATTGATCGGACCAAATTTCGTAGTGATGGACACTTGACGCCTCGACCGCCATGAAACAATTAGAAAAATAAAAATAAAACATTTCTATCCCTTTTGATAAATAGAAATGCAAGTGGGACAATGGTGATTCACAGCTATCCTGCTTTAAAAGCAAAGGGATCAGGAAATACCCTCTTGTGCATTGTATTTGTATTTATTTGAGCAGGAATGTCTATTTTGATCTGAACGGACAACAAGTTGGATGGCAGAGACATTCCCCGGGATAGTGCCTGTACAATAGCAAAAAGATGCGAATCATTGGCGAGCCATTTCATGGGCGTGTGAACAAAGGGGCACATAGACCAGGGAGAAAACAAAATAAATTTTAAAAAAGTGAAAAAAACAGTTAACTTATAAAGGTAACATTAAGATAGAGGAGCAAGTGTTTCAGACTAAAGAGAACTGCACAAATATAGAAAATGACATTGTTACGCAGCACTGGAGCGAATAGTGGGGTCACGTAGGGCGCATCGGGCAAGGGCTGCGAGAGCTCCACCTTTGGTAGGTAAGGCAAGTTAATGCTGAGGTTTGAAGAAATCCACAGTTGGGCTGGCTTTGGGCAGCAGGTATAAATGCAGTGTGGCTAACAGGGAGAAAGAACGAAAGTGAGAGGAGGCACAGGGAGGATGGGACAGTAAGGTTAAGTGCAGAGGAGGAGACGAGGCAACAAGATAGTGAGTAGACAGATACAGTGAGACAGGTACTGAGGTGCAAGACCATTGATAGCTTTGTGCACTAGGAGAATGAAATTGTAAAGGGAGCGTTTGTGCATGGAGAGCCAACCAAAATGGCGTTGGAAGGCAGACTTGCGGGAGGATCTGGGTGGGGTGTACAGAGTGCGGGTTGCGCAGCTGAGAACTTTGTCTAGAGGGCAGAAGGAATAGAGAGGATGGCCACGAGTAGGCAAAAACAGTAGCCCAGTTTGATGAGTGCGAGGGTGAAGACTTTAATTTTCGTAGAAAGTGGTGACTAAGAAATTGATGACTTTTCTGAATGTTGAGGAGGTTAATACAAGCTGCAGAGGCAATCTTAGTGAAGAATTGTTGCACTCAGAGGTCACTATCAAGGAGGACACCTAGGTTGAGAAGCTTGGGCGAGGGAGCAAGAAGATCAGGTGGAAAGATAATTGGAGAGGACAGGGAAGGGAAGATAATGGAAGCCAGGAGAAAGATGACCTTAATGTTTGAAAAGTTCAATATGAGGCAGTGTAAAACCACCTTGTGATGGATCGCAATGAGAAAGCTGCCAATCGCTTCCCATGTGGCTGGGGTGAAAGACAGAAGGGAGAATACGATGTGTGTGTTGTCAGCAAAGAGGTGACACTGAAGGTCAAAGGACTAGATAAGTCTTCCTAGAGCAGAGGTATAGAAGGTGAAGAGCAGAGGTCCAGGTAGGAGGCATCCATGCTACAGGAGATTTCCTAAACCCAAGGTCCTGCAGAGTGAGGAGGAGAGAGGAGTGTCATGAGCATAGGTTGGACTGGTGAGCATAAGAGAGAAAATTGGAGACATGCATGAGTGCATTCTCAGTGGAGTATTTACTATGGAAGCCAGATTGAAGTGGATCTCCAAAGTCATTGTCCTCAAGGTACTTATACCAACCGCTCAAGAGCCTTTGAAAATGGGGAATGAGGTAAAAAGGCTATAGTTCATTGGGACGTTTGTGTTAGCAGGGGATTTCTTCATAGATGGTAGAGGTTAAAGAGCTCAGAGGTGTAGGGAAGATGATTGGGACTAAGTCTTTGACTGAGGAACATATGGGTGGATTGGAAAACAGGATAGGTTGCACTGCAAAAGGTGGGTGCTTATTTGGTTGGAGAGATAGGGCAATAAGTCGTCAAGAGCATAGTGGGTGGGGGAGAGGTGGTGGACAGAAGCAGGGTTCAGGAGGGAAAGAGAGGAGGGCAGTGAGAGTGTCACAAATGTTAGATATTTTAGAGCAAAAGTAGTGAGCGAAGTCATTAGCAGAGAGGGAGGAGGCAATGGATATTGGCTCTGGAGGTGTGAGCAAAGCTTGAAGGACAGGTGTTGGGGTGATTGCAAAGGGAAAAGGTTTATGAAGTAGGAAGATAGCTCAGGGGCAACACATTTGTCTTGAAAGCAAGACAATGCAGAGCAACTCAGGTTTGAGTTCCAGCCGCTCACTTAGAGGCTGGTCTCTGGTATTAAGTGCATTATAAAAGATGAATGAATACATTTTTCAGAGTCGGTGCAGAGGTGAAGAAAGTAAGGAACTTTTTTTATAGGTTACGAGTAGGGGGGTCAGTCATTTGCAGCAGCAATATAAGACATGAAATACATTTTGTTTTGAGGGTCTATTTCTAAGAGGTGATACAGAGCTGATAACTGAGCATACCCTATGTCTGTTCCAAACAGGAATAGGAGATGCTTTCCCTTTTCCCAAATGTTGAAGTACATTCCATTTGGGAATCAGAATGCGCTTTTAAAATATTAGAAAGTACCCCTTTCAGCACTCTTATTTGCACAGTCATACGGAGGAGCAAAGAATGGCATCACTATATGCGTGTCCCGGGTGCGCACTGTCACAGGCTGGGGGATCAAAGACAACATTCATCCACAATTTATCGCTTAAGGGATTTTATTGCACAAATGAAAACTAAGGGATTGCACTCAACTGAGGTAAATTGATGGGAAATCAGCACAGCAGAACAAATCAAGCCTAGCTACAGGATTGCGGTTTTTAGTAATTCCCTACCTCCCTTGGGCTCTGTGTCTCTGCTCGCAAACACAAAAAGCCATTTACTGTTTTAGGAGTTTAAGGGACGCATAATGCTTTTTTGGGTTGTTGAAATGGCCTGCTTGGCTTTTCTAGTTCTCGGGAAAGGAAGATCCACTTCTTCGCTAGTAAAACGCAAACAACCACCTTTAGGACCTTGGGCCATGTGTATGTGGGTCTGGAGTCGGACAGAGAATCCTTTGCAGGATTGTGTTTGGCCTTGGGGTTTACACAGGTATCCTCTTCATGGGTTGTCAGAGGTTTTTTTGTAGAATGCTCTTCCACCAAGCCTTTTGTCTCCCCTGGAGCTTGAATCTAAACCACCCCCCTATACATTGGACTCTCAGTTTGTCCACTTCTTTCCACTTGTCCATTCAGCCTCTTCTTCACCTCTAGCTTCTCCCTCTTCCTTTTCTCTTTGATAACTCCCGTCTAACTCACCTCTCTTTCCTGCGTTTGTCTTCTCCTTTTTCTCTGTCATTACAATTATTCCCATCTATACTCTCAGTCCTTTCTCCTGCGCCTCCTCTGCCTTTTGGGTGTTCCAAGCATCGTCTCTCTAACCTCCTTAATACACCTCTCCAGTCCCTTGTGCCTTCTTGCCACCTCCTCACCTAGTGCACCACTCACTGATGTTCTCTCCTTCTTCTTCTTCTTGCAGCTCTCCTTCGTGTCCTTTGCATCCGTGCCTTTCATTTCTGGTGTTTTTTTCTTCCTCCTCTTCCTCCTCCTCCTCATTTGCACTTCTCTTTCTTCCCTCCACTTCCACTCCTCATTTCAGTGGCGTTCTTCCCGCCTCCTCCTCCTTTATGCCCCTCTCTTTGTCCGTCACATTCAATCCTCCTTCAATCACTTCTGTTCTCCTGTCCACTTCCTCCTTTCTGCTCCTCTCCTCCAGCACCCCCCACTAGTCTGTCTATCACTGGTGTCCTTCCCACCCCCTTAATCCTTCCTGCTCTTTTTCACTTTCTTACTCTAATCCTGGTCCTCGCTGACCGGTTTGGCACTGTCTTACTACTTACCGTCTGGCAGACTCACATTCTGGGCTCTTAATTTCTGGATTGATTAAACCATTTCACAACTTTATCATGCATTCCAGGGGAAGCCATGATTTTGATTCTTTGGTCTGCTGGGTTTGGTGATTGAAGTCTTTGTTTATTGAGTATTTCCTTTTCACTTGCTTAAACAGTAAGTAGTTTTTGAAAGAGACCCATGGAAGATCTTACATGGCAATTAACGGCGTTTCTCTGGGTGTCAATAATTGGGTTACCTTTAGGAGTATCAGCAAGCTCTTTGGGAATGTGAGCAGTAATGTTTCCCCTGGGGATGCTGGCAAGTTATTTCTATTGTGCTTTAAGATATTTCCTATTTAGACAAAGCTTCAAATTGGCAAGCATAAGACCTTCCCTACCAATTGACAGAGGTCTTGCATGTTCTACAAAGTGGTTCACTAATTTGAAGGTCTCTCCCTCCTAGTCTTGGGCCTGTAACTGTCTTTTTCCCTCACGGACCTCCTTTTTTCGGCAAGGGGACGAGAAGCGCAGGTGCCTGGAAAACAGGGGTTCTGAACCAGATTCAATGAGTTTTAAGCATCTTTCTGAATGCTGTTAGTTGCTCTGCCATTCTTCCATCCTGGCACTAATCTGGAGAGCCCTTATAGAGTTTGGTTTTAAGTTAATTATTTGCCGGTTACCTGGTGGCATATGACAGTGGGAACACACAATAGATTCCTATTTTTAGTTCTAGGTTTTCTGAATGTGAGTAAAACTTCATCTATTAAAGACACAGTGGAGCAATGGCATATAGTGCTGAATGGATCACAATGTCATTCAGTTCTATCACTGGCATCATTTTTAGACTTTTCAATGTAGACAAGCTATGTGGACAACTATACGAGGATACCACAGACCCTCCTGCAGTATTTTACACTGTCTGTAGACAATCTGGGAGTTTTGGACAAATATTGACTTTTTGGTAGTGGAGTTTTGAGGTAATAATAACTGACGCTGAAGGTGGCATTTAGGTATTTTTCAGGTGGGGACTAATATTTCGCATTACGTTTCGGCTTTAAAGGCTTTTTCTTGGAACCGACTTGCCCGGCGACTCAGATATATGTTGTTTGTAGTTATTTGTTGTGTCTTATTTGGGTATATCAGTGAAAAGCCTAATACCGATAAATGCAATCATTATACGTATACTCATTAAAGACAGGCGCCAATGATCAACTGTAAGATTACACCATTTAATGTTCCTGTGTGCGTGCCCTTTTGATTACACGTGTTTCGGCTACGTGCCTTTTTCAAATCTGGGCATGTTTGGTTTTCTCCATTAATGTGACAATACATCATACGTAAACATATAGTTACAACGTTGTGACAGAAATATTGGGTTGGGAAAGGGGAGTAAGTTAAGGGTTTCAAAGAAAAAGAAAATAAATACAAAAAAGCCACAGTGAATGCAATGCAAAAAGAATTACAAAGTTAAATAAGTTCATGTTTGTTGTCCAATGACTCTTAACATATTCCTAGCCTTGTAGTTTCACAGTATAGTACAGCTTGGTTTCTGCTACGTAGGGATAATGTAGACTCTTTGCCTTAATGACTTGTTTCTAACACATTACAAACCCCCATTGATCTAAATTCACACAATAAAGGGCCTTACCATCAATCCTGTGTCTTGTTGTGTGGTCTGTCCTGTCTGAGTGGGATAAGTCCCTCTGTAACAGAACGTGCCATCATCTCATTAATTACTCGCTTTGTTTGTTCATAGTATTTGCTACATTCGTGTGATACTGCTTTTACACCAATGGTCTGTGCATGTTTTTCATTACCTATTATATTAAGGTTCATCCCTGTTGTTTTGTGGCGTTTCTATAAATTATGTACTATTCGTAACTGCATTAATCTATAAATACATCATCACATCCATATCAGTGATATATCTATTGAAATAGTCCCTTGTGTGGGCGAATTACCTGTTTCCTAGGTATCACCCTGTGTAACCTTAATCTCAGCTCTCTTGGAATCCTAGGGGTCACCAGAGGCCGCAAATGCGACCTCTGAGGTCTCCCTTGCAACCTCTGAAAAAAAATGTTTTTTTTTTTGTAATGCAAGCTCCTGGGCTGTGGCCAGCCCCATGTGGCTCTTTACTTCTGGAGTGGCTGGCTTTCTTGTTCAGGCCCCTTAATAAAACAGAAGAAAAATAAGAACAGGAGTGCCACAAGTCTAACACTTTCAGCACTGACCCTAAATAAGAAAGCAAAGGAATACCAAAATAATTTGTCTTTCTGGAATTCTATACAATAATTGCTAGACTCATTAAAGGTTTATTTCAGTCACACTTCAGGAGGTGAGTCACAGATTTAGTCTGTTCTTAACCGCCACAACTCAGCCTTTCATCCTTCTGAGGTAGATAAATGTGTACCAACACAGGTTGGGTGATATTGGGTGTATATTTTTTCTATATAAAGTGCTTATGCATAAGTGCTATATAATAACACATCATTATCATTTTGTCATGGAACAAAACGTCTGCTTGCATTCACAGTAATTTGGTAATATGGGCCTATACACACTGATCTTAACGATACATATGGTGATCCATTCTTGTATGAAATGTACATCACATTATAGTGATATCATAACCATATTTTTTGTAGTGTACAATGCTATGTGATGCCACTTCCTGTTTTATCAACAGGTGAAAGGTTGTGTTCCATCGCTTCCCGCGATATCACTTTGGGGCAGGGTCAAATGACATCACATCCTGTGATGTGATCAGGGGGTCAAGGGTCGTGTGATGTCACTTCTGCTACCCCTGGCATTTTGGTGAAATGACGTCCCTGATCTGCGTTGCAAAACTTTACTCACATTCACCTCTTATATTAGTCGTATGCCGATCGTATCCCACAAAGGACTATTTCTTTGTACGCACATTACCATTTTAACAAAGTTGGCGATGTGAAGCTATACTCTCATTCATATCGAAAAGTGAACAAATCTATTCAAATAGTTCCTCGTGTCGGCAGGTAGTCTGTTTCTTACGTAACATCCCGTATACTCCTATGCAAAAGTTTCTCATCGCCCGTCTTACATCTCTCTATACAATTATTAAATTTTCGAATCAGCTTAAGGCAGTAACTTCAGGAATGAATTAATGCAGGAAGAGGTGCTTACTTAAAGCTGTAAGCGTCAAAATAGACGACATGTGTATTGACCGTATTATGATTGTTATGACATTGCTCTTTGGCTTGTCTTGAATTTTTCTTCCAGTTGATAGATGATGGGACAGGCCTAATAATATGTGGGGCACATGTAAAAATAAGTGCAGTTTTGGAACTACGATAGGTCGCCAAGTCACATCGAAGCTTGAAGCCATGCCAATTGTTGAAAGGAGGGCAGTCCTTTACCGGCGGATCCTGTCAAACTGATTATAACTTTGGTGTTTTCATCCTATTGTTGTAATTGAAGTCATAAATATGAAGGAGCTAAAGAAGGGGTTGATGTAGCTTCAAATAAAGAGGGGATGTATCCCACATGCTGCTGGCAAACTGACCAATTCCACTTCCTCAAAATTATATTCTAATGGTCCGTGAAGTGGGAAGGATCCAAACCAGTCAATTGCTGGGCATGGGGCTCATTTGGTAGCTGTAACCGTAGCAATTGATACCCCAGTGTCAGGGTTTGCAAAATGCAAATCCCCCATGCGTATTTGGGAGAAACCTTTATAACTTTTCTCTGAAAAGTAATAAAGAGGGTTCCATTAGCGCATTTAAAAATCAAATGGAACAGATACTTAAGGACATCTGCTGGAGACATCGAGATGGGCTATATACTGAAGCCATGCAATCTCTTATGGGGAGACAGGTAGAGCTTTGGGACTGGCTTGAAAATTTTGAACATCTACGTAAGCTAAAAAGATATAGTTTTGTGCAAAATAGGCTTTGCTTATTTAAGAAACCGCAGAAATATCTGTTGCTATGCCTGTCCCATAGGCTCAGGAGATTTATACTTCTACTAAGAATTGAATATCTTCCCATAAAGATGACTACGGGGGTGATAGATAAGATACCCAAAGAAGAACAATATTGCCGTCTTTGTAAGAATCAGGAATTTCTCGAGACAGCGAAGCATGTGCTTACGGAATGTTTGGCAATGATAGATGATATAACAACTCATCTGGGAAAGCATGTACATAATTGGGAAACCATAGGGGATATGCTTTTCTGGAATCATTGTATTAACACCAATAGCATGAGCTTGTTAACTGCACCCTATACTATCTGGTTAAGGGTAGAAGTTAAGCTGGGTATATCTATATAAAGACTGCTAGGAGTTGGCTAGGTACCGCCCCAATATGGAAATTGTGATATTGTTAAGTGAACCATAATGTATGTAATAATGTCTAAGATTATGAGGTAAGAATGATTAGTATGTTTGGTTTAAATTACTGATGATGAACTTAAGAGACAGTGAATGATTCATAATTTTGTATTGTTTCAATTTAGATTTTTAGTGTATATATTGTATTGTAATTGTACCTACTGTACGGTTTTATCGACAAGATTAATATGTGTAAAGTTTATTATTTAAACTATGTCACATTAAAGTTATTATTATTATTATTATTATAACTTTAATGTTTTTTTTATACTTTATTTAACCCAAAGGTTTTTAAAAGATTTTGTATTGCATTCTCTTGTATACAAATCATCAGTCTGTTTGGCTAGTTTTCCTTGTCCATCGTTGATAGAATTGAATCCAAAATTTTCGCTGTGGCTGTGACCCAGGTTGTTCGACCTCCTCCAATTAGCCTCGACCACCAGGTCTCCTCATTGAAAATGTGAGCTATAGCTAAAACCGGATTCAGATATGGTCTTCTTATGGCCTCAACTCCTGGGCACAATAGTAGAATATGTCTCATTCTTTCGACTATCGACGGATCTTTGCAGAATCTGCATTTATTGGTTAGCGCCAAACCTCGAATTTTCAGAATTTCATTGGGGTGTAACAAGTTAAGGCGAGCTCTTAAGAAGGTGCTCCTCAGCTTCCGGTTAGGGTATTTTTTCACAAACGGTTGAAGCACATGTAATTTGTGGTTAATGTGAGGCAAATGGGACACCAGTTTGTAGGATGCTGCCTGGTCTAAGGTGTTAATCCAATCAAGTTTGTTTAGGCTTTTGTCGATTTTCATAGGATTCTCCATTATTTCTTTTTTGGAGCATTTAATTAAGTCCAGTTTCACTTCCTGTTCATCATACCATTGGTTCAGGGCCGCACATCGGCCTCCCTCTGCCTCATTGTTTATGGCTTCAAGTAGCTCCGGGCGATTTTCCAACAGTAGCTTCCTAAACAGCATCATGGTGTTTCTTTCCACTATCGATACAAGGGAAAGTTGGCTCATTTCTCGTCTTATTAAGACCATTGGCGTAGAGCTAGGTAGATTCAAAACTTCCCTCCAATAAAAGCTTTCTAGTTTAAGCCATAGACAAGTGTGGGGATGACCTTTGCTTTGTAATAGTCCATGATGGGCGTTAGAGAGAAGCGGCCGAGTTTCTCATCTATCGCTTTTGTCTGAGAAGTTAGGCTCTTTACTTTCACCTACAGATGTTTTTGCATTGCATTTAACTGTTGTGAGTTATCAACCATGATGCCCAAGTATTTAAATGCAGCAACCGTTTCAATGCATTCTCCCTCCAAGGACCATGTAAAGGTATCACTTTTTTCTCTTCCCTTTCCAAAGAATAGAATTTTGGTTTTTGGTTTGTTTATTTCGAGACCTTTTTCAGAGATGTTTTCGGCAAAGTTGGTGAGTTGTCTCTGCAATCCTATTGCTGTTTGGTCAACAAGGATAATATCATCTGCGTACAGAATTCTCGAAATTTTCGTATTTCCAATTTGGGGCGGGAAGGCTCTAACCTTGTGTTCTGTTTCTTTATAGTCACCTATAAAGCTCAATAAAAGCGCTGGGGCCAGTGGGCAACCTTGCTTGACCCCCTGGTTTGTCAAGATTTCCTCGGATAGTGATCATTAATTTACTTCCCAAGCATTCCTCTGGTGAAACTGCAGAAAAATATCCTTCAAAAAACGAACTTGTAGGATTGTATGATCAACATAAGTAAGAGTTTTCACTTTGTTTGCAGAGACAATGTCCAGCAAAAGTTCTTTTGCGGGACACCTGACCAACAAAATGAGCATAAAACTCAAGTACAGAGTGAGTGTGTAGAGTTTGCAGGGTTAATCTCCAGTAACTCTTGACCTGCAGATTTTCTTGACATCAAAGTAAACTGAAACCTGAAGGAAATGAGCTGAGAAAGTCACCCAAACTGCGCAGTTGTCCACAAAATCATCAAATCACTGCTTCTACTGAGCTTTGTACAGCAATTCTACATGTGACATTTGAAAGCAGTCACCCCGACGTGTATTGACTTTTTTGCTCCACAGAAGTACTGATTCCTTTTTTGTCCGTTTCTTTAAATTATGACAATTGCATGAAATTGCCCCCATTGCGTTCAAAATGTAACGAAAGTGGCAAAAGATAAATTGCCCAATTTGCAAAACGTGCAGTTTCACCATCTTAAATATACATACATAAAAGGTAAGTAAGCCTTGAGTTGTTTATTTCTGTTATCAATCACTGTTTATTTACATGCTTCAGTATCAAGCTTTCAATCCAGATTCCTTAAAAACACCCAATAGTGCATCGAAGATCACGTGACAGTTAAGGGATTAAGGTGTGTTGATGTCACTTCCGCAAGCCCTGATTTGTGTCTTGAAATAAACTCAATATTGCTTATGTTTGTATCGCAGAACACTCCCTTCCTAGAACTATTTCACTGGTCGCCCCCCTCAACCCCCTCTCTCCCTTACAGGGCATGATGCTTCCACATATACTTAGTTGTTTGCTTTACTCTAAGGATGTGTGAAGTTTTTTTCCAGCTGGCAGACCTGTGCAAAGTTTCGGACTTCGCAACTACACAAAGTTGTGAAGTTTCCCGTTTTATTTCCTTCTACGCTGAAAGAGGTTTTCCTGCACCAATCATCTGTCGAGTCCCATGTCCCTCCAAATCGCTTTGTGACTAAGAACATTGCATGCACACACACACACACACGCACGCACGCACACACGCGCGCGCGCACGCACGCACACACACACGTCGAAACCACCAATAACTAGATTTGCATCTCATTTGCCCATTCCATCGCCCCAAAAATAATGTAAACGCAGCTCACCAAACATGTTCTTATTAGGTGTCGTTAATGTAGTCAGTATTACCTGTGCTTTAGTAGGAACAAATGTGATGACCACACATCGACCAAAGGATGCTTCCAGATTCTTTGAATAACAAGGATGCAGTAACACATCATTCCCAGGGCATTCATGCAGATAAATAAAATAGTATACTGTGCAGCCTGCTGCCTGCAGTGCATGACATGCTCATCTCTAACAGCCTGCTGCCTTCAGTGCATGACCTGCTCATCTGCAGCAGCCTGCTGCCTGCAGTGCATGACATGCTCATCTCTAACAGCCTGCTGCCTTCAGTGCATGACCTGCTCATCTGCAGCAGCCTGCAGCCTGCAGTGCATGACATGATCATCTGCAGGAGCCTGCTGCCTGCAGTGCATGGCATGCTCATCTGTAGCAGCCTGCAGCGCATGACATGCTCATCTCTAGCAGCCTGCAGTGCATGACATGCTCATCTCTAACAGCCTGCTGACTTCAGCGCATGACATGCACATCTGTAGAAGCCTGCTGCCTGCAGCGCATGACATGCTCATCTCTAGTAGCCTGCTTCCTGCAGTGCATGATATGCTCGTGTAATCTCTAGCAGCCTGCAGTGCTTGACATGCGTATCTCATCTCTAGAAGCCTGCTACCTGCATGCTTATCATTATCAGCCTGCTACTCGCAACGCATGACATGCTCAGCATCCTGCAGTGCATAACATGCTCATCTCTAGTATGCTGCTGCCCACAACTCATTACATCTTCATCTGGAGCAGCCTGCTGCCTGCAGCGCATGACATGCTCATCTCTAGTAGCCTGCTGGCTGCAGTGCATGATATAGGTATGTCATCTCAAGCAGCCTGCAGTGCAAGACATGCTTATCTCCTCTCTAGCAGCCTGCTACCTACAGTGCATGGCATGCTCATCTCTAGCAGCCTTCTGCCTGCAGTGTATGACATGCTCATCCCCAGTTGCATTCTGCCTGCAGTGTATGACATGCTCATCCCCAGTTGCATTCTGCCTGCAGTGTATGACATGCTCATCTCCAGTTGCCTTCTACCTGCAGTGCATGACATGCTAATCTCTAGCAGCCTGCTGCCTGCAGTGCATGATGTGCTCATCTGTAGTGCCCTGCTGCCTGTAGAGAATGAAATGCTCATCTCATCTCTGGCAGCCTGTTGCCTGCAGTGCATGACATGCTCATCTCTAACAGCCTGCTGACTGCAGTGCATGACGTGCTCATCTCTAACAGCCTGCTGACTGCAGTGCATGACGTGCTCATCTCTAGCAGCCTTCTACCTGCAGTGCATGACATGCTAATCTCTAGCAGCCTGCTGCCTGCAGTGCATGATGTGCTCATCTGTAGTGCCCTGCTGCCTGTAGAGAATGAAATGCTCCTCTCATCTCTGGCAGCCTGTTGCCTGCAGTGCATGACATACTCATCTCTAGCAACTTGCAGTCTGCAGCGCATGACGTGCTCATCTCTAGCAGCCTGCTGCCTGCAGAGCATGACGTGTTCATCTAATCTCTAGCAGCCTTCTGCCTGCAGTGTATGCCATACTCATCCCTAGTTGCCTTAAGCCTGCAGTGCACGACATGCTCATCTCTAGCAGGCTGCTGCCTGCAGTGTATGATGTGCTCATCTGTAGTACCCTGCTGCCTGTAGAGAATGACATGCTCATCTCATCTCTGGCAGCCGGCTGTCTGATGTGCATTGCATGCTAAACTGTAGCAGCCTGCTGTTTATGACATGCTCATCCCAAGTAGGCTGTTGCCTGCAGTGCATGAAATGCCCATCTCTAGCAGCCTGCTGTCTGCGGCGCATGGCATTCTCATCTCTAGCAGCCTGCTGCCTGCAATGGATAACATGCTCATCTCTAGCAGCCTGCTGCCTGCAGTGCATGGCATGATCATCTCCAGAATCCTGCTACCTGCAGTGCATGGCATGATCATCTCCAGAATCCTGCTGCCTGCAGTGCATGGCATGCTCATCTCTAGCAGCCTGCTGTCTGCAGCGCATGGCATTCTCATCTCTAGCAGCCTGCTGCCTGCAATGGATAACATGCTCATCTCTAGCAGCCTGCTGCCTGCAGTGCATGGCATGATCATCTCCAGAATCCTGCTACCTGCAGTGCATGGCATGATCATCTCCAGAATCCTGCTACCTGCAGTGCATGGCATGATCATCTCCAGAATCCTGCTGCCTGCAGTGCATGGCATGCTCATCTCTAGCAGCCTGCTGTCTGCAGCGCATGGCATTCTCATCTCTAGCAGCCTGCTGCCTGCAATGGATAACATGCTCATCTCTAGCAGCCTGCTGCCTGCAGTGCATGGCATGATCATCTCCAGAATCCTGCTACCTGCAGTGCATGGCATGATCATCTCTAGAATCCTGCTGCCTGCAGTGCATGGCATGCTCATCTCTGGCAGCCTTCTGCCTACATCCCATGGCATGGTCATCTCTAGCAGCCTGCAGCGCATCGCTTGCTCATTTCCAGCAAACTGCTTCCTGCAGCGCATGGCATGTTCAGCCACATGATAATTGAAAGAGTTGCAAGCATTTAGTTTGAAAAAATAATTTCATCAAATAATGGTTTGCTAGAATATTTCTCCAAAGCCACTTCTGTATTTTTAGGGTATACGTTAGCAGAATATGATTTTCGGATAAAGCTCCTTACACAAGTTAATAAAACACAATTCGTCTTGCTAATAATTACACAGGCATACACAAATGCCTAAAAAGCCAATGAGCAGGCATTCAATGATACCTGCAACAACCGGAAGTTTGCCCGGTGGGTCGGCGAACTTCACGCGGTGTGGGAAGGTGCAGTGCTGTGCACAGCTCTACTTTCCTCTTGAGTTCTAAGGCGCATCCCCTTCCCTCTGCCACATGTCTTCACTGCTTTGCATACTTTCAGTATTTCCCTGTCCATGTCCAAACTCACGAACCCTCCCGAATGTTACCAGTGCCGCGCGGGGCCTCATTCTGATTGATTTCGATATTGGGGGTTTCGTCTAAGGCAGCAGACTACGTTCCGAAGGGGACCCCCTAATTTGTTTATTCTCGGTAATAGCGGGAAGCAAATATGAAGTGGTTGCATTGGAAATTAAACACAGCCGTAAATGATTTGTGGTAATCTGTTTACATTAATATTTAACACTTTTATGAGGAGGATAACTCTCTTTTCAATTCCCAGTACCTTCTCCCGGTTTGATAATTCAAGGGGCGGCCTGTCTTCCAGATGCGGGGCCGGATTCGCAATAACGGCTAATGTTAAATGCACGCAAAGGGCATTAATAATGAATAAACGCATATGCACCCCCCTCCAATACAGTCCTGATGTCATTTACAAAATTAAAAAATGCCGAAAGGGCGGCGGGGGAGTGTACAGCCATTTCATTGCCGGTTCCTTAATTGTACACACAGTGACTGCGTAATCAGTTTATTGAAATTGAAATCTTTGCAACTCATCCTCCCCGCAGACTCCGAGTATGAGAATGGTGTGCCGTTACACAGCGCTTAATGCAATATTAGCATTCGCTTCTCTGGGCCTACAGCCCCCCACGGCTCTTCCTGATCCAATTAAACGTTTTTACACCTTGTGATCGGCCACCGCTCTCAATGCGATATCTAATTTTCAAGATGTAAAATACAATATTCGCAGATGAAAATGAAACAGATTGTGCGTCTCCCTTTTCCCCTCTGTTAAACAGTAATGCTAGACACGTCTCGGATATGGATGCTGGGAGGAAGCCAGGGCTCCAATGACTGCCGTGTGCTTGCAGATGTGCTGGCGAGGTTGTGTTGGTTGACCAAGTAAGATGAAGACGATGGGCCTCATTACAACCCAGGCGGTAGAGGGTTAATGGCACCGGTAGAGCTGCCAGCGCCCTTAACCCCCTACCACCTCATTATGAGGTCTGCTCGCGGGTCCCGCTAAGGACGCCTGGTCATGGGGGCTCGAATGGGAATGGGGATGTACCGGGTCCGGGTTCCTTGAATGGGGAAATACCGGGCCCTCCAAGGTCGATTGGCCCGGTATTTCCCCATTCAAGGAACCCGGACCCGGTACCCGGTATGCGGGTAGCCATAAAAGCGGCATGGCTACCTCCATACTCGGAATGAGGCCCGATATCTCGGCCAGAGACAAGAGTGTGGAGCGAGGTGTGCAATGAAACAGGCTCCTGTGGAATATGAATGCAGTCCTATTAATTGATATCTATGATGACTAGGACCTGGCTGTGAACCTGGCAAAGTCTAAAAGTCGTGGTGCTATGCCACCGTCACAACGTTCTGTGTACTCCTAGAATTGGACGTTCAAATCTCAAAATTGCAAATACCTTCTATTATCTAGGACAGAGGCCTGCAACCTTCGGCTCTCCAAATGTTTTGGACTACAACTCCCATGATCCCACACCATTGACTAGTCTCTTTGGGTCTGATGGGAGTTGCAGTCCAAAACATCTGCAAAGCCACAAGTTGCAGACCACTGATCTAAGCCTTACATTCTCGCCTATGCTTACTCTATAGTTTTAGGCTCAGAAAGCTGCGGCTGTCTAACCCAGGCAGTAAAGAATGGGATTGATGCTTCAGCAGCAGGCTGTGTGGATGGAAAGCTCCTATTCATGCCCTGGGGGCATTGCAGGGGATAGTGCATTCCTCCCCATCAGCAGTCGCTTGGCACTGTGTCTGTCTGTGACTTGGCAGCACCAGGGCTTTGGTCTATTGCTGCTGTGGCAATGCCCAGGCGTGACATAAGCAGACTGATATTTTGTCATTAAAAAAGGGCCTTCAACATCCCATGTCTCCACTAATGACAGACTCAGACTTGCGAGCATTTGGGGAAACCCCATGAATTCACACAGCTGATGCAGTGCTATTAGGTGGAACGGCTGGTGGGAAGGTGCCAGTGGTGAAAACACTATGCCAGATGCATCGGCCTTCACCTGCTCACCGGAGGGTAGGGGGAATGGGTTTAGGTGATCGGGATGGAGGGAGAGGAAAGGCATACGAGTACCCTTCTATAAAGAATGGCGGATGACACTGGCAGCTAATTTACTGGTGGCATCCTAGGGCCGGAGGTTCGTACAGACCCACGCTAGTAATAGACACTCCTCTGTGTGATCAAGTGACATTAAAATGCCTTATTCCGGTAAATGATGTTTGTACCATTACCTGACTATAACAGAGCTCAAGTGGATGAAGCGATACTTGAACAGCGCCATGAGCTGCACAGAGCACACAACCGACCGTCGAATCATAGACTCCATTTTCTTCCACTCAGCAGTCGTGTCTCTGGTCGAAGCATAGACTCCATTTTCTCCCGCTCAGTAGTCGTGTCTCTAAATGTAAGCGAGCTTTGGGCTTCTTGCTGATGGCCTGTCACTCGACACACTACAGCAAACCATGTGGTGTACTTGTGCCCAGGACACACATCAGTTCGGATACGATGAATACCTCCTAGTTACACGAAGTAAAGGGCGCTTGAGCGGCCAACGCCCAAGAACTTTCCACAAACAATGCGTTCTATCGCTATTGCCTCAGCCATTTTCACATTTTTGGTTGTCGCTGTGACGATTCAGGTAAGAATTAGCACATTTTTGGTCAGCCCAAAAATGTTGCTATGCAGGGCTATGTTAAACGGAGGATAGCAAGGGGCAACAAGACCACGCAGAGTAACAGAGGTTCGAATCCCGCATCAGTGCTTAGAAACTTGAACTCAAGTACGGTATTAGAAGCGTTATAAAAAATATTAATTTAATTAAATGTTTTAAATGATTGCTAATCTTATTCCACCTTTATGCTCTGAAAATCAGCATAAAAAAAGGCCATTGCAGCTCTATTGCAATAATGCTGTCCTAGTTACACGTTGTGTTTTGTTCATGAAATGCCTGAATTGTATTATTGATTGCAGTTGTATGGCTTCTGGCATAATTATCTTGTAGATTGATTGATAAAAATCAAATGGCTGTCGTATGACAGGAGGATACCCAAGCATTTTGCTTTATGGCGTTAAATTTGGGAGTCTTATCGAGCACATTAGATAGCAATACCAAATTAGCATTGACAGATAATTCATTCAGCAACCAAAATAATCACAATTGAAATGCAAATGATTCACTTATTGTCATGATCTTTGTGAGCTTAGGCCCCTTTAGGAACGTGCATATGTAATGAATGGGATAACACAGAATAACTCCTAATAACCGAACCAACTCAGGAAGATGGCAAAGTACTGTTTTATTAGCAATTATCTAAAACAAGGAGTTTACAACAAACATCAACTGACGTATGCTCGGGATCTTCACACAAATCACAGCTTTCTATATACAAAATAAATCAGAGGTGACATCATACTGCGTGGCAATAATGAAAAACCTACTAAAGGTCAGGATTGGGCTAAGGGGAACATCTAAGTATATTTTCCATAGGAAGTAGGATTGTGATTGGCTGCCCACTGTCAGGTGGACAACAGATGCCTACCTCTAAAACATGTAATCTTCAGAAACATTAGATGCACGGTTTCTCATTGGTTTTGAAACTATAAGGTCCTTTGTCATATGGACCACTACAATTGGCTGGCACGCTTGTGACAGGTCTGGAACATTTGGTACACTTAGCAGCAGGTAGACCCAGGTGAAAGGAGATGGGGCATGACACTACCTCCCTGCCTAAGTAGCCCAGCATCTCATCACCCATGCCTTCTGCCATGAGGACTGTCTTTGAACTTGGCCTTCCAAAAGTATCCTTGTCTTTAGAATACATGGGAGTGAGAGCACTCACTATTGTGTTCTGGGAATCCAAGTCCGAACTGTATTTTCATCCTCGGCACACGTGACTGGAGACCACAATGTGGTCCATTTTGCAGGTTTTAAATGTTTAAACAAATTAAACTTGCCACTCTAGGTGTTCTTTCTCCGCACCTTATGGGATAATTCATTCTTCACATGTTCGCTCCTTTCTAGGATAGATATCTGACCTTGGCTGCTTCAGTCTTGACTCCAGGCCAGAAAACCTCGCCATGCAGCTCCATGATTCAGCTTATTCTTGCTGCGACACATTTTTCCCTTCCCTCTTCATGGGTCTTGGCTTACTAAATTCATGATACCGATGTCCAGTTTCTATACAATGGCGGCTTCACCTGCATTCTATTCACTATGTATAGTCAGTTTCTATGATGACTTAGTCTACTTGCCTTTCAGCATCTGTACAATTATTGAACAGTTGATTTTCTGCAGCACTTCATGCACGTGTAATCTACTTTTCGTATTTAAAAGTTCACTTCATTCTTTACTTCGTCATTAGGCTCCTCTGGATCTATAGACCTTCTTCACCCGGTATCTCGGAACGTTGTACATACTTTTTTTTTAAATCACTGGCTTCTTTTCTCCACTCCTTTTCATACTCCTTCAAGGAGTTCCTCCCTCAAGTTGTCATCCCTTCGAGGATACATTCGGTGGGGTTGTCTCAATGGGTATCTTCTCTCAAAAACACGCTGCGGTATTGGCACTACTGCAAGTAACAAACACAGCATGATCTCAGGTCTCCAACATATGGGAGGTAGGGGGCAGGGTTTCCTGCCGAGGCATGCAGCTGCTCCTCTACATTTGTCAAATGTGCTTGTTTACATTTTTAGGTACTATAACGTTCTGAAGCTATGAGAAGTAGCCCTGAGGTGGCAGAGCTCTCCATCACTAGAGTGATCTGCCTAGAGCCATTTTACAAGACCTAGGCCACTGTAGCAATCTCCCCCAAGTCAGGGGCCATTCATGGCCGGTAATGGCCTGCCAGCCCGAGCCTAGACAGGCCAGGGCTACATCGGACCTCTAAGTAGCCTCCTAGAGGAGAATGGTGTATTTTTACCAACTACGTGAATAACACTCAGTTAGTCCTACAACTCTCTGGGAATTGCGAGCTCGACACCAACAACTTGAAACTCATCTACTCCCAAATTGAGTCTTGGATGAACCTAAACTGGATGTGGCTGAACGGAAACAAGACAGAACCGTTGATATCTGGTTCACCCCAGGCAAAGCTTAAATTAGATCCCAGATATCTTTCCTTTTCAATTCAAGACTGTGACATCCAAGTATGTAAGAAGGCTCTGAGACTCATGTCAACCAGGTGGTTAAAAACTGTGCTTACTATCTCCGACTATTGAAAAACATTCACCCATTCCACTCTGAGCCTTACTGTACATCTATTGCATGGGCCATAACACTATTGAGGATTGATTACTGTAATGCTCTACTCGTAGGAGCTTATAAAAAATGGCTACAAAAATTACAAGTTACACAGACCACCGCATTATCAAAACTAAATCTGTACGGGAACATATCTCCAGCAGTCGCCAAGACCTACACTGGCTCCCGGTGTATGCAAGGGTCCTCTTCAAGACAGCGGTGCTCATTCACAGATGCTTACATGGGATGCTGCCAGCCACCCTTAAAAAATGGTGACCGTTTATGAGTCCCAGTCCTTTCGGCCAAGCTTTGTTGCCTCTACACAATCAAGATGGCACCACCTGGGGAAGGGACTCGGGTGGCTGGAAAGAACAGGTGGTATTCAGTATATTCTCGCCCGCTCTTCCAGCCACCTGATTCGCTAAGCGCCCTACCCCGCATGCAAATGCCTTTTTACACCCAAACAAGTCAGGTTTTGTTGAATTTGGTGGGCTTTCCCTCCAAAAGTACACGTTTGCCCTCCAAATGGAAAAGGAAGTTGAGTGCTCCAGAAAAGTTAAATATGCCCTGTCCTCTTAAAATCCTTTGACGATCACTGCACGACAACTATGGGAATCCATACATATATATACATATGTATTTATCAAAGAGTGGCCTTCAAGCCAGATGCCAAAGTCACCTTGTGTAGAGTGTGCCTAGTCCCAACCCTCCAAGTAAGCTGCAGGGAGTAGCGGGTAAGCAGGAGTATACCCCTTGTTAGTACCTGCATTGCAGTGTGGATGCATTCAGACCACAGACATCAGCAGCACATGCCTCACAAAGGAGCTTTACTATTGTGGCATCTGATCTGAAGAGTGCCCAAAAGATCACTTTGAAAAAACCCAGGCACCTCAAAAAAATATATATATTTTTTTCAATTTGTGATCAATGTAATACATCCAAAAATAAAAAAAGAAATTATTCAGTAATTAACTTGAGATTCCCAAGTTCAGTCTCTCTTTCTCTGTACCACCCATGTATAAGAGAACACTAATTTATTTCAATAAACCCCCAATACTACTGTTGCATATATTGTTTTTGAACCCTTATTTTTTAATAAATCAAATCAGTTCACTGCACAGATCCAGTTTGGATAATTCCAATGAGCGTGCTCCTTCACACCAGTTTTATGAAAGGAGACCATGCTGACTGAAACCCTTGCAGTGTATTGTTTAAAGCAAAGGTCATCCTTTCCAGGACAAGCAGGTCCCAGCACCGTGTTAGCCACAACATTTTAGTAGAGGGATTCCCACTAAGACCACAGAGATAATAATAATGTATTTCTTATATAGCGCTACACACCCATAGGTCTCTGAGTGCTCAAATAATAAAAGACATTATTATCCCAAAGAGTGGTACTGATTTTATCGACCTCAGAGGGATGAAAGGCTGAGTTGACCCTGCTGGGATTTCAACCTGCCACATCAGGCTGCACACAAATATCAGGGGCTAGCGCTTAGCTCGCTGTGCTATCTGACCAGCATACACCACACCATTGTCCTACTAATAATAAATGTCTTATTAGTTTCCAAGATTGCTGTCATCATGTGCCCATATGTGCATCAAAAAGAAGGACAAATTGTCAGGCGAATGGTACTCAATTATTTCTTCCACTTGTGAACAAACCTCCAAGCACAAGTCCTGCAACTGAGCCCCCACCACTACTATATGTGTATAAATGAACCAATTGAGTTACGGCCCCCCTCTAATATGAATCAGACTTTTGGATGTGTCAGGGGTGTAGTGCCAATGAAATAGAATTTTGTATTGTAAGTGCATAACATGGACACTTTCCAACGTCCTTTCTGTATTTTGCCGCCCTCCTGGCCAAAATAAGTCACTCAAAGGCTGCCCAGCTCTTTCCCAGGTCCCCGGGAAGGATTCGGAAATGGTCTGTCACAATTTGGGTGAAGCCCTGTACAGGGATGATTAGTCATTTTGAGTAGATTGCCGGAAAAAACAGCTTTCCAATCCAGTAATGTCTTTGCTGCCTCCTAGTCTACTTTGAGGGTGCAAAGCCTGATGCCTAAATTGCGGTTATTGGACTCTTGTACTCAAAAAGTAGATGTAGACCCTTGAAAGCTTCCAGTCTTCTTCTGATGACTAAGTTTGGTGCACCCACCACCCGTCCATGTCTCAAGGGTTGCTTCTTGACAACCTAGTCTAAAGTCTTGTCTTGCGAAAAGTTGAGTAAAAGGAGAAGGGCATAGAGCAACTTCTCCCATCTTTATATCCACATCCCACATATGCAACCTAAATGTAGTGATCAGATTATTGCTCATGGCTCTATTTTTGGGCAAGTACCAAGTTGGTTCAAAATATGTGAGGTGGGCATGGATTGGAACAAGGTTTTCTCAGAATCTGTCCCCCATTTTGCTACAATTCCCATCCAAGAGGCCCAGAAGTAGTTGATGAGGTTAGGGCAATTTAAACCACCTTGCTCGTTTGGCCTAACAAGTGCAGACATTTCACTACCCCGAACCCCACCCCTCAAATAGAAGACATAAAGAGAGATTGATTGAACGTTGTTCGATCTGGAAGTGGCATCAGTATTGGGGGACCCTGAAAGAGGTACAGTGAATGCAAGAGGACTTTCCTTTTTATAATGACCATCCTGCCAATGCAGGATGGGGCCAAGCCTTCCCATTTGTTGTTAAGATCTTGCTTCATTATTTTAATTAATCTTGGATAAATCGCCAAATAAAAGTCCCTGAATCTTCTTGTAAGGAATATTCGTAATTATTTGTGAGAGTGCTTAGCCCAGGAAAACGGGAAGGCTGATTTTCAAGAATCAGTTCTCTCTCTTTAGACTTATACTAAGAATATCTGATTTTGATGTGTTTATTGTATATTCAAAAACCACTGAATAATGTATTATTTCTGACTTATTAGCTGGGAGAGAGGTTTCAGGGCGTAGTACTGATCTTTATTCCTGAAATTGATTTAGGTGCACTAATACAAGCTCCAAAGGGTTCCATTCATAATAACAGGGGTGGAAGATGACACCCCTGTTTTTTGCCTCTTCTTCATTGAAATGCCTCAGTCAATGATTCATTTACACATATTCTCGCTTAGGCATTACTGTAAATTGCCATAGTCATCATCATCATCAATTTGGGGCGGAATTTGAATTGAAGTAGGGTGCTAGACATCCACTCAATTGCCTTCTTGGCATCAAAGGCCAAGACAACAGTATCGTAGAGTGAACTAAGCGATATAGCAACAAGATGTAAACACGTAGGAATACTGCCAAAAGTACTTTCCAAAGGTATACATCGTGACTGGCTTGATTTTATTAACGAGGGATATATTTCAAGATTATTTCAGCTAAGGCGTTTATAAAGAGTTGGGATTTGGTGTTGATTAATATGCGTATGTTGGAAGAACTCTGGCGAGTCTCTTTATTTGGCTTGTAGTCAAAGAGATATAAGATTACTATATTCAGACACAAGCATTCTCCAGGAAGTCATTAAAAAGGTCTTTTAGATGATGCATCAGGAGTGGTAGACATACTTGATAAAAGGTGCCTGTGAAACCTTCTAGCTCTTGGTACGTATGTGGTTTAAGAGAGGTGATTGTATTCAGTAGCTCCATGTCTGTGATAGGCCGGGCAATCTAGCCCTCCCTTTTCTCAGTACATAAGGAGAGTAGGTGCACCTCATTTTAAGTATTCTATTTGGCATAGCGGGTTATGTGAATACTCTAAGTAAAGCTTCTGAAAAAAACTCATGCAATTCATTCTGCTTCCACTTTTCAGAGTATATGTCCTGGTTTTCGGCATTTGTCATTTTATGGCTATAAACATGAAATATGATAATATTCGGTCCTAATCTGATGGTCCCTTTGTGGTAAAACTCTGATAACACCATTTACCTTTGAGTAGGGATGCTTCTGCACAATTATTCCTAGGGGATTTCAAGTGTCCGCTAATTGCTGTTATCTCCCTAAATGTTCTTCGATTGGGGTCCCTTTGTGTTTCTGTTCTAACTGGTGTATTTATGACTCCAATTGCTTGTCAGTTATCTGACGAAGATGTTTGTTTTCAGAGGTGATAGAGATCACTGTCTTCATCACATCCCATGTTATGTCTGGACTAGGAACCTGTCCTGAGTGCTCTTTAAAGAGCATGTGAAATGCCTTCTTTATCCCTTGTTTACGTACAGGGTTTCTTAGTATTTAGTCCTCTAATCACCATCTAATCCTTTAGTACAATGTGGAGTTTGGTCTATTTGTAGCGGTACTGACATAGTGTGTGGCCAGACAGTGATACCTTTCCAATGTGACCTTCCTTCAGTTGGTTACAAAATCATAAATTGAGGAAAATCCTGTCTAACCTGGAAAAAGCATGATGTACTTGAGAAAAGAAGGAATAATCCCCTGTCCCCAGGTTTATTCTCCACCAATTGTCAATCCGTCCCATACACCTCACAATCTAAGCTGGGATAAAGCACCAAGATAAAATCTGTGGCTATGTTGACCTCTCCCTGAGCTCAACCCTTCAAGATCCCCAGCACCACCCTAAAGAATGACGCTTGGCTCTCGGAACATAGGGCGTCGCGATAGTGAGTTGTGTATCGGACACCGTTCCTTCAATCGACACATATCTACCGTCTAGGTCGGACAAGGACTAATCAGAAACGAAGTGAACGTATTTGTGGAGGGGACTGAAATTCCCATCCTCTCTGATGCAGCTTTTGTGTGAAAGAATTGTGGGTATAATTTCGAGCTTTCTTTTATTTGATCAGCTTTCAATGAGTGTGTCCCTTGAAGGTACACTATCAGTGGTTGATTCTTCAGTTCGTTAAAGCGCCTGCTGCGTCTAAGCCGGGTATCAAGACCCCACACATGCAATGGCCATATCATAAGATCATAACCATTTCAGCCATTAAATTACATTGAGAAAGATCCAAACCTCTCAAAAAACACGTTTTACCATTTCCTTAGGGTTTACATGACTTCACAAGCAAATTCAATAAAAACAGTCTTCTGGGCTTCCTTTTATATCCTTTAGCCCCCAAACCCATAAAGAAATGCTAGTGTAAACGTCCTGACCAACAAGTACCCCCATCTGAAACTCCCCTGCCCCAGCCGCAAAGCTCGAATTATGGCTCGCATTTAACTCATATCATTAGCTTCTATTGGGCCACACAAAAGGGGGGCACAAAGATGATATGCCCATTTTCTGTAGATCATGTGTTATCCCCATCGAATAATGAGACTTAGAGCCAGGAATATGATGCTTCTTGAAGGGAGTAATTTAAACATAATTATCTGGCCCTATAAGTGATGAATTATACCCTCAAGTCATTCTTGTCATTGATAAGCCTTTCTGAGGGTGTCACAGGAGGGCCCTCTTGCCATTGATAACCTTTCTGAGGGTGTCACAGGAGGGCCCTCACTCTGCAAGCTTATGCCACCTCCACCCAGCCCAATAAGTGCAGCCGGACCATCCCCAGCAGCCAAAGACCTTCTTCTGTTGTCATAATCAGAACTTCTCGTTCTTTATTGCAAAAGCAAAGTCCTAATGGGAACGACCATCTACACCTGAGAGGGTCGGGAGGATAGCTCAGAGGAAAAGCGCTTCTCTTGGAAGCAAGACAACACTTAACAGCATGGGTTCAATAGCTGGTTCAGTACTTAGAGGCTGGATTATTGCATGAAGCGCGATATAGAAGCCCAATTGTATTTATTTTTTTAATACGCAATTTTCTTAGTGTTCAACAAGAGACGAACCAAGCACCTGGTCCACTCATGCTGCTGTTTCCCCTGGAAGCAGACAGTATTCTCTCCTTTGCTGAGCGTTCATGCAACTTTACAAAGCTATCACCTGAGTTTTCCTTTGGATCTATTCCAGGTCAACCAACTCTATGAACTCTATCTATGCATACGTCAGCTGTTTCCTCTGTCTGTATATTCAGAAATAATTCCTTGACCAACTTTTGAATATCTCCGTCTTCTTCTCCTTCATTGAAGTTTCTAATGCATGTCTTCTCTGCGGGATCTATTTTCCAAGTTCTCGAGTTTCTCGCGTAGGACCTTCACAGAGCCCTGCAAGTCTGCTACATGCGGGGATACGCGAGGAAGATGAACTTGGACATTGGCCAGCTCTGATTTTTGTTAAGCGCTTGAGTCAAGTCAGCTCTGAAGGTGCTAAATTCTGACTGATTGATAGACTTGCCATCATCTTTCAGCTCTTTTAAGGCACTCTGCAAGATATTTCTAGGAAGGGAGTCTCAAATGTTAGTTAATTGGGGACAGGCCATGTTATGGCTCTGTTACACTGTCCCTGGAGCCCAGCTGCTAAATGGGCGGTTATTTTATGTTATGTAATACGAGCGTGATGACACCTTTATTTGTAAAGTATTGTTTCTAAGTGTTCTTAGACGTCTTCAAGTAGGCAGCGCTATTGTGAAGGAGCTTCATCCAGTCCAGTGGACATGTGTCTTTAAGAGGCACCGTACCTGTTATAAGAAACATTCAGTTATGACCTTCTGATGCCAAAGTAAGTCAAAACTACATCAAATGAAACTTGACATCAGCAAATTGGAAAGTCCCAGTTCTTCTTTGGAGAAGGAGACACTTTGCAAAGTGATCGTGTGCTCCGTTGCTGGATGTACCTGTGCCTTGCTAGGGATTGCAGCGGTGGGACTCCCAGGGATATAGGAGGGGCTCTGCTGGCTGATGCAGGAGTCAGCGAGCACTCACTTCAAATTCAGCTCTCTACCTCTTCTACAGAAACCTTCTAATACGCCCCTCTGTTTTGTCTTTCAGCACGTCATACGCACACCTTGTGTTTTCCCTTCTGTTTCATCTGTGATAATGTCCACAAAAACGTATTCTAAGGTGTTTAAAAATACACAAAGCATTCTTACTAAGAAGTGGCAGCTTTCACCTCATATAGGTCCTGGGACAATCTGGCCGGAAGTCAGATAGCTAGGTGATTTAAATGCTGCTACCGCGACCTGACAGGAAAATGTACACATCACAGATCTGAATCTTGGCACGGTCAACTCAGCCTTTCATCTTTCCAATGTGCATGAAATAAGTATCAATAAGTTGAGTCCCAGAAACACGTTACTCCGGCGCTACAAAATTGCAAACGTATTGTGGAAAGCACCGCATGAAACAAGTTCATGTGCGAATATGAGAAGGATTTTATTTCTTAGGAGTATGACACTGTATTCTGGCAACTGTCCTGGACGCTCAGGAACATATTTATTTAGGTGAACCCATATCCCGAGCTAGACACAAGCATGCTGCAGAATTCCTGTTACCCAGTAAATAACCCGTCTGAGAACTGATTTAACAGGGAATGCAGGCTTGCAGAGTCACTTAACTAGTCTGAGAACAGATTTAGCAGGGAGTGCAGGCTCACTTAACTAGTCTGAGAACTGATTTAACTGGGAGTTCACGATCACTTAACTTGTCTGAGGTCTCATTTAGCAGGGAGTGCAGGCTTGCTTAACTAGTATGAGAACTGATTTAGTAGGGAGTGCAGGCACTTAACTACGCTGAGACCTGTTTTAAGAGGGAGTGCAGGCTCACTTAACTAGTCTGAGAACAGATTTAGCAGGGAGTGCAGGCTCTGTTAACTAGTTTGAGTACAGATTTAGCAGGGAGTGCAGACTCACTTAACTAGTGTGAGAACTGGTTTAAGAGGGAGTGCAGGCTCAATTAACTAGTCTGAGAACGGATTTAGCAGGGAATGCTGGCTCACTTAACTAGTCTCAGAACTGATTTAACAGGAAGTTCAGGCTCACTTAACTAGTCTGAGATCTGATTTAGCAGGGAGTGCGGGCTCACTTAACTAGTATGAGAACTGATTTAGCAGGGAGTGCAGGCACTTAACTAGTCTGCGACCTGTTTTAAGAGGGAGTGCATGCTCACTTAACTAGTCTGAGAACAGATTTAACAGGGAGTGCAGGCTCACTTAACTAGTTTGAGAACAGATTTAACAGGGGGTGAGGTCTAACTTAATTTGTCTGAGATCTGATTTAGCAGCAAGTGCAGGCTCACTTAACTAGTATGAGAACTGATTTAGTAGGGAGTGCAGGCACTTAACAAGTCTGAGAACTGTTTTAAGGAGTGCAGGCTCACTTAACTAGTCTGGGAACAGATTCAGTAGGGAGTTCAGGCTCACTTAACTAGTCTGAGAATTGATTTAACAGGGAGTGCAGGCTCACCTAACTAGTTTGAGACCAAATTTAACAGCAAGTGCTGGCTCACTTAACTAGTCTGAGAACTGATTTAACAGAGTTCAGGCTCACTTATCTAGTTTGAGATCTGATTTAGCAGGGAGTGCATGCTCACTTAACTAGTCTGAGAACTGATTTAACAGGGATTGCAGACTCACTTAACTTGTCTGAGAACTGATTTAAGAGGGAGTGCAAGCTCACTTAACTAGTCTGAGAACTGATTTAACAGGGGGTATAGGCTCGCAGGCTCACTTAACTAGCCTGAGAAGTGATTTAACAGGGAATGCAGGCTCACTTAACTAGTCTGAGAACTGATTTAGCAGGGAGTTCAGGCTCAGTTAACTAGTCGGAGAACAGATTTAGCAGGGAGTGCAGGCTCTCTAAACTAGTCTGAGAACTGATTTAGCAGGAAGTGCAGGCTCACTTAACTAAGTCTGAGATCCAGTCTGATAACTGATTTAACAAGGAGTACAAGCTCACTTAACTAGTCTGAGAACAGATTTAGCAGGGAGTGCAGGCTCATTAAACTGGCCTGAGAACTGATTTAGCAGGGAGTGCAGGATCACTTACCTAGTCTGAGAACTGATTTAACAGGGAGTGCAGGCACATTTAACTAGTCCGAGAAATTATTTAACAGGGAGTGCAGGCTCACTTAACTAGTCTGAGATCCAGTCTGAGAACTGATGTAACTGGGAGTGCAGGAGTGCAGGCTCACTTAACTAGTCCGAGAACTAATTTAACTGGGAGTGCAGGCTTACTTAACTAGTCTGAGAACTGATTTAGCAGGGAGTTCAGGCTCAGTTAACTAGTCGGAGAACAGATTTAGCAGGGAGTGCAGGCTCTCTAAACTAGTCTGAGAACTGATTTAGCAGGAAGTGCAGGCTCACTTAACTAAGTCTGAGATCCAGTCTGATAACTGATTTAACAAGGAGTACAAGCTCACTTAACTAGTCGGAGAACAGATTTAGCAGGGAGTGCAGGCTCATTTAACTGGCCTGAGAACTGATTTAGCAGGGAGTGCAGGATTACTTTCCTAGTCTGAGAACTGATTTAACAGGGAGTGCAGGCTCATTTAACTAGTCCGAGAAATGATTTAACAGGGAGTGCAGGCTCACTTAACTAGTCTGAGATCCAGTCTGAGAACTGATGTAACTGGGAGTGCAGGAGTGCAGGCTCACTTAACTAGTCCGAGAACTAATTGAACTGGGAGTGCAGGCTTACTTAACTAGTCTGAGAACTGATTTAGCAGGGAGTTCAGGCTCAGTTAACTAGTCGGAGAACAGATTTAGCAGGGAGTGCAGGCTCTCTAAACTAGTCTGAGAACTGATTTAGCAGGAAGTGCAGGCTCACTTAACTAAGTCTGAGATCCAGTCTGATAACTGATTTAACAAGGAGTACAAGCTCACTTAACTAGTCGGAGAACAGATTTAGCAGGGAGTGCAGGCTCATTTAACTGGCCTGAGAACTGATTTAGCAGGGAGTGCAGGATCACTTACCTAGTCTGAGAAATGATTTAACAGGGAGTGCAGGCTCATTTAACTAGTCCGAGAAATGATTTAACAGGGAGTGCAGGCTCACTTAACTAGTCTGAGAACTAATTTAACTGGGAGTGCAGGCTTACTTAACTAGTCTGAGAATTGATTTAACAGAGTGCAATCTCACAGGCTCACTTAACTTGTCTGATAACTGATTTAACATGGAGTGCAGTCTCACTTAACTAGTCTGAGAACAGATTTAACACGAGGGCAGGCTCACTTGCCAGCTCACATTAACTCTTCAGCATCACACAAAGTCCTGTTTTCACCCTGAATATGGTTTTCCGATGCAAATGCATACAGCCATCTCAGGAAATATTTAAAATGCAAAACTAATAAATTGCTTATGAGCCTCTGCTTCCAAATGCTGTACGGCATGAATTTATGCTGCAAAACGATTAACTATCTATGTATATTTCCATCCACGGTAAAGTGTAGTCTGCAGGAAAGTGCAGTGCTTGGGTCTGGATAAGATGAGGATCAGTGCGGATCACAGAAGGTTGGTGCTCTCTGCATTGCATCTCCAGCGGGTACCCATGCGCCCTAAGGTCTTTGTAGTCAGGGAGCTACAATAAAGTGTACTAAGAAAGGCCTTCTGTTATTGTTACAAGTACTGCAGTTGTTTAAGGCAGACAGCAATGGGATTATAATGGCACGATAGGGCACTACCAGCACTAGTCCCAGCAGGATAAGTCCCTAAAAATGGCTTGCGGTACACTTTGCAGTGTTGCGTTAAATATTCAGGGTCCGGTTCATGGAATTTTATGCACGGTTCAAAGTGACTTTGCACTGCTGAAAAGTGACTTTGCACTGCAGATACAAGCCCTGATTCATGGAACTGTGCAAAGATTATTTTTGCACTGATGACAGTGGTTTTGTCTTTGCAAGACTGCATAGCATTTTGCTACATAGACCCTCTGATTGGTTGGCATGCCTTCCCAACCTTGGACTTTCAGCTTGTTACCAGCAGGTATGCAAAACGAAACTCAGTGCCGTAAGCAACGTCAGACTACTCCCCACTTTCCCAATTAGTCCATTGCCTCTCATCCATCAGGCCCCAAGCCAAGGCTTCTCCTTTGTAGTTGACATTCAAGCCTGTTCTTTGCTCTGTGACATTCAACGAAGTGTAGGTACATATTCTCTGCGTTTGGGCTTAATGAATAGCCCTGTTTTCAACTTTTGAATTACGTGTAAGGAGACCACAAATTTGTCCATCTCAAGCTTCAATTTATTGCTATTTGATTCAATAGAATTGGGAATCATTACCCTTCTTGGCCTCTAGAGACATGCTCACGCCATCTTCCATCGGTTTTCCACGTCTTTTATTGTCTAATACTTGGCTCTTGCAGATGTTTTTTCCTTCGCTTAATTTAAGAGAAACATGTCTTAAATACATGGCTTATCCTTTTGACTCTCCTTGTGCCTTGCAATTATTAATTGAACTAGCATCGTTGATCCCAGGCCAATAGCTTTATTCCTCACACAAAGCTGGTTTTCCAGCGTCTCCTGACTTGGCAGCCCTTGTCTGTCTCCGGGGTAGCTTGATTGGTTTTAAAACGAATCTGACATCCATCTTCCCATCATGGCCGCTCTAGCCATGTTATATTTTACTCTGCATCAAGCTTCTATATATCTCATCAACCTTGTGTTTCTGCGTAGATACATTTATTAGTCAGCAGGCTACTTTATCTTCTTTGCATATACGATTTCTTCATAGTTGATTACATGTTTCTCTTGTTACTTCAGTTACATCTTTATTCTTTATGTATTTGCATATCGTTTCAGAGCACCCTGGTGTCTTTCCTTCATGAAATCACTCTGCAGGTGTCAGTTTGCACTTACAGCTCTTCTATGTCCAATGGTGTATGTTGACATCCTCCTACCATCTCAGTGCGAGGGCACATTCAATACAGTTGTCCGAGTGCATATCATCTCTCATACACTCGATGTAGTATCAGGATGATACCTGATGTCCCACATACGGCTCTTCTCCTACTGTCCCAGTATGGCAGAGGTGAGGGGGTAGGAGCTAGGAATGACATGTCCATCTGCTCCCCTACACCACCACAGTACCTTTACTAGAGCCAGGGACCTAGTGGAGGCATTCCAAACGACCTTCCCGAGGCCCATAAGCCTCTGGAGATCAAAGAACCATGCATATTTCACTTCCAAAATCCTTTTAGTTTGTCCAGGAAATCCATTCGGGTGAGTCCTAGAATGCTTCCTCACATTCGACACGGAAGTCTTAGACACTTTTTCAGTCCTTCACCAGCAGGAGATGTTGAAAGTATGTAGGACCTAGACTTTTCAGTCCTTTCCTACGGCCAACGTTAGTCTTTAGGCTCAGCTGATGGAGGTTATTCAGAAAATTGCCACGTGCTGCCTTTTTACTTTGATCACAGTTAGACTTCAAAGCCTAAAATGGTGTTGTTAGGGAGATATTAGTTCAATGTTGGTTGGATGGAACCTTCCTCCAGAGGTTTCTAGAGGTTATGCGAAACAGGTGGAATTTTACAGGGTTTTTTTCAGCGTTGTAACTTTTGAACTCACCCACCAGTATGTCTCTGCCATAGGGCTATTTTCTTAAGCATGCAATTTTCTAAAGTGGTTGTTATGTTATTCAATATTTATACAGCACCCATCACCAGCGTAGTGTTCTTATGGCTTATGCTTCAATAAATGATTCATTTTCCTTTTTGAAACTTGGACTGTGACTGAATCAGGGATGTCATTTCACCAAAATGGCAGGGGTGGCGGAAGTGACATCACACAACCCTTGAACTCTGATGACATCACAGGAAGTGATGTCATTTGACCCCAACCCAAAGCAATATCATGGGAAGCGATGGAACGTGACCTTTCACACCTTGACAAAACAGGAAGTGGCATCACATAGCATTTTCCTAAGTACAATGAGAAAATGTTTACGATATCACTATAATGTGATATACATTTCATACAAGAATCGATTGCCATATGTATCATTAAGATGAGTGTGTATAGGCCCATATTACCAAATAACTGTGAATGCAAGCATACATCCATGGCCAAATGATAATGATGTGTAATTATATAGCACTTAGTAAGCGATTTATATAGAACAAATACACATACAATATCACCCAACCTGTGTTGATACTCATTTATCAACCGCAGAAGGATGAAAGGCTGAGTTGAGGTGTTTAAGAATAGACTAAATCAGTGACTCACCCCCTGAAGTGTGCCTGAAAAACACCTTTAATGAGTCTAGAAATTACTGTAATGAATTCCAGATAGACACATTATTTGGTCTTCCTATTCTTTCTTATCTAGGTCATTGCTGAAATTGTTAGACTTGTGGAACCCCTGTTCTTTTTTTTTTCTTTTTTTTTAAGAGGCCTGAACAAGTAAGTCAGCCACTCCAGAAGTAAAGAGCCACATGGCACTGACCACAGCAAATGACCTTGCGTTTTTTAGGGGTAGCAAAGGAGACCACAGGGGTAGCAAGGGCGACATCGGGGGTCTCAGTTGCGACCTCTGGCAACCCCTAAATGACGTCCCTGGACTGAATTTCTTGTGTGTTTATGTTGTCTTTTTGTGCCCCTGCTAATGTCACCAGCCCATATAGCTAGTAAATACAGCCCAATGCCACTCAGCTACCTTCCCGTGAGGTCTCGGACCTGGTATTAGGGCAACTCCTTACAACTAAGAATACGCATGCTGAGGAAAATATGTGGAGAGAAAGCAAGTGATGAGATTCACTGGAAGACTGTTGGGTGGGCACACCAGGCGCTGTGACAGGAGCTACATAGGTGGTCACATAACGTAGAAAGAGCATCTCCTCTAACAAGAAGCATCTAGCAAGGAAAGATATGGGACCAAGCTAGAATCTCAGTTTCTAACAACAGCGCGGGACGTATTTTAACTGTATATATATATACAGATCCTTGAAAAAGGACTGGTTTCCGAAATGTTTCGGATCTTTATTCAATAAATGCCTGTTTTCTTTTATATGGTCGTAATAATTCATTGTTAAAATACAGGAGTAGAAACTCATGGTCAAATCAGAATAATTTTAAAAGAATCTTATAAGGCAAGGCCAGTGGAGGTTCACCCGGCTTCGGGCAGATCCTTTTGTTAGAATTTCTTATTGAGAGAATCAAGTGGCCATTCACAAAGTTTTACTTTGACAATACATATAGAAAAAGAAAAGGAAAACCGTGGAGAGCAACACATGCCAAAGATGCTGATGTTTGGTACTGGGGAGCCCATGGTTAAGGGGGTGAAAGAATGTTGTGCCCATCAGTTTCCCAGATACGCACAGCTGACCATTACTTACATGGTCACTTTTCATAAAATTAGCCTGGCCATTTCTTGCAAAATCAGACCTGCTATCAATATTCTGTCTTGGCACATGAAACATTAGCAGCAAGGATAAGCATTATTGATTTGCATTTTGGCTGATGACAAAGAAACCATGCACTCATTTTGTGGTGCGGGAACATTGAATTAGGTGATGTTCAGTTAAAAATATATATATTATCCCATAAAATGTGTGGCAACCGTCCAACAATAGATAGCCACAGTGGGGCAAAAGCTTTCAAGGTGCAGAATTCCAATCTAGTCCCAAGAATGCCAAGTATGTTTGCTATTCTTTCCCTTTTTCTGACATTTCCCAAATGGTGACACATTGAAGAAATGTGAGTCGATATTTGGGAAACATGGCTGGAATTGTAGAGCCAAATTGTGCCCATTCTAGATACAGCATTATTGTATGGTACCGAAACACATGTGCAGAAGGGTCACTTTCACACACAATAAAAACAACCTGTCTGAGAATTAATCTTGTGTTTCAGCATGTCACAAAAACGCGACGTATCATTTTAGTATATTGCTGTTTTTATAGAAATTTTAAAAACTCCCGACTAGTGTTTCTGAAATCATTGCAAGTGCCCCATTACCAGTATGTGTTCTGTTACCTCAAAATAAATACTCCCCAGACAATACACTGCAGGTATTAACCAAAAAACTCTTGCATGCCAAGATGTGGAACTGTGCCAACAATGCTGGCGATGCCCAGGTTTTGTGAAAATGAACTTCCAAATCTCAGAATTATACACATAGGGCCCAATTCAGGGCAGCACGCCTAGAATGACACGGGGGGAAGCAAGAAAAATGTACGCCCCGCGTATTCATGGAATATACAGCGGAACGTAACCGTATTTGCAATTCGTGCTGGAGTGCACCCGACACGCCCACATGCAAAGCATAAACTCCCTGGGCACGAATACATGCACCCTTAAAACAGTGTGTTGGATCCCATAAGCAGGCCTGAGACCCAGGGACCCTGCTTGGGGTCCCCTGTAACTGTATCCAGCACCCCGACAACATGCGTATAAAAAAATAGTAACTCAGGATATCTGCGTGCAAACCCCTGTAAACGTTCCTGCACCCTGCTACACTGCTTGCACGCACCCCTAAGTTATATCGGAACCCTGAGTGAGTACACGCACACCGGAATCCGACATACAAGTGTACTTACGCCTACCTTCGGGTGGCGGATAGTATAAAGGACTTGCGTGACCACTTCCCAGCTGAGACGTTCCGTAATCGATTCCATGAATACGTCTCGTGTCGCACAACTGTGGGCGTGCGAGGGACTGCCTGCAGGCCGTCCCTCGGAACGCCCACTTTTTCGCAAGTTCTTTCACATTTTTGGTGTTCCGCCCGCTTCCCAGCACTCTGCGCAAGCCACGCCCACACTCTGCTTGGAGTCTCGCGCAAGGCCATTGACGGCTCACACAGACATGCCAAGCCAGTGTGAACTCCATGCAAGTCCAGGAAAACTACTGTACATTCGATTCCATGAATCGATGAAGGTGGATTTGCGTGCAGTTGCTTGTGCAAGTACCCTCTTTTCCACGCAGATAATTCCATGAATTGGGCCCTTTGATTGATGCAAAACCCAGTGGATGAAAACAATTATTACAGGTTAAAATTTACAGGTGATAGAGAGATGGCAATAACTTTAATAAGACCAGTAGTGGTTCTAGAGTTAGCACGCATAGGCATCTGAATTTCTTGAGAAAAGTATTTTTTTCAAATTACAAAGCATAAAAAGTGTCCCTTAATGACTGCATAGCAGATGATAGGAATAGACTTATACGCATTGATACTACTGATCCGGAAAGGCTGAAATGGTTGCTGGATTTCGCAGTCTCAGATTTTCAAAAAAGCCCCATAAACCAGGTATTTTACATTTTACTTTTATACATACGTATAGTCATCACATGCAAGAAACAACCTCACAGGACCAGCTGCTGTCATGGTATCCCAAATGCCGTGTAGAATGCAAGTGCGACTGTCTTATAGTAGGTCAGATCTCATATGCCAGGTGCAAAATCATCTGCAAGGTATAGTCTTACCAACTCAGGTGCTACCATTATTTGTCATGGGCAGCGTCAAATGTATAAGTACCACCATCTTGAGTCATGCTGACCGCTTATGATAGGCATAACCGTTAGATAGTGCCATTCCATAAGTGCAGTTTCCTATGCCTGGGTATGGTCATATTATGCCAGTTATAGACTGGCATTTCAGATTTAGGCACCATGTGTTAAATACAACATTGCATGTCATGGTGCTGCCATTATATTCCAAGTGCAGTTTGCTAGGCTCAGGGAAAGTCATGCTGTGCCAGATATAGGTTAATTTGCCAGGTACAATCATAAAATGTGTCTCTATATACCATGGTAAAACCACTATATGCATAGCCTCATATGGGCAACTACTACAACCATGTCATTGGTATAGCTGGAGAAGTGAGGTGCTGTGGCATTTTGTTAGGCGCAGCTCCACCTGTCCGTGTCCCACCATCACATTCCAGGATTACACGTCTTTGTTTCCTTTTTATCACATTTAATAAGACATGCAAAGTTGTGCAGCAAACTCAGAAAAGCCAAATAATCCCAAAAGAATAGATTTGGGGATGTGGCTGTGTCCCTCATTGCAATTATCGGTTACATGTGATCTTACGGCCCACAATTACACGGTGGTAAATTTCATTGTGGAAAAAATAATGAAAAAAACAGATTTTTGTTGTTTTTGTTTTATTTGGCGGGGATCCCCTCCTAAGCCCCCTGTTTTGTAGCCAATAAAATGCCACCCCAAACCCATCCCGACCCATTTGAACCCCTTTTCCACACTAACCTTTATTTATTTATTTAATGGTTGCTGTGTTTTTTTGTGTTTTTGTCCACTCTGAGATGTACCAGTCTGTTTTGTTTCAGATATTTTGAGTGGCTACCTAATGTTCTTTATAAAGTATTCAAATCATATATTTTACCACACTTCTGTCGTAGTAGTTCCTCAATTGAATACCTTTTAATATTTTATAGGAACTACTAATGCCTTTTTGATTAACATGGAACATTAACAGGATGTGCACACATACTCACTGAATATTTGCCTACTATGCAAACATAATAGAACAGTGTGCATATGGACAATGGTTTTCTGTATGTAATGCATATGGTTGCCTGAGGCAGTGGACAAACCAGCTACTCATTTCTGACAGGTGGCAGGAGGCCAGGGATCTAAACATGGCTTGCCCGCGTGACTGCATGGTATGGTCCTGGGCAAATCACTCATTCTTGCAGTTCCTCACTTCCATTCTGGTCTGAAATTGGAAATGCTCAGAGACAGCCCCGATATGATACCAGTAGTGGCCCGACATTCATTCATTGCATGTTTTTTTTTCCACAGCATTTTTTGTTGAAAATATTTGCCTGATAAAAATCATCAAAAAAATATGGGGAGATAAAGGCATACAAGGGGTAGGGTAGATGGGGAATAGGGAATAAATACGAGGGGAGGGAGGTTTGGGGGGCCACCACCCTAAATAAAATAAAAAAATCAATGAGTTTTTTCAGGTGAACATTTTCAGTAAAAAATGCAGTGAAAATAAAATGGGGATAAATGGACATATAACACCAGTAGCAAGTGATTATTCAAAGAAACCATTGCTATGGCCTTCACCTCCCCGTGCATGAGGAAAATGCCCTTCTCCATAACTGGCACTGCCTCTAGTGGGGTGTGGACAAGAGGCCCTGCCTTTTCTGCCTCTGTTGGGCCAACCTCGAGAGGCTGACTTTCCTCGCTCCATGGGATGTCCACCAGAGGCCCCGTCACCCTTACCTGTAAGAGGGCCTCTACCAGAGGTCCTGCCTCTGTGCTAGTTGGGGCCTCATTTGATGTCCTTGGCCCGTCTACTCTTCCATTGCTTCTCCTGAGGCCTTCCCGATGGCTCAAGCTCACCACTTTATTGGAGGATCTGCAGTGCTGTTTGACCTGTGCAACGAACAGCCCACCCCCCACATCTATAATGAGGAAATCTTCCTCCTCTTGCAAGAGGAAATGCAGCACCTCTTCCTACTTGCCTTACAATCGTGACACACACGCCAGGAGAGGAGCACACATTTAGAGAACCATGAGACTTCAAACACAATCTGCGAACCCAAATGTTACCAGGAAGGAAGGACACCCCGGGAACAAGTCAGCTATCAGTGCTACTCTCTACTAAGACAAAACACATTACATGACCAACAAGCACAAGCAACAAAACAACAAGTGGGGTGACAAGGTGTCAACAACAACAAAAACGTAGAAAGAAACTGGAAAAGGTTAAACAATTTCTGAGTTTTGTGGAGGGTTTCAGAGATAGAATTATGAATAGGAAAGTTGATTTAAAAAATATTACTAGTGGAAACAAAAGGCAGAAAGTACAAGAGGAAAGGGCAAGGTTTTTGGTCTTTTTTATATGGGGGAAACAATCATCACACTAACAACACAGAACAAACACTAAATGGAACACTGAAATTCGCAACAACACCGTAGAGCTGCACACTATGCAATAAACCAACACTTAACACATAAAACTCTGCAAAGCTCCAGAAAAACTAGGCTGAAATCAGTGAAAATGTCCCCCAAACATTGTCCAAGCATACCTTGTGTGCTCCTTCATTCACAACTGAGCAAAACCCACAATTGAACAGGGAGCGAGCTGGGCATTTTATAGAAGGTTGAACTTCCTTTGGGAGATTTGAGGCTTCTGATTGGCTGGACGAACCCAACGAATAAACCCGAGATTGGACCCAAGATCCTAAGTACCTGGGCACCTGATTGGACAGTGAATCATTGCAAGAGACCGGGAAGGCTGCTGTGAGTTTGATCCAGGATTTAATTGCATGAAAAACTAATCTTGTGTTCCTAGAACAGAATAAACCAGACTAAAAAGACCTCAGTTGCTCCTTGGGCAATGGTATTTTAAGTACGTCCAGGCTTATCGGAGATGTGACAGCAGTCTGCATGCTCATAAAATACTCAAAGGAATATAAGTATGACAACTGGTCCTCTTAAATTCTGGCAGACTGTCTGAAGGCATCTCTATCTAAGATTGCCAACCTGTGAGGGGGTGTGGTGCATCCTAGCCAATGAGGAGGCTCAGAACAGGGGCTTAACAGAAGGAAATGTAACATAATTACTAACGACAAAAACTACAATGTGAACTAAGATGTCACAACAGTGAACTTGTCTATTCACAAAGAAATAACGCTAGTCTCGTATTTAGCAATATGAATAGAACACCTTCTTTCTAAGCAAACAAACGGCCTCATTTGAACACATCACAGAAGCTTTCTCTGCCACGAACTAGCATGAGGACTTGGTTCGTCAATAAATCAAAATGGATGGGTCCACCTGTTAGATCCTTCTGTTTCTCACGGCAACTGGAACCAAGCCGATGACACCGGTGTAGGTCGACTAAATTATTGCAAGCATAAGAACGCAAGTCCCATGACATTTCTATGATGGATAGCGCTGCCTCCGTTCCCGCCATTCGACATACTGAAAAAGAAAACCGCCAGGCCACAAGGCGTGAACCGAACTTTGAATTCTCAACTTAGCCAATAAAGGGAATCCTGGCAAGATCATCTAAACGCCACATGCAATTTGATACAGTTCTGACATACAGTAATATGCTATCTCCACACAGCGGGGACACCGGACGGAGTCAGTGTAGAATCGGAATTACCTTTTAACGCTCCGTACAAGTCCCGCCATTACATCAACGGGAACTGATCGACACTGGAGCAAAGGGTCAATTTTATGCTGGAAAACATTTTCAGGCACGCAGGTGCATTAACTTCTCACTATACAGCCAGTGGAATGATCCATTCCTTTCAAAGGTGTATATTCCTTTTCATTTTCCTCACGTAAGGTTTTCATTTTCAATTTATAGGTTTGTTTTATAGCGGTGCTGTTCTGTGTGTATGAGAAAAACCCCCGGTAAGTGGCTATAGTTTTAGCCAGAACTTTGCAATGCATCTGGGGAAGCACGCCTCTTTTCAAAAAGGGAAAGTACATCTTTGCAAAGAGAGGGCGTGTTGCTTAGCTTTTCCTGGGCTGGGCAAGCGCGCAGGCTTTAATAGCAAGCGGTGAAATCCGCAGGAGTTGGCCTTAGCGCCATTGTCTATAAGCGTTTAGTGGCGGGTAAAAACAAATGTAGCAAATTATTTCACAGCCATTCTTAACTCATTGCAGTAAAAGGAACAGGGCAAAGTGAATTTTCTCCAACGTTCCAATGCCATCAATGTGATTAAATTAAGGGCAAAATCAATTTGTTCAATTTTCAGACATACGTTAACAAGCGGTTTGACTGGAATGAACATAATGGCCCATTCAGGAGTACACAATTTAGGCTGATAAATCATAAAGTGTGCCGGGAACACACACCAGGGTACGTTGCAGGGCACATTGGTATTGCATGTTTTCCCATCGCCTTCTGTAGCAAGGGATATGACAGTGCATTTGGTGGAGGGCTGCATTTCTCTGGAGGGGGCATTCCCTAATTTGTATGGGGCGGCACCATACCCCGGTGCAAATCATGGAAGTCATGCATCTCCCGATGCAGGTTCCGTCATATGACATTGGCCCTCATTAGGACTCCGGCGCTAAACCATGGTGCTCTTAGCACCATGGTCCATGCCGGAGTCCGCCTTGGAGAAAGGGGGAATTACCACCCCATTACAAGGTTGGGGGGGCGGTAATTCCCCCTTTCTCCATGGCGCTTCCCCATTCCCACTTTTGCCCCATAGGGCTCAATGGGAATGTGGAAGGCGGCAATTACGGTACCGCAAATTGCGGTACCGTAATTGCCATCAGGGTCCCTTTGCGGGTCCCTACTTTAACGGCTGGTCCAGACCAGCCGTTAAGGTCGGGAGCCGCAAAGGGACCTCGTAGTAAGGTGTTAAGGGGTTAACGGCGCTGCAGCCTTTTACGGCGCCGTGAACCCCTTAACGCATGGGTCGTAATGAGGCCCATTGGCTGCAAATCCACCCTGCCTGGCAGGCCTTCGGCACGCTTGGTGCGCACACACCCCTCTGATGTCTTCCAAACTGTTCCCCTTTCAACAAATAGGTACAAAGTGAGGTTAGACTTCATCATCAGCTGTGCCAACAAATGCTAATTATACTTGTAATGTACAATTGTGAGCCCAACATCAGAAGACCAAACTTCAAGCTTCCTCTAATCTGTTTCTGTGCGTTGTTGGCCTGTATTATCTTAGTTAAAAAGGGTCAATAGAGTTGATATATATCGAATCCTGCTATATACAAATAATTGTTTTGTGACATGGCCTACCTTAGTGTTTCCGTTCTAGGATTCATCATCACCGTGTAATAACTTCACTACCACTGTATATGAGGGCAAACAATGTGAGTCTTTATAAGTATTATAGAAACTGATGTGATATTGCACCATTTCAAATCAGTTACTATCGGCGAGGCAGGCGGTATTTGCGCTAAAGAAAATTTCGGACTACCAGAATGTAGAAGGGCTGATTGTTCGATTTTTCATCCCATACTCTCAGCATGGCTGTCCTCAGGAGCACTGTTCAAGAATGTCTGCACTCAAGGACAGGGGCCACGTATTGTAGCAAGCCTTAGGCAGGGTAGCACTGTGAGAACCTGCCTTGGGGTGGCATGCATCATGTGGGACCCCCAGCCAAACACAGGCCACAGTAACGAGGAGACCTGCGTGTGCCACAGGGCAACACTGCCCACATATAGACCAGCAAAGGACTGGTCTAAGTCTGGGACAGTTTTGTTCTGGCTCCTTCAACTCCAGGATTCCGATGAGGTGCACAGAGCCTGAAAAGCGTAAGGTGGCCAAGATATGAATGGGTCATGCATGCAGATGTGGGCCCACCGGAAAGGCTAGCTGCTGACAGTGTTGAGCAGTGACCCCACCAACAGGCATAACTTTGATGGCAGGAACTCCACCCAACACCTCTGATGGGTTCCTCCGTCCACATGATAATAAACATACATACCTACCATCAGGCATTAGGACAATACAATGTGTGTTAACAGGCCCAGTGTCTTTCTTGTCATTTCAAGGATATATAAAGCAAAAATGAAGTGATGGAATATGACCGGAATTGAGCAACAAGGACAGATTTAACTGTGGGAGAGAGGTCAGCGGATGGGGACAACACAAGCAATCACTATAATAAAACATCCAAGAATTATCTTGTGATAAATGTTTAAAGGACTAGAAATGAGGTTAGAAAAATGGTTACTGTGCAAAGAAAGGGCGTGTTTATTTTTTATTTGTTTTGTTTGGTTGAAACAATGTCAACCTTTCAAAAATACAATATAAAAGCAACTTTAACAACTTACAATTTGCAATTTAGCAATTTGATAAAATAATTTTAAAAAACATTTTTCGTCTTTAGATTTCCATTAATTTCACGTTGGATACATAATAAACATAATTTTAAAAGTTTCCTTTTCGTGTGTTTCTCTCCATGTGTGCACAGTGCAAAGGCAGCTCTCCGGCTCTTAGCTGAGGAATAGCACCACCGAGACATTCCTATTAACTTAGAAGTAAACCCCAGGTAGCTCAGTACTTCAGCTTCCAGGCAGATCTCTAATAATCAGTCTGTGGGCTAGGTAGTGGACTTACAGCACCGAGTATGAATTCTTTTCGCTTAGAAGATACAAGGACAGATATATAAGGTACAGTACAATTGCTGAAAGCAAAGCCAAACATTGAAGCCAATTAGTGTAATGTATTGTAGATATTGCATATGAAGAGGCAGTCTAACAACTGGGAGAGAAACAACCTGTGTTTTTATTTATTTATGTCTGGGTGTGTCCCTGTTCAGATATTATGCCCTGAGTTTGGCCCAGCGTTCTGGTCCACCTTATTTTAACTTAGGTTTTTCGCTGTGTATGTTCATATTAAACCTCCCCAGGATAACACATTACTGGCAATTCTCGTAAATTGAAGACAGAGGGTTCGGATCAGGTGATGTCAGACTTTGCAAAATTCCATGAAGGTTTTTTTGCAGGAGCTAGGAGACACGTAAGATTGCTCTTTGCAAATGGGCTCTGTTTCACGGGACGTTAAAGGGAAGGCTTTAGCCCAAGACTGGTGGTCAATGCCAGTGCTCTGGAATTCATGGTCTTAGCATCAAATAAGCAACTGCTCAAATAAAATGGATGCTCAAAAATAACTTTAAACATTCAAATAAATTAGGCAACTTTGTACAGCATATCAATATGTTGATCTCTGTGGCACCAGATAGAGGTATGCCTGTGGTGGAAATGCACACCTCTACGTGGTGCCAAAGAGATCAACTTATTAATATGCTGCTATCCTGATAAAGACAAAAGACGCACATTCATGCTCTGGCGTTTTAATCAATTAATAACCTAGGAGAAACAATGGGTCATGCTGGGAATTGCACGTAGTAATAGAAATTTGGGATCGTGCAACTGCTCCCCTTGTTGGGAAAGCTTAAGGCACCTCATGATTGAACGTCTGGCAATCACAATATGTGTAAAGACTTATTAAGTCGAATTATATACAGTGGTCGAAGTGGGCGGGAGCGGTTGGGAGTGGTGCTCCTCTGCTTTTTTAAATTAGGTTTTACTGTGCTTATACTTTAAAAAGAAACCATTCCTGAACGGGATAATGTTAAAATAAAAGTGTAGGAAGAAGTTGAAAATTGCACTTTCGTGCACTGCTGTTCCCTTAAACAGCAGGCTCATTTGTTTAGGAGTTAGTATGGCACCTGAGATGGGGCACAGTAATGGGCTTTGTGGAGAGCGGGGACAGGCCAGCAGGAAACATAGTTCCACTACTACTGTATGCACACTTCAACTCAGCCCTGTTTCTTGGCCCGGGCTGAACGGGTGCCAGCCCGGGATGCAGAGCTAAAGAGCTCAGGAGGGGGGCGCAGTAAGGGACCCACCCAGAAAGGTGTTTCCAACCTTGCTGGACAACAGATGAAGCAGCCGGCTGTGCCCGTGTGTGCTCCTGTGTGATGGGCGGGTGGATGCCCTCTGCCGACTGCGATGCGTTGGAATATGCAAACAAAGGAATGCATATTCCATGTGAGATGCTCTGGAGTCACACAACCTGGGCCCCTCATTCTTTGTGCTGACAGCCTTTCAAGTGGGGCAATTTATAAGTGATGTCTCACTTAAACAGCCATTGTTTTTACGCAGTGTGTGCTCAAAATGTCAGTGTTAAGAACTGAACATGGGACATTTATTCTTCACCAGGCCTGCACAAGTATCAGTTAGCTGAACAAACCTATGCATTCTCCAAAGAGAATTAAAATGCCACATAGGAACATTTTAAAACTGTTGTCTTTATTTTCATGTCTCTTTATTTGACACAGCAAAATGTTTTTTTTAAATATTACTTTTTGGTGATATAGGGCGCATCCCCGGGAAGGTTAACTGTCATTTTCTTGCGTAAGTATTCTGGTGGCTGCTTTGGGACATGGACTAAATGCATCCGCTCAGCTTCAAAGGTCTTTTAATTTTCTAAACAAGCCACTGCCTAGCGTGCACACCAGATGGCACCGCAATGTCACTTGGCACATTAATTAGCAAAGCAGGGTTTATTGTGTCACTGTGCAGACCACAGACTGTGGCAAATCAATGTTGTGATGTGTTTGCAGCAATGATGTGTGCGCTACACAAGTCGCCACCCTGTTCGTTAATGGTGTCTATGTGGTGCTCCCTTATGTAACAGGACATACAAGAGCACACTGGGATGTTTTGTGCATGTGGCTTTGACGAGCATGCCATACTTTGCCCACACTTAAGCACATAAAGCAATCAAAGAAGTTGTCTCAAATTACATCCACTAGGCCAAACGCCCTTTCTACACTGCCACATTATGATTTTCACTAGCTGCAGGCCAGAATTAATGAGAAATGCTAATGCCAGCTTTGTTAGATAAAGCATGGGCATGCTCTTTTTTTGTTGAAATAACCCCCGCGGCCTGCGTAATAGTGAGCAGGTAGTGGCTGAGGGACTGTGGACCCTTTACCATGCATTAGAAGCCTTTATCATGCATTAGGAGCTGGTTTTGTTTAAAACGCTTCATCAGCTTATTACTGGTCACGCTCAAGTTTGTAAGAGGTACAATCCTTTCTGTGTAGACTTTACGTGCATTGTTTATTGGGTACTTCTTGTGTGGTCCTGTCTAGATATAATTCCCTAAAGATGTTTCTGTATTGGGGTTGGGCATGCCCACAGTGAGACCCAGCCCTTCCTCATCTAAAATTCTTCAGAAACAAGAAGCAAAAGAGCCAGTGTACCCCATTTGAGTGGCTGATGTTGCAGCCATTTAATACTCGCATCCAAAAATGTAAGCTATGCAAATGAGCATGTATGGTTCATGATTACAACAATTTTGATGTTAGTGTGAAAATTGTGAACCGTGATGTGAGCACCAAGCCATGCATCTGTTATGCATTTAGAGATTCACACATACAATCCTTTTATCACAGACTTGTTTATCAAATTTAGAGATCTCTGATCACTGTTATAGTCCTGAAATGCTATGTGATTTAATGCAAAGCATACAGGAATCCTCATTGGTGCTATTTGTCCCCTTTCCCACTCTCAGAGAGGTATTTTGAAAGAGTACAATAAGAGTGTACCAGACTGTCCATCTTGGAATGATAATCTTCTATCAGAAAATAATTCATATGGTTAGTTTAGTATTGCCCCTTGCGAAATACAAGTGAGGTTGTTCGAACAGAACACCTGCAACACAGGGCCAGTGGTCAGTGAGCCCTCAGACCTCGGTAGGCTGATCACACCACAGTGTGCTAGTACGGACAGTTTGAAACTGCATTCAGGCAAGGCCTTCCCAAAGAGCAGGTGACAGAAAAAACATGTACTTTGGCAGCAACAGCTGTGTTTTCACATTAGAATTCTTCTGTGAAGTACTTGAATTACAATGTAATGAAACTATCTCCATCTATATAGCAATTATTTATTCATATTGAGCAGGGGTTTTGTCTCACGACGGAGGTGTAGTTTGGGAGTGATCTGAGCCATTCGGGGAGAGGGGGGCGCATTCAGATGTTTCGCCCTGGGCACCAAGTTGGCTAGAAACTGCCCTGCTTCGACCACTGATTATATTAAACTCAGAATGTCTTGATACAGATTTGCTTTGGCAAAGGGTATTTCAAGGTAGACAGGTCTCTTATTTTAGTGCCAGTGGAATTGTGAAGCCAGATCACTTGTTGGTGGGTGTTAATGTATAATTTGATACAGAAACCTGTCGTTATCTTTAGTATCATTTATACTCAAGCATGGAATGCTGGGTGTAAGATCAATGCAATGTATGAAAATGTGTGATCACTGTATTTTCTGCATTTAGCATTTGTAAAGGAAATTAAATTGTATATAAATGAACTTGCTTTCCTTTACGCCGTGAGAAAGATTGTCTACAATCCCAGTCTGCATGTTAAATTAAATGAAAAAAAGAAACACAATCTAATGCAGTCCCTGCAGCACAGTGGGTTAAGGCACATTGGCCAAAGGTTGTGGGGGGCTGGGGGAGCAGGGAGTGCTTTTAGCACTGATAATAGGGCTGGGATGGTGAACCTTCAGTTCATTCTCCAACATAGGTGAATGTGTCTGTGACGGATAAACCTGTAGTGGATTCCAGTGGAGACTTGTGCTTACAAGTGCTGATGATCTAACCGAATCTTGCATTCATCGGGCTGATGAGGCCACCCTTGCGGCAGCAGCTCCTGTGCTCTCTTGGCATGGATCGGACGTGATCACCCACAATGTTCTCTCTTGAGTCCCAAGATGTAGACCCATGAGACTTTGGATTCACAGGTAGGGCTTTAGGATCATTGGGGTACAAGTCCAGGGACCACGCAGGTGGATGGTGTCTGCCCACCTTTTTTGACAGGGCAGACGCCATCCACCCTGTGCTTTTAAGGAATTGAGAAAAATACATGCGTTTCCTTCACACGCTTAAGGTGTGCAGATGCTAAGCCTTGGACCCAGGTCACGTGCTTGAAAGTCAGTGCAAGACCATATTAAGTGTTTTTCAATGGGATTGCAACATTGTAAAATGCTTACGTAAATCAGGTCAAATATCTGTAGCACGGCACAGAAAAATGTCCCCTATGTTCACCTCCAGGTGCGTCACTGCATCCCAAGCCCCCCTCCACCCAACTTTTTGAATTAGGATTCAAGTGCTGAGGATCCCCACGATACAGAACTCCCTGACGTCCGGCACGCTGAGCACACCCAGCCTGCCATGACATCATGCGCATATCTGGTGGCAGCAGCAGGTTACCGCACATTGAATCAATGTATTTGAATCACTGCATTGGACATTTGTTTATTTTATTTTTTATTTTTTGAGCATTTGTTAGACGCTTATACAAGTCGCCAAAAGGATAAATGGGAACGGAACAGGGGGAAAATAACGATGGTGAAGAGAACAGTAGATACAGTTATGGTCCTACTAGGCCTTGTGGTATTCGGACGTGCAAGTGGAGTGAGGACAAGTGCAGGAGAAAGGCGGGAGCCGAGGCGTGTGGAAGTGCTGGTGGAGGGTTCAGGAGGCAAATGCTAAGGGGAGCCAAGGAATGGAGAACCTCAGGCTAAGTGCTAGTGCAGGTGACTCCCAAGTGTGAGATGCAAAGCCCCCAGGTGGGGCCCGCAAGGGCAGTGCAGTGGGGCTAGGGGTGCTGGTATTGAAAGGAAAGAAGGGCCTGGAATCCAGTGAGATTCATGAGGAGCAGGCCACCATTCACCGCGGCGGGGAAGGTGGTGATAGCAGAGAAGGAAAAGAGAGAAAGAGATGGAGAACAGCAGAGTTTTGAGCAGTTTCCAGAACCTAAGGCACATGGTCATCGCTCACTCATAAGGCATTCTGTATTATGTACCGTCCCTAAAATGGCACTCCTCCATTTTGCAGCATCAAGTGTCAAATTTGTTAGTCACCGCTTTTGCAATACATTTGATATAGCGTGGTCGTTGGCTATGTCTTCAGCAAATGATATGGGTCTCACGCAAATTTACCTGTAGACACATATTCAAACACATGCACACATGAGAAGAACAGTTAGGGCCTGATTCATGCAACGTTTTCCTATGAGATTGCGCCATTATAAAACACTTGCATGAATCAGGCCCACAGCCTGTATGTGTCTGTGCTGCTCCTTGCCAGCACCATGGCTGCCTCACAGAATGTCATCTGAATTCCAGTGACTTCCTTTGACAGGGATATATGGTTTCCCAGGGACACGTGAGACATGTCATCAATCTGCGACCTTCTCTAAAGATGAGGCCCTGGATACTGTCCCACATCTTCAGGCAGGGCGGATATTTCGAGACAAAATACAATGAATTCAGCCATCTCTCTTGGATCCGAACAGAAAAAAGACTCCGCGCCACGAGCTGTAAGTGCGGAAAGGCTTTGGGCAACTTTTGCATTGTGCTGTGCAGTACTTTGTCGAATCAATGGTGAACCACGTTTAACAGCAGTGTTTTATTGTATCAATATGCGGCCAATTGTGTTGGATCGACTGCCCATTGATTTCACTTAGCGATGCATTTCAGCTGTGAAGGGTACGTCTTTATCGTGCGTGCCCCCACGTGGCGACTCACGCCCTGTATTGACTGTCTGCCTCTGCGCCTGCCTGCTGTGCAAGCACGCCTCTAGGCTGAACTCTCTCGGATACGTTTGTTGACAGAGTTGGTGCGGTGTTAAATAATGGACACTACGGTAATGAACCATACGATTTCTACAAAGAGTATCGCAGGACACCTCAAAAATAATTATTCATATTTGATTAGCACATTTTGCCATGGCAGTTGCCAACCTGCTTTACTAGTCTTGGAAGTTGAAAGACCCTACTGGTATACAAATCTGTCACCTTCATTTTCCAAACAAATGCCTGTGGGGAGAAGGGGAGATAGAAATTCCAAAAAGTTTGCACTGCAGAAAGGTCAAGCTTTTCAGGGCGGGTTGAACCCACCACAGAGGAGTCCCACAGGATTTCTCAAGGGTTGAACCTTTCCTATAGTCTCAAGGTGGGGTTCAAGACCTGTGGTCGAATCGCAAGGCTTGAGACTCGAGACAGGAGTTCAACCAGCCAATCGGAGGCTCTGAGCCATTCTAGAACAGTTTGGAAGACCTTAAAAAGGATCCAATTGGTTCTTGCTTCAGTTGTGGGTTCTGAATGGCTGTCGAGGTCGAAGTGGAGCGGCTGACAAATTGGTGGTTTTGGAGTGCTTTTGTTGAGTTTAAGAAAGTTTAGGAGAGTTGGTTAGCTGTTTGTTCTATTGGTGGTGTTTCTCAATCTCTGTTTCATCCCCTTTTGTCTGTTTGTGTGACCATTGTAAAAATAAAAGTTAGAAACAGCCCAACAATATTTGTCACCTGTTCCTTTTTCTCTTTGAGTCACCCCAGAAAATTGAAAAAAAAAAACAATTCCTTATTACCTTTGTGTTTAAACCCGGAAGTCTTCCTGTGATGTGCCCCATCCATGAGAACACGTTTTCATTGTCTAAATCCTGTGTGAATCCATGTGTTACTCTTTGTCATTTGTTTTATGTTTTGCATATTGACACCTTAGACAAAAATTGGCTCCTTGGGTACAATTATGTTTTGCACCTTGACACCTTAGGCAGAATGTCATTTTATTTGGAGGGAGTGCTGGTGGAGAAGATGAGGGGCTGGACTATTCCTGAACCTCAGTGCCAGAGGTAGTCAGCCAGGAGGGGGAGATGGAACCTGAGGGAGAGTAGACAGTGGGATGGGGTCTGGGTGCTGAATGAGGAGGGGGAAGGCAGAGCATGAAGACGATGATATGGCTACCGGGGCTCAGAATGTTTGGGTAGCTGCAGAGGCAGTCTCGGTGTACCTGCAGAAGATGGGCAACTATCTTTTACCGTAGACATGGTGGGGAGGAGGTGGTACCCCAGTATGGAAGCAGGGGCTACCCCCAGAGATGCACTGGAATGAAAGGATGGGGGAGAGCATGAGGTGTGGTGCGGAATGAGACTGAAGAGCACCAGGCGGTGGACCCAAAGAGGATCCCCATCATATGGCTCAGGAGCAGGAGACAGCAGCTACTGCACCATTGCTTGCCTTTACGGTGACGAGAAGTGAACTTAGGTTCTCCTCAAGAGGGTGAAGTCAGGATAAAGGTCATCCCCACTCATGACATCAAACCCTACTGGTCATGGGTGTGAAACTATTTCAGCATGTTGGAGGGTGTTCTTGTCAGGGGAAGCAGGAAGTATATATAATATGCAATCGCTGCCAGAAGACTGTTTATCAGTGTCATGTAAGTAAGAGCACTGTGGACACCACATTGACGTGCAAGCACTGTGGGCTGTGGCACAATGATAGATACACATGCCGCAGACGCCACTACTTCCGCAACCTCCTCCAGTGATCACAGTGTCCACCAGGGATGACTGCCAGTTGGCATTCCAGCTCTTCAACGATCAGGCTGTAGTAAGTGGCCACACATTCACCCCTGACTCTGCACCAGCCCAAATTTCTTCAGCTTTCTTCTTGAACCGCATGCCAGGCCCAGCACAAACGGGTCCAATAGAAACATTGACTTGCATGACCACCGTACCAGTACTAGCAGCGCATCCTCCTGTTGGTGGCAGTAGAGTACTGGGAGTTTGTGCAGGACAGGTGACATAGAGTCATGAGGAATGCAAGCATGTACTGCCTGCATTGCCTGTAATTTTTCAGGTGAGGGAGTCTATTCGTATTTGAACAATCACGAGATGTCACTAAGCAATGTCACAGATAGTCTCAAGAATCCCATAACCATTGTGCCCTTTCAAGGGATTATAAGTTCAGAAACCTTCTTGATGGCCACACTAAGAGGGTCCCTATGGCTTCCCTCAACCTTCTTGTGGGTTCCCTTCACCCACCCAGTGTCCCTACTTCCCCAGAGGTTATTGGTATTAATTAGTGACTCTAGGTGTCATGAATGCTATATGGGCTATGATATAGTGCTCCAAACAGTCACAACCTAACAGCACAACCTAAGCCTGCTTGGCGTCAACAAAACCCGGATTATTTTTGACTACATGATCGACCTGAATGTCTAGTACCCATAGGATTCATGATTGCATCCTCAACAGAAATCACACACCTGGAGTAAAGGAAGCTTTGTATATTGTGAATCATTACAATGCAATCTACTAAGAGGAAACATTGAAAAATCTTTCCACCAACTTTCCATCAAATGCTCCCTTAACAGTAATGCAGTGCCAGCGTGATGGCGGCTTACAGATCTTCTGTTCACAACCCAACATTCTAGGAGGACTGTTTGAACTTCATGTAATTCCTACTAAAGTCAAGAAGTTTTAATTATAGATAACCTAAATCACTGGATCGACAGCATGACAACTACACCTGCGCTAGAACAGGTAACCAATGTGACAAACATGGGTTTCACAAAATTGATTCAAAATATTACACACATTTATGACCAGACACAAGATGTGAAATTTACCACCAACACAAAAACAAATAAGTTGCAACAGTTCTGGATGGTTGTCATTCTCATCGTTGGAAACGTAACCATCAGATAATACATCATCATCCCTTTATACATGATAACCAGGCAATGGTAATAGACAAAATAGACCACTAAAGATGCCCTGAGATACTCCATTCCTAACCCTACCCTGCAAGACACAACCAGATTAACAGAGTCGTTCTTGCACACATTTCATGATCTAATCAAGCAGACACAACCGCATAATTAATTTTATAAAACTACCAGATCAGATAAGAAATCAGTCAACATACCCAGATGACTGACTAAAAAAGGAAAGCTGCAGGGAACTGTCAATCGAGCTAACAACGACATGAACACTTTCAGAAAGTAATGTGACAAAAGATGAAGTCATTCCTTCATGTTAGAATACAGGAGGCTGGTAGCAAAATGTTGAAGGCATTCAAAAGGTAGAACGAGCAGGCAAAACTTTGCCCAAGGACTTGCAGAAATATCTCATCTCAAAAAATGACCAAAGGATTTGGCCCATCACCATAGAAATTAAGGTTGAATCCATCAAACTGAACATTATCACTCAAAAGGTATAACACACCATTACAGAGTGTGTCAAGGAAAACGCTGTGTTCTTCTCTAATTGCAATAACTATATAATTTGTAAGATATATTTTGTTTAATGTATGGTTTCTAAACACATCCCTAATATAATACGCCCTGACATACAGCAACCCCTACAATTCTGAGGGCAAGAGACAGGCTAGTTTCAGAGTCAATATTTTGTTTTATTAAAGTAAAGTCAATGCAAAGGTGGTCCCTAAGCTTCATGCAGGGGGAATTACCACAATGTTACACAATCACTGGCAGCTTGTCCACAAAAAGGAAAACAACCTGCCTGCTTGAATTTCACTGTTTCTGCCAAACGAACATGCATTTACATAATCAGACATATGTGTATTACATGGTAGCAGCCCTGCAGTTATGATATGATAGGTTATTTATACCACGCTTAATATTCAGAGGTTTCTAAGCACAGACCCGGGGATCGAACCTGTGTTGCTCTGCGTCATCTTGCTTCCAAGGCGAGCACGTTGCCCCTGCTGAAGCCCATGCCCCATGAATTGTGCAAACTGGCCATGTCTGCAAGTTATGAGCACTGGCCATTGGTCACATTATGAGGGTATAGTGGACAATGAACTAGGATGCAGGGTAGGTGCCGTGGATAACAGGAGTGGTTTGGTCTTTCATATATCTTAAAAGAGGAATTATTAATAACTTACATGCAGTGTGTAACATCATGAAACATTTCACTTATAAAAGCCTATTAAATGGACAGAAAAAACTTTGTTAAAGGGACATTATGGTTAAGATGCACCCCACCATTGGGACTCCTCTGCCCCAGCAATCAGCCAGTGGCCTCCCACCTTGTCATCCTTTGATACTTCCCTCCTGGAGTCCCATGAGCACTTGCCCAGCCATACTGCACTTTCTGTCTATGCAATTTTTTACTGCATAATACGTATGTACATTTACAGGAGCACTGTGAAAAATGTATTGGTATAAGTAAGGGAAATGCAGATGCAAAAGATTTGTAGTACATTGCTAAGTGGCAGCTGGTGTGTGGAAGTGTAATATGGTGATAGGGTTATCTGTAGAGTTTTTGGAAGTGATTGGTGGATGGAGGTGTGACTGTTCCAAAGAAGGCAATGAGACAGTGTTACAAATATAAAAGTAAAAACGGTAGAAGGGCTGTCCTGTGCGATGGCGTGTATGTGCCATCTGGGTCTTTTAATAATGCATTGCCTGGACAGAGGACTGCGTAGACCGTGGATAGTTATAAAGGTGCATGGATTATGGTCCTTATTGTATCCTAGAGAAAAGTATTTGGGACAGAAGATTGCTTCTGTCCCTTCATGTTTTTATCTAGTATAAAATTGTCTATTATTTTCATTAGAATAATATAAAATGCTAATGGAAATGTTGGAGAATCTTATTGAGTCTAACTACTTTACTGATAAATGTAAAGTAGATGGAGTCTATAAGATTATTTGTTTTAGTTCTATTTTTTAACTGTGAAAGGAATCCTTTTTTGGTGTTTTTTGTATTTTGGGGGGGGGGTTGCAGGAGAGGCCAGGAAGTAAATACCGTGGCGAGGTGCACGGGGAAAGATGTTGTGTATGCCTTAAATCTAAGGTAGGGGGCACTGTTTCTCATGGTGATTGATTTCAGCTTTGAAAGCACTTTGAAACTGCCCCCCCCTGCAAAGTGGGGTGTTGTTGTACACATAGAGTACTGTTGTCTTGGAAAGATATGGATCAACTGCCTCTTTTATGGCTGGCAAGGTAGATGGCAGGATCTTCTGCCCCACAGGAGTAGCCTGTGTGGTGGCAGTATTGGGTGAGGAGGATGGGGTAGAGGAAGACAGCCTACTGCTTCCTGAAATAGGAACAGCTTTTCTCAGAGCATCCCAGTGGTTGGATTTGGTGTGGCATTGCATGGAGGTGGCCCCGTAGGAGTACTGCCCAGGTTATCTGCAACTGAGTTCAAATGTTGCATTTAACCTGTGTAGCCTTAGCCTTCGGTACACCCCCAATAGGGGTAAAGAACCGGCACACATATGATTCTCTATGGGTGCTGTAAATAGGAATTTCCTCTTCCTGGTCCTCTTGATTGTTTTCTGCATCATTGCGCTTTTTCCGTTGTGGAGGCCCTGCAGGTGGTAGTGGTGGCTCCTGGGCAGGAGGAATGGCAATGGCTGATGCCATTTTTGAAGTTAAATAGCAGTTGTGCTAATATTGTTCCAAGCATGTGCTCTCTCCTGGATTGCAGATGGAAAATCAGTAAGACTAGGTCTAGGTGCTGTGTTAGGGTAAATGTTTAACTTGAAACTTCCTAGATCAGCTGAAAATGCAGTTGCAAACTGTTCACGAAGCACGGAATAGTCTGTGAAGTGCAGACACATCGTCATGCCGCATGCACGCGTGGTCACGTGATACTGTCTGTAAAGTCTGCGACGACATCAGACATTTTCGAATGTCTGCGAACAGGAAACGGTGCTAAAAAGTTGCAGAAAGTTCATAGAAATGGAAGAAATGTTGCTAGGAGGTGGGAAATGGCACAGTTTGTACTTGAAAGTTTCTAGATTGGCTGAAAATGCTGATAAATTGGGGGTAAGTATGATATTAGGAAGTTGTAGCACATTAGGGTGCACTGGTAAAAACCTATAAAAATCAGAAGTTATGCGTAAGTGGCACTAAACACCCACATGCCAAATAAGATCACAGGACTGCACAGCAACAAACCTCACCACCTCCCAGTTGTATTGCTTTTCTTTTAATTTAATTAAATTAAATTAATTAAATTAAAGATTTAAAAACATACAGTTTTGAATGCTGGGTGGCAAGAGTTCAAGGCCCAGTATTTAACCACTAAGCCATAATGGCTTGGTGCTTCATGTGGCATACATTTCATCCTTAGCCTATCATTTTACATGTTCAATGATAAAACGCTAGGTATGAAACTTGTTAGAATCCAAACACAAACATAATTGTAGCATAATAAGTGCTGTGTCTCAAACTCATGCAGGCCAGGGTTCTCTGATAGCAGTGTTTAGCATATATGTGATTTTTTTAAATTTCATTTTGTCTGTTTTATAATGTTGCCCAGAGACGGTGCAGTCCTCTTTTTAAATATATGTATAGTGTAAGGGGGAATGTGTGGTGTGACGGTGGGCATGTCATCTGAGAGGGTGTTCATGCAATGTGTGTGTGTGTTTGATGTGATTGTGTGTGTGTGTGTGTGTGTGTGTGTGTGCAGATGGTGTGAAGGTGCGTGTGAGGGATTGTGCGTACCAGTGTACATTTTCTCTGTAATGATGAGTATTAGTGTGTGCGCACACGTGTGCACCCGTGTGTGTATGTGAGAAATGTGACACGTCGAGGGAGAGTTTTCAGTGTCAGTGTGTGTGTGTGTGCATGTCTCTGTGTAATTTGGAAGATGCCCATCCATTTCTTGTTATTTTTTTTGCATTTTGTGACTTATAGTTTTGTTTTGCCCACCAAGTGTCCTGTACTACAAGTCCCAAAACGCAAAGTAAAAAGGAAATCTGAATGATCATCTTCCAAATAACAAGGGACGTGTGGCATATAACAATATATACAACACATGTAACTTGGCTATATTAATGATTTCTCCTGCACCTCTATTTGTTTGTGTTGAATGGCAGTAGGGGATCTCTAAATTGAGGGGGTAAAAAGTAAAATAGGTTTTTTCAGCTGGGGAAAGTGAGAATAAGGGGCTGGAGAGGAGTGGTGTCTACTTGCCCCTTTTGTTTTCAAAGTCTAAAAGTAGCGCAATATATTAAGGGAATAATGGGACTGTGCAGCAAGTCCCTCCCTTGAGCTGCAAAGAAAGTCTAGCTTGCACTGGCTCACATGCAATGGAACACGTGCAACTATTATTAACCCATTGGTAGTGCTGCTCAAAAGATCTTCTTACAATCATGCAGTGATTGGGTGAACATTTCCATGAAGGAAGCCACATGGATCAAAGGCCTTGTTTTATGGCCTGTCTCTTGGTGACTGTTGTGATGGATCACACAACCCCAATTAACCACCTTTAAACAGCAGGGAAATGGAACAAAAATGACCGGCTGCAGGAATAACATATGTCCAGGTACTTTCTGCACCCATAGCGAAAATCAAAAGCTGGCACCCATGAACATACTCATAGTAATGTTTAGTTTGAAGGTGAGGAAGCAGCTGGCCCCCCTCAGGCCATGTTGCTTTAAGTGGTCTTGCAACATTGTTTCACTTGTTAGGTACCATGGCCCAAGGGAGCTGGTCTTTTCCTCACTTTGAAACTAAGCAGGGTCGGTCCTGGTTACTGCATGGATGGGAGACCCCAGTGATTTTTCATCCCCATTGTCGCTATAAAAACATTGTTTTTTATTATGTATAAAAGATTGCAGGCTTTGAGAACTCCCAATGCTTTTAGTTAATGCCCTGTGTAAATACATTATTTGCTGAGGATCACACACTTGTTTTATGGCCGGTCTCTTGGTGACTGTTGTCATACATTGCACAACCCTAACTAACCACATTTAACCAGCACGTAAAAGGGGAATAAATTATCAGCTGCAAACATAACATATGCCCAGGTACTTTTGCCCCATCATGAAAATCAAAAGCTGGCACCCATGAATATATGCACAGTAGGTGAACATATTTCTTAAAGTGAAATATACAAATATAGTTCAATAGATCTACTCCTTGGACGAAAGTGCGAAAGACAAAATAGCATTGGACTTTAAAAAAAAGTAAAGAACACCAGAAAAATAACCAGAGCGAGGAAATGTTGCAATAAATATGCTGGAAAAGTCTAAAAAGTGCTCTCCTTTTAAACTCAGCAACCTGCAGTGAAATATTCCATGGAAAACAAAATCCCAATATAAAACAAGTGCTTGTGGTCTTGTGAGTAAGCGTCTGCACTGAGAACATGACAACCTGAGTAAAATCCTGCCAGCCAAATACTTGAGCAAGCTTGCCACCCTAAAAAAACAAGGGGTTTCATCTGCCCTCTGGAAAAAAGTTCTGCTGTCCAACCACTTGTGTACTTTACTGGTGCCCTCAAAAGCAGCCACAATCAGGGAGAAATAACTGCACCAGTATCCAGGATTGCAAACTCTCTTGCCACATTGTGGGCAAATACTCATTACTAACTTGCCCTCTTATCATTTTGCCTCCTCACCGCCATGTCTGGCTTTCAACAATACTCTGCTTTATAAAGCTAACATGAAAAGTACACATAAAATAGTTTCACTCCAATATATAAAGCCTTATAGAACTATGCTAGGCAAAAGGTGTAAATTGTGGCATTATTATCCCCATCTTGACTGTGAGACTACAACTACCAGAATACAATTCAGCAAAATGCAATAAAATTGTCTCTGAGTACAAAGCTTTCAATGTATGACAGAAGCACAGTTTTAAAAAAATGTATGCGGATGCCATGTGTTATGAGATATTTAAAACTAAGAAAACACACAGTATTCGGAACTGTGGACTGTCTCGTATCCATGCAGTAACCGGGACCAACCCTGCTTAATTTCAAAGCCAAGAAGGATCCAGCCCCCTTTGGCGATGTTACTCTAAGGGGTCTTGTAAGGTGGGCTCATTTGTTAGGCAACATGGCCTTAGGCGGCAGACCCCTTCCTCGCTTTGAAGATAAGCAGGGTTTGTCTCAGTTACTGCTGGGATGGGAAACCCACTCTTGCTGTAAAAATATAATTTGTTTTTTGTATTATTGACTGGGAGACAAGAAATACCAGAATGCAATTCAGCAAAAGGCACAAAAAGGTCTCTGAGCGCAAAACTTTCAAGGACTGACAGTAGCATGGTTTAAACAAAGTATTTCAGATGCCCATTCAATCGCCAACCCATGCAGTAACTGGGACTAACCTTGTTTAGGTTCAAAGCAAGGAAAAGGCCTGCCCGTTTCTTTAAGTGGTCTTGTAACAGTGGCTCATTGATTGGGCAACATGGCCTGCAGAGACTGGCCCCTTCTTCACTTTGAAGCTAAGCAGGGTCTGTCCTGGTTACTGCATAGATCAGAGACCTTCGGCCATGGCCAATGATTTTTCACTCCCAACGTCACTATAGCTGTAAAAAGATTTTTTTTTTTAAACTGTAACCGCGGGTACTGAACTGCACATACCCTCGGCTATCTGTAGTTCTTAATAGCCGTGAATATCTGCAAAATGGTCAGAATAATATATGCTTTCCTGCCCCCCCCAGGCCCTCACTAAGTGCCCCGCTCATCTGTGCCAGTTCCCCCCACACTCCAGATGGCCTCCTCTCTCCCTTCCCCCACAACACACGCTGTTTATGTGACACAGTTTGCTTTGAGATGTTGGCTATAGTTGAGGCTAAAGAAACCTTTGTGTTGCAAACTCAGTCCCTAGACCCCCTCCAACTCCCAAATTTCACTTTGTGTCCTCTTGTTTTCCCCCACCTCTAGCCTATCTGTATTCGCATGCTTTTTGACCTGCAAATGGCCTCTTTTCTGCATTTCATTTGACCATATCCTCAGCTATAAACTTGAACATCTCTCGCATCAAGAGAAAACAAGATGGAAGTTGATTCATTTTTTTAAAACTCCAGTTTTTGGTAAATCCCAGAGATATAGCTATCGATTTCTGAGATGGTCGCACCCCCTTCTCTGTCAAATATTTAAATAACTACTGCATGGAATAATCCCAAACCATGCATGTATCGCGAGTCAACACTTCGTGCCCAAGTTGTTTCAGACCTGGTCCAAATCCGCCCATTGGTTTGGGCTGTGCGCTTTGGCAAAAATTGACCTTGTTTGCCTATGAGAAAGTGAATGGGAAGTAGGCCGCACTTTTGGAGAAACAAAATGTTTGGGTCTTCTTAATAACTTTTTAATTTTTTTACCAAATCTTTATGAAACTTTTCAGTCTGGGGGGGGCGCGAGTCTTTAATCACTTTAAAAATGTCGATCAAATCCGTTACTCGAATAAAAGGTTATTAATAATAGAATTTCGAGGGGTCCCTATGGGAGTCTGACTCACCTTAACTATATCGCCACCCTATATATGTGTATAAGGAAATTTGTTTTATTGATTCAAAATCTACAGAATTTTGGTTCACTCACCCAACCTGGGAGAATGGTTTTAGAGTTGTATTAAACAGGTAAAAGTGCCCCTCCCTGTCTATTTCGCAGATTAAGTCCCATTAGCGCAAGATTTTTTCCTTTTCTGTACTACATTTTCAAGAGTGAGGAATTGTATGGACATTACATTTGCATACTTTTATATGGGAGTAGAAATGACACAATTAAGCCTGCTATATTTTCCCATACTTAGTTAAATGGCTATGGCGTTCACAGAACACACGTTATCAAGACAAATCTTAATTAGGCTCTGCTATGGGCATCTTCGTATCACAGCCCAATGTAAGTTATTTCTGTAACAACACTTTAAGTAAAATCTAATGAGATTATGGGGGTCATCACGAGTTAGGGGGAGTGGTAAAAATGTGTCAGTGATATGATTGCTGCTGCATTACCACCCCGCCCAATCTTGAGTTTCGGCAGCTTTTTTGCTGAAGGTAAACATCTCCACTTTCTGCCCGTTTGCAGTGCTATTACTGTGGCACAAATTGCTGCGCTAATAGCACCCAGCATGCCCCACAGAGTCCTATATATAGTACCAGACCAAGTTACGGTAATGTTATTTGCGTTGGCGGTATCCCGGCAGATTTACCTCCAGGATACTGCCAACCTTGTGATAGAGCCCTATGAGTTTTAAAGAGTGGTGCATCAAATGCACAGAACTACTATCTGTATCATTGTGCACACAATTTAACAATGTATTTTAAGTTGTATTGAATTGACATCTCACTTAATTTTACATGCAGCGAGAATGTACAGAAAATGTCCTATTTAATCAATGTCTTTTGATATAACCTTCCCAAACCACCTGCCTTTCTGGTACTCAACATAAACAAAATAAAAATGGTGGCTAAAAAGCAGCATTTAATTAATTTTGGAAAATGTCATACTACTTTTTAGGAAATGCTTTGAGTTTTAGGACCAGCCTGGACCCTTTAGACTTGAAATCTCAACGTCAACAGAGACCATCCTGATCTGCTTCAATAAAGTTAGGACTGTCTCAGATTCCCTTGGCTGCAGGTTCCCCGGCAGACCGGTCTTACCCCCTGAAACAGGAATATTCCTTTCAAAATTAAGTTTATATCCATAAAGTTGGAAATTCACTAATAAATGAAAGTAGGTAAAACATCATATACCATATCCAATTGTTGTGAAATGTCACCAAAGTGCGCATATAGAAAAAGAGAATAATAATGACATATATTAGAAAAGAATGAAAAAATGACGGATCAGTAAAATCCGTCATTTCCGAAATTTGTGTTCACATAATGCTGATGGTTTTATTGCACTGTGTAAGACTCGCCCTGGTGAAGGAGGAAACTCCGAAATGCCTTGGCAATTAAGTCTAAGCGGCATCAAAATGTTGACTGTTTCCTCACTAAGAGACTATTAGTGAATTTCCAACTTTATGGATATAAACTTAATTTTGAAGGAACAAAGCGCAGATTGATTTATTACGGAACTTCAGTTGAACGTCATTCACTATATGAACAATACTAGTTGAAACAGAAACACTTAATTTTCTAAACTTCAACATCCCGAGTTGGGACCAACAGAGAGCGACAGTGTGGCTCGGTGCTCATACCTAGCCTTTTCTTGTACAGTTGTGTTTGGTGCTGCCCATTCCAAAAGGTGGCACCCATTCACTTCCTTTGCCAGTGGAATATTTCTCTAAACAGTTGAATCATATGTGTCACACTTTAAGAAACAGTGCAACTTTTCAGCGCCTCTCTCTTTGAATTGAGGCAGTCTTAATTTGCCTTTAATTCTCCATACAAAATGTAGGAAGACTCACCAAAGTGGTGAAAACATGAAACTTCCACCTCACAGGGTTGCCTTGTTCCTCAATAGTAATCAGAGAGAAAAACACACTGCAATCTAGAATCACTAGGCTATGAAAAATGTCACTAGACGTAGGAACACTGCTGTAATGGCTAAAAACTACAACTATCATCTCCTATTAATTACAAGCCAAAGCCATCATCACGGACGTGACAAACTATAGATCTAAATTGAATCACCCTATCAAAGCAAACAGAAGTCGTTGAACAAACTGTGACAAACGTGCTGCTGAATTTCAGTAAGGAGCATTGCTTATAGCAGCAGTACAGATTTATCCCATCCAGATGTATAGACTCAGCCCTGCTAGATACTAGAGAGGACATTTTACTGTGTATAGCCATCAACCATGTAGCCTCGCCGATCCGACTAGACTTATTGACTTCTTATGATGTGGAGCAGCAGAATATCTTAGTAAAGCACCTTTGCCACAATGTGGAAGTGAGGCTACCACTGTTAAGTGGTTTGTATCCTCCTCCAAGACCAAACTGCCCAAGTGAAGATGGAGCAATTTCTACCTAAACCTCTCTCTGCCGTACAATGTGCCACATAGATGTGCCTTCTCACCTTGGCTTTTAAATGTCCTTTTGAGACTTATGCTTTCTGTCATAGAAAATGATGCCTTTCCAACTCTACACCATCGATTTCGAGTTATGGTTCATCTTGAAATGAATATAATTAAAATCCGAATGTTTTAAAATCGTGAGGGATTCATGGTCCCCAGAATATCATGAACGTTTGGGTAATTCAGGATTCAGACAAATGTATTTGCCTACTCCAGCGACTGACCGAGCAAGAGAAATAGACAGAGGCAGGCTGACATCCTAGGCCCATCCTAAACGCTACAAAACAAATTCACTAAACTGTAGAAATAGACAGAGACAGGCTGACATTCTGGGCCCATCCTAAACTCTACAACAAAATATCACTGAACTAGAGAAATAGAGAGAGGCATGCTAACATCCTGGGCCCATCCTAAACGCTAGAAAACACATTCACTAAACTGGAGAAATAGTGAGAGGCAAGCTGACATCCTGGGCCCATGCCCAACCTAAACTCTACAACAAAATATCACTGAACTAGAGAAATAGAGAGAAGCAGGCTGACATCCTGGGCCCATCCTAAACGCTAGAAAACACATTCACTAAACTGGAGAAATAGTGAGAGGCAGGCTGATATCCTGGGCCCATGCCCAACCTAAACTCTACAACAAAATATCACTGAACTAGAGAAATAGAGAGAAGCAGGCTGACATCCTGGGCCCAACCTAAACGCTAGAAAACACATTCACTAAACAGGAGAAATAGACAGAGGCAGGCTGATATCCTGGGCCCATGCCCAACCTAAACTCTACAACAAAATATCACTGAACTGGAGATATAGGGAGAGGCATGCTGACATCCTGGGCACATGCCCATCCTAAAATCTACCACAAAATATCACTGAGTTGTAAAAATACACAGAGCCAGAATGAAAGCCTGGACCCATCCTAAACTCTACAACAAAATATCACTGAACTGGAGAAATAGAGAGAGGCAGGCTGACCGCCTGGGGTCCACCCTAAACGCCAGGGGCCGACTGACATCATGGGCCAGGCCCATCCTAAACTGTATGCAAAATGTCACTGAACAGGTGAAATAGACAGTCGGACTGGCATCCTGGGGCCATCCTAAACTCGACAGCAAATTATGACTGAACCGGGGGCTGACGAATCCCCTGAAATTCACAAAGGCCCTCGATACTAATCTCCTGCGGCAAGAGGAGTTTAGGTTAAAGGTACTCCACTCTGCCCCTGAAAGGCAAAGGACCTATGCCAATCCAAGAGACTCTTGCACCGATGCAACCAGCACTAGGGAGGGGTGGGGAGTGGGATAGTGCAAACAAACATATTATTTTAATGCATTTTACAGCAGGGCAGATTTTGCACTACTACTAGACATAGGCAAACATTGCCCTAATGCAAAAATTCATCGAAAGAATATGTTTTTTTTTCACCAGGGCTATTTTTACCGCAGTGTTAATTGAACTTGCACCCGTACAAAGCGTACGTCTTATTGCCCCTAGCGTTCTCTCCAATCCATCCTACCTATACTAGCTCCATCTTAAGCTGTCCAGGCCCATTGCTCTGAAGCGACTGTGCTGCATGCAGCCAGAAAATAAAGAAGTAACTACATTCTTCACGGGGGCCTGTGTGTGTGTGGGGGGGGGGGTCATAGCTCAACGCATTGACTCAACATTGTATTCTTGTGTTGAGGCCCTGGACTGGAGTTGGGTAATGACAACACCTGCTTTGCAGCACTAAATAAGCGCAACATTGGTGGGAGCAGCTGACCCAAAAAGAATACAAAAAGGAGGTGTTACGCAGACAGATGGCGGCGCTGAGAGGCCCACTGCATTAGATGGCCCGTGCAAGCCTAACGGGCAAGACTTTTAACATCTTACTGCTGGCAGATGCAACTCAACATTTCAACCTTCGGTGTTCCCTAAAACCAGCACTCAATAGGAATCATGGAATACGAATTGAATAGCTAAACTATTATGTAAATCACGTGTATGAAGTTTTATTTGATTATTTCGTTACAAGTGTTTTGTGATGCTAGGCAGACGCTTCAGGACACCGGCAAGAAACCCCATTGTCATTTTTGTTGTTTCAATTAACACAGTAATTAGTTCGGACAAAATCTGGCCTTAATTCATGGTTCCTCGTTATGAGGCCCGTGGATTGTTAGGGACTACATCTCCCAGAGTCCTTCACCAAGCATCAAAGAGATGCTCAGGGATAAGGATGATGGGAACGAGTAATCCTGACTGGGGCACACTTGAATTTCGTAAGCATTTCATTTCTGTTTGCTTTGTGTCCAGGACCTGAACACAAAACATCCAGAAATGAAATGACACTTTTCCCACCACGCCAGCTCGGGGTAGCCCTTGAAAGGTTTCCCGGATCTGGCGCCCAGGGGGGCTATGGCGCCCCAGGCTGTCGCCTGGCCCACCCTGCCCAAAGGCCGGCCCTGGTCCAGGAGGAGGAAGCAAACCCTCACTTTGGACCCCACAATGAAAGTAATAACCTGGAGGGCAACTGAGACGGATGGCTTGCCTTTCAAATAAGCTAGAGGCAGGCAGCAGGCATGGGACAGAACACCGCTGTCTGTATGGCATGCTATGGATGTCATGTGCCACTTCTTAAAGCCTTGACCCCGTGAGCCTTTATAGCACTAGGTTTATCAGTTTACTTGCAAATGGCCCCCTTAAGTATTAACCCGGGTTAATTATTCGTCAAATATGATTATGCAGTGGCAATGTAAAAAATTTGGAAACGCGGGATGATATTTTTCACTCCAGCGGTTTGGCAATCGTGGCAGCTGGCGGAGGAGCTGGAGTAATTACAGGCCCATTCCAGCTGGCGGATCTGCATTCTGGCTCAGAAGGGGAAAAAGCAATAAAGAACCAGAGAAGCGGGAATATGAGCCGTGCCAATCGACGTGAGGAAAATTTCACAGCTGCTGGTGTTGATAAATGAGAGTTGGTGGCCCGGCTTCTAATCAATACATGTAAATGGCTCTCATTACAGCCTTTATACACACTTCTCAATTAGCCTTTCCTGCCACTGCCAACAAGGAATGTCACGCTTCCTGGGCTGTGAAAGTGGTTCAGCGCCCGGCCCACCTGCACGTGGAAGGGACACGCGCCACGGTGCTCACTGCTCAGCCCGGCAGCAGGTGGGAGCTGGCAGGGGCGTCGGGGCTTCTGTGATGTGAACCGGATGTGTCGTCATTACACTCCATGCAATTTTAACAACTCGCTTCAGCAGTGCTGCTGAGAGCCTTGAGGCTGCCAAACTGAAGGGCTCAACTACGCGGCTTGTAAAAAAAAAAATATATATGTAGACAGTGCTACACTGCGCGCATCATTTAAAAATCATGCAGCAATATAAGTCCTTTTAAATGCACTGGGTATCTGCCAACTGACGCCATGGCATGATGTCGAACCATAGGTTTAATAGAAAAAGAAGAACTACATATCCCAGCATGCTCTGTGCTGTTTAAAATATATTGACTGGCAAAATGTGACTATCATGGCATAGGCCCAGATATGATAGGTTATTTATAACACGCTTAAATACCCAGAGGTTTCTAAGCGCGGACCTAGGGATCAAACCTGTGTTACTGCATGTCGTCTTGGTTCCAAGGCAAGCACATGGCCGCTGAGCTATCCTCCGAGATAACAGTAGAAAGACATATCTAGACAACAAAAATGACTGCACTGGGTTCTAGTCATTTTTTGTTGTCTAGAGACAAAGGGCCTGATTCATGGAATTATCTGCGTGGAAAAGAGAGTACTTGTGCGAGCAACTGCACGCAAATCCGCCTTCGTCGATTCATGGAACCGAAGGTGCAGTATTTTCCCTGGAGTTGCGTGGAGTTCGTGCTGGCTGGATACGTACGTGCGAGCCTTCGAGGGCCTTGCGCGAGACTGCGAGCAGAGTCTGGCCGTGGCCTGCACAGAGGGCTAGGAAGGGGGCAAAACAACAAAAATGAAGAAGAACTTGCAAAATAGTGGGCTTTCCGAGGGACAGCCTGCAGGCTGTCCATCGAACTCCCACTATTGCGCGGCGCAACACGTATTCATGGATTCGATCGTGCAACGTTTCGGCAGGGAAATGGCAACGCAAGTCCTTTATACGATCCGCCACCCGAAGGCAGGAGTAAGTACACTTTTGCATAGGATTTTCAGCATGCAGGTGGGTTGCATGTCGGATTTCGGGGTGCGTATACTCAATCAGTCTTCTGATGTAACTTAGGGGTGCGTGCAAGCAGTGTAGCGTGGTGCAGGAACATTTTACATGGGTTTGCATGCAGATTTCCCAAGTTGTTGCTGAGTTATGATTTTTTATACGCATGTTGTCGGGGTGCCGGTACAGTTATGGGGGACCCCGCACAGGGTCCCCAAGACGCAGGCCTGCTTACGGGGGACCCCACACACTGTTTGAAGGGTGTGTATATTCGTGCCCGGGGGAACGCGCTAAGGTAGCTGTTCTGGCTGTTCATGCTTTGCGTGTGTCCGTGTCGGGGGCGTGCCGGCCGTGACTTGCGCATACAGTTACTTTGCGCGGTCAATTCCATGGATGCATGGGGCACACATTTTTCTTTCTGCGCACAGACTAGTGCAGTTTCCTTCTCAGCGCACAGCCTGTGCAGGATTTCTATGCCCATTTCCATGAATCAGGCCCTAAACCCCTGATTCATGGAATTATTTGCGTGTAAAACAGGGATTTGCGTGCCATTCTGCCCGCAAATCCCCATTCATCAAACAGGGATTTGCAGGCAGAAATAATTCCATGAATCAGGGCCTACTTCAGAAGTTTCTCTGTGGGCAGAACCCTTGCCCAGCTTGCACCTGCACAGATACATGTACTTTTGAAAACATTTTTTTGATGATTGGGAATTATACTTACCTTGTGTGCAGTCCCCACATCGATACAAAATTGGCCCAGATAACAGCTATGTGCAATGAGGGTTCTCTAACAGTGACAGGTAATGCAGCCTATCGTGAGTAAATTAAACTTCAGTTCTCCCTTGGTAGAAGAAACAGCAGTAGTGACGGTAACGCCAATAACGGTGTGTTGACATTTCAAGCATGAGTACATTATCAAACCACGTGGTATCCTTCATAAATGTTGGGGAGGACCGTTTAACTGTGATGTATAATTAAAAAATCGCCTCTACTCTGTCAAAATATGCAGAAAAGGTTGCCCCATACTGCATATTAATTTGCATTTGGGATAAAGTACCTCCAACTGAAGGCTGTATATAGTCTAAAAAAAAGCCCTCTATTGTACGTTATAAGGATAGTCAAGTCACTGAGTAGTTTTGTAACAAACATATATTGTCATGAAACACACTGTGGGATGTACTGACCCACTCGGCTAAACTATGCAGCCTCACTCTGCTATCTATGGTGCGAGAAACAGCAAAATGGCGGCAAAACCCTTGTGCACGCCGAAACCTCCAAAACTAAGTTTTTCAATACAAAAACAGAAGGCTGCACAACCAGCCACCCATGGTGCATGTGTGGTGGAACAGAGCACATGCTGCAGAAAAAGTGCTAGTGGGCTCCATGACAAGTAAACAGAGTACAGAGGGAGAAGCAGCGCTTTGCAAATGAAACTCCAAAAATGTTCCTGTAAATGACATTTACTGTGCTGCTGAAACTTCCAAATGCCTGTACATGATACTTTTTCAACACTCAAAATCCTGCTTGGCGCTACAATTCCTTTAATATAATTAAGCACTTTGAATTTACAAAGTCCTAAAATGTTAAGAGCAAAACATTTCTCAGCAAAACTGGATTGCCTGGGAATGACAGTTCCTGTCAAAAATCTGCGTTCAGCCACATTGGGCTGCCTTTGAGTGACAGCACCTATTAATTGGGCACTCCTGATTATAAACTTTAAAGTAGTCTAAAACTAAAGATCTGCCGAATTAGCAAATATAAAATGACTTTTGCTGAAAGGAAAATGGATCTCAGTTGTGTTCATCCCACAGGTTTAAAGCTAAGAATGTAAATTATCTATGTCATCTGATGCAACAAGTTTGTTTTGTGCTGGATTTCAAGTCAAGAAATAACATTTTTACTTAGGCTGGCTGGGCCTGCAAGAAGTTGAAAAACAGGTTTCCACCCAAGGGGATGGCATTCCTCTCAGCAGATATATGATATGATATGATATTTTATTTGTGTCGCGCTAGTACATAAGTGTTTCAGAGCGCGACTAGGCAAGGTAGGGGATCAGGGGAGAAACACAACACAACAGCGATCTTACTAGGCCCAGAGACATTGAGAACGCGCAAGTGCATGGGAAAGGGAAAAATGGAAAAAGTGCATGGAAGGGGCAGAGTGGAAGGTGTGTAGCAGAGGAGAGCAGAATAAATAATAAATAGAACATTGAGGCAATAAACAGTGGTAGTGCAGCCGGCAAGTGGCAAGTGCTGTGTTTAAGGCAGCAGACTGGGTAGTCTGATAAGTGCAGAAAAAGAAGAAAGAAAAAAATAATAATGGGGGGCTGTATGGGTACATATACAGTCCCCAGTGCAAGGGGTGGCCGGGAGGCAGTGCAGGAGGGTGGCAGCGTGAGCAGGTACCTGGGCCCAGGGGACACAGGGTGGCCATGTGCACAGATGCTCACTGACATATGTCTGCACCCAAGGACTGAACAATGGCAGATTTCCCAGGCCAGGAAATGGACGTGTGAAAGGGTATTAAACTAGGCCTGCAGAAGGAAATCCCAAAAAGGTGGGGGCTACTCCTTGCTCCAGAGAAAGACAAAAGGCGGACCATTTGCTGCTAAGAATATGTAATGAACATGAAGCATGCGTGCGCCCACTGTTGAAGAAACCTACACTAGATCCAAAATCACTAGGGAACTACAGGCCCATCACAACGGTTCCCTTCCTTCTGAAAATTCTGGACAAAACAACATACCTCCAAGTCCAGAAATACCTATAATCTCATCATCTGCTTGGTCTCCGACAGTCTGGCTTTCACCCCAACCATGGTACAGAAACTGCACTACTGGATCCCAAGAACCAAACTGATGACCTCAGAGACATAAGCAAACCGGCACTCCTACTACTCCTTGACCTCTCCGCAGCTTTTGACTTGGTCGATCACGATACCCTTTGCCACCATCTCTCAACGGCTGGCAACTTCTCACCGGATGCCACTGCATGGATTGCATCCTTCCTCAGGGGTAGAGCAATGAAAGTATTTTCAGACCAAGCTTGCACCTGACCTCATCTAATGAAGTGTGGGCTCCTGCAAGGGTCTTTCATCTCACCCACCCTCTACAACTTATTCACAAGGTCACTATTCAAATACCTTCAATTGATGGGCATCACATACACCAACTACACGGACGATACGCAGGTCCTCATCCCACTTACTGGTGACTACGAGGCCGACCAAAACACTCTAAATTCCATCTACACCACCACATGGATGGCTGAAAACTGCCTCTGCCTCAACAGTGAAAAGACAGAACTCCTTATCATCGGGTGTCCGGTCACAATAAAAAAAAATGGGATCCCAATATGACTCCTTTCTCAGTGACAACTCTCGTATCCAGGTATCCCAGTCAGTCAAAACTCAAGGAGTATACCTGGACTCAAACCTCACCATGGCCAGACAGGTGAATGCAATCTCATCAGCAGCAGCCTACCACTCGAAACTCATTACTGCTGCCAGGCCCTTCCTAACTCCCTCACCATCACCAGAGCAATCATAGGATCTTGCCTAGAGTATTGCAACGCATTCCTACTAGGCACCTCAGCAAGGAACATAAAAAAACTTCAAACAGTGCAGAACAATGTCCTTAGAGCAGCCACCATGGTCTCAAAAAGAGACCACATCTTGGCCACCAGGAAATCCATCCACTGGCTATCCGTCAAGGAACGTATCCTTTTTAAGTCACTGGCACTTACCCACAAATGTTGCTATGAAACAGCACCTCACTACCTCGCACAAAGATTCTCTGCTGCCCCCTCAATCAGACCTGCCAGATCCAGCACACCAACCGACTAATCATCCCTAAAAGCCTCAGGATTAGAGCAGGCAGCTCTAGATTCCCAGTTCTAGCAGCCACCAACTGGAACCTGCTACCCCCCTCTATCAGAGGCATTGAGTCCCACACTGCCTTCAGAAAAGCAGTAAAAACCATGTTGTTCATGTAAAACCTCCACAAGGGACTTTTTCCACATGTATGTATTCCGCATATGTCCCTGCTCGTCATGCCAACATTTAAGGCACTCAACTACTGTAACCTTGTACTGACTAATGTAAGGCACTCAAACATTGCAACCTTGTTCTGACTAATGTAACCCTTACATTAACCCCACCTCCTGTAACTAAAACACATTCTTGAAACAGCGCCTCGATGCCTCCGGGCTGCGAGGCGCTTTACAAATACAAAAATAAATAAATAAATAAATAAATCATTTTTTAGAGACATAACTCACTGTCAGAAGTGGTGAAAAATATAAAAAGGGAAAATGTGTTACTCTCATTTTTGGCCCTACATTGCAAAACATAGTGGAACTGTGTAGCATATTCTGAACAGGAATGGCAATATATGTGGTTTTATGAGAACAGTATTTATGCTAGAATTGTTAAACTTTGCGCACACATTCCTATGGTAAACATGCATATTTGTGGAAATTTGGAGAAAGTTTTGAAAATGTTTTCATGGTGAAATTGACAAAATGCTGCAAAAAGGCAAAACAAGGTCTCACAGCTGTGGGATTTTGAGGAACAGATATTCTATAAAATATGTAATGTTTGCATGTGGTTTTAATAGAGGTTACAAATGTGTAAATATGTATTTAGGAAAAAATTCGATGTTGATACTAGTGGCTAGGGGAGGTTTCTAAGGATTGTAAAAATCAAACCATAAATTTGACATCATCTGTCCTTGATCCAATCACTCGGATGCAAGACGGAGAGGAGGCTCTGATCCAATCCCTCTTCACAGGGGCAGGCTTAGTTAAGCGGGCCCATACACCCACTTTTGTGATGTCATTTGAAAGGATAAATAGAGACAGCTGACAACACAAACACACTCTCTCTTCTGATTCTAGCGAAGCACTCTGATCCAGCATTCAACATCCAGCTTTCAACATCCTTCCACATCCAGATGCCAATCACCAGGCCAAGCAGTAGCTGAACCATTTTCAGCTATGCCTCAATTAATCCTGAACTAATCCCTACAACCCAGTGGAGCTCTGTGGAGTAGGGAAGCATCCTGAAACTATCTGGCTTGCTACCATAAATGTTTGCCTGATGAACTCGCAATCCCACTGAATTGAAATATCCAGAAACAAGAAGGGCAGACCCTCTGCAGTTCTGGTGACCGGCATAGCTGATCCAGTCCCGCGCCTGATGTGCTGTCCATTTTAGACCCGATCCACTGACCAGAATCTTGACGGGCCTAAAATCTTAAATCCCAGTGTATTCTGAGTATTAATAGGATGCTAGAGAACTATTATATACCTTGCCTGATCTTGTTCCACTCCAAACTCTGAACTACTCTTACTTTCATAACCAGTAACAGTGTCAAAATCTTTAGTGCCAAATTCGTGTCTTTATTTCCGAAAAAACATCTCTCACTGAAACCTCCATAACTCCATCAGTTTTAAAGATAGAAATGAAATTTCAATTCCCACTAATAACCAACATCCTTAGCTACATCCACAACTGCAGTGCGAAACAGTGTGATTGACCCATTTTTATCAAAAATCGCATAGTAAAAGTTTGTCGCGAATTTACATTTGCAAAGGTTTTACACGTGTGAATTGCTTTTAAATTATTCCCCACTTTGCATTTGAGATTCCAAATGTTTTCTTTTGATTAAATTATTGCTTGTGCTTGCTTGCATCTGTTCAATGTGGCTCCCATAGAAATTTATAATAGTGTAAGCATTTCTGGACTCATTTAGTGTTTTTGCTTAGCCAGTTTCAAAGCCATGCTGACAGTTGAAAAGTCAAATCCATTTTTCTCTTGTGTTTAAGGGGGAAAGGTGGGAGTGATATTCTGTTTGTTCTGTATTATTCCTGAGTACCTGCTCTCTCCTCACATCTATTTAAATTGCCTATTGGTGGGTTGAGGGGTGTTGCAGGGGGAACCTTAACCATTGTGCTATCTGTTCCAAACCAATCTCAAAGTATTGTTTTCTGTGCTGCATTCTTGTTGTGTTCATTACCTGATTCCCAGTGCATTAAATATATTATTAATTGTTCCTGTGACTTCTTGGTGATCATTGTTACCTATTAAAACTATATTGTGATTTAAATTCTAAATTAAATAAATAAATATTTACCGTTGCAAACTAGCCTAATTCCTGGTTCATTGGGACGGGGGGGTATTTTGAGAAGGGTGTGATATGCGTGGTATATCGTTCAGAATATTGAACTTATAGATAAAAATAAATAAGGGTTTCATTTGCGCACTACATGCTGGGCGAGACTTGGGTGTGTGCCTGATTGAAATCGCTTAGAACACAGTAACTTGCAATAGCTTTTATCTACGGTGGAGGTAATTTATTTTTTATAATACACTGTCATACGTAATACCCTTTAATACTTGGTCTACTTACTCGACTGCAATAGATATTTAATTTGTTGAAAAATATAATAAGGGTGCAGGTGTTAGACGCTGCAGGGTGTTTGCTCGGCCAAATATACTCACTTCCTGAATCGCGCACTTGGCACGCCCCCAGGACCATATGGACGCTGCATCCCACCCACAGTGCGAAGCCTGTGGCAAGGACACGGGTGCTAGGCACCACACGGTATTTGCTGGGCCAAATCTACTCACTTCCTGCATCCCGCACTTGACCACGCCCCCAGGACCACAAGGACACTGTATTCCACCCACAAGGGAAAGCCTGCAGCATGGGCACAGGTGTTCGCGTACGCAGAGTTGATGCTGCCCTGCATCTGTATCTGAATTTGACAGCAGAGCGGAAAGAACATTTAAGGCAAGTCAACAGGCTACACGAGGTGAGAGGCCGGATTAGGCTGGAAGAGCGGGTTTCATTGAAAGGGATACAAGGGCTATTGGGAAATTAGAGCGGACATAAGAACTGGACATTGCTGCAACACTCTTAACCTCCATCCCTAAAGTAAGTCTTGCCGTGCCGTGCCTAATCAAATGAGAGCGTCGCGCTAACACTGCCATAATTGCAAGAAGGATAGTCGGCAACCCCATGGGGCCCACACCACTACAAAGAAGAGAAGTATATGAGGACCTGAGATGGGTTTGAGACCACTCTATGGCCAGCCATTAGACAACGATTGGGCGGCCTGGCATGGCCAAACCATGGCCCATTTCACAAAAATGTGCAATGTATGCGTAATCCCACTTAACATCTAATAAGTGACTTGCCCAATTACCCTTCTATGCTGAATTGATAACTTCTTCTGCAGAGACATTGGCAAAAGGGGAAAAAAACATGTGTTGAGGGGCAATAATAGTCATGCTGACTGCATTATAGATGAAATGTATTGTAGAGGAGCAGCTGAATGCCTCTGCTGGAAGTGCCCCCCCCTACTTCCGGTTTGTTGGGAGCCTGAGATCATGCCATGCCTGACACCAGCAATTGTGACCGTACCACAGAGAATATTTGAAAGAAGATACCCTCTGAGAAAGCCCTATCAAATGTATTCCCGAAGCGATGATAATTTGAGGGAGGAACTCCCCGAAGGAATATAAGAGCAAAAGAGGAGCTAGTGACGTCACAAGAGACAAGCGTGATGCACTAAAAAGATGGCTGAAGAGAATGCATGACCTTATAGAAACTGATGATGAAGTTTAGAATCGAGTGAACTTCCAGATGCGAAGAAGAGGATAGCATGTGTGTGATGCAGTGCAGAAAAAGCAAGCTGTTCAATAATGTACAGATGCAGCAATGCATGTAGACGGAGTGACCTTAGAAACTTGCTATATGTTGTGAATAGACTGTAGGCAGAGCCGCCATTGTATAGAAGCTTGGCATCGGTTAATGAATTTAGTAAGTTCAGACCAATGGAAAAGAAGGACCGAGAACTGTGTCACAGCAAGAATTAGCTTAGATCGCAGACTTGAATGGTGAAGCTGTCTGGCCTGGTATCAAAGTTGAAGCAAGCCAAGGCCAGTTATCTATTCTCAAGGCAGTGAACGTGAACAGATGAATCATTTCTTGTTAAGGTGCAAAGAAAGAACACCAAGCATGCCAAGTTTTATTCCTTTAAGACATGTAATTGCTACAAAATGGATCAAATTGTGGTCTCCTGTCACGTGAGCCAAGGATGGGAATAGAGTTGGGCTTGGAGTTCTCGTAGAAGCAATTGTGCATGTCTGCACTCCCTTATATTCTCACAATCAAGAATACACTGTAAGGCCAAGTTCAAAGACAATCTTCATGGCAAAAAGCATGGGTGATGAGAGACGTTGGGCTAATTGGGTGAGGAAGTAAAGTCGAGTCCACCTCTTTGCACCTGGGTATGAGCTTATGTGGTACTAAGTGAACTGAATGTTCCAGACATGACACGAGCATGCCAACCATTTGTAGAGGGCCGTATAATGGAGGGTCTTATAGTTTGAGAGCAAATGATATACCATGTACCTAATAGTGTTGAAGATGACTTGGAGTAGAGGTAGGCACAAGTTGTCCACCTGACAGTAGAGATCCAATCATAACCCAACCCAGTATAGAAAGAATACTTAGATGTTCCCCTTGAGTGTATCACAGTCCCTCATGGGTTTCTCTTGTTTGCCATGTAGTTTGACGTCACATATGATGAATTGTCACTATATAACTGTGATTTTTTCATGAAATGTACGAGAGACTGTAACTCCCTATTTTAGACAATTGTTAATAAAACAGCAAGACTTTGCCATCTTCCTGAGTTGGTTTGATTATTTGGTGTCAGAGTTATTCTGCATCCCATCCATTCCATGCATGCTATCTAAAGGGCTCTAAGACTTGTATACCCATTTGTTTTTTATTTTTATGTTTTATTTTTATGTATTGCTATTATTATCATTGATTTTGTCTCTTATATGTTAGGATGAACTTTGATGGCCCAATGGCCTAATAAAGTTTAAAAAAAGATATTTTAGACTGTTCAGATAACAAAAACACTGAGAGCCAACTTGTAATTTGTTGTAAAAAGCATATTTTCAGCACTTTAATACAATGCATTTAAACATTTTGTGTTTTTTTAAATAAGTGGCACCATGTAGGCAGAATAATGCTCTCTTGTATTCAATTCCAGAACTGTGAAAATTAAACATGCTACCATATAAAAGACTTCATCAATTAGAGGCTGTTAAGTGTCACAAAAAGATATTTCAGAAGAAAAGCACCTTAAAAACAAGCTACGGTTTTAATTTGTTCCCCAGTGGCAGCTGGATTTCTGATACGCGATGGCTCAAGCCACAGGTATTGTGACATCACACCACAACTGTAGTAAGGTAGTGCAGTTACAGTAGTGAATTCATGTTCTTATTACAGATGCGTAGTGATGTCACAACTACATTGAAATAAGGGAATTATTTATGGACCTTTATATATGTGTTAAAGTACACCCTACACTGGGTCGTATAAGGACATTGCAAGCGACCGAGAAGAAAGGAGCAATGTCCCTTTTAGGTATGGTAAGCGGTATGTTATTCCTTATAATACATGGCCACATGGTGTTATCCCCTATAGTACCAGGCCTCCTGATTAATGTAAGAGATCTTCTACTAGCCGATACTAATAATCAATGTAGAATTTGTATTTAAAAAACAACACCTAATACGCGTCTGCTAATGTGTTGCAGACTATATTTTTTGCAGTTTAATAAAATAAAAATAAACCCGTTTTCGTTTGTGTTTTAAAATAACCAATAAGACTGGGATTCTTGCTCCCATGTGTTAACCTCCAGAAGAGCACAGAATAAACATATTACCATAAGCAGATCCGTTTGTTTTTACAATAAAGGAATATACAATGCTTGTTTCAGTTTTAAGTGCTGCAGTGACAGGTGGAATTCCAGGTGCAGGCTGCCATGCATTAGGAGGACTACAAGTCCCCAGGGAGTTTCATGACAAAACAGAGGCCCGAGGCCGCAGGATGGGTGCCTTTGTAAGGTTACAGAATCATGCGGGGATACATTTCCTTTATACGTATGATTGGTGGTATAATATACATGGTTAGTATCATTAAGCATTTGATTCTTGGTCCCTTGATCCCTCTTATGGAACATCAGACGTGTGGACATATAGAAAAAATACACTTTCGTAAATAAATAACTATTAATATTTCAAGTTTTAGTGTATTGCATACAATTATTCTAAGAGTTTAATATAATGTACTTTAAAAGATGGATTTGTGTTTTAAAATAAGTGAGTCTGCCAGTTTGTGTTAAACTCCAGCAGTGCCCAAAATAAATATACAATTGTAAAATTATCCTATCCACTAATGCTTATAAATTGCCAGAGGAATTACTTCAAACTAAATAAATATGAAAATGTACTATCCACGTTAATGCATTCTGCTAAGAGAGCTGCCTTTCACAGTGTGTGCTGTCCCTGTCACACACCTTCTGTAATATATTATTCCAGCTGAAACTGATGTCAATTGCCTTTTACAACTTTTCCATAAAAAGTACATCTAAGTGTTGCATATTGTATGCGGGAGGTTACAATGTGCTAAAAATGTAATCTTTTGTATCAATTTCAAGTTTCTATTCTTTGCCTTGGGTGTCAAAATGACATTTCTGAAGGGCATTGTAAAGGTTGACAATGGCAACGTCTTTGGGTTGATCATGATAACATTACACTAAACTGAGCAATACGTTTTTTTTTACTGATTTTGTTTCTGTAAATATGTGTTAACAGTGTTACAATTTTGAGGGTGCACTCTTTTTTCAAAATGACACCATGCAGACTCGGGACTATAATACCTGTCTGGTACCATCTTTTTTAATGCACAAATAAGACATCTAATATCTAACTGTATTAGTGACCTTCTTGAAAACTTCTGAATAGATTCTTCAATCTGTATGACACTTTCCACAAACAAATGTAAATGGGATGTTTAGATACATCCTATCTATATAACTCTTCTATGATGTCTGTGAAATACAAACTGAGCATGTGCACAGCCATCCTTTCCCTCTAATTCCCTACAGTGCTTTGACAAAAATGTAACGACTGGCATCGCCGCCATGTTACTGTAGCATCCAACAACAAAGGGTGTCCAAATCAGTATACATACGTCACTGATGCAAACATTTAAATGTTAGGGCGAGTTTTGGGAAAAATTAAATAAGCACCAAACCCAGCTTGCATCGTGTACTTAGTGATACAAGCCTACAACCAATGTATCCCACATACATTTGTCAAATATAAATATCTGTTTTCATTCTTGTGTTCACAAAATGTTCTTTGATTTTATCCAAAGCAGGCTGGAATCCTCACTGGTGCTATTTTCCACATTATATTTTCTCATAAGGGTATTGTGAAAGAGGAAAATACGCATGTACCAGAATATCCAAATTTGAATAATGTCCTTCTATCAGAAAATAATGTGTATGGTTACTCTAGGTTTTGATAATATGCTTTGCTTAGTAAGAAAAGTATATACCAAGTGATCATTAGAAACAAACATGTAATTTTAAAAGAGCCAGTTTGCAATGTTAGTACTATTAAATAATTTCCTTTTTTAAATTATTTGCCAAAAATACACAGCCCTGCCAACCCCAAAAGATATCTGTTTTTTTACTCTGGTTGTGCTCCTGGCAATGAGTCTCTGAGAGAGAGAGAGAGAGAGAGAGAGAGAGAGAGAGAGAGAGAGAGAGAGAGAGAGAGAGAGAGAGAGAGAGAGAGAGAGAGAAGAGGACACACAGCAGAGTTAGGTGGAAATGTTTGTTAAACTACTGCAGATGATATATTACAGGGTCAGCGATAGAAACCCTGCAGTTTTAGTTAAGTTGAAATCCCCATACAAAGAGCACTTTCGTGGATGTTAAAACGTGGGTGTCGATTAAACATCTTCATGAGCATTTCTAAAAAATATGTACACCCACTCTGAATTTTATTGGAAAATGTTATGAGATTCTGTCAGTGCGAGGGGGGTAAACTTACAGAGGTTCCAAAACACGTTTCCATTCTTTTCACATAGTGAAAGTTTGCTCTCAACTACAGCCTGAATCGCTGGCCGGTTATGCTTAAAACCGTCACGCGGAGTGAGTGTCTGGCCCGGAAGTGTACTTTTGCATGTTTGCTGGAACGCTTTCCAGCAGCCCAGCAGTTTGTTTTAAATCGGTGCGATAGTGTTTAAAAACCTGCAAGAGATACCAGGCTCAGCATGAAAGAGTTCACGGACACACATGTCATTTCCAGGTAGGTCATTGGCTTACATGTATCTGTGAACACGGTCTGCGTCTGCAGACGCAGAACGGGGAAACTAGATCGCCTAGTCCAAAAACAGACAATCGGGTCAGTTGAGGGGATGCAGAGCATTTTTTGAAGGGCTTGTATTGTGACCTGTGGACTTTGACCTGCAATTTTAAAAGGCGTATATTGTAGACCATGCACTCCAAGCTGAAACAAGCATCCCCCAAACCCCACCTTGCTATCTTTCATTACCTACCTCCTATTGCGTGCTCCCTTATCCTGCGTTATGCATCTCCCTCCCAACCAACCCCCTAATCTTCCTACCACAGCCCAAGCTATGAAGGGACAAGCCTACATCAAGTCAGACAGGCCTAGAGACAGAGAGACCACTACGATTGGAAAGGGAGCAGTATAAATGCCTATTACATTACATTACACTGGCCACTTCATGGGGAAAGTGGCTATTGGCCATTGCCATGCTAAATGGCCAGCACCACTTTGGGTGGCTTGGTAAGCCCTGGAGCAAGGCCAAATGTCATGTTCTGGCCAAGGTGAGACCTGTTCATGGCTACAGGCCATGGCCTGTGACCACCTTGGGGATTTGAGGTGGCCCAAGCATGGCTGAAGACCAAAGTGATCAATGACCTTGGCAGCATATCATGGCCAGTGGCCACTTAGTGGCCTGGGGGGTCCAGGGCATGGTCAAAGGTCATGCTCTGAGCAGAATGGCTACATTGGTAGGATTTGCAATGAACTCTTCATTTAACTTTGAATCCCATATCTCCTCAATCTCGTAGTCTTATGGAAAATAAGGCCTCTTCTCTCGCATTGCATTTCTGTAACCCAGACACTGTTGTGGTTTCCAGGCTCGAAAGTGGTAAAACTGTTCTGTCAGGTCACACAGCATCCTCCCTGTCTCCTCTTAAAGATGTTCCGCACTCTGCTGCTGACCTCATCTTGGGTTGCAGAAGTAGGGGCATATTACTCTTATCCTTCATCAACTGCAATGGCTGACACTTCTCTTCCACATCCAATTCAAGGCATGCGGCATCATGTTCAAGGCACTTATAACAAGAGTTCCCTTTCATCGGGGAAAGGCGCTCCAAGTCTCGAGTGGTTCATGGTATACCTGAAGTTAGGATTTACTTTGCCTAGAAATCCCTATATTTCAGAATGCAAAGTTCTGAAGCCAGGCATTTTCTGCAGCCACTGCCCGACTGTGGAATTCCAATCCGACTTTCACTGAGTATATCCTAGACCAAACCCAAGTTTCCTTTACTCTTGAACACAGTTTCCTTTACTCTTGTTTTCCCTTCTACCTAGGGTTCAGATCACTGCAGGGTTTGAATACTTCATCTGCCTTTCCCTCTTTCTACTATTTTTTTTTTTCGGAATCGGCTGAAATGACTGAATCCAATTTACTCACCCCACCAAAAGACCTAAAATACATACCACCAAAAGTTTGAACCACAACAATTTTTAACCTTTTGTGGTATGTATATTGTGGTGGGGTAGATAAAAAAAAGAAAAACAAAGGCTGCGGAGGTGTCCCCCCAAACACCCTGCTCACTAGACTGTACAGTATAGAGAGCAGGGTTTGCGGGTGACACCCCCGCAGCTGCCCGACAATCTTTTTTTTAAAAGGACCCTGCGGCGCCAGTTCCCGGTCACAGAGGTGAAAGGGAACCAGCGTTGCAGGGACACAGCGCTTCGAGGTGAAAGGTAAGTAGGGTGTGTGTTGTGGTTGTGGGCAGGGGTGGGGGTGTGGGCAGGGGTTCGGTTTTGGGGTTGTTTTACAATGGATGTCCGCTTGAGAAATGTACGAACATTTATGTATAACGTACATTTCTCATGCGTCATTTCCGTCACAGACCTTTCCGCCACGGTAAAACAACCCCAATCATGTTTTTTCTATGCTCTAATCTGTATTTATTCATTAGTTTTCTTTTTTCTTATTAATTGTATTAATTGCTTCTATACAACACTAAGGATAAGAGGAGTTAACATGTTCACAATAAATAATAATATTTCACTGCCATGACTTCACAGCCGGGCAATACAACATGTTCACTGTATTCCCCTCACACCATGCGCAGCATTCGGCCTATGATATCACAGGAACTGGCTCGGTAAAACTAAAAGACATGTGGATACCACACTGGGAGGAAGATGAATGCCATCCGCTGGGCAGTGCGGGAGGATTTGGCAGAACACACAGCACTGTTTTGCTTCAAGAAGTGGGCACACACAGGAGGGAGGCGTGGGAAAGTGGCAGGACCCTGGATAAATGTTTCCCATGAATATGCAGGAGCGACCAAGCAAAGTAAGGGAACCTCAAACAATCAAAGGGATTTGAGGGGGATCTCCCAAAAGATTTTATTTTTTTTAAATGTATTGTGATACAGCCAAATTTTGACTTTTTACATACAACATACATTAAAAAAAGAAAAAGAGAACAAATAAAGAAAACAAAAACCAATAATTGTCTCTCTCCTTTTTCCACTATTACATAGAACATTATTTCACTGTCACATTTCCTGTAACATTTAATAAAAAACCCAATATTCTTAATACTTCAAGAACTTGTACAGTTAACTTTGTTTCATGCCCGGCAGACAGCTGCTCCCAGAAAGCATTTGTTGTCAACCAATCTAAGTTATGTACAAATCTACCCAACAGTCGATATCTCAAATCCACTGATCCCTTACAGTCAGTCAAGATATGTTTCAATGTTTGAGTAGCTTTCTCTTGTACATTGAGCAAATACAAGTCCAGTTGGAGGGATATCCCTGGATATCACAATCTCCTCTGTCGGGATCAAATTAAGGCACAGCCTCAAAAAGCCCATCCTTAAATTTTTATCTGGAAAACACAGTAAGTACCTAGGGAGATGACCACATGGTTTATCATATTGACACAATGATTTTGCTCATTTTAGGCTCTGCATATAGGCTATAGTCTCAATCCAGTCCTGCTGCAAAAGGGCCAATTGAACACCCAGCGGATTTGCAATGAGATCTTCCCTTGTGCAATTGCACTTGCTAAGGAAATAACATATGTTTCCAGATTTGTTAGGACCAAACAGGAGCCTCTCTGCCACTCACGATTTATGTCATCCTATAAGGAAATCACCAAAGGATTTACAATCAATCTATATAAGGAAACCAGTTTGCAATCCACGCTTGCTTTCATCAAATGTAATCCCAATTCATATCTTACACTCACTATTGGTAATGACAATGGTAATTGTAATTGGTAATTGTAAAGACATTTAAAGTATGAACATGTCTCCAAGACCTATAAGAGAGATGGTAGCACCTTCATTTTCTAAAATCTTATAAGAGAATTAAGATAAAATGAATAGTACCCAATATAGATTTGTTTAATTGGAGCCCCAAAGGGGTCACCTACAATTCCAGGTCTGATTCAAGATGTTTCAGCATTTGGATTGAGCGTAATTTAAGACATAGGTAAGAGACTTCTGTGGCTCGTGGGACCAATTCTGCCAATAACTGCCACTTGAAGCAAGTTGCTATCTTCTGTGATCTTTTAAATAACACCATTTTTGATTTTGCCTGTTTACTTTAAGATTGTTAATCCTAGCATATTCACTGAATGCATTTAGTAGTCCTTGGAGACCTTCAGGTGTGTAGTCCAAACACAATGTCATCAGCATATGTGATATGATTAATAGCTTGCTCTCCTATTTTAGGACTTGCTAAAGAACTGGTATTCAAAAATTGCACCAAATTCTCTATGCAAAGATTAAACAGGAAAGGAGCTACAATACAACCCTGCCTAACCCCTCGCTCATAAGCACCACTGCCGATAAGTCTCCCTTCATGTTCAATTTTACTCTTAGGGTGGTATCCTCGTGCATACTCATTATTATCACCAAAAGTGGTCTAGGGCATCCCCAGGAATCCAACTTCCACCATAGCCGTTGTCGAGTAATTGTATCGAAGGCCTTAGAAAAATCAAGCCATGCCCCATATAATATAGGATCATTTCTTTCCCAGGAGTTATTTGATACAATTGAAATGATCAGGCCATTCAAAGAAGTTGACAAGCCTTTCTTAAAACCAGTCAGACATTTTGGAATTATTTTCTTTACCTTGAGCCATTCCTCCAGGGCTCTGAGCACTGCCCCGGCAAAGATCTTTCCATCTGCATCCAGAAGGGCGATCGGCGATAGTTGTAAGGATTTGCTGGATTGCACTTATTATAAATTGGTATAGTTATTGCTGACTTCCATGTGGGTGGAAACCTTTGCTTACTCAGTATTTCTTTGAAGAGCTTCACCAAAACCCCAGACCACAACTGTACATTTCCCTTTAATATTGCATTGGTAGACCATTGGGGCCTGGTGCCCTCGAGGCTGAGGATTTTTTTTATTAGATCTTCAATTAGGTCTTCATCAAAGGTCAGGTTCCTTCTTTCTAGTTTTATAAACTCATAACTCTCAGTATTGGCCTTTTTGTACATGTCACCAAAAAAAACCACAGACAGTTTCAGGTATGACATTACTGTGCATCTGAATTTATGAAGTCGTCATATTGTTAACTAGTGTCAAAAAGCAAAGAGAGCTATTGCCATTCAGAATTTTCAACATCATTTCAGCATCCTGTTGCTCTCGGAGGTGCCTGTTTGCACGTAGCCACTTCTCAGTGCTTATTGTGCAGCCTTTTTACCTCTGCAGTATAATAGAAAGATGCTATAGAGAGATCTTTACTAAGGTTTCCAATTCAGGCCCTCAGTGAGTTGTTCCGCTGACTGTTTTCTTCATCGAAAACATCTGAGGCATAGATTTCCCCTTGGGCGACTGCCGTGGAGGTTCAAGCTCCGACAGATATTCCACAAAAGTGAGGGGCGAGAATATTCTAAATCGCTCCTCATGAACTCCTGCAATTTGTTATTCAAACATGTTCTGTTGTGTTTGAATTTAATCACCCAATTTCAAGATTGGTTTACTAATAATTTTGTTGCAAAAACACCCTTACTTACATCTTGAGTTATGACTAGTCCAGCTGTAAGCATTTTATGGTCAGTGGAGCCCCAGATTACAGACCACAAAATCTGAGCATCTATCACAAAGGTTTCTTGACAAAAACAGATAATCTGTTTTTGAGCAAGAGGAACCACACAGTCAAGTAGGAGATGCACAGATCACCATCTATGCAACCATTCACCATCCGTAAATCCCTGCTTGTCACGAGACTCAACCACTTCTTACCATTTACGGTTGGTTCCTTATTCAAATGGACTACCTCCCACCTGGAAGTACTAATGCATTGTGAATTCAAGTCACCCCCTAAAATGACCTCACTGGAACCATGTTCAATTTCTATTCTTATCAACAGATCCAACAAGGATTCCAAGAGGTCTGATAGATTGGAAGAGGCGGGATTCCAGTGTAGATTCCAGTATATATTCACCACAGCATTCTCTTTGAAATCACTAGCACCCTTCAAAGTGGCAAGGAGGCCATTTATTGAGGTCATCAAACCTAGAAAATTTAAGGTTATTGCCGAACAAGCAGCTATAACTTGGCCACCAATAGGGCACCCGCAGCCCCCCTTTAGTCGCTAATTGATTAATCATCAGAAAACAATCTAAATGTAGTTTCCGAGTCAGCAAAGTTTCCTGGAATAAAATTAAATCATAGGTGCTAAACAAATGTACTCTCATTGCTCTTGTGGTAGAGGACCTGGAGCCCCGTGTATTCCAATCATGTCAGACTAAAGTTCATTTTCAGAGGCCCTTAGCTTCTAAACCACTTGTTCTATTATATCTGGTAACATCGACCACATTTTATTTTTTTATCTGCATAGAAACTAAACCCTCCTCTGTTGGTAATGGTTGAGGTACAATTTTCTCTCCCAGCAGCTAGGTAGATACGGTTTCATGCTTCTTGCCATCCAGGCCCTCTTTGGTCTTAGTTATTTTATTTTCATTGTTCTTAATTAGGGCAGATAATACTTCTAGACCGCTTCTTCCAAGGTCGTTCATTGCTGCCAGTAAGGCATCCGCAGCCTGATGAGATTTTAAACCAAGTTCCGCAATATGGGTACTTCCAGGATATGGGAATAGTACAAACTGCCCCGCCCTAACTCAAGTTCGTACAGCCTTTCTATCTCCCCTATGGCTCGACTCGGTACTGATCGATGAGCAAACATGGTGGTACCGCCTGATATCTGGGGAAAAATCCCGCTGGGCTGCTGCGACGGCCAAAATAATGGAAGCTGCCTTCAACAAAATCAATGCTGCAACCTAGGCGCCCCATTGGCCATTCACTTCCAGTGGCAAGGCTCCCAGCATCTGATGTCCGCGCCACAGAGAACATTGGAGACCACTAATGCACACGACACACTTTGATTTTGCCCCCAAATCTCTAGATGCTCCCCATATTCTCAGATCGCATCCTTGTAAAAATCTTTTCTTTGATTATACACAAGTAATAAAAAAAATAAAAAAAAAATAGTACATATTCAATGACTGATGATGTGAACAGATAAATCATTGGACTCTTCTTTAAAACAGACAAGATTCGACTGCGGTTTAAAGCCCTCTTATCTCCTCTCTGCCTCTGAATCCTAAACCAGAGTGTCGGCATAGCAAAAGCTTGGTTTGTTATCATCAAAAGAGATTTAGGAGGGAGTAAACACAGTCCTCCAACACTTTGAAGTCACTACAAATGACACAAGCCTCCTGTGTTTCTCCAATCATTGGATCATTGATCATTGTTACCTATTAAAACTATATTGTGATTTAAATTCTAAATTAAATAAATAAATATTTACCGTTGCAAACTAGCCTAATTCCTGGTTCATTGGGACGGGGGGGTATTTTGAGAAGGGTGTGATATGCGTGGTATATCGTTCAGAATATTGAACTTATAGATAAAAATAAATAAGGGTTTCATTTGCGCACCACATGCGATGCGAGATGAGCATTGTGAAGTAGTACTCTTCTTAGCCTTTACTATTACAGGATTCAAGGAGTTTTCTTGAGGCGATCTTACATTCCCACATTTTACTTTCAGGCAACTTGCGATGACATTACCTGGCCCATATACCTTATATTTCTTGCTTGAATAAAAAATTGGCTCCAATTTATTGAAGTTCAACAAAACTTCTGTTTGAGTTCCCAATGTGGTGGTTTTCACTTTACCACCACTGTTCTCGTTCTGCATCGATGACCTCACAAGCAGTGGTTCCATCATATTAAAGTCAGCTAACGCATCTGCACTTACTGTTACTTTTTTGCAGCTATTGAATATAGGTTCCCATTTCACAGACTATGTGTAGCCACCAGGCATGTTTTCAAGTGAGGACGCAGGGGCTCCGTTCTTTCTGGGGCTTTATTTGTTAATGACTCTGAGTATAATCTTTGAAGACCTAATCCAAGCGGACAAATCTCCTTTAATGTTGTTAACTGAGAACCAGTCTTGCAAAGGGAGCCATTTCTCTGCAAACTCAGATTTGGATTTAGGGGCGGAACTGATAGGCCATGGACAAATTTAGTTTTCAATTAGTTTTTTAGTTTTAGTTTTCAATTCGTTTTTTTTTGTGCCTTCCTTTAGCTAAGAGGTGGAAAACTGTGGCGTTTGAAGTGAAGAACTCACTGCCAGAACTTTGACTTGCAATGGTATGCACCTGAGCCATTGTCACTATTAGCGGAACTTTTATAATGCCCCTCCCATCCTCAATACAGTCTTTATTGGCAAGTTCCTCTTCTTGCTTAAATGCACCATCCAGCTCTGGTGCTCTTAAATCATCAACAAATGCTTCACTCCGCAGAGAGTATACAATCGACATTTCACAGGATGAAAGTTAGCATCAGTTGGACTTGAAAAAGGAATTAAACTTAAAGTTAGGATCGCTAGCAGGGTCAACAGCTAGATTGTTCGAAATGGCGGAACAAAGTAGAAGTAAAGCACCCGTTGGGTGCCCTTTCGAGACCATGAGATATGAGGGATGAGCAAAGTAAGCTGACAAGCAGAACTGGAGAAATGTTTGCTATCTCTACAAGCTCTGCCAAAGTGTAGATTGATGGCCACTCCCCGAGCTATATGAAGGAGACATAACAATCTCTCATGCAGTCTCTGAGCAGAATAACAGTAAAATGCTTACCAGAGAAGTACCTCCTCACAATCTGGCACACTGCTGATCACTGCTGACCACACTCGGCTGCCACACTCTGCGCCATGCTCCACGCAAGACGCTTGCTTATGGAGGCTGCTCAGGGTAGGGAAACTCCTCCTCTCCGCTACTGACACTGCAGAAACACTGCTACCTCCCCTGCCGACCACACTCGGATGCCGCATTCTGCACTGATCTCCACGCGGCAAGCTTGCTTATGGAGGCTGTACAAGGTAGGGTAGCTCCTCCCCTCCGCTACTGACAGTGCCGAAACACTGATACCCCCACTGCTGACCCAAATGTTTCCCATGAATATGCAAGAGCGACCAAGCAAAGCAAGGGAACATCGCCCTATCAAAGGGATTTGGGGGGTTCTCCCAAAAAGATGTTTAAAATAGTGGGTTACAATGGTGCATTTTTACAGAACAGTATGTGTGAAAAAACTGGTAAAAAGCGAAACAGCTTGCAATTGGTTAGGTAGGATAACACATGAAAATATCCCACACATGCCAAGTCATGAACAGTGCACAGAAGTTTTTTTTCAATTAATTTTCATTATATCTTTAGCCACAATATATGCATGTATAAAAATGTGTTTAATGCTGACTGTGCCAATATATATGTCCATGCTGGCTGCATCAATATATGCATGTTTTCCCACATAAGGCCATATTCATGATTACTTTGCCCATAACACCATTAATGATACTATTATATATGCCAGTATCCCTATGTAAGAATATACTCCTGTTGGCCATGCTAGTAAAGAATTCCATGCCACAGTAAGAAAACATGCCACAACTGGTGGCACCAATATATGCCGGGATGTCCACGTAAGAACTGCAATCATATTGGCTTTACCCTTGATGCCAGTAAAAGAATTGTACGCCATTGTGGGAAAAGACATCCATAGAGCATGCACCAATGCATCCACCCACACGTAAGAACACTCGTCATATTTGCTTTGCCCATTATGCCAGGAAAAGATGCCACGCCACAGTAAGAAAACATGTCCATACCGGCTGCAGCAATGCATACCAGTATGGTAATGGAAGAACACTCATCATGTTGGCTTACCCTTGATGCCAGTAAAAGAATGCAATACCACAGTAAGAAACATGTCTAGACTGGCTTTACCAATGTAGGCCAGTACCACCCCATAAGACCACTCATCACATTAGCGTTACCCTTGATGCTAGTAAAAATGCCATTCCACAGTAATAAAACATGTCCCAACCAGCTCCACTAATGTAGGCCAGTGTGGCTACGTAAGAACACACATTTTGGCTTTGATTGATTTTTGTATTTTTATTGCACACATCCAATGGAACCAAGCAGAAATCTGCATCTAGGCGCAGATTTTTTTTTCATTTTTTCCCAAAACAACTTAGAGTAGTGAAAGACAGAGAATTATTGGAACAAGTAGGTTTTTCATTTTTCTCAGAAAAGATTTTTTTAAAAGTCTTCCAGAGTTCAATAGTCAATGCCTTCCAAAGACAGTGCCCTTTTATTTTACCATTCATGCCAGTAAAACATGGCATGCCATTTTAAGAAAAAAAAGCAATGCTGGCTGCCCCAAATGCAGTACCTGCCCACACCACAGATTTGCATCTCCTTGTATGCCTTCATCAATACTCCACTTGTTCTCACCCTCACCTTATTGGCCTTCCCCTTTTCTTCACTTGTTCTCTCCTTTACAACCCTCCTCCATTCTTTATATGTCCTCTGCCCCTCCTTCTCAACCTGTCTCTCCTTCTCAACCCTCCTCCATTCTTCATTTTTCCCCTGCTTCTCCTTCTCAATCTCCCGCCATTCTTCACATACTCACGTTCTATTCCTTTAATCTCAGACTTCTTCTTTTCTGCCCAGGCTCTATGCCCCTCATTCCCATCCTCCCTTCATTCGTCATGTGTTCTCTGCCTCTGGTTACTTGTCTTTCCTTATTCTTCACATGTTCTTTGCCTCCCCTTCTCAAGCTTCTACCATTGTTCACAGGTCATTTCTTCATTGCTCACCTTTTCAGCCTACCTTAATTATTTCCATGTCCTCTGCCTCTCCTTCTCGGCCTTCCTCAAATCTTCCTGTGTTCCCTCCCTCTTCTTCGCAACCTTCCGCAATATTTCACCTGTTCTCTCACTCTCCGTGTTTGCCTTCCTCCATTCCTGACCTGTTCAATCCCTCTCCTGCACAACCTTCCACAATTCCTCACCTGTTCAATCCCTCTCCTTCGCAACCTTCTGCAATTCTTCGCTTGTTGTCTTCTTCTTCTCGGCCTTCCTCCATTCCTCACCTGTTCAATCCCTCTCCTTCGCAACCTTCTGATATTCTTCACCTGTTCTCTTCCACTGCTTCTCAGCCTTCTTTCGTTCCTCAGCTGTTCAATCCCTCTCCTTTGGCAACCTTTCCTAATGTTTCACTTGTTCTCTTCCTCTCCTTCTCGGCCTTCCTCCATGCTTCACCCGTTCTCTGCTTCTCCTTCTCAGCCTTCCTCCATTCTTCACCTGTTGTCTGCCTCTCCTTCTTGGCCTTCCTCTATTAGACACATGCTCTCTTTCTCTAATCCTCTACCTCTCAGCCTTCTTTCATTTTGCCCAGGCGCTATGCCCCTCTTCTCTTTCTCACTGTACACTACCGGCACTTAAATATGCCCCAAGTATTTATGACATAACAATGGCTCCATACAGTTCTCCCTGTGAAATGCTGCCTCTCCTGCCTGCTGGCCTTTACCAGGTCCTCATGAAAGTATCTACAATAGGCCTTGTTCAACTTAGACTTCCTCAAATAGTTCCTTTGAAACATGCATTCAATGTTTAAGAGCCTGCATTTACCTGCTGTTCTTGGCTTCCTAGGAGAAGGAAGCAACGCACGCAGAAAACAAAACAGGCACATACACAGGGACGTCATTTAGGGGTCACCAGAGGTCGCAACTTTATTTTTGTTTTGGTTATGCAAGCTCCTGGGCTGTGGCCAGCAACATGTGGCTCTTTATTTCTGGAATGGCTGGCTTTCTTGTTCAGGCCACTTTCAAAAAAGAAAATAAATAAGAACAGGAGTGCCACAAATCTAAATCTTTCAGCACTGACCCTAAATAAGAAAGAATAGGAATATCAAATAATGTGTCTTTCTGGAATTCTATACAATAATTGCTAGACTCATTAAAGGTTTATTCCAGGCACACTTCAGGGGGTGAGTCACTTATTTAGTCTGTTCTTAAATGCCTGAACTCCAACACAGGTTGGGTGATTTTGTGTGTATATTTTTTCTATATAAAGCGCTTAAGCGTAAGTGCTATATAATAACACATCATTATCATTTGGTCATGGACGTCTGCTTGCATTCACAGTAATTTGGTAATATGGGCCTATACACGCTGATCTTAACGATACATATGGCTATCCATTCTTGTATGAAATATACATCACATTATAGTGATATCGTAACCATGTTTTCCGTAGTGTACAATGCTATGTGATGCCACTCCCTGTTTTGTCAACAGGTGAAAGGTTGTGTTCCATCGCTTCACGCAATATCACTTTGGGGTGGGGTCAAATGACATCACTTCCTGTGATGTCATCAGGAGTCAAGGGTCGTGTGATGTCACTTCCGCTACCCCTGGTATTTTGGTGAAATGACGTCCCTGCACATACACGTTGCAGAAACCTAAATCCCCCACCCAGACGCCTGCCGGTGAGAAGATGAATGATTACTTTAATGAATTCAAACGAGGCTGCCTTTATTAAAACGACATCTCCCTGAGTCCATCAGGGCCATCATCCACAACTGTCATTTCCTATGAGAGTGCATGTGCCTTGTTGCACATATGCATCCTAAATAAACCCCCAATTATTTTCTGTATGCTGTCGGTCATCCCGGCTGACGTGGGCTGCCTTTTCCTGGACAGCCTTCATTGTGACTTACACTCACACTGGACTTTTGTCAGAGAATGTAGGTTTTCCTGACTCTGAGCCATTCGAAGTGGCACATTTTCCTTCGGCGCCATGAACGCTCGGCTAATCCCTAGCCTCTAGGCACCCAAGAAGCACGTGCCATGCCTGTGGTCCAAGTAATTGCACTGTCTATCCAGGGTGGGGGGCGTGGAGTCTGGGCGGCGTGCCGGTGGAGCATGTGCAAGGCACAGGCACGGAGGGGCTTCCGGCCCTGCGCAGAAGCTGTTAATGAGCTCGGCCCGAATGCTCGCTGTCACTGTGCATCCCATCAGGGCAATGGGCGAAATAGAAAGGAAATTAAAAGCCCCCCACGGCAATGGATCCCATTTCAGTCATTAGCTACAGAGGAGTGACAGAGACCGTTCAGGAGAACAGGCCCCCGTGCGGAACCTCTGGTCCCCCCGGGGCTGCACCGCTAATGCTGCTTAATGCCCCACTTCTTTCGGATTCTCTCAAAGCCCCAGCACTTTGGTTCATTTGAGGGGGCAACGTAACATTAACAAGGGCATTGAAATCATAACCGTGACCACAGCCATCATGCCTACAAAGAGTTCGTTCCAAGATGAAGGTTTTATATGTTATACAAATGTATAGCGTAGTGTCCTGTTATCCTGTCCCATTTCTATGTCTGTCAACCCTGGGACAAGGGATGGCTCACGTGACAGGAAGAGGCACGGGGGCAGCACGAGAGAAAGAACAAGGAAAGGTGTTAATCCCCCAGCTCCGTGTTGGTGTTATTATTGCGGTGGCTCACAAGTTTCATTGAAGTGTACCTGCCCCGTACACATAACATATATGCACACATAAATGCCCCCAATGTATGCACAGACTACGAATCAGTGGAAATAAATGCACTTGTGCAATTTTTGGGGGGCATTCAAGATTAAGTACAATAATGGAGTAGTGGGTGGCTTTTCAAACCTTTAGCCACTCTGGTTTATAGGGTTGGCTCGAAATGGTGGAAATCAATGTTGAAGCGATTGCCATTCCACCATGAACCATACTGACTGGCAGCCAGTCCGAAAAATTGTTCATTTGACGTTATTCCTCCTTCCATTCTATTTCATTCGTAAAAAATGTTAATCGTATTACATCGTATTAAACGTATCAGGTAATAATGTCCCCATACATAATGTCGCTGGGAAAAAGCCATTGACGACAATATATATGGTGACTATATGTATGGGGACGGGTTGCGGGGGTTGGTGTGGGGTGTCCCCCACATGTTCAATGTAATTATATATCTCCTCCAAAAACGGTGACATATTTGTCAGGAGGCATTATTACATGGAACCGTATTAAATGTAAATTACCACACATTTCAGCAGTCATACCATCATACCATCATCCATATAATAACCCATATAATAAGAGCGTTGTCTGATATGACCATCGCACGAAAACCTCACAATGTTTACCACTTAGAGGCTGAGCTACAGGAACTAAGCACCTGTGCAAGTGCAGTTGTGTACAGTTTTAGCACCAGGGCAAAAGTTGACTCTGTACTAAAAAAAGATAGGGCCTGATTCACAGAACATTTTCCTATCAGATTGCAACATTATACAATGCATTTGTGAATCAGGCCCATAGCCTTTGAAGGTATTTTTGAACCAGGGCAAATTTTCCTGGTGCACAAATACCTTGAAAGGATATGTTTTTTGCACAAGGGCAATTTTTTTCCTAGCAAAAATGCATGGACACAGCTGCAATGTGTTATTTAAGCAGATCGTCGAATCTATTGCGCAATACAACTTTTTAGTATGCAAATGTCTTCATAAGAAACAATGAGAACAAGTTGTAAATAGGTCACCATCATTTCAAATGCGGCCATTAAAATCCTTTTGAAAAAGAACATTTGAAAAAAATGTGTTCACAAGTAGATCCAATTAAATATTGCATGTCGGTAGCTGAGTAGCAGAATATGAGAGCTGTGTGATAGCAATAGGCATTAATCGAGCAAGGCACATGACTCTTAATTACCTTGCATTAAGTGGTGAAAGGAATGTTGAGCTGTGCAGTGCAGAATATTTACACCGGAGAAGGTACAGATGCAAGATCGGTGGGTTCTCCACAGTGAGGAGTTTGCCTTAAAACCTTGTCTTTCGAAGACCCACATGAGGTTCAATGAAGAGCACCTGTGTCTCTGGCAGCGGTAATATGTTAAGAAGAAATGTACCGTAGTGTTTAGTGTCTGAGGGGACTTTCTAACATCAGAGTGATTACTCTCCCCTTCCATCAAATGATGACCTGATCACACCAGCGTCAAAAGTTCACCAAAAAGGTGTTCACTGTCGTTGCTATACAATAATCCACGAGATTTCTGCTACTCTCGTGCAAAGGCTTCCACGTAACGACCCACATAATAGCGGGTAGTGACCTAGTGTTTATGTTGGTTTGGTCTCATTTTAGCTTACTTGATACTTCCTATTGCTATTATTTTGTCAATTTCTTCAAATTTTGTTACTGTATGTTTTCTTCCTTTTAGTTGTGAGTGTGCTTTGTTTTTCTGTTTCATCTTGATGTTACGGGAGATCATTAAAACAATCTCCTCACTTCAATGCCCTTACTTTTCTCTTGGCACAGTGCCAATCACTGGTGCACCCCCCTTTTGCTGGAGTTCATTTTGTTTTCTTTTTTCGTCTATAGACCCACACATTGCCAAGACCCCCCTTTCCTCTTCTTCATGGATCACACTACTCTTAATGGTGCTTCTTTTCAGCAGCGGGTAATTGCTCAGAACTTCAAATCACTTTCCCCAGCAGCTGAATTACATCCTTGCTAAAGGTAGAAAGGCAACTTTATTGACTGAAGGTGTCTCTGTAGACATGGAGATAGAAAGAAGACACTACGGTTGCTTTCAGTACAACAAGCGTTTATGAATGAATTCCAGCAAATTTATTTTTGGGAAAGTATTATTGAGATCCTTTCAAAGGATTAACTATTCATTTTAAAGTGAACAATTGACATATTTCTGGACAGCCAGGTGCGTGGATTCCCTGACCAGTATACCATGTGTACCGAGAGACCCCGGCCGGCCCATAGAGCCGGGGTTTGCTCTTCAGTACTTTAAGATGAGATAGCTGCACCTTGAGATGGATGGGGGTGCAGATTCTCTTACTCCAACACCAATCAATAAGGACAACTCAATGGTTTGGCAAAGGGGAGTCCGTTTAATGACAAGTACAAAAAAACAGGGAAACATGGAAATCGACAGTGGTACGACAGCCCGTCTCGCTTCAACTCCCTCGGACCTCATACACAACATAACCTTTATACCAAACATGTGTCATAATCTGATGTGTAACACTCAAAAGTTAACATGCAATTCTATTGGTTGAAAAAAGGTAACTTTAATATAGGTGCTATATCTGTATATGGTAACGGAGTGCGGGGATTGGGTAAATACTGTCAGGTGGGCATCTAAGCCCGTCCTTCAAAAATGACTACTGTAGACGTCACTAAAAGTACTAAAAGTACGATGTCTCATTGGTTGTACTAACTATAGGACCCTAGATTATTTGGTCCATTGTGATTGGGTTGGCATCAACCCCATGCATAAATCTACTCTTTGCTTAGCAGCACGCAGAAATGGTCAAGCAGGTGCAGGGTGTCCCCCAATTCACCCTACCTTCCTTCAATCAATCATCACTTTTTGGGCTATGTGTCAATTAGTTCACTGTGGTTGGTCTTGCATCTTCTTGTCTAGAAAAAGTTCTGATATCTCTGTCTGGGTGGGTGCCAAGCGTAGGTGTGAAACTGTGCCTTGGCTCACTTGGCTGGTCACGTGCTAGTGCACCATGGATTTACCTTGTTTCTTTCAATTTGTGCATTTGATTTTCATTTCATCCTGCCACCTGCCTATGTCTTCTTATCTTGTTCCTTCAGTGGCAGGATATTCTGTTCTTAGCTTCAATTAGACGTAGCTACTGTTCATAGCTTCTATTGTATATGGCCTTGGCTTCCCTGGCACAAGCTGCCTCTGCCGAGTTTCAATTCAGCCTTTTTCCTCGTGTTACTAGAATAAGAAACTTCTTGCGTTTGACCTACAATTACGTGGGTTAGTTCTGCTTTTCATTCAAAGTGGATTCGCACTCGTATAATATGCTTCATTTTGAGGTAGATTGTGTACAATGGCACGTGCCGCTCTATTCTTCTACTTAGCATAGCAAACCGCACCGTTATCTTAGCTTTCTTGCGGTTACAAGCATATGTACAGACGTTAACTGGTTGAATATCTTCATTCTTCTTTCAGTTTAAGCACCCTTGTATTTCTACATGTTCTCTGCCTTTTGTCACAATGTATCTTTATACATGATGTTTCGTCTTCTTTGTGTCATCTTTGGGTCGTCATCTCTTCTATGGGTGCGTTAGTTCAGACCCTCATGACGTCACCATTCGTCTATCATTAAGGTCTTTTTGTGTTCTTACTGCACAGTACTTCAACAATCTTCATTTCGTTTCATTTGCTGGTAGGGTTTTCTTAATGGGTACCTTACTGCCCATGGTTGTCTGGTTATTGGTACTTCAATAGGTGTCATTCGTCTAATAGATACTGGGCAGAGCCCCACTGCGTCTCTCTGCTGGTTTATCTGCTCATCATACGGCAAATATCTAGGTGTGAATGTTCCTGGTACTTCAAAATGGGTGACTGGAGTGCAAGCTATATTTGGGACCTCCTCTATACATGGGTTAAATCTGCTTGTGCACAGCTGTTCATTTTGACTTCAGACATACATTTAGAATCGAAACAAAAATTCAGGAGGTGGTGTTGGAGGTGTAAGATATATTTTCTCGCAAATGTTTGCAATTGTGCTTAATTGCTGGTATATTGCTGTGCAATGAAGCTAAATACTGCCTTCTAGTTGAACTCACAGCATGTCTAATCATGAAGCTTGAAGGGTATATCTGCAGTAAAATAAAGGAAAAACACAAACGTATTGAATTTAGAGCAGCCCCTATCAATGATGGTAGGCCATGATAGGGCATGTTGCCAATATGCAATTGAATGCTTATTGGTAACTTCTCGCATAGAATTCCCCCAGTCATTGGTATCTTCAGAATTTGCACGCAGGTGGAGAATGTTACTCATGAGAAGTTGTAATAGTCAACAGGGACCAATTTTCATGTACATGTATTAGATACAAGACGATCCAGGGTATAAACACTTTTATTTGCGCACTCATGCAGAGTGAACAGATGATGAGTTTAGTATCAGGTAAGGATATTCATTGGCACATACCTCCTGGTGTGGGGGCATGAGAAAGTTCTCAATAATGAAGCATGTTGCAATGTTAGAACTAGGCCTAGGTGAACGAGTTTGATGATAGCACGAACCACTCACATTTGGGCCAGTTCAAAGTGCTGGGAACTTTTACATTTTCCCCAAACACCATCCATAAATGCTTGTGATTTGAATGGCTGCATGCATTTCTAAATCAATGATCCAAATGCCTCGGCCCCATTCTTTCCTCTTCAGACCAGTCGACCAGTTGGCCTTCAATCTGCTAATTAGTATTCCGAAATTTGGTTGCATCTGTCATGGTCCAACATCAATGCCTGTTCTCTTGGGTGTTGTCCTCTAAATGTGTCTTGAGTGTTACAAAATGTTTGGTGTCAAGAGGGTTATTGCCTGCTTGATGAAGAGTAGTTTAGAAAATGGGTAGCACCCCCACATTGGTTTCCCTTCACATTCAATGTGTGATCTTGCTAGATTAGGAAATCTGTAGCTGTTAGGTAGAGCTTCATGTTCTGGATGCTCAGCCTTCTGTGGATTATGACTTCTAAAGAGTTTCCAGTTGTATCCTCACCTTCTAACCTATCAAGATCAGCATTTAACTAATTTCCTGGAGAAATATGACTGGAAAAGGCAGCACGATCAATCTCAAGTGAGCAATTATCAGTGACAGCGACACCAACTTAAACACTGCATTTGACCACATTGATGAGAAAAGAAGCCTTTTCTAAAAGTCTGTCCGCTTCTCTAATAATCTCCACAGCTCATCATTCATCTTCACCATATGCTTTAAGCACCATTGAAGAATAATCCCAAGAAAGGAAAGTGGTGTGTGTATTTTGACTGTTCCTGGTCCATGCCCCCTGCCCATCAGGAGATCCACCAGCGGAAATAGTGTAAATAATTCTGAAGACAGTCACACCAACAAATTGTGTAGAAGCATGTAGTTAAGCAAAGAAAGAGTCACATATAATGTAATGTGGAGTCATGTACAGCATTCCTTTCAGTCATTTGTGTGGCCTATTACTGATAGGTCCTGTAAGAGGCAGTGGTTAAACTTAGGGGGGGCAAGAGGGAGAGGAAGGATGTGAAACCTGATGTAACAGAGTAGCACTGGGTCATATATATAAACAAGTGGGCGCCATGTTTTGATAGACCCAAAATAAACATATATAAAGAAGATATATATTTCAAAACCACAGCATAGTAAATAATGCAGATGAATACATCACTACTACCTACTTAAGACAGTAATTCTGTCCTTATCCCCCACTGTTGCCATAGGGGTAAGAGACAATACAAGCTAAAAGCAGGACAGTTTCACTAACAAAAATGTTGAAACCACAAAATGCACATCCAAGAGACATGAAACACATATGCAGTCACCATGAAGAAAACACACTAGGTCAAATATGCACTTATGCATGAAGAATATTAACTGCATCAATTTATACATGAAGAGCATAGCATAAGTAATATATATGCTGAATGCAACACTAATTCCACGCAAGTACAGCTCACTAACAAAGAAATGCTATAGTAATGTGCAGCCATCTTTTCCTAATTGGAAGTTGCAGCAAGCCTTTTAGATACATAAAAGCTTCAAGACTTTTAGAGCGCACAGAATGCTAAAATGACAGAAAAAGCAGATCCGGCAGAGCTCAGATAGTAACTCGAAGACTCAGTGAAGGTCATGAAAAACCTATGGAGGATATGCACGCTGCAGGGAAGGCACCAAATAAGGATTCCAAGGACTCAAGAAGTATATTCCCATATTAATAAAAGTCTGGAATAAGCACAACCAACCAAAGTGAGCCAGCTGCACAGACTCTGGCAGTAAAATATAATGCAAAATAAGAATTAAATAACAGTACAAATCTCGACACTGCCTTGCAGAAGGATTTTAGAACTGAACTTGGCACGAATTAAGCTAAAAGATCGGGGGGGCAATTGAACCAATCAGAGCACAGTGAGACAATGGTCTAGTGTATTCAGAATTGAGTGCCGGGCAATGGCTCATGTTATTTTGAAGCAAAACAGAATCTAGTTAAAACTTGTATTTTGCAGCTATTCTGCTGTTCAGCGCATGGTGATGTAATTGAGGGGAGGGAGATTGTAAGACTGTAATTTCAGAAGTGGAGAGAGTGGGTTTTGATTTCAAGAAATGTATTTGCCCAATAAGGGGAGGACAATGCATTTTACCCCTAAGGGTTTGCTAAAGCCTCAGCAATCAGCTTGTTTGACCTGCCCCAGAATTAACTAATTAGGATTATGCTAATAACCACATCATTGGACAGGGATTCTTGAAATGCTTCTCCCATCTGAAGGGGGTTAAATAAAGGTATTTGTTTCCTGCACAGTGTCTGCTTTTCCATGGAGTATTTATTATCAGGTTAGGTCTGCAAATTAGTCATTTTTACACTGAGGTGTTGATGTGTGCCTCTGGGAAGAATATATTATCTTTGTGCTACTAAAAGTCTCAGAGATTTGGGGGGGGAGAGTAGGATTTGCATTGCCATAGGGGAGCATCACGTGTTATTCTCTATGGTTTCTTGCTGACGAGCAACACCTTGCAATCATGGGTGGTTGTGTGGAGGGCTGTACTTTAGTTGGATGATCAGCGAGGTACTGATGTTGTTGGGTGTGAGCTTAGAGGTGGTGCTGTTCAAGTGGGCGGGCCACTGCTACGTGTGTATTAGCTGGTCAGTTTGTGCAGTGTAAACAGAAAGACGAAGGCTGAGTGGGTTAGTGAGGGAGTGGTTGGTTATTGAAATCCATGGCCATGGATACTTGCTCACATGTACCCATTTTCAAGAAGCATTCTTAAAAAGACAGTCTCTTGCTTTTGTGACAATCAGTGATCACTAGTACCAAAAAGGCAATGTCTTATTTATGTGATAATATTGAACTGAATCAGTATTTGAATAATCAGTACCAGAATGTCAGAATGGGTTGTATTGCTTATTTTTCTTTACCACAAAAAAAGAGATCTTCTATAGTTTTTAATAAACAGTAACAAAGCAGGATCTTCTTGCCTATTTCACAAAGATTAATGTCTGATCATTTTTAAAATCTGCATTGACAATGGATCAGAGTGGCATGGTGGAATCCTGTTGAGGAAATGTCCAGGTTAAGGGGTGTTATCCTGGCCATGTGATAGTGTCTACGACCATGGTCCCATAGAAAAAGCAGTACGGAAAATGTTTTTTCTTGCAAATTTCTCAATTATTTAAGCTCCTGTTTATTTTAAGTTGGTTTGCCCTTGGTTTTGAGTGGTAGACCAGCATGTTACCCTGAGCACCTGGTTATGTCTATTGTCATTTTCCATTCGCCGACATGGGGTGTCTGTCATTCCCGTTCTTTAAATCAGCCCTGAGCTTACATGGGGATGTCATATTGGCATTGTTTACAGAGTTTCCTTAGGTGGTCCTACGGGCTACGTCATCTGGGTAGAGTGTTACATGGACTAATGGCCAAAACAGCAAAGGAAAGGCAGATGTAAGATTGCGTTTGAAATGCTTACAACCTAAATTTACAAATACTTGAGATTTCCATTTCTTTTTAAATGAAGAGTTGGACAAAATTACAAAATATTGAGGTAGTACATTTCATCCAGGAACATTGTCTAGAGGCAATGGAGAGGCCAGATGACTGATGTAATGTTTTTCAGCTGCAGTTAGTTAAGGAAGCCTGCCTTCGTCATAGCTAGGCTATTAGGGATGAGTAGTGGAAATGAAAAAGGCTTCTCTTTCACTGATATGCATGAATCTGACAGTTCGGGGATTGAAAAGTGTTAACACTACAGACAATACACAACCACAAGTAAAGCAAACAGCAAGATTTGAAAACCTATAGGTGATGACAAAATACTTCTAGTAAAAAAATAACCGCAATACTTCAGATGTTCAATACTCTATACCCCAATAAATTCTCACAAGGCAATATTCTTTAGGAGAATTGTTCCCCAAGTTCATTATTTCACATGTCCAACCTAAATCGCCTTCTGAAACCAGGGAGATCTCTTAAAACATGTTCTTCTCCAGCTGCTCCAATAATATTTCTCTGGTTTTCCTGTCCGTCTCTGTCTCACCATGCTCTGGCACGCTGGATGTCAACTCTCAACATGCAACAAGTTACTCTCAGTTTCTTTATCAACAATGAGTGTGAACCTGTACTTCAAATCCCTGCATTCCACAGTCTTCCTGTCAGTCTCTGTCTCATTGTACTCTTTGAGGCTGGGCTCCAACTACCAACATGCACTGTGTCTTCTTTCAGAGTATTTATCATTTTGGCTGGGAACTTCAATTCTCAGCATTCTCTTTTCAATGTAGTCGGGCAGGTTGAAATAGATCTCCCAATGTGCATCCACTTTGCTTTCAGTCACTTTGTCAGTTATGACTGAGAATTTAACAACCTGTTCTACCATTCGTCTATTCTCCTTCTAATTGCACTTTAGAAACTGTTTCTCCGATGCCAATCATCGGCTCTTAGCCATATCTCCACTTGCTCGATATATAGCAAGAATAATATCTTCTTATTTCTTGGAGCAGCTCTCCTTCTCTCATCCACCCTTCTTTGTGCTTCTGAAACTGTCCCTCCAAGTCACAGTTTGTTCAATTCCTCAGACATGCTTTCCACCTTGTCTCTGGAGGATAGCTCAGGGGCAACGTGCTTGCCTTAAAAACAAGACAACACGGAGCAACACAGGTTTGATCCCAAGGTCAACGCTTGGAAACCTCTGGGTATTAAGCATGTTATAAATAACCTATCATATCACCTTATCGCCCTTATAGAGCCTTTGCCCTCTTTGTCCCAGTCAGCACTTCTTTACTGCACTAACCTCTCCAGGGATCTTGCCATAGCTGGTTGCGGAGAACTCCTCTTGCTTCTCTGTCTTCAACTGCTGGTCACAGTATTCCCTGTCTTCTGTTTTCCACCAGCTGGCTGCTTGCTCGCCTCTGCCTTCAAGCCCCAACTTGCTCAGGTGGCTCCACTGGCTCAGATTGTCTGGTGCTTTCTATTTCATTTTGCCTGTGGTGGTCCTCATAGACACCATCTTCTCTCTCAGAGATAATTGTTCACCTCAGTTTTATTAATTTGGTCCGTGTCTGCAAGATCACAGTATGCCCATGTCATACACCAAAGGGCCTATGGATCAGAAGTATTTTTTCTCTGACCATGGCCACCTAATGAATTTCATTGAAATGTGGGCCAAAAATAAATTAGGAGAGATCTGAGAGGTTCCTTTGGGAAGGAGAAAGATGTCATGAGCAAAATGCCAACTGGGCCGCATCAAGGATGTTTTTCTCCTGACAATGTGAAATGGCCAAGTGGAATTGTGTCAGATCTCCAACACCGAGGTCATGAGCAGCAAAAATGAGATCAGCTTTGCAACAGACTGCCGAGAGATGACAGTGCAAAACAGGGTTCAGTTCCGATGGATTGTTGTCATGCTGTTTGTGGAGCAGTTTGGTACAAAAATCCTGGTATCGCTTGAGTTTCCATGCCAACATCTACTCCAAGTGGATAATCCTTCTGAATCACCACCAAATGTGCATTCGCACATGGTGGTGATAGCTAATGGCAGTTGCCATGTAAACACGTTATGGCTGCTATTACTATAGATCCCTACAGACTCCACCCGCCCTTATCACATGTAAAGGTTATGCAGAATCCGTAAGGACCCGCACCTCTCCTCCCATATGAACACTGTAATGCAGGCGGGGCATGTTACTTACATAGAGCAGATTTCCTGCTCTTTGTCACCCTCTATGACAGGAATTATATTTAAAATGGCCCAGCAGTGAAAAAATACGCTGAGCGTTTGCCTCTGTGGTCTTTCTTGTATCTGCGTCATTTACCATCCCAACAAACATGGAGCCCACAGTCATTTAGCATCCCAATGAGCATGGGCCCCTCAGTCATTTAGCATCCCAATGAGCATGGGCCCCTCAGCCATTTAGCATCCCAATGAGCTTGGGCCCCTCAGTCATTTAGCATCCCAATGTACATGGGACCCTCAGTCATTTAGCATCCAAATGAGCATGGGCCCCTCAGTCATTTAGCATCCCAATGAACTTGGGCCCCTCAGTCATTTAGCATCCCAATGGGCATGGGAACCTCAGTCATTTAGCATCCCAATGGGCATGGGACCCCCAGTCATTTAGCATCCCAAGAAACATGGATCCCACAGTCATTTAGTATCCCAATGAGCATGGGCCCCTCAGTCATTTAGCATCCCAATGTACATGGGGCCCTCAGTCATTTAGCATCCCAATGTACATGGGGCCCTCAGTCATTTAGCATCCCAATGTACATGGGCCCCTCAGTCATTTAACATCCCAATGTACACGGTCTCCTCAGTCATTTAGCATCCCAATGAGCATGGGGCCCTCAGTCATTTAGCATCCCAATGTACATGGGGCCCTCAGTCATTTAGCATCCCAATGAACATGGGGCCCTCAGTCATTTAGCATCCCAATGTACATGGGGCCCTCAGTCATTTAGCATCCCAATGAACATGGGGCCCTCAGTCATTTAGCATCCCAATGTACATGGGACCCTCAGTCATTTAGCATCCCAATGAACATGGGGCCTCAGTCATTTGGCATCCCAATGAGCATGGGGCCCTCAGTGCTCTCCAAAGTAGCGATCATCCATCAGAAGATCCAGAAGTCATGCAAATATTTAATGCTACCTTTATGACCCACCATATGGAAGAGGCTAGAAAATCCCGTCAATTTCCTGAATCCCAAAACCCCAAATATCTGCCATCTAAGCATCATAAAATTATAAAGTCCTGAATAAACACATACCACAGGCTAATGATGAGGCCCATTTTCACCACATATCGGTAAAACGTAAATTTTTCTCATATCCCAAAAATGAAAGTATCCCCAATTACTCAGTTCATATAGATCCACAGCTCTGGCAAATTCACATGCCACACTTGTGGTTCCATTCCCGTGTCTTCTGTCAGTCTTTCCCATTCTGTGTCTGCTGCACACACACCAAACAGGTGTAATGTTACAATGAAACTGAACTGATAATGCCCAAAGACAATCCTATGTAATATCTATCCCAGACTCAAGTTCACACCTTGCTCTGATGATATCCTTGAGTTTAGAATCACAAGAATGGGATCCAAGGAAATGGTTGCCTCTTTTAGGGAGGAGTAATGGGCATCAATCTGCTCCTAGATTCTCCTCATGTGGTAGCTTCCACCTGCGACTCAGAGAGGCTTGAGATGTAAACATAATGACGAGTTTATCTATAACACCACTACAGATGGTTGTGACTAACAGGGCACTTTCCAAAGGACATACAATCTTTATGTCTCTTATTGCATTATTCATGTTTATACTAACTATGCGTGAACTAAAAGGCAAGGGGCTTCTCTACAAACGTAATGCAGTATTATACACATATTAATATGGCAATACAACGTGTCAAGGTAAAAACCATTGATCAATTCAGCCAACACATAGCTCTATTTGTTTTAATGGAGCTTAATATTTTGAGTGCCTAAGCCTCTGACCCCCACTCCTCCCCCCGCCACCATCAGGATAAAGACTGCTGGGGCAGAACATTACTTTCCCAGTATGCCCTAGACTAAGGGGGGTAAGGGAGTGCAGAACTTACTTCTACTCCAACCCCCAAACTAGAATGTTGATCTATCTACACCCTAGGGACAAAATCGAGCTGGTTGACAAACAGGAGCAAAGAAGCTGCCAAACATTGTGCAGTATGAAAGACATGTGTTGGGGTGTATGGTGAGAGCACCTCATTGGGTAATCTTGCATTTTTTCTCTGATGATAGCTATATTGGTTACACAAGTATGTGCAACTTGTGCACCACTAAAACGATTTGGGTTTAGCAGCAGACCTCGTGGTTTCTTAAAATGCATTGGTTTAAACACCTATACGCATATTTTAACAAAGGCATGTGCCTCTATTGGGGGCAATTGCATAGAACTTTAGGAATTGGAATTTGGTAAAAGCTTGAATAATATTTTCTGGGTACTTCTCTCCTCTTCAGTGGACATGTTAACAGGTCATTTTACGGCTAAATCGGTGCAAGCATATGGACCTGTCTCGGTCTAAGAGCAATGAGGATTCTGAGCATATGAGGCGCTCACCACAAATTAAAAAAACAAACTGGGCTTGTTCACTGTAAATCACAGCTGTGACATCCTTGAATAAAGCCTCGATGGCTGACCAAGAACTGAATAAATCATATGGACCCTAAATCCTGCAGCTGTTTCATGCTCACTTTCTAATCCAATCAGCGTTGTTATAATAAACTAGCAGCTTACCCGGAGGCAGATACATCCGAAGGGCGGCGGCCAATAAGATTCAGCCCAGGGTTTCACATTGTGTCTGTATGAAGGAAGTGCAGGCAATATATATCCACAGATGTAACCTCTCTCTTCTGCCGTGATCGATCCTCGTTTTTTCAGGTTCGGCAACTGTTGCACTTTTGTAAATAAGTGTTTTCTTATGGCCTTCCAAAATTAATTATCTGACTTTACAATGCATAGCATTACATGATGTCTTCACTGTGCCTTTGTTATCTGACTTTACATTGCATAGCATTACATGATGTCTTCACTGTGCCTTTGTTATCTGACTTTACATTGCATAGCATTACATGATGTCTTCACTGTGCCTTTGTTATCTGAATTTACATTGCATAGCATTACATGATGTCTTCACTGTGCCTTTGTTATCTGACTTTACATTGCATAGCATTACATGATATCTTCACTGTGCCTTTCTTATCTGACTTTACATTGCATAGCATTACATGATATCTTCACTGTGCCTTTCTTATCTGACTTTACATTGCATAGCATTACTTGCTGATCAAGGGTGAATTTTTTGGTTTGAACAATTACATGAAGAAGCTATTCTAAAGCCTATTGTGGAAGTTATGTACTATACAACATACAATCAGTTGTACAGTATCCTACATGTTACAAGAGACAAGTAGAGTATTCAAGGAAAAGAGAAAGTGACAGAGAGAAAGTGAGAGAATGTGGCAGTGAGAAAAGAAGGAAGGAGGAGACAGACAATTCAGAGGGATAGGGAGAGAAACCTAAAGTAGGCGGGGATGCAAGAGACCCTGAGAGAAGAAGGACAAGGACAGAGAGCGTGAGAGGAGTAAACCGGATGAAGAGAAGGACAAAGCAAGAAAGAGACAGGGAGACATAGTGATAGAGAGATAGCCAAATATAGCAAGACAGAGAAAGAGAGAAAGAAAAAAAGAGAGCGAGTGTGCGGGATGAGCTAATAAGCTGCATGACTGCTATGCTGCCACACAGCAGGTGGCCTAAAGCATTAGGCCTGCTATGCATTACAGAGCGATACAGTACACATCATCAGCGGCTGCATGACACGATGCACCCTTTGCCTGATGGGTAACCGGTTATCTCGTTGGGTGACCTCTGCTTGATTTATTTCTGTTTTGTGACACAGATATGCCCAATGTGTCGGGCTGCTAGATGGAAACCCTGCTGCCAAGGCGCAAGGTTTTGCACAGTGATGCATGGGGATGTGTAAGAGCTCACCCGCGCTGTTGCAAGCTTCACTTGCATGACGGTGCCTTGGCAAGTGGATATGACCTGGCGTTCTGAATGTGAAACAGCCAGAGAGCTGGGTTCGAATACCACCTCTGCCAAAGCCTTTTTGGAACAAGCTTTTTTATTTTTTACTTTGTTTATTACAGAACTACAAAAACAAAATATGCAGAGTTGTGTCATAGGCATTGAGTATGCAGCAACCCTCACTGCTTGCATGGCTAAGGGCAAGAACAAAGGGTTAGAGTTCGCGTTCCACGTTAATCACCATGTTTCAAACCCCCTTGACTTCCAAAGTCGATCTTATGTCATTTCGTTTCTTATTTAACCTCAATCGGCAAACAATAGAAACAGGAAGCGACATGAGATACGTGCAGTGGTCGAAGGGAGCGGTGCTCCTATACTTTTTTAAATTACCTTGTACAGCTCCTATACTTTTATTTTAAAAAGAAACCGTTCCGGAATGGTTTTCTTTTAAAATAAAAGTGTAGGAAGAAGTTGAAACCTTCACGTTCAGTGCACTGCACTGAACGTTCCCTTAAACATCAGGTCCGAGTGTTTGGGGGGATGTATTGTGCGTGGGAGGGGTTGTGGCAATGTGGATTGTGGAGAGCAGGGGCAGGCCAGCAGGGAACTTAGCTCCACTACTTCTTTTCATACACTTCGACCACTGGATACGCGTCTTATTATTATTGTGTCACACCGAATTTCTTTGAGTGCTCATGCTGCCTTCCTCTTGCTCCACTCCCCTGCACTAGTAGCTCACACCTGAAAAAGGTGCAAGGAGCAAACAGAGGAGGTATTAAGCCCTCTGCAGAAGGTCAACATTGCTACCAAAACAGTCACCAAAACCCACAATTCAAAGGTACAGTAATAAAGGTAATAATACAGAAAAGGCAGCCCAAAGTGCAGTTCACATTTCAATACAGATTTCACAATAAAGAGGCACCATTACAATGATTATTTTACCAAAAAGTCAAAAATGCTAAAAATGACACTGGTTGTCAAACGGTTCTGAACCTGCGCTATTTGATAGCTCATGGGATTATTTCAAAACATCCCTCTGCATCTCAATACACGAAGAGACGATCTTGAGCTAACAACACAGTGCACAGAAGCCCCTGGCCAATCAAATCTTGACAGTACATGATTCTACAAGTGGCCATGCACGTGAAAACTTTTCTGTGAGCTGCAACTTGTCTTTGCATTCTGTGTTATCTTTTCAATCGTTTTTTTGTATTTTACATGCTTGGAGACTTAAAAAAAAGCAAGAAAATACCTTTATAAAAGGCATTGAAGGGGTGAGAGTGGAACACAGCTCTGCTGGCCTCCTTCCACCGGAGGTCGGTGATCTCAGAGCTTCACCAACAACATTGTGAAGATGAAACCCTGAGACGTCTAGAAGAGCATCAGCCCATGTCCGCACGTCACAATGCACCCTGATACAAAGTGACAATCACATTGCACCTTAGCGTGGCACGGCCTTTTGTATCGTGGTCTGAAACCTCCACCTACCCTGATGTATTGGCCTACAAGTTCTGCAATCCCTTTTATAGAGAATGCTGACTATGGCTGCTCATGAGGCTTGTAGAACAACACATCTGGAAAGCCAAAGGCTGAAGATCCGTGCGTGTAACCGTGTGTGTGTGTGTTATGCTGGATCACTTCAAAAAGGGAAACGATTCCACACGGGTGCAGCAGCAATGGCCCCACGTCTGTCCTTCGCTGCCCTGTTTGTATCTTTGGCGTATTCTAAAGTTGTGCCCTTTGTCGAATCTATTCAACGAAACAATGCAATCCAAAAGAAGGTCCCTCCCAAGTAGCATCGGGCTATTCACTTCAACATTTGCGCAGCAAGCCGACAATGTCGGGAATTTAAAAAGGCCTTCAATGATGTACCTGTACTATCAATAAAGGCTTTCTGCTTGACAGAACCGAGCAGAGTAACAGAGAATAATAAATGCCACGGGTATAACGTGTGTGAATCATTGATCACATTGAATGTGACAACGGTGGGGCAAATGGAATCTTATTTTATTTATTTTATTTATTTATTGCATGTATTAAACGCCCAAACCCCAGCCAACTTATAATGAGAATTCATAGTAATACAAGTACATAGACAATATCAACAACACAGTGAATTTGGACATGAGTTTTTACATTTGGTATTTGCTTACAATCGTGATAAGTTCTAGTGGCGGCAGGCCACCCTAAGGCGGCAGGTGATTAGACCTCTGTGTGGGTGTTTCAGATTGATGGGTTTAATTACTATTGGTTGAAGAGCCAAGTTTGTAAGGCCTTTTTGAAGCGAGGGAAGGAAACTTCACTTTTTATGTTAAGTGGAAGCTCATTCCAGAGTTTTGGGGCCTTGACTGGGAAGCAAATGCCTCCCGCTCTGGAGCTTTTGAAGCGGGGAACGGCCAGAAGGGACTTATTATTGGATCTGAGCAGTCTCTTGGAGTCTTTTTTGCTAATTGAGTTGTTTAAGTAGATGGGGGCTTTATCTGCAAGGTATTTGTGGGTGATGCACAATGTTTTAAAGATGATGCTGGCTTTAATGGGTAGCCAGTGATTCTCCCTTCTAGTGGTGGAGATGTGGTCGAACTTATTAATTCCTAACGCAGCTCGTAATGCTTTATTTTGCATAAGTTGGATTTTCCCTATGTTGGAGTTGGATGTCCCTAATAGGAGTACCTTGCAATAGTCCAATTTAGAGAGTATTAACGCTCTGGCCAGGGTGACACAGTTTGTAGGTGTGAGGTACTGGCGACTCAGGGCGATCAATTTGGAAGTGTAGGAGGTATAAGAGTAGGAGGTAGAAGAGGAGAGGGAATCCACAATTAATGATGGGTTGCCCAATTCATGAGGCACTCGCTCAGTTGATGATGCTCACACCATGTTCAAACCCTGGTCCCTAGCCAATCTTTTGTGCAAAAGGGAGGCTTTCACCTTCCACAGCCACTGCCTTTACGGAGAATGACGTGCGTTGTAATGCCTATGTGCTAGAAATGATACCTACATCGCCCCCCCATACCCCTCCAACTCACCCAGGTACAGGTGCTTCCACCCACATTGACTCAAAAGGAGCCATCTAGTGGCGAAAGTGTGAACAGCATCTCAAAAGGATTTGCCCGACTAGTATCAAAGCTGGATAGGGGCCCAACCAGGGTTGTGATCTGTGGACAATGTGGCAGATTCAGCCAATAAAAGAAAAGCAATGCGTCCAAAACCCACTCACTGGTACTGTAGGACACAGGGACATCAACAAGGCATTGCAATGCCTTGGGAAATTATTTTAACTGTGCATGAAAACAGTGTTGCCATTCACATCAAATACACATATGCACATAGTAGATGAATGGCAGAGCGAGAAACATATAGAACGGGTGATAGTGCAGGAAAATGTAGATGGGTAAATATAAATAGTTAGTTAAATACACAAACAGATAGATCAAAGGTAGATAGATAGACCTGAATACATAGGTAGGGACAAGGACAGATAGATAGATAGATAGATAGATAGATAGATAGATAGATAGATAGATAGATAGATAGATAGATAGATAGATAGATAGATAGATAGATAGACCTAAATGCATAGGTAGGGACAAGGACAGATAGATAGATAGATAGATAGATAGATAGATAGATAGATAGATAGATAGATAGATAGATAGATAGATGCATAGGTAGGTACAGGAAATGTATATAGATAGCAATATATATACGTAGGCAGATACTGACAGGTGTGTATAGGCAGATAGACAAACAGAGAGACATGTAGTTCCTTATGCACACACAGCACCCATACATTATATTGTGTATCCTTGGCACCTTCCTATCACCCCCATTCGTAGTGTCTCCAGTAGGTGTGGTTGTCTGTGATCCATACAGATATATTATGATGCAATGAATACTAAATGGGGACCTCCTGAACCTGTTCCTTTGAAGCAGGTCTGCACGGAATAAATTAAAGAAAAGAATCCCCATTTTCCTATTTCAGCAGCAGAAAGTAATCTTATTTTTTATTTTATTTTCCGAAAGAGAGTGAATACATGCTGCAATCTTTGGGTTTCAAAAGGGAAGGAATCAGGCAGAAGGACAGAAGGTTGCACATTACTACTGGTCATTGCTCAGGGAGTGCGGGTTTATAAATAATGAAAGAGGAGAGGGTGAAGGGCAATGAAAAATAACTTCAGACCCACAATGGAATAATCAAAGCGAAAAGAAATCTAATTTCATCTCATAAAATATCAGGCAATTTTGAATCCCCTCTGTGCTGGCTCTGGCTGGAGAACAGCAATGGCACAGATTGTGTGGGTAAAAAGGGAAAAGTTTGCTACCGAACATCACAGAGAAATACAGAAAGCACACAGAGGCATATAGAGGCATACAGAAAGCACACAGAGGAATACAGAAAGCACACAGAGGCATATAGAGGCATACAGAAAGCACACAGAGGAATACAGAAAGCCCTGGCCATCGTTTGTTTGAGACATTCAAGGTCACTCTAAATGAGTTTGTTTACAGAATGTGCACGTCACATATGTGTTATGCATGCACGGTGGCATCTACCTGGTATTTTACTTTACGGCATGCCTGCAGAAACTGGACAACAAATCGCAGTAAGTCATCTTAAATTCAATATCATGAATTAAGATCATAAATCACGGTGTAAAATACTTTCAAGGTGCAGGTGTTTAATATGCTTCATGGTTGTCATTGTATTGTATTAGTCATTTATATAGTGCCTTTTCCCATTTGTGTGACCTCAAAGCACTTTGTGGTAGGAACGCCATCAGGGACCGAAGTGCAGGTATGGGAAAGTTCTTAGAGAAGGCTTAAGATGCGTGTGTGCATATGGCCAAGAGTAGGATATAGGTGGGCTGGCTGGCTAGGCTCCAGTTAGCAACTCAAGAGGTCAGGCATGTTGATGGGTGCAGAAGGTCACGACAGGCGCTAGTTCAGGAAACTCAATATGTACCCAGGTAGATTGAAATTTGTTGTAGGTTGTCGCTGTATTCTAATGGCAGAGGTGTCGCGGCAAGTCAGTGTTTCAGTGCGAAGCGTTTATGTTACCGTCTAGACCGGATTTGTCATAGTCGTAGCTGCATTCCAAAGTGCGTGGGTGGATAGCCGTGCCTGTGGCAGATGTCCACCGAAGTGGTGTGCTTATACATAGCTGAAGCTCAGATGGAGCTTATCTTTGATGTTGCGGTGTCATCCAACTGTCTGTGAGGAAGAAAAAGCCAGCTATCTTCATGGTGTAAAACATTAGGGGCCACATTACAGAAACGCTAACCTGTGCAAATGAAATTTTGCATGGTATTAGAACTAGGGCGAAGTTTGCCCAAGGGTAAAACCCACTTCTTTCAATGCATTTCTGCACAGGGCAAAGTTACCGATTGGCAATAGGTATAGGTGCTAATGCACATGGGCAGACTTTTACCCGGTGCAAACATACATTGAAAGGATAGGGGTTTGGCCTGTGGAAAACTTTGTCCTGATGCTTATACCGTGCGAAGTTACACCTGGACTGGTTCAAAGTTTCTGTAATCTGGCACCAAGTCCGCTTGAGTGGACCTTGTCTTATGCGCATGCATTCGCTCAATGCTCCCCAGGTGCCCTGCTATAAACACTCTAGCCCTGATTCGGGTGGTGCGCCCCGGGGCTGTTACCACATATAAAACTGCAGAATGCCATTGCACAACTATTTGCGATAATGGCCTATTTTCAACAATAACAAAAAGTGGTGTTTCTGTTGCGTAAACCCCACTTTTGTGTGGGTGGGACAGTGGTCAGCTGGGCCTGTGTTTTTTGGGAAACAGTATTCCTGGTGACAGGTAAAAATGACGTTCAGCACATACATTGTTTTTCTGACACGTGTCGGTGATAAAATGTTCTGATTTGTCGGATGCTAACGTTTGGTCAGTGGCGGGGGCGGCAACAATATAAGGGATCCTTTGCTCCACGTATCGAGAGGGGAGTTCCATTGGGCGCTGCTGAGGTGCGCGGGAGGACGTCCAAATATACAGCTAGTGTAATTCGACCATGACATCGAAGGCCAAAAGAAAGAACTGAGGCCTTCCCTGCTCTACTGTTCAGGTGTTGCTTTTTGTGTGCGTCATCCCTGCAGCGCCCACTGGCAGCAATAGCATTCTGCCAGCACGCCACTGTGAACGGCAGGCGCAGCACAGCTCAGTGCACAGCTCATTGAAGAGCTGTCGTTTTGCAGTGCACGACGGAGCAATCATCAAAGTCGGGGCCTCTGCTGGGGTGTTTGAGTATGTTTCTCATTGTCAGACCTCCTCCAAACTGCTTGCATTGAATCCCCTAAAGCATTCCCTGGATGCCCCGGAAGCATTCCATGAAAGCTCTTGTGAACACGTCTCTGGTGTCCTGGTGGAGGGGGGTTGTGTATATCGCTCGGTGGTGAGAGCCCCTCTTTAAGACATTCGGTGTGTACCAGAGGGTTACACATTCACTGCATGCCATAGTGCCCTGGAGTTGGGTGCCTGGCATAAATCATTAGCTGGGGGCCCTACAATAAATGTCCCTTGTGTACCCCAATATAAAACAGTCAATGCTTGAGGGTGTGTACCCAACTCTTGGTGTTCTGATGCTAAAACCTTCCAGTGTTCTCCCATTTGAAATAATGTATAGGTCACTTGATGTAAAACGTTCCTGTGTGCTGCAGTGAAAAACACTGCAAGATACTTTAGTGTTTAAAACGGAATGTGTGCTCTAATTTAAAAGAGTCCCTGCTTGTCAAAGTATAAAGCTTATTATCGGTTCCTTACTCTCAAACATTATGGTGGCGCCAAAATCTGAAACATCTTTCTTTCACCCAGTGTACAGCAACGCTTGGGGGTCCCTATAAATCTGTTCTATTGATACCCAGGCGTAAGAAGACACATTCCTAAGAGCCAGGGGAGTTGCTAGGTCTGGAAAAGACCCGGGGCTACGCTGATGTCGGAACTGTTGGGACTGGGGGCTAGCTAGCCTTTTGGCTGTAGCTCCTGAGATTCTATCCGGGGCTACAATCAAAAGATCAAGGGCTATAGCCCCCTTAGCCCCCCCCTAGCAACGCCCCTACTAAGAGCTTTGGTGTAAGGTGGTCACTGGCTTGGTGCCCCCTTGCAAAACATACCCTTTGTTCCCAGGTATGCCCGCCTCGATATTTGCACACATACTCAGTGTTTGGGGCACTCACCAGGTGGCAGAGGCCAAAACAGTCTGCACATCAGTGCTCTGCTGTCTAGTGAAAAGTCCCTTGGGTAATGTTATAAAAAAAGCCCAATCTGTTCTTTAGTGTAAACACTTGCTAAGGTCCACCCAGAGGTATGTTTTGACCTCCATATTGCAGCATGGACTGGGTGGCTAGCTAACGGGTTAACTGGCCAGCCTGCAGTAGGGCTGACTCAGCTCACCATCCTTCTGAGGTTGATAAATTGAATGCCATTACACGGGGTAGTATTACTACAGTGTTTAGAAGTGGAAGGAATCTGTCATGAAGCGCTATATAAGAACACACATTGTTTTTCTTAAACCTTTGAAAGCTTGGCTATCACTCCAAGGCAGAGGTGGACTTCACAAACATGGATCCTAATTATGGCCATGTTACCACTACTGTTTTGCATGGTTGGACAACTGGGGTAGGGTGAAGGAACGGGGTGATGGGATGGGGTGATGGGATGAGGTGGGGTGGCAGTGGGGTTTGGTGGGGGTGATGGGATTGGGTGTGGTAGGTAATGGAGTGGGGTGGTAGGTTGCAGAATGAGGTGGGAGCTGGGTGTTGGGCTGGATTAATGGAATGTGCTGCAGCAATGGGTCTAAACTTGTGTTTAAAGCATGCAATTAAATGTTGGAGTGATGGGATGGAGAGGGGTGGTGGGCCAGGGTGGGATGATGGACTGAGGTAGGGTAATGGGAGGAGTGATAAGATGGGGTGAAGTTATGGGATGGGTTGAGGGTGGTGGGGTGAGGGTCTGGGATGGGGCAATGGTATGGGGTGGTCGAGTGGGGTATGGTGATAGTGTGGGGTGATATGTTGGGGTGGGGTAGGCTGGTGCGGTGATAGGGTGGGGTTTTGGAGGTGTATGACTGAGTGCAGCAGGATGAGGTGGTGGGCTGGGGTGATGGGATGGGATTGGGTGGGGACATTGGAGTGGGCAGGGCAATGGGGTTGGTGCTAGGTGGGGGTAAGGTGATGGGGTGATGGAGTGTGGTGATGAGGTTTGTTTGTGATGGGGAAGGGTGATGGTGTACGGTGGGATGATAGGCTGAGGTAGGGTAACGGGTGAAATGATAGGATGGGTGAGGCAATGGGATGGTTTGGGGTGGTGGGGTGAGGATCTGGGATGGAGTGATGGTATGGGGTGGTCAAGTGTGGTGCGGTATGGTGACGGTGTGGGATGATGGGTTTTGCTGCGGTAGGGTGGTGCGGTGGGGTGATACAGTGGGGTTTATGGGGTTGTATGACAGAGGGCAGCAGGCTGAAAGAGTGTGATGGGATGAGATTGGATGGCATCATAGGATTGGGCAGGGTGATGTGGTGATGGAGTTGGGTGATGGGGTGTGGTGGGATGATAGGATGGGATGTCGTTGTGGGTAAACTGTTTTGAATGATTGGATGGGGTGGTGTCATGGGATCAGAAAGGGCAATGGATGGGTGATGAGGTGGGGAAATGTGATTGAATAGGATTGAATAGGATGGGGTGGGGTGACGGGATAGGGTCATGGGATGGGATCGAGTAATGGGGTTGTGGGGGTGATGGGTGGCGTGATGGAGTGGGGGTTGGGTGATAGGGTAGGATGATGGGGTTGTATGATGGGGTGTGATGGGTTGATTGGGTGGGATAGGGTGATGGGATGGGGCAGGGGCATAGTATTGGATAAGGCAACAAATGAAAAGAAAAAACTTGTTTCCATGGGTCACATGAAGATTTAATTTAGGCCTTAGGCCTGAGGCAGACCCTTTTGGCTTGTTGTTGGGCAGACTGTGCAAACGGCTTCCCCTACTGAAAGCCTGGCTTACATCGCAGCTGTTTTCAACTGCAATAAAATGTAGCCTGCTAAGAGGTGTTGAAAACAAACTGTCGCCAGATGTGGTGTCTCTGGAAGCTCCTTTCTTTGCAGGGCATATAGCTTGGCCAGTGCATGACTGGAATGTAGGGAGTAGTTGTGAAAATAGGGACTGCAATCAAGGCTGAACTCTGGAATAAATACAAGAACATAGAAGCTTTTCAGATTGAAATGGTGGTCCCCTTCAGATATGAGGACAGGAGCCAGATGTCTGCAGGTCCTCGTGACATCACAGGGCCGGCATAGCTCATTATCTGTAGTGGGGGATTTCTGTTTGACTTGTGCATTCCAAGTTTGTATGACCAGAAATTTATCAACTTCAAACAACAAAGGGGCTAATTAAAAAAAAAACTCTAGTCAGAGGCTGGTCAAGAGTGGCAAATGGCCTGGAGACAGTAGAGCTCCAATTTGCATAACATGAAGATGTCCCATTCATTTTAAAAGACTATTATAACTTATGCATTTTGCTCAGCAACCATAAGTCGCACTGCCTTCATTTCTGTGTCATTTTCAGATAATTTCCAGGTGATTTTGTAGAAAAAAATGCATCCACCTGCGACTTGTATTGTCCAGCTAAAAGGTGTTCCTGGCTGTGCTGAACATGTCCCAAATTTGAGAATTGGTCTGCTGGTGGAGAGTGAGATTAGGTACATGGAGAATAAATTGCATGTGCATTACTATTATTCTTTTTGTAAAAACAGCAAATAATTGACAAATGCCCGTACCTTGGTTCCATAAAGGATCGTTCCACAGTCTTCCGAGCAGGTATATACTTTTGTAGCACTAAACATTTTAAATACTTTTACGGAATGTTAAGCACCCTGCCCTAACTTTGGAGTGCATTTTCTTGCCAGTGATTTACTTAATTGGCCAATGCATTTTTCAGTGACCAAAGTCTGTGAAGCTAAACGGAAACTGAAAGGTCCTCGAGTAGCAGGTCCTGAAGGCCTAGCCAATATAATTTTAGGGGCTAAGCCTATGGAATGGGGAGAAGTTCTTTTTAGTTTATTAGCCAACATTATAAAACATCAACAATATCTGCCTCCTGGTCCAAATCCTTGATAAAACCAATTTATAAAAGGGACTGCAGATTAACTGTAAAACTATAGACCTATTGCAATATGGGATGCTGCCAGCAAATTGTTTGCCTCTTTACTTTTAACAGGACTAACAAGCTGGAAGAAGGCAAGAAACATACTTCCTAAATTTCAAATGTAGGCAATGGCCTAATTTACTATAACATCAATCACTGATTAAACCAACCCCTCTAACTTATGCACATTGTTGTGACCTTTTTGATCGTGTCAGTTGACATAAACTATGTTCAAAACTGAATAAGTGGGGGTTGGATCCATATCTCCTAAAGCTTCTGATTTTATTGTAGACCAACACAGCATCCAAAATTAGATTACATGAAAATGACCGATTCAAAGAAAATGAAGGGATGTTAAGAGACTTCAAATAAGGGTGAGTTCTTGCCCCATTTGTTTATTTTGTACATTGCTGACCTGAATGAAGCTTTAAATAACATTGACAAAATGTGTCACATTGAAGAAAGTTAGCATATGGGGACAATATAGTTATGTTTGATCATTCACAGATAGGACTTCAAAAAAGGCTTAACTCAGTTAGGTGCAACCTACGCTACTTTTGTATAAACAATTAATATTGAGAAAACTAAAATAATGACTTTATAACTAAATGGAAAATAAGAAAAGGCATCCGAGGCACGAAGAGTCAAAATTATAAGAAGTTACGGAATTTACTTACTAAGGGTTTAGTATTTTATGTGCTTAATTAGATATAAGATACAATATTGAAATAACAAAAAAAGGTTCTTCCTGCCATGGCCAAACTGACACAGATCGATAAGGCCTATTCTGTTTTTTCTTTAGAACCCCCGAATAGGGCTTTACAACAACAAATTATTGCTACAGTAAATTATGTCATTGAAATCAAAAGAAATCACCCTGTGGTGTGGTTCAATCCTCTGGAAGGTCGATTTTGGAAATCTGCCTAAGGATTGCCTAGCTGTTTACTGATTCAAGCCATATATTCTGAATTAGTCTTGACACCATTGGCACACCTGAAAAGATCAAGTACATAACTTAAAATTACATTTGTGGAATAAAATACATTCTTGTATGTGCTAAGAGCCAGCCTGTTAATAGGGCACTATCATTTTATCGCAATGTATCTACATGATAGTGAAAAGATCCTCTGTGAAATCGATTTTGTCTTAGATGAAGTTCACTGCCATGCAGCTGATAAAATAAAAGGCTTTCTGGGTTGATTGGTGTGCTAACTACAATTATCTTATTACATCATCACATATGGAGGAATATAGGAACATCTTTCTTTGCTACCATTCTTTACAAATGTCCATATGACACTTTACTGATACACCGTTATGGCATTTATGTATTTATGTCGGTGTGCTTAAATCACTTGGAGAAAAATGAAATAATTGGTGTTCAATATAGAGAAAGTTGTGTAAATATTGAAACAGATTTTCATTGAGTGCCATGTTATTGATGAATTCAGATTATTACATTTTGGCAGATTTATCCAGGATCCTTTAGCATTGTATATTGAAGCATTTTGGACACACGTAAAAGGCTGTTTAGAGATCTCGTCAATCGTGTTGGCAATAAAAATTTGTCAAACTGTTAATAATTTGATATGTAAAGATACCGTGTGCAAAAACATAATTGTAGACCACTTCGAGTGGGAAACATCCCACAGAACAGGTCATTTGTGCCATGCTCATTCTCACTAGAGGGGCTCTGACATTTTTGTGAATTTTGAAAAACTTGGGGTTTAACTCTAAGTTACTAAGGGTAATCTAGATATGGACCCCCTGATGACTGTGCTTAGCGAGGCTCAGCGTGACCTCACTGGTGATACCAAAAAAAGCTGAAACGTGTCTGGCGTTGTGGTGTTGCTGATGGAAAACTTGCTCTGATGAGAATTGCTTAGCATTTGCATGCTGGACTGCTCTTGTGAGGGGTACCGGACTGTTCGGCAAATAGATAGTTCTCCTGTGTGAAAGATACATTGTGCTAAAACGTGGATATAGACGCTCCACAGTGTGGGAACATCCCATAGAACAGGTTATTTGAGCCATGTTCATTCTCAGTAGACAGCCTCCCACTTGTTTGTACATATTAATATTTGGATATTGTATAAGTATATTACTTAAATAGAATATTTATTCATAGGTTGTAATACTTGAGGTCCTTAAAATAAAAAGCAATATTGGTTAATGTTGTTACATTGTGTAATGTTTTTTTTTGTTACCCCTAGTGGGTAAGAGGGTGTGCGGCCCACACCGAAGGCTAACTAGCCGTGGTCTTTTCTTCTGCACGTGTCATTATTTACAAACACTCCCAGTGTATTGCACTCAATTTAAACCACTAGGGGGGAGAGTGGAGCTGGGCATGCATCCCAAATAAGGAAATTAAGCGCTTAAGGGCTCAACCTAAAAACGTACCATGACAGGCTTCTTCAAGCCTCCATTTTCTTCTCCCAGGTCTCAAGCAATCAACAGGACCATCAATCCAAAATGCAGACATGTCCCACCAGAGCAGAAAGGAACCAAAGCTATCCCCTTTTGCCGAGCTCAAATGTGAAGTGCAGAACTAACCAGTATCTTTTTCCCTCATGCGCTTTCTACCTACCTCTTACTCCACCCTCCAAGCCTCTGTCCCTCTGATGTTTCACTCCTCCTAGCTCTCATCTCCACCTTTGATGTTACTTCTCTTCCCACACCACTTTAATATTCATCATTTCCCCTATTACTGCTCTCCTCCTTCCACTACTATTCTCCTACTCTCACTACTAGTCTCCTCCTCCCACTGCCAGTCTCCTTCTCTCACCACCCCTCACCTCCTCCAACTATTACTCTCCTCACAGCACTACTACTCAAACGCCCTCTTTTCACCCAGTATCATTTGCTTCACATCCACTCCTTACACTAACCTCTACTCAAGCATGCATACTCACACTGCACAACCCCTTTCACTCCTAAGCCAACATTCTCCTCCACAAGCTGCTGCTGCTGCTCCTTCCTCCCTCCTGCTGGTTTCCTGGTCCTCTTCCACCCCCACTGCTTACCTCACCGCATAAACCATCCTTCTTGTTTCCTGTCCCTTGATTACATTTCCCTTCCTCTGTACTGACTGGAAAGATTTCCCTGGCCAATCTGGACGTATCTTCTCCTCCCATGGGCATATTTCCAAAAGGGGTCTAAGCCCCACCACCTTTCTCTGCCTGGGATCACTATGTAATGGCCATAGAGGTGTAGGCAAATCAATGTCCAAGTTTGTGTTTCGTGGACTGCTACCCAGGACCATCTCAGTAGGTTTGGGCTATAGTCCTTGGAGGTTTAGGGGATTGCTGCTTTCAGGAGTGGACTGGCTGGCAGACTCTGATGGTCCCGCGCAATGCGTTTCTGCATTGTAGTGGTGTGTGGCTGTAGCCTGCATATCTCTTACTCTCGGCAGGCTGCTGCTGCGATCGGGTTCTCCACTGCCCTGCCGATGTCTTTGTTACTTCGTTCTCTTGGTACATAAGGCATGCTGCAAGTGTTTTGGTTATCTCTTCCCTTTTCTTGTTCTCCATTTTGGCGGTATCTACAACTAATATGAAAAACTTAGCCAGCATTTATATTTTTTAGACACAAGGCTGCAGTATTATTATTATTTTATTATTTCTGCATTTATAGCAGCGCAGTATACAGCAGGCGGCTGCAGTTCAAGTCAGGTATGTTATAGGCAAGTTCAAATACATATGGAGGCCAAATCCGGTATGTTACAGACAGGTTAAGTTATAGATCCAGCACAAGGCTGCAGGACAAGTCAGGTATGTTATAGGCAGATTCAAGTACATATACAGCACAAGGCTGCAGGTCAAATGTGCTATGCTACAGGCGGGTTCAAACATAGCTGTAGGTAAATAGGAGCAAAAGGTACAGAATAGCCGCCTGTCGCTGCATACAAAGGACAATTCGTGACATTGCAGATTCGTGGTTTGTCTTAAGTCCGGAAGGATTTCGGCTGCAGTCAGCGACGCCTTTTCGTACTTCTCCATTACGATGGGACTACGGGTCTCAGACATACAAAGCACCCTATGCTGTATGGGTCTGCAAACTAGCATGCTGTCTCCAGGGTTGGGAACAGGAATGATGTCTCCCTTTGTGGCACCCGTCCGTCTCCCCTCCTGACAAGACCAGGGTATTGGCCTTGTTAGATTTCACAGTCTTTCTTTCTCCTTTGCCACTCAGTAGCTACGTTACTCACCATTAGTGACAAAATGTAAAGCCTGAAAACTCAACGTGGGATCTTGTCACTTTATCCGACTTCATATGTCGACATTCGAAGAAGAAATAGGTAAGAGTGACTGCCGAGTCATGTCAAGGACCAATCATCCCACAAACACCTACTCTTCCGCAGAACATTTTCTTCACCGTCAAGGCCATGACTGAGAATTGAGCAACATTAAAATAGGGATTGGCTGGAAGGACTCAAATGAATCTTAACCTCTGGCATAGCTCTGGCAACGCTCCCGACTATTGCTATTCAGCCTGCCACGCTATTACAATAGGGGAAAGACCATATGCTGCTCAGGCATGCTCCTACCCCAAAAGGGGCAGATAAGCCTGGACATCGCTTCTGCAAAACACCACAAGCAACCCCAGACATGTTTCAGCCTCATTAGGCGTCATCAGTGGGGTGTAGCTTGGGTCCCTAGCCCCAGCACCCCCATCACTAACTACTTTTTCTGGACCCTACATTCTTTATTGCTTAACCGTTTTTGCTTTGTTGTTGTTTGTGCTCCCCCTTTCTCACTTTACCAACTCATCAGTGCTCACAACTCGCCATTTTGTTGGGGGCTTCTCGCCAAAGGGAAGTTATAATGTAGCAGGCTCCTGGCACTAAGTGAAATGTAAACTGTCAGAGGATACGCAGGTGCAAGGGTTAAGTGTATAGAAACGACGCTGACCCGCCTTGGTTCATTTACTGTCTGATACTAGCTCTTCCACGCTCAGTTGTATGCACTGATAGCTCTGGTGTATGGGGGAAAACAAGAAAATGTGTTTAGTGTTAACCAATTGCGATTGCATATCTCCACTTTGCTAACCACGCCCCCTTGACCTGCTTCTTGATTGACTTATTTATGATTAAGCAGGAACGGATTGTACTCTCTGCCAATCCATGGTTGTTTATGTGCACTCCCACCTACCTCCCTCTTCCATCATGAAATAGCGCATCGATCTTCCTGTACCCCCCCTCTTTCACCATGCGTTCCCGCGTCGGTCTTCCTTTACCTCCCTCTTCCATCACGCATTCCTGCACTGATCTTCCTTTACCTCCCTCTTCCATCACGCATTCCTGCACTGATCTTCCTTTACCTCCCTCTTCCATCATGCGTTCCCACGCCAGTCTTCCTTTACCTCCCTCTGCCATCATGCGTTGCCACACCTGCCTTCCTTTACCTCCCTCTTCCATCACGCACTCCTGCACTGATCTTCCTTTAGCTCCCTCTTCCATCGTGCGTTCCCGCACCAGTCTTCCTTTACCTCCCTCTTCCATCACGCACTCCTGCACTGATCTTCCTTTAGCTCCCTCTTCCATCGTGCGTTCCCGCACCAGTCTTCCTTTACCTCCCTCTTCCATCACGCATTCCTACACTGATCTTCCTTTAGCTCCCTCTGCCATCATGCGTTCCCGCGCCAGTCTTCCTTTACCTCCCTCTGCCATCATGCGTTGCCACACCTGCCTTCCTTTACCTCCCTCTTCCATCACGCACTCCTGCACTGATCTTCCTTTAGCTCCCTCTTCCATCGTGCGTTCCCGCACCAGTCTTCCTTTACCTCCCTCTTCCATCACGCACTCCTGCACTGATCTTCCTTTAGCTCCCTCTTCCATCGTGCGTTCCCGCACCAGTCTTCCTTTACCTCCCTCTTCCATCACGCATTCCTACACTGATCTTCCTTTAGCTCCCTCTGCCATCATGCGTTCCCGCGCCAGTCTTCCTTTACCTCCCTCTGCCATCATGCGTTCAGACACCTGCCTTCCTTTACCTCCCTCTTCCATCACGCACTCCTGCACCGTTCTTCATTTAGCTCTGTCTTCCACATACGGGTCAAAGCAAATGTACTCTAATTTGGTGATAAACAAAACAACAATAAAATAAAACAATAAACAAAGAATAGACACGTACATAATCAATAAACGGCTAATGGGAGGGAAACAACCCAGACAAGATTGTTTTGCAATATGGCTACTGTACAGGGACAGATAAATAAATAATGATGGCAGGTCAATGCCTCCAATCTCATCTCGTCTCAGCTGTGCTTTTACACTACGAATTCTACCAAGCGTTTATCCCAAGCCCTCCTGGATTCTGTTACTATGTGTGTCCCACGGGTCCAATTGGAAGGTGCTTCTGTTCATGCACCAACCTTTGTGTCGAGAAAGCTGCAATGTGCTGCTCCTCAGCCCCCAACACATTTTGTCTCATGACTTCTTGTTGGAGAACCAGAACTCGGCCAGCATGAGCTGCGCTCCTCTGCCGTGCTCATGTCACAATGCTTGTGAACAGTGGCCATCATATCATCCCTCCTGTGCCGCCTTGCACACTATGTATAGCCTTTTGAATCGTCCTTCATAAGATTTGTAATGCACCATTTGGCCCGCTCTTTTTCTGGTCGGTTTTTAATGTGTTGCAGTCGGCTTGCAGGCATGGCCTCCAGAACTGAATATGCTATAGTTAAGGTGAGGCCACATTACTGATTTAGGCACTGCTATTGCAACTTCCACTTTTCTGTTTGGAACACCCTGTGCACCTCAGCATTCTTCTGTGGTGTTCTGCACTGCCTATTGTGACCTCAGGATCCCTCATCAGGCAGGTGACCTCCAATACCCACTCACTCATCGTGTACTGCCCTTGGAGGTGCTCTGCCCCAAGTGCCTGACTACGCAATTGGTTGAACTGAATCTAGTCTCCACCCCTTTGACAACAGCATCATTTCTTAACTCCCTCCTTATGTTGCCATTTTCCAGGCACAGGGACTTTGATTCAGGCCTTAGTGTTATCAGAGTGCAGCCCACACCATAGCCATTCATCGGTACGACGTTCATTCATCAGCAGTTTTTTTTATCCGAAGAGTTTTTGCTGAAAGGTTGTGACTGAAAAAACAAATAAAAAAATATGGAGCTCGGGGGCTAGGGAATAGGTAATAAAGAATGGGTGAGGGGAGGTTTGGGGGGAGAACCACCCCAAATATTTAAAAAAATTAAATCGAGTTTTTTCGGCCAAAGAATTTTGGCAAAAAACTTGTAAATAAAATCTGGGGATGAATGAACATGGAACCCATTCATCAATGCCACTGATAAGGTGGTTATAACGCATGGACCTGGGACAGACCCTTGCCGAAGCCACCAACTGCGCCTATATCTCCAGAGTGAACTATGTTTACCAGTACATTAGGGTGGAGGCAACTAACCACACCCAAATCGCCAGGGTGTACCAGTACACTTTTGGCCTCATTATGAATATGGTGGAAACAGCAAAAGAATGCAGTAATTTAAATGCCTGGTGTTTAAAATACCAGTCAATTATGATGTGGTATTGCATTAACATATTGAGTACTGAGAATGCACTACATGCAGGAAATATGGATTTGTTGCTGCATGCAATACTTTAGCTGTACCCAATAATGCAAATATCCTGTGCAATATCAGTTCAAAATCAGGTGGAACTTAAAAACAGGCAGTATTTAAAATAACACCTATTTTAATCATTACTGCCATACTTACAATGAGGCCCTGCGTCTTCTTTCACTTGGGAGCGACAGTGAGCGCACTTGGATGACCGCTGCATCATCCGCGTGGAACAGTATCAATGACTTTCCCACAATCCAAGTGGAACGCATCCACCGCTCTCTATGGACTGAACTCGAGTGACGCAGTTAAAGAAATCGACCTGATTGGCCTCATGTGACTTCCTGGCTGTGAAGTATTGTAGCCTTTCAAACTATTTGAACAACCACTCTTATATTATGCTTCCCTACGAGCACCCATCACGAGGTTAGTTGTACAGGCTATGTGTAGCTGGCTAATTGTTAATGTTGCAAATTAACTATGGGGTCCTGGGAGTCTCTCTACCAGACATTAGTCCTAGTTACGAGAGCCTTACGCAGATTATTTAGCTCACTATCTTTCACATAGGAGAAATATCCTAAACATATCAGTCTTTGTCCTGCCCTGGCGTAGTCCAGCACCGAAATGCTAGGCAAATCTCCTCTCAACAAGAGTACCAACAGCAACCCCAGACACGTGTTTCAGTCTGGTTGGACCTTATGAGTAGGGTGGAGCTGTGCCCCTTTAAGAATAGTGAGCAAAGGGTCCATGTCTAGATTCCCCTAGTAACTTAGGGTGAGACCCAAAGTTACTTGAATTATGCAAATTAACTAGGGGGTCCTGGGAGTCTCTCTGCCAGACATTAGTCCACCCTACTGATGAGGTCCAACCAGACCGAAACACGTGTCTGGGGTTGCTGTTGGTACTCTTGTTCAGAGGAGAATTGCCTAGCATTTCGGTGCTGGACTGCCCCAGGGCAGGACAAAGACTGATATGTTTGGGATATTTCTTCTCTGTGAAAGATAGTGAGCTAAAGACTCGGGTAAGTCTCTCGTAAGCAGGACTAATGTCTGGCAGAGAGACTCCCAAGACCCCCCTTGTTAATATGTTTAATTGTTAATGTTGCCACAATCCTACTCTTCTCTAGACATCTGAAACAACATGTGACATGTCTCCAATTGTGCTCCAAAATGCCTCTCCGCTCCCTTGACATCGAGGAACTTTGCAAACTGGCCCCATTTGATGTGCTTGTGGCGCTGCCCGATGACGGGGCGCGCACACGGCGGCGTGACGTTGCATGCTGCCACGTGCTGTATAAATAAACGGGGCGTTTCCCGGCCGCGCAGAGTGACTGGGAAGCCCGAACCAGAAGGACGTGTGCGGCTGAGTCCTTGGGGGAGCCGGGGCTTACGGACAGTGCTGGGGTGGCGCCAGTAACCCCCAACAGTGGCGACGAGTGGGGGAGACGATGCCCGGGCCCGGCGGTGATCATTTTTGATAAAACATTTTCACCGAAACGAGGTCGGATCACAACTTTGTTTCAGGCCGCGGGTAGTGCGTCACCCACGTGGCTGGCGGCCATTTTGTCTTCCAGGCCGTGGAACTTCACGAGGCTCTGGTTTGGCCTCTGAAGTGTATCCAGACCTACTTTTTGGAACCTATGATAGCAGGCAGCTATACTTACACACACATGTGCCCAGTTGGTGATTTCTTCATTTTCTTGTGTCTGCTACGTCGAGTGCAAGCAAGGAGGAGGGCTGACATGGCTGAGCCTGCATAGCCCATTGTTCTTCTTACCTCCATTTTTGGAACAGTCGAGGGCTGGAGCCTTCTTCATCCTCTTCATAATCACAGAGGTGTGTTGCAGTGACTTTAATGTGTTTTATCAGGCTGGAACCATCTTCATCCTCTTCATCATCACAGAGGTGTGTGGCAGTGACTGTTCTTCCTCCCTGGTGGTGTTTTGAGTCCGAGTTGCGGCCCCCATCTCCCACACTGGGGGTGCCTGTGCACTCGAGCTCATGAGTGACACTGAGGATCAAGACTGTGCACCAGCAGCAGCAGCAGCAGCAGGACGGCAGGTGCAGCAGCCTCTGGATGGGCAGGCAGGTCCTCCAGGTCCGCTACCTCCTGTGCAGCCAGCAGGTCCGCTACCTCCTGTGCAGCCAGCGGTGGTACCCGTTCTCCAGCAAATTCCTCCAGCCATGGCCCAACCTCGTGTACAGGCGGCCCTGCAGCCCATTCCGGAGTTTGATGTGTCGGGCCCACCTTCCAGTTTGGGGCCCAGATGGAAGAGGTGGGTCGACCGCCTGGACATGTACTTTCGAGCCGCTCAAGTCACTGATGATGACTCCAGACTGGCGACCATGTTATATTCAGCAGGGCCCTCAGTTCAGGAAATTTTTGAGTCTCTTCCGCCGGGGGATGGGTCCTATGGTCAGGCGAAGGACGCCCTTCAAGCGCATTTTCTACCTCCAGCCAACGCGGACTATGAGCGCTTTGTGATGCTATCTGCCAAACAGAAGGAGGACGAGACTCTGGACACTTTTTATGGACACCTGAGGCGCCTGTCGTTGGCCTGCGCGTGGGGTGATGCTGAAGAAATGATCAGGACCATGCTCATACAGGCGTGTTCTTCAGGAAAGCTCAGGCGACAAGTGCTAAGGGAGCCTGGAATCACACTCCAACGCATCCTTGAACTGGGTAGGTGCCATGAGGCAGCGAGAATGGAGGCTGGGTCGCACTCCATCAAAACCGAGGAGGTGTGTGCGATGTGGCGTGGTGGCAGGGGCACCAGAAGACCTGGCAGTGGCCCCCGAGATAGAGCTGGGAGGGCGGGTGAGTCTTGCCAGAAGTGTGGCTATGACCTGCCCCACCCAACGGAATGCCCTGCAGCCGGAAAGACTTGTGGACGGTGTGGGCTACCAGACCATTTCTCAAGAGTGTGCAAGGCGGCGATGCCTGTGCTGGAGCCGCGAGGCCCCGCCCTGCCCATCTTCAATCGCCAGGGTCGACCGTCCAACGTCGCTCAAGTAGACCAGGGCGAAGAGGATGTTCAGGCAGAGGAGGCTGATGAAGATGAGGAAGAGAACATCTTTTTTGTCTCAAGTGTGGAGGTCCTGAAAGGAAAGAACCGGAGACAGCCACGATGTGTGGTGGAGGTAAACCATTCTCCAGTCCCGGTCCTGGTAGACACGGGGGCGTCTGTCAACGTGATGGCCCGTGGACACTATGACGCCATGGACCGGCCTCCCAAATTGGTCACACCCAAGGCCCGCATCTTCGCGTTTGGCGGCGTTGACCCCATCCCATTAGATGGCATCTTCGTGGCGAAGGTGGAGCACGATGGATCCCAAATCACTGCACGGTTCTATGTGACACCGGTGAGCAACAACACCTTGCTGAGTTGTGCAGCGGCGGAGGCCCTCGGCATTGTCAGTTTTGCGTACTCCGTCTATCTAGAGGACATCAATGACTTGCTGGAGAAATATGCCGCACTATTCAAAGGGATTGGACAGATGTCTGGCGAACCGGTGAGTCGGCACATTGACGAATCTGTGCAGTCCATCGCCCTGAAACATCGCAGGGTACCGTTTCACCTTCGTGAACATGTCGACAAGGAGCTGGACAACTTGGTCAATCTCAACATCATAGAGAAGGTGGAGGGTCCAACTCCCTGCGTATCACCAATCGTGGTGGCACGAAAACCCAAACAACCGGATGCCCTCCGGATCTGTGTGGACATGAGGTTGCCGAACAAAGCAATCAAAAGAGAAAGACACCTCACCCCGACGATAGATGACATCATTGTCGAGGTACAAGGCACTCGCTTCTTTTCGAAGCTGGACCTCCGAGCGGGCTATCACCAGGTCGTCCTACACCCTGAGTCGAGGTACATTACTACCTTTACCACCCACCGAGGTCTGTACCGTTACAAAAGACTATGCTTCGGGGTGTCCTCGGCGGCAGAGGTGTTTCAAAACATTATCAGGGGGCCCTAGTAGATCTGGAGGGCGTCCTGAATATCAGCGATGACATCTTGGTGTTTGCCAGAACGGAGGTGGACCATCTGAGACGCCTGGCAAAGACGTTTGAGAGACTGCAGTCCCTGGGCCTCACCCTCCACAAGGAGAAGTGTGAATTTCTGCGACCGTCAACAGAATTCTTTGGCTTCGTGTTTAAGGAGGGGGGGTGTCACCTGATCTTAAGAAGGTCCAGGACATCAGAAAGGCGCAGCCTCTAGAATCCGTGTCGGATGTGAGGAGTTTCCTGGGCATGGTTACCTACTGTGGACGATTCATCCAGAACCTTGCCTCCAGGTCGGAACCGCTCAGGGCGCTGACAAGAAAAGACACCTTCTGGAACTGGGGCCCACTTGAACAAGCAGCCTTTGACGACATCAGGGGCGCCCTGGCAGCTGAGGACACCATGGCCTTCTTTGATCCTGTGTTGCCATCGGAGATCATTGTCGACGCCAGTCCGTTTGGTTTGGGCGCCATGCTGACACAGATCGACCATGATGGGGGTGTCCGCCCGGTGGCATATGCCAGCAAGGTGCTTTCGGAGGCGGAGCAGCGATACTCGCAGATTGAGCGCGAGGCACTAGCCGTACTCTGGGGCTGCAGGCACTACCGGCTCTACGTTCTTGGACGCCCGATGACGGTGGTGACGGATCATAAACCGTTGATTCCCATTCTGGCGGGTTCATCCTCCAAGCCGCAAGCACGAATTGAGAGATGGATGATCGCCCTTCTGGAATATGGAGTGACCCTGGTGTATCGGCCGGGGGTGAACAATGCAGCAGACTATCTCTCTAGACACCCGGGGGCGCCTGGAGCGGAGGACTATGACACCTGTGCGGAGGAGGCCGAAGAGCATGTCCCGGTGGTGGTGGAGGCGGCCACCCCGAATGCCATGCCCTTAAAGGAACTCGAGACAGCTGCAGCAGATGACGAGTGTTTCAGGATACTGAGGCAATCCATGCAGCAGGGAACCTGGAAGTCAGTGCTGGAGGCCCTGGCGGGGTGCACCCAGGAGGCCAGAACTGGACGGTAGCAGTTATGGAATGTCCGGGAGGAGCTGTCGTTCTCAACATCTGGCCTCCTATTCCGGGGAGATAGAATTGTGGTGCCCCAGTCAAAGGTGGGGGAGGTGATCGCCCTTGCACACCGTGGTCACCAGGGCGCGGCCAAGACCAAAGCACGCTTAAGGCTGAAAGTATGGTTCCCGGAATTGGAGCGGAAGGTGGACGATTTCGTGGCAGCCTGCGTCTGGTGTCAGGCGGTGTCACCCCTGCAGCGGGAACCTGTCATAGAGGCGATGCCTCGAGGGACGCGCCCGTGGGAGGTCGTTCATGCAGACTTTGGTTCCACCACGATGGGCACCCACTTCCGAGTGTTGGTTGACGAATACTCGAGGTACCCCGAGGTGGAGTTCGTAGAGTCAGCGGCGTTTGAGCATGTCATAGTGGCCGTGAAAAAGGTGTTCGCGGCCCATGGTTTCCCACATACGGTGTGCTCGGACAACGGGGTGCCATTCCAGAGTGAACGGTTTACCGAACTGATGGAGAGCTACAGGGTGGTGCACAGGAAGATCTCGCCTCTCTGGCCGAGAACAAATGGTGAGGCAGAACGGATGATGAGAACCTTGAATAAGACATTTTGGATTGCCCAGGGCCAAGGACAGTCCCTCCAAAGAGCCCTCTATCAGTTCTTGAGGGTGTATCGTACCACACCGCATGCATCCACAGGAGTGGCCCCAGCAGAGGCGTTGTTCAAGCGGTGCCCTCGGGGGCTACTGCCTGAGGTGGGAGAAAAAGAACCGGGGGTGATTGACAGTGACTGACCGGCAAATAAGGATTGAGCAAGAGAACCTTCGGAGGGGACTTCGCCCACAGCGGCTGGAGCCGGGCGATGAGGTTCTCATTCGAAATAGACATCCCCAAGGGAAGCTCTCGGACGTTGTTGCGGTCAAGGGATCCATGGTGACTGCATCGGATGGCCGGTCTGAGGTAACTCGCGACGTGAGTTTCTTCAAGAAGCTGCGGGATCCCAGGACTGATCCACCCCCTGATCCGGACCTGGAGGTCGTCCCTGACGACGAAGGAGAATCACCATGTATGCCCGAGTCCGCGGTCCGGGGAATGCCTGTGGACCAATCACCCGTGCCGGAGGTGAGTAGGAGGTACCCCCAGAGGACTGGGCGAGGGAAACCTGCTCACCTCAGCGATTACATTTTGGGACAGGTATCTCTGATCATCCTGACAATGGGAACGGTTAAGTAAGGGGACCCGGGTGGATGTTAATAAAGGGGTTTTCAGAACGGGACATGTGAAGTGTCATAGACATAGTGTTTTGGTTTACAGTGTATAGTTGTTTAATGTTTGTTGTTTGTCCTCCCGAAAAAGGAGGAGTGTGGCGCTGCCCGATGACGGGGCACGCACGCGGCAGGGCGTGACGTTGCACGCCGCTGCGTGCAGTATAAATAAACGGGGCGTTTCCCGGCCGTGCAGAGCTACCAGGAAGCCCGAACCCCAAGGACGTGTGTGGCTGAGTCCTTGGGGGAGCCGGGGCTTAAGGACAGCGCTGCGGGGGTGCCAGTAACCCCCAACAGTGCTAGGTGCAGCCTTTTACCTCATTGCTTGAGTACTTTGTGTATTTGTTTTCAATACTTGTGACCTTCTCCTTCCAATCTTATAATCCCGCCACTAAGCGTCAACAATGATGTATGTATCTGTCTGGCAATGTTATGTCTCTCAATTGGTCATTACCCACTGACTGGGTTTCTCCAACACTGTGGTACCTCGTCGTGCTCTCTGAAGTTTTAGGACACGTGCTCTGGGCGTGACACCCAATCGCATTGCAAGGTTACCAGTCTCAAAGTGCAATCGGATGTGCTTGCTGGTCAAGCAATGCAGTTAGAATGCGCCAGCTCCGTGCAGAGGTTGGGACTGAGGTGAAAGCGAGTTCATGCCGTCAGTGAGCAGAAATGCAAGTGCTGTCAACGCCGCAGGTCACGCCAGCACAGAGAAGGCGGCCCAGCTGCTGAGGCGAGCCAGCGCTGCCAGTTTTCAGAAATGCAGGATATGTTGCCACCTAAAATCCTTTCTATTTTACATAACATACCCCCCGCCCCCTATACTTGCGAACAAAAGGGAGAACATGTGGGAGGGGGGACCAATTGATGCACGCCTTGAAGTTAAATGCGAGCAAGAGCTCCCAAAATGGGTCAGTTCAACCAAGAATTGTTTTGCTGCTTCTTGAAAGTTGCAGACCTAGCTTGTATGTACGTGGTTGAGGGCTGTGTGTTTTAAATAACATCCAAGTAGTGTATTTATGTGTGCGTATGTGGGTGTGTATCTGTGTGTTCGTGTGTGTGTGTGTGTCAGGAAGGGTGTGTATGTATCTGTGTAGGTGTGTGTGTCTGTGTGGGTGTGTTAGTTAAATAACATGCAATTGTGTCTTGATTTCCAAATCAGGGGAAGTGCCTAAACTGACCCTGCTCCCTGAAGCAATGCACTGGAGCACAGAAAAAAACAAAAGAACCATTCTGAATAATAAGTGCTCATTCCGCAATAAATCAAACAAAATGGTGGCCAAAGGCTGCCAGAAGCAAAACGTGTACGAGGCACCACAGCTAAAGCGGTCACGTTTAAAGCTTGTTTGATGGGTGGTTAGTGACGTTGAAGGCAGCCGACAGTGTGCAATGGTCTAACGTGTGGTGGGTGTTTGGGGGAATTCAGATAAGGGAGTTAAAGTCTCGCTCTTGACTCCCTTTTTATGGAAACAGATGTGCTGTTTTATTTGTGTATTAATGTATTGTGTAGTTAAATGTCAGAGTGCCAAAGCAGACACTCGTGCAGCTTTCTTCGTCTAGCACCTGTTTCAGCTCTGCAGCGGAGCCCATCATAGTGTGAGCCGACCTGGATGATACTAACCCGGGAAGGGCCAGACTAACCAAGCGAGTTACAATGGTTTTATGTCTTGAATGCACGCCAGAAATATACTGGAGGTAAATTCTTCACTTCAAGCTTAAACTTCGAATTTCTGCCACACTGCCAAACTCATAATGAAGGCCCACTGTTTCCATATATGTCTATGCAGCATCAATATTTCACTGCCGGCAGAAAGGTGGGATAGGTAGGACTGCGCATGTTTTCCCTTCCGAAATAAAGGCATGCCGCCTGCAGGGATCTCTTGGGAAAATGGCCGCCCTGCTTTTTCATGGCAATAGCCATTGCTGATCTTGCTACATGTGCATGCAAGATCAAAGCGGATTCACCACATAATGTGGTGTAAGACAGTGGAACCTTGAGTATGCCCAGATTACCTCGCCTAAACCACATCATGCAGTGAATGCTCAATGTTTTGAGCAGTGGAGTAACTTTGCTGAAAATGTTGGAGGGGACACAACATCTAAATGAAAGGGGCCCCTGCCAAATGAGTGGGACAAAATGGTATGTCACAAAAGTTGGCAGGGGGTGGGGGGAGACACCCTTGTCCCCCCTTAAAATTGCGCCTATGGTTTTGGGAACAGTCCTCCAACGGAATACGCAGCAGTCGTGCTCTTCCCAAAATACGTTAGGCCTCAACTGTTGATGCCCGTCTTTAAGCCCTATCCAGTTAATGAATGGTGGCCTTAAATTGGACGATTCCGTTGTAGGGCATGTGTAAACACTGAGCATTTCGGCGCTTTTTGTGCGAAGGCCGTACTGTGTTCACTGTGCATTCTCCTGGGACAGTTATAGTGTCAAAGCATGTTAAAGTGGGTCAACAGTACAATGAGCACACCTGTGCAGCGCTATCTAAAGCATTCGCTGGGCGAGGGCACACTGTGGCTTTGTAAAGTCACGTGCTACATACGGAACAACCCATTGCACCAAAGCACAAAAGCCAGTTCCTTCCGCATTCTTCAGTGACAGTCTCAAAAGAAAATAGAGTGAGTAAGGTGTGCATTAAACCCACTCTCAAACCACATCATGGATTTATAGAGGGTAGTAATTAAATAACTACTTGGTTGATATTGTTTAAAGAAAAGTGAAAATTAGAGTCTGCAAGGCATATCAGAAGTAGCACAATAATTAACAAAAACAGGTTAAGTGGGAATTGTGTACCCAAGTTAGTGACATGCATTAAACATGGGGAGGTGTAATTCCAGCGCTCGTGGCATGGCTGGCAGCTGCTGCCTTCACAATATGCTTTAATTATGGCTCGGTGTCAGCGTTTGATGTATAACATTAGCTGGAAGTCGTTTCCATAATTCGCAGTCGTTACCCATTATGTGACATAATATCCAGCTGTTAAACCCGCTATTAAGAGACAACATCTCGGGGATGACAGGCAGCGCGTGCTTTCAATGGACTCTGGCGAGATCAGCTACCTAGCAGCGCCTCCAAAGCCGAAGCACTTAGGCTTCAAGTCAAGTCGGTACCAACAAGACCCGAACAACACTCGTGACCCAGGCATGCCAATATTCGGAAGCACCTGGGAGGGAGATTCCGTCAGAGAGTTCGGGAGAACTTAATTTTCCCTTAGGAATGCATTGGGGTTATATTTATTTTATCTGTGAGGAATTGGAAAATAGCAATATTTTTCATTAAAAAGTCGGGACACTGTCCTAAATCGGGAGGGTTGGCATGCATGGTAATCACACATCAAAAAGGTATCACCCAGACGGAAGCATGCCACAAAAATAACGACGAGGGAATGCATCAAACAAGCAGGTCCCATTTCCTAAAAAAAAATAGAGTCCTATCCAGAACACAAAAATGTGTTGTGGTAGGAACAGAATTTATTTCATCAGATATGAACTAGCTTCTGCTGCCTGGCCTCTGAGAGTTCCTATGTGGACTCCTGACACTTAGATTGCCCTTGGGATGGGAGCCCCGTCAACTCTCTATCCCACTGGGATATGGTCTGTCAGTTAGTGAAATCCAGGGTTGGTTTTGTTTACACAGTACTGTGTGATACTCTTCCTAAATTGGAGTGAGTGAACAACACGTGTGCCCTCTCCAGAGATTTAGGGAGGTGGATGGTACATCAGTCAGTGCCTGCCTCTTGTAGGGAGTGGGCGAGACATATGACATTGGATGACACCTTGGATGAGGAGTAGCAGGAAATCCCTGAGGGCAGGTTGTGGCAGAGTCGCGGTTGCCTGATTGTGCTGGGTCGGAGCAGCAGAGATTCTGCTAAGTGGGTGTCAAGTCAGTGTCCTTCTCTTGAATCAAGTGAATGAGACTTGTGCTATCAAGTGATGCCAGGTAGGAAAAGTGGGAGGAGCCAGGAATCCCTGAGGGAAGCTTCTGGGTGAGCCACACTCACCTCATTTTTCTGGGAGGGACAAACAGAGAATCAAGGCAGTGGTTGACACACCGGGGAATGTATGTCTTGTGAGTGGATGAGACAGACGCAAACAGGTGACTTCTGATAGGAGTAGCGGGAGGAGTCAAGAATCCCCGAGGGCAGCTTGTGGGAGTGTCACACTCATCTGATTTTTCTGGAAGGGAGTAGCAATGATTCTGGGTGGCAGCAGAAGAAACACAACTGAAAACATTCGGAGCAACACGCCAGCACCCAAACGTTCAAGAGGCTGGTGGCCTGCAGCTTGCGGTCTTTTCACTAATGCTGCAGCATTTTCTGTGTGAACTGCACAGTGGACAATTTCATGTGACTGTTTGAGGTTTAAACCCCCACCCCCCATCACAAGTCACTCAGGGGTATGGGCGTGGGTATAGGAAGATGCACAGATACTTCACCACGATAATAAGCATCCACGTTGACTGACAGACGAAGTTCCACTTTCAGGTTCTCCCAGGTTCTCAGGAGCTGAAGTGGGAGGTGTGCAGATCTTATCTTATGAAGATAAGGACAGAACAAGAGATGGAACATTTGAACAGTGGAAGGAGACTAAAAATCCCAAGTCTGTATCTCCCCTATCTTCTGGGTCAGACAGTAATGATAATGAGCTGGATGATGACCCAGACAAAGATTACACCCAATCAGAGTCCAGGCAGGTACAAGCATTGCTTTTGAAATGCAATGATTATGTGGAGAAGCTCTTGAATGAGAGCATGTAGTATTAAAAAGAAGCCCACCCCACCACACCTGTATACAGACTCTTTGAGAAACAGATCTCTCACTGCAGACCAGAAAGAACACCACATCATTTTGTGGCAGCCAGAGCTCACCAGCATCACCACCGCCAGCACCATCACAGCCATATGAACCCACCCTCTGTGATGGTGGCCCACCAGGAAAGTCAAATATGTGGCAGTACATTGAATAAACTGCAACCAAATCTAGACACTTTTACGCTCTGCCGGGAAAACCATATTCCGAAGAAAGGCAGGGTACCCTGTCTATGGGATCCCATATGCAGCAAGACCATGCACAGATATGGGAAGAAGCCAAAAGATCTGAGTAAAGTACCTCTTTGTACCATCATACAAGCAGCAGATCTCCAACAGTATGCACAATTAACACCTGTTGATACTTCAGCCACATCAGAGCTTGACACTGGGAGTGGGACACCAGGCCCTACCCCATGTACCTCAGCAGCACATAGCAAGGATCCCCCATTGGGTGAAGGCAGTGGTATGGAAGCTTTTAAATGTGTCCAGAAATATTAAAAGTTCCATGACAGGCAGTGCCTGCTCGATGCTAAACTGGCTATAATTATGGCAATAGATCTCTTGCCCTCATCATTCGTGGAAAATGCTGGATTCCACCTTCATATGGGTAAGGCCGATCGTTGCTGGGAAGTTATAGATGACTTTTTTATGTTATGTTATGTTACTTGGAATTTATATAGCAATTTATGTATCATTGGTATGACTTCAAAGCGCTGGTAGGTTGAAAGCCCTCGGGAACCGTAGTTCAGGTCAGTAGAGAGAAAGAGTGTTGTATGGTGCGTGGGTGCACCGGCTATGTGTGCAGCTGGTGTGGTTGTTGGATGATAGCTGCTTTATAGCGATAGGTGTGGTGCTGATGAAATCAGGTAGATGTGTTCAGTCTGGTGGGTGGACACCTAGACTGGGTTCTGGCTGCGTTAGGCCTGAGGAATGCCTAAGCTAGCCGGAATGTGCTCAGCTAGCTGTGTTTTATTAGGGTGATGAGGTGTTCGTGGGGTTGTGTTCGTATGAGAACAGCTGGCCGAGTTGATCATGGTATAGCTGTGTTCTAGTTGAATGATGGTGAATAGATCAGAGTAAGCATAGTGGTGTGATATGGTGGATATCAGTACAAGTGCCTGCCTGAGACCAGGGACGTGAGCAGGACAGTGTGGACGTACATAGCGACATACATACATATAACGACCGGATTGATTGGGGTATGTATGGGATACAGATACATAAGCGGATACTGGTACATGGCATATATAGACGATACAGATATTAGGTAGCTTCATGGTGAACAGGTGTACCACTAGTACCACTTTATCTCGTAAAGTGGTACTAGAATTGTAAGACGGGGTTATCAATACAGTGGGGCGGGTACCACAGCAGTCCGTGTGCCAAAAGGTCCACTTCACTATGGGTCCGCCGACCAGTGGTCAGAGCATTGACAGCCTGGCTGTCACAGTACACAGAGGGACTTTCCTTCCTTCAACACCCAAGTGGGCCTATGGATTTATTCAAGAGGGGAGCAGGTGCATGCAGTTCAGCACCAGGCAATGCTGCGCATGCAAGTGTTGCAAGGCAGACACCACAGGGGCGTTGACCTCTGGCAATAGTTGGAGGAGGTGTAAGAACATTGGTTTACAGTTCCTAGTTTTCATTTGGGCTTTGTTGTAATTGTAATTGTAATTGTTTATTCATTTATAGTGCGCGCCGAGCCCATGGGCATCTGGGCGCAGAACAGGTTACAGTGTTACATATAACATATGATATAAACAGGAAGTACACGGTATATATAGTGTGCAGAAATATACAGGTGAGGTATAAGCAAGAAGTACAGGGTATAAATACAGTATGCAGAAGTATACAGTTGAAAGAATACATGTACATATATACAATGGCTATAATAGTTAGTTACTCAGTCTTATTTGTGGGATGCCTGCGGAAAGAGGTATCTGAGAGCAGTCAAGGGGTCAGTGGTCTAGGGAGTGCAGCCAATGTTGTACGTTAGTCTCAAAGCAGTGGAAGGGAGATATGGCTCTTAGCGAGTCAGGGATGGAATACCAGAGTTGCGCAGCCAGGACTGGAAAGCTGGCGCCTCCTGTTTTTTTTAGCTTTGTTTCAGCAGGAAATGGATCAAGTGTCCTTACAACCTTTAGCATTGGAAAGACAATGTATGTCTCCTGCTTTGCACATATCCTTCACCTAAGGGTCACATGCTTTATAAACAATTTTGAGTCTGTCAAAGAAATGGTTGTCATGGCTCAGAAAATCAGCTCCTATTTCAGCCAGGCTTACCATGTCAAAGATCAACTCTGTCAATGGCAAGAGTGACAAAATTCCCACTGCACAACCTTAAGACTTTTATGGCCACACTTTAGAATTCGAATTTGCACAGCTGGACAGGCTATGAGAGCTGTGCAATACAATGACAGATTATTGCAACATCGTAGCAGACTTTTGTAGGGGACATTGCCAGTAGCAGATGCTGTCTAATATCTACTCTGTGCTATTTCCTTTCTAGGAGACCAGAAAGTGGGTTAGCCCTCAGAATGCATCCCTGACTGGGGTTCTCCCGCTGGTGCAACCCTGTCCAGCTCAATCTGAGCAAGATGGCTAGGACTTGTGCCATTGCAGGTAATGCTGATAATATGGTGGGTGTAACTCAATGTCATTGAGTGGAATGAATGGGGAGAGGCCAGACTGTATTTGTTGATTCTCTCCAACTTAGAGGTGAAAAATGCACTAGTGAACCAAAAGATTGACAAAGCGCCTGGCCTCAACAGGCTCCTGGATGATTTCTACAAAAGCAAGCTTGTATTCTGGGTGCCCTATTTGCCCTGTTTGTCCCCTGCTCCCGTTTTCCCACTTTCACTCTGGTCGACCACCCCTGGTCCTGCACCCTCACCCACTAGTGAAGCAAAAAATCTAGGGGTCAACTTCAACTCTACTCTCTCCTTCTCTTCTCACATCTTGGACATGTCCAAAAAGTCCCACTACCAGCTGCACCTCCTCAGAGGTATTTTACCTTTTCACCCCTCCCCCAGAGGCTCACTGTCTCCAGAGCCTTGGTTCTCTCCACTCCAGACTGGACTACTGCAGCAGTCGCTTTATCAAACTTCCCACCTCTACTCTCTGACCTCTTCAACCTATCCAGAACAGAACCCCAAGACTTATACTTGGCCTCAAGACAAGGGACTGCATCTCTCCGATGCTGACATCTCTCCATTGTCTCCCTGTGGATGCAAGGATCAAGTTCAAGTCCCTCTGCATAGTCCACAAGGCTTTCTGCGGCTGGAGCCCCTACTATATACAACGCTCTTTTCCTCAATAGTCTCCTTCGAGAGCACTCTGCTCAGCCTCCTCCAACTCACTGCGGGTGAGCCATTTTTCTAAACAGAGATTTGGGGGTAGATCCTTATTCTCTGCAGGTGCGTCCCTATGCAACAGTCTACCTGCCGCTCTTGATCTTGAGCTGCTTAAGTTCCGGAAACTCCTCAAGACATTCCTCTTCTCTTTCTCTCTCCCTCTTCCTTGCAAACCTCCTTTCTTTTCTCTCCTGCTTCCCGCCTTCGTCCTCTCCCCCAACCTGTTCAGTCAGCTGACTGGTCGCCTGGTGCACCTCCAGAGCCTCACAGGTCCCAGACTCCCCAGCCAGTCCTGCATTTGCCACCGGGCCTCCACACTCTGCCTTGCATTACAGCACTCAGAATACATTCCATGAGAGTGGCACCCACTGTGCACTCAACCCCGGCACCTGCAGGACTGGGTTCACTTGTCCCCCTCCCCCTCCCTCACACGTCTGTCAACACACTTGCACGTTCTTGAATGTACTTGGCTAAGCCTGTTTGTCTGTCCTGTTCTCCTCTATCTCCTATACCCCCCCTCCCTAGCAGGTTGTGCCTGCATGCGTAGGCGTATTGAAGACCGACCTTTTTTGTCTTGTATGTTCCTCTCCCCCCTGCTTATCCCCCCACTCTTTGTCATGCACATATACTAGTTGAAATGCCCTGACCTAGTATGCTAGTTATTGCTGTTAGATCATTCGGAATCTTCAAGGCCTAAGAATGACAACGATATCCCCTTGTTACCTTCCCACCTTGAAGCTCTTTGAAGCGTTTCATTTATGCATAAGCTCTTTACAAATAAACAATTACAATTACAAAGCTTTTCAATGCCATGCTGAGTAAGGACCTAGTACCAGAGTCATGGACATCTACACATATTGTCCCTATATATAAAAAGGGAGCGCAAGATGACCGTGTTAACTACAGGTCTTTCTCACATTTGGATGCTGGGGGGAAAACATTTGCTCGGGTGTTGCTATTCCATCTGGACGCCTGAGCTAAGGACAATGAGATAATCGATCACCGCCAGGCTGGCGTCTGTGAAGGGCTAAGTACGTTTGACCAACGTTTTCACCTGAGGCAGGTATGCGACAAATACAGCGTCCTAAGAAAGACCAGCATATATGCAGTTTTTGTAGACCTGCGATCCGCATTCGGCACCATACCCAGGCTGTGGGAGGTGTTGAAAGAACTCGGTATTCCAAGTGCACTTTTGTCTGCCATCCAGAGCCTTTACACGTGCAACACCCCAGTGGTTCGCTGGGGAACTGATGGAAGCACTACTGGCAGTATTAACATCTAGAAGGGTGGCCAGGGGTGTGTCCTGGGTCCCATGTTCTTCTGCATTTTTATTAATGCAGTTTTGAGGGAGCTCATGAAAGAACAAACTGACCTACCATCCCTGGCAGGCGACAAGTTGCCAGCCCTATTGTTCGCAGATGATGCAGTACTTTTATCTCACACACCCTCATTTTTGTTGCCTTTAGCAAAAGGAATGGGCTCTCTTTGACTATCACAAAAACGAAGGCTGTGATCTTCAACACTAACACCAGGAAGAAGCTAGAGAAAGGAGTAATTGAGCAAGTCTCCACCTATGAATATTTAGGGGTGAGAGTCATGGAGTTGTGTGGTTGGTCTCTCAATTTGGAGAAGGTGAAACTCACGCTAGCTAAGCATAGCGGTGCCCTCCTCAGGTTTACGAATGAACATGGGAATGGGGCAGTCTGTGTCTCTTTGGAGGCCTATAAGGCCCAGGCACGGCAAGTCACCTGTGATGGGGCTGAACTTTGGGGTCAGGTAAACACTAACCCCTTGGCAGTGGTAGAAAATAGGTACCTGAAAATGTACTTGGTCTGCCAATTTGTGTGCCAAGTATTGCAGTACTTCTTGAAGCTGGGATGCAAGGGTTTGAGTCAATCCCACAGCTCCAAATGGTATTCTATTGGGTTTGACTCTGGACCAACACAAGTCTCTGCAAATATGAGGAGGCACTGTTGGACGTCCTGTCCCAAAAAGGGAGCACTTCTTTGAAATGGGTGTCCCATTTAAAAAATAGGTTGGGGAGTCTGGAACATGTGGAGTACTGGATTAATCCATCTGTCATGATACCTGCCTCTAAGGCAGTGCTAAGACAAGCGGCGAAGATCAAAGAAGAGGGTGACCTATTGCTTCCTTGCCCGATATCTTTCCATTAAGAAGCAGTTTGGCTGCAAAGATTATTTAGATTATGTTACCTGCAGGCAGGAAAGTGCTTCCTATGCAAAGTTTGGCCTCAGTATACTCCCCACAGCAGTTCTTTTGCACATGTGGAATATTGAATCTTCCCCAACCTGCATACTTTGTAACGAATCTGAGGAAGACCTGCAACACTATCATTTGCTTTGCCCTAAGACTGGACCATTGAGAAAGTGTTTCCTAAAGTCACTTTTTTTAAGCTGCAGGTGTAGGACTACCATGGATGCCATGGCTAAGTGACCGGACTCCACAGACGTCCTTGCTGTGTTTGCAACTTGTAGTTATTTAAAGTGAGCATGGAGAGTCCACCAAAGGATCAGTAAGGAGGGTGCAAGGGCCATTATGGGCACCTCTACGTAATATAGTAGGAATAGGAAATTGTGTAATCTCTGTGTTGACCCTCTGATGGATAGTTGGGTTATTGACTTTGTGCCCTTTATGGGCTGTGTACTCAGGTTGTATTCATTCTGCAATTATGAGACTTTTTTTATGTATTATGTGATGCACTAAGAGATGTTGTTTCATGTGGCCATGATGTATTTTCAAGTGTTGACAATGTATCTATGGATGGGGTTTTATGTGATGTTGCTTTTATGACCCTGTGGTCGAAAAAAAGCTAAGAAAGAAGAAATCCCCAGTAGATGCCATTTCACACAGGAGCATTTAACAACATTTCCATGATGCCTGTGTATACAACACATGCTAGCATTGCCACTGTATGTCTCTTTCATGAAGCAGCGGCCACAATCATTTCTAGTAACAGTCACTGTTCATCATTTTAAAGAACCTGCAAGGCAAATCTATGGCAGTGAGATCACCATAATTCACTTTCATGAAGCATCATTTTCATGAATCTGCTATCATAATCTATGCCAGTAACTATAAATCACTTTCCTGGAGCTGTGGACAAAATCATTTCCAGTAATGGTTACTGTAAATCACTTTCACGAACCTGCAGCCACAATATTTGACAGTAACAGTCACTGTATATCACTTTCATGAGGCTGCAGTGACAATTTATGCCAGTACCGGTGAGCGCAATTCACTTTCATGTATCTGCAGCCGAGATTGATGCCATTGAAGGTCACTCTAAATCACTTTCATGAAGTTGCTAACACAATCTATGCCGGTAATGGTAGCTGTAATCACTTTCATGAGGCAACAGCCATTATCTATGTCAGTATAGTGACTGTGAATCACTTCTATGAAGATGCAGCCACAATCTATGCCAGTATGGTGACTGTAAATAACTTGTAACATGGCGGTGCTGGCACAATCTAAGCAAGTAACAATGAAAATCACTTTTGCTCGCTCCCTCATAAAAACATATATACATTCCAAATCTCTCTCTCTCATACACACATACACACACTTGCATATACACACATGCACACACATTCCACAGACAGCCAGACAGACAGACACACACACACACACACACACACACACACACACAGACACACACACAGACATATAGTGCAACACATTTAGACACTCATGCATGCAAACACTCCTTTTATTCTAACTTATCTTGGTGGTGGTTCAACATCACTTGCTGCTTTGTGATCTTGCAGTCTGGGGTTCAGGTGCAGTAATGACAGCAACATGCTATGCCCCTCTGGAACTAGTCAGGCCAGCATTCTGACAGGCTGTCAGTTGCCTGGAAACCAATCATAGAGCACCAAAGCTGAAAGGCTAGAATGGAGCATGCACATTATTTTAAGGCAGCTAGTGCAGAGCTTCTGCCTTTTTCATGCAGAATTTAAAGGAGTGGAGTGCTCAGGCCCCCATTGGACATGGGGCCGAAGAAGCCCCCTCACTGTTTGAGCTGAGAAGGCCCCCACTATGCCAGAATACATCACTGACACCTTGTAAAAGCTTTTTGACCAGCGCAGGTACGCCCTCCAGAGAGGAGAATCTGTGGGACACGCTCCCCTGTCACTCAGGCATCTTCAACACAGAAAAGTTAACAACAGGAACAGACCACTGGCCAACAGCCAGTGTCACAAACCCAACCTCTGGAACTCGATCGCAGTGTTGGATCGGAATGCCCCCAAAATTCCCAAATTTCACAAATCTCTCAAAACAATGCTTTTTTAACAACACCTGACCAAGGGAAAAATCAAATGGATGCACACATAGATTTACAGACCTCAACTCACAGCACTACTGTTAAAAGATGCCAGCCCAAATTCTGGCTACCCAAACTCTGTACAGTACTCTGCTGATATCAAGCTAGGTCTGTGCTTTAAACAATAAAATAAAAAATAAAATAAAACAAAAAACAAGCCACACAGAGGCTTGATGCCTACCTATTAGATACTTCACCCATGGAAGAGATGATGTCCCAGTAACGTATTGCTACAGCAACCAGTCTGCTGGGCCAGCAGCACGTGTGCAAGTTGCTGTAGAATCACTAAGCTTCCCCCACAAGGGTGCAGTCAGAGAGAGTGTTAAATGCCTTCAGGGCTGCAGCCTCTAATGACAGGAGAAGCCTCACCAAGCTGCATGTTCAATAATTGAAATTTATGAAAAGGGAACAGGCAATTCAATGAAAAGTACGTATAAGACACTGAAAAGTGACGCAGGTGTTTTTGTGTTGCATGTGGTTGGGAAAAGGATAGCGGTAGTAAAGACTGTGATTTAGAGCCTTGGTGCATTTGAATCCTGATCACTCACTTGTCAAATGTTTTTGTGTTCTACCAGAGGGCAGAGTTACCCCTTCAGGTTCACAGTTTGTTCCACACGGCACAGCCACCCATTAAAGTTCTCAGGTTTTTCACAGGGAACAGCATCCTCTTAAGTTTTTCTGACTCTTTCACAGGGCATAGCCACCAATCAAAATTCTCGAGCCCTCCCAGAGGGCATTTAACAATGTTTTACAGCTCTTGCATAGACTGATGCCAATTTCATGGGTACAGAAATACCCCTTTGTGGCCAGACCCTCTCCCATGATGGCTTCATTACTTCATCCCAGCACAATACCCTACAGGAGGGAAAGGTGGTGGATCTCCACATGCCGCCTCAAACTGCCCACCACCACTGACTGCCCACAATAAAGGCAGCAGGTTCCTCCTCTGTGTGATATTTTGACCCATTCCGATATGCCCCACTGCATCAATTTACAAATGGGGAAAGAAACAGCCAAAAATTGATGCGCTAACCCCTGTGCGTGCAGAAATCTGCAAAACTGCGTATTGGTCACAATCACAAAAGGCTGTACACCCTGCCACACACAGTCAAAGTGGGGGTGAAAACAGAATTCTCACTGCAGGAGCATGCCAGTGGGTGCTGTTACATTAAACACAAAGCAAGGCCGCAGAATGGGGCTAAAAAATGAAAATGTCTTTTAAAATATAGCTTTGCAACCTTCAAAGTGCTGTTTTCTGTGCTAGATCCATTCATTTCCAGTGAATCTGTGAGAGTAAAAGGGTTACAGATCATACAGTGTTGGATTGAGGGGCTCAGAGGAGCCGGGCCTCACTGACTGACAGCAGCTAAGAAATGTATTTCATGAAAAAGGCAGCCCAGCAACATTGTTTTCAGTTCCACAGGAAAAATGTGGCTAAAATGGCAACTTGTAACAATTTCAGCTGTGCAGAAAGAACTCCAAGCAAAGGCTGGATACATACATCCAGACTGCAGACAAATCCCAGCACTCAAGGTCAGAAATAATGCTGAATTAAATGTGTGTGTGCTGCATAAGAAAATTGGATCTAAAAGGACTCAGTTTAAGGTGTTTTTTTTCCATGAAGAAAGTGCAAAATTGATTGTTTAAAAAGCATTGCTAATGCTAAAATACACTGATAACTGTGTGCATTTTATATGTGTTAATGAAAGATGTAGGTAACTTAAAGTAAAAACTTAGTCTGGAGTTAATCAAATATTTAATTCTGAGCTGGAAGCCTCATCGTGGGAATGGGTAACACCTCACTACTGGAGGGAAAGGACTAATTGCCGCTGGGAGGTTTTCGCATACGTATGACAAAGGACCCATGAGACTTTTGTCTGGGTCTCAGCTAAAGACAATGGCAGCTTTCCTCGGAAGGAGGAGGACCCCCACCCTGATCAAAGGAATTTGACAGCTGTTGCCAATTGAAAGAAAAGTAAAAAAAAAACTTCTAAGGATTTTTGGTGGTTAAATGCCTATTTGTAATTGAGCTTTAAATATCTTTAACTTTGCCACATGAAGGAGGATAAATCTAAAAGTTGGTAGTTGTAAATCTAATGTTATGCTTTTTCTTTGAAGACATGATTGAACCCTGTACTGCATAAGGGACCAAAGTTACACAAAACATTAATTGCACAAAAACTATTAATGCTGCAAACCTAATATTGTACACCCGTGTTCTAGGGGTGATTTCATAGATATGTACTGAATTAGGAATTGTTAGGCCAAATCTTTATGATTAAAATTAACAAAATTACACAGAAAGACAAAGCCAGCTCTCACTGACGTAGGAGTTGGATCTAAATGTAACCCATAATATATGTAATGCATGTGTATGATTTTATTAGTGGGCATAAGTATAGAAATGTGTATTTGTGGGAAAGTTAAACTTTGGTTCAAATCACTGTGGAGTTCCCAAGGCACTAGAGAACAGAGAAATCCAAATTATGGAAAGCTACGTCCCCTGCACACTTTCAATCAGGCGATAAGCCTAAGGGATATTATGACAAAAATGTTTTAGTCTCAAAGACTATTTAACATCAGGTTTTACAAGATCAAAACATGTATGGTGGTATGAAAAAAGAAAAATACATTCAAACATGTTTTTCATTAAATGACTCCTTTTTGTTAGAGAAAGAGAGGTCTCAAGATGGCCCAACGCGTTTCAAGATTAATTTTCTCTTCATCAGGGGCGTAAATTCCAAAACAATTTTTCACATTGATCTATAGAAATAGAGATTTATAAAAACCATTACTAATCTTATCGAATTTTTGAAAGAAAAATCAGTAATTTTTAACCAACATTCATTCAAAAAAGGAACTTGTTCAAATGGTCACATTGTCACAAATGTCACATAGAACTTGAAGCTGCTAATATGAAAATATCCTCAACCGAAAATACCAATTTTTGTTGGTAGCTTACTTCTTTAGACAACTACATAATTACTTAAGGATTAGAAACACAATTTTCAGAATTAGACACCTCTATACTTAATTAGAAGTTGTGGGTGTATTCAGTCACAGAAATGCCTATAGGGAGTGATATTGGGGGGAAAAACATATAAATCAGACTCACCCTTCTTCTGTAAGAAGAGAATAATGCAAAAGAAATGTTCTCAACCGGAATGCTAGAGAGCTTCACAATTAAATTAACATGACAAGGGGCTTCATCACGACCTCGGCGGTAACGCCAGCGATATTAGCGCGGGGGTTATTAGCGCGACCGCCATAGCCCCTGGCGCTAATAGCGCAGGATCACAAGTTGGGCGGACTTGGAAGTCCCCATTCCCCATTGAGCCCATTCGGGAATGCCCCATTCCTCACTGGGCTCAATGGGGAAATTTTGCGCTCATACTGCCGGCGGATTTCCCGCCGGCGGTATGAGCGCGAATTCTCGGCGGATTTCACACCAGCTCAGAGCTGGGTTGAAATCCGCCGAGGCCCTGATTCGGCGGACCCTTAAATCCGGCAGTAATAGCGCTACCGCCGGATTTAAGGGTTACCGCCGAGGTCGTGATGAAGCCCAAGTACAGCTGCTGTGGTCATGTCAAGTAGAAATAGAGAATGGCTGCATTCACCTAAGGGAGAATGTTTATATCAGTGTACTTGTAGAATTTAAGGGCGTAGAGACTATCCAGAGAGAAAGGAAGCCAGATGTAGCAGATGTTGCAATCCACGGCAGAGATGCGGTCAGGAAGCGCAGCTTTCCGACCGCATCCGCCGCAGGATCTTTATATATGTCAATATTAACAAGAAGACGTCACTCGCGCATGCGCGAGCGGTGTCACAGGCTGTGACGTCACCCGCGCACGCGCGAGCGGCGAAAATGTAAAGAGAACCACAAGATGTGGCATGATAAATAAGGGAACTTCACAACACACAGACACACACTGATTCCTGACTACATCCTGATTCCGCGTGACGCCGTGTTCCAGAACTTTTCATCTTTACCTGATTCCAGACTACTTTGCAAAACCCAGGCCTGAGCAATTGCTGAACTCTTTTCAGCTAGGCCTAAATCCTGAAAACATCCAACAAACTTCAAGGGAATAATTCTGATCCAGTTTGGCTTGCTACCATTCATGCTTGCCTGCTGAAACTCACCATCCCGCTAATCTACAGTGTCCATTGACCAGAAGGGCCAATCCAATCGAATCCAATCTGAGGAGCAGTCCAATTGACCAGAACCACCCAGCTGACCATCCCGCCAGAAGTGTCCTGCTGCCTGTAGACCCAATCCGTGATGACCAGAACCTGATGGTCCAATCTTAATTTACAGTGGACTGTAAGTATGAACAGGAATCAAAGTAACCTATAGTATATTTGCCTTGCCTTGCCCTACCCCAATATCAACCCATCCTCTCTTTAACTTAAGAACTTGTAATAGTGTCACACCAGTCTTGAAACCTTGCTTTGAATTCTTGTACTAGTGATCATTTCTTTAAAATCCCTTTTGTCTCCAACGCGGACACAGAGGTGCTGGGGTTGGTTTCCGCAGACCACTATGGAGCTTACTGTGTTTCAAACTGGTAACCAGCCTGAATACCCTAGTTTAGAGCATAATTTTCATTGTAAAAACTGATTTCTGTTTTTATTTCCGCGCCTTTATTTTCAAAAACACCTTTCTTTCAAACATACATAACTTCTTCAATTTTATAGCTAGAGACTTAATTTCAGCTCTCACCTAAACCTAAGACGTGTAGCTACATCCACAAAAACTGCATTGTGAAACGGTATATTTGACCTGTTTCTATTAAAAATCGCATAGTGAAATTTAGGCGGGAATTCACAATTTTGGAAATGTTTTACATGTGGGTTTTCCCATTCAAGGTATTTCCAAACTCCCATTTTGATTTAAAGTGTGTACTATTGCTCATATTGTAGCTTATGTTTGTTAGAACCTGTTTAGTGTTGCTCCCATAGGAATATACATCAATTTAAGGATTTCTGCACACTTTTCATTGTTTTCATAAAGCCATTTTAAACTGTCATTTAAAAGTGTAAATTTCCAAAAGGGTTTTTCTCTCTTGCTTGGGGGTGGGGAGATTATATTCAAACGCTGTACTCTGTTCTACATTACTGAATACCTGCTGCTTACTTACATCTGTGTAGAATTGCTTAGTTGTGAATTAAGAACTTTGCAGAGGGAAATCTTATCCTAAGCGCTATCTGTTCACAAGCCACAACTGTTCTTTTTCCTGTGTTTTCTATTTTGTATTGCTATAAGTGAATCCAATTGCCTTACATACTTTCTGAATTGTTTTGTCACCACATTGGTGATTGCTGCCCCATATATTAATTTGTGTTGATTTGAATTTAAATAAATAAATAAATATTTACCTTTACCAACCAGCCTGATTCCTGGTCTAGTGTGACCTGGGGGGTATTTTGAGATGGGTGTGATATGAGTGGTATATCACTCAGAATATTGAACCTATAGACACAATAAATAATGCTAGGCTGAAACCCAGATGTATTGCCAGATTAAAATCCTTAACAGTCCTGCCCAAAGATTTGAATGATGTTGGTGGTACACCAATCCCAACAATGTGTGGGGGTGGTTCTAGAAAAAGGGGTCTGTCACTGACCAAACTTGCCAGTGCCAATGATGCCAATTGGGAAAGTTAGACAGATGCCGGGGTTTGGCCACAGCATGCTTGATGTTGTTGCTGTGGTGCATACTGGTACTGGGATATGCTAGGACTCTCCTCCTCTCCACTAGTGGAGGGGGTGTTGGTGGTGCCTTCATGGTCACTAGCCACTGTGGACACAAGTGCCAGGTGCACCCTTGTATGTGACCAGTGCACGTGAATCCCCATCGGCGCCATACATAAGGCATGGCCACCTATGCTGTGTGCCTTCTAACCATGCTTGACCCCCTTCCCACTGCACTGAACCATGCAAACAACCCGGGCTCTTCCCCTTAACAGTCTCCCTGTTGTCAGGGGGAAATAGTCACAAACCTTGTGGTAGGTGATCTGATCACAGCTCTCAGTGACAACTCCTGGCTTTCTCCCACAGCAGGAAGAGACTACTCCACCACCTTCTCTTTCTGTATGTGACTCCCCTCTGCTTCCTTCTGTGGTAATTCCACCTTCTCCTGTGGCACCTCTGCAGGCTAGCCCTCCCCCTGAGATTTCCTTTGACAGTCCTCAAACTACTTCTCTGCAGCAGCTTCCTCATCTCTTGGTTGGATACCACTTCCTCCTCTATTCCACCACCTAGTTGGGACCCACCAAAATGACCTCCTCCAGGGTGATTTCTGCAGCCACACACCACTCCCATATGAGGCACATGCCAGCCTGCTTCCTCAATTGCAGTGTGGGCGTGTCCACATGAAGTCCTCTCCCCCTGCCTTTGTGCTTGTCACATCTTGGCCTTCTTCATCGACCCCATCTCCTCTTTCACTCTTGATACCTCTCCAGTTCGTCTGCCGTTCCTGGCTACCAGTACAGTGAATCGTGGTGCTCTGTGGACTGGGCCTATGAACCGGCAGCCACAAAGAGTTCAAGGTTCCTCCCTAGCCATCAATCATCATCTTCCTCCTGCAAGAAGAAATGCAGCTCCCCCTCCTCCTTCTTTGCCTACCGCCCTTCCACTCCCAGAGTTGCAGGTATTCCGTGACTGTCACAAATGGAAACTCCCCGAAGTGTGTGTGTATGTATGCATCCAGCTCACTGCTGCTCAACCCAAGAACCCAAATGAGTGTGTACTCTGAGAACCAGCACAACCCCAAGTGGCCCAAATAGACAAACAAGGGAACAATCAAAACAATTATACGCTTTAAACTTATACTACAACTAATACAATACTACAAATGCTGCTACTACTACTACTTTACAATGCAAAAAGCGGTACACAACAAACCCACAAAGGAGAAAATGTAACTTTTTTGTTTTTTGTTTTTGGTGATACAAATAGGTGTGCAAACTCTTTTTGACTTTTATACATTTTTACAAGGGGGCAAAAGATGGGAAAGACACATTTTGTTCTTTTTTTTATAAAGGAAAACTGACACATAACACTATTGCACACTGAAAAAACACTTAGACAAAGGGGAACAAAAACGGGCTTCAAAAACACACTAAACGCAGGAAAGAGACAAAAAACAGAAATACGTACTAGGATGACTAAAAGAGGGACTAGGACAAGGAAGGGGAGGAGGCAGAACTGGGACTAGGAAGTGAGACTACAACTGTGGACTGTGTCACAGACCTCCTGAATTACAGGGCACTGCAGTTTTGTTTACCTATGCCTGCACCGCAACATGCTGACAAAATAAAGCACAGAGTTGCAGAACACAAAAAGTAATCTGTGATGTAGCCAGTGCATGCCAATAGCACTGCCATTTGCCACACTACCAAATATTCTGCATCTCAACAAACACATTTATCTTATCCCTCCTCTCTGAAGCATCGTTGTGGTCAAAACTAAAACTTTGCACTGACCTGGCACTGTTGTAACCTAAGAGCGTGCTGTAATTCAATCATGGAATTGTAGGAATTGTAACAACAGCAGGCATTACCAATAGCATCAATGCTATGGGTTGTTAAAAAAAATATTGTTCTTGGAACTCGATAGAAGGATGTATTTGAGTTGCACAACTTCCTATTCTCTGTCACTGAGAAGACTTGAAAATGAGCTCTCTGAGTCCATGTAGGTGTATGTGCTGTATTGTGGAGTATCTCCTCCCTCTTCTGTCGTCCTACTGATACTTACTCAGAGGCATTGCTGGGGGGGAGGGGGCTATAGCTCCGGATCTTTTGGTTGTAGCCTCGAATAGAAGCTCAGGTGCTATAAACAAAAGACTAGCTTGCCCCGAGTCCCGACAGTCCGCCATTAGCGTAGCCCCGGATCTTTTCCAGACCTATCAACACCCCTTTCCCTCGCTTCTGTCATTATTGACTCAAATAGAGTTTGGTGAAAAGCACAATGGGAGTAGGTGTCTGGAATGCAACTTAATATTATAGTTCAAAAGCTTGTTTATCCGGCAACAGTGTGCATTGATTTGTTGCCGGAAAGCCAAATGTATTAGATAACCAAATGTCAGTTTTCCAGATGCCAGCGAGCTAAAATAAACTGAACAAAAATGCCGAATAGCAAAGCTTTCTTACAGTCTTTTTGGTTTACTGGTAGTCCGCTATCTGGAATCTCGTTTATCCGAACTTTTTAGCCAGTATTTCTTTAAGCAGAAAAATACTATCACCAGCAGTGACACGTGTCAAATCTTAGAGGTTTTGCTGTTCTCTGGTTGTTGAATTATGAGCTATGTTCTGTCAGATTGTGTGATGTAAACATGTTAATATAATCAGAGGCTATTCTCTGATTTCATTGGACAGAGACGATGTGTACAGTCTGGTGCACAAAGGTCAAGACACATTATGCGCACTCCCAGTTGAAGGCCTCCTGCCAAGAAGCAGTGGAGAGTTGAAAAGGAAATCCATGTTGCCCAGAGACAAACGACACACAGGTGCTTAGATAGAATTTTCCAAGGAACACTAAATGAGAAACAGCACCGTGGAAAGATTCCTACCACTTGCATGACGGCCCACGCACAGTGCACCCACACACGTGCATGACCCTCACTCCGGCTTTAAAATAAGCAGGACACGGATACGTTTGGCTACTTGAAATGGCCTTGTGTTGCTCACACACCCATCAAACACGATTTTAATGAAGTGTGCAATGTTCTGTGACTGGGGAACCCCACAGCAATTTGAATCGGTGTTTAATTAGACTTGGCAACCCAATTTACGTCTAAGGTCCGCCAGATGTTACTTTACCAGACCCTCATGCTTCATTTGCAGAATGGCTCCTCACATTCGCAAACTGATGCAACTGGGCCCTCACCAGCTTGCTGATCCATGCTATGGATTCATAGAGACATGAGAGTACATGTACATAACATAGGGGCAACACCTGTTGTACTACATGCTTTACTTAAACTCCCTATGTTCTGTAGCCTTGCCAGTAGCCCCTCTACAGCCTTACACCATATTTGATGACCTTGTTAGCATGTTTTCAGGGTGCCTAGGAATGCCACACTCAGGTAGAAATATTCCTGGACCCCACCATAAGGCACGGTCCAATGTCCCACCGGTTTGTTCAAAGCACCAACTTGTTTTTTTGAGTATTTCCAATCAAATAAGCTCTAAACTATTGAGTTGCCAACGTATGCCCACTCTCCTCTGTTTTGAGGTTAGGTATTTTTGGCATGCAAATGTATATACCGAACTGAGGGACTTCTTTTGGGTGCTTCGACTCCTTGCAGAGTTATCGGGACTACTCCCTAAAAAAGGATTTGAAACCATTAACTCGAAAATGCATCATTTTTTTAAACAGATGATATAGATAAATCATGAGATTAAGCGGTAGCTTCCACAGTGAATACTTGAATCAAAAGTGCTGATGTCTTTTCTTTAATAACAATGCAACCTGGTTAATTTGCAGGTCTCTGAGTTTACGCCTCATCACCTGGTTCTGTCTACTGAATCGACAAAATTTGCAAGCCCTAAAATTCATCTTCATTTTTAAAATGTACAGAATTAGTGTGATAGTGAAAGACTCCTCCAAGGATTAGTTCCAAAACGAGATTGCAACATAAAATCAGATATTTCTCATTTATCAATATGCTTAGTTCTGATAACATGATTTTTACGTGAAGTTTTAGAGATATATCTTAATCTATATAAGAGGAGCTAGACTGGCTCCTTGGTTTATAGATCAAAAGAGCTAATGCCATCTTCCGTAGCTCTACTACAGTCAAGCACTCAGGGGAAAACAGGTATCCTGGTGCTACCTGCCAGAGAGGATCTGTCTTTATAAGTCAGCAAAATCAACATGCCTCTACCCTATTGGCCAATCCACTTTAACAAACCCTAATATTATCATGAGATTCACGTTTGACAAAGCACCCCCCCTTCTCTCCAGGTACCTCACGTCTATGCACCATCCCTTGAGTACAGTGTAGCCCACACAAAATTGCTTCACACACAAAACTGCTGTTATCTGGTTATCCGCAATGGTTAATGTGACAGATCCTTGGATGTCATCCGTTCTCCCCTAGGGGGAGCCCCTTTCCCTGAGCCAGGGAGGTGAGGCCGCTACCCGATAGTCCCTCTGGGGGAGGTACTCAGCGGGTGGATCACATGAAGAGGGATCCCGCCTATTGGACTAGGGAGGAATGTCCAGGAAGAAAGTGGTATGCACAAGACATACCCCCACCTCCCTCATCCTCCTACCCCACACAGAGTCTCACAATCCCACACACGTCTATGAACATCTGTAGGGTAGAGGATATGACCTCCCTAAAAAGTACTAGGATGAGGAAGAGTAGGGACTACTTGTGTGAATCATATTCACAAACTCTGATGTAGAAGAGCACAAGTAAGTGAAAATATCGATACTGAGATGAGGAAGAGGCACGGAGCAATACAGAGTGCCCCACAGAACCAACATGAGTAGCCTAGAAAATGTAGAACAAGCAAGATGAAGCTGAAGATAAAAAAGGAAGAAGGACTTCACGAAGGGGCAGATCCTTCCTCTAGGAGCCGGGAAATTTGAATCTGCCTGAAGCAACACAGACTCTAGGAGTACAGGAGCTGAGGGACTTGACCGCAGGCAAAGGTGTCCCCGGTAAACCTTCATTGTACCGACCAGCGAAGGAGGCAGAAAGCAGGACAACCAGCTGATGTGGAGAGCTGGTGTGCGCGGAGAGTTGGAAGCACACCGTCCAGAAGCAGAGGAGCTTGTCAAGGACACTGTGGTTCCTGGCACGACCGCGAGAGGCCTGAGAGTGAGAGAGAAGCCCACGGAAAACCAGAGGTCACAGTAAGAAGCCTGGAGAGGTTTGGGTAACTAGGACGGGTGGTGGCTCCTGAGAGGCGGAGAGGTTGCAAGGAATGGGTCTGGCACCCAAAAGTAACAAACTGCCTCCAAAGCCATCTTCAAAGTCACAGTACCTGGCAGGAGAGTATAACGGGTCAAGAGAAGAGAATCTCACGGGTCGGGGACCTGCACCCATTTATGAAGAAACTGCCTCCAAAATCATCTTCATAGTCACAGTACCTGGCAGGTTAGTGAACCAGGTGGGCTGTGAATGTTAAGAAAGCCTGAGAAAGGCAACTTTGAAAGCCTGAGAGAGGCCAGGGGACGAAACATACCTCCTGTCTTTTTGAACTGTTCAAACCTGAAAGAGGCCAGGGGAACACGCAATCCCCCTGATGTTGTGAAAGTGTCTGGAACCTGCATATAATAAGCCATTGTAAAGGGGTCTGCGACCCGCATATAAGAAACCTGTGCAAAGGTATTTGCCCCACATAAAGAAAACCAGGGGCAGGTAGTCATTCCCTCTGGTGTTTATGAACATTGTGACAAAGGCAAAGAGAAGGGAGTCATTTGCTTTGCATTGCGAGTGAACAATGTGAGAATCCTGGAAGAGACCAAGCCAAGAGAGTCATTCTCTTGAGATCAAGGTTTTGCACTTGGAACATGCATTGCTTCATTTGTGAACATTGTGAGAGACCTGAGACAGACCAGGAGACGGGAGTCACTCTCTTGGTACCAAGGTTTTGAATTGGAAATTTGCTTTTGAATTGAGACTTTTCAATCTGGGTGCTGCCTTTGGCAAGAACTGCAACCTGGTGAAGGGAGTTATTCTCCAGGAAATAGTCACTCCAAACGAGTGGTTTGGTAGTCAACTCCACAGAACAAGGGACCAATTCTTCTGCATTAAGAAGACTCACCTTTTTGTTTACTTAGAGATGTAAGGGAAGGAAATAGGTTTTGACACAGGACGGTGAACTATTTAGTTGCGGGCATTTTGACACATCCTTAGCATTAAGTTGAGGCAGGGCAACCCCTTGTAGCAATAGGGTCGGGTAGGGTTTTTCTTCAATAACAATCATGCCACCTGTGTGTCAAACTCCTCCTTCCACACCCTTACATTAATCTCAATAAATACTGAACTAGTATAGGCAGCTACCCAACCAGCACAAACTGCATCACTTTCACCGAAATGGCCTGCTCTCCCAAAAATAAATATCAACACAAGGATCGAGACGCGAGCCCACATGTAACGAATGATCCCAGATTATGAATCGGCTTGATACTAGTCATTAATTGGTTAGAAGAGCCCTCTACATCCCCTCCATGAGCAGAGCATGAAATGTACAAGGATATGCGTAGAGCTTCTTCTAACATACCCATTTCAAAGACTACGCTTGGAGTTTATGTTGCTTACAGGATATCACTGGGAGAGAAGATTGATGCTGCTGGAGCTCTGTTTAGAAGAGATTATATCACTCATGCCTTTGTTTCCGCCAAGAAAAATAAAATGCTAAGACTGTCCTGGCAAAGAGAGGGGTATTATTAGAATAATCTCCCCATGAATGGGATTCTTAGGCCAACCCAGCCGCTGACCCGTGAAGGGTAAACGCTAAATTCCTACAGTCGCATATTCATCCGGCTCTTTGCAAAGGATGGACGAGCTGTGGGGAACCTTCAAATTGCTCTGAGATGGATAAGCAGGTGCCTCCATCTGGAAGGGGATCATCATCATCTTCATCTTCATCGCCGTCCACCTGCAGTTAAAGTTGACAAAGGATTTGCGTTCTGGGAACTGTAATCCATCCTTTCGTCTTTGAGCAGACCTCACATTTCTCTCCAGTGCCACATTTGCAAGTCATTTTGCTTGCGGAAGATAGTGGCTGCGGCTGTGTGATGCTCAGAACCGAGAGTGCCGGGGCCCATGACCGAAGGAGTTCCTCCCGCTTAGCGTCTCAGAAAAAACAAATCCTTATTGACTGGATTGCTTTGACATCAATGCATAACAAGCCCGGCTTCTTTGCAAGTGAATGGAGTGAGGTACTTGCCATACTGAAAGCGTAGCTAATTCCCTCCTAACGACCCCAGATATCATTATTATGGATATATGAAAAAGACATGGTGTGCTCTAGATCTGACTCCAATTCCAAGAGGCACATCGACCTGTGCATAATGAAAGAGTGCACAGTCGATGTGTATATCCAGCTTCAGAATTCCTTGCAACCAACTACTCTACACGTCAAAGAGCTATTGCGCATAAGCGCAATTATGAATGTGTGCACCCGAAATCAGCTAACACAATATTATGAATGCTTGTACCCAGAATCAGCTAACCCAATATTATGAATGCTTGCACCCGGAATCAGCTAACCCAATATTATGAATGCATTCACCCGAAATCAGCTAACACAATATTATGAATGCTTGTACCCAGAATCAGCTAACCCAATATTATGAATGCTTGTACCCAGAATCAGCTAACCCAATAGTATGAATGCTTGCACCCAGAATCAGCTAACCCAATATTATGAATGCTTGTACCCAGAATCAGCTAACCCAATATTATGAATGCTTGCACCCGAAATCAGCTAACACAATATTATGAATGCTTGTACCCGGAATCAGCTAACCCAATATTATGAATGCTTGCATCCGGAATCAGCTAAACCAATATTCTGAATGTTTGCACCTGGAATCGGCTAACCCAATATTGTGAATGCTTGCACCCGAAATCAGCTAACCCAATATAATAAATGCTTGCACCTGGAATCAGCTAACCAAATATTATGAATGCTTGCACCCAGAATCAGCTAACCCAGTATTATGAATGCTTGCACCTGGAATCAGCTAACCCAATATTATGAATGCTTGCACCCGGAATCGGCTAACCCAATATTATGAATGTTTGCACCCAGAATCGGCTAACCCAATATTATGAATGCTTGCAGCCGGAATCGGCTAACCCAATATTATGAATGCTTGCACCCGAAATAAGCTAACCCCATATTATGAATGCTTGCACACGAAATCAGCTAACCCAATATTATGAATGCTTGCACCCGGAATCGGCTAACCTAATATTATGAATGCTTACCGCTGAAATCAGCTAATCCCATATTATGAATGCTTGCACCTGAAATCAGCTAACCCAATATTATGAATGCTTGCACCCGGAATCAGCTAACCCAATATTATGAATGCTTGCAGCTGGAATCAGTTAACCCAATATTATGAATGCTTGCACCCGGAATTGGCTATCCCAATATTACGAATGTTTGCACCCGGAATCAGCTGATCCAATATTATGAATGCTTGCACCTGGAATCAGCTAACCCAATTCACTGATGGATGCACTAAGGAGGCAATCACGCTGAAGGCTGAGATAAAGTTGTTTATTTTAGGTAAACATTAACGATGGTTGTGCTGCAGCCTGCACCTTTTCCATGTGTGTTGGGGGATGGCTGTCAGCGGTATAGTTGGAACGCCTTTTATCGGTATGACGGGAACTAGTGGACAGTCGTTCAGAAGAGTATGTATATATTAATGATGTAATGGGGGCCAGCTTTAGCTCTTTGGTGGGAATTTGGTTGCCAGTAGTAGAATGAGTGTCAGCATTATTAAACACTCTGAAGGGTGGTTTTTGCATGCCACAGTTTTCGTTACCGCAGTGTGATATTGCATGGCAGTGGCATAGTGGATATTGCACAATCTGAAATTAGATTTTCGTTGTGCTGTCAGTGTGGCAGGGGTTGAGGAATAAATACGTGTGTGTAGCTTGTCTTCCAGTCGCTTGGTGGGATTATAACAACACGAAAGGTGATGGCTGGAAGGTTTAGAATGAATCTCAACCTCTGGCACAGCTCGGGGCAACCCTCCAATCCAAGCCATTACAAAAAGGAGAAAGACTGCATGCAAGTAAGGCTTGGTTCCACCCAAAAAGGGGAGGTTCAGCCCGAACTGCTAGGTCATATCCCTTCTTCAGGAGACCACAAGTATCCCTAAACATGTGTCGGCCTCATTGTGCATCATCAGTGAGGAGTAGCTTGGGTCTCGAGGCCGAGCAAGCTCGAGACTCACGTCTGAGCATACCCGTCCCACTCAGGGGGCGGGGGGGACTAAACCAAACAAAAGGTGATGGCTGGAAGGTTTAGAATGAATCTCCATTGGTGGGATTATGGCATCTACAGTGTGGTGAGACCAATTAGGATGTGGCGTGGTAGGGTGTGGACCATCAGTAGTGCAGCAGGCATTGCAGTCTAGAGTAATAAGAGTGAGGTGAAAGCAGTGCCGAGATTGGCACTGCATCTTTCAGTTACACAGAGATGAGGCCATCGGCAGCGTGCTATTGATCAGCCCTCATTTTAATGTTACATTATGTAACGTGATGTGTTATCTCGACTGCTAAGCTATGACATTTTTATTTTGTTGCTTGTATGGGATAACGTAGCTATAGTTGGACATTATGAGATTTAAGGTTCCCTAGGAGTTCTTTGCCCACGAGGCTGCCCGCTGGGTGCATTTATAAGATCACATACTCCTAAGGTTATTTCTGACATGCTTATTACATAAAGTTGGAGGTAATTTGCTCCTGATCATATCTGGAACTTAGGGCCCACCACCAAAGAGCAGGTTCCATTTTATGTTCTCAATCCCTTTTCCTTATCTGCAGTTTTCTTTTTGATTGTGTTCTTTATTGTGTCCTTTTAGCTATCTTTTTCTAGCACAGTGACGCCTGCTGTTAATGTGAGATGGAGCTTGCTCAGCTAGATCACAGGCGGGGAGAGGCAGGCAGGTGGTGGGAGGAAATGGCCATAGGATTGGCATGGCCATGGGCAGTCAATGGGTGAGAATAAAGCCAAACAACAGCAGCAAGCTGCATGTCTTTCATCACATCCCATCCCTCTCCTGTCAGTAGTTTCCTCTAATAGGTGGTGGTGCTACAGTTCCACCTAATAGGAAAAACTCAAAATGTACAGATTAAGCCCTACAACGTAATAAAAGGAAAAATATAATGGCACTGTGCTGGAAAAAAAAGAGAAGCAAAATGGGAGCAAGTCCAATAAATGATAGAACATGAAATAGGCAGGGAAGAGATGATACCCGGAGTTTGGTTGCACGATCTGACTCTCATGTATGATGAGAAATAAAAAAAAAAACTGAAAGCAATAAGGTTGTTGAAAGTCACCTCAGAGTTCTGTGACTTTATAATGGCACTCCACCTGTGACTTTGCAGAACCCATTAGTGACTTGCAGTATCCTTATAACATATATCTGGGAGTCCATTATTACATACATTCCAAATGAGGTGTGACATCACAATTCTGTGGATAGGAAATAATATAGAAATATTAAAATGATAATAATGAAAAAAACAAAAGACACATTAACACATTTAGCCTATTATTTACAATACTTAAGACTGACATCATTTCTAAATTGCCTTTTGGCAGTGCCTTTTGCGATAAGCCAAACACCACTAGCCCGCTTCAGTGATTGTTAGCTATATGTTCATGTTTTTTTTGTGGAACGAAAGATGGTCTCAACCCTACATTTGCCCCCAGGTAGGCTGTTCCATAATCGGTTCCCAACAAAGAGAGGTCCCAGCCACAATCACACAGTTTTGTGAATCTGGGCACCCGCAGAAGTAGTTTCTCGTTGAATACAGGACTTTGAAGCTTTTAGGGGAGAAGTAACAACGCGTTTTCCATGAATAATCTTAAAATACGCCTGGAACTAATCTTGAGTAATCTAGTTACACATCCCAAAGGCCAAAGAACGTATGAGTGATACAGAAACGTATGTGTGACTTTTCTATTGCCTATCTGACACATGCGAACATGTTTCCAAGACCAGCCAAAGTGAGTACTGTGGAGATGTTTGTTTGTCAAGAGGGCATCAGAATGTGGACGTGGCACACTCCCACAAACATGTCATTTCACAAAACTTCCAAGTTACCTTTGACATTTTTTATAAACACAATGTGCAACCGAAATGTCTGTGTCTACATGTTTGATGTGGCCAGCGTAAGTGGAGTAAAGGGCATTTAAATGTGTAAGGAGAAAGGTGAGATATATTTCAAAAAATATTTTGGAGCTAGAGAGTAAAATGATAATAAAAGTATTTTGGGAAACGTTATAATTATAATCGTTCTTATTAATACAGGAGATCAGTTGCTAAGCGCGAGACAGATATTCGAATCTGTTTTGTTATGCATGTTGCTTCCAAGACAAACACATTGCCCCTGAGCTATCCTCCCGGGCTTGTGCTCTCCAGTCTGAAACGGAAGAAGTTACTCCGGAGACAGGTGTTCCATAACACAGCCTTCATCTTGGAAGTTCGTGGGTCTTTTTTATGAAATAGATGTAGATTTTTCTAACATCGATGAGTTACATCTGATTTCTTTGTGATGGTTTTCAGATCTACGTTATAACACAACATAGGTGTATCTTATGCCAATCACAGGATTCTTTGTGAGACACCTCCTTAATGTTAAGCTACTTCCCTCATAAATATTGCTCCTTGCTGCTTAATAGATTCTGTGAACATTGCACAGATGCTTGAATTGACACTACCACTCAATCGTCAGCCCACGAAGCACAGCGTATGGAGACACATGTTGGAATACGTGGAACCATAGAAGAGGGTGGGCAGCTGCGTTGGTCGCTTTCTGTAGCCTTCTCAATAGGCAGGCTGGATGGGCTTTGGTTCAGTATAGCGGGTGTTTGGTAAGAGAGGGCTATCGGGTAGTAGTTTATGAATCCGTCTATCAATAGTGAAGTGGGCATTGCACTGCCAATGATGTGGTCAACTGGAATTAAAGCGTTATTTGAATTGTTGGGGAGTGATGTAGCATTCACTCAGTGGCTGGAATGACCCAGAGTTTCAGCCTGGTCACAATCCTCTTTGGGGCTATCTTTTACCATGTTTCTTCTACCTGCATCAGCCACCTTCCTCGGGTCGGCTGCCGATTCCCAGCGTCTCTAGGCCAGACTCCCCAGCCCTGCTTTGGCTCCATATGTGGATTGTGGATGTTCTCTAGCAACAGCCACCTCCTCTTACAAAGCCCTGACTCATCCTCTCATGAGGCTCACAGTCTCTCTAATCCCGCCTCTCCACCAGGGTCAACCAGCTCACTCTTCATTAGTACACCCAGACCACCAACTAACACTCAGTCTGTTCCGGGGTACTAATAGCTATGTAGGAGCCCACTCTGAGCTTGTCCTAATGCCCTAGTTGCTAAGGCATCAACTAGGGCTTCCAGGACATTACAAGTCAGTGTAGTCTGTGGGGTAGTGCCTGAGAGAAGTGAGCCCCAGAGTATTACCAGACCGGGTAATGCTGTACCTGCAAGGGGTTTATTTCTATTAGTACCCTGGCATGTTACACTAGGCTACTAATTGTGTTTTTATCTTGAGTTGAGAAATGGCATATTTACCGTTTCTCAGCTCGAGATAAAAATTACAAATCAAGATGTCTGCCATGGATCGGGCAGAAGGGAACTACATGTAGTCCCTTCTCCCTTTCCATTGTGGCCATTGCCGGATCAGGGATGCGCCGGGAACACAAGTGTTCCCGACGCCTATGAGGGACACTGAAGCGCAAGGTAAGTTGAGTGGGGGTGGGTTGGTTAATGTGGAAAATAGGGGTGGGGTAAGTGTCAGGGGGTGTGGGAAGAGAGTGGACTTACCTTCATCCCAGCGAGGGAAGATGGTGGCCTCCCACTCTGGGGAGGCTTGGAGTGGGGTCTTTATATATATATATAAATATATATATTATATATATATATAAAGATATATATATATATTTTAAATCACTAGAAACATCAGGGTGAAAACATCACAGTGAAAATAGCCGCAGCGAAAATTGCTCCGATTAATATATGGTAACCGCCATATAATGCCTGATTCATGGAACGTTTTCCTATGGGATTGCGCCATTATAAAACACTTCCCTGAATCAGGCCCAATATATGCTTCCATCATAATGCCTCTCAGTAACCAAATGGGCTATGTTTTCAATGCCTGGCATGTCTTTAAAGGTGAAAAGACAGATAATAATCTGAATTTCAAAGCCAGTTGATAAACATATTGTATACATTTTTTCATGCCATATAAAGGAGAATGTAACATTCTCTAGGTTGTTCACAAGTCCAGAAATGCTTGTTGTGTTTCAGCTACAAGATCCATGCCCTTAATGGTGCCCAGAAAATCCCTATATTTATTTTCTGCTCCGTTGGTACTATTTGCATGTTAGATTTATTATGGGTGTGTGTGGTGGGGTTTGGTCAATCAGAATAGAATACAGAGACAATCAATTCTAGTGTATGATACATGCATGCATGGGTGTATGCCAGGCTTCATACAGTGCAAACCTGTCTATCACTCAACTGAGTAATGTACAAGAGAAGGCAGATGATACAAAGGGCCAGGGGTACATATAGAGATGGGGTATGGTTCATCCAGGGGGAGGTGAGAGAAGAGATGCCGGGAGGAGGTGAATGGGGTTCTGTCAGCTATGCTTGTGTGAAATTCTCATCCTCAACTTAAGGATTTGTAAATGAGGCTTCATGCCTTCTGCGACCGGAAGCATATAGAGATGGAGTTTGGACATAGGTTCTTGAAACAAAGGCATCTTCTGCTGTGGGCCGTTTTCAGTCAATTGCATGAATACTTTATTCCAGGTTCTAAAATGGATGAGCAGAACTCTTTCAAAATACTGTAGGAGGCATAGTGCCTCAGGTTCCGGATATGTCATTGGCTGATTTTTGGAATAGTGTTTTTTAGTAACCTCATCATTGGCCTCTATCTCCTAGGCAACTTCAAGACAGCACTGAGGTCCCTGTCACTCTCTCATCCACAGTGCCCTGAGACTACGGTGGGCACCCCGGGGGAAATCGTGTTAGGGTTTGCCTTCCCATTTCCTGGGGTTTTTGCGGTTTAGGATATGTCCTTTTGGAGGGTTTGCTCCACTTCCTGGATCAGATGTTAACATTCTGCGCTACCTATCTGTTCCAACAAATGTGCAAGAAAATCTCAAAGTGGTTCTCACCGTCAACCTGCGAGAACAGGCTCCAGAACCAGAAAAAGTTAGCATTTTGAGCTAGAAAAAACTGGCCAATGCCAATCATTTTATTTATTGGGTATTTATAAAGCGCCTATACATTCAATGGTGTTTCAAGTCACCACATGAGAAAAAAGGGGGCGGGTACAGGGGAGAAAATAACAATAACAGTCCTACAAGGCGTTGTGTCATTTGGATCGTGCAAGTACAGTAACAAGAACTCCAGGGATGGAACAGAGTGGGGAGATGGGAGGGAGTGCCGGTCGGGTTGGAAGGGAAAAATGCTAGGTTGGGAGGGAAGTGGAGGGCAGAGTGGCGGCATACCAGTGAAGGGGGGGCAGAGGAGGGTAGGAAGAGGGCCCCTGGGGAAAGGTAAGGGCTAAAGGAAGGCCAGGTTAGAAAGTGCCAGGGGGTGCAGGGAGTGAAGACCCCATGTTAAGTGCGAGGAAGGGGCTGGACCAGGCTCAGTACGGATGCAACCCCTGCCAGGCTAATCATGGAAAGGGGGCCCAGAAGGGCAACTACAGGGGGGATCAGGGAGACCAGGGTGCTGGTGTAGACTGGGTGACCAGGGTCTGGTGCACAGTAGAACTCAAAAGGGACCAGGCAGCCAGTCAATGTGGCAGAGGGGGGCATTAGCAGGGGAGGGGGAGAGGAGCAGAATAAGAGAAAAGGAGGGTCTTGAGAAGCTTCCAGAACTTAAGGAGATCTGGCTCAAGCCTGAGAGAGGCAGGGAGGCCAATCGAGAGGGGGGCTCCTGCCGAAGCAAGCGAACTAGCCCCCGTTATCTGCTTGGAAAAGAATCTGATCTACAGATTGTTGGAGCTAGAAGACCGAAGGGTTCAGGGAGGGTGGTATTTAGGTAGAAAGAGATGGATGTAGTGGGGTTGAAGTCAAGTTTCTGAGCCAAGTTGACCGGACGTACTAGCATTCGGTCCAAAGAGTCTTCTCTAGCAAGCTCTGCAGTCACTGTGGGCAGAGAGGGGGGTACATTTTCCAATAGTTACGGGCCGATGTTATGGGCACCTTTGATTTCAATAGGGCACCTGTCGCGCCTTCTGCCACCATGCCAGCTGGGGGAAACCTTTAAATACTCTCTGAGCAGCATGGCCAGCCCTGCATAAGTTAATAACTGAGGTTTAAAGCACCCTAGTAGAAAACGGCACAAAGGATCTGGTGGCAGACAAAATGTTGCAGGGTCTTGTCGCGAGATGGCCTCAGACTTTAAACCTCCCTGGCCCCTTACACAGATATCATGTCCCCTCGAGCTTGGAAAGTTCAAGGTTGTGCAGGGGAAGTTTTTTTCTGGGCAGTTTGTTACCATGCTGAGAGGTCCTTTCCAGGCTAGCCTGCTCACCTAGTCCTGCTCAGGACTGATGTTCATGTGATCGCATTTGCATATGGGCTTTAAAAATCAGGAAATCCCATTGGCCTGATCTCCCAGAGTAACTCCCCCTTGCGGCTTTCCTCCATTGGCAACAACGCACAGGGTGGGTGGGTGGGGCCCTGCAGCTGCAAATCAAGGGTGGGGCCCTGCAGCTGCAAATCAAACCCAGACATCTGGCGGATGTAAGCCAGCATAACTATCATCCACGTTTAAATGGGGGCATTGAAAATAAGAGGCAAAGCTCTGCTGTGAGCACCATGACGGTCCCGCAGCTTAGTGCAAACCCTGACGAACGTCCATCGCGTGCACGCACATCACGCACTGCCGTTTTAACGTGCCCTTTGTGTAGGCAGAGCGTCAGCCCACCCTGCGCCTCAATAACAACATACAGAGCTAATACTCCGAGACAAAGGTAGGCTTCCGACAATTTAGAAATCAATTTCCGCGATGAATTCGCTATGTTCCTCGCTGATTAAAATACATTTTTACAAGATGTTTGAAGTGCCTCTAAAATTAAATAAGTCCACAGGCTATACCATTACCTCCGGTTGCATTTCCCAGAGCAGAGCCTGCTCACTAGGACTGTAATGCATTTCACACTCTCTAGTGTTTGACCAGACTCCCAAACACAATATCAATTCCTGCGTCAAACTACGCAATTATTTTTTACTAATCCACCGAGAACGGCAGAAGCTCCGCTGTTGGCGCAGACTCACAGGCGTGCTCAATCCAGCAGGTGCAAAAGGAAAGATGAAGACTCCTGGTAGCTTCTTCTTTAGGGCGCGAGGCGTTCACGTTGCACCTGCGTGAGCCCTATTCTTCTACCTCATTAGTCATTGCCACACCAGCTAATCTCAGACACCCACTATTCTAGAATGGCGGATACGCAATCTTCAAACGAAGGCGCGCTCCGACGTCCCGCGCGGGCTACCCAAACGCGCAGGATTCCTGTAGTGCTATTGTTGCGACTAACTGCTCCTCCAATCTGGAGTTTACAAGTACAGCAGCTAAAAAAAGCATTCCACAGAACACCTAAAGACACCATTGCGGGAGTGAACAATCTTTGCCCGATAACCCTGCATTGTAGGCCAAGTTAAATCACCTGATCACATTTCATCGCAGTGACCCTCGCTTTTAACACGAGTGCTCTGTTTATTCTTTGCCAAATGCTTTATACTTTCCAATGGGGGATCCCTATGCAATGGTGTCTTTCTGCTTTGCTTGAGCTAGCCCTAATTTACAGGGCAGGTTTTCCAACACAGCAGTTCAATGTGGCTGCCTTTTACGCCACCGGCAGAGGGGCTTTAGGGAGTTTTACCCACTGGCCTACAAGCAGCATGCCTACACCTTTCCAAGGGAAAGGGTGCATTAAAACTGCACGGATGATTTGCCCGTCTCCACACTGCTCCTTTTTTCGGCAAGCCATACATGATGCTCCAAAGGGTCATTTTATAAGATTTGGAAAAATAAGCATCTGCTAAGTTAACAGATACCATATTAATCTTTTCAGTGCCCAGCCCTGTGGGGGCTAGGTTTTCCCCATAGTCACTGGAACCGGAAGGAGGGGGGGGTGAAAGGAAAATACTCCCCCGACTTGTAAGTCTTTGGCAAGGGGCACCGTGAGCATCTGTAAAATGATAATACAATGTTTGTTTTTTGTTTACAATGATGTTTGCATTTTGTAAAATCTTTGACAACACATTATTTTGTACAATACACGCATAATTATCACATGTAAATATCAATCAGAAAGCAAATGGACAAATTGACAAGCAAGCAATTTTACAACAAATTCATTCAGGAGAAAGAAGAAAAGAAAACGGAACGTGAATGGCAAAACATGTACACCTAGGACCCCACCGTCAAATGAATGCAGAAATGGCAATATAAAAGGAATAACAGAGCCAATAAGGATATTTTCAAAATGATATCCAACATCCAATTTATTTGCAATGGTCGACTAGTTTTGGCACCAATTTTCTAACTCCACTTTCCATCAACCAAAGGGATTAAGCGCTCATGGGAGTCTCCTTATTTTTCTCAATTTTCAAACAATGAATGGGCATTTCAGAGATGAGTTCGATCCAAGGTGGACGATCGTCAATGGTGAATTAAATATAGTTCAGGTTAAGATATTCATGGCAGGCTGTGTCTGATTTCTGCCCACCAAAAGCCTCTTTATTGAGAAAAGGACATTTTTCAAATTAATTATCAGTTTTTGGTTCAGTGCCAAAGTTGACAGAGCTTGTGTATTAGAAATAAAAATAGGATGTAGCATTACTATCTACAAGGTACCCCTTTTGATAAATTAAGTGTCCGACAATTTTATTAGGACCAAACATCCACTGCCACAATCAAAACGGATACCTTCATTTGTGGTGGGTCGGAAGAAGGGCCTGGACTGGACTCTGATCATTAATTTCGCTGAATAAAAGAAAAATATAACAGTCTAACTCTTCCTGCGCTATGAGGGATCCCTACCTAACAAACTAAGGTGCTTGTCAGTTGTCAGTGAAAGTCTAAATTAATCAGTGCAAGGTCGAAACTAGGCTTATCTGACGCTACCACTAACTGACTAACTAAGGCCAGGAGAAAGACTACCCTCTCCTGGTATGTTCACTTCTTGTAAACTTCAGTTCAATAGGATATTTTCAAATAGTCTCTGGTGATGGCTTTTATCAACTCATACAGTTCCTTCATAACTGTATTGGGCTTTCCTTTCTTTTCTCGTCTCTTATAGGTATGCGCTTCTTGCTTGTTCTCTTTATGAGTTCCTTTATTATTAGTATTTCCCCACCTTTCCCCTGTAAGGTTGTTAAGGATTTACAAGTCTTTCCATTGATGTTTTTGCAATTGATGCCTTGATTTTTGATATCCCTTCTGGTCTTAATGTCTTTTGATTAAGCTGAGCATGAAGATTCCCTCTTCTGGGTATTAGTCTAATGCTTTCCTTTCTCTCAATCAGATGAGTATGAGCATTATATTAATGATTCTCATTCACTCTTCTAACGATCATTTGGTATACTCTTCTTCTTTACTGGGACGAGTATGAGTATTACAATAATGATCTCTATTGACTTCATTGGTTCTTAGAGTTATAGGGCCTCATTACGACCCAGGCGGAAAACCATGGTGCTAATAGCACCATGGTCAATGCCGGTAACTTACCACCCCATTACAAGGTTGGCGGGGCGGTAATTCCCCCTTCCTCCATGGCCCATTCCCATTCCCATTTTTGCCCCATAGGGCATAATGGGAATGGGGAAGGCGGTAATTACGGTACCGCAAATTGCGGTACCGTAATTAGCACCAAGGTCCCTTTGCGGGTCCATTCCTTAACGGCTGGTAAAACCAGCCGTTAAGGTGGGAACCCGCAAAGGGACCTCGTAATCAGGCGCTAAGGGATTACCGGTACGGGTACCCTTACCGGTACCGGTAATCCCTTAGCGCCAGGGCCGTAATGAGGCCCATAGTCTCTTTATTTATAATGGGACGAGTATGAACATCCCCATAAGGCTCCCCATTTGCTTCATTAGCTTGTAATATTATAATTCGTTGTTCTGTACTGAGACGAGTATGAGCATTCCCATAAGGCCTCTCCATCACCATACCGGGTCTCCTGTATTCCCAGTTACCTGCGACTGGTAGGGAAAATGCGCCAGGGCTTTGGTTCTCCTCTGTGCTTCTTTTTGCTTCATCAGGTTGACCTTGGAGATTTCCTTCACATCTCTTCAATGCTTGCTGGCTCTCCGGTCTCTCAGTTACCGGTTTGTTCCACTTTGTTCTAGCGGTAGCAGCATCGTTTAAAGGACTGCAGGTACACCATAGGTTTCCTGTTGCCACGCCACCACTTTCATTCTCATTCATGTTCTCCCTTCTGGAACGCCGCTCATCCAGCATTTGTTCTCTTCTTCACGTCAGTCTGAGACCTTGCGCTTCTCGGTCTAGTTCCTGTTCCCTTGCTCATTCAGGATATCAAGCAGCCAGCCTCTGCTCTGTGCTGGCGTGCAAGTAATTTTGTAACTCACGGGATTCTCTTCCAGTGCTCCAGGCTCCTCCCCTTTCATACCATATTTAGCCATGGGGCTTCCCCAATGTAATGTTGTAGTCCTTTCTCTCTGTCTCGTATGGCTTCTCTTCTCCTCCACAGGGTCTCTTCTCTCTCTCAGTCAATGGGAATTCCTTAATTAAAGGAATATTCACAGTTTACAGCTGAGAATAATGCATATTGATCTTTTCTTCACATAAATGTTTATAAGATACATCTGAAGAGGTATTGTTGCTAGGTTTTCTAGGGAGTTCCCCATCTAGATGGGAGTCCTTGTCCCCAAAGGGGGAGTCTCTCAAGGTGAGGTCGCACTTGCCTTTGTCCCTATGGAGGGTATTGCAGAGCGGGCGAACCTCCCTAGCCTCACAAGCAGGGGCTCCTCTTTTGGGGAAAAGGGGCAAATTCCCTTCATTTGTCACACCTCCCACATCTAAACCTCAAAATAGCTACATCATGAAGCCATCTCCTTGGTACTCGCCCCTCAAACCTTGGTGTCATATGATTTACTTCTCAAACATCCACACATTGTACATCCTCAGTGGGACTAGCAATCCATCACATTAAGCAGATGAAAGTAGAGCAATCTTATCAGCAAACACATTTACCTGATCATTCCAATCATAATACTAAAAAACACCCAGATTGGCAGCAAAGTCATACACATTGAATCACCAATGAAAATAATGGAACCAAATGTACATTTTTAGTACTGATCACCTAATCTTATAATCTAGAAGCAAATATATCTCATTAAGAACATTTATATGTGGATAGTTCACATGTGATAGCATGGGAGAAACTGCGTCAGGTCTGGGTGGAAGAGTTAGGCATAGATATTCATATAAAGGAGTGGGACAAATTATTGAGCATAGCTACACAATCGAAAATGGAACTTGGGCCTGAGATATGTGCGGTAAAGAATTCTATGTTGACTATACTGGACCCCTATAAGGATGGCTAAATTAGACATATCCGAAAATGATACTTGTTGAGGTTGTGGTCATGGTGGGGGTACCTTACTACACATGTTATGGGAATGCCCAAGTGTGGTTGACATTTGGAATGATGTTTTAAACAGATTGGATCTTGTGTTAGGGAATACAATACCGAGAACACCCTACTCAACAATTTTACTGTCAAGCAAGGAGGGAGGTGTAATAACCCAAACATGCACTGAGTGGATCAACAGAGCACATTTTAAAGGTGTGGAAGTCAAGGAAAAAAACAGATTTGGAGGGATTGCTATTGGACATGCGTACTTTGTCTGATTATGAAAAAGTCATGCATAAAGACAGAAGCGAGAGGAGCACTACTCTAAGATTTGGGGACTGTTCAACGAGCTGTATGGCTAGAATTGGTTTGCCAAGCACACTGATGGATGTGACGCATTATGAGGAAGGTTACAAGGATATCCTGTTATATGTTGTATGTTGATGTTTGTTAGTGACGTGTCTTTCAATGTTGTTATGTGTTTTGGATTGTCGTTGTAAATAGAGGTCTTGTAGAGTAGATAAGGATAAGTCTTGCAGCTGTCATTGCTGTTACCAATAAATGATTAGATGCTGCATATATTGTATATTTTAAGTGCATGCCGCTGCCATTATAAATATGTTTGTGCTTTCTGTTTGATTTGTATTCTAAATGATAAATAGTAAAACAAAAAACAAAAAAGAACATTTATATTTATGTGTCCAACATTTGAAAATCCACTACTACTCACTGTGGCCCAATTGCAAAGCAAACGAATGGTTGTGTCCATCTGATTTAACAATGTCAAGTACACGCCACCTGATTTTACCAGCCTTGTATTGCAAGTGCAGGTATTGATTAATCTACTGTAGGTTATTTGAGCGAATTGTGTCATAGTGTTCATTAATCTGTGCATTAACTACTCTTCTCCTTTTCCCATTAACCTTGTCAACGAAAGCAAAATCAATACCTACCTTTCATGCCACTCGATCAAAACACCAATCTCTACTCTTGTGCTTAGAAAACTGGACTACTGCTCTAACCTACTCCTTCGTCTCCTACTCTATTCCTTCTCTCTACTAAACAAAGGTATTCACTTAATGACAAATATCCTTTATAACATATCACGATCCTCCTGATCTCTGCTCACCGACAGCATGTCGGAAGGCTCTTCATCTCTCTGTGCACAATCTCACTCTCTTCAAATGGCTACTCTTCGTCTTGCCCCTCACTATGTTGCAGACTCAATCTCTATTTCCTCTTCTGCTCTTATTCTGTGATCCTGTTCTCTTATCAACCTGCATGTCCCCTGCCTTCCCGCACCTCCCCCAGATTCTGTGCATTCTTGCTACTTAGCCCCACAGATTGGAATACCCTACCCCCTGACATTAAAGCCAGCCCAATGCTAGATGTATTCAAAGCAAGACTAAAGTTCCAATTGCTAGCCAAGGAAGGGGCATCTCTAACCCCCATACTACCCCAACACTCGAACCAACATACCTCCAGGCAAACGCCTCTCAGACACGTAGCTGATCACATTCTATAGCACTAGACCCTTATTATTCATAATTATGTTTGTTACTTTTGTTCTGCCTGGTTAATGTTGCACCCTGTTACCACTGCATCACCTATATTAGACTTTGGCATAAATTCATTTGTAAAGGTACCCCACCCAGAAACTGCCTATGTTATCTGTATTGCCTCTGATGTACGGCATTTTCGTTTAAAATGACTCTCTTTTGTTCACATAAAGATATACAAATCTCACCGTGGGCACCCATTTTTCAAATACTATAACAAATGTGTCATGATTACTATATTTTTTGTTTTTTTATTACACACTTAACACCGAAGAGGTTTGTAAGCGTGAACCCCGGATTTGAGCCTGTGTTGCTCTGCATCGTCTTAGTTCCTAGATGAGCGTGTTGCCACTGAGCTATACTACCTGTGCCAACACAATGCCCGATTCAATGCAAGGTTTGTAAACCATCAGAAATAGCAACAAATGATTAGGGTGACCAAACGAAACAGACACACTTCAGTCTTCATTCAATCCATATAATGAATGCCATTCTTTTGAGGTTGGGTAAATTAATTTTTGTTTCAACCAATTGCTTCATTGCATACATTCATGCGGAGATGAACTTATAACAGGACCTACAATGGTGAAAATACAGTATCCAAAAATGATACACGAACATGTTAGTCCATGCATTCTGGCCTGGACATACATTTAGAAAGACAACATGGTCCCAAGTAATGACATCCCTCTCAGTCTCTAATGTCAGCACTGTAAATGTTGTAATTTGACTTACAGTAAGGTTGTTTTTGTTAATCTAGATCACCTGATCCCAAAATATCACTTAGGACCCTGTTGTCCTTATAAAGGTTATCCATGCCAAAAGGCATGGACTAAAATGTTAGTGGTTCATTTTTGGATACTGTATTTTCACCATTGTATGTCCTGTTATAATTTCGTCCCAGTACAAATGTATGCATTGAAGACATTGGTTGAAACTAAAATTCATTTACCCACCCTCAAAAGAATATCCTTCATTATATGAATTGAATGAAGACTGAAGTGTGTCTGTTTCGTTTGGTCACCTTGATCATGTGTTGCTATTTTTGATCTTTAACCCAGCTGGGTAGATCGGGGTTTAGCCAGGAGCCCTATTTATTACTAGGTCTGTAATCCATACAGGGTAACCTCGAGGCAAAAGTCAGTCTATTAATGACTCTGTTTTAGAAAAGTTATCATACTTATGAGTACAGTTATGTCAAATATGTACAAACAAACGATAGGGCAGATTTTTAACTGCCAGGATATTAAGCAAGTCTATGCAAAAAGGACAAGCATACTCGTCCTTGGCACTTAAGGGGTGAAATGAATTAGACTGCTGACTATTACATTGAAGTCAAGGTTTTCCAGCAGTCTCTTTATGATGGAAGCCGGTATACAGTTGGCAATCATCATGACAGAGGTACAAGCCTAGGAGAGCTCTATCCTTGCTACAATGAGTCACTGTGAATATTACTTTCCTGTCCTTGTCCTTCATCTATTAAAATAACATTCAGCCCTGTTATGTCACCTCTCCTCACTGCCAAAGTATCATCAATGTACCTGTGCCAAATACAAAATGTTTATTAGTAAGGGTTGCTTCCAAACATGAGGGCATGGTTGGGAGTTGGGAAGTGTGACGAAAAGTGGCAGGAATGTGGTGGGAAATCTGTTACACTTTACTACTACTTTTGGGCATGGTTGAATAAAGAATTTCAATGAAAAGTGAAGGAGATGCACATTTGTTTTGTTAAACATAAAGACCAGTCCTATAAGTAGTTATGGTCACCGTCTATTGCAAGTTCTACTATATTCTGTATTGTCCTTACTAATCATTTATGAAGTCAAAAGCAAGTTCCTTCACGTTCATGCAATTATTTTGGATTTCAAGAGTAGACTTATTCTGTAATAAAATGACAGTATATCAATAGAAGTGTTTCAATGTGAGGTAATTAGGACCAAAGAAGAAAATAGATTGTGATTGTAGTATCGTTAAATATTAACTCATAAGTTAAGAGTAGATGGCATATCATCATTCTTACAACCGTTAGCATCCATGAACGCTGAACCAATGTTAAGATATCCGTACGAAACAGATTAAAGAGTAACATTTTAAATGGAGAAATGAATGCCTTGGTTAAAGATACCATCATTTCTGCTTGCCTTTTGTATTTTTATGCGGTTGTATTCAAAATAAATGTGGCATTCCACGTTCAATTCGCAGCATTTCAATGTTGTTTCTTATTTATTCTTGTAAACAGTGACCTCATGACGTGATGAAGTCATACATCGATGGCACAGTCAGTATTGCCTAATGCGTGATGACCTCACGCATATTTACGTATTCCATAACAATTCCTAGTTGAGCGGGATTTAGAATTGATTCATATTTACGAGAAAACTGAAATTTATGATAAATTATATTTAAAAAAATACAGAAAATGGTTGTGTATAACACACCAATGTGATATTCAAATCAATTATTCAGAGATTGGCTGAGGATACCATCTAAGTAGCAAATCCGTCTCCTTAATTGGCTGTATGTGTGTAACTGATTGGACCATCATGTGTATATATGAAAAATGGTGTTACTAGATAGGTAAAATCCATGGTTCCACAAACTTCTTCTTGCACTTCTGGGATAATAAATTGTTGTGGGGTCAAATTAAGATTTCCATAAAGGCCTATTCAAAAGATGACAATGTAATGACCCAAAACGTTGTGCGTGAAAAATCAATCCTTGTACTTGTTTCCTTGTCATTGACAATTAAAAACCACATTTTGTTTGTAAAAGTCTTCAGGTATTTCTGGTATGACACATTGCTGTTGAATCCAATTAGTACTTGAATGTAAGCCTAATCAAATGAATAAATGGGGCCAACTGAAATGTTGAAAATAAATGCTTACAGCTTGCAGTTGTTACCTTCCCATTAATAGCTACTTCCTAAAATCGTCAATTGAAATGTGATAAAAGCTATTCACAAAGTATAAAGATAATATTCTAATATATTGTCCTAGGTTACATGTTGATGTTATTCTAGGTATCTCATATTATGTTCCCTGTAGAAAGACATGCATTTCTTGATCATTGTTAAGTCCTCCTAATGTAGTATGCCACCACGCCAGGCTGAATAACAATTAATGTAATTCAATAACAATACTACACCAATTAAAATCTCTATCCAAGGTAGGCACAGTGGTTACAAATTCACCTGTTTTCTTTAAATGACAACAAACATTACATCTGACCTCACTGTAAAGAGGGGGGCCAAAATATGACTTCACCTGGGGTAACATAAATCTTGCAAGGGTGCTGGATGCAGAAATTGTTATGTCTGCATCAAAAGGGTCTTCTCTTTGATGCTGTGCGTGTTTGCATGTTTACACTGTGCTCAAAAAGTCGGCATCGCTGGCTTCTTGGCACTGTACAATACCTTCCCTGCTGATACATGCACATATTGGGGTTACATTATCTGCATTAACTGCACTTTGTCCACCCAGGGCTTGGACGTTGGTTTATGTATACACTTGTGCTTCTTAGAGACATTAATAGGTCATTTCCAGTTGTGCTATAGCACCCTTCACATTCAGGGTCAACAGCACAATGAGGATGGTTTGGCTGTCTGCATGGCGTTTGAATAGTTTAAAAACCAAGTGTTAAACATGTTACAAATGCGTTTTACACCCCGTACCACTTTTCAGGGCTCGTAACATAGAGCGAGTGGAAAAGTTCAAAATGATTGAGTCTGCCACCCAAATCTGCTCCGTGTCACGCTCTCGACAGAATTTGCACCTACATCTGATTTTTATGTGGACAAAGATACTTTGGATTCCAATAAAATCCACCATTTCTTGCCTGCAAACGTCAGGTGGATTGCATGAGAATCCATGTAATGCCTGCTATTGACGGACATAGCAGTCTTGCCTTACAGTTGATTTCAAGCTACTGTATGTATGCATGGAAAACTAGGTTTCTGTGCAAATATTTTCCCTGTGCGGATGCTTGTGGTCTCGTGCCGAAGGGATGTGATCTAGCAGTTCAGGCTGGACTGCCCCTTTTGGAGTATGACAGAGCCTGATTTGCATATGGTCTTTCCCCTTTCGTAATGGGTTGGAAGGAGAAGAACAATGGTCTGGTGGGTTGGCCAGAGCTATGCCAGAGGTTAGGACTAATTTGAAACCTTCCAGCCATCACCTCTTTTTGTTTTGCATATATTTCCCCTGAGAATGCAAACAAAACAGAACAGAGGGTGCTGCTTGCACGAGTTCCCTCTTTGGTATTTACGGGCTTGTGCAAAATGAGCCTTTATGCATTTCTTGCTGCTGTGACAGTAAAGTTGCTATTCCCTGTTTCCCTGTCCTTCATCTTACCCTGTTTGTCAGAACAGGCATCACATACTCTTCTGGTCCCCTCATTCTCCAAGGAGTCTTCAGCACCAACTTCATTCACAGAGGCTCAGGTAGTGATTCGGAACCACCACCTACCCTCTGGCTCTTGACAGTGAAGATGCAAGACAACGTCTTCATTTCAGGAATCTGCATCTGTCTATATGTTAGCTTAAGAGGCGATGGTGAACAGTGGTCTCATCCGGTACATCTCATTAAGCATGGGTTGCATCACAAGTTTGATACATGTTCCTATGCAGGAGTTCATCTGCTCTCCCTAGTGCACGGTAGGGAGTTGGGGAGGACACCCACCTGTCCCTCCCACACCAGTGCACCCATGTCATTAGCATAATGCGTTCTCCTGGCCTGCCATTGACTGGGGCCAGGCGGTGTGCTGGATCAAGGCATCCCTCTTCCTCTGGAGGTGGCTTATATGATAGTCAGTTCCTAATACAGCCTACATGCCTGCTTTTCCAGGAATCTCTGTGTACAGAGTTTCTGCCCCTGGGATTGTGCCCTAACCTTTATTTGATCTGACTCAAAAAGGACCCACATAATTTGATTATCCTGAGTGATAAATACTATTATTTAACCTATCGTCAATCCATGAGTTTGGTCTTTAGTGTGGGTTTAGAATATTTTTGGTTGTTATACCCTGCTGTACGATTGCCTTACTGACAGAAGTCATTCGAACTGATACAACGGCTCTACTCGTGGTGCCTAATGCTTGGCCATGGTGATGGATTTCATTATTGGTCTCTGGCTTTAACTGACATGTTCGCGGTTGAAAAGAAAAATTATCTATTTATTTATTTATTTCATTTGTTGACAGTGCCCAGACCCGGCAGTATCACGGTTGGTGTGTACAGATGCAGTTATTTTGCTTATGCATGTCTGTTTGGGGTTTGAGTCTGAAGTGGCCTTCCGTGGCCTTCTGTGTGTTCTGGTGTACATATGCTGTATGTTACAGGCACTAGTTTCATGGTACTTTTAGATTTTTCTGGGTGGTGTTTTAAAAGTCTTTTGTTAGACATACTATGCTATGCTTCCTCTGTCTACTGATGGGCACCACGAATTATTTGTAGTGGGAAATGTGTCTTGCCAATGTATGTATGCCTGTGTCATTGCAGGGTGTCTCTCAGGCTATATGGGTGATACATGGCAATGGCCCTGTTAGCTGTCTGCTGCAGTATCACTTGGGATGAACAGGGCGTGTCATAGATCTACTGTGTTTTCTCATGGGCCTCGGGCATGTGTACGCGATGTGGCTTTACTTGCCGCATTCACACATATTTGCTATTATGTGATGTTTCCTGGTTACTCTCTAGGCATGTGTGTTTGTGTACCAACATTGTCACTTCCTTCTGTTGTCCTCTGCTATTGCTATATTGTATGTTCCTATGTGTGGCGTGTTGCTCATAGGGGTTATAAATGCCGCTCACTTGAAATTCCCTTTTTTCTGGACACCTTGTTGAAGGTGTATTTATTTTGTCGTGTTGTGGTGCCAATGATGAGTCTTTGGCTTTTGTCTGAACTGTTGTGGGTCCTTTTTTGGAGTGCCTTGCACATCATTCAGGGACTCCTTCTTTAACACACAGTTTGCATCTCACTCTCTGGCTCGGGTTGTGTACTTAAACCCTATGAAGGATTCCCACTTGCCATGTGCCTGCAGGCCAACTGTGTGGCAACATTGTAGGGCAAAGGTTGCCCGTGGTCATCGTGGTTAACTCTTCATGCTCAGGACAATGGGTCATAAACTATTATATTTGACTTTGACTTGGGAGGCTCTCAACCAGTGGTCGAAGTGTACGGAAATAAGTAGGGGAGCTATGCTCCCGACTGGCCTGCCCAGCTATCCACAGACCCCATCGCCAAGTCCGCTCCCATGCACAATAAAACCCCCCAAACACATGTGCCTGCTGTTTAAGGGAACATCTTGTGCAGTGCACTGAAAGTGCAAGTTACAACTTCTTCATACACTTTTATTTTAAAACGAAACCATTCCAGAACGGTTTATTTTTAAAATAAAAGTATAGGAACGGTAAAACTTAATTAAAAGAAGTAGAGGAGCACCGCTCCCGACCACTCCCGCCCACTTCGACGACTGCACTCACTTTGTGTAATGCATATATATTTTGCTTTTTCAGCCCAATGGGTATTACAGAGCACCTCTCCCATCGACTCAGCAACAACATTAAAGTCCTCCAAAATCCTTCTATTGGAAGACTTAAATTTAGGATACAATGATCCTAAGGATAAATCCGCCGCAACCCTAGCTAAAGAACCCGCAGACTTAGGTTTCTCCCAAAGAGTCCTCACCCCTACTCACTCCAAAGGCCGCATCCTTGACTGGGTCATGGATCACAACTGTGCATCCAACATTACCTCAAACACTGCCCTTCCTTGGACGGACCACTCATGCATTGAATTCCTCATCCCCACCAACCCTAAACCTAAGACTCTCACCCACGCACCACCTGCCACAATAAGAAGTTCTAAAAAAATCAATGCATACAACTTGCGTCCCCACCTTAAAAGCCCCTGCCTAGCACCACCTTTCTCTCAGGACCCAAATATACTATCAGCTATCTTCAATGATACTCTCACCAAGGCCATGCACTCTATAGCCCCACTTGAAAGCAAGAAGGAAAAAACATCATTTCACTGCAACTCTTGGTTCTCGGAAGAACTCCAAACCCTCCGAGCACAAAAGCGCCAGTCGCTTAAAAACTGGCAAATGAGTGATCTAAATAAGAGCCTCTTCAAACAAATAGCCCTCCAATATAAAAAGCCATTTTAGCAGCAAAATCCATCTCCTTCAATGATAGGATCTCAAAGGCCAACTCCCAAGCTAAAGAACTATTCGCAATCTTTAATGAATTAGTCACTCCCCCGGCTACCGCTGACGAGATAACTAAAGACAAAGCCTGGTGTGCCAGCATTCAGTCCACCATGCTCAACAAAATAAAACTCCTCCAGAACAAAATCCAACACCACTGCAAAGCCCTCCCAAACCAACAACCAAACGCCCTACACAAGACAAGCGTAGTAATCTCAATCACACTCAATTCTCCTTCAGAAACGTCACTGAACCTGAGGTCCTTAATCTCATCAAAAACCTCGAACCATCCCTCTGCAAAGCAGACATTTGCCCTCCCAAAATCATCAAGGAAAGCACCAATGACCTAGCACCCCTGATTACTGCCTTCATTAACACATCTTTCCAAACAGGAACTGTCCCAAACAATCTCAAGGAAGCCTGGGTTGCGGCCACTTCTAAAAAAGGCCACACTTGACCCAGCGCAACCCAACAACTACAAACCGATAACAACAGTCCCGTTCCTCCTAAAAATCCTGGACAAAGCAGCTCTCATCCAGATCCAATCATACATAGAAGCTAACTCCATACTAGGCAAAAGACAATCTGGCTTCCTTGTCGGGCATGGAACAGAATCATCTTTATTAGACCTAAAAAATCAAATCTCACAGATCATGGACAAAGGCAAACCTGCCTTGCTCCTCCTCCTCGATCTATCAGCTGCTTTTGACCTGGTAGATCATCAAACACTCACCACCCACTTCACCCATGCAGCCCATTTCTCTAATCAAGCAGCATCCTGGGTCACTTCCTTCCTTGAAGGAAGAGCCATGAAGGTCTACTCCGACACAGCTAGCGCAGATCCTACCACTATAAACTGCAGTGTCCCCCAAGGATCATGTACAGCTCCCGCCCTCTATAACCTCTTCACAAAACCCCTCTTCGACCTACTTGACTCCATGGGTGTTGCATATACACACTATGCAGACGACACTCATGTACTTTTACCCCTATCTGGAATCTATCACCAAGATGCCACGGCCCTTCACAACATCTATGCCACTATCCAAGCTTGGATGGCAATCAATGGCCTCTGTCTTAACGGGGAGAAGACTGAAATTCTCATCCTGGGCCAGACAAACACATTATCGAAACTAAGCCCCCGATACAACAACTTCAACATAGACAACTCAACCATCTCCGTATCATCCTCTGTCAAGACTCTAGGTGTTCACATTGATGCAAATCTATCGATGAACAAACAAGTCAGCGACAAAGCCTCTGCATTAGCGTTCAGCACCAAACTTATCAATGCCATTAAACCCTACTTATCCACCCCCAACCGCTTGGCCATAGCTAGAGCAACTATAGGAGCCAAGCTCGATTATTGCAACGACCTTCTAGCTGGCACCTCCGCCAAAAACATTCACAGACTGCAAACCACACAAAACAATGCCCTCAGAGCCGCCATGAGCATCCCTAGAAGAGACCATATATCCCACGCCAGACGTGAAGCACGGTAGCTCCAGGTCAAAGACCGTATTACTCTGAAAATCCTCACCATCACTCACAGGTGCATCAACAAAACTGCTCCAGCATACCTATCTGAAGCAATATCAAGGACCACATCCACTCGCCCCACCAGAGCTCAGTACACCAACCAGCTACACATACCATGCATAAAGAGAGCCACAGCGGGAGGTCTAGGCTTCTCCTATATTGCACTGAAACTCTGGAACTCACTCCCTGCCACCCTTAGAGCTGATACTTCCATCTCTGTCTTCCGCAACAACCTCAAGGCCACTCTCCTCAACCAGCAAGTGGAGGACTGCCTCCTCCACTTCTGCCATGTATATTGTAATATAACACAAATGTAATATAACTATATTGTAACCTGTATATATACTGTTAATGACTATGTAACTTTATTGCAACCTGTATATATATTGCTAATGACCATGTAACTAAGTAACCAAGTTTTGTACTGTAACAAGTGCCACGATGTCCTCGGGCTGTTGTGCACTATATAAATACGAATAAAACAAACAGTGCACTCCGCTGCCATTTGCAAGGTCTCCAAGCGCTCTGGTGGATTTGGTTTAGGTTAGGAGGGAGAGCGGGAATGAGAGCTAGGTTTGCTGTTGCTTTGACGCATTTAGATCACACCTACCCCGAGCTTTGCATGCCAGTATCTTTCTAGGGGTTCTGTATCGAGAGCACAGGGGCACTTCTGTCCAGAAGTTGGCCTTGTGGTGCTAGGATGCCCTGGCGATGGCTGCTGTGTGTAGGTTGGTTGTACATGTCTTCATCTTTTGGGGTCTACTGTTTGGAGTGGGGATTTATGTGATCACTGCGCTGTTTTTACTGCGACCACTGAAAATGCCGACTTGTCCACACCCTTTTCACCCCATGTATCTATGCAGGGGGAGACGCCCCGCAGCCCCCCTAACTCCCCTTAAATACATTATATACTGTACCCATCCCTCCACATATATATGGGGGTCAAAATAACAAAGAATGTCGACATTTTCGGTGGTCGACGTAAACACGGCGCAGTAATTGTATGATCCCAGGAGTGATGAATTGCCACGCGAGTGGTAGAGTTGATATGCAAATTGTGTGTTGGGATGTAGAATTTGAGAGTGTTTGTGCAGGGGGCAGACATGAGCGACCTTGCTGGGCAGGCTGGCTAGAGCCGCAGACAACTTCAAAGCCACATATAGCAAATCATAACACGGCATACCATGGCGTGAAAAGGCATGGCAGGGTATGAAAGTACGTGACAAGGCATGTAAGGTACAGCAAAGTAGTCTCGGGAGGATAGGTCAGGGGCACCGTGCTCGCCTTGGAAGCAAAACAACGCGGAGCAACACAGGCTTGATCCCTGGGTCCGCGCTTAGACACCTCTGGGTATTAAGCGCGTTATAAATAACCAATCATATCAAGTATTAAAAGTCATAGCAAAGCATGAAAAATGTCTCACAAAGCAAAACAACCGCCCCGTACAACTGCCGCCTGTTCCACTCCAATTGTGCACCTTGCCACAGACTATCAAACCCTATCTCTTTCTATACACAATTCCTATCCGTCTATTTTATTTGGTGAGCATTTGGCAATGTGTTTACTTGCCCACCAGATCCTACTTGACCAACAGGAATAGATAAGAACCGAGGGACCGAATTCCCTACTCTAAAAAAGGTGCGCCACCAGAAAAAAGGCGGCAAACACACCGAGAACGGGTCTACGCAAGCACTTCTAATGCCGCCTAATCACACAAATCAATACACGATTTTTTGCACTTGTGCATGACCTTCCCCAAATTATCCCCCCATTTTGGCTGGAACAGAACGCGCGTGGGCTATTTGATAGAAAAAAAAAGCTAAGTGCGTGAAATGAGAGCCCTCGCCGCTCCTGCCAGACTGCTCTTGACAGAATGATGATGGAAGCATCGCAGCGCTGGGAGTGTAAATGCAAACTGACAAGAGACGGGCCTTTAGATGTTGAATATAATCTTGGATTGCGGCTGAAGTGTCTTATTATCTTGTCTTTTGATGTCTGGAGGGGTGGCTCATTGTTAGAAAAAGGAAAACCCTTGCTCGTCTTTGCCGTCTTTAAAAAAAAATTGTTTGGCCTTTAAGAACTGCTTTTCCGACTAATGTCCATTTCTCCTGACAATAAATATGGCAGGTCGTCAGCGAGTGACAAACAATGTACTTTACATGCCAGGCTTTCGCGAGCCCCTGTGAGCTCATGTGGAAGCATATTTTAAAAAGCGCCTGGAAATTAGCACTATTACAGATGTTAAGACAAGTGCACCCGCGCTCTCGGCGCAGTATTGTGATTTGGTCTCTCATTACAGCCTCCTCCTGCTGGGCCTATTTTGATGTCTCGCCTGAGCTTTGCCCGTCCGCGCTCTCTAAACTTTTTCTTGACTGCCGAGGACAGCATGAACAAAAAGGCCAACAACTCCATGCCTAGCGCCAATTGTAACAGTAAACGGCGCAAAACCAAGGAGAGCTACATCGTTAATAAATCGTGGCCAATGGGTGGAAACGTTGACAATTTATATTTTGCGTTCGATTTACATTTGTACATTCTGTGTGTCATATTCTAAGGGGATGGTTTGACTCTTCCTTTTTTGGACTAATGGAGCCAACAGTCATCTATGCCCCCCTTCTAATGAGTACACTGCCCCCACATCAGCATCACACTAAACCAGTGCTGGAAATGGAAATGATTAACTGTGGGATTCCACCAGGGACAGGAACATTTTCATTTCAGGAGATAAATTAACACCTGGAAAATAATCCAAGAGAGGAGTGTTTCCAGTGATGTTGCAAGCAAAGTATAAAAGGTGAGATTACCTTCTAAATTTACCAAGCTTGCTTAAATATTTTCTGCTGAGTGCAATCCTAACAGGTATATCCGCATACATCCGGACCAGATGCTTCAGTGGAGGGTTGTCCAACTCCAGGCCACGAGGGCTGGAATCCTGACAGGTTTTCAGGATATCCCTCCATCATGTTCATGACAAAAAATGGGCAAACATACATTTAGAATCATTGCATGCAAATGTATCTCATGAATATTAATTAGGGCTAGACTAAAAATCTCACAAGTTTCCTGGCGGAATTGGACAGCCTAAGTCTCTCAACATCCATCCTCAGGATGTGTGCTCATATACTGGCTTTGGCAACAAAAGCAAGTTAAAAAACATTGCACCCCCGTGAGGGGTGTGTATGGTCTTCCCGGAGGGGAGATGTGTCCCACTGACCAGCATTGCACTAAACATATGCATGTAGTCTTTCTTTGTCCTTCTTAATGTGTTTTGCCACCCAGCTGACTTCCCCCGATCCATTCGGAGGCATGCCTATTTCAGCAGCCCTGGGATTAACATTAGGATCCAAGAGATGAAAGTTCTTGTGAGCAACTGAAATACATTCTTGGTGCTAGAAAAAAGTGAAAATGAATTTGAAAAAAACATTGAATTTATTCCATGTGGTTTTTCACAGGATCTTTTTTCAGCCTGTTGAATCTGACACAGCGTCTTGTGGACCAGCTGTGAACTCTGTGTCCTAGTCCAAGGCTAACAATGCCGTTTATTATTTATTTATTTATTTTATTTTTACATTCATAGCAGCGCACCAAGCCCTAAGGCATCTGGGCGCTAGTTACACTGATAGGTATAGTGCAGGTATGTGATGCATGAGTGAAGTTAGGCAAAAAGATGAGTCTTTATGTTTTTTCTAAATCGTTGATAGGCTGTCTCAAAGTGCAAGTGTGGTGGTAGGTTTTTCCAGAGGTTGGCCACAATCGGAGGGAACCTGGAAGCACCTGCTCACTTCCATCTGAATCTGATGGTCAGTAGGCGCTGGCTGTTGGATGATTTAAGTGGTCTGGCTGGTGAATATTTTTTCATCCTCTGGACAAGGTAAGAGGGGGCTTTGTTGGCCAGGCAGCAGTGTGCAATTGTGAGAATTTTAAATTTGATTCTTTCCTGCATGGGGAGCCAGTGGACTGAACGTCTTACCTATGAGATGTGGTCCTTCTTGTTCAAGTCTAAGGTTGCACAGAGGGGATTGTTCTGGATGACCTGAAGCCTATTCAAGTTGTCTGAGAGGCCGCAGAGGAAAGTGTTGCAATAGTCCTGCTTGGACAGCACAAGAGCGCGGGCAACTGTAAGGAGGTAGTGGTAGAAAGAAAGGGCCTGCTTGCTCGGATGAGTTTTGTGGTGTAGGCTGTTGCAGAAGTGATGCTGTTGATTTGGTGGGTCATGTTGAGTGAGGCCTCCAGGTAAATGCCCAATGTTTTGACTGAGGTAGAGACAGGGATTTAGTGACCATCTATAGTGAAAAGGTGGTATGCAGGGACAAGGTTTGCAAGACGGGTTGAACGGCCGACTAGGAGAAGCTCAGTCTTAACGTTAATACAGAGGCTGTGTTGGGCCATCCAGGTTTGGATTGTCTCGTATATAATGTTTACAGTTATGCAGTCCTGGTCATAGGATACTGCCAGTGGAATGAGAAACTAAATGACATATACGAAACTCATACGACATATCAACTTCTACAAGTTAATGATATTAGTAACATAGAGAAACTACATGCAAACCTATCTGGATAAAGGCCACTGCTCCCTGAAGGGACAACCTCTGAGGAGCACTGAGTGTCGAGGCCCAAAAGACAAAGGTTGTGCAAAGGAAACATACCCACTTTCTGAACCATGCAGATCTATTGTCATGATTGCTAGTTAGAGTGGGCTCTATGACATGCAGTTTCCAATTGATATCCCAATACAGAGAAAATGGAACAGGATGCTGTTGATTTATGATGGAATTCCATCATGACCTCTTCTGTGTGTGGTATTCCATCAGGGAGATGCAGAAAGTAAGCGGCCTTTGATGATTCTATCACATGGCCATCGTGGATCATGATCCCAGGGAGTCTTTCTCAAAATTCCTGAATCTCTTCCTTTCATCTGGGGAGTACCCTTTCCCAAATATAAACAATGCTGGTCAATGTTAAGGGATAACAATGAAAGATCTGCTTCAACCATCTACATTCATGGCCCCTGTCTTTCTCCCAGCCTTCTGTTGGCAGCCATCTTGGTCACAAATCTCAATAGAAGGTTGGACTTTTCTTTCAACAAATTAGCGCCAGGAATGCCAAGTGTAGTAAATTGAGGCAATGGAGAGCAAGACATCGATGGCCCCGTTCCTAACTAACATATGGGATTATTACCATGTGCCAATGCTAATTGCATGGTCTCCACGCTCTCTAGCAGATCCAAAAGAGAGGTGAGTGGGTTAGGTTAATGGAAAGCAAGGGAGAATGCTAGGCAGCTTTGCTGTTGTGTTGGTGCGTGCAGTTCGGAAGTACCTGTTACTACGAGCGGGTCTGTTTCTAGATGTTTTGTGTTGAGGGTATCACTATTCACTGATGATTCTACAATTATTCACATCTGAAAGAATTTCAGTCCAATGAGACAGATTTAGGGGTAATCAAACACCTTAAACACCTTCTTAAGGAGATTTGACATGATGGTGTCTATTTCAGACAGCCTTAATCTTATCATCTGGACCCGGGTGATAAAAGCTAATTAGGGAGTCTGAGGTTGCTCGCTGAGAAAGAAGCCGCCACAGAATACTATGTTGTCAAGAGCTGCTCAAAGGCCCATCCTACTGTTTTCAACCTGAGCCTTTCACAGTTAGTGGTTCACCATAACATGATGCTGAAAGCCATGCTGTGCGCATCAGGCAGCAGCTCGCGATACCCAGTAGACAGAGCACATCAGGTGCTGCACCGACAGTGCTTCGCATCTTCAGAAAGGTGTCAACAGCTCCTTTGAGCCCGCCACATATTTTATTAGTACGATTATAGTTAGCCGTCACTGCACTGACCTCAGACGGATAAAAGGCGGAGTCCCACTTGGCGGGATTTGGACTTGAGGGCCGCAAGTGACACAGGGCCTGATTCACTGGGCGTTTTTTCTATGGGATGGTGCCATTATAAAATGCTTCTGTGAATTAGGCCCAGAGTCTTCCACCTCAGGCAGGAGAGCTATAATCTACGGCCTGTCAAACACCAAGAATTGACAGGCCACGCTGCAGCTTCAGGAGAAGACTGCTGCAAGAGCAGAGAGAGTTCAGAGAGGCAACAGAATCTCAGATGCTCAACTATGTAGAAAGCATGGGTGCGTCTTGGAGTGTAGGAGGGGTCTGAGTTTTCACGAAAAGGAAGAGATGCGGTGGTGTGATGCCCAATTCTTAGCATTATTTTGAAACAGATTCCAGGGGGATAAAACGCCAAAGATGATTTACTATGCAGCATCCAATACAGTGATGCTTGTTCCTATTTCTTGAGAAAAAATAGACTTAAAAAAAATAAACTGATTGGGCTTTCATATTGCACGTAGCGAAAAGGAGAACAGTATAGAAGCCTTTACTAGGTAAAATAGCTCAGCGGGTGGAATGCTTGTTGCTGTGATCTATGAATGGTCTTGCAGGTCACAGGTTCGAGTCCCGGCAAGGCCAGCTCAACCTTTTATCTTTCCGAGATAGATAAATGGGTATTAGCATGCTTGGTCGAAAAATATTTGACCTTTAACTTTTGACCTCATTTTTAAAAAAATGTTTGAGTCGAAATTCGGTCAAATTGAATTAAATATATATATGGGGTGGGGAAAGGTACTAGGTGGGGTGCGTGGAAGTTAAAGGGGGTGTCCCTCTGCATTTTTTTACCAAACAAAAGCAAAACAAATTCGGTAAAAAGTGAAAAGGTCAAATATTTTCAACCAAGTGGGGTTAAGCCAGATAAGTGTGTACCAACTTGGGTTGGGAAGGATAATGTGTGTACACATTTTCTATGTACAGCGCGTAGGCATAAGCGCTATAAATATAACAAATCATTATCGTTAAATGGACATCGGGGTAGTGAAAAATGTGGTAATGCGCTCATATGATATTTACCTGCCTCGCTAAGGGTTCGATCCCTTTATGTCAATGCAGATGATAAAACACCACATCACAATGGAACCTAGGCATGTCTGCATGCACATCACACACATATCAATGTATGACAGTTGTCAGATGCAATATATAACGTGGTATGGGTTGTGTGTGTGTGTGGTGTGTGTGTTCAACATACACTTGAATGGGGGGAGGAGGTAAGATCTAAATCTAACTTAATGGCCTTGAAAACCGTAATGCTGAGATCAGATCCCGGCTTTGACATGCAAGTGGCAATCTATGTGATTCCAGCAAATCACAATATGTGTCTGTCATTTAAATACGAAATGAACAGTAGGGTTGACGGTCTGGTACTGTCCCATTTCTATGTTCCTACTTCTTTCTTCATAACACCTTGAGTTCTCTCCTCTAGTCTGAACCAGCTCACAAGGCCCCACAGACGCTCCTGGAGGAAAGGGGAATTACCGCCCTATTCCAAGGTTGATGGGGCGGTAATTCCCCCTTCCCCCATTGCCCTTCCCCATTCCCATTTTTGCCTCATAGCGCATAATGGGAATGAAGAAGGTGCTAATTACGGCACCGCAAATTACGGTACCGTAATTAGCTCCCTGGTCCCATTGCGGGTTGGTTTTTAACGCCTGCAAAAAGCAGGCGTTAAAGTCTCCAACCCGCAAAGGGACCTCGTAGTAAGGCGGTAAGGGTTAACGGTCACCGGTACCATTAATGGTGACAGTTAACCCTTACCGCCGTCTGTGTAATGAGGCCCAATGTGTTGGTGCTAGGGTTTATTTTGCCTTGGTGCTAATTGGTCGTGCACCCATGAAAATATTCTGCGATACAGCCCCATGGAGATGATTCACAACGCGTTTTCAATGGGAAAATGCCATTGAAAGTTGCTTTGTGAATCGGGCCCAGTATTCTTAAATGTGCTCTGCTGCTCCTAGAGCCTGGTTATATCATATACCTAACTGAAACAGCCTATCTGTCCCCAACTTCTACTGTTCCCTGCCACAGTGCCATGCTGGCACGTGACACATTGCACAGCACCATTCCAACCCCGCAGAGCCATTTTACAAATGAGTGGAGTTTAACTATAAGGGATCATTGGCTCTGCAAAACACCTGTCGCACCAATCATGCTCGAAAAAAGGTGCCAATGGGTGTCAGAATATTATCATGAGAGGAGTCAAATTAAATCCGCAGTGCGATGGCAGTTTTGCTCTGGTGCTGGGTGTTTAGTGCAAGAATAACATTTTCCCTTCATAAACAGTGAATAAAATGACATTTTACACCGCTCAGACGAGGCAAATGTTGGTCCGAAATTGCCTGAATTGCTGCAAAGTCGATGTGCAGGGCAGCAAGTCGTGCAGTCGGTCCCCAGGCTCGGCCTCGTGCTGAGTCTGCCCTGCCACCCCCCTCCTGCCCTCCTAGACCCCGCTTTATAGAAAGACATCACAGCACGCCGAACAGTCCTGCTTTTCTTTGCAGGGTGAAGTTCAATCTCGAGGGCAACTAGTCGAGTGGAGGGCTTTCTTTTGCTGCATTGCGGGCACAGCCGCGCAGGGCTGCGGGGACTATTTTAAGAAGGGGAATTGCACTTCCGCCTGAGATAAATGACGCCCGTTTGCTGGCAGAAACATGCTGTGCGTTTCTCTAACACGGAGCTCCATCTGGCAATAAGCCCCGCCATGGAACGGTCTTTGTTCTGGGCCGAGCAGGTGTCCTTTGGGATCCGCCTTCTCCTCGCTCCAGTCCAGTGTTTACTGCTGACGCAGCTCTGGCAGTGCACAGACTTTGCGCTGGTGCAAGTGCAAAGGGGCAGTTTTAGCACTCTTGCAAGAAGGTGCCGGGTGCAACCAAAATATGCTTTCAATGCATTTTTGCACAAGGGCAAGGTTTATCAGCTAGCTAACAACGGGCCTGATTTACACACATGTTTTTAATGGGACTGTCCCATGTTAAAACGAGTTTGTGACTCAGGCTCATACTGTCTCCCTGTAGTACAGGTGTCTAGGAATCGCCGCTGTATTTTGTGGTCTTTTGACCTTCATATGGTGCATACAGCAGGAGGCTCATAAGTAGTCCATTGTGGGAGGACTGGGCATGTGTGCCATGCAGGCTGCTCTGTATTTTGTAATATTATTGTCTGATGTTATCTGTTCCTCAGTGGTCAAATAGCTTGTATCCGCCCTCAGGGTGCGGGCAAAGGTAACAGGGTGAACATGTGAACAATTAGAATTTGATGCACTTTTATGAAAATGGTGGAAACAAAGTGATGATTTCATTTGCATCTACCCCATCAACACAAAGGCAGATAATGTCCTTGTGCGAACAAATTTCAATGTGTTTTGAGTTAGGGCAGTTTCTGCCGAGTGCTATTATTGTGCAAAATGGCACCTTTTCGCTGTGCAAAGTTTATGTAATGCAGTCACAGCTGTTGCAATCTCTTTCAGAAGTGGGTCTATCAAAACCTGGGACATTCTAATACCATTTTCTGTTATAAAATGGTGTCAGTACCGTGCAGTTTGTATGCCTGCGCAAAAGAAATGCAACAGTGCAACTATATATTGCTTTAATAGATGTTTGCACAGGCCCAATTTTGCACTGGCATACGGTTTCTGTAACGTGATCACTAGTCACTTAAACAAATGCGTTATTACATCTCGTCCCCCCTTGCTTAGATAGTCAATTGACGTTTGCACATCTGCTTACAGCCTTCTGTAAAACACAATAAAAGAGGGCTAAGGTTTTTTCAGATATTTTAGAAAGGTTGGTGCTTCTTCCCTGGTAGCACTCCTTGACCAATTCCAGATTAATGTCTGAGGGCCAACATTATCAAAGCAGAAACCACATTTGTTTTCCGAGTGTAGTCTACGATTAGAAAAAGTGTTCTTTATTTCTTTAATGCTTTCTCTCATTCTTTTATTCTAGCATTCTTTCTTCCTCTGTATCTGATTTTTTCTTTCCTTCTCTCAATCGGATTTTTTCTTTCTTTCTTTCCCCCTCACCCCTTTCTTTCTTCCTTTTGTCCATTCATTTACCACCAACGCCTCCATCAACATGCAAAAATGCCCCTCTCCTTCAGCTTTCGCTTAATATTTGCTGCGATTCCTGAGATTGAAATGAAAAACAAACCCAGAGATGCTCAAAGATGACAGTCCTCTTTCCATTGCTTGCATTTTGGTTCATACAAATTAAAATTCACCTTTAAAAGCAATACTAAAATGAGCTTCTGTGCAAATGTTTTCAAAATGATATTTTAGAAGAAATGGTTGATCCATAAGATTTGACCATATCAGAGTTTCATGTACTTTTTCCTAAGGGGGCATTACAAAACTGTTAACGTGCTCTCAAGGTATTATTGTGGTGCACATTGCAAAACAATGCAGTTTATTCAGTGATTATTAAAGCATTTAATTAGGGCACATTAATGCACCGAAAAATGTCTTAGATGACTAAAAAAGCAGTAGATATAGGTGGAAGCGCTGGTGGGCGGTCTCAGAGAGGAAGGCAGTGGCACCTGGGGGAGTAATGAAAACTAAGAACGGAGCAGACGGGGAAGCTTATTGTTCCCACCAACCAAACAAAAGCAGAAATGCCGGGGAAAACAACAACAATGGAAATTGAAGCCCAATGCCCACAGATGCAAGAATTACAAATCATGCCGCGAGCCGTTCAGCAACAAAGAAACACCTAGCATGCTTACAAAAGCATGGCGAATCAGTGCGGGGAAGCAAACAAGCAAATCGCAGCATTGTGGAACACACACGATGAAAGGGGAAACAGAGCGGCTGGAGAGTGGCAGCAGCCGGCTACACCGGGCGCTCTCAGCAGCTATCCGTGCCTCTAGATATTATAAAACATTTATTGGACTGACAGTAGAAAACTTTAGACAGATTGCCCCCCGACAGGGTGCCGGCGCGGTGTCGGCTCTTTGTCATCCCTCCCGTGAGCACACAGAAAATTCAGAAAAGTGTTAAGTGGTGCCATGCGCTCGGATGGACAAATGCCCGCTCCCTGGGCTCCTAGGCATTGCCGTGGAGGAATGGGATCACCACACGAATCCAATAGAGGATATGGGCCCTTCTCCTTGCCTCCGACATACTGTATCTGCTTTCCTTTAATGTGTGGATGTCTGATGTATTATTCATCTCAAAACACACACCGGCAAGGCTAGCAATAAAACAGGAGGCTGTCTCTCACAAATGATCAGCCCTGCTGCCAAGTTCCAAGTAAAGCATTCTTCACAGGGATTGAGTCCCTTAAGCCGTCTCTAGTGAATCCAGCCCGTGTCTTCTAATTAGGCCCAGAAAAGCCTTTTCCTTAATAGCTGAACTGACATAGTAGGGCCTATACTCTAGGTGCAATGGGCCAAACAGGATACAAACCAAACACACACACACACAATCACACTAGTTTAATTCAAGGCAGATCTAGTATGTGTACGCAAGGACACCCTAGATTCAATCCAAGAGGGTCTATCTTTTTGATCTGGATTAAAAGATATAAATTGCATTGAGGCCTTACAAATGGGGCAAGGGCGTTATGTACATGACCAATGCAATACATTTCCAAAGTCAAGTGTAACCTTGTATAGCTGGTGATGTGCTTGCTTTGCTTCCCGTGCAGCACAATGAACCAACACAAATGCAGAGGTGTGCAGTGGCACCAATGTGGGGCAGTGATCTATGATATCATGACTACACATCTAAGGCAAACTGAGGACATAGCCTTCTAGGCCCAGTATATTTTGTCAGCACTTCCTTCTTAGAGGAAACAGAAAGTCTGTCATACAGCAGCATCCCATTACCACGTACAGTACCGGTAATTGGCGGAGCAGGGGACCCGCAGCCACCACATGTCCTGGGGGGGTGCGGGTGGCACTCGTACTTAAAAAAGAAATAGTAGTTTACTTTTCAGGTCACTCTGACTTCATAAAGAAATTATTTCCATTGTGGTTTGGTGCCATAATGGAAAGAATAATTTCTTAATGAAGTTAGAGTGACTTCAAAAAGAAACTATTTATTTTTTTAACTCATAGGGCTCTCCCACCAACCCATGACATGGAGGCCTCCAGCCCCTTTGCGCATGATGGGAACAAAGAACCTTTCTAAGACTGACCCTTCACCAAAGCTCAATTTGTCTCGGTTATTAGAAACTGCATGAATTAAGCCAACCGTGCTGCAGGAGTTACAAATAGTTTCCTTCAGAAATACACTTTGGGATTGCTCTCTTTTCCACTACTCTATTCTGTGCTGCAGGAAGCTGAAGGCCTCATTCCTCGGATTAATGGATAAAAAAACATGTAAGAACATGTATTTTGTGTAAATGTGTGTGCGTGCATGTAAGTGTGTGTGTGTGTGTGTGTGTATAATGTAATGTGTGTGAATGAGTGAGTGCATGATGTATGTGTCGCTGCATGGGTGTGAGCGTGTGAGTATATGGTGAACGGGTGCACATGTAAATGTATAGGTGGCTGGCTGTCCGTGTGTGAGTTTATGGTGAATGGTGTTTGAATGTGTGTGTGCTTGTGTTTAATGCCTGGATTACTTACTGGTAATCTTCATTACTACAAGCAATACCCTTCCTCGTCCCAGTGCTTTTGTATGAGGCCCCTTGCGACCTGTGATTTGTTGCTGAGCTTGGGGGGAGGGGCCTCAGCATGGCTCGCAGGGCCCCCCCCCCAAATTTAGTACTATGCCACTGGTACTGGTGATGGACACACTGTCCAAGGTGGACTGTAGATAACTTGGAAACTGAATGCAATGAAATGGTTGCAAGGTGACACAAAATATATATATTTTCAATATATTCAATGAAAAACTTTAGTTAATAATCAGTTAAGATAAGAAACTTATCTCAACAAAAACCCTGAAATTCATTGCATTGGGGAATGACCCGCTTAACTCAGAACGTTCACGCTGATCTCCCCTATAATGCTATAGTCCCCATAATGCCATTTTCTATGGCATTGTGAATCCCTTCTCTTCTAATAAATATGTTCCCTTGGGCTATGCAACAGGAACAAGCTCATTTAGGCTGGTCCTGAGTTCCCCAAAGCATTGAATTTCATGTGTTTTGTTGCAATTACTGATCATTAATTAAAGTTTTTTTCATTGAATTACAAGGCGTTTACTATTCCAGAGATTTTATTAGCCCACTGCATATTTTAGAAAACTACCAGACCACTAGCCCAGAGGACACATCATCCGACCATGCCCACTGTATTTTTTAAATCACTATCTGGTCACTAGCCATGGCCTTCATCCATGTCCACTGTCCATTTTAAAACACTACTGGACCAGTGGTTTTTCAGCCCCGACCTACTACAAACTTGGAAAAATTACATTGGGCCTCATTACAACCTTGGTGCTAAGTGCACCAACTTTACCACCATGGTGTAAACTCTGTTTACACCATGGTGGATGGCGGATTTACCGCCCCATTCCAAGGTGAGTGGGGCGGTAAATCCCCATTTCCCATTTTCCCTTCCCCATTCCCATTTTTGCCCCATAGGGCATAATGGGAGTGGGGAAGGCGCTAATTACGCCGCCGTAAATTACGGCGGCGTAATTAGCACCATGGCAGGTTAGCGCCATGGATTTTAACGCCTGCTAAAAGCAGGCGTTAAAATCAGAATCAGGCGTTAAGGGTTAACGGTGGCGTTAACCCTTAACGCCTGAGTTGTAATGAGGCCAATTTTATTGTTTCACTGCATGCATAAGTAGGGTAATATCTCTCGTGACTGGCTTCAAGAATAAGATATGCCCAGGTTTGAGAGGTTAACCTCGAAATCCACCCTAATGCAACCATCACTCAAAGACATTCAGCAATCACAGGCGGATTTACCTGTTTGGACAGTGGTCTTGTTATGTATAACAGATGGCAAGCTTTGAGAACTCACAACCTTTGAGGCAGTGTGCAGTAACATTAAATTATTTTCCCGGGACCACACACTTTGGTTCAGCACCATACCCTAAGCCCCTTGTTTTATGGCCGGTCTCTTGGTGACTGTTGTGATACATCGCACAACCCCAACTAACCACATTTAAGTAGCACGGAAACTCGAAAAATAATTACCGGCTGCAAGAATAAAATATGCCCAGGTACTTTGTGCACCCATAGTGACAATCAAAAGCTGGCGCCTATGAATATATGCACAGTAAGTGAACATATATCTTAAAGTGAAATATACTAATGTAGTTAATTTGACCTCCTTCCCCTTAGAAGAAAGTGTGCAATACAAAATAGCATTGGACGTTCAAAAAAAGGAATGAACACCAGAAAAATAACCCAAGAGAGGAAATGTTCCAATAAATATGCTGGCAAAGAATAAAAGGTGCTCCCCTTTTAAACCCAGCAAATCTGTAGTGACATATTCCCTGGTAAACAAAATACCAATACAAAATAAGTGCTTGTGGTCTTGTTGGTAAACGTCTGCACTGGGAACTTGACAACCTGAATAAAATTCTGGTAGCCAAATATTTGAGCAAGCTTGCCAACCTCAAGGTGTGCAAAGCTAAAGTTGCTTTAGCTGAATTTCAGGGGTTTTGTTGCATTAAGTCCTCAACCTTAATGTCCCTGCAACTAAAGTTTATAGGGCAGCAGTCACAGCTTCCAATAGTTAAGTTGTGTATCCGGACACATGGGAAACCCGAAAATTGACAGGTTTGGCTGATATTATACAAACAACATGTTTGACACCTCCCCGATCCCCAGGCCTGTACATTTTGTGGAATAATCTGTCAAAAAATGAAAAGGCCATTAAGAAAGTTAGAAAAAAGCTGTTTTCGGCCTACTCCGATTCATTTCCTCAAAGAGAAAAAGTCAACATTTCTGCACAGCTCACAGCAAAAACTGCTGGACGGAATTGGGCCAGATCCGAAACAACATTGGCATGAACCGTTGACTCAATTTCTGGGAGGGGTCTGGGGTTATTCTGTCCATTATTTGTTATCATATTTGATGGAGAAAAAGTCAACTTTTCTGCACAGTGCACAGCAAAAAACGCTGGATGGAACTGGACCAGGTATGAAACAACTTGGGCATGAAGCATTGACTTGATTTTTGGAAGGGGTCCGGGACTTATTCTGTCCACTAGTTTTGAAAATATTTGATGGAGAAGGGGGTGCTCCCTTCTCCCAAAATTATAGCTATATCTTACAAGGTACTTTGCAGGAGAGAGGCTTTTCAGAAGTGGAAAAGTAGCCATATTTCGATGCAAGCAGCAACTGTGAATATAAAAGGAATATCCAGGGTTAGCCGAAAATTAAACTGTAAAAAATGCCATTTGGAATAGGAAAAAGGATGGAATAGCATCAGGCTGGAGGCGGGGAGGGGCAAAGAGGCCACCATGTGAAATGGGGGTTAGGAGAACTGAGAACAAAGTTCAGAGCTCAAATATTTTTGCATATTCAAGGCTATTTTCTCATGTCCAGTGTTGCAGTAGAAAATGGGATCAGAAATAAAAGTGTGTCACATGGATATCCACAGATATTTGTGGCCCTTTACGGATATTCAGGATTTAAAAAAGAGAGAGAATAATACGATAAAAGTGGCATTTTACAGCTACAGTGAGGTGTGGGGTAACCTATTGAGGTAACATGTCAAGGGGTGCAATATGGTCCCAGCCAGGGAGCACGAAGGCCGGGGGTAGTGGGTCGGAAAGACATATAAAGTTGCCACAGCTGTAGGCAGTAGCCACCGAGTGGGTCCAAAAGTAACATATTGGAGGAAAATGTACAGTGGTCTTGCCCACCGGTCATGGCTGAATGCCATGGCTAGTGGCTCGGTAGTGTTTTAAAACATACAGTGGGCATGGGCAAAGGCCTTGGCTAGTAGGCCCGAAAGACTTGAATAGTGGTCCAGGCCAAAGGCTGCAGCCACCTAGTGGGTCCAAAAGAAACATCTTGGGTCAAAGGCCCTTACTAGTGGAGCCAAAAGACATGTATAGGGGCCACAAAAAAGGCCATGGCCCTCTAGTGGGGCCAAAAAGAACATATTGGGGGAACATTTACAGTGGACATGGCCGAAGGCGTGAGCACTAGCCATGACAGAAGGCCATGGTTAGTGGCTCAGTAGTGTTTTAAAATATGCAGTGGGCATTGCCAAATGCCGTTCTCAGTGGCCAAAGTTCCTGGTTTGTGGGGCCAAAAGACATTGGCTGTGACCACCTAGTGGATCCAAAAGAAACATATTGGGGGAAATGTACAGTGGACAAGGCCACAGGGGTGACCCCTGGCTATGGCCGAAGGTCATGGCTAGTGGCCCGTACAAAACTATAGTATAACAAAACCCTTGAATTTCACTGAACAAACTTTGGTTACGGTGCAGTTAAGTTGAGCAGATTTAAAGCAACAAAACCCTTGAAATTCAGAGGATGTGGGAAGTTATGTCCAGCTTAACTGGGCGCATTCCCATTTCACATGCACATTATAAGAGAAGGGACTCACAATGAAATACAACATGGCATTATGGGGGACGAGTTAAGCTGGTCATAACTTCCCACATTTTGTTGTATTAAATCTGCTCAGCTTAACTGCACTGTACTAACATTTTTTCATTTAATATATATGTATGTTCCCGTCTGTGTCTGTCTTGCCTTTTTATTTGAAAGATACTCAATCTAAACAGGTGGTTGAAAATTCATATGTGAAGGCAAGAAATACTTGAGATCATCTGTTGAATTCTAATAAACTATTGAAATCCACAAATGAGGACGATGTGAGGTTAATTTTGGCTTTTTGTTCCAATCTAATTGTGTGAGGCGTGTGATACAGAAACATTGGCATGTGTTGAGGATAGATAAAGATTTATCCTCTTTTTTGCACAGCAATCCGTGTCTTACTTTTAGAAGGTTTCCATCATCAAGATATTCTAAACTCTATGAATGAGATACCTTGGGAGGATTGGCTCTGTTGGCTACGTTGGATGTTGTATTTCTTTATGCACTCATAGAGCACAGCGTTGGCTTGACAGCTGCTAAACTTTTCCTTCAATCCCATTCTTTAAACTTTCTGGCACACACAGAAGTTATTGTGGAGATGTTATGTTTGTTTGAATAACAATGCATTTTTGTTTTGCAATACGTTTTATAGACAAGGTCGAGGAACTGCTATGGGCAGTACTTTTGCAATGTCCTATGTCAATCTTACTATGGGATGGTGATTACAGACTATTGGCTGGTCCTCTACTAATGATAATTATACAGATTAAGTGGTTGCCTGGTGGTGATACATTGAGGATCTGTTAATTATTTGGAGAGGTGGGTAGTCTGACTGGTTGGAGTTTGTAAAGAGATTAAATTTGAATCATATAAATTTACAGTTTACCGAGACTCAGAGCAGATCAGAAATTGTATTTTTGGATGTCGCTGTTAAACTTGACAACTGAGGTTTGCATACTATTGTCTTCAAAAAACCAATCAGTTCAAATATGCCTCTACATGCCACCTGCAATCACCTGCATAGATGAATAAACAGCATCCTGTTCGGTGAATTTATTAGTCATCTACGTAACTGTACAGATATTGAAGATGCCGATCAAGCATGTGCCTCCATGGCAGGGAATTTTGTAATGCAAGGTTAATCTAAACAGGTGGTTGAAAATTCATATGTGAAGGCAAGAAATACTTGAGAGCATCTGTTGAATTCTAATAAACTATTGAAATCCACAAATGAGGACGATGTCAGGTTAATCTTGACTTTTTGTTCCAATCTAATTGTGTGAGGCGTGTGATACAGAAACATTGGCATGTGTTGAGGATAGATAAAGATTTATCCTCTTTTTTGCACAGCAATCCGTGTCTTACTTTTAGAAGGTTTCCATCATTGAAGGAAAAATTGGTGTCCAGTTTTTAATCTTCCAATATGGGCAACACAGGAGTATCTTCGTGGCTCAGAGAACAGGCTAAAGGCTTCTTCAAGTGCTTTAAATCTGTATTCTGCTCCTATGCTTCGCCCATGATTTTTATGAAAAGATCCTATCATGGGTTTTAAGCATTTGGTTCAGCAGAGGATTGCATGTGATACTACCGTTGTTGCCCATGTTCTCTACTGCCCCTGTGGAAACTGGTATGTGGGTAATACTACCTGTAAACTGAAAATTAGGATTCAACATGTCCATGCTATTCAAAGTGCAGAACCCACATACACGATTGCTAATCATTTTCAAGAATGTCATGGGAGGAAAATGGATGGCTTCACTTTTTTGGGAATTAATCATGTTCGCAAACATCCTCGAGGGGTTGATAGAACTTGGAAGCTTCGATAACTGGAGACTGATATGCTTCTAGACCTGGAAACCCAGATCCCCACGGGGCACAATATTGAGGAGGAGCTGTATACTTTTCTTCAAACTTGAATGATTTGTATGATTTGATTGAGAGCTGTTTGTTTTTCTTCAGTAATTTGTTTGCTTTTTTAACTAGTGTCATTGTATGTAGATTGAGGTTTTATACTTTGATTTATTTGTTGGGGTCTTTTCTGTAAACAATATTTTTCGTGTGCGGGACTGGTTGCACACATTTTTCTGGCATATTAGTTTGATGTACTTATTTCCACTGCTATAATTCTAGTTGATTTTATTGCTGGAGTTGTTATACTGGATTGTGTTGATCTGATTAACAGTATTAATGATCAGCATTATCCACTTTATTCAGAGTTGGGGAACTGTTACCAGTATTTTCGATTAGGAACATATCTGAACTCTAAATTCATTTATTATTTATGTATTTGTTCATTTATAAAGCACACTAAACCTAGAGGCATCAAGGTGCAATTACAACCAGTTATGCAGAATCTTAGGTGAGCAGAGAATAAAATAAAAATAAAAAATAAAAAACAATAGGAGCGAGGCCCTCACTGCAAAGTTAAGTGAACAGCCAGGTTTTCAGTGTTCTCCTGAACACCCAGTACGATTATTCTGCTCTCAATGCTGGTGGAAGTGCATTCCATTGCCTAGCCGCAAACGTAGGAAAGATTGCCCCTCTCGTTTTGGCCCTTTTGAATTTAGGTACCATAAGCCTGTTAGTATATGTCGATCTAAGGGGCCTGTCTGAATGGGCTCTGGTGATCTTCTGTGAGAAGTAGGGTTGGGCTGAGTAGGAGAGGCATCAGTGTGTATTAGATAAGGTCTTGAAAATTATCTGCTTGCAAATAGGAAGCCAATACACCTCCTTCCTGGTACCACAAACGTTCTCCCTTTTGGCTATATTGAGGGCAGTTCAGATGGCAGTTGTACTGTATTGCATTGATCTGCTTAAATATTATCAATGATCAGCACCATGTATTTTAGCTGGCATTGGAGGTTTATTAGTTCTCTCTTATGTGCCACCCGGAGAGCAATGAAGGTTGGGTCCTATTGGGCCTATTGGAGTCAGAGTACATGCAAGCAGTTTGCAACTTTCATACCTTGTATATCATTGCAGGAATGGCTGGTTGGCATGGACGAACATTACAAAACCACAAGCCATGGCCTTCGGCTACTCTATATTCTAAAACACTTGCAACCTATCGCTCAAAGGCATTCACCAATCACAAACTGATGTTGTCCTGTTTTGAAAATGGTATTGTTATGCATAAACGATTGCAGGATTTGAGAAATCACAATGTTTTTAGGAAATGCGCAGTGAGATTACATTGTTTGCCGTGGACCGCACACTTTGGTTAAGCAGCGTGCTCCAAGCCCCTTGTTTTATGGCCAGTCTTGTAGTGACTGTTGTGATACATCGCATGACCCCAACTAACCACAATGAAGCAGCATGGAAATAGGGAAAGAATGACTGGCTGCAAGAATAATATATGCCCAGGTGCTTTCTGCACCCATAGTGAAAATCAAAAGCTAAACCCATGAATTTATGCCTAGTAATTGAACATATATCTTAAAGTGAAATATACAAATGTAGTTCATTTGACTTTCCACAAAAGGTGCAAGAGAAAATAGCATTAGACTTTAAATGAAATTTACAAACACAAGAAAAATTGCTTAGGAGAAGAATTGTTCCAATAAATATGCTGCCAAAGTATAAAAGGTGCTCACCTTTTACACCCAGCAATCTGTCGTGAAATATTCCCAGGTAAACAAAATACCAATATGAAACAAGTGCTTGTGTTCATGTGGGTAAGCATCTGCACTGAGAACATGAAAACATGACTAAAATCCTGGTAGCTAAGTACTTGAGCATGCTTGCCAACCCAAAAAACCCATGTGTTGCGTCCACCCTCTGAAAGGAAGTTACGCTCTTCACCGATATGTGTCCTTTACTTGTGCCCTGAAAAGCAGCCACAATCAGGAGAGAATAACTGCACCAGTCCCCAGAATTACAACCTGGCTTGCCACATTGTGGGCAAATACTCATGACTTACTTGCCCTCTCATCATTTCCCCTTCTCACCCTCATGTCTGGCTTTCAACAATACCCTGCTTTATAAAGATAACTTTAAAAGTACCCATGCCATACTGTCACGCAAATACATAAAACCTTATTCTACTATATTAGGCAAAAAGTGTACAATTGTGCCATTATCCCCCTCCCCTTCTTGACTGGCAGACTACAAAAACCAGAATGCAGTTCAGCAAAAGGCAAACAATTGGTCTCGTAGTGCAATACTTTCAAGGACTGACAGTAGCACGATTTAAAAAGAAAAGCAGATGCCATGTGTTGTCTTAGTGGGTTATGAGATATTTAAAACGTAGAAAACGCACAGCAATACACTATGGACTATCTCCCGTCCATGCAATAACCAGGACCAACATTGCTTAGCTTCAAAGTAAGGAAGGGGCCGGCCACCTCAGGCCATGTTGCTCTAAGTGGACTTGTTCCGTTGGCTCACTTATTAGGCACCATGGCCTGAGGCGGCTGGCCATTTCCTCACTTTGAAGCTAAGCTGGGTTTGTTCTGGTTTCTGCATGGATGGGAGACCTGGGTCACCAGTGGTTTTTCACCACCGATGTAACTGTAAAAGTATCTATGTTTTCATTATGGATAAAAGATTGCAGGCTTTGAGAACTCCCAGTGTTTTTAATTAATGGCCTGTACGATTAAATTATTTGTTGAGGATCACACACTTTGGTGAAGTAGCGTGCTGCAAGCCCCTTGTGTTATATCCAGTCTCTTGGTGACTGTTATACATCGCACAAATCCAACTAACTGCATTTAAGCAGCACGTAAAAGTGAAAAAAATAGCCAGCTGCGAGAATAAAATATGGTGAATAAATAAAGTTGTCAGGTTGGCGACTGTTAATGTTAAAAATTAAATGCATTAATGATGCACCCTTCAGGCTATTAAATACTTTCCCCACCCATATATTCTATGACTGGAGGTAATAATATATAAGTATACCCTCCTGGAATATTTGGGGAAAGAATTTTGGTTGCCAGGAAAAGGTCACCACAACCTGACGGCTTTTTCACAGCAACATTATTACATGGATCCTAAAACATGCCCAAGTACTTTTGCCCCACAGCAAAAATCAAAAGCTGCCACGCATGAATATATGCACAGTAAGTGAACTTATAACTTAAAGTGAAATATACAAATGTAGTTCAATAGACCTACGCCTTAGAAGAAAGTGTGCAAGACAAAATAGCATTGGACTTTTAAAAAAGTAATGAACACCAGAAAAATATCCTGAGGGAGGAAATGTTCCAATATATATGCTGGCAAAGTATAAAAGGTGCTCACCTTTTACACCCAGCAACCTGTCATGAAATATTGCATGGAAAACGAAATCCCAATATGAAACAAGTGCTTGTGGTATTGTGAGTAAGCATCTGCACTGGGAACATGACAACCTAAGTAACATTGTGGTAGCCAATTGCAGCACCCCACCCCCATTTTGACTGGGAGACTACAAAAACCAGAATGCAATTCAGCAAAGGCCAAAAAAATTGTCTCTGAATGCAAAACTTTCAAGGACTGAAAGTAGCACGGTTTAAAAAAAATGTGAATGCCATGTGTTATGAGATATTTAAAACTAAGCAAACACACAGCATTCAGGACTGTGGACTGCCTCCCATCCATCCATGCAGTAACCGGGACTGACGCTGCTTGTTTCAAAGCAGGAAGAATCCAGCCCCCTTAGGCCATGCTTCTCTGGTCTTATAAGGTGGGCTCATTTATTAGGCAACATGGCCTTAGGTGCTGACCCTTCCTTGCTTTGAAGATAAGCAGGATTCGTCTCAGTTACTTCCATGATGGTAAACCCACTGTTACTGTAAACATATCTAGTTTTTTGTATTGTTGACTGTGAGACTACACATACCAGAATGCAATTCAACAAAAGGCAAAACATGGTCTCTGAGTGCAAAGCTGTCAAGGACTGACAGTAGCACGGTTTAAAAAATAATAATAACTTGGATACCCGTTCGGTCACCCATCCATGCAGTAACCAGAAACACGTGTATGGGGTTGCTTTTGGTACTCTTGTTCAGAGAGGAATTGCCATAGCATTTCGGTGCTGGACTGCCCATGTGGGCGGGACAAAGACTGATATGCAAATGGATATTTCCCATCTGTGAAAGGTACAGTGAGCAAAAAGCATGTGCTGCAAACTCTCATCTCAGAACAGGTTATCATGCCATGTTCTTTCTGGAGAGGAGCGCCTGCTACCTTCTTTGAAATGTTTGCAAGGAACTTGGGGTTGGTCACCCTGAGTTACCTGGGGGCAACCAGACGTGGACTCCCTGCTCACTGTGCTCAGAGACAAAGCTTCACCTCACTGATGAGGCCCAACAAGGCTGAAACACGTGTATGGGGTTGCTTTTGGTACTCTTGTTCAGAGAGGAATTGCCATAGCATTTCGGTGCTGGACTGCCCATGTGGGCGGGACAAAGACTGATATGCAAATGGATATTTCCAATCTGTGAAAGGTACAGTGAGCAAAAAAGCGTGTGCTGCAAACTCTCATCTCAGACCAGGTTATCATGCCATGTTCTTTCTGGAGAGGAGTGCCTCTACCTTCTTTGAAAAGTAACCAGGACTGACCCTGCTTAGCTTCACAGTGGGACTGACCCTGCTTAGCTTCAAAGCAAGGAAAGGGCCTGCCCGTTCTCTAAGTGGTCTTTGCAACATTGGTTCATTTATCGGGCAACGTGGCCTGAGGAGGCTGGCCCCTTTCTCACTTTGAAACTAAGTAGGGTCTGTCCTGGTTACTGCATGGATGGGAGACCTGGATGGCAATCATGCTGCTGGCCAGGGCCTGTGTGTTTTCAACCCTCATGTCACTATAGCTCTCAAAATATATTTTTTTCAAAAACTGAATCGTGTGTACTGAACTCCACATACCCTTGGCTATAGTCCTTTAAGGCCTCGAATATAGCCACAACTATCAGGAAAAAAACGGCCTGAAAAAAGGAATGCTTTCCTCATCAAGTTCCCCCTCATCTGTTTCAGCTCCCCCCACTCCCCAGATGGCCTCCTCCCCTGCCATCTCCCTTTCCCCCCACACCACACGCAGTTTGCTTTGAGATGTCGGCTATTCACAACTATAGCAGAGGCCACAGAAGGTTTAGTCGTGCAAACTCAGTCCCTCCCAAGGCCCTCTCCAACTCTCAAATTTCACTTGGTGCCCCCACCTGGAAAAAGATTGTTTTCGTCTTCTTAATAACTTTCTTATTTCTTAACATATCTTTACGAAACCATGCATTCCAGGGAGGGGACGGAGGGGGGGTGCGAGTCCCTATAAACTTTCAAAATTTCAGTCAAATCTCTTACTCGAATCAAACGTTATTAAGAATAGAATTTTAAAGAGTTCCTATGGGGTCCAACTCACCTTAACTATAGGACAGCGATATATATATATATATATATATATATATATATATATATATATATATATATATATATATATAATGCGCTTAGGATGTCTGTGCATCGGAAACTAATCGTATGTAAGGCCAAACTTAACCAGACACTCAACTAAAATTTCCCACAGCAAAAGGAAACTTTGCCTTCAGATAACCCACAGACTTAAAAGGAGTCACAGTCATTTTATCTTCAGATACAAATCTTGACTCTGTCCAAATCAGCATACATGCTTCAAAGTTCCAGACAAGTTATTGTTAGGGTGAGTGGTGTAAAAAATTAAATGAGCAGCAAGCCCAGTGTGCACAATGTCCTTTTCGTTTGTCATGTCCTTTCACTGACATATGTGTGCAACATAAAGATATGTGCTTATTCATGTGCTTCCAAAATGCTCTTTCATTTTATGCAAAACAGGTTTGACTGCTCGCTGCTGCTAATTGTTCGGCTTTCACATAGGGGTATTTCTGAAGACTGCAATAGGAGTGTACTGCCCATATTGCAATGATAAACTTCAATCAATAGAAATGTATGGTTATTCAAGGTTTTGAAATGTACTTTGCTCCATGAGACAAGTGTAACCTTATTATGACTACAACAAATATTGGAAGTGACATTAAAACAAAACATTGTACACATTTTTTTAAACAGTTCACAATGTTAGCACAATTTAATACATTATTTCTTCATTTTTTAAAAGCTGCTTTTGCAACAAAAAAACACAGCTCCCACCACCCTTCAAGTTATTTTTCTTTCCTCCAGTTGCACAGGGACATGTTGGGTGTCTCTAGAATATATGCACCTGACTGCGCGACTCCCCCCCACATGCAAAGAGAAAACTGCGCGACTCTCCCCCACATGCAAAGAGAAAACTGCGCGACTCTCCCCCATATGCAAAAAGAAAACTGCGCGACTCTCCCCCACATGCAAAGAGAAAGAGACAAAAAGTGAGACAGTCGATAGAGAGGCACAGAAAGAAAGTGCAGCGTGTGTGTGTGTGTGTTTGTGAGAAAGAGAAAGAGAGTGACAGAGAGTGAGAGAGAGAGAGAGAGCCAGAGAGAGAGAGACAGCAGCATATGTTATGACAGGAACAGCGAGTTAGATAATTGAATAAGGCAAGTTCTATGTTACATTACATAGGGTTAGAACAGCGCTAATCAGGAACAATACAAAAACTCAGAGTGCACTCATCCTTCTAGACACCTCATTCGTTTTAGCAGCATTCGTTTGTGGATCATTCTAATGAAACTGCAAGTATTGGAAAAAAGGAACAGCTCTACGCTGGATCGCCTTCTGCCTCACTGATAGAATCAAAACAACTGTCATGGTCTTCTTTAAATCTCGGCCTTTGCCGGCTGAATAATAGAGTCACACAAAGAACCACACTGTCACCTCTGCTTTCCAACATCTATATGTCACCCATTTTTAACATCATCAACCAAACGGGTGTCACCTACCACAGCTACTCAGACGACACACAACTAACGGACAAACTTCAGACCAATCCTTCTACAAACCCCCCAGATACAAAAACAAGTCTTGCACAAGTGAATACATGAATGACAGCAAGCAGACTAAAACTCAACCCGACCAAAACTGAACCGCTGCTCTACAATCCATCTCGTTCAGACACCACCTCATTTTTGTGGCCTGATGAGACGGGCCCATGTCCGTTTCCATGCTCCACCGTAAGCAGTTTTGGAGCCACAATGGACATTGCACTCTCAGTTGAACCACAGGTGAGAGCCGTTGTCAGGAACTGGTGCTGCATTATGCCTTGCAATTACCCACTGAACCATAGCTGTGGTATTGTTGCTAGTGCTTACAAGACGAGGCTACACAAACAACCCCTACCTCGGACTCCTGGACTAACTCATGTGAAAACTACAAAGAGTCCCAAGTGCCTTGGCCGACTACTCCGCAGGATGAAAAAGTTTGAACATATTTCCCGGCACTCTGTACAATTTATTGGCTTTCCCTCAAAAAAAGGATACATTTCAAAATGCTTTGCATCACCCATCACTCCTACCATGGAAAGTCACCACTATCTTTCAGAAAGTTGGTCCAGCATTATACACCGTCCAGCTCACTAAGATCCAGTAACGCTGCACGAATCTGAGCCCCGAACTCCAATAAGAAATCACAAAAATTACCATCATCCTGCATACTAGCCATAAAACTCTGGCGCAACCTACCTTAAGACCCCCACATAGAAAAAAGCTCAAGACATGGCTCTTCAACTAAATAAACTGTAGAAGTAGCAATGAACCAAGAGATAGCAAGTACATTTCTTGATCCCTCACCATGCGTAGTACGTGGACAAGGTATCCAGCCCATCTCGTAAGCAACCCACACTATAAGACAAACATTATAGACCTACCCACCAATGTGAACAACACTCACAGCCTTCTCCCCTCACCTAAAAGGTATATGGTTGCGCCCAAGTGACAAATTGATACTTCAGTATAAATAGCCTCTTGACCCATACCCAAACCTTACTTGGACCCTTCTGTTGTAAATTAAGCTATGAGAACCGCTGAGGATTTCTACTCATAAGAAACAACAATCGCATGGATCCTCCAATCTGTCTGATTCTGCAGCAAACCTCAATCCGATATGAAGATAGATTCTATGATCAGGACCCAAGAGGAGACCAGACCCTAACCCACCCCGTCCCTCTCATCCTCCAACAAACTCATCATCATTAAAGTCTTGCAGTCTTACGCCTCATTCACCCACCATCAGATGACCCATCAGGTCTCCTACATCACACATACACCTACTCTATTCTTTTTCTATCAATGACACATTCAAGCAATTGATGTTTTGAAACCAAAGGGATGCCCCTACGACAGCCTAGCCCTGATATACCCCTGGCCAAATAGTCCCCACCTTGGCACGCAGTTAATGTTTACTTCTGACCTGCACTCAAAAACAACACAGGTCTGTCCACCTCTGCCTATCTCTCTATCTTACTAACATCTCCCCACCCGTGTCTCTTACAGAGCTATGTGCAGCAAGGCCAACATTATTGGCAGAAAGGTGCTCTATTAGTATTATTAATCTGGGCCACCCATGATATAATTGTCCCCTAGACCAAAGCATAATTTAAGTGCCCGGCTATTATGCAATTCTATGCAGAAAGGACGAGCATACTGCCCCTTAAGGGGTTAAAAATGAAATTCACTATCCTATTTCGGGATAAGCTGTAGGAACTAGAAAAATGGTATCTGCTGCTACATGTGAACAATTGAAGCCCCATACAGTTACACCATACGGTGCCTTTGGCTAGGTATGCCACAGCGTAATGTGCCTTGAGATGTGTCTCCCTTTAGCATCTATCATAGTGTGCCTTGAGACGTGTCTCCCAGGAGCATCCCCTGTAGTGTGCCTTGAGATGTGTCTCCCACTAGCATCTCCTGTAATGTGCCTTGAGATGTGTCTCTCTTTAGCATCTATCACAGTATGCCTTGAGACGTGTCTTCCAGGAGCATCTCCTGTAGTGTGCCTTGAGACGTGTCTCCAGGTAGCATCTCCTGTAGTGTGCCCTGAGATGTGTCTCCCACTAGCATCTCCTGTAGTGTGCCTTGAGCTGTGTCTCCCACTAGCATCTCCTGCCTTGAGATGTGTCTCCAACTAGCATCTCCTGTAGTGTGCTTTGCTAGGTCTGACTTGACATGTGATTTGAAAGCATGTCTTGGAAAATCGTGAGCTAATATCAAAAAAATGTACAGGAATCAATCACCTGCATAGTACTGCCGAAAAAGTGATGACGCCATTGGCTGCTCCAGAAACGATGTACATGTCTATCTGGATGAGGAAGACAAAGAGAACCTCTCATTGGGCCTGATCATGAGTTGGGCGGTATCCCTATTGGGATACCGCCCAACTATATTAGCAGTAGCACCCACTGGTCCGGGGGTTGGGTGCTAACTGTTAATCCCCTTTTCCCATTGGGTCTGTTGGACCCAAAGGGGAATTTCTGTCACAATTACTGTGCTGTAATACCGCCAGCGGTAATTGCACCAAAAATTGGCATTTTCTCAGCGTGTTTAACCCCAGCTTTTCGCTCTTTGATATTAAATGGGACATAACGTTTTCACAAAAACAAAATATGTTTTTCCTTGGTATTAATGTATAAATATTGTTATTGTTAAATCTTATTATTGGTAGTAGTAACAGTAGTAGAAGTAGCATTTTAGGATTATTTAGGTTTTAACTTCTGACAATTTCCAGGCTAAAATCTATGCATCTATCATTTGTAAAAAAAATTTTAAAAAATCGTAAGCATTTTTGTTGTTAAACTGCCCACCATTTGTTTGTCTGCCTTCAATCCACTAAAAAGCAAGTGACATGAGACGCGGAGAGGAAGTTGTAACTTCTGATCCACCGCACAAGCAAACGTTAGAAGTAAAAAGTGGGAGGTAAAGGCTAACTAAGTGTGTAGACTTATTGCTGGTGTAAAGTCCTCTATGAAGGACTGAATGCACTTCCCAAAATGGAGGAGGGCATAAATAATGGAAATGCTTACAAAAACGTCACAAAATATGTGTGTCTTTGGCTCATAAATCGGCAGAACGCAAGAACAAGAAAAAAACGTTTTTACCTGTAGAGTCAAAGCAGGGATGGTAAATGAATTTGAAAGTGGAATATGGCTGAGAGTGAGTTCTGTATGCTTACGAATAAAGGCTGCAAGCTATCGATTTGGGGATGGCGGAATTGGTGGCTGTTGGCATTGTGCCATCACTGCTGTCTTTAGCCAAATCTCATGGTTTGACCATTGATCCAGCAATGTCTACGAACCTTCACATTGAATACATTTATTTTTAAAGCCGTCAATTTCCTTGTGGTCTTCGCTAAAAGCAATCAAACCAGCCTTTCGGTCTGTCATGTCAGATCAGTCAGCCAAGTCACGGGGCTATCCAGATTGGACAATGGGAATCTCTGTGTTAGCCAGTCTTCCCAAGTTGCCCCTGCCTCCAGTATGATCATGGCTTCCTTCCATAGAATGGGAAATCTGATCGTGTGATGCTAGCGGGGAGCCTTCTGCACTGACTCCCGCCTGTTGCACGCTTGCATACAGTTCAAAGCAGACTTTCCTGCAAAGCTTTGTCTTAGTCACAGCATGATTATCTAGCTTCAGAGAATCTAAGATTTCAGGGTGCAGCAGGTATCTTCAACAAGTGTGTTTGCCAACTTGATAAAGAATACATTTCATCCCTTTTGGCGGAATTTATTTTCCACCCCATAGTAAGCACGAGCAGGAGAGGGATTACGAATGAAAAGCAAGAACATGAGCTTGCAGGCCTGTCTACTGTAGAGCAGTGGCATTTCCACCAGGCACTAAAATGGAGGCGGCCATTGGAATGATAACGTGCATCCGTTGCACTAGAAGAATTCCCCTGTGATATTGGGGCTCAATGGGCTCTATCGCAGCCCACATAAGTCAGGAGATGAAGATACACCTCTCCCGGTTCCCTTTTACTGAACTGAGAAGATCCGTCGTGGATCCTTTCCCTGCTACTTGGCCTACAGGTAATGCCCCAGCCATTTGGGCGTCTAGATCACTCCAGCCCATGGCTTTCCACCAGGGTCATGTATGCATGTTGCATTCCCAGGTGCGTGACAGAAGTGCCCATCTCGGGACATTCAAGAAGAGCCAAACTGTCCGGAGTAGCCCACGCCTCTAGGAGATGGAGTAAACCCACATCTGGAGCAGCAGCCTTGGTTCTTCATTAGATTCATTGGCCTGGTGACTGTTTTTCCGGGCGGCCGGGGGGGGGGGCCGTAGACTATCGGTGGACCAATGGAAAAGAAGCCACTCGGTATCAGGTTCACATCCTGCACAGGAAGGCACCAAGAGGAAGAGGGAGATCCAGAAGCGACACTCGGGCCCCAGAGCGATCATCCACACTCAGAGGCAATGTCAGTGCAAAGCATGAACCCAAGAATGATATGTGTCCTGGGTGCAAACTGTGTGGCTCAACACGCTCAGCACATGGGGGCACCTGGACACAGTGAAGACCTCTCAGCCGATACAGCCGAGCAATGCACAAAAAGAAGCATATGCAAGCTAGCGTCATTACAGCTGTTTGCACATTTAGATGCTTGGCCCTTTTACGGTCTGGAGCTGCAGGCTCATTAGCTGGCAGCTTGGACATTTTTCCTACCAAGCTGCCATTTTGTTTCCCAAGCCACGGAGCAATCAATGTTCCCGTCCGCCTGAATCATGTTGCAGGGGTTAGGGTGAAAATGTATGCACATATGTTGTGAATATATAAACGTTCACTGTTGTCTTAACACATCCCCTATGCTGACCACTAAAAGAAATGCAAACGTCCTCTTGTCTCTGTTTACCTTCATTCATATTTACGTATTTGCGTATGTTTCTCCCTCCCCTGACATGTCCACTCCCCCTGCACTTCTTGATACTGCACTTGCAGGATCCGAATGTCTCAAGGCCCAGTAGGACCGTTATTGTTTCATTTTTCCTATATCTCCACCCACCCCCACTTGTTCTTGTCTTGTGGCGCCTGGAAACACTTTCTGATTTATAAGTGCCATACAAATGTTCAATAAATAAATAAATAAATAATTTGCACACATGTGGAGCCTGTCGTTTGCCGATTCACTTCATGTGGAGATAGTAGCACCCACAATTTGGATATCCACATGCTCTGCTGCTGTACCCCTCTACAGCGAGGCATCACGGCCCTCTCCTGTGTGGGTCACACGGGAACGAGGGGGCTGCGTCTATTTGTTTAACAGCAGTCGACGAACCTTCCAACGTATAGCAATTTTGGGATCATAGCAGGAAATTTAGAATTTTCAAACGTGCCAAAAATGTCATGAAAAACGTCCAAAGAGGCACAGAATTGAGGATATTATTAAACTGAAAGGCATTTTAATTAGGCCAAAGGACAATGCACTTTTGACGTTTTGGCATATACTGTCCCAGCACTAATGGCCTTGTGAAAGAAAGCTTGCAACGACACAAGAAATCTATTGTGTACTTTTATTGTGTAAAATTCCTACTTCAAATATATGCAATCCCTACCAAATGTACACCGTGTGATGCATTTGTTGAGCCTATTGCAAAAGGTGTTAATCACTCCCACTATATCCTGAGATGCGCGAGGTGCAACTGGAGTCCATAAAGGGTTAGGAAGAAAACTGTTAATACCAAAATATAGAGTAAGGCATTCCAACTACAAGGAATTGACTGTTCCAGAATATGAATGCAAACTAGTCGGCGGCAGGGAGAAAGGAACCAGAATCTGGTAGATATAAATGAAAGATGTTTAATAGCTGTGGTTGGAGTTTTCTAAAAGCATTTTCCCATCGCAGAGCATTTCTTTCCGCATGGGGAGGTTGACGTCGAGCGCAACACAATAAAGGCCTTCACTGATGTGTTAACTGAAGGCGGGCTAAAGAGGCACCCTAACCCTGACCCCTCAGTGACCTGGATAGACCAGCATCTCTGGGGAACAAGCTCATTTTGCATTAGTGTGTGAGTGCTCTTTTGAAAAGCATTGTCTCTAAAAGTAAGCCTTATCAAGGTGGAAGATGACGGCACCAATGGCGGCTCAGATAAATTGCCCTGGCACCGAGTAATCCTGCACTGACATTTGCACCAAACACCCGGAGCAAAACCACTGTTTGCACCAACTAACCAGTTAAAAATGGTTTGAATGTATGAGTCAATACAAACAGTTGAGTATAATTACCAGTATCCTTGCAAATATCCACAGCTTAATATACAGTTTTGCTAGGACAACTGCAATTTATGTAAGTCAGCTCTTGGTGCCTTTATTTCTTGAACAACGAGGAATGGAAACGGAATCTGTAAGCGGATAGCAGATACAATCTAGAGATGATCGAACCAGTTCAAATCAGATCCGAGCATATCTAAACAACGGGGTCTCATATCGACATTTAGAGCTGAAGTTTGAAATGGTTCGAAACCTTTGAACTGGAATTTGAGCTTCTCCTATAGCTACATGTATTTGATCGAAAACTGGGTTTGAATAAAACTGTGCGATAAAATTGAATTCAGGGATATTGGTGGCTAAAGAAATGATTTGTTACGGCCATCATTTCTTGCCTGGATCTATTCCGTTGCAGAGAGACTAGACAGACAGACGTCTGGGCCTTGTGTGCTTCATTTAAAGCTATCCTTTCTCAAAATAGTCGTTCTACCTTACAAAATGGCACTTTATGCAATGGGTACCTCTACTGCCAACCAAGCCAAACTACAGTTACTGCAGAACAAAGCACTGCAAGCGGCACTTGGGCTCAAGCGCTCGGATCATATCTCTGCCATCAGACGAGAGGTACACCGGCTGCCAGTAAAAGCATGCATTGAGTTCAAAACGTTATCCATTGCACACAAATGTATCCACAAAGAAGCACCCACTTGCCTCAATGATACACTCAAACAGAAACCTGCAGGTAGAGTTGTCAGATCTAATGGCAGTATTTCCCTGGTCACGCCATGCTTCAGGCGTAAAAAAAAGACAGAGTTTCTAGCTTTGGGGTTACCGCACTGACCCTCTGGAACACCCTCCCGATGGACATCAGAAATAAGAAAGCATACATTGTATTAAAAAAAGTGCCAAAGCATGGCTATTCAACAAGTACGAATGACGATTACTGTAACCTATTGCTAAATGTGTAACCAATACTATATCTGTAACAAACGGAGTGATACCCCAGGGTCTGGGCGTTATATAAATGCCATAAATAAATAAATTAAATGATTGTCGTTAAATCAGCTTCTTTTGATTGTAGTTAAATCAGGTTCTTTTAGAAATTTTATTTTGATTTTTTAGTCTACATTTAGTTTAATGTATGTTTACAGTAAAAACAGAAGGAAGGGGCTGGCCTGTGGGGGCTCACTACATGTTTGGTGCTATTTGCAGCAGAAATACTGCAAAGACTTGTTTCCAATTACTGCCACTTGGTCCATCGGAATAACCACCAGATTACACCTGTGTTAACAACAGTGTTACCCTATTTTCAAAGTCTGTAGGACTCCATTGCGATTTTGGAGGAAATATAATGGAAATTCTGCTCGTGGTAATTCCTCCACATTGTGGCATTAAAGTGGAGGATATACCACCAGCACTTGACCACAGGTATCTCCTCTACTTTAAGATCAAGCCTACAATTTTGCAGTGCAGTACAAGTGGCGTTGACGGAATTACCAACATTTCATTCCTGCAGGCCAAAGAACCCTGTTGAGTCACTGCTCAGACAGCAATCTGCATTTGTTCCTCTCATATCACAATTTCACAACATTGTTCATACTAGACATACTTTCTGCTACCAGTTTCTGTTAATAGGCCAAGCCAGCTCGACGCGGTTTGAATCAATAGTTTCCTATGGTTTGAAAAATACTAAGCTAATTCTAATCAATATAGGCCAACTATTCAAAAATGTTTCAACCCAATCTAAACTATAGTGACCTATTGGCTCGAAAAAGAACCAGCCAATTTGAGGTGCGTTTAAGAGGAATCGAACATTTGCTGATTCAGCTCGATTCCAATCCCGGCCATCTCTATGGATGCTTGAATGGCTTGACCCGAATCAAACCATTTTTTGCACTGTTCAAACCAGCAGTCGAGCACTTTAAATATCACCCATGCCTAATACAAGCATATCAGCAATGTCCAGGAGCAAAGGGCTACTGAGTCGCCATCACAGCCCCCTGATTAGTCAAGGATCAAGCCTAGCAAAGTCCCGGCCTAGCGCGCCAAGCGTGCGGCTGCAGAACTGCGGCAGCAGGGCAGCACTCTCCGGCAGCAAAGCCATTCATGTACGATTTAACTTTCCCAATGCAGAGCAGTGGAAGGAGGGTGGTACACGGGAATGGTGGGGCAGATAAAGGGTTTGGTGCATGTGGGGGGGGGGTGACAATGACAGAGGGGTCTCCCCCAAACAGAACAAAAAACACACGTACGTTAAACGGAAGGGAATATTGTTAAACATTAGACACATGTTAAACCACTACTATGAGAAGGAGAACAGGACTACAGTAGAAGCCTTACTATCCAGCATCGTATTGCCTGGAGTGGTCTCTAAGCTGGCATCCCCGATGGCTGATTATGGTACCATTCTAGCTAAGGAAATGCCAGATAGCAAAGTTCCGAGGCCAGATATTTCTTTATTTGCTTATTTTATTTTTTGTAAAGAGCCATCTCGCCCAAAGGCCTCAGAGCGCTGCAATAGACACAACAAAAACATAAACAAGTGTAACATAGAATAAAATGAAAAACAGGATCTCAAAGAACAAGCAGGTTTGCACAATTGCATGATGGGTGCTCGCGTTAATGAGACAGAGCGTGCTTGCAGTGTGTGTGTTATCTAAATGTGTGCGTTTGTATGTTCATTTATTTATTTAAATATGAGTATGGATGCGTGTATGCCCGTTTTATGAGTGAGTGCATGATGGGTGCTCGTGTGAATGATACAGAGTGCTTGCTGTGGGTATGTTGCGTAAATGTGTGTGTTTGTAGGTTCATTTATGTATTTATTTAAATGTGGATGCATGTATGCTGGTGTTATGAGTGAGTGCATAGTGGGTGCTGTGTTTATGTTGTGTACGTGTGTATGTGTGTGTTTGTTTGTGCTGGTCTGAGCTTATTTTGGAGAGTGGGGCTAGGAGGTTTGTACAACAAAGGCATTTAAAAAATCACTTTGTTGCACAATCCCCCTCTGCACCGGCCAAAATCAGCTCTCCGTCTGAGGTGCTGTAGGGCCCAGGGGACAGAGATGGTTTTTACTGGGCATCTATCATAGATGTGCAGTCAAAAATACCATGCCTGCCCACCCCAGCATCTCGCATACACACACAATCACGTAGATTGTGTGCATGTGGGTTGGCGCTGTGGGGCCCAGGGGACAGGCATGGTATTTTTTACTGGACATCTATGCGAGATGTCCATTAAAAAATACCATCCCGCCCCCTGTACTCCCAGTGCCTGGCATACACACATAACCACATTAATTGAGTGTGTGTGTGAGGAGCTCGGGACCCAGGATACAAGCGTGTCTTTTTTACTGGCCATCTATGATAGATGTCCATTAAAAAAAACATGCCTGACCCCAATTAATTGTGTGTGTGTGAGGCACTGGGGCCCAGGGGGGCAGGCATGGAATGTTGTACTGGGTATGCCCAGTAAATAATACCAGCCCAGTCCGCTGGGATTCCTAGCACCTCACATGCAATGCCAAGCCTGAACCCTAAGCCCCCCAGCACCTTACATGTACACACAATTGATTATCTGTGCATGTGAAGCGCTGGAGGGCAATTAGGGAATCAGTGCCATTTGTTAATGGGCATTTGATAGATTCCCAGTAAAAAAAACATGACTGAGCCCCCCAGCACCTTACATTCACACAATTAATGTGTGCCTGTGAGGTGCTCGGGTGCCTCATGGGACGGGCGGGGCAGTTTTTCCTTGGCATCTATGCCCAATAAAAATGTCATTGCTGTAGTGTGGGACCCCAGCTCCAGGCACGCATCTGCCCCCATGGGCCCCACAGCACCTCCCAATCACACATAATCACATTCATCATTAATGTGATTATGTTTGAGTGCAAGGCGCTGGCGCACCACGGAGCAGCAATGGCATTTTTTACTGACCATGGTTGTTAAAGCAAGCATGATAAGTGTTATCATGTAGCTAGACTTGCAATTTAATGCAGCCAGTCTAGCCATTTCTTATTGTGGTATGACATTTTGTATTGGGCATCTTTGATAAAGAAAGCATGTAAACTGTTGATATGTAGCTCGACTGGCATTTCAATGCAGCCAGTATAGCCATTTTTTATTGGGGTATGACATTTTTTATTGAGCATCTTTGGTAAAGCAAGAATGAAAAGTGTTATTACGAAGCAAGACTGGCATTGTGTATGCAACCAGTCTAGCCATTTCTTACTGAGTCATGACATGTTGTATTGGGCATCTTTGATATAGCAAGTAGGATTGGTGGTATTATTCTTACTGTGGCATGACATTGTTTATCAGGCATCTTTGGTAAAACAAGCATAAGTGTTATTATGTAGCCAGACTGCCAACTCAATGAAGCCAGTCTAGTAATGTCCTATTGTGGTATGACATTTCATATTGTTCATCTTTGGTAAAGCAAGCATGATAAGTGTTATCATGAAGCAAGACCATCACTTATATGCAACCAGTCTAGCCATTTCTTATTGCGGTATGACATTTTGTATTGGGCATCTTTGATAAGCAAACATGATAAGTGGTATTATGTGGCTCGACTGGTATCTTAGTACAGCCAGTTTGTACATGTGTTATACTTTGGCATGCATTTTTAATGGTAAAGCCAGCTAGAGTATGTTCTTAGGTTGGGATACTGCCATATATTGGCAGAGCAAACATGGACATGTTTTCTTATAGTATCATTGCTCGCATTATTCGCAAAGCAAACATGAGTATGTTCTAATATGGGAATAATAGGGTATAATTGTGCAGTCAGCATGGCAATGTACGGACACAGCCAGTGTGAAAATGTTTTAAACTGGCACATAATGTGTGGAACGGCATCATGAAAATGTGTTGGAGAAATGCTCCAGTGACTTGCATCTATTAGATTTTTATATGAGTTACCCTACAAAATCAATTGAAAACTGTTTGGTTTTTTTACCCAATTTTTCTAAAAAGTTGCCTCTGAAAAGCACCATTTACCCCATTATGTTGAAAGAATTCTCAGGGGGAGAACCCCCATGCCGCCCCATTTATTGGTGTGGGCTCACTTGCTACGCTCAGTCGCTGTGGCATATCTGGGACATATATTTACGCAATAGTGGGGGGCTAATGGAGCCACGGGAGATCGGCCGGGCAGTCGCCCGGGTGGCCCTTGCCTAAGGCCAGCCGTGATTGCAATGCATCACAAAAAAAGATAGTTTCACTCAGACCCCACTACGTTCATATCGGAGAGCAGCGAACTTCAGCTTTGAAAAAGGTATTCAGATGAAGTTCGGCCGAAATTCAAACATTCGGCTCAGGCTGAATGTATATAATCGCTTCACCTTTGAAGACGAATACTTGCTGAAGAAAGGGCCCAAGAGCAAGCGGAGGCTGCACTTAAGTTGACCGCCATGCTACAGCGTGGTTGGTGTGTGGAAGGACGAGGAACGGGAGCTCGGATTCGGTCCACGTGGAACAGAGTCATGCATGTGCTGGTGTGGAGGAGAGGAGCAGCTTGAGGGGGTGAGGTGCTGCTCCTCGTTTCCCATATCTGCAAACATCAGCTACGCTTGGAAATGGGTTAAATGTCAGTCTGAAATGCTCTATTAATGCATGGGCTGGGCAGAGGATTCTCACTTGTGAGAATCTTTCCATTAGGGGCCGGTGACCAGGGATATGCTGCACTGGTCACTGGGCCGGATTTTCCCACAACCAGAAATCTATTTTTGCCCATTAATTTAATCAATGTGCTTTAATTGCTGTAACATGGATTTGATATCGGGTCATCAGGACCAAAGTCAAGTGGCTTACCTACTAGGGTACAGGAACATCTAGTTAAAACACTTTGGAATATTGCTGTCAGACTCTGCAGAAAATATTGAAGTGCAACTTTTCTATTTTGCTTGCAACATTATAGGGAACTCACCTTTCTTTATCAATGTGTTAATTAATCTCTTGAAAGGTAAATGCTTTTTCGGGGCGGGATGCTGAGACAAATCAAAAAGTTCTCACCTCCCCCTAACTTACAACCCCCACCCACATAACTCCCACTCCCCGGTGGGTGGACCCCACAGTTAATAATTTCCAGCACTGCTGGTGTGGAAAGGCGTTGCTAGCGGGGGTGGGGGGCACAGGGAGCTACAGCCCCAGGTCTTTTAGTTGTAGCCCCGCATAGAAGCTCAGGGGTTACAACCAAAAAGGCTAGCTACCCCCCAGTCCCAACAGTCCCAAAATTAGCATAGCCCCGGATCTTTTCCAGACCTAGCAACACCCCTGTAGGTAGAAAGTAGGAGGATGATGTTGAGGGTTAAGCGGTGTGAGATGAGCAAGTCTGTCCATCGTGGATGGCCAGAGCAATATGCATCCTATAGGCGGAGACCGGAGCGGGGGGTGGGCGGAGTTTGGCGAAAGCTGTGAGAGTCTATCTCTATGTGGGACAGATTCTATAGGTGCTGGTGTGGGGGGCCAGGTGTGAGCTATACCAGCTAATGTGATGCATGTGGGCATAAGGAACATGGGTTCTAATCTCAGTTTACCACGTCCCCGCACTGTGTGATCCTATGCAGTTAGTTTGGCGGCTCCCTGTGGTTTTGTTATAGGCTTTTTCTGTTTTAAGCAACATGTGAGGGAAATAAGGGAACAAAAGAAACGTAGAAGCACATGCTTATAAGAATGTGTATATTCATGTATATAAAGTGTTTACTGCATTTTAACCTAAATGTGTTTGCCTCCAACGTTTGTTCCAACGAATACTTGAGAACACATTTGGTATTGGGCCAGTTTTGAAATATGCTTTTTAGTGACCCCGTTAAAAGTTAAAAACATTTAGCACATTTATGCTGTGCTGACCATGGGTCGCGAACGCATGAAGCAATAAATATAATTTCTCATTGTTAAGGCCGTGCCAGAAAAGCAAGCAGCCAGGCGGTATGTGATGAGTTGGTCTGCAACAAGCCTGTTCCAACTTCCGCCTAAATAAAAACGGTCACTCACTGGCAAAGCACAGTGACAGGGTTCCGTCCTGTGGATTCTCATTTGCAGCCACGGCTGACGTGGCGGCATTACATCTTACGTCTTTCTGCGCCCCGCCCAGCAAAGGGAAACTGTCACGCGAGAACACAATGTACCGCGAAGCGCCAAATCTCAGATGGTCTGACCTCGCGTGAGGTGGCAGGCTGGCTGCACGAGCGACGCGGAAGTGCGTGGCATCCGGGCGTTGGCAGGGCTTGCTATAAGATTCAAAAGATTTGACCAAGGAATTAACCACTTCCGTATCAGGGGGCGTCCTCCCAGGTGGTACATACCATTCATAAACTGAATGCATCAAAAGATCGTCCGACTTGGAATGCACAGAGCTGCAGCAAGGCCACGTACTCAAACTTAATTTGGTGCAGCTACATTTAGGCTAATCTGCCTTGTGAGTTTGTCGAACCAACCAATTATTAAGCACAACCAAATGTTCAGGATGACCCCAGCAAAATGTAAATAGTCTAAATTGCAAATTATGTGTACATTTTTCTCACGCATATTAATGTTTGCAATTCCTGGTGGGCGAGCACAACTTTGCCTGCTCAACTGTCTTTGAATTCTGAGACATTCCCGTTGGGGGCTAAATTTGATATTCTTGCTGCAATTATATTTTGCGATAAATGGGAAGAGCAAGAGCAGACTTGTCACCAGACAAGGCCATCGCATCCAGCCAATCGAACCTGACGGTAATTTGCAAAGGAAGCAAAGGTGGCATTGACTGCAAATAAAAACAATGTCCATTTTTTCAAGTATCGGGTAAAGAAGCTTCGGACCTTCTGAGGCAGGCCAACCCTTTCTGCTCTCGACATTTAACACTTAACAATATTGTGAATGCAAAACGTCCATCGGGACTTTTCAGGATTCTGTGGTGGCCCCAGCAGCACAATGCTCACCAAGGTATTTATTCATTTATTTATTTACAGTTGGTGTTTTATATTGCATCAACCAGAAGCACAGTGGCTCGGTCGCACTCCAAAGCAAGGGATGTGGGGGGAGAGAAGGATGATCTTTCACAGGCTTTGCAAATATTCAGATCAATAAAGTGCAAAGGAATCGACAGAGGACAAGAGCAGGAAAAAATATAGCGCATTTTTAAGCTTTTTGATGGAGTTTAACTTTTTATTTTGGCATTTTTTGGGGAGGAGTCGAGGGATTGCCTAAGTGCACGAGCTACTGAAAAACGAAGCCACTCGTGAACTGTTCGCGGAGTGTTTCAGGATCAGAGCAGTTGTTCTGTCAGCACCGCGCTCACAAAAACTCATTCATTTTCATGGTCACGTCAGTCATAGTGTGCACCGGATTCAGTAACCCCCGCCTCCCCAGCCGCTACCAATCCTCCCCATCACTGCATCTCCCACAGTCCAGTGCCTCTCCAGCTTGACCGCGTGTATAGCAACGCTCCCGGTGTCCTGTGCATTAAGGCCCACCCTTAAATCCAACACCCAATGTTTAGTAAATAACCAGAGGGCATGCTTCCTACCTTCCTGGCAAAGTTTGGTGGCCTGCACATATCTTCCTATGTTCTCACAAATCCTGGCTTCTTCAACAGCGCCCGAGCATGGACTAATCCCAATGGATGCACAGACTGCAACTCGCAGTTCTGCGCTACTGTTGAAAATGGCAGCCCAAAGGCTGGCTACCCGCACCTTGTACGGTGCTCTGCTGCTCTCGAGCTAGGTCGCGCTTTAAACAATACAAAAAAGAATATATGCTGGTTTTGCGGATACTCACCAAGCTGAAAAATGTTGTGATTGTGATGCTAGACATGAATTGGGTGATGGAAAAACCCAAAGAATTCGGGAACAAATCCTTACTCTTCTCTTTAAAGAGTCCAGTTTCTAAAAATGAAGTACATTCCAAATTAACCTATGTTATGTTATGTTATGTTATGTTATGTTATGTTATGTTATGTTATGCTGGTTTTATACTGCACCACATCACCACTGTTGTGGTCTTGAGCAACTAGGCTTGTCTGGAAGTTGGCGTTCTCTGTCCCCTCTCTGGTCTTCGGGAGCGATGCCAAATACTTGATTCAGTCCCATGTTAAAGATGCAATGGTGCACTTCTACTACAATAAACAACTTCTACCTATAACAACTGTCAACTCTCTCTGTGACAGAGTACAGACAAGAAACAGTGTGAACTAAAGGTTCCCCATTGCCTGCCACTTGCTCAACGCATGACTGCGAGCCAGGGAGTGCGCCCTAGCTTTTTAGTCCATCTTAACTCTCCCTGACATTTGAAAGCTTTGGCTGAAATGCCTGTGCTGCAGACTTCTGTTACACCCATCAGAACACACCAATGTACTTTATTGCCAAGAATCTTTACGTCTGGTGGGTTGACTGGCTCCCATTTTACGCAAGTGAGAAGCCAGGACAGTAGAAAATCAAACTATTTTTTTTTTTAAAAAAGAAGCGAAACCAAAGAACTCAGAAGAACAGGGAGAGGCATAAATTATGCAAAATTATGATAGGGATTCTGGGTAAGTTCCCCTTTTAGGACAGTCCAGGTGGGACTCATCGATCGCACCAGTGAGGCCTTCATTTTACAGCTCACACATCTGTAATCTGGCAAAGTCTAAATACAAGTACCATCCAGACTGAACTAGAAAAAGAGGCATTCACCAGTACAGGCAACGTTTTAAAGATTTTGACTTCGTAAAATACCATCCAAGCCAACCTGGAAATAAGTAAATAAAACCAGCATGTGTTGTGCTCGGATTAGAGCACATCACAGGAGTGTAGCATGCACACAGAGGAGAAGAGCATTCTAGAATGGCAACGCCTATGTCAATTTCCGGCTCGCTTGGCATGGCCTGGTTCTATATTTTCAAAATAACATTACTTTTCAGAGACAAAGACGTGGGGGGAGAAGGACTGCATCTAAAATGCAATCCTCCTGTCAAACAAAGCACACATGCTGGCCCTTGTAACGCCACAGTAGTCTCCAGGAATGCACTACAACAAGCCCACCATCGTGTTGAATGCTTCAACAATCCAACGTGTCATATGTGGGGAGCATAAACTTTATGGGCTGGGGTACACTTTAATGAGCCTTCACATTGAAATAATTGCTCATCTTATGGGTCCTGTTTAGGTTCAAAGTCCATATAATTGTGAATGATGTGAATATAATTGAGAGCAATTGATTCTTAGAAATCCCTTCTTCAAAAAAAAAAAATCTAAATTCCCCCATAAACCACTTATTGTGTTATTTGCTGTTGCCCCCACAGCCTGAAAGGGAAGGGTGTCTCGTAAAGTACAAATGAGTGCCAGAATCCCTTCAAAGCTTCTTGGTCACTTTGTGTAAATGGCGGGGGAAGGAGGATTTTGAATTGGTACCTTGAATGTTATTGGAACACTAGAGCATTTCTTACTAATAGGCCCGCTATTTAAAAACCTACAGCATCTGAGCTTTTAAAAATGATGGAACCCCCATGAGGCCACATTCTCCAGAGTCGATGTTTTGTTCATCGTTGAACTCAAGCGCGGTTTTCTATATTCTTCACCTTTTAATGGCTAAATGCGATCAAATGAGACATATTTTTAAAATTTTAAAGCGGAATAATGATAAATGTTATTATTCATAAAGAGTAAATATGTCTGAAAGGGTTGTATATGTATTGACTCTTGTGTTCATTAAAAAGGAGTTACAAATTTTGAAGCTATGTTTAACTATACAATAACTAGTAAATTAGAAAATTGAAATCATTACACGAAACAAGGAAAAGTATTGTGGGTATCCCTAATATTCCGGCACATGGGATTCTGTGTTGCTAGATCTACAGTTCTTCTTCGCTGGATATCAACCTCGCTATCTGGCATCCTTCCGGCACAACCCCGTACTGGTACCGAGAGCGACCGTGCTTACAGAACACGTACCAAGACTCAAAGAAGACTCACATTAAGGCAGCCAGTCGCCGGCAGTGACTTGGGCTGTTCTGTGTGATCTAAGGTAGCATCAGGTCATGCCGCTGACATCAATGTATGTGCTGCGTGGCGTTGTGTGCAGAAGCACGCAGTGGGCTCAGCCAGCCTCATGAATACTTTTCTTGAGTTTATCCCTGTTTTATGCATTCTAACAAAAATTACCACATTATAAGATTTAATAGGTTCCTTCATGCCACCATGCTCACATACTTTTTGCGTGTTCTAATTTAAAAATCCATGTGCAGTATCCTGAATGTGCACGTCCTTATTTTGCGCACACGGACACTACTCCGTAATAGCTCGAGACGTGAAGATATGGACAGACGATGCTTCTGAAATAAATGCCACTTGGACAGAGTGCACATACTGGCTCTGGGTGTGAGAGGAACGGTGTGTGCAAGTTCAGGAGAACCCAAACCTAAACTTTAAAAAAGGATGCTGAATTATGTACACAAGATGAGTGCCTGTTTAAGATGGCGGGCAGTCCACATAAGACATCGTCTGCTGCTCATTTTGCATTTGACCACCAAGGGGGGAATCTAATTCAACATAAATGAGCAGACTGCAAGCCTACACCTGTCAACCATACGAATGTCAGCGTAACCTAGATTGATCTGTAAGATAAGGCTCCAGGCTGCCTTCCAGAAATCAGCGAAGACTCTCCACATTATTGAATTGTTATCACATTTTATAAATGTGAAATATATGAATGTTGTCAAAGTGCGGACACATTGTCCACATAGGCCTCAAACTAAAGGTAAGTTGCACATGCAGGAACCCATTGTGTGCGTGGGTGTGTGTGTCTTCACCTTAATACGCAAACGCCACCATCCTATCGACCTGGCATGAAACTGAAAAGCGCCAATGTATCAACATGCCTGGCCACTTACCCCGCAGGGCACCGGCACTGACTTTGCAGATGTACATGGCAACGGGTCCAATCACATACAGCTGCCCTCGCTCGGTTCCACTGACGAACAAACTCACAATATTAAGAAGTCTCGACCTTCGACCTGGCCTAGTCAGGCTTAGCAAACCATCCACAAATACATCTACGCCTCGCAATGCTCCAAGCTGCCCTCACACTGAACGTGTGACAAGAGTTCTGGAAGTGTAAGAAGTTGGCTTGCATCTACCTCCCAGGCTCTCTCCCCCTAGTTGCCGTCTCCCCATGTGTGGGGCTGCACCAGGGAAGGTGAATGGAAGGCAGAGATGCTTCAGGGAGCCTTTGCTCTCCGGTCTGGGGCGTCACTCCTCAGCGACAACTGGGCCGTCTGTCACTCAAACAGCCGCCGTTACGTGCCTGCTCGCCTTTGGAGCGGAGATCACAGGTGCGCGCGGGGGCTCTCCAGGTGCCAGCCGGGTGAGTGGCAGGTGCCTGTGATGGCGTGGGACTCCTCTGCAACGGGCCCTGCGAGGTGTGTTTTTATTTTGTTCATTCTGAGGCCCAAGCTGCTACGAAATTGTGTCTCGCCATTTGGTTTAATATCTTTCAGGCACCTGCCCGGTACAAAATAACTCCAAAAACGACCTTTGGAGATCTTCTCTGCCGTGCTGGTGCCTCGTGGATTTTAAGCAAACATGGACGAGATGGCAAGACAGACATTTATAAAGCCGCTTGGGCCTCAGAACGAACTAAACACAAAGCTCACAGGTCCGTGGAACAGTAGTCGCACGCACTCAAAGCCACTAACCGTCATACGTGTAATGTCCATACTGATGTACACACTCGCGCGTGCGTCTTTCTCAGCTTGATTGTGTGTTTCAAAATGACAATTTCCGCTCATAAATACACAGCAGTCTCTTGTCCTTACATCATTGCTATGAAAGGACCACGCCGACAAAATCAGCAACTTCAAAGAAACTTTTCTTTGTGGTAATGTTGTGGTCCCGAAATGCAGCCACACGTTTTGAAAAATGTGTTGTCAACACCTGCCAACATCAAACACCGCAACGCGTGGAAATGCAACGTGCAACAGGGACAAGGATGCATTAGTTTGTGCATCAAGTATATCTACTTTGGTGATGCGCGTCGGCCGTCTACCGGAAATAAGTTAATGTTGTATCAAGGGGAGCAGAGGCACCAGAGCCCAGGCGGGATAGGGGATTTGGCTGCCCCCTCCCAGACACCACTAGACGGTCTAGACCACGATACATATACACCCGTGCGGCGCGCGGACTCACCGAAGAGCTTGCCGGGAACCCCCTGGCCGTCGTCCGGGTCCGCGGACTCGGGCAGGGCTTCGCTCGGGGTCTCGCTCAGCCTTCCGTCAGAAGTGGCCGCCGCCGCCGCCTCCTCGGCCCGCGCCTCTGCCTTCATCTCAGTCCGCAGCGACAGCACGGGCTTGCTGACTTGTCCAGCTATCATTGGATCCTAGGGGTTGGCGGGGGAGAGAGAAAGGGAGCCAGGAGGAGAGGAGAAAAAAAAAAGTGTCAGCTTCGGTGCGGGGATGCTCCGAGCTGCTCCCAGGCACACACGCAGAGGCGCTCTTATCTGCGGCTGCTCCCGCCGTTATTGCTGGCTGCAGTCAAGTGAAGAGCTATTACTGATCCAACGGGGCTTCCATTACCCCCCCCCCTCCCACATTAACGCTCACCTGGCAGGCCAGGGATTCGGGAGGGGAGACAAGTACTTCTTTCTTATTTTAACACCACTTTGAACGTCTAATTGTTGGGGGGCGGGGGGGCGCTCCGGCGCTTGTTTATTTGTACCCCCCTCTATTCACGCTGCGTGCCCAATTCACCCAGCTCATATGAAAAAGAGCAAGTGACAAGCACCAACACAGGGTCAATTACAATAACGAAGAATAACAACAACTTTACAATTTGTTTAAAATTCCCTGCCAATGTGCGGCACCTAAAGCAGCAAGTAAAGTATTTTTTTTTCTTCTGTTGGGGCACTTTAAAAAAAAAACGCGACTGCTTTAATATCACGCACGGGTGATACTTACACACGTACCGCACCAACTCTTGGGGGCATTTAGCAGCAGTCAATAGCAACACAGCGGGATTGCCGTCCCCGGTCCGAAGGTAAGATTTGAGGTGTCACTACCACGCCCTGTTACCCCACCCACCCTAAAAACCCGCCTGCAAACTACAGTATGGGCTGTCAGTCTGTCTTCAAAGTAGTGCGAAGCAGGGAGGAGGGGACTGGAGCGGTGTGCAGACCAGGAAACCCCAGAAACGAGACAAGTGACCCCCGCCATACTCTCTGCCGGCTATTTATTGCAAACTTCATGCCTAAATGGTTCCTGTGCACAGAGCAGGTGACCGGCGCGCGAGAAGGCTGGCTGCTGGCAGGCACCCCTCCCTCATCCCAGGCCCACACTGGTCGATGCCTGCCCCTTTGGGGCTTTTTTTTAATGTATTCATGTCTGAAAAGTGAATTTGATATGACACATGATAATCTATGAAAATGTTAATCAATACAAATAGTTTAAGCTGTCATCAAATGCACTTGTGCGGTCAATACTCGCGTGGCCGCGAACAATGCGCCTGTCACCGGGCCTTCACTTGCGCAGCACTTAAGTACCGGACCCCGCGCCGCGGCGCCCTCCTTTCCAAACACTGGACGTAAACACATTTTCTCCTCATCCGAGCGGGCCGGGGGACGCTGCACGCACTACGCACTTAGCCGAGACGCACCCCCCTCACCCCCCCCCCCGCCCGCCCCCTGAATACCTTGATAGGTCCACTGGAGGGCAAAATTAATACTTAATTGAATCTCACACTCATCGAAATAATCGATAGTTTTTTATTATTTATACTTTACAGTCTGTTGACTGTTTCCAACCTCGCAGGGCGAGGCGCTGGAGAAAAGCCTTCGTGGCTCGGAGACGGACTGTCATTTAAACAAGGTAATTTTCCAGCGGGGGCTTTAGGGGCTGTGCAACATACAATAAAACAAAAAAAAGGAGGTTTGTAATGGCAAGGGGAAGAAAGGGAGAAGAAATATATTTCTGCCAGCTGACAAAACAGGATGAATAAAAAAGGCATCGAGCTGAGAGAGAGAGGAGAAGAAAAGAGCGAGAGAGAGAGAGCGGGCGAGAAACGAGAAGGGGATAGCGAAAGGGTAGCTTTTGAAGGGTTTTATCATATCAAGAGCAGTGCCGGGCTTTCATAATGCTGACATTTCTCATTCTGACAACCCCAAACAAGTGGAAGGCATGGGGCCGCAGATAGCATCTTTCATCACGCTCCCCAGTTTAAGAGCCGACATGACAGTTTCTCTCCCCTCTACACTGTTAATTACTAAATAAAATACTGCTCGCTGGCAGCGTTGGGTTGCCGCAGATAGCAGCCGCAAACATCGGCCCATTGCCTTTGTCGACGCTGTTGCCTTTTTTAGCCCGCAGTGCCCACTGGCTGCTCCCCTGGGAATGCCCCCCCCCGCCCCTCTTTCTGTTGTGTGAGTTCATGAGGCATAATCAATGCGATCGATGCGATCAGTCTAGATTATTGTCAGTATAATCTGCAGGCAGGACACACGCGTTTAATTTATTTACTACCCGCGATTTGTTTTGTCAGACGATTTGGTGTCACAGGACCCCTGCTAGTGGCTCAGGTGTCATTTTTCAAAGAGGCGTGACATGCTATCTGCGCACACGCACGCGCACACGCTATGTTATTATGTGCAATGATTAACGTGAACCATGTCATTCGTGTCTGATCTGCATGGAAACGTGTCATGAAATGTCCATATGAATGTATTGAGTCATTCATTTAGGGAGAGTGTATAGGGTGTGCTGCAAATTAGCTCAACTGTAGGTGCTTGCTGGCTAGCTGTAAAGGTGCACTCAAAGGAATATGTAACATACATATATATATATATATTCAAGAACAAAACTTTAGTTGCAGGTGAGCAATACATTGTAACAAAACCTTTGAAATTCAAGGATAAAACGCTAGTTGCAGGGACGTTAAAGTGAGAACTTAATGCAACAAAACCCCTGAAATTCAGCTAAAGCCACCTTAACTTCACACCCCTATTGCTCAGCCTATGACCACAATGATGACATCATAGATCACATCACTGATGACATCACTAATTACATGTTGTATGAATATGAAAACACTGATGACATTACAAATCCCATCACTGATGACAACGCTAATTACTTTCTATATAACTGGTTACACCAATAATAGAATTAGACATAACATCATTTACAAATTATCTCATGAAAACTTTGATTACCTTAATAATAATTTAGGCCGTGGACTTGGCCATGACAAAGGCTGGGGTCACTAGCCAGCAGCAAAGGCCATATCTAGTGGTCGACTCATGTTCAAAAATACCAATGTGCACGGTTAAAGCCCATGGGCCTCATTCCAAGTAAGGCGGTAAAGGATAGCGGCCACCGGTAACGAGACCGGTGGCGGTAATCCCTTACCGCCATACTCCGAGTTCCCTTTGCGCCCTCGCCCTTAACGCCTGCTTTGAGCAGGTGTTAAAGTCGAGGGCGCAAAGGGGCCTCCAAGCCAATAACAGTGACCGTAATGAACGGTCACCGTTATTTGCATCTTCCCCATTCCCATTGAGCCCTATGGGGGCTCATTTGGGAATGGGGAAGAGCCTTGGTGAATGGGGAATTACCCCCCCGCCAACCTTGGAATGGGGCGGTGATTCCGCCATCCACCAAGGCGCTGCCGGTCCGGGTACGGCGTCAACCAAGGCGTTAATAGCGCCATTGGTTAGCGCCGTACTCGGAATGAGGCCCCATGCCTAGTAGCCCATCACTGTTTGAAAATATACAGTGGGCAACGTTGAAAGCTGTAGTGAGTGACCATTAATATGTTAGAATAGACAGTCAGCACAGCCAAAGGCTGTGACCACTGTCTGGTATTGTGTTGAACACCATGTCTAGTGACTGGTTAGTGTATATAAAATACAGTGGGCACGGCCGAAGACATCGCTTGTGGTATTTTATTATTTTAAAATATACAGTGGACATGGCCAAAAGATGTACAAACTGCTCAAAGTCAAAGGCCATGGCTAGTGGCCCATGTATATGTTAGAATATATAGTGGGCACAGCCAACGATCGTGCTAATGCCTGCTCACTGTATATAACATACAGTGGACACGGTTGGAAGCTGCATCCACTGGTCAAGGCCACAATCTATGGCTGGCAGCCTGTTAGTGTTTCAAAATATTCAGTGCACATGGGTGAAGGTTGGGACCACTGTCCATAACTGAAGGCCATGACTAGTACCCATTCATGTGTTCAAATATATTTGGCCATGCACACTGACCATAGCTGAAGGCCATGCTTAACACCAATTACTGTTTTAATGTAATTAGTGATGTCATCCGTGATGTGATCTGTGATGTCATCATTGTGGTCATAGTCTGCGCAACAGGGGGCACGAAGTTATGGTGGCTTTAGCTGAATTTCCATGGTTTTGTTGCATTACGTTCTCACCTTAACGTCGCTGCAACTAAAGTTTTTTTCCTTGTATTGCATACATTTTTAGAATGCTTTCAGACCACTAGCATCATCTTCAGCCATGGTTAGTGGGCACAGCCTTTGGCCATGCCTACTGTTCATTTTAAAACGCTACCAGACCACTAGCCGGTGGGAACAGCCGAACACTACCAAACCATTGCCACGGCCTTCAACCATGGCCGGTGGGCACGGTCACTCAATATTTTAAAATACTTCCAAAACCCTCACTGAAAAATCTTCCTCAATCGCAAACTCATTTTGATCTGTTATCATTGTGGTATTGTTATATATAACATATTCCATACTTTGAGAACTCAAAATATTTTTCGGCAAAACACAGTGAGATAAAACGTTTTCCTGAGTATCTCTCACTTTGGTTAAATACTGTCCTACAAACCCCTTGTCTTATGGACGTCTCTTGGTCACTGCTGTGCTACACTGTACAACCCCAACCAATCACATTTAAGCAGCACTGAAAAATGTACAGTATGACCAAGCGCAAGAATTACATATGCCTAGCTACTTTTTGCCCTATAGTGAAAATCAAAAGCTGACACTGGTCATTATATGCACAGATCAGGAAAACAGTGGTAAGAACGGGGAAGGGTCAAACACTGGATTTAATACATATAACAAAAGGTAAAAAAGGGAACATTTATTTGTTTTCGTATTTTATGTTTTGTACATTTTTTTTCTAAACAATGCAGTAAAAATAATGGACACTTAAAAAAATTACTGGCATTTGCAATTGACTGTATGTTCTGAAAGAGCCTTGCTCAAAGCGTCTAGAATGCTACCTTCCACCTCAATGAAGCGGTGACAAGATTTGCACATCTCCACAAAGTTTGAAAGATTGAGTACAGGCAGAATGGACTGAGGTTCGGTGTTAGTAGAACATAACTAGTAATCATATTCAACTCTATGGCAAAGATGATAAATACTACTTTACTAATCTTGCTCCATATGCTTTCACCTTATTCATCCACTTCATCCCAAATTAGTCTAATTGGCCAGAGTCCTAATAGCAATAAGCCCAGAGTCCAGGGGCATTATCTCATCAGGTCATGTCCCAGGGTCTTTGTTAAGGCACTCACGTTGGTCGGAACTGTAACTATGGGCATGCTAAATATTCTCCTTAACTCCATTGAAGAACCAGTGTGCCCAGTAAACTGCCACTGACAGCTGCCATTATTTCTGTATCAAGTAGCAGTAGAGCAACAACATAAAAAAAAATCAGTGTGTTTCCGATCTTTAACTGTTGCACATGGAAACTTCCAATAAACCATTAACATTTTTTACAACCTCTAATTTGTGTAATGGAATTGCATAGCTGAACCCATACTGTGCCTGCATTTATTGAGGCAATTTCCACCGGAAAAACCATTCCATGTTAGGAGTTTGCACAACTAATACCATTCCTATATTCTTTATGAATGTATATTTCAAAATAAATCTAAGCAAACATGTTTTATGAAATTAAACACTACATTTCACAAAACAATAAACACATGAAGACAATTAATTTTCTCTTATAGATAACCACACAGTAACACACTTCAGCAAAAAAAACTTTTAAAAGCACACACATTTTCAGATCACCCCACTCCAGCAACAAAAAAAATGTTTTTAAAACACACACATTTTCAGATCACCCCAAAACCTACTTTAATACACCATAAGTGATAATAAAAGCATTGTAAATAACGTCACATTTTTACTGCTCTGTGATCCTTCTTTTATTTTCAGTGCAGCAAGTATACTTAATGTTTCTATATCATGCACCTCACTGAAATTAATTTTCTTTCCTAATAAACAACTTGCAGCAATTGTTCCCACCCATTTTCTACATATACAGCAGGACCTCTTAATTGTTAACACATACAGTAAGATACAAAAAATCACAAAGCCCCATTAACAACATATTATCAAATAAAACTTTTAATAAACCAATGACAAACAACTGAGTAATCCCAATCATATTTTGTCAGAGGTAACATAAACTGCACAGTGTGAGATCTGCAGTCAAAATGAGAACAGTAGACAAAATGGTGGGTTTCATACTCTCCAAAATCAAAAGCAGAAAAGAGAACTATATTGTAAGAAGACTAATGCAATGGTGACACATATTCAATACAACTTATCACAAAGAAGTACACATTTATAACATTAACACTAGTGAATTAGAAACACTGAAACACATACAAAAGCCCTGCCCAGCATCTTTAGTAGCTGTGACTATTCAACACGGGTACACATCTTTCTTGTAGCCACAGCTACATGTACAATTTCTACAAACTGAAAACCAAACTAAGCCAACCTTCAAAATTTCAAATAAGACAAGAGAACACCCAAGCACACAAAATAACACACACAGATAAAATTCAGACCTTTATCATCCACATAAAAATATGATTATTGCACAGAAAATGTATGGTACAATGGAACTGCCTATAAAAGTAGTCGCATCTATCAGATCAACCAATGAAAACGTGAAAAATCGTTGACACATCCACGCACGTGCTTGTTAAAGCCACCGTTATAGGGAAGCCTTGCCGGTTCAGATGTTATTACCTGCGGCTAAGACACATCCACAAACACTCGACATCCCATTTGCTGGTATCTAGCCGCGGCTGGACAGGGTACCACTTAAAAAAAAAAATCTGAGTGTCAAATATAAATGACAAATGAGACAGTAGTGATACAATGGTAGTTAAAATGAGTTATGTAAGATACATGACAATAAAGAGAGCACAGCAAATGTGCTAAAATGCTACACTCTATGTATTCCAAAACAGTCCTTTTAAAGACAATTTATCACATATGAGTATACAAATACAATGAAATAAGACCCATCACATATAAATACACAAATACAATGAAATCACATCCAAAAACGTTTTCTAAAATGACTCATCACTCATACCCGTGGCTAGAGTTAATTGACTATTTTCCTAGCCTCAGTAATAATATGAAACTTTAGGGAAGTAGGACACATAGATTTGTATACATATATACATAGTAGATAATTCTTAGAAAGGACTTTTCCGGATATAAACACCATACTTTTTTGAACATTGAGGCCTAAAATAATCAAAAATATGTTTTTATTATACCAGCTGCTACAGTACATTGACTTTTATTATAACCGCAGTTACAATTGTTAAAGGGAGGGGGCTCACTTCAGGTCTTATAAGGCAATGGAACTTGAAAGATCAATCCAATACAACACTGCTTATGTAGTTATGTAATGTACCTGAAGAAAAGAAAAGCAGAGAATAATACATGACAGTAAACCAGATAGGAAAACATTTAATAGGCACAAGATTCAATAGCATGAGTGACAATACACAGACTAAATTACAGTGTGTATGGAATCTAAAACTAAAGTAGGGTGGCTCCTTTCTGTATTAATTTTATTAAACTATTTTCTTCTGTTTTTCTCCACACTCTCATATGTACAAAAGTCTGAAAACACACAGCCGAAATAGATAAGACTCCCAAATACCTACTGTGTCACTGGCCCACAGTCATTGTGGGTTTGTAATCACTTTAGAACATTTTGTCCAAAACCATTACTCAAATTAAAAGTTAACAATAGAATTTTGAGGGGTTCCTATGCGAGTCTGACTCACCTTAACTATACACAGTGAACAGTCATGCACGTTCGCAGACATTTACCAGAGCATGTGACATCAATAATACCCAAATGGACAGGAGAGTTTGCTATCACTTTTGAAAAGACTAATGGTTTATTGCAACCAAATTAATAAAAATTACAAATCTGTGACCATATCATATACACATCTTGCAAATATATTATGGGCAAAACATGTGTTTAATTTTATTTTTTATTTATTTATTGCATTTAAATTGTACAACATTTTTTTTGATATTTACTTAAAATTAGTATATAAAAACATTTAAAATAATTAAACAATTTGCTTCTAACTCAGGATCAAGAAAAGTTTATACCAGTTAGGTTTGAATTCGAGTTAAAGTCACTGGGACTGTCTCAAGAGGAATTTCATCCAGGAATTGAACTAATGCAATTATGTTTTTAATTCGAGTTCCACCATGCTGAAGTATCTGAAGCTATGATTTCAGAAAATAGGTGTCTTAAGTATTAAGTGCTTAAATGTCTAAACTCAGAACATCCTGTCATGATATGAAAAAGGGTTTCAATCTTGTTACAAAATCGGCAGTGGTTATCTTTCGCCAGCCCCCTGGTTGCCTGGATCTCATTTGTAGGATATAAATTCAGGCAAACTCGTAAGAATTGGTCCCTTACTCTTTTGTCCGGTAATTGTTTCAGATATGGACAGACAGAATTCAGTTTCCAAACTTCTGAAGGCAAATGAGTTACCAGTCGATGACCACTAGCAGTTACCAAAGTTTGAATCCAATCGTGAATCTTTAACTTGGCTTTGACTTGAGTAGGATTTATCGCCAGTTGGTCGAGACATCTCCCAATGTCGTTCCGACATGCTATCATGGCAGCAAACCAACCCTTCATGAAAGGGTTGTCAAACTGTTTTGTTTCATTGTAAATTAGATCCAGTATTGGAGGTCTCAAAGTGGCAAAACATTTACTAAAAAGAGACAGTCTATTCCAGGTGACAGTACTTCTCAATGATAGGAGACCCCATTCTCGATGAAGAATGGTGATCGGGGTCGATTGTGGGACATCCAGCACCCGTTTCCAAAACCATCAATAAAAACAAAAAACTGATTTCCCCCCTCTTTGTCCAAATTTGCGATTACTGGTAAAGTAAATGGTACATTTTAGGAATCACCGCCATGAAACATAAAGTGAGAAAGGTAGTTTTATAAACACAGTTCAAGGTTATTTTACACATAAAATTTGTAATATTAATAGCACCACCACTGTGGTGTAAATTAACAATAATTAAAAAAACATTAAACTTAACACGGGATTGATCAAAAATGACAAACAGAATCAAGGAATAAAAAGGGGGACCATCCAATGATACAAAGGAAGAAAAAGCGGGGATGAAAATACTATAGATGTTTCAATGTTGTCAATTTCTTCAACGGGTATTTTAAAGTTGAATTGAGCAATCTTTTTGTGCTTAGTTCACACTTTTATCAGAATTCATTTAGACATTTCATAATGTATCACCTGTTTTTCTATAGGACCCTAAACTTCATTTCATGTTTAGGCAGAAAAACACAAAAGACTTATTATATTCTAGTCTTTCAGATAGTTAGTTGACATGTTTCGGCCACTTTTTTAAATAGGACACTATCTCTAGTGTCCTTTTCACGTTTTTCTACTGGCCGTCTTCAGGACAGGAGCATTTCTTTATCATAGCGTTAGTCTTCTGTACCCCCATGGTATACAATTGTTCGTACTTGTAGAGTTTCAACGTATTCTTGTGGATTGCAGAAACTTGGTAATGCGAAATCGACTTTCGTATAACCCAGCACATTGTCTCTTTTAAACAGTTCAAAATGATTTTCAGCGTACAGACATCCGTGATGTTTCACAAGATTGTTTCTTGCACAGCTTCCCGCGCGTATTGTTTTGACGAGCTTACAGTCGGTCGACATCTAAGGGAAAACACTCCCAGGTTTCTGTCTAGAGGAACTGCTGATTTGTAATCAGGAAGAGATTTTTTTGTGAGGGTGAAAAAGACTGCTAAAGAAATGATAGTACTAGTGTTTCTACTTGTGTGATTGATATGTATCCCTTGTTCTCCAAGTTTACTTATCCAAACTCTATTCTCGCTTGTTCTCCAAGTTTACTTAACCTTCCCCATCCTCTGTCCTGCAACCACCCAGTATAACACCCTTTGTTTATTGTCACCTTGTTTATATATCCTTGTTTGTGTATTGTAGTGGTAGATCTTATTCCATTGTATGCAAACAAGATCTTGAATGAAGGTTGAGGTTCCCAGGTGTGACAGCTTGTTTGAAGGACACCTCTGTAAAACATTTCCACATAATTTCTGAATCTTCTTTTTGCTGGGTGTGTCCTTCACCCGGTATTATTGTCAACTGTCAGCAAGTGTTTTTTGTGTACCTTGTTTTTTAACTCAATGTTTTTTTATTGAGGTAAAGCTGAAGCCACCCACAGCAGCTCAATCTCCAAGTTTACTTATCTCATCCTATATTCTTTTGCTGTCCAAGTTTACTTATCCTACCTCATCTGTTCTTTTGCAACTACCTCATATCATTTCTCCTGTATATTCTAACCCAGTTTATATATTACTGTTCATTTAATGTTATGACAGTTTTAATACTTTTGTATATTATTGTATGTTTTTTATTAATCCAAGTTGGATTTTTGTTCCCAATGACCCAATGATTAGTATGTGGAAAGAGAACAACAATTTTGTATGAACAAATGTTGCATTTTATATAGTGCATGTGATCCACTGCATACAAGATATGATGGTCATAAAAAACTGTGTATTAAATTGTGTTTCTTAAAGTGTGTGTGTTCTTTAACTAATAGCGTGTTCTTTTTTTACATATAGAAAGATATTTGTTATAAAAGCATAGATGAATAACCGTGGCTATGGTATCGCCCAATGGGGTGTTGAACTTCGCAGGTGCGGTTAACAGCAGCAGCGACTGGGGAGGGTTGTAGGTGCGGATTTGTTGATCTATACTCGCGGCTACAGGCCCAAAATGTGCAAATAGTAATAGTACCAGTGTTTCTACTTGTGTGTTAAGCCAATGGCTGCAACCGGGAGGCGGGAGCCGGCCGCAACATCGAAGGCCCCCTGCGAGGCCCGCCTCCATCCTCACTCACTCCTTTCCTACTGCTGCCTTCTACGGAGCCCCTTCCCTCTGCCCCCCAGCACCCTCCATTGACGCCTGGACTTCTTCTTGCTGCGCTTTGCTGTGGGGTAAGGAGCTGACAATTGTGGGACGCTTCGGCAAGTTGCGGCGAGTAGCTTTGAAAACCTGCCTTAATTGCACATTTCACCGTGCCTGCATACCTTATCTAACTTGAATCGCCATGCTGCGCTCCGCGCATTTCTACTGGTGATTTGTTTTAAATATGCCATATTGAGGCCTGATGCCTTAGACCATCCAAGATGGCCGTGTGCTGGGCTAGGTTTTTGAATTGCTGTTGTTTCTGCATCTTATGGTGCCAGCTCCCGCCTCCCTCCCCCATTGGTTGCCATTGGCCCCTTAAGCCAATGGCTGCAACCGGGAGGCGGGAGCAGGCCGCAACATCGAAGGCCCACTTCAAAGGCCCTGTCTACCGCTGTCCACCGCGGTACGCCGTTCGCCCGTCCCCCTCCGTGAGTGCCTGTGTGCCCCCCTGCCCCACCGTGAGTGCCTGTGTGCCCCCCTGCCCCTCCGTGAGTGCCTGTGTGCCCCCCTGCCCCCTGTGAGTGCCTGTGTGCCCCCCTGCCCCTGTGAGTGCCTGTGTGCCCCCTACCCCTCCGTGAGTGCCTGCGTGCCCCCCTTCCCCATCCTCTGTCCTGCAACCACCCAGTATAACACCCTTTGTTTATTGTCACCTTGTTTATATATCCTTGTTTGTGTATTGTAGTGGTAGATCTTATTCCATTGTATGCAAACAAGATCTTGAATGAAGGTTGAGGTTCCCAGGTGTGACAGCTTGTTTGAAGGACACCTCTGTAAAACATTTCCACATAATTTCTGAATCTTCTTTTTGCTGGGTGTGTCCTTCACCCGGTATTATTGTCAACTGTCAGCAAGTGTTTTTTGTGTACCTTGTTTTTTAACTCAATGTTTTTTTATTGAGGTAAAGCTGAAGCCACCCACAGCAGCTCAATCTCCAAGTTTACTTATCTCATCCTATATTCTTTTGCTGTCCAAGTTTACTTATCCTACCTCATCTGTTCTTTTGCAACTACCTCATATCATTTCTCCTGTATATTCTAACCCAGTTTATATATTACTGTTCATTTAATGTTATGACAGTTTTAATACTTTTGTATATTATTGTATGTTTTTTATTAATCCAAGTTGGATTTTTGTTCCCAATGACCCAATGATTAGTATGTGGAAAGAGAACAACAATTTTGTATGAACAAATGTTGCATTTTATATAGTGCATGTGATCCACTGCATACAAGATATGATGGTCATAAAAAACTGTGTATTAAATTGTGTTTCTTAAAGTGTGTGTGTTCTTTAACTAATAGCGTGTTCTTTTTTTACATATAGAAAGATATTTGTTATAAAAGCATAGATGAATAACCGTGGCTATGGTATCGCCCAATGGGGTGTTGAACTTCGCAGGTGCGGTTAACAGCAGCAGCGACTGGGGAGGGTTGTAGGCGCGGATTTGTTGATCTATACTCGCGGCTACAGGCCCAAAATGTGCAAATAGTAATAGTACCAGTGTTTCTACTTGTGTGTTAAGCCAATGGCTGCAACCGGGAGGCGGGAGCCGGCCGCAACATCGAAGGCCCACTGCGAGGCCCGCCTCCATCCTCACTCACTCCTTTCCTACTGCTGCCTTCTACGGAGCCCCTTCCCTCTGCCCCCCAGCACCCTCCATTGACGCCTGGACTTCTTCTTGCTGCGCTTTGCTGTGGGGTAAGGAGCTGACAATTGTGGGACGCTTCGGCAAGTTGCGGCGAGTAGCTTTGAAAACCTGCCTTAATTGCACATTTCACCGTGCCTGCATACCTTATCTAACTTGAATCGCCATGCTGCGCTCCGCGCATTTCTACTGGTGATTTGTTTTAAATATGCCATATTGAGGCCTGATGCCTTAGACCATCCAAGATGGCCGTGTGCTGGGCTAGGTTTTTGAATTGCTGTTGTTTCTGCATCTTATGGTGCCAGCTCCCGCCTCCCTCCCCCATTGGTTGCCATTGGCCCCTTAAGCCAATGGCTGCAACCGGGAGGCGGGAGCAGGCCGCAACATCGAAGGCCCACTTCAAAGGCCCTGTCTACCGCTGTCCACCGCGGTACGCCGTTCGCCCGTCCCCCTCCGTGAGTGCCTGTGTGCCCCCCTGCCCCACCGTGAGTGCCTGTGTGCCCCCCTGCCCCTCCGTGAGTGCCTGTGTGCCCCCCTGCCCCCCGTGAGTGCCTGTGTGCCCCCCTGCCCCCGTGAGTGCCTGTGTGCCCCCTACCCCTCCGTGAGTGCCTGCGTGCCCCCCTGCCCCTCCGTGAGTGCCTGCTTGCCCCCTGCCCCTCCGTGAGTGCCTGTGTGCCCCCCTGCCCCTCCGTGAGTGCCTGTGTGCCCCCCTGCCCCTCCGTGAGTGCCTGCGTGCCCCCCTGCCCCTCTGTGAGTGCCTGCATGCCCCCCTGCCCCTCCGTGAGTGCCTGCGTGCCCCCCTGCCCCTCTGTGAGTGCCTGCGTGCCCCCCTGCCCCTCCGTGAGTGCCTGTGTGCCCCCCCTCCGGGAGTTCCTAGTGCCTGTGTGCCCGTGTGCCCCCCTGACCCTTTGTGAGTGCCTATGTGCCCCCCTGCCCCTCCGTGAGTGCCTGTGTGCCCCCCTGCCCCTCTGTGATTGCCCGTGTGCCCCCCTGCCCCTCTGTGAGTGCCTGTGTGCCCCCCCTCCGTGAGTTCCTAGTGCCTGTGTGCCCGTGTGCCCCCCTGACCCTTTGTGAGTGCCTATGTGCCCCCCTGCCCCTCCGTGAGTGCCTGAATGCCCACCTGCCCCTCTGTGATTGCCCGTGTGCCCCCCTGCCCCTCCGTGAGTGCCTGTGTGCCCCCTGTGAGTTCCTAGTGCCTGTGTGCCCGTGTGCCCCCCTGACCCTTTGTGAGTGCCTATGTGCCCCCCTGCCCCTCCGTGAGTGCATGAGTGCCCCCCTGCCCCTCCGTGACTGCCTGTGTGCCCCCTGCCCCCCGTGAGTGCCTGTGTGCCCCCCTGCCCCCTCCGTGAGTTCCTAGTGCCTGTGTGCCCGTGTGCCCCCTGACCCTTTGTGAGTGCCTATGTGCCCCCCTGCCCCTCCGTGAGTGCCTGTATGCCCCCCTTCCCCTCCGTGAGTGCCTGTGTGCCCCCCCTGCCCCTCCGTGAGTGCCTGCGTGCCCCCCTGACCCTTTGTGAGTGCCTGTGTGCCCCCCCTCCGTGAGTTCCTAGTGCCTGTGTGCCCGTGTGCCCCCCTGACCCTTTGTGAGTGCCTATGTGCCCCCCTGCCCCTCCGTGAGTGCCTGTGTGCCCCCTGCCCCTCCATGATTGCCTGTGTGCCCCCCTGCCCCTCCGTGAGTGCCCGTGTGCCCCCCTGACCCTTTGTGAGTGCCTGCGTGCCCCCTGCCCCTCCGTGAGTGCCTGTGTGCCCCCCTGCCCCTCCGTGAGTGCCTGTGTGCCCCCCTGCCCCTCCGTGAGTGCCTGCGTGCCCCCCTGCCCCTCCGTGAGTGCCTGTGTGCCCCCCCGTGAGTTCCTAGTGCCTGTGTGCCCGTGTGCCCCCCTGACCCTTTGTGAGTGCCTGTGTGCCTCCCTGCCCCTCTGTGAGTGCCTGTGCCCCCCTGCCCCTCTGTGATTGCCCGTGTGCCCCCCTGCCCCTCCGTGAGTGCCTGTGTGCCCCCCTGACCCTTTGTGAGTGCCTGTGTGCCCCCCCTCCGTGAGTTCCTAGTGCCTGTGTGCCCATGTGCCCCCCTGACCCTTTGTGAGTGCCTATGTGCCCCCCCTGCCCCTCCATGAGTGCCTGTGTGCCCCCCTGCCCCTCCGTGAGTGCCTGTGTGCCCCCCTTCCCCCGTGAGTGCCTGTGTGCCCCCCCTGCCCCCTCCCTGAGTTCCTAGTGCCTGTGTGCCCCCCTGAGCCTTTGTGAGTGCCTGTGTGCCCCCCTCCCCCTCCGTGAGTTCTAGTGCCTGTGTGCCCGTGTGCCCCCCTGACCCTTTGTGAGTGCCTATGTGCCCCCCTGCCCCTCCGTGAGTGCCTGTGTGCCCCCCTGCCCCTCCGTGATTGCCCGTGTGCCCCCCTGCCCTCCGTGATCGCCCGTGTGCCCCCCTGCCCCCCTGTGAGTGCCTGTGTGCCCCCCTGCCCCTCCGTGAGTTCCTAGTGCCTGTGTGCCCGTGTGCCCCCCTGCCCCTCCGTGAGTGCCTGTGTGCCCCCCTGCCCCTCCGTGAGTGCCCGTGTGCCCCCCTGCCCCTCCGTGATTGCCCGTGTGCCCCCCTGCCCCTCCGTGAGTGCCTGTGTGCCCCCTTGCCCCTCCGTGAGTTCCTAGTGCCTGTGTGCCTGTGTGCCCCCCTGACCCTTTGTGAGTGCCTGTGTGCCCCCCTGCCCCTCCGTGAGTGCCTGTGTGCCCCCCTGCCCCTCCGTGATTGCCTGTGTGCCCCCCTGCCCCTCCATGAGCGCCTGTGTGCCCCCCTCCCCCTCCGTGAGTGTCTGTGTGCCCCCCTGCCCCTCCGTGAGTGCCTGTGTGCCCCCTGCCCCCCGTGAGTGCCTGTGTGCCCCCCTGCCCCTCCGTGAGTTCCTAGTGCCTGTGTGCCCCCCTGACCCTTTGCGAGTGCCTGTGTGCCCCCCTGCCCCTCTGTGAGTGCCTGTGTGCCCCCCTGCCGCTCCGTGATTGCCCGTGTGCACCCCCTGCCCCTCCGTGAGTGCCCGTGTGCCCCCCTGCCCCTCCGTGAGTGCCTGTGTGCCCTCCCTTCCCCCCGTGAGTGCCCGTGTGCCCCCCTGCCCCTCCGTGAGTGCCTGTGTGCCCCCCTGCCCCTCCGTGAGTGCCTGTGTGCCCCCCTGCTCCTCTGTGATTGCCCGTGTGCCCCCCTGCCCCTCCGTGATTGCCCGTGTGCCCCCTCCCCCTCTGTGAGTGCCTGTGTGCCCCCCTGCCCCTTCGTGAGTGCCTGTGTGCCTTCCTGCCCCTCCATGATTGCCCGCGTGCCCCCCTTGCCCCTCCGTGAGTGCCCGTGTGCCCCCCTGCCCCTCCGTGACTGCCTGTGTGCCCCCTGCCCCTCTGTAAGTGCCCGTGTGCCCCCCCTCCCCCTCCGTGAGTGCCCGTGTGCCCCCCTGCCCCTCCGTAAGTGCCTGTGTGCCCCTGCCCCTCCGTGAGTGCCCGTGAGCCCCCCTCCCCCTCCGTGAATGCCTGTGTGCCCCCTGGCCCCTCTGTGAGTGCCTGTGTGCCCCCCTGCCCCTCTGTAAGTGCCTGTGTGCCCCCCTCCCCCTCCGTGAGTGCCCGTGGGCCCCCCTGCCCCTCTGTGAGTGCCCGTGTGCCCCACTGCCCCTCCGTGAGTGCCCGTGATACCCCCTGCCCCCCGTGAGTGCCCGTGTGCCCCCCTGCCCCTCCGTGAGTGCCTGTGTTCCCCCCTGCCCCTCCGTGAGTGCCCGTGTTCCCCCCTGGCCCTCCGTGAGTGCCTGTGTGCCCCCCTTACCCCCTGAGTGCCTGCTCCACCCTCTTTGCTCTGCGTTCCACCCCCCTTCCTGCCTCCTTCCCTTCCCACCTCCTCACATCCATCCTCTTCTACTACCTTTCCTACTCCCCACTCCTTCTCCCTCCTCTCAGACTCCCCCCTCCTAGCACTTACTCCTATCTTTTGTTCCGTGACTCTCGATAGCAGCTTGTCTGTCCCCCCTCCTCCTCCCTTGTTCTCTTCCTCCCCCCCTCCCCTACTTTCAAATTTGTCACCGACATTTTTGTTCAGTATCGTGCCTTGTTCTCCTTTCCCCTCCGTACCCTTGCCCCCCCTCCCACCCTTCCTCTTGTTACCACCTGCACTGCGTAAATTGTCGTCAGACATAGTAATGTTACTGCTTGCTTTGTTCTCCTCCTATCCATTACCTCTTGCCTTACTTGTTCTATGCACTTGCACTATCAGAAATGTCGACAGGCCTATTATGATAGTTATTTTTACATTCTGTACTGTTTCAAGGACTTTTGCCAAATGTAACTGTATTTTCCTTTGTTCCCCTCCCTCCTTGAAGCGCTTTGAAACACATTGTGTATAGGCGCTATATAAATAAACTATCATATCATATCATATCATATCAAAGAAAGTACACTGTCTGTACCCAAAAGAGTCTTATCGATTACGTATATATGTATACAAATCTATGTGACTTACCCCCCAAAGTTTCATATTGTAACCGCATCTGGAAAAAATGTCAATGAACTCTAGATGCTGTTATGAGTGATGAGTTATTTTAGAAAAGAATTTTGGATGTTATTTCATTGTATTTGCGTATTTACATGTGATGGGTGTTATTTTATTGTATTTGTATTTTTATGTGATAAGTATTCCTTAAAAGGACTGTTTTGGAGTACACAGAGTGTACTATTTAGCACATTTGGTGTGCTCTCTTTATTATCATATACTTTACATTATTCTTTTTAACTACCATTGTATCATTACTCTCTCTTTTGTCATTCATATTCCATACTCAGTTTCTAAATAAAAAACAATCCTATAGCTGGGCTACACAAAATGGGGCGTCATTGGGTGTATTCATGATCTCGTCTAGGAGTAGCAACAACTGGGAGTGTTTTCCTGCAGATATCCCAAACCCACCCCATGTGCTGCGCTGTTACCCGCAGGTATACTGTGCAGCCGCGGGAAAGAAACAGTCACTGGTTCATCGTGCATTTTATAGCCGCAACTATACATATGTATTGATTTTTTTTACATTTGTGTGGTTAGTCATCTTGGAAAGATTTTTAAGATATATTGAATGTATTATTTGTAAACAGTTATTGTAACATTTGTAATACTTTTTTATTAATTAAAAATAAATATACGTGTACATACTTGAAAAAGGTAAATAAATATTCAAAAAAACATTGTTGAAAGCAGGTTTTTTGGGTGTATGTGGCTGTGGGTTTTCTTTTTCTTTTGGTTTGAACAAATGATACATCTTCTTCTTTAGCCCAATTATCTGGATTCTTACTTTACATGATTTTCCTTACATTTTCGATGTCCTTTTTCATTGATTGTACTTCGTTTTGAATATTAATTAGTAGTTGTATTAATTATGTTAATGAATCAATGATTAGTTTCATGGGTAGTTCTTGTGGTGCTTCTTGTTTAATTCTTCATGATACTTGAATGACTTCTTCATCTGTTTGAAAATATTTGAAATATTTGTAAACAATTGAACATATAATATACTTGAAAAATATTTGTGAACATATAATATACTTGAAAAATATTTGGTTGAATAGATATTTAATAGTAATCAAATAAACTATATCAGTTGGTGACTGAAATTTGTTACTTGAAATATTATTGTTAGACTCATTTTACATAAATATTAAGATTGGACTCACAAAATCCTGAATGCAGCGTATTTTCTTCTGGTTCCTTTTCTTGAGCATCTTCTTTTCTAATTTCTTCCTCTGTAGGAGAATTGTTCTTCAGCCATTGCATGCAGTTTTCCATTTAAGCGTGGTAGACAGAAATACTGCTTGCCACTTCAGATATTAGAATAAGCAATGGAGGAAGAGTACAAGAGGAGAGAAGGTGGAATTTCTTGTATTTACTTTCTGATTGATTGTGCATTGTTTGTGTGGTGGGTGGCTGCCAGTAGGATGTCAAGTACCTCAGATGCTGTTCAACTGTTGAACATATCAGAGAAAGTACTTTTTTTATGATGTTTATATAAGCCGATACACTGTAGATTATACTGTATTATTGTATTAAGAGTTGTTCTGCATAGCACATTTTTATTGCTTGAGAGTGATTTGTAGATTTTAGGAGATTGTGCTACTTTGGGGATATCTTTATTGTTTTATTGGATATTTCAAACATGGAACTACTTTCAGAAGGAGAGGAGTATCTTTGCTTAGGACTGTGGGGAATTAGAGAATTTTGAGAATGGCGTTTATAGTGATGTTTAATACATAGGTGATGTGTTATCAAAGCATTATCTTACACATTTCTTTTGGTTCTATAATATTATTGGGGAAAAGAAAATTAATCATCTAAGGTAAGATCACAAAGAAATGTTCAAAGATTTAGTTAATTGTAATAGAGCTGAAGAATATTTCTCTGATTGAAAATATATTTTTTGGTTATATTTAATGCTTTAACTTTTCAGTTTTTGACTGATTTTTACACATAAATACAGACAGAAAACAATCTGCTTTCTGTCTGTATTTATTTATAAAAATGGAAAAAAAGGAAAAACAGATATTTCTGTCTGTTCTCTATGATGTTACTTAAACATCGCAACCCAATCACATTTCAGATTTGAAGCTTGGAGACTGTACAATTTGTATAAAAATAGCATAAACGTTTTTCCAATTGCTGACAGAATGTATCTTAAGGCAGCAGCAGTCACAGGAGCAACCGTTTGTTGTTGTGGAAAAAATGTAAAACAGAGGGGTGTCTGGGAAACTCTCTACCAGCACGAACACAGTCCATTGACTTGTTCTTGGGTGGGTGGCCCCTGGGAGAGTCTCAACCAAGTCTTTAGATCAATGTTCTTTTCACAGAGAAGAAATTTCCCTGCATATCAGTCTTTTTCCTGCCTAGGGGCAGCCCAACACCGAAATGCTAAGCAATTCTCCTCTGAACAACAGTACCACAGCAACCCCATAGACGTGTTTCAGCCTAGTTGGGCATCATCAGTGAGGTGAAGCTGTGCCTCTCTAAGAGCAGTGAGCAAGGGGTCCACGTCTGGATTCCCCTGGTAACTTAGGGTGAGACCGAAAGTTACTTGGTATGCAAAACAGAGGGGTGTCTGGGAAACTCTCTACCAGCACGAACACAGGCCATTGACTTGTTCTTGGGTGGGTGGCCCCTGGGAGAGTCTCAACCAAGTCTTTAGCTGTAGCTAGCATTTCTTTCCAATATGTCTGCATGTGTGCATTATTAAAAGCATTTTTTATTAGAATACATGCAGAAAAATACTGTTTGCGAATTATCTTTTTATATGACAAAAAATGACTGTGGATAAATACAGAATAAAAGACCCAAAAATAAATATGGATGAATACGGATAGAAATGGCAGAGAAATAAATACCATACAACTGGAAGCCTTTGTTATATATTGATAAAATAACCCAAAGGTTCTTTTAAGAGCCACCCAGAGAACTTTTTAAGTATATTGGAAATGGAAAATACCCCTGATGCCTTTTTAAATAGCAGCAGTTACGACAGCAGCCAATGAAACATTGCGCCCTGTCAGAGGGGTTACAGCCATGGGTACCACTGAGCCAATGGGACATTGTGTATTTTTGGAAGTTGCAGCCATGGCTCTAACTATCGCCTTAGCCGCAGGTACAACAGTACCATTTCGTGTGCATTGATCATGATCATTTTACATGTATTTTTGATCCAATGCTCTCATGTGTACCTTTGTGTTGCTTGAATTTTTACACCTTGTTAATATGTCTTTTGAAATCTTGAAAAATGTTACGGGTAGCTGCGGCTACTGGCGGTTGACCAGACCTGTGGCTACACATCTTCCAATTGGACGTTGTACGTTGTGGTGGGCTTTGGTAGCCACAGGTATGAACCCTCCAATTGTACTGCGGTTATAGCTGATGGATGTTCTAGCACTGATTTTTACATGTCTTTGTGTCTGGATATTCTCATCTCAAGGCATGTCTGATTTAAATTTGAACCCTTTGCAATATGTATTTTTTCAGTGCATTTGAAAAATGTACGTGTACATGCGTCTAAAGAAAGGTTCACTCAGTGAACCAGGCTTATAACCGCAGTTATGTAATTAGTCAAATTAAAAGAACATTGATTTTTCAAAATTGTGTTTCTACATGTCCTACGAAGTATTCTTCAGAAGGATTGTTTTTTATTGTTATATTTTATAATACAAATGTGTCGGGCATTTTGCTTGTTTGCGTTGTACAGTCCTCCTTTTCTCCTATTGAATTCAGAAAGCTATGACACTGACCTTTTTGTGAACTTTTTACATTCTTATTCCAGAACTCAGAGTGTGCACATGTTCTGTCTCTGGCTATTGTGAACATCTATTCATTATTTGGAGCACCTGAAGGTGAGTGATGATGTGTGTTTCTATATTTCATGTATAATATGAATTGTTAACCAAGCAGTATAGCCTTACCATTGACAAATATTGCAGCTGTGTATGTGCTTTGTAGTTGGATACCAAGGTGTTTCTCGTGACCCTATATTAGTGACTTTCTATTTTATTAGAGTTGTGGAAGTGTTTGAATGAGGCTTTACATTGGAGAAGTCGTATGAGGCATTGCACCTGATGAATGCTAACTTGGTTATGTTTACCAATGTGCTTTTTCTTATTTGTTGTGAATTGTGGATTCTGCCAGCTTACTGGGAAAGTTAATTTCAACTGGTAAGCTAGCAGTGAATATTTCTTCTCTTGAGAAGTGGTTCGCGAATTGTACTCTGCAGTTATGGCTAGAGGATGCCAGGTATTAGGAAAGTCTTTTGATGTTTCAGGCAAAATACACCAGGTAAATGGTTTCTGAGAAATTATGAAGCAAAGTGAAGAACGTGAATTCATAGTGGCTAAGTGGGTAAAGCCTCATAGTTTGCATGTAAGCTTTTCTGCAATAATCCATCAAATGCCTCTTTTTATATAGGCATGACCTTGCAAATCACATGGTTTATGCATATCTTTATCTTAATATGTGCATGATATAAGATAAAGATAATTAAATGTAAAATTAATAGGGGTGCATAGTAATTCGTATCATAAAACAAGCAGCACATCTCTACCCTTGAAAAATATTGCTGCTGTTTTTTTGTTTTGAAGTTGGATATCAAGCTCTTCATTATAACCCCCTATTTGTAACTCCTTTTGTGTCAGATTTGTGGAAGTTTTTTAATGTGGCCTTTAATATGGCACGTCATACGATGGAGTGCAGCTAATAAATGCTAACTTGGTTTTGATGTCAGCAAATGTTCTTTTCCTTATTTGTGGTAATTCATGGATTCTGCCAATTTACAGAGAAAGTTAATTACAGTTTGTAAGTTTCCAGTGAACATTCCCTCTAAAAGTGGTTTGGGAATTGTACTCTGAAGGTATGGTTACAGTATGCCAGGTATTACTTAAGAAATGTTCTCTAGGATGGAGCAAGGGCATTATTATTGACGAGGTTCACTAGGGTAGCTTTCTGGGGCTGCCCAGGGCACCCGGCTATTCAAACCCTAGTGAGATTGGGGATAGGCAGTGGAGGGAGGACACTGTGGTAATATCTTTTGTTGAGTAGCAGTATTAGTGATTCGTTTGTAGGTGAATTGCAGGATAGTGGGTCAGGCCATTGGCCCTATGATGCCTGAACAGGTACAAACAGGTGAGATGTTTATCTTTGCATGCCCTTTGATGCAGATGCCTAAGGAGGACTGATTAAATGGGTGGTGGGAGGAGCAAGTGTGTGGCAGGGTCAGTCACATGACCAGCAGTATACTGCATGCTGTCTGCCTGGAGCGGGCCTACAGTCCTTGCACTCCGTGAGTGCCCGTGTGCCCCCCTGCCCCTCCGTAAGTGCCTGTGTGCCCCTGCCCCTCCGTGAGTGCCCGTGAGCCCCCCTCCCCCTCCGTGAGTGCCTGTGTGCCCCCCGGCCCCTCTGTGAGTGCCTGTGTGCCCCCCTGCCCCTCTGTAAGTACCTGTGTGCCCTCCTCCCCCTCCGTGAGTGCCCATGGCCCCCCTGCCCCTCTGTGAGTGCCCGTGTGCCCCACTGCCCCTCCGTGAGTGCCCGTGTGACCCCCTGCCCCCCGTGAGTGCCCGTGTGCCCCCCTGCCCCTCCGTGAGTGCCTGTGTTCCCCCCTGCCCCTCCGTGAGTGCCGTGTTCTCCCCTGGCCCTCCGTGAGTGCCTGTGTGCCCCCCTTCCCCCCTGAGTGCCTGCTCCACCCTCTTTGCTCTGCGTTCCATCCCCCTTCCTGCCTCCTTCCCTTGCCACCTCCTCACATCCATCCTCTTCTACTACCTTTCCTACTCCCCACTCCTTCTCCCTCCTCTCAGACTTCCCCCTCCTAGCACTTACTCCTATCTTTTGTTCCGTGACTCTCGATAGCAGCTTGTCTGTCCCCCCTCCTCCTCCCTTGTTCTCTTCCTCCCCCCTCCCCTACTTTCAAATTTGTCACCGACATTTTTGTTCAGTATCGTGCCTTGTTCTCCTTTCCCCTCCGTACCCTTGCCCCCCCTCCCACCCCTCCTCTTGTTACCACCTGCACTGCGTAAATTGTCGTCAGACATAGTAATGTTACTGCTTGCTTTGTTCTCCTCCTATCCATTACCTCTTGCCTTACTTGTTCTATGCACTTGCACTATCAGAAATGTCGACAGGCCTATTATGATAGTTATTTTTACATTCTGTACTGTTTCAAGGACTTTTGCCAAATGTAACTGTATTTTCCTTTGTTCCCCTCCCTCCTTGAAGCGCTTTGAAACACATTGTGTATAGGCGCTATATAAATAAACTATCATATCATATCATATCATATCAAAGAAAGTACACTGTCTGTACCCAAAAGAGTCTTATCGATTACGTATTGTCGGGGGGAAATTCTGCCGGGGTCGGCCGGGCCGTCCGCAGACCTCCGGGCAGGGAGGCCCCAACTCCTCCCGTATATCCCAGATGAGATAGAGTATGAGACACACACAAGGAGCAAGGTGACTCTGCTGTTTATTAGACAAAACGGCAGGGATGGGTCAAGGAGCGTACGCGTTCGTCCTGACACACACACAATCGTGGGGCTCGCAGGCCCTTTTTACTGCATTATGACGCGCTACTTGTGTCACTTCAGAAAGTTAACAAAAAACCTATCGCCACTCTTAATTGGTTGCTCGAGTGGTAGGGTTAGTATAGCACACATATAGAGAACGATGTCAGTGGACAAAGGGTAGTCAGGTGGTATATCTGGGTTGTCCCTACAATTAGATACATGAAAATTGTTACATGAAGACTCCTGAGGATTGGTTAATATTACTGACGTCTGAGATAAGAGCCCCATGTTCTGATTGGTGCACCCGTGAGCTTCCCAGCCTGGGACCACCGTTGTTCCCAGCTCTCGGTGTACCTGCGATTGCAACAATGTTTCAATATGGGTACGTGCAGACAATGTGAGGATTTATTCATAGTTGGAAGGCTGACCGCTCCCACTGTAGCAGATGTCCATTGAGCCTTTCAAGTGTATCTGCCTGTGTCTCGTAGCGAGGGACCCAGACGCCTTTTCTCTCCTGGGTTTGGCATCTCATCAGGTTCGGCTTGGTCACGTGGGGAGGGACCGTGAAAGAGGCAGAATTCTGCACAATTAATATTGTTTTTCCACTGCGCGTCTGGTTTAATTTGCCGGTGTGACTTTAACGTTGGTGCGCGGAGTGCGAGGTTGCAACATCGTGCCTTTGATGATTTGTTCTTGGAATGTGGGTTTGCAACATTGCGACCTTGGCTGGTTGCTCCACCGGGCTCTTTCTGCAGGATCAGCAACCTGACTCTTGCTTTGTTAATGTCCACGGGAGCTCTTGTTTGAGGCCTACTCGGGCCTGGTGCATAAGTAGTCAGTTTGGTGCATAGGTGCTTTAGGTTATAGTAGCATATATTTCCATGACCAGTATCGTGTCTCCATTATACCTCTCATGGTGGTAACGGGTTTCAAGAGAAGCGTGAGCAAGCGTTATAGATGAGTTCATGACGCGTCTTGCGTTTCTGCATTCTGAAAGCCTATGTAAAAATAATAAAGATGCACGTCCGTGAATATGCCTGTCGCCTACGTCATAGCACTGAGTATATTCTTCGTGTAGATTGGTGTGGGAATGTTCAGTGTGTATATTTGTACAGATGTGCTTCCCGTTGTCTAGGTCGTCATGGCATCTCTAACGACGTGTAGATTTTAGTCTAGCTGATCCGTGCCGCAGGTGTCGGCATGGCCAGTGCGGGCTGCTGGGCAGGCAGATGGACACATCCGTATGTTCCTGTACCAGGGTACCTGGTCGTCTGGTAAATGGACAAACTCTTCTCGCGGCGGGTGTCTGGGTCGTGACCCTCTAGGCCAAGCGCGAGAGGTGAAGGACGGGAGCCTGGTCTTCCATTCTCCCACTTCAGTCCGGCCTCTGGTCGACTTGTCGACCACAAACATATCCTTCTCGTTATCTCCTCTTACTCTCCATATCTTAGTTATTCCTCCGAGATGTCCATAATGGTTTACATGATCTTCAAATGACCAATACATATATTCACAGGTTCCTCCAGGAGTACAGTATACCCATCTTCCTATGTAGCTCCTGGGGTTCCTCGGGTTCTCGATCTTCACTGATGGTGGGTCTAGATGGTTGGTGATGATTTGGGTGCGCAACTTCTCCCTCTCCTGTATTATCACACCTGTATGCTGGCCGTCATCTGCTGGCATTAAGGGGTGCATTCCCACCATTTCCAGCAACTCGTCAGTCGTGCGTGCCTTCCGGGCCTTCCAAAATCTAATTATGATCAGAGTAGCTCCAGCCAAAATAGTACAACCCACTATTATTTTCAGTCCATCTGACAGCCAGGATGGCATCCATGACCATAATAGTGAAAACCAGCTCTTATCCTTGTCTACACCGTTACTTTCATCCATCATTTTGGAGTGCATCTGGGCCAATTGTGAAACTGCTTCTGTCAGTGTACCATTGTCAGCATCGTTGGCAGGTATGAACGTGCAGCAAGATTGTCCTATCTTTGCACAAACTCCTCCTTCCATTGCTGTGAGAAGGTCCAATACATATCTGTTCTGGAGTGCTACCATCCTTACAGCTCGCAGCTCCTCTTTAATTGCGTTGAACCCATTTACTGTTGAATTGATGGTCATCATTAGTTCCCATCTAGTTATTTGGAGCCATTTTGCGTTTGCGTAAGCCTGCAGTCCCGGATGTATTATTGAGGAGAAGAACATTGCTGCTCTGCTGAATAGTCTGTGTTCTGGCGGTATTGATGTTAGTGCCGTTTCCGACCTTCCCCACAGGTAATTTCCTGTCAGTGGCTCTCCTTGTCTTTTTCTCCTATTTAGGACAGTATCATTGCTGTTGGTCCTGTTCCCTTGCTCCTCCTGAAGTGGTGCAGATCTCTTTCTTCTCTTATCCCCTTCATCCATTTTAGGAAATTTCGCCACATTGACATGCTTCTTAGGTACCACTAGTGATGGTACATTGACGTGTACCATTGTGCACACACCATTCCACAGGGGAGGCAGTGTATGGTATGCCTTTTCTCCACAGGCCCAATAATGGTCCATTATTACTGCTGTTCCCGCTCCCCCCTCAGGTAACTCCATCACGCTTGCACAATTGGTGTTATATCCTACGTCCACCTCTCCTTTATGCTGGTAGCATACCTTGGGCGCAGTCAATGGTAGTATTGTTATTGGGTCTTCATCTTCTTCTACCCACGTGAGCATTGGTACATACTTGATCCACGTCGTCCAACATCGATGATTGTGTGTCTCGATGGTTGAGATAGTTTCTTTTGTTACCATGTTGCTGCCAATCACTCCTATCTCCCAGCTGTTGTCCAGATACACCTTTCCTGTTATCGTCACCAGCGGCCTCTCCCAGCATCCTTGTTTACCCGGAACTTCAGTGGCGTACCAATCACATGGTAGATACTGCAGTGTTACCTTCTTTGTTTCTCCTTTTGCAGGGCCACTTGTTATGTATTTGAATGCTTCAGCATGTAAACTGGTCTTGTGATAACTCAGATAGGTCTTGAGGAAGTTGTTTTCATATGGGTATGAGTCTCGTGTTTTCCATGTCATGTGCACTACTGTTCCTTGAAATCTTCCTTTCGTTTGGAACAGGGCCAAGTATATTATGCACTGTGCTGTCTTTTCATCTATTTCTGTGGCAACAAATGTTCGTGAAGCGCTCATGGCGTATGGTATTAATGAGCAAACGTAGCAGCTATCCTCAGTTGTCTGCTTACCAATGCGGTCATGTGTTGGTACCATATGTTGTTTGTGACGTGTGCTGAATCTTGTATATAATTATCAATACCTTTATTGTCTGAGTATGTGCTGCGTTTAACTCTATTTTGCTTGGGTGCAATGTTACTATTACCACCTGACGTAACACCTGTTGCAGCAGGGAACGGGGGTATATTAGGTTTGGGTGCAGCAATAAAATTGATAGCATAGCTGTACTGCCAGACAGAGGCAGCCAAGAACCCGGTGATCATAAAAATCCCTATTATTTTTATTACATATGCTAATCTCACCGGCATTTTGCTCTTACCTTGCTGCAGTCCTGGCAGCGTATTCTTGCGACGTTAAAGTTGCCCGCCTAAAAATTCTCAAAAATGCTCGTTATTAAATGTTAGTTTTGTTTCCCTTAAGCTCTCCCTATCAAATAGTCATTCAGTGCCCAGGCGAAGAGCTGCTCCCACGCTACTCTAAGTGATCGGTCTCTTAGGACCGGCAAGTATGGGCGGAGGTGGGGCATGGAATATTCTATGGCCAGGAGGAAGGCTGTGTAGTAGACACGTACCCTTCTCCTTTTTAGGTATGTTGGCCTTTTTATTTCGTATACAAATTGGTGTGACAATTCTTCTGGGTAGTTATCGTCTGGGAGTACCATCTACGCCTGGACAGTGAACTTGTTAATTAGCTTTTTCTTGACAATACAATATTACGCAGTTCCTGTATGTGCGAGAGAAAAAAGAGAACATTCACGTGTTTACATGTGTATTTGTGCAGGCAATGTCCTTCAGTTTGAGTTACAACTGTACTTGGGAGTCAATGGGCGGGGGGGGGTTTGGCTCAGATGGCGGAAGTATTTTTACTCTTTGAACGTGTGACCATGGGGTGGGCAGTATGGGGATCACCCCTTTCTTCGTCAGTTATTGTCTCCGAGGGAACAATTGGGTCGTTGTCTGTGGTGGAACTTTCTTCCGCTGTCGGGGATGTTGTTGCTGTTCTTCCAATGGACCTGTCGTTGGCGCTGGGGCGGGTCTGCAGTTTGTAGATCTTTACGTCATGTAGGTGGTTCCAGGCACGCTTGTCCTTTAGTTTTACTGCTCTTGTTGATACGTCCTCTACCAGATGGGGGCCGGTGAACCTCTTATCGTTCCATTTTCTATTAAAATTGCGAAGTAGCACGTGGTCACCTTTGGCAAGTTTGCACAAGTTCTCCTTTTCCAATTCTGTACTTGCGCCTTCTTCTTGATTGCTGGTAGACCCGCCCCGTGTGCGCTCGAGCTGTTGAGACACAAACACGACACTAGTAATCAAAGAAGACACATATTGATACATTTCATCACCTAACACACTCGCTGAACTTTCGTGGTCGGTGAATGCCCTTGACGTTGGGGTTAGGGGAAGGCGCATTTGACGTCCAGTAACCACCTCGTGAGGGGTGAGGTGGTGGTCGGACCCTGGCCTATTCCTTAGTTCAAATAAGGCTAACGGAAGGCAATACAACCAACTTTTCTTTGTTGTTTGTTGTATTTTTGCAATTGCCTCCTTCAATAAGCCATTCAGGCGTTCACATACACCATTAGCCTGTGGGTGGTATGCACATGCAAATTTGTGTTTTATGCTCAGCAGGGATGTGATATGCTGGAACATTTCGTTTGCGAAATGTGGGCCGTTGTCTGATCTTAACACCTCGCACACTCCCCACCTGGGGAAGACCTCCCTTACTATGAATTTGGCTGCTCTAAATGCATCAGGGTGTGAACAGGGCCCTGCTTCAATCCACCTAGAAAATGGGCATACTACTACAATCATATACCTATTACCTTGACATATGTTGATCATATCAACATAGTCAATGTGAAGGTGCCGAAAAGGTCCTTCTGGCCGGGGTATGGTACCTCTTATCACTTTTAGAGTATGACCGGCCGTAAACTGTTGACATGTGAGGCAATTGCTGATAAAATTTGACACATGAGAATTTAACTCAGGACAAAACCAATCTTCTCTAATTCGTGCTGCAATTATTTCCTTGCCTGTATGGGCAGGGTGATGTAATTGGCTCAGGGCGGTATTTAACAGTGCCAACGGTATTACAACTTTCCCAGTGCCACCCTGGCGCCATAGTGCGTCGGTTGGTGACATTGTACATCCTCTTTTTACCCATATTTCTTTTTCGGCCATTGGTGCAGCCGCTTGTAGCTCCATAATCTGTGTGGCTGGGAGATGGGTGTACCCTTCTCTTATTAACATCTCCCTAGCCATTCCCCTCCCTCTCCCTCTCTGTGAGTCTGTGGGGTTCCATATCTCACCAAAGTATGCAGCATATTTCGCATGTGCGTCTGCTGCTGCATTCCCTTTTGAGACGTAGTCTTCACCATTGGTGTGTGCGGTGCATTTGACTAGGGCTAGTTCTTGGGGGTCGTTTATTACTTCAATTAGTTCAGCCAACAAGAGGGCATGTTGCACTGGAGTGCCATCAGCTCTCCTAAACCCTCTTCTTCTCCATTTTGATAACCCTGAGTGGACAGTGGATGTAACATATGCACTGTCGGAATATATGGTTACTCGTTTGTTAAAACTTTCCTTTAATGCCAATATTAGTGCAACCAGTTCCGCGGCTTGAGCAGAGTAATGCTGTGGTAATTGTACACACTTCATAGCCACACACACCGGCGCCTCCATCATTTTTACTACTGCTGCCCCAGTCCTTCGTATCCCATCTCCTTGATCAATAGTTGATGACCCATCAATAAACAAAAGCTCACCTCCCTCTAGTGCGTTTTCTTCAACTTTTCTAGTACATGAGTACATTTCAGTTATTTGGGTGCAGTCGTGGGCGTAATCTCCCTCCTCAATTACTTCTGCTAGGAACCTTGCAGGGTTAACCGTGCTACATCTAACAATTGGTAGTTCAGCTCTAGACAAAATGATCTCATAACCTGATGCCCTCTGTGTCGTTAGTGTGGACTTGGGTTTATTCAATATTGCAAATAGTGCATGTTCCACAAACAGTGTAGTTGGACACCCCATGGTTATTGCTGATGCTTTTTCTACTGCAAAAGCAGCTGCAGCGAGACCTTGTTCACAAGGGAAGTGGCCTAACATCACAGGGTCTAAGTGACCGCTGTAAAATGCTACTTATTTATAGCCCATGCTCGTTTTTTGGGCCAATACTGCTTTCATCACTGCTGAGTCGCAATGTGAAAATATAAAATAGCGTCGCTCATAGTCTGGGGATGCCAGTACTGGAGCAGTTGATATCACGTCTTTCAATTCGTCAAAGGCCTCCCTCATTTCCATAGTCCACCCCAACTTTTTCTCCCCTTTATTGGCATCCCTCAAACCCTCAAGCAGGGGTCCTATGTATGAACTGTAATCAAATACCCATGCTCTATAATAGTTGCACAGCCCCAGAAACTGCTGCAGTTCTCTCACAGTCTGTGGCACGGGAGTACTTGAAATGGCCTGTGCTCTTTGTGGTGCAATCTTTCTTCCATGTTGGGATATCAGTTGGCCAATGTAAAGTACCTGTTCCTGACAGTATTGTATCTTTTCCATGTCTACCTTGTACCCCTTTTCAGCCAATATTGTCAACATTTTTAAGGAGTCCTCTCTACATTTACTTTCGTTTGTACTGCAAATTATTATGTCATCCACATACTGTAACACTGTGCTTTCCACCTCAACGTTACCCAAATCCATCTGTATTACTCTATTGAAAATTGAGGGTGATTCACAATACCCCTGTGGTAATCTGGTATGTTTCCACTTTGTATTTCGGTAAGTGAAGCTTGTCAAATCTTGTGAGTCTGGGTGTAATGGTATTGAGAAAAAAGCATTTTTAAGGTCAATCACTGTAAATCGTGATGCTTCTGCTGGAATGCCACACAATATTGTGGCCGGGTTTGCTGTTACTGGATACTCTGCTTCTACTATGTTGTTCAAGGGCCTGAGGTCCTGTATGAAGCGCCAAGACCCCCCTTTAGCCTTGCGCACCGGGTACACAGCTGTGTTACATGGTGATTCTGAGGGGACCAATATGCCATTGTTTATAAGGGCCGTTATGGTTTCATATATGCCCTCATCTGCCTCTTTTGACAATGGGTACTGTTTCACTCTTGGTAGTATGGCACCTTTTTTCAATTTTATCCTTACACCCCCTATGCTTTTTATGCATCCCACGTCATAAGGGCTAATAGTCCATAATGATTTGGGCACCTTTGACCTCCTCCTTAAAGAATGGGACTGGGGTGCCTGCGGGTGCCTCAAGTGCCATTGCAATTTTCTGTGCTACTTGTTTGTGAGCCACTCTTAGCCATATTTCTACACTCATCATGAACACCATTTCACCTTCCTCCTTTTCTTCTGAGAACAGCTCTTCATCTGACACCTGGGTCAGCCTACATCCTTCTGCTAGTGCTATCACTGCCCTCCATGCTCTCCCTTCTTTATCTTGGGCGTGCACAGCAACATAATCAGCTGTTGCAATAATGCTCTCGATGTCCATTACAAACACCTTTCCTTCTGGTTCATTAACTGGTGTTTCTGGTCGGAACAGATAGGCTGCTGGCCTCCTCCATATTTTCCCTTCTATCCCTGGCATCCATGCAAATGCCATGTCTGTGCCATACTGGAATAGCTCGCCATCTACTGGCTCCGCCCTAATCGCTGTCTGTCCACAGTATGCTTGCATAATCTGTCGTGCTGCGAGCATGTTAATCCCTGGAGTAGAGCAAATTATGCCATCCTCTGTAAAGGAGATCGTCATATTCAACCTGTTCATTATGTCCCTCCCCAGTATATTTACTGGTGAGGCACTATAATACAAAAGTGGGACTGACAGATCATAATCTCCAATAGGTAAGGGAACGTTATCAGTAAATGGAACCAACCCTTTAGCCCCAGAAAATCCTTGGGTGTTCATGGCTTCGCCTGACATCTTAAATTTACCTTCCCTTATGCAAGACCGGGTTGCCCCGGTGTCAACAAGGAATGATAATTTTTTGTCACCTATCGTTACCTCTATGCGTGGCTCCTCCGCACTATTAGGTGTTACTGACAGGATGGGACACACCAAGGCCGTCTGTGGGCTGTCCTATTGGGGGTACAATGATTGGCCATTCCCTGTGTAAGGGTTGTGTCCCAACACCGTCACCTTACCCAATTGCGTTTGTTGAGTTTGGGGTGGTTGTATTAACGCTACTTGTTGTTGTGGCAGTGGCAGTTGCTGTGTTATTTGTTGTTGTGGCAGTGAATATGTTTGTGGCTGCTGTTGTGTTGTTTGTTGTTGTGGGTCACTTCCTTGTTGTGACATCTGCTGTTGTTGTATGCCCTGCTGTTCTTGTGAGGTCCTAGGTTGTGCTTGTTCATTCCATGCTGGTGTTCCTGGCCTGACCCTACACGTACGTGACATGTGTCCTAATAGTCCGCAGTTCCAACACACGGGTGGTTCCCTGCTTTGCCATGGGAAGCTCCCTGTGTTGTCCTGGTATACGGGTTGCCCTGTGGGGTAGGAATTTCTAAGTCCCCCAGCCTGTTGTTGGGTATTATATCCGTATCCTCTCCCTCTCATAAATCCTCCTCTCCCCCTGTTATAACTATAATACCCAGTTCCTTGCATTGGGTACCCTCCTCCCATGTTTGGTGCGTGTAATTGCAGAGGCGGCACTTGCTGTATTACACTTTGTGGAGGTGCTACTTGAGCGGGATCTTGTGCAGCCACTACTTGCGTGGGGCTTTGGGCCATTGGTGGGGGCGTAGTTATTAGTGCCCCTTCCATTGTGTATTTAGTAAGTTTTTTCTGTACTAGTTTGGCCTCTTCTGTTTTCCTGTCCTCTTCCTTTTGTTTCATTTTTCCTTGCCATGTCCTGCAGTGATGTACTATAGTCAGTTGTATTTCTGGCCATGGTTTTGCTTCCATCCCCACTACTTTCTTTAGTTGTTTCTGAACTCCTTCTGGGAGCCCTTGTACTAGTATATGATAAAATATGGCTGGTGTTTTGTCCCATTGTTCTCTAGTTTCCATGCGCCACTTCTCTTGAATATCCTGGATATAATCAACAGGATCCTCATTCTCACGCATCTTACGGGAAGTAATGGCTCCTATGTCTGATGTGTCTGGGTACTGCACTCTCAGTGCCTGCCATAGCGCATGTCTGCAGTTTGCAAATGGTGCCCCATCATGCGATGTGTTCGTTATTGTTACCCCATGGAATCCCGCTCTCTTCCAAATATCATCCGCTCTATCCCCTAATATTGATATTAACAGGCCCTTCACATCTCCTACTGCTAGTTTCTGTCCTGCGGTGTGTTTTTCCATTTCATATATCCACTTACCCGCACCTCCACTTAGTGATGGGAGCCTACATTTTATATTTTCTTTATCCGTATGTTTCCAAGGTACATACTGTGGTCTAACCCCTCCTCTCTCCAACAGTGGCATCAAGTTGTGTCTTGTGTCCCCCTTTACGTTCCATAATATCGAGTCCTCACACCCCTCCTCTTCTCCCGTTTCCTTTCCCTCTTCAAGTTCGTCCTTATTACCCCTGCTCCTACCTCCTTCTCCTTCCATTCCCCTTTTTTCATCATTTCCTGTGTTTAATGTGGGCATGTTTATTTGTCTGTCTTGTCTGCGACCAGGGAGGTCTCTAAGCCGACATGCATAGGGAGTCAGTTGGTCCATGAAGGGCGCGAGCTTTATTGTGCGCAGCGAGCGTGTGGCGGTTGAGCATGTAGGGTGCGATGGGGGAGGGCGTGATGGAGATGGGGATGGCGTGGTTTCATGAGTTTGTTTTTCCACTAGTTTTTTCACCCCTTCTTCACTTCTCTCCAACTCCTCCCTTCTCCTACTGATCCATGGCGAGTCTATGTTTGTTCGAGTGAGGTATAGCTTATCTAAGCTTTCCCTTTCACTCTTTCTTCCTTCCCTCTCTACTCCTTCTTCCTCCTCACTGCAAAAGTCAGTCATAAAGGGTATCCCCCACTCTGCCTTTTTCCCTTTTATTGTTACTGTTTCTAAGTCTATTAGGTCCATTTCTCCTTTTCCTTTGTTATCAACTGCTCCCCCTAGTGCTGATGTTGTTGCTACTTCTCTACTTCTATATAAATCCCCCCATTTTTCACTCTCCCTACTCCTCCCTTCTCTTTCTCCTTCACTCCTCTCCTCCATCTCCCTACTATTTTCCTCCCTTTTCCTTTTTAATTCCTCCATCACTTCGTTGCTCATCTGTTCCAATATTCTCTCATCCTCTTTCTTCCTTTCCCATTTCACCCTTTCTCTTTCTATTACTTTCCCCTCTTCATATTTCTTAGCTGTCTCTGATAGTACCCTCCTCCTCCATATTGCCATTTCCTTTTCCTTTTCTTCTTCTTCCTTCTTCTTTTCTCTCATCACTACTCTTGATACCCTCTCTGCTGCTGCTTTTACCCTTTCAGCTTCTCTCCTTTGCTCCTCATTTCGTTCCCTTAATTTGTCCAATTCGTCCTTACCTTCTTTCCTTTTCCTCACTCTCTCTCTTTCCTCCCTCTCAAACTGTTTGATTAATTCATTCTGCTCATTCCTTAGTTTAGCTAATCTTTCCTCCAAAATCTCTTCCCTTTGTCGTAATAGCTCCTCCCCCCTTATCTCACTCTCTCTTGTACTATCCTCGTCTGTTCTCTTTACTACCTCCCTCTCTTCTCCAGTTAGTGAACCTCGTAATTTTAATAATATCTGTGCAGCTACCCACTCATCATTTCCTATCTCTACAGTCTGCTCTTCTCCAATCCTCCCCTCCCCCATTGGTATCTTCCTATGAGCCACATATGGTGGAGGGCTGTATGCCGGGTTCGAGTATCCTTCAGCCGCCCTTAACTGTCCTTCTATTTCTCCTAATTCTCTTAAAGGGTACAACCCTCCTCCCTCTGTTTTCACTCCCGGTGTAATGGGTATCTCATTGCTCGGTTCCTTTTTTATGTCGTCTGATTTATCAATCTTTTCTCCTCCCTGTCCTCCGTTCCTCGTATTCTTTGTGCTCTCACACCCCTCTTCCCCATCCGTTCCTTCTTTCTTAATCTCCTTTTCTTCCGGTGTTTCTCCCATAGTGAACATTCCATTTGGTCCTGGTCGGGACCCCTGGAACATCCTCCATAAGTTAAACACCTCCACATGGTTTGCCAACTTCTTCCCCTTGTATGTATTGTGCAGATGGTTTAGCAGTGAATGTTGGGCATATGGATCGAAACTACCATTAGGTGGCCATGGTGTTAACATTTTGTTGTCCGTCCCCTGGGTCCACTCTATACTGTACTTAATTAATTTCTCCCTATGGGGTGGGAGTGTGGTGCATATGTGTTGTAGTGGGGTAGTAAGGGTGTTCCCCCACCCTCCCGACCCTGTCCCGTATGACATAGTGGTGCTCCCCTTGTTACCCTTCCCTTCACTAGCCGTTTACAATATACAACCTTATATTGTTTACCTGGCCCCGCAAGTGTGGGGACTTACGACAATCCTTTTACACAATATGCAGTAAAACTTATTAAAAACATAGAACAAAATATATATATGTGTATCATTTTATATTTTATATTCCTTCCCCTACGGCCCCCTGCGGCCGAAGCGCACGCAGCCCCCTGCGGCTGCGTACCCCTTACGACGCTCTTATACAGTCGTCCTGTTTCCCCGTTCTCCTTCTCCTTTTACACTTGCCGTGGCCGGCGTTCTCCGTGCGCAGCCACGCCCCTCTCCCCTTCTCCTCTTCCGATCCACTCGTCTGTCGTTTATTTGCGTGTCCGCTCCCTTATCATATTTCTCTTCCCCACCATTCTCAAAAGTTCCTTGTGCTCGCTATATCCTATTAAATCCCTACTGGTGACGTCACTGATTTCTTCGAGCTACTGGTACATTCTTATTATGTTCTTTAAGTTGAAAATACACTTGCAATCTACCCCGCTAATCCTACAGCTGTCTTCCTGTCTCTCCTGGAACAAGGTAATCAAATCAATAATATAATTGGACTGCGCACGCTGCGTCGCCTCGCGTGTGATACGCCCCTCAACAGGAGGGCTTAACCAGCCAATTATCTTCTGTATTGGGCAACTAGGCAACTAGCTACCGCCTACAGGGAAACGTCATCTACCTATCGAGTTTCTTGCTCGAACAATAGGAATCCTCGTCTACTCATTGATCAATAAATGCCAAATCGTAGGAAACCACACACCCCCACCCTCACACGTAGTCGCAATTTAGGCCAATCAGTGTCTTACGAGCGGCCGCACGTGATGTTTTCGTGCCCCGCCCCCCTCTTTCGCGTAACGTAGCCGACTGCTCTCACACTCGTTTCGCTACCATTCATTCCATTGGCAACACTAAGTTGTTAGACCTTTGCCGCGCAACTGTACAACACCTCCCTCCTCCCTTATTTACTTCCTCCCCCTCCCTCACAATTTCGCATTGCTTGTTGTGCGTGTCATGCTCACCAAGTTCTCTCGATGCAGGGCCGCTCGACTGCGTGCACCCCTCCAAGCGGCTCGCCACCTCCCCTCGTCTGGACCACGTCTGGACACTCGCCAACCGCGGGCCGGATACTTCTCAACCGGCTCCCGAGGGCCAATATCCGGATTGCGCTGTCCGGTCTTCTCGCAGCTCCGCGATGGTCCTGTAGTCCTCAGAAGGGGGCAACGGCAGAGGGGGCCGCGCCGCCGGGCCTCCTCGCAACGGGAGTGCCTGGAAAAAGTAAAAATAAAAGTCGATCTTAAACAGATCTCAGCAGTGCCTCCAACTTGTCGGGGGGAAATTCTGCCGGGGTCGGCCGGGCCGTCCGCAGACCTCCGGGCAGGGAGGCCCCAACTCCTCCCGTATATCCCAGATGAGATAGAGTATGAGACACACACAAGGAGCAAGGTGACTCTGCTGTTTATTAGACAAAACAGCAGGGATGGGACAAGGAGCGTACGCGTTCGTCCTGACACACACACAATCGTGGGGCTCGCAGGCCCTTTTTACTGCATTATGACGCGCTACTTGCGTCACTTCAGAAAGTTAACAAAAAACCTATCGCCACTCTTAATTGGTTGCTCGAGTGGTAGGGTTAGTATAGCACACATATAGAGAACGATGTCAGTGGACAAAGGGTAGTCAGGTGGTATATCTGGGTTGTCCCTACAATTAGATACATGAAAATTGTTACATGAAGACTCCTGAGGATTGGTTAATATTACTGACGTCTGAGATAAGAGCCCCATGTTCTGATTGGTGCACCCGTGAGCTTCCCAGCCTGGGACCACCGTTGTTCCCAGCTCTCGGTGTACCTGCGATTGCAACAATGTTTCAATATGGGTACGTGCAGACAATGTGAGGATTTATTCATAGTTGGAAGGCTGACCGCTCCCACTGTAGCAGATGTCCATTGAGCCTTTCAAGTGTATCTGCCTGTGTCTCGTAGCGAGGGACCCAGACGCCTTTTCTCTCCTGGGTTTGGCATCTCGTCAGGTTCGGCTTGGTCACGTGGGGAGGGACCGTGAAAGAGGCAGAATTCTGCACAATTAATATTGTTTTTCCACTGCGCGTCTGGTTTAATTTGCCGGTGTGACTTTAACGTTGGTGCGCGGAGTGCGAGGTTGCAACATCGTGCCTTTGATTATTTGTTCTTGGAATGTGGGTTTGCAACATTGCGACCTTGGCTGGTTGCTCCACCGGGCTCTTTCTGCAGGATCAGCAACCTGACTCTTGCTTTGTAAATGTCCACGGGAGCTCTTGTTTGAGGCCTACTCGGGCCTGGTGCATAAGTAGTCCGTTTGGTGCATAGGTGCTTTAGGTTATAGTAGCATATATTTCCATGACCAGTATCGTGTCTCCATTATACCTCTCATGGTGGTAACGGGTTTCAAGAGAAGCGTGAGCAAGCGTTATAGATGAGTTCATGACGCGTCTTGCGTTTCTGCATTCTGAAAGCCTATGTAAAAATAATAAAGATGCACGTCCGTGAATATGCCTGTCGCCTACGTCATAGCACTGAGTATATTCTTCGTGTAGATTGGTGTAGGAATGTTCAGTGTGTATATTTGTACAGATGTGCTTCCCGTTGTCTAGGTCGTCATGGCATCTCTAACGACGTGTAGATTTTAGTCTAGCTGATCCGTGCCGCAGGTGTCGGCATGGCCAGTGCGGGCTGCTGGGCAGGCAGATAGACACATCCGTATGTTCCTGTACCAGGGTACCTGGTCGTCTGGTAAATGGACAAACTCTTCTCGCGGCGGGTGTCTGGGTCGTGACCCTCTAGGCCAAGCGCGAGAGGTGAAGGACGGGAGCCTGGTCTTCCATTCTCCCACTTCAGTATATATGTATACAAATCTATGTGACTTACCCCCCAAAGTTTCATATTGTATCCGCATCTGGAAAAAATGTCAATGAACTCTAGATGCTGTTATGAGTGATGAGTTATTTTAGAAAAGAATTTTGGATGTTATTTCATTGTATTTGCGTATTTACATGTGATGGGTGTTATTTTATTGTATTTGTATTTTTATGTGATAAGTATTCCTTAAAAGGACTGTTTTGGAGTACACAGAGTGTACTATTTAGCACATTTGGTGTGCTCTCTTTATTATCATATACTTTACATTATTCTTTTTAACTACCATTGTATCATTACTCTCTCTTTTGTCATTCATATTCCATACTCAGTTTCTAAATAAAAAACAATCCTATAGCTGGGCTACACAAAATGGGGCGTCATTGGGTGTATTCATGATCTCGTCTAGGAGTAGCAACAACTGGGAGTGTTTTCCTGCAGATATCCCAAACCCACCCCATGTGCTGGGCTGTTACCCGCAGGTATACTGTGCAGCCGCGGGAAAGAAACAGTCACTGGTTAGTAGTTGTTTTAATTATGTTAATGAATCAATGATTAGTTTCATGGGTAGTTCTTGTGGTGCTTCTTGTTTAATTCTTCATGATACTTGAATGACTTCTTCATCTGTTTGAAAATATTTGAAATATTTGTAAACAATTGAACATATAATATACTTGAAAAATATTTGTGTTGGTTGAATAGATATTTAATAGTAATCAAATAAACTATATCAGTTGGTGACTGAAATTTGTTACTTGAAATATTATTGTTAGACTCATTTTACATACATATTAAGATTGGACTCACAAAATCCTGAATGCAGCGTATTTTCTTCTGGTTCCTTTTCTTGAGCATCTTCTTTTCTAATTTCTTCCTCTGTAGGAGAATTGTTCTTCAGCCATTGCATGCAGTTTTCCATTTAAGCGTGGTAGACAGAAATACTGCTTGCCACTTCAGATATTAGAATAAGCAATGGAGGAAGAGTACAAGAGGAGAGAAGGTGGAATTTCTTGTATTTACTTTCTGATTGATTGTGCATTGTTTGTGTGGTGGGTGGCTGCCAGTAGGATGTCAAGTACCTCAGATGCTGTTCAACTGTTGAACATATCAGAGAAAGTACTTTTTTTATGATGTTTATATAAGCCGATACACTGTAGATTATACTGTATTATTGTATTAAGAGTTGTTCTGCATAGCACATTTTTATTGCTTGAGAGTGATTTGTAGATTTTAGGAGATTGTGCTACTTTGGGGATATCTTTATTGTTTTATTGGATATTTCAAACATGGAACTACTTTCAGAAGGAGAGGAGTATCTTTGCTTAGGACTGTGGGGAATTAGAGAATTTTGAGAATGGCGTTTATAGTGATGTTTAATACATAGGTGATGTGTTATCAAAGCATTATCTTACACATTTCTTTTGGTTCTATAATATTATTGGGGAAAAGAAAATTAATCATCTAAGGTAAGATCACAAAGAAATGTTCAAAGATTTAGTTAATTGTAATAGAGCTGAAGAATATTTCTCTGATTGAAAAATATATTTTTTGGTTATATTTAATGCTTTCACTTTTCAGTTTTTGACTGATTTTTACACATAAATACAGACAGAAAACAATCTGCTTTCTGTCTGTATTTATTTATAAAAATGGAAAAAAAGGAAAAACAGATATTTCTGTCTGTTCTCTATGATGTTACTTAAACATCGCAACCCAATCACATTTCAGATTTGAAGCTTGGAGACTGTACAATTTGTATAAAAATAGCATAAAGTTTTTCCAATTGCTGACAGAATGTATCTTAAGGCAGCAGCAGTCACAGGAGCAACCGTTTGTTGTTGTAGAAAAAATGTAAAACAGAGGGGTGTCTGGGAAACTCTCTACCAGCACGAACACAGTCCATTGACTTGTTCTTGGGTGGGTGGCCCCTGGGAGAGTCTCAACCAAGTCTTTAGATCACTGTTCTTTTCACAGAGAAGAAATTTCCCTGCATATCAGTCTTTTTCCTGCCTAGGGGCAGCCCAACACCGAAATGCTAAGCAATTCTCCTCTGAACAACAGTACCACAGCAACCCCATAGACGTGTTTCAGCCTAGTTGGGCATCATCAGTGAGGTGAAGCTGTGCCTCTCTAAGAGCAGTGAGCAAGGGGTCCACGTCTGGATTCCCCTGGTAACTTAGGGTGAGACAGAAAGTTACTTGGTATGCAAAACAGAGGGGTGTCTGGGAAACTCTCTACCAGCACGAACACAGCCCATTGACTTGTTCTTGGGTGGGTGGCCCCTGGGAGAGTCTCAACCAAGTCTTTAGCTGTAGCTAGCATTTCTTTCCAATATGTCTGCATGTGTGCATTATTAAAAGCATTTTTTATTAGAATACATGCAGAAAAATACTGTTTGCGAATTATCTTTTTATATGACAAAAAATGACTGTGGATAAATACAGAATAAAAGACCCAAAAATAAATATGGATGAATACGGATAGAAATGGCAGAGAAATAAATACCATACAACTGGAAGCCTTTGTTATATATTGATAAAATAACCCAAAGGTTCTTTTAAGAGCCACCCAGAGAACTTTTTAAGTATTTTGGAAATGGAAAATACCCCTGATGCCTTTTTTAAATAGCAGCAGTTACGACAGCAGCCAATGAAACATTGCGCCCTGTCAGAGGGGTTACAGCCATGGGTACCACTGAGCCAATGGGACATTGTGTATTTTTGGAAGTTGCAGCCATGGCTCTAACTATCGCCTTAGCCGCAGGTACAACAGTACCATTTCGTGTGCATTGATCATGATCATTTTACATGTATTTTTGATCCAATGCTCTCATGTGTACCTTTGTGTTGCTTGAATTTTTACACCTTGTTAATATGTCTTTGGAAATCTTGAAAAATGTTACGGGTAGCTGCGGCTACTGGCGGTTGACCAGACCTGTGGCTACACATCTTCCAATTGGACGTTGTACTTTGTGGTGGGCTTTGGTAGCCACAGGTATGAACCCTCCAATTGTACTGCGGTTATAGCTGATGGATGTTCTAGCGCTGATTTTTACATGTCTTTGTGTCTGGATATTCTCATCTCAAGGCATGTCTGATTTAAATTTGAACCCTTTGCAATATGTATTTTTTCAGTGCATTTGAAAAATGTACGTGTACATGCGTCTAAAGAAAGGTTCGCTCAGTGAACCAGGCTTATAACCGCAGTTATGTAATTAGTCAAATTAAAAGAACATTGATTTTTCAAAATTGTGCTTCTACATGTCCAACGAAGTATTCTTCAGAAGGATTGTTTTTTATTGTTATATGTTATAATACAAATGTGTCGGGCATTTTGCTTGTTTGCGTTGTACAGTCCTCCTTTTCTCCTATTGAATTCAGAAAGCTATGACACTGACCTTTTTGTGAACATTTTACATTCTTATTCCAGAACTCAGAGTGTGCACATGTTCTGTATCTGGCTATTGTGAACATCTATTCATTATTTGGAGCACCTGAAGGTGAGTGATGATGTGTGTTTCTATATTTCATGTATAATATGAATTGTTAACCAAGCAGTATAGCCTTACCATTGACAAATATTGCAGCTGTGTATGTGCTTTGTAGTTGGATACCAAGGTGTTTCTCGTGACCCTATATTAGTGACTTTCTATTTTGTTAGAGTTGTGGAAGTGTTTGAATGAGGCTTTACATTGGAGAAGTCGTATGAGGCATTGCACCTGATGAATGCTAACTTGGTTATGTTTACCAATGTGCTTTTTCTTATTTGTTGAGAATTGTGGATTCTGCCAGCTTACTGGGAAAGTTAATTTCAACTGGTAAGCTAGCAGTGAATATTTCTTCTCTTGAGAAGTGGTTCGCGAATTGTACTCTGCAGTTATGGCTATAGGATGCCAGGTATTAGGAAAGTCTTTTAATGTTTCAGGCAAAATACACCAGGTAAATGGTTTCTGAGAAATTATGAAGCAAAGTGAAGAAGGTGAATTCATAGTGGCTAAGTGGGTAAAGCTTCATAGTTTGCATGTAAGCTTTTCTGCAATAATCCATCAAATGGCTCTTTTTACATAGGCATGACCTTGCAAATCACATGGTTTATGCATATCTTTATCTTAATATGTGCATGATATAAGATTAATTGTTAGGTTATGAAAGAAATGGTAACTGTGGCATATAAGATTAGCTCACTTTTCATTTAGGCTTATCATCCCAAAAATGTACCGTGGCAACCACAGATATATCAAAACCAGACAAACGCAGTGCCCACCTAGTGAAACACTAGGTTTCTCATCTTATTTATGGTATATGAGCTGCTCAATACCATCCCACATTACTCAAACACTTAGAGCAGAGGTCTACGTGAGGCATTTTGTTATACTGCAGTATTTCTACTCTCATCTAATTGTTGCATTATGGAGCTCAGCTATGTACAGGCTCCTCACTAACAATATATGTGAAATTGAGTCTAACATTTTGGTCACAGATTTCAAAGTAGATTCCATCACTTGATTGTATGCAGAACAGTATGGGTACGTTAATGCTCTGCACCAATGCATGCACCAGTCTAACCTGTAGGTTGACAAAACAAAATGTTGTTAGTAATTTATAAATAATAATCAGCAACCATATTTGGCAGTTTCACAATTTGTTTGGAAATGGTATGCTTTGGAAGTGCAGTAACCTATTTAGGTTTCATACTATGTAATCACATATGTTTTTACACAATGCAGAGACATAGAGAGATGTAAAATTAATAGGGGTGCATAGTAATTCGTATCATAAAACAAGCATCACATCTCTACCCTTGAAAAATATTGCTGTTGTTTTTTTGTTTTGAAGTTGGATATCAAGCTCTTCATTATAACCCCCTATTTGTAACTTCTTTTGTGTCAGATTTGTGGACGTTTTTTAATGTGGCCTTTAATATGGCACGTCATACGATGGAGTGCAGCTAATAAATGCTAACTTGGTTTTGATGTCAGCAAATGTTCTTTTCCTTATTTGTGGTAATTCATGGATTCTGCTAATTTACAGAGAAAGTTAATTACAGTTTGTAAGTTTCCAGTGAACATTCCCTCTAAAAGTGGTTTGGGAATTGTACTCTGAAGGTATGGTTACAGTATGCCAGGTATTACTTAAGAAATGTTCTCTAGGATGGAGCAAGGGCATTATTATTGACGAGGTTCACTAGGGTAGCTTTCTGGGGCTGCCCAGGGCACCCGGCTATTCAAACCCTAGTGAGATTGGGGATAGGCAGTGGAGGGAGGACACTGTGGTAATATCTTTTGTTGAGTAGCAGTATTAGTGATTCGTTTGTAGGTGAATTGCAGGATAGTGGGTCAGGCCATTGGCCCTATGATGCCTGAACAGGTACAAACAGGTGAGATGTTTGTCTTTGCATGCCCTTTGATGCAGATGCCTAAGGAGGACTGATTAAATGGGTGGTGGGAGGAGCAAGTGTGTGGCAGGGTCAGTCACATGACCAGCAGTATACTGCATGCTGTCTGCCTGGAGCGGGCCTACAGTCCTTGCACTCCGTGAGTGCCCGTGTGCCCCCCTGCCCCTCCGTAAGTGCCTGTGTGCCCCTGCCCCTCCGTGAGTGCCCGTGAGCCCCCCTCCCCCTCCGTGAGTGCCTCTGTGCCCCCCGGCCCCTCTGTAAGTGCCTGTGTGCCCCCCTGCCCCTCTGGAAGTGCCTGTGTGCCCCCCTCCCCCTCCGTGAGTGCCCGTGGGCCCCCCTGCCCCTCTGTGAGTGCCCGTGTGCCCCACTGCCCCTCCGTGAGTGCCCGTGTGACCCCCTGCCCCCCGTGAGTGCCCGTGTGCCCCCCTGCCCCTCCGTGAGTGCCTGTGTTCCCCCCTGCCCCTCCGTGAGTGCCCGTGTTCCCCCCTGGCCCTCCGTGAGTGCCTGTGTGCCCCCTTCCCCCCTGAGTGCCTGCTCCACCCTCTTTGCTCTGCGTTCCACCCCCCTTCCTGCCTCCTTCCCTTGCCACCTCCTCACATCCATCCTCTTCTACTACCTTTCCTACTCCCCACTCCTTCTCCCTCCTCTAAGACTTCCCCCTACTAGCACTTACTCCTATCTTTTGTTCCGTGACTCTCGATAGCAGCTTGTCTGTCCCCCCTCCTCCTCCCTTGTTCTCTTCCTCCCCCCTCCCCTACTTTCAAATTTGTCACCGACATTTTTGTTCAGTATCGTGCCTTGTTCTCCTTTCCCCTCCGTACCCTTGCCCCCCTCCCACCCCTCCTCTTGTTACCACCTGCACTGCGTAAATTGTCGTCAGACATAGTAATGTTAATGCTTGCTTTGTTCTCCTCCTATCCATTACCTCTTGCCTTACTTATTCTATGCACTTGCACTATCAGAAATGTCGACAGGCCTATTATGATAGTTATTTTTACATTCTGTACTGTTTCAAGGACTTTTGCCAAATGTAACTGTATTTTCCTTTGTTCCCCTCCCTCCTTGAAGCGCTTTGAAACACATTGTGTATAGGCGCTATATAAATAAACTATCATATCATACCATATCATATCAAAGAAAGTACACTGTCTGTACCCAAAAGAGTCTTATCGATTACGTATATATGTATACAAATCTATGTGACTTACCCCCCAAAGTTTCATATTGTATCCGCATCTGGAAAAAATGTCAATGAACTCTAGATGCTGTTATGAGTGATGAGTTATTTTAGAAAAGAATTTTGGATGTTATTTCATTGTATTTGCGTATTTACATGTGATGGGTGTTATTTTATTGTATTTGTATTTTTATGTGATAAGTATTCCTTAAAAGGACTGTTTTGGAGTACACAGAGTGTACTATTTAGCACATTTGGTGTGCTCTCTTTATTATCATATACTTTACATTATTCTTTTAAACTACCATTGTATCATTACTCTCTCTTTTGTCATTCATATTCCATACTCAGTTTCTAAATAAAAAACAATCCTATAGCTGGGCTACACAAAATGGGGCGTCATTGGGTGTATTCATGATCTCGTCTAGGAGTAGCAACAACTGGGAGTGTTTTCCTGCAGATATCCCAAACCCACCCCATGTGCTGGGCTGTTACCCGCAGGTATACTGTGCAGCCGCGGGAAAGAAACATTCACTGGTTCATCGTGCATTTTATAGCCGCAACTATACATATGTATTGATTTTTTTTACATGTGTGTGGTTAGTCATCTTGGAAAGATTTTTAAGATATATTGAGTGTATTATTTGTAAACAGTTATTGTAACATTTGTAATACTTTTTTATTAATTAAAAATAAATATACGTGTACATACTTGAAAAAGGTAAATAAATATTCAAACAAACATTGTTGAAATCAGGTTTTTTGGGTGTATGTGGCTGTGGGTTTTCTTTTTCTTTTGGTTTGAACAAATGATACATCTTCTTCTTTAGCCCAATTATCTGGATTCTTACGTTACATGATTTTCCTTACATTTTCAATGTCCTTTTTCATTGATTGTACTTCTTTTTGACTATTAATTAGTAGTTGTTTTAATTATGTTAATGAATCAATGATTAGTTTCATGGGTAGTTCTTGTGGTGCTTCCTGTTTAATTCTTCATGATACTTGATTGACTTCTTCATCTGTTTGAAAATATTTGAAATATTTGTAAACAATTGAACATATAATATACTTGAAAAATATTTGTGTTGGTTGAATAGATATTTAATAGTAATCAAATAAACTATATCAGTTGGTGACTGAAATTTGTTACTTGAAATATTATTGTTAGACTCATTTTACATAAATATTAAGATTGGACTCACAAAATCCTGAATGCAGCGTATTTTCTTCTGGTTCCTTTTCTTGAGCATCTTCTTTTCTAATTTCTTCCTCTGTAGGAGAATTGTTCTTCAGCCATTGCATGCAGTTTTCCATTTAAGCGTGGTAGACAGAAATACTGCTTGCCACTTCAGATATTAGAATAAGCAATGGAGGAAGAGTACAAGAGGAGAGAAGGTGGAATTTCTTGTATTTACTTTCTGATTGATTGTGCATTGTTTGTGTGGTGGGTGGCTGCCAGTAGGATGTCAAGTACCTCAGATGCTGTTCAACTGTTGAACATATCAGAGAAAGTACTTTTTTTATGATGTTTATATAAGCCGATACACTGTAGATTATACTGTATTATTGTATTAAGAGTTGTTCTGCATAGCACATTTTTATTGCTTGAGAGTGATTTGTAGATTTTAGGAGATTGTGCTACTTTGGGGATATCTTTATTGTTTTATTGGATATTTCAAACATGGAACTACTTTCAGAAGGAGAGGAGTATCTTTGCTTAGGACTGTGGGGAATTAGAGAATTTTGAGAATGGCGTTTATAGTGATGTTTAATACATAGGTGATGTGTTATCAAAGCATTATCTTACACATTTCTTTTGGTTCTATAATATTATTGGGGAAAAGAAAATTAATCATCTAAGGTAAGATCACAAAGAAATGTTCAAAGATTTAGTTAATTGTAATAGAGCTGAAGAATATTTCTCTGATTGAAAAATATATTCTTTGGTTACATTTAATGCTTTAACTTTTCAGTTTTTGACTGATTTTTACACATAAATACAGACAGAAAAAAATCTGCTTTCTGTCTGTATTTATTTATAAAAATGGAAAAAAAGGAAAAACAGATATTTCTGTCTGTTCTCTATGATGTTACTTAAACATCGCAACCCAATCACATTTCAGATTTGAAGCTTGGAGACTGTACAATTTGTATAAAAATAGCATAAACGTTTTTCCAATTGCTGACAGAATGTATCTTAAGGCAGCAGCAGTCACAGGAGCAACCGTTTGTTGTTGTGGAAAAAATGTAAAACAGAGGGGTGTCTTGGAAACTCTCTACCAGCACGAACACAGTCCATTGACTTGTTCTTGGGTGGGTGGCCCCTGGGAGAGTCTCAACCAAGTCTTTAGATCACTGTTCTTTTCACAGAGAAGAAATTTCCCTGCATATCAGTCTTTTTCCTGCCTAGGGGCAGCCCAACACCGAAATGCTAAGCAATTCTCCTCTGAACAACAGTACCACAGCAACCCCATCGACGTGTTTCAGCCTAGTTGGGCATCATCAGTGAGGTGAAGCTGTGCCTCTCTAAGAGCAGTGAGCAAGGGGTCCACATCTGGATTCCCCTGGTAACTTAGGGTGAGACCGAAAGTTACTTGGTATGCAAAACAGAGGGGTGTCTGGGAAACTCTCTACCAGCACGAACACAGCCCATTGACTTGTTCTTGGGTGGGTGGCCCCTGGGAGAGTCTCAACCAAGTCTTTAGCTGTAGCTAGCATTTCTTTCCAATATGTCTGCATGTGTGCATTATTAAAAGCATTTTTTATTAGAATACATGCAGAAAAATACTGTTTGCGAATTATCTTTTTATATGACAAAAAATGACTGTGGATAAATACAGAATAAAAGACCCAAAAATAAATATGGATGAATACGGATAGAAATGGCAGAGAAATAAATACCATACAACTGGAAGCCTTTGTTATATATTGATAAAATAACCCAAAGGTTCTTTTAAGAGCCACCCAGAGAACTTTTTAAGTATATTGGAAATGGAAAATACCCCTGATGTCTTTTTTAAATAGCAGCAGTTACGACAGCAGCCAATGAAACATTGCGCCCTGTCAGAGGGGTTACAGCCATGGGTACCACTGAGCCAATGGGATATTGTGTATTTTTGGAAGTTGCAGCCATGGCTCTAACTATCGCCTTAGCCGCAGGTACAACAGTACCATTTCGTGTGCATTGATCATGATCATTTTACATGTATTTTTGATCCAATGCTCTCATGTGTACCTTTGTGTTGCTTGAATTTTTACACCTTGTTAATATGTCTTTTGAAATCTTGAAAAATGTTACGGGTAGCTGCGGCTACTGGCGGTTGACCAGACCTGTGGCTACACATCTTCCAATTGGACGTTGTACTTTGTGGTGGGCTTTGGTAGCCACAGGTATGAACCCTCCAATTGTACTGCGGTTATAGCTGATGGATGTTCTAGCACTGATTTTTACATGTCTTTGTGTCTGGATATTCTCATCTCAAGGCATGTCTGATTTAAATTTGAACCCTTTGCAATATGTATTTTTTCAGTGCATTTGAAAAATGTACGTGTACATGCGTCTAAAGAAAGGTTCGCTCAGTGAACCAGGCTTATAACCGCAGTTATGTAATTAGTCAAATTAAAAGAACATTGATTTTTCAAAATTGTGTTTCTACATGTCCTACGAAGTGTTCTTCAGAAGGATTGTTTTTTATTGTTATATGTTATAATACAAATGTGTCGGGCATTTTGCTTGTTTGCGTTGTACAGTCCTCCTTTTCTCCTATTGAATTCAGAAAGCTATGACACTGACCTTTTTGTGAACTTTTTACATTCTTATTCCAGAACTCAGAGTGTGCACATGTTCTGTATCTGGCTATTGTGAACATCTATTCATTATTTGGAGCACCTGAAGGTGAGTGATGATGTGTGTTTCTATATTTCATGTATAATATGAATTGTTAACCAAGCAGTATAGCCTTACCATTGACAAATATTGCAGCTGTGTATGTGCTTTGTAGTTGGATACCAAGGTGTTTCTCGTGACCCTATATTAGTGACTTTCTATTTTGTTAGAGTTGTGGAAGTGTTTGAATGAGGCTTTACATTGGAGAAGTCGTATGAGGCATTGCACCTGATGAATGCTAACTTGGTTATGTTTACCAATGTGCTTTTTCTTATTTGCTGAGAATTGTGGATTCTGCCAGCTTACTGGGAAAGTTAATTTCAACTGGTAAGCTAGCAGTGAATATTTCTTCTCTTGAGAAGTGGTTCGCGAATTGTACTCTGCAGTTATGGCTAGAGGATGCCAGGTATTAGGAAAGCCTTTTGATGTTTCAGGCAAAATACACCAGGTAAATGGTTTCTGAGAAATTATGAAGCAAAGTGAAGAAGGTGAATTCATAGTGGCTAAGTGGGTAAAGCCTCATAGTTTGCATGTAAGCTTTTCTGCAATAATCCATCAAATGCCTCTTTTTATATAGGCATGACCTTGCAAATCACATGGTTTATGCATATCTTTCTCTTAATATGTGCATGATATAAGATTAATTGTTAGGTTATGAAAGAAATGGTAACTGTGGCATATAAGATTAGCTCACTTTTCATTTAGGCTTATCATCCCAAAAATGTACCGTGGCAACCACAGATATATCAAAACCAGACAAACGCAGTGCCCACCTAGTGAAACACTAGGTTTCTCATCTTATTTATGGTATATGAGCTGCTCAATACCATCCCACATTACTCAAACACTTAGAGCAGAGGTCTACGTGAGGCATTTTGTTATACTGCAGTATTTCTACTCTCAACTAATTGTTGCATTATGGAGCTCAGCTATGTACAGGCTCCTCACTAACAATATATGTGAAATTCAGTCTAACATTTTGGTCACAGATTTCAAAGTAGATTCCATCACTTGATTGTATGCAGAACAGTATGGGTACTTTAATGCTCTGCACCAATGCATGCACCAGTCTAACCTGTAGGTTGACAAAACAAAATGTTGTTAGTAATTTATAAATAATAATCAGCAACCATATTTGGCAGTTTCACAATTTGTTTGGAAATGGTATGCTTTGGAAGTGCAGGAACCTATTTAGGTTTCATACTATGTAATCACATATGTTGTTACACAATGCAGGGACATAGAGAGATGTAAAATTAATAGGGGTGCATAGTAATTCGTATCATAAAACAAGCAGCACATCTCTACCCTTGAAAAATATTGCTGCTGTTTTTTTGTTTTGAAGTTGGATATCAAGCTCTTCATTATAACCCCCTATTTGTAACTTCTTTTGTGTCAGATTTGTGGACGTTTTTTAATGTGGCCTTTAATATGGCACGTCATACGATGGAGTGCAGCTAATAAATGCTAACTTGGTTTTGATGTCAGCAAATGTTCTTTTCCTTATTTGTGGTAATTCATGGATTCTGCCAATTTACAGAGAAAGTTAATTACAGTTTGTAAGTTTCCAGTGAACATTCCCTCTAAAAGTGGTTTGGGAATTGTACTCTGAAGGTATGGTTACAGTATGCCAGGTATTACTTAAGAAATGTTCTCTAGGATGGAGCAAGGGCATTATTATTGACGAGGTTCACTAGGGTAGCTTTCTGGGGCTGCTCAGGGCCCCCGGCTATTCAAACCCTAGTGAGATTGGGGATAGGCAGTGGAGGGAGGACACTGTGGTAATATCTTTTGTTGAGTAGCAGTATTAGTGATTCGTTTGTAGGTGAATTGCAGGATAGTGGGTCAGGCCATTGGCCCTATGATGCCTGAACAGGTACAAACAGTTGAGATGTTTGTCTTTGCATGCCCTTTGATGCAGATGCCTAAGGAGGACTGATTAAATGGGTGGTGGGAGGAGCAAGTGTGTGGCAGGGTCAGTCACATGACCAGCAGTATACTGCATGCTGTCTGCCTGGAGCTGGCCTACAGTCCTTGCATAGAGGCTTGTAAGACGTGAGAACTGCGTTCTACCTTGCAGCTCTCTTCCCTTGTCACGTTCCTCATGAATTGAGGAAACACCAGAGATGCATGAATGGTAGGTTGGTACATCAAACCAAAGATGTGTAACAGATTATCCTGCAACACCTTTATGAATGTGAAATAACAAGTTATGCTAATGTATGCCATGTTTACTGTGCTCAGGACTAAGATGTCCACGTTGCACCTTCAGTTTATAGTGATCAATGGCCCTCATTACAAGTCAGGCGGTGGACCATGGTGCTATTAGCACCATGGTCCATGCCGGATTCCGCCATGGTGGATGGCGGAATTACCGCCCCATTCCAAGGTGAGTGGGGCGGTAATTACCCATTCACCATTTGCCCTTCCCCATTCCCATTTCTGCCCCATAGGGCATAATGGGGATGGGGAAGGCGCTAATTACGGCACCGGAATTACGGTGCCGTAATTAGCACCAAGGTCGCTTAGCGCCTTGGACTTAAACGCCTGCAAAAAGCAGGCGTTAAAGTGTGAATCAGGCGTTAAGGGTTAACGGCGCTGACGGCGCCGTTAAACCCTTAACGCCTGACTTGTAATGAGGGCCAATGAATGTAGAAGGCCATGTGCCCTTCTTTCACATTTCTGGTGAAGGAATGCCTTTTGTCTAATAGGCTGACATACCTCTTGTAGAGTAGCCTCATATAATTGGAGAAAGTGTGTGAAGGATTGCATGTAGTGTAAATAAGATGAGCAAAGTATAGTTTCAATGTGTCACAACTGAGTTTCTCAGTTTGTGATGCATTTGTGTTTTGCATAGTATATTTCTAAAATGGTAGGCCTGAATGAAACCTGAGCTAATTGTGTAGATCATAGTGACCATTTGTTTCGTAGCCTAAGAATTCATGAAAAAGGATCCATATATGAAGTGAACGATATGCACCAACTATGGGATTTGCCAGGTCATATCTATAAAAAAAGAAGCAAGGGCATATTAGCAACTCCCTTTATGTCACATTTGTGGAAGTGTTTAATATAGCTTTACATTTGGCAAGTCTTATGTTGGAATGCTGATGATCAATTCTAGCTTGATTACAATGTTGCAACTGTTTTTATTTGTGGTAATTCATGGATTCTGCCATCTGACAGGGAAAGTTAATTTCAACTGGTAAGTTTGCAGTGAACTTTTCTTCTCTTGAGAACTGGTTTGGGAATTGTACTTGGCAGTTATAGCTACAGTATGCTTTGGTGTTTCAGGCAAAGTATACCAGGTAAATGGTTTCTGAGAAATTATCAAGCAAAGTGAGGAAGGTGAATGCATAGTTGATAAGGCCTCATAGTTTGCATTTCATATTTTCTGCAGTAATCCATCAATTGTGTTTGACTTTTCTTTATATAGTTATGACCTTGAAAATCATATGGTTTATGTAGATCTTTCACTTCATATGCGCATGCTTTATCATGAATTGCTAGGTTATGAAAGAAATGATTTCTGTGGCGTATAAGATTAGCTCCCTTTTCATTCTGGCTTATCATCCAAAAAATGTACTGAAACACCAGAGATTAATGAATGGCAGGTTGCTACATCAAACCAAAGATGTGTAACAGATTATCTCGCAACACCTTTCTGTATGTGAATTAATAAATGATGCTAATTTATGCCATGCTTATTGTGCTCAGGATTAAGATGGCCACTTTTCTTGTTCAATTTATAGTGATGAATGAATTTAGAGGGAGAAGAACATGTGCCCTTCATTCACATTTCTGGTGAAGGAATGCCTTTTGTGTAATAGGCTGACAGACCTCTCATAGATTAGTCTCATATGATTGGAGAAAGTGTGTGAAAGATTGCATGTAGTGTAAATAAGATGAGCAAAGTATAGTTTCAATGGGTTGCACCTCTTGTAGATAAGACTCATATGATTGGAGAAAGTGTGTGAAGGATTGCATGTAGCATAAATAAGATGAGCAAAGTATCGTTTCAATGGGTCGCATCTGAGTTTCTCAGTTTGTGATGTATTTGTGTTTTGCATAGTATATTTTGAAGATGGTAGGCCTGAATGAAATCTGAGCTAATTGTGTAGATCATAATGACCATTTGTTTTGCAGCCTAAGAATTTATGATAAGGGATGCATATATGAAGTGAAAGATATGCACCAACTATGGGATTTGCCAATAGGCTGATATACCTCTTATAGATTAGCCTTACATGATTGGAGAAAGTGTGTGAAGGATTGCATGTAGTGTAAATGAGATGGGCAAAGTAGAGTTTGAATGGATGGCAACTGAGTTTCTCAGTTTCTGATGCATATATGGTTAAAACAGTACATTTTCAAGATGTTAAGCCTGCATGAAACCTGAGCTAATTGTATGGATCATAGTGACCATTTGTTTTACAGCCTTAGAATTCATGATAAGGGATGCACATATGAAGTGAAAGATATGCACCAACTATGGGATTTGCCAGGTCACACCTATAGAAAATGAAGCAATGACATTTGATATGGGAAATTTTTTTTTCTCACACATAACTATCGTATAACATGTACTATTGGTTGAACCCTCTTCAGGAAACACTGAAATAAAATTTGGAAAACCCTACTTTCCAAGTAATACCTATAAACTGTACTACATTACAAACCTAAATATACGGAATACATTTTATATAAATAACAATTTATATTATATATTGAAAATATAAAAAAAACACAATCACTGACCTTCACCATCCCAACATTTTCCTTTACAGCTTTTTTCTAAGATGCCATCAAGCAAGCAACAACAACGTGCCAGAAGGAAGAATTGTGTGCAGGGAAGAAAAGTTTTACAATATAATATTTTAAAAAGTAGTGTTCTCAAACCTGTAGATATAAATACTGTAGATTATATAACAATACCTGTTATCGATAATACTTTTCAAAATCTGCAAGTTCAAATAGGAGATGTGCCAACTGAACAAATTAATGGAACTCAGAATGTTTTCAGTGAAAGTAACAAAAGAAAACAATAATCAAATCGTTAGTAGTAAGTAAAAAACAAAGATTTTTAGAAGAAAAGATAGCAAATGTGCTATCAATTTGAAACAGAGGAATAAAAATATAGATAGGAAAATTAACCACTCTCAGAGTGTTTACAAATCTTTGGAAACGTGTGAAACCAAAAGCTATATAAGTTGTAAAGTGTTTTTGCAAAAGAAAAAAGTAGAAGTAATAATTAAAAATGCTTTTCATATCAAAAGAAAATTGTTCATTTTTCTATTGGATAAACTTACGAAAATTACTTAAGGTGACTACACCATTCTATAGAAATATAGAAACAGTTCATGTACTTGCACGTTACAACCTTTGTGATGTGTTTGGCGGAGAGTGGAATCACACTTCTCATACAGAAAGATTTTTTAATGAGGAGAGTTACATTCAAGGAAAGAATGTGCCTCTTGCTATTGATGAGAGCGGGTGTAGCTATGAAGTCCAAAACGGTGTGATTCCTAAAAAAAGAAGGACTGCTAATGTCTGATAATACATAAATTGAAAATTTAGGTCAGTCTAGAATAAAACCTAAAAAGCAAAGTGAGGTATGGACATGCAATATTTGTGTGCAATATTTATACGTTTTCCTGTAAAGTCTTGAAGAGAAGTTTTGCAAAAAAATAATAATGTTCAAAGACAGATCAAGATCAAAGACAGATCAAGATGCTAAGGTCTGATAATACAGAAATTGAAAGTTTAGGTCAGTCTAGAATAAAACCTAAAAAGCATGGTGAGGTATGGACATGCAATCTGTTTGTGCAATATTGATACGTTTTCCCGTAAAGTCTTAAAGAGAAGATTTACACAAAAATAATGTTCAAAGACAGATTATGATGCTACAGAGAATAGATGACTGTGAAGTTCATGAAAAAACAAGACTTCTGGGTCACTCTCTAGCTTGTCTTGATAAAAGTAGATATACGAGTCAGTTTTATCATATACAGATGCTGGCTGCACATCATACTAAACATAGATACCTTGTAGATAAATTATATGAGTGCAAAACACCAAGTATGTCTCTTGCACTTTTAAATCAAAAACACTTGACTGTAATTGTAGAAAGTTTAGTTTGTACACTGCAAATGATAAATATAATGCATTTAAAATAGTATGTGTACGCAGATTAAATACTTAAAGGAAGTGGAAATGATGATCCTATGCTTTCATAGGATCAGATTTTTCAACATTATTAAAAAGTATTGCATTTTTTAGTTGTCTTCTACTGAAAGACCTGACATTGTTTGTGTATCTTGTTGACACACCTTTTTTAAGTCTCAAGTGCAACTAGTGTACACTGAGGAGAAAATAAAACAAAGTGTAGAAGATGTTTGGACAGAACTTTATTTGTATTTGTTTCTTACAATTGAGCCACTTTATGTTGTAGACACTGTGTTGGGTTTTATAATCAAACAAGTATTCCTGCACAAAGTGTCTTCAATGACATGGTAGTGCCTGATATCCCTGTTGTGCTTCACAAATTGAACATGTTTGAAGTGATTGCATTGGACCTGTTCATCCTTTTCAAGTTATTGTTAGATTACAAATAAGATGTCAGGCCCGCCTAAAAAATCATTGGTACAAGCTCTGAGAGGCAAAGATGTGTATTTACCTCTCAATTTGGAAGAAAATGTCAACACACTAGGAGTGAAGCGTGACATTGCAGATTCTTTGTTTTTTTTAGTAAATGGTGTTGCCGTTAAAGATAAGAACATTTGGCAACAGTTTACAGATATTGGAAAGGTGAAAAACGCATTGGCGTTTCTATTGGAGCACAATGATTTATACAAAGGCAGTGTGACTGTACCAGACATGTCAATGCTTGATGTTGAGTCAACAAACAAAAGCAGTGAAGGTCAGTTCCAATGTCTATCTGTTGCAGAAGGGAATAGTTTGTATGAACTCTACACTATTCATCCACTACACTCACCTGAAGTCATGGGTGAAAGTTTAGAATTGTATCAAATGAAAGCAATGAAAAGTGCACTAATCCGTGTTTGGGGAAAGACGTTTAGAAGTTTGTTGTTTTCATATGCTTTTTCCTACTGGTACAGAGGGCCGATTGGATGATCAGAAGGTTACAATCTCTTCTTCAGAATATCGTTGTACAAGAATGTATTCTGAAGATTCCCAATTCCACACAAATATTAAATATATCTTTCACTTATTGTATCAAAGTGAATTTTCAACATTACGTTATGCTGTTGCTCCTACACTTCAGACCAAAACTGGATTTCAAAATCATTCTGAATGTGAGATGCTGCACCAGGTGAAGGAAAAAAAATGAAGTTTTAGAGGGTAAACATACCAATATTCTTGCTACAATGAGAGGAACCTAGGAATAGTGGTGTAGGAGACACTCTGAGGTTAGATGCATGATCAGAAACATGGGCTTGCCAACTTGCTTAGTGACTTTAAGTTGCACTGAATATGGTTGGGATGATCGTGCAGAGTGGATTTGTGTAACACATCCACAGAAAGAAAACATAGAACACATGACACCGGGAGAATTGTGTTCCATGGACCCTGTAAGTTTATCGAGGTTCTTTCAGATTATTTAGCTATGTTAAACTATTTATGTAATAAAGAAAATGGAACATTAGGTACTGTGGAACATTTATTTTGGAGGAAAGAGTACCAGGCATGTGGGGCTCCACATATACATGTGCAGTTATGGATTAAAGATGCTCCTCAGTTTGTGAAAGAAAGTGATAAATGTATGCTATAGCTCATAGAAATATATCTGATCTATGGAACAAGGTGGAGGTTTCAAAGGCACTCATGTGGAAAGTACTGTCAGAGAAAATACAAAAGTAAAGACAAGTACTACACTCAGTGCAGATTTGTCTTTCCAAGGCCTGTGACACCAGTTGGTTGAGTGAATAGTTTGATGTCATCTGTTCGACACCATTTTACTGGTAGTACATGGATGTACTGGTTGTCTAGTGAGACATGAGAAGTAAAGTCTCATCAACCACATGAAAGTGTCCTGCCAAACTCTAGAGAAAAAGAAATTATTTCATTTTTGTCTTTTGCCGTTGTTCTTCCCATGGCGTTCAGAGAGTGATTTGCTTGGAAGTTTTGAAACTTTTGAAGAATCATTTTTTGTTAAAAAAAACCTTAATTATATATCCACAATTTGAGCAGTACTTGGAGTTACTGGAGAAAGAACTACACCAAGAAGAACTTTTGGCAGCTCAATTAGCAAAAGAAACTCCTGAGGGAAGTCTAGATTCCGCAGCAGGAAGTCAAATGCGCTTGGTGAGCCAATTATTCAAACTGAGGTTGAGCTTGCCATGGAAGAAGTAGAAAGTGAAATGCAACACACTAAAGTTGCACATGCAAATGATGATAAAATAGTTAGTAAACGTAATATAGAGCAAAAATATGTTTATGGTCAAATTAAAGATAGGTTCTTACATCGTTTACAGCATGACAAGCATGAATGTTCTTGTGTCCAACACAAACCTGTATTGTCCTTTGTTAGTAGACAAGCAAGAACAGGTACATCTTTTAAAATTCATGCAATAAGAGCTATGATCCAAAATGTAACTGTTTGCTCTTTGCCATGTATTGTAACTGCTGCAACAGATTTAGCAGCATTCAATGTAGGAAGTGTTACTTTACATCGACTGTTCATGCTGCCATGGAGCATGACACCAAACTAGAGTATCGAAAACTTGTATTAAGTGCAGCACAAGAAGTAGAACAGTTCTTTAAAAATTAAATACCTTGAATGTAGATAAAGTAAGCATTGTTTCTAACTTGATGCTAGCTTTCATTCACTTGCGAACACAAGAGATTTTGAAGACTGACTACAACGCTTGTTTGCAGGTAAACATGTTCTTGTTTGTTACAATTAACTCCTGTGAAAAGTCAACCAGTTTTCAAAATGCTGCAATCTAAGGATAGTCAAAACCAGTATAGGCAGTATTGGTCATTTTGACCTTTGGAATTGTTTTCAATTCCAAGAATTTACCATTAATATGATGCAATCTGAAGTATGCAGAAATGTTTAATAAGATTCGTATAGGTGTTTGTGAGGAGAATGTGAAAGTAGTTTTAAAGGGAAGAATTATTTCTAACATGTTTCATGTAGATTGCAGTCCGCCTGATGTCATGTTGTATCTTCAGTAAAGAAGCATTTCTTGTGTTGCTTTAATGTGCACACTTGCAGAGTGTAACACGTTTAACTCTACATGGCTACTGTTAGAGAAGCAAAATATTGTGGAGATAAAATTCTGTGATGTTTTAGATGGTCATGTTATGCCATTAGAGTTGGATAAGAGAGCAAAAGCTCAATTAGTTCAACTAGAGAATTCATTTCTGAAACAGCAGGTCTAGAAGCAATTTTAAAACTGTGCATCAATGCATGAGTAATGTTAGAGAGGAACTTGAATGTAGGAATTGGTCTAGTCAATGGAGCGATGGGAGGAGTGGTTGCATTACACACTTTTCCTCACAGTACAAATATTGAACATATTGAAGTAAAGTTTGTTTGTGTAGAAGAAACACATTTGATTTCTCGGACCCCTCAAGTTTCATGCTTTTTAAGTATACCTTTGTGAAAAGAGCACACATTCCATTGTGCTCTGCAAATGCACTTACTATTCATAAATCACAAGGTTTGACTTTTGGAGCAGCACTTATTGACATTGGTCATGTAGTATTTAAAGAAGGAATGTCATCTGTAGCTCTGTCACGTGTGAAAAATATTGAAGGTTTATGTTTAATAAACGTTGATGAAAGAAAAGTGTCAGCTTACATTTCTTGCATTGAAGAATTTAATAGGTCACGTGCACTGTATGCTCCTCACATGAACTTTATACCTGTACCTGCTAAGCACTTAGCCAGGAAACATAAGTAGTCAGTGAAAATACATTCAAATAAAATCATTCCTCTTAAGACTAATAAACAACAGATTCTACCGGAGTTGGAGAGTTGTTCAACAATGGCATACTCTCATTGCATATTTAGTAATGAAACAGGAGTTGAATGCTATTCTAATGCAGCATTGGTTATGTTGTTTCAAATGACACTATTGATGCAAGAAATAGCTTCCAGAGCAGACATGCAGCTATTTCTGGAACTTTTATTTCTTTAAATATCTGTAGATGAAAAACCCCACAGCACACATTCGGTAATGTCAATCCAAAATGTAGTAGCTGTTGCAAGAGGAAATCAACAATGTTCTCATAGTACATATCATTTGTAATGATTGTCCTCAATTTATTAGTGCAGGAAACTGTTAGTGTAGATAGGTATGTATGAATTAGTTACGAGTGGAATCATATGTGTCCACAATGTAAGAAAGATGACACTACTGATAATATTACTGAAAGACTTGTATATGTTCCTATCCCTGATCAGAAAAGAGTACATTTTTCTGATCTTCTAACTAAAACATTCCATGATATGCAATGCAGTGACTGTGGTTGTAATTTACAATCAACACTGCAAAATCTTTTTTTTTATACGTATGCATTGATTATGTTTCAAAGATACAGTATAGACGGTAGGAAAATTAACACATTAGTAATTAATTTTGTAAATAGTCACATTTCTATTAGTAAGAAAACTTTTAAGACGTGTGCAATAGTTTTGCTTGAGGGGGCATCCATTCACTGTGGACATTTCAGAACAGGGTGCATACAGAAGTAGATTGGCTTGTTTGCAATGACTCTATAGTCACCCACCAAGCTAGATTGCCAAAGGGTTTAAATAATGCTTATTTAAAGTTGTTAGAAGCAACATTTTAAAATATATGTTACATATCCTTTGTGAAGATAAACATGTGAAATACTAGTTTGAAATGGAAGAATAGCGTTATAGGTGTTTTATGTAAAGTACTAGGATGTATTTTAAAATTAGTACAAATAAAGATGAGATAATAATCTGAAGATTACAGAAATTAGAAGAGAAAATAGCATTCTGCAATCTTCTACTTCTGTTTTATTTTTCCAACAGTGTATATTTGAATATGTACAAGTGTTCCCTGTATGTGATATGTTACATAAATGGTTGCATGTGCAGTATTTTGAGTGTTAGGGAGTGTAGAAGGTCATGACTGTTTACATATGAAACAAGTAAACAGTAGGATGTAGATACAAAAACAATAAAGTACAATATTTGTAAAATAAATTACATCTAACTTTTTTAAATGTATTTAATTATTGTGTTACAGTATAAAACTTTACACATAACAACAAAAGTATAAAATTACAAAAGAAATATGTTAAAATGTTTGTAAAATTTCATAGACTCATCTATAAGTAATACAAAAATCACATATAAATACTATAACCATAACAAGCTTTACACATTACTTATTTGATTAGTTAGTACATTAACATTCCTTCCCCTCTCAGCCTCATAGTTCAATGCTTCCAGCAACGCTAATATACTGCTTTTGTACCAATAACATCAAACAGATTCTAAATCAACCTCATAACGCAATACATCCAGCAACCCTAATGCACTGCTTTCATATCTCAAACATCATACTAATTCAGATGAAGTGCAAACATCTCCCGGCTCCACCAATAATTAATTATCTAATAGCTTAGAGGCGATCAACCACAGTCTGTATAAGTCAGTCTGCAGCTTTTTATTCTGCATATTGCAGCATTCCTGCCAAACCTCATTCGTGCTAATGCAGCAAAGCTCCTGCACGTAGTCCTCCAGATACATCGTAAAGTGCGAGCCCACAGCTGGAAACTCGGTTAGCACATGTTTTTGTGTTGCTATGTGGCCTGATGATGTTTACAAAGTCGGCAGGTACGTTGGTCCATCGAGATATTTATGGATCTTCCCAATATCTCCAGAACTGGTAACCCATTCAGGGGCAGTAGAAGTAAGAACCTATGAAGGTTCTTTCATGGGCCAAAAAGTAAGAAACCTTAGGGGTAACCTATAGGTATACAACCTCTCGGTAATAAAACTGTAGGACCTCAGTGTACACAGGTGGGTGAAAGTCCTCTCCCAGTCCCAAAGTTCCATTTTTCTATGCACCTCTTTGGCTAACTCATGCAGGCCTTTACCCCAGCCGGGAGACCAACCAAGCAACTCAAATTGTTACACGATGTTTTGCCAAAAAACGTGGTCAGTCTTCAGATTAGAGAGCGGGCGGCAGAGGTCGTATAGGAAATGCGGCTCTCCAAAGGTTTCGGTAAAAAGGTACAGCCCCACCGTTTCTTAAGTACCATGTATTCCAGGGAGAGGAGGCCCATCTCCAGCCTAATGACCTCCATCAGTACGCAGTGAGGCAGCCCCATAATCTTCCTCCAGTATTTACCCTTGATTAGTTGCAACCAGCCAAGGTCGCCTAGAGAAAAGCTTTCCAGAACATATATCATAGATGGAGCCAGGCTCTGAATATAGAAATGTTTGGCTTCTTCCATGGTAAAACTCCCTGTGCGCACCACCAACTTGTATATCAGGGGATAAATTGGGCTGCTCTCCTATTGCCCGCCTCTTTGCATGATGACTAGCCTTTATCTGCAGAGATCTCAACTCTGAGGGATTTGAACACTGGTACATATTCAATCACCTCTCTACGGAGTCTAAGTTTGGGGTGGCAGACTTTCTTGGAGGTAAATAGCATCAACTTGGTCTTGGTACTATTTTTGCGCAGGCCATTTTCCTCAGCATATTGCCATAATTCGTCAGCAGCCCGCTTTATGCCAATAAATGAATGATCCTGCACAACCAGATTGTCTGCGTATGCTAGGACTTGGCAATGGATTTTACCCAGATGAGGAGGAATACAGTTAGCAAGCAGCATTTTATCAGGAAGGTCAGAGAGGTAGAAGCTAAAAAGAAAAGGGGCAAATACACAGCCCTGTTTACCTCTCTTCCTATCTATTTTAATGGGCTCAGAAACCATACTGTCAGCATTCAAACTAAGGACCGCCTAGGTTTGCGAGTAAAATAACTTTAAGAAATGAAGTAACCTCGGAGCATAGCTCTTCTGTTCCATTTTAGCCCACAGAAGATCTCTGTCTACCAGATCAAAAGCGGTAGAGAAATTGACAAATAATGGATAAAGTCCTTGGGTACCCTGCTTATTTGCTCTTGATGTTAGATAGTCCATAACCAGTAGGTTATGGGAAGTTGAATAGCCCAGGCGAAAACCTCCCTGAAACCTATCCAGCAGGCCCTGGGTGTCTGCCCATAGTTGCAGCTCCTTTAAGATAAGAGATGAGAAGATCTTACCGACGTAGTCCAGAATTGACAGGAGCCTGTAATTGGATGGATCCAGGCGCAGCCCTTTTTTAAGACTGGAATGAAAATAGAGGTTTGCCAGGATTTAGGGATTCGACTTTCACTTAATATTTTATTAAACATAATTTTCAGTAAGTCCACCCAGAACTCAGGGTCCTGCTTTAGGACTATATTTGAGAGCCCATCAGTGCTGGGCGCCCTCAAAGGTTTTAGCCTTTCAATACATAATGCGATGCCCAGTTCATCATAATGCTGGGTTAGACCTGCTGTTATATCATATGTTCCACAGTATCCCTGGTCCATCTTTCCATTGTGATGTGAGCATAAGAAGTCAACCCAATCTTTTTCTTTTATACGGTTAATCATTCCTTTAGTTTTGCTTCCTTTCCCTTCATCCAAGATCTGCCAAATGCTCCTCGAATCCCTCTCTGCTAGTACTTTCATTTGCTGTCACTCTGCCATCTGACAGGATCGCCTCCATTCCCCAATCCAGTTTCTACATGCATTTTTGGCCACTTTAATCAAAATAAGTCTGTCCTTGGCGTTAGAACATCTATGTTTAATCGATCTAACCTCTTGTCTCATACGTCGCTTTCTATCTCTACTCACCTACCTCTCTATCAGAGTGCTGGGTCTTTCCAATACGTTCAAACAAAATGGAATTTGACGTGGCATGTATACTTGAGAATTCCACAACACTGCTCCATTTCCTCTATTCCCTTACCACCAAAATTAGCATGAGTAGAAGGGCCGTGGTTAAAGGTGGTTACCGCAGCATTCTTAATATTAAGAGAAGACCAGATTATACGATTACCAGCCTGGTTTCTTTCAACTAGTCCAAGGTTAGTTTTAGTGGTTCTTATGGGACTGATCATTCCACAGTTGCATGATCACTCCATTTATTCCATTCAACACTCATATTCACCAACCACTGGAGGAATTGGGGAGTGACAAAAAAGTAATCCAGAGTAGCTCTCTTATTCATCATGTGCCAGGCAAAGTTACCAGGATAATCACCTTTCATTCTTCCATTCAGTATTTTAAGATCCCACCCCTTCATATAGTCAAACCACAGCTCACCAGAATAATTGCTGATCTGATACTTCATGCTACTGTACTCAGCCACGTTTTTATTAATTCTTTTCAAACCCTCAAGGCAAACAAAGTGGGCGTTCAAAACACCCCCAATCGCTATTTTGGCGGCCCCATCCCCAGCTGACCAGCTAACAAGTAACTCATTTAGTGCCGCTTGAATGTCCATTGTAAGCCTCTCGCTAGGTGGATCATCGACATTAACAATGAGCACCGAGCGTCCTTGATTATGGGCAGAGAGATTGACTTCCACTGCAAGTGCATTTTCGGTGTTAGTGATTGGAATCCTATGTGAGTTTATACAATTATTTATCCCAACAAGCAAACCCCCATAGGGCCTCCCATTCTCACCACGCTTGACCTTAATTTGATAGGTGGTGTAACCATCAATTACTATCTCATCCATCAACCAATATTCCTGTATCAAGAGGATTTGGTTGTTAGTCAAAATACTGAGGGAGCCCCCAGCCTCCAGCAGGTGGGTAAACCTGCAGGTATTCCAAGATAGGATAGAGGTAGATCATTCCTGGCGCGATAGAACAACAGGCAGGGATTCTGCTAGCCATTTCAAAGCAGCCTGGATGTCAGAAATTTGCACCTTGCCTGTATTTGTGGTGTTATTTTTAGACAGGAATGAAGCAGAAACAGTATTACCCGCTTTGATACTTGGCAGGTTCATGTCCTCACTTTCACAGTCAACATCGAGTGTAAAGCCCAGATTCAGTAGGAGATCTTTAAAGCTACATAATAGAGTGACTGTCCCGAAGTTTTTACATCATTATTGAGGACCTGAAGCTGTAGAATCTGATGTATATATTTCAAAAAGATAGATCTACTTCAGATAGACTTCCTGTCTTTTTGACCCAAATGTTTAAACAGGATTTTCCCATCCATCCTAAGCTGTTGAACATTGGGGTTATCAGAGCACCCATTGGACATGTCTTTATACCTAGTTTTAGATTTTAAGGTACACACACTAGGGGCTGAGTTATCAGTACTAATAAGCTCCACTAGATCTGTGAGATTAGCAGAGGACATTGACCCATCAATAGCTATAGCTCTGTTGGCTTCTTGATCTTCAGTAGACAGACACAACCACTGATCCAGTCCCCCTCTTTTTGTAGCAGGCATTTCTTACTATGGACCACTTTCTTCCGTGCCCTTCTTGAGCCTTTTTTGTTGTTGTAAGGATACCACTTCTGACACTGCCTCAGATGATTTTCCAAATTTGGTCTTGGTGCGCTTGGCCAGTCTCCCCTGCTTCCTGGAGTAGAGGACTCCACTCGCAACACTTGATGCCTGAACTTCAAGTTCCACTAGAGAGGGGATCTTCCTTTCTGTTGCATCCAAGTGAGTGATTTTATTTTGCGGATTTGCACCCTCGAGCACTGGATCAGTCCCCAGATGAAGCGCAAAATTTACCTCCTTATGGTTAAGGCAGACAGAATCTGGAGTCAGCGTTTGGGTGCTTGGGGGCTGTGATACTGTATCAAAGATCTGCCCACAGAGTTTTAATAAAATCTTGAGGGCAAATTGCATGGTAGATAAGGATGACTGAATTTCCATGTAGGCTGAAATACTCTGTTTGGTGGCCTGGAGTGAGTCATGTGGTGACGAGTGGAAAAGCAGGTTAGGGGAGCCAAATAATCTATCAGTATCTTTATACAGGCCCCCACTGTCGTTCTCACATAGCACCTGAGCTTCCACTGTTATGGGGTTCACGGTTAGTTCATGGGGCACTGGCAGCAGAGTCGTCATTTGCTGCTGGAGTGCATAGGCCGTATTAAGTAAGGAATGATTGTCTAAACCTTTAAAGGATGTCAGGTCCCCACTCGACTGTGCTTGAGCATTAATAGGCTGAGTAGAAGCACACTCCTCAGCGATTCTAAGTGATCCGACCGCGGCTGATTTTGCCGCAGTCGGAAAGTTCGCATGAGAAAGGTGCAAACTACCAAAAGTTTGCACCTTTCTCATGCGAACACACTTACATACTACGGGGCTGCAAGGTTTTCCCCCCTTTACAGTATAGTGAGCGGGGGTTGTGGGGGAAACCCCTGCAGCCCCCGTTTCTTTTCATTTTTATTTTTGCGGGTGTGCTACGGGGGTGTCCCCCACAACACCCCGCTCACTATGCCACACAATATAGCGAGCGGGGTGTTGCGGGGGATGCCCCACAGCCCCTGGAGTCTTTTTAATTTTATTTTTACTTACCTGCAATGCTACCACCAAAGGTTCGAACTTTTGGTGTTCGAACCTTTGGTGGCAGCATTTTTCGGTCGTTTTGTACGGTCAACCCTTTTTTTTCGGTCCGATCATACAAAACCTCCTCAGCAGCCACAGCCATTACTCTGGGTGCTTCTTTAAACACTGGCTAGAAAATCGGTGACTTCATGTTGGAATTCCCACTCTCCGTAGGTAAGTCAGCTGTGAAAGCAAGTCGAGAGGTTGTCATACTCATATCTTCCTTATTCACCACCAAGTTGGAGTTAGTTTTTGTTTTAACCCCACAGAGATTGTATTTATTCAAGACTTTGCATTTTTTAGGACCCATTTTTAGCACTCCTAAAAAGCCCAACAGAATAAACCAACAGGGACGATGGTTTTCACAATGCTAATAATGGTGAGTGTTGCCAGCAACTCACCACAAGTAAGGTTGGAGAAGGAGGAACTTATGCTGGGGTTTAACAGTACCCCTGTAGACTAATTGGAAATGGTAATCAGAATTCTCCTGCCATAACACTATCAGCGAAGACCTAAAGGTAGTGTTAGGGGAAGACAGGATAACTATGTCTAAAATACCCTGTACAGCTGTAGCGAATATAGAAACAAGAAGTAAAAATAATAACAGAAGCAGATCAGGCTGCGGCTGGCTATGGCCCCTAATGATACAGAGGACCACACTCCAGCAAGCACTCATGAGTTGGAATTTGAAAACTGAACTTACATCAATCCAACAAGGCTTAGGTTTCTGGTAGACTGCAACCTCATCAGGATGCAAATGGCAAGAGGCTGCTCCGGGGAAGTTAAGGGGGAAGAGAAAAATAGAGAGATGCCCAGTTTGGCAGCCAACACACCCAGCTCAGCCAATCCCGAATATCTCAGCAACAACTGCTGCTGTTTCCCTGCCGTCTCCCTCACAAAACCGATACCGCACCCGAAGCAGGGAGAGGGCCCAGCAGCACGGCGTCTTACTTGCCAATCCGCTGCTCGGCTTTGTTGAGCTTCACTCGGCCTCCAATTCCTCCACTTCCAGCTAGATGAAAGAACCCAATGTATCAAGCAGCACTGAGTATAGAGACGGGGACACAGGAGGGAGAACCGTATGTCTCAACTCTCACACAGCTGATTCCGATACAAAACCAAAAAACACAGTATACTGTGATTACTTGTTATGTGTGTAGGTGGTCAAAATAAGGACACACACACGTTTAAAAAAGTATTCCAATTCAATACAAAATGAAAACAGCTTACTTTAAGTGTTAGTTTGTTCAATATTTAAAGATGTTCTATTTGCAGTGTGGAAGTTTTCAGAAAAGTCATACAATGTATTGAATCATTATACTGTGGAGGTTTTCTGTTTATTTTTTATAGTAGTTTATACACAATTGTCATTATCTTCTTAAGTGTGTAGGTGGCCAGAAAAAGAATGCACACCAAATTATAAAAGAAGTATTTTAATGACAATGTAGACAATTATTATATTTTGAAATGAAGTTTGATTTCATAAAAAAAGTATTCCCCACTGCAAACAACTATCTGTGCAAATAGAATTTTAAATGACAATTCACAGTTTAAAAAATTTAAAATATGATGTGTACATTTTGAAATGTCATTATTAACTTCTCAGAGCACAAAGATTTTACAAGAAGTATGGAAATTACACTTGTTAAGTTCTTAGTGTAGCTTTTGCTAAGTGTTAATACGTGTATGCATACAAACGTTTTTATTGTCTACCTATCATTTGAAATATTGATAGATTTATACTCAAAATAATGTTACAATGTTGGTATGTCTTCATACATTTATTTGTACAACTGAAGACATGATTAGGTTATATGTCTTGTTTCCCTGGTTAAGGTTGCATGCATTCATCTGCACATTTGTCATCATTTAATATTAAATAATGTCTGTACAGTATTGTAACATGTCTTCATTGTAGTGAAAAGCCTTTATAGGTGCACAAACTATTAACATTGTGTTCAATTCTATTTAGAATTTGCTGATGCAAAACCAAGTTCGTAGTTACCTAAATGGTTACTGTAGTTGAGGTAATCATACAGCAATAATTTTTTCTATACTACTGTAGAGGAGCAGCTGAATGGCTCTGCAGGAAGTCCCACCCCTATTTTTCCTATATGTTGGAAACCAGAAATATGCAATGCCAGTAATGGTACCTATACTACGAAGAGCCTTTGAGACAAGGTATCTGCTGAGAAAACCCTACATGATGTATCCCCAAAGAGATGACGGTCTCTTGAGGGAGATGCCTGAAGAAGTGTTAAGACGTGGAAAGGAGAGGCTGGTGACATCACAAGAAATGAGCGTGATGCACTGAGAGGGATGGCCAAAGAAGAGAAGGCATAGACCTTATAGAATCTGATGGCGTAGTAGAGAATTGAGAAGACTTTCATGTGCGGATTGAAGATTGCATGTTTGAAGTGCTGCAGAAAATACAAGTCGTTATATAACTGTACAGATGCCGTACCGCAAGTAGACTAACTAATCATAAAGGCTGGCTATATGTAGTGAATAGACTGCAGGCGGTGCCGCCAGTATATATATATATGTAGAATCTGGACATTCAATGTTACAATTTCAGTATGCTCAACCTGTGGAGAAAGGTGAATTGATAGCTGTGTGTGTGTCGTAGCAAAGAAATAAGCAGAGGCTCGAAGATGGACCAAATGAAGATTGCTTGGCCTGGTGTCAAAGGCTAAAAGCAGCCAAAACTGGTTATGAGACCTTCAAGAACAGTGAATGTGAGACGCCGAGGCATCCCTTGTTAAGTTGCAAAGAGAGAACACCACGAGTGTCAAGCGTCTTTATTCAGGACAATTAAATGCTATAAAATGGGCCAATTCATGGGCTCTCACGTGAGTTCAAAATGGTAATAGATGCGGGCATGCAAGCCTGAACCTTGATAAGTACATTCTCACAATCCCTTATATTCCCAAAGAAGAAAAGCTTGTACAAGGCCAAGTTCAAAGACAATCTGAATGGCAGAAAGCATGAGTGATGAGAGATGATGGGCTAATTGGGTGGGAAGGTACGGTCAAGTACACCCACCACCACCTGGGGTACCAGCTTATGTGCTGCTAGAGAATTGAATGTTCCAGAAGGATACAAGCGTGCCAACCGATTGTAGAGGGCCATATAACAAAGGGCCTTATAGTTTGAGAGCCAATGAGATGTGTTTCTAATCACTGTTGAAGATGACTTGCACGAAGGGAGGGCATGAGTTGCCCACCTGACTATAGAGACCCAATCACAATCCAATCCCTTATAGAAAGTATACTTAGATATTCCCCTTAGTCCAATCCCAATCCCATGTAGGTTTTTGTAGTTTGCCACGTAGATGGACGTCACATATGACGAGTTTTTGCTATTAAAGTAATGTTTATTTATGAAATACATTGATACCATGCTGTGCGAAGTCCGTTGATGTTCATTGTACTCTCTGTTTTAGACAATTGAGAATAAAACAGACACTTTGCCAACTTCCTGTGTTGGTTATTTGGTGTGAGAGTTATTCTCCATCCCATCCATCGTGCAATGGGTTACCTTAATTAAAAGGACCATAAGGGTTCACTACACTGTAGACACCCCTTCTCTTTGAAAGTGTTATTCTTTTAAGGTTTTTATTTTATGCAGTTCTTAACATTTCTATTTAACCTGTTGTATAGATATACTTGTAGAAAGTGATAGTATATAATTTGTATATATATATATATATATCACCAAAAAAACTTTGTTAAAGAGACGTTATGGTTCAGTTGCGCTTCTAAAAACCTGTGAAATTCAGTAGAAAAACTTTGTTAAAGGGACATTATGGTTCCAAGTACAACCGAAAAACCCTTGAAATTTGCCAGTTATGTTAAGCTAAGCAACCATAACTCACGCCACCACCGTGCACTGCTAAGACTAACACCCAGGACATCAAAGATGACATCACAAATGTCATTGATGACATCACTGATGACATCACATGTCTGGCTCCCCCTTTTTTCCTTTACTGACATATCTAGGCTACATGGTTTTCTTCAGTAACAGTCAGGAATAAAAATGTAAAATGTACTATATTTGTGCACTTATCCTTCAAGTATGTTCTTACAGTAATACTCTTAGGGTCCAGTCACATCACATAAAACATATACATAGGAGAAGACACAGGGCCTCATTACGAGTCCGGCGGTAACCTGCCGGTTTTTCCGGCTCGGTTACCGCCGGACTTGAATTACCATTCCGCCTCCATGATTCCCGGAATTACCCGGGCATTACAACCCCGGTGACCCGGGAATTCCGGAGGCGGAATTCGGTAAATCCCCATAGGACTCAATGGGAATGGGGACCATGGAAACAACGGCACCATCTTCTGATGGTGCCGGTGTTTCCACGTCTGCCTGCAGGACTCGAGATCAGGTGATCTGGAAACAATGGTGGCGGCGGGTTTACCGCCATCGTTATTTCCGGACCGCCTGACTCGTAATGAGGCCCACAGACTTGAAAGACAGCAATCCTTTCTGTGCATGAAGATAATCAGTAGGGTTATCAGCACTTTCTGATAGTTCTGTTGTTTTTTTTATTACTGTACTTTCCCTGTATATGCTCATATTTGTATACATTGTACTCACACTACTTTCCTTAGGGTCCAGTTACATCATGTGATACTTATACATAGGGAAAGTAGCAGCTTTGAAACAGAGCAATCATTTCTCTGCATAAAGATAATCAGTCACGTTATGAACACTTTCTGGTACTACTGCTGCTTTTTTGCTGAGTTCACTTTCCCTGTATATACTCATATTTGTATGTGTTGTTGTCTCTTTGTGTTTTGTCTGTAAAAATGCAATTATGTAGTAAGTGGGTTTTATTAGCTACTTATTACATGCTTCACAGTACGCAAAACTCTAATAAGAAAGCAGTTATCATTTAATTATTCAACATGTCAAGATTATGAATAGTGCACCTTCATCATGTATGCTACACAGAATACCTATGTTTCTGCATGAGTAGCTTAGTATACTGGATAGAACTTCATAATAGAATGGTATTTATATCAATGCATTGCTTAATGCACTAATTATCTCATGATATTTATTCTAATTACCCTTGACACTTTTTTGTCACCATTATAATAAGAATCCCCTGTACAGACGTTTCATGAAAAGTAAATCCACATGTGATGTCATCAGTGATGTCATCAATGACATTTGTGATGTCATCTTTGATGTCCTGGGTGTTAGTCTTAGCAGTGCACGGTGGTGGCGCGAGTTATGGTTGCTTAGCTTACCATAACTGGCGAATTTCAAGGGTTTTTCGGTTGTACTTGGAACCATAATGTCCCTTTAACAAAGTTTTTTTACTGAATTTCACAGGTTATTAGTAGCGCAACTTAACCATAACGTCCCTTTAACAAAGTCTTTTTACTGAATTTCATAGTTTTTCAGTAGCGCAACTTAATCATAACATCCCTTTAACAAATTTATTTTACTGAATATACACTTTCATCATGTGAATTTAGGAGATATTTACTAGGATTCCCTTACTTTATATACATGTAACATAGAACATAGTGAACCCCCCCACTAATGATATTTGAATGCCACGGACTGAGCGTATGTCCGCGGACGGGCGCGGACGAGATCAACACTACCCAAACACTCAGGGGGTATCTGAAATTGTTCTATCATGCCATATAAAAACTGCACAAGTTTAAAAAGCAGCACATAAACACATTATAAGTAATAATAAATTAGCAGTGGGACCTAAACGTCTAACACATCACCCATCCATTTAAATACCATATATAATGAAATGGATTATACCATAACAAAAAAAGATATGCCTCCAACGTAATTACCTCACAGAAACTGCACAGCTAGGAGCGACAGTAGACGAACACAACACAACGAATACAAAGTACAAGAAAGTAGTAAGTGAACTTCATTTTTCTTATGTTTGTATACTTTTTGTATGAGGTGCAGAACAAATAATTTATTTCTGTTGTTTTCACATAGAGATGTGCAGTACTTTGGAGTGGCTGCAGGAGAATTTTCCACATGACGAAATGTCGGAAGATAGCGATAATAATGGTACACACTTCTCTGCAGAAGCAAATTAATAGTCAGTACTTTATGTGTACTTAACAAATATATATATATTTATTTTTAACAGACCATACAAAAATTGAAGAAATTCAACCAAAAGACACAGTGCAAGACACCTTGAAACGCATAGAAGAGAAAGTGGACATGCTCAAAGATAATTGCAATAGTTTACGGCAATTTGTGGAGGACCACGTCAAAGGAAAAATTAGATACCACTGTACTACCTGTACCTGTCCCCCTTCTTAATTTCCCAGTGAACTATGCCCAAACCCTCAAGAACAACATAAACGTTTCGATGAAACTTCCATCCCTTCATCCCCTCACAACCAGCCTGTGGAAACCCCTAATTCCCCTATATTTGTTTCAGTGTCTGCTTGCCCTCTCTCTCTTAATTGCTGTATATGTGTTTAATAAAAAAAATGTTATGTTAATTTTAATGGAATTGTTTGTGCCTAATTTTTTTTTTTTAAAAGAGTTAAAATGTCCGCGGACAACATGCCTGTTCGACCTGTCCGTAAATAATAAAATATGGATGACCTAAGGACAATACGCCTACCCGTACTATTCGCAACCAAGATGGAACTGTTCTTAGAACACACCAGCAGTCCGGGATCTCCGTAAATTAACAAAATGGGAGTGTCCTAAGGACACTATACCTGTCCATACCGTCCACAACCAAGATGGGACTGTCCGTAGAACATGCACGGTGTCTGGCATGTCCGTAGTCAAACAAAATGGAGGTGTCCTAAGGACACTATACCTGGCCAGAGAGTCAGCAGAACATCTACGCACATGCGCACCACACCCGTAGGTCCTGCGAACATCGCACCTGTCTGTAACTGTCCATCTCACTTGTGTCGCACTTTTAATTAGTTTCAGGACCCGAACACTGTCCGTAGAACACCTACGCGCATGCGCATGACCGTTCCTGTGCATTTGGTGTCCTGCGGGCACCCATTTCCTTCACGGATGTGTTCACAATGTCATCATGTGACTGGCACACAGGCTGAGCGTGTGTCCTAATTTGCGCACTATGTCCGCTTCCCTAACATTTCAAAAGAATTTATGCAGACAAGCCAAATTATGTTACAATAAAAAATCACCATTTCACATGTCCCATACAATGGCCCTAGCTTTCCACATATTGTTTGGAACTTTTTGAACGCTTTTGAGTGATCAATAAGGTCACGAGGCGCACCCCTCCGCCCCTATAAAAGACCACACCCCCAAGCTCATCTTCATTGTACTTCTGGCGATTGCAGATTGAGTTTTGCTGCCTTTAGTGCTCTAACGGAGATTACCTCACCAACCCTGATGGCATCCATGGCTGCTGTTGCTACAGCAGCCTCAGCACCACCCCAAACCCTCCACCACCACCACCTTCCCAATGGCCTGCAGAAGGGAATACGCGTGAGGATGTAGAGAGCGAGGATGAAGAGGATGAAGAGAATGAGATGGAGGAACTCCCTACTACCAGCACTCACCGGGAGTGGTTGTTTACCGTTTATGGTAACGTACCAAACGCATGTGCGAACCAGGTCACCTGTAAACAGTGCAAGTTGGTGCTGAGTCGTGGGAGACCTGGTGCGTACAGCTTTGGTACGACAACCATGAAGCAACACCTAACTTCGTTCCATGGTGCAGACATTCGCAAGGTTGTACCATGTAAAGAACGCAGTAGGTTGAGTTCCTCCTCAGCATCCTCCGTTTCCGATCCTCTCACCACAAGAGACACTCCTGTGGGAGAGCGCATCCCTCCAGCTGCTTCACAGGCCATTCGCGATGCTGTTGACCCTTACCTTTTGAGGGTCACAATATTGTGTATATACTGCGACGCAGTACTCTGCAGGGGGGAGAGTCTTCGAAGTGCTTTCGAGACTACAGTCACGGAGCACCAGAAGAGCTGCTACCTACCTAAATAAGGCCCACCCTACATCTTTCTCTCTCCACCTGCCCTGTCTAATCCCTGTGGTTGCTGTCCCTTTCTTACCCTCCTTTCCCCTCCTCTCCTAGTGTGTCATGTGTAAAAAATCCCCAAAAATATAAAACAACAATTTTTTTTTTAAAAAGGCTCTTTTCAGAGCCGCCTTTCTCAGTGTAAAAATGGAACTATCAAGTAAACGGTGTAGGCCCCCGCGCATTTTGCAAAAAGTCTGAGGACAGTACTAGGACAGACAAAATTTTAGGGTGTAACCGTAGCAAAACCAATGCACATTTCTCTGGGAGTAAGTGGTGGCTCTGAAAAGAGCCTTTTAGTGGTGTTTTGTGTGTTTGAAAAACTTGGATTCGTCAACATGTAATGAAAAATAGGTTACTATAATTCTAAAAAAGGTTGCAATGCATTTTGTACATTTCAAAGAAAAATCTGATTGCCAGCATATGTAAAATGGACTCCATCTCTGCGAAAAATGAATGTGCTATGAAACATAATATTTTCATTGTAGAAAGAGGACATGCCAACATCTCTTAGAAAGGCACAAACAGCCTTATTGACATTGCGCCTCGCTTTCTCCATTTATGCACGAAATAAAGAAGAACGGAGCCACATTTGTCTATGCGCAATACAAGAAAAAATTATTTGGCAATTTGGAAACATGTCCATGACCTTCTCACGTCCTTCCTTCATTGCAAATTGCAAAGAGATTCCAGACACATGCCCTAAACTGTTTCCTCCACAATGAATTATAATTATATCAGGATGACGCTCTGTCTGTAAAGTAGCACAGAAAGGTACCAAGTCCTGCCATTTCATTCCATGCACTCCATGCCAGTGCACTTCCACATCAGGGAATCCAAGATCTGCAGATATACCGCGACGTTCAGCATACACCTTCAACCAATGTATCCATGAGTCTCCCAAAATCCAGATAATCTGTTTTCGAGCACGCACAGCCATAGCTGTCTGTTCTCCTCTCAGGAAAAAGACGTTCTCACTAAATCTCTCTGTTCACAACACACCCACTGAACTTTACTAACCAATCCCTAGCTTCGCTCATTCTCATTTGCATGCCTCTCCACCCCAGAATCCCCGTATGTAATACGCGCTGCCTGCAGACTACCGCCATGTCCGCGGACATGTAGAGGATCTAAGCGTGACGACTGTACATTTAAATAGTGTTCCCCATTTCCCCTTTAAGGTGGGCTCTGAAAAGAGCTGTTTCATTTGTTTTTTTTGCAGTTGCCTGACAGACACCGGTTATTTTGTATTTTTTTTCTCTTCTTACTTTACTCCTACAATCATCACATAACCTGCTCCAAAGCAAGCCTTAGATTCCAAAAGAACATGGCATTTCCCAAAAAAGATAAAGAAACACCATCTGCTTCAAAATAATCTGCATTACTAGAAACAATGTTCTCGTGGCTACAGAAAAACATACCAGCTCTTAACATGAAAGCACGCATGCCGCGATTGATTGCACGCCTACCAATACTTTGATCAGGACAAAAAACAGAACTGTTGTCCCATTTTGCTCTAGGAAGTAATCCAGAAAAAATTACTTTCGCAGTTGGAAAGATGTTGATGACTGCTTGAACCAACTATTCCAAAAATACCAACAAAGTAGGTGAACTCACGTAGCCTAAAGGGAAAGCGCCATAGTGCAAAACTACCACATGGGGACTGTTCATCCTATGCATATCTCTGCAAACTTGGAGAATTGCCTCTACATTACAGTCAGTCGCAGCGCTGCATACCACATCCACTCCTCTTACATCGAAATTGTTTGCCACATGCCTACATTGAGAATGGTACTGTAAACCATGGACAAAAATATCTCCGAGCACCAACACCCTGACTGTCTCCACCTCTGCCCTCTTCACTACACACACTCTCTTTCTACACAAATCAACAACGTCAACATCTGATTGGCTGATCCCTACAGTCCCCTTTCCATGCTGGATTTACTGTAAAACCCTGTATGTGGCACGCCCTACCCACGGACAGGTGCGGTGTCCGCACAGCATGTAACTCTTAGCCAGTCCTTCTACCCTTTCCACATCACTCGTGAATCCATTCCCTCATTGGACACAGCTAAGCAGTCACACAACCATCCACCAGTCACATCCAAGACCTCTACATCTAACTCCATCATCAGAGTTCCGCACTTCAAATGTACTGTTGAGCACTCTGAATACAAGTCTCATATCATTGCAAAGCACCTACTACAAAAACTACTGTGCAAGTCTCGAGGATTTCTACTTACAGCTCCATGCATACCCACATGCATGATTACAAAGTACAGGTATGCATATTTTATTCAGAGTACATGTACAACTCTTATGATTCCATATAAACAGATTAATGCCACTAAAGCTGCATAGCCAAAACATACATACGAACGCTCACGCTTTAAATGCGAGACTCACGATTTTTTATTGAAAAATTGCACTACTTCTTACTATCTCCTGCATAACCTATACATACGTACCAACCCTCCCGATTTATGCGCGAAACTCGATTTTCCATTAAAAAATGTCACAATATTTTACTGTCTTCCGTCTAAATTAATGCTACTCCCAATGCGATCGTATGAGAAAAATAAATGTTCCCGATTGCTGTGGTGACATCTCCCTCTCAGGTGCTCCCGATTTTTCGCATGCTTACTTATAATATGAAAGTATTCACATTTTTCCCATCTACTATAATGACCTATCAATTCCAAACTTCTCTGCTATCTACAACACAGCTGCAAAAAACAAGGGAATTTCATGAACTTAAAATTGGACTAATTTGAACTAACATACTGCAAATAACAATAACATATAAAGGCTGCACATAGTCAAATGAAATGCACGCATACACTGTGTTGAGTTATGAAAAGGGAATACTTCCACGAAAGCATAAAAATTAACGTGTACATTAACATCACTGCTATAAACACACAACATTACTCACTTCTTCCTTTTACAATTGCAGTGAAGACCACTCTCCTGAAAAGAAACCTGCTCATTCCACAAAAAAGCAAGTACAATACTACCTTTATATTCTTACTGTTCCTCAAAGAGACTGTGTGGGTCATTCATGTAATTTGCGCACCAAAAACAACATTGATTTCTGAACCATTCTGCCCACAAATCCCCATTTATTAAACAAAGATTAACAGGCAGAATGGCACACAAATCCCCATTTTTTTGGAACACAAATAACATACACAAGCCTTAGAATGTTAGTACTACAAAACAAATACCTGTTTTAATTTTATAACATTACGTTTACTACTAATGCTTCTCCTCACCACTAGCTGACTTTCTACTCTCATCTGAAGCACAGTGTAGTAACATACAAACAGAAAAATAGCCTTCCCAACTCATTGTAACTGCCCAATGCACATTCACACACCACCACAAACATCTTCCCCATCAAACTCATACACGCATGCACACAGCATACATACATTGTAAAACAGACCAACCCATAGCTTCTTTTTTTTCAACAGACCCCAAAGAATGCCTACCAAAAAGCAAGTCCATAGAAAGGAACCTAGAAATAGAGCAAATGAAAATAAAAGTGTCCAAAGTGAGCATCTATCTCCACCAGTGTTTGTACAAAACGTTCAATCAAAACAGCAAATGCAGTCATTTAGCAAAACAAAAGAAGATTCAACTACAGAAACTTAGCCTCCTCTATCAAAATGTGGCACGAAACAGAAGATGCTTCACAAGAATTCGGCTACCACTACTGCTAACACTGTTCCTATAAATCCTCATATACTAGCAAGAAACCATAGTAAAAAAAGTATTTTAGCAAAAATGTTCTGCCATAGAGTCCTTCAGAATCTAATAAGAAGAGGAGCGAAATCATCCACAACCCTTAAAACCTACCATAGAAAATTAATTCTAGAAGCTCTCATAGACAGTGCAATCCTTCTCAAAAGGAAGTTATTTATTTTAGTTTTAAACAGGATGAAACCACTAACAAAACTAAGTACTAAATTACAAAAGAAACTTCTCAATAAACGGAATGTCAACAAAAATAACTTTTTAAATATTTGTGGAGGTGAATGGAGTCACACGACGACCACAGAAGCATATTTTAATGAAGAAGCATACAAACAAAATCAAACAAACACAATTGCCATCCATAGCAGTGGACGAGGATATGAAAAAATCAATAATACCATCATGGAACAAGAAACACTGCTTACAAAAGTATCCCCTGAAAACTCAGAATTACCTCTCCATTCGACTGAACCAGAACGTCCAGTATACAAATGGCAGTGCACGTCAATGTGTAACATTCCCAACAAATCTTTCAAATCTTTATTCCAGTTCCTCAATCAGTATGTGAAAGGTAAAGACAAAATCAAAAATGAAAGTGCTGCAAAATATGGATACCTGTCCAGTGCGCAAATACAAAGGACTACAAGGACATTCATTAGCCTGCATTTCAGGACCTATTTGCAAAATCACCTTCCATGATATCAAAATGATATCAACACATCATTCAAATGTAAGACCTCTAGGGGGTAATTCATTGAATTCAGCGCACAAGTGGCGCACGCGGCTGGCGCACAGTGTGCGCGTGCGAATCCCTGCGCCAGCTGGGTGCGCTAAAATCCATTTCCGCGCACAGCGTATTCATGGATTCCAGCCACCAAAACCAGCCGTGGCGCACAGTGGCGCAGCGACCCTGCAGCAGCGCCAGTTACGCCCCCAAGAACGCCTCTCGCGCAGGGAAAAGCCATCAATATACCCAATCCAGCGCAAAGGGCTGCGCTAACCCTGTACCAGCACAGCAAGCGGGCTACGTGTATCACTGGGGTGCGCGGGAAGTACCTCACGCGATTGGCCCCATGCGAGCAGGGTACGCGTATTTCAGGGGTGCGCGGGAAGTTCCACACGCGATTTCCACAGGGTACGCGTATCTCAGGGGTGCGCGGGAAGTGCCACACGCGATTTCAGCAGGGTACGTGTATTTCAGGGGTGCGCAGGAAATTCCACACGCGATTGGGCCCGTGCGAGCAGGGTACGCGTATCTCAGGGGTGCGCGGGAAGTGCCACACGCGATTTCAGCAGGGTAGGTGTATTTCAGGGGTGCGCGGGAAATTCCACACACGATTGGGCCCGTGCGAGCACGGTACGCGTATCTCAGGGGTGCGCGGGAATTTCCACACGCGATTTCATCATGGTACGTGTATTTTGGGGTGCGGGGGAAGTTTCACACGCGACATCAGCAGGGCACGTGTTTTTTTAGGGGTGCGCAGGAAGTTCCACACGCGATCTCATCAGGGTACGTGTATTTCGTGGTGCGGGGGAAGTTTCACACGCGACATCAGCAGGGTACGTGTATTCCAGGGGTGCGCGGGAAGTTCCACACGCGATTCCATCAGGGTACGTGTATTCCAGGGGTGCGCGGGAAGTTCCACACGCGATTGGGCCCGTGCGAGCAGGGTACGTGCATTTCAGGGGTGCGCGGGAAGTTCCACACGCAATTCCATCAGGGTACGTGTATTACAGGGGTGCGCGGGGAGCACCACACGTGAATTGCACGTGTGGGTCCTCCCAGGTGTTCCCTCTACACCCTCCACGGCCCCTGCAGGTGGCTCACACCACAGGGGCCTACCCTGCACATGTCCTGCAGGCACACCATCCACCATGGCCATGACCCCCAGCCAACCCACATGTCAACTTGCACTACTGCCCACCAACGCATGTCCCCCTGCACCCCCAGCCACCAGGGGCACCCTCCACCAGGCCCCCACCCATGTCTCCCACCACCCCCACCCCCCAGCCACCAGGGGCAGCCTCCACCAGGCCCCCACCCATGTCTCCCACCACCCCCAGCCACCAGGGGCACCCACCACCAGGCCCCCACCCATGTCTCCCAGCACCCCCACCCCCCAGCAGTGTAGGGGCAGCCTCCACCAGGCCCCCACCCATGTCACCCACCACCCCCACCCCCCAGCCACCAGGGGAAGCCTCCACCAGGCCCCCACCCATGTCTCCCACCCCCCCCACCCCCCAGCAGTGCAGGGGCAGCCTCCACCAGGCCCCCACCCATGTCTCCCAGCACCCCCACCCCCCAGCCACCAGGGGCAGCCTCCACCAGGCCCCCACCCATGTCTCCCAGCACCCCCACCCCCCAGCCACCAGGGGCAGCCTCCACCAGGCCCCCACCCATGTCTCACACCACCCCCACCCCCCAGCCACCAGGGGCAGCCTCCACCAGGCCCCCACCCATGTCTCCCACCACCCCCACCCCCCAGCAGTGCAGGGGCACCCTCCACCAGGCCCCCACCCATGTCTCCCACCACCCCCACCCCCCAGCCTCCAGGGGCAGCCTCCACCAGGCCCCTACCCATGTCTCCCACCACCCCCACCTCCCAGCCACCAGGGGCACCCACCACTAGGCCCCCACCCATGTCTCCCAGCACCCCCACCCCCCAGCCACCAGGGGCAGCCTCCACCAGGCCCCCACCCATGTCTCCCACCACCCCCACCCCCCAGCACTGTGGGGCACCTGCCAGCAGGTCCCCACCCATGTCTCCCAGCACCCCCACCCCCCAGCAGTGCAGGGGCAGCCTCCACCAGGCCCCCACCCATGTCTCCCACCACCCCCACCCCCCAGCCACCAGGGGCAGCCTCCACCAGGCCCCCACCCATGTCTCCCAGCACCCCCACCCCCCAGCAGTGCAGGGGCACCAACCACCAGGCCCCCACCCATGTCTCCCAGCACCCCCACCCCCCAGCCACCAGGGGCAGCCTCCACCAGGCCCCCACCCATGTCTCCCAGCACCCCCACCCCCCAGCAGTGCAGGGGCACCCACCACCAGGCCCCCACCCATGTCTCCCAGCACCCCCACCCCCCAGCCATCAGGGGCACCCACCACCAGGCCCCACCCATGTCTCCCAGCACCCCCACCCCCCAGCAGTGCAGGGGCAGCCTCCACCAGGCCCCCACCCATGTCTCCCAGCACCCCCACCCCCCAGCCACCAGGGGCAGCCTCCACCAGGCACGCACCCATGTCTCCCACCACCCCCACCCCCCAGCAGTGCAGGGGCAGCCTCCACCAGGCCCCCACCCATGTCTCCCAGCACCCCCACCCCCCAGTCACCAGGGGCAGCCTCCACCAGGCACCCACCCATGTCTCCCACCACCCCCACCCCCCCAGCACTGTGGGGCACCCACCACCAGGCCCCCACCCATGTCTCCCACCACCCCCACCCCCCAGCAGTGCAGGGGCAGCCTCCACCAGGCCCCCACCCATGTCTCCCACCACCCCCACCCCCCAGCAGTGCAGGGGCAGCCTCCACCAGGCCCCCACCCATGTCTCCCACCACCCCCAACCCCCAGCACTGTGGGGCACCTGCCAGCAGGCCCCCACCCATGTCCAACTCATGTTCCCCACCACCCCCACCCCCTAGCAGTGCAGGGGCAGCCTCCAGCAGGCCCCCACCCATGTCTCCCACCACCCCCAACCCCCAGCACTGTGGGGCACCTGCCAGCAGGCCCCACCCATGTCCAACTCATGTTCCCCACCACCCCCACCCCCCAGCACTGTGGGGCACCTGCCAGCAGGCCCCCACCCATGTGCAACTCATGTTCCCCAGCCAACATGTCATCACAATCTAGATCCCTGGTCCCTATGGTCAGCCTCCAAATGCAAAACACCCACCCGAGTATTGCATCCACCCACTCATAATTTGCAATTACATCACAGAACACCAATTGCAAGTTCCGAAACAAACACATTTCCCTCACATACACCCAATGGGTGTCAGTGAATCTCAAAACACATATCATGAAATGCATGAAACCAATGAGATACCACACATTGAAGTTCACCAAAAAAAATATGTATTAAAGGAAACATAAATAGAATCAAAAATGAAGAAACAGAAATGTGAATGTACAAAAATTAAAAGAAGCATGTCCGTGAAAAAAAGCAAAACCAAAAATAAAATTCCAAAGTAATGTTGTCCAAAGTCAATGTCCACAAAACAAAATCCAATGGGAAAAAAAAAGAAAGCCATTGCTCCATGGTTAAAATGTGAAAAAATAAATACAATCCAACAGTGAACTATGTACATGGGAACAAGCCAGGGTCCATTATCCCAACAAAAGAAAGGAAACCTATCTAACTACACTAACTAATAAAATAAACTATATACAAAAATGTGGCCAATGTCCGAAAGGTCCAAATAAAATCAAAACAAAAATGAAACCTAACCCTACCTACATAACTATGTACAAGGGCAGCGGGCTAGTTTCACGGCTCACTTGTGGATGTCCCGGGCCAGGGCATCATCGAACTCCTCCTCAATGTCCCGCAGGTGGTCCTCCTCCATGGCCCCGAGGGTCGGAAAGGCCGTCGACGTGTCCACCTCCAAACCCCTGCGGATTGCCTCGAGGCACTCGGCCCGCCTCAGGGCCCTCCGCATGGAGTTCTCCGCCCTGACCATTGTGAGCCGTGCCTCTTCCGCCCGCTGCCGCTCCGCATCTATGGCGTGGCCCAACCGCTGCCACACGGAAAACACTCTCTGTCCTGGGTCCTCCTGCCCTCCGGCCGATGCCTGCCCCTCCGATGTTGAAGGCCCCGAGCCTTCATGGCTCCCACCACGTTGCTGCTGCTGCTGTGCCTCTGCCCGTGCACTGCCTCCTGCTGCCTGCACATCTTCCGCCGGCTGGGGTGCAGTCATAGATGTGGCCACCCCTGCTGGACGTCCGACTCCCGACTGTGGCAGGGATGCCTCCTCCACCAGCCTGGCCGCACCGTCAGAGGCAGCTCCACAGGGCACCCAGGTGACTGATGGGTGGGAAGATGGCACGGAGGACGACTGGCGCGTAGGGGGTCCAGTTGAGGAGGGGGTCGTAGCAAGCCCCATCAGACGGAGGAATCCGGCCTGGGTGACCTGTCCCAGCAGGCTGACGTGGTCAACGAGCTATTCGAGATGACGTGCAGTGTCCTCATGAAAAGACTGCAGGTCACCTCGCATGGCCCGTTGACGCAACGCCACACCAGCCAGGACAGGCTCAACCCGGACCCGGATAGCCACGTCCGCAGGCAGAGGAAGGCCGGTTGACGTGAGCTCATCCCCTGCCTGAAAACGGGTCTGGACGTAGGCATCCCTGCTGGTGCAAGATGATGCAGGGACAGGATCAGGGACAGGATTGCACACAGGCACCTCCGCGGCGGCCTGTGCTGCCTCCTGTCCCTGGTCCTGCACTGCACCACTAGCACCAGTGGGCTCCCCACCTCCAGACCCCGTCTCTGGTGCTTGCACGGCCTCCTCCTCCACCAAACCCCCCACCAACATGGATGACTCCGTGCCATCTTCCCCTGTTGGGCCCTGTGGGGTCCCAGCTGCCCCTTCTGCTGCCGAGGAGTCCAACTCCAACCTCCGCCTCTTGGACCTCCCCCCGGCAGCTGCGGCCTGGGACGCGGCACCGGACTCCTCACTCCCCGACAAGATCACAACATGGGAGGGGAGCCGGGCCTTGCGTCTCTGGATGGCGGTTGGATCCCCGCCGCTGTGCTCCCCAGCACCTTCTCCGCCCTCTTCATCAGTTGACGCTGCAGACAGGGAGAAACAAAACGCAGGCATCAGGGCACTGTACAATGGACACATACACACATGACAGTTGTACATAAGTGGCATTGGCAAACCTCAGACATGTCATCACAATCCCCAACACACATGTCATTTCAACTTGCACACATGAGCCATACCACAGCCATATCGCAACTGCCAGCACCATCAATACATATACAACAGCATGAGCAGCCAAAGGTGAGCCAGACATCACATGCAAAACAGGAAGTGCACTACACATGTACACACACCACCACACTTGCATGTATGTGTACACCTCTGCCAAGTGTCGCAGTGTTCAGACGGGCATCCATGTCACATTTGCCAATCAGGCTTCCACATACCGCTGTCACATGCATCCATGTTGCATCACTGTTGCACCCTTGTCAAATACACACACATGCACATGTACACAGTGCTGATACATGCAGCCGAAAACAACATACATGCGTGACATCACGGACATGTCTACTTACATACACATTCATCCAAACATGTGTAAGCCTACACACACAAGCACCATCCATGTCTCACACATACCAGCCCTCGCATGTGTTAGCCCCACGGCCCTGTACACCCCCACCCATATTCGACCCCATACAAACAGATGTGCAACCTGCACACTACTGAATAATCACCACAAGCACTGCTCACAATCAGGATACATGTACACTCACCGCTCGACTCCAGACGGGTCTGCCTCTCAAGGACCTGGACGTGGAGCGCTGGGGATATGCGTTCCAGGACCCTCATCTGTTCTTCCGACAAGTGGCCCCGGCGCACCTTGGCATCCGCTGCCTTCAAGAGGCGCCGGGCCTTGTTCAGGGTCCTGGACCTGAAGTCCTCCCAGCGCTTCTTGACATGTTGTAAGTCGCGGTCTGCCACCCCCTCCGCGTTGATGGCAGTCACAATGTCAGTCCAGATCCGAGTCCGTCCTTCCTTGTCGGCGTGGGAACTTCCGAAGAGGGCATCATACTGCCCCAGGACACCAACTTCGGTGGCACTGAAGCTGGTGCCCCTCTGCCTCTCTGGCTGGGGGTTGTCAGTGGTCTCAGATGGTGTTTGCCCCGACATGACAACCCCAGAGGCAGGAGTGGGTGGGCAACTGGGTCCTGGGGCTGGGCTGTGGAGCGATGGAATCCCAGTCGGGAGTCTTCGGTTCCAGCAGGGGTGGTCACAGCAACAGCACCCCTGACTGATGTGCAGGCAGCAAATGGTAGGGCATGTGGGCAGCAGGCAGTCAGGCAGCAGCAGATGGCAGGTGGGAGCGTGCTCGGGGCTCTGGGGGGCAGTAGTTCGGCCTTCTGGGCAGGAGCGTGGTCTTCCGTGTGCTTACGCGTGGCCAGCTTGATACGGAGTGATTTGGCACGTGAAAAATCTGCACGTCAGCGTGTAATTTGAGGAAAGGCCCTTAGCCCGTAAGCGCGTCTGCACGCATACGCATTTTCATTGGACAGAAAGCCCCTCAAGCGCAAGCGCCCCTGTGACGTGACGCGTACAGACGTGCATGGGCATTTCAGCGCGCGTGGAAAACTGCACGTCCGCGTGTAATACGAGGAAAGGGCCCATGCGCGTAAGCGCGCGTGAAAAACTGCACGTCCGCGTGCAATACGAGGAAAGGACCCATGCGCGTAAGCGCGCGTGGAAAACTGCACGTCCGCGTGTAATACGAGGAAAGGGCCCATGCGCGTAAGTGACGTGACGCGCGCGTGTGTTTCCCTCAGCACGGGTTAAAGGTGAGTGGGCCCAGCAGTTCGCTGTACGTGCCTTTCGTGGAGACCGACGTGTGTTGCTGCTTCCTGTTGTTTCGCGCGCCATCACAACTTCACAGCTATCAAGGACGTATCTCTTCTTTTAGCGGGGGTATTGGCTACGCGTGTTTTTCTGCATCGCGCTAGTCAGACGGTGAGTCGCACACGCTCTTTTTCCCACTGTGGGTGCCCCTGTGTATCGCACCCATTTTCGATGTCATAGTAGCCTGCGTGTCCCACGCGTACGAGTTATTCGTGTTACTGGGTGCCACCGCGTACTGCGGGAGGTTGAATCCACGCACGTAGGCTGCAGGGTTGCGTGCACGGTTTTACTGCAGTTTTGGGGTGCCTGAGCGTTGCGTGACCCGTCACCACATCACCGGGGTCACATACAGCCTTGCAGGTGCAGGGGGGCTGTTAACATCTTGCTTCCCACCCCCTTCACCCCAATTGCCCTGGTCAATTGTGGTGTACACCTCCCATTGGCACCACTCCATCTGTGCCAAAGGTGAGGGGCGCCTCAGCTGGGCGTCCTCCTCGTGGCGGGCGTGGTCGGGGACGTGGCCGTGGTGACCAGGGAGTAGGGGGACTCCAGGGTGTCCAGGGCAGCCACAGAGGGGGAAGAGGCAGGGGTGCGCCACTTGAGCACAATGTTGTGCCATGTGTCGGTGCAGCCATGCCACCACCCCCTGTGGTTCCGGGGGATGCAGCTCCTGCATCTGGCACTGGCACCCGTATGACCGTATGACCCAGCAGTCCGTTCCATCGACTGCCACGGGCCCAAGGGTAGTGGTAGCTGCAGGTGCAGCTGTGGACACCGCCACCCAGGCTCAGGGTCTGCCAGCGCAGGCTGCGTTGGCACTTGAAGAGCCCTTGGTAGATCTCCAACAGGCCAGGGGGGAAACCATAGGGGCACGCCGGGCTGCTCAGACCAAGACACGTGTCCCTGGGGCAGTCATGTCATCTGCTGCCCCGAACAGCCGGGTGTTGGCAAGTGCAGGGGCAGATGCACCCAACAGCACCCCGGTTGTGAGTCTGCCAATCAGGACCGTTGCGGTCAATGACCCTGCCACAGCTGATGTTGCTGCGCAGGGTCCATTAGTGGGCACCCAGCTGCCACTGACACAAGTCAGGCCTTTGGTCATCCCTCCACCTGCCACTCCCTTGGCTCAATCCACCGAACCCACTGGCCATACTGGTCAGGGCGGCATTAGCCAGCCAGGGTCTGCGCCACAGTCCAAGAGGAGGAAGGTTGCACCTGCAGCACAGGCTGGGACCCCACACACAGCCAGGACCTCCTGCACGTCGAGGAAGAAGCCTTTCTGTAAGCAGGAACTGGACTTCCTCGTGGACTACATGCGGGGCCACAGCCGTGACATGCTAGTGGGTGCCAATAGTCAAACTACGGCTGCCCAACGTGACACCCACTGAAAGCATGTTGCGGAACATGTCAGTTCATTCGGCCATGAGGTGCGCACGGCGCAGGAGTGCAAAAAGCGTTGGAATGACATCAAGCGCAGCACTAAGGCTAAGCGTGCCTCAAATTACAACTTGACTCTGGTGACTGGCGGTGGGCCTGCACCAGAGGAGGAAGAACTCACTCCGCATGAGGCTCTCGTTGCGGAGTTCATACCACCAGAATTGGTCGAAGGAGTGGGAGAGATGCTGGACTTTGATGCCCAGTCAAGTGAGTGTTGATGCGTGTTTGTTGAGGATGTGTGTGTTTCACTTGTGGGATGTGTTGTGCATGATTGCTGCTACATAAGACGTGTACATGGTTCTGATGTGTAAGTAATGCAATGCTACCGTCATGCATGTCTCCTCTGCCTGCATGCGGGACTCCATGTGGGCATGCTCCCTTGCCCCTCCTCCGCCACTCTGCACCCCAGTTCCACCTTTGCACTGGTCTGCTTCAATCTTGCCAATGTGTAGTTTCTTGTTCATGTGTCCTGTGTAGATGCTAACTTCCAGCGTAGAAACTGCCAGACATATGCCAGCCTTAGTACTCGATGCAGGGTATCCCACTTGTACTGTGCATGGGTCAGATGTCCCGCAGGGACATGAGTGCCCATTCATGCTCCATGTGCATTGCACTCATGCCCCTATGTGTCCTTGACTGGATGATCACTGTAATATGAGTCCTTGGTTACATACATTGCCTGCCATCTCATCGGCCTCCCCATGTCAACTGTGGCTCAGTCCTGCGTTGCACACATGTTTAGGCTCTGACAATCTGTGTGGCTCACAGGCCTCAGCCTGTTCAATGGCCAATGACTCTGTCCAACTCTTGTTGTGTCTTCTTCACACGTGGGCGGCCTCCGGAGTTTTCATCATGTGTCCTGCCCACTCTCCCATCATCATTTGCAGTGTTGTAATTTGAAGCACATTAAGCTGTTGATGCCAGTCAACACTGCCTGTCAATACACAGGTGTATGGTCAGCCTTTTGATACCATGCTAGGCATCCCTGCTTTGGTACTGGGGTGGAGGGGTGCTTGGCTTCTAGACATGGTACACATTGAATGCACAATGCACGTGATGTCTGAATTTGACATTGCACTGCCTTCACATTTCCTGGCACACACCATAGAGTGCTTGTACATGTAGGTAGTGAGTGGCGTACACATTATCTGCACTGCATAGACCCACTTCCATGGAAACTGCCACCTTTCAACAGGTCTGACCATAGAAGCTATTCAAAGTAGACCCAGCATGCATGCCAGGTCATATGTTGTGTGTCACATGTCTGCCGGATGCCTTTGCTGTCGGTGTGTGTGTGTGTCGTGTGCTTCTGACATGTGTAGTGACCTTTTTCTCTCTATTTTTCAGGAGATGACGCAATGGAGGCGGAGGATGGTGTTGTCATGCCAGACACAGGGTTGGTAACACCACATCAACCCGGCACTAGTGGGGGTCGTGGGGTGGTAGGCCACGAAAACCCCCAAGTGCTGCAGTCCATCTTGTCTCTGGCTGCCTATGAGTCCAGCCTTGATGACGACTCTGACGTCCATGTTGAGTTGGATGAGCATCAAGTCCATGTGTCAGGGGTGAGTGATTCTGATGTGGACACTCCTCTGTCTGCAACACCTGCACTGAGGGATCAGACAGTCTTGGTTCCTCCGCCCGTGGTGGATCGGGACGCAGGGTCACCCTCCACACCAGTCACTGATGTGCCTGGGACATCACATCGACGGGGGCATGTAGTCGTGCAGCCGCAGGCGGTGCCAACACAGCGAGGACCCCCGGTCCTTGGGTCCGGCAGGGGTCAAGCCCGGCAACGCGGTCGCCGCGCGCAACCGCTGTATACTGAGTGGGAGCAAGACATGACTGCCAATTCCGAACGACAGGGGGCAGCAATGGAGAACATCGCAGAGAGCATGGAGCGTGTGGCCCCATCTGTGCTCCGCCCAGCTAGGCAGGTGCTTCTCCAGCAGCAGACGGCACGGTCCACGGCCCGCTCGCTCAGGCTGGGCATGGCGGCCTCAGACAGGGCACGCCAGGCTGAAATGTCGTCTCTGCGTCAAGCAATTGCTGCTCACGCAGAGGCGCACATGGATGCCCTGAGGGAGGAGTATGCTTCCCTCAGATCCACTCTGGGTGTCCTTATGATGTCCCAGAGGCAGCAGGCAGAGGAGAGGTTTGCACAGCTTGAGCGTACCATCTCGGCTGAGCTACAGGCTTGCCGGGAGGTGCAGCGGTTGTCCAGCCAGGCCTTGCAGGAGGAACTCCGTGTTACACGTGCTACCTTGCAAGAGGAAGCACGTGTATTACGTGAGGTTCTGCATGCAGACCTATGTCACATCGCCACACAGAACCAGGCTCACCCGTCCGGCAGACTTGCTGCCGACGAGGGGCAAGCTGCGGCTAAGCGTGGCCAGGCTACTGTGCCACGTCCTCCTTTACAGGATGAGCCAGACTCGGACGACCATCTATCTCCCACATAGGTCGGGCTGTGCAGGCGTTGAGCCCATGGAGGATTTTTTTTTGGCCCAGCATCATCGCATGTGGATGTTGAGCAGCACCCTGTACCTCCCCCCTCCTGGGTGCCTCCCCTCCCCCCCGGGTCGTATGTGGCCATTTTTGATTTTTCTTTTAGTTTAGTTAGTTAAGTTTCTGTTTGATAGTTAGTTTAAATAGGTAATGTAGGTTTTCCATTGTTAGTGTAATTAGTTAATAGTTGAGTTAGTTTAAAATTGCTAGTCTATTGTGCTTTCATGTGACAGTGCGGTGCTTTGTGGCTTTTGAAGGCATCCACTGTCTGTTCCAGCTGGGCCCTTCATGGTTGTCTTGTGTATGTGTTTGCTGCTTGGGGTCCTTGACTCACATATGCCACTCCTGCCTCCCTTATCCATGGGCTCGCAAGGATGGTTCGGTGTTACAGATTATTACACAAGGGCTTTGGACTGTCATATCTGTGGCATGTCTGGTGCTGTGTGACTTGTGTTGACACCCCTAGTGGGGATGATTTAGGTGTCATTGTCCACTGTTCAGCTTTTGCTAGATGGGGTGTGTCATGATTAATGTGTACATTGATTGCTATGCATTGTGTAGTATGTTTCATATCTTTCCTGTACACATTCTTGTTGCAATTCATGCTGTAGATAGTGTTCCACACTTTGGAGGTGAAAGACGGACTGATGGTGTGATTTGTGATGTGACTCTCTGACATGGTCAAGTAATGAGATGCCTGATGAGACACACACAGATGACTTTGAAGCATTAATCATGTGTTTCATGCCCTTTCTGCAGGGGGATGAGCCTCCAGAGCACCTTTGCCAGCAGACATGGCCCATTGGGCGACGGAATTCTGGACCTGTTTGTTGGTGCCCACATGCACATTTGTGCACAAGCAGAGGCACAGTGATTGCAGACCCACATCCTAGAACTGCTGACATGTTCCAAGGAACTCCAGGCAAGGTGAGCATCACAGGGGGGCCACGACACAGCAAAGCTTGCACCAGGCGAGTTGCACATGCAGGCTTAGTCACAGCACTGAGGGTGAGCTTAGACGAATATTGGTGTTGAAGCACACAATGCAGCTCAGATGTGTTTGTGAACTGATGGCTGATGATAGTAGGGTTGTCTGGGACACATGCAGGGGCAGTGGCACATACCCTCCGGTACACCAAGGTCCATTGAGGCACTTGTATCAACCATGTAGCCTTCCGAGACATGGAAAGGGGCAGCTCACAGGGACATACAGCGAGGGACATACTCGGGTGCAGTGCATGTCTTTTCCACATACTTCATGATAAATGCACTGCCAACTTTGTTTCGGTCATGGTGGTACGCAACTTGCTCTGTAGTCATGGCTTGCTATATGGGTCTGTCTGCTTACCCAGGGAACATTGCATGTTGTGTGAATTGTGACACATTGGTGTTCCATTTGCCACGCACCCACCAGCGGCTGACTTACTGCATTGACTGTGTATGACCAGCCACAGGGGTGATGTTATATATGGGTACGAAGCATCGACCACAGATTGTCTGTTTGTAGAGTAGTTTGTTGCTATGGGGCATGTTTGGTGTTGTGTTTTTGTGTAATTGGCACGTACAGGTTGTTGACTGTGGCTCTCTTTGCAGCATTGCAGTGCTCCTGTAACCGGACTTGAGAGTGCGCAGGCAGGAGGCCAGCACTCAAAACCAGAGCTAAGTGTCTTGTTGTTTTTCTTTCGAACTGCTCTGCATAGGCTTGCTGGGGAGTGTACTGATGCATGGATGTATGTGTGGTTCAATTTGGTATGTTTTCTCTCCCTAATCACCCGTGATCCTATGCAATTTTGAAACCTGTACCCTCTACCCGGTGTTCCTGCTTCCCGTACCTATCCAAGCAAGGTTCCCTGACCCTCTTTCCCCACTGGGGTTGCGGATGCCTGTGTAAGCCCCGAACTTGCAGGCGCCAAAACCCTAGAGGGGGTGGTTGGTTCGTACCACTCCTGAGCCTGGACTACAGAAGGCCATGACAATGATGTCCACGTTTGTTTGGATTGTGTATGTGTTCATGCAGGTTGTACATTTTCGTGCATTCCCTAGTTTCATGTGTCATTCCTCCTCCCCTCTCCTGCCACTCATTCCAGTCATCCAGTGTGTCAACACCTGTCCCGACTGCATATCCCTGAACCTCCTTCCCCACCAGGGTCTCAGGGGCCTGTGTGAGTTTGACCTTGCAGGCACCCGGGACATGGTGGGGGTGGTTGTTTCGTGACACTCCCGCGCCTGTACAGGGGACCTGTGACAGTACACATCCATTCATGGTGCATCATCCTATGTCATGTACCACACATGTCTCACATCCTGTCGTGACATTGTTTTGCTGTGCTACCTTGGTTGTTGCATCATTGTGGTAGTACTTGGCCTTTGTGAGGTACTGCTACGTCAAGTCATCTACTGGAGGGTGTTCGGGTTCGTTTTTATGCCTTGGATTTTGTGATTTTGGAAATGAGTGTGGATTCTGAGGGTTCAGGCATCTTTTTACACACAAGGTGGGAGATGGTGACGAAGGGTAAAGGTGATCCTGTGGCCAGGTGGAATTGAGGGTTGGGGGCTCCATGACCCAGGTGCAGTTGTTCAGTGGGTCATGGTCATTTGTGAGGGAGGGGGGGTTGTTGTTGATAGTTGCCTTGCCCTGCAGTGTGATGGGAACTCTGACATAGTAATGGTGGTATCCTATGTACATGTTGTGTTCTGCTGATCAATGCCTGTTCATGTGTTGTGTTTTCCTTTTAGGTGCGAGGGGATAGTTGTGGTTTGACATGCTGGGGTGTACACATGGTGGATGTTCACATGTGATGTGTAGGGAACACTGATGGTCACTTGAGTGCACATGCATATGTGGAGTGCATGTCCTTGCAGAACCACACACTTGCACTCTGATGCACTACATGTACTCCCACCCTTGCATATCCACGTGTACACTGTTTGCCTTCTGGTGCCCACTGTGTCCCGGCAGCACATGTTCTGTGACCGATTATGGATCCAGTACATGCCTAATTTGATGTTTGATGTGGTCTGTCACTTAGATGTGATGCTCAGGGTGTGCATCACACACAATGGCTGTTCACTGTGCTGTGCGCTGAGCAGTGTGATGCAGGAGTAGGACACTGCACACATGAGCTGCAGTGTTGATTTTGCAATGCATAATGTGCATGTAGACAGGCATTCATTGTTATGTTACGTCTATGACTGTTGTAATGTATTTGGAAATGACTTATTTTGGATGGGAGATTTTGTTGGTCTGTCATTTCATCTGATTCCGGGTCAGGCATCATTGTCCGATGCCACTGTACATTTAGGACATGGCAATGTGTAGCTTATCGTTACTGTGTTGGTGTATGGGTATTGCTTGCCATGTCATGTTGATGTTTGGGAGGGTTTGAGTGACATGACAGTGATGGCCATGGCCTGTTTTGCAGGTGTGTGTGATGCACACCTTGCATGTCAGGGTCATCCGCTTCTCAGAGCAACTAGCTGGGGTAGATTTCTCTCCGCAGCAGGGCCCTCCCCCTGGAACAGACTTCCTGCCTGACTTGAACTTGAGGGGAACCATCTCCAGTTCTGGAAGCACCTCAAGACCTTCCTCTTTGCCTCTGCTTACTCTCTGCCTCTCCCTTGCAGAATTCTTCACTGGAACTGCACAGGAGCTGCAACTGGGCCACTCTCACCGACCTCCGTCCCTGGCCAGCCACTCTCCACTTGCACTGCCTCCCTGGCAACCCCTGCACTGCAGTACTGTCTCTCTATCCCTACAGCCCTCCCTTCCCAGCACTTGTCTGCACTTACCTTTGCAGTTGCCACCAGCCGACCTATGTATTATTTTTTGGGGCTACTTCCCCTGTACTGGACTCCCCCCCACCCTTCCCCTTGCACTTTTCCCTTCCCCCTACCCCTGCACTTGCACGATCTCAATGACACCTGGCCTAGTAGTACCGTTGTCTGTCTTCCCTTGTTCCCCCCTCCCTGCCTCATTGCGCCTTGAAATACTTGTGTATGGCCCATTTCATGTCATATGTCATATGTGTGCCTTTTGGTCACACAGGATAGCTTGTGTTTAAGTAGCTAGGGATGCAGACGATGTGGCAGTTCCATGGCAACTATCTCAGGGTGGTAGGGTTGTGACAGTTGACTGTCTCTTTGTCATCATCGATTGTCACCTGGTATGTGCCAGGCCTGTGTGCACTCTGCAGGGGTGGGAGTTTAGGTGAAAAATGTGGCCACAAGCTGGGTCCGGGCTTCCTCGCCACGTGCCCTGTCCCCTCCCATGGGCAGCGCCTGTGCCTGTGGTTGGGGATGTGGGGGCACCACCATGTCCACCGGGACGCCCTGCCGTGTTGCAACATTGTGCAGGACACATGCTGCCACAATGATCCTGCACACTACTGGTGGTGCATAGAGTAGTTGCCCACCAGAGCGGTCAAGGGAGCGGAAACGTGACTTGAGCACTCCGAATGTGCGGTCCACTATGCCCCTGGTTGCAATATGGGCGGCGTTGTATCTTACCTGGGGTGGTGTGGTGGGGTTCCGGATTGGCGTCATCATGTGGTTGCTCAGAGGGTAGGCACTGTCCCCTGGGGAGGTGATAATAGTTGAGATCATTAGGGTTTGGATATTTGTCTGTGTGTGACTTGCATGCATGTGCAAGGGCATTTGTACTGGCCTAGGAGCCAGCTTCCAGGGCCCGGCTCAGGGCGGACATTCTGTATATGAACCTGTCATGGGTGGAGCCAGGGTAGTTTGCATAGACAGAGGTGATGATTCCCTTTGCATCACATACCACCTGTACATTGATGGAATGCCAGTGCTTGCGGTTTCGGTAGATGTGCTCAATGGCCCTAGGTGGACGTAGGGCCACATGAGTGCAATCTATGGCACCGAGCACTTTGGGGAAGTGTGCCACCCTGGAAAAATCCAGGACAACGGCCTGCCTTTCTGCGGGTGTTCTGGGCATGTATATGTGCCTGCGGACTGAGGGGCGCGCTGTCATGATTGCCAGTAGCTGGTGTAGGCAGCGTGACTGCGTGGCCTGTGAGACCCCCCCCACTATGGCAGTGGTCCGCTGAAATGACCCAGTGGCCAAAAAATGCAGGACATTGAGCAGCTTCTCCAAGGGGCTCAATGCTTGGGAGCAAAGGGTGGGGGATGTGAGGTCATCTTCCCACTCCCTGACCAGGTCTAGGATGATATGGGTTGGAAACCTATACCTGCCGTAGACCTGGTCGTCCGGCATCCCAAAAAGGCTTGTCCGTGGTGCGAAAATGCGTGCCCTGGCTATTCTCCTCCTCCTGTGATGTCCCACGATCAGTGCAGCGACAAATGGGGCATTCATCGTAGCTGTATATACGCGTTTGTTGTTTGCGCGCACTTTTATGCTGTGCGCGGGGACGCCTCCGCCTGCCTTCGTGTGGGCGGACGCGTTGACGCCTGTGCACGTCTTTTGCCGTGCGCGGGTTTCCCGTATTCGGATACGTGGTAAGACTGTAGGTCCGAGTGTCATCGCGTGTGATCGGAGGGGAGTGGGCGTACATGCGATTGGCTTGGGTACGTGTGTTTCGGGGTGCGCGGGAAGTTCCACACGCGATTAGCCTGGGTACGTGTGTTCCGGGGTGCCGGGAACTTTCACACGCGATTGGTGGAAATCCACGTGTGTTCTGTCATCACGTGCAATGAGGGAAACACCCGTGCGCGTCACGTCACAGACGCGCTCACGCGCTAAGGGCCTTTGGTCCAATGAAATCGCATATGCGTGCTGCCGTGCATACGCGCTAAGGGCCTTTCCTCGTATTACACGCGGACGTGCAGTTTTCCACGCGCGCTGAAATGCCCATGCACGTCTGTACACGTCACGTCACAGGGGCGCTTGCGCTTGAGGGCCCTTCTGTCCAATGAAAATGCGTATGCGTGTAGACGCGCTTACGTGCTAAGGGCCTTTCCTCAAATTACACGCTGACAAGCAGATTTTTCACGTGCCAAATCACTCCGTATCAAGCTGGCCACGCGTAAGCACACAGAAGACCACGCTCCTGCCCAGAAGGCCGAACTACTGCCCCCCAGAGCCCTAAGCACGCTCCCACCTGCCATCTGCTGCTGCCTGACTGCCTGCTGCCCACGTGCCCTGCCATTTGCTGCCTGCACATCAGCCAGGGGTGCTGTTGCTGTGACCACCCCTGCTGGAACCGAAGACTCCCGACTGGGATTCCATCGCTCCACAGCCCAGCCCCAGGACCCAGTTGCCCACCCACTCCTGCCTCTGGGGTTGTCATGTCGGGGCAAACACCATCTGAGACCACTGACAACCCCCGGCCAGAGAGGCAGAGGGGCACCAGCTTCAGTGCCACCGAAGTTGGTGTCCTGGTGGAGCAAGTCCTGGGGCAGTATGATGCCCTCTTCGGAAGTTCCCGCGCCGACAAGGAAGGACGGACTCGGATCTGGACTGACATCGTGACTGCCATCAACGCGGAGGGGGTGGCAGTCCGCGACTTACAACATGTCAAGAAGCGCTGGGAGGACTTCAGGTCCAGGACCCTGAACAAGGCCCGGCGCCTCTTGAAGGCAGCGGATGCCAAGGGGCGCCGGGGCCACTTGTCGGAAGAACAGATGAGGGTCCTGGAACGCATATCCCCAGCGCTCCACGTCCAGGTCCTTGAGAGGCAGACCCGTCTGGAGTCGAGCGGTGAGTGTACATGCATCCTGATTGTGAGCAGTGCGTGTGGTGATTATTCAGTAGTGTGCAGGTTGCACATCTGTTTGTATGGGGTCGAGTATGGGTGGGGGTGTACAGGGCCGTGGGGCTAACACATGCGAGGGCTGGTATGTGTGAGACATGGATGGTGCTTGTGTGTGTAGGCTTGCATGCCAAATGCAGTTGTGTGGGCACACATGTTTGGATGAATGTGTATGTAAGTAGACATGTCCGTGATGTCACGCATGTATGTTGTTTTCGGCTGCATGTATCAGCACTGTGTACATGTGCATGTGTGTGTATTTGACAAGGGTGCAACAGTGATGCAACATGGATGCATGTGACAGCGGTATGTGGAAGCCTGATTGGCAGATGTGACATGGATGCCCGTCTGAACACTGCGACACTTGGCAGAGGTGTACACATGCATGCAAGTGTGGTGGTGTGTGTACATGTGTGGTGCACTTCCTGTGTTGCATGTGATGTCTGGCTCACCTTTGGCTGCTCATGCTGTTGTATGTGTATGGATGGTGCTGGCAGTTGCGATATGGCTCTGGTATGGCTCATGTGTGCGAGTTGAAATGACATGTGTGTTGGGATGTCTGAGGTTTGCCAAGGCCACTCATGTACAACTGTCATGTGTGTATGTGTCCATTGTACAGTGCCCTGATGCCTGCGTTTTGTTTCTCCCTGTCTGCAGCGTCAACTGATGAAGAGGGCGGAGAAGGTGCTGTGGAGCACAGCGGCGGGGATCCCACCGCCAGCCGGAGACGCAAGGCCCGGCTCCCCTCCCATGTTGTGATCTCGTCGGGGAGTGAGGAGTCCGGTGCCGCATCCCAGGCCGCAGCTGCCGTGGGGAGGTCCAAGAGGCGGAGGTTGGAGTTGGACTCCTCGGCAGCAGAAGGGGCAGCTGGGACCCCACAGGGCCCACAGGGGAAGATGGCACGGAGTCATCCAGGTTGGTGGGGGGTTTGGTGGAGGAGGAGGCCGTGCAAGCACCAGAGACGGGGTCTGGAGGTGGGGATCCCACTGGTGCTAGTGGTGCAGTGCAGGACCAGGGACAGGAGGCAGCACAGGCCGCCGCGGAGGTGCCTGTGTGCAATCCTGTCCCTGATCCTGTCCCTGCATCATCTTGCACCAGCAGGGATGCCTACGTCCAGACCCGTATTCAGGCAGGGGATGAGCTCACGTCAACTGGCCTTCCTCTGCCTGCGGACGTGGCTATCCGGGTCCGGGTTGAGCCTGTCCTGGCTGGTGTGGCGTTGCGTCAACGGGCCATGCGAGGTGACCTGCAGTCTTTTCATGAGGACACTGCACGTCATCTCAAATGGCTCGTTGACCACGTCAGCCTGCTCGGACAGGTCACCCAGGCCGGATTCCTCCGTCTGATGGGGCTTGCTACGACCCCCTCCTCAACTGGACCCCCTACGCGCCAGTCGTCCTCCGTGCCATCTTCCCACCCATCAGTCACCTGGGTGCCCTGTGGAGCTGCCTCTGACGGTGCGGCCAGGCTGGTGCAGGAGGCATCCCTGCCACAGTCGGGAGTCGGACGTCCAGCAGGGGTGGCCACATCTACGACTGCACCCCAGCCGGCGGAGGATGTGAAGGCAGCAGGAGGCAGTGCACGGGCAGAGGCACAGCAGCAGCAGCAACGTGGTGGGAGCCATGAAGGCTCGGGACCTTCAACATCGGAGGGGCAGGCATCGGCCGGAGGGCAGGAGGACCCAGGACAGAGAGTGTCTTCCGTGTGGCAGCGGTTGGGCCACGCCATAGATGCGGAGCCGCAGCGGGTGGAAGAGGCACGGCTCACCATGGTCAGGGCGGAGAACTCCATGCGGAGGGCCCTGAGGCGGGCCGAGTGCCTCGAGGCAATCCGCAGGGGTTTGGAGGTGGACACGTCGACAGCCCTGCGGACCCTCGGGGCCATGGAGGAGGACCGCCTCCGGGACATTGAGGAGGAGTTCGATGATGCCCTGGCCCGGGACATCCACAAGTGAGCCGTGAAACTAGCCCGCTGCCCTTGTACATAGTTATGTAGGTAGTGTAAGGTTTCATTTTTGTTTTGATTTTATTTGGACCTTTCGGACATTGGCCACATTTTTGTATATAGTTTATTTTATTAGTTAGTGTAGTTAGATAGGTTTCCTTTCTTTTGTTGGGATAATGGACCCTGGCTTGTTCCCATGTACATAGTTCACTGTTGGATTGTATTTATTTTTTCACATTTTAACCATGGAGCAATGGCTTTCTTTTTTTTTCCCATTGGATTTTGTTTTGTGGACATTGACTTTGGACAACATTACTTTGGAATTTTATTTTTGGTTTTGCTTTTTTTCACGGACATGCTTCTTTTAATTTTTGTACATTCACATTTCTGTTTCTTCATTTTTGATTCTATTTATGTTTCCTTTAATACATATTTTTTTTGGTGAACTTCAATGTGTGGTATCTCATTGGTTTCATGCATTTCATGATATGTGTTTTGAGATTCACTGACACCCATTGGGTGTATGTGAGGGAAATGTGTTTGTTTCGGAACTTGCAATTGGTGTTCTGTGATGTAATTGCAAATTATGAGTGGGTGGATGCAATACTCGGGTGGGTGTTTTGCATTTGGAGGCTGACCATAGGGACCAGGGATCTAGATTGTGATGACATGTTGGCTGGGGAACATGAGTTGCACATGGGTGGGGGCCTGCTGGCAGGTGCCCCACAGTGCTGGGGGGTAGGGGTGGTGGGGAACATGAGTTGGACATGGGTGGGGGCCTGCTGGCAGGTGCCCCACAGTGCTGGGGGGTGGGGGTGGTGGGAGACATGGGTGGGGACCTGGTGGTGGGTGCCCCTGGGGGCTGGGGGGTGGGGGTGGTGGGAGACATGGGTGGGGGCCTGGTGGAGGCTGCCCCTGGTGGCTGGGGGGTGGGGGTGGTGGGAGACATGGGTGGGGGCCTGCTGGAGGCTGCCCCTGCACTGCTGGGGGGTGGGGCTGGTGGGAGACATGGATGGGGGCCTGGTGGAGGCTGCCCCTGCACTGCTGGGGGGTGGGGGTGGTGGGGAAGATGAGTTGGACATGGGTGGGGGCCTGCTGGCAGGTGCCCCACAGTGCTGGGGGGTGGGGGTGGTGGGAGACATGGGTGGGGGCCTGGTGGAGGCTGCCCCTGGTGGCTGGGGGGTGGGGGTGGTGGTCGACATGGGTGGGGGCCTGGTGGTGGGTGCCCCTGCACTGCTGGGGGTGGGGGTGCTGGGAGACATGGGTGGGGGCCTGGTGGAGGCTGCCCCTGCACTGCTGGGGGGTGGGGGTGGTGGGAGACATGGGTGGGGGCCTGGTGGAGGCTTCCCCCTGCACTGCTGGGGGGTGGGGGTGGTGGGAGACATGGGTGGGGGCCTGGTGGAGGCTGCCCCTGGTGGCTGGGGGGTGGGGGTGGTGGGAGACATGGGTGGGGGCCTGGTGGAGGCTGCCCCTGCACTGCTGGGGGGTGGGGGTGGTGGGGAACATGAGTTGGTCATGGGTGGGGGCCTGCTGGCAGGTGCCCCACAGTGCTGGGGGGTGGTGGGAGACATGGGTGGGGGCCAGGTGGAGGCTGCCCCTGCACTGCTGGGGGATGGGGGGGGTGGGAGACATGGGTGGGGGCCTGGTGGAGGCTGCCCCTGGTGGCTGGGGGGTGGGGGTGGTGGGAGACATGGGTGGGGGCCTGGTGGAGGCTGCCCCTGCACTGCTGGGGGGTGGGGGTGCTGGGAGACATGGGTGGGGACCTGCTGGCAGGTGCCCCACAGTGCTGGGGGGTGGGGGTGGTGGGAGACATGGGTGGGGGCCTGGTGGAGGCTGCCCCTGGTGGCTGGGGGGTGGGGGTGGTGGGAGACATGGGTGGGGGCCTGGTGGTGGGTGCCCCTGCACTGCTGCGGGGTGGGGGTGCTGGGAGACATGGGTGGGGGCCTGGTGGAGGCTGCCCCTGCACTGCTGGGGGGTGGGGGTGCTGGGAGACATGGGTAGGGGCCTGCTGGCAGGTGCCCCACAGTGCTGGGGGTGGGGGTGGTGGGAGACATGGGTGGGGGCCTGGTGGAGGGTGCCCCTGGTGGCTGGGGGTGCAGGGGGACATGCGTTGGTGGGCAGTAGTGCAAGTTGACATGTGGGTTGGCTGGGGGGCATGGCCATGGTGGATGGGGTGCCTGCAGGACATGTGCAGGGTAGGCCCCTGTGGTGTGAGCCAGCTGCAGGGGCCATGGAGGGTGTAGAGGGAACACCTGGGAGGACCCACACGTGCAATTCACGTGTGCTGCTCCCCGCGCACCCCTGTAATACACGTACCCTGATGAGATCGCATGTGGAACTTCCTGCGCACCCCTGTAATACACGTACCCTGATGGAATTGCGTGTGGAACTTCCCGCACACCCCTGGAATACACGTACCCTGCTGATGTTGCGTGGGATACTTCCCCCGCACCCTGAAATACACGTACCCTGATGAGATTGCGTGTGTAACTTCCCGCAACCCCCCGAAATACACGTACCCTGATGAGATCGCGTGTGTAACTACCCGCGCACCCCCGAAATACACGTACCCTGATGTGATCGCGTGTGTAACTTCCGGCGCACCCCCGAAATACACGTACCCCGCTCAATCGCGTGTGTAACTTCCCGCGCACCTTCGAAATACACGTACCCCGCTCAATCGCGTGTGTAACTTCCCGTGCACCCCCGAAATACACGTACCCCGCTCAGTCGCGTGTGTAACTTCCTGCGCACCCCCGAAATACACGTACCCCGCTCAATCGCGTGTGTAACTTCCCGCACACCCCCGAAATACACTACCCCGCTCAATCGCGTGTGTAACTTCTCGCGCACCCCCGAAATACACGTACCCCGCTCAATCGCGTGTGTAACTTCCCACGTGCCCCCGAAATACACGTACCCCGCTCAATCGCGTGTAACTTCCCGCGCACCCCCGATGTACACGTACCCCGCTCAATCGCGTGTGTGACTTCCCGCGCACCCCCGAAATACACGTACCCCGCTCGATCGCGTGTGTTGCTTCCCGTGCACCCCCGCAATACACGTGCACCGCTCGCACAGGCCCAATTGCTGTATTTTGCCACTTTTGTGATGCGCTGGGACTCTACCGCCTGCCTTCGTGTGGCGGACCTGTTTCAGCTTGTGCGTGTCTTTGGCTGTGCGTGGCTTTGCCCTATTCGATTCCATGAATACGTGTGGTTCGAGTGCGTGTGGGCGTTCCGTTTGCTTCCCTGCAGTACATCCCAGTTACGCCCTTATTTTCGCACATTGTTCCCCATTCCGCGCGTTACGCCCCGTGTCCCGCCCACTTTCTGGTGTATGCGCCGAGGTTGTGCGCTTTCACTGTGCGCGTCGCGCACGCCTTTCGGGATGTTGCAGTGACTTGTGCGCCATGCATGGGTTTGGCGCACATCCCGAGGTGAACACGCGCAGGGACTTCCATGAATCGCACGCGTGCGCCTGTTTTTTTCCGCTTGCGCCTGCTTGCGCGAAGATTTTCAGCGCACGTTTCTTCCATGAATCGGCCCCTTAGTGTCAATACAACAGCATTGTGTCCGCGGACAGCTAGGACACCTGCCCGTCCTTTGACAATGTTCAAAAACAGCCCGATATCATCTTTTTTACACTCCCCAACCCTCCCTAGCCCCTCTTTCCACCACCAAATAAAACTAAATATGTTTTCCAGACTTTTCCCCCACCACACTGTGCACGGTCAGCTGCAGCCGTCCACGGATCCAACTTGGTAGGTGTTTCCAAAAATCTGACGCTCCTCACCCTCATCACCATCCAATCAGCTGGTGTGTCTGATGTGCACAGACCTCATGCTGCCCTCAGGGCAAATAAGAGGCCGTCCGCGGACCGAACAGGAAAGTGAGTCCCGGACCGAACCCAGATATCACAAATTCTTTTTTACTTACTTTTTGGTCCTTTTAAAAAAAACTACAAGATGGATTTTCACCAAATTTACAAAAAACTGTCCAGCGGTTTGGCCTATAGGCATGAGCAACTTTTATTTTCCATTGTGTCTATGGGAAAAAAAAACAAATTTTGGGACCCCCCTCTATAACCTTACCCCCTTTCATGAAACCTCACTAGACTTTGCAGGATTGATCTGGCAGGCCCATATATTTGTTCTGCAAAGTTCTGTGAGGATTTGTTCAGGGGGGGCGAAGTTATAAGCCACCCAAAAAGTGCCCTTCCTATGGGTTGAGCAACGTAACTATAACTACAGGGCCGCTAACACAGGCCCGGTAATATATATATATATATATATATATATACACACACACACACACTTCTGAGTCTCCCCACTCCACCAGAATGCGCTCCTTACAGCAACTCATAAAACAGTGACAAGGACATGTTGGATTTTCATAAAGTTTCTAGTTTAATTAACCATGCCATAGTTGAAAGCAAAAAATTGAAAACTGACGTGTTTCACCCTCTCCCGGGCTTCATCTGAGTCAACCTTTTCACTTTGCTCTTTGCTATAAATACAGACTTTCCCAGTCCCTTGTTTGTTTCATCACCTCTAATGTTGCCCATTGATTACTTTGACCATTTATGGCAGCCATTTACACTTTAATCATTGTGCTGTTTTGCCAGTACCACATTGTTTGATTCTCACTCATGTGTATTCAATAATTTAAATCTCTGTTTTTTTGCTAATATCTAATGCGATTTAGTATATACATTCTCATTTCTCTGTTTTCTCCTGCTTATTGTTAATGCATTATGTTACCAACAGAATACATGGCATTTTTGATAGCCTCATTTTCTATGGCTGAATAAAGTGCATAGTGCTTTCCATAATTTATTCAGGGAAAAAAACCTTATTTGCAGGGATGTTAAGGTGAGAATTTAATGTAACAAAAACCCTGACATTCAGTTAAAGACACCTTAACTTTGAGCCCCCTGTTAAGCAGCCTATGACCTCAATGATGACATCACAGATGACATCACTGGTGACATCATAAATGGCATAATCTATAACATACACAAAGGTTATTGTATTAAATAATTTGATACTATTTAAAAATACTTGCAACACACTGGCCATTCGGCCATGGTCAGTGGCCACAGACTTTGGCTGTGCCCCTGTGTGCAGCCCATGGGTCATGGCGTTTGGCCAGGGCTGTGCACACTGCATATTTTAAAACACTTGCAACCCAATGGCCATAGCCTTCAGAGATGTCCAGTGGCCATGGACTCTGGCTCTGCCCACTGTATATCATGTCCACTCGTCTGTGTCCACTCTTTACTTTAAAACACTACTGAGCCACTGGCCATATAGCCTGTGATTTGTCAGCCCGACCTCACTGTATATGTCCCAATGACTCATAGCCACGGGTATACCCCAGGTTTTACCAGTTATCGGGAAAAACCGTGAACAAATAAATGCTTTCCTGCCCTGCCAGGCCCGCACCAAGTGCCCCCCTAATGTGTGCCTGCTCCCCCACTCCTCTGGTGGTCTCCTCACCTCCCCTGCCCTATACCATTCCCCCCACAATGCTGTGATGCGATTTCAGTTGAAATGTCAGGTAGGCGTGGTATACCCCGGTTATACTCGAAGGTATATGAAAATTGTTTTAGCTTGGCATTGCAAAGGTGGTCGCTAGTCCTTCTCCAACTCCCAAATTTCATTTTGTGTCCTCACGCCTCCCCCCACCTCGAGCCTGATGGCCTTTGCTTGTGTTTGACCTACAAATAGTTTTTTTCTGCATTTTATTTTCTGATATCCTGCGGTATAACCTGGGGTATAACAGTGTTTATCACTCGTATCACAAAAAAAAAGATGGGGGCGATTTCATTTATAAACAGCCTAAACACCTGAATACTCAATATATCCGGGCAGACAGCTATTTATTTTTGCAACAGTGGCACCCCCTTCTTCGTCAAATAATTTAAAAAGTACTGGACAGAATAACCACAAGCCACAAAAGGATCCTGAGTCAACGCTTCATGCCCAAATTCTTTCAACCCTGGTCCAAATCTGTCCAGTGGTTTTGGCTGTGTGGCCGAGCAAAAATGTAACTTTTTTGTCTATGGGAAAAAGTATGGGGGGAGTCTAGGCCGAAAGTGCCTTTTATTATTTTCTTAATATCGTGTTTATTTTTTTAAGAATCTTATCCAAAACCTTCCAGTCTGGATGGCAGTTGGTGGGGGGGGCACAGGGTTGGTGGATTTGGCAACATAGGTGTACAAGGTTTTGTGCAAAATTTCAGCCAAATCCGTTACACGAGTCAAAGGTTATTAGTGATTCTTTTTTTGGATTTCCTATGTAATTCCAACTCACCTTTACTATAGGGCAGCACCCGCCACCCTATAATATATATATACATGCATAAGAAATTTCCCATAATGCCGACCATTTATTGCCTCCCCAAAATTCATAAGAGTCTGACCCGTCCACCCGGAACACGGATTGTCACTCTCAATGAAACATTACGAGAAAACATATCGAATTATATAGATAAGACTCTCCTGCCTTTGGTATTTACTTTACCTTCTTATTTGCAAGATTTGAAAGACTTTTTGAGCAAAGTTAATGGAAAAGCATAGGAAAGGAATTTCATGTTTGCCACATTGGATGTAGTCTCGCTCTATACCACCATTCAGCATTGCAATGGCAAAAAAGCATGTCAAAATGTTCTTGATAGCAGATCATTACATTACTGCCTGCATGGACAAATGATCATGGAGATGATAGATATTTGTCTGACAAACAATGTGTTCCTATTTCATAACAAATACTACAACCAACTGCAAGGGACATCCATGGGTACCAGTTTAGCTCCAGCATACACCAACCTTACCATGGGCTGGTGGAAGAAGTTTGTGGTTAGGACTGATGCTAACATTCAGTATACCAATCAGATTGTCCTGTGGCTTCGATTCATCGATGATCCATTTGTCCTATGGAATGGAGAGGAGAAAGACTGGCACAATTTTGTCCAAATATTAAATGTCAACACCCTCAATTTAAAATTCACAGAGGTACACAATAGAGTGTCAGTGGTCTTTTTAGATGTTCTGGTTAAATCAAGCCAAGAAGAAATCATAACTGAACATCATCACAAACCTACAAGCTCTAACATGTCACTATATGCTAAAAGTAACTACCCTACGTCATTAAAGTGGAGTATACCATATGGAGAACTTGTGAGGATTTGACGAAATTGTACAAAACTAGAATGCTTTGATAAGGAATGTAGGGTAACTGCACACAATTTTGTCAAACAAAGATACCCCAAAGCCATTCTATAAAGAGTTTATTGTAAAGCTCAAAATTTAAATTGAGCATCTTCATTGTCAACAAATAAAACACCAATAGAAATTGAAGAAGGAAAAAATTCTGAAACCAGATTAATCCTCACATATGGTACCCACTCGTGCATCATACAAAAAAAATGTGCATCGTCACTGGCATGTGTTACAGCTAGACAAAGCTCTTCTTCCATTCTTGGGTGAACGTGAAAAAAAAACATTTAGGAAATCAGCATCTATCAAAGACCCACTTGTCTGTAGTTTTATGCCTCCAATAATCAAAAGTTTGAATGTCCTTCCCTGGCTAAATGAGAGTTCTGACGGCTTTTATAAATGTACTAAATGTAAGGCCTGCAAACATGCCCTGAATAGAACTAATTATCAACTCCCTGTATTAGGCCATACAGTAGAATTGACAACGAGAATCACATGTAATAGGCTCTTACATGCCCATGTGATCTATGGTACGTGGGCAGTATGATTGGGAAGTCAAAATTGAGAATTATACAACACATGAGAGCGATAACAAACTTTGATCCATCCTACCCTATGGCCGTACATTTTAGAGATCTACATGAGGGCAAGGTTGAAAGTTTAAGATTTTTTGGGCTACACCAAATCAAGGAAAAGGCAAGAGGTGGTAATCGTCAACTTGAACTGCGCCAGAAGGAAACCAAATTCATTTTAGATCTGGAAACCAAAAAACCTAAAGGACACAATTTAGATGAAGAACGTTATACCTTTTTAGGAACATGAATATGTGACTAAGAAATATATGTGCTTGAATTCACAAAGTCCAATTAGCTTAATATGAAAACGTATGAATTGTGATTGTCTGACTATGTGTTCTTTTCTCTGATACGTGTTCTTTTCCCCTGGTTCTTTTCCATTGACTCTCAGTGCCATCCTTCAGATGGCTTATTACCCCTTTCTCTTTTAATCTCACTAATTATATGTGTTTATTTATTTAGTTTTTGGTCTTCCTGTCTCCCCAAACTAAAGAGTGGGTATATTTCTTTTGTAATTTCCTGTGGAGTCTTTTTAGGTATATCTATCATTATTTTCCAGGCTATGGTGATTGTGCATACACCAACAGGTATTGGTAAAGGTGATGTATACTGAGCTTAGCACCTTTATGTTGAATATGAAATACTTAACATTTTCTGGGTTCTTCTTCTTTCTATGTCTAATATCCTTTTCCTAAATTCGTATTTCATTTTCCTGTGTATGTATTTGGGTTATGTACAATAAGGTTTAAAAAAATATTTGGTCGAATTGATAAGAAAGTTTATGCATTATGCACTTTATTGTCTCATACTAACTATCTTTTATAAACCCGGTGCTTTACCGGAATGCACTTTGCACTTTATACAAATATGGACGAAAAACAAATACCAAGGTTTCTGGTGACATCTATTGCAAGTTGGATCGATGTTGTAATGATCGGGAGTAATTACACACTGTGCACTTTATTGCAATCATTAGGCACCTTATAAAAACGGTGGTTGCTCTAATTGATGGCACCTTGTAGCTCATCTTTTAGTATCAAACTTCTGACTGCACTGCTGCTTTAAGGAACTGCATTGTGCACTTTAGCTCAAAGCATTAGAAATTCTGCCAAATGTTGTATCCAGTCTATACAATGTGATGGTAAATATGCCTTATAATACGGGTTGTGACGTTAGCATTTCATTTTGATCTGTCTTGGCATTACGCACACACATTGCAGATTTTGAAATGATTAATACACGGGCCATTTATAGTTTATTGTCTTATATCAAGTATCTTTTATAAAATTGGTGTTTCATTGGAATACACCTTGCACTTTATATAAATAGGGCCGAAAAATAAATAGTAAGGATTCTGGCTACATAATTTGTAAGTATGATCGATGTTGTAATGAGAGAGAGTAACTCTGCACTTTATTGTAAGCACTATGCACTTTATAAAAACGGTGGCTGCTTTAATTGATGGCACATTGCTGCTTGTCTTTTAGTATCAAACCTCTGACTGCACTGCTGCTTAAACGAACTGCATTATGCACTGTATGCTTAAAGCATTAGACACTCTGGCAAATTTTGTATTCAGTTAATGTAACGTGATGTTAAAAAGGCCTTATAATACGGGTGGCGAATTACAGGATTCAGTCTTCACGTTAGCATCTTACTTTTTCATTTGTCTTTGCATTACGCACACACATTTCAGATTTTGGAATGGTTGCCATACAGGCCATTTGTATTATGCATACGATTACTTTAGGAACTTGTATATGCTCTTTGTTACCAATAAGGCTGTAGTACGAGTAAAGGGTAGAAACATTATTCATAAATGAATATGAGATGTCCTAACATGAGCATACATTGTAATTGCTAACATATGATGTAACATAGCATTCATCTTGGTGACATAGCCCAACAAACACGAATTGTATATTTTAACTTTGCTGAAGACTCTTGTGTATTATGGAAATGCTTTACAAAATGGCGGCCGCATTCGACTACACAAAGTTTGCAAGTTTGACTCCAAACAAGCGGCCACGGGTAAAATAAGGAAAAAAGGGAAAAAAGAAAAAACGACAATAGAAAGAGGAAACCATAGAGACTATTTGGAAGCATCATTGTGTATTTTGTAAGATGTACGTGAGCAAGTAGCAGGTGCGCTAAGAAACACTTTGCCCTCATTACGACCCTGGCGGAGTGGGTTTACGCCAGCGTTATTCGCGGCGGACCCGTCCGCCCTACTACGAGTTCCCGTAGCGCCATGGAACGTTTTCCGCCTGGTTTTTCCGGGCGGAGAAATCCATGGCGCTACGGGACCTTGATGTTAATTACGCTACCGTATTTTGCGGTGGCGCAATTAACGCCTTCCCCACTCCCATTATACCCTATGGGGCAAAAATGGGAATGGGGAAGGGTAAAATGGGGAATGGGGATTTACCGCCCCGCCAAGGTCGGCATGGGGCGGAAAATCCGCCAACCTCCATGGCGCTATCGGCAGCTTTCCGCCGTGCTCCGCGGTGCATTTAGCACCGCGATTTCCGCCAGGGTCGTAATGAGGGCCACTGTGTTTCCTTTTGACTGTATGTCCGAATAAAACTGAAATTGTTATGGATATTCCTGCAGTTTGGCAACTTTATTTTTGAGGTTGATTTTTCGTAGAGCCCTTTTTTCCAGGAGTGCCATCCCCTCTGGAGGAACAGAAGTGTTCTTTCTTTTTGGTCATATATATATACATATATATATATTTCAAACGTTCACCGATGCTGCCCATCGGTATATGTAAGCCACACTCACAGGCAGTAGTAGGGGAATAAAGCAGTCGCAGAATCTGTCGGAAAGGCATCCAAGTCCACAGAGTCTTGATGAGTTTAAAAATATGTCTTTATTGTTCAAACTTCATAGTTAAAAAAATAAATGGTCTCATTAGCGCACGGCAGAGAATTGCGGGAGGCGAGGCAAAAATTATGCATTTAACTACCTCTCGAAGCTCCAGGGTCCTATAGGGTGCTGCAGAAAAGGCGATATATGCCTGGCTTTGAAGTGCCACACTGTGGGCTACCCCCCTCCCCCTCCACTGTGAGTGTTTGGGAGTAAGCAGGTTCCCTGCAAACCTAATGACTACAGCTACCATAATTCCTTGCATCAGAATCAACATTGATTGATTACACCTGCACTGGCTCTTTGCTGCAAGTGAGACTGCCTCCCTGATGACGTGATAAGCACAGAAACTGATCAGAGGAGAACATCAATAGCTGAGAAGGTGAATTGTGCAGAGAACCAGAGTGTGCCCCTTCCATCCAGTGCAGTTTATGTTTAAGGTCCTCTGGAGGGTGTAAGCTCCAGGGTTCTATAGGGTGTTGCATCAAGGCGATATATGCCTGGCGTTGGAGTGCCACACTGTGGGCTACTACCCTCCCTCCCCCACTGTGGGTATTTGAGAGTGAGCAGGTTCCCTGAAAACCCAATGACTACAGCTACCATAATTCCTTGCAGCAGAATGAATATTGATTGATTAAAAATGCACTGGCTCTTAGCTGCAAGTGAGACTGTCTCCCTGATGATGTGATAAACACAGAAACTGGGCAGAGGAGAACATCAATAGCTGTGGAGGTGAATATTGTGCAGGGACCCAGAGTGTGCCCCTTCCATCCAGTGCTGTGTGTGTATGTGTAAGGATACTGCTGAGACAACAGATGATCAGTGGCACTCTTCGAAGTCACAATGGTACTTAAACCGGAATCGAAGTCCAAAGGTAGCAAAAATGCTTTCGTTCATGCATCCAAGACAACTTAAAAGCCATCAGCATATGGCGTTCATACACATGGTGGAACCCATTCGGCAGAATAACGCGTTTTGTGACAAACACGTCTCTTGATCATATATATATATATATATATATATATATATATATATATATATATATATATATATATTCAGTGAACAAACTTTAGTTGAAGAGATGTTAAAAAGCCAATTTAAGAAAAGCTCTCAGATTTGGCATGTGTTGACAGCTAAGCTATGCCGCCTTATCTATGAGCCCCCGATTGTGTAGCCTCTAAGCAAACTCACATCATAAATGACATCGCATAGGACATCATGGACAGGCAGATTGTGCATAAACTGGCAGCATCAGTGCCTTCGGGATCACATCTTCTTTTGTTGAATTGTCTGTTCGTCCCTTGGCAGTGCAACCATAATGTCCCACTTCCTACACTTCTGAATCAGATTGTCACCCACCCACCAGCACCATAATGCTCTGCATCATCTGCCACAATCATATAATTTGGGAGGGGCCAGTTTTGCTGAGTGAAGGGAGGCACTGAATGTCCATAAGACAACTGGCCACTATTGATGTTGGTCTATTTTTAGGAAAATACTACTTTTTCTGTATTTTTTTGTTTTTCCTAAAGAAATAACCAAAAAAGTGAAAAAATATAACCCCCCCCCAAAAAAAACAAAGCCTATGTTTTTCAGTTCACTTTGCTATGCATTCTTTTCAGGTTAGTTCTTTACATGTTTCACCCTATCTGTTATCCCCTAACCTCTCCACCATTCACCCCTATTGGCTGTTTTAAGATCCAACCATTTATTTTTAAGGAAAATGATTTTTTCATGGAAGTTATTTGTTCTCAAGGATTTCTCAGGAGGAACAATGCCTTTTTGAGGGTGATCGAGAGAGACTGTGGGCATGTAAAGCACCAGGGAACAGAGATGTTTTTATGGGAGGGCAAAAGGGGCACTTGCCCAGGGCCCCCACCTTGGAGGGTGCCCCACAAGGGTGCCAGATCTAAAGAAGTAAGATTCCTTTGTTCACCAAACTCAAATAGCACACATCAGGATATTGAAAATGCATGGTGCTGAGGCTCTTAACCTATTTCCTGTCTGTTTTGGCAAGTACATTCTGCCTCAATCAATTAATAATGTAATGCTTTCTGTGTTCACTGTGGTATATATAGTTTGTGCGTTACTTGTGGCACAACTCCTGTAGCATTCTCTCCTTCCTGTGAGAATTATGTTGATCATACGCAATAGACAAATTTGAAATGCATACTGGTAAATTGAGTGTCACAATGGTTCAGAAGTTAGCTCAGTGTGTTAAGCACTCATTGCAGTGATATGTGTTCCTATGCAAGATTAGAATAGCACATTCCTGCAAGGCTGGCTGAGCCTTTCCTGTGTCTGAAGTTTATAAACCTGCCTGCATATGTAATTAGTCTTGCAGCACAACAGGTGCTTTTATCAGCAACATACCAGCACCAGATAGGGGTTGGTATAAAAACTAACATGTCATCCTAATGGTGAAGGTCTAGAAATAGGGTTGTTCAGATGGGGTGTTGTAAAACCTAGGCAATCACCTGCAATGATGGGCATAAACTGTTAGTCCAAGAGATGAATAAGTATCAGAATTTGGAACCAAATCATCCAAGCTTGTATCATGGCTTTGCCAGCAGACAATACAGTGGTCCTGATCAATCATCTTATATATCGTACATTATTGTACGGTCTTCTGTGAAGTTTGCCTCTTCGCATGCTGGTGCCATCGTTTAGCCCATTACTTGATCTTTCTTCTTATGTAGGCCATTTGCGTGGGAGGGGTGGTAGACAGAAGGGAGTGGACCAGATGTCAAAGGACTCGGCAAGCATAATTTAAAGTCTGCTCGTTTGACACAAAAAAGCTTTTCATTTTTGTAAAAGTCAAAGGTTTTTCTGCACGTTTATAAATGACAATTTGACAAGCGAGTGTTTTTGAAGTATCTAAAGCTTTACAATACAAAAGACCAACCCAGAATAAATGTGTTAAATCACACTGATTGGTATGTTGGTACGTCTCTTGATGATGGAAAGAATGAAGCAAGACTCAAAATGTGTTAGACCCTTCTGTAATATTTTGTTTTTAAAAATTGTCATGTTTGGTAATGTGCTGTGTGTACTTTCCAAGTAATTTTTATAAAATGAGATTATTTTAGTACATGGTAAGAACTAGTAATGAAAGTGTTCAAATGCAGAAATTGTAGAGTTGTCACAAATCCCAGATTCACCCCTTAACCAGTGTGTGTAATGCTGGCATCTAATTTAATCTTGTATGACCTAGCATCTCGAAATTGCCAGTCCCTAAACCTTTCAAAATTGTCTGCTCTTCAGAGAGATTTCCTTCTCAGGGTCTGGTCTTCAAAACAACCTCACTCGTGGTTTCACTGGCTATACTGTTGCTTCCACTATAATAGTGATCATTGATATATTGCACACCACAGGCACTTTATTCTTTTGATCTCTAATGGCCACACTATTTGAAAACCATGTCCCACTTATAATCGCAGTCTGTCTGCATACTGACGCCTTCCTGGTAGCTTCTAATCTGCAGCGACTATCCATGCTATGGTATGTGTAGCTTTCTCCTTCCTACCAATTGGTCTCCTCAATCCATGCTTGAGCGCGTTTGCAGTCTGTGAGGCAGCAAATGTGAGTTCTCTGTCTATTCTGGGTTACATGTACCTTTTACATACAGTCCTGCATTAATACTACAGGCTGCATACCTGCCTGGATTCTATTGATAAAAAGTCTCCTGTGTCTATGCTAGAACAGAAGTAGCCTCTTCGTAGACGGATCATGTTGGCCTTCAAATGGTACTTGTTTACCATTCTGATTAGAGCAAGAATGAAGAGGGTAAGGGGACTTAAAGGGAGTAAACATCCTTATTTTTAATGCTTTGAGGCAGCATATCCATATATGGGTTGTGATTGCGGCAGGGGGGGCGGGGCATATATTCTTGGTCACTTAATTCCTTTGGTTTGGTGAAGGGCGGGCCCAAAGATGTCCGTGCCCAGGGCCCCAAAAGTGCTTAAAATGGCCACGCCAGGGAATGAGAAAAGAGTTCATACCGATCATGAATGAAGGTCTGGTGTTTTCAGGAGTTTTCTAAAGGGTTTCATTATGCAATTTGTTCCCATATTTAGGGGGAGTATCTGTGAGAAGCATTCACGAGAAGACGTTACACGCAGTGCCCTTGGAGAGGTGTTTGGGCATGCTAAACACAAGGAGCAGGAGGAGTAGGGCACCCGAGCAACATAGTCACATGTCTGGTGTTTTTAGGCTCCTAGAAACAGGTACTTTGTGCAATTTCTCCCCATACTCGGGGGAATGCTCGCAAAGATGCGTTCAATTTAGGGCACTTCGAGAAGAGTTTACACGAGCACACGCAAAGCCCCATCTTTAGGCACTCTACACATGCATTATTTCCTGTAATTTCTCCCTACTGTATATTTATGATGAGTACTCACGGGAAGATATTGAATTTAGGGCACTTGAAGGGGTCTTTTGGATAGTAAATTACCCAGGAGCATGAAAGGGGTTTAGAGGAGGGCCATAAGCAAAGGGCTGGTATTTGTAGGCAGCCTACAAACGCATTTCTTCTGTAACTTCTCCCTGTGTGCACGTGGACTACTTGCAAGAAATATTTTAATTTAGGCGACTGGGAGAGGCCTTTGGGCATGTAAAACACAAGTGAATATGTGAAGGGGTTCAGGCGTGCCATACACAAAGGGGTGCTGCTTTTAGGCGGCACAGAAAGGTATTTTGTTTTGCCAGGACCTTTTGAGAGAAGGCGTTCAGTTTTAAAGCACCTGGAAGGGTCTTTGAGCATGTTAAATAGCAGAGAGCATTAGAAGCGGTAAATTAGGAACATAATCAAAGGACCTCATTACAAGTTTGGTGGAATCTCGGCAGTAATTATGCCAAGATACCGCCAAATGGATTTGCTGTTACCACCATTTTGGGGGTCATTCTGAGTTTGGAGGCAGCCTCCAAACCCGGGTCCGGGTCCGATCTGGCTGAATGGGGACTTATCGGGTCATTCCGACCTTGGAGGACCCGGTAAGTCCCCATCCAGTAATCCATTCCCCATTCCTATTTGAGCCCCCATAGAGCTCAATGGGAATGGGGAAGGCGCTAATTACAGGCCCGCAAATAGCAGGCCCGTTATTAGCGCCCTGGTCTATTAGCGGGACCTGCAAAGGACGTGTGGTCAGACGGGAAACCCTTACCGCCCAACTCGGAATGAGGCCCTTTGTCTGGCAGAATGACCACCAGATTACAAGTGGTTGTAAGCAGTGTTAGTCCCCTTTTATAGGAGTACATAGGACTTGATGGGGATTTCAGCGGAATTACCAACAGCGGTATTTCTGCCGGTGATAATGCTGCCAATCTGGCCATTTATGGCTGTAAAGCAGAAGAATTACTTTCAGCATTCTGTTAGAGGATTTTCCTCCATGTTACCTCCAAACCTGTAGTTTGGCGGTGTGGTAATGCAGCAGTAATACAGTGGTAACTCTCTTACTACTGCATTAGCACCATTTCTTGCCCCATCATCGAACTTGTAATGAGGTCCTGGTGTTTGTAGGCAACTTAGAAAAACAATTTATGACTGAAATTAGTCTCTGTGCTTGTGAGAAATGTCTGCAAGAATTTATAAAAAGACAAATACATTTATCACTTCAAAATGTCAACTTTTCAAACTGTAGGTGGCTCTGAACAGCTCTGAGTTTGTGTTAGTGTATCGTTGGGTACTATAGGATTTACGCTGACAGTCATCTACCACCACTCACAGCTGGGAGCATTCCCACTGGTTCAAAATGGAAGTGCTCTCTGAGCTATTTGATACCCACTTGGCTATCCATTCACAATTGCAGTCTGTCCAGTGTGACGAGGACCCTTCGCTCTACTGGAAGGAGATCATGGAGGTCTGCCTGAGAGAAGGGGCTGCGCTGTGCACGCCGTCAAATTAGAGTAGCAGCAAGCAGCAGCTATGGAGATGCCGTGGCTGGGATGGACAACACAGAGAGCACGGGCAGAAGAGATCGACTCCTGCAGCCAGCCGAAGCCCGAACGGAAGCTCTCTGAAGGTAGGGGCTTGACGGGTCTAGCTTGTGGGAATGGAAGACAGATCTGGGAAACCCGTAAAAAGTGTCCAAGTACCCTGGGGTTCAAGGCTGGGAGGAACACCTGTAAGAGAGACTTTAAAGGAACAGCTGCATATGAAGTCGGGGCCTGGAACCCTAAGTACAAGAAAGAGTATGAACAAATAATTACAGGGATCTGGGAACCCCAAATACAGTGAAGTGGTTACAACCGCTATATAAACAATAGCAGTGCCTTGCAGGAGAGTGAACAAGGTTTCCTATATTAACTAAAGAAGCCATAATATGAACAATAATAGTACCTGGCAGAATAGTGAACCAGGTCTACCTTACAAATAGCAAAGTAGATGGAAAACAACCAGGAGAAGGTAGTCATTCCCCCTAGGGTTACGAGAAGCTAGAAAAGAGCCAGAGGGAAGGGAGTAATTTCCCCTGGCATCGTGAAAAGCTGGAAACCAACCAGGGGAAGAGAGTCATTCCCCCTGGGGATGCGAGAAGCTGCAAAGCAGCCAGAGGTTAAGGGAGTCATTTCCTCTGGCATTCTAAAAAGGTCTTAGAAAGACCCAGGGAAGAGAGATATCCCCCCACCGTTTGTTGAACTGCCTAAACGGTCTGAGAATGCCCATGTAATGGAAAGATTCCCCCACCCTTTTTTGAACTGCTGCCTGAAATGTCTGAGAAAAACCAGGGGAAGAGAGATATTCCCCGAACGCTTGTCGAGTTGTCACAGTGAGTCCAAGAAGAGCCAGAGGGGAGGGAGCCATCCCCCTGGTATTGTCAATAGAATAAGTAATTTGAAGAGACTTTCTTTTCTGAGGCTGCCATTGATGGAGAAATTTTCCAAGAGAACTGTTGAGCCTTTTTGTTTTATGCAATCTGGAGAACACGCCTCATCACCAGGAGGTGAACATAATGCCCCGGTCCAGAAGAAGGGAGACACTCCTCTGGACTAAGAAGATCCATTTTTTTCCTTATTTAGTCAAGAGTGCAAGAGACTGAAATTGGTTTTGACACAGGACAGTGGACTATTTTGCTTTAGACGGACATCCTGACCGAGTCCTTAGTATTTAATTGAGGAAGGGAAACCCCTCACAATGATAGAGACAGGGATTTCCTCTTTTATTTTTGCCCAAATAAAAGTCTATAACCACCCCAATGCTACCTGTCTGTCGATCTTCTCCTTCCACACATACCAATAGTGTCATGACTGCAGACTGTTTACAAGCTATAGCACTTCCACAGGACATTCTGCCATAAACCAGTTTGCACATTCTGAAAAAATGAAAACCATGGACCAAGAGAAGAAGTGGCTAAATACGAACCATCGATGAAGTTTGTGTTTTTAGGTGCTTTGTTAAGGTTTGTTCTCAGGATTTAACTAACCTTTTTTATTTAGTATATAATATGTTTTGAAAAAAGCATATAGAAGTAAAAATAGCAGCTTAGCATATTTGTGGCACTCTTCGTGGCTGTGTGGTTTCTATTTTTAAATGCTAATACTACGTGCAATCGATTGATTTTGTGGTGGATTATGCAATAGAAGAGGTGATGTACAGTTAGGGATTTTGTTAGTACAGTTGTTTCGGTTGATAGATTGAAATGGGGAAAAGTAGCCAATTCAATTGGATTGTGACTACCTCAGACACCACTTTCATTTTGCATCAATGAGGTTCCCAGTTGTATATGGCAGGTGATTGATCCGATGAAAAGAAAAAGTGAGCATATGGGTTGTAGTTTCTGTGAGGTGATTTGCCCTTTGGAGCCGGTTCCACAGTTGTAAATATCATTTACTGGGGCAGATGAATTTTGGAAGTCTTCTCTGTCTGGTCCTGAGCTTCTTAAACCCACTGACCTTTTTATCATTCCTCATAGTTAGACAGGGAGTGAGGTAGACTGCAGGAGACCTTATGATGGATTTCAAGATCAAACACTTTTTCTTTTTACATTTTGCAACCACACTATTTTTTGTGCCAAAGACATAAAGAATCATGTGATTAGTTTGGACTGATCTTTGCCACTGGTGGTAGAGCTTTTATATTCTGTTGGCGAGATGAAACTGGTGTGGCATATAAAACAGAATGGGTTTTATTCATCCTATTCATTTGCCTGTAGCTGGCCACATTAAGGGACCCAAAGAAACGTGGCGGACAATAAACATGGTAATAAGATCTACCGAGGCAAGAGGTTATTAGAAGTAATAAAAGGTAACAGGTAAAAAGAGGAAATTTAAGATAAGAAGCATTTTCTTTGCCCTCTTAGTGCTATCAGGCTACTTCCGGTTTATTCGTAAACTTTAACCTTTCATTCTTTGCAACGTATCTCTGTGGCGTCATGGTCAAATTAAAAGCTGTTTCTGGTCCAGCTCTGTCAACATCAGTGTCTAGCCGCAAACGTAAACCCTCCCCCTCTGATGGTACTATTGAACACTTTATGGAAAAGGCAGCAGACGTGCTGACTGCTTGCATCAATGCAACACAGACTTCCATCATGAAGGCAAATGTATGTAATGTGGCAGGAGTGAAAGAAACACACAGTGAATTGCCAGAATTGCTAGCCAAACCAGATGCCCAAGAGGTGACCTTTCTTCTGCTCCGAAAATGGTGAAGCCCCAATCGAATTTGGTCTCTTTGTCTGCTATTGAGGGCCCACTACTGTTAGCCTAACAGACAAATTATGTTCTGACTTTTCATGACAAGGGCGGTGTTCCATCGCATAGAACAAGAAATGTGTTCCTTCTAGCTCCAGCCTCAGAGTGCACAAAGGACCTTCTATTGATAAGATGGTGGCTCAAGGTCCAGTTCCAGTACCAGTACCAGCAGGAGCTAGGTTCATACCTTGCAATCCAATAGCTATATACTAAAGTCTAAGGGAATACTTAGTGGAACCCGATGCGAATGGGCTACCTGTAGAAATACATTTGGAGAAGTCTCTGACCCTAATTCACTCAATGAACAAAACACTGGCCAATAGACTCGGACCAGTTCAGTCTAATCTCAATAAGCTTGCTGATTCAAATAATCAACACTACAAAATTGTGTGTAGACTGGCATCCCTCGGTGAGACACAGAAAGAGAAGACCCAATCTCTGCAGATATCAGCAGGGTCAACATCAATGCAACCGTTGCAACCCCTGGCTACAAAACATACAAACAACATACAGGTTGCTCAGTCCAGAAGACTGAAGCCTAGTCCTCAAACAAGCACCATATTTGGCAATATTGCCAAAGCTTTCCCTACAACTGATACTCTCTCCTCTGCTCTTCTTTTACCCCTATCTGCGAGCACATGCCCAGAAAGTTTCTGCCACTGCCTTCCGCGACGACTTTTATCCTAGATTTTCCACCTGAAAACAGTATCTTTGGTCCTAGTTTTATCGCATGTTCGGCCCCTTGTTGAACGGCTCTGTGCGGCATGCTGGATCACTAATCAACAAATCTATGCACTGGATCAATAGGCATTCAGAAGTTCACCATGAGAAGATGGGGGAGACATAAAAATGGAAATGAGGATAAGGTGGGTTGGCAAATCGGGCAAAGCAACATCTAGTGATTGTACAGTTTTATCACGCACCAACTCGGCTCTATCAAGGCACATTTTGCAGGACACCTTTTTTGACACCTGTTAAATTACAGTATGGAACCCCCAAGTACTTGTTATAGACCCTGCAATCTCTTCAGCACATTGAGTCGCCTTAGAGCTGGTGCTCAACTGTCACCCTGCAATTCCTCTTTCAGCTAGAGTAGAAATTAAACACATGCAGGGATGTACTTGTGCTGCACAGAAGAACGAGCAGAGACTACCGTTGCACATAGTTTTTGCTTAATAGCACAACATACTATTATAAGCTGTGCTACCAACAAAGCATTCAAGAGGTACAACTTTACAAAAGGTTTTCAATCGGAACACTATCACCTGACAGAGCAGTAACCATAGAACCCACACCATACAGCACTATTGAAGAACAGTAATGCATGACTGATGATTAACTCAAGTGCTTGACATATAACAAATATGTAACATAAGAAGAGAAATGTTATATTGCCTAACACACAGTGACAGAAGCTCCATTCTCCAAATAAGTGCAACAAAACCAAAGTGCACAAGGACACAAGAAAAACCTGTTTTTAATGTACTATTCATTTAGGTATAAATCCGAAGAACTAATTAAACCCTTGATAGCAATTACACGTCTTTTAGGGGAACTCTTGATAAGCTATGCCACTGATTGGGGAATGGGCTGTAAGGGAAACTTTGTGCAGGTATATTTAAAATAAGATGTCGCAGAATTTGGAATGATGCAGGGCACATCATATTCTCTGACGATAGCCAAATAATAACTCCCGATTTTTCACTGGGGCAATTTATATCTGGATGTGTGACATTGTGTACAACGCGTTTCACAGACTTACAGCAATTGATAGAGTTCTTGACCTGTGAAACTATAGTTTATATAAAAAGAGAAATATTGAAAAGAGTTTTATACCCCATAAAGACGAATAGGAAGGAGGTTCGTTTTTCCAATTTATTCCCATGAAAACAATGTCACTTTTACAAAAACATTGTGGAGAAAACATTGATTCTATCTTAAAGTGGAGTCCTAATGGCAATTCAAATGAAGTGTTGATTCCCTTGCTAGCTCAAATGCAGACTCTCGTGCTTGTACTTTCAATGAACCTAGATGTTGTGCTTTCCAAAAATAAAAGCTTTTCCTTCAAACTCAAGCCTTTAGACTAAATACCGAAACAAACCATATCTGGATATGTATGTACGTGTCCATACTAGAAACCATCCTTGCCTTACAACTAGGACAGAAGCAACCATAGAATAAGAAAGTTATATGTGAATCCATTTTATTCTGTGATGTCAACACTTGTTTATGGTGTCAGAGAAAATTAAGAAAATGCATGATATATCAGTTTTTTCTCTGATGCCAACACCTTTTCGATGGTGTTAGAATAAATTAAGTGGAATATATCAATTGTGAATATTTTTTTACATTTTTATTTGCAATGGGATGTGGAGAAGTGGTGATAATTTAAATGTTCATATAGGAGAAAATGTATATTTTGTTTAGAATATTTATTCGGAATTGGCTTTATACAAATGATGTTTGTGTGCATCATGAGTGTACACAGTAGTGAGATAATAGCAGGTAGATTGTGTTTCCTTCCTGTAGACAAGCAACCTTTGTTTGTATGGAATATTGCAGGTGACTTCCACAGCAATCACATTTAGAAAACCACCTTTAAATATTTTGATTTATTAGTTTGAATTAAAAAGAATATTCAAATTAATTACAGCATGTTTCTTGTCCCAGAATTTTGGGGTAGGATTCTCATGGTAGGGGTGTAAGATCAGGAGACGTGTCTCCATAAAACAAAACTTCAACATTGATACATATTATAGATAAATTTAGTATAGTGCGTTTTCCAACAAAGCTGACCTCTGGACCTTTTGCCTTGAGAAGTGAGCTCTGATAAGCACAGGTAGATATACACGATTAAAGCAGCATTGGCCATTTTAAAATGACAAGCATACACAAATTACAATACTAATGTTGTACTTTTCACTTAATAAGCACTAAATAATGTATGCCTTAGCACTCAATAATGTATGCCTTATCGACAAAGCTAACCCAATGTGCATAAAACATAACTGACGTTTCATTTTGTCACAGTATTAGAATACACTTTCTGGGTCACTGGTGTAACATGGCCTGACAGATAAACACTGCTTGCATTCGCCATTTGCTATGATTTTTTTTTGTTTTGTGACATTAATATTATGGTTGAGAAAATCCATTAACTATGGGCTTTATTTAGTGAAATACATTATATTTGGATAAAATGGACTTGACCTGATGATTTGCTCTCACACCCAGAACCCCTCTCTACAAGAGCAGTAAACCAGAGGGATAAACTGACAACATCAAGGGACCTTCTGTTCCTTACCCATTTCAGATAACGTACGGTGATCTCAGAATGGCGTAAAGATGACTGTGATGCAAATAAATGATGACAATTGGCATGACTGTGAGATGGCATTGCCAACTGCCTGGGATGTGCATGTGCATATGTCACCAGCCACACAACAAATGTGCAATGCAATGAGCAGTGTGGAAGAACACAGACACCTTACCTCTCACCTTAGTTGAATCATCGTTGATCTTCAAGACAAAAAGAAGTCATCTGAAACTCTGTTGGCGAAATAGTCTATTCCAAAGACCTCTATCATATATGTGAAGACAGAAAGCTCCAAGGAAAAGGAAGCTCTACTCCCTACTCTTTCCAAGGGCATATTTGGGGTGAAACTACTGTTTGGAAAATACCTAGTGCAACTGATGTACTGGTATCCAGGGCCCTGCCTCTGGAATTGATTCAACCCTTCCAAGCACCCTCTACAAACCTTCCTGGTTGGCAAAGGCATAGCAAAGGACTCACCTGCCTGTCTCAAGCTTCTTTGTGCCACCTGCCATTGCTGCTTGGAATACACTGCATGTTGGACTAAGTCGACCAGCTCACTAACCTATTGCTGAATCACTGACTCTGGAAGCCCATAAATATCTGGCTCAATGCTGTTGATCACCAAAGATAAGAGGGGTCATTACAAAGTAGGAGGTAGCAATGCCACTGTTAGCGGCATGGCTACCCCCTTACCATGTACCGGGTTCGGGTTCCTTGAATGAGGAATTACCAGGCCATTCCGACCTTGGAAGACCCGGTAATTCCTCATTCAAGGAACCCATCCCCATTCCCATTCAAGCCCCCATAGGGCTCAATGGGAATGGGGAGGGTGCTAACAATGGGCCCATTAATAACGGGCCTGTTGTTAGCACCCTGGTCTGCTGGCAGGACTTGCTAAGGGTGCCTGGTAGTACCAGGTGCGCTTAGAGGGTTCCTGCGAGCAGACTCATAATGAGGCAGTAAGGGGTTGACGGCTCAGGCACCTTTACTGGCACCGTTAACCCCTTACCGCCTCACTCGTAATGACCCCCAGGAACTTAAGGTATTCAAAGAGGCCCTGTGTTCCTGGTCTGCCTTAAAGTGCCCTATGGACTTTTAGGAATCAATGCATTACCTTTTTAAAGCCATCTTCATGAAGGTGGCTTTTTGCTGCTGAATTCTTTACCTGAGCACACCTACAAGGGTAGGCCAGTGATGTTACTATGGGCCTCATTACGACCCTGGCGGAAATCGAAAAACGATGGCGGAAATGCAATACCGCCATCGAATAGCGCTCGGTGCGATTATGACCCGTCACCGCAAAGTACGATGCCATTAGCGACACCGTAGTGAACGCCAACGCTAACTGCACCAAGTACGCGCGCGCGCGCCATGCCAAACCGTAATTACCACCATGGCGCAACGGTACGCGAATTCTGACCCTAGCGGACATGCACCTAACGCCATCAAGCACGGCGGAAAGTACCATTCCGCCATGGTGAGAAGTACGGCATCGCGAACCAACCGTAAACGGCCCCACTGAGTGCCTGTACACCGCTCCCTGGCCACATTGTACAACTCCCCGTAGGTGCAATGAAGTCACACAATGCAACCAGTGAAATGTACTAGTCATCCATGCCTGCCAACGAACAAATGAATCTCAAGAGGGGCCAATGGGAGCTGCAGGGCACAGATGGCACGAATACAGAAGCTATCCCAATGGACATGACCTCAGTCTCCCACCAAGAAACGCACGCAAACACAGGCACCTGTGACCAGCAATATTCCGAAAATCACATCATTCCACCAATCCACCTGGCTGACCGGCATCTGTTACACAAAAGCTAATCCCCCGCCCCTGAGCATGACATCATTAAAACAGTCATATTGGCAGCCCTTATCCCTGACCTCACTGGGCTTCGTAGGCAAACGCGCTCAGCACAGTACCACGCAACTATACTCCGAAGCTGGAACCCAATGCAGATCTCCTCACAATACATCGCTCCCCAAATAGGAATGTGCCACATCACTTGCAAAGAAGAACGCTACACGGTCCATATCAGAATAGAAATTTAATGCACAACAAATTCACCAAGCCCATACAGCCATTAGGCCATGAACTCCAAAACACATTTCACCATTGTGGGCTGCATCCGCAACAAATGACCAGCTACTTCTTGTGTGACGCCCTGTTCCTTCATGGTACACAGGGGCTACATTCTCGTACGAAAAGGCAACATGGAAGCGCCTAGAACCGCAGGGCCGTCCCAATAGGGAGGCACTAGTCCAGCTGAAAGGCCGAAATGTTGCTCCTAGCCACTAGTACTGCGTAAGGGCATGTGGCCCATTGGCGATCGTCCCATAAGATCGTAATGCTGCTCCACTGATTAACACGAAGCAGCAGGTGTCGGGAGTAAAATCCATCTGCAGGAGTGGCATACAGATGGCAGTGGCAAAAGGGGAGGAGATACCTCTCAACCAAATGAAATGAAAAAGAATAGTATGGCCATCAGAACTACATTTGAATTACTCACTTCAATGATCACACCAAATCCACAGCCATATGCATGCTAGCCCACTCCAAAGGATCATCACCACCCAAAAACCACTTGCGAATCATAACTATCTATATCGAGGTGAAAACACCATCACAAACGAGTGTACCTGTGCATGCGTCTGTTAAAACAGAATCCATCAGATGGGATTGGTAATGTGCATAGACACAAGTGTCTGAAGGCGCGTCGAGACAGGGAGGGCTCAACAAGGCCAGATAGACGATGGTCCCACTATGGCAGCCCTGCATCACATAGCGCAGGGGAGGCGGACAGATTCCAAGAAGCCCTGTACATGGCAAACTCTGTATCAAATCATCTGTCCATGCATCCATTCATCATTCCCTCATCCCGTAATGAAAACGCCTGTTTCCATACTCACATAACATGTGAAATTTCCATTGAGTCTGTGCGTTATGCAGCCTGCAAAATCCACTGTGCCCCAGCCCGTAATTCCAGTGTTGTGAAGTAACATGTATTTGGGAACGTCCGGCCTCATCGTCCACTTCGCCATTGCGCATCTCAAACTATTCATATCAATCATTGCATCCTCGCCATGGCCCCTGTCCCAAGGACATTGAACAATAGAACGTTATATTTGCAGTCAGACCTGTGGGCATCTCCTCGCCGCTAGCTGAAAACCGAAAGCGCCGCCCTTCGAATTCCTCATTTGCAACATCACGTCGAAAAGGCATCTGTGGCCGCTTGAAATCACAAATTAATCCATCTAGTGCGGCTGTGTGTGAAAATGGCAACTGCCTTCACTCACAAATGGGACGCCCCGCCCGTCGTTGAACCTCGGTACAGTGATGCATGAGGGTCCACCGTTACTCGAGTACTACGTTCCACTGACCCTTCACAAGTCTGTTCGCGACTGCAAAGATAGTATGTGAAACAATGGGACCATAGCCGAATGAACATATCAACCAATGTTACACTGCCATCGGGTACAAATACATGATTGTAATAGCAAGATGCCATTCGTCGAATTGCAGCGTTGTGTGCGGGACGTGCTCGCCCAAAGGGGAGAGCAGCTTGCACAGGTGGAATGAATCACCACAGGTGGAGGCCATACAGCCTGAAAACACATAAATTGCACACCCAGTCTCCTCCCACAACCACACCCACTCCGAAATGCTACCGGCAGGACTAGCTATGTTGGCCCTGGGGGACCTGATAGCACTGCAAGTACTCCAACTTCAAGAAGAAGACGAACACCAACTACAACCGGCCGCACGGAGGAGACGCAGGAGGAGGAGGAGGGCAAGGCAGGGCCAGCAAGGGCCGCCAGCACAGCCACTACCACCACGCAGGCAGCCCGCAATCCCACGCCTCCGAGCACATCCGTTCAACCTCACTGATGAGCAGATCCACACCCTCTACCGTTTGGACCGGGACACCATAACCGCCATTGTGGACATGACACAGGCTGACCTTGTCAGCATGATAGATAGCCCAACCGCCATCCCACCCCTACTGAAGGTGGTGTCTGTACTCCACTTCCTGGCCACAGGCACCTACCAGCACACAGTCGGACAGTTGCATGGCATTTCACAGCCACTGTTCTCATGGACACTATTGCAAGTGCTCGATGCCCTCCTGCAGCACGCAGACGACTACATCTCTCTACCACGCTCGGAGCAGGAAATTACCAACACAAAAGTGGGATTCCATGCACTTGCCGGCATACCGGGTTGCATTGGTGCCATCGACTGCACCCATGTGGAATTGGTCGTCCCACATGCCATGGAGGCCCAGTACCGCAACCGGAAACAATTTCATTCTCTGAATGTACAAATGGTGTGTGACTCCAACAGGATCATTACACATTGTTGTGCCCGATTCCCTGGATCAACCCATGATTCTATGGTCTTGAGGAACTCTACAATACCACGCTACATGGAGCGACACGCAGGGAACAGATCCTGGCTACTCGGTGAGTCTCATTTCATGCATGATGATGTGGGGTATGTGATGCGGCAATGACCTGGCAGGAAGGGGGGGGGAGGGTGCGTACGTAGCAATGGCATTCCACATAATTCGTTTATCGTCCACATACAGGTGATGCCGGATATCCACTGAAGAGATGGCTCCTCCCACCAGTCCGGAACCCACGGGACCAGCATGAGGAGGACTACAACCATGCCCACTCACGTACCCGTGTAGTCATAGAACAGGCATTCGGCCTACTGAAGACTCGTTTCCGGTGCCTCAGCAGGTCTGGCGGGGCACTCCTGTACCGCCATGTGAAGGTTGCGAAGATGGTGATGGCATGTGTCATGCTACACAACATGTGCGTACGTAGAAATGTGCCCATGCCCCCTGACGCAGAACTGCAAGCACCTGAAGATGGTCATGATGAGGGTGGGGATGTGGCAGCACCTCAAGGAGTCTGCGAGGCACAGGAGGGCCGTGACATTCGTCAGCATCTCATAGATGCATGCTTCTAGCACTCACGCCTGGTGGCTGATACATGGACACGGGACTCGTGGCACTGTGTGTGTCTGGTACATGCACAATATGGACTGTACGCCTATAATGGCCTCGTACACAAAGATCAATGTCCACACATCTCATTGGTTGATCGTGCATTGTTTATGGCATATGTGATATCATGTTAAACACCCTATCGACCCGCCACCCAAGTGAGCCCAACACCCCCCCTCCACCCTCCTACCTCCCCCCCGAACACCAGTGTCCAAAGATGCTCATTGTCAGTGGGCAGTCGCTATTGCAAGCCCCCTCTGCGGGTATCAGGGGCACCCCTGCCTGTGGAGCGCAGGTTCCTCCCAGATCTACGTTGGGGGCTGCCCTGGACGGAACTTGCAACGGATGATGTCTCTGCCTGCTCACGTCCATGCATGTCCCTAAGGGTTTGTGAGAGCTCAGTGAGCACACGGCGCACTGCGGCAAGTTCGGCACATACGTCTTTGGACGTCGCATGCAGTTCCCCCCTCAGGCTCTCGGTGCTTCTCTCCATTTGTACTCTCAGGCTCTCGGTGCTACTCTCCATTTGGACTCTCAGGCACTCGGTGCTACTCTCCATTTGTGCCCTTAGTGTCTCTGTACTTCTCTCCATTTCTGCCCTAAGTGTCTCAGTTGATGTTTCTATGTCTGCCTTAGTGCCCCCACATTCATCGGCATGGTCCTTGAGGAGCGTGGCCAGTTGCTGCTGTTGCACGATTAACTGGTCGAGGGACTGTTGCCTCTGCTGGGCCATGGCCATTTGCGGTGGTGTCACAGAGTGGCTGTTCGCCTCATGTTGCCCTGCCACAGGGCTTGTGGGGGATGGCCAGTCGTCGTCTTGTGGGTGCCCCTGCGTGGTATCCTCATGGTATACGGGATGGAACAGACAGGGGGATTGGGACAGGTCATGGATGGATCTGACTTCGACATCCCCGTTTTCTGTGTCGGAGCATGCTGCCATTAATGTAGTGTCACCTATGGTGCTGCTGCCACTAGAAGCAATGCCTACTGTGGCATCCATTGGGGGGACCTGTGGTGGTGGTGGTGTGGGCATGCTGGCTGCTGGGGTGCCTGTTGGAGTTCCCTCCTCTGTGCTGCCACTTGATTTGTGCTGCTGCCGTGTCTTGATGCGTGCAGCTGAGGTGGAGGGTCTTTGGCCGTTGGTCTTGGCCCTCTTTGCAGGTGTGCTGGTAGGGGTGTCCTGGAGCATGTCGTTTGGATCGGAACCTGTGGTGGAGTAAAGGAGGGCGTGCGTTATTAATGGGTCTGTGGGAATTGGAATGGCAATGTATCACATGCATTGGGGTGGTACCTGAGGGTGATTTGGGTCGGGGCCTTGGAGGTGGTTTCATTTGTGTGTGGAGTGAGGGTGCAGTTGTTTGGCAGCCTGCAGTTAGGGTGTGCCTGCTGCACGTGTAGAGGGTGTTTTTAGGATTTTTAATTATTTATGTATTTGATGTGAGTTTTGAAGTGTGCTATCAGGCCTATGTATGTGGACGTTCTCCTGGACATGTGTTACTGTTGCACTATGTGGGCACGTGGTACTTCACATGATTGGACATTGTGGTTTTGGCATTGTTTTATTTGGGCCACCTACCTGATTCTTCGGATGTCTGCACTCCTTTCTCCATCCCTCCGACTCCCTCTATGCTCTCCATTCCTATGGTGGAGGCACAGATTTCTTCCCAGGGGGTCAACTTGATGGGTGATTCCGATCCTTCCCCGGTGGCTGTGGCAATGTTGCGGTTGGCAGAAAGTATGCTACGGACGCGTATCCGCAGGTCGTCCCATCGCTTTCTGCATTGCTGTGGGTTGCGGGGTGCGGTCCCCACCGCACTTACCCGCTGTGCCACCAGGGCCCATATGGCCTTCTTGTTCGCAAGTGCCGTCCTGGTCATTTGCGTGGAGAGGACGGCGGCTGCATTCTCCTGGAGGGTCTCTGTGAGTACGGTGAGTTCCTCACGGGAGAAGTGGACCTGCCGCTTGTGGTCGCACGCTTTCTTCGCTACTTTTCCCATTTTTCTTGGTTTCACTAGGGTGGATGACGGGTTGGGATGTGTCTCAGGGTAGTATTTTTAATGGTTGTGTGGATTTTGTGGTTTTATAGGTGTACGGCGTGATGTTTACCGTTCCGGGACCATGCTTTTACTTCCGTTTCCGTATATTTACGGTCACCGTACTTTCCGGTTGGCGCTCACTGCGGTGTCCGCTAAGATGGGTGGCGGTATTGCACCTAGGGCGCCGTACGGCGGCGGTGTGGGCCGTTTTGGGGTCATTTCCGCCATCGCGGACTTTGCACTTCCGCCATGGCGTGGTGCTCGTGCCCGATGGGTCGGAATGAGCCGCACTTTGCTCCATCGTGCAATGGCGGAAACGCTATTTACGCTGTGGCGGTCCGGTCAGTCACTTTCCGCCAGGGTCGTAATGAGGGCCTATGTGTTGTATGTATTTTTGTAAGTTTAATTAAAGATCCAAGTTTTAAAGAACCTTGGTTGGACATTCTTTCATTTTGGTACCACCATGCTATTGTTGTTTGGTTTGCATTTGTGACAGGTCACACACCTCCTGAGGAGTAGAGCCTGCCCTCGGCCTGTCCTACTAAAAAGAGGTGAAGGAGCTATGCCTGTTTGCTTGTTATGCCTGTTTCACTTTTATGATTGTGAGCATTGCTGATTTAGAAGTAGTGTGGAGCGGAGTATGTGCTTTAGCCACAACTCCTCCCTGTACATCTGTAGTGCAGTAGTCATTTAATCACAATAATAATAGGCACCATTTCACGTTATGAACCTGTGACAAAAGACTTGTGGGCCACCGATGTCCAGACACTCTTCATCCCCTCTGTAATCCCTTCCATATGCTGCAGGACACCATAAACGCAGGATGAAGCCAGTACAGCATTTGAAGTTGGTCCTTCACAAAAAGTTCTGGAAGGAAGTGAAGGCAGACATTATCGGTCATATCCACCTCATCTGACGTTGAAAGCAGGTCGCAAGACAGGACGCAGCCACTATCATCCCCCGCAAACACACCATTGTTCCCACCATTTCTGCCAGGGGGTGAACATATTATGTAATGTTACGTTATTGCATTTCTAAAGCGCACATTCGCCAAAGGCTTCTTGGCGCTAGTGGTCCAACTAATGAGGGCAATACATACAAAGCACTAAAAAAGGGGTGGGGGTTTAAAGCACCTCTAAACCAGCGATGGCTTTTTGTGACTCTAACATCACGTGGCAGCACATTCCACAGCTTGGTGGCTGCTACATAGAATGCATGGCCGCCAGTTCTAGCTAGCTTATAGCGTGGAATGACAAGAAGGTTGTCATCCTACAAGCGAAGTGCCCAATTAGGTACATAGATCTGAAATTTGACTTGAAGATATTCTGCTCCCTGACCATATACGGCCCGATGGACAACGAAGAAAGATTTAAATTCAATGTGTTTCCTCACCGGAAGCCAGTGAATATTCTGCAGAATAGGAGTGATATGCGTACCACAAGGGGACGCAGCGCCTACTCGAACAGCCAGATTTTGGAGTCGCTATAGGCGTTGAGTTAGAGACATTGAAGATGGAGTATCTCAGCCACGTGAGACAAGCTCACCAGGCTATGTAAAAATCCCATGTGCAATAGTTGATGAAGGACACATGGGTCTACCAAGTAGGGAGTCAGTGCAGCATGGCAACCTTCCATCCACCACACAGGCGGCAGAACATGAATTGTCACAAATGCTGAAAGTCATTCAGCCCATTAACATGCCCCCATCTGCAACACATACATGAGGCCATTGTGCAGAAGGGCATAAGTGTGGGGAGAAGCATCATGAGGCAATGATGCTACTGACAGCCCTTTCCCAGGACAAGTGCACCAGACAATAAGACACAATAGGGGGGTACTATGGAGACACACCCCTATGTGCCAAAACACATACTGTGAGAAGGCAGTTGTGTGGGCTGGAAATCATTGAGGTTAGGGGCTCGGTCAAGTTAAAAAAAAGAAAATAATCATCTGAACTTGAAAACAGAGAGCTCTTTGGTTGTCGCTGGTCTGTTCGACTTCCTTTGTGTCTTTAAAACTCTTTAGATCAGAAATCTTAAAACATGTAATAAAATATTGGCATAAAAATAAGTTCAAATGAAAAATATAACGATTTCTGTACACAGTCTGAGATTCTTGACTTCCTTACGTCTGTGAACATCCTTCATAATGCAAACCCTAAAATGGCTGTGCCATAAAATTAAAACCTAAAACCTTCATTCATTTTAAGACCAAGCAATAAGACCAAACAGAGCAGATCGACCATTAAAAAAAAAACGTTCAACAAACATGTGGATCAAGTCATTCCCCTCATTCAAGAACTAGAAACGTTTATTAAAACCCATCCACCCGCATATAGCCTTATAAATATCCGATAAATAAATAAATAGCTGCAGACTATTCCCGATCATCTCATATCCATCTCTAGAACCTTTGTCTTCTTTTTTCATCACTAGTTGTGCAAAAATAGCAACATTATTCCTGACATGTCTGCCGCTCATTTTCAGAACTATGTAACTCATTAAATCTTCATTCTGAGCTTCTTTCCTCCATCACCAAAAGGCAAGGGAGACATTCTGGTGGACCCATCTTCCACGCCTTCTTAATCCATTCGGCATCAAACCGTTCTATATCTGTTTACTAAATAAGTTATGATTTAGGTTTCGGCAATTCTGCCCACAGCTTCTGGCTGCAAATCCATTTTTCTTATAATTAGTGTATTTCGGGCTTTCCATTAAGCTGATTTAATAAAGGTCGCTATGCATCATATCACTAACCAGTCATCAATTGGCCAGTTGTTTGGGTGGATACCCTATAACACCAGTTCTTCTGTAAGCCATTGTTTACATACATGTTTCTTCAAAAGCTCTGTTGCCATTCCAAACGTCTTTGGTGAACCAACACCTCCAAAGCATAGCGGCTGCAGATTCTTCTTCCTAGCAATCTACCCATGGGCCTCTGCAATGTGCTGCTGATGATCCCATGTACACGGCTCTTCGAAATGGAGGCATGTCATACCTAGTCTGGCAACATAGTTCCCTGTGTACATGAAAGGGTGCAATCCATTGTCCAAATGCAATTTTCATCCTCCGGTGTATGGAATCCCAGTGTGGACATTTCGGTCTGGACATAAATATAGGAAAGAACTACCTCAGAACAGGCATGGAGATGTATGAATTCGAAATGGAGGGGAATGGCGAGCAGGATATCTGGCTGCAAAGCTAGTACCAGCAGGATCAAGAAGATGGAGACCGAGATTGCCTCTTTCAAAGAAAAAGTCAAGAGGATTGAAAAGAGAACGAGGTGTAACAACAGGCAAATGTATGGTGCCCCAAAAAGTAAAGAGGGAGAAGATGTTATGAAATTCCTGCAGAAGTTGCATACGCAGCTGCTGGGCCTATCAACAAGGTGTCAACTTGACATACATCAGACATGCCAGATTGGCCAGCAGAAGGCGAATCAGATCAATCTGAAATGAAGAGGTCCCCTTTTCCATCTCCTATGGTACACGTAGATTCAAGTGATACTCAGGGTTCCCAGAATGGTCAAGCTCCTCACCTGGTGTGGTTCCCAGATCTATATTAACCAGGACTTTGCTGGGGACACAGTAGAAATGCAGAAGAGGTTCCTGATCATGCGCCCCGTTCTTCACTTTTCAGGACACGAAGGAGGACCTGTTGAGTCCAGCGTGCATGATAACTACTGACAAAGAGAGAGTGGAGACATTTGTGGATCCAGACGCCTTAAATGTTATCAAAAGATTGACAGCACACAGAATATACATGTCTCCAACTCTGCACGTGAACACTACATCTGCATCACCTGCATCTGTGTGACATCAGTACCCAGTGGGGGGTTGTTAGTTGTTTATAGTAGTTTGCTACCCATGACCACCTGCAATTGCAATGATCTTGTATTGCAATGTTCATGAATTACATGCTTTTTAGTTTGCAGGTGATGAAGGACCCTAAGGTTTTCTGAGGAGAAACCTTTTGAGGAGGTGGTATGGCAGCCTGTGTTGGGTGCTGGTTTGTCCCTTCGTCTACTTATAGAGGCCATTTGCTTCCATTTCCATTTTATTACCCTCATTTGTTTTGCTTGTCCAGAATGATGCGTGGTTTTGAGACAGAACTGGGAATTACGTCCCAACTACATGATTATACTAGGTTTGGCATTAGGGTTATGTTGGTGGGTGGGATTGATGGTTGATACAGAGGATAATGGTTACTCCAGGTGGAAGCATTAGCCGTCTTGGCTGGTCCTCATAACTTTCCTTAACATGTTTACCTGGACAGTCCAGGACCTGTCTATCTCAATAAAGTGCACCAAGATCTTATCCATGATAAAAAGGGCAGATAGTGATGTTACTGTGATACAACAAAAACACTTAAGCTATTAAGAATATCTTTAACTGCAGAGGGACTGGGTTACCACATCTGTACACACTCCAGCAATTGATCCCAAGGGTGGTGTCTCTTTGCTTATGCATTTGTCCCTTGTTGTAACAATCGGGGTAGGTGGGTCCTGGCACAGGTGCAGAATCATGCTCAAAATATGGTACTTGTCAAGGTGTATTCTCCGATGGCAGATGAATCAGATTTCATGATCGTTTTGCAGAAAATTATGCTTACACCCGCAGGCATTCCTCTAATCGTTGCTAGGGACACAAACATCCTTTTAGACCATCACCTGGATAGGACATTTGGTGCTAGGGTTGTGAAGTCTAAAATATTGAATTACTTATGTATGACAATGTCCTCACTACACCTGGTTGACGCATGGTGGACCCTTCACCTCAGTGAATAATGGCACTGTTCCCAACCGCATGGCACTAATTCAAGTATTGAGTACGTTCTCGTAAGTATGACCCTTACGACACTAGGGAGTTTTGAACCTAGATGGAAACCTGAAGAAACGTAATGCATGGAACCTTGACACCAGGAAGTTAGCGGAAATACAGTGTCAGGTGTCTTGACCCACGTTTGAATTATTATGCTACAACATTTGGTGCTGTGGGCTTAGAAAATCCAAGATGGCCGAAAAGCCCACATTTGCGCCAGAATCCAGGAAAACCGCGCAGTTTTGCGCACACCGAAACGGTCGCCTGACCTGCCACCCACCAGTGCGAGCGTGAGGGGCCAGAAGCGCCATGAGTGAAACGTGGTGCCAAAGGAAAAACAGCAGTGCCTGTTAGCTCAAAAAGCGCTTTGAAATCACATTTGTTTCTCTGAAATGCAAGCTCAAAATGCCTATTTCAAACATTGCAAGATATTCAAAAATCTTACTGAACACCAGCAGACGTCTGGTCGAATGAAGTCTTGTGTGCATACCAAATCTGGAAAGATGAGGAGCCTAAAATAATGTTCATAACAAAACTGGCTGAGCTGTGGATGTCAGCAGCCTAAGTGAAATTGGATTTAAAACCACTAAAATCGAAATGTTTAAAATAAATGAGTGACCTACTTTTGAGTGTCACATAGGTTGCAACTGTTTAAATGTCATAGTTTTGAACTTAGAATCAACATTCTAGCTGCATGTGTAAAAATTGTAAGTTTGATTTGAATGAAGAAAACTGGAACAAAAGTGACATTTAGGTCAAGCCTGGCTTGAAGAGATTGAATTCTGCTCGGCAACTACCCCCGACAGGAGTTGAAACTTGCCCAGCAACTGCATTCCCAGGCCTGGCCTGTCTTCTCCTGCCCCCACCAAAAGGAGATTACACCTCTCTTATTGAATTAGGGGAGGGGTACCTGGGGCTGCAGGAAAACAGAACAATGAACTTTCCTTGGCTCAGGCAAATGCTAAATCAGGGGTCGTAAATGGCTTCCTCTTGGAAGGAAATGGGAGGGGCACTGCCTCTGGGAGCCACCTGAGCTGGAGGTGGGGACAGACAGAAATTGCCCCATGTGCTTTGGAACCTAAACCACACCCATCTGGGCCAGAGCATAATTTTAAAAAGATGGATAATTCATAGTACGGAAGTGTCAAAATTATGTAAATAATATCATTATTCCTGTGATTTTTCTGTGCACATTTTAAGAGGTATTAGGACTCTGTGGTATGTTCTGGGGAGTAGTAGCGGAAAATAGGGTGTTACTCCAAGTGTCTGTATGTTAAAAATCTGACACTTCATCATCTGATGCCCATATTCCTTGCGCACATTTGTGTAAATTCTGGAAAAGTTTAGAGGTTGTGTTCTGGATGAAAAGGGCAAAATTCTGTCAGACGTGGACACAGCATCTTACAAAGACAGGGATCGATGGTTTGGTGCTACAGAAAATATGTTAACTGGACATATAATATTAGAAAAATTGTACATAGATAAATACGCATTTGGATCAAAAATAGATTTGTGTGCAAAGTGACAAGAGGAGTGTTCTTTCTGTATGCCAAAAAAATGACACCGGATGACTCACAACTCTGTTCTCCAGTGAGAGCACAGAAAATCTGCTAACCTATCAGGATCTTCAGAGGGTTAGGCATAGAAAGTCAGCCTTCCCACCCACTTTCAAAAAACATAAAAAGGACCACTGAAACCCAGGTAGGGACATTCACTTCTCACTTCAAACTGATTTCTAGCGAAGTGCTTTGCAGAGAGACTCCAGACTTCAAATCCAGACAGATCCAGAGACCAGAACTTCGAATCCAGACTTCAGAACTTGTAGCAGAGAGTCCTAGTCCACAAGCTGAATCCTTCAGAGGCCTCAGAATCCAGCAACCTAACCAAACTATTCAACAGCCGGGCGAGCTGTTTCATTCTGGCTGAGAACCCTGTGCCAGAACCCAGAAAGCAGAGCTGTATCCAGACCGCCATGCAGTGCCGATAGAAGACCAGATCCAGACCAGACCGCTGTGCAGTGCCAGAACTTTTGCCAAAGCCAGAGACCCAGACCAGATCACTTTGAGAAGAACCGGTACCATAGACCATCCGTGGCGAGTGAAGCCCAAACATGACCAGATCTTGACGGCCTATTTCAAATTTATAGTGTGAGTACCCACATAACTGTGCATAGTCAAATCTTAGTTTAAAATAATCTAATTCAAACCATTTCCACCCATTTAAAACTGCATCATAGAAATCGTGTCCATTCTGTGATTTCAAACCTGTGAAAGTGTCATTTGTCATTCTGAGCTTTACTTTATTTTTGAGAATCTACCTCCACTATATTGTCTGTATCTTTTGAACCGCTAGGAACGAGATTTAACTTTCATTTTAAAGCTAAGATCCTCAGCTTTCCAACAAGCCCTAACCCGACTTTCTACTCCTTATAGTTTTTCCGTAATCGCGCTCGACGCACTCTGAAAAAGTGCAGCGAATTGCAATTTGAATCAAATTTCTCCACCTGTCAAAATCGCTGTCTTTTGCTTGCAACTGCTGAAATCCGTTTTCAACCTGATAATCCCTCATGAATCACTGATAGTGTTGACCTGAACCTACCTTAAGTAGCTATCACCTACCCTGAATCTCCTATAGGGAATTAAAATCATTTTTAGCATATTTTCACTTCATTGTAAATCACATTAAAAGTATTTTGGCATGTTTTAAAAGCATACCGGTTACCTCAAGATTGCTAGGGGGGAACTGAATTGGTATTGCATTTGATTGTATTCCTGAAAATTGTGTGCTCGCCTTCCATCTCCTTATATTGCATAGGTGGGGAGTGAATTGTCAAAAGAAAAAGTGATCATTGTATCTCTTGTGGAAACCATCTCAGTTATTTCTGTGCTGCATTCACTTCCATCATTGCATTTCCTTGAACCCATAAAAGCATTCTCAGCTACCTTATCCTCTCTATACCAACTCCTAAGTAATTAAAAAAGTGTGCTAGTGTAATATTATCCATTGTTGGTTGATCACTGTCATATTCATAAGAGTGCTATCAAATATTAATTTATTTATAAAAGTGTGATATATATATTGTTTAATTTGTAAAATAAATCTTTTAATTTGCAAAACAAACCTACTTCTTGGCTCAGTGAGGTCAGGGGGATTCAAAGAGAGGGGCGTTATACAAGGGATTATCATCCAGATCTATGAACTTGTCATAATAATATATAAATAAGGGCTTCCCTTGGGCATCCCAGACTATGCATTGACGTAGTTGGAGTGCTGAATTGAAGTAGCTTAACAACAGGTTAGGGAGGCTATTGTGGTGTGCCATGCAGACCTTTTAGACACAATAATCCTAAAGCTGCAACCCTGCAAATGAACTGTGATGTGTACAAAAGCATCCCTAAGGGGTTGTTGATTTCTGTTAAGGCGTATTCCAACAGGGAAGAGATGACGGAGATCTATAGACATGAAGCAATTGTCAAATCTCAGGATAATCATATGCAGCCATGGGACAGGAGTTCTGGCCACCATTGAAGAGCTATGCAGCCATAGGGTTTAATGAAACCCTCTACACTACTTCTTATGAATAAGAATTACAATCCACATATGGGGGTAATGTATGGATAAAAATGCTTGGAGGCTATCTAAAAGCCAGGCCTGGACTGTACTGTACAGGATGACAGTGGTGACTAACGATGAAGGCAGAGTGCTTACCCTCTTTGCAGCCTTTTATAGTCCCCTTCACAATTCCGAGGTGGCCGTGTTGGCTGCTCGTGTGAGTCATTTCCTTTGGTGGATACAACCGCACAGGATTTCCTGGGGGAGTGGGGGGCATGGAGCAGTTTCAGGGTCAAATAAGATCTAACAAAATTGCAAAGGCAATCAAAACCTTAGCTAAAGGTAAGGCACTGCGATCCAATGGGGTTCCCGCCGATTTCTACAAGTTATTCTCTGCTATGTCAGTCTCACATTTGCTGTGATTATTCCAATATAGAGTAAATAACAAGCTTTCTGTTGGCACCTTTTATGAGGCTCAAGTAACCGTTTTTATTAAACCCGGCAAAGACGTCACCTTGGTCGAAAACTACTGGCCAATATCTCTCATTAACAATAGGAGTACGAGTTTGGCTAGAATTCTAGCTGCTAGAATCAGCATTGTTCTCCCTCAATGTGTGACCACAGATCAGGTTGTGTTCGTAGTTGGACAATAGCAGGCTGCTGTACATAGTTATCCACTGGGCTAAGCAACCAATAATGGTGGTGTATATAGACACCAAAAAGGCATTCCATAGGGTTGAGTGGGAATATATTTGTGGGTTGCTGAAATGAATGGATTTTACCATCATATTTGGATTTGATACAATCACTTTATAATGAGCTAAGAAGGGGGGCTTTGCTCTCACACTGCGCACACAAACAAGGTTTCAATGACAGTTGCTTTAGTTGTAAGTTTAATCAACACAGTTGCAGCCTGACACGTGTTTCAAGCATTAAGCTCTTCCACTGATATAATGTAATGTAAAGTATAATTGATAAATATCAATAAATAAATAAACAAATAATTGCACCAAATGACAAAATAACGTAAAAGCCCAAACCCAAAGAAACAGGGCAGTTGTGGTGGTACAGGCAAACCAAAAATAGATAAACATTGGACAGATATGTGCAAATTATTCAAATGAACTGATTCAGAAGTAATTCAAAAGGATATAATGTAGCGCACACCAATTTTTGAAAAAAGATGAAAAAAATAACGGAAGGGGAGAAACAGAAAAATTGTTATTTAGCACAACCTATATAGTGGTACCAATGGTGATCATCTACTCAATATATGTGTTAAAGTATTGCCATAAGAATTGAACCTTGGTCTTGGCTACTTTTTAGCTGAATACTAGAATTTGGAATTAACAACATCACTAATTAATTGTCGTAATTGCCAGTTTTGGTAAATTGAAATAAACCGAGGCGAGTTCAAAAGCTCGATTAACAATGACAAAAATAAGAACAATAAAATAAGCGGGCATGCTTAAAGAGAATTGCCCACTTACCTGTGAGTTAGTATAGCTAGGGTAAAGGATTGGAATTTAACGTGACCTTCACTGCAAATAAAAGTGAAAAAGCAGAGTTGGCCGATTGTATGACTAACTCATGACAAGGAACAAGCACATTTGCATTGTAATGTAGGAATTAAAATAAGCACGTACCAATTACTTTGCAGTTGCAGATGCGGCTTAGTTTGTAAATTATTGCATTGTGCTGGTGAACAAGTTGACGAAAAATATCCAGATCGAACATGGAGATAAGAGGGAAAAACGAAGAGGACCAATTAGCATACTCAAACCGGCGGTCATCTAGATGCACAGCTGGTTTAGCACAGACCCTTCAATTATGTAAGGGGTCAGCACAAAGTATGTTACTCACCAGCGTGTTCGCTGCAGAGTGACGAACAGGAGCCGGGCGTGCATCGCTCTTGCCGTGTATTACTACAAATGAAAAGCGTGGCAGCATAAAACGAGGGCGGCAAGGAGTGTAAACCGAGCCGCCATGTTGCGCATATAAGTGGCCAAGGGATTCAATGCAAGGAGGGGAAACAATGTTAAATGCTAAATCTAATGCTCGTAGCGCGGGGAGGGGGAAGCAATTGAATTAAAGTGAGGAAAAAGGTTGAAACACCGTAATTGTACATACATGTTATACAATTGAAATGATATATGTTAGAAGTTACGAAGTCCTCATTAAAAAGTCAAATCTACATATTCACAGCCCAATTAAGGGGGAAGTAGATGACTAAATGCGTGCATCCTCAATTTGAAAATCAATATTTTGAGACTCGAATAAAGGAGCACAAATAACGTGAAGCGTGAAGCGTGGAGAATTGATATACACACAAGGACATGTGCATGCCAGTGGGTCATACTTTGGGATCCTCTTACTCCATTCAATTTTGAAAAGACATGTGGTGAAGGAAACACATGTATTTAAAAACACATGGACTGGCTGGATGGCCACCACTGGATAAGGTTGGTCAATTATGATACTTTGCAAGTAGAAATACATCAGTATAGCAACAATAATATAGACCCTGGTCAATATATGTTAATACACGATCATAATTACACATAAGTCACAAGAAAACAGATAGTTCATGGTCTGCGTTGAGGCCATTTTCAACAGTTCGGTATTGGCAAATGAGGCGGGCTTCTAATTGCCTAAATTTGAGAACCAAATTACCTCCACGTTGAGGTAAGGAAACTTTTATCATCCCTGCAAATTTAATGAGTGATTTGTTGCCCATTTGATGGACTTGTTGCCAGTGTGTGGCTAAGGGGTATTTAGAATCAGGTTGAGCAATGGATGATAAGTGTTCCCTTATCCTAATTTTTAGCGGACGAATATTACTCCCAATGTAGTATAGGCCACAAATGCATTTGATACAATAGATACAAAATTTAGAGTTACAGTTAATAAAGAAATTGATCTTATGCGTACCCAGTTGTCCAAAATCAATGACAGATGTTTCATATGCATAGGCACACATCGAGTAACCCCTGCATTTTCGAAAGCCTTGGTGTTGAAGCTGGTGCAGCCAAGTTTGTTTGTGTAGCAGGATTGACATGAAGGAGGGTGAGAGTATGCTCTTGAGATTGCCTGCCTTGGTATAAATAAAACTGGGTGTTGTATCCACCCATGAAGTAATGTCTCGGTCTAGTTGAAGAATATGCCAATGCCTTTTGATTATATTGTAAAAAACAGAACTATCTGCATTGAATCTGATAATGAATTTGAGTTTCTGGCTGTGTGCAGTGTCAATGCGAACTTTAGGTGTGAGTAGGTTCCTTCTCTTCAAAACTCTAACGTCCTGTTCAGCCTTGTCCACTAATTTTTGATCATAGCCTCTTGCCAAAAATCTTTGTCGTATCACAGAACATTCCAAGTTGAAGTCATCTTGTTTCGAGCAGTTGCGTCTCGCACGGACAAATTCCCTTTTTGGTATGTTTAAAGTCAGAGATTTCCTATGACAACTTGTCGCATGTAAGACTGCATTTACAGATGTTGACTTGTGAAACGTTTTAGTAACAAACTGGTTTTCAGAGATACTAATTGTTAGATCTAAGAAACTGATACTTGTGAAACTAAAGGTATGTGTAAATTGGATGCACCAATTGTTCATATTTAGATAAGATACAAAATCATTCAGACATTCAATGGACCCCTGCCAAACCAGAATCTCATCATCTATATATCTTTTCCACATATAGATATGTGGTTGAAATAACTGATTCGAAAAGTCAATCTGTTGCTCATAGTTATGCATGAAAATATTTGCAGGGGCATAACTTGCCTACATTGCAATACCAATAAGCTGTCTGTAGTAATTATTGTTAAAGAGAAAAACATTATTCGAAAGAGCACATGATAACAAGTCTTTGATCATTTCAATGTTGTCAAAGAATGAGGCAGAGAGTTCTCAAAAGATGTAATCAATACTGGTTATTGCCCGCTGATGATTGATAGACGTATAAAGGGCTTTCACATCAAGTGTAACTAAGACCAAGTTTGGTAGTACTGGGAGTTGGTCAAGTATCTGGAGAAAATGCATGGTGTCACGAATAAATGTTAGTATAGTATTTACCAACGGTGCAAGGCATTTGTTAATGTACAGTGAAATGGGCTCAAGGATGCCACCGTCTCCACTCAGAATGGGTCTTCCCTCTGGTATTTTATCGAATGATTTATGTATCTTTGGCAGAAAATAGGCAGTGGGAATTACTGGGCCATCAATTGTTATCAAACCACACGTATACGATTTTGACACCACTGATTTAATTGTTTCACGTAGTTGTGAAATGGGGTTACCTGGCAGAGTTTCATAACATCCAGGGGAATTCAAATGTGCAAGTCCCATTGCAATGTAGTCTACTTTGTCCATGATAACTACATTCCCCACTTTGTCTGCCTCCATTATAATTATGTTGTCAATAGATGCCAAATTACGAAGGGCTTTTTGTTCTTTACTGGATAAGTTATGTCTCGTAGTTTTATGCTTGGAAAAGTCTTGTAATTTATGGATATCATTAATCACTGCTTGATGGAATGTGTCGATCAGATTGTCCTCAGGAAACATAGGGATACATTTTGATTTAGTTGACAGTTTTTTTATTTACAAGCTCTGTTGCTGAATGTTTAAGTCATGCAATAAGTCCATCACATTTGCCCTGGGATATAGTTCACATTCATCAAGATGACATTAATACATGTGTACTCAACATTGTTTGCAATGTGATGTCTAAAGTTAGGGGTGCATGGAGCTTACTTTTAAAGTACTTAACTTGAGTCGAAAAACATTTTTTAAATTTTAATTTGCGTATAAATTTAAATAGATCGATCTGAATTTGGACATATTCATTAAGTCCAGTAGATGCAAAGGAAAGTCCTCTGTTAAGGACAGCGTGTTCGTCAGAAGAGAGTGGGTAACTACTCAAATTGTGAATTAAATCCATCTTGTCTGATTCCTCAGAGTTTGTTGATATGTTGCACGTGTAACTCTGCATTGAACGGGTGGGGCGTTTACGCCTGGTTGACTGGCCACCACTTGTGCCCCGAGGCTTGGGTCTGGGATTGCAGTATTTGTGACTAGAGGTGTTTGAAATCTGACCTTTTCATAGCTGCTAGGGCCGCTTGACGGTTGCCTTTTTTGTACCTGCGTATCTGGTCCAAAAAAAGCGTTGGTTGTGTAGTAGCTGTATGTACACCTTCTGTGATCTCAGTATCATCAGATGGACTAATCTCAGAGCTGCATGTTGCCTCTTCGAGGTCTACATCTGTGTTTGGTCTATGCCCATCGCTTTCAACTTCAGAACTTGCAGGTGATGATGCAATACTGCTAGTGCATGAGCGAGACACTTGGTCATACTTCGGTTGATAGGTATACACACGATTGTCGCAGTAGTCTCTACCATCACGGGAAAATTTGCGAGACTTACAAAGTTTGACTTCATCTTGATGCCTGCGTAAACGGGTGGAGCATCATAGAGTGCAATCTCTTCTTTCAAAGTATCAATTTGAGTGACAATACAATCGTGTTCTCTTCTTGCATGTTCAATAAGCAATTTTAACATGTTATTCAAACTAGTTGTTAAGTTGGATTCCCATTCGGTTGCAAGGTCATTATCCGCTGGATCATCAAAGTCTGGCAGAATTAATATTCATAGACCTCTAGGTATTTTATTTTCTTGTAGATAGTGAGTGAGGGTAGTCTTTTCCCAAAATCTGTTAATCTTTCTGATGCTGAGCCTTTCAAGTTTTGTAAATGTAGATCTGAGATCTTCTGATTCTGAGGTCAATCTTTTGAAAGGGTTAAGAGTCAAGCCCCTAGGGGCAAATAAAGCCTTAATGTCATCTTCTCTTGTTAGGATGTATTCTGCAGTTAAAGCCATAATGGCAACCAGAGGAACAGAAGGAATTAGGGTATAGAAGTCTGCTGCTGAGCCTCTGTGGCCTAGAATTAAATGAGAAAAGGTGGCAGAAAAAGCCTGTGAGGTTCAGCGCAAGGACAAAGTGGGTACTCAGGCAGGCTCCCACTACTGCTCCCACTCGCAGCCCATCCAAACCACCAAAATTCTTTGTCCTTGCGCTGAACCTCACAGGATTTTTCTGCCACCTTTTCTCACTTTATAATGTATCATCTACATTGGCAGTAAATTACATGGTGTCAGGTGCCTCCGTTTCAACATGGGGCATCTCCGATTGTATATATATTAGCTTTAAAACAGCTGTTGAAGCGATTACAAGCACGTTCTCAACTCAATTAAAGGCATTGGGGGTTGGCTGATTTTGTGTTCAGGTTTCCCAATATGCAGGTGATGTTCTAGTTTATATAACTGATCCCGCCACATCCTTTCCTGTCTTTATTGCCCTCATACCTGGGAATAGATCAATTTCAGGGAAAAAAGCAAACTGTGATAACACTGAGATCCTTCCGCTTAACAGTTCCGCCATGGGAGCGAGAATGAACAGTTAAAGCCTCATCTGGAGGGCTGCAGTCATTCCATACCCTGGAGTTAGATTTGCCCCCAAAAATGAAGAAGAAAAGACAAATGAATATAGGAGAGATACCTGCAGATATTAAAAAATCACAGTAGTAAGTGATCCCCATTCTTTTTTATCCTGGTGGGTGACAGTTGACTCCTTTAAGATGGTTCCAGCTTTCAAAATTCCTCATTTGCTGTCAAACCTACCGGTTGCTCTCCCCAGCACCCTCATTAATAGATTGGAAAGACATTTGTCACAGTTCTTATCTGCAAACAAGAGGCTGCATATACGGTGGATGTATAAGAATTGACCTTTTCACAATTGATTGTGGGAGAATTGACCTTTTCACAATTGCTTGTGAAATGAAGGACAATTAGGACATATATGTGGGAGGAAACCCCTCTGCAAATCCCACTCAATCCAAAAACCCCTGTAGCCTCCTGCCCAATCCCATTATATCATTATTATTATTTTATTTTATGGTGCATATTAGCCAAAACAAATTTCGACTTTTTACACAGTGTATCAAAAGATATTTCATATTACAGAATTAAACAATCACATAATCAATCAATTTTAAAACATTGAGTAGTTTCACTACTTCCACTGAGAAACAAACTTCATTACCAGCAATTATTCTCTCCCAAAAGTCATCAGAGTCGGGCCATTTCCTCCCATCAAAAAACCTCTCCAATCTCCCTTGAATTAGCTCCCTTGTTCCCGATCATGATAGGATTAGATGTTTCATAGTCTGTTTAACATTTCCATCACACTCTTGACATACGTCAGATGGATAGACACACTTATCACGAATGTGTAGAAATCCCAACGTTGGCAGAATGTTTAATTTAAATTAAAAAAAATTCATCCTAGCCTTAGGGTCCGGGAATTGTTTTAGGTAGGTTGCCAAAACAGCTCTAGGTCTATCATAGAGAGAGAAGTTAGTGGATAATTTAGCTTCCCGTACCCCATCAATAGTCCTGGACCAGTCCCTTCTCTTGATAAATTCCTTAGGGGTTTGAGCTCATAGTATCAACATTCCCAAATACCCCAAACTCACCCCACACATATATTTAAAAGTAAAATAAAGGTAAAGGTCAATTGTGCAGAAGGTCAGTTAGGGTCACTCTTATTAGGCCAATTAGGACAAATGGTCAATTGTAAAAGGTCAATTTGGGTAATACCTATAATGTGGGCTATGCTTCTGAGAAATATGCTCTTTATGAGAATTGCTATGCCAGTGTTCCAAGACTATCATAGGGCTTTCAGTCTGTGACAGATCTCTGGCTAGGTGATATGGTATGAGGTCCAGGGCTACCCCATGTGCCTGCATGTTGTAAGCGATGCTGTATATCAGGGCAAAGAGAGGGACACTGCACAATACAGTGTTATAGTTAATTGTACAGTCTTTTAGTGATCTTGGAGATAGAGGCCCAGATCCTCTGACCTCCCCAGTCCATGCCCCTATTCGAGTTAAGGTTCACGTGCAAACAGGCGGTGTGCCAGTGATGTGACATCCAGGGATAAAAAAAGGAAATTGTGGCGTGTCCCAGTACCTGCCAGGAACGGCGGTTAAGCATTTTCAACAGAAAATAACTACTATGTCTTAGAGCAGGGCGCTGTCCTGAATTATTGGCAGGTGCATTGGGCAAGTAAATGTGGCCTGGGGAGGGGTCTTTGTAAGCATGAATTTCTGGGCACCTCGAAGGGAATCCTGCAGGCGTCTGAATGGTAGAGCATGAAAGCAATGCATCGGTACTGAAATGTAGGCAGTTTAAGACCCGCCCTCCAGTAAAACAGATGCTGTATGGGAGCAAGAGTGGGGTGTTCATGTAGACCCACTGAACAGGGGTAAAATCTGGGACATTTAGCTTTCAGCAACAAAGTCTGCTACGATAATGCAGGCCATGGCCAGCAAGGGTTCCATTATATTGTGGAGTTCCCCTTAGGCTACACCGATGCAAGTTGGCTAGTACCATTCCTGTGTGTTTTTCAACCTGGTGAAAGGTACTTTTGAAACCTATGCTCTTTGGCCATGATACACTGCAGACATACTGGCCCGGGCACTGCAGTGTTGTCCTTCCATACTGGGCATAGATGTGTCTTTTTCCTGGTCTAGGGATTGGTACTGAGCTCAGGGGTCAAGTCCTAAAAATTAAAGTGGGGGGGCTCATCAAGAAATGAAATGGGATGCGACGTCGCCAGAAATGAGCATATCAAGGTGAAATATGCACATTTCATGAAATTGGGTTTGCATAACCACCCAAATTGCACAGGACGAATGGCATTTGCGTTTCTTAAAATCAACACACACACAAAACCATGACAGGATATTTTCTTCTAATACTGTTTTTTGAAAACGTTAAAAGGTGTGTATGTTTTAAACTCCAAGAACCAATAATAAAAAAAAATATTCCCTAGGACTTGCGGTACCAAAATGGCACATTTCACCTTTAGTTGTTTTTTATTTTTCATCAGGTTACATAGTGCAGTGGTGAAGTGTCTGGCCTGCAAACCTGACTGCAATTTGATCCCCGAGGGCGGCTTTAATTCATAAATTCAAAGAGGACATTCAATGTTTCTCATTTTAGCTGGGGACTGAGTCCCCCCTCTGAATAAAGTGGGTAGACACCATCCCCTGCGTGTACCCTCGACTTGAGCCCTGACTGAGCTTAGCGGAAAGGGAGAAGTAAACATTGCTCAATGTATAATAATAATAACGTGTTATGTATATAGCACTTTTATTTTAAAAAAAAATATTTAAAAGGTGGTATGACTTTATAATAGGTCTTTAACCTTCACAGACATTAAAATACATTTCCTAACTCGCATCTTCAAAAAATGATCTGATTCTGAAGTTCATATCTCGTTCTCTTCTGCCTCACAAGGTCGTACTCATTTTCGTTGATGCGTTTGAAAACATTCTCTAAATAGGTGACCAGGGCAATGCTTAGTGATGTCCTTTCCCTGTGCATGCAAATCTGCCACCAGTCATTGCCGTCGCGTGTTTTGAACTCCTCAGGAAACACTCCCAGCATCGCAGTTATGAGCGCTTTCAGTGCCCTGCAGAGCAAGACCTGGGGCTGATTCAGAGAACGTTTTCCAATGGAATTGCGCCTTTATGAAACGCTTCTGTGAATCAGGCCCTCGATGTTTGAGCGTTTCTTTTTCGTTCTTTGCTTTGCACAGTCTACAACCAGTATTTGCTATGCCATCTTTGTTCTGTAGAGCTAGTATTTCCAAGGTAGGATTCAGATTTAGTCGAAATCGCATACATTTAGTTCTAATCCAGTTTGGATATTTTGGTAGAACGTTGTAGGGCCTGTACACAACAATTTCCTGGTGGCAGAATTTCACACTGCTTGCTTTTTCTCGGGTCAGAATCCAGTGCTGTCACCACAGCGTGACCTTTTTTTTTATCCAAAGCACTTTACATAGAACATATTTACATACATTATTATTACCCAATCGAAATTGTTACTCAGCAATATCCTGGAGTCCTTAGTGGTAAAGGTTACAGCCTTGATTTGGAAAAACTCTCACGGTATATCAGTGGTCATGTGCTAGTCTTGGCTTACATATGCAATGGGCCTTGAAAGCACAACTGGCGATCCCCTGATTTACCACAGCTGAACTATGATCTGGGAACCAGTGCAAAGGTCAACTCCGTACTGGGCAGCAAGATAGCTAATAAAACAGCGATTCACGTGATGTGTGAAGGATGAAGGCCTGGGCTCAGACTAGGTGCTATGCTGAACTAATGGCCACACTGAAAATGTGTGATGACGCCAACAACTGTGATGCACAGGCCATGAAGGCTTTTGTTTTTAATACAAGAGTGATACTCAGCTTTGCCGCATTATAATGTATTTGCCTGATTTTAACGCTCTGTAACTACCACTTTTGATCTTTACAGGACGTAGAAAATAATTGAATGCTCGAGGGTTGCCCACGTTAAGTTCTATAGTAGCCGATGTCGTACCTGGCCTCTATAGCTTGGATTTTGGGTGGTGAACAACTCTGTAGACTTTCAGGGCCTAATTCAGAGAACGTTTAGGGCAGTGCAAAGTGGCATGGCACTGCAAAAATACACTTTGCACCAGGCCTAATTCCCAGAGCGGAGCAAAGTGACTTTGCACTCCAAAAGTACTCTTTGCACCGTGCTGAAAGGTGTCTAATTCACACAAAAAAGTTTTTGTGTGAATTAGGCCCATTTAGCACACTGCAGAGTACTTTTGCAGTGCAAAGTTACTTTGCACCATGCTAAACGTTCTGGGAACTAGGCCCTCCGACTCTTATGGTCATATGCCTATGTATGAACTATAAATGGAATTTCTAACGCCCCCAGTGGAATGGAGAGTATTGGTTATGTAGTAATGCCTTTCAGATCCCTGCTGTTTTCTTGTGGTCTGGTGGACAAGCCCAACTCCAACACCCCTCATTTGTTCACTACCCCCCTCAGTTCACTTTTATCAGCCGTTCTCCCTTTTGTTATCCGTGGATAGACCTAGAGGCCGATTCATGGAATAATTAGCGCGGCGCAAGTGGGCAAAAACGTGCGAATCGCAGTGGAATAGCGAAAATAGCAGTGCAATTGCGAAAATCGCACGAAAAGCAGCGCACGTCGATTCATGGAAGGCCGTGCGCGAGAAAACCAGCGGATGTGCGATAAAAAAGTGCGCGGCGCACGTTGGCGCACAGGCCATCTAACAGCGTGCGCCAGGTCACAGCGAAAATCGCACAGGCCACAGCGAAATTCGCACATAGCGCGGCGCACGCAACAAAAGTAGGCGGAACACGGGCGTAACACTCGGAATGGGGAACAACTTGCCAAAACGTGGGCGTCACGGGGGAAGTACAGGGCACAAGTGCGCGGAACGCCCACACGCTCGCCTACAACACGTATTCATGGAATAGAATAGGGCAAAAAAGCGCACGCTCAAACCAGCGCACAGGCACAAACACGACCGCCACAAGAAAGCAGGCGGTAGCGTCTCTGCGGCTGTAAGAAATGTGCGCCAAAAGGTGCGCCATCAAATAGCACCTATATACTGCCATGATGAATGTCCCATACTGTGGCCCTCCAGGAAAAATGACGTGCAAAGGGGTACCCACAAACACGGACACCCGCTGACAAAAAATATGTGTGCGTGTATACCGTGGTGCGCGGGAAGTCTAACACGCGATTTCAGCAGGGTACGTGCATCACAGGGGTTCGCGTGAAGTTATTCACGCGATCGGGCCTGGGGGAGCGGGCTACGTGTATTTCTGGGGTTCGCGTGAAGTTTCACACGCGATCGGGTCTGGGGTAGCGGGCTACGTGTATTTCAGGGGTTCGCGTGAAGTTTCACACGCGATCGGGTCTGGGGGAGCGGGCTACGTGTATTACAGGGGTTCGCGTGAAGTTCCTCACGCGATCGGGCCTGGGGGAGCGTGCTACGTGTATTTCAGGGGTTCGCGTGAAGTTTCACACGCGATCGGGCCTGGGGGAGCGGGCTACGTGTATTACAGGGGTTCGCGTGAAGTTCCTCACGCGATCGATCCTGGGGTAGCGGGCTACGTGTATTACTGGGGTTCACGTGAAGTTCCTCACGCGATCGGGCCTGGGGGAGCGGGCTACGTGTATTCCAGGGGTGCGCGTGAAGTTCCACACGCGTGGGCGCGTGTATTTCAGGGGTGCGCGGGAAGTTCCACACGCGAATAGCCTGGGCGCGTGTATTTCAGGGGTGCGCGGGAAGTTCCACACGCGAATAGCCTGGGCGCGTGTATTTCAGGGGTGCGCGGGAAGTTCCACACGCGAATAGCCTGGGCGCGTGTATTTCAGGGGTGCGCGGGAAGTTCCACACGCGAATAGCCTGGGGGCGCGTGTATTTCAGGGGTGCGCGGGAAGTTCCACACGCGAATAGCCTGGGCGCGTGTATTTCAGGGATGCGCGTGAAGTTCCACACGCGAATAGCCTGGGGGCGCGTGTATTTCAGGGGTGCGCGGGAAGTTCCACACGCGAATAGCCTGGGCGCGTGTATTTCAGGGGTGCGCGGGAAGTTCCACACGCGAATAGCCTGGGCGCGTGTATTTCAGGGGTGCGCGGGAAGTTCCACACGCGAATAGCCTGGGCGCGTGTATTTCAGGGGTGCGCGGGAAGTTCCACACGCGAATAGCCTGGGGGCGCGTGTATTTCAGGGGTGCGCGGGAAGTTCCACACGCGAATAGCCTGGGCGCGTGTATTTCAGGGGTGCGCGGGAAGTTCCACACGCGAATAGCCTGGGCGCGTGTATTTCAGGGGTGCGCGGGAAGTTCCACATGTGATTTGACAGTGTGGGTCCTCCCAGGTGTACCCTGTACACCCTCCACGGCCCCTGCAGGCAGCCCACACCACAGGGGACTACCCTGCATCCCTGGTCATGTCCCGCAGGCAGCCCACCCACCATGGGCATGCCCCCCAGCAAAGGCACATGTCTCCTTGAACTAATGAACACCAACTCATGTCCCCTTGCACCCCCACCCCCCAGCACTGTGGGGCACCTGCCAGCAGGCCCCCACCCATGTCCAACTCATGTCCCCCACCACCCCCACCCCCCAGCACTGTGGGGCACCCTCCACCAGGCCCCCACTCATGTCACCCACCACCCCCACCCCCCAGCCACCAGGGGCACCCTCCACCAGGCCCCCACTCATGTCTCCCACCACCCCCACACCCCAGCCACCAGGGGCACCCTCCACCAGGCCCCCACTCATGTCACCCACCACCCCCACACCCCAGCCACCAGGGGCACCCTCCACCAGGCCCCCACTCATGTCACCCACCACCCCCACCCCCCAGCCACCAGGGGCACCCTCCACCAGGCCCCCACTCATGTCTCCCACCACCCCCACACCCCAGCCACCAGGGGCACCCTCCACCAGGCCCCCACTCATGTCACCCACCACCCCCACACCCCAGCAGTGCAGGGGCAGCCTCCACCAGGCCCCCACTCATGTCTCCCACCACCCCCAAACCCCAGCAGTGCAGGGTCACCCTCCACCAGGCCCCCACTCATGTCACCCACCACCCCCACCCCCCAGCCACCAGGGGCACCCTCCACCAGGCCCCCACTCATGTCACCCACCACCCCCACACCCCAGCCACCAGGGGCACCCTCCACCAGGCCCCCACTCATGTCACCCACCACCCCCACACCCCAGCAGTGCAGGGGCAGCCTCCACCAGGCCCCCACTCATGTCACCCACCACCCCCACCCCCCAGCCACCAGGGGCACCCTCCACCAGGCCCCCACTCATGTCTCCCACCACCCCACACCCCAGCCACCAGGGGCACCCTCCACCAGGCCCCCACTCATGTCACCCACCACCCCCACACCCCAGCAGTGCAGGGGCAGCCTCCACCAGGCCCCCACTCATGTCACCCACCACCCCCACCCCCCAGCCACCAGGGGCACCCTCCACCAGGCCCCCACTCATGTCTCCCACCACCCCGACCCCCCAGCACTGTGGGGCACCTGCCAGCAGGCCCCCACCCATGTCCAATCCATGCCCCCCTGCACCTGGGTCCCAACATTCCCCAATCATGTCCGTAATGCCCATCCTCCCCTGCCAAAAGGCCCAACCAACTATCACACCCACCCACATATCAAAGGCAATTACATGTTACACCCCCAATTCAAATAATGCAATTGAACACATGTCTGTCACACACAATGGCTGCAAGTGAATGACAAAACACCCAACATGACATGCCTGAAAGCAATGAGATGATACGACACATTGAAGAATAACAAAAAAATATGTATTGAACAGCAAGTAGAATGGAAATGAAATAAGAAAAAACACAAAGCAAATCAAACAAAACAAGATGAATGTCCAAGAAAACAATCTGAAAAATTAAAATAAGCCAATGAAGAAGATCCTCCTGGGTCCATGAGCCCAACCAAATTAAACCTAACTATGACTACTAAATAAAAACTGAACTATATACAAAAAAGTGGTGCATTGTCCAATCGCAACCAAAAAAAAATCAAAAAAACAAAGGAAACCTAACCCTAACTATACAACTATATACAAAGGCAGCGGGCTATTCGGACGGCTCACTGGTTGTTGTCATGGGCCAGGGCATCATCGAACTCCTGGTCAATGGCTTGGAGGCGGGCATGTTCCCTGGCCCGAGGTCCCGCAGGGATAACGCAGTGTCAAGCTCAAACTCCCTGCGAAGACCCTCGAGGCACTCAGCCCGCCTCAGCGCCCTCCGCATGGAGTCCTCCGCCCTGACCATCGTGATGCTGTATATCAGGGCAAGAGAGGGACACTGCACAATACAGTGTTATAGTTAATTGTACAGTCTTTTAGTGGTCTTGGAGATAGAGGCCCAGATCCTCTGACCTCCCCAGTCCATGCCCCTATTCGAGTTAAGGTTCACGTGCAAACAGGCGGTGTGCCGTTCCTCCTCTGCCCGCTGCCGCTCCGCACCTATCCGCTGGCACAACCGCTCCCACACGGAAGCCACTCCCATTCCAGGGTTCTCCTGCCCTCCGGCCGATGCCTGCACCCCTGATGTTGATGGCCCCGAGCCATGATGCCTCCCACGTTGAGCCTGCTGCTGCCTCCGACGCAACTGCCTGTGCCAGCACGACGGCATCCAGGCTGATGGAAACCACCGACGCCGTCGTGCACGTGCCCTGCCCGATGATGCCGTCACATCCTCCATCTGCTGGGGTCCAGTTGCTGTGGTGTCCACCCCTGCTGGATCTCTGACTCCCGACTGTGGCAGGGATGGGATCCCCACCGAGCTGGCTGCATTGGTCGGGGCAGGTCCACAGGGGGCCCTGGTGGCATCTGGGCTGGAAGACGGCAAGGAGAACGACTGGTGGATAGCCTGCACAGAGGAGGAGAGGGCCGCCACATTGGCCAACACATGCAGGAAACCCCCGAACATGGCCGATCCCAATTGGGCCACGTCGGCACGGTGCACTTCGTGATGACGTGCGTGCTCCTCCCGGGAAGCACGCACGGCATCATGAATCACAGCCGTGCGCATCGCGATCCCAATCAGGACCTTCTCCGCACGGCCAGGGGTTCCCACGTCCGCAGGTGACATGGACATCCCCTCTACCTGCGGACAGGCCTGGGACGGGGCATCCCTGCTGGTGCATGGTGGTGCACTCACAGGGTCAGGTACAGCGACATGCACAGGCCCCTCCACGGTGACCTGTGCTGCCTCCTGCCCCTGGCCCTGGACTGCACCACTTGCACCAGCAGGGATGCCCCCACCAGGCCCCATGTGTGCCCCAGTGGCGGCCTCCTCCTCCTCTGTGCAAACCACCAACCTGGATGGCTCCTCACCGTCTCCCACCGTAGCAGGCCCCTGTGGGGGCTCACCCACCCCTTCCGCTGCAGCCGTGGGGCATCCCCGCCGCCTTGCTCCACAGCGCCGTCTCCGCCCTCTTCTTCACTAGCCGCTGCGTAGAGGGAGACAAAGAACACAAGCATCAGGGCACTGTACAATGGTCCCCTAGACAGGAAGCAATAGCAGATGAGCACCACTGTCAAAGTACACTTCCATCATGTCCCTCCACAACACATGGGTCAGTCCAGGCAAAACACACACAGTAACAGGCATGGTGCATGCCATGGACATTTCCATGCATGTCCAATGGACTCTTGAAACATTCAATGATATGTAACTCACATGCATCATGGCTCATGCCTATCACATGCACACACTTCACCTCAGTCACATCCATCTGGCCCCAAACACACCAAACACAGCGGATACAAGGGTAATTTGGCTGCTTTACTGAATCTGTGCATTGTCACACACATGTGTCATGCATCCATGGCATGCACAAGTCACAGACACGCAGGTCAGGCACACAGACATGGCTACCATATATGTACCTGGCATCAGCACCCATCCCTCACCCCCACCCATGTCCAGGTACAGAGACTGGCATGCTCTCATGTTCAAAATCTGCATAGGGCTCCCCATGCGGCATTTCAACACATGCAACAACCATGTGCATCACACATTACTGGTCGCACATGCATTACCATGATGTCCCTGCACACATACATGCATACATGGCCTATGGCACACATACAGGCAAGTATCATAGAACCAGCACACCGCAACATGCCCTGTCTCACACAGTAATGCATGGACACTTACTGCTCAACTCCAGACGGGCCTCCCTCTCAAGGATCTGGGCGTGGAGCGCTGGGCGTACGCGTTCCAGGACCCTCATCTGGATGGAACTCATGCGGCCCCGGCCCCCCTCCACGAGGCGCCTGGCCTTCACAAGGGTCCTGGACCTCAAGTCCTCCCAGCGCTTCTTGATCTTCAGGACGTCGCGGGTTGCCACCCCCTCCGCGTTGATGGCAACCACACAGTCGGCCCAGATCCTCTGCCGTCCTTCCTTGCTGGCGCGGGACGATCCAAAGAGGGCATCATACTGCCCCAGGACATGCTCCACCAGGACACCAACTTCGGTGACAGTGAAGCTGGTGCCCCTCTGGCCTGGGGTTGCCACTGGTGCCAGATGTGGAAGTGCCCGACATGGCAACCCCAGAGGCAGGTGTGGGTGGGCAACTGGGTCCTGGGGCTGGGCTGTGGAGCGATGTAATCCCAGTCGGGAGTCTTCAGTTCCAGCAGGGGTGGACACAGCAACTGGACCCCTGCAGATGGCTGATGTGCAGGCACCAAATGGCAGGGCACAGTGGCAGCAGGCAGGCAGGCAGGCAGGCAGCAGCAGATGGCACGTGGGAGGCTGCTCGGGGCACTGGGGGGCAGTAACTCGGCCTTCTGGGCAGGAGCGTGGTCTTCCGTTTGTTTTCGCGTGGCCAGCTTGATACGGAGTGATTTGGCACGTGAAAATCCTGCACGTCAGCGTGAAATCCGAGGAAAGGCCCTTAGCGCGTAAGCGCGTCAGCACGCATACGCGATTCTATTGGACCAGAGTCCCTCAGCGCGTAAGCGCGTCTGTGACGTGACCCGCACGGGTGTTCCCCACTCAGCACGTGATGACGGGGCACACGTGGAGATACTGCACGTCAGAGTGTCATCGCGTGTAATTGGACAAAAGTGCGCGTACACGCGATTGGCCTATGTACGTGTATTTAATGGGTGCGCGGGCACTTACACACGCAAGTACGTCAGCGAACCTGTATCCCGTGGTGCGTGTGAATTTCCACACGCTATTGGACTGGGAACTGGATTCCAGGGGTGCGCGGGTCACATGCTGTATCCCGTGGTGCGTGTGAATTTCCACACGCTATTGGACTGGGAACTGGATTCCAGGGGTGCGCGGGTCACACGCTCGCCTAGAACACGCGCAAAGCATAAATTTGCGGACTTTAACAATAACAAGCTCAGACGCCAGGATGAACATACCGTTCCTAGCAGCAGTGGCAGTGGGCTACCAAAGGAGGAGGAGGAGGATAGTCAGGGCCAGAATATTCACACCCAGAACCAGCCTTTTCGGGATGCCTGATGACCAGGTGTATGGGAGGTACAGGTTTCCACCACACATTATACTGGACCTGGTGAGTGAGTGGGAGGATGACCTCACATCACCCACCCTGTGCTCCCAAGCACTCAGCCCCCTGGAGAAGGTCCTCAATGTACTGCACTTCTTAGCCACTGGATCATTTCAGCGGACAAGTGCCATAGTGGGTGGGGTGTCACAGGCCACCCAGTCACGCTGCCTACACCAGGTCTTGAACATCATCACTGCACGCCCATCAGTCCGCAGGCACATATACCTGCCCAGAACACCTGCAGAAAGGCATGCTGCCGCCCTGGATTTTTACGCTGTGGCACGATTCCCCAAAGTGCTAGGTGCCATCGACTGCACCCATGTGGCTCTACGTCCCCCCAGGGCATCTGAGCACATCTATAGGAACCGCAAGCACTGGCATTCCATCAACGTGCAGGTAGCATGTAATGCCAAGGGAATCATCACCTCAGTATATGCCAACTATCCCGGCTCCACCCACGACAGCTTCATTTACCGAATGTCCACCCTAAGCCGGGACCTAGAAGCTGGGCGGCATGGCGATACATGGCTGCTTGGTGAGTATGTATGCCACTGCACATGCATGCATGTTGGATACTGAGCAAGGTCACAACCCCACCAATGATACCAATCACCACCTCCACAGGGGACAGTGCCTACCCTCTCAGCCCCCACATGATGACGCCAATTCGGAACCCCACCACGCCACCCCAGGTAAGATATAACACAGCCCACATTACAACCAGGGGCATAGTGGAGCGCACATTCGGAGTGCTAAAGTCACGCTTTCGCTCCCTTGACCGTTCTGGCGGGCAGCTGTTATACGCTCCCCCAGTAGTGTGCAGGATCATAGTGGCAGCATGTGCCCTGCACAACGTTGCAACACGCCGGGGCCTGGCCGTGGACATGGTGGTGGCCCCACATCCCCAACCGCATGCACAGCCGCTGCGCATGGGAGGGGAAAGGGGACGGGGGAGGCAGCCCGTACACAGCTAGTGGCTAATTACTTCACATAGAAATCACCCCCCTGTGGAGTGCACACTGCCCTGGCACATTCCATCTGACAATCAATGATGACTCAACCTGACACTGATCCTGAATGTCTGGAGAATGAACCGGGAATACCATGTCAGCCTGAGATTGTTCACCTGGAAGTGTCACAATGTGTGCATCCCTACCCACACAGACACCACCAATGCAGTTTTGTGAAGTTACACATTCAAGCAGCTAAAATGAATACCCACTTGCAAAATGCAACAAGAGGACAGTGCCATGTCAGCCAACCCAACCCCAGCACCGCCACACGACACACCGTGCCATGTCATGCTAATTGCAGGTAAACAAAGTAATCCCCACAACATGACATCAGTCTCACTATGTACAGTGGCACTATTAGAAACCTGCAACACCTGAAATGCTCACAGCAATGCCGGACCAACAACATACTTGAGCACGTAGTACCATTAACATGACATCACAAATGTTACATATTAGTAGTCTCACCACCTGGAAATGCCTGCACTCCCACCACTACCAACTGTGCAGTGTTGTCGCCATGTAGAGTTGTAGGTGCACTGCTGCCAACATGGACCCCATCTCCAGACTAGAGGTCCTTGTGTGGACATGAGGAAGGGACCTGCAAATTGGGAGGTAGACACAGAAGAAGAGTTACACATCAATGCAACATGCAGTGTACAACACAACAGCAATATGCACTAGGAATGTATACACAGTATTGACTACAGACTGCCCACACAGCCCATGGGAGTCCAACGTCACTTTGTAATTCACTGTCACTTGGGCACACCCTTTGCAAGCCCATGGAAACGGGAAGGAGGAGGGGTGTGTGTGACTCAAACCCAAGCATCTGAACCAAATACATTACAAGCCTGCATGTGCCCAGCCACAATGCAGCGTATGCCCACAGGAACCACGGAAGCCAACAGATCGTCCCAAAAAAATTGGGAATAAAAGAAATCAAAATAAAAATAAAAATAAGAAACAATCAAAAATGGCCATTGATGGGCCCGGGGGGGTTGGGGAGGCCACCCAGGAGGTCCGAGGACAGGATGCACACCAGAACCCACCTGCGTGGATCCTGGGAAGATAAAACACCTCCATGGGCTCATGGCCCACACGGCTACCCTATTGTGGGAGTATCACTGCTGTCGCTATTATCACCCTGTGCAGCTGCATCCGGAGGTGGTTGCACTATGGGAGGCAGCCCACGCAAGGCCCTAGTCTGCTCCTCCATGGCTGCAAGCATGCGGGTGTGGTAGGTCTGGTTCTGGAGGATGAGTGTGCGGAGGTCCCCATGCAACAACTCACGGGATGCCCGGACCTCCGCCCTCGTTGCCTGCATCTCAGATGAGAGCATACGGGTGAGACGCTCCAGCTGCTGTTCTGTCCTTTGGTGTGTTGAAGCCTCAAGCTCAACAAGAGTCGTCCTGAGGTGAAGGAGCTCCTGCCTCAGGGCTTCCCTGTGGCCCTGGGACTCAATGGAGATGGCCTCCTGCAGAGTCGCCAGTGCCGCCCGCCTGTCCCTGTTGGACCCCAACATGTCCTCCCTGTGTGACTGGCAGATGGAGTCGGTTGCCTGCTCTAGTCGCTCCATCAGCCTTTCTGGGGGGACAATGGAAGTGGCCACCCTATCCATGGCCTGAGCCATCATCTCGGATGATGCAGCCTGTTGGGTTGCCATACCGTAAATGGATTGCTCCCATGCGGTATTGCCGGGTGGCGTACGGCCACCACGTCGGCGGGCACCACACCTGTCTGGGGCAAGGCGAACTGCGCCTTGCTGTGCCGGCACTGCCTGAGGCTGCAGGACTGCATTCCCCCTCTGATCTGCTGGCCCAGGAACAGGATCAGATGTCGCGGAGTGTGACCCTGCATCCGTAACCACCGAAGGCGTAGCTGCCAACACTGACATCCCCATGGAGGGTTCTGACCCTGGTGCAGGTGGGTGAGACAGAACAGAATCCCTCCCTGGAACACTCACCTGCGACGGCACGTAGGTCTCATCCGAATCAACACCTGAGTACAGCTCGGGGGAGGTGCAGCCAGAGACACCCCTTGAGAGCCCGACCTGCAGCACTTGTGGGTTCTCCACCACCACCACACCACGTCCCTCACTGGTGGTTGGTCGGCCCTCGGACCCCTCCTGGGTCTGCACCATCTCCACAACCCCAGCAGTATCAGGTGCGTCTTCCCCTGCAAAGACATGAAAACAAAGAAATGGAAACAGGCATTAGCACCATGGCACACATTGAGGGCTGAGAAGCAAGAGAACCAGTACTTGATTGACACATGTCCCACATGACTAAAACCCTCCCATGCATGCACCCTCACTGCGTATGAAGTGCAGGCAAATGGCACACACTGATGACACCAAGATGGAAGATGAAGACATTTTCTGCATGCTGCCTGGCAGTGGCATCACACATTGGCCTGTGATTGGCAGGTGAAACACACATGCCATCACACAGAAGGCATGTACCATTGCTATTGAGTGAAGATGGAGAGGAGGGCAGCACCTATTCATTCAGTCCAGTTCCCGCATGTAATTGCTTTTCTAATTCTAACAGGTCAGATTTTTCACCTGGAGCTGCCAGTCTGAAATGGTCCAATTGCACAGGGACATGTGTGTACAAATGATATCCAGGTAACAAAGTCACTCCACTTTACCATACCCATGTCAGACATGTGACTAGTGGACAGCGACATGCCTAGTGAAAGTGGTGGAATGCAAACAAACTGACTGAATGAACTGTGAAAAAGAAGCAAATATGTTGTGGCAAGGTGACACTTCAAGGGCAACTGGCGTGCAGTTGGGCTAGATGTCTACTGTTGGCAGAAGGGATACTGCTATGGCCAAATGCAGCTGCGCAGGAAGGATTGCATGAAGTACATGGCTGACCCATACGACTCAGGCGCACACACTCTCACCTGGCACCCGAACAGAAGCCCTCACACACACACCATGCACATGGATGACACACACATGCATGTGCACTCACCGGACAATGCCTCGTAATCAGCCAGATCTCCCACGCCTTGGATCTGTTCCTCCGTGACGTAGGTCCCAGCAACTGACTCATGTGGAGTGAGTTCCATGTCTACTACTGGAGACCCACCTCCAGTCACTAGAGTTGCGGCATGACTTGAGGCCAGCTTACTCTTTGCCCTGCGCTTTAGGTCATTCCAGCGCTTGTAGCAATCATTGGCTGTGCGCCTCACGATTCCAAGGGCACTTACGATGTCCGCAACGGTCTGCCAGTGTGCCTGGCATTGTGCAGGTGTGGTCTTGGATCCTGCAACAATGACCATCTCGTTGTCATGTCCGGACACATACTCGACAAGTGCATTCAGTTCGTCATCCGTGAAGCTGGGCTTCCTGGACGGGCTGGACTGTGTAGCCGTGTCTGGGGCATCAGCCTGTGCCGGACGAGCACTCTTCCTCTTCCGCTTGGAAGGTGGTGGTGATCCTGAGTGTCCTGCGCCGCTCTGGACACTAGGGGCAGGAGCCCTGGTGGACTCTGTATGAGGAGTGTGGGATTGCACACTCAGCATGGGAGTTGGTGCAGGCATTGGCTCTAGTGTGATGGTGTCAGGGGGAATGTCAGCAGCATGGACTAGGACCGACACTGTCCTGGCTGGGTGTGTGAGGGCTGGGGTGGATGGAGCCGCAGCTGCCCTTGCAGCCTCTCCGCCCTGCCTCCTTGGTGCAGCAGATGACCTTGCTGCCCCAGATCCACGTGGCATGATGGCATCAACGTGCACCAGCGCACGTGTCGTAGCCCTGCTGACCTGGAAGTCAGCCATGGAGTCAGCCAGGTCTGGTGCCACAATGGGCTGGTCCAACAAGGGCTGAGCATGGATGGTGTCAGCCACATCAGCCTCAATGGGAGGGGGGGGGGATTATGGGTGCCCGTGACTGGTCCTCCACACATGGGGGGACAGGCTCACCCTGCAAGTTACGACCACGTCCCCTACCGGATCCACCACGGCCACCACTTGTGGCTCTTCCACCTTTGCCACCCTTACGGAATCCTCGCCTCCCAGCCATGGCACTGATGTTAATGTGCGTATGGGAGTGGATGTAGACTATAGTCCTGGGCAATTGGGGGTCAAAGGGGTTGGGTACCAGATGGTAATTGTACCCTAGTGCTCTAGCAAGGCTGAATGTAACCCCTGGGGAAAGATGACGGGTCACGCAACGCACAGGATGCCCAAAAAAGGGAGATGACGTGCACGCAACCCCTCCTAGACCACGTGTGCAGAAAGAAAAACCTGCACTACGCTGTGGCACCCAGAAACACAAGAATGAACGTATGCGTGTCACACGCAGCCTAGAATGACCTCTGAAGGGGTAGGCTACACACGGGGCAAGCACAGATGTTAGATACGTGCGTGACTCACCGTCTGTCTGGTAAACGAGCGTGTAAAAGGAGCACGTTTGGTTGGCAACACCCCCGCCAAAAGAAGATTTGTACGCTGTCTGAGGAGACAGGACAACAGTAGAAGGGAACACTGTTCGAGGGAACAGGCCCAGGTAAACCAGTAAAAGAGAAAAAAGAGAAAAAGCTGTCAGAGGTAACAGGGAATACGAACTTGAAACGCCGTGAAGTAAATCGCGTGTGAAACGACAAGAAGTACAGATTTCACCCACTCGCTCTCCACGAAAAGCACGTACAAGGAAACGTGTTCTACACATATCTTTTATACAGGCCCACACGTCCAGCGTCACTTACGCGGCGTGTACGCGCTAGGGCCATTTCCACCTATTACATGCTTTGTCACTTCTGCGTGTAGGGCCATTTCCACCAATTACACGCTTTGTCACTTCTGCGTGTAGGGCCATTTCCACCAATCACACGCTTTGTCACTTCTGCGTGTAGGGCCATTTCCACCAATCACACGCTTTGTCACTTCTGCGTGTAGGGCCATTTCCACCAATCACACGCGATTACACTCTGACGTGCAGTCTTTCCACGTGTGCTCTGTCATCACGTGCTGTGTGGGAAACACCTGTGCGGGTCATGTCACAGACGCGCTTACGCGCTGAGGGCCTTTCCTCAGTACCAAGCTGGCCACGCGTACGCACACGGAATACCGTACGCACACGGAATACCACGCTCCTGCCCGGAAGGCCGAACTACTGCCCCCCAGAGCCCGAGCACGCTCCCACCTGCTGCTGCCTGACTGCCTGCTGCCCCTGCACTGCTGGGGTTTGGGGGTGGTGGGAAACATGAGTGGGGGCCTGGTGGAGGGTGCCCCTGGTGGGTGAGGGGTGGGGGTGGTGGGAGACATGAGTGGGGGCCTGGTGGAGGGTGACCCTGCACTGCTGGGGGGTGGGGTGATAGGGGACATGAGTGGGGGCCTGGTGGAGGCTTCCCCTGGTGGCTGGGGGGTGGGGGTGATAGGGGACATGAGTGGGGGCCTGGTGGAGGGTGCCCCTGGTGACTGGGGGGTGGGGGTGGAGGTAGACATGGGTGGGGGCCTGGTGGAGGCCGCCCCTGGTGGCTGGGGGGTGGGGGTGGTGGTAGACATGGGTGGGGGCCTGGTGGAGGGTGCCCCTGGTGGCTGGGGGGTGGGGGTGATAGGGGACATGAGTGGGGGCCTGGTGGAGGCTTCCCCTGGTGGCTGGGGGGTGGGGGTGATAGGGGACATGAGTGGGGGCCTGGTGGAGAGTGCCCCTGCACTGCTGGGGGGTGGGGTGATCGGGGACATGAGTGGGGGCCTGGTGGAGGGTGCCCCTGCACTGCTGGGGGGTGGGGGTGGTGGGAGACATGAGTGGGGGCCTGGTGGAGGCTGCCCCTGTTGGCTGGGGGGTGGGGGTGGTGGTAGACATGAGTGGGGGCCTGGTGGAGGCTGCCCCTGCACTGCTGGGGGGAGGGGGTGGTGGGTGACATGGGTTGGGGCCTGCTGGCAGGTGCCCCACAGTGCTGAGGGGTGGGGGTGATAGGGGACATGAGTGGGGGCCTGGTGGAGGCTTCCCCTGGTGGCTGGGGGGTGGGGGTGATAGGGGACATGAGTGGGGGCCTGGTGGAGGGTGCCCCTGCACTGCTGGGGGGTGGGGTGATAGGGGACATGAGTGGGGGCCTGGTGGAGGGTGCCCCTGCACTGCTGGGGGGTGGGGGTGGTGGGAGACATGAGTGGGGGCCTGGTGGAGGCTGCCCCTGTTGGCTGGGGGGTGGGGGTGGTGGTAGACATGAGTGGGGGCCTGGTGGAGGCTGCCCCTGCACTGCTGGGGGGTGGGGTGGTGGGAGACATGAGTGGGGGCCTGGTGGAGGCTGCCCCTGGTGGCTGGGGGGTGGGGGTGATAGGGGACATGAGTGGGGGCCTGGTGGAGGCTGCCCCTGGTGGCTGGGGGGTGGGGGTGGTGGGAGACATGAGTGGGGGCCTGGTGGAGGCTGCCCCTGTTGGCGGGGGGGTGGGGGTGGTGGTAGACATGAGTGGGGGCCTGGTGGAGGGTGCCCCTGCACTGCTGGGGGGTGGGAGGGGTGGTAGACATGGGTGGGGGCCTGGTGGAGGCTTCCCCTGGTGACTGGGGGGTGGGGGTGGTGGTAGACATGGGTGGGGGCCTGGTGGAGGCTGCCCCTGGTGGCTGGGGGGTGGGGGTGGTGGTAGACATGGGTGGGGGCCTGGTGGAGGGTGCCCCTGGTGGCTGGGGGGTGGGGGTGCAGGGGGACATGAGCAGGTGTGCAGGGTAGTCCCCTGTTTTGTGGGCTGCCTGCAGGGGCCGTGGAGGGTGTACAGGGAACACCTGTGAGGACCCACCCAGCCTAATCGCGTGTGTAACTTCCCACGCACCCCTGTAATACACGTACCCAGCCAAATGGCGTGTGATAATTCCCACGCACCCCTGTAATACACGTACCTGGCCAATTCGCGTGTGATAATTCCAGCGCACCCCTGTAATACACGTACCCAGCCAAATCGTGTGTAAAACTTCCCGTGTACCCCTGTAATACACCTACCCAGCCAAATCGCGTGTGATAATTCCCGCGTACCCCTGTAATACACGTGCCCTGGCTAATCGCGTGTAAAACTTCACGCGTACCCCTCTAATACACGTACCCTGGCCAATCACGTGTTAAACTTCCCGCGTACCCCTGTAATACACGTACCCTGGCTAATCGCGTGTAAAACTTCATGCCTACCCCTCTAATACACGTACCCTGGCCAATCGCGTGTTAAACTTCCCGCGTACCCCTGTAATACACGTACCCTGGCTAATCGCGTGTAAAACTTCCCGCGTACCTCTGATATGAACGTTACCCGCTTTGCGTTCCTTGTTTGGCAGCCCTGTAAACTGGTCCAGGGTTAGCGCAGCCCTTTGCGATGATTTAGCGATTTTGATGGCTTTTCCTTGCGCGAGGGCGTTCTTGGGGGCGTTACTGGCGCTGCTGCAGGGTCGCTGCGATACTCTGCGCCACGGCTGGTTTGGGAGCCTAAAATCCATGAATACGCTGTGCGCGGAAATCGGTTTTAGCGCACGTGCCTGGCGCAGACAATCACACGCGGACACTCTGCGCCAGCCGCTTGCGACACTTTTCTGCGAAATTCTATGAATTACCCTGCTAGTCTTCTTGATGCTCTGGATTGATGTTATTACAGGTTAATTTGGTTTGGTCTATGCTGTGCCCTTTGACAAGCAAGCTTTATGAGCCCTTGGATGTATTTATTTATTTATTTATTTATTTATTTATTTATTTATTTATGTTTTTAGGTAAGGCGCTACATGCCCTAAGGCGTCAGAGTGCAGCAAGTAAGAGGAAAGCAGAACAGCAAAGTATGTCAGCTCAGCAGGATGAAGGATTAGTCAACCCTATCAAAGAGAAGGGTTTTGACATATCAATACAATACCTAGTTTTCTTAGATTGATAATTCTGACATTACATTATATTAACGAATGTGGCGCTTTTATCTTTCCATTTCGTGCTCTGACTCGTATTTCCTTTAGAAATTCAATACAATGTTTTTTAAAAAGTGTTATCCATGCTTTAACTTTAACAAGCCGGGGGAGAGGGGGGCAGTGTGTGTGTGTGTGTGTGTGTGTGTTGCACATGCTTGGTGGTCTACATTCTACCCTTGTTTTTCGTGAGCTCTTTTAACTTAAGTTCAAACTGCATTATAAATCAAACATCATATGTATTTCCAGGATGAACCGTCTATATTGATTCTTTCCTGACACTTTATGCATCGCTTTCTCTGAAATATATCATTTGTGGTTCCTGTTACATGTCCAATCATTGAGTGAACTATAGGTAGTGAAGACTGATATGTTGATTACAGAAGGAGTTTGTAAATAAGTATTGGCAATGCCAACAGTGTGGGCTTTTGTATAGAATGGGAAAGGCACTTGCCACGTACTGCTGTAGTAGTATTAACTGGCCATTGTTGGCAGCAGGTGAACATGGGTGTGATGCCTGGGTATCTAATAGAAGTGCCTGTGACATGACCAATATTTACACAAATACCATCACTGTTGACTTTGCCAATACTTGTTTTTAACAGGACTTCAGTGAAGGACACGAATAGTGTTTATAAATGGAGTGGCTGAAGGCAGACCTATTTAAGATATATTTATTACACCAGTAGACCATTTACAGCTCCAATTAAGCCAATAACTCTCCGAAGATTGTTTTGAGTAAACACTAGCAGGCACTTGAAGTGCTACGTTTGATGGTAAGGCTTGATTAAAGTGAGCTTGATGAGTTCCCATGAGGAGGAGCTTTGGGCGGAGAGGGGCATGAAGTGGGTGGGAATGGCCATAGAGGTTAGCATGGCCATGGGAAGTCTCTGGGTGGCCAAATGTCCAAACAGCACCTACAAGCTGTGTGCCCCTACTCATATGCCATTTCTCCCTATCTGTACTCTAATCCAATCGATCCGGTTTATATGTGGTGAAAACGCCACCTAATAGCCCAAACTAAAAAGGTTAAGGTAGAAAGTAGGAGCACATATAGGCCTGTGCTTTAGCTTCATAGCAAATTGTCTGTGGCCATGTTTCAGTATCAATACAGTGCATAGAGGTACATCAGTACTGGTTAAACAGAGTAGACATGGGGGTCTTCATCCTGTGGATCTCCAGATGCGTTGGACTACAGCTCCCATGATCTCTCAAAATGGACTCTACTGGCTATGGCTGATGGGAATGTAGTCCAAAACATCTAGAGAGACAAAGGTTGCAGACCCCCTGAAGTACACCAATCAACTAGTAACAACAACCATGACAGCTATTTCAGACTAAATGGATACTAAAAGTTCCACCCCGGGTCGGTATTACAGTAAATCCGTCACCGGCGTATTGAAAGATGGCCTTAAACCCGACGTATCGCTTATAATGAAAGGACATCTGTGAATTGCCACACATGCACAATTCCAATTTACGCACAATATGAAATGAATCAGCATCTGCCCCTATGACAGTGGTCTGTTTCACTGGGCTGGCTCCTCAGCTCCTCCATAATGGGTGAGGGGACCACTGGGTGGATGCCCCCTCACAGTTTATGGATGAGTCACCAGGCTCGGACTGGCGTATTGGGCAATAGGGCGATGTCCTTCCAAAAATGCTAGTGTAGGCCAGTGAAAATGTGCCACTTTCTTGGCCAGCGCGGGCCAGTTTGATGAGTTACTTCACTATGCAGCTAGTAGTTTTGACCATTGTTGTTGAATAAATATTCTTTACATTTCACAATTGGCTTACATTCTAACATAAAACACACAATTGGGTACTATTAAAATAGTCTGTGACTAAAGGAATGAATAACCATTTGCAACTGCGGGCTACTTTTTCATTGGTGCATGAAACAGGTTTATGGTCCAGTGAGACCATGTGAGCAGCCCTGGCCCATTTCCTCCAATCTAAGAAAAAAAAAGAAGAAACGTTTTTTTTGTTTACATTTCAGGCTGGGCTCCCGCGCCCCCCTGTGATGTGGCCGGGCGCCCCTGGGGGGCATGCCCCACAGTTTGAAGACCTCTGACCTATGGCAACACGCACACACGCTCTAAATTTGAGTCGTGTAACTGTGAGCATTGTTTTATGCATCCGCATGTGCACTAAAGACAGGATTGTAGCTGATGTCTTGGAAGGCAGAGGCCGCAAACATACCTGAAACCCCCCATTAGCGCCTGGAAACAGAGTTCATAGTGGCAGGGGAATCACCAGCTCTGAACCAGAGTGAAGCATGTCACACTTAAACATTTCTAATCAAATAGCCAGTGGGAGGTCTTGAAAACAGTCATCTTAAAATAGCACACGACCCAGGCGCTAATTGCGCCAACTTTACCACCATGGTGTAAACTATGTTTACACCATGGTGGATGGCGGATTTACCCCCCCATTCCAATGTGAGTGGGGCGGTAAATCCCCATTTCCCATTTTCCCTTCCCCATTTCCATTTTTGCCCCATAGGGCATAATGGGAGTGGGGAAGGCGCTAATTACGCCACCGTAAATTACTGTGGCGTAATTAGCATCATGGCAGGTTAGCGCCATGGATTTTAACGGCTGCTAAGAGCAGCCGTTAAAATCAGAATAGGCGTTAAGGGTTAACGACGGCGTTAACCCTTAACGCCTGGGTCGTAATGAGGCCCACTGTATGGAATAACAAGCCTTTCTGCAACACACAGTACAATGGTTAACACACTAATTTTAGCAAAACTGTATTGTTGTTACTGAATGTATAGCAGCATCTCTCTTGCGACACACGACAAACTCCAGAGCCCAACTGCTACAGTGAAATATGGCGCTGCCTGCATCCAACACATGTGCCCTCATTACAAGTCAGGCGTTAAGGGTTTAACGGCGCCGTCGGCGCCGTTAACCCTTAACGCCTGATTCACACTTTAACGCCTGCTTTTTGCAGGCGTTAAAGTCCAAGGCGCTAAGCGACCTTGGTGCTAATTACGGCACCGTAATTTACGGTGCCGTAGTTAACGCCTTCCCCATCCCCATTATGCCCTATGGGGCAAAAATGGGACAGGGGAAAGGCAAATGGTGAATGGGGAATTACCGACCCACTCACCTTGGAATGGGGCGGTAATTCCGCCATCCACCATGGCGGAATCCGGCATGAACCATGGTGCTATTAGCACCATGGTCCACCGCCTGACTTGTAATAAGGGCCATGGACTGGGTCCAGAAGGCGCTCCGTTGGATGCTTGTGAAGCAATATTGATGCAGAAAGCAATGCAGCATAAAGCACATCATTATCGGTCAAAAAATGCATCGTCTATGCCAGGGCGACCCAAATAGCCGTCTAACACAAGCAAGTGCAAAGTAAACTTCAAATACATTTTGGAGAAGCACATTTGTCAGGATTGGGTCAGTGCTGAGGGAAATATACTCTCCAGTTGGGGTGATAGTGAGGGAGGGGGGCAGGGGGGAATGCAGGGCCTGTTGCCCAAAAGTTAAATGGGACAATCCGCTTCACAGTGCAAGCAGCATAGTGACACACATGGATGTGGGAGATGGGTTATAACAGGGACGGTATGAAAACAGTAAAATCGCTGACGGGCAGAATACACAGAAGAAGACACCACTAATAACAAAACGCAAGCTATGGCAGACATGCTACACTGAACTCAATGTCGCTGAGAGGACAGGGAATTAGGTTACTTACTTGAAACATAAAGGGCCTGGCACACCCGATAAAGGCAAGGAAGATCATTGCATATGCAAATCGACACAAGGTTGACATCCTTCTCCTCCAAGAGACACATGCCGTTACAAAGATCACCGATTCATTTGCTCGAAACTGGGGTCCTGTAAAAGTTGCTAAAAACTACTCCTCAATGGCGAGAGGTGTACTCACACTTGTGCACAGGCAACTCAATTTCCAAATGTCCAGATCCTTAGCAAACGAGGAAGGCCGCTTTGTGATTATATGTGGGCAATTGCATAACAAAGTCGTTATCCTAGTGAATACATATGGCCCTAATCTGGATAGTTCAGAGTTCTACTTGCGAGTTGTGGAACTACTGTCACCCTTGGGCACAGCAACAGTGATTTGGGGGGGAGACCTCAACTTAATACTGGACTTGGGCTTGGACCGTTGAAATGGAGGCTGTAGACAACACACTAAAGCAGCAATGATTCTGAGTCAAGCAATGTCCACACTACCCCTGGTAGACACTTGGCGTGAATTACATCCTCAAAAAAGGGAATACACATTCTACTCCGGGGTACATGGGTCCAGTTCAAGGATCGATTACTGGTTGTGTTCAACTGAGCTGGTCACAGAGATTGAACAGTGTACCATACTACCGCGGACATTGTCGGACCACTCCCCGGTCCTCCTGCATCTGGTCCCAAGGAATACAATACATACCACTCGGAACTGGCGCATGCCGCTGGACCTGCTGCGGGATGAATCAGTGATAGAACCTCTCCGAACCGAAATACAGGATTTCTTTGCTCGCAATGTAGGTTCAGTACAGACCCATAGGTTGGTATGGGAATCGTTTAAAGTCTGCCTGAGAGGTCACCTGATGAGAATATCCTACGGCAGCCTTAGGGATATAAGAAATGAACTGATCCAGACTGAACGTGAGCTGAGGGATCTTGAGACGCAACAGCCTAATAGTGAAGGGAAAGAGCACCTGCGGAAAATACAGGCTCAAATGGACAAATTCAAAAGCCTGGCAGATAGAGAATTATACCACATAACCCAAGCCACAAGGGCCAGGAGATACGGGGAAGGGAACAAGGCTAGTAAATCTATGGCAACCCTTATCCAAACTGAACAGGGAGCGAGACAAATTACCAGCATCTACAACTCCCCAGGATCGGTACAAACGTCCCCGGAATCAATTAATGACGCATTTAAGCAGTTCTACTCCAAGCTCTACACAAACGCAGACACAGCAAACCCAGAGGAACTCAAAGAATATATAGACTCCATCCCACTGTCCAGTCTAGGAGAAGAGGAAAGGGCACTGTTGGATCTCCCATTGACGACCGAGGAAATCGAACAAGCCATCGCTGATCTACGAGCTGGCAAGACGCTGGGGCTAGACGGCATCCTCGGTCGATCTTTATAAGGTGTTCAAGTCTGTGATGGCCCCTAGATTGTTGGAACTATGGGAGGAAGCTCTGGAGAAGGGTGAACTGCCTGACACCATGAGAGAGGCGATAATAACTGTCCTGCTTAAGCCACACAAGCCCCCATAGGACACCTTATCTTATCGCACGCTATCACTAATTAACACAGACGCAAAAATCTACGCCAAAGCCATAGTGAATCGCCTGATCCATTACATGAACAAGTTAATCCACACAGAGCAATCGGGAGTCATCCCAACCAGATCAACTGCGCTGAATCTACGGAGGTTCTTCACCATTCCAGGCATCAAGGTGATGTGGAATTGTCGAGATATTAGCAATCACAACACACTACGTGAGAGGTTGACATTGGTAGGGGCAATGGCCGCAGGAGTATGAAGGGAGGATAAGGGGAGCCATGAGAGAGCATTGTAGAGGTGGGAGCCAGAGGAGTAAGGAACCTATATCCCAGTCAAACCCAGATCAGAACAGAGCCGCATCAGGGGAGACCACGCAAGCTGAGCGCCTCAACTCAGGATAGAGACGCAAACTAACCAACCCTACTAATAATTTCCCTTTCTGCATACACCTCTCAAACTCCAAATCAAACACAACCAAAACCTACAGCACAACAAACCGCACAAACTTCACTACATCACAACAACAAAACAATAACACCCATAGTCCTGCACAACAGTACACAACGACTACCGGCCGCAAACACCCCAGGCCCAGCCAATGGACCCATCGGGCTGAAGCCGCCAACAGCACATCACTGCTCTCTTGCACTTTTCCTGCTTCCTCCCACTACCTCAACTTCCCCTCCTCTTTCAGAGCTGCCAGAGTGCTAGGGGACCACTACGGTGGTGATAGTACGCGGTACAAATGTCCTTTACCATTAACATTAACATTAACCATTACATCACAACTAGATCCAAACGCCAAAGCTGCTGCAGTCACCCTGGACGCTGAAAAAGCATTTGATTCAGTATCATGGAATTACATGTTCTCGATCCTGGGGAAAATGGGGTTCGGCCCAACATTCATAGGCTACATCCGAGTGTTATACAAGAAACCGGCCGCTATGGTTAGGACGAACAATACCATGTCATCCTCCTACACGTTGGAAAGGGGCACTCGGCAAGGCTGCCCACTATCCCCATTTATATTCGACCTTACAATAGAGGGGATGGCGGCCAAGGTAAGACATGAACATACCTGGAGGGGAATCCGTATCAGAGGTGCCCCCCAACTCCTCTCACTATACGCGGATAAATCAATGATATATGTTAGACATCCTGAGACACACCTTACCCCTATCATGAAGGAAATATCCACATTCTCAACCTACTCAGGCTACAAAATTAATCAGACCACGTATGAGATCATCCCATTAACGCCAAGCACGGGGCAGTCACGGGCTGTGGCCGGTTTTAAATGGGCTCCCGACTCTGCACGCTACCTGGGCATACTAATGGCCACTGATAGGTAGACCCTCTATGCAAACAATTATGAAACATACTTGCGAACTCTGGAACAAAAACTCAAAGTATGGGGTGTACTGCCAATATCCCTGTATGGGCGGGTAACCCTACTCAAAATGGTTGTGGTCCCCAAAATGTTGTACCTATTCTGTGACATCCCTATGTGACCGGGCAGGGAATTCCTCCAGAAATTACAGAAATTGTCCATCGCATTCGTTTGGGGTGGGAAATCGGTGAGGCTCAATTGGGAAAGAATGTGCGAAAGATATGAAACTGGTGGGCTGGCAGCCCCAGACTATAAATTATATTTTCACGCAGCACAGGCACACTTCGCCAAATACCGGTCAGATACAGCCGAACTACACGCTCACGTGCGAGCTGAAAAGTTTGCAGTTGCCCCCACAAGCATACAGGCAATGCAATTTGCCAAAATCAAGGGAAATATTAAGGAGGTGGACCCAGTGGCCACAACAGTACGGGCTTGGGCCAGCCTGTTCGCAAGGGTGGGCTGCGAGAACCCATATTGGGCGTTTGTTTCCCTATGGCATTAGCCAGATTTAGAACCCACTTTTGACACTGCACTACTAAGGAAATAGGACCCTGCTAAGGAAATGAGATTAGGGGATTTATACCAAGAGGGTAGGTTTGCCTCACTAGAAATTGTCCAGAGTGCGGTGGGATCGGGTCTCATCACAACTCTACAGTACTACCGCATGAAATCAGCATGCAAAAGGAAATGGTCTGCATTCCCCATGGCTCCCGAGACACACCAATTCATAACGGCAACTATGTCACAAGATGTGTTTAAAGGCACAATATCCAGTCTGTATAGGGCAGCCCAAGAACATACTCTGTCCAGAAACTGCATGAAACTAAAATGGGAACGGGACTTAGGCAACACTATAGAAGATTCTAAATGGACCAAATACTGTCAACACACCAAGTCCATCTCACTTAACTCGAATTTAAGACTAATCCAATTTAAAATTCTAAATCATCTGCATATAATGCCACATAAGGTCTCCAAGTTCGACCCTACCCAAAAAACAACCTGCCCCAAATGTAATGCTAACACGGCAGACTCCCTTCATATGTATTGAGACTGCCCCCCTGTCAAAGCTTTCTGGGAGGAAGTGGCCAGAGCTGTGAGCGACATCACCGGGGTGAATATCCCAGCTACCCCGTTGAAGTACTTGCTGGGAGACATAGGTAAGGCCTTGGTCAGAACCTGCCGCTTTGTTGCTATTGCGGGAGCAGCAGCCAAGAGGAACATTTTGAAGGTATGGAAATCTAAAACAGCCCCAAACCACAAGACATGGCTCCAGGATGTACTGTATGTACAGGAGAATGAGGAACATTACATAAAAAGTATCACAGCAGTGTGCAGGCCAAAGGACATATGGGCCCCACTGCGGGCATACCTCAACTGTACTCAAGACAGTGACAATGAGAATATAGTTTGAAAACTCTGTTCTTGTGCTGTACAAACTGAACTGAAAGTGAATACGGAAATGTTGTTCTGTTGTTTAACCCTCTTGTCCATTATGGTGGTGCAATAATGTATTCTTTTGAAGTGCCTGTCAGAATTAAAATAAAGGTTTAAAAAAAAAGATATGCTAGAATGGCGTATGTTACATTGGGAATGACTAGTTTATTTATATTTTCTGTCTGTTGCATTTTGCACTGTGGGTCAAAAGGATGTTCTGTCTGGTGTTCCCTTCCCGATCTGGATCCAGGCTCTATCACAAGTTGATCTTTTGGTGTCACGTAGCAATGGAGAAGGACTCTTTGGACACCTGGCAACCTGACCCCACCTCTGTACTTGGCCCAGGTAACTGTATCACTCTCTGACCCTCTGACGTACCCTTCAGTACCAGGGGTAGTTGTTCCTCCTCCAATCTCTAGTACCTGCCTAGAGCCAATGGGCGACCAGAACCTCCTGTGTTAGTTGACTAGAAGAGAGTCCCTCTAGTTTCTCTGAGGTTTCCATCTTACCATCTACCGCTCCATTTCCCTACCTCGTCCTGCTGATTCCAAAATGTGTCCCCACCGGCTCCTTCTTGATACCAGATGTTGATAGTTCCTCTTCCTCAATACCGCATTCCTCCTCAGTGCCCACTCTACCTCGTTCTCCTCTTCCTTACTACCACCACCTTAATATCCGAACCTATCCCCTTCTCCCTCCTTCTCTGCCTTTCCCCTCTTCTCCCCAGATGAGGTCTCTTGACAATTCCGATCTATGAAAGTCTTGTCAAAATAGGTTCTCCCGGTTCCTCGAAAACCATTATGGACCACATTGACACCCTGGCTCCTGCTTTGGCCAACTTCTGCAACCACTCATTTGCCACTGGAGCCTTCCCTTCCTCCCTGAAGCACTCCCTTGTGCACCCTCTTCTTAAGAAACCCTCAGCCGACCCCTCCTGCCCTGCCAACTACCACCCAATCTCCTTCACTCCTTTCCAGGGCAAACTCCTGGAAAAGCTGGCCATCCCCCAGTTTAATCTTCACACTGAATCTATAGGTTGTCTCCATGACCATCAGCCTGGCTTCAGAGCTGCCAGAAGCATGGGAACTGCTCTCCTGAAAATCTGTGAAGACCTGCTCTCAAACCTTGACTCTAATACCCCCTGTGTCCTCATCTTACTTGATCTCTTCTCTGCCTTTGACATGGTCAACCATGCCATCCTGCTCAACCGTCTCTGTGATAACCTGGGTATCACCGATCAGGCCCTGGCTTGGCTGATCTCTTTCTTCTCCGATCGACCCTCCCAGGTCCAACTTGGGTCCTTCCTCTCCTCTATCTCTATCTCTACCTGTGGTGTTCCTCCATTCCACCACCTGATCTGTGCCTTAATGCCAGTAAGGCTGAGATTCTCCTCATTGGCACACCTTCTCCCTCCTTTCCTATCGCTCTCTGGCTGGCCTCTCTTGGCCCTCTTCCTTCCCCCACCTGTGAGGCTAAAAACCTCAGGGCCACCTTTGACTCCACACTCTCCTTCTCTCCTCACATCTCTGACGTCTCTAAGAAGTAACACTACCAGGTGCATCTCCTCAGAGGTATTCTTCCTTTCCTCTCCTTCCCCCAGAGGCTCACTGTCTCTAGAGCTCTGGTTCTCTCTAGGCTGGACTACTGCAACAGCCTCTTTCTAAATCTGCCTGATTCTACTCTTCGCCCTCTGCAAATCATCCAGAACAGGACTGCAAGGCTTGTCCTTGGCCTCAAGCCCAGGGATCTTATCTCTCCAGGACTGAAATCTCTGCACTGGCTCCTAGTGGCTGTGAGGATTAAGTCCAAACCCCTCTTCATTGTCCACAAGGCCTTCTGGGGCCGGGGGCCTCAATACTTTCAACTCTCTCTTCCTAAATATCTTCCTTCTTGAGCTCTTCGCTCATCTGCCTCCAACTCCCTCAGGGTCAATCGGGTTTCCAAGCAACAAGTTGGTGGTAGATCTCTTTCTTCGGCTGGGGCATCCCTCTGGATCTGCCTACCTTTCTCCCTGAAACTTGAGGAGACCCATTTCCGGTTACGGAAGCACCTCAAGAACTTCCTCTTTTCTTCTGCTTTCTCTTCTCCTCTCCCCGCTGAACTCCTGACTGAAACTGCACTGTTCACCTGGCCACCCTCTGATCTCAGGCCTAGGTCCCCTCCTCCACCAGCTGCACACCTGCACTGCCTCCCAGGCAACCCCTGCACTTGGGGCTGTTTCTGTATCCTTACAGTCCCCACCAGCTCTTGACACCCGATGTCTGCACTTACCACTGCACTTGCCACAAGCTAGCCGCACTTTAACCTATTGTTTTATTTATTCCATTTATTTATTACTGTAGATCCCATGTACTGCACTACCCCCTCGCTTCCCCCCGCACTTTACCTTTTCCCCTCCCCGACACTTGCACGATTTCAATGTCACCCTAGTAAGATCGCTGCCTCTGTCTTCCCTCTGTTCCCCATCCATTGCATAGTCGCGCCTTGAAATACATGTGTATAGGCGCATTATGAATGCCATATCATATCGTATCTTCACCTTCTCCTCAGTATCAGCTGTTATCTCCTCCTTCTCACTATCAGATTGTATCACAACTTCTGCATTGCATTCTAACTATCACATGTTATCACAACCTTCTCCTTCTCAGTATCAGATGCTATCACAACATATTCACCCTCATCCTTAACATCAAAATACTATCTCCACCTCCATCACTGTCATTTCAGATGCAATCAACACCTCCACCTACCTCTAAATACATTTAATGTTTATAATGTATTGCATTATGGTTTCCAACAAACCTTTTGCAAAACGTACAATTACAAAATATTCATAAATATCCACCATGTCTATTTAAAATGGACTAGTAGGATTTAAAACATACTTAATGAACTCTAAAACAGAAATACTTAAAGAAATTTCATGAGCATTAAAAATGCGGTGGCAGAAACATTTTGACATTAGCGTTACATCTCGATCAACAAATCTTCTAAACAGTTCAATCGTAATGGCATCAAACCAGTACAACCAATGAATAAGTGAGTTAAAGTCTCTATTTCAAATTTGCAGCAGTGACGTAGGGGGTCATTCCGACCCTGGCGGTAGGGGTTTAACGGCACCGGTAGAGCTGCCAGTGCCGTTAACCCCCTTAGCGGGTCCCGCGAGCGGTCCAGCATGCTAAGAATGGGCCCGTCATTAACAGGCTCATTGTTAGCGTGCTCCCCATTCCCATTGAGCCCTATGGGGGCTTGAATGGGAATGGGGATGCACAGGGTCTGGGTTCCCTGAATGGGGAAATAACAGGCCCTCCAAGGTCGGAATGGCCCGGTATTTCCCCATTCAGGGAACCCGGACCCGGTATCCTGTATGCGGTAGCCATGCCGCTGAAAGCGGCATGGCTACCTCCATACTCGGAATGACCCCCAAAGTCTTTCCGCACAAGCTATTCTGGTTCTACAACCAACAACTTCCCTGGTTAGAAACAAGTTTAACCTAAATCTCAAAAAATGATTCCCAAAATTACGTGACAGATTTTTGACCAAACAGCATGAAAGAACGTTAAAACCTTTGATATCAAAGTTAAAATGATAAAATAAATGATAGTGTAACATTTTAGCCCTATCACAAATCCAGGCTTGTTAAAAAATCCTATGTTTCACTTTATCCGGGTGTGTAGTTAATTCAACCTTAGTGAACTCCAAACTAAGGGGGTAATTCATAGAATTCAGCACACAAGTGGCGCACGCTGCTGGCGCACAGTGTGCACGTGTGGCAGCCTGCGCCAGCCGCGTGTGCCAAAATCCATTTCCGCGCACAGCGTATTCATGGATTTCAACATCCATAACCAGCCGTGGCGCAGAGTAGCGCAGCGACCCTGAAGCAGCGCCAGTTATGCCCCCAGCCCCCACCCCATGCACCATGAACAGCGCACAAATTCCATACATGGCGCACAGGTTAGTGAACCAGCATACAGCCCCCCAACCACGAAAACGTAAAAATCCCTGTGCACCCCTCCGAATACACGTACCCCGCTGCACAGGAAGTGTTACACACAGTTGACTCTGTGCGAGCGGGGTACGTGTATTTCGGGGGTGCGCAGGAACTTTCACAGGCGATTGGCCCTGTGCGAGCGGAGTACGTGTATTTCGGGGGTGCGTGGGAAGTTTCACACGCGATTGGCCCTGTGTGAGCGGGGTACGTGTATTTCTGGGGTGCGCAGGAAGTTACACACACGATTGGCCCTGTGCGAGTGGGGTACGTGCATTTCTGGGGTGCGCGGGAAGTTTGACACGCGATTGGCCCTGTGCGAGCGGGGTATGTGTATTTCGGGGGTGCGTGGGAAGTTTCACACGCGATTGGCCCTGTGCGAGCAGGGTACGTATATTACGGGGGTGCGCGGGAAGTTACACACACGATTGGCCCTGTGCGAGCAGGGTACGTGTATTTCTGGGGTGCCCCAACGAATTGGCAGTGTGTGTCCTTCCAGGCATGCCCTCTCCCCCCTCCCCATTGACTGCAGGCAGACCCCAACACAGGGGTACACACTGCACCCCTGGCCATGCCCCACAGGCAGCCCATCGACCCTAGCAAAGCCCCCCAGCCAGCCCACATGTCACCACACACAAGTGAGCACTGACTCATGTGCCCCAGCACCCCCATCCACCCAGCATTGAGGGGCACCTGCCAGCAGGCCCCGACCCATGTCCCCCAGCACCCGCATCCACCCAGCAGTGAGGGTCAGGCCCGACTCATGTCCCCCAGCACCCCCATCCACCCAGCAGTGAGGGTCAGGCCCCGACTCATGTCCCCCTGCAACACAAAAGGAAGCTGCACAATCTGGGCCTCATGTGCACCAAAATGCCACAGCACTCCACCCCAGTCTTGACATGCAATGATTTCACCAATCCACCCCACACCGACATGCCTATGTCAGGACAGAAATCAAAAGTCAACCATGTACATCAACACATGTCCGTCACACACACACACTGTTTGCCATAGATCGTGTAAAACCACATTTTGACATGCATGAACCCAATGAGCGAATCCCACACATGGAATTAAAATATCAAAATGTATTATGAACAAAATCAATGTAATGAAATGAAAGCCAAACAAAATAATACAAACATGAAATGAAATGCATGTCCACAAATATGAAAAATGAAATGTAGATCCAATCCAAATAAATCCTAAAGAAAAATGGTCCAAACTCTCTGTCCACCAAAACAAATCCAAAGGAAATGTAAAAATCAAATTACATTGCTCCATGGTGAAATCCAAATAAAATGTACACATAAATCCAATGTCCAACTATGTACAAGCAATTTTCAAAGGGTCCATGAGCCCAATAAAAGAACTGAAACCTATCAAAAAAACGACCTAAGAAATAACTATATACAAAAGTGTGGGGTATAGTCCAATCACCCCAAAAGAAAGGAAAACGAAAATGAAACCTAACACTAAAAACTATTTACAATGGCAGCGGGCTAGTCCGACGGCTCACTTTCCGATGTCCCGGGCCAGGGCATCATTGAACTCCTGCTCAATGTCTTGGAGGCGGTCCTCTTCCCTGGCCCCAAGGGTTTGCGGGACGATGCCATGTTGGACTCCAACTCCCTGCGAATAGCCTCGAGGCACTTGGCCCGCCTCAGTGCCCTCCACATGGAGTTCTCTGCCCTGACCATTGTGAGCCGTGCCTCTTCCACCCGCCACCGCTCCACATCTATACGCTGGCCCAACCGCAGCCACATGGAAGACACTCCCATTCCAGGGTTCTCTTGCACTCTGGCCGATGCCTGCCCCTCTGATGTTGATGGCCCAGAGCCATCATGGCTCCCACCTAGAGCCTGCTGCTGCTGCTGCTGTCCATGTGCCCTGTCTGATGATGCCTGCACATCCTCCATCTGCTAGTCTCCAGTTGTTGGCGTGTCCACCCCTGCTGGACCGACGACTCCCAACTGTGGCAGGGATGGGATCTCCACCAAGCTGGCTGTGTTGGTCGGGCCAGGTCCACAGGGGGCCCTATTGGAATGTGGGCCAGAAGACGGCAGGGAGAACGACAGCCGCATAGTCTCCACAGAGGAGGAGAGGTCCGCCAGAGGGCGCGACACATATAGGAACCCACCGACCACGGCCCCTCCCAACAGTGCCATGTTGCCACGCAGCTCTTCGTGATGGCGTGCATGCTCCCCCCAGGGAGCACGCACGTCATCACGAATGTCACGCATGCGCAACGCGACACCAATCAGGACGGAGCCCATACGGTCATGGGACCCCTCGTTCGCAGGTAGTGGAGAGGCAGATGACATGGGCCTCCCCCCTACCTTCGGATGGGCCTGGGACGGGGCATCCCTGCTGGTGCATGGTGGTGCAGTCACAGGGTCAAGGACAGCAACATGCACAGGCCCCTCCGCGGTGACCTGTGCTGCCTCCTGACCCTGGCCCTGGACTGCACCACTTGCACCAGTGGTACTACCCCCACCAGGCCCCATGTGCGGCTTAGTAGCGGGCTCCTCCTCCTCTGTAGAGACCACCAACTTGGATGTCTCCGCACCATCTTCCGCCATTGCAAGCCCCTGTGGGGGCTCACCCGGCCCTTCCGCTACAGCCGTAGTGGCAGACACGGCACCAGTCCCCTCGCTCCCGGATGATGGCAATTCCTGGGAGGGTGGCTGGGCCTTGCGTCGCCACCCGGTGGAGGCATCCCCGCCGCTTGGCTCCATAGCGCCATCTCCGCCCTCTTCTACACTCGATGCTGCATAGAGGGAGACATAGAACACAAGCATCAGGGCACTGTACAATAGTCCCCTAGACAGGAAGCAATAACACATGAGTGGCACTGTCAAACGTCACTTCCATCCTGCACCTCCAGAACACGTGGTTCAAGGACGCAACACACATGCAGAAACAGGCAAGACGCATGCAATCAACATCAGCATCCATGTACAAGGCCCTCCATGGACATAAATGTTGCCTTCAAACTCACATGCATCATGGCTCATACTGACCCCATGCACACACATCACCGGAGGGTCATGCATCATGGCTCGTACACCACAGACACAGTGGATACAACGGTGACCAGACTGCATGAGTGAATCTACACATCGTCACGGACATGTGTCATGCATCCATGTCGTTTCAAAGTCAGACACATGCTTCTCAGACACACAGACATGCACACCATACATGTACATGAGAGCAGCACCCATCTCTCACTCACCACCCATGTCCAAGAACAGGAACTGACATGCATTCATGTGTGCATTCCGCATGCAGCTCCCCATGTCCCATTGGAACACATGTACCATCCATGTGGTTCACGCATTACTGGTCTCACATGCACTACCATGATGTCCCGGCTCACACACATCCTCACATGGCCTATGTTACACATACAGGCAAGTATCTGACTACCAGCACACTGCAATATGCCCTGTTTCACACAGCAATGCATGGCCACTTACCGCTCGACTCCAGACGGGCCTGCATCCTGAGGATCTGGTGGTGAAGCACTGGGCGAATGCGCTCCAAGACCATCATCTGCTAGTTGGTAAGCTGGCACCGGCGCCCCGCTGCATCCTCTGCCTCTAAGAGGCGCCGGACCTTCCTGAGGGTACTGGGCGTGCAGTCCTCCCAGCGCTTCTGGACGTGTCTCAGGTCTCAGGGTGCCACCCCCTCTTCATTGATGGCACCCAAGATGTCCATTCAGATCCTCCTCCGTCCATCCTTGTCGGCACGTGTTGGTGTGAAGAGGGCATCATAATGCCCCAGGACATGCTCCACCAGGACACCAACTTCCTTCTCACTGAAGCTGGTGGCCCTCTGCCTCTCTGGCTGGGGGTCACCAGTGGTCTCAGATGGTGTTTGGCCTGACATGGTGTTAGGAAAGATTTCGTAATTGTGGGTAATTTTCCTTCCATGTGGCAACCCCTAAACTTTTTGCTGTTGTTTTCACCATGATCTAGACTTTGCCAGAGAAGTGCAGCCTTCTGCCGCACTCCTCTGGGCTTTCGCTCCATTCTTATGGGGAAACTGACATACCCTTAAGACAGTCAGTACCGGGAAACGCTGTTTTCCATAGTTTCTTTATCATGTTGCAGCTTTCGTGCAACATGACACAAGAGGGCACTGTAAGCTAAATTACTGCTCTCTTGGGTCTCTAGTCTTCTACAGGCCCTAGATACTCTGCTTGGATTGTAAATGATCGGTGCAAGTGAATCACGGACGGGAATGGTGGCAGCGATCGTTTCTTGTGTTTTTGAGCTTCTTTTGGTGTTTTAAGCGCGTTTCTCGCGCTTAACCCAAAATGGTGGCCTGGCTCCCAAAATGGCCAGGCCACGAGGCTCTTTGTCCTGTCCGCTGACCGTCTTGCCCCCTTCACCTTCCCCAGGTCGAGCCGACCCGGGGCCTTCCTTATTTGGGCATGTATTTTCCCGCGAAACACAGATGCTTTTGCGGGCTTCTACAGGCCTGGTGTGTGCCTCCAGGATGTGGGCTGGGATGTCTGGTCCCAATACACATCCTGGGTGCCAGAGAGTCTAGTGTGGTATGAATGCCTGGGACCACCGTGGTCCGTGATAGGTCCACGTATGGTGTGAGTGTTTGATGAGCGGATCTCCCATTGGGTCCCCTCCTTTTTGGCGCGAAGGGAACCGTGGATAAGAGGAGGCTGGAAACAACACTACCATGTCGATCTCCTGAGTTCTGACGAACAAAGGGATACAGGAGCCAAGTATCCTGCAACCACGAGGCTGAACCGAGGAATCGCTGGTGACCCGCTGAAGGACTGCTCCTCTGCACTGCTGTCGCCTTGTGGAACCATTTCTACCTCTGATCGAACCAGAAGGCCTGTACTGGTACTTTGACCCTTGGAATAGCGGGACAGCTATTCTCGGCATCTTCACCATCTCCTGCACGTAAGCCTTCGGAAGTGTCTCTGGGCCATCCAGCAGACTGACCAGCCTACCCAGTAGTCTTGCTCTGTAACCGCTGCAAGGTTGTGTTGTTTTTCGAGTCCTTGTAACTCTCACACGATTCGTACACTGGGCATTCCCAGGTCTGAAGTGAGTAGTGTACATTTGGCTGAGATACACACGGCCGCTTTGTTGCCCTGCTGTGGTAACAAACTGTGCGGGTTCGCTGCATTTGGGACGCCCTCAACTCAACTCTGCTGCTGCAGAATTTACCTGACGACGAGACGTCCCCTGCTCCCCTGAACCTGCCAGCACTGAAACTGACGCGGAGAAGCCTGGGTCTGCTTGCATTGGGGACCGGTGAGTAGCATAGCTAGGAACTGGTCGCCCTCCTGCAGGAGCCCATAGCTTTCCCCACTGTGTCAAACAGCACGCCTTTCCGTACTCACGCTCTGCTTCTGCCACAGCGGAGCTCTGTTCATCTTCATTTGTTCACCGAACTGAACTGCCTGATTCCCTCGAAGAGACTCCCCTTTTTGCCCGTTGGCACCAGCGTGTGCAGGTACTTTTGAGCACAAGGCTCCACTCTTCGTAGGGCTTGGACATCCTTTTAGTTAGGTGCCTCTGAAGGCGGACTGGGTCTAATTATTATTTCGCACTGCCTGTTTTCCTCCCCTTCTAGGTGGACTACACATTTTGTGCGTCTAACTCTTTAGACTCGTTTGTATTTGTATATATATTGTATTAGTTTGGTATGTGTTGGTTTACTAGAGTTTTATTGTGATTTCTCGCTACAGTCACTGTTGTAAAGGCCTTGGAATAAATGTGTATATATTTTTAATATAACACCTGTTTTGAGTAATTTGTAAGTGTCCTTGCTTTGTGTGCTCATTGCGGGCTTTCAGTCACCCTCACCCCTCTTGAGACCTAGTCTTGACCGCTGCGATCGCTACCCTGATTGGTATGGCTTGTCCAGAGGTTACCCTGTTCCAAGTAATTAGGTTGGCCTTCTGAACCTCTGTGCATCCAGGACAGAGTTCAGAAATCCGTCTTAACACATGGCGACCCCCGAGGCAGGCGTGGGTGGGCAACTGGGTCCTGGGGCTGGGCTATGGAGCGATGGTATCCCAGTCGGGAGTCTTCTGTTCCAGCAGGGGTGGACACAGCAACTGGACCCCTGCAGATGGCTGACGTGCAGGCACCAAATAGCAGGGCACGTGGGCAGCAGGCAGGCAGCAGCAGATGGCAGGTGGGAGCGTGCTCGGGGCTCTTGAGGGCAGGAAAATGGTCTTCCGTGTGTTTTCACGTGGCCAGCTTGATACGGAGTGATTTGACACGTGAAAAAATTGCACGTCAGTGTGAAATTCGAGGAAAGGCCCTTAACGTGTAAGCGCGTCTGTGACGTTACGTGGGCGGGCATTTCCCACAACACTGGTGCAATGGGAATAAGCACGTGAGAATAATGCACGTCAGCGTGCTATTGGAGGAAAGGGCCTTAGCGTGTACGCGCATCTGTGACATTGCACGTGTGGGCAGGCTTAAAAGATACGTGTAGGACGCCATTTCCTTGTACATGCTTTTTTGTGGAGAGCGAGCGGGTGATTCTTGTACTTCTTGTTGGTTCACACGCGATTACTTCACAACGTTTCCAGTTCATACTCCCTGTTTCCTCAGACTGCATTCTTTTCTTCTTTTGGCGGGGGTGTTGCCAACACGCACACGCGCGTCTTTTTCACATTCTTTTTCAAGGCAGACGGTGAGTCGCGCACGTATTCTCCAACTGTGGTTGCGTCCGTGTGTCGCGTACCCCATCAGAGGTCATTGTAGGCTGCGTGTAACGCGCGTACGCTTATTTTTGTGTTTTTGGGTGCCACAGCATAGTGCAAGTTCATTTTTCCACGCACGTGGTCTACCAGGGGTTGCGTGCACGTGTACTTTTGTATTTGGGGTGCCTGTGGGTTGCATGACCCGTCATCTTCCCCCAGGGGTCACAGACAACCTTGCTAAAGCACTAGAGTACGAATTCCATCTAGTACCCTACCACTTTCACCCCAATTGCCCAGGACAATGGTTTACTGCAACTCCCATACGCACAACAACATCAGTGCCATGGTTGGGAGGCGACCAAGCAGTAAGGGAGGCAAAGGTTGGCAAGCTCAAAGAAGTGGGCGTGGTGGGCGTGGTAGGGGACGTGGCCAGGATTTGCAGGGTGCCCCTAGAGCCCAGTGTGTGGAGGACCAATCGGTGCCACCTATATCCCCCCTCCCCCATGGTTGTGGGAATTGTAGCTGACACCATCCCAGCTCAGCCCTTGTTGGACCGGCCCATTTTGTCAACTAAACCGGCACTGGATGACTCCCAGGCTGACTTCCAGGTCACCAGGTCTAAGCCACGTGTGGCAATGAAAATTGCTGTTACCAGGCCACGTGGATCTGGGGCAGCAATGTCATCTGCTGTCCTATGTAGCCAGGGTGAGGAGGCTGCAGGGGTAGCTGCAGCTCATTCCACCCCAGCTCCGAGTCTCCCAGCCGGGACAGTGTCGGTCCAGGTCCATCACACCGACGTTGGCACTGCCAACATCACCCTGCAGCCAATGCCTGCACCAAGACCTTTGTTCATTGTGCATTCATAAACTTCAAGTACCCAGTCCACCTGCGCTTCTGCCCCTACTGACCAGAGCGGCGTAAGCCACTCAGGATCCGCACCACCTTCCAAGAAGAAGGCTGAGACCCTTGACACGGCTACACACTCCGGCACATCAAGGAAGCCTAGCTTCAATGATGCTGACCTTGTGGCCTATGTGTTGGCAAAGAACAAGCTGACTTCCAATCATGCCTCTACTCTGGTGACTGGCAGTAGGTCTCCACCAGAGGACGACCAACTCACTGCACATGAGTCTGTTGCTGGAACCTTTGTTACAGAGGAACAGATCCAAGGCATGGGAGACCTACCAGATTACAAAACATTGTCCGGTGAGTGCCCATGCATGTGTGTGTAATCCATGTGTATGTTGCTTGCGTGATGTGTTCTGATTGAGTGCCAGGTGAGGGTGCGTACTCCTGAGTGGTATGGGTCACCCATGTGCTTCCTCCAAACCATTCACCGGCCTTAGATTTGGGTATGACAGTATCCCTTCTGACCACAGTAGCCAATTAGCACCACATTACTGCAGTTGCCCTTGAACTGTCATTTTGCAACAACATTGTTCTGAATTTTCAGTGTTCATTCAGCCTGATTGTTTCAATCCTCCCGTTTTTGCAACGCATTTTTCTGCCCTAATGCCACATATGTGACATGCATCTGTCATGGAGTACACCCCACAATGACCCACATGTATTACCTTGTTATGGGAATGATTTGTCCATTCAGGCTGATTGAGTAAGGGCCTGCTCACATTAATTTTTGGGGCCTGTTTGAATGTGGAACATGACTGTAGTTTCCTGTCATGTTGAAGTGACCAACCATTGATGTGTCCATCTGGCTGCCATCACTGTATAATTGTACACTGGATGTGTTGCAGTGTGTGGCACATGCGTATTTTGTCACACTATTTTGCATTTTTCATCTCATCATGTCCATCTCACATGGATGGGTGACAGTACTCATTCACTAACATATGGCTGTACTTGTCAAATGTACCATGGCTATGCTATGTGCCATCTGTGTGCTGGCATGTGTCATGTATGTGTATTGGACATGCCACTCACAGGCTAATGTGTGATGCCAGTGCTATCCAGCATGCAGCAAATGTGTTGCTTTTCCATCTTGGTGTCCTCAGTGTCTGCTTTTTGCCTCCCCTTCCAACTCATTGACGGTGCATGTATGCCAGGGTTATAGTCATGTGGGACATGTGTAATTCATGTACTGGATCTCTGGCTTGTCAGGCCTATGTGTGTGCTATGGTGCTCATGCCTGTTTCCATTTGCTGTCTTTCATGTTTATGCAGGTGATGACGCACTTGATGCTGTTGAGGTGGAGGATATGGTGCAGACCCAGGAGGAATCTAAGCCACAACCGGGCACCAGTCAAGGACGTGAGGTGGTGGTGGGTGAAAAACCAAACCTCCTGAAGACCATACTGTCCACGGGTGTCTCTGGGTGCACCTCCGCAGACCGCTATGATTCAGGTGCTGAATCGGACAGTGAGACATATGTGCTGTCGCAGGTGAGTGTTACTGGGAGGGATGCTGTTCTGTCCAACTCACCTGCACCGGGGGTGACCCCTCTATGGGGATGTCAGTGTTGGTAACTCTGCCTTCAGCAGTTACGGATGCAGGGTCACACTCCACAACATCTGATCCTGTTCCTGGGCCAGCAGATCAGAGGGGGAATGCAGTCCTACAGCCTCAGGCAGTGCCAGCACAGCAAGGTGCAGATCGCCTTGCCCCAGACAGGTGTGGTGCCCGCCTACGCGGTGGCCGTGCACCACCAGGCAATACTGTATGGGAAAACTCCATGTACAGTATAGCAGCACAACAGGGAGCATCGGTTGAAATGATGGCTCAGGCAATGAATAGGGTGGCCACTTCCATTCTCCCCCCTGAAAGGCAGATGGAGCTCCAACAGCAGGCAACAGACTCAATTTGCAAATCACACAGAGAAGACATGTTGGCGTCCAACAGGGACCGACGGGCGGCACTGGAGACTCTGCGTGAAGCCCTATCTGTAGATTCACAGGGCCACATGGAAGCCCTGAGGTTAGAACTCCATTTCCTCAGGGAGACTCTGGGTGAACTTGAGGCTTCCCGAAATTTTAGGTCAGAACAGCAGCTGGAGCAGCTCACACGTTCACTCTCAGCAGAGCTCCAGGCAACCCGTGCGGAGATCCGGGCATCACGCGAGGCCATGCAGGTAGAAATGCGGGCTACCCGTGAGGTGCTGCATGGGGATCTCCGCACCATCATCCTCCAGAGCAAAAACCTCCACCCCCGCATGCTTGCTGCCATGGAGGACCATACCAGGGCTTTGCGTGGGCTGCCTCCCATAGCACGGCCACCTCCTGATGTAGCAGCAGAGGGTGAAGAGAGCGACAGCAGTTCTTCCACAATAGCGTGGCCGTGCAGGCCATGAGCCCATGGAGGTATTTTTTTCTCAACATCCACGCATGTGGGTGTTGGGGTGCACCCTGTCCTCGAACCTCCTGGGTGGCCTCCCCCCCCCGGTCCACACATGGCCATTTTTGATTTTTGTTTTTTCTTTTTTTTGTGTGGCTCCCGTGGGCATCCACTGTGCATTCCAGCTGGGCGCATGCAGGCTTGTCCTGTCTTTGGGTTAGATGTTTGGGTTCCTGACACACACACCCCTCCTGCTTCCCCTTTCCATGGGCTTGCAAAGGGTGTGACCAAGTGACAGTAACTTACACATTGACATTGGGCTCCCATGAGCTGTGTGGGCAGTCTGTAGTCAATACTGTGTGTACATCCCTAGTGGGGATTGTTGTTGGATTGAACACTGCATGGTGTATTGATATGTGCTTGTACATCCATGTATTTCTCCTTATTCACATGTACCTCTTCATGTCTTCACAAGGCCGTCTCTTTTGCAGATGCAGTTCATGTTGTATGCAGTACACTGACACATTTGCCTGACAGCAAGACTCTGCAGTTGGAAGGGGTCGATGAGCTGGCTTAGTCAGGTTGTGAGACTTGCACTACTTTGATTTTGTACTGTCGTATTTTGACACTGTTTCATCCTGTGTTGCTGTTCTGTGTTGCTGGTAAGTATTTGTTCATGTGTGCTGTTTCTTATTGATTACTGGGAGCATATTGTCTGTGGCCTGTTTACATTTGGAACAGTGCACTTTGTGACACTTGTGTGATGTGTTGTGCATTCATTTTGTTGCTTTCACATTGCATGACATGCCATGGTGTGGTGGGTAGCTGAGATGGGGAGGGGTTGAGTGACATGGCACTATTTTCATGTTGTATTTTTCAAGGGGGTAGTCATTCATGCAGCATGAATGTGTGTCTTTTTGCCACACAGCATTGGTTGTATTTAAGTAGGTAGGGATGCACAAAAAGTAACACTTCCAGGTGACCAATCTCAGGCTGGTATGGTTGTGACAGTTGACTGTCCCTTATGTCATCATCATTGATTGTCAGCTGGTATGTGCCAGGGCTGTGTGCACTCCACAGGGGTAGGATTTTAGGTGAAGTAATTAGCCACCAGCTGTGTACGGACTGCCTCACCACGTGCCCTTTCACCGCCCATGCGCAGCGGCCGTGCATGTGGTTGGGGATGAGGGGGCACCACCCTGTCCACCCACAGGCCCCGGTGGGTTGCAACGTTGTGCAGGACACATGGTGCCACTATGATCCTGCACACTACTGGGGGCGCATATAGCAGCTGCCCACCAGAGCGGTCAGGGGAGCAAAAGCGTGACTTGAGCACTCCGAATGTCCGCTCCACTATGCCCCGGGTTGCAATATGGGCTGTGTTGTATCTTACCTCAGGTGGTGTGGTGGGGTTCCGAATTGGCGTCATCATGTGGGTGCTCAGAGGGTAGGCACTGTCCCCTGGGGAGGTGATGATAGGTATCATTAGTGGGGTTGTGACATTACTCAGTATCTGACATGCATGCATGTGCAGAGGCATTTATACTCCCCAAGCAGCCATGCATCGCCATGCCGCCCAGATTCTAGGTCCCGGTTTAGGGGTGACATTCTGAAAATGAAACTATCATGGGTGGACACTGGATAGTTGGCATATACTGAGGTGATGGTTCCCTTGGCATCACATACTACCTGCACGTTGATGGAATGCCAGTGCTTGCGGTTTCTATAGATGTGCTCAGTTGCCCTGGGTGGACGTAGAGCCACATGGGTGCAATCAATGGCACCTAGCACTTTAGGGAAGTGTGCCACCCTGTAAAAGTCCTGGACAGCAGCCTGCCTTTCTGCAGGTGTTCTGGGCATGTATATATGCCTGCGGACTGAGGAGCGTGCATTCATGATGGCCAACACCTGGTGTAGGCAGCGTAACTGCGTGGCCAGTGACACATCCCCCACTATGGCACCTGTCTGCTGAAATGAACCAGTGGCCAAGAAGTGCAGTACATTGAGCACCTTTTCCAAGGGGTTCAGTGCTGTGGAGCACAGGGTGGGTGATGTGAGGTCATCTTCCCCCTCAATTACCAGGTCGAGTATTATGTGTGGTGGACACCTGTACCTCCCATACACGTGGTCATCAGGCATCCCAAAAAGGCTGATCCTGGGTATAATAATTCGGGGCCTGGCTATCCTCCTCATCCTGCGATGTCCCACGGCCACTGCTGTGAGGAATGGTATATTCTTCGTAGCGTCTGAGCTTGTTTGTTTTTTTGCGTGCACTTTTATGCTGCGCAGGGCCGCATACGCCTGCTTCCTGCTGGCGTACGTGTTTCCGGATTAGCGCGTCTTTTTTGGCGCATGCGTTTCCCCTGTTCGATTCCATGAATACGTGTTGTAGGCGCGAGTGTGGGCATTGCAAGCATTTACCTCCTGTACTTCCCCCGTAACGCCAACATTTTCACGCGTTGTTCCCCATTCCGCATGTTATGCCCCGTGTTCCGCCCACTTTTGTTATGTGCGCTGCACTATGTGCGCTGCACTATGTGCGCTTTCGCTGTGCGCATAGTGTATGCCGTTTGATGACATGTGCGCCCGCGTGCGCCACCCATGATTTTAGCGCACGTCCCAGGATTTACACGCGCACTGACTTCCATGAATCGATGTGCGTGGCTTTGGCACGCTTGCGCTGTGATTTTCACGCTTGAGCTGCGATTTTCACGCTTGAGCTGCCATTTTCTGCGCATATTAATTCCATGAATCGGCCTGTAAATTATTCAGCCCCAATTGTTCATGTCATTTTCCAAACAAGGAGTCCGCGGCGGAGACGAAAGTTTACCAAAATATGGCAACAGTTTCCAGTCAAAACAGGCTTTAATAGAGACCAGAACTAGTGTGTGTCGGATTACAGCTATTGGGGCAAGCGTTCTTTTCCAAATTAGAGACTCAAGTTTGTCCCATTCTATATCGCATGAAATGGTTTCTGCCCCAAAAGTTAATCCAGGCAATATTTTTGGGTGATAAAATTGCAAAAGTGGAGCGGGAGAAAAAACAACTGAAACAACTATCAAATACATTTAATGATTCCTGATTGCCATTACCTTCTTGCCAAGCACTCCATCTCTGCCACTCCACACAGAACTACTCATTCCAGCTGCTTCTCCAAACTCAGATACTTGTTGAGTTCTGGAGCTTATAAAGAACCCAGGTTACTCCCCGAAGGATGGCCTTCTGTGGGCTTGCTCTACCCTAACCCAGTCGTCCCTAAAACCAAGGGCAATAACCAGACCAGAGATTTGTAATCCCTACAGTCTAGTCTAGCCTAAACATGGGGTGAGGCCTATTGCCTCTGGGATTTCCTAAGGGTTCTCTGCTATTGTTCCCCATGATTTTATCAGTATGGTTTAAGAATGTGGCTGTATCAGATACAGGCTATCTTTCACTCCACTCCCTGATCTCAAGGCTCTTTGCCCTACATCATATTCTGCACCTACTCCCTCTTCTCCCTCTCCCTCTCTCCCCACCTCTCCCTCTCACTCACTTCGTGTCCCTCTAATCTCTTCATCCTCTCTCCCTCTACCTCTACTTCTACACCATCTCCACTTCTGTCTCTATGATCTTCTAACCCTGTCCTTTTACCTACTCTCTCTCACTCTCTCTTTCTTCATTCCTCCAGAAAATATTCCCTCCTGTTTCCAACCTCCCCTTTCTCTTTATCTGTTCACTCTCTCTCTTTCTTACCCTCTTCCATCAACTACCTCCTGTCTCTTCCATCTACTCCAATTACTCTCACCTCCACTCCTACACTGTCACTCACTCATTCACTCTCCTGTCTCCCAAACCTCTCTCTCCTAATACTTACTCCCTCACACACTCCCCCACCACATAATCTCACACAGATGCAATCACAGTCACAGCTTTACTTTTTCAGTTTTATGCCACTCTCTCTCACATTCAATACTTTACCTGGATTTCAATCTAGCACTGCCACAGACTCATCAACACTCCACTCCACCTTCTGTCTGCCTCCTGGTCACTCAGTCCACCCCCGCACCGCCTGGCCTCTTTCGAACACCTTTTGCTATGGTTTGTTTTCACAGGCTCTTTACACCTGTAAATTCCTGTTTCCTCCATTCCCCCTCCCCTCTGCAATTGGCTCTGTAACGCCCCTGACTCTTAGGGCCAAGTAATCCTGCACCTGTTCTCGAGGGTGCAGCAACACATGGTAATATTTCATAAACCCCTCTTATCCTTGCCCCCTCTGCTTGCGCGTGTCATTGTGTGGCCCCTGCAGTCCTTTCCGCTTGGTGTTTGTTCAGCATTCCCTTCTGCCATTGCCGAGGTAAGTGGTATTTGCTTCCCATATTCTGGATGATGATTGTCGCATGCATTTCAGCGGGGTCAGTGACTCTTTTTAGCTCCTCCTTGCCACCTCATGGCCTTCTGGAACTTGAAATTTATATGAGCACGTTTATTTTTTGCGCAGAACATGTATATGTCAGAAATTAAATGATGCATTCTCCTGACTCACATACAAATTATATTCTATTTTTTTTCACATCAAAATAATGTTATTGTTACTTTTCTTCTTTTGGCTTAGAGGAAAATTGCCAGGTAAGGTTACTGCCCTACTGAAAATTTTGTACATCTGGTGTCAAATTATCAAAGATTTGCACTGGTACTAACAGTCTTTCAGCCTGATTCATGGAATTATTTGCGTGAAAAACAGATTTCCGTGCCTTTATGCCCAAAAATAACCCATTATTTGCGTGAAAAACGCAGATTTGCGGGCCTTTCTGCCCGAAAATCCCCATACTTCAAATAGGGATTTTCGGGCAGAAAGGCGTGAACATCTGCGTTATAATAATTCCATGAATCAGGCACTTTATGTCTTAGCCAGAATTGAAGGCTATTATTGTTGACCTTCATATATCCACTTGCTTTCCTAAATCTTCCTCTTTCAAGATGGCTGTTCCAGCTGACATTGCTTCCCTTCTTTCCAACACTCATCCTATCTATAACCCACTAGAAGCCATCCCCCATTCAGAGCTAGAGAATTTACTTCCATCTTGATCCCACGGGTTACTGCCTTCATTAAAATGTCCTTGGGCCTCATTACGAGGCTGGCGGTAAGGGGTTAACGGCACTGGTAAGGATGCCGGAGCCCTTAACCCCCTAGCGCCGCATTCCGAGGTCCCTTAGCAGGTCCCACTAAGGCCGGCTGGTTTTACCAGCCACCCTTAGCGGGAGCCGCTAAGGGATCAGGGAGCTAATAACAGGCCCGCTATTTGCGAGCCCGTTATTAGCTCCTTCCCCATTCCCATTGAGCTCTATGGGGGCTCGAATGGGAATGGGGAATGGTTTTCAGAATGGGGATTTACCGGGTCCTCCAAGGTTGGAATGACCCGGTAAGTCCCAATTCTGACTACTCGGACCCGGACACGACTTTGGAGGCAGCCATGGCTGCCTCCAAACTCGTAATGAGGCCAGGTCTTTAGATCTTGTGCTGCAAGCCTTGAAACAAGCCCTTTTAATGTCACTTCTCAAACAGGCCTCATTCAGAGTGCGGCGGTAAGGGGTTAACGGCGCTGGTAAGGATGCCGGTGCCGCTAACCCTTACTGCCACATTATGAGGTCCTTTAGCGGGTCCCGCTAAGGGCGGCTGGTTTTACCAGCCGTCCTTAGCGGGAGCCGCTAAAGGACCAAGGAGCTAATAACGGGCCCGTTATTAACGGGTCTATAATTAGCTCCCTCCCCATTCCCATTGAGTCCTATGGGGTCTCGAATGGGGATGGGTATTTTGAATGAGGAATTACCGAGTCCTCCAAGGTTGGAATGACCCGGTAATTCCTCATTCAAGGAACCCGGACCCGAGTTTGGAGGCAGCCATGGCGCTAATAGCTAATGAGGCCCTCTCTTGACCCACTGACACTTAAGAACTACTGATCCATTGTTGACCTCCCTTGGATGACCACAGTGCTTGAAATATGTGTGATCACTCACCTCAGAGTCTTTCTTGTGGAGGAAGATCGGTATGATGTCTGACAGTCTGGTCTTCATCCAAGACATGGCGCTGAGACAACGTTCCTATGTTTGTGGCTTGCCCAGGAGCATAAAGGTGTACTTTCAATATTACATGCCAGATCTATCAGCAGCTTTTAAAACCATGCACCATAATGTCCTTTTAGAGAGGCTGGCCACAGTGGTGCAAGTCACCAGAAATGCCCTCGGCTGGTTTGGTTACTTTTTGGTGGATTGTGTATTAAGAGTCATACTTGGCTCCTATCTTTCTGCTCTTCTTGGGAAGGACTGTGGGGTATCTCAGGGTACCCAGATTTCTCCACTTCTTTTTAACATCCAAATATACCTCCTTGTGAGCCTTCTTCAATACCTTGATGTTTCACTCATACACAGATAATACCGAGATTTATCTGAGGATCTGCAGACCTAAAGATGATTTTACCACGCTGTTAGGGAGAATTCTCATACATGTGCTAATTTCCCTTACCTTTTGAGACCCCCAGTAACTTTGCTGGATTTATAGGATTTTAATTTTCACCTGGAAATAGTGTGAGCCTTTTATTCACACTCTCATGTATTTTGATGTGTGTTTTACTTTTGTGTTCTTTGGATATGGAGTTTTAGACAACTCCATAGGCATAATCTTTTTCTTGTCTGTCACACAGCACCCTCAGTGAAGTGGCCCAAGGATGTCTTTCAGACTTCCCACAGTTTAAATACCTTCTCTGGGACTGACTACTGTCTCCCAGTGAATGTAAAGTTAAATTGACTTTACTAGTATCTTTAAATTCATAGACCCAGCACACACTATCTTCCTATAGAGTGCTGGAGGGGTTGCCTAGCATCCCCTGGGTCTAAACACTCATCTAAAAGTCAAATGCTACCATTTCCTCTTGAAATGGCTGGTGGCAGTGGTTTTATAACAAACTACCATGATTTTTCCAGACCGCGAACACCGGTAGCAAAAAAATAGTCATGTTTTTCAATATGGCGCCCAAGACCCCTCTGTAAAAACAGACTGGTCATCTTTTTTCGCTATTTCTTTTTGGAAAGGTCCTTCTAGTGTTTGTCTCTGTGCGCAAACTAGGTTTGGTCCCTTTGTTTGTTGGCCTTTGGCGGGCTTCAGTGCTGAAGCCCTTCTCTGGCGCCTGAGTGTCTGGGGTGGAAAGGATGTGAGGGAGGTGCCCGAAACTCTCTGTGCTTAGTCTCCTAGGAGACCTGAATGCACTCTGGCGTGATTGGCTTGCTGACTGTTTCGGCAAGGACAGCCACCCTGCTGGGTGAGTGACAGCTAGGCTAGAATGAATGGGAGAAAACTCTTTAAAAGCAGGTCTCTGAGACTTGGAAGGCAGAGTCCACCACTGGAACGATAGAACCAAAGACGAGCTGAAGAAAATGACTGCTGCAAATCCTGGACCATTGGTTTGCCCGGTGAAGCCCTGCTGCAGGTCCGAATTGCCTGAAACTCCCTCGGCAGAGAAACCCTTCAAGGACGACTTCTTGCCTTGAGCTGGTGGGAACATCCAACTCGCAAGCCACCTGGAAACCATCTCCATACTGGTCGAATTTTCATCAGAGTGCTGTTGAAAACCGGATAGCCAGTGAGAAGGATACCAGATTGTGGACTTTAAGGCACTCACACCTTAAACCGACGTTTTGCCAAGCTGGCGACTTCTTCCCATTGTGGTGCAGGAACCTCCCGACGTCCTCCCTCTTGTCCCCACGACTGAGGCTCAGGAACAGCAAGATCTGCAGGAACTGTCAGGAACAACTGCCTCAGCTACAGCTTTTCTTCATCCATAAGGTACTGTGCAAATGCAGTAGAGAAATCCTCTTTGCCACGGTGAAGGTTTGTGAAACTTTCCCAACTTTGGTGTCTTGTTCGCTCCTAAACCGACCTATTACTTTTTTTTGTGCAAACTACTTCTAAGAACATTGACAAAGACTTAACCGTTTACTACCAGAACTGTGCTATCCTATCCAAGACACTGAATCATTGACTTTGGCAAAGGCCTATTGAATTGAATTGCCTCTTGTAGTGAACTGAAACTATTTCCCCTGCCTATGAAAGTAACTGTGTTTTGATTCTTATAATCTTTGTCTTTCTACCCCTTTTGAAAGTTACTGAAGTGCCATTTTTTTTCCACTTCAGGGGAGCCTAACTTGTTCAGAAACCTACTGGTTGTGTACTGTAGTGTATGATATTGTGATATTGAGCTGCTTATTACTAGTGGAATGTTTGCTAACTAAATGTGTAAATAAATGTATATTATTTTACCAAGAAACCTTGAGTAAGTGCTTGTTTGAACTACTGTGATTGCTAGTCCTTTGTGTAACATCTTGTACTGCTCACATCCCTCTTGAGATAGGTCTGGCTGCTCAGCCACTGCTACCAGATAACTGTGTAGTACAGGCTTGTACCAAAGGTGAGATTGTGCTTGCACCTGTAGTCTTAATTGTGTGTAGTGTTCCCAAAAGGTACTGCATGTAATTCTGCCTAACACACGCTGTCTGAGGATCTGGAGACAGGTAAGTGCCTGCTCAGGAATAGTGGGCTCAAGCTGATAGCCTCCAAAATTGAGGTTCTTCTTCTTGGCCAACGTCATCTGCTATGGACTCCCTCTGTCCTACCCATCCCACCTCTACTTTGTAGTGTCCATGCTTCCTTCACCAACCAAGTCATAAACTAAGTTGGCCCAGTGTTTAGAGATGGATTATTCAAACATCACCAATAGTTTTGGAGAATTCTTCCTTATATCCCCATTCAGCTCTCTGCGTCAGTAGTTGGATTACTTATTCATTAAAACGAGACTATGGCAACTCTCTCATTGTACATCTCTCGGCTTACCAACCAGCATGTACAAAATGCAGCTGTGCATCTGATTGTTGGTCTGAAGAAAAGAGATTCCATCTCTCCATTCCCAGATCATTTCCCTGGCTCTCAGTACACCAACAGATTGTGTTTAATGTCTTGTGTTTGGTGTTTAGATCACTTTTTGGAGTGGTACCTGCCCATTCTTTTGAGAACATCCACTTTTTTCAACCCCCATATTACTTACGTGTTCATGGCAGTTCCTTTTCTGGGTACCATCAGCCAATTTGACATCTAGGGGAGAAAAAAGATTTGCTGTCCAAGGTCCTAGACTCTAGAATCTCTCCTGCTTGATTATCTCCAGATCACCATTTTTATGCTCTAAAACTGATCTTTTCATTTAAAGCCTTGGTATCTCTAAGGCAGGTGTACAAGGCTTGTGATATTGCCCTGTATCTGGTGTCTGTCAGCTTTTGCTCACCTTAAGAGATGCCCCTTACAGCATATACTCAGGGTGGCTACTGCAACACTGTAGGACTTGTGTGTTGAGGCACACATCATCCATTCAGGTCCATGCTTCGTATCCCCACTTCCCTCTCCTGTACTGGTATGGGTGCCTTGCAGGGCGCGTGTGTGGCGTTTTCTCTGAGCTGGTGATTGATCCTCCCATTATGCAAGCCATGTTACCAATTCAAGGTGTCGTGACTACCAACAAGTCTCACCTTCACCTGCACACTCCCAAACACATAGTAGGCTGCCAGTATCACTGCATCCAGGCCTTGACAAGTAACACAACTATCCCAACTAATGTGCTTGGGTAGTCCGCAGGAATATCCACTGGAATATCAAGATTACAAATATTTTCAGGCAGTGACCATGGCATGTTAGCAGACCAAATCACATGGAATACTCATTGGAGAGTATGAATAATTCACCCTATTATGACGTCCCAAAGTTGAGCCAAGATGAGGAGGCTGGGCCCATCTTGGGGGCCGGAGAACACCACCCACTACCTGATTTGGACCCCAGAGTTAGCCTACAGTGGATTCTGCAGGTTCCCCAGCCCATCATAGCCTTGTTTCTAACACCCTTCGACCTCATCTTTTGGGGCAGAATAGTAAGATATGCCTTCATAGAGCCCAGCATAGAGTTATGCCCAAGGAGAATGTGTTTCATGAGGCCCCTTTGCAGATCCCCATGACGTCGTGATAGCCAACAGTCCATGGTCACTGCTCATCGAGCCTCCGAACCTTGTGCTGTTCCACTCACGGCGACCCACAGACGTTGGGAACTTGATACCCAAGGTGCTTGTCAAAAACAGAACTATCAGCTACTTGGGAATTCACACTGATATTGTCACTCCAAAGAATGAATCCAAGATGGCAGTCAGATCACAAATAACGCTGGCTGGTGGGGCTGTGGGCTGATTGCTCACAGAGCAAAAGCACTTGGCAAATGAATAGTGCCCATAAATGGTAGCCAATTGATTTACCCACTCACACAACCCTCACCCCTTTCCTCACTTGAACCCTTAGGCTTCCCAAGCCTAACCCCACATAGGAATAAACTGGGAAGGTGAATGACTAAAAGTGTGGGAATCTTTGTAACAACAAAGATTGAGGTGCAGTTCAGAGAACAGTGGTGCGGAGAGGAGGAAATGAAGACAAAGAGACCGAAGGAGGTGGGAGAGAAAGGAGTGGAGGTAGTAGAAAGAGTAGAAAGAGAGTGAAGACTCAAGGAGAGAACGATGGTAACAGAGGTTTCAGAGAAAGGAGGGGCAGTGGATAAGAAAGCAAAGAGCAGAAGTGAGACAGAAATGAGAAGAGGTGTGAAAGAGAGGAGTTGCGATCTATCAAACAGTGGGGAGAGGAGCAGTAGAGACAAGAGCAGAGGATGGTCATTAAAAGAGAGTAACAGAGGATAGTGAAAGTGAGGTTTTGTACGATCGGACCGAAAAAAAAGGTCTGACCGTACAAAACGACTGAAAAATGCTAGCACCAAAAGCTCGAACACCAAAAGTTCGAACCTTTGGTGGTAGCATTGCAGGTAAGAAAAAAAGAAAAAGACTGCAGGAGTGTCCCCCGCAACACCCCGCTCACTATACTGTGTGGAATGGTGAGCAGGGTGCTGCAGGGGACATCCCCGCAGCACACCCGCAAAATAAAAGAAAATTAAAAAAAGGGGGGCTGCAGGGGTGTCCCCCGCAACCCACGCTCACTATACGTTACAGTATACTGCAACCCCCGCTCACTATGCTTTACAGTATAGTGAGCAGGGGTTGCGGGGGACACCCCTGCAGCCCTGTAGTATGTAAGTGTGTTTGCATGAGAAAGGGGCAAACTTTTGGTAGTTTGCACCTTTCTCATGCGAACATTCCGGCCGTGGCAAAATCAGCCGCGGTCGGATCACTTACAATCGAAAGAAAGGAGGGGCAAACAAAGGCATGATCACAAGAAAAGAGAGGTGGAATGTTGAAGAGAGGATAAACTAGTTTTACGGTAGGGCATCAAGAAAGACAGAAGAGGGAGGAGAGAGGCAGACAATAAAAAGAGATGAGAAGGAGGAGGAATGACAGGAAAGAGGCAAAGGAAGAGTAGAAAGGAGAGAAGAAGAATCCCAAAATCATTACCCTGAGCAAAATCAGTCATTGGTAGAGAAACACCAGGTTACTGCTAAAGCCCTGGGGGCATAATTAGTGGATAGTGGAGTAAGTATAGTTCTTGGGTCCTACAACTGGCAAAGAGCCTGTCACCAAACCCCATCAAGATGGTTGCTATTATTGTTTGGATCAGTGTTTTGATCATTCTATGTCTTTCAAGGCAAATGAATCGTTCAGAATTGTTAAAGTTGTACTGCTCCTTTCAAACTCTCATTAGTGGGTTATGAAATAACCCCGGTTTGGTAGTTATAGAGGGCACGAGATCTAGGAGTCAATGTACAGATGTGCCTTATTGTCTGCTGGTAAGCGAGTAACATGAAGTTAGGTACCTAAGGAAAGTCCGTAGGGAGACAACCACAGGCCCATCCATGCTAAACTACCATCCAGATGCGACGGTCACCAACAGAACACTCGCTCAGCTCACTAACATACATTTTAAGCCAACATTGCACACTGACATCAAAGGCCCGGCATGCACCAGCCTACAAACGGAAATAGCAGACTACTACAATTTGCATTAATTGGCACACAAAATAATTGATCAATAATGGGCCAAACTTCCACAAAACCAAAAAAAGCATTTCAGGGAATGTTGTGGTGTAAGGGGATGTGGAATGCAGCTGGTGGAATTTGGAATGTGGAAGGCTGTGGGGAAGGGGGAATACAAAGGAAAGTTAGTCAGCTGGAGTAAGATCATAAGGAAGGAAAGAGCTGCATCATGTCTCCTGCTGTTTATTGCTAGCACAATCATAATCTGTAAGTGTGTCTGGGTTACAACACAACAATTGGTGACGAGGATGGGATCCACTTATGAGGAGGCAAAAGAAATTGCTGACACAGTAGCAGCCTGTAGAGGGGGCTAACAGAAACACAGCCTGTGGAGGTGGCTGGTCGTAAAGGACGTTGGAAACAGTGCAAGAGACCTACGGAGGAAGTCGCAGTTGAAATTGCTAGAGAGCTGCCAGGAGAAACCAGGACTAATGTGTAAGAAGTAAGGTGATGGCAGCAAGCGAACTGAAATAAATGAAAGAAAACGAAGATATAGACGGTAAGATGCACTGGGTAATGAAACTTAAGGAACTAAGCCAATAAACAGTATCCTGCAGCATGCATGCGCGTAGAACGTAGAAACTAATGTTACGCTGTAGTATTGTATGAACATTGAGTAGCCGGCATCTTATGAAAATTCAAAGGACGCACTGCTCACCGGAGTCAGAGTTCTGAAACAGTAGTGACCGTATAACACAGCGCGTATCTCTATCCACATTAGAGGAAAGGACCTAGGAACATGCGAAAACGTGCGCCATATTGAATTGACTGGTAATATTGTGTATGTCACCATAGCAACACAATACTACAGGGCAGAAATGTTACAGCTACGGCTGTCACAGCATGAAATGCAGGAAATAAATGAACTTAACATAAAACGGACTAAACAAGGAAGCTCAAACAAATAAAGGCTGCACAAACCAAAGGTACTAAAAGGATATACAACAATACAACAAGCAAAGACATAAAGGTTATACATAGAAAATAAAGTAGCCAAACTGCTGACTCCACATAATAAAATCAACAAAGCATTACAACAAGTTGACTAATTCTGAAACAACAGTCAAGGGAGAAAAGTGACATTCACATACCACGTTCAAAGCAGTGAAACGTTAATGTCCAAGAAGTAAACAAAAAGATGTCCTTTTTATAATGCAAGTGGAGATGTAAACCCAACACAAAACATGTCTGGAACAGCTATATCCACAAACCCAGTTAGTTACCTACGCTGTCCGAACCCGTTCAGCCTTGAGCCACAAGAAGATCAGGGACAGCGTTGGCAGGAATGGGTGGACGAGTTTGAGGAATTGTTAAGGGCAGTGGGAAATCAAAATGTCCCAAACAAATTCGACATTTTCATAAATCTGGTGGGAAAGCAGATGAAAAGTGTTATCAAGACCATACCAGGCGAGGAAAGAACAACATATCAACTTCTAATCACTGCCATCAGTGGACGTTCAATAGTTTCTCCCAATAGAGACTATGAACGCTATACATTTAATCAATGCATGCAAGCCCCACATGAGTCAATCGGACAGTTTGTACTACAACTGCAAAGGAAAGCAACATACTGTGAATTTGCAAACGTATGTGACAATGAGGCAATAAGGTTGAGAGTTATTGAAGGTTGCATATCATCACAATTTTGAAAACACCTTCTAAAAAAGCCCCTTCCCCTAAAAGATGTACTGGAACAAGCAAGAGTATACAAGAGAGTTGACACTCAGGCAGCAAATATCAAAAATCCCCGAAAAATAGATACCATTGCTGCCCTGGGACTAAATATGCCAGGACAAGTACGATATTGAGGCACATCGCCTCTCCAGGAGTGGTGGAATAAAAAACGTAGAAACCCACCAAAGAGGCAATGCTATCATTGTGGTTTTGAATTCCCACATAAAGGCCAATGCCCGGCCCTTCGTCAGATGTGTATGCAGTGTGTCCAAGAAAATCACTTTCAGATAATGTGCAGGGAGAGAGTGCCTGTATTGCCTGCATACAGGTCCAACATGCAGACATTGCCGAACAGAAGATATGAAAAAGGCTTCCAGCACAAGAGTGTATTAAGAGAAAGTTATTATACGGCCTAACACAAACAGAGCAGCATATCAAACACAACCAGGATTTATCAGGGCAATGGAAAACATGCAAATGGAGACAACTGAACAAGTTAGTCAGGAGCATGGTCAAATTCTACAGCCATACCAAAGTCAAGATCAAGAAAGGAAAACACAGCTTGGGGACCCTTATGAAAATCCGCCAATCGAGGAAGAAAACTTGAATACAGATCAGTATTGAGAATATGATAGATGTAGCAGGGAATATGTTAGATTGATCTATGATACATCTGATGACAGGATTGCCATAAAAGTAACAGTGAATAGGTGGGCAACACATACCATTTCTGATTAACACAGGAGCCACAGTGAATGTGGTGAGTGAAAAAGCATATTAAGTTATAGCAAGCATGTTACCTTTATAACCGTAAGAGCTCAAATTTTTCAATGGTGTGCAACACAACCTTTAGCCTCCAAGGGACAATTTCAATGTGATTTAATTCACAAGGGCCATTGTGTGTCTGTAGGCATCCATGTCATAAGCAGCCCGGTGGTGGGTAGATGCCTCCTCAGCTGTAGGACTGCCACCGAATTACAGCTTATTGATGTCAAATATGATCAATCAGAGATGATACGAGGATTCCCTCCACAGAAGCATAATTTACAGATCTTGTCAAAGAAAGAATTAGACATCGAGGGGCTAAAGGGCATGTTTCCGAAGCTATTTCAAGGCATTGGTAAACTGAGAGGCAATGTCATACATCTACACATTGATCCCTCTGTCTTTCCTGTACCACAGCATCCGCAACAGATAGGGTTTCATCTAAGGCATGGGTGTCTCAGGAACTGCAGCAGTTACTTGATAATTATATCATCAAGAGAGTTGATGGTCCCACACCTTGGGTGTCTCCTTTAGTGGTCGTACCCAAGGCAGATGGTCATCTTCGTCTTTGTGTGGACATGCAAATTCCTAATACTGCGATACAAAGAGAAAGACATCCTGGGCCCAATATTGAGGATATGATAATTCAACTTAACCAAGACACCAGATTTTCGAAATTAGAATTAAATCAAGATTATCATCAATTAGTAATCGATTCTGTGTCCAGGCCTATCACTACCGTCGCTACTCATGTAGGTCTCTTTCGATACAAGCGCCTTAATTTTGGCATTTCTTCAGCAGCAGAGATATTCCAGGAAACGATAAGGAGGCTTATTGCACTTGTCAAAAATGCCTTCAATTATAGCGATGATATTTTAATATTTGGTATTACTCAAGATGAACATGATGAGGCACTGAAACAAGTTTGTAATATTTTGCAAGACAATGGTCTAACTTTGAATGGCCCAAAGTACAACGTCAATAAACAGAGCCTACGTTTTTTAGGTCACATATTCTCTGAAAGAAGAATCAGAGTGGACCCAGACAAAGTTAATGCCATTCTGAGTCTGCCCCGAAAAATGTAACAGAACTATGGTCCTTCTTAGGGATGACATGTTATTGTGCCCGATATCTTGCCAATTATGCAATGTTAACTGATTCACTCATGCAATTGCTCAAAAAGGACGTTGCATTCACTTGGGCTGAGGACTGTCAAACTGCCTTTGAAATGATAAAGAATGAGCTAACCAGTGATCGACAACTTGCTTACTTTCATCCCGTTTGGGAAACTGAAATTACAGTAGATGCTAGTCCAGTTGGCCTGGGTGCCATTTTAGCTCAGACAGACCCTAGAGGGGTGCCTGGAAGACACAGTGTGGCATACGATTGTAGAGCCTTGAACACCATTGAACAAGCATATTCGCAAGCTGCGCAAGAGAGCCTTGCCGCAGTCTGGGCGTGTGAGAAATTCAGCAACTTTGTCATGAGTAGGCCGTTTATTCTCATGACGGATCATCAAGCTCTTCTATCACTTTTTGGAAATCCTAAAGTTAAAATGCCTCCACGCATAGGGAGGTGGGGTATACGTCAAGAATATGATTATACTATTCTCCATAAACCGGGGAAGGACGCTAACCCTGCAGACTATTTATCTCGGCATTCTGAGGGAACACCTGAGAATAAGATGCAGGAGGAGGCGGAAGCATACATAGCATACCTGTCCCTCAATGCTCTTCCCCCGGCCATCACAAAAGAGATATTTGTAGAAAAGAGCAAAGCTGATCCCACAATTCAAGCAGCCATTCAACTCACTAAGGCTAACAGGTGGAGATGTCTGGACACAGAACAATTTGGAGAAGGGGAGGGGGGTAGAAGAGACCTACATAAGTTAGCAAGAATACACAGTGAGCTAACTGCAACTGATCAGGGAATGTTGCTCAGGGGAAATTGGTTGGTAGCTCAAAAATTTTATGGATTACTCTTGTGATTATAGCACATGAAGGGCATCGGGGAGTTGCAAACACGAAGAAGATATTAAGAAATCAGGTGTGGTTTCCACACATGGATACAATTGTGAAAGATGCTTTGCAACATTGCTTAGCTTGTCAAGTGATTGCATCCAGCAAGACCCTGTGCCCACTTCAAATAGTGCCAAAGCCTGACGGACCTTGGCCAAGGGTTGCAATTGATTTTTATGGTCCACTAGAAAAAGGAGGCCATCTGTTGGTGGCAATAGATGAATACGAATGCTTCCCACTAGTCAAGCACGTGGCATCCACAGCTTTTCATCATGTGGTGATAGTACTGGTTGAGTTGTTCAGTGAGTGGGATGTTCCTAATGTAATCAAGACTTTTAATGGCCTGCCTTTTCAGGGACAATAGTTCGGAAGGTTTGCAGCACACATGGGTTTCAAACATCAGAAGATCACCCATTTATGGCCTCGAGCTAATAGCATGGTTGAGAGGTTCAAGGTCACAATTAAACAAACCCAGCAGAAGGCTGTTGTAGATCTTATGTCCATGCCACAGGCAATCTCACAGATGCTGAGAAGTTACCGTAACACCCCACGTGAAGTGACTGTGCTTTCTCCTGTGGAACTGATGATACAGTATAAGCTAAGGACCAGGCTTCCGCAAATAGAGGACTATACCCCTGTTGAAGATGACGAGATCAAATAAAGGGAGAGTCAGAAAAGGAAGAAAGTCAAAGAATGGACAGACCACAAGAGAAAGGCTAAAGAACACCAGATGTCAATAGGTGAAACCGTGCTGATTCAGCAGAAACAACGAAGGAAAATGGATCCGAGATATAGGTCAACGCCCCTACTAGTCAAAGCGGTCAAAGGACCCATGATTACAGCTGTGGGAGATGATGGTGAGATAACCAGGAATGCATTGTCATTTCAAAGAATGTTTCAGGATGATTCCGATGAGGAATCACGAGATGAAGATGAGGATGAAGAGCTGTGTGTTAGCATTCCTGGAACTCTAGAACTTCCTCACGGATGCATTTACAGGGTCCGCAGTCTCAGGAAACATCTGTACATGGTCGACCACAGAAAGCCACACGCAAGCTTTTGCGTCTGATTGAGCAGATGTAGATGCGAACTTGATGGGCATATGGGTCATGAACTTAAATGATAAGTAAGGGGGGTTTTCTGGTGTAAGGGAATGTGTAATGCAGCTGGTGGAATTTGGAATGTGGGAGGCTGTGGGGAAGGGAGAATACGAAGGACAGTTAGTCAGTTGGAGTTAGATAATAAAGAAGGAAAGAGCTGCATCATGTCTCCTGCTGTTTATTGCTAGCATAAACATAATCTGTACGTGTGTCTGGGTTACAACATAGCAGGGTTCAAAGTGGAAATAGAGGGGTTTTTTTGGTGACCCTCCTCCTAAAAGCAAAGGTAAGGACAAGTAGGCAATACATAATAAATGGGGAAAGAAACCAGAAGACATCCATTTTGGAACAGAAAATATAGATCCCTATGTCCCCATTAAGTTCTAGCTTTATTGTGAAGATATCCAAACATGGAGCTATTACTTTGGAAAGCATGCATAGTATGTATTCGGGAAGGTTATCAAATGTTGTGAGGTGGATAATGTAAAGTTGCCACTGTTGTTGCTTTCTTTCAGGTTTCAGAGAACCTTGAGGTATTAGTGTTTTTTAAATAGTTTATAAAGCTCAACATATAAGCCATCCACATCTGGTGCATTACAATTCTCCAATCCTTTAAATGCTGCTTTTATGGCTGGTGTGTGGTCTGCTTTTTTTAAAATATTTTCAAGGTCTGCATGGCACCATATGTAATACTCTCATTACTTAAAAAAAAAGTTTATTTTTCATTTTGTATTTTTATTGTGTATAAACTCAACCTGTGAACCTTTCACAAAGTCAATAAAAAATACAACACAGTTCAAACATCAACCATAATTACTACAAATTCAATTATTCATATAAAAATGTTAAAAGAAAGAAAAATTCCCCACAACAATATTGTACCAGATTAAAATCCCAAACATTTCCTTCATACACAATGAGGGAAACAAAAGGCATAATGCTGCTAATCTCCACAAATTGGATGGTTCCACCAATATTCTGCCCCATGCCTTTTCAATTGAAAGAACTCTGAACTCATTAACAAGCATCCCAAAGAATTGATGACTAATAATGCATAACGAGCAGCATTTCAAAATTAAATAAAACAATGGGGGTCATTACGACCCTGGCGGTAGCTGTGTCGGTAAAAACGGCAAGGTCTGCCACCGCAGTCATTTTTTTTCCAGCGCCTGGCAATGTCAGGCACCAGAACAAATGACTTCCCATTCCCATTCGAGTCCCATAGGACTCAATGGGAATGGGGAGGACGGTAGCACCGGCACCATTCATGATGGTCCCGGTGCTACTGTCAAAGTCTGCGAGCGGGTGCCTTTCCGCCCGCCAGGTCAGACCTGGCAGAAGGAAAGGCACCCGCTCGCAGAACTCAGAGGATGCCGGTCCGTTAACAGCGGTGCTGGTAGCTTACCGGCACCATTGTTGCCGGACCGGCATACTCATAATGAGGCCCAATGCCTCAATGTGATTGCTCTCTTTACAATATAAAGATACTTTGATAAGTTTTCATGTGTTGAAAATGGGTTTAAGCGTAATCACAAAGAAGTTTCTCTCCAATGGGCATTATCTCATTACCATTGGTGCATATTGTAAAGTATGCAAACCCCCTGGTTTCATCTGTCTAGGTTTCTGCGTACACATTTTCGTGTTTTTCTTTTTGTGATCTTATGCATGGTTATTTTACTAACTCATGCTATTGCTAATTGCTTTGTTCTCTCTTTTTGCTCTGGTAATGCACGCCTACGTTTTTGGTTTCTGTACTATTACCTACAAAATATTCAATACAGTGTACGTAGATCAGTGGCTTATTAAAAGTAAATGCTTCTCTGATTTGTGGTGCTTTGACGTGCTGCACATTGAGATTTTGTAATTTTGTTCTCTCTTTATTTCCAGTTCCATTCTAAATATCGTATGGTCTGATGAAATGCTGGGTGATATTGTAGTGTTGTGATATTTAGTACTTTCTTTGCTGGTTCGCAGTGTGTCAACATAGAGACACTTATCCAATTTAAGGTAATAAGCCATTTGAGGGAATTTTATTAATTTGATTTTAAGAATCATGCATCTGCCCCCTACATGCAACTGAAATGGATGGCATAGTTGTGTAAGTCAAAATGCAATCTTTGTGCTTAGAGGACTTCGGAATACTTCATTCAGTATGTCTTTCAATGTCCTAAAATGCTAATCACAATGTTCAATGATTCAGAACCACATGGCTGTTGAAGCGAATGGCACTTCTGTTTGAAAGGAACATGGTGCGAAGAGTATTTATTTATTGGACATTTATATGGCGCCTATACACAAGTGTTTCCAGGCGCCACAAGACAAAAAATAAATGGGGGCCGGGGACATAGGAAAAAAGAAACAACAGTGACGGTTATAGTGGTTTTGTGACAATCCTACCGTGCAAGTGTAAAGACAAAGGTGATAAGAGTGCAGGGGAGGATGGAGTAGGGGAGAGGGGAGGGAGGTGGAGAAGTGCTGGGGTTAGTGGCCCAAGGGGATGAGCAAGTGCTGAGGGGGTAAAAGAGGAATGGAAGACAAGTGCAATGGACAAGGTGGACCAGATTCTGGATAGACCGGGGAAGGGTGCCTGAGGGCAGCTGCTGGTGAGGGATGCTGGGGGAGGATGGCTGGTGATGGTCTGGCCCCTCTATGACTCAAAAAGTTCCAGACACCATTTGCAGCAGCAGATAGATACTTAACGCAAGAGGGAAAGGGGGGAAGGGAGAGGAGAACAAGAAAGTCTTGAGCAGTTTCCGGAAATTAAGAAGATCCGACTCAAGTCTGAGGGGAGCCTGTTGAGGAAAGGGATCTACCTCCCACTCTCTGCTTAGAGAAACATCTGACTTGCAGAGAATTGGAGCTAGAGGACTGAAGAACTCTAGCAGGGTGGTATTTGGAGAGAGATAGCTGGATGTAGAGAGGTCCCAGACCCCAGACTGGATGATGAAAAGGGTCTTCAATTTGATCCTTACAGAAACCTTAGCCAGTGGAGAGATTTTAGGTCTGGAGAGATGCGGTCCCTGGAATTGAAGCCAAGGATAAGTCTCTCAGCCCTATTCTAGATTATTTGAAGTGGGCGAAGGGAGGAAAGAGGCAGATTGAGGAAGAGGCTGTTGCAGTAGTCCAGCCTAGACGGAACCAGAGCTCTGCAGATGTTGAGTTCCTGGATGGAAGGTGAGGAAAGGGAGAATGCCTCTGAGGAGTTGAAGCTGAATGTTGGACTTCTTGGCAAGGTCCGTGATATGTGAAGAGAAAGAGAGGGAGAATTCAAAGATGACCCCAAGGTTTATTGCCTCACAGGAGGGTGAGGGGACCGGACCCAAGGAGGGTGGTCAGAGAATGGCAGGGGGGGCAGGGAGCAGGCATCCCAATGAGAACGATCTTTGTCTTACTGGCATTAAGGCAGAGATCATTGGCAGAGCACCACACCTGGATAGCAGTCAGGGATTCAGGTATGGGAGAGGAAGGAGAGGAGGTAGAAGATGGACGCTTAAAGGAAAGCTGTGTGTCATCAGCATAACACTGCAAGCGAGGAGAGTAGGAGAGATCGAGTGGGCCAGAGGGGCTATGTAGATGTTGAAGAGCCCTGGCAATAGGATCCCACCCTTCCGTAATATGGCTGTTTTACCATGACTGGGACTGTGTATACGTATATCTCAAGTGACTTCTTACTCCATAAGCAGATTAAGTCATTTTGCCGTGAAAGAATGTATAATGCTATCAGAAGTCACCAATGATTCAACAAGTATGTACGCAATGAGTGAATTAGGAAGCGGATGAAGAATTTGGTGAAAAAACAGCAGTTATTTCCATAAGACCCTCCACTTCAAGGATTGCAGACCTAACTCAAAACACAAATCTGCCAATGGAAACAATTAGGTAGAAATAAGGTTCTTATCTGTGGCACGGCCTCTAATATGTCCAAACCATCAGGTTCCCACTGTTGTATTATCTGAAGGGCCTTAATAAGTTTTGGAACTACTTTTCCAAGATCATATTTTAGAACAGGCATCAATTAATATCAAGTGTATTCCCTATTTATTTTTTTCATTTGCACAGTTAGGACAATTGATTTCTTGCCTTAGTAGCCGGCTATGAGAGATTTATTTGGCCGCGCAGTAATAGGGAATTTTGCAGACTTTCTATAAATTCAAGTTTAACGTTGTCAATGAACCAGGCCTAGCCTCGCTTTCTGCTTCGTTTAGCGAGTATCAGGAATTTTATCTTAGCAAAATGTATTTTTAAACCATTATCTTTAGTGAATTGACAGAAGGCATCAATAGGTCTTTGTAAACCAATTTCAGTTGTGTCCATGAGAATAAACTCATCAGCATGAGTTAGCCAAGAGACTTTAAGTGTATTTAAACGCGGGGAGATAAAGATAGTTTTCTCCAAATAGTCTCCAATATCAGAAACACAGTCTTTAAGAAAGTAGAGGGCCAACGCAAACCCCTGGCTCATCCATCTGATGTTGGGATATTTCTAGAGAGGTTTCCTTGTTGATTAAGCCTCACTAGTAGCAAGGTTTCGAGTAGAGATAAATCAGGATATTCAAGAGCCTAGCTGGCAATCCCCAGTGGCTAGGTATTCCCATAAGAGTCCTCGATTCACAAAATCAAAAGCCACAGAGAGATCAATGCAGGCCAGATAAAATGGAGATGTGTACTTGCCCCAGGCAATTTCCTGCAAGCTGTTGATAAGGAAAGCATTTAGAGATGTACCTATATTCTTGTTAAATCCCATGTGCTGTTTCTTTAAGGGCCCCACTCTGCAGTTCTTTAAGAACTCAGAATGCAAAACCTCTACTTCCAGTATCCAGTAGGGCAATAGGTCTATAATCATGACATTTGTCTAATTTTCTCTTCATAAATGCGCTAACAAATAGTCAGCAATGTTGTCTCATAACCACAATGTTTTGTGTTTAATCCCTTTGTACGTGCCTATTGTAAATTTTTTCATGTCAACTAATAATTAATTTTTTTAAAAAGGAAATTTTTTCATCAATTTATTCTGCTGCTTTTGTTGTAGATCATCAAACCAAGCATTACAAGTTTACCTTGTTGTTTGAGATTTGTTTACTTTGAAGATTCAAATTCATTATCGTACTGCCCATTGCCAATACATTATCTGACCTGGATCCTTTCTACATAATACAAAAGTGATCCGTCTCTCCCACAGATAAATACGTATATTCCCTGCTTGATGGAAATAATTCTGCCCTTTTGCAAAACTAGACTATATGAATGTATTTGATGAACGGGGATGTCAACTTTAATCAGAGATTACTTTCAATAGTTCATGTACAGATGGCAGAGGTGTTCCCAGGAAGAGTGCCTGTGCACTTGCACAAAGTTGAATGCACATGATGAGCCAGAATATGACCCTGTGCACAAAGTGGGATGTAGACCAGGCGCAAAACCAAAAACTGATGATTTACAAAGGAATCCACTTAGAAGGGTGAATGCTACAAACTAAAATTGAGTGCTATACAAATGATCAACATAACATTATTATGCAGCACTGGAGGGAGTGATGGAGTAAGGCAGGGAGGATAGTGGAGGTAGGTGCTCCCTCTGCTGCCAGTGGGAGACATTTAAGCCAAGGTCTGAAGAGATCCACAGTCGGCTGGCTTTGATTGTGATGTGCACTGAATTCCAAAACTGAATTGAGAACAAGAATGTGGCATGAGACCGTGCAGTTTAGAGCAAACGAGGAATGGAGAGAACAAGATGCTGAAGAGGCGAGATAATGTCAGCGAGGTATCTAGGAGCAAGACCATTTACACCGTTTTGCAGACTAGGAGAAGTAACTTGAAGGGAGAGCAGTTGTACATGTAAAGACACCCACCATGATGTCAGTAGGTAGAAGTTGGGGGAGATCTGGATAGGTTGTAGAGAGCGCAGTAATGAAGTTGAAGACTTTTTCTAGAGGGAAGAAAGAGTAAAGATGAAGGCCAAGGAGTAGGCATGGGCAGTACTGATGTATGATGAGCATGATGGAGGAGATTAGAGTTCTCGTGCAGTTGTAAGAAGTGGACACATTTCCCTAATTTTGAGTAGCAGATGCAATGTCAGTGATGAGTTGTTGCAATTGGAGGAGGTCGCTGTCAAAGATGACCATGGTACAGCGAGTGTTGGGTGAATGAGCAAGAAGTTCAGACAAGAGGGAGATCATACAGTTTAGGGTAGGGATGATATTGGAAACTGGATAAAAGATGACTTCAGATTTACAAGAGTTTAACATGAGGCAGTGACTGATTGTGTAAAATAGCGGTGATCTATTCGAAGATGCCAGGGATTAAGCAGAGAAAGGAGAAGCATATTTGAGTGATGTCAGCAAAGAAGTGATAGTGAAAGCCAAAGGCCTAGATCTGTCTACCTACGGCAGAGGTGTAGAGGGTGAAGAGCAGAGGCCAAAGGAATGATCTGGTGTGCTGTTGTTCTGCCAAAGTAAAATACTTTATTGTAATTTACTTCAACAGAATTACTTCATGGGCAATTAAATATGTATATGCGTTTTGAAGGTTAGGGGATATGGGAAGGGTGGGGATCAGGAGGTGCTGGTGGTAGTGGTGAGTTAGAGTTGGGGGGACACCTCATTTAAAAAATATTAATGAAAACAGAGTAATTTGCTTCAGCAAAACAACATAGAACCAATGATCCAATTGTTGTTTGACAATAAGAGGGGTGGGGCTAGAAGGTTGTTCCAGGAGAGTCTAAAAGAGTAGGAAAGAGCAGATTTGTGAAACTGAAGGTCCTGGTGATTCAGGTGGAACACCCACAGCAGAAGCAGAGGGCCATGAGCAGTTCCTTCCTGTGCAAGGCGGTTTATTCAGCACTCTCTAGCAGTAGGCTGTGCCCTCAAGGACTCTCCCCAAATGTGCTCTGTAGAGCAGAGTGGAGTTCTTGCCATTGGGGATTTCCCAATTGCAGAAACCTTTGATTGGCTCTCTCGGCCAGTCTGAAATGAATGACAGTTCCACCCGGCAAATTTTGGTTGCCACTCCAGAGTGACAAAGCTGAGCATCAAGGATTTTTAACACCAGGTGGAAACAACTGGCCCTCTATGTAATACAAACACATGTTATTTAAAAGGCAGTTGGTTAACCGACTTCAGCAAATTCCTCTTGAGGTATGCAATAGGAAACATGTAGCTTACATAATTGGACAGTTGTTGTCTGGCCTCATACAAAATATCTCTATGTTATGGTAGTACTATTATCTCTGAGGAAAGATGAGTAGGCTAAGAGCGGAACTGCACATCATCACACATCACAGTTTTGGTATCTATTCAATGAGAGCAGCAGAGGATGTCATGCTGGAAGAACGGGAAGGTCAGTCAGTGTTCACAATACTCTCTTCTGCTGGTTCTGAGATTGATGGAACACATTAGAGAATACTGTGGGAAGGGGTTGGAAAGCGTATTTACAGATTCCTGAGACGGAAACAATCCATGCAGTAAACCTGGTCATTCTACCACACAACAATGACACTTCAGTTGTTCTTATGGGGTTTCCTTGGAGAACAGCACATGCATATTCAGCAGTGGCAGTTTGACGATGTTCGGTGGTTAGCTTGTGCCTCTTTGCCAATTATGAAGATGACAGCAAAGCAAAAGCAGAGCACGGTGGTCATCCACACAGTTGAAGCAAGCAGTTGTGAGGGATTTTGGAATGGAGCAAACTATGAAGCCACATCTATATGCTAATGGTTTCTGCCAGGAAAAATTGTATTTCACGTCACAGTTTCCTCTCTTAAAGCGAGCCTCGTCCCTGATTTCCTTCTGGATTCTGAGCTCACCTTAGAAAGTCATATAAACAAGGGAGCGCAAATAGCTCATTATCAGTATTTTGTAATATCTAGATATTTTTTCCAGCAGGCTGTTTCCGTTCCCTTGTTCAATCCCTGATTCTTTCACATGTGGATGGAGGGAACGCACTACTTGTGGGAGCCCATGATCCCACTTTAAAACCCCTAGAAATAGCGTTCCGAAATGCGGCTAAACTGATTGGAGGAGCCAGAAAATTCAATTCGGTTACACTAATTATTAGGGCCTTACATTGGCTTCCTTTACATGCTGCGATTTCTCTTAAATTAGGCTGCCTGACTTTTAAAGATCTTCGGTTAGGCCACCCTGCTTATCTTTCAGACAAATTGTATATTTTAGGCAGAAATGAGAATTCCCCAAATGAGACCAGCTCGTACTTTATATTCCGAAAGCAAAGAAAGTGCAAACAAAAACCAACCATTTTCAATTGCCACCCCCAAACTTTTACCTTTTAGAATTCTCTTCCAAATCACACCCTTAAAGCTGACTCCTTACTTCACTTATAAAACTGCTCAAAACGTTTCTCTTTTCGAGAAAATGTCATTTGTTTTTAAGGATATAAGCACATTTTATCTATGTGAATTGAATTCTTCTAGCATTTTATGCTTTTGTTGGAATTGTATTTTTATCTAAAACTGTACAGTGTTTTTCATCTTTGATTTTTCCTACTGGATTTGAATTCTCTTATGCTTTTACTGGAACTGTACTTTTACTTTGAATAGTACAGTGTTGTGTGTATCATCTGTTCTTACTCTTGTTACTTGAATCATCGTGTCCCTATTTCTCAAATTGTACTTCTTTGTAACTGTGTATAGCGCTTCGTATATCATTTGTTGAAAAGGTTTGCGCTATATATATAAAATCAATCGAGACTTTGCAGTGCACAAGTCTGCCGTCTATACACAGATGCAGACCTGCAGCAACACTTTGGCACGTGTGTGTGAAAGAGTGCAAGGCTCAGTCGCCTCACATGGGGGCTTGAATATTGTGTTTATCTGTGGATGCACTGTGCTCCTGCACTGACCAGCCTTCATGAGCCTGCAATTTCACAGCTCTCTGCATGCGCAGGGTTATGAATGCAGATCGTTCTAGGCTTTGGCAACCTGCTGAGGAGGAAGGACCAGGGATAGCTGATTGACAACATCTTTCCCAGGTGTGTGGGGCTGGCCAGGGGGTGTGTATGTGTGGAGCCAGATATTTGTGGGCACAATGTGAAGAAGCATGCAACAATCTTCTGAGGGCAATATGAGACATTGAAAAATGTTCTGAGTACCCCTTGAAAGAAGAGGAAGGGCATGGAACCCTTTTATGGGGGCAAAGCCACAAAGCAATATTAGGGGCAAATGTGAAAATGTAAGGATCAATTGCCTGGGGGGTGACATGGGCGGTAGCTGGTGTGTTTGGCACCATTAACAAAGAGAGTTATTATCTCACTGAGATGTCAGATCTAACATGTCCATCCTTGTTTTAACCCAATTAAGATATTACATGGTCATGCTGGTGTCTGTCTGCATTACCGCCAGAAAATATCCTGCTAGCTTCAAACTTGTCATACCAACTGTGACTTAGTTAAGCACATTGTCATTCCGATTTCTGCAATGCCTCCTGACCATTGCTATGCATGTGAACATGCCAATGACATTTTTACGTTGCTTACAGAAAAATGTAATTCCAGTTTTAATAGTGCTTTGCAAGTCCTCGCAAAGATAATCACATTGACATGTTAGCTTACGCACATCCCCTCTCAAGAGTGCCCCATGTGCTTGTTCATATTGTCCAATTCATACTGAACCCAGAAGAATGAGACAGGAACCTTTCACATTGCTAACAGGGATTGTCCCATGCTCTGTGCCCCCTCAGATTGCCTCCAGAATGTAGCGCCATGCCACTTCGCATTGTCACTGTTGAAAACGCCTTTCCACTTGGCATTGCCATAGGTAATAGTCCTTTATTTATTTATTAAATGTGATGCGGTCCACCACAAATAACCACTCTGCTGCTGTTTATCAGTCCAAGGGTGTATTTAGATTAATACAAATGAAGTGGGTTCTTGTGGAAGTTTCGTGCTAGGGCTGTCCCCCACTATCTAGTTCCTGCAGGGTTTCCCCCTCCCAGCGCAGGTGTCCTTAACAGGGATGTGAGTGTAACTACCGGGTGACACCTATCTGTCTTAACTGGCTTAATCTATTGGTCTTCTCCCCAAGTCAGTGAATGGCCAACTCTATAGGGGCATTCTAGCTGTCCCTCTCCTAACCCCACTGCGTTCTCCAGTTAGGGATACTGTCTCCTTCCACCCAGTTCCACTGGCTCATCACTGATGCACAGTCTCACCTGGCACTCTCCTACAATCGGTCCCGAGATGCCCTCCTCCCACCACGCTGCTCTCGATCCAATGGTACACTCTGCCTTCTTACCTTCATCCTGTGATGTTACCATATTCTCCTGCTCTCACTTCCTCCCTTGGTCCTGCTCCTCTGCCACCTATTACAACCACCGCCAACTACCCATCTACTCATCTACTACTCTGTCCACTGTTATTTTCTCCAACCTCATTGCCACTACTGCCTCTCCGTGGCAACTACGACCTCTCCGCTCTTACCACTACTGCTACCCCACTACTGATTCTAACTACTATTGCCTCTCTGCGTCTCACTTCTACTCCCTCTCTACCGCTAATACCACTTCTCTACTACAACTTCTACCAATACTGCTTCCTACTGCCACCTCTTGCTCCCACCACTACTTCGCCACTCCCTCTATTACTATGGCTTCCTCCAGTCACAACTACTACCACCTCCTCCTACTCCTACTCTACTCCTGCTACACTCACTCCTCACTCCCACGCACACTTAACAGACTCCCTTTCTCGAGTAACCTCCACACTTCTTCCATGCCCTCCTCCTCTGGTCACTCGGAAGTACTCCTCCACCTCTTGTCCTCGGCCAATTACAATTCACACTAAACCATCCCAGCTTACCCTTTAAATAGCCCACCCTCTCCCGGGATTGGTCAACTTACCCTACCAATCACTTAATTTTCTCTGGTGCGTGTGACAGGGCAAGACTTTAGGGAGGGTTTATGAGGGCTTGTAAATCCCGCCCACTTTACATGGTGCTGCTGTATTCCTTGTATTTTATATTTTATTTATGTATGCATTTATATTGCCCGAAACGCACACAGGCATCAGGTTGCATACATTTAGACAAGGAACCATATAACAGAATCGAGACAACTGGGTACTATTTGATCCTTCTGGGAAACTGCTACTACTACCTAAAGAGATCTGTCCTCAGGGCTTTCCTAAAAGATAAGTAGTTACTCTCTAATCTTATTGCCCTTGGCAGTCCGTCCCATGCTTGAGCGGCTTTTACTGGGAATGATCTGCCTAGCCCATTTGAGCGTTTGAACGTTGGACAAACGATCTGACCCTTAGATTCAGATCTCAACAAACAGCCAAGTATGTAGTGAGATAGGTGTTCCTTCAGGGAGGCAGGGGACTGCTGTTCCTTCTTTTGTCCTTCTTGTGGACCTTTGTTTAATTAATAAATCCCTGTTATTTTAGTGAGTTTCTCTAACATAGAAAATCCCTGGTGGTGTAGTGGTGTTCCTGTCATATGGCCTTTGTGGGGACCTTTAATTAAAAAAACATATCCCTGGGGGTTAAGTAGGTTATTTTCCTTTGCGCATGCTCCAGCAAACTTAAATAGAATATAAAAATAGTTTAACTCTTCCCGGTTAATTCTTTGATTGCACATCAAATTTCCATTTGTAGCTCCATAATACATTCAGATACTATACAATGTGTTCCATGTCTACTGGAGCCCCATTCTGCTCCAGGTCGTCACAGTGACTCATAGTGCCTCCACGGTGGCCACTTCTCTTGCGTCAGTTGCCGCATCCCACATGCTGCTGATGCATGGCCTGGCCTCTGTGCCCCTTTTGGGGTGCCACACTCCTCTTCACGGTGCCAATGTCAACCTTGCTCTCCACAGCAGCCCGTCCGCTAACCGGCTTCTTGCCTGCAGCAGCTGGTCACAGCGTATTCCTGCTTTTTCCAGCGTCCAGTTGCGGCTCTCCCGTCACAATCAAAATGTGAGTGGCTAGGACGGGGTCCACGCTCCATTCCGGCACCGGTCAGGCGTTTGAGTCGGCTTCTTCCCGCTCTTGACAGGGCCTGGAAACAAGCCCCGTCAGATAAATTTAAAAACAAATAAAGCACAACAATAACCATAAAGGGTGGCAGGGGGCTGAACATCAGTTATTAAAAGGAAACATGATAACTCATTGTTTTAGGTTTACAAATGATAATTAAAACAAGCAGAATACAAATGGAAGGTGCCAGTATATTCCACAACTCAGATGTGTTTGCAGACATGGCCTGACAATTTGGCTGTTAAGCATCAAGTATTTCTGGAGGGTGCACAGTTATATGATGGGTACATAAAGTATTTGCTGGAGGGCAGAGAATAGCTCTTGTGTGCTGAGGTAGCTATGCAATCTGAAGTACTGGACAATCGTGTGTTTTCCCATTATAATTTGCTGTAAATTCTTTTATCCAATTTCTTCAGCAAGTGGCCAAAATATTTAGCCTTTTCACCCCATGGTGTCATTATTTATAAACTGCTAGAAAACTACGTATATGGACAAATCCTGGCACACATGGAAACCAACAATCTCCTGAACCAGGCACAAGTTGGCATCAGGCCTGTGAGAGGAACCGAATTAGCACTACTCTCCATCTGTAACAACCTAAAAATGAACTCACACTCCAACATCACTTGCACCACTGATACTATTAGACCTTTCAGTGGCTATTGACACAGTCCAACATGCAACCCTGATCAAAAGGATACAAAAAGCAGAAATATGCAACACTGCACTCCATTGAATGACATCCTTCCTGACAGAAAGATGGAAACCACCTGACTACCACCCTTCAGCTCAACACCACGCACACTCACCTATGGTGCTCCACAAGGCTCATCCCTATCATCACTATTTTTCAACATTTACATGACCCCACTCATGAAACTTATCAGTGGACATGGACTCACATGCTACAACTATGCAGGTGATGCTCAAATCATCTACATAACCAATACCAGTGAGGACATGGACCAAAGCTTGACAACTGCTTGTCACAAATCAATGACTGGATGAGCAACAACAGCCTTAAACTCAACCCGGACCGAATTGAAATCATGATCCCACCCAACAACCTCTCTATACAACTGCACATATCATGGCCAACTGAAATAGGAACCAGACCAGACCAAAGCAGTAGCAAATCTTAGACTTTTGAGAGGCAAAATATGAACACTGGAATCTCAAGTCAATTCAGTAGTAAAGAAATGCCTCTTCGACCTTCATACTATCAAGCAGACATTCACCTTTCTCACCTTCCCACACAGAGCTCATGGCATGATATCTCTTGTATAAAGAACAGACTATGCCAACCTTATCTACCTTGGATTGACTAATTGTAGCACCAAAACTTCAACGGATCCAGAATGCAGCAGCAAGACTCATCCGTCATTCTAAGACTCAAGACGTGAGAACCCATCATGGCATCACTAAGATCCCTCTCTGGCTATTACTAAATAAAAGGATCTACTTCAAAACATTTTGCATTGTCCACAAAGCATTTCATGGCCAAGGAGTAGAATTCCTGAAATCTCCATTGAGAGATCAAAAAAAACTCAAAGGGCTATCAATAACGTGTGTCTTGAACCCAAACAATATTCAAAAAAGGAATATGGTGGATCATCCTTTTCAAATATCTCAACGCAACTCTGGAACTCTCTCACCAAGGGAATAATACACAGGAACACCTGACCTTCAAGAAAGTCTTACAACATGTCTCTTAATTTTGCAGACCTAACTCGCCAAAGCATGGCCCATGATCAAAGATAAGCACGCAGCTTTAATGCAAAGAGGTACAGCACAGTACAAGTGCTTGTCAGATCACTTGATCCAAGCAGATTGGTGTACCAGTGAAAGAGAGACCTAAAATAGTTAACCACTGCACAGTGGGTTTCAATTTACTCAACAAACAACTGATGCAGAAATGATTCTACCCATACTCTGGTACGAGGATCACCCCCTTCTCCTTTACTAACCATACCAAAGCTTTCCATACTCCTGCAAACACACCACACACCAACCAACTACACCAGCCACACATGGAAACCACAATGCCCCACACCCTCACACCCACACTGACACCTTACAGCAAAACTCCACACCTCCTCCAGTAACTCACACAATTGGAACATGGTCAATGCACCCCCATGCCACGGGCACACAAGGGCTCCCATATGGACTGAAGGCATGCACGCCTAACGAGCAATGTACCTAGAAGCAAACCCACTGTGACCAGTTTTTCAAAACTGAAACTACTAACACAACAGCAAAAGCACGTGTGGGATCTCCCCCTCCTCCCACTCACAAATCCACACATTCCTCTTTTTCTCAGATCCGTCTTAGCACCTGGAGACCATGCAAATGACAGCGTTTCGTGGTATAATTCCCATTGACGTAACATAAAATATCATGAAGGAGAACAATCAACCTATTAAACCAACCTTTTAAGTTTTCGCCTGCTCACTTTTCTCAGTATTATTTAGGGTGTATATTTACACCCAAACTGGTTGAACATTGCCCAGCTGTCACTCAGGTTGAGACACTTTGAGACAGAATGGCAGGAGGTGCAGCTGGGGCTATGAGTGGGATGTGGTTTAAGGAATAAATCTGGGCAAAGGACTGAGTATGTAGTCTTGCCGGTACTAACCTGAAAGCCCATCCGAACATCTGAACTTTCCGTGATTCTGGATGTGATAGGGGCGTGGCTAGAAACTCAAATCCTTCTCTATGCTAGTTTGCTATGGAACTGCTCTCCATTGTCCTGATTCATTAAAGGTGTTACGTTCTGGCTCTGCGCAGAGGCAGAATGTTGAAGGCCTCTGATGTAGGCCGCAGTGGTGCAGCTCCTGCCGGAGCGAAATGAAACACGCCACACGTTGGTAGAGTCTGTGCCCGGAACTGACTCCCTTGCGCGGGGGCAGGGCTTTTATTCAGACACCCTGCGTCACCGCGTTGCGGGGCGCAGGGCGGACATAACATTCCTCCTTTATTATAAATAAACATAACAAATAAACACACCCACACGAATATGCCCATGCTTATGAACACACCCATACAGACACCATGATGCAACTACCACACATAGTCCTTGAGCCGAGCTGGCGGCTGGGTGGCGGTTCTTAATCCATATCTCCCACCCCGGGAGCTGGGCTCCACCGTCTCGTCTGATCTCTCACCTTCCACCTCCGGCTCACCCAGGTCTGGTTCACTCCACTGCTCCCACGTTCTGTCACCTGCGTTGTCCTCGCCCTGAAGATTGGCAGGTTCGTCGTCGATCAGCGGGGAGTCATCATCTTCTTGGGGACAGTCCCCATCAGTCCAAAGTTTGCGCGGCACCGCCTTGAACCACGACGCATTGCGCGTCACCTGACGGTGCCCTCATTGTACGGTTATCATGGTCCCTTGTGTTTCACGGACAGTCCATGGGAGAGTCTCATAGCGGGAGTCCATCTTGGACTTCGTCGGGTTCCGTAACATGACCACCTGGTCGCCCACATGGTGGTTGGATGGTTTCAACCTCCTCTTGGCCCTCATGTGGGCATTGGCATCTGTCCTCCTTCTTTCGGTGCGCCCATTGTCGAGCTCGTCCGGTCTTCTGCTGGGGTGATGTGGAATGGACGATTTTATGACGGTGCCGAACATGAGATCAGCTGGAGGGACACCAGTTGTGCAGTGCGGGGTGACCCTGTAGTTTCTCAGGAAACGATAGAGGACGACTTTCCATGGACTGGCATTTGCTTTGGATAACCTCAACACTTTGTTGATTGTTCTCATGAACCGTTCCACATCTCCATTGGCCTGGGGCCACCTTGGCATGATGTGGTGATACCGGATGTTCAGATCTTGCAGGTAGTGTTTGAACTCCTCCCCTTGGAAGGGTGCGCCGTTGTCACTTTTGATCGTGTTGGGTAGTCCATGTGTCGCAAACATCTTCTCGATGGCCGGGATGACCACTTCCGCTGCCGTGGATTGGACCACCTCGACTTCGGGGTATTGGGAGTGATCATCAATGGCCACCAGGAGGTACAGGCCCTGACGTAGTTTACAGAAGTCAATGCTTATTGAGTCCCACCTGCCAGAGCCTCGTTCCGCCGACTGGATCGGTTCTGGATCAGGTGGTGCTCCGGTTATGAGGCATGGTAGACAGGTGTTGACTAGTTTTTCCACCTTTTCGTCTATCCACGGAAACCACACTCGGTGTAGAATTCGAGCCTTCATTCGAGCCATCCCATGGTGGCCTTCATGGGCGAGGGCCACTATTCGGTCGTGCAGGCCTGGCGGGATGACGATGCGATTTCCGCGGAGCAGCAGACCTTGCTCTGTTATCGACAGATCCTGGTGGATGGTGAACATCCCTGTGAGGAACGCCTTTGCTTCTTCCGTCCTGTTGTGCGTGTTTTTCATGAAGGACCTCCAGTCACCTGAAATGATGGCATCCTATACGAAATCGCAACAGGGGTCATTGGATGTTACTTCTGCGATGTCATCAATGCTAACAGCCTTCGGCCTCATGGCCCGCACCACCTGGCAGATGTGCTCCTCGGTCTCTTCGGCCACCTTAACCTCCTGTGGCGTGGCCGCCCGAGGGTGCCTTGATACGAAGTCCGCCGGGTTGCCGCTTCCCGGCTGATACGTCAGCTCGAAATTATATTGCTGGAGATGGAGCAGCCATTTGGCTATTCTGGCCGGCAGGTGCGAGGAGGTGCCCATGAAGATTGGCAGGAGGGGTTTTTGATCCGTGATCGCCGTGAACCTGCGGCCGTACAGATAGAGGTGGAAATGGCGGCACCCCCACAGTACGGGGATCGCCTCCTTCTCAATGTGAGAATATCGCTGCTCCGTCACCGTGAGAGCCCATGACGCATAGGCGATGGGTCTCTTCTCGCCCTCTTTGGTGACCTGCATGAGGATGGCCCCCAGGCCGACAGGGCTGGCATCCACATAAAGTTCAGTCGGCAGCGCTGTGTCGCAGTACGCCATTTTTGTATCCACGGAAAGTGACTCTTTGATGCTTTCGAAAGCTTCCTGGCACGCTATCCCCCATTCCCACTTCGCGTTGAGCTTGGTAAGTTCTCGAAGGGGTTCCGACAGAGTGGCCAGGTTCCGGATGAATCTCCCACAGTACGTGGCCATCCCCAGGAAGCTGCGGACATCGGTGGGTGTCATGGGCGGACTCGCGGCCTGTATGTCAGCAACCTTCTGGGGGTCCGGTGAGATGCCAGTGCTGCTAAACTTGTAGCCAAAGAACGATATCTCCGTCTTAAAAAACTCACATTTTTCCTTATGGATGGTTAGGCCCGCATCTTCTAATCAGCCCAGAAGCATCTGTAGTCTTCTCAAGTGTTCAATTTTGTCCTGGGCATGGATCAGGATGTTGTTACTCACATTCAGGACACCTGGTATGCCCCGGATGACTTCTTGAATGGTCTGTTGGAAGACTTCAGCCGCCGAAATATCCCAAAGCTTAGCCGCTTGTATCTTCGCAGACCCAAATGTGTAGAAAATGTGGTTATGTACCGAGAGTCCCGGTGCAGCTTCAGTTGGTGGTATCCTGCTTTCAAATCAACCTTCGAGAAGTCTCTCGATCCCGTGAGATCAGCCACAATTTCGTCGAGGGTTGGCATGATGTGGCGCTCCCTCTTGATGGCGATGTTCGGGAGGCGCATGTCAATGCAAATGCGGACCTTTCCTGGCTGTTTAGGTTTCTTTGTGACCACTATCGGGGACACCCATGGTGTCGGCCCCGTCACCTCTTCTATAATGCCGGCTTCTTCCAATGCTTTAAGTTCTAACTCCACCTGTTCGCGCATGTGGAATGGGGTCCTCCGGTGTCTGACGGCCTTTGGCTGGACCGACTTATCAATATGGAGCTTGATCGTCTTCCCTTTCAGACACCCAATCCCGTTTTGTAGGTTGGGAAACTGTGCAAGGATGTTCTCGACCTCTTGGGCTTCCTTTACATTGACTGACGAACTGTACTAGCCCTAGGTCCTCAGCCGCATCGCCACTCAGAAGGCATTCACTCCCCGCATTCACTACGTATATTTTGGACGGTAGTCTGTTCTCACCATGGCTGAGGGTGGTGCGAAATCTGCCAACCACCGGTAACGGCTTTCTGCAGCCATTTGCAAACAGGAGAGTGTCTGTGTTCTTGAGGGCTGGTCGTGGTTGCAGTGTTTGGAAGGTGCTCGTGGGCATGACATTCACCGAGGCGCCTGTGTCTATGGTCATCCATACCTGTTGGTTTTGGAGGGTGACCTGGCATTTGCGCCTCCGGAGCGCTTTTTTCTGTGTAGCGTGCCCATGATCCCAGGCTGACACCAGGTAGACTTTCCTCCCTTTGGTCCGTTGCTCTCTACCGGGGTCCTGCTGAGTCCCTGTGATATCATCCCCATCTTCCTCGGTCGACGAGTTGGTCGTTTCGACTCGCCTTATGATCGCCTGCTTCTTTTTCTTTGTTCCACTCTTCTCCTGGGGGTTCTGCGGAGGAGGTAATGGAGCGCCTGATGATCGGCACACCTTGGCATAGTGGTTCTTTCTGCCACATGCCCTGCACGTTGTGCCTTGTGCCGGGCAGTTTCGCCGTCCATGATGCAATCCACCACACCATCCACACTCCATGGGTCCCAGGATCCGTGGCTGCCATCTGGCCGGTGAGTAGTTGCCGACAGATTCATCTCTAGTGGACTGTCTATTGGTGACGTGGGCCACCATGGATGACGCGAGGGCAGGTTGAAGTTTTTGCAGAGTCATGCCCATGTTGGCGGCCCTGGCATGTGCCAGCTCCCTTTGACCACCCAGCTCCAGAATGCGTGTTAGGGAGAGGCCCCTCTCACCCAACACCATCCTTCTTAGTTTCTCCGATTGGATGCCGTTAATGAGTTGTCTCCGGATTTCTTTCTCGACATCCGTGAACTCACACCACATCGCCAGCTTCCTGAGCCGGGTGTGGTAGGCATCCAAAGTCTCCTCTTCTGCCTGAAACGTGGTGCAGAATATGAAAGTTTCATAATCAGGGTTGAGTTGCGGAAAAATATGAGCCGTCAAAGCGTCTTTCGATAGTTGGTAAATGTCCTGGCCATCCGCAATAGTTAGCGAGTTGAAGATTCGTAGCACCTCGTCCCCTTCAATCAATAACAGGTGCAATCTCATTTTCCTGGAGGAGGTAACGTCTTTGCACTTCATTGCCATCTCGAATTTTTGGAGCCATAGCTGCCACGGGGGCTAACTGAAGATGGATCCGTGAATGGGTCAAATGGCTGAATCATTGTGGAAGAGCTGTTATGTGGGCGAGCTGGCGGTGACGCCATCGACAGATTTGCCGCGAGTCTAGAGGGCGTGCCGGGCCCGGGGGTGGACGTGCCGGTCGCCATGGTGGGGTGTCGTCGTCACTTGACGGTTCCTTTTGAGGCCGACTTAAGAAATGTTGGCGGATGGGGCCGCTGCCTCGCTCCAGGTGCCCGCTGCCGTGATCGCACGTGCGCACTATGTGTGCGGTGGGCTCACACGACCAGGAGCGGTGCCAGTGGTCCCTGGGTGCCGGTCGGTCATGCATTGTGGGAGGAATGAGATGGGAGGGCGCCGAGCACGTGTGCTAGGTCCCGTTTTCTTCGTCGCCAGTGTTAAGTTCTGGCTCCGCACGGAGGCAGAACGTTGAAGGCCTCTGAGGTAGGCCGCAGTGGCGCAGCTCCTGCCGGAGTGAAATGAAACACGCCACACGTTGGTAGAGTCTGTGCCCGGAACTGCCTCCCTTGCGCGGGGGCGGGGCTTTTATTCAGACGCCCTGCGTCACTGTGTTGCGGGGCGCAGGGCGGACATAACATTCCTCCTTTATTATAAATAAACATAACAAATAAACACACCCACACGAATATGCCTATGCTTATGAACACAACCATACAGACACTTTTCACTGTCACAGTTCTCATGGTGCAACTACCACACATAGTCCTTAGTCCGAGCTGGCGGCTGGGTGGCGATTCTTAATCCATATCTCCCACACCAGGAGCTGGGCTCCACCGTCTCGTCTGATCTCTCACCTTCCACCTCCGGCTCACCCAGGTCCGGTTCATTCCACTGCTCCCACGTTCCCAGGGCGGACATAACAAAAGGGTTCATGGGAACCTGAAATTGTAAGTTTGCGCAACACAATGATGATGCAGAAGTCAGCTTATTGACTTAAGGGAATAACGTGATTGACGAGGGTCAACAGCTCATTCGTTTGCCACTGCGCTTTCATTTACACAGAAAAGAGTTGGTCTGCACTCTGCTCTTTCATTTTTATTGAACCTTTGTGTGAGGTGCATAGTCTTGATGTAGAGAAAAGGTCTAAAATCTGCCTTCACAAAGGTCCAAATCCACAGGCCACCCTTAAAAGACCCATTTTTGAAAAGGGTCTTTTAAAACCATTTTACCAATAGATGTGGTGAAGTTCATGTTGAGCACTGACTTACGTTTAAAAAGTGATTTTAGAGCACACAGGTCTTAGTATGGACTGTTCAGTATTGGCTTGCAAACAATTGCAAGACATCACGTTGTTGAGGGATACAGCGTAATTGTACACCACTATTCCCCCTCTCTGCACCACTTGTACATGCAGATAAACATTTGTTTTCCAGAGCAGGTGTGCACGTGGGATCGGAACCGAGCTGTCGGTGCACAAGCCATGCGTGTACATTCACAAGTGATTTGGAAATCGGGACCATGGCTCCACGTGGGAAAGTAAAATTCACATCACCCTGGCACTGCCAGGTTTTATCTCCTTCCTGTTAAGTGACTTTAGGGCGCAAGTCGTGTTATTGCTTTCAGTGCATGGTTGAGGTCAGGTCAAACTACAATCACTTCCAAGATGTGTATCCAACCTGATTGTGGCATTAGGTGCATAAGTCATTTGAACATTCACATAGGTTCCAAAGACAAACATCTCTTTTGGGTTTTCTCTTTTGGTGCGCCTTTTCCGACCTAAAGGTAATATCCACTTTCGTTTTGCAGACAATTGGATCATTTTAGATAGGGCTAGCAAAGCCTTTGTACATACTGGTCATGGTGTATCTTCATTCATTGGAGGTGGCTAGCCTCAAGTGCTCGGGGATTTCCTTCAACTTCACCACATGCAAGCCGCCGTCGCAACAGATGCACAAACACATGCGCCAGTACTTTACTGGCAGCAGAGCAATGTTAGGCCTGCTGCGCAAAATCCATTTTCCATGCTGCGCACAGAAATGACACTTCGTATTCTTGAACTGAGTCACCTCAGTTGGAGGCATGGCTGTCTACTCTGCTCGGGTTTTTTAAGCGCTATTAATGTGTCAGTTCTGAGTGGGCAGGCGTTCAGGGGCCTAGGATGTGTCTGCACTTCAGAGTAAGTCTTGGCCGAATTATTCATCCAAAAACCCAAATCACCCGAAATTTTACCATATTTTGCATCCGCCGAACTTCCTGAAGCATGAAGAGGTTCAGGCAAACGTGTCCGGACAGAGAGATTTTCCTGGCTATATATAGGGAAGCTGCCGGAGCTCTTCAGTTGTCGCTGGGAGTCTTTCAGAAAAGGAGGAGGGTGGTGTGGACTGGTGTTTGTTGCTCTTTGAGAGCTGGAGCATTTCATACATTTATAGGGAGAAAAAGAAAAAAGGACAATTTAAAAGGAAAGGAAGCTGTGGGTGTCTTTTGCGAGTTGGAGCATTTTCCTTTTGTATTTGTATTTATTGTATTTTATATAGCGCCATTGTCCAAAGCACTTTACATAGGACGGTCAATGGTACATAGATTCAGAAATGCAAATCAGAGTTCATAAACAGTAACAATCAATCAGCGTTCATAAAAGTAGCAATCTGCGATCATAAACATTAACAATCAATCAGTGTACATAAGCAGTGTCAATCAGTCAGAGGACTGTAGCAGGTGGGTTTTTAGAGAGGAGCGGAATAGAGCATAGGAAGTAATGGAGCGAAGAGACAGGGGCAGCATGTTCCAGTGAAGAGGGGCAAGGAGCTGGAAAGAGCGAAAACGGGATTGAGCACTGGGGGTTGGGGAACTTAAAGACTAGCAGAGCGGGGGGAGCAAGATGAGAAGTAAAAGGACAGGAGAGATGCAAAGTAGTCAGGCTAGAGACATTTGAAAACTAGACAGAGAAAGTTGTATTTAAGCTGACAATAGAAAGACAACCAGCCGAGAGAGGCCAGGGAAGGAGAGATTGGGTCCTGGTAAGAGAGAAGACAGAGTGAGCGAATGAAGGAATAATAGATAGATTTAAGAGGAGCAAGTCGTGAGTGAGGAAGACCAAAGAACAGAACTGAACAGTACAATAGTTGGGAGAAGACTAGTGAGGAGACAAGAAGTTTTGTAGTGTGAAACGTGAGAAAGGGTGGACTTTGCGAATGTTGTAGAGATGAGGTCGACAGGCGCGGAATGTGAGGAAGATATGATGGGCAAAGGAGAGATTAGAATCGAAGTAAAGATCAAGATTGCGGGCAGTGGGAGAAATAGAGAGACAGGTGGGGGGAAAGAAATGGGAGAGGGAGGAGATTGAGATATGAAGGTGTTTGATGGAAAGAACAGTACTTCAGTCTTACCAGCATTTCGGGGGAGGAAGTGAGAGGCCATCCAGGATTTGTTGGCAGAGAGTCAGGATGAGAGAGTCTGGTGAATGTCAGGGGAGAAGGATGAGAAGGATAGAAAGAGTTGAGTATGGTCAGCATAGAAGTGGTGTGATACTCCAAAGGATGAAATAATGGGGGCAAGAAAGGAAGTATATAAGGAAAATAGAAAAGGACCAAGAACTGACCCTAAGGAATGCCATAGACGAGAGGAATGGGAGGAGAGGTGTTGCCACCACAGGAGACAGCAAAAGTATGGTTGGATAGCTCATGCTACAAAAGCAGATAATGTTCATAGCTAGAAAACAAGATGTTCTATGGCAGGTATCTCATGCTACACAAGCAGATAATGTTCACTGATAGAAAACGTTGGGACATTAAGAGCCTACCTTGAAAAGGAACAGAGATGAAAAAGGAAAGGAGAATGTCACCCAAAAGACCAAAATTAACGGTGCCACATAGTAAGAACAAGATTATTTACATCACCAAAAGGTTTCCCCTCTCTTCCCTAACTAAAATTGAGTACCTATTCTTTGAGCCGGGAAGGATTTTGATATCGAGTTACAGTATGTATTTGTTCTATACCATGGGAAATGTTGCACCAAAGGATCAGCATAGAGTCATTGAAAAATGTGAATTTAGATTTTTATGATTCCAAATTATTTTTTGTGCATCCATCAAATCGCTGACTTGTCAAGTCACACTCATTTCAAGGGTGCCACATGCTTCTAAGTGGAATCACTGTGCAAACCTTCATCATCCTCTAAACAAATGTTTATCTCCATTGACTAAAATGGGATCCTCATCATAAACCACTTGACATCACCCCATACCTCTACTCTGCTTACTAAACCAAAGGGAATACCATGTACATGACATTAAAATGTTGTATATCTGTTGTCTTTAGTACCAACACACGAGCAGCCTCTTCCAGTGCTGCACACCCTACCAGAAAATGTCTTAGAGGAGGCATTACTAGCCAACCCACTAGACAATTCTATCAATTGGGAGAACATTCAGGGACCATAATACCCTACAGATGAACTTTATGATGGAGCAGCATTGCTGCAGGTGCAGGAAGTGCAAGATGACACATAAACTAATGGCAGCAGAAGTAGAGTGTGTCCAATCCACAAGAGAGCATTTTTGTGCCCAGAAAAGAGCACAGAACATCCAGAGCTGCACCTGTCTGTCACATTCTTGGATATAGCGATTAGCGATCTACAATGAGTTGTGAAGCCAGAAGCAGCATTTGAGCCTACTAAATAACCATGGCCGGGACATGGGGAGTTGGCAGATCATCTCAAGCATTTGGAAGAAACACAGGGGTGTGGGCAGGGTCCACCTCTTTTGACATACACAGCATTGTTGAGAGAAACAACTCAAGTCTTCTCCCAAGCCTTGCATGCTTTTCACCACAGCACTACAACACCAACAATTATCACTGACAGTGGCTCTCAGACTGTCTTCTATGTCACACATATGCAGTGGAGTAACGTTGCTGAAAATGTTGGGGGGGACATGACAGCTGATGAAAAGGTGCCCCAGCCAAATGAATGGGGACAAAATGGTGTGCCATGAAAGTTGGGGGGGACAAACACCCCTGTCCCCCCTAAAATTACGCCCATGCACATATGGGCCTTTTCCCTACAATATCCCCCTACTTATCTCCTGCTCCCTTCAGCTTCCTGTCCCCCAGCATAAACACATGGATTGATTGATTTGTTATTTATTATGCACCTATACACAAGTGTTTCAAGGTGCAATAAGTCAAGAAAGGGGAACAGAGGGAAGCAAAGACAAACTAGGCCTTGTGACATTCAGATCATGCAAGTGCGCAACTTGAAGTGCAGGGAAGAGAATGCACAGGGAAGTATAACCAGGGCAGCAACCTCTTAGTTGAGTGTGAGGGAGGCTGGGACAACAGGGTGCAATCCCAGCCAGGAAGTGCAAAACAGGCCAGGTGGCAGTGCAAGGTGGGCGAGGCAGCAAGTGTAGGAGGACTGGTCGGGGGGAAAGGTGCCCTGTAAGACTCAGGGGCCACCAAGCAGCCAGTCAACAGAGTAGGAGGTGCAGGAGCAAGGGCAGGTTAGTGTTATGCTCACCTGATATCCCCGGGGGCGTCTGCAAGGCTCTGAGATATGGAACCATGGATGCGTAGTAGCCCAGTGCTGAATAATGAATCTGCAATTACAGAAGGGAGGATTTGTGATAACTGTCTCCAATGGGTGAATCTCCCACCTCCCTCTGACCGATTCCCTTCCCACTGGGTTCTTTTCTCACCTTAGTTATTTGTAGGGGGAGCTATACGTCCTGCTTTTCTTGTGCAGGGGCGCTTGACGTTTGTTGGCGAGCTGCCCAAGTTGCTTCACTAGTGCAGTTTGCCTTCCTTGGGCCCAGGCCTGCTGTGACCCCGAATCTGCTGGTAGACAGGTAGGTTTGTTAATTGTAAGTCTTTGTTCTGTTTATGGTGAGAATTTGTTAATGTCTAACTCCTTCTTTTCAGGTGCAAAGGTCTTGATGATGGCGTGCCGGATGGAGAGGCACGTTTTCTAGTTAAGAGAAAGCGCAAAGGGCAGTGCCTTTATTGTCTTTTAAAACTAACCTGTGTTTTCTTCTTCTTCTCACAGGCTGCTGTGGTGCTGCGAGTGGATGAGAGCGCGATTAAAAACAGGCCCCCGGAATCCGTTAAGGTAAGTACAGCACTGTGCGGTTGTTTAATATTGAAAGCAAATATGAATATGTCTCTTTTCCTTTGCAGATGTTGCTGTGGTGCTCCGGATGGAAGCGTGGCGTAGCGCAATGGAATTCAGGTAAGACTGATGGAATTCGATGTTTTGCAAGCGTGCGTTCTAATATTGTTTTTCCCTTTATCGTTATTGCAGGTCGCAATGTTCGAACAGCAGCTGTGGTAGCGGTTCGCTGGAAGTCCTTAAGCTAGTACTCAGAGGTGAGTGATGTTTCTTCTTCACTCGGTTTCCACAGACTGCAGCCCAGTTGAGATGCTAAGTGCTGGATGGTGTTTTCTCAGGTAAGACAGAATAATCTTGTTCTTGTTCTTGCAGGATTACAGGAAGATGCTGAAGACTAGGAGCTGGACACGGTGAGCGTCACTCTGCGGGTTGCAGAATAACTCGAAGCGTGTTCTGCAGTCCGGGTGTGGTTTATATAGCCCAGGTAAAGTAGTACCAGGGAAAGTAGTTCTAGGCCTTCCACACCCAAAACACTAGACGGCATGGCTTGGTTCTTAGAACTAGACTGTGTGGGTGCTTCCATTTTTTTTTTTTTTAATATTTTTATTGGTTTCATAACAAGAAATAGACAAAGAATACAGAAAAAACATCATTGGTGATTGGTGATTGGTTAAGCATATCAAGAAAACAACCCAAAACTCCCCCCCCCCAAGACCACGGTTAGTTCACTGTTCCTCTCTAGTCCGTACCCGTATCCGGGCAACTCTCTCCACTCCACTCCGTATCATCCGCCTCAGGGTGGAGCAAGGGCACCGTCAAGGCCACCCAGCGGTGTAGTTCCTCGCTGGAATCCAGTCTTTGCACATGAATAGCCATTTCCCATGCCGCGGTTTCAGCTATGATCCACTTCGTGAGGTCTCCCCACCATAGGGGCATATGTGGACCTCTGGGGCTTTTCCACCCCATGACAATGCGTCTTTTGGCTGTAATGTATATAAGGTCAGAGAGCTTGGATAGGGGTTTGTTCTTCCTGTTTCGCCTATATCTGCCAAGGATGCAGGCCGTAGGCTCGTCCACCTCAACTACGAAGTCTACGCCAGCTACTCTGTCCTTCACTTGTGACCAGAACTCCCTGATTACTGGGCAGCCCCAGAACATGTGAGTCATTCCCGCTCTGGGTTCACTGCATTTGGGGCATGATTGGGTTCCAGCACCCGTGAATCTTGATATGGCTTCAGGTGTGAGGTACGCTCTATTGGTGATATACAGTTGAATGAGCTGTAAGCGGGCATTCCTGGAAACCTTCTTATGATAGTGGGTTATGTCACCCCAATCTTTGTCTTCAAAGACAAGGCCCAGTTCAGTTTCCCACCTACTCATACATTTGAGGTCTCCTCTGGTCGTACCCCACAACACGGCTTTGTAGATTCGTGAGGTTTCGCGGCCCCCCTCAGCGGAGTTTAGTATAATCTCAATGCATTCGTTCTCCTCAGTCAGGTCAGCAGCGACCGGCCATCTCCTGCACAAGGCCTGAACAACCATCCTGTGCAACAGGAACTGTCCTGCCGGGAGGCCTGTGGTCTCACAGAGTTCCGAAAAAGTTACTATTTCCTGTTCTTGAATCATGTCCCCTAGCGTGGCCACCCCGAGGGGTTCCCATTTTGCACTTCTTTCAACATGCCCCCAAAAGTGATTAACCAATGAGTGCAGCAATAGGGATCTGTGAGGAGAACGGGTCATCCGACCCGACCAGTTTGCAGGCCCTTTTCCAAAGCCGGATCCCGAGCTTGGCGAGGTAAGGGCAGTGACTCGTAGCACCCTCCCCAGCCCACAGTATGTCTCTGAGTAACAACCGGTGAAGGGCCGGCTGAAGGAGGCGAGTGTCTGTCGTGCTTTCATCAGCCATCCATTGCGTGACATGTGTCAGCTGGCTGGCGAGGAAGTACAGCTCAAAGTTGGGGATCTTAAGTCCGCCCCTCTCGTATGGTCTTTGGAGAGTCTCCAATGCCACCCTGTGCCTACCTCCCTGCCAAAGGAAGCCCCTACAGAGTTTGTTGAGTTCTTTGAAAAATGAGAGGGGGGATGTTGAAGGGGACGTTAGTGAAGTTATGTAATGGGCGGGGAAGGGCGACCATTTTAAGGAGACCAGCCCTCCCGGCCATCGAAAGTGGGAGCCGGCCCCAGAACTCCATGGGTTTCGTGAGAGAGTATTTGGCCCTTACGGTGTTAAGGATGTGTTCTGTGGCTGGGTTGCGGTGTATAGTTATCCCCAAGTATTTGAAAGAAGTAGCCTGCCATTCGAGATCTAGAGGGGGGAGGGACCTGTATTCATCGGAATAGAGTGCTGCGAGGGCATAAAGGCAAGATTTACTCCTATTGATCTGGATTCCGGTGAGCTTGTGGAAACAGTCCAGGGTTTCCAGGATGTAGGGAAGGAGGTGCTCAGGGTCCCGCAGGTACAATAGGGTGTCGTCAGCGTACATAGAGATGAGGTGGGTCACCCCGTCTATCTTAATGCCACCCTCTCCGTATTCCTGTCTTAGGTAGGCCGCCACTGGTTCAGCGGCAAGGATGTATAACATGGGGGACAGAGGGCACCCCTGGCGGGTGTCTCTGTGTAGGGACCATTTAGCGGAATAAGTTTTGTTGGTGCCTACCCTCGCTGTGGGGCTGGCGTAAACTAGCCGGGTCCACTTTAGGAATACGGGGCCCATCCCCATTTTGGCCATGGTGGCGTACAGCCAGTCCCACCTCACAGAATCAAAAGCTTTGGTGGCGTCAAGTGACGCCACTGCAAGTTGATGCGGCCTTCACTCAGTGCTATAGATGACATGTTGCAGCCTGCGCAGGTTCTCAGTGATGGAGCGCCCCGGGATGTATCCTGTTAGGTCTTGATGGATCAACAGAGGGATAACTCTGCGCAGTCTATTCGCAAGCAGGGCAGTAAGGATCTTACAGTCAACGTTAAGCATAGAGAAGGGCCTGTAAGAACCACAATCTGCCCCGTCCCTCCCCGGTTTAAGCAAGGGTATAATCACGGCCTCGTTCATGGAGTCCGGGAGGGTGCCACGCTCAAAGGCCTCATTAAAGACCTGGGCCAATATTGGGGCAAGAGTTTCCTCATAGGTATTGTAAAATTCCCCCGGGAGCCCATCCGAACCCGGGGTTTTCCCAGCTGGTAGCGATCTAATTACCACCCTGACCTCGTCGGGGGTGACGGGCTCATCGAGGGTCTCAGCCAATTGCAAGTCTAGTTTAGGTAGGTCGATGACGTCAAGGGCGTCTTCGATTCTGGTGTCAGAGGGGGGCGGGGCTTTGGAGTACAGGTTACGAAAGAAGTCGGTAAAGACCGAATTGATTTCTTGTTGGGTATGTATGGCCGTGCCGTCGGGGGTGAGTATGTGGCAGATGGGTGACCTGGGGGTCTCCCTTTTATAGAGCCAAGCTAAGAGTTTCCCGGGCTTGTTTCCTAGAGCATGGATTCTCTCTGTGTGCTTGGCGTAACTCAGTTTACCGAGGGATTCCCAGTGAGTTAGGCAGGTTTGTCGGAGTTCGGCCATTTTTTGTAAGTGGTCAGGGGACGGGTCAGCCCTACCTTCTAGCGTACTCAGGTCCCTTTCTGCGCGCTCGAGCAAGGATGTAATAGATCTCTGAGCTCCCCCAACTGCTGCAATCATCTCGCCCCTCATGACCACCTTATATGCTTCCCAAGTTGTGCTCAAGTGTTTAACGCTATGCAGATTATTTTGCGCAGAGTCAAGTAAGGCCTCAGCCCTCAGCCTCCATGTGGGTATGTGGGGCGTGGGCAGGAATACCTCCCAGGTTACCAGAAGGGGAGAACGATCCGACAGCACCCTAGGCAGGTCGCGTGCATCAACAAATATGGACTGTTGCGTTTGGCTGAGAAAGATGTAGTCCAGCCTAGTGTGTACAGCGTGGGGTGGGGAGTAGAAGGAGTACTCACGTTGCTCACGGTGCTGGACCCTCCATAGGTCACTGAGTTGCAACTGTTGTATTAGTTTGGAAAGTATTTTAGCTGGAGGGGGGGATCGATCGTGTTTGTTATCGGATCTGTCAAGTAGAGGATCAAGGGTACAGTTGTGGTCACCCCTCCATATCATAATTCTGTCCACATACGGGCTGAGTCGTGCATGAAGGGAATGGAAGAAGGCAGTTGTGTCGTGGTTGGGTGCGTAAGTACTGACCACCACCACCATCCTACCCTCGTTGTCTGTTTTAGTACTAGTGAGTTTGAAAGGAACAGTAGGGGCAATCCAAATCAGGACCTCTCTGGCATAGGAGGAGTAAGTCGAACCTATTAGGGTACCACGCCAAGTTTTTGCCAGTGCTTCCAGTTTCTTGAGAGTTAAGTGAGTTTCCTGCAGCATGGTGATTCCGACGTTGCATCTTTTCAGGAAGGTATGGACCCGCCATCGTTTAACGAAGCTGTTCATGCCCCTGACGTTCCAGGTAACAACCCTTATTGTGTCAGCCATGGGCGTAGTGTGGTTTATTGTGTGTAGCGGGTGGAGCTCGGGATCTAGGAGGTGCTACATTGCGTGTGAATTGTTCCCGTGGTCTCGATATGTCTCAGTGCATGTCCCCAACTTGTGCAAAAACTTGTGCAAAAACTCCCCTATTCCCACCCTCCCTTCTTAACTGTGAAAAAAACTCCAAACATAGAACTGGCCCAGCGAGGTTACCCTTGTTATGACTGTCCCGTTTCTGCTCCGTTGGACCGTGCATTGGTCTCCAGGTGCCCTACGGGCGGGTATGTACCCAAAAAAAGGAAAGGAAACAATCAGGGGGTGGAGTGAACAAGGACTCCGGGTCTCCGCAAGGAGGATCCATTCAGCTGTGTAGCAGTGCAAACAAGTATAGTTCCCCCCTGAATAACAGGAGGATCGTTATCTCAGTCTCCGTTTCCTTTCCTCAATATCAGGGATCTGTAATCCGTCCATCCAGTCCCTGGCCTGGGCCAGAGTGTCGAATAAGTGCGCCTTGTTGTTATGCAGTACTTTAGCTCTAGAAGGATACAGGAGCATATAATGCAGCCCGGCGGCTTTCAATCTGGCCTTGGTATGTATGAATTGCGCTCTGTTCATTTGAACCTGAAAGGTGTAATCGGGGTATATGGCGATTTTAGCAGAGTCCCGTTGGATTTGGCCGCCAGCTCGGGAAAAAGCCAGAATGACCTCACGATCCCTGTAGTTGAGAACTTTCGCTATCACCGGCCTGGGTGGGGCCCCCGGCGGTGGTTTCTTAGCCAGGGATCTGTGGGCCCTCTCGATGGTGAAGCCCTGGGAGAGTTTGCCAGCTCCCACCTCTTGTAGCAGGAGGTTCTCTATGTAGTTGGTGGGGTCAGAGCCTTCGGAACCCTCTGGCAAACCAAGAAAGCGTATATTGTTCAGGCGAGCCCACCCTTCTGCCTCCTCGGCTCTGTCCTCCAAGTTCTTGACCCTTTGCTGAAGCTCGTCGATGTCTCGAAAAAGGTGAGTTTTGGATTCAGTGTTTTCCCGGACTTGTGTTTCAAGCGCCTCAGTCCTGCCAGCCAGGGTGCGGACATCTTGACGCAGGAGGCCCAGGTTTGTGGCAACTGCATCTATTTTGTTTTCCATTGTTGCCTGGAAAAGCTTGATGGCTTTGAGTATCTGGGTGTTGCTGGGCTCTGAAGCCACGGCCGCCGTGGGGTTAGATTGAGCGTCCGAGGCCGCTTTGTTTGTGCCCTCAGGATGCGGGGATTCACAGGCTGCGATGGTGTCCATCGTGGTCTGGCGCTGCTGCTTGAGCCTGCCATTCCTGCCGGACATGTCGTCAACACAGGGCCTCTCCGCACCGAAAATGCCGGGGGCGCAATAGAGAAGCCGCTAACAGCAGGGGAACCTCTCGTTCCTGTCGCAGGGCCGACAGGGCGATGATAAGAAGCAGCGGGGTAGCAGGCCAATTTCGGGAAACAAAAGGTATCTCAGATCAAGCAGGCTCGGGCGGCCCCCTCCGCCATCGGCTGTGAAGTGATGGGGGCCCTGGGAGTGGGCCTCGCGGTCCACTGAAGCATCAGTCTGCAGGCAGGGGTCAGGCGTTTTTGCCCACACCTCCCCCCGGTGAAGGATCAGCAGGCGGGGGGGAAAAGGAAGACAGCAGGGGTCTCAACGCCTCGAGGAGGCAAGCCCAAGTTCTTGCGTTGCCAGCAGCGGCAAAGTCAGGCGCAGGGGATAGAATAGGCCCCCCTCACCCTGCCTCCAATGTAGGTGTCTGGGGTGGTCCTCCACCGCGCCTGCTTACCTCTGCGGTACCGGTCGGCCACCGCTCATGACGGGGGCTCTCTCTACTATCCAGGGCACACCTAAGCCCGGTCACGTGCCGCTGGCAGGGCGCAGTCCGGCCGGGGTGTTTGGGTCAGTCCTCTCGATCAATGAGTGCAGCTGTTCGGTCCCCTCCTCCGGATCTGGCGCAAGTCGGCAGCTCAGGATCTTCTCCTCCCACTGGCGGGCAGCGTCGCCAGTGGAGGTAGAGCGCTCTGGCCTCTCGAGGGATCAGGACGCAGGAGCCGCCATTTTGAATCCGCTCGGCGATCCTCTTCGCTCGCCGGATAGGGGTGTTAGCCGTCTCTACTTCGCTTGGGAGACGGTGCAAAAGTTGCTGAGGAGGTTCTGCGGCGGATGGTGCAACTTGTAGGGTTTTGGAGCACTTTAAAGTCACTTAAAAACATCTTATCATGGCACATCAGCGCGGAGCTCTCAGGAGACACGTCCGCTCTACATGGCGGTTAGCCATGCCCCCCTGTGTGGGTGCTTCCATGTTGGATTTAAAGGCCCATATACATAAATGGGACCTAGTTTGAACAGCTCTTCCTTCCTACATATGAGCCTGCTGCCAAAGGCGCCAGGACTGGTTCCAGGAGCCCTTTTGCAGTGGTTTGAAGGCCCTCAGGGTTCTGGTGAGAGCATGCTTGTGGCACAACTTGTGCCCCCTCACAGTGGTCATGACAGCACTCCCCCCCAAGGCCCCTCTCATGGTATCCTTCCTGTCTGGGTTTGGTGGGGTTATCCAGGTGAAACCTCTTAATCAGACGTGGTGCGTGAATATGTTCACTTGGTTCCCAAGTTCTGTCTTGAGGCCCGTACCCTTTCCAGTCCACTAAATAGTATAGCTTAGATGTGGTACGTTTCGTATCCAGGATGTTTGTAACTTTAAATTCAGGCTCTCCATCAACTAGCACAGGTTTTGGTGGTGTTAAAACTCGAGTTCCTGGTTGTACAGGTTTTACAAGTGACACATGGAACACCGGATGAATTTGCATGCTTGGTGGTAAGGCTAACTTGACGGCCACCGGATTTATCACCGATTCGATGGTATAGGGTCCTAGTTATCTTGGACGAAAGGTCCGGGTACCTTTTATGGGCACATGTTTTGATGCCAACCAGACTTCATCTCCAACTTGGTAATCGGGAGCTTTCTTTCGATGCCGGTCCGAGATTCTTTTTTGTCTGTCTTTGCTTTGCAGTAAATGTTCATTTGCCCTTTTTTGAAGGCTTGGGTTATGCTTGCGTGTAGAGTCTTTACCGCTGGCATTTCCAAGGTTGTGGGGTAGTCTAGTTCAGAGGTACGTGGATGTCTTCCGTATATTGTGTAGAACGGCCTTTGTCCCGTGCTGGTGTGTATGAAGTTATTGTATGCATATTCCGCTATCCATAACAAGTCTTTCCAATTCTCTTCCACTTGATGCAGCATGCAACGTAGATACTGTTCTAATGTCTAGTTTGTTCTTTCTGTTTGTCCAACCATTTGGGGGTGATGGCTAGTGGATAATCGAACATCGATTTGTGCCATGGTACAACATTTCCTCCAGATAAAATTGGCTTCCACGATCTGAGATTAGGACTGAGGGGAAACCATGCAGTTTTATAATCTGTTCAAGAAATGCTTTTGCCAGACTGGTAGCATTAGGAAGTCCTTTGAATGGAATGAAATGTGCCATTTTAGAGAACAGGTCTACAACCACCAGAATGGCATTAAAACCTTGACAGGGAGGTAAGTCCGTAATAAAATCAAGAGAAAGAGTATGCCAGGGAGCCGGTGGAATATCCAGTGGTTGTAGGAGGCCAGCTGGTTTCTGTTTTTGTGATTTGTTCTGTGCACATATCCCACAGGATAGAGCAAATCGAGCAATGCCCTTACGCCAGGTTGGCCACCAATAATTCCGTTTAACCTTGGCTAGAGTCTTAGAAATTCCGGGACGGCTTTCGATCAGGGAATCGTGATAACCAGACATGACCAATTCTTGCAGATCTTTACTTGGTAGATATAGTCATTCCCTGAAGTAGGGTAATCCATCAAGAACCGTGTGATGTTCATTTTGGGAATTCCATTTCTGCAAGATCTCGGGGTTCATTGAGGTTTGAATCTTATCTTGAAGTTCACTCAGAGTCAATATGGTGGTGAGTCCCAGTAGTTTATCACTTCGGATGATGGCAACAGGGCCCAGGGTACTGTTCGTTTTCTCTTCAACACTCATACGAGACAAGGCATCGGCCTTCCCATTCCGAAATTCCGGTCCGTATGCTATTACGTAATCATATTCTGCTAAGAATAGAGCCCAGCTGTCATGACGATTGGGCTTTTGCTTACTTTAGGTATTGAAGGTTTCGGTGATCTAGGATTACTGTGATGGTATGTCTGGCACCTAATAGATACTGTCGCCAGGCTTTGAAGGTTGAGTTTCTTGCCAACAATTCTTTGTCTGTAGTTGCATAGTTATGTTCTGGTGGTGAGAATTTACATGACCAAAAGGCCACGGGGTGTAATTGGCCTGTCTCTGGATCTCTTTGAGAGAGAACTGCTCCCATAGCTACGTTGGAAGCATCAGTTTCCACTACATAGGGGAGATCAGGGCGAGGATGTTGTAAAATTGGCTCGGAGGTGAATCTTTTCTTGAGTTCTTGAAAGGCCTGTTCCGCCTCTTCAGTCCATTGGAATTTTTTGTTGTTTTTTCTCAGTAACTATGTGATTGGGTGGACTATCCGTGAGAAATCTGGAATAAATCGGCAATAAAAATTTGCAAAACCGAGCATGATTTGGATTCCTTTAAGTGAAGAAGGTGAAGGCCAATTAAGTATGGCATCTACTTTGTGTAAATCCATCTTGACTCCCTTTGGGGAGAGAACAAAACTGAGGAACTCAACTGCGGTGACATGGAAGGAGCATTTCTCGAGTGTAGCGTACAGTTTGTGCTGGCAAAGTTTTTGAAGGACTGAGCGAACATGTTCCACATTATCTCTTTCAGAGGGGGAATACACCAGGATGTTGTCAATATAGCCCAGGGCACAGACATCGATTAATTCACGTAATACATCATTCATGAAGTATTGGAACACTGTGGGAGTGTTGCACAGCACTAAAGGAATTACCTTGTATTCGTACAGGCCATACTTGGTGCGAAACACAGTTTTCCATTCATCCCCTTTCTTAACACGTAAAAGGTGGTATGTTCCTCTGAGGTCTAGTTTGGTGTAGATTCGGGCATCCTTGACTTGGTCCAACAGTTCTGGGATAAATGGAAAAAGGTAGCATTTTTTTACTGTGATTTGATTAAGTGCGCGGTAATCGATGCAAGTCCTCAAATCTCCTTCCTTCTTAGGTACGAAGAATAAGGGAGAGGCTGTCGGTGACTTTGACGGGCGGATTAACCCATTAGCCAGGTATTGATCCAGATAGGACTTCAAGTGGAGATTTTTGGTTTCCGTAAGTGCATAAATTCGACCACAAGGAACCTATGCGCCAGGTATCAGGTCGATCTGACAGTCATAGGGCCTATGTGGTGGTAATGTCTTAGCCTGTTCCTTCTGAAAAACATCTTGATAATCCTGATATTCTTTGGGTAAGTTGTCCATTGGTTCCGCGATCCCTGAAGCTATTCCTTGAACAGATTTCAGGTTTGGTTGTGGTATAGATTTTGGGTAGCAAGTGTGGGCGGATTCGCGGGAAAAGGTCAGTCTCTTTGCACGCCAGTCTATGTGGGGATTGTGAGTTACTAACCATGCCATCCCTAAGATCAACCAGAACTGGGGAGCTTTGATGAGGTCAAACGTGATTGCTTCTTGATGTCCATCCTGACACAGAAGGGTTAATTCTGTTGTGCATTGGGTTACTGGTCCTGAAGCAATTTCTGTACCGTTGACAGTAGTTACCTTTTCAGTTGTTGGTTTTGTACATAAGGGAAGTCCCATTTCTGTTTCCAGATCTCGATCTATGTAATTACCAACTGCTGCGCTGTCTATATATGCCTCTATGGCATGCATCCGTGACGGTCGTTGGTGATTGATCAAGGTTACTGGTAGGGCGAAATGTGAGGTCTGTGACTCATCCTTTTCGCTCGTCAAGCGGACCTCTATGCTTGCCGGGCCTGGTAGTTTTTCAATTCCTTTCCATCATCTTCTTTCTCTGTAGCGCCTACCACCTTCCTTGGAGGTTTCACTGGGCATTCTTTGAGGTAGTGACCCGCGTTACCGCAGTATAAGCATAACTGTAGCTGTCTTCTCTTGTCTCTTTCACCCTTGGTTAAAGGGGGTCGTACGCCTCCAATCTGCATAGGTTCTGTGGTATTTTCTGATAAACATTATCTTTTGAACGTATGTACATGGCACGATTTTCAAGACTACTTCGGTCTGTTCTTCGATCCCGTAATCTGTGGTCCAACTGAACTACCAGGTTAATAAACTCTGCAGTCTTTAGGTGGGTCTACCACTTGAGCAAGGACATCCTTCAGGTCTCCTCGTAGGCCGCGATGAAACAACGTGGTTCTTTTATCTTCTGGCCACCCCGCTTCTACAACCAGTTTATTAAAGGTGGCAATATAAGTCAGCAAATCTTGATTCCCTTGGCGGAGGGACAGGAGTTTGTTATCAAGAGCTTGTCCATACAAGTGTCGAGCAAATAACGTTTCCATCTCCTGTTGAAAACCCCTGAAGTTCTGCAGTAATGGGTCATCCCGGCTCACTAAAGGTACCGACCAGTCTGCGCCACTTCCAATCAAATATGATAACACAAAGGCCACCCTCGCCTGGTCGTTTGGGAAAGCCCCAGGCCTACAAAGAAAATGGAGGCGGCACTGGTTCATGAATGTTGCATACCTTCTGGGGTCTTCATTAAACCGTTCTGGTGGTGCCAGGGGTACTGCTCCCGGCAACGTTATCTGTACTGGATTGACTGATCATGGTGTAGCGACGGATGGTGCGAATCCGGGCAATGGAGCCTGCCCCGTCTGTGTTTGTAGTAGCTGTTTGCTTAGTTCATCAGTACGGTCTTTTGTGACTATTAACTCTCATCCTAAGGCATTGGTTTCCTGCCGGGCTGCGTGTACCTCAGCGCAAAATTGTCCCAAAAGCTGGGCTAACTGATCAGTTTCAGATGTCTCCATGACGCCCAGGTGGATAAGGTTTAAAGGCTTCGAGTTCTGTTACGCTCACCTGATATCCCCAGGGGCGTCTGGAAGGCTCTGAGATCTGGAACCCTGGATGCGTAGCTGCCCATTGCTGAATAATGAATCTGCAATTACAAAAGGGAAGATTTGTGATAACTGTCTCTAATGGGTTAATCTTCCACCTCCCTCTGACCGATTCCCTTCCCACAGGGTTCTTTTCTCACCTTAGTTATTTGTAGGGTGAGCTATCCGTCCTGCATTTCTTGTGCAGGGGCCCTTGACATTTGTTGGCGAGCTGCCTGAGTTGCTTCACTGGTGCAGTTCGCCTTCCTTGGGCCCAGTGTTACGCTCACCTGGTATCCACAGGGACGCCACCCAGCCGGGTTACTCGCTGGTATGCTTCTCAGCTTTGCCCTGATGTGGTCTGCGAGGAAGGTTCTGCCTTGTGGTAGAACTAGGCGTGCTCTCCGTCCTGCCTTCTTTGCAGGGGCGCGTTGTCTTTCATGGGCGAGTGCGGTCCAGTTACTTCACTGACTCCGGCCCGTTTGATATTGTTCAGGTAGGTCTTATTGCTGTTCTTTAGTTTTGTTGCTATCCTGCATACCTTTCTTTCAAAGGTCTCTTTTTTTCTCCCTTAGGTATGCGGAGCATCAGTGCGGCGAACTGGCTTGGTTGAGCCCCGCTGGTAACTGATGGCTTATTAAGAGCGCTATGATGCGGTAAGTAAGCGCTATGCACAGCGCTGCAAAGTATTGCCTTTCCTAACCTGTGTTTTCCTTCCTTCTAGGTCGCGGTGTTCTTCAGCGCGAGTGGAATATCCGGAGTGGTGCCAGCCGAGAGGCAACCAGCCAGGTAAGCCTTTTGAGCAGTTCGTAATTTGTAAATGTCTCTACAGCTTTCTTTAATGTTGCCTCTATCTTCCTCTTTCAGGTTGTTCAGTCCGGGAGGTGTGCTGATTCGAAGAAGCTGTTCTCAGTAGCTGCGAGTGTTTAAAGATGAAGACTGCAGGTAAGATGCTGCTGCTAATGATGTTCCTTTTGTCTCCTTGCAGGTTCTCCTTCTCCAAGATTCGAGGGAATAGCTAGAGACGGTGAGCGTCACGCTGCAAGCTGCAAAGTAACACGAAGCATGTTCTGCAGTCAGGGTGTGTTTTATATAGCCCAGGTAAAGTAGTACCAGGGAAAGTAGTTCCAGGCCTGCCACACCCAAAACACTAGACCGCATAGCTTGGTTCTTAGGGAACCAAGCTATGTGGATGCCTCCATGTTGGCTGACAATACAAGAAAGTAGTTCCCAAGCATATTGTTGTTCATGGTGTATGAGCCTTGCGCCATAGGCACCTGGACTGGCCCCATGAGGGCTTTTGAAGAGGATGCCAGGCTCTAGAGGCCTGAGTCCTGACTCCACCTGACCAATGGGTTTGCCAGAGGGGGATTTGGGCGAGGGTCATGACACCCAGGCCTGCTGTGACCCCGAATCTGCTGGTAGGCAGGTAGGTTTGTTAATTGTAAGTCTTTGTTCTGTTTATGGTGGGAATTCGTTAATGTCTTTATCTCCTTCTTTTCAGGTGCAAAGGTCTTGATGCTGGCGTGCAGGATGGAGAGGCATGTTTTCTAGGTAAGAGAAAGCGCGAAGCGCAGCGCCTTTATTGTCTTTTAAAGCTAACCCGTGTATTCTTTTTCTTCTCCTCACAGGCCGCTGTGGTGCTGCGAGTGGATGAGAGCGCGATGAAAAACAGGCCCCCGGAATCCGTTAAGGTAAGTACAGCGCTATGCAGTTGTTTAATATTGAAAGCGAACCTGAATATGTCTCTTTTCCTTTGCAGATGTTGCTGTGGTGCTCTGGTAGGAAGCGTGGCGTAGCGCGATGGAATTCAGGTAAGACGGATGGAATTCGATGTTTTGGAAGCACGCATTCTAATATTGTATTTCCCTTTCTTGTTATTGCAGGTAGCAATGTTCGAACAGCAGCTGTGGTAGCGGTTCGCCGGAAATCCTTAAGCTAGTACTCACAGGTGAGTGATGTTTCTTCTTCTCTCGGTTTCCACAGATTGCAGCCCAGTTGAGATACTGAGTGCTGGATGGTGTTTTCTCAGATAAAACAGAATAATCTTGTTCTTGTTCTTGCAGGATTACAGGAAGATGCTGAAGACCAGTAGCTGGACACAGTGAGCGTCACTCTGCGGGTTGCAGAATAACTTGAAGCGTGTTCTGCAGTCAGGGTGTGGTTTATATAGCCCAGGTAAAGTAGTACCAGGGAAAGTAGCTCCAGGCCTTCCACACCCAAAACACTAGACCGCATGGCTTGGTTGTTAGAATTAGACTGTGTGGGTGCTTCCATGTTGGATTCAAAGGCCCACATACATAAATGGGACCTAGTTTGAACAGCCCTTCCTTCCTACATATGAGCCTGATGCCAAAGGCTTCCAGGACTGGCTCCAAGAGCCCTTTTGCAGTGGTTCTAAGGCCCTCTGGGTTCTGGTGGGAACCTGCTTGTGGCACAACTTGTGTCCCCTCACAGTGGTTATGACAGTTAGCAGGGGAGAGGGAGAAAGAAAGAAGAGGAGAAAAGGAGGGTCTTGAGGAGCTTCCGGAACTTAAGGAGATCCGGCTCAAGGCGGAGAGAGGCAGGGAGGCTGTTCCAGAGGGAGGCTCCTGCAGAGGGAGAGATCTTCCCCCAACTCTCTGGTTAGAAGTAGATGAGCAGAGGGCTCTAGCAGGAAGGTATTTAGGAAGGGAGACTTGAAGATAGTGAGGGCCAAGGACCCAAAGAATCTGTGAATGAGGGTCTTGAACTTGATCCTTGCAGCCACCGGGAGCCACTGGAGGGATTTCAGGGCCGGAGAGATGTAGTCCCCGGGCTTGAAGCCAAGTGTAAGTCTTGCAGTCCTGCTCTGGATGAGTTGCAGAGGGTGAAGAGTATAGTTAGGCAGATTGAGAAAGAGGCTGTTGCTGTAGACCAGCCTACAAAGAACTAGGGCTCGAGAGACAGTGAGCTTCAGGGGCAGGATGAAGAAAGGGAGAATACCTCTGAGGAGGTGCAGTTGGAAGTGGGCCTTCTTGCCAAGGTCCGTGATGTGAGGGGGAGGAGGAGAGAGTGGAGTCCACGATCACCCCAAGGTGCTGTTGGGATAATGATGCAACATTTTCAGTCACTGATATTAACAGTTGTGCAAGGATCCCCATGACGCATTCCCCACAACATCACTGATCATCATGGGCATACAGTGACTATAATCGCTCCTTGCATACCCATCCTGGTTTCTGCCTATGGCAGCACGTGTGCCTTTCCCTACCCCATGATTCCAGGCATACTCCTAGTAGGGGACTTCAATCTGTAGATTGAACCCCTAAAACTGTTAGATGGCACATTGAATGAAGAGTATGATGCCTGGGACATCCCTATGATGTTGGTAGACTATCCAAAAAAGATACATTAAATAGCCCTTGAAACTGCACAGACCTTCATTAATTTACAAATCTGTGTTTGCAATGGTAGAACAAGTAGTTGCCAACCAGTTAAGCCAATATTTGGAAGTGGTAACAAAAGTTCACATTTTGATTACATTTTGATCAGAATAAAAGTCTGAGTTTTGGTTAGAGACTTGACTGTTGGGGATAGAAATGATAGTGACAATCGGCCACTCTGCCTCCAGCTACTGATAGAAAGGGCAGGACAATGGAGGTTTCACTGGGCATTCTTTGAGGTAGTGACCCGATTTACCGCAGTATAAGCATAACTGTAGCTATCTCCTCATGTGTGAATCAATATTGATATCTCAGGTGATGTAAGATCTAAAATCATATGGCCAAATCTAATAGAAAAAACATAGTACCAATTATGTATAATAAAATCCTACCCTTACTGGAAATATTGCACAGGTAATTAAGAAAAAGCAATGCTATTGGCAATTCTTTAGGAAATCATTGTGCAAATAGTACCAAATGTCACGAAACCCAGGAAACAGGTCCATACCTCATCCAATCACCACAGCAGCTAGTATGATAGTGATTGCCGGGAGGCAATAAAGGCTGTCATTAGGGAATTTAAAAATATTAACAGCCTAGATTACAGTCACTGAGGGATTTCTACAAGGACCTGATTAGGGGGGAAAAAGAGTGACTCTGTAAAAAGTAAATGCATGGCTTTCTGGAAGCAGTCACAAACAAAGATTGTTCCTAATTAGAAACTCGTCTTCTGTTTTTGGGCAAATGTTTTTGCATCAGGGATCCTCTGGACTAAAAAGCCTTCTTAAGGGAATCCTCCAACTATTTCCAAGGTATAATCCCACATGAGCACTTCTGCAGTCGGACAGAGTCACCAGTCTGCAGGCATGTCAGGATTCCCAGAATTCTCTCTATTTGTTGTTTGTTTGGGCTTAAATAGCTGATACAGTTTACTGATGAAACAATTGATTTAGCAATCTCTCATTGAACGGGATCTTTCCTTGGTGCTCTTCTCATGCTGACACTCCCATTGATGCACCCCTTTATGTGGATAGGTCCACATCATTTTGCCATGGGACATTTCTTTACCATTATTTTAGTTCTGAATTCACCCTATTATTCAGAATTATATTCTGGAGACCAAAATACAATTCCAAATCCATAGATAGGTGACACACCCCAATAGCATGATATATGAAAACGTTATTGAAATAAGTACATTTATTAACTATTGACATATATTATTGATATATATTAATATATCATGTTTAGATTTAAACAGCAGGGAATGTGACACCGAATCCAAATCTGTTCTTGGTTTCTAAAACAAATACATTGTTGCAAAGTTATGGTCAAAAGAAGTAGTATCATTTTTGTGTAATTTAAATAAACATTTGTAATTTGTTTTTCATTTGTGTGCACTGGAGTCTTGCCTATGCTTAATTATGATAGGCTGGGTTAGCCTCCAAGCTCAGAAACAGACAAACACAAATAGTATTTTATTGCACAGCTATGTCAAAAGCTCAAGTTTGACTGGAACTTAATTTCTTTGATCCTTTGTACTGTGAAAAACAGACCTCATCTATAAAATGTTGATCAAACTCATAAGAACAGTTCCCACTGCAGAAAATAACATTCTGGGATGTATTTTGTTGTATTTTCTTGTATTTTCCTATGATAAAACATTCTATTAATGCCCATCTCTGTGTTCAGCTCAGCTTTAACGGATTTTATGGATTAATGGGACGCCTTCCTCTGGCAGATGACTTACCTCTGGTCATGAGAACTACTCTTTGACATGGCAACAGGGCTTCAAAGCTAGGCATTCGAATTCCAGATCTGAAATAAGTTTGTCCCCTTATAGTGGCATGAAACATAGAATGGTACATTTTCTCTGTATATCTGCAATGTAAGTTAATTTAACACGTATAGTGGCTAGTATGATGGCTATTACATGTCTAGCACAAGGCAGTGTTTATTGTGCCTGTAAAGGCATCCAAAGTTTAATTTGAACATTTTACTTAAAAGTAATTTCTATGATATTTTACATTATTGAGAGGACACGCTGCAGGTTGGTAAAGCACATTATAGAGGTCATCATTAATGCACAATATACTTTGTTTACAAACGTTTAATCTATAAACATACATTTTTTGGACACAATGGTCTCATTGAGAAGTGTATGCAAGCACATATCAACTTAAACACAGCACATCATTATGCACTGGGTATCAGATTTGGGATGTCATTCAGTGTCTACACTGTAGAGCAGTAAATAATATTGTTAGGTATGGCTAAACCTTTCATAAAAGCAGTGAGGTTTGTGAGGGTTGTGTCTAGTGCCAAATGATGCAGTAAGTAGTGGTGTGCAGTTGTTTTTTTTGGATGTATCTTCAAATGGAGAAAGAAATATGTGGAAGAAGTGTGCAACAATTGTAATGCTGCAAAGAGCAGAATGTGTGACATATTTACATGTGTCAATGAAAAGTATTTTAACTGGCATTAAGAATATACACAAGGAAGGTGTCAAAAGGGAAGCTCTGCCCTATTTTCCCTAACCTTTATGTTATCAAATTCATTTTTTTTAAAGAACAAGAATTGAGAAAGCCATAAGTGCTGCCCAACCATACATGTAAAATCAATTTTATGTAATAATGATGAACAATTCTACAGTAGTCTAAATGAGGATCTGGAAATTCAAGGGTGGGAGATTTGTTTGTGCTGATGAGAGCACAGAGTCATCGTCCTTGACTGGTGTCTCGTATAACATTACACACAGTCATCCCTATCCACAGAATAGTTTGCTTTTGACAATAAGTACATTCTGAGTTGTATACATTAAAATAGTATAGAGAAGTATTTCAGTAATCAAATAAAGAATGTTCCCCAGTGTCCACAAAAGTCTTCCTACATAATGACTGCACAAACAGTATTTTCTTTATTTTATTATTTTATTTTGCATATGTATTGAGTGCAAACCCTTATTCAGTAATGGAGCAATGTACATCGGTAGGGCATGCAGGCACAAATTCAGTGCTTACCTGGGGGCCATTCCTTCCATCATAGCATTTATTACCAGCATGGCATATAGGGTGCAGGGAATAGTTAGCATGTGTAGTAAGTGAGGAATATGTAACGGTGTTGAGAGAGGGTTGAATAGGGGAGTGGATCTTTGCTGAGGGGGTCATCAGGAAGGGATATTGGGCTCATTGGGCTTTGTGACATGTGCCCACTGGGCTATTGTGGCATAGAAAATAGCACCACCCCAAAATACTAAGGCCGGAGAAGTAATAAGAAATATTATACAATAGAATTAGTGATCATAAGAAATAAGGGAATTAAGAGAAGATTCTCACATTGGCCCTCATTCCGAGGTTGGTTAGCACCATGACTAGCACCATTACCGGTACTGTGTCTGCCCTTGTTCAATGGGGACTTACCGGTCTAGTCCGACCTTTGTGGGACCGATAAGTCCCCATTCAAAATGCCAATCCCCCATAGGGCTCAATGGGAATGCGGAGGGTGCTAATAACGGTACCATAAATTACGGTACCGTTATTAGCTCTGAAGTCCCTTTGCGGATTCTGTCCATAACGCCTGGTAAAAGCAAGCTTTAAGGACGGGGCGGCAAAGGGACCTCGTAGTAGGACGCAAAGGGTTTAGCGGCACCGATGTCCTTAACGGTGCCCGGTATCCCTTTGTGCCTTACTCGGAATGACCCCCATTGTAATGCTGCAATAATTCAACAATATGCCACTTGGAAATACTCTTCCAAGAGAATGCTGCTTTGTATATGTCCTACACTGAGAGAATGTCACCCCTCTGTAATCTTATTCCAGTGCAATGATCTCATGTAGCAACAGTGTGATCAAGGCAATCATATAGGTATAGTTATGGATGCAATGGTTAGAGAATTAAGGAAATTAGAAATTAAGCACCCAAAACAAAAAAGGAAGCTTTATCTAACAACATTCAATTCATATCCTAGCTAAACACGAATAGCCTAGCAAAAGAACAATTGATTATCAATAACAAGTCGGGCAAAGAAGGCAGGGAAGTGTTCATGAACCAAGAAGACTTTATAAACAAGCCTTTGTGATTTATCTGCTACTGAAAATTATGAAAAACTATCAACCAGCCAAACGAAAAACACATAAATGTTCTTAGCTACACCCTTTGAAGAGATGATCTCACGAGAAGAGAGGAGTTTGTCTATGTTAAATTACCTAGTATGGAATCTTTATACTTACCTTTAAAAGTACACAAAATAGGTTTTTATTTCCCAACTTTTCAATCAATAATCAATATGACAGACTCATTTATTGAACCCGGCTCCAAATATTTTAATGTATGCATGTAGAACAGCGAGCACATGCATTTGTTTTTGTTTTGTAGTTGCAAATGACTTGGGCTGAGTTTGTTTTCAATAGTTTCAGCTCTGGTATAACTGGTTTTAGGAGTTGGCTAAATAGATTTAGTTACTTTACCATTCAGCTGCAAAATATCCAATGCTAGCTTAGTAGTGTGTGACGGGGTCTACTGAGGGATCTCATTTATAGATAGATATTTCAATGATGTTTCTTTTCATTCTGAGGAAGTTGGCTTCCTGGATGTTGGGAATGGTATTTCTTTGGGGATTACTAGTGGCATGCGGTCCTGGTGGACAATACATTTTACATTCTAGTTCTAGGAACAGTATAGAGCCGGAGGAGCGTTCAGGGGCAAATATTTCCCTTGGTATCAGAATGATGACATGCAACACGGGTTTGATTCACAGTTCAGTGCTTAGAAGGTAGAGGTGTCTGATATGAATCGCTATATAAATCAGCAATAATAACACAAACAATAATGGTAGTTGGTTCTCTGTAGCTTAAAGTTAGTGTTGGCCCTGAAGAGAAACGTTCCAATTGTTTCCAAAAGCTCAGGCATGTCATCCCAAATTATTAACATAGCATCTATATATTGTGCACACAAATTGTCATGAATTGTGGAGTTCTCATTTTTGTCCTGCCATCAGCATACATTTAAAGTGTGGCATAAATAAGCTCACCATGGCAGGGGCAGGTGTAGCTCACCTAGCTCACTTCAATGTTCTCTGTACTTCCCTCCATTGAGAAAAAAGATATTTGGCCAGATTCTCAAAAACCAGAGCAAATAAAAAAAGCGCAGAGGGTTCGCCTATGATGTTTGCACTTGTTTGGGAGATACGCATGCCACTTTATTCACAAAGGTGGCCTGTGCATTTCAGTTGTGCTAGAAAACAGCATAATAGATGTGCTCTCCAGCCCTTTTGCATACAGAGGTGTTGGCGTACACTCCAGACATTAATATATGATAAGCTGTCAACACCCACGTGGCCGATAGGAATGCCTTTCACAGTGACAGACTCTTAAATGGCCTGTCAAAGTGAAATGTAAACAAAAAAATCTTTGCTATCCCTTTTTGAGGGATAGAAATGCAAGTTTGACAGCAGCAAGTGGCTGCTGTCAGACTTTAAAAAGAATACATGGCAGTGTCAGAAATGATTCTACCATGACTTGCATAGCCCCTTGTGCCTCTGACAATCTGGCGCAGGGTAATGGCATAATTCTCTGTCCTTTTCAAAGCATATCCCATTTGCGGATTCAGAATGTGGTTTGAAATGCGCCAAAATGGCCCTTTTGCGCGAATGTACAAAGGGTGTGGAACAAGGCAGCTGAATGTGCTTATGTGTAACACGCATCTTCAGCTGGCCTTTGTGGATTGGGCGGCAGCTGTTTTTGCGCAAGTGATGAGATGTGCTAGCGCATCTCATCACTTGCGCCAGAAAGGTTTTGAGGATCAGGCCCATTGTTTTGTGGGGTAGGTTCCAACATTTCCAACAGCATGAGATCATGCCAGTAGCGTGATACATTTTGGCAGAAGTACCCAAGCGCCGTAAATGCTAGTTCCTGCCTGATGGACATGTGGCGAATGGACACATCAAAGTGCGCAAGGATATTTGTAGAATCCAATTAATTTTTGAGGAGCTTATTGAGAAAATCCACGGGGTCTCTGACACAGGACTTTTGTTGTGCAGCCAATGAATTGAGATGCACATCAATATAGTTGGGGCCAGGTTCAGCAAATGAGCCTAAGGGGGTAATTCATAGAATTCAGCGCACAAGTGGCGCACGCGGCTGGCGTACAGTGTGCGCGTGCGAATCCCTGCGCCAGCCGCGTGCGCAAGAATCCATTTCCGCGCACAGCGTATTCATGGATTCCAGCCACCAAAACCAGCCGTGGCGCACAGTGGCGCAGCGACCCTGCAGCAGCGCCAGTTACGCCCCCAAGAACGCCTCTCGCGCAGGGAAAAGCCATCAATATACCCAATCCAGCGCAAAGGGCTGCGCTAACCCTGTACCAGCACAGCAAGCGGGCTACGTGTATCACTGGGGTGCGCGGGAAGAACCTCACGCGATTGGCCCCGTGCGAGCAGGGTACGCGTATTTCAGGGGTGCGCGGGAAGTTCCACACGCGATTTCATCATGGCATGTGTATTTCAGGGGTGCGCGGGAATTTCCACATGCGATTGGACCCGTGCGAGCAGGGTACGCGTATCTCAGGGGTGCGCGGGAAGTTCCACACGCGATTCCATCAGGGTACGTGTATTTCGGGGTGCGCGTGAAGTTCCACACGCGATTCCATCAGGGTACGTGTATTTCGTGGTGCGCGTGAAGTTCCACACGCGATATCAGCAGGGTACGTGTATTACAGGGTGCAGGGGAAGTTACACACGCGATTCCAGCAGGGTACGTGTATTTCAGGGGTGCGCGGGAATTTCCACACGCGATTGGGCCCGTGCGAGCAGGGTACGCGTATCTCAGGGGTGCGCGGGAAGTTCCACATGCGATTCCTTCAGGGTACGTGTATTTCGGGGTGCGCGTGAAGTTCCACACGCGATTCCATCAGGGTACGTGTATTTCGTGGTGCGCGTGAAGTTCCACACGCGATATCAGCAGGGTACGTGTATTACAGGGTGCAGGGGAAGTTACACACGCGATTCCAGCAGGGTACGTATATTTCAGGGGTGCGCGGGAATTTCCACACGCGATTGGGCCCGTGCGAGCAGGGTACGCGTATCTCAGGGGTACGCGGGAAGTTCCACATGCGATTCCTTCAGGGTACGTGTATTTCGGGGTGCGCGTGAAGTTCCACACGCGATATCAGCAGGGTACGTGTATTCCAGCGGTGCGCGGGAAGTACCACACGCGATTCCATCAGGGTACGTGTATTTCAGGGTGCAGGTGGAGTTACACACGCGATTTCATCATGGTACGTGTATTTCAGGGGTGCGCGGGAATTTCCACACGCGATTGGGCCCGTGTGAGCAGGGTACGCGTATCTCAGGGGTGCGCGGGAAGTTCCACACGCGATTCCTTCAGGGTACGTGTATTTCGGGGTGCGCGTGAAGTTCCACACGCGATTCCATCAGGGTACGTGTATTTCGGGGTGCGCGTGAAGTTCCACACGCGATATCAGCAGGGTACGTGTATTTCAGGGTGCAGGGGAAGTTACACAAGCGATTCCAGCAGGGTACGTGTATTTTAGGGGTGCCCGGGAATTTCCACACGCGATTAGCCTGGGTACGTGTGTTCTGGGGTGCCGGGAACTTTCACATGCGATTGGTGGAAATCCACTTGTGTTCTGTCATCACGTGCAATGAGGGAAACACCTGCGCGCGTCACGTCACAGACGCGCTCATGCGCTAAGGGCCTTTGGTCCAATGAAATCGCATATGCGTGCTGCCGTGCATACGCGCATGGCCCTTTCCTCGTATTACACGCGGACGTGCAGTTTTTCACGCGCGCTGAAATGCGCATGCACGTCTGTACGCGTCACGTGACAGGGGCGCTTGCGCTTGAGGGGCCTTCTGTCCAATGAAAATGCGTATGCGTGCAGACGCGCTTACGCGTTAAGGGCCTTTCCTCGAATTACACGCTGACGTGCAGATTTTTCACGTGCCAAATCACTCCGTATCAAGCTGGCCATGCGTATGCACACGGAAGACCACGCTCCTGCCCAGAAGGCCGAACTACTGCCCCCCAGAGCCCCGAACACGCTCCCACCTGCCATCTGCTGCTGCCTGACTGCCTGCTGCCCACGTGCACTGCCATTTGCTGCCTGCACATCAGCCAGGGGTGCTGTTGCTGTGACCACCCCTGCTGGAACCGAAGACTCCCGACTGGGATTCCATCGCTCCACAGCCCAGCCCCAGGACCCAGTTGCCCACCCACTCCTGCCTCTGGGGTTGTCATGTCGGGGCAAACACCATCTGTGACCACTGACAACCCCCGGCCAGAGAGGCAGAGGGGCACCAGCTTCAGTGCCACCGAAGTTGGTGTCCTGGTGGAGCAAGTCCTGGGGCAGTATGATGCCCTCTTCGGAAGTTCCCGCGCCGACAAGGAAGGACGGACTCGGATCTGGACTGACATCGTGACTGCCATCAACGCGGAGGGGGTGGCAGTCCGCGACTTACAACATGTCAGAAAGCGCTGGGAGGACTTCAGGTCCAGGACCCTGAACAAGGCCCGGCGCCTCTTGAAGGCAGCGGATGCCAAGGGGCGCCGGGGCCACTTGTCGGAAGAACAGATGAGGGTCCTGGAACGCATATCCCCAGCGCTCCACGTCCAGGTCCTAGAGAAGCAGACCCGTCTGGAGTCGAGCGGTGAGTGTACATGCATCCTGATTGTGAGCAGTGCGTGTGGTGATTATTCGATAGTGTGCAGGTTGCACATCTGTTTGTATGGGGTCGAGTATGGGTGGGGGTGTACAGGGCCGTGGGGCTGACACATGCAAGGGCTGTAATGTGTGAGACATGGATGGTGCTTGTGTGTGTAGGCTTGCATGCCAAATGCAGTTGTGTGGGCACACATGTTTGGATGAATGTGTATGTAAGTAGACATGTCCGTGATGTCACGCATGTATGTTGTTTTCGGCTGCATGTATCAGCACTGTGTACATGTGCATGTGTGTGTATTTGACAAGGGTGCAACAGTGATGCAACATGGATGCATGTGACAGGGGTATGTGGAAGCCTGATTGGCAGATGTGACATGGATGCCCGTCTGAACAGTGCGACACTTGGCAGAGGTGTACACATGCATGCAAGTGTGGTGGTGTGTGTACATGTGTGGTGCACTTCCTGTGTTGCATGTGATGTCTGGCTCACCTTTGGCTGCTCATGCTGTTGTATGTGTATGGATGGTGGTGGCAGTTGCGATATGGCTGTGGTATGGCTCATGTGTGCGAGTTGTAATGACATGTGTGTTGGGGATTGTGATGACATGTCTGTGGTTTGCCAATGCCACTCATGTGCAACTGTCATGTGTGTATGTGTCCATTGTACAGTGCCCTGATGCCTGTGTTTTGTTTCTCCCTGTCTGCAGCGTCAACTGATGAAGAGGGCGGAGAAGGTGCTGTGGAGCACAGCGGCGGGGATCCCACCGCCAGCCGGAGACGCAAGGCCCGGCTCCCCTCCCGCGTTGTCATCTCGTCAGGGAGTGAGGAGTCCGGTGCCGCGTCCCAGGCCGCAGCTGCCGGGGGGAGGTCCAAGAGGCGGAGGTTGGAGTTGGACTCCTCGGCAGCAGAAGGGGCAGCTGGGACCCCACAGGGCCCAACAGGGGAAGATGGCACGGAGTCATCCAGGTTGGTGGGGGGTTTGGTGGAAGAGGAGGCCGTGCAAGCACCAGAGACGGGGTCTGGAGGTTGAGATCCCACTGGTGCTAGTGGTGCAGTGCAGGACCAGGGACAGGAGGCAGCACAGGCCGCCACGGAGGTGCCTGTGTGCAATCCTGTCCCCGATCCTGTCCCTGCATCATCTTGCACCAGCAGGGATGCCTATGTCCAGACCCGTTTTCAGGCAGGGGATGAGCTGACATCAACTGGCCTTCCTCTGCCTGCGGACGTGGCTATCCAGGTCCAGGTTGAGCCTGTCCTGGCTGGTGTGGCGTTGCGTCAACGGGCCATGCGAGGTGACCTGCAGTCTTTTCATGGAGAGACTGCACGTCATCTCGAATGGCTCGTTGACCACGTCAGCCTGCTGGGACAGGTCACCCAGGCCGGATTCCTCCGTCTGATGGGGCTTGCTCCGACCCCCTCCTCAACTGGACCCCCTATGCGCCAGTCGTCCTCTGTGCCATCTTCCCACCCATCAGTCACCTGGGAGCCCTGTGGAGCTGCCTCTGACGGTGCGGCCAGGCTGGTGGAGGAGGCATCCCTGCCACAGTCGGGAGTCGGACGTCCAGCAGGGGTGGCCACATCTACGACTGCACCCCAGCCGGCGGAGGATGTGCAGGCATCAGGAGGCAGTGCACGGGCAGAGGCAGAGCAGCAGCAGCAACATGGTGGGAGCCATGAAGGCTCGGGGCCTTCGACATCGGAGGGGCAGGCATCGGCCGGAGGGCAGGAGGACCCAGGACAGAGAGTGTCTTCCGTGTGGCAGCGGTTGGGCCACGCCATAGATGCGGAGCGGCGGCGGGCGGAAGAGGCGCGGCTCACAATGGTCAGGGCAGAGAACTCCATGCGGAGGGCCCTGAGGCGGGCCGAGTGCCTCGAGGCAATCCGCAGGGGGTTGGAGGAGGACACGGCGTCGTCCCTGCGGACCCTCGGGGCCATGGAACAGGACTGCCTCCGGGACATCGAACAGGAGTTCGATGATGCCCTGGCCCGGAACACCACGGAGTGAGCCGCTGGACTTGCCCGCCGCTTTTGTATATAGTTCTTTAGTTTTAGGTTTCCTTTGTTTGTTCTTATGATTTGGAGTCGACGGACACTGCTCCACTTTTTGTATATAGTTGCATTTTAGTTAGGGTTTTTTGTAGGTTTCCTTTGTTCAGTTGGGCTCATGGACCCTTGGAAGTTTTGTACATAGTTCTTCATTGGATTGATTTTATTTTTCATTTGACTTTGGACAACATTTTTTTGCATTAGGATTTGGTGTTTTTATTTTTTTAAACGGACATGCAGCTTATCTCTTTTTCATTGCCATTGTAGTTTGTTTCATTTCTTTTGCATTCTTTTTTTTTAATACAATTTTGTTTTCATACTTCACTGTGTGGTATCATCTCATTGGTTTCATGCATGTCATGTTGGGTGTTTTCCCATTCAATTGCAACCATTGTGTGTGACGGACATGGGTTCATTTGCTTTATGAACATTGGGGGTGTAACATGTAATTTCCATTGCCATGTGGGTGAATGGGTTACTTGGTAGGGCTTTTTGGCTGTGGAGGCTGACCATAACACACATGATTGGGGATTGTGAGGACCTGGTGGAGGCTGCCCATGGTGGCTGGGGGATGGGGGTGATAGGGGACATGAGTGGGGGCCTGGTGGGGGCTGGCCGTGGTGGCTGGGGGGTGGGGATGGTGGGAGACATGGGTGGGGCCTGCTGGCAGGTGCCCCACAGTGCAGGGGGGTGGGGGTGGTGGGGAACATGAGTTGGACATGGGTGGGGGCCTGCTGGCAGGTGCCCCACAGTGCAGGGGGGTGGGGGTGGTGGGGAACATGAGTTGGACATGGGTGGGGGCCTGCTGGCAGGTGCCCCACAGTGCTGGGGGGTGGGGGTGGTGGGGAACATGAGTTGGACATGGGTGGGGGCCTGCTGGCAGGTGCCCCACAGTGGTGGGGGTGCAGGGGTACATGAGTTGCACATGGGTGGGGGCCTGCTGGCAGGTGCCCCACAGTGCTGGGGGGTGGGGCTGCTGGGAGACATGGGTGGGGGCCTGGTGTACATGTACCCTGATAGAATCGCGTGTGGAACTTCACGCGCACCCCGAAATACATGTACCCTGATGGAATCGCGTGTGGAACTTCCCGCGCACCCCTGAGATACGCGTACCCTGCTCGCACGGGCCCAATCGCGTGTGGAAATTCCCGCGCACCCCTGAAATACACGTACCCTGCTGGAATCGCGTGTGGAACTTCACGCGCACCCCTGAAATACACGTACCCTGCAGAAATTGCGTGTGTGACTTCCCCTGCACCCTGAAATACACGTACCCTGCTGATATCGCGTGTGGAACTTCACGCGCACCCCGAAATACATGTACCCTGATAGAATCGCGTGTGGAACTTCACGCGCACCCCGAAATACATGTACCCTGATGGAATCGCGTGTGGAACTTCCCGCGCACCCCTGAGATACGCGTACCCTGCTCTCACGGGCCCAATCGCGTGTGGAAATTCCCCCGCACCCCTGAAATACACGTACCATGCTGGAATCGCGTGTGTGACTTCCCCTGCACCCTGAAATACACGTACCCTGCTGATATCGCGTGTGGAACTTCACACGCACCCCGAAATACATGTACCCTGATGGAATCGCGTGTGGAACTTCACGGGCACCCCGAAATACACGTACCCTGATGGAATCGCGTGTGGAACTTCCCGCGCACCCCTGAGATACGCGTACCCTGCTCGCACGGGCCCAATCGCGTGTGGAAATTCCCGCGCACCCCTGAAATACACATACCCTGCTGGAATCGCGTGTGTGACTTCCCCTGCACCCTGAAATACACATACCCTGCTGATATCGCGTGTGGAACTTCACGCACACCCCGAAATAGACGTACCCTGATGGAATCGCGTGTGGAACTTCACGCGCACCCCGAAATACACGCACCCTGATGGAATCGCGTGTGGAACTTCCCGCGCACCCCTGAGATACGCGTACCCTGCTCGCACAGGCACTATTGCTGTATGTTGCCACTTTTGTAATGCGCATGGACGCTACCGCCTGCCTTCGTGTGGCGGACGTGTTTGGGCTTGTGCGTGTCTTTCGTTGTGCGTGGCTTTGCCCTATTCGAGTCCATGAATACGTGTGGTTCGGGTGCGTGTGGGCGTTCCGTCTGCTTCCCTGCAGTACATCCCCAGTTACGCCCTTGTTTTCGCGAGTTGTTCCCCATTCCGCGCGTTACGCCCCGTGTTCCGCCCACTTTCTAGTGTATGCGCAGAGGTTGTGCGCTTTCACTGTGCACGTCGCGCACGTCTTTCGGGATGTTACAGTGACGTGTGCGCCTTGCACAGGTTTGGCGCACATCCCGAGGAAGACACGCGCAGGGACTTCCATGAATCGCACGCGTGCGCCTGTTTTTTTCATTTTGCGCCTGCTTGCGCCTGCTTGCGCCTGCTTGTGCGTAGATTTTCGGCGCACGTTTGTTCCATGAATCGGCCCCTAAATGTTTCTGTGCGCTGCACAAAGCAACACAAATCAATGCCAGTAAAGAAAACCGCACACAATCAGGACCTTTACAACATTTTGTGAAACGTATTAAATTCATGCAATGTATTCATTTATTGTGTATATAAGAAACGTCATGCCGGAAGCGCAATTCAGCCGATTTGAGGAGAAATAGTGGAACCATCTGAGCAATTAAAAATAATGATGCATGTCGCCCTGCGGCCCTACACTGGAACACTGAGCATCAGTGATGAAACTTACATGCATCGACCATGTAACAGCAGCCACACGGCGGGGCAAAAGGGAACTATTACTGAGTGAACAGGAGGCCTGTTGGAGTGTTCAACTATGTGTGGTGAACACAGGACTCAATACTGGAAATGTTTCTATGCTATAGATTGATGTTACCTTAAGGGTTCAAGTGAAAGCCAATAACGCATTGAGGTTCCTATGTTAGATGCTTACACAAACATACTTTTGAAATGTTGACACTTAATCGTGAATGTTCCATCTCCTGTTGGAAAATCCACCATATGTTACCCTCACACGATTAGCAAAGAGATACCAGCTATTGAGATACATAGAGCAATACCTATATGTATAAGAACATGCGAAACACTCAGGGGAAAAATGTACATCAATTCTGTATTTGAGTTTTTACTCCATTAACAAAAAAAGTAAACTTTTTAGAACAAATGGATCAGTAGCATACCCCAACATGTTGGTATTGTTCCAAACACACAACACGCATGATACAGAATGTGAGTATGTGCAGTCCCACAGGTCTCTTTCTTAAATGAGTGCCTATTTTGATTGTGTTTAACATAATTCAACTCTCAGCATGAATGTGGCATTCTACGATTGGCGATCACACAGACACACGGCAAACTGGATGCACTTTATGCATGGCGATTACCAAGTGATGGGCTGGAGGAGGGACTGCAGCATATGGGAAGTCTAAAAGGAGGAATAATTATACAAACTATACAAACTAGTTCTTGGACTAATGTAAAATTCCTGATGAGGAGCTTAACTTAGGGATTGGAGGTCTACAGTCCTTCCTTAGTCTTGCTCTTACTCTTGAGCATCTACGGTCCAAATACCTTCCCTATGCTATTAAACAAAAGAAGAGGTCTCCAGGATTCCGGCCAGGATAGTGTCCAGCTGGACTCAGTCACAGGGAGAGGAGTGCTCCTCCATACTTCATCAATGGTGATCGATGTTGAACTCCATACTGTGGTCAGCATCATGGTCCTGCTGGTCCTGGTGGAGGGGGTAATGCGGGGGAGGATGTCTTTGGGTCACCAGGACTAGGCGATGGGCTCATGCAAGTGACATGCAAGGTCTTTACCCCCTGCTAGTAGGGCGATCAAAGCACAGGAACGCAAGAAGTTATACAAGTTAGCTGGTCTGATCTATGTAGGAGTTTTTGCCTTCTACCTAGGTCTTAACTTTCTATGTGCATCAAGCTTTCTTTAGTTGGCTAGCATCCTTCTTCCACCAGTGAGAGGAAATTGAACCCAGATAGTTTTCTTCTTCTTTTACTGTTACTCCCAATCCCTAAGACTCTCTGACTATGGGTTTCTGACATCTGGAACACAGGTGTTCCCAGCTGGCCTCCACTCTTGTCTTAGCCTCTCTCAGGGCATGGCTCCACTGGTCAAGTCTTGTCCTTATCTTCCAACGGCCTCTCAAGTAATTCTCCTGGAGGGACATAATGCTGACTCTGCCCTCTCTGGCTGTTACAGCTCCAAACTCCTTTTACTTTCTTCTCTCAGCACACATTGTTTCATCTTTCTCAACACTCTCTATTCTGCATTCTCCTCCAAGAATACCATCCTATTTCAAAGATTAACTCTGACTCTCACAGGTACTTTTTTACTGTGGCTGATTGGCAGCACAATTCAGGTCTAGTTCTAATTGGGGTATCCATTTCTTGTTAGTATCGCTAAACAAGGTTGCTCCTTTCTGTGCACGTCCTTCTCCTTGTCTGGCAAGTTGCCCCATTAAGGTCTTGTCTAATTTGTGTGGTTCACAGTGACTCAAAGGGTAGACGTTTGAGAAGGGGCTGATGCCATTTTATAATCAGGGATTCTCAAGATTGTGGCTACCTTGCTCTCTGACTGCTCTCCCTGAATTCAGGACCTCCTTGGCGAGTGGTTTGTGGCATGTATAGATGTCCCCATATGGTCTCCTCTCTTTCCATCCCATTGAGGCAAAAATGCAAGTGGTCTGGATAATGTCCCTTCAAGGAACCTCCAAACCTCTGAACATCCCATACATTCAGCATTCATGGACCTTGCCAGGGTTGGCGTCTCCCTATTTTGGACATAAGTTTTGACCTGGGGTCCATGGTTATGGCTTGCAGACCAGTGGCGGCTGGTGAGTTTGAAAGGTGGTGGGGCGCAAATATTCCAGGGCGAATTTAGTAGCGAGTACGCGCAGCGCGTGAACAGCCGCGCCCGCCCATAAAGTGTGGTGCGGGGATGTTCTCCCCCCGCAGAATTTTTGGAAAAATGGCCTACAAAATGTGCAATTTACTGTCCAAAAAACCCACCGAAATATGAAAAAAGCATTTGGTTTTACATATTAATGGTGGTACACTATTCTTACGTGTGCAAGTGTGATGGTGTATTTTACAGCAGCTTGTATTGAGAATAGCTGGTACTATGGTGTATGTATAAAGAAATTCATTCTATAGTCAGTAATGATGAAAACATATGTGTGTCATGCTGTTACTGGCATGAAATCAAGTGAGCATTTGTTGCCATGAGTACTCTGCTGTATAATGCGATCAGTGCCTTGAATTGTTTCTCTCAGGAGGGCCAGCAGGGAATAGGACGGGAAGAAGAACCCATGTCAATATACGAATCCGGGTGTCATTATTTAAATATTATCCATTGTAGCACAGCCACCAGAACTATGAGGCTCATCTTCAGCCTCGATTGACTGTTCAGCCAACAGCACCAAGAATTCTGGGAAGTGGAGTTTTGCCCTCCCCCGTACGAGTAGCTGACAAGCCGCGATGGAAGCTTTTTCTTATGGACTATATTTTTTTTTTTTAGACAAACAAAGTTAGGAAGGCATACAATAGGGAGTAGGACTCGCCAAGGGAAACAAAGAAGCACGACTAGTTAACATCCTAAAGCCACTACAAACAGTGATGCACAATGTAAACACCCTTCACCTTCCTGTTAAGCGAAGTCCATTCTTCTGCCTCGAACAGGAGATGGTGGGCAGACATTCAGCCCACTCTTAGAAACCTCTGGGTATTCAGCGCGTTATAAATAACCTATCATATAACATCACGTTATTTCGGTGATGCGGGGGTGATCCATTCACAGCTGCAGCGCTAAACCACTTAGTAAGGAATGGTCAAGCCCTATTTCTGCAAGGACACACTGGAAGGCAAGTAGAGCTTGCCATACATTACCCACCGCCACCCACATTTGTCCGATCCATTGTCTGCCCTTCTGGTGAGGGTGACGTGAACTATTAACCTGCGACGCACGCGATCCCTCCCGCATCATGCTGCTAGGCCTGGCCACCAGGCACCGCACTAGCCGTGGTGGTGGTGGCGTGGTGCCACTGTGCCAGGCGGCCAGGCCTCTCCCTCACATTGCCAGGGCTCTCCCTGGTGACTTACATGTGCCATTTTATATTTTCGGCATTTTTTGTCGAAAAATGCCGAAAATATAAAACGGCACATTTTAAATGGATTGGAGATTCTGTAACGTTACGTGGCCCACACTGGGCAGCAGCAGCACGCCTGCCTGGGCCTTGCTGTCTGTGTGGGCCAAGGCCCTTGGGCTTTGACCCACGTACCGGGGGTAAAGGCCCAGGCCAGGCGGCCCCCGCCTTGGTTTGCCATCGCTCTCCTGCAATTAACTTGCTTTTCGTGGACGGTCCAGAACTGTGACCCAATCTAGCACAAGACATTCCTTTCCTGCCGTGTGCGCATCATCCTCTCAAATTGGCCTAATGCAGCAGCCGGGGGCACGCACATCTAACATACCCATGCCTACTTATGCCCCTGCTCACCTGCAAAGCTCTGACAATATGATTTTTAAAACCTATTTCTGCCCCCGTCCCACCCCACCCCCCACTCTCCCCCGATCCCACACAGCACCTTCAGTCTACAGGCTTCCTGAACCCGTTACCGAGTGGGCTGACTGTTTTGCACTTTTGGCGGTGGGATCATTCTGCATCAGCGTGAGATTTTGAAAACGAAGAACCCACTCTTGGAACTTGCAGTGAAAGCAGTGACCTGATAACAATTAGCTGACCAGTAAAAATCCCCAAGTTACTGGAGGCGGTGAGAAATTGCACGCCAGAAACGTGCCCTCCGTTTGGCTTCTGTATCCATAAGTGTTAGGTGCACTGCGCCATGATGAGGCGAACCTCTAAATGCAAAATCACGAGGCATCCATTCTCCTTTATCCAGCAACCACGCAGAAAAGGGTCATAGATCTGTGGTGGACTGGGCCAGCACGCTTGCCTGGGCCTTGCTGTCCGTGGGGGCCAAGGCTCCTGGGCCTTGGCCCACGGACCGGGGGTAAAGGCCCAGGCCAGGTGGCCTTTTTTGGGCCCGCCAGAGACTCTCGAGTGGAGTCAGTGGACACAAGGCCCCATTAAGTTGACCGCAGTCAGAAAACACTGAAAGACGTAGGCCTGGCCTACACGTCTTTCAGTGTTGCTGAGTGGGGCTGTGGTCCGTGGACCACGTCCCCGCCCGGGCCCAAAAAAAACACAAACAACATCTGCTGGGACGGTCCCAGTGTGACCACCTGGCTAGTGGCTACTACTTTCCCGCCGGCAACTAGGGTCCGTCCAGGCCGTCTCTGCTGGGCTGGTGGATGGTCTTCAGGGCCGGGCAGCTGAGCTTGCGTCGACTGGTGACTCCTGCCGTCGTAGAGTGTGAAGATGGCACAGGCGCACCCACACACCCCCAGCACCAGAGATCTGCATAGATACAGTAATGTCATTGGCTGTTTGCCAGCCAATGCAAGGATTGTCATTGGCTGCCGAACAGCCAATGACATTACTGTGTCCATGCAGGGGAGGGGAGGGAATTTCAGTGACGAGTGACGACAGGGACCTAGTGCGCTGTTTACGCACATTTTAGACTGGCGGGGCCACCCCTGAAGCGCCGTGCCAGCCTTCTAATTAAAGGGGGCTTACGTAGAGTGCGTGGAGCTACGAGCTCCAAGCACTCTACTATTGAAGAATGAAGCGTAAAACGGGACGCGCCCTGCTGTGTAAACAGCCAGGCCCGGCCCTTTATTATTGTTGCCTTGCCAGTTGCCACAGCACCCCGCACTGTTGGCAAAGGAAATGCAAGCTAAAAGAGATTCAATCAGAGAAGTTCTCAGATTGAATCTCTTTTAGCTTCCTCTTTCTTTTCTCCTTCTTTTCTGGGGTGGGGCGGCGCCCGGCCGCCCTATGATAGCAGCCGCCACTGTTGCAGACTTCACTCCTTGGTAGTACAAGAACACAAATGATACTGATGCTGGTGCCTTTCCCCTGTTGGGTCGATTTAAGCTGGGTTAGCCATCTCTTTCTTCCTGCAACCTTTTACTGCCTGCCAGGGGACTGATAATCTAGGTCTCTTACACTAGTGAGAGTGAGTGTTACCCCATTTACCAACTGCATGGTTAATATCAGAGTGGGAGGCACCTCCTGGCTCTCAGAACTCTCCAATTCTCCCTTAACGTAGTGAAACATGGTTCCATGTCTTAAAATTGCTGCAAAAATGCCTGTGGATACAAAATATCATGGCTAAAAGGGTGTGGTTTTGCCGCAGCAATCCACGTAAAGGATGCAGGGGACACCCCCGTAACCCCTGACCCATTATACCATTTAAAGGGAGGGGGGACAACCCCGCAGCCCCCGCTCCCCTTAAATGGTGTAATGGGGTACACCTTTAACGGGTCAAACCACAGCATTTTTGATATGATATGGCATTTATAATGCGCCTATACACAGTGTTTTGCTGCAATTTATAGTACAGGCAACATTTTTGACGCAATTTTATCACTGCATACCTGAAACATGTGACTTTGCAATACTATTTAAACATTTTCATGGGTGGCAACCACAAATTACTGCAGCACAAGGGATCTGTGTGATTAATGCGACACAGTTTACTGCGCTGGCCGAAAATGCTGACTTTTTTTTACCCCTTTTCACAGACTATATAGGCGGGGGGAGATCCCTCGCAACCCCCCATAATCTCCCCCAACATTAATTATTTAATTTACCCCATCCCCCACATATATATTCTGAGAAAAGTGGGTAAAAGAAAAATTCTGCCTTTTCGGCTGGCGCAGTAAACCCGGCGTAGTAATTGTATGATTCCCAGCACAAGTGACCTTTCAACAGCTTTATTCAGTGTCTAATGAGGCTGGGTGGAAAATGGCCCACAAGATGAGGTGCAACTTCAGAAGAGATACATTTGTACAAAACAGTGCAAGGAAGAAACAGAGACCCAAAGTACATCCCTTGTCTACATTGGGGCAAGACTAGTAGGCATCTGCCCTGGGCATGGTCAGCAAGGCACTCAGGGTTTAGCGATTCCATGCCCACTTATTTCTCTAGGCTGGGATTTTTTTTTCATTGTGGCCAGGAACTTTGTCCTTGCTGGGTACTGATGCTTAATGGAGTCTGGGACGATGTTTTAGTCCCGGAAGCATGAGTCGACGGCCTTAAAACAGCTACTTGGGCAGGACCTGTATGATACCTCTCTATCACTAGTGGTATCTCTATAACCAACCCATTTAAGTTTAGGTTAGGGTTTCTGACCCCTTACTTAGGTTTCAAGCAATAGCAAGTGTTCATTATTTGATCGGGTGTCTTTGTCACTCCCACCAATCGTCTAGATTTTCTGAAAGGTTTTTTGGTTGAGCAGGTGGCTCTACTGCTTCCCCAGGGTATGGACAATAGCTCTGAGGTAGCTTTTATTCTAAACACTTCAGGGATTTGGGTATGGTTTTTTATCGGTGTCTGAGCCGAGGTCAGCATGCCTCTCAATTAACATGATTGCTAAACCTGGCCTCTCCCAAACTTAGACTTCACTTACTTAACCAACTTCCCCTCTGACTCCCTCTCCCTGTTTGTGTCTCTTGGTAGGGCAAGCAAAGGTGATCCAGGTCCCCTGTATTTTCTCTTTCTGGTCTTAATCTTGCCCAGGTCCCCCTTTGCTTGGCCAATGAAAGTTCTCTTCTACTTCTCCTGTTTCTACTCTCCACATTCTGCCACCACTCTCTCTCAGAAGCAATGTTTTATCACCCTCTGAGCCAGAAGGTCTGCCACCTTGTATACACATTAAAAGAGTGAACTTTGCTCCATTCCCCATAGCCCAAAGTTATAAATACTATGTCCACTATATTGAACCAGGTGGTCTAGCCATTATTGTCCAAGAACCCGCAGTGCCAGATTCTCTGTGTTCCTTGCCAACAGTACTGTGCAGACAATATGCATTTGATGACTCAGTTTCTAGTTACTGACAAAGGTTTTCTTCTGGGCACCAATCTGAACCCATGCCAGAGCTTGTGCACTCAGCATGACCTGCCCTCCACACTCCCACTCTCTGCATGGACCTACAGTTAGGGCTCGAAGATGATGCAAAATAGCTTACTGATAGTCAAATGGGAGACCTTTCCCATTGGGAGGGAGTATTAGTTCGTGGGGATATGGCCACAGCCTCCTTTTGCCCCTTGATTAAGTAGATACTCCCACTAATCATCGGGGGATCTTGCCTCATGCTATGTTATGTTGTGTTTAAAAGCCTCTGCTCACAACCGCAGAGGTCTTACAGCACTGAGGTGTGTCCAGATACACTAAGCATAGCCCTGGTCTCAGTAAGAAATAGCTAAAGGAGCTCTGAGTGATCCACTGTTTTTCAGCTCCAAAAGCTTGCATCACAAAACAGTTCCCACTGACCCTCAGAGTTTCCCAGCCTTCTGTTAAGGGCAACAGATATTTGACCTCCTGAAAATTGGAGCAACACATATTTGTGAGTTAAAAACGCAATATAATGATTGGGTTTTATAGACTAAAGGGTATTAGAGAATTTTCAGCATGGCAAAACTTCCAACATTTCCAAACATGATCTAAATTACATTGTCTTCACACAAAACAATCATACTAGAGCTACAGGTAGAATACTACCAGCTGTCACATTTAGAGACTGTACAAAACTTCACAGGTTTCACATTGAAAATGAAACATTCAGTTAAATAATTTGAACCGTTAAGGTATTTGAACCACGCATTATCATAGTTCTCAAAATAATGAGAAGGCCTTAATTTCAACATACTGACTGACCCAATTGCAATGGAAACAATATCCTTAAAGGAATTTTCAACATGGGGGAATCCATCAATGCATATTGTTCCAGGAGAAATGTGCTCTCATATGAATATGTTCCTACTCAGTTCATACCTCACAAAATAATTGTGGTAAGCAAATGCTGTATCACGGGAACATTTTGATAGGGAAATAGCTCCTTTTAGAAAACTTGCACTAGAATAGTAGTGTCACTTGAAATATTATGATAGAAGAATGCCATGACAAATCAGTGATGTACCAGAAGAAATGATGGACCCCAGGGTGGCTGAGCAGGGTAAAGGTTATATTAAAGAATAAAGTGCCAGGGAATTCTGACCCTTAGGGCTGAAGTGTCAAGCAAAGGAAGCACAATATATTTTTTAGACAAGGTGATTTTTGTACAATAGTGTACCAGCTGCTATACTACATGAAAAATGCCCTTACGCTACCGTACCCAGAGGAAAATAAAATAAACTGTTTCAATATAGATAACACTGTCTCAGAAGGGATATTTCACTGACATTCCTGATTCCTGTGGCACTAGACATAGTCCCCAGGTTAACAAAGTGTATAATGATAATAGCGATCTATGCAGTGTGCACCCCAAGCTTGATTGACCCTTGGTACCTTATGCACAGGTTATTACCCAGCTCAATGGGATTCATTCTATCAACTTTTGGAAGGTTTAATGGCTCAGTCAGACCTACTAGGATTTGGACCCATAATTACACTTAGCCCAATGATCTATCTCACTAATAATACCTGCTACAACTGTGTCAGAGAATATTACACAGCAATATACATTGCTATAGAGTAATGCCATTAAGCAAGGGAACATGTACTTGACGTCATAGCACATCCACTAGGCCTCTCCAAGTTTTTCATTTGCAATTTGATTGCTATGGCACATATACCTCAACCTACTCAAGCGCTTTTAACATATCCGTGACCGTGGTTGATTGCTTTTACACAGCTAGACTTAAAGATACATGCTTAACTAACTTTATTAATTTTAGTTGGATTTCTTCCTCTCTGACAGTCAGCAGGTCGAGTTCCATATTGGAGGTCCTAGTACTTCAAATGCCCTTTACTCTAGCTTGGTACACTTGGTTCTTGCAATGCTGGCTGTCCCGAGTTTTGATCAAACTAACAGTGTGTGACATAATGGGTGAAAATCGGAGTGACCACTAATGGGGCCACTCGACAAGTACATCAATATTCAAAGGAGAGAACATTGAGCAAATAATGCCAGGTCAATTGGTGCCAGGGTGTGAGTTTGTGGTTACTCCAATACACATAGGAGTTAGAGCTCAAAATAATGAGTTGCAAACCAAGATTGGGAAACGGGGCAATTTGCTTCAAGGCCTACCACCTGGTTAAACATGCAGTAAACAACATAAAAGGATAGGTTGTTTAGAGGACAAGAAAGAGGCTGTTTTATTCTGAATAGTTTGCTTCATTTAAAATAATAGGCCAAGAACTAAGAGGTGCCCACCTACGGTTAATGCTTGGGAAGTAATCCACACTGATACAAACAAATAAAGGTAGCGTGTGTACAAAAAGGAAAACACTACCTGCCTGCTGACTCACAGATGTTTCATTACAAATATAATAACCAACTTTTTTTTCATATTTACACTAACATCCATGCACAGACCAATCAATATGAATGGCTATGCTAGACAATAGGCTGAAATAATTAACAATGTAGACACACAAATTGACATGTTTAATTTTCCTTTTGTGAAACCATCAATTGGTATATGTTGAATTCTCTGTGGCTTAAAACATCGAGGATGAAAAATGTTGGGCAGTATGGGGGAGCTGCAGGCGGTCTCCCCCACATATATTTGCTTGAAATTACCTAAAAGAAAAATAAACTTAAGGTTTTCATCCTCAGAAGTATTTTTTGTTGATGTAATCACAACAATCCTAGAATTCATTCTGCCTGAAACCCATCCGCACAAATTAAAAGGTGAGACAGTTATCAGAATACAATTTGGAACAAAACAATGTACTTAATTTTCGCAGAAACCATTAATAAGTATTGGCATCAGAGAAACATGTTGCTCTAATATAGCTCACACATTCTTGGGCTGATTAATTCAATAATGTTGGACAGTGTTTCTAATTGATGGTATTATTTGATATTTTTAGCAAATAATTGTAAAATGCTAGGTTTCTCAGGGTTTCCATTGCTCGCTCACAATTTCGGGTTCACCCGCACAACACCCCAGATTCATGTGTTTATTAAGGGATAGATATCAAATCAATTATTGACTGGCAGACAACAAACAAAGGACTTGTTAATCCACATTTCAGTTTGAGATGTCCAAGTCCTCCAGAGATCTCAGATTGCAGGTCGAGAAGCCCTATTATGACAAAAGAGATAGTTAATTGAGTAGGCTGCATTATTTTAACATAACGTTTTGTTTTATTTTAAACTATGCACTTTACAGTTTATATTGTCTTAATGTGGGATTTCAGTGTGTTTTTCACATTTTAGCATTGTTTTGACACTCTGTGCATGTTATATTGATCTAAACATTAATAAGAGCCTTAGTTACTTGTTGTGCCTTCACGTGTGAGTTGAATACAAGTTCCTGCACTCGGCACACACGAGAGTCAGTGTAAAAACTACATTTCCCTTGAGACTTGTAGTTCTTGCACGACTCTTATTCCGGCCCAAGGCGTGAAAGTGCTGGCGTTAACGCAACAAGCCGGTCTGTGGTATATTATTTAAGGCCCACCTGGACACCACCTCTCCAGAGATAGTTAATTGAGTAGGCTGCATTATTTTAATATAACGTTTGGGGTTATTTTAAACTGTGCACTTTACTGTTTCAATTGTCTTAACGTGGGATTTCAGTGCGTTTTTACCATTTTAGCAGTGTTTATACACTCTATGCATGTTTGATTTGATTGATTTAAACATTAATACTTGTGCCTTCACGTTGTTGGCGGTCTCCTGTGATCCGCCTCCGTGAGCCCCCCACCCCCGTGGTAGTGATACACGGAGACAGAGATGTTGTCGGTGTGGGCTCCCCGGTGATCTGTCGTCACCAGGAACCGCCCCGTTTATTTAACAGCGCACGCGACGGAGTATACGTCACTCCGTCGCGTGCGTATCCTTAAAGGGGCAACGCCACACTCCTCCTTTTCCATAACAACAAATTGGAAACAGGAGTACCTAACTAGCACACATCCATAACACATCTAACTCTGTAAATTTCAACAAAACCCCCATTTATTGACAGCCACCCCGGATCCCCCGTGGGTACCTGTCCTGGCCTGACCATTAGTCCCCGGTCAGCCTCCCCAGCTCAGTCCGTAACGTAGTCACTGAGACGGGCAGGTTTCCCACGCCCTGATCTCAGGGGGTACCTCCTGCCACCGTCCCTGGCTGGTGTCCCTGGACCGGGTCCGCCTCGAGCCGGAGACTCCACTGCGGAATTTTCTCCCCCACCTTCGTCCAGAGCACCTTCACCTTCTCGGCTGTCCGGGCTGTCCACTCTGGTGTCACCTATCTAATGATGCATTCCTGGTTACCGATGAAGTTCCATCCGAGGCTGTCACCAATGACCCCTTGACGGCCACCACATCTAAGGGAGCGGGTTCATACGTGAGAGACAGTTTTCCATGGGGGTGACGATTTCTCACCAGCACCTCATCTCCCAGCGCGATGTGTGGGGGTCGGAGGCCCCTCCTGATGTTTTCCATCTGTGTCCTGACCTGTCTGTCCTCTTCCACCTGCTCATTGTCGATGACGGCAGGGTCTCTGTCCCCCACCTCCGGTATGACATCTCTCGGGCACCGCTGGAAGAGTGCTTCTGCCGGAGCCACCCCCGTTGACGAGTGAGGGGTGGTTCGGTAACCTCGTAGGAAGACGTACAAAGCCCTCTGTAAACACTCCCCTTTTCCATGGGCAATTCTGAACACCTTGTTGAGAGTGCGCATCATGCGCTCGGCCTCCCCGTTGGCGCGGGGCCACAGTGGGGTGACCCGCCGGTGTTGGATGCCATAATCCTTCATGAGCTCGGCAAAGCTCTCACCCTGGAATGGGGCTCCGTTGTCAGAGCACAGCACAGAGGGGAGGCCATGAGTGGCAAAGATCTTCTCCAGCGCCACCACCACGTTCTCAAACGCCACTGAGTCTATGAACTCAACTTCTGGGTATCTTGACCACTCGTCGACCACCACCAGAAAATGCGTACCTCTGGACGTAGATCCCGAGTCAGCGTGCACCACTTCCCATGGTCGAGTCCCTCGGGGCATTGCTTCAATGGATGGTTCCTTCTGGGCCGGGGCCGCCGCCTGGCACCACACGCAGGAGGCCACAAACGCCTCCACCTTCCGCTCCAGCTCAGGGAACCACACCTTTTGACGGAGGCGAGCTTTGGTCTTGGGGGCCCCTTGATGACCCTGATGCGCCAGTGCGATGACCTGTGCCACTTTGGTCTGGGGCACCACGATTCGTTCCCCTCTCAGCAGTAGCCCCGACTCCGAGAATGTTAGTTCCTCTCTCACTTTCCACAATTGCTCGAGGGCGATCCGGGCCTCACATGTCCTTCGTTCTACAGCCTCCAGCACTGTCTTCCAGGCTCCTTTCTGCATGGCCTCCTTCAGGATGGCGAAGCATTCGTCGCCTCTCGACGCAGCCTCGAGTTCCTCCACCTGCATGGAGTTGGGTGTCGCGGTCTCCACGACCAGGCAGACGTGCTCGTCGGCTTCCTCCGCCGATGCCGACCCCTGCGAGTCGTTTCTGGGGTGTCGAGATAGGTAGTCCGCCGCATTGTTGGCACCAGGACGATAGATCAGCGACACTCCATACTCCAGCAGGGCGAGCATCCAGCGCTCAATCCTCACCGGCGGGCGAGATGACGAGCCCGCCATGATCGGCACCAGCGGCTTGTGGTCCGTGACTACGGTCACGGGCCGCCCCAGAATATAGAGGCGGAAGTGCCGACAGCCCCATAGCACCGCCAGGGCTTCCCTCTCGATTTGGGAGTATCGTTGCTCAGTGTCAGAAAGGGCCTTACTGGCGTAGGCTATTGGTCGGACCTCCTGGTCTTTCCCTACTTGCGTAAGCACCGCCCCAAGCCCATATGGGCTGGCGTCCACCACGATTTCCGTCTGTAGGCTCGGGTCGAAAAACGCCATGGTGTCATGCGCCGCTAAAGCCCCTCTGATATCGTCAAATGCCGCCTGCTCCAGAGGGCCCCACTGCCAGGTGGTATCCTTCTTGGTGAGCGACCTCAGTGGCTCAGAGCGGGATGCGAGATTCCTGATGAAACGGCCACAGTATGTGACCATCCCCAAAAAACTCCTCACCTCCGCAACATTCTCAGGCGGGCGCGCCTCCTTAATGTCCCTCACTTTGCGGGGATCCGGGGACACCCCATCCGCCTTAAATACGAACCCAAAGAATTCGATCGTCGTCTTCAGGAATTCGCACTTGTCCTTGTGCAGGGTGAGACCCAGCAAGCGTAGCCGTTCAAAGGTCTTGGAGAGGCGTGACAGATGCTCCGTCTCCGATTTGGCGTACACCAAGATATCATCGCTAATATTTAGGACGCCATCAAGATCCGCCAGTGCACCTCTTATTATGTTTTGAAAAACCTCCGCTGCGGAGGACACCCCAAAACTCAGTCTCTTGTATCGATAGAGACCCCGATGTGTGGTAAAGGTAGTAATGTAGCGGGACTCAGGGTGCAAAACCACCTGATGATAACCCGATCTCAAGTCGAGCTTGGAGAAGAATCTCGCACCCTGCAGTTCCGCAATAATGTCATCGATGGTGGGGGTGAGGTGTCGCTCCCTCTTTATTGCCTTATTGGGGAGCCGCATGTCCACACAGATTCTCACGGCATCTGGCTGCTTGGGTTTGCGAGCGATGACGATGGGTGACACCCAGGGGGTAGGGCCTTCAACCTTTTCAATTATGTCCAGCCCCACGAGGTTGTCAAGTTCGCGATCTACCAGATCCCTGAGATGAAAGGGAACCCGTCGGTGCTTCAGTGCCACTGGTTGTATAGATTAGTCGATATGGAGCCGGACCGGCTCACCCACCAGCTGTCCAATGCCCTCAAACAGGGATCCATGTTTGGCCAGGAGGACCTGGATGTCATCTAGGTACACTGAGTAGGCGAACGTGACGATACCCAGTGCCTCCGCCGCGGCACAGCAGAGCAGGGTGTTGTCGCTCATCGGTGTGACATAGAACCTAGCCCGTATGTGTGAGTCACCATACTGCACATCAGCCACGAACACACCGTCCAAAGGCAAAGGCCGGTCCCCGCCGAAGGCGAATATGCGTGCTTTCGGCGCAGCCAGCGCGGGCGGGGGCTGCATGGTCTTGTAATGCTGGTGGGCCATTACATTTACGGATGCGCCAGTGTCCACTAGCATCGGCACAGAGGCTCCATTAACCAGCACGTTGCACCTGGGCTGTCTTTTGGAGCGGGACTTGAGCACGCTCACACTGGACATGAAAAACACGTTCTCCTCGTCCTCTTCCTCCTCCTCCTCCTCCTAAGGGGCCCCTTCGTCACCTTGGTCCACCTGGGCAACGTTCGAGGTCCTCTGGGGCCGGAAGAAGCCGGCTCGAACTGGTCCCCTCGGCACAATCTTGGGGGTGGCAGACCTACACATTCTGGCGAAATGGTCAGGGCCTCCGCATCTGCCACACTTGACTCCCGTTGCAGGGCATTCCGCGGGGTGCGGGAGATCGTACCCACACTTCGGGCACAAGGCATTCAACCCCTGCGCGCGCTGGCTCTGAGTGTTCATGGGGCGCCTTACCCCGCGGCCTCTTCCGACCGCGCAGACCTCTTCCATCTTGGCTGGGCGAGCACCCGCTTCCATCCTGGTTGCCCGCAGTTCCGAGACCTCGTGGCACCTACCCAGTTCTAGGATGCGAGGGAGGGTGATGCCCGGCTCTCGCAGTATCTGGCGTCTCAGTTTCCCAGAGCTGCACCCCTGAATGAGTTGGTTCCGAATCATAACCTCAGGGTCGTTCCAGGCACAAGGTGCTGCCAATCGCCGCAGCCGCCCAACGAACACATCCAGAGTCTCATCATCTTTTTGTCGAGCCGTTCCCATAAGAAAACGTTCATAGTCCGCATTGGCCATCGGCAGAAAATGATTGTGGAGTGCCTCCTTCGCCGCCGCAAACGATCCGTCCACCGGCTGCAGGGACATAAATACCTCATGCACCGCAGGACCAGCAGAGTATAGGAGAGTGGCCAGCTTGCCGTCGTCCGTTGTCTCCATTGTGGCCCTGAAATACATCTCCAGCCTATCCATCCACATCTTCCACCTCTGTCCCAGGCTAGATGGAGCACCCGAGATATCAAACTCAGGCATTGGCTGTAGGGACCCCGGTGGTTTCGGCGGAGGAGCAGGCGGAGGTACAGGAGCGACAGCAGCAGCAGCAGCAGCAGCAGCAGCAGCAGCTTGATCCATGGTGGAAAGCGCACAGGCACCCCAAAGGATTGAGAAGAAAGGGGCCGCAACTCACCACCAGCCGTGATCTTCGTGGAGGTGTCACACCAGCCGGCATGCAGACAATGAGGTGTCCAAAAATTGAGTAGAGGAAGAGACCCCTAGTGTAACAGCAGGCTTTCCATGGAGTCTCCGTGCCTCTCCTCGATAATAGTAGTGAAAATGTCAAAATTTCCTTTTGGAACTGACATGTGCTGTGTTCAGCGACCATCCGCCGCTGAACTTCCCAAAAATTGTGTCCGGATGGCTCACCGGCGCTTCGTTATGAAGCCGTGAGTCTCCTAGGCCTAATGATCAAAATGGCCGCCGGCCACGTGCGTCGCTTCCTTCTCTGCGGTCGGAGTTCGTCGGAGCGTTCACACGCGATCATCTGCGCTCCCGACGAAACTCCCCGCTTGTCCCAGGAAGCGATCCGGGCCTCGTCGCCACTGTTGGCGGTCTCCTGTGATCCGCCTCCGTGAGCCCCCCACCCCCGTGGTAGTGATACACGGAGACAGAGATGTTGTCGGTGTGGGCTCCCCGGTGATCTGTCGTCACCAGGAACCGCCCCGTTTATTTAACAGCGCACGCGACGGAGTATACGTCACTCCGTCGCGTGCGTACCCTTAAAGGGGCAACGCCACACACGTGTGAGTTGAATCCGAGTTCCTGCACTCGGCACACACGCGAGTCGGTGTAAGAATTACATTTCCCTTGAGACTTGTAGTTCTTGCACAACACTTATTCTGGCCGCAGGCGTGAACGTGCCAGCCAACAAGCCGGTCTGTGGCGGTCCATGCCGGGACGTGCGGGTGCGGCCGGTTGTGCTGCTCTTTACTCCAACAATATGGGTATTAGAGAGGTACTCAGTGCTATTGAGGAAGCCAGAGGTAAGTCACTCTCTAACTCAAGGGTGTGGGAGAAAGCTATTAAACTACATTCTCAACATGTTTTAGCTAACAAAAGCTCTACTAACGATCTATTAGTTGCACAGCACCCGTACATGGCCAACTTGCAAGAGGTCATGCCGGTTTGCAATGAGATCCCTGTGAAGTATAGCAATGCGAGGAGGGAAAAAGAAAGCGCCATGAAGGCATATTGTTGATTGTCCATTCGCCACTGCTTTCAGAGGAATGGGAGACCGACATGCAAAATGACCATCCTAATATAGCGCAGAATGGTCCACACACGTCCCTGATTGAATGTAATTCTGCCTCCTCTTCCTTCAAACCCAAGTACAGAACAGCTCATGTAAATCCGATCACCATCCAAGCACATTACAGTACAAGAAGCGCCACAAATAAAGATCCCACTAGTTATACGGCTCCCTGTTTCTTTTTGAATATAGCCCTTCTTAATACAAGATCTCTTGTAAAACACACAATAGATGTCCATGACTTTATTCAAGAGCACAAGGTGGATATTATGTGTCTAACGGAAACCTGGCGGTCAGATGCGCATGGCCCTACAATAGATCAAGCAACCCCACCTATGTATATTTTTATTGGGAAACATCGTGAAAGTGGGTTGGGGGGTGGAATTGCCATTATTTGTAAGGAAGAACTAGGTATTTATGAGGTTCAAACAGATTGTGAAGATTGTGAAATGTTACACGTGAAACTGATACCCAATTTTAATTTTAGCATAAACCTTGTACTGATCTATAGGCCACCGAGAGATCCTGAAAAATTGTTATCCCCCTTGCAATCGATTTAACTCCGCAATTGTATTGTTAGGAGATTTAAATCTTTGGAAGCGGCATCCCAAGGATAAGAAAGCATTAGAGCTGGAGAAACTCCTAAAAGACGACAATGTTACCATTTACAACACTGAACCAACACATATAAAGGGAAACACTCTTGACTGGGTGGGGAGTAGCAATGTCACACTGACAGAAGTTGTAACTGAACCATGTATATGGTCGGATCGCTCATCTATATCCTGTCATTTACAACTTCTGATGCCACTTAAAGCACAACACAAATCCTTGCATAAGGTCCAAAGCAGGAACTATCGAACCATCGTGACTGCCGATGTGGCGATTGCATAAATAAAGTGATGGAGAAAACAGACGATTTAGACGAACGAGATACCCTTATAACTCAATACAACACTGATCTGAGAATCATACTTGACACTCTCGCCCCATTGAAAACACAAAATGTCAGAGGTACTCCTAACAACCAAAAGTGGTTCTCGCCAGCCTTAGCACATTTAAAAGGCAGGCAGAACATGCATAGATGAAAGATACCACCCGCGAAAATAAAAACTATGGAAACATAGGGAAAGAGAGTACAGAGAAAAAATTATTGAAACAAAAAGCAGCTATTTTAATGATCGTATTAGTTCAGCAGGAAACCAAACAAAAGAACTTTTTAAATTATTTACAACTTGGGAGAAGCCCAAAGTTCTCAGTCAGACCATTAAACCCACAAAAAGTGACTTCACCCGTGTTCAGAAAGTTTTTGCAGAGAAACTGTTGTGTGCTCAAATGAAAATAAAGGAAGAGCTGGATAAGCAGAAAATTATCGATGTGGACAGAAGCAGGGAAATAGAAAATCCTGTACATAACAATATGGAAAACAAGGTAGGAGATCAAAGTCAGAGAACACTTAATGAGGGCTTTGTGTTTTCCAGTATGTCCACTGTAGAAATCATAGATATATTAAAAACAATGCACCCAACAAGCTCCCCAGGAGATCTTCTCCCATCCAAGTTGATTTTAGAGCATAAAGACATGTTTGCTCTGTTTGTATGTAAGTTTGTTAATGCTACTTTTAAAACTGGTAACATCTCCCCTGACTTGCATGGGTTCAATTGGTCTCCATCTAGCTTCACTTACCTCGGGGTGGTGGTCTCCTGACACACGGCACAGCTTCGGGACGACAATTACCAGAGCTACCAAACTAACCTGGCGGCAAAAACCTCCAGCTGGACTAAACTCCCCCTCTCACGAGCAGGCAGAATTGGAATACTTAAAATAGTGGTATTACCCCAATTGCTTTACCGATTCACCAATCTGCCTCTGTGGCCCAGAGATGCGTTCTTCCAAACACTGCGCGGCATAACTAACACCTTCCTCTGGCACTCAGGGGCAGTCCGCCTCAAATTGTCCACGCTGACCGCCCCAAGGCATTGGGCGGCTTCAGCATGCCAGATTTCATCAGATACTGGGTGGTGGCCAAATCTCAGTTTGCTGCTTATTGGTTCAATACCATTGTTGGGTGTCCTGACCCACGTTTAAGCTATCATGCCACAACATTTGGTGCTGTGGGCTTAGAAAATTCAGGATGGCGGAAAACCCACATGTGCGCCGAAATCCAGGAAAGCTGCGCAGTTTGTGCGCACACCAAAATGGTTGCCTCACTTGTCACCCACCAGTGCGAGAATGAAAGGCCGGGTTGCCATGAGGGAAATGGGTTGCCAAAGGAAAAACAGTAGCGCCGGTTAGCTTCAAAGCGCTTTAAAATCACCATTGGACTACCCGCACAGTAGTCTGAAACCATTGGGAATGGCAATGCTAATTGCCAAATGCAACCTAGAATTGTGGGGAATTCATTTCTTAAATCTCAAAAATGGGTGCAGTACCAGTACTCACCACTATCCAAAAGCCGGCAGTTTAAAACCACCCTGTGTTTCTCTGAAGGCAGGCTCAAACTGTCTATTTTAAACATTGCAACACATCTAAAAACTCACTGGACACCAGCAGACATTTGGTAGAATGGAGTGTTGTGTGCCTACACAATCTGGGAAATGAAGAGCCCAAAACAATGCTTATAACAAAACTGCTATGGAGTCAGCAGTTTAAGTTGCACTGGATTTAAAGACACTAAAATCGAAAATGTTTAGATTAAATGAGTGACCTATGTTTGGTGTCACATGCCTTTGTAACTGTTTAAATGTCATAGTTTTAAACTTAGAATCAGCCTTCTAGCTGCATATGTGAAAATGTTTAGTTTTATTTGAATGCAGAAACTGGGGAACAGAAATGACAGCTTAAAGAGATTCCAATTTGCCTGGCAACTACCCCCATCAGGAGTGAAACTTGAGTCACAGCTGTGTTCCCAGGCCTAGCTGCCCTTTTGCTGCTCACACTAAGGATATGCCATCTATCTGATAATTGAATTACCTGTGCTCTGCAGGAAAGTGAACAAAGCCCTGTCCTGGCTCAGGCAAAGGTTTTATTGGCAGGAGTCGTAAATGGTCGTAAAAAGTGGCTTCCTCCTGAGGAAAGGGGAGGGGCACTGCCTGTGAGAGCAAGCTAGCTTGGCAGAACTGGAAAAACCAGTATTTCTACCTTGTGCTGAGAGGAAACCACACCCCTTTGGAGCCAGAACATAACTCTAAAAAGATGAATAACTCATAGAGCGGACATGTGAAAATTTTATAAATGATACCATAATTCTTGTGATTTTTCTGCCCACAGTTTAAGAGGTTTTTAGAACCGGTGGTATGTTCAGGGGGGTGTTAGCGGAAAAGTGGATATTACTCTAAATGTATGCATGTTAAAAGTCTGAAACTTCATCAGTTAATGTCCATACTCCCTGCGCACATGTATGTAAAGTTGGGTCAATGTCAGAAATTGAAAAATCAGTTAAAAAGTCAATTATGTGCCATTTCTGAATGCAAGCTCTTAGAAACAGCAGATTTGGACAGAGACATGGCTAAATTCAGCCACACCATGTATATGTAATTTCAAGCAACTGTGTAACTGTGAAATATGTCTTTTATTATCAAATATAGAATGTGTGCAATCTGACAGAGGAGTGTCCTATCTGCAAGCCATAAAATGACATCCCTCTGACTCACAGTTCATTCCCCAATCAAATGATAAATGGAAGTTTGACCAATTAGAAGCTGAGAGAGAGGTAGGGCCAGTGATGCTAGAACACACCCACATTCTAAACACATAAAAGCAGACAGACAGGACAGATAGGGACCTTCAATTCCATTTGCTGCAACGCGCTCTGCCGGACCATACAACATCCAGAGATCCAGACTTCAAATTCATAAACCTCCAGAGAGCCAAACTAGAGACTTCAATCTATCCAGAACTAGAGACCCAGACCACAGAACCAGAGAGAGCTGACCCAGATCACTGTGAAGTGCAGAGACCAGAGGCGAGTTTAAAACCTGACCAGATCCATGGCGAGGCCCATTTCACTCAAGAATATAGTGTGAGTACCTAGAAAACTGTGCAGAACCAATCTCCTAGTTAAAATAATATAATTCAATCTATTTAATCTAAGTAGAACTGCCTCCTAACTGTCACCTGTCATTGGTAAAGCTGTCACTTGTCATTTCCTAGTTGCAAGCTGCACTTGCCTTTTTGAACTTTAAAATTTCAAATCTGAAAAACGACCTTCACAAAATCGCTCATATCTCCGCAACCGTTTGTGCTAGAGACTTGCAATAACTTTCATCTGAAAGGTTAGAATCGTGGCTTTCCTACGAACCTAGAACCGCATTCCTACCCCTTATAGTTTTACCGCAATCGCGGAACACGCATTCGCGAATTTTACCGCGATTTGCAAATTTCTTCACATGTAAAAACTGCTGCTGCTTGCCTTCCATTTGCCAGAAATTCGTTTAACCTGCTAACTATCCCTGCCCCATTGCTAGTGTGAGCCTGGACTAATATTAACTAGATACCACTCACCCTGAACCTCTGAAAGGGAATTAAAAGCATTTCCAGCATAGTTCTCATTCATTGCCAGCACATATCAAAGCAATTTGGGCCTGTGTTTTCAAACTTCTGTTGTCTAAGCTTGGGGGGGATTGAACTGATTTACATTGATTGCATTTCTGAGAACTGTGTGTTTTCCTTCCATTTCCTTGCCTTGCATCAAGGGGGGGAGGGGATTGCCAGAGAAAAGTGATTACATTGTTTGGTTGAAATCATATTGAGTATTTTCTGTACTGCATTCATTGAATATTGCATCCACCTGAGCTTACATAAAGCATCCTCTACCACATTATACTTTTGTTCCTATTTACCAGTGTGCTACCTTATCCATTTCATGTCAACTCCTTATTGATTATAGAGAAGCGTGTTAGTGCCAGATTCTCCGTTGTTAATCTTTATCATATCAGATTAAGTGTGATATTCAATTATTAATTTACTATAAAGGGTGATATATATCTATTGTTTAAATTATCAAATAAACCTTTTAAACTTGCAAAACAGAACTACTTCTTGGCTCAGTGGGGTCAGGGGGATTCCAAGAGAGGGGTGTTATATAGGGGTAGTCATCCAGAACGCATGAACTGGACATAAAGATATATCAATAAGGGTTTTCATTCAGTATTATAGACTAGGCGTTGACTTAGCTGTAGTGTTGAATTGAATCCTCTTACAAATTGGGGGCTCGAGCCGAGACGTTGGGTTAGATTTACCACTTGTGCAGCTTAATACAGTGTGCTAACTGACGGGATACATACATCCGGTCGGATCACCACGCTGCATTACGCTGTGAAGCATTCCTCAAAAGGGACACTCCAAGAAAAGTTCTGTTCTGCAAAAATAAAATACAAACTTCTATAAGTCAGGACAGAGACCAATCTCTAGAATGACGACCTTAGTAGACATGAAAATAGCCAGAGAGCACCTCTTGCATAAGCTATTTGTGAGAGGTGAATGGACCGAACAGGGCCAGGATGCGTGGTTGCAGGCCATCACACAACAGGTCACTGAAACAGGGTCAGATATATATAGAGATCAGGGTCCCTTACATGTGGCCCTGAGTGAACTATATATGGCTCCTAAGGCCAAAGATGAACACGACAAGATTGCCAGGATAGCAGCATACCTGTACCTATATATGGGAGACATGCAGGATAGATGTGCTGAAAGCCAAAATCTGGCAAATAGGCAACAGATGGCATCACAGAAGGCCCAATCTGATCTGGACTCTTCTGAGCAGAGGCTGCAGAGGAGCCAGGAGTCAGAAAATGACAGCAGACTGTACATCACTAAAATAAAGGAGGATATGGATGTGCTGCAAAAGGAAAAGTCAGAACAGGATACCAGATTTCTGGCCTTGCAGAAGGAACACCAAGAAGGTTTGGACTCCCTACTGCAAAGCCAGAAAAAGCTGGAGCAACAACTGGACTTCAACAGGGTATGTGCTGAGCAGGTAGTCACCCTGCAAGGCCACCTAGATAGAGTGAAGGCAGAGAGCAACAAACTAATTCTGAAAGACCTGGATACCCAGGCAGAGTTTGATCAGGAGCGCCAGAATGCTGGTGCCTTCCAAAGGCAAAGGGACGACCTGGCAGCACAGATGCAGGCTCTCAGTCAGGAAAGGGATACCTTAGGCCAGGAAGTCTGCCATTTAAAAAGAAAAATGGAAGAAAATCACCTGACCCACCAGGGACTGGGTGACCTCCAAAAAGAACACCAGAACTTGCTAGAGCACACCAGGAGGGTGGAGGATGCTCTAGCAAGAAAGGAGCAGGCCAATAGGGACACAGCTCAGGAGGTAACCCTCCTGCAGCAAAGACTGGCCCAGTTCTCCAGGACCAACCAGGAAGCACAGAGGGAAAATGAGGCTCTCTGCCAGCACAATGAGAGGCTCCAGCAACAGGTAGCGATGCAGGAGAAACTGATAGAGTCGAGTAAGGCCTTAACAGAGGAACTGAAAGCACAAATGCAGGCTCTTGCATTGCAACAGGGAGCAGGGGCGGATAGAGATGAGGTCCGCTGGGAAAGAGAGACTCCTGACCATAACCGCAGGAGCCCTAACACCAGGGGCCTTCATCTCCCCCAGTCCCTGGACTCTACCACCCCCATGTCCCCTGGCGCACATGAGCACAGGGCCGCAGGGATGGCAGATTACTATCCAGCTAAGAGTATGGGGCTCATAGGCCAGTACCACTCAGGAATGGAGGGGTGGGCATCCGGGTATGGGCACCCAAGTACAGTACAGTTCAATGGGGAACCCCAGGAGAGTAGGCCCATTAAGGGCATCCTGAAAACCTCTGCCCAGTTAGGTCAGTGGAGGGGGTACCCATCAAATCCTGGCAGCAAGGAGGAATCTGAAGACTCCTCTGAACTGCGCAGGACACAGGAGACCAGGTCCCCACATTCTGCCAGCCATTCCCAGGCTCGCAGAATCCGGGAAAACCTGGAAGAACAGACGGGAACCTCTGGGAGCAGTGCCTCTGAGTCCGAGGAAGAATGGACAAGGGTTACCCGAACCAAAAAGGCCAATAAGGCAAAAAGGGTCTTGCTTAAGGACCCCTTAAAGCAGATTAAGGCGATCAGGAGCGTCATCACGCCTTACCATAAGAACGCTAAGTATTCTGTTTGGGAGCACTTAGAGTTGTTTGAACAAATGATGGAGACTTTCCATTTGAAGGACAGCCAAAGCTGTATTCAATATGTAAAGTGGACATTCTCCCCGGAATACTCCAGTTTCTTTGCGGGGCTGGAGGACCAAAATCATTTAAGATGGTCCACATATAAGGCGGCCATCCTGAAACATTTTTCTGTTCACAGAAATCCTCAAGAGGCTCGCAAGGCAGCCTACAATTTGCAATGTGGGGAGGATCAGGCCCCACAAGAATTTGTGCAGGAGTTAAAGCGTGCTTTTGCACAGACCACAAGAAGGGTGCGCACAGATAGTAGAGAGTTCATAAATACGTTTTTCCATGCTTTGCCCAAATACATCATGACCCAGCTCGTGAGGGATTTTCACGAGAAAAGATCCTTAGATTGGGTCATTGAACAGGCTACCCGGATCTATGAGGTGCAGAAACCGATAGATAGCAAAAGTAATGCCCAGAAAAACCCCAAAGCCAACAGCACCCCTGCTGCTGCCAAGGTGGCAGAGGTAAAGGTCACCCCCGTTTTGGATTTGGAGATGGGGGGGCCTAAAAACCTACCTGCACCTAATAATGCTAGGCCCAGGAGGTCCTCGGGTCAGTCACAGACCGGGAGCCAAGGAGGCAGCCCCACAAATGGGGTCCCTCGCTCTCCTGATTATGTAAGTCCCCGTTACAAGGGAAATCGACCCATCCTGGGTTATGTGTGGACTCCTCCAGCCCAAGGGGGGGGATCCAGCCAAGCACCTAACCCAGGGAACTTCCCTCCAAACTTCCCACAGGAGGGCAGAAATTTACCAAACCCTGGGCAGAACTTTTTCCCCAGATATCCACCCGACTTTCAGCCCCAAAACCATCCATCCTTCTTTCCCCAATTCCCTGAGCCCAGACCACTGAATCCGGGAGAGGGGAGGCCAAGGGTGGAGGGGTACCCAAATCTTCCCAACCCGGGGTATTACCAGAGGAGGGACAGCTACCCTTCCCGGGATCAGCCCAGGGGAGAAAACAGGGCCCCGTATCAGCCTGAGCGGGTTTCCCAGTTAGAGCGCCAGGTTCAAAACATGGCGCGGGATCTGGGTCACATACTGAGGGCTCAGCAGAACCCTCAGATCGGCATGCCGGCGCAGAACGCACCCAACTCTGGACCTGGTGCTCCAGAACAATGACGGGGGCAGCACCCCGATAACTCACCGGTTCCCAGGGAGGAGGCACAAAGGGAAGGGGGGTGTAAAGTCTTGGAGGAAGCTTCCTTCCTCACTTGTAAACAGCCCCTGGAAACCCAGGAACCGGAAACAAAATCTCTTGCCCCTGAAAGTCTGCCTCCTAAGGAGCAGAGGGGGGGTAGGAGAAACAAAAGACCCAAACAGACTCAGTTTGAGGAGGAGGTACAGATCTTCCAATTTGAGGGAGAGGGATCCTCAGAGGATCCTGGGAAAAGGATCTTCTCCTTCAGAGAGGGGGGAACTCCTCCCAAAGAAAAATGGGTCCCTAGGGATGCAAATCCAGACTGGGGAGATGTGGAGACTGAGCTACCGCCGCCCACCATCTCATCCCAGAACCAACAGCAAGAAAATCCCCTGGTTCAAACCCATCCTGGTGACTGCCTCCAAAAAGGGGGGAGCGGCCCGGAACCGGAGCCAGGGGAACCCACAATGGCTCTGATCTCCAGTTGCCAACTCTTTCTTTCAGATTCCCAAGACTCTCCACAGAATTCTGCCCAAATCTCTTCGCTAGCGATGTCCAAAACCAGAAAGTTAGCCCACCAGTTGTCCAAAAATGTACATTACCTGTGCCCCCTTGAGGAGAAGGAGGGAAGATATTATGCCCCGGTACAAGTACAGGGGCAGGGTACAATCTCGGCACTGGTGGACACTGGATCTCAAGCTACCCTTCTGTCGAGAAGGGCCTTTGACGAACTGAATGCAGGAAGGGGAGAGAATTACCAAATTCCTCTCACCTCTCTTCCTGGACAACTCCAGAACTTTGACGGGAAGGAAATTCCCGTTGAGGGGACGGCAGACTTGAACATTAAAATTGGGCGACATAAGTTGAAACACCCGGTCATAGTTGTGACCCCAGAGGGCACCCCTTGTTTACTAGGGAATGACCTCCTGAGAAGGTTGTCACCCCTAATAGATTGCGTAAACAAGGTCCTCTGGACCCAGACTAGCCGACCAATAAAATTAAAACAGAGTGTCAACCATGTTAGTTTAAACGGCACCTGCCACATGGTTGAACAAAAATCTGACCAAGTAGAATTTCACTTCCAGAACAACCAGATTCCGGACGTGACAGTAATAGCAGTAGGACAACAGACTGGGGATGGGGGGTCCTCTCTATTTCTGAAAATCAACCTTCCTTCCAGTCTAAAGTGGTATTCCACGCTGGAAGGAAACACTCTGAAATTCTATACCAATCCACAATCTGAAACTCCCACTCCTATAGTCCAGAAAGAGGTGAAATCAGCTCAGAGCCTGGCTGATATTCAGCAAATTGGAGAGCAGTTGTTCATCCCTGTTCAGTTAAATGATGGGAAGGACTCTGTTCTCGCTCGAGTGTGTGTGAACAACGGTAAGAGCTTCATCAGCGAAGCCATGTTTCGCCAACTCCCAAAAGATCCAGCCATTCCCACCTTCAAACTGATAGACAAATGGGAAATGGACCTGGAAGCACCTAATTCCAAACATCTCCTGCCAAGCAGGTGTATGCTCAAAATCTCCATTGGCAACAAGAGCATAGTCCACAATTGTTGGGTCGTGCGAGACGTCCCTGCCGCCTTTTACTTAGGCAGTGACATTCTCAATCGCTTTGCCATTAGTTTGGACCTAATAAATTTCAAAGCTTGGTCCCGATTAGCGGATAATCCCATGGGCTTTGATGATCCAGAAAAAGCATTTAGGTCAGCTCAATTGCTACCTTATGCAGTTGAAATTCAGACTAAAGAGGAAGTCACCATCCCAGAAAGGACCCGACAATTCTCCCTGGAAGTGAAAGTTAAAAGAGGACAAGAGTTGAAAAACCCTGATGCTTACATACATCTAAATGCTTCTCTCCAACAGCAAGGGTTGGGGGTAAACCCAACACCATTAGTCAACATAGAACATGACACCATTCCAATAGAGGTGGATAACAGCGACTTAAAGAGTATTACTCTAGCCGCAGGCACCATTATTGGAATGGCGGTTGATGACCGACATTTCTCCATTGATCTTAGAAATTAACTGTTAGGACCAATCCCCAAGGACTGTTTTGACAGTGACAGTGAGGACAATACAACACCAGACAGGATTTTTACCCGGCATGGGGGGAACTTCCTGGTGTACACTTCCTGCCCTTATGGTAAGGAAGATGTGACTTGTGAATTCAGGAGGGATGAGGTGATTTTCCAGGTTCATGAAGGCTGCCTTGCCCACCTGAAGCCTCCGGTCCAAATCAGCACTCTGACCAGGGACTTCTCCACCCAGCTGGAGGAGGCCGCGGAGATAGCCAAACCAGAAGTCTTTCCAGGCTTCAGGCAGATGGTGGAAGAGAAAGTCAACCTAGCTGATGCCTGTGTGACTCTGGAACAAAAGCAAAAGTTGAAACAAGTTTTCTTGGATTTCCAAGATCTCTTTGCGGTAGACTCATATGACTGTGGTCGCACTGACATCCACACAACAACAATCCCCACGGACCCTGGCATGACTCCTGTGTTTGTGAAGCAATATCGCTTGCCTCTCGCATCAATGGAGTCCCTTACCGAAATAATTAAGAACCTTGAGTCCCGGGGAATAATCCGTCCCATCCACAGCACCTTCAATAATCCGGTGCTGGGAATATTAAAGCCAAACGGCCAGTGGAGACTCTGCGCCGACCTTAGGGAGCTCAACAAACGGGTCCATACTTCCCGATGGCCTCTGCCCTACATTGACCAAGGGCTGGCCCAGATTCAGGGGTCACAGGTATTCACTGCAAAAGACCTGACCAATGGATACTGGACCGTGCCTGTCAGTAGGGAGGACCAATACAAACTGGCTTTTACCTTTGGGGGCCAGCAGTACACATGGACCCGGACTCCCTTCGGATACCTCAACTCCGGCAATGAATTCAACATTTTCCTACATAAGGCCATGCCCGACCTGGGTGCGAGGGGTAACCTGGCTTATGTAGATGATGTCCTCATCAAAAGTTCATCCGTGGAGGAACACATAGCGGAGATCCGTTATGTTCTGACACAGTTGAGGGCCGCCGGAGCAAAACTTTCCTTTCAGAAAGCACAGTGGTGTAGAACCCGTGTTAATTTCTTGGGGCATGAGATTACTCCTCAGGGTCTCTGTCCCCAGGAAAAGAAAGTGGAAGCACTTCAGAAACTGAAAGACCCCACAACTCTGCGGGAACTAAGGAGCCTCCTTGGACTGACTAATTACAGCAGAAAGTTCATTGAGGGCTACGCAGAGATCACCAGACCCCTGATTCATCTCCTGAAGGGGGGGGTCAAGTGGGAATGGGGTCCAGAACAAGCCGAGGCGGTAAAACAACTCAAAAGAAGCCTCTCACAAGCACCTTGCCTAGCTTACCCTGTCAGAAACAAGGAGTTCTTCCTGGAGACAGGGTTCTCTAATACGTGCTTGACGGCAGTATTATACCAAAAGCATGACAAGGTCAATAAAGTAATCTCCTATGCGAGCAAAACTTTATCCTCTGTGGAGGAGAAATTCAACGATTGTGAGAAGGCACTCCTGGCAACGGTGTGGGCATTGAAGAATTACCGCCCGTTTATCCAGGGGGAACACATCATAGTGGAGACTCCACACCAGCCTCTGCAATATCTCCAAAGTGACAGAATCCGGGCCGGAAATGTGAGTAATTCCCGAATTACTTCCTGGATTCTGTCAATGCACGGCTTTCCTGTGGAGGTCAGATATGGCCAAAACAAGAAGAGTCCCCTCGTGCAAGGTCTGGCTGACTTGCATGATTGTGCCAGAGAAAACTGTCTCGAGGACGAAAGTCTAAAAATAAAGGACAACATGGAGGCATACCTTAATTCCCCCCACAAAGTCTTTGAAGAAGACAAGTGTGAGGGAATGCCCACTGTGTATGTGGATGGATGCTCTTACCATGTTGACAACAACGGGGAGAAAGAACTGGTGGCTGGCGTAGGGAATGCATGGGTGAATGAGTCCCCAGAACCCTCCGCTGGATACAAAATTGGTCCCCGAAGTAGTCAGGTGGCAGAATTGATGGCTGTGCATCAGGCCATCCTCACTGCTGTCCAGCATCAACTCCACGAACTGGTCATAATCACAGATTCGGATTATGTACGGAACGGGTTCGTGGAGCACCTGGTTAATTGGAAAACCAGAGGCATGTTATGTGCTAACAACAAACCCTTGAAACATGGGAAGTTGATCCAAAACATTGATGATCTGGTCACCTCGAATGAGATGACCATCTATTGGAAAAAGATCAAGGGTCATTCCAAAGTAGAGGGACCAGACAAAACTGGAAATGACTTAGCTGATCAGCTGGCCAAAACCGGGGCCATCCAAGGGGATCTAATTGAGATTGAGTCCCTGTTGGGGGAAATCCAGGTCACTGCCATCACTAGGTCCCAGACAAATGCTCACAACGACCTTTCAATTGCACAATGGAGTAAGGAGACCCCTGATGCTGATTTGATTACCGCTCAGAAGGGGGATCCAATTATTGGTAAATTTTACCAGCACCTTGAGGACCCTGAGAACTTTCCCCTGACGGATACCGATTAGATTGGGAAAGAGGACCTAAGAGTGTTGATGAAATGTCCAAAAATGTTCCGGATCCAAGACGGTTTGCTGGTAAGGAAATCCAAAGCTGGCCACGATCAGTGGGTGGTTCCTACCTCATTCCGAAGCCTGATGTTAAGTCACACCCATGATGCGGCCACCGCCGGTCATAGGGGGTTTCACACAACACTGGAAATCTTAAGAGAGGTTGCATACTGGCCACACATGGGCCAGGACCTCAACCAATATTTGAAGGGTTGTCTTGTGTGTGCACAATTTCAGCCGACATCCCTCACACACCGGGCACCTTTACAAAAGCGGGGGATGACACTGCCATGGTCAGATTTACAAATCGACTTTGTAGGCCCTGTGATTCGCTCGGCTAGGGGGAATAAGTACATGTTGACTGTGACATGCTTGTTTACCAAGTGGGTGGAATGTCTCCCAGCCCCAAACTGCAAGGCAGAAACGGCAGCTGCCTTGATGATTAACCACATCTTTTCCCGTTTTGGTCTACCTCAAAGGATTGAGTCAGACAGAGGTAGCCACTTCACCAGTGAAGTAATGACAAAGATGTGGGAGATACTGGGGGTCAAGAGAAAGCTGCATGTTGCTTATAGACCAGCTTCTTCTGGGGCAGTAGAGAGATATAACCGGACAATTGTGAGCATCTTAAAGAAGTTTGTGGCAGATTCTGGGCCAAGTTGGGATATCCGATTACCTCTGGTCCTAATGGCCATCAGATCTACCCCTTCATCTGCAACCAAAATGTCACCATTTGAGTTGATGACTGGGTGCAAGATGGTGCTTCCTCAGCATTTGCTCTACAGGACCCAAGAGCAGACACTGATAAATGCCTCCACTACTCATGAGTATGTGGAGAATTTAAGGAAACACCTCCAACATGCTTTTGCTTATGCTCAGCGGAATCTAGAAAGATCAGCTGATAGCATGAAGACCCATTATGACCTGAAAACTTCCAGGAAGGAATATCAGGTGGGAGACCGGGTCTATCTATACAACTTCCAAAGGAACCAGGCCAAGCAGCGCAAATTTTTGCCTACATGGAAGGGACCCTTTGAGATCATCGACAAGATCTCTCCTGTGGCCTACAAAATCCACATCCCCAAAGGTCCTTTGGCAGCGGGGGAAGACAAGTGGGTCCACATAAACCAGTTGAAGTGTTGCCATCCCAGGCACGCTCTGCAACAACTGGAGGAATCCTCTGGAATCCTAGCGGGTACTGTCTCAGACTAATTCTGTTCCAACCATAAAACATACCACATCTAGTCTCTAAAATATTGTGATTTGCATGAAACTGTCTCTTAGTTATACTGTTTTTTTTTTTTCAAAATAAGAATGTAATGTTTCATTATGATGAAATGCATATGCTGCCCCACTATCTCAACAGTGGTGGAAAAACGTCTATGAGTAGGTATTGCCGCTCTTCCTTTGTCGTCCTAGGAGAAAGAAAACCTGGAGACGGGCCAAGGAGGGCGATCAGGAGACCGGGAACGAAGATCCAATGGGCCCAGTGGACCGCCCAATATTCACATCAGGACCGGCGAGGAGAACCCATCGATCAGTACCGCATGGAGAAGAAGATGCTGAACTGTGCCATCTACAGAAGAGGAAGAAGATTATGCGGACAGACCGGTGCGTGGGTCAAAACCCTTGTGCACGCGACTCCCCATCGACTCAAATTCAAGGGGCAGTCACGTGGGGGGGGCTTGTTGGGTGTCCTGACCCACGTTTAAGCTATCATGCCACAACATTTGGTGCTGTGGGCTTAGAAAATTCAGGATGGCGGAAAACCCACATGTGCGCCGAAATCCAGGAAAGCTGCGCAGTTTGTGCGCACACCAAAATGGTTGCCTCACTTGTCACCCACCAGTGCGAGAATGAAAGGCCGGGTTGCCATGAGGGAAATGGGTTGCCAAAGGAAAAACAGTAGCGCCGGTTAGCTTCAAAGCGCTTTAAAACCACCATTGGACTACCCGCACAGTAGTCTGAAACCATTGGGAATGGCAATGCTAATTGCCAAATGCAACCTAGAATTGTGGGGAATTCATTTCTTAAATCTCAAAAATGGGTGCAGTACCAGTACTCACCACTATCCAAAAGCCGGCAGTTTAAAACCACCCTGTGTTTCTCTGAAGGCAGGCTCAAACTGTCTATTTTAAACATTGCAACACATCTAAAAACTCACTGGACACCAGCAGACATTTGGTAGAATGGAGTGTTGTGTGCCTACACAATCTGGGAAATGAAGAGCCCAAAACAATGCTTATAACAAAACTGCTATGGAGTCAGCAGTTTAAGTTGCACTGGATTTAAAGACACTAAAATCGAAAATGTTTAGATTAAATGAGTGACCTATGTTTGGTGTCACATGCCTTTGTAACTGTTTAAATGTCATAGTTTTAAACTTAGAATCAGCCTTCTAGCTGCATATGTGAAAATGTTTAGTTTTATTTGAATGCAGAAACTGGGGAACAGAAATGACAGCTTAAAGAGATTCCAATTTGCCTGGCAACTACCCCCATCAGGAGTGAAACTTGAGTCACAGCTGTGTTCCCAGGCCTAGCTGCCCTTTTGCTGCTCACACTAAGGATATGCCATCTATCTGATAATTGAATTACCTGTGCTCTGCAGGAAAGTGAACAAAGCCCTGTCCTGGCTCAGGCAAAGGTTTTATTGGCAGGAGTCGTAAATGGTCGTAAAAAGTGGCTTCCTCCTGAGGAAAGGGGAGGGGCACTGCCTGTGAGAGCAAGCTGGCTTGGCAGAACTGGAAAAACCAGTATTTCTACCTTGTGCTGAGAGGAAACCACACCCCTTTGGAGCCAGAACATAACTCTAAAAAGATGAATAACTCATAGAGCGGACATGTGAAAATTTTATAAATGATACCATAATTCTTGTGATTTTTCTGCCCACAGTTTAAGAGGTTTTTAGAACCGGTGGTATGTTCAGGGGGGTGTTAGCGGAAAAGTGGATATTACTCTAAATGTATGCATGTTAAAAGTCTGAAACTTCATCAGTTAATGTCCATACTCCCTGCGCACATGTATGTAAAGTTGGGTCAATGTCAGAAATTGAAAAATCAGTTAAAAAGTCAATTATGTGCCATTTCTGAATGCAAGCTCTTAGAAACAGCAGATTTGGACAGAGACATGGCTAAATTCAGCCACGCCATGTATATGTAATTTCAAGCAACTGTGTAACTGTGAAATATGTCTTTTATTATCAAATATAGAATGTGTGCAATCTGACAGAGGAGTGTCCTATCTGCAAGCCATAAAATGACATCCCTCTGACTCACAGTTCATTCCCCAATCAAATGATAAATGGAAGTTTGACCAATTAGAAGCTGAGAGAGAGGTAGGGCCAGTGATGCTAGAACACACCCACATTCTAAACACATAAAAGCAGACAGACAGGACAGATAGGGACCTTCAATTCCATTTGCTGCAACGCGCTCTGCCGGACCATACAACATCCAGAGATCCAGACTTCAAATTCATAAACCTCCAGAGAGCCAAACTAGAGACTTCAATCTATCCAGAACTAGAGACCCAGACCAGAGAACCAGAGAGAGCTGACCCAGATCACTGTGAAGTGCAGAGACCAGAGGCGAGTTTAAAACCTGACCAGATCCATGGCGAGGCCCATTTCACTCAAGAATATAGTGTGAGTACCTAGAAAACTGTGCAGAACCAATCTCCTAGTTAAAATAATATAATTCAATCTATTTAATCTAAGTAGAACTGCCTCCTAACTGTCACCTGTCATTGGTAAAGCTGTCACTTGTCATTTCCTAGTTGCAAGCTGCACTTGCCTTTTTGAACTTTAAAATTTCAAATCTGAAAAACGACCTTCACAAAATCGCTCATATCTCCGCAACCGTTTGTGCTAGAGACTTGCAATAACTTTCATCTGAAAGGTTAGAATCGTGGCTTTCCTACGAACCTAGAACCGCATTCCTACCCCTTATAGTTTTACCGCAATCGCGGAACACGCATTCGCGAATTTTACCGCGATTTGCAAATTTCTTCACATGTAAAAACTGCTGCTGCTTGCCTTCCATTTGCCAGAAATTCGTTTAACCTGCTAACTATCCCTGCCCCATTGCTAGTGTGAGCCTGGACTAATATTAACTAGATACCACTCACCCTGAACCTCTGAAAGGGAATTAAAAGCATTTCCAGCATAGTTCTCATTCATTGCCAGCACATATCAAAGCAATTTGGGCCTGTGTTTTCAAACTTCTGTTGTCTAAGCTTGGGGGGGATTGAACTGATTTACATTGATTGCATTTCTGAGAACTGTGTGTTTTCCTTCCATTTCCTTGCCTTGCATCAAGGGGGGGAGGGGATTGCCAGAGAAAAGTGATTACATTGTTTGGTTGAAATCATATTGAGTATTTTCTGTACTGCATTCATTGAATATTGCATCCACCTGAGCTTACATAAAGCATCCTCTACCACATTATACTTTTGTTCCTATTTACCAGTGTGCTACCTTATCCATTTCATGTCAACTCCTTATTGATTATAGAGAAGCGTGTTAGTGCCAGATTCTCCGTTGTTAATCTTTATCATATCAGATTAAGTGTGATATTCAATTATTAATTTACTATAAAGGGTGATATATATCTATTGTTTAAATTATCAAATAAACCTTTTAAACTTGCAAAACAGAACTACTTCTTGGCTCAGTGGGGTCAGGGGGATTCCAAGAGAGGGGTGTTATATAGGGGTAGTCATCCAGAACGCATGAACTGGACATAAAGATATATCAATAAGGGTTTTCATTCAGTATTATAGACTAGGCGTTGACTTAGCTGTAGTGTTGAATTGAATCCTCTTACACCATTGATCCCCCCCCCGCATGTTCACCTTGAGAAACTAATGGTCTGTGACCGAGTGATTGGATCCCTGATCCTCAAGCCAATCCCCCCCGACTCAAATTCTGCAGACCCTGTAGCTAGTACATCCTTGGCATTGACCAAACTCTGGACAATGGTCGATGCACTCCACCCATTTCACGGGAATCTCCCATTATGGAACTTCTTCCCTTATATCCCACACATTCCACATTCAGTTGTTTCTCACTGGGCCGCTGCCGGCTTTCTGACACTCTGTGACGTTTTCGAGCAAGGAAACTTTATCGAGTGGCCCGATCTCCCTCTCCCACTTAGACGCTGGCCCTCGGTCTGGCTACAATACTCTGCACTCCGGGAGAATCTTAAATCCAGATATCCTGATTTCCCCGCCCTACCGCCCGATGAGCCTATAGCGGCAGAACTTTGCTCCTTTCTCTCCTTCAGGGGTAAGGTGTCGAGACTTTATTCCCTGTTGCAGATGAGAGCTGCCCCCCCTTTACCAAGCTGAGGCACAGGTGGGAGGAGGATCTAGGAGCTGAGATCACCGATGAGAGATGGTCCCGAATGTGTGCTCGCACCCACGATGTGTACTACAACACCAAATTTAAACTTATCCAGTTCAAGATCTTACACAGGTACCACCATACACCAACGAGACTTCATCGCATGTTCTGTTCCGTCCCTCCCACTTGCCCCAGGTGTGGCATGGATCAGGCTTCCTATATCCATATGCTATGGTACTGTCCCCACCTAACCCAATTTTGGCTGAACATCTGTTCCACACTGTCTGACATTCTGGAACACACTATTATCCCCACTCCACTGCACTGCTTGTTCCATGACCTTCCTCAGTTGTCCCGCGGCTCTAAGAAGCTAGCGGGTCTCTGCATGCTGTTGGCAGTCCACTGCATATTACTATGTAGGCTCCGCCCTAGGGCGCCTACCTATACACAGTGGCTCAGGTCAGTCACATGGGCCCATGACACGGAGCAGTCCTGGAACGCAATGCAGCACCCGCATTCAAGGCCGAGGGACATCTGGCTGAGATTTCGAGACTATATGTCCGCTATGGCCTCACCATCAACTCCCCCCCCTTCCTACCCGGGAAGCTCCCCGTAGAAGTTTTCCCCTCTTTCAGCTGTTCAGACGTTGTATATTGCATTTTTTCAATACGCTTCAGTCTACACAGTATGTACTGCTTGATATATGTTTTGCTTGTTTTTTCAATGCCGGTTGCGTGTGGCGCCCTCTTTTCTCTGATAAGCTGTCAAGTCAAATAACATTTTTTTTTTTTTTAAACTGGTAACATCCCGCAAGTTCTTAAAGATGTGACATTGACCCCTCTTTTAAAAAAAGAAGGTTTAGACCCTAAGGATACGGCCAATTTGCACCCTTTTACTAATACGTTATTTTTGTTAAAATGTATAGATAAAGTTGCAACCATGTAGCTCCAATCCTATTTGGTAGCGGCCGGTATTCTACACAAGAAACAGTCAGGCTTTCAACGCTACCATGATACCAACAGCGCACTTCTGGACCTCCAGACGCAAATGCTGTCTAGGTTGGAGGAGAGCAGATCGGGCCTGCTGGTATTGCTGGATCTATCGGCAGCGTTCGATCTGTTTGATCACGTAATTTTGCTGGACAGATTGGTCACTGTTGGTGACCTCTCTGAGAATGCCACTAGATGGCTAAAATCCTTCTTGGAAGGTCGCAAGGCACAGGTTTATCGGGGTGGCTCATCATCCGATTCTGAAACCATTCTCTGTGGAGTCCCTCAGGGGGCATGTTTGTCCCCCTTTCTTTTTAAAATATATATCGTCCCTCTATGTAGGAAACTGGAAGAACTTGGTTTCTTTGTCACAAATTATGCTTATGACTTCCAGCTCCTGGTAGAGTTGAGTGGAAACCATGCAGCAGACCAAGAAAAGTTAAATCAGGCATACCAGAATATATAAAGCTGGATGCCACATAATTGGCTGTGTTTGAATGCTACAAAAACGGAGCTGATGATTTATGGTTCTCAATATGCCAGAGATAGTCTGGACGAAACGTTCGAACACTTTGGAATTGAAGGCAGCCAGATTAAAGTGGCATCTAAAGCAAAAACGTTTGGTACTTACATGGAGGCAAGTTTGGATTTAGGGGTCCACGTAGAAGCCATTGTAAAAAGTAATAACTATCATTTAAAAGTCCTCAGACAGGTAGTTCTGTTAGCCTCAAAAGACAACAGACTACACAAGTCAGGGCTGTAATACTTCCTCGGCTGGACTACTGCAATGCTTTATTGAGTGGGGCCAATAAAGAAAATATTAACAAATTGCAGAAGGTCCAAAATGAGGCAGTCTGAGTAATTCATCAAATGGCCCGAAATGAACCTACATCTGCTGCTTGGAGAGAGCTGCACTGGCTTCCAATTTCCGCAATGATCTCCTGGAAAGTACTGACAGTGTGTAACAAATGCATTTTTGGACTTGCCCCCAATACCTAAATCAAAAGATAGCTATTCATCATCCTAAGCGAAATCTTCGTTCTGCACAGGCTTGTTATCTCAAGGTGGATCACATAAGCTCAGGGTAATGGTTGCACATTCCCCGTTCTAGGCAGCTAGGACCTGGAACGAACTGCCGGAGAGTCTTCGTAAGGAGGCGGACCATTTAGTTTTTAGAAAATTGCTGAAAACTAGACTGTTCGAGCAAAAAGTATTCCTCTTTCACACATGCTTAATGTTTTGCCATGTGATAGCGCCTGGATGTCTTAGGGCTTTGGCGCTCTAGAAATGAAATAACATAACAATATAACAGTGCTACCCATGGTTTGATTTTAATTATAAATCCGAAAGCATACACCATGCACTATATTCACCCTTTCAGGGATATAGCTTTTAAACAGGCCTCCCAACAGTCCTTTAAATCTGGGATTTCATTAATTCTTAGGATGTGTGTCTAAATAATCTGCAGTCATAGGGCCTCATTACAAGTTTTGAGATGCAGGAAAGTGCCAGGAAAAGTGCCTGTAATTCTGTGACCGCACTTCTACTGCACTGCAAACTTACAAGTTTGCTGTGGGGAGGGGTGGGGGGTCACTGATTTACCTCCAGCTAACAGCTGGAGGTAAATCAGGCCTCCACCAGCAATAAACTGCCTGTATTACTGGCACCGGTAATACCAGTGCTGGTAATACTAGCAATCCTCTCCATGGAGTCATATGGGACTCCATGGAATGGGGATTTACTGGCCTTTCTGCCACCTCTAACATCCCACAAAGACTGGGATATCAGTGGGAGAAACGGTAGATCAGTTTGTCGGTATCCTTCCAGAATTACTGTCGGGATACCGTCAAACTAATAATGATGCCCATAGATGTTTGTCCGTCAGAGGCTTAGGACAGGCACTGTCATTTAATCTCCAGTCAGCAAGGATCTCCTCTCTGGGGGCAGCTCTCGGGTGTCTTCCACTCCAAACCACCCACAACCAGACCTACATTCACCACTTCAGCACCTACTGGGATCCCGGGTCCCCGGGGCTAGATTTCTCAAGGAAGACAGACCATTCTGTTTCCCGTGACGGCCGCTGGTCTTGTATCAGTCCCATCAAATATTCCATGTCAGAAATGTTCTTGGCTTTTAGGGCCCACTGCTGCTCTCCTGGGAGCAACGCACATTTCCATCCCACTGCCAAACATGCGCGCGTGGCCAGTAGCAGAAAATGCACCATGTGCTGCAACTTCCTCCTCCCTCCATTCCTCACTTCCAGGCCGAACAGCACCAATAGGGGGTCCAGGCTGAACCCTATTCCATCCAAGCTCCTTATCCAACCAAGGATCTCCTTCCAGAATCTTTGCACCTTCACACATCCCAAGCACATTTGCCAATAATCTGCCTTCTGGCCACATAACCTACAACATCTGGGGTCCACTTCTAGGAACATTTTTGAAAGGTGTACCGGATCCCACTGCCATATATAGAGAAATTTGATACTGTGCAGTTTATCCTGGAACGCTATGGATGTCTTATGGGCGGTCCTGAACAGAAATCCCCATAGTTTGTCACCAACATCAATTCCCAGATCCTTTTCCCACCGCCTCCTATGCCTCCCTGTGTCTTCCCCCATCGCCGCTAGAAGGGTCTGGTACAATTTTGAGATCAGTCCCTTCATAGATATCTCAGTGCACAGTACTTTCCCGGTCCCTGTTAGCCCCCGTTGTATCGTCTCCTTCCATTTAGCTGCAATCAACACTCCTTTCAGTTGGATATATTTGAACAGTGACAGCTTGTCAATAGTTGCGATCTCCACAAAAACAGCCCCTTTCACCAGCTGCCCCGCTCGCTCCAGCCCTGCCTCATACAAATTCTGAAACTGGGACTGGTCCTGGATGTCATCCTTAATCAGGGCGGGGGGCCCACATGTGGCTCAGGGGAGAAGGCCAAGTCGTGACATCAGTCATTTATTTTTTCTGCCTCCACAATGCCCACAGTGGGCATAGGATCCTGTGCGTCCGAACGGAACGGGGGAGCATTATGTGCAGGGCCAAGAGCAATTTACCCAGCGTTGACGGCCTCAGCCAGCGGTTCTCTATTTGCACTCATTGTTTCTGCCAATCTACCCTAAAATGGGGGACTATCGCCAGGAACTGCGCTGCTCTGAAGAACGTATGGATGTCAGGAAGGCCGACTCCCCCTCTCTTTAGGTTGCACCAACATCTTGTAGGACACCTTTAGGACACCCTCTGTTTCTGCCTTCCCCATATAAATCTCATGATCCTCTGTTTCAACTCTGTAAAATGGAGATCTGGCATCGCTATCAGCAGTAGTTTGTATAGATACAAGATCTGTGGAAACAGGAACATTTCGTCTGCTTTCAGCCTGACTACCAAGCCAAGACAGGGTAAGCCACAACCAGGCCTCCATGTCATCAAAGAGCCATTGCACAACTGGAGGATACTTGGTCGAGTAAAGGTCATCCACATTTCTGGGTATCAACACTCCTAGGTATTTAAGCTTGTGTCGCTCAATCCATGTCCCCAAGTCCCTTAAATCTTCTCCTGAGTCCCTTTAATCACGACAGAAGAGGAAGAGAGCTAACTTATTGTTATTCACCTTAAATCCTGACACTTTTTCGTATTCCCCCAGCACCCTAATTACTCCCCGAGTAGAGCTAACGATGTTACCAATATGGAGGAGGATATCGTTTACATATAGGCTCAGCTTGTACTCCTCTTTGCCCACCCTTATTCCCTCAATCCATCCTATTTGCCTTATTTTAATGCCCAGTGGTCCGATAGACAGGGCAAACAGAAGGGAGGACAGTGGGCAGCCCTGCCTCATGCACCTTCAGAGGCAGAACTCTTTGGAGGTACTCCCATTGACCACCACATGTGCTGTGGGGTCTGCATATATTGCCCTGATTGCTCGCATTATCCTGTCCCCAAATCTTAATTTACGGACCAATGCACATTTATTTAAATATTTATAAAGCGCTGAAAGCCTGTGCTATAACGAAACATAACTTACAACATAGAGTAACATAAAACAATACCCATCAAGAGAAAACACAGTGTACACAACACAGTAGCGATTCACCTTAATGCAACCATTCTTAACAAGAAGTGTATTGCCCAAAGGCTAGTGCTGAGTTTCAAATTCGATGACCCCCTAGGGAAGTATTTGCAGTTACTAAGGAAGATTGGCAGGTTACTGGCCCCACATCCAACCGAAACGCAGTCCCTGTTTTCATGAGTGCACCACTCATCAATCACCATCCTACGTAACATTTTTGAATCTGAGCAACTAACCACCCCTGGCCCAGTTCTTTAACCAAGCCAGGACAAAGGTTTGTCCCTTAGTGCATCTCTCGGTTCTTTCCCACATGGTTTCTCAATGTTGGTAATGCTAAAATTCCTATCATCCATGACAAAATCTCGTAAAGTCTTGTCCCTAAGTACCAGCATACCAGCATTGATGATTTCCTTACTGAAAGGTTTTTAGGAATGGCTGAAAAAGTATGGTCTTTCACAGGTCAACCCGCATCAATAGGGCCTGGCTTGGACTTCCTAACATCCGTCAATAGTAGAGCATTAAGGCCTCCCAACCTCTCATCTACTTCACAGGGATGATTAAAGAGCCCAGCCATAGAATTGGAGCCAGTAATGAGGCCCACATCATTAGGTGCTAACTGTATGGCTTGCAGGACCCCCTCCCTTTCCCTCAGTGGAAAAAAACAAGCTGGCCACGGATATTCAATTGACCTGGATGTTGTTGCATCGTCGGAAGGATTAAAGGATCAGTTTGGCATAGTTTATCCACCTTAATCAAATGGTAGTTCCCAATGAAATTATCCAAAGAGATATACAAGTGCAGAAATCCATAAAACTATTGCACAAGTTCAGTTCTTTGATTGTGTTGGCCTTCACCAACACCCACTGTTCAGGGGTGGTCTGGTTCTGAGATTTATCATCCAGTTTGGGTGATATTAGAGCTGCAGGGAGGGCGTGGGGCTCGGGATTAATCTCAAACCCCTTTATATCCAAGATGGATGTTATGGACAGGGGAGGTACATACATGTCCCTGTACTTGTTGGTGATTTTACAAAATTGGCGACCTCATCTGTTGTTTGATTAACCATGTTAAAAGCCAGCTCATAACTTCCATTCTTCAAAACAGTGGCATTGTCAACCTCAGGGGACAAATCCGCCCTCTCCCTATGCCTTTATTTACATTTTTCCTTCCCCCAGGCATACTGTATTAAAGGAAGAAAAACGCTCCGTATGGAGGACTGTGTTACTCACAAAAGGACAGCACAGTGATTTCCGATGGATATCAGGCAGCTGATTGTCCAACAACAGTCTGGAGCAAGACTCCCATCCGCCCCGCACACTCGGTCCATCCAGTCATCCAACCCCCAAAACCGTCACATGTAGAGAGAGCACATGGAGGCCACCGACACAGCCACAGCCGATGCTGTGGCCATTACCGCTGTGCTCACCAACAGAGTAGAGGAAAGGACCCAATGGTCAATATGGAAATGTCAAGCCACACTGCTGCTTAGAGCAACAGCCGCCTCCGATGTTCAAAACACAAATAGGAAACCCCACTCCACCCTGACAAACGCCTTGTCAGCATCTATGCTCAGGAGGGCATAATCCCTTCCCTCCATCTGTGTGTATTCCACGAGGTTGAGGGTTTTACGTACAGCGTCTGCCCCCTGTCTTCCAGCAATAAAGCCGACCTGGTGTAGGTACGCCAGGTGTGGCATCGCCCCCTCCATGCGAGTGGCCAATATTCTTGTAAAGATCTTCTCATCAACATTTAACCGCGACATGGGACGGTATGAGGGGCACAGCTACGGATCTCTTCCCTCTTTAGGCATTACTGAAATCAATGCTTTGCTGAACCATTTTGGTGCAGTGCCCGCCCATAATATGTTATTGCATAATGTGGTCATATGGCCAAGGAGGGAGCCTTCGAACCTTTTAAAGAAGCCCAGTGCGTATCCGTCGTTCCCTGTTCATTTTGCATTGGGGAGCCTGCTCATTGCTGCCTGCACCTCCTCCACCATAATTGGGCTCTCCAGCAGCCACACCTCAGCCTTCGTAAGTCCAGACATATATACATCTGCCAGATATAGCTATAGATAGATAGATATGAGTCTCACGCCGCCCCGGGCATTCTGTATTTTACAGATTCTCGCAGAATCACTCAAAATGATCAGCTATCTCTTCTGACTTATCACAAAGTTGCCCGCCCTCATCGCGTGCCGCTGTTACCCATCTTTCTGTCCTCTGTGCTCTAAGCCTAGCCGCCAAAAGTGCGTTGCCTTGTCCCCCTTCTCATAACATTTCTGCTTAAGGTATTTCAATTTATGCAGTGTGTCCCCCACTTGTAGCTCCTTCAGCTCCACTCTCTTCAATTGCACCTTTGCAAGCTCCTCATTGTCATACTCTTCCCCGTATGCATTATAAACTCACATTCGGAAATCTCTTTTCATAACATCTCCTCCTGCAACTTACGCTCTCTCTTCCTGCACGCTCCCTCTCTCATCAGTACCCCAGCCCAGGTAATATTCCCCACGTCCCACACCACAATAATGTCTGTTTGCCCTGTGTCATTGAGTTCAAAGTACTCAGTTATATCCGCTGTCAATTGCTCATAAAAAACGGGTCCCTGTATAATGAATCATTACACCTCCAGTGTGAGTCAGCTCTGCTCTGGTCATTACGAGGTTGGAGGTAGCCATGGTGCTATTAGCGCCATGGCTAACCCGTTACTGCATACCGTGTCCGGGACCCAGTATTTCCCCATTCAGGGAACCCATCCCCATTCCCATTCGAGCCCCCATAGGGCTCAATGGGAATGGGGACCATGCCAACAACGGGCCCGTTAATAACGGGCCCATTGTTAGCATGCTGCTCCTTTAGCGGCTCTCACTAAGGGCGCCTGGTAAAACCAGCCGCCCTTAGCGGGACCCGCTAAAGGACCTAGTAATGCGGTGGAAAGGGGTTAACGGCACCGGCACCGTTAACCCCTTACTGCCAACCTTGTAATGACCCCCCATGTAGTGATCCGACCATCCGATTGGTCGAATCTCACATTGTGTGACTCTTCCTCCCTGATCCTTGGGCAATATCTAATCATCAATTCTCGTGTATGTGGTGTGGGACGCCGAGAAAAAAGTGTATCCCTGCTCCCCAGGGTGGGCCACCCGCCACACATCTAGTAGTCCTCTAAGCTCCATAGTACTTCCCAGATGCCCTCCCTTCCTGCCTTCTCCCGGTCCCTCTAGGGGTCTCACCGACATCCTTTCCACACTCTCATTAGCCCAGGTATTGAAATCCACAGCTATAATGAAGAGATCCACAGGAAGGGCCAACACTACATCAAGGGCCTCCGTGATAAACTGGGCCTGGCCTTGGTTAGGAGCATACAGTGTCCCCAATACCACCCACACTCTATCCAGGGAGCCCTGTACAACCAGCAGACGCCCTTCATATTGCTTTGTCAGTGTTACATCCTGCAAGAACCTCTGCTTATGCAGGAGTATCCCTACCCCCCACGCCTAGATGGCCCTGATGCCCAGTAAACCTGCCCAATCTTTGCCCCTCACAGCTGTCTTTCCTCATGAGCTACCAGCCTGGTTTCCTGGACAAAAAGAGCATCCAGCGCTGCATTGTGGAACTCTCGCACCAGTAAAGACCTCTTAGTGGGGGAGTTTAATCCTTTGACATTGACGGTACCCACCTTTAGGGTTTCACCCCCTTCCTAAAACCCATCTCCTGCCCCCCTGCATACTTGTATCATCATCCCTCCACCACCCATGCCCCGTTTGTGTGTCTAGCGATGCCTGAATGCAACACCCATCCCTGTTGTGTCGGACAACGCGTGCCACCCCAGAACCATTCAACTGAAACAAAAATAATGACATCTTAAACTGCCACTTGCAAGATAAGAGAGAAATAAATGTGGAGATGACCTCCTTCCCACTGAAGGCCACCAGGAGCAGACGGGGGTCATCCCCCACCAGTACTTCAAAGTTAGAAACGTCTGGCTCCTCTACTCGGGTGCCGGCCCGGGAGGAGACTGTGCCGGGCCGCTCACAGTGTTGGGGGAACGCCTATCCTGGGTTCTTCTGAAGGGACAGCTCATTCAGTTTCGTACATTTCCGCCCAGTCTGTCCTCTCCTCTGCCGGGGGTGGGTGGGCCAGCTGATGGTGTCGGCTTGCCTCCATCACATGCCAGACTCCTCTGTCGCTCCCCACCAGCGGCTGCGTCCGACGTCAGGGCTTGCTCCGCTATGGTTATCCAGTAGTCTATTGTATCCACTTTGAATTGTAAAGCAAAGGGGTATGCCCATTGATACCTGATGCCTTTTCCAAAAGTCACTTCGTGAGCGGTCTACAGTCCCTTGTTTTGGACAGTGTCATGTTGGACAGGTCTTGGTAGACCTGTATGCGTGAGCCATCATATTACAGTCCCTGATGTGACCATGCTCGGGCCAAGACCGCTGCTTTGTCTTTGTACCAAGTGAATCCGGCAAAAATGGATATTGGGCCATTGCCATACGACTTGCTGCCTCTGTGCGCACTTTCCAGCTACACAACTATTCCCCCCTCTGTGGAAACAGGAAGTTGACCATCTTCTGAACCTTCCACTCCATGTGTCCAGGTGTCTCTCCATCCTCCTCTTTCAGCCCCAGTATACAGAGGTTATTTCTTCTCTCCCTGTTTTCCAGGTCATCGATATTCAGAGTTACTACCTCCCCACGCATTTCCAACTCTGTCATTCTGGCATCAAGGTGCATCTCCACAAGGTCAGCATCAAGCTGATTGCGCTCCAAGCTTTCCATCTTGTTCTCCATTGTGCCGACCCTCCCCTTGAGGTCTGTCAGGGACGCCTGCAGGTCTCCTCAGAGCACCCTTAGTTCTGCCAGATTCCCCCAATATCTTCCTTACTGGAGAAAGAAATGCACCAGATCCTGGTCTGTCAGTCTCTTGCCACATGCGGTGCCACAGTCGGTGCAGCGCTTCCCATTTCTTTTAGGGTATTTTGCTCATCTGTACTGTGCTAGGCCTGTGCCGGGGTTCGTTTTTATGTCCGTTCTTGGACCAGGGCCCCTCAGTGCATTGCCGTCACAGGTGCTCCACCCTAACTGCGCCTGTAGATGCTCTCCGGAGTGGTCTCCCCCTGGCTCTGCAATGCGTTGGGGGACAGTGTGTCAGCTTCTCACCTGCCTGTGGGAATCCACACCTCTGGCCCTGCTCCTCACTAGCATCCACCTCTACAGCCTGTAGACCAGTGTTGCGGTCTTCTCCCCAACAGACCCCCTTCTCCTATAGTGTGGGCTTCCAACACTGGCCAGCTGACCTTCTCTGCTCTTCCTGGGGCTCCAAGCAGCAATCTTCACAGGTCTCTGGGCTGCCAAGCCCCCATCCACCCAAATACCCTACTCAGGACACAAAAGTCAGCAGGACAGGGTTGCCTCCAGAGGTTCTGGACACTTCACTGACCGCAGGGCACCACTCTGCTTCTGTGCAGCTGCACACGTTTCAGGCTGCTAGGCACTTGGACTCCCTTCCGCCTGCATCCAGCAGGGCTCTCCCAGTCCGCTATCTGCCGTGGTGACTGCACAGTGCCACAACGCCCGCCCACCATGATGATTGTCTGACTCCTGGAGGGCGGGGGCTCCATGCACTGAAGAGGTCCCTGCCACCATGACCTCCGTGTCATGCCTTCATGGGGTGGCAATGTGCTGGCAGGCGCTCTGATCCGCGTATGTCGGCTGGCTGGGGGGTTGATTTTGCTTCCGGGGGCTCTGTGCCGGTTCTGCTCCACCCGTATTCAAAGGCAATGCCGGAGCCATCGCAGATGTGCACCTTCTCGTCACTTTGGTCCTGGTGGGTTTGGGAGCTACGAACTCAGCAGCCATGTTGCTGCACACCCCATTGTGGTCTCTTCAAAATTATACATTTTAATATACTATGTTGGCATAAATATGATTCTCCCTTTTCTGCAAAATTAATATATATATTCGGTTTTACAATTTATTAAACATTTAACATATATATAATCATGCGATGGGGAATATGGAAGCAAGCCCTGCTTCTTCCTCTGTCTGTTCTCACCACTGTCTTCCTCGCTCCCCAGTCATTCCAAACTCGAGTTCTCATGTTACTTCATTCTGCAGTACGCATGATACTACACATCCCCCTTCCTTCACACGAGTCCTCCTTCGGCTTTTCAAGACTCAGAATATTCATGCAGATATCGTGGTCTTAAGTAGCCTCTTCCAAATCTTGATGTTGCCCGTCACATGTATGTACCATCCAACAAGGAAAATCGACCACTGTCTCCATCATGCCTTCTCGCAACCATCCTCCCACTCATGACCTCATCATGCCTCGATCTGTCAGCCATCACCCTCTCCAAGTTCCAACCCCTTCCATCCTTCGTTCTCACAGCGTGTTTGAAAACCTCTATCACTTCAATTGGTCTAGGCCATTGTCAACCATCACCTCACGACACCACAGGCAATTTGATTCTGACCCAAACGCCAACTTGCGGAAAATCTAATTTCTTTAAATGCCTATGATCTTGCAGTGCTTTGTTTTCCATCTGTCTCTTTCTGAGGTTGACCCTCACATCATCCAACACCACTTCCATACCGGTCACATCACCCATCCAACCTGGGAATAACTTAATACTGGCCTTTCACCCCTGCTATGTTCATAAGGAGAAACTCCAGTTGTGCTGTGTGCCGTGAATCTATGAGCCACAACCGTCCTTTTTTACAGCTTCCTTTCAATCTCTCCCATTAGACCACACCCATGTAATGACTTCTTTCATCACTCTGGCATATCTCTCCACAACCTCATTTGTTTGGGGATGATATATAGCACCGGTTTTGTGAAAAATGGCTATAGACCAATTGAGGTGATAGAGGTTTTCAAACATGCCGTGAGAACGAAGGGTGGAAGGGTTTGGAACTTGGAGAGGGTGATGGTTGAGAGATTGAGGCATGATGTGGTAATGAGTTAGAGAATGGCTGTGAGGAGGAATGTTTGAGACATTGGTCCATTTTCCTTGTCGGATGGGGCAGTCATGTCACTGGCAACATCACGATTTGGAAGAGGCTAACGAAGACTGAGATATCTGGACGACTATGCTCAGTCATAAAAATCCAAAGGAGGACTCGTGTGAAGGAAGGGGGATGGGTAGTATTGTGCATCCTCTGCACTTTGTGGAGTCGGGTGAAGCACTGGACACTTAGTTGGCCATAAGCATATTTGTTAAACATTTAATATATATATATATATATATATATATATATATAATCATGATGGGGAATATGGAAGCGTGCCCTGCTTCCTCCTCTGTCCGTTCTCACCAACTGTCTTCCTCTCTTCCACAGTCATTCCATTCTCAAGTTCTTGTGTTACTGCATTCTGCAGTATGCACAATACTACACCTGATGGGAAGGTTCATATCCTAGAAACGTCTTAATGATTTAAACTTTTGCAGAATAGCATGCCTTAATTCAGTCACTGGGCACTGTTTGTTCTCATTTGACCCTCACCCTCAGTGCCCAAATGGCAGCATGAAAAATCTGCTATTCCAAAACTCTTGGAGTACAGGTGGAAGTTACCCACTGTCCCCCTTTCCCTGCCAATGGAATATAAATGGTACATTAAATGGAAACCCCTGGAGTAATTTAGGGCGGATTTATAATCAACAGGGCTAGCTTAGTGCAAAGCTCCTAATATAATGCTATCTCCAATTGTACCCAAAGCTTAGCGCAAACACTATTTTCCCTGTTGGCGTATGTTCTTTAACGCTAGAGTCTAAATTACTGCAATAGAATTCTGTTTTGGATTTATTGGTTAACTATACCGAACATGAACCACTGTTTAAGCACTTTTTGCAGAGTTTATTCTGCATCAGCAGTTCAGAATGGAAAAAAGTAAGGGAAGGAAGGAAGGAAGGAAGGAAGGAAGGAAGGAAGGAAGGAAGGAAGGAAGGAAGGAAGGAAGGAAGGAAGGAAGGAAGGAAGGAAGGAAGGAAGGAAGGAAGGAAGGAAGGAAGGAAGGAAGGAAGGAAGGAAGGAAGGAAGGAGCGAACAGCGGGAGGAAATCACATATTTAGAGAAAAAATGAAGACAGTAGCAAAGGACTGGACATACTTCTGAGGCATAGACGTAACAATGATGCTACTTGAAAGTTAACTTTTTTAATTGAACATTCAAATCCCAACACTCTATTTAAAGTAGCCAAGTAAAACCTAGACAACATATATGTCTATTTTAAAGCAGCAATTACTCCCTGAATTACTAAAGGGTTTAATGGGCACATGAATAACAACATACTGTTGCTGACAAATTGCGTAATAGATTTGTAATGTGCTTCATTACGCCATGCGATTTTAAGAAATGCAATCTTCATTATGTTGTATCAAATCGCAAACATATTTCATATACCAAGTGCAACCCTACTCTGAAATCATTCCATTCTACCACTAAAGCTGCTTGGGAAATTCCTATTTTAGTTTATGTTTTGTCCCAATTTATTCTGGTGTTGTTTAATTATCTCCCAGTTTGCGGAGAGGAGAAGCGCAGCCCTTCATACACAGCATCATAACGCCCGCTGTTCGGTGAGGACTGCATCTGCTGCCAAATGAAATCCCATAGCCTTGCCTGTTCGTGTTCACCACTCCGCAGGATATTACCCATAAGTTCATTCCCTTTAACATGCGATGCGTCTCTTTAAGCTCTGCACTGCTGCTGCTGCCAAACAACTGGAGCAAATACGCCTGTACTGAATTAAACGAGTTGATATTGATGCAATCTGAAGATACTGAAAATATTGGTCTCAAATGATTAAACATGCCCTGTTATTAGTATTGCCTTCATAAGCAAATTAAATTCAGAATTTAATTAAACTATAATTTATATGATAATATTTAAGCAATATCCCCTCGCTCGCGCAGTTGAGCATACCAAAAAGTCAAAAGTGAATTGCTGAGCTCGGTGGACGTCATGATTTTATTTAATGATCAGCAAGGAAGTGTATTGCCTTTCAAAACACTGCTCTTCTGGAGAGAAACCGTTCAGATAGATGCAGGAACATGTCGACTTCATGACTGACCACTTTCCAAGAAATGACCTGGAGGCATTTTGACTAAAATAAATGGAGCAATCCTTTTTTGAAAATCTTGGGATTTCTCCCTAGTTAACCCTGGGTAATCCAGACGTGGACCCTGTGCTCATGGTGCCTTAGAGAGGCTCAGCTTCACCTCACTGAGGAGGCCCAAAAAGACCAAAACTCGTGTCTGCGGTTGCTGATGCTGCTCTTGTCCAGAAGAAAAATTCCCTAGCATTTTGGCGCTGGACTGCTCTTTTGAGTGGGACAAAGTCTGATATCCAAATGGATATTTCTCCTCTGTGAAGGGTGCAGGAAGCTAGAACTTGGTTGTAGACCCTCCTGAGTGAAAGAAATTCCAAAGAACAGGGTATTTGACCCATGTTCGTTCTCAGTAGAGTGGCTTCCACACCCCTTTGTAATTCTGAAAAACTTAGGGTTTCACCGTACGTAACCCAGGGTAATGCAGACGCGGACCCCTTGTTCACTGTGCCTTAGAGAGGCTAAGCTTCACCTCGCTGGTGAAACCCGACTAGGCCGAAAAATATGCGCCTGGGGTTGCTGATGGCACTCTTGTTCAGAGGAGAATTGCCTAGCATTTTGGCTCTGGACTGCCCCTGTGGGTGGGACCAAGACTGATATGCAAATGGATATTTCTCCTCTGTGAAGGGTGGTTGTAGACCCTCGTGAGTGGAAGACATTCCATAGAACAGGGTATTTGAACCATGTTCGTTCTCAGTAAAGGGGCCCAGCACTCCTTTGCAATCCCTTTTTAGGGCTCGTTTCTGACAACTCTGAATGACTATTGAAGACATAAGAGCTCGTGCTGCAGGTCCATGTGAATTGCATGGAGGGGACTCCACACAATGTTCCCCATTTGCGCCTTCTCTTTGGCAGGTTGCACATGCAATGGAATCCACCTGATTCTAATAGGTGTAAAACGCAGGTGGATTCCATTGGCATCCAATGCATTTGCACCAGCAGGAAAATAGCATGCATTTCTGTTCCATAGCTACTATTTCACCGTACAAATCAAGGAAAACATGGCCTGGCACAAAAAGCATGTGTATAAGTTTTATGCATGCATTTTACCAAGGCTTTCCACGTTAAGCCATGATGAACATGACCGGATGTCTGGGAAGCTAAGTAAAACTAGTAGAAAAAGCTGAAAAAAAGAGGGTTTAAAAAACAATTGTAAAGGCTAAGATATAGGCAGGAGCTAGGGAGGATGGACCAACCCATTTATCAAACAAAAAAGATTCAAGTGATCATCAAAAAGGACATCTTTCAGGGAGTTAGTCAAAAGGACCAGGTCTTCGCTTTCTCGTGCAACTCACAAACTACAAAACTGTGTCTTTGTCATATTTTTTATCAAAAGATGGAAACATCGATTTGCCTTCTACTGAAAATCAACAAGGCCTTCTGGAGAGGTCACACATTTATTTAAATGGTTATTTGGTCATATTCGTTCCCAGCAGTGGGGCTTCCACATTTTGGCAAAATATGAAAAAAACTATGATGCACAAAAGTTATAGGACTGGGTAGGAAGGAGAAAAAACGTGGGTGACAGTCTCAGATTGTTTAGGAAAGGGGAGTAATGTAGAGGGGAAGAAACAGCAATACGAATTGTTGATGCTCATGAAGCAACATGGCGGACTGATTCTTTATAATAATTTCTCCAAACATGGGTCCAATCTAGGAAATCATCAGAAACGTGTTATGGAATTGTGAAATTCTACATCCCCAAATCTGTGAATGCAAAGGAAACAAGTTTACAAGCAATCTGGGACACAGAGTAACAGCAGTGCTCTGCTTGTTTTAGGGGGAAGCAATTGCACCAGAGCACAAGGGAAAGTACCAGCAGGTGGGATGGTTCCGAGAACGTCCTGCCCCATTATTACATTCGCAGGCACTCCTTCTCACTGCACACGCACACACAACCATAACCATAAATACGTCAAAGCACACAATTGCTATAACGTAGACTCTACACTAGAGTGGATAATTCTCTGGGCAATCCCGGAGAAACCACACAGAGGAGGATGCAGAGCAATCCATGTACGGAGCCCTGTGGCACCACCGGGAATCAGCAGTACTACACCTTTAGCATGCCCTTGGGCACAGCAGATAGGCACGGGCATACACACATGCCCCTTGTGAATTAAGGGACAGCTGGCATGTGCATTTTTGGCTGAGAATGTGCAGATAAGAATATTAATAATGCAGACACTCTAGAGTTGTAATTTGGTGAAAAACCGAATGTTACCAAAGGGGAACATGTGAGTACATGGTGACTGGGGCCACAAGAAGGAAGGCAGTGTGCAGATACATACACCACAAGAAGGCCTATACCACCAAAACACCACCACCAAACCACTGACAAAGGCTCACAGAATGAGGCGCGCTGAATCAAACCAACACTGAACGGGCTCAGAGGGTGAAAGCACAAGAGAAACTGTACAGAACCACAAAACGTCTAGGGTCACCAAAGTACAACCAATCTCCAATCCCTACCCGAGCATAATAAACCTGCTAATGCACCCTGCTTGGGGAAAGGAATTCCCTTAGCCAGACGTGGCTGTTCTGACTTGACCAAGTGTTTGCCTGTGTGCGTTCCCTGACATTAGTCTTCCAGAAAGAAGTACAAGCAGCAGACAACCAAAGTGGAGAACCACAGTGTCAAAACGATATACCCATCCCTCCATGTATTGCTCCCTCATATTACATTAAAAGATGTGCAAACAATGAAAGTCTAAAAGTGGAGGAGGCTGGTGAGGACAAAGAAAACTATGCCCTGTTGTGTGAAAGCGAGTCCAGATCCTGGCCACAAGAACCCACAGATGGTACTGAAACCAGCCAAACACATGGATTATTTACACCACAGCAGACACAGTACATCAATAGGTGTGCAGGGAATATCAGTTGCTCACATGTGTCAGCGGCCAGCATCCAACAAAATCACACACCTAATGTTGTCCCGAAAAGGGATGAGTGTGATTTGTTCCGTGTTTGAGGGTGAGCATGCAGAGTATTAGAGAGTTTTGAGTAGGGTAAGTGGGGAGTTGTCTGTGTCCTTTTGTGCCAAGGTTATGTTGACCCGTCAAGTGAATATTATTCAATGCTGATTTGCAGTAGAATGCTCAATTCCTTTGGGTAGCCCTGTTTCGGTTTATGAGGTTTCAGTTTGTTTTTTATGTTTCTATTGAGATGTGTTGGCAGTTTCCCATCAATGATGTTTCCAAATTAGCTCAGTGAGTTTTTAGCAATATTCTGAACTTTAGTTAATCTTCTGTTGTTCGTATTTCCTTTAGGATCGTTTTCCAAAGTTTAGCAGTGATGCAGGCAAACACTGTTAAACCAAATATTTGCTTTGAGCATTGTTTATGTTCGAGGCGAATGTTGTTATTTTATTTATGTATTTGGATTTGCAAAGCGCCCTAACAGCCCAAAAGCATAGAGGCGCGGTTGCATGAGAGCGTCTTAGTTACAAGTAAGAAGGCTTGACTCAGAGTTACATTGAACGTGTAGCCCAACAATAAGAATTTCTTAGGATACATACATAGGTGGTTCAAGAGGAAAGCTTAGCTCAGAGTTACATTGTGCGTTTAATGTAACAGTGAATAAAGTAGAACACATACACAGGTGGTTATACATTTGGAGTATCATACAGTCACAGTGAGGGTTTCATCAAAGAAAGTAATAACGTGCAGCCTAAATGGGTACCAAGGGTTAGGCAGCAGCACAGGTAGTACTTTGTTATAAAAATAGCATAGTTTTTATCGCGTTGCGGAATGCTATGTGAAAATCAATACTTCTAATGTGGGGGGTAGAGTGTTCCAATGGGTCGGGGCCGTGGTAGGGAAGCTAATAGCTCCTGCATGAACTCTCCAGGTCTTGGGAGTGGCGATTCAGTTGGTGTAAGACAATCTGATGGGTCTGGCTGAGATTGGCTTGACTATTCTTTGAGCCAGGTAGAGAGGTGCCAGGTTATGGACGCATTTATGCATTAGGTTGAGGGTTTTAAAGACGATCCACTCTTTAACGGGGAGCCAGTGAACCTGTTCCTGGTCTTGGAAATATGGTCCCTCTTGTAAATACTGGTAGCTGCCCTGAGGGCATTGTTTTGGACCGTTTGGAGTTTAGAGATGTTTTTTCGAGAAGCCCCTACAAAGAGGGCATTGCAGTAGTCCAATCGAGATCCAATTATTGCTCTTGCAATGGTGAGGCAGACAGAAAAGGTCTAGCTGCATTGAGCAGTTCAGAGTGGTGTGCTGAGGTGGAAGCAATGGCGTTGACCTGCCTGTTCATAGAGAGGTTAGAGTACAAATATACACCCAGGGTCGTGACAGCCTGGGATACAGTCATCTACATGTTGTCAATAATGAAGGAGCTGTATTGTTTGGCCAATATCCTGAGGGTGGCCAGTGATCCAATCAGCAGAAGTTCGGTTTTCTCACCATTGAGGCACAAGCACAAGTCGCTGCTGGACCTTAGTGTTCAGTTTGGTTTGTAGACTGACATTTTTTCCTGTATGAATTCTGCTCATTGGCCATGGACTGCTCTGTGTGTTATGCAGAGTGTGTTGAAGGAAATTCGTTTTTTAACTGGTAGCCAATGTAGGGTTCTCAGTGCTTGTGTGATGTATTCTCTTTTAGTGAGTCTGAGGAGTAATCTTGCTGCTGCGTTATGTATTTGTTGTAGTTGTAATAATGTATATATTTAAAAACATCTTTAGTAATGAAGTCAAACCAATTTGGCCATTTGTGCACTTTTTTGTTTTCCTTCTTCATGGGGTCCCTCCATTATGCTTCTTTTCCCCCTCCCACCTGCTACCCTTTAAAATGCTCTTCTGATATATTACCATCATAGAGAGCTTGAAAATGCACGTGTCCAGAGACCCGCCACCCTTGCCTCCCTTTGTTGAAGGGAACATCGCCCCAACAAGACAATACCGACCTCAGGAAAATATCCCCACCACGCAATTGCAGGCACACATACAGCCCTCCTCGAGTAGGAGAGCCTTTTACAGAAAGTGCACTTTTTCGCTCTCCTTTTGAAACGATCAGTCTTTGTTATGTTTGTTTCGCCCTTTGTCAATTCTCTGTGCAGTGACCCATTAATCCATGCCACCAACCCACCTCTCCTCACGCACATAGAATATACAAACTGTCAAACTGTGTAATCACTGCAAAAAGTAGTGCATTTCATCCAAGTGGCGCATCACTTGGCGACCCTTCAAATTATTGTGCCATTGTATTGGGAATCATATCCTCTCCACAACCCTGCCACTATTTGTGAAGAGTGGTGTCTGTATGCTTTAAATGTCACTTGTTTGAACATACTATGATGAGATCCTATGAGTGAGCTCACTTGGGAGGTGAGGGGTTTAGGAGCCTTTCTGGACCAGGGATAGCCAGCTGCTCCATGATGTGACCGCCAGAGGTAGTATATGGACAATGCCTCGGAGTCTGTCTCACTTCCAAAACCTTTTTGGTAAAGGAGTTTCCATGCAAGCTGCAAAAACCAGACTCGGGCAGTGTAAGGGGGAGGAGCATTCATGCTAACAGTGTGCCTAACACAGGACCAGGGAAAAGCTGATCCTCCGGCAAACATAATACAAAAGGTGAGCAGCTTGCAAGTCTGCTCAGGGATCTGGAGAAACGTTCACCCTGAATAGCATACACACAGGAAAGTGAGGACTGGCTAACCAGCTGCATACATAGAGCCAGGAGGGGGGGAGGGTATCACTCACAGAGGGAGCGATTTGTAAGTGCCATGAGAGGTTCTGTCGGACTCCAAGATGGCGAAGGGTGTGCTTAAGCCCTCAGCCTGTGCAGTGATTGCCAATAAAGTAATTACTGGGAACGAAGCGTGCAGGCAACCTACAGCATGTGGGGATGATGAGGATGGGAGGTGATACACATGACGTAAAGGTGGAAAAGAGAGACTCTGTCCAATCCCGAGGCCTACAGTTACTGATGAAACCTCAGGCCCCACTTCTGTTCGAGCTGTACTCACATCTCACTCTGAGATTTACATCTTGATTCATGACTTTGTTAAAATGGCCACAGCTACATGTTAGTTTCTAATCTTCTCCTATATAGGGGACGTTTTCATATAACTAAAGGTTTGTATATATTGTTTCACTGCTTGGTCATTAGTAATAGAGGTCTTGAACTCATGTATTTCTCTTTTTGCTAAAACAATGTCATTCGCATTTTGGCATAGAACAAACATGGGACACACCCCATTATCCATAAGCTGCACACCACATTCCTCCATAAACAACATAACACGGGACCCCTTCCCAGTAGTGAACATATTTGACTCTGGGCCATGTAAAGAAGTACACAAATTATACCATGTACCCTTGGATTCACCTTGGTCTGATACTGATATTTGAGTACAATACACCTTTACATTGTTGACTTTCCCTGAACACCCCCTTTGCTTGCACACTAGTTTCTCTAATTGCATTATTCTATATAACCCCAATTGGCCAATCAGATATTTTTGGTGGGCAAGTAACTCCCCACTTTCTAGCTTTATCTATTTTGGCAATCACCAGAGTCAACGCTGTGAACAGTTTAACATATTTTGAACATAGGTACCTCCATATGATAAGGAGAGAGCCATTGTGGGTTCCATCTTACGTCTCCACGCAACTACCTTATTAATGTCCATGCCAATTGCATCCCAATAGTCTTGAAGAGGGTTACTGGACATAATCATATCAAAGAAAATTCCATTCTCCGTTCTTCATTTCATGAACACAGCGTTTCCCCTACCAGCTATTTTGAGGAGTCTCTCGGGGGAATAATAAGTGCTCTGAAAAATTGTAAATTGGGGCATTCTTTACCTGAAACATTTTGTCATTTTCTTAGGTACATAAAGATCATCGGTCAAGTCGTCCTCTTAAAGCACCCCACGGTCCATTTCCCATATAGTCCAGGGTCTCTTCTCAACCAAATTGGGTCATCCAGGATGGAATTAGCCACAAATACGGAGAAAGTTAAATCACAGCTATTTCATTATGATTGGGTGTCAGGATTCCGGTGTCCCATTCCCATTTTCGGGTCCCATGTCCCAATGTGAAAGCGCCCACTTCTAGGCACGTGCAACGCCTGACTGCCCCTTCTAATGACTCTGGCGCTTGCCATGGAGATGGTTAGTGGCCACTCTCTTTTCCGCAAAGCAGAGTTCGAGTACTGCACACCGCGTGTCTTCAGGCGATCATGTGATTGTGTCAGCTGTTCGGAGTGGAAGGCTCTGCCTCCTACGTTCGCATAAGAGGTCCTCTAACACAGCACTCGCTGCTTCTGATTGATGCTAGCTTTCCACGGTTGCCTCTTAGTTTCCTGGAATCCTTGCTTACAGCCTTCTGACCCATGCCTGCCTATGCGGACTGCCTTTGCCTGCTGTTACTGTACTTTACTTGCCTCGCGACTGCTGACCTACGCCTTCCTACATGGACTGCCTTTGCCTGCTGCTTCAGTACTTCCCTGCCTCAGTGTTTCTTACAGGTGCCCGCTGCATGGACCTTCTTTCTTCTTCTGCTTGAGAAGCTACACGCTCCGTGTCTGGAAAGCTATGGGCACACCTCTCACCACGTGTTGCTGTACTGCCGAACTCCATCTGCTCCCTGTAGAGACCGCATAATTCACCTCCAGGATCTGTTGTGCACTTCAGGTGCAGCACCTCAGAATAAGTGCGTCCCTCGTGCCGACCCGGCTGAGTTCCCTATTAACCTCCCTTTTTATTATTTTGTACCTTCGTTTATTTCAAGAGGAATCCATTTCTAGGAACAGCATGATCATCTTCTCATGGAGCACCAGTAAGATACCCCTCCCATTAGCATCCATACCTTACCTCATAGTATTCCCAAAACCCTGTGTAACTTCCATCCTTATTGTTACTAGGTACCAGGGTCCTTGAAGAGGGTTAATTCCCTGCTTGTCTTTTGAACACTCCAGTTAAACAAAACAGGTTAACCACTTGTACTGTAAGGGAACTTAGATACCTTTCTCACCGACTATCATTAACCTCTGTGTGTTTCCCCTTGCAGCCTGGTACCCCGGCAGTGTGTTCTCCCTGCTCTTTCATTTGATCTACTCCTCTGTCTGACTTCATCAACATACAGTAGAGTGGTGCATTAAGGGAAAGAGTTCCCTCAATCGCGGAGGCTTGGGTTAAGGACTAACCCAGGCTCTTCAATCAAATAGAACAATCCAGTACTCACCTGCCACTGACTCTGCATACAATCCTTGCTAGTGAGTAACATTGGGCTATTACTATGGAGGAGATGCATGCATATACATCTTTGAGTCACTTGAGTGGTGATTATAAAAAAGCCAGCATTATTGCTTCACATTTAACGATTTATTCCCACATACGAATTAGAGGAAATGTTCTCTGTTTTCGATGGAATATGTTATCTACTAGGGAGGTTCTAATTTGTCATGGGCTATTGCATCCTGAGTTGGGCATGTTGCAGGTTTTGTCAGGTGGAAAAGGAAAGGGAAACGCTGAAGCATTTAATCACTCTTGGCCCTGCATTGACAACTAAAAGACTCATTTATTTTAATAAATATGTTGATCTGTTTGCCCCAAGTGATTATGAGTCTGTTTGGCAGACATGTTTGCCGGGGAGAAAGACTGTGATTGTGATTGCAGTGACACATTAGTTAGATTCGCTGCGTTAAACCCTTCGGCATAGGAATCTGTTTCTTTAGTACTTTATTTAGAAATATTGCTGCTAAACTGTGGGTATAGGAATTTCACTCTCTGCACTTTAAGTGTTGTAAGTAGCTGGAAATTAGTAGATTGAGTAGTTTTAAGTGGCTTATGCTGTGGCAAAATTGAATTGTTTATCAGTTTGAGATTGAATGTATTCCTGTTTTTTAACTATAACAAAATGGAATGTTGTTGTTTTAATTACAATGTTCCTACTTCAAGTTTAGTAAGATGTTCCTAAAGGAATTTTAGGTGTTATTTGATCTGTAATAGTTTTAATTGTTTTATGTGATTTTTTTAAATTGGTGTTTTTAATATATGTAATTATGATGTGTTTGAAAATGTTTTAAAGGTTATATTATACCCATTTAACAATAAAAAAAATAACAAAAAAGAAATTACCCCCAAAAAATAATGTGAATACCGTATTTCAATTTAATTAACTCTATGCAGGGATTTTCATGGTTTGGTTTTGTATGGTGTTTTCATCACGCAATATGAAATGTGCTAAAAGATATGTAAGGTGAACAAAAGTAAAAATTGGGCCTAAAAATATATAACTACTCACTTATACATTAAGTGTACAAAGTTATATGTATACTGACGTTTTATATAATGTAACTTCAAGAGACAATTTTGAAATATGCACAGGAAAAATCAAGTGCATGTTTGATTTGAAAAGCAGTGTTATATAAATAACCCTTTGGGAAAGAATGTTTATTTTCTAAACAAACCGATATTTTCAAGCTCATTTGCTTTAGGGGATCGGGGTGATGTACAAGTCAACATGCAATTATTGCCTAAGGCAAAAACAGATGCTATCCTAAATAGCTTGAGCCAAAGACTCATGCTTAAAAATGCACAAATGACCCTGAAACCATGGACTATTCCTAGACTATCACCCATTTGATTAATAGGCTGACATTGCAAATGATACCTTACTATGAGTGGCATAGTATGTTTATATTATATTATCAATCATCAAGTTATTTAGGATAATTGTATCCATAAAACATACATAATTATAATGATAAAAGCCTCATACTAATCACACAATGTATCTAATAACTTCATCCGAAAACCATACAAAATCTCAAAATGAAAATAAATTTGATCGGTTATAATGTGCTAAACATTTCTCACATATTTTGGCATCCCGCCCACGATAAGAACATCCTCTCCTGTCCATGCCTTCTTTAAAAAGCTTGCCAAAGCAAAATTAATCACCACATTTGATGAGGACAACAAGACATCATTGTTGGAAAATGGTGCCTGAAGCCACTACATCAATGCCAAATAAAAACGATTTTCTTATATCATTATTAGAAAAAGACATAATAATACCAGAGGACTCAAAGTGTCAGCTTCCCACTATTTAAACCTTCAATACGATTCTTCAGCCATTTATACAAAACTGCCCTAACTGGTAGGGCGTAAAGTCTAGCTCTTATAAGGAAAAACATATGCTGGTTTATAGAAACATGTAATAAATAGGCGGCAGGGCCTTCAGCAGGTGCCAAGGGTATATCTAATCTCACCTGGAGTTTTTGGACCATGACATCTTCTATGAAGGCCTCCAAAGAGAACAAAACCTTCATTTTCAGCTCCTTCTTAGAGATACTTGCAATAGTATTGGGATTTACAAAATAGGAGGTCACATATGTTTTATTCAGTATGGTTTTGATATGAATGAGCAAACCAACGTTATGCTAACCACCCAGAGAAATGATATCACTGATCAAATGCTTTGTTGTGGACCTCTGTTCACCAGGCCATACAGCTTGCCATGCTAAGAATGTTTTTCAGAATTATAGTATCGGTCAAATAGGTGGTGGCTGTTTCAATGTGGGCTGAAGATGATGCAATGGATGGAGTAACCATAAGTAAATGCTTGAGAAAGTTATTCTCCACTTTTTGTAGGAATTCTGACTTGCTATAGTCCCAGATTTCACATCCATAACAACCCACCAGGATTGCTTTACCCCTATAAATCATTAGCATATGCTGGACTTAACTATGCTTCAAGGTCTCTGCAAATTTAAAAATGCCTCCCACTATTTGACGCAGTTTGATTGTCTGCCTTGCAATGTGGTCCACCCAATTAAATCGACTATTAAATCTTAGTCCCAGATAGTCAAAAGAAAAACAGAGTAAAACCTGTTAACATCAAAGACAATGGGCGGAAACTTGATGGGTGAGTGAGAAATACACATTACAAAAGATTTTGCCAGATTAACCTTAAAATGTCTATTTTTCATAAAGGTGGAATATTCCTCCACCAAATTCTGGTGCACATCATCCTATTGGATGGGGAAGCACCTGCGTGGGTCCCCCCACGCATTCAGTAATTAAGAAGAAGAAGAAGAAGGATCTGAGAGTTCTGGAATAAAGAACAGCATCATTAGCATAGCTCAGAACTGGCAATCTCCTTGCGTCACAGAGAGGAACATCAGTTTGAGTAGACTCTAGATTGGATGATAGAGGATTTACATAGAGGTTAAAATGAATGGGGGCCAAAACACACCCCTGGCATACTCCTTTGTTAATCATAATACATTTACTAAGTTTGCCTCCAGGGATACAGACCCCAGAATTGTCGTGAAGGGATTCCATCAAACAAATTAATGGCCTAGGGGCCCCATCATATCCAGATTTTCCCACAGAAGTCTCCTGTCCATGGCCCTCATTCCGAGATAGAAGGTAAGTACCGGTATTTTCCGGCATGGCGTAAAGTACAACACTGCCCTGGCGTCAGACCACTAATTGCGGCCCATTCCGACCTCGCGGACACGCGCTTTTCGCCATGCCGGAAAAGTACAGAGCAGCATGTCGCTAAATGACCCGCAAACCCCCTACCGGCATGCTTCGACACGTAAATAACACCGCCTTGAAAGCAGTAGCGTCTGTACATAACGGTGACCGTAAAGTACGGATACCGTAAATTACGGTCACCGGAAAAAAAAGGAACTGGAAATTACGTCATCGCACAGGAACGGGAAGGAGGGCGGCAGCCATCTTTAAAAACACAATCCATTGCCATCCTCAGAAGCCAGCACCCTTGGGAGCAAACTGAAGTTGGGAAAAGGACCAGACGACTACGATCATGCCGAAAGCTCCAAAGAGGTCTGCAGACCGCCTCCGAAAGAAGAAATTCAGCCCGGAGGAAATTCAGGCCATGGTGGACTATTGGCTGAGCATGCAGATGTTGTTTTCAGCCCCGAAATGCAGAGGGAGTCTATCATCCGCAAGAAGAACATCTGGGCTCAACTTGCACAGAGGGTGAGCACTGTAGGCACCACCCCCCGCACCCTCAGGAACTGCCGCAAGCGGTGGGATGACCGGCGGGTGCGGGGCCTCCTCTCCAGCAACCGGAGTCAGGCCATGCAGACGGGAGGCGGTCCAAGTACCTCTGTGCAACTAGAGCCGTGGGAGGAGACATGTGCGGCTCTTATTGGCACAGAATCAATAGAGGGCATGGGCGACATGGAGTGCGGGGCAACGTCGTCTGCCGAAGGAGGTGAGTGTCCACAGTGTACACTGCCAATATCCATTGCATGATTAAAACTGGCCCAAGGGCCATCGAAGGCACCCTCTCATGTTGCCCTCCCCCATCCAACTCTTCCCCCCATCCAACTAATGCAGAAGCAAGTGCCACACAATCAAGGGCCAAGTGCGAGTAATAACGCACATCAACCATAGTGCATTAACTTGCACATCCCATCATGCACACTGTGCAGCCGGCTCAGCATTGCGCCAGCAAAACTGCACATAACCAGGCTACGATGAGTCACTCCCAAACATGCGTACATGACATACTCATGCACATGTACCACTGCTGTTGCTACACCCAAAAGGCCACAAACCACAATTGACTGAAATGTGAATGCAGCCATGTATGCAAATAGGACATCTTACAATCACTCATGTTGTCCCTCTCTTCTACCCCCACAGGCACTGATCATGACCGCGCCGAGCCACATTCCAGCCGGCCAGGCACCTCCATGGGTAGTGGCAGGGTAAGGCAAATTCCTGCACCAAAAACAACAGCCCCCCCGGCTCCGGAAAGGCCACTGGATGCTGCACCACCACAATCCATCCCAGCATTGGCGCCTGCACAATGCCAACCCCAACATCGGCACAGTCGAGCATCTCTGGGGAGGCTGCTGCTACCGGCCCTGACGAGTATGTGGACAGCCCGTCAGCCATCTGTGGAGGAGGGCCAACACACAGTCCACACCCCGGAGCCCTGCATTGTCCCCCTGGCCTCATGTAGTGACTGTGGAGATGCACAAACACCTGCCCGTAGCCCGCAAATAGACACGCAGGGGTATGATGATGGTGGCCCAAGTCCACCGGTACAGCCCTCGCCCGAGCATGCAGGGGCAAACAGTTTCAGCGATAGATTTCCATCATTCGGCACACGTCGAGCAAATCAGCTCGCAGATCTCATAAGGGAGTTCATGGAGGACAACCGCCAGGCCAGGGTTCAATGGCATAATGAACTAAGGGAAATGCGGGAACACTCGCCAACAGCACCAACCGGTTGTGTGAGACTGTCACTGACAGCACAACCCGTCTGTGTCACATCCTTGGCTGCATAGCCAATGCCCTTGAGGCAGCCCAATCTAATCCCCAGCCACAGCAGGCGGACACGCCCGCATCCAGTGAGGCCACACCAGCCAGCCCAGCAAGACGCACTCTGCGTTCCATGCGGCGCAGGGACATGCCTCCCCCCGGCGAGGGGAGCAAGAAACAATAGTCATTGCTGCCACATGTGGCCTTTACTACCTACATGGGACCACTGCTGTGGAGTTGGGGGGGGGAGGTGGATGGGGGGGTGAGGGTTTGTTGTGGAGTTGGGGGGTAGAGGGGTGGGGGGGTGAGGGTTTGTTGTGGAGTTGGGGGGGAGGGTGGTGATGGTTTGTTATGGAGTTGGGGGGGAGGGGGTGGCTGCAGATAATGTTCACACTTTTTCCTTTTTCACAATACACTATTGGTGTTGCAAAGTTTAACTGTTGTGGACATTCATCATTGAGCATGGTATAATGACGTCTGACAGTGCATGGTGTAAAAGTATACACAAATCCAGTGCCCTGTGTGCCCATGTAATGCCACCCTCTGCTGACTTGTGTTCTGAACATCCTGTCCACTCTTAGTTTAGCGCATGACATGTGTCAAGTGCACTGCCTCCATGATGCTTTCTTGCCACTTCCTCCTCCACCTTCACCACATCGTCATGTGGTAGTAGCAGTCCCATGTCAGGGGACAGAGACGCAATTTTAGGGATGCACATTTTGTTCAGCTACACATATGACATGGGGATTCTGGGCACCAGATAGCAGTAGATGGGTCCCCCACCAGTCCTGCTTCACCAACTCATATGTGCCTTACGCAAGCCAGGTGACTGCTTCATCTACAAGCATGCACTGGTATGGCCAGTGTTTTAATGCTCCCTGGGCCTGTTCTGTGGCTTACTGACAGGGGTCATGTACCATGGTATCAAGGGACAGCCACCAACAGCTGCATGTCTAGCCAAATAAGGTGAGTGTTTGAACTGTCATGGTGTAGAACTGAACTTGGCTGACATGGCAAGGTTTCACTGATGGGCATATGCAAATGTCCATGGATGCATTTCTCCCATTCATGGCCACAATATGTGTCAAATTCAAAGGAATGCTATGGGGGGTTGCATCTACAAGATGGTCTGTGAACCATGGCATGGACATCTCGTGGTACATGCTTCGTTGATCCATGCAGCTGTCCTGATGTTAGATCCATGTGGTGCTGTGTACTGTGTAGATTTGTATTTGGGTGTGATGGATGTAGTCAGTGGCTCATGGTCATCATCCTGCTCTGATACATACTATGGTGAATTCCAACACTCCTAGGGGTGTGCCATGCCGGTGACGTGGTGCGGTATCCCTGCTGCCCTCAGTTGAAACCACTCCCAGGGATGGGTCTCCGATGTGGTGCCATGCTTGGGGCAGCCACATTGTGCATATGCAGTTGGCTTCGTATATGCGCTTACGGTTGTGGTGGCCGCCAATGAGTGGTGCTAGTGTAGTGGGATTTGCCCTTGTCCGATGGTGGAGATGTAGTGTATTGTGAGTGCCTTATTCCATCGATGTGGGAATCTGTTCTCATGTGCCGTTGCACTGGTTGTGTGGCAGGTTGGTTGGTGGGGTGAACATTGTACGATGGCTTCATCATTTCGACCCAGTTGGTTCATGCAGGCACCCACCTCATGGCACCAATGCACTAGCATGACACAGACGACTCAACAGGCAGCCAGGCACGTCATCCTGCATGTCGCACCATGTGGCACGGTAGCTTGGTGAACTGCTCGCCCATTGAGTCATGAGTTGTTCTTTGATGTCAGGCCCACCCATGTGTGATGTTATTGGTTGCGTTGCATTCCATCTGCACTTAGGGGGAGTGGTATTGTTTGCAGTTGCTCTCCGCCACCTGCATGCCATGCAGGTCCACCTACGACACGTGGGTGCTGTCAGGGGCATCAATGTCCTTTGGCATGCATCCATATGCATGAGGTCCAACTTTACTGTTGTGTATCTCCTGGGTGGTCTCCTGGGTGGTCTATGTTGGGGATTGGTAGGCCCTTCTGTGTTTGGGGAGGTGAAACAGCACTTGTTTATGTGTCCGTGTAATGGACGGTTGTGACATGCCATGCATGGGCACCAGTGTGTGCTGGTAGGTGCCTGTGGCATGGGTGTGGGGCACAGGCAACACCGTCACATGTGCCAGGATAGCAGTGTATATTTGTATGCTGCTTGCTTATCTCGTTATGTCTCAGGCCAAATATGGTGGTGTGGTGTCACAGTCAAGGTGGTCAGGGGTGTCTATCTGCTAAGGGATTTTCTTGAGTGGCCGGACATACTGCGTGTGCATGGGGGCTGCTGGGGTGGTGACGGAGGCTGCACAGGTGCTGCATGCAGGGCCTGTCTCCCCCTCCTTCTCCCTCTGTGTCTCCTCAAAGGGGGGGGCCTGGTGTTGTTGATGAAGTTTTTGTGGTTATGCCCTTGCTGGTTCTATAGGTCTCATCCTGGTGTGGGTGAGTTCCGTTTCTGCTGTGGCAGACTCCATTGACTCCACCTGTGCTGATTGTGTGCACCTGTGGCTCTGGGAACCACTGCTCAGGGTTCTTCACTCCTTCTCTGAGATGCCTGTACGTACTCCATGCCGGTAAGGTACTTTACGGGCTTAAGGAGGCCGTTATTTACGTGTGCTCCTTACTTGTGATCCGCTGCGGTTTAGGCCATGCCGCTAATTTCGGCATGGTGGAGCGCGCAAGAGCCAAAACCGATAATTACGGCATTGTAGTTTACGGTGCCGTAATTAGCGGTCTGAGGGATCAGAATAGCATGTAGCGGTAAACGATGCTGGTAAATCATTACCACCATGGTTTTTACCTTACCTCCAAGCTCGGAATGACTCCTCCATGTCTTAAAATGACAGGAGAGTTCAAAACAAGGGCATATCTGGCCAGCATTAAATACAAGATAAGGCACTGATGAGTTATACACTTAGCATCCTAAAAGACAGCTGGGTGTCTGAAAGAACATTATCAGTTTATACCCATTCCTCCAGATGATTCAATATTATACCAGAAGTGGTCCTACTCAGTGCAGTGATAGGGCGATATGAAGTGGGGATCAACTTGGTGCCATTTTTGTAGTTGGGTGCAATCATCCCAGTCACCTGATAACTGAGAGCGAGATGTCAAAGAATCCTCACTGCTGACTAATTGTGAACTCCTAAAATGCTTTTACAAGACATATTGAACTCAAAGCATTTAGAAGTTTTGATGAGTATAATGCATTGGTTAGCCAGGTCTTAATTTCAGGCAGAGTGGTCATCACGACCCTAGAGCTGAGAGATCGACAGTTTACAGGATTCATTCTGAGCAATCTTACTCTGAACCATCTGACAATAGGCAGATCATTTCCAAGAGAGTTCCTGAACACACTCCAGTCTAGAGCCCAGGTTGATAATAGAGGGTTATAGTTACTTTCCATCTTGCCTAGGACATCAAAATTCATTATGCAGGACCGCCTTCTGATTGGAACCAGTACCACGTAGTCAACAATACTTCTGAACCGCCCATTATCAAAGGTTTAGTTGCCATATGTTCAGAATTAAGGCAGCCATTTACCACTCTAAAATCGGATTCCACCAAAACCTCCCATAAAAATAACGCCTTTTCTGAGGTAGTCGGATCTACTAACATAGGTTTAGAAATATGGAATGTAGCTTCCTCATCAAGGCTTGCAAACATCTCTTCACCTGTCTCAAGTTGCATATTAAAATCCCCCCGCCCCCAAACTATAATAGGAAAGACATTGGGCCCCATTACACGGTAGGCGCTAAGGGATTACCGGCACCGGTAAGGTCACTGGTGCCGGTAATCCCTTAGCGCCCTACTACGAGGTCCCTCAGCGGGTCCCATCCTTAATGCCTGGTCTGACTAGGCGTTAAGGACGGGACCCGGTGAGGGACTTCAGAGCTAATAACGGTACCGCAAATTGCGGTATCGTTATTAGCTCCTTCCCCATTCCCATTGAGCCCTGTGGGGGCTCAATGGGAATGGGGAATGGTATTTGGAATGGGGATTTACCGGGTCCTCCAGGGTCGGAATGACCCGGTAAGTCCCCATACCGCCTACCTGGGCCCGGTACCCGGTACCCGGTAAGGGAGTAGCCATGCCGCTAATAGCGGCATGGTTACCTCCTACCGTGTAATGAGGCCCATTGTGGTTATCCAGAGGATCCCCAATCATAATTTCCTTCAGGGATGATAGCAAGCTTAAAGAACCATTACCAATCATGTAATTATAGAAATGTATCAAACCAAAGCAACTGGATATTGCATGTTTGCATTTGACTTTGTAGAGAGCTTGGCATGCCCAGCCAATTTGACCGAGATATAACTCGCAAGACCACTGGACGGGCCCCTATAAGAATATTTTTTGTTGCCGCCGTAAAAAAAATAGAACACAGCCTTGTAAGTGTAACAGGTCCACTGCCCAGGTTTCCTGAAAAAGGAGGATATGGAAATCCTTAATAAAAGAAACCATTTGGTATCAACAATTTCCTATTTGAGACCCGCAACATTCCATACAAGAAGGTAAAAAGTTGTGGCATCATCAGTGGTTGTATTTGAGAAATCCATTCCAATATTTACAAAACCAGGTCTCACAGAATCTGCACAAGACTCTTGCAAGAACCCTTCCATCTCAGTGGCGTCACCAGTAGTTTGATTCAATGAATCCATTGCAATATTTACAGAGCCAGTTATCGCAGAATCTGCCCATGATTCTTGCAGGAGCCCCTCTGTCAACATACAAGTGTTCAAATGTGTAGCCAAATGAGCATTTGGCCATTTTAAACTCTCAAAAACCTGATTCCGCGACTGGTCCCCCGCCTCATTGAGTCAATCTAATTTTTCCAATAACTCCAAACAAGAAAACCTATTCCTAAGAGGAAATTCTGTTTTGCTCCTTTTAACAACCCTGCACCCTTCCTCAAATTTTAATCTATGGGCAACCGTCTCCTGAAGACATCATCACGTCTGTGAGTGCAACCAATTTAAAGAAGAATGATCAGATACGCCATCATGTGGTTTGTAGAAGAAGCCAAGTGGAAAGAAACCAATATTGAAAAATGCAATTTGCCCATTTGATCTTCACCAAAAGAGGTGTGAAACTTTAGAGGGATGGTTCTGATTGATAGCAATGCAATCACCTGAAAAGCATTTGTCTCCATGGCCAACCCAAGCAAAGTGTTTTACCGTTAGGATATCCCTACCCCAAATTAAATTAAGATTACAGATTCTCTTAACGTAGTGGATGACCTTGTTCATCAAACCTATCGTGTCCTCCGATTAGAGAGGACCTAAGGTTGGGACACTTGTTCAAACAATTATCAAAGGAGCAGCCTGTGGCACAGTACAATCATAATATATTATAGTCAGATAACCTCCAGGTTGCTAAGTGTAGTAAATCCAAACATAAGAGCATTCCACAGTGCAAATGGCTTTTCAAAGCAAGTCCTAAGAAAGCAGATGTCTTTACAATCCTATATTGCATGATAGACCGGAAATAGGGAATGAGTTAAAAATTAAACTGAACTTTAGTTTACGGGTTGTCAATGAGGCTTAAAGTGAGTTTAAATCTGATTAAAATGTCAAGCCATCTAATATGCTATGTCTTGGCCTCCCAATGTACTACAAAAAAATTATCCACATATGCCTTATAGTGACCTTATCTGCACCATAGATATGAAGATTACTGCCGTTAAGTGAAGCTTTGCTACTAGAGTATTAGAATACTAGCTTTGCAATGGCGCATTCTAGAGAAATGGGATAAATTGAGATGCATTTACCCAGTGAGAGACCCTTAAAAGTGGGACTTTGTAAACTGTGGGATTTACAGATTTAAAAAAAAAAAAATGTGCAATTATTATTTCTATAGTTTGTGATTCAGTGATAAGAGATGCAAGGAGGAGGTTGTATTAGGAAAAGAAAACCGGATTTAAGATTGAAGCTACTGTGTAAAACCCATGTGTAAGAGACAACAGAAAAGAAGTGTGTCAGGTGTGTCATTTTCCCTTGGGTCCAGAGACAAAGCAAAACCACAAGTGAATAGGAATCAGTTGTACTCATCTTCCCCTTAAACGTGGAATTTGCTGGGTGCTTAAGATTAAAAATATGGAAAGAAGAACGTTTGGGGGGAAAATAGAAAAGCGAGGGACCGGCCAACAGGGTCCAGCAAGAAGTGAACGTAGAGTAGATTCCAACTGGGCTTAGTTTATGAGGAAATATCTTTAAGGGGCCTGATCCAGAATGGACAGATTGTAGAGGCCTTTCCAAAAGCAAGACCAGATTACCTGAGTGGAATTTTGGAGTAAGTACATAGACAGAAGGGATAGTTTACCCGATGATGCTGATTCAGAATGGATGTGTTTAAAGTAAGCATCATTTTCTAATGAAGCTTTTTCAATGGTTTCAAACAATGTAAATCAAAAATTAATTTGTGTGCAAAATTTTGGAACACAGTCGTACATTACTCTTTGTTGTGGTTGAGGTGCGGATGTAATCCCATTGTGATTCAAGTATGGAATCACCTGTCATAATATTTTGATCCCATTTCATTTCATTAAAAATAATGTGTTTGCAGGCCAGCTTTTGGTCTCTTCTCAGAGTGAAAGGGCTGGATTGTAAGAAACAAAATTATTGAACTGAGGGTTGAAGCTTCGATTGATAGGGTGTAGACCAACTGAAAAATGATCTGACAGATTTCAGGATTGTAAAGGAATCGTGGAAGGGCAATCATTTTAAGTCGCAATTCCCTGCCAAATAATTCTAATGGCAGCAAAGCCCATCATTTAACATCTAATTAAAAGACCCAGACCCTTCCTCAAATTCCGTGGCTGCATGAGAAAGCAGCCCGGGAGCAAGAAAAGAACATCTAGCACTGCCAGCCAGCCCTGAGTCCGATGGGGTGAGCCAGTGAAGCAGCAAGTCCTCGGCTGCATCCTCAGGGTGACCCAGGTGACGGTGGAGGTGCTCCTGGCTAAGAAAGAAGTCCCAGGGTGTGTCCTCATGGCAGCCTCAGTGAAGATCCTGCCAGAGAGACATCTGCCTATGCCAGAGCACGAAGATAAATGGGGCAGGCCCACCCACACGTGCCACACAGGAAAATTAGCACCCTGGTTGGGGGGGGACAGCCAATCAGGTGGCTAGTAATGCAGGCTTGAACCACTGGGTGCATTCCACCCCACCTGACGACCGGCTCCACCATGCCGCCATCTTCCCGCCAGCCTCCGTCCCCCTTTTTTTCCTCTCCCCTGCCAACCCCCCACTTACCTGTTTTCAGGTGAGGCCCTCGCCACAGCCGCTCCTTCCTCCTGGCTTCCAGCGGCTGCTGTGGAAAGGAAAGAGGGGCTCCGCACAGAGCTCCACTTTCCTTTCCATGGTGGTCATTTTGGAATAGTGTTTTCCTTTGCGATCAGGACGCGGTGAGACATCACGTTCGCTTCAAGAAAATACTTTAAATTAGCCCTGTCCCATTATTTCAGCCGGGTGCTAATGGCCTTATGTACCCGCACCACGGGCAACACCATGGGGTAATGGCCCAGGGCAAATGTTAAATAGGGCTCCGGGCCATTACCCCCCAGTGTTACCCATGGAACGGGTACATAATGCCACAATTAGTAGAGGGGTGGCCCACCCCAAAAGAGATTAAAGACGGATGGGTCCCCGACATGGTAGTGATTACACGGTCCCCATGTTGATAGGGGGCATTGCTAAAGAAAAATTATCTCCAGGGGCTCATTGTGGTGAATGTGTGGCCTCCCACGACTATATTGGGTGCTGCATAGATTAAAAGATAACTGGTGGCTGGTGGTAATTATGGCACCCTAGGTGAGCACAGGGCAATGCTTTAAAAATAAGGAGTACTCGGGCCGCCACAGAGGTGACAGCGGTGCCCAAGTGGGGCACTGCGTGCAGTGTGAGAAGTGGTCAACACATGGGGTTGGGCCAGTCCCTCTGAAGCAGCAGAATGGGGCGGCCCCATCAACACCAACAAAGCTGCGGTAAGGTACTGTGTTTGGGGGTTGCCAAAGTTCAGGTAAGAATTGAAGGTCAACTGGTTTGGCTGTCTGCAGTAGCCACACATTTGTATTAACTTGGTATATAATCATTCATGTGTGTATATTTGTATATTTATTTATTTTGGAAGCTGTGCTGTAATATATGTATATGCATGTTTTCTTCAAGGGGTATGATTTAAAGGGTTAATGTTTAGTGTGAAATGTTTGGGCAATGACTAATGTTTTATGGGGTAAGATTGGTGAAGTGCTTTAAGGTGTCCTGGTATGCAGGCGTCTCTACCGGTGGCAATCTGCCAAAAGTCATCGGGGGAGCGGTGCCCACAGGGCCATCCTCTGGCCCCATATGTATGTGGGTGGCACATGATAGGGGAACATGGTCTGTGCCATAAGATAACTCTGGAAGCCCCTCCATATCCTATTAAGGGTGGGGAAGCTCACTGGACAGGAACCTGATGGGGGCTTACACCACGAAAAGTTATTTTAATTTTGGACACCTAGAAGTAAAAGGGGGACATAGGAATCGGTAGGATTTTATTAGTGGTGTTATTGTTTGCAATACAAAGAAATCGACCTGGTGTCTGTTCCTATTTGTGAAGGGAGAGGTTGCATGTCTATGTACTATGTCTAGGAACTCAGGTGGTAGCCCAATTCCTGTGTGGATAGGGTATTGATCCAACACCTTTTTCTCTGCATCTGGACTCTGGTGAGGGGGGAAGGAGTGTGCACAAGTCACCTGTCTAAGGGAAATAAAACAGGGCCTACACAAAGGTAACTCAAAAGTTCATATGCAGAGATTGCTAGGGGGTGCGTACCTGGATCGGCGCGTGAAGATCGAGCACCGCTCCAAGCCGTTGTGCCTTCGGTGCTGATTACTCCTCCCGGCGGAAACAGTGTGCTGCGGGCCATACCCCGAGCTCCTTTAACACCCGTGGTGCAATATAATTTTGCCCCTTCAAGAACCGGACGGGCAATACTGCCCTAGAGGCACGAATCGGCCTGAGAAACCAGCTCAGTGCGGGCTCCATGGACCATGCGCACATGGCGGCATCGGTCCAGCCCCCCCGGCCGAGAATCCACCCAGAGCGATTGTAGGTTTCGTGGGGGCTACATTGGACAGAGGAGCCCCCTCCCCGCTGGCAGCCAAGCAGAGGAGACCAGGGGAGGCCCAGGCAGGACCGAGCGAACCCAGGCCGAAGGGAACACAGTAGGATCCGTTAGATCGTCCCTGACCACATTGTGCAAGAGGAGACACAGAAGGGATGCCTACCCGCAGGACATACAAGTGCAATAGGCAGCTTACCACAGGTGGCCACTGCGGGAGTGCGGCTGTCCCCCCCACACTGCATCGGAGGCCCTCGTGGACTCCCCGCTCACCACAGCATGTACTGCGGACAGAGATAAGGTGCCCGGCGGGAGCGCAGACAGTGCCAAGGCCGCAGGACCAGTGCCACCAGATGCAGAGGGCACTCCAGAACCACCTTGATCCCAGGAGGAGGGCACCGCGGGGGAGAGCAACCCAGGGTGGCGAGGGAGTCGCCTCGCCACCGACGCGGTGAGCACAGCAAGCCCTGAGGGTAGTTAGACAACGTGGGGACTATCCGAGGGCGAACGCTCCAGAAGAAACTGGCCCGCTCTCCCCCTGTTGACAGCACTGACGCAAGTTGTGCTCCAGAGGAGGAGGGGGAGCCCGAGCCAGCAGAGCCACACTCAGTGTCCCTCACTGATCAAAAGACTTGGACAGGTCAAAGGGACTGAGAGGTGAGCAACTCGCCCAGCCATAGCGAGGCCACACCCCTGATAGATAGGCCCCTACCCATGGGCACAAGATACCGCTATTAATAGTACCCACCTGCTGGGCCCACACAACACCAGAGAGGCCGAGTATCCTGAGAGAGTCAGACATCCGCAGGACACGTAGAGGGGACTGGAGGCGCTTACACACGACAGACACACCCCCAGTCTGCGGAGCCACTTCAACAGCACAACCCGGCAGGGGGACCCCCAGACCAGGAGCTGCACCAATTGAGATCTGGAGAAGGGTGACCCTGCCAAGCCGAGGTGCTCAACCCCCAAGTCAACACCACATGAAATAGCAAGGGACCGGTGTGGGCTGGTGGGGAACCCTGGAGGAGACAAGTCATCTTGGAGAGGAGGGGCTCTACACTGCCCCCCCGTGGACGACAGGGGATACACCTGCCATCGGGCCACAGCAATCCCACCCCAGAAGAACACGCGTAGGGGACCTGGACCCAGATTCTGCTGAGAGATGGGTGTCATAAGTCTCAGACGCCCTCCCAGCACACAACCTAGAACTAAAGCACCCTAAGCAGATAATTCAGAGGGGACTAGAAGAGTGACACTGGAGAAAGCAAGTGCTGGTTCCTCCGCTGCCAGGGCGCCCGCCCAGGGTATCCTTTCACTGCAGCGTTTTCAGAGGATACAAGACTACAGAGGAGGCACCTCCCACCCACCCTTGCGGAATGGCTTCGGGGGAGGACCCCCCTGCCTCAGCACTTACCAGAAATTACCTCAAGGTCATCCTTCAAGAGATCAAAGCGATCAGGACGGATATACAAACCTCAGTGCGCAATCTCAAGGACAGGGTACACACTCTAGAAGAGACAATGGAGGGCATGGAAAATAACCACCTCCAGGTGGATCTCTTAGACATGAAATATGAAGCAGGCCTCACTGACCTGGAAATGAGGGAAGAGGACGTGCTACTAAAACTGGATGACCTGGAAAACAGAGAGAGGCGCAATAACCTGCGTATTCTGGGGGTGAAAGAACAGAAAGGTGAAACTGCGGAAGAGGATGGAAGAAAGGTCCAGGGCCTCAGAAACCAACTTTTTACCCTGGAGGGGGGGGCAAAGAAGTCCAATTTGAAAGGGCCCACAGAGGCGGAGGTGAAGGAGGGAGGGGCCCGAGGTCCATCGTGTACGCTTCCTCCGATACAGGGAGAAGGTGGAAGTGGTGGAGAAAGCAAAGCGATTGGGGAGCATCCTCTATGGGGGGCACACGGTCAGGGTGTTTCAAGACCTCTCAGCGCGAACGCTTGCCCATCGCAGAGAATGCCGTCCGCTCACACAGTGGCTCACAGAGCAGGACATTAGATACAGGTGGTCCCATCCCTTTGCATTGACATTTGAATGGTGTGAGGTGGACTATCGAATAACAGGAGGGAAATAAGCCCTCCAAGTGCTCCAAGTCATCAGGAAAGACTATTCCCCAGCAGAAGAGAGTGAAGTGGAGGCGGCACCTCCGGAGCGCACAAGGGAAACCAGCTGCCCCTGGGCCACAAAGAAGAAGATGAAAGGGAAGACTAAGTTTAAAAAGCTGAATTCCCCCCACCCACACCAGGAGGGGGATGAGAGGTGAAAAACAGAGGCTCAGAGAGTGCTGGTCAATGACACCACAGGGTGTTGAACCCCCACCGGGGGGAAGTGTGGTGGTATTGAGAACAAAGTAAAGTTCCTTACCCCATAGTGGATTGCCCTCGGTGAGCGTCCCAAGCAACAGGGGCGGGGAAGGGGGGAGGGTTGAGTGAGGGGATGTTGGAGACCAACAAGGTCCTATAATACCGGGTATTCAAGGACAATGAGCACAGCCCCAGATGGTGCATCCAGAGTTAGGGGGCCGGGTCAAGACCCTCAAGTTGGGCACATTGAATGTAAAAGGCCTTAAATTCCCCCACAAAATGCTCCCTGTTGGGGAAAGAAATGAAAAATGTAGATCTGGATATACATATGGTAGAGGAGACCCAGACAGTGGCTGGGGAAGAAAGATGCGTTCCAGGCACCCACATTGGGCAAGTCTTCTGGGCATCGGGACCGGTTAAGAAAGGAGGAGTGGGGATCTTGATCCATAAAAGACACAGACTCTCAGAACCATTGGTGTGGCATCGAGTGGATGGGAGGGCCTGGTAGTCTCTGGGAGCCTAAATAATGTCCGGATAAACATAGCCACCCTTTACTGCCCAAATGTTGGTCAGGTGCAATTTCTGAGGGAAGCCATGGGGGTAGTGTTGGACAGGGCGGAGGGGCTCCTTGTTGTTGGGAGGGATTTTAACATGTGGCTGATAGGGATATGGACCATAGCGGTGGGCACATCCTCACCGGCAGCAGGGAGGTTCGGCTAAGGGTGGGTTCACGGACTATATGTGGGACCAAGGGCTGGTTGATGTCTGGAGAGAAGCCTATCCGGCAAAAAGGGGTTATGCATTTTGGCAGTTCACGGCTCTAGAACCAGAATAGACTATCTTCCTAGGACAAGAGTACCTCACTAGAGTTAGCAACTGTAAGCATCACACGGTTAGTTGGTCATACCATGATCTGGTGCGAACAGACATAGTCCTGTCAGGATTGAAGGACAGGGAATCCCTGTGGCATTGTAATGACCTGCTCTTAAGAGACGGGGTCTTCATGGAGGAAATGGGAGAAGCCATTGGAAAATACTTTGAGCTCAATGACACAGGGAAAGTGGAAAAGGGGATGGTGCGGGGTGCATCGAAAGCCACCTGGAGGGGCCTCCTGATTAAAGAGGGGGCAGAAAAGAAGAGAATTAGGGCCCTCCGATCCCAGAGCTGGTGGGGTGAGATCCGTCTATTGGAAAGGGTGGAAGGGAAAGCAGACGGAGAAAGGGAAACTGACCTAAGAACAGCGAGAGGGAAACGCCAAGAACTGAAAGAGATTGAGATGGTGAGGGTTCTCTCCAGCCTCCAATACTTGAAACAGAAGTACTATGAAAAAGGGGATAAGGCGGATGCTCTACTGGCGGCAAAGCTCCATGGCCAGAGGGCAGAGGGATGGGTAACCAAGATCCGGGGAGAGGGAGGCCATAAGACTTTGTGTGCGGAAGCAGTGGCGAGGGAATTTGGTGCATTTTGTACGAAAAGCTATATGGGAAGGAGGGGATATCAGACAGGGATGCAGTACACTCATACATCCAGGGGGTGTCCCTCCCAACACTTCGCCTCGGGGAGTCCACCGCCCTGGATGAGCCCATCACACAAGAAGTGATGCTTAAAGCAATATCAGGGTTTAAAACTGGGGAAAGCATCGGGCGAAGACGGATACACGGCAAGCTTTTATAAGACCTTTGCAGGACCACTCTCGGGTGTCCTGGCAGGCCTATTCTCGAATATCATGGCCACCGCAAGGGCTCCCCCATCCTTTTGGAGGGCATTGATTACAGTCATCTCTAGGGCTGGGAAAGACCCAGAGGACTGTAGTTCCTACCGACCCATTTCCCTGTTAAACGTGGGTGCCAAAATATTCACCAGAATCCTGGCCATGAGAATGGAGGGCCTTATGCCTAAACCTATTCACTCTGATCAAGTGGGTTTTATCTGTGGCAGACAAGGGGTGGAAACAGTGCATACAACACTACACCTCATGAGGGAGGCAATGGGAGACGTGGGGAACCTGGTCCTGGTGGCTATAGATGCTAAGAAGGCGTTTGACAGGGTAGACTGGGAATTCCTCAGGGGGGTACTCCAGAGGTGTGGCTTCGGCAAGGGCTTCAGAGAGCCATTTAGGCATTTATGTAAATCCCTCAGCGAGAGTTACAGTCAACGGAAGGCTCTCACGGAGGTTTCGCTGCAGCGGGGGACACGACATGGCTGCCCCTTGTCCCCCCTTAATTTGAGGGGGTCACCCCAGATGAAGGGTATTTGGGGGGGTAGAGAATTCAAGCTGGGGCTCTATGTGGATGATGTCATGCTACATCTGAAATATCCCGCACAGTCCATCCTAGCAGCTATGAAGGTGATTGAGGAATTTGGGAGGTTTTCAGGGTTCAGGGTAAAAGTTGGTAAATCTGTGATTTTCCCCTTCACATTTGCTCCAGCTAGAAATGTAGTGGAACTGGAACCCCTGGGACTTCAGATACAGACAGAAGGGGTGACATACCTTGGGATTAATATTGTTAGACCCTCAGGGGGTACTCCAGAGGTGTGGCTTCGGCAAGGGCTTCAGAGAGCCATTTAGGCCTTTATGAAAATCCCTCAGCCAGAGTTACAGTCAACGGAAGGCTCTCTCGGAGGTTTCGCTGCACCAGGGGACAGGACATGGCTGCCCCTTGTCCCCCCTGCTGTGCGCCCTAACGCTGGAGATTTTGCCCGAAAATTTGAGGGGGTCACCCCAGATGAAGGGTATTTGGGGGGGGTAGAGAATTCAAGCTGGGGCTCCATGTGGTTGATGTCATGCTACATCTGAAATATCCCGCACAGTCCATCCTAGCAGCTATGAAGGTGATTGAGGAATTTGGGAGGTTTTCAGGGTTCAGGGTAAAAGTTGGTAAATCTGTGATTTTCCCCTTCACATTTGCTCCAGCTAGAAATGTAGTGGAGCTGGAACCCCTGGGACTCCAGATACAGACAGAAGGGGTGACATACCTTGGGATTAATATTGTTAGACCCGACTTAGACCTGGGCCAGTCTAACTACCCCCCCTGTTTAATGAGCTATTTGCGGAGATGTAGGTCTGGGACAAGGGGCTCCTGTCATGTATGGGGAGGCTTAATGTGATTAAGATGAACTTTCTCCCAAGAGTATTGTATTTGTTTCAAATGCACCCGATTAGAGCCCCAGAGGAACTCCTGAAAGTAGCCAAGCGGTGTATCACACAGTTTTTATGGAAGGGTCGGAAACCCAGAGTGGGATATGAGACGCTGACCCTCCCGAAGGAGAGGGGGGTTGTGGACTTTCCAGACCTGCATATGTACGATAGAGCAGCCCAACTTAGGGCGTTTGTACCTCACTTACGGGAAGATCCGGATAAACAATGGGTCTACTTGAAAACCAGCACCTGCTTCCGGCAACGGTTGGAGAGTGGCTCTGGGTCTTGGGAAACAGACTCCCGAGACGCATCAGGGAACACCCGATACTGGGAAGCCCTGGCCATGGGGGTCAAGAAAGAGGGGGTCACTACTTGGCCCTCGCCGATGAGTCATATCTGGGCTCCTCCAGTCAGGGATGCGATACCAGAGGTCGAACACTATCAGCCCTGGTTAGAAGCCGGACTTTGTAGGGTGGGCCAGCTGACACAAAAGGGTTCATAAGTATCCAGGAAGTTGAGGAGGCACTGGGGATTGGTAGCTTGTCGGTACTCCTATACCCAAGAATGTAAGGGCTACTGTGCTCTCTATAAATGCTAATAAATAAATTGAAGGGGATATTGACATCAGAGAAATGGAAACCATATATTCAGAGAGAACTAACCCCGCTCAAAAAAATCTTGGATGGGCATACAGACATGAGGGGCCTCATCTCGATTCTATACAGAGCATTGCTGGAGGCCAGACAAGGGGCAATCAGTGGACTCCGAGCCAGATGGGGGAGGGACTTGGGTTTGGACATAGAAGATGACCTGTGGGAGAGGTTGTGTAAAAGGGCCTTTAAGACATCAATCTCATGCCAGTACTTTACTTTAATGTATTTATATAGCTCAAACCATAGACCCTAATGCGTGAGGGCACTACAAGACAAACAAAACAAGTAACAAAGCGAGAAAATCCATCAAGGAAAGGCAGCAAAAGAGTATTTTAGGTGCATGTCCAAATCATTAATTGAACAGGTAGGTCTTTAGTCTTTTCTTAAACAGTACAAATTACATGCGATAAAACTGCCCCACCGATGGAAATATGACCCAGTAACTCTTTCCAGAATGTTCCCCACAGTGGACCCCCACTGCTGGCATGCATGTGGAGCAAGAGCTGATTACTGGCACATGTGGTGGGCGTGCCCCAGGGTGCAAGTGTACTGGACCGAGGTGTTGGGTTAGATCTGAGATGCAGGGGCAGAACATACACAATGGACCCTTTCCTATTTCTGTTTGGTCTTGAGAAAAGAGATGAACAATGGGACACGCCGCCACCACTGGTGCCCTTCTTATTGTTGGTGGCACAGATTTGCCGCACTGGGTCCTGGAAAAGGGGGCTCCTCCCCTCCGTGCAGGAGTGGTCCACGACAGCTAAGGACATATATCTCATGGAAAAAATCTCAGCTGCAATCAATGGAGACAGTGCATTGGTGGAGTCTGAATGGGCGCAATTCCACAACAACTTCTGAGTTCCAAAAGAGAGACAGGCGGGGGGAAAGAGGAATTCGACCTGAACAATTTTCGAGACAACGTGCCACACAGAGAGCGGTGTATGACTAATATGTTTGTAACGTACTCGATCAGGGTCAGACATGGAAGGGAAATGAAAGAGCCCAGGTCTGTTCAACACGAGACTCTATACAAAAAAGAAGGGGGGAGGGTTGGAGTAAAATCCTGGGATTTTCAGTCAGTTGATTTGCTGAAGGTTGCAAACCCTGCAATGTTTTGTTTGTAGGTTAATGACGTTGATGAATGCCAATAAAAATAAATTTACACACAAAAAAAGTTCATCTACATGTAGGGACACACTTTCCTCGGCCCCTGATAGCCAGACAAATCCAGAAATAACTGGGTGGCAATAGATCCATGTCTCTGAGGTTCAACAACCAATGTGAAACGGAGAAGGGACAGAAGAAATCCATGCTTGCTTCCTCTACTCAAAGGAATTACCACAATGATAAGGCCATTTACTTGAACTTGAACTGTCAGGCTGGTGTATAACAATCTCTGCTGTTGAAATAGCTAAGGGATTGGAGATTCTGTATAACACAACTTAAATGTATCAACATTGCTATGTCTCTTGCTAGAGTACAGGTGAATGTAAATGGAAGCAACAAGAGTTATTATGTTGTGTCCATCTCTTTTGCTCATTCCCTGGTTGAGCAAAATTACCCATCTTTACCCCTCCCATCTTTCAAGTCATGACAGCAATCTGCCAGTCCTGTCGCCTGGTTCATAAACCATAATCCTGGAAAACCAGTGCAACTTCCTGGCATCATCCTGGGAAGGTGTTCTTAGTCTCCCTTAATCCTGTGCCAACTTTCCAGTAGACCTCCATCCCATTTGAGCTCGGGTATTCCATTTGAGCACAGGTATTCTATTTCCATCTGTTATATATCCGCCTCCAATCTCTCCACCTCCAGTCATTTGTCCTTTTTCTTCAAGGAGCTTTAGGTCATAACATTACTCCCTAGTACTCTAGGAGTATACATTGATTGCACTCTCTCAATGTCACGGCAAGTGAGCACCATCGCCTAATCCGCTGCACTAACTACGAAAATCATAAACGCTGTCAAACCCTATCTCTCCTCCAAAAACTACCTGTCCATAGCCAGAGCTACCGTGGGTGCAAGGTTGGACTACTGCAACGTCCTGTTCTTTGGCACGTAAGCGAAAAACATGAATAATCTCCAAACCTCACAAAACAACGCCCTCAGAGCACCCCTCAGCAACCCCAAGAGGGAGCACATCTCCCAGGCCAGGTGGGACGCCCATTGGCTCGCAGTTAAAGAGCACATTCTCTTTAAACCCCTTTCATCACACATTCTTGCCTATCAAACACAGCACCCCCCTACCTATCAGAAACCATTCACCGGGCCACATCAAACAGACCCAAGTGGGCCCAGCACTGCCACCAGTTTGCAGTCCCAACCTTCAAAAGATCCAAAGCATGAGGCTCGAGTTTTGCTGTCCTAGCACCGAAGAACTGGAATGCACTACCACCCGCACTCAGGAAAGAGAAATCCCTGACAGTGTTCCGCAAGGCACTGAAAACTCAAATCTTCCACTGGCCTCTGTATGTCTTAATGAATGTTTACGTACTATTGCCATTACTAATGTACCTCACCATTGTGCGAGTGCCATACCACTGTATCACACTATGTAAACTGTTGTACGCCTAAGCAAGTATCCTGAAACAGTGCCACGATGCCCTTGGGCTGCTGCACGCTTCATAAATTCAAATAAATTAATACAATAAATAGTATCATTTTGTATGCGTCTCACAAAGATTGAGTGGTAATTGTTCATCTTTCATTGTCCTTAAAGTAATATTATGTTGCCTCACTCAGATCTTCTGCTAGTCCTATGTCTTCCAGATGCTATGCACTGAGCCTCCATATTCCCGCTAGTTATGGACCAATCAATATGAGGAATTCATGTATTTCTTGATAAATTCACCTTACCTTTTTTTAAACTATCTCATGGGGTCAGTTTCCTAAGGTCGTCTGCCTTATTTCAATCTTTTGATATTAGTTGGACCACCACCCATGCTGCACAAATCAAAAATATCAGCAAGTCATGGTCACTTTTGTTGTTAACATAACTTGACTTCAATTTAAAATTGTTATTGTCAAAATATAACCAGTGTACATTCTGGATCAAAATGTCTTGTGGTAATATCTTATGATATATGTGTTCTAACATAATAGATTCACTCAGCTCTGTTCTGATGATACTTGTTTAATCATGTTATCTCCTCCCGATTTCCTAGATTGCTGGTGGCTGACTCTGTCTTTTTATCAGTGAGGATTGTTGCAGTCACCAGGAACTCCTTCATGTATGTGTCTGAGAAACCCGTATATCTTTCGTCATCCATTATGGCAAAGGCACAATGGACCTGTTTCAAGATATAGTACTGCACAAACACCAACAATTCAGTGGTCAAATCACTGTGAGCAGAGAACAACTGATTGACATTAAAGCACAGACGCGAATATTCATGTGGAACAGTTGTGGAGTTGTGTGTTGGTGTGTATGATATGGAATGGCACAATTGCTGAAAGTACGAAATATATGTCACTTATTTGGTCACAAAAAATATTAAGTCACTCTTTAATAAGAAACATTCAAAAAGTAAATATATTAATGTTATAATTTTTACAAATGAATTATATGTTTTATACATTTTTGCAATATTAAATTGTGAAGTAAGTTTCAAAGGGAGGAAATTAAAATAAGCCTTAAAAGAGATAAAAAGCATGGAGTACTTTTACATTTTTGATGTGAACCAATCCAGGACATTAGTATGGCATGTAGATAATGTTAGGCAGTATACAATAAGTCAAAAGTAAGCAGGGTTGGGGAGGTTGGAATGGTGGTCCAGAGGGCTGGTGTAGGAGCTTAACGAGCAGAAAAGAAAATGAGGTGCCTTGGCTTATAGGGACTTATAACTCAGTCACTGACAGGTCGGCCATTAGGAAAACATGCTACAGAGAGCCTGCCAGTAGCTATAGATCATATCATGGTCCAAGTCAGGAATTCTTAGGAAAGCAGTTTGGTTTCTATATTACTGGGGGCTATAACCTAGAACATGGTAGAAACCAATGATAGCAAATGAAAGGAAGTAAAGGCTGAGACTTTTGTGTGCTGAAGACCTGGAGGGCAACCATTGGCTGGTGGGAGAAAATAACCATCGAACAAACACCATGACAAGGGGAGAAATTCATAGCACTAATAATCTTGGGTATTCCCTAGGGTAAAGGGGATAGCACGTTCTTGCAGATAAGCACATATTGCACCAATCGTCAAAAAGCCTGCGAAGGCAGCCCACTGGCTGAGGATTCAACTGCTGAAATAAGGAAGTAGAAATAGGAAACTCTGAGGAAGAGCTGCTGTTCCATTTCAGAAACGGTTCTGTGAGTAGCATCTTTGGTACTCAGGATACACGGTCCTACTCAAGGCAAGAGAGTTTGAACTTGAACGTTAAAGTGTTGCGACTTGGACAGGAGGACCTGTGCTGAAGCAACGCCAGACACATATGTTCTGCTACACCTCAATCTGATGCTACTTGTCCATCTGTCCCTCTTTAGTTTTCCAAACCTTATAGACCTTAATTCATATCCTCATGTGGCACAGCAGAGGCGTTGAAACTTAATTTGAGTCGTGGTGTTCTGTTGCTCCCACACCATGGCAATACATTTGGAAATTGGTCTCAGGAGGATAGCTCAGCGGCAACGTGCTCGCCTTGGAAGCAAGACGACACAAAGTAACAAAGGTTTGATCCCCAGGTCTGCGCTTAGAAACCTCTTGGTATTAAGCATGTTATAAATAACCTATCATATCATGTCATATCATATCCTCTGATACACTTCCCATACGACTGCAAGCCCTAAGCTCGGTTGAAAGGATAAATGGGCTAAAAGGGGCCTACTAGGCCTACTAGTAATGCATGTTGCACAGGTGATGCATGGGCCATACATTCATGCATATTCTGCCAGTAGAATCATAAGAGATCAAAACTATATGCGTGTGTGCATGCAATGCTTGACAGCATGATGCAGACTTGAAGAGGTCTTCTAACTGTGTCCTTGGTCTTCTGCAGATTCTTTAATGCAGGCACATGAAGCAGAGCTTAAGGACACGAGTTGCCCTCTTGATTGGGTAGCATAGTAAGAGTTGTTGCCTGTTGTTTTGATCTGTTTTCTTTTAATGGGGTTATCATCCATGGCTATAGGAGACAGCAGCAATAACCTGTTGGATACAAACGTGTGAGACAGTTGCACTGTGTCTACATTACTACAATGGTGTAAAGATGTGCCTTTTTTCTTAAAGATCACATGCAGTTTGATTGCTGCCCATCACAGATTTGGTGAATGCCTCAATCCAAAACTATCCAGTCCCAGAGCCTTCAAACAAGTCAAATTTACCCCAGTCCTAAAATGTAATACAACTGCATACCCCCAATGAGCACTCTTAATCTACAGGTGTTCTGCAAACTCCTTTTCCTCACTAATGTCCTGGTCTGGCAAGCGAGATCACAAAGCAAACCCTAATGCAATCCAATCAACATCTTCACAACCACCAATCATGATTCAGACCTCTGCGGGGACAGAAGCCACTGCTGCAGCCAACGTAGAAAACATATCACTGGATTTGATGAAAAGGCCCTCATTGCTTTAATACTTCTCAATACACCTGCAGCCTACACTATCTTTGACTTCAGAATCTAAACTGACCATTTTGTTAAAGTAGAGGTAGATTCGGGAGCTAACACTTAGCATATAGCAAAAGTAGTGTTTATAAAAGGTTGGTCTAAGTTCAGACAGTTAGTCACAGGAACTGGAGGGGTACGAGCAAGCTATAAGCAAACAAGACACAAAGAAAGAGGACAAATATACAAATGTACTTGGTAACAAGGATTGATTAGAGTCAGGAGTATGCTAGCATATGATAAGGAATCTCCTGGAAAGCCCTTGGGATCGATAGCAGCAGATTCGTTTTAGCAACAACCCTACAGCGGTGTCATTGGCTGGATGTGTTGAAGAAACGGTTGTACTCAGTGAAAAGATAAAACTGAAGACCATACAGTGAGACAGGTAAGACTCATATGGACTAGACAGATGCAAAAAGTGTCTTTCCCTGATCTAATCTTTACAGACACCAACCCACGGTTCACACTGTATTCGAAATGGAGCAAAGGCACAACAGTGGACCAATTTGCAATAAAGGTGGAGCAAGCACAGTGAATAGGAATAACCAGGTACAGGACCGACAGAGAAAACAATGAAACCTGCACAAACTGAAAACAGAGAATACAGACGGGAGCTCGACAAGAAACAACATATCGGAATGCTTATAGAGAGAAGAATCACAAGCCAGGAATTAGACCAGACATCAAGGACTTTCAAGGAATCAGGCAGAGGTACTAAAAATTCTAGTGGTCTAAGAATAGCAGAAACCGCAAAGCAATACTTACAAACAAGACAGGAGGTCACCCCTAACTCAGTGAATACTTGGAGCAATAAATAATGCACCACACTAAAAGGTAGGCAGCAAAGTAAGGAACTGCAGGGAGACACAGAAAGGAACAGAACGTACAGAAAAAGAATCCCTGTGAGGGGGAAACTCACTGCCAAATGGGGAGGGATAGAAAAGCGTGTGTGTGTGGCAATACAGGAAGAGGTTTGTGAGATGGAAGCTCACCAGTCATAGCAGGACGTCATTTCACCAAATGCCAGGGGTAGCGGAAGTGACATCACACAACCCTTGACCTCTGATGACATCACAGGAACAACATTTTGCAGGGGTAGCAAAGGAGACCTCAGGAGTAGCAAGAGATACCTCAGGGGTCACACTTGAGACCCCTGGCGACCCCTAATTGACATCCTTGAGTCATAGATGCACAAAGCATTAACCCAGAGTGAAGGAAGTTGATAGGTAACTGCTACTGGTGAGAGTGAGCTTAGGGGAGGCCTTCCAGCCCACAGCCAAACAAGTTGTAGCGGCTTGCTGCTTGAGGCAGCTAGGCACAATCAAACCCATTCTATGGACTGTGGAAGCCTGCAGCAGCTGAGTGTAATTAAGGTCTTTGTAACACTCGACAGAGGCACGTTAATTTAATTAACAACCCCCATTCAGCCTCTTGGACAGCATACATTAACCAGAATGTATCTAATGCGTTAATCCAAAGCCTAGATTGGAATCTTGAAATTGGTTTGGTCCAACTTTGATGCAGAAAAAAGCAGGTAACTGAATGCAGTGGCCTTTTGTGGATTGTTAAATGGTAATTCTGATGTAAATGGAGTCTCTAAACGACTGCAGGCAGCAGCACTGGGCACCAGGTAGGTCTAATCCTGAAAGGTGGGGATAATGTGGAGTGTCTTTAACTGGATCACGTTGTTTTAATACAATCAGGGGCAACCAATGAGGAGCATTAATACATCTCCATTGGCAATTAAGACATGATGCAGAGTACCACAAAGTTCTTTATTATCACACTGCTTTTTAATGAGCAATGGCCCAACTGTTTGTACAGAACCTGGTCTATTAAAAAATATAATGGAGGCACAATGAGAGTGTTCTATTGAATGCTTGCTTCGACAGTCCTGTTGAAGAGCTGTACCTCTGTAGAGAGGCAGATGTACACATCTATAGAGCACGCCCCCTCACCTCTATTATATTGAAGGAACAGCAAGAAGACACAGTGCATGACACTAGGTATCATCCCAATTCTGCATCAAAGATATGAGAGACGTTATGCGCTCAGACAACCTTATCAAATGTACCCTCGAACTGAAGTGGTAGAAGGAAGTCTGCAGACACCACTGAACATAGAAGAGCTGTAAGTGAAATTTGATAGGTGAAAATTGACATCATAAAGAGAGGCGATGAGGACACACTGAAATAATATACGAATACGTAAAGACTGAAGGCCTAACTGAAGTGACAAAGTGAACACATATATGTGAATATGATGAAATGATATACACTCAGAAGACAAGTGAGAAGATATGCAGTAAATGTGTATGAGCAGAAATGCGAGGTAGATAAGATATATAGAAGCTTGCTAAACGAAGAAAATATAGCACAGCTAAAGCAGCCATGATGAGAAAATGGATGTCAGTCTTGTACAAAAGTAAGCGAGAAGCCTGAAGGAGAGAGGCCAAGGCTGCAGAGTTGACAGGCACTGGAATACAAATCTGTGCAAGAACAAAGAATATTTGCTTGGCTAAGGATCAATGATGCCACGTTAAGAGGCAAGTGCGAGGCACAAAAGGAGTTGGAGAGGATAAGCCATGAACGTAGGGCACATTTCTCTTGGATTAAGCAATTAAACAATTCTTAGGCCTATGTATTTATTTTAGGGCCTGGGTTTTGATTACAGTACATATATTAAACCACTTTTAAAAGCACTCAAAGAAGCCCAGGTAGGTAAAAGTGAGATAACATAGACAGATGAGATGACTGAAGGATTTGAAGAATTATAAAGGGTGATTTTTACAGCCCCTGTATTAGGAATTCCAGAATATAAGGAGGAGTTCTACTTATTCTCACATTCAAATGGAGAAGTATGGCAGCAATACTCAGACAGAAGACAACATTAGGACATGGACATAAACCATTAGCCTACTATAGTGGGATTTTAGACCCAGTATTGAAAGGACATTACCTTTGCAAACAAGAATTAGCTGCTACTGCTTTCATGATTGAAAAAGCTGCACGTATTACAATGGGGTGTACAATGACGTTAGTCATCAAGCATTCCCTTTTTGCCATTTTGGAGAAACCCAAAAGCACATTGACTACATAAAGAGCATCAGGTTATGCTGTGATTATTTCAAACCCAGCAATCAAAATTGTCATATGTAGAGTAGTGAATCCAGTGACATTCATAGAAGAACCAGTAGGGAAGGAGGACTATTACATGACTGCACAATGTATAATAAGTTTTATGACGATATTCCGAATGTTAAAGAAAATGCTCTCGGAGATGGGGAATTCTATTTATTGACGGTTCTTTGGAAATTGATAAAACAACAGGAGAAAGGCATACTGGATCAGCAGTAGTGAAGTTAAAAAAGAATGGTGAATTTGAAGTAGTGACAAGTGCAAGATTGCCTTCACACTGTTCAGCATAGGCTGCAAAATTAGTGGTGCTTATCGCCTCACTCCAGAGATATGAAGATGAAGAAGTGACAGTGTACCCTGACTCCACCAATGTGACAGTTCAATACAACTGAAGTTAGAGGGCATCAAAATCCTGTCTCTAGCCCTATACTTGTAACACATCACAGACAGAATTACATTAATTAAGCAAAAACATTTTATTCGTCACACTCAGTTCCCTATGACTAAATAAATGCCCCTATGCAATTGAATCTTGCTATCCCTTTTGATGTAACCTGACCCTAGTGGGGCGCTGGTGCGTCGCCTATATAGGAGTGGGAGAGCAAAGATAAAGATAACTTGCCCTGATCTCACTCACTACTTTCCTGAATCACTAAAAATAGGAGCACACAATGTGGAAGTCAACCTTAATTGTTTTTCTGTTGCCTCCATCTAGTGTGACTTATCATGCTTACTGGGGTGGTAGGGGTGTGCCAGACCCTGTCTCAACACCCTTACTGCTAACCTTTTAAAATGATGCAGTGTCTACCAAGTTCACCTGTTGTTCGGTGAATCATGTCAGCCAGGACATCACCCTGCCTGTTTGTTCGGTCAACCAGTTTCAGCGGAGTTCTAATTGCTTTTACCGCTTTCTTCAGGACTCAACAATGTGACTCAATGTGGCACAATACATTAAAAAAACCACCTAAAAAGACAACAGCAATCTTGTCTAATTTTGATTCCCAAATTTCTTGACTGGAGAGAATATCATCAACTTCTTATGTGATGTCTACGCCAAGTTTCTCCTGACCCTGTGTGGGAACGCCCACCAGGTCGAAATCTCTTCTGCCGTCTTGATCATACAATGCTGTATTCCTGTGGGTGTCGACTCCTACAGGTATTGTCCTTTGAGTTCTTAGTTTCTGATCAGGGAGGAAGGCAGCGAATGGTCTTTCTACGTGCTCATGATTCAAAGTTTCCCCTCCAGCACTTACTACTTCCTTTTATAGAGGCAGCTTTTGCGTCTCTGTGGCTTACTTCTTCCTATCCTCACGCCGTCAACAGTCATACATCCAATGTGATGCCAACCTACACAAAGGATTGTCATGTTGGAAAGGGAGGAGTTTCCCTCCACGCAGACGGCATACCAGTTCAACATGCATCACTCTTGGACAAGCTCATTAAGGTATTAAAGCTCCGATTGGCAATCACTGTGGTGAAATGCGCAGCCCATACTAAGAGGTCAAACATGATTTCTCGCGGTAATGAAGCTGCAGATGTTGAAGTGAAAAGAGCAGCATATTTGTCAAATATTTCTGATGTTGAAATAGAAAGTGTTAAGCAAATGGCAGAGTAATGTATGATGGTGATGGAAGGTTTTAATATGTTGTCCATTGTACATTGAATTGAGTTGCACGGTCGAGCTCCACAGGAAGAACAGATTCATGGAAGAGACCGGGTGTTCTTAATCCCCCACTGAGGCTATATGGAGACAAGATAGCACTGGAAAGCCAGTTATGCCTCTAGCATTATTGGAAGTGGTGCTGGAGCAGCTTCACTACCCTGCACACACAACTAGAGAGAGCCGTACTGCCATGATTGCAGAAGACTGGTTTTCACCAAATGTGATGGAACACGTTGCACAGTTTATAGTGATCTGCATTGTTTGGCAGACGTTCACAGTAGGGCACACCTTGCGAACAGTGAGAGGAGCAATCCCCAGACTCAATGGTCTTTTTCGGCATCTACATATAGATTATGTGGACATGTTGCAAATATGCAATGGTTACAGATACATGTTAGTGGTAGTATATCCCTTTTCCAGATGGATTGAGACAGGTCCACGCACACACCCCGATGGCACTTGTGTTGCCAAGTTTCTTGTAGGTGTTTCCTAGACGGGGTGTGTGCGAAGCTATAGGGTCTGATAATGGGCTGCATTTTGTAAATGAGATATTCAAACAAATCACTCTTTCACTAGGTATAAAGCACAGATCTTCATCTGCCTGTCACCCACAGATTAATGGTATCTGTGAGGGGATAAACTGACTCCTCAAAGAAAGGATAGCTAAGATTAAAAAGACTTTGATGAAGGGATGGATACATTGCCTCGCCATTGCATTATTTGCACTGAGAAATCAGAGTGGCTCAGATCACCACCTAACTCCTCATGAGTTGGTGACTGGACGCTGCATGAGAGTACCTCTTGCTCCTCCCAATTGAATAGAAACTGATGCCCATAGTGTAGTAAAAACATTAGGGCATGAGATGTATGATTAGTTGACAAACATGACCACTAGTGTTTCTTTTATTTCTCAACAGATCAACAATCGGAGGAAAGGATCGAAGAAGACTGATGAAGACAGCAGCCAAACAATCAAAACCATTGACTTGCTAAAAGCACCTCATTTATATCCTTGGGACCAACTACTTGTAAAGAGTTTTGTATGCACTTGGAATAAACCCTGTTTTGAAGGACCGTTCCTAGTAGATGGAGTAACTCCCACTTCTGTAAAAACCAAAGGAAGAAGAGATTGGCTTTGAATGGCATAATACTTTACAAAGGAGAGACGCTCACCCCTCCTGCACCAGCTGGCCGTGAAGCAGGAGAAGAGGTTTTGCACATGCAGATGAGAACGGCTACCAAGAGCTAACAAAGAACAGATGAAGAAAAAACAATTTCAACTGTGGACTATTCCCAAGTTTAAAGGGAAACAAAGGAACTTTGTGCAGTTCACTGAATTACATGAAGATTGCACACCACACTTTGTTACCTATAATGTTGCCCACATTTCTGCATGCTGTTTTTGTATACATACTCCGATTTTATCCAGCTCTAGTGAGACGACACATTGATATCAAATTCTTGGGAAATCCAAAACGCAGTCATATCATTTGCAGCATCATCCTTGCAATAATATTACAATTCTTGTTATAAAAAAGTGTGGTTTATAAAAAGTGACAGGAACTAAAAGTGCTGATAAAGGAAAATGGGAATCTTCCATTATATAAATTAACATTGCTTGCAAGAAAACCACCTAATGTATAGGATATAATTCGACACATGGATATTCTAGCATTACGTCTTTTAGTTACATTTTTCACAATGTGTTCTCTTTACTTTCTCATGCTTGTAACAATTTGCAAAATTATGTTTTTTAATTCAAATGAAGTATCCCACAATGAGATATCTATTTCTATTCCTAACAAAAGGACAGTGACATCTTCCCTGATATTTCCAAACAAATTATCCAACTTAAAAGGGATGCTGGGGAAGAGCATGAGGATATACATACATATCTTGATAATTCATTCCATTTAAAGAATAACATGTGGTACCGACACATGAAGGAAGTGGGGAGAACAACGTCAGATGTAAGCTTTTATGTGTGTTCTCTCATCCCTTATGCCTCGAGCTTTGCTAGAACATTAACTGCAAGAGAAATCCCTATCCAGTATGTGAAGTGTCTCAGCCATCTAGCAGCATGCACAACAAGAGGACAATTTGAAGGAAGATGGGCAACCCTATGATGGATGTCGAAAAGAACGTTCCCATATGAAGATGCTTACATAAAGATGCAGAAAATGGAAAAAGAGCCAGGTTGGAAAAGCAGAATGCTCCTAAACTCATTCATTGGTATGACTGGAGAACAGATAAGGATGGTTGAACAAAAGAGACTGGGTTGTGCAGTCACATGGGAAACACCAGGATTGCCAGGATTCTGGGTTAGACCTCAACTATTGGTATATGAACAAGTTGCCACCAGTACAGAACGGGAAGAAGGAATGTTAAAATACAGTGCACACGTATTGATGACAGCACCAGTGAAGATAGTGCAAATAGTGAATGATGAATGCCTAAAGGAATGGGCCAAGTATTCAAAATTATTATCATGGGTTCAAAATGAAGCAGAACCTGTTTCCATACTACCGATGAAGAATGCGACATTGTGTTTCAGAAAAAGGGGTCTGATCACAGTTGGAGAAATAAAGGATGCAAGCAGATAATTGATGTACCAGGAATGAATGAAGGAACTGTGGTAGTAATGGACCACTTTTTGGCCTATGTTTGTTTGTTTATTTATTTGTATTGCGCACCAGACCCGGGGGTATTCGAGCGCGAAGGCAGAAAGAGGGTTGTTCAGCTTAGGTTACATGTTACAAATCTATGGATCCAAAGCTTATATGCAGCTACCTAGAAATTGGGGAGGAATTTGTTCTATAGTGATCATACATGTTCCAGCATCAGTGATTCCCCAAAGTGATCTTCACATAGACAGCTTTCTGAAAATGGATGCACACCAAAGGAAGAAGAGGTTGCTTAATCTTGCCCGACAGAAGAGAGCGAACTACTTTTCGGGGAAATGAATAGAGCTTATCATGACTATGCAAATGAGCATACATTGTTCGATAGAACAAAGGTGATATTTACAGCCAAATTCATGCCAGGAATTCAAAGAGCAGTGAACACCAAGTGGCTACAAATTACCATATGGGAGCTGCAACAAACAATTAACACAACAATAAAAGAATGTAATGCGATTAGTGAAGAATTGAGGGCCAAAAGGCTCATTACCCGCCAGAACAGGTATATCCTGGACTTAATTACATCACTAGGTGGAATGTGCACCAAGATTGGTCCTTCTTGCTGTACATACACACTGGCCCACGATGGAGAAAATGGAACCATGACAGAAGTAATAACTATGTTGTCGACCCTGCATACAAAAATGTTGGAAGAAGTAGATGAGACCGAAGATGAAGATTGGTTTTCATCTCTGTTCTCGTGGGTTCCAACCAGGATGGTAAATGCCTTCAAACTACTGGGAGCAATACTAGTGTTAGCATTGCTAGGATTCTGTGTTATAAGAATAATCATAGGACAATGCAAGAAGAAAGCAAAAAAGCTATGAGAATTAAGATAATGTTCAATGTAAATGCTGTGACTGATGAGCACACACAGACCAAAATCACCACCCGTGAGCACCTGAAAGGAAGTACCTTGGCACCCCAGGAACAAAGTTTTATTATACCAAGGATCATAACAACTACTTAGGACATTGGGTGTTATGTAAACCAACTGGGGAGAATTGCCATATGACCTGGAGTGTGGACGAACACATAAAGAATGCAAGTGACCTGAGGGAGGTGACAAAGATATAGATTCCAAAGAAACCACTGTGTGAAGAGAAGGTGAAGAAAATGGAGGATGTGCTCGAGGACCCGACCACAGGGGGAAATGTAGAGAGGCAGATGCATAAGTCATCCTTAGAGCTCCCTCTCCTCTGTCATATTGCAAAAAGAGAAAGAAGACACTGTGCATGACACCAGGCATCATCCCAATACCCCATAGAAGATACGAGAGACGTTATGTGCTCAGACAACCTTATCGAATGGTGATACAACCTGACATACATGGTATAAAAGGGTGTCTGCCCAGTGCTTGTGTGTAGGGAATTATTATAAGCATATTCAGCTATTCATAATAGGTTGAACCAGCTTCCTTCAGGTTGGTGTAACATGCAACGCAGATACTGCTCGAGCGTCTGATTTGTCCTCTAAGTTTGACCATCCGTTTGGGGATGGTGACTGGTGGATAGCCGGATGTCGATCTGGGACATAGAGCAGCATTTTCTCCAGAAGTTAGATACAAATTGAGTACCTCGGTCTGAGACCAAAACTGAAGGAAACCCATGGAGCCGTACGATGCCTTCAAGAAATACCTTTGCCAGAGTGGAAGCATTTGGGAGCCCCTTAAGAGGAATGAAATGTGCCATTTTTGAAAATAGGACCACAACCACAAGAATAGTGTTAAACCCTTGACTGGGTGGTAAGTCAGTAATAAAATTGAGGGACAACGTGTGCCAGGGTGCTGGTGGGATTTCCAATGGTTGTAATAGCCCAGCCGGTTTCTGCTTGGATGACTTGTTTTGAGCTCACACTCCACACGATAGGATGAATTGGATAATGTCTTTGAGCCACCTGGGCCACCAATAATTTCGTTTTACCTTGGCTAGGGTTTTAGCGATTCCGGGGTGGCCCTCGATCAAGGAATCATGATAACCGGACATGACTTGTTCTCGTAGTTCTTGGTTTGGTAAGAATAAACGATTCCTGAAGTAGGGCAACTGATCTTTTTTCATGTAATGTTCTCCTTGTGCCCTCCATGCTTGTAATTGCTCCGGACTCATCAGGTTTTGGATTTCTTCATGTAATTCTTTCTGAGTTATGGTTGCTGTGATTCCTAGGAGCTTGTCACTCGGGATGATTGCTATTGGGTCAGGGGTCTGATACCCTTGCTCTTCCACCCCCATACGGGAAAGGGCATCAGCCTTCCCGTTTTTCACCCCTGGTCGAAATGTAATCAGGTAGTCAAATTCAGCAAAAAAAGAGCACAACGTAGTTATTGTGAGGATTGGGCCTTTGCCGTTTTTAGGTACTGGAGGTTCCGGTGGTCAGTTATTACGGTGATTGTGTGTCTGGCGCCCAAGAGGTAGTGCCGCCATGACTTAAAGGCTGATTTAATGGCCAGGAGTCTGTGATAGCATAATTGGGGGGTGTGAATTTAAACAACCAAAAGGCAACCGGGTGTAACAGGCCCGTTTCGGGGTCTTTTTGTGAGAGGACGGCTCCCATAGCCATGCTTGAGGCGTCTGTTTCCACCAGGTATGGGAGATCAGGGCGAGGGTGGCGTAAGATTGGGGCAGATGTGAATCTTGCTTCGATTTCCTGGAAAGCCTCCTCAGCTTCTGTTGTCCACTGGAACTTGTTGTTGCTTTTCCTTAGTAATGACGTGATGGGATGCATGATTTGCGAAAATCCTGGGATGAACCGGTGGTAGAGGTTTGCAAAACCCAGCATACTTTGAACCCCCTTGAATGAATTTGGGGATGGCCAGTTCAGGATAGCATCTACCTTGTGTACATCCATTCGGATTCCATTCGGGCCGTGTTTAACGTGGTCCTGCTTTGATGTGGAATATACTAGGGTATCATCAATGTACACTAGAACACAGACATGAATCAATTCCCGTAGGACATCGTTCATGAAGTATTGAAATGCAGCAGGTGCATTGCAAAGGCCAAAGGGCATTACTTGATATTCGTACAAGCCGTATTTGGTGCGGAAAGCGGTTTTCCATTCGTCCCCCTGTTTTACGCGAACAAGGTGATATGCCCCCCTCAGGTCTAGTTTTGTGTAGATTTGGGCATCTTTGACTTGATCAAGCAACAGGGATTAGTGGCAGGGGGTAGCGATTTTTTACGGTAATCTGGTTCAGTTGCGAAAGTCGATGCACGTTCTCAAGTCCCCATCCTTTTTTGGTACGAAGAATAGAGGACTGGCTGCTGGAGACTTCGAGGGACGAATGAACCCGTTGGCCAGGTATTGGTCAAGATAGGCCTTCAGGTGCTGGTTTTCTGGTTCCGTGAGTGTGTAATTTCGCCCACAAGGGATTTGTGCACCAGGTATCAGGTCAATTTGGCAATCGTATGGTCTATGTGGTGCCAGGGTATTAGCTTGTTCTTTCTGAAAGACATCTTGAAAGTCTTGGTATTCACTTGGTAGGGTGCCGATTGCCATAGTCGCAAGTGTGGAGTTTCTCGTGTCTATTGGTTGTTTCTCTTGGCAATAACATGTGTGGGCGCAAGTCTCTGGAAAGGCCCATTCTTTTGCTCGCCAATCGATTCGAGGATTGTGAGCTACCAACCATGGCGTTCCCAAAATCAACCGGAACTGCGGTGCCTTAATGAGGTGGAAAATGATAGATTCTTGGTGTCCATCCTGGCACAGAAGGGTTAAAGCTGCAGTGCATTGGGATACTGGACCAGAAGCTATTTTTGTGCCGTCGGCAGTGGTAACATGTCAGTGGTTGATTTAGGTTGTAACGGAAGCCCCATCTTTGCCGCAAGATCCTGGTTGATGTAATTCCCAACGGCTCCACTGTCTATGTACGCTCTTACTGTGTGCATCTGAGATGGTTGTTAGTGATTGATCAAGACCACAGAATGGGAGGTCTGTAGTTCACTTTCTTGGCTCGACAAGTGGACCCCTACACTTTCCGGCTGGGGAGTTTTCCGATTCCTTGATGTTATCTTCCTTGTCCGTGGCCAGTACCGTCCTCCTCGGTGGCTTCACAGGGCACTCTTTAAGGAAATGACCTGACCTTCCACAGTACAGACATAACTGCTGCTGTCTCCTTTTATCCCTTTCCGCCTTAGTCAAGGGGGATCTGACCCCCCCGATTTGCATTGGTTCTCCTGAACCTTCCGTTGTTCAGGCAGAATTGTCCTTTGAATGAACATACATAGGGCGAGGGTCCGATCTGGTTCGATCTGCTATTCGGTCCTGCAACCTATGATCCAGTTGAACAACAAGGTCAATGAATTCTGAGCTCCTTGACCTCCCCCCGCAACCCCTGATAAAATAACGTGGTTCTCTTCTCCACTGGCCATTCTGCTTCAACTACGAGTCTATTGAACGTGGCTATGTATGTTAATAGGTCTTGATTCCCTTGGCGTAGGGACAGAAGTTCATTGTCTAATGCCTGCCCATGAGTATGCCGGGCGAACAGCTTTTCTATCTCCTGCTGAAAGCCCCTCAAGTCATGCAGCAAAGGATTGTCTTGGGCTACAAAGGGTACAGACCAGTCCGTGGCGCTACCACTCAGGTAGGATAGCACAAAAGCGACCCGTGATTGGTCATTCGGAAAGGCCCCTGGTCTACAATGGAAGCGCAGGCAGCACTGGTTCATGAACGTTGCAAACCTCTTGGGATCCCCCGTAAATCGTTCGGACGGGGCCAAGGGAACTGCCCCAGGAAGGGTTATCTGAACGGGATTGGCTGATGGTGCTGGCATCGAGGTCACGCTTCCCGGCAATGGTGCATGCCCTGCTTGTGACTGGCGAAGATGCCGGCTTAAATCATCAGTGCGTTCTTTGGCTACTATCAGCTTTCTCCTCAGGGTGTTGGTCTCCTGCCTGGCTGCATGTACTTTGGAACGTAGCTGCCCCAACATGTGGGCTAACTGGTCGGTTTCTGACTTTTCCATGACGCCCAGGTGGATTTTGATGTGAGGCTTTGCGTTCTGTAACGCTCACCTGGTATCCACGGGGGATGTCTCTTACGACCTAAAACCCTTCCCTGGAGGCTATTCGACTGGAGACTGGGCCTGAAACACAGGATCGGTAGAGTTTAACTCCCTATTGTCTCTGTGTGCTTGAATCCCTTCTTCCCCGGGGTCCAACCCTTCCCTTTGATCCACAGCTCCCCTTGCTTTCTTGGATAGTGTGCTCTCCGTCCTGCTTTCAGCGCAGGGGCGCGTTGATTGATGCGGGCTCGTTGCTGCCCAGTTACTTCACTGGCAAGAGTCCGACAGGTAAGTATAATGAGTCTTTTGAACAGTTCTCTAACTTCGTTCCTTTCCTTCCTTAGATGATGGCCGGCGTCCGGGGATGGCGGCGTGCTGCTGAGATGAGCGATGCACCCCTTTTGTATTTGCATTGAACTGAGTTATTTTTCTGTATCTTTTAGGTGCTGCGACATTTTCAGCGTGCTGCCGGTTATGAAGAACAAATGCGGTCGGGTAAGCGCGGTATGCAGCGCCTCTAGATGTTTCCATGCTAACCTAGAGTGTCTTTTCCCTCTTGCAGATGGATGAGAAGTTCCGGAGACAGAGTTCCCCCAGAGCGGCTGGGATTCAGGTAAGCGTTTGAAGCTTGTACAGTATTTAAAAATAAGCAAAGATTTGCAGAATGCTTACTAATGCCTTTTTTCTGTTCTTTTCCCTTTTCCTTAGGAAGCGGTGTGCCGGGATGGGAATGACACCACTGAAGATGCCCGCAGAACAGAAGGAGCGATGAATGATGGGCAGAAGCGCCGCAAGGTAAGGCTGTTCCTAACTGTGTTCTTGTTATTGCAGGAGCTGAGCGCAGAAGAAAGATGCAGACCTACTGGAGACCGATCCGAACACGGTGAGTGTCACGCTGCAGGTGCAGAAAACGCAAAGCATGTTTTACAGCCTGGGTGTGGCTTAAATAGTCTCTGGATATCCCAGGTGTCTCTGGGGTGAACCACACCCAAAAGACTAGACCGCACATGCAGTTCTGGGAACCAAAATATGTGGGGGCATCCATCTTGTCCCCATCAATGCACTACAAGTCCAATCCCCAATGTTATCCTATGGGAGTGAGTGAGTCTGGTGCCAAAAGCGCCAAGTCTGACTCCAAGTGGGTCTTTGGAGGGATGGAGAGGCCCTTCAGGGCCATGTAGGTGATCGTGGCCTGGCTCCAGCCTGACATCTTGGAGGGCTGGGTACATGAGGGGGAGGAATCATGACAGTAAGAAAGAGGCCTAAAGGAGAGAGACCAATGCTGCAGAGCTGACAGACACTGGAATCCAAATGTGTGCAGGAACAAAGAATATTTGTTTGGCTAAGGATCAAGGATGCCACATCAAGAGGCAACTGCAAGGCACAAAAGAGAGGATAAGCCATGTGATCCTAGATACATTGGCATATGAAGCAGAATGTATAGTCTTCTGAACAACAGGAACTCAAACAGAAGATTGGAGAGGGACCCGACCACTAGGTTACAAGATGAGATCAAGAGTCTAACCAATCATGCTATTCAAGAAGAATGGATTAGTCAAGATGAAGGTCGTTTTCTCAATAAGCCTTGGCCAAAAAAAAGACAGCATTTTATATAATGCCTAAAATCCATAAAGACCAAAAAAAACACACAGAGACCAATAGTCTCTGCCATAGACTCACTCCTCAAACCCTTGTCAGTATATGCTGAGGTTTTTCTTAAACCATTTATATTAAAGATGCCATCTTTTGTAAAAGATTCTACTGACATGATCAAGATCGTACACGACATCCATATAGATGAGGAATTAGTCACTATGGATGTGGAATCCTTATATACAGTGATTCCACAAATGGAGTGTCTACAAGTGTTAGGTGAGTACCTGGATAAACGCACTAGACCGCATTTACCACCAACAGGTTTTGTGCAGGAATGTATCCACTTAGCGATGACAGAAAACTTCTTCGCCTTTAAAAATCACCTGTATAAACAAAAGAAGGGGCTAAGTATGGGGGCAACTTTTGCCCCGACGTGGCAAATCTATACATGGCTGACTATGAAAATGAATATATACTCGGAACCAATAATCTCCTAGAAAGTCATCCAGAACACGGCACACACCTTCGGGTGTGGCGGAGGTACATAGACAATATTTTCCTCATTTGGTGGGGTTCAATAACATCTCTGGCAGAATTTCATAAATGGCTCAATACTTGTGATGTCAATATCAAGTTCACTATCGAATGCAGTCATCGACAGGAAAGTTTCCTTGATCTTGTGGTAAAGAAATCGGGAGATAAGTTGATTACAACCTCTTCACGAAGCCCACCAATAAAAACTCCTTCTTACATTTCAATAGCTTCCATCCCGCCAGCTTACGCCAAAATCTGCCCTATGGCCATATTTTGCGTATAAGGCATAATTGTACAGAGAAAGATGAATTCAGAGCACATGCAGATCATCTAAAAGGGAGGTTGGGTGAGAGAGGTTACCCAAGAAGATTAGTGAAAGAGCACCTGAAAGAGCAGAGAATACTGCCAGGGACATATGTTTGACCACCCGAGAGAAACGGGAGAACAATTGTTTAGTCTGTGTCACCACATTCAACCCGATCAGTGGTGATCTCAAGAAGATTATCAATAAACATTGGAACCTGGTAAAACAGCCTTGCACCCTGTCAAATAAGAGAACCAGAAGCAGAAAAGAAACCAAAATCTAAGACAGAAATTGGTTCACACATATAAGGAATGTACAAAAGATCAATCGGTTCTGAACCAATGGGGTTTGCCACCCGTCATTGGTCACTATAAATGTGGTAGATGTGTGGCCTGTCCACTTACAGAAAGGAAACGTGAGTTTCGGTATGACACTACAATTTGGAACATGAAAGATCACACAAACTGCCGTACCAAGAACGTGCTCTGCGTGATTATTTGTCACCACCAGTAGAGAGGTAAGATAGCGTATCTCAGAACACAGAAGCTGCATACATAATAATGTGGCAGACAAACCTCTGGTTGAGCACTTTACTAAGCATAAACATAAAGACACGGACATAAAGTGGTTTGTCCTCCAAAATTTCAAGGTTAACATGAGGGGTGGTGAAATCGGAACTCTACTTCACCATATTGAACAGCGCTGGATACACACACTGGACACAGAAAAACAAGGTCTGAACATTTCACTAGAGTTGGACGCTCTGGTCACAAGAAAATAAAACAACTGTGTATATAGTGATTTTAGAGTTTTCAGAGGTTCACCCCTTGCATATATCATGACCATAGAGAGCTTGGTGGTACCCCTAGATGAATAATATTATACATTTTGCTGTTTTGACATACCAGGAAGGACCCCAGCCACAAATCCCAGATCGCTAGGCACTTTGGTGTACTTGATACACCAGATGGTTGCAAGGCACCTTAAGTATCTATGGGTGTAGCTGGAAACTATGCACAGGTCTTTTTACCATTGGCTTATCGATACATAGGACTGGGCATTATTTATATGTGTTACCCGATCAAAATCAACACCACCTATAACGTACATATATGCACTAGTAGTGTCGTACCTGCAGTCCCCTTTCTATTACCATGATGGTGACTGCATGAATATAAAGAGGAGTCCATCCTATATGTCTATGTTTGTTTCCAAGTCGAATTGAGATTCGCAAGTACAGACATAGCGTCTTGACTACACGAATAAGTAAGTAAATTCATACAGGCTTGCATGAAAAGATTTTGTGGACTGCTTAGACAATGGGTCTCGCCCCAGTAAGGGGAAATTATGCTGCTGCTTTGTGCGGGGTTAGCAAGTCTGTCGTACCGTATGGGACTGATACTGTTCAATGGACGTGCTGTGATACGTGTAAATCACAGGGTGTTGCCGTATCTTAACGCATGCTTCCACGATGACACTAGCATGTCGGCCGTGGTGGGGGACAGCAATTCCGCCTGTGTGTGCCCCCTAATAGTCGGAATCATTAGGAAGTTGCTGAATAATGGAGTCTATTCCTTTGTCATGTACCACGCTAACAGAAGGTGGGGGGAGCAGATGTTTGCCCTTAATAGTGACCAATGGTGATTTATAACAATTGGTAGCAGCACTAATGGATCCTGACGATTGCTTGTCTTCCATTTTCAGAGACATTTTGAAAATAGAACTAACTAAAAAGAAAAAAAGAAAGAAAAAAAAGATTTACTGGTATAGACTCACAGGAAGTCTCTCTACAGGAACTACCTACCCATCTGCTATCTACAAGGGGGGTACGTGTGTATAAGAAGAACATTAGTATGCATGTCTTCCAGTAACTACATTTAGTTGGGTCAAGAAAACTACATTTGAACTTGTTTTGCAACCACAGGAGCCAGAGAGAAAGGGTGCATGTCTGTTATGGCGGTGAAGAAAATATATACGACCCAGAGAGAACAAATTGACAGAGTTTTAAATTGTGAGTACTTTGGTTGTGTGACCAATATCTAAGACCACTCAGTACTAATTGGTCAATTAGACGATTACTTTTTCTTTCCATGTTTTATTTTACAGGACCTTGTTTATTAGGATATTAAGTTTCTGTTGAATGATTAATTGCACCACATCTATCTACATCCCTGGAATTGGTATACGGGGTGAGTATGATGCTGATGCATTTACTGTCTAGAAGTGCATATCTGACAATAAACGTTACTGATTGAAGAAATGGTGATGACACAAAACCCTGATAGGCTTTACTTTCTGTATGTTTTTTAGATTTGGTATGGCTTACACCAGTCCATGAGAGAGGCAAGAAACCTTGATGTTGCCTTACATCCTGAGGAAGGTCTTTACGAAGGAAAGGACAGTATTTTATGTCCAAAGTGACCGAAACACATGTCGACGTCCACACACATTGTTTGGAAATTATAAAACAAAATGTATATGACACTAGTAACAAGGACAGGGTCAGAGAAAATAGATACGGAATAGTGATTTGTGAATATTGGTGAAGGATTAAACTGTATGAAAGTATGAATGAGAGATTGAGAGTTTAGTTGCCTGAGTTTTGAAAGATTTGTGCCTTTTTCCTGTATAAATGAAAATGTTGTTTTAAAGGAAACTTACAGATAAAAGTTTATTTGTGATTCATTTAATAAAATTTGTATTGATTTAGACATTGAGTTGTGTCACTCTGATCCACTGGTCCAACCTCCCCTTTGTATTTGTCTATGGAAATGGGGTCACTGAAGCACTGGCACTGTTGCTAACGGTGCTGGTGCATCAGTGACAACCATGCTGGTAGGAGCCGGAAAACCGAGCAGATCAGGCCTGTCAGGGATCCTTGGCCCTTATCGGCATTGTTGTAATCTGGTGGTCCGGAAAGGGTGATGGTATATTTCTACCAACACCCTTATTTGCGGACCGCCGCACTTATGAGGGCCAGTGTCTCTCACACTGAGGTTCTGCTCCATTCTGGTGCTGTCCACCTATTTTTCATCTCAGGTTTACTCCCGCTGTGAATTTGAACCTCTGGATCCTTCTTTAAGTAGATGAGAAGTTTTTACAACCAGTCTTATTGCTCATCTAGAATAGGAGTCAAGTGGATTTGTCACTGGAGGGATTGAGATTTTCCATCGTCTTCTTCACTCTGTTCATTTTATGTTCCCGACATTCACCTGTATATTGCCTAATGTTGGAGCCTGCACTCATTTCATTTGGCTTGGCACCCCCCAATTACCCTCTGGCTTTATAAAGAGGAAAGTTTAATAATCTGATCTGCAGAGGAATCCTTCACATTTGAAGAGAACATTTGAGCACCTTTGAAGCCATCACCCAACCATTCTTTGGATGGATTCAGTATGGCAGGCAGCTTCATTATACTAGAAACGATTTATGAAAAATGAATTGCCATAGTGGTTGGCTTTTTCACTCTTCTCTGGAAAATGTTTAGTTTTATATAATTACTATTTTCTACACATCCACTCCTGCGACTACAACCCCTCCCTTTAGCCTCTCTGTACATAGACATGTATTTGTCGCTCTGATCTCCTTCTTACTCCTGCTTCTCCTCCCTTCTGAATTACTTCATGACCTTTTTTCATTTCCAACCACAGATCAATGTCTGGTTAACCCTTGTTAGGGCACGATGCGCTAGTTTCCAGTCAAGGTTGACCGCTTTAAGATCCCTTAGTACTTGCTGTGCCATTTTTAAAAATGAAAATGTGCTAGATTGATTTATTTTATTTTATTGTGCATTTGTAAGACGCTTATACATCAAGTAAATTGTGTTTCAAAGCACCCACAGGGCAAAGGGAGGGACATGGAAATGAAAGGCAAATATAATAACAATGAAGAGTAAGATTAAGTGGTCCTAATAGGCCCTGTGAGCATTCAGAACGTGCAAGTGCAGAGAGAGACAAGGGATGAGGAAGGTGGGTATGTGCTAGGAGTTCCATGGAGGGAAATGCTAGTGAGTAAATTGCAAGAAACTGTTAAGTGCCTGGCCGAGATCACTTGGTAAGAATGCTCAACTGCCAATACAATACGTGCAGGCCTGTGAGAGCACAGGCCAGTGGGCGTCCAAAGTCAAGTGCTGGGAATGGGCAAAAGCTGAAGGTGATTGGGTGGGGGGAGGCCAGCACCCAGAAGGACACACAAGGCCTTGGTCACCACTCTGAGGGACTGTGGTGTTTAGCAAGGGAGGGAGAGGGCGGAGGAGGAGGTGAAAAGGAAAGTCTTGAGGAGCTTCTGGAATTTGAGGAGATCCGCTCAAGACAGAGAGGAAGGGGAAGGCTGTTCCAGAGGACGGTGCCAGCCAAGGAAAGAGATCCGCCACCAACTCGCCATTTAGAGACGTGCATGACACGCAGAGAGTTGGCGCCGGAGGAGCCTAAAGATCTGGAGGGAAAGTATTTGGTGTGAGTCAGTTGTAGATAGCGTGGTCCCTGGCTCCAGACAGCTTTATGGATAAAGAGGGATTTGAAATTGATCCTTGCAGCAACCGGGAGCCAGTGGAGAGAATTTAGGGCTGGAGAGATGCGGTCCATGGGCTTGAGGCCAAGGACAAGTCTTCCAGCTCTGTTCTGGATAAGATCGAGGGAATGTAAAGAGAAAAAAGGTAGATTAAGGAAGAGGCTGTTGCAGTGGTACAGCCTGGAGAGTACCAGAGCTCTAGAGACAGTGAGCTTCTGTGGGAAAGTGAGGAAGGGAAAGATTCCTTTGAAGAGGTGGAGCTAAAAGTGTGCCTTCTTGACAAGGTCCTGGATGTGAGGGAGGAAGGAGAGGAGTTGACGGTGGCTCCAAGGTTTCTGGCTTCAGATGAAGGAGAAAGGGAGAAAGGGGATAGCCCCTAGAGGGTGGCCAGAGTGAAGGGAAGAAAGAGATCAGAAGTCCCAATGGGAATTATCTCAGTCTCGCTGGCGTTGAGGCAGAGATCATTGGAGGCACACCAGCACTGGATGGCAGATAGGCTGTCAGGAATGATGGAGGAAGTAAGGAGAGGTTGAGAGGTAAGTCTGAAGAAGAGTTGTGTATCATCTGCATAACACTGGAAGTAAGGGGAGAAAGTGGAAATTACGTGTGCAAGCGAAGCAAGATAGATGTTAAAGAGCCTTTGAGAAAGGTTGGTGCCCTGGGGAATGCCACAGGTGGAGATAGAGGTGGGAGAGGAGAAAGAGCCCAGGATAACTTGGGAGGGAAGGTCAGTGAGGAAGGAGGTAAGCCAGTCCAGTGGCCACTCCCAGATACCCAGGGTATTGTGGATCCGTGTTATGAGGATGGAGTGGTTGACCATATCAAATGCAGAGGAGAGATCAAGTAGAATGAGAACAGCTGGAGAGTTAGAGTCAAGAGATGCAAGCAGTTCTTCATGGGTGTTCAGGAGAGCAGTTCCATGCCTCTGCATGCTCAGAATACAGATTGATGGTCATGTAAGCAACCGACAAGCTCAATATGCTGGGTCAGTTGGGAGAAGACCAGCTTCTCCAAGGGTTTCCCAAAGAAAGGGTTGATAGAGATGGGGCAGTAGTTAGCCAGACCCAAGGGGTCGGCAGAAGGTTTTTCAGGAGGGGGCGCAGAAGAGAGTGCTTGAGGGAAGAGGGGAAAGACCCAGTAGCAAGAGAGTGATTGCAGAAATCAGCAAGTGCAGGGGCAAGAGAACTAATATTGTCCTTAGTAGTTCTGGAAGAACAGGGGGAGACCTGCTTGGAGGAGACTTTCATAGAGCGGAAACCTCTAGCGACCTCATCAGATGTGATAGAAGAGAAGGAGGAGAGAAAGGCTGAGGGAGGATGGGAGGCGATAGGTGGCAGGGGGTGAGCAGGAGGAAAAGAAAGCGAGAGTGCTCAGGATGTCCTGAGTTCTAGCAGTGAAGTGTGCGGCAAATGCATTGCAGAGGACCTGAGAGGGAAGAGGTGAGGTGGAGACTGCAGAAGGGTTGGCTAGTTCCTTGCAGATTTTAAAGAGTAGACCCATGTTGTCGGATGCACCAGAGATGCGAGCTTGGATGTGGGCCCTATTCTTGGAACGAATGAGGAGTCAGAATTGCCTTTGGAGAAGGTGACAGGCCAGTTTGTCGGAGGGTGAGCCTGAGGTCTGCCACTTCCATTCCGCAACTCTGCACTTGTGTTTCAGGGCTGCAAGTTCAGAATCGTACCAGGAGTTATGCTTGGTGGCATGTTTCAGACTAGGCCAAGAATGTCAAGAGTGTTAGTGATGGCAATATCGAGGTTGCTCAGAGCAGAGTCAGAGGTAGAGTCTGCAGTGGGGGCAAAGGGGATGAAGGTGGATGTGAAGGCAGCAGCTGACACTCGTTTCATCAGATGGATGTCGTGAATGAGGTTGGCAGAGCTGGGGGAGGTGCAGTCAGACTGTGGAAAGGACCCAGGTGAGAGGAGCAGAGGGAGTGGTCTGACCAGGAGAGTGAAGTGTTGAGGGGGCAGAGAGCAAAAGATCAGTGTGGATCAAGGCATCAAGAGTGTGTCCAGCCAAGTGGGTAGAACCAGAGGGGAGAATGGAGAGGGAGAGAGCAGTGCAGAAGTCACAGAAGAGAGTGGACGCCGTGATTGAGGAGTCAAGGTGGATGTTGAAGTCACCCAGGAGAAGGAGTTTAGAGGTAGATGTATGGACAGAGTAGGAGAAATGAACACATTCTGAGAGGAACAGGGTGATAGAGTCAGGTGGCCTGTAGATAGTGGCAATGGTCAGGGAGCTAGTGGGAGATTGGACCAGCTTGCAGACCAGGCTCTCGAAGGAGGAGTAAGGCTGGGTGGGTATGAAGGAAGAAGGGGCCCACCCAGGGAAGATCAGGGCAACCCCACCGCCAGCACGGTTAGGACGAGGATTGAAAATGATCTTGTAGTCATCAAGAAGAAGGGAGCCAAAAGCAGTGACTGAGCTGGCATTGAACCACGTCTAGGTAAGAGCGAGGATATCTAGGTCAAGGTCTTCAAGCCTTGAAACACTTGTGTATAGGCGCGTTACAAATACCATATCATATCATATCATATCAAGCAGGAGGTAGATGTACGTGGAGTGTTTGATAGCAGAGCAAGCACTAAGCGTGGCTAAATGCAGCAGGTCACTGCCTTTGAAGTGTGAATAGGGACCCTCTGCATCCCTTCCATGATCTTTGACATCTGTGGACCCAGGCACTGGAGAGAGGACAGAGACAAAGGCAGGAAACGGACGCCCGTGCATTTGGTTTAATGCCATCTTTAATACAGGTTCACAAGACACCAGAAGCAGCAGCACTGTGTTCCCAAAATCATCATGGTTTTATAGGCACATTTCAATGACATCATATGTTCATGCAAATTCAGGATACATTCCCAATTAGTTCTCTTAACTAGCATATACGCCCTCTTAGTCTCCAATTGGCTGGCTTGCGTGTCAATCACCAAGCCCACATGACTTCATCTTGGCAAGCATTATTTGACTGACACTTAATCTGATATGCTTGTGTGAAACTCAGCTGGACCTCATAATAAATCCTTAGAAGTCTGCCAAAAGAAGCCCCCTATCTAATTGTCGAGACCTGCAAAATTCACTTGGCAGGCTATACTGTGATTTTCCTGCCAAGAAATTCTAAATATACAATACCAGACATGCTTGTCTACAGTGAAATGCTGCCAAAGAATATTCCATCGTCTGCATGAATAAGGGCTTTTGACACCTGGTCCTGGTGCCATTTTGTTTTTTGGCATCCATCTTAGAATCTATCTGAGCCTGTTCAGCCTGAATGTTCTGTTCAGTTACCAAACAGCGAACCAATCTACTTTTATACATATTCATGATTCATTTTCTGTCTAGCTCTCAGACTACATTTTTACATATTCATGATGTGCATGTATTACCTGAGACACCCTTTACTTCCTAGGTCATTCTGATCCCAAAAAATATATGTCGCCCTATATGTATTTTTTGTCCCAAAAAAGCACTGTAATTCAGATTTTTGTGATACTGGAATCATTGATCAGCCTGGCATGTTACCTGTATTCAGTTTGAGGGGTTGAGGGGTCTAGGACCTGCTCTAACTAAGGTTTTCCGACGAGAGGTACAGGGGCGTATTGCACCAGTCGGAGGCAGGGGGACAGAGAGAGAGGAAGAAGGAATAGCTGGTGTGGGAAGGAAGTTGATGAGGGACGGCAAGCACCGGTCGTAGAGGAGGAGGTTGGGTTGAGGACCCTGAGCCATGACAGTGCCATTGCAATAGACATTAATGATACACCTGGATGATGAACAGCCCACCAAGAGTACTTCCCATCTAGTGCCACTATTAATGTGTGAAGATTTGAGAGGAGACAGAGTTGAGATAAGATGGGGAGTTCAAAGATCTGGAGAGGGGACAGAAAAGAGGATATCAGTGACAATCTGTCTGGAAGTTGCACTGATGTAGGTGTCTGCAATGTGTAGACAGGGGTTAGTGGTCAGGATGTCTTTTTAAACTTTTCCTTCCAGACTTTGTGAGAGAGGGGGGATAGGTGATAGTATAGCAGTTAGGATAGATAGGAGAGATGGTCGCAGAGAGATAAGGATGGAGGATAGAGGGGAGTCTGTACAGCATGAAGACAAACTCCCCATGCAGCCTCGTAGCCAAAACAGTGAGAAAACAGATGCAATAGAAACACTTGAGTACCAAAAATGACGGTGAAGAGTTATTAAAACACACCAGTATTGTTCAACATTGCCTTATAAAATAAGCAAAACCAGGATTAATCCACTGTTTGTACTTAGAGAAGTACATTCTTTACCAAAATTAGCTCTTCTAATAAATAGACAAAAACAACATTTAGATATGCAAATAACTGTGAGGTCATTACATATTACAAAAGATTACATTGTCAATGTTTGCTTTCATTGGTCACATATGGGCCAATTCTATGATACAGGAAGCTGCAAATAATTGCCTTCTTGGAAGAGATTAGATGACATAATATGACACTTCAAATGAAGAAGGACAGAACTGGGTTTTAGAAGTCATGCGATTAAGATAGGGCCTATTTTAGATCTCTGTAAAGCACTCTAAAATGGGTAGAGCTACACAGAAGATTCTGAACTCTTGGTGACCAGATTCACCTCATTGAGGGAAAAGCCGCATTGGCAAAATAGAATTTCCAGGCTAGTGCACCCAGATTGCCAATCATTGGAGATTTTCAATTCTAAATGTATTGTTGCTCCTAGATTTTTGAAGGTGCCTGAATTAGTTTTACTCCATAATGTTCCTTTTTCCATGGTCATGCATTTAGAGTGGTCATGTTGATTAATTGACATGCCAGCCTTTTGAATGTTCACTGATGTTTGGGATACACTGAGTTAAGCTGTATTACATGGTTGGGCACAGCACACTTCAAAGCTCTTTTATTTCTAACATTCAGGATATGCCGCTCAATACATATACTGGTGGATGGTAGAGAGAAATGAAGGATGAATTGATGCTGTTTTACCCCTACTTTTAACCACGATTAAAGTTTCATTTAGGATATTTTCCTTTAATGGTCATGGGCTTTTGATGGGTTTTTTTTGCCTTTCCTTTTAATAAGTTTGCTTTGGTGGAAGTGGTATCGCATGGCTACTGACTCATACTTTCTGACAGCATTAAGGGAGTATAGACTTAGTTTTACTGTGTCGTATTTTAGAAGGATGTGCATTGCACATTGATGAATAGCTGTCCATTTTAGAAGGAAAAAGGAACTAAGTAGAATGCTAGGATTATATTTAAGGAAACCATTGTTTGCATTGTGGATTGCCTAATATTTGAAAATCTAATTCTCAATGCTTATACATTATCTCTACAAGATAATATGTGTACAGAAAGGATGAATTAAAGGTGAATGAAATCTTTGCGAGTGTAAATTCGCACTATATTGCAAATGTAAAAAATTGTTGTGATTATACTGTGTTGGGAGAATTTAGGAAATTAAAGGCCTCATCAGGGTCTTGGCGGTATCCCGGTGGTCAAATTCTGGAAAATAATTTTGTCTTTGCCCAAGTGCACATCTTGAGCAATGATTCGTTATGAAATTGGCTTGCCGTCATTCTCCCAAGTTCAATGGAAAAGATGCGCTCTCCTGAGAACATGCTTAATAAGTCTAACATCAACAAATGTAGTAGGCGTACTAGCGCATTACTTAACCACCTCCGAAGATCTGTTTCCAAGCAAATGGCTGCAGCATACTTTAAAGATTCTCGCTGACGCTAGTATAACATTGGACACTCTTTTACACAATCCCGATAGAGCCAAAATAAAATTGGGCGGAGTGGTAATGCGGGGGTAATAGCATTACTGGCCCATTTTTGCCGCTCCGGCCAACCCATGATGAGGCCCTTAATGATTTAATTCATACATGGGTATTGGAATTTGCTCAGAGGAGTTCTGATAGTTGACAAATGACAATATTGCATAATGATAATGATCATGTGTTATTTATATAGTGCCTTAATCCAAAGCACTTTACAGAGCACATATTTACATACAATATCACCCAACCGAAATTGGTACTCATTTATCAACCTCAGAAGGATGAAAGGCTGAGTTGGCCCTGTCGGGATTCGAACCTGCGACCTGCAGATCACGCTCAGAGCGCAGCAGCAAGCGCTCAACCCGCAGAGCTATCTTACCGCAGTAGACCTGTTAGGAGCTCACGGGTAGTGGTTTTACTTGCTCTAAAGAACAGAGATCCAACTCTTGTTGAAGTCCTATATCAGGTATAGCACTATTCTCTTCTGCAAAATCTGCCATGGCCCCAAGGCAGGCATTGTGACTTCCTTGGGGGTGGATGTTAGATTCTGGAAAGCAGGATATTATGAAAATCATGTACATTGTTGAACTGTCATGTAATTAATAGTGCATCTGGGGACGTGTAATGTGAAGGCAAAGTTGCACTGCTTTGTCTGCAGCGGTGTAACTACAGTTACAACTTTTATAAGGAAAAAACACAACATTTTGTTAACACATTAGTTACATCAAAAGAAATGATTGGTGAAACATCCTGGGGCTCTACAGTGCTATAGTGCCCGATAGTGCTACATACATTGGTTATATTTGATTGTGCAAACACATTTCCTGGAACAAAACCCTTTAATATTATGATGTCATTTCATGACATCACAATATTGACATATCCTGCCACTCAATCACATCACATCTCTAAGCTGACCAGTAGAAAAACTAGTCCTGTGTTTGAAGATAACATGAGGTGAGCAAGACCATCAGTATTGCTGCCCTGTTCTCCTGATTGGCTCCCTGTCCCTCGCCCCACAGCCTCTGCCAGTCCTGCCGATCTTTTCCCTTGCAGTGTGCCAACTTTGCTCAGAAGAAAACCAACATCACTGTGCTGGAAAGTGAATTTACTAGATCTAATACATTTTTGTCCTAATCTTTCTTGAGCTTCTAGATGCCTAGCACAGAGATATCGCATAAAGCAGCTCTAGCTGAAGTATATTCCTCATAAGAAAACGTTCCCCGTACAACATTCATTTAGCATCACCCGTTATCATGACCTTCACTGCTCAGTTTGTAAAAAATAAAACATAGGAGAAATGAGGCCTGCAGCCTTTCAATATGGGCTGGCTATGAGGTTGCATTTCCCAACTGTGGCCAACAAAAACATGGCTGATATTTGGACTCCAATTGTACTGCTACCACTACCTATCCCTATACAATAATATAAATGTGCTCATCATCATGTGTTTTGAAAAAACCAATATAAAATATCAAAGCAACAATTATGTGCCATCTATACTTTTAAAAATAAACAATAAGCAAAACCCTATGTGCCAAAAAAACTGCACACATGTTCTCTCAAAAATAAAAACAAAACACAGATATACTATTATTATTGCTACACATGTGATTATTCTTCACAATCACCATGCTTTCACTTCCCTATTTATTTATACCGCGGGACCACATCTACATTGTGTGTTGTCACATGTATTCTCCTGCGCATCGCTGTTCCCAAATGTGTGACACACTAGGCATATTGTATTTGCATCATTACATCATCCTACATATCACTCTTCTGTCACTGTCATTTTCATAGCTGGTACATGCACCCCCTCTTGTGAACACTACGTCTGTTGTAACTTCCTTTACTATCTATACCCATAATACCCCATGTATGCATCCCCCCTACTCTCTATATGCAATTCAGTGTGTAGTGTATTATTATTATTATGGAGGGGCATGGAGAGTGTTCTTGAAGGACCAATAGCCTCTCCAACCATATGGTGTTCTGGTATTTGTGTATGTATCTTGCTCATCAGAGGTGTGGCATCATTGGCCTTATTTTTTTTCTTCCAGAAAGTGTCATAATTTACTTCCATCTTGTTCCCACTCCCTTACATAGTTAAACCCCAGTTGACATGCGCAATGAGCCGATTTTGTGGCAACCACCTTTCTTTTTTCGTCCATCATATCTTAGAGAGTGGTAAACCTGAAATGAAATTTTCTTTTTACTCTACCCAAAATACTGAGCCCTCTTGGGTACAATTTGCCAAAACCAGCGACCACCTTGCTGAAACTCTATTGCACTATCTTCACTTCTGTCAATCAACTGTTCATCCTTCTCGGCATCAAGCTCAGGGACCTTCTGTCAGTCCAACGCTCCTTCTTCACTCAGATTCTTTGGAGCAAGTCTAGAGGCCTCTTAGTTCATGTGAAGGCTCAGTTCGAAAAGCTGGATCCTGAGGAGCAGGATAGTCTGTCAAGGGGACATTGTTAAGAGTGAGGGACATGAGGACGGGGGAATACATGGGGCATTGCATACCCCATTTCGGTGAGGGCTTGGTTGATGCTTGGACCCCACAGGCCCAATGATACTTGAAGGCCACCGTCTCTGTTCGCAGGATCGGGTGTGTAGTCACTTGCTGCACATGGTCTCTTGTTTTCCAGGTGGACAGTCCCCTTACATCTAAAACAAAGAAAATCGGTTGATTCTTGAAGTGTAAGTGTACCTTATTATCATCACTCCAGGCCAGGGACTGGACATCATTACTTCCACATTTATTCTATTTGTTCATGAGCACTGCTACCTCATCAGAAATCCCTACTAGCACTTTTGCTTTTCTTCTAATGATGCCTTCCACCCACTCTTTGTTATAATCACTGAACCTTCAATCCACCTTTGCGGCTTCTCTGTTCATTATGGCAATGCATGCTCTTCCTTGTTTACACATAACACCATGTACCCTGTGGTGAATGGCTGATTCCCCCCTTCTGGCCCCCTCTGTTACCTATTTTAGAATCACTTTTTCACCTGCATTGTGCTTGGGTGTTCCTGTGACGTGGGACAAGAGAGCCAACACAACATGTGTCGTTTTGCCCCCTCCTGCCCCACCTTCTTCACACACTCACACCACACTTCATCTTACTCCGTACTGTGGTGACCTCAAATGCTATCTCCAAACATGCTTTTTTACATGATTAATACTATTGGGAATAACTATCCCCTGTTTCCATTAAACAAAGAGCAGGAAAACAAACAATAAAACAAAACAACAACAGAAAGAAACATATTACACCTTCTGTAAGACTCCTGCTCTTGCTTCCTTGTACATCCATTGACAAATACTTGCTGTTCCCCTATAGAGGTAAAATGAGGACAAAAAGTAATGGTATAATGGCCTATATTTCCCATTAGTAGGCCCTTCCCTCTTGTCCTGCAAGCAGAGCATCTGCCTTGTCCTGGCATACTTCTGTAAAATGACAGTGCTGGTTTCTTGGCCATGACCGGGTGAAGCATATCTGGAACATGCTCTTCCTCTTGCAGTGATGAGTTGTCTTTCTTCTATTTGTTGAAAAATCTTAGCTGTGGTTTTCTCTATAGCTCTTCTACAGATGAAGTTGGATTGTGATCTGTTCTGTTCCTGCTGTATTTGTCCTGGCAAAATAAACTAGCAATTTCTGTTACTTCCCTAAAATATATCCACTCTTCTGCACTTACCACTGAAGTTGTGCTGTGTTTGTTTGCATGCAGGTGTACAATATGTCTACATGTGTTTGCCTATCACTTATCCCTAACTATAATCATTTTCTTTCCCTTTGCTAAAACACAACCAATTTACAATACATTTTTCATTTTACCAACACATTTATATTCGATACTTCAACATAATAACAACATAACAACTGTTACTACACCTTTTATCCATAGGTCTCCATTGCATTCTGCATGCAGTGAAAACAATTCCTCCGAAATGCCATGTGGCCAAACGTAAACATAAAATACTTCATCTATGCACCTGCTACAATATGCTAAAAATGCTATTCATCTAAAACCAAAACATCTCTCTACACCTTATTACTTTACCTGTATCTTTTTCTCCCCAATAGATTTCACTAGGGGAACTCGCACATTACCTTTGTGTTCACAAATACTTACCTTTTCTTTCTTAGCTTCGAAGAAGACATTAGAGGAAAGTAAACCTTTGCTTATAGCTCTTTATTTGTAAGGCTCCTTCCAACTATATTAGTAAGCTATACTCTAATAAGGCCCTATAGGAATCCTTTTGCATCTATACTAATAATATAAAAATCACTATTTCTATTAGTGGCATAGTGCTTTACAGTTTACAAATGAAATGTTTCTTTTGTTACTTACACTACTAGGTTGTTCCTTGTGATGGCAGACATGCTCTTACCCTGTACACTGTGCCTTGCCTCACAGCCCCTCATTTCTGGCCCTGGCAACTACATGCTGTACTGTGTGCTATTTTATTCCTTTTATCCCCTCCTCTGCAATTTTGAAAATATTGAAACGCACTATGAATGTGACATGTGCTCACTCTCCATGTGCTCTTATGTTGTCTGCAACGCATTTGGTTTCTGTTGCTGAATTTGGAGCTGTATTTGCATTGTAGAAATATTGTGGGAGGGTACATAGGTGCAGCATCACCCCCCCCCACTTCTGCATATTTGTATATAACGCCCTTTATTTCCACATGTCCAACATTGTATCCACCAAATGTATGTCTCTTTCTGTCAAATCCTTCTCCACATGTATGCCCAAATCCATTTTCCCTACCGCTTTGCTAGTTTTCACCCCTGAGATAATACATGTTCTCCTTTCCCTGTATTATATCCCATTGGTCCTGTCTATTGGTATCCTTGCTCATACTGTTCCTAACTGCCCCTTCCACTGCAATCTTTACTACGTTATGCTGCCCCAATGTTTCTCTCTCTCTCTCTCTCTCTCTCTCTCTCTCTCTCTCTCTCTCTCTCTCTCTCTCTCTCTCTCTGTCTTCTACTTACTTTCCTTCTCCTGTTATAATTCTACAAAAATGAACTATATGCATCTATATTGTGGGCCATTTTTTTCACCTCTGTCCCTACCACCTTTCACAACTGTGCTGTGCCTGCCTCATCGAAGCCCTTGCTTACTATATAATAATGTCCTGGCACATCCAAGAGCTGTTCCAGTCGTTGTGTCATTGTGTATGTTAGAAAGCATTGTGCAAGGCACCTCCCCTTTTTAAAATTATTATCCAGCAATGTAATTATTATCCAGCAATGTACCTAAACCCTAAACATTGTTTAGCTTTCTTCATCAGGTATGTTTCTTTGTGTGAATGCTCTATGCACACTGTAGTGTGCATTTCTGATAAATTTACCTGGTCTTCTTTGGAGATCAATTTGTCAATGTGTACCTTTATAACCATTACAGGTACTCTCTCTACTAATACTGCCAGTCTAAAAACCACTTTGCTAAAATATACAATATTTTTCTTTTGATATAAAAATGTAAAACCTATTATTTACCAAATGTATACTAACCAAATAAATGTCAAACATAAAATAATTAATTTCTCCATTCTCTACTCCAAAATCCCATGTCTCCCCGATCTATTTGTTCTCTATTGCACACACTTTGTGCCCAAGATAACACCATTCATAAAAGTGACCCAGACTCTATAATCAACCTTCTCCATGGTCCTGGTCTCTTTTAGATCCATAATATACATGCTATATATAAATATACCTACACCAACTGCTATATAATTTGCTAAAAAAACAATTATAAAATACAAACTTTTTCAAAACTCCACCTCTGCATCCCTGCCATTTTCAAACTTCTGTTTCAAACTTGACACCCCACTTTTTGCACACTACAGCCAATCCCAAATCAATCTCTCCCATGGACACACCTTGTCTAAAATAAGGTGATCAATCATCATTTAATCCACTCTCCCCAGCCTCTCCTCCTCTTGAATCCACATTTAACAAACAATTACCTGCCAACTAAAACAAAATGCATCTCCTTCACATTAAAATTCAACATTGCTCAATGTATAGACACTACATAGGAAAACTTCTCCCTATGTGTCTAACATCCACCTTGACTCTCCTAATCAGCCACTTCTCAGTTCTGTGACTTACTCTTACTATTCTCGCTTCCAGTCCAACCCACTCAGCCTCCAGCACTGTCAGCTTCCTTTGCCGTCATTCGACCGATGAAGTGAGTGTCAGTCGGTACTTTTGCCTCCACTTTCATCCCCCTAACCCCTATGCTTTTGACTCTCCCTCCAACTCTGACCTCGCTAACCTCCACCTCTCCAACTCTAACACCATCGACATCCTTGCCCCTGTCATGAGGATCCGCCTGAAACCTGTCTACAAGTGCAATGGCTGGTAGGATTCTGATCTAAGGAAATATATGGGGTTCTTTTGGCAACCAACCCACTTTCCACTATTTCATTTTATACATTTAAAAAATTCACTCCTAACGGATAAAACACAATTACTGGATCGGCTTGGGTTCCTGTATGTCCTTTGCAATTACTAATGTGTATATCTAGCCCAAAACATGGCGCCAGGCAACACAGGAGCACTAGACACTAAGATAGGACTACTTTTTCTTTTACAACCCAAGGTATAGGGAACCTTTGTGATTACAGTTGACTGCCGACGCTTTGAAGAGACGAGCCACACGTTAGAAGTAAGCCCTACGGATAAGGACCACCCGATTGAACGGCCCCCATAATACAATTTGTGTAGCTCGTGGTCCCGCGTGCTTGGCGAGACCAAATGAAATGAGCAGTGCAATGTGATGACAACAGTTTTTTAAGTACATTTATAAGCACTATGCAAACTGGGATCAGTGTATTCACATAAAGCATACCAAAGCTAATACTTTGTTTAAATGGCTAGATACGAGATCATCACTTGCACTGTTGATAAATCTTGCGTGTAGTATTATTTCACTGCAATATTTTCAAACAATAAGGGAGACCGATCGTTAATTTGATTTTTCTTAAGTGGAGAGTACATCCTTAAAATGAATGCTATTTACAGGGACCGAGGTTGAAAATAGTAAATAACCAATTCTGATTTTTCGCTCGACTACAATTTAAACAACGTAGACAGACATGAAATTTGCAACACATTCTACTCATTATTACTCTAAAATTCACTCTCCAGGGGGATTGAACCCGTGATTATCAGCACACCAGACTTCAACCCATATTTGATTATAGGTAAGAGCGCATAGTGAAAAATAATACCCGTGACAATACATCAAAGTGATCACTATGTATTATTGTGTCACTCATGCACTGTTTTTGGTTTCTCTTCCTTTTTCATTATACCCCAAACTGCCCTTCCCCTTCACCCCTCCTCAATGTCTGTGTTTTGAAACTTTGACAAAACTGTGGTTAACATGTTCTTTGGGACCATAATATAATTTTTGTTTAACATTTTATTCAACTGTTGACTTAATGTCTAATGTATAACACAGACTTTATTCGCCCAGATTTGAGAAAGGCACTTGTGTGCTGAAACACGTGTTATCTGAAGAATATTTTCTTTTGATTATGCTTTGCTGAAACTTATAAACAATAAAAACCAAACTAATACAAGGATCAAGTGTGGTGCAGTTCTTTTTGTGAGGGCCATTTCTGATGTTATGATTCTGATCTAGCTTCAGTGCAGAGTCGCTGAATGGAAGTGGCAGACTTGGGGTTCATCCTCTGACAAACTGGCCTGTCGCCTGCTCCAAAGGCAATATTGTTTTTCTATCCGCTCCAAGAAGAGGGTCCACCTCAAAGCCCGCTTCTCTGGAGTCATTACCAACATGGCTGAACTTTTCAAAATCTGCAATGAATTTGCCAATCCAACTTCAATCGCCACCTCTCTCCTTTCCTCTCAGGCTCTCTGCACAGCTTTGGCCTCCCATTTCACTTATAAAACCCAGGACATCCTGTCCTCACTCTCCGCCATCCCCATCGCCACCCCAGCTCCCGCCCCCTGTTTGGCTCCCTTCCCTCCACCCCCGCACTCTCTTCCCTCCTGCCAATTGCACCTGATGAGGTCTCTAAAGTTGCCAGCTCTATGAAGGTCTCATCCAAACAAATACTCCCCTGCACTTCTAGAACCATTAAGGACAACATCTCCTCTCTTGCCCCGGCACTTGCCGACTTCTCTAACCACTCCTTCGCCACCGGCTCTTTCCCTCTATCCCTCAAGCACACCCTTGTGCACCCTCTCCTAAAAAATCCATCTGCTGACCCCTCCTGTCCGGCTAACTATCACCCTATCTCCACCACCCCTTTCCTGGGTAAACTCTTGGAGAAGTTGGGCCTCCCACAATTGATCCTTCATACTGAATTTGTTCTTTGCCTCCATGACCATCAATCTGGATTGTGGGCTTCCAGAGGTATGGAAACTGTTCTCCTGAACAACTATGAGTATTTGCTCACAAATCTTGACTCTAACACTCCTCGTATTCTAATTCTCCTCGATCTCTCCGCTGCCTTTGATACGGTCAACCATTCTATCCTCATAAAATGGCTCTGTAATACCCTAGGCATCACGGACTGGGCACTGGATTAGCTGACCTCCTTCCTCACTAACTGCCCCTCCCATGTACAACTGGGCCCTTTCTCTTCCACCACCTCATCCTCTACCTGTGGCGTCCCCCAGGATTCTATCCTATCGCTGTGGCTCTTCAATATCTATCTCGCCCCTCTTGCCCACCTGATCTCCTCCTTCTCTCTGCATTTCCAGTGTTATGCTGATGACACACAGCTTTCCTTCAAACTTACCTCTACTACCTCCTCTTCCACCTCTGACATCCCTGATTGCTCGCCATCCAGACATGGTGTGCTGCTAATGATCCCTGCCTTAATGCCAGTAAGACAGAGATCATTCTCATTGGGACACCTGCACCCACTTTCCCTCCTACCTTCTGACCGCCTTCCTTGGGCCCTCTACCGGCACCATCCGGTGAGGCCAAAAACCTTGGGCTCATCTCTGACTCCTCTCTCTCCTTCACCGCTCACATCTTCGACCTTGCCAAGAGGGCCCACTTCCAGCTTCACCTCCTTAGAGACATCCTTCCTTTCCTCACCTTCCCCCAGAAGCTCACTGTATCCAGAGCTCTGGAGCTTTCTAGGCTGTACTACTGCAAAAGCCTCTTCCTCAATCTTCCACTTTCCTCCTCACGCCCCCTTGAGCTAATCCAGAATAGGGCTGCAAGACTTATCCTTGGCTTCAAGCCCAGGGACTGTATCTCCCCAGGGACTGCTGGTGGCCGTAACAATCAAATTCAAGACCCTCTGCATCATCTTCAAGGCTTTCTGGAGCCTGGGACCACGCTACCACCATCTTTCTCTCCATATACACCTCCCTGCCAGAGCCCTCCGCTCCTATAATGCAAACGCTTCTCCAAGCAGAGAGTGGGAGGCTGGGCTCTCTCTTCGGCGGGTGCCTCTCCATGGAACAATCTCACTGTGCCTCTCAGCCTTGAGCCAGAACTCCTTAAGTTCCGAAAACTTCTAAAAACTCTGCTTTTCTCTACTCTTATTCCTCTTTCCAACTCCTGCTAACCACCCCACTGCTGCTGAGACTGGTGGCCTGGTCCTTCATTAATCTCACAGGTTACCAGGCCCTCTACCCAGTCATCACCAGCACCCCCCCCCGAACTCCCATTACGGGCCCCCTACTTGGTGGCTGTGCATCCCACCCTTGGGATTCCTCTACATTAGCAGTTAGCTAGTGGCCTCCTCCCTTAGCACCCCTTGGCACTTCCTTCCCAGGCTCCCACCTGCACTTGGCCTACCCTCTCCCCCTTACCCTATCTCCTGCACTTCTCCCCACTGCACTTGCACGCCTGGATGTCACAAGGACTTGTAGGACCATGATTGTATATTTACTGTTCCCATTGTTATTACTCCCCTTGTTTCCTCCCCACCTTGCATTGTGGCGCCTTGAAACACCATTGGTTGTATAGGCGCCTAACAAATGCTCAATAAATAAATGTGTCAACATATGTCTGTGTGCGTGGCTTTTCAAATGCCCCTGTTGGTTGTTAAGACAATGGGTCTATAAACATGCCAGAGTTCTCACATGTTTTATTTCAAAATACTCACAACAGATTAAAAAATTCAAGAAAAACAGCGGTTCCTTAAGTCATTATCCCTTCTAACAACGTTTCACTTTCTCCACCCCTAAACATGCAAACAATTCCCATTATTCTTTCCAAAACCATCCACAGACGGCCAACAACACCACACCAGCCCAAAACATATCAGGGCCCTTGTCCCTAGTCAAATTCCACCCTTATCTCGTGATTGTGATATAACACAATCCCAATATAATATTTAACACAAAGTTACCACACAGTATTCCACAAATCACAACCTTAAACACATAAGCCGGTCCAATAGTACAGCGAGTAGAGCGCTCGCTTTGATATCTGTGCAGAGCCTGCTGAAGCAGGTTCGAATCCTGGCAGGGCCAAACTCAGCCTTTCATCCTTCCAAGGTCAATAAGTGAGCACCACAGGTCAATAAATAGGCACCACACACCGTGGATAATAATAAGCAGCGCTCAAATACCTGAGGGTCTGTAGCGCTATATAAATGCTAAATTATTATTATAACCTCACTATATATCCCCTCCTTCACACTTCTATTGGCACAAGCCTCGTATGTCAATTGTGCTACCCTTAGTGACTGGCCTAAAGATCGCAGTGCATGTGACAGTTTGAACATCCAATATGTGTTTATCTGAGCAAAACTACAGATTATTTACAAACAAGCACAAATAACGGGTTGTTTTCAGGAGGGGCTACATAATCTATAATGCTGTGCTATGTTTCAAATGTTTCAGACTGGCACTTGAGGTCCTCGTAGAAGAGACCTCTAGAACCTGTTCAATTGAAACTCCATCCTTTCACTATTATCTAAAGATATCTCTTTGGTACTAGACTCACGCCAAACCCCATCTGTGTTCCTCTAATCCTTCCTCTGAGAACAATGAAATGATTGAACTAGAGATCATGGGCCTCATTACGACCCAGGCGGTAAGTTACCGCCTGGGTCGTACCTTTACCACCATGGCGTAAACTATGTTTACGCCATGGTGGTTGGCGGACTTACCACACCATTCCGAGGTCGTCGGGGCGGTAAGTCCCCAATCCCCATTTACCCTTCCCCATTCCCATTTTTGCCCCATAGGGCATAATGGGAGTGGGGAAGGCGTTAATTACGCCACCGTAAATTACGGTGGCGTAATTAACAACATGGTCCCTTAGCGCCATGGATTTTAACACCTGCTAAAAGCAGGTGTTAAATCCGCCATGGCGCTAAGGGACCTCGGAATCAGGCGGTAAGGGTCGGCGCTGTTTACGCTGCCGTAAACTCCTTACCGCCTGAGTCGTAATGAGGCCCCATGTGTGTAAAGTGTTTATTTATTTATTTATTGCATTTGTTACATGCCCAGACCCTATGGTGTCGGGGCGAGGTTACAGACAGCTTAGAAAACATCTTAGACACCGTTTCAAACGTAAGGATATATACAAGAAGCAGGAAGGCTGCAATTACAGGAAAAGACACTAAGTATACATAAAGGTACAGAACACGTTCACATGTGACTACGGTTGTTCAGATCAGGGTACCCCAGAATGAGTGTTCATTTAGGCCTGGCAGAGTCGTATAATTTGTCAGGAGATGATTAATATTGGTTAAACAATCAAGTTTTCAGAGCTTTTTTAAATCCTGAGATTGTTTCTTCATTTTTAATATTAAGTGGTAGAGAGTTCCAGTGAGTAGGGGCAAGGACTCGGAAGCTGCTGCCGCGTGCTCTGGTGCATTTATACTGCGGGATTTCCAAGAGTGCGTGATTGTTAGATCTGAGGGCCCTGCTGAATTTCTTTTTCTTTATGGTATTATTTAGCTAGCTAGGGGCTTTATTTGTGAGACATTTGTGTGAGACACAATGTTTTGAAGATGATTCTGGCTTTTATAGGCAGCCAGAGGGTCTCTCTCCTAATCTTAGAGATATGGTCAGATTTTTTTTTTTTTAATTTCAGTTTTTATTGGTTTTACAGATGGAAACTACAACAGTGTCATATGAACATAAGTCATGAAACAAAATATAAGGAAACAAACAGCATTGTCACTTAATGCTAAATAGTAACAGTTATGACTTAATGTCCCTCCCCCCTTCCCTCTTTTTACATCCGTAGCCAAAACAGAGTATGTTCTAGTGCTTTACATCATTGTCTTTCGCAGAGCCTTGGCAACAACATTAGACAGGAGTGTTTATTGTGAATAGAACAGCGTGTCACAGGCACAGTCAGTAGGTCAGATGCTTCTTTCTGATTATTTTGGCACATTATGCACACAATCGCTCATGTGATGTATTTAGCACGGAATTCAGCCCATTCACTTTTGACAGAGGTGTGATTCCCATGAAGGGCGGCAGTTAAGTTGTCCATTCTGAAGATGTTACGGACAACACTCACCCATTCCGCCTTGGCGGGGAGGGTTGGTCTTTTCCAGGTCATCGTGAGGTAGGCCCTTGTGACCAATAGTAGTCCCAAGACCATTTTTGGGGCTTTGAGGGTCATCTCTTCATCTTCAATTAGGCCGAATAGGACCAGTCGGGGGTGTTTTTCCCTCTTCTCTTCCTCTAGTTCTTTGATCCAGCTGAGAATTTCATCCGAGTAAACCTGCACCACACTGCATCCCCACCACATGTGGCAATAATCTGCTCTTTGTCCACAGCCCCTCCAGCAGTATGGGCTTACATCATGGTACATTTTGGCGAGTCTGAGCGGGTTGTATTGCCATCTGTATAGAGGTTTCAGTGCATGAAGTTTATATTGGAAGGATATGGATGATTTTGCTGTCTGTCTGCATATACAGAGCCACAATTCTTCTGAGCGATGTCTACTCAGATCAGTTTCCCATCTGTTCTTCAATTTAGTTGAGGGGGCTGTGTTGACCTTTAATAGTGCTGTGTACATGGTGCTTATTAGGCCTCTGGAGCCCGTGTAGGTGTCTAGAATTTTCTCGAAAGGCGTGAGGCCTCTTTGCAATTGATCTTTCCATACCTCTCGTGTCATAAAACCTTTCAATTTTAAGTATTGAAACACTGATAGTGGGCCTATATCAAGTGCGTCCTCAAGTTCTTGTATTTTTATAAAGGCCTTATTTCTCCATAGTTGTCCGGCTCTCTCCAGTCCAGCCTCATACCATGATTCGTAGCTCAGTGGTTCGGGTATGTCATCACAAATTCCTGGTACCCAAAGATGTCCCAGCGGGGAGGGCCAGGGCGTGACCCCCTTCATGTCCTTGTTTGGTTTCAATATTGGCCAGATGGTCCCGAAGGGTGGGACGGTTTTTGATGCTATTCTGCAATTGGGGGCCGGGGACCCATAACCATTCTCCTACAGTGAATGGGCGGAGATGAAAATTATCCAGGGCTATCCATTGTAGGTCCGTCTGCTGTCTCAGGTGCGGAATTAGTATTCGCAGTTGGGCTGCTTTGTAATATAGTTCCAGGTTCGGGAGGCCCACCCCTGCATCGTCCTTCTTAAGATGGAGGAGGGATCTGGGGACCCTTGGTTTTTTATTCTGCCACAGAAAGGTCATCAGTGATTTCATTGTAGCAGTGAAATATTCTTTAGGCATTCTGATCGGGAGCATTTGGAATAAGTACAATATTTTAGGGAGGATTGCCATCTTAATAGTGTTCAAGCGCCCCAACCATGAGATCGTGAGTCCAGCCCATTTCTCCATTTCTTTCTGCAGTATTAGGGACAAGGGCGGACAGTTAGCATGGTACAGGGTGTCAGGTTCCCGGGTGACGTTGATGCCCAGATATCGGAGCATAGTCAGGCTCACTTTCATTCCTAGGGGGATGAATCTGTCTGCTTCGCTGTCTCTGCTTTTATCAATCGGAAACAGGATTGATTTCCCAGTATTACTTTTGAAACCCGCCAACTGCCCATATTCATCAATAATGCTTAACGCTTCCGAAATAGAATCAAGGGGATCGGTAAGGTATAGGAGTTTGTCATCCGCATAAAGGCCCAGTTTATATTCCCTGGGCCTTATTACGAGGTGGGCGGTAAGGGATTAATCCCTTACCACCCTACTACGAATTCCCTTTGCGGGTCCTTCCTTAACGCATGGTTTTTCCAGGCGTTAAGGACAGAACCCGCAAAGGGACTCTAGAGCTAATAGCAGTACCGCAATTTGCGGTACTGTTATTAGCGCCTTCCTCATTCGCATTGAGCCGTCTGGGGCCCAAATGGGAATGGGGAAGGGCCCTGGTAAATGGGGAATTACCGGTCCCGCCAACCTTGGAATGGACCGGTAATTGCTCCATTCACCAGGGCGGAGTCGGAACGAGTTTGGAGGCAGCCATGGCGCTAATAGTGCCATGGCTACCTCCAACCTTGTAATGAGGCCACCTGTCTCCTACTTTGATACCTTTAACCCTGTAATCAAGTCTCAACTGTTGTGCCAATGGTTCAAGGGACAGGACAAATAAAATGGCAGATAACGGGCATCCTTGCCTCGTCCCTCTTTCTAATGAGAACCATCTAGAGTAGCCACCATCAAAGGACACTAATGTTTGCGGGGATGTGTATAATGCCTTTATGGCAAGCCGGAGTTTGGGGCCAAGACCCACTTCAACATGGACCTTTTCCAGGAAATCCCATGCGACCCTGTCAAAGGCCTTTTCGGCGTCAAGAGACAGAAGGGTTGGGTCCCCCTGCATTCCCTGTGCTTCATGTATCAGTTGGAGTGTCTTTCCCATCGTGTCAGCCCCCTGTCTCCCCATCACAAAACCAACTTGGTCTGGGTGTATTAGTCGTTGCAAGTGGATTTCCAGTCGGGCTGCTATGACTCTTGCATATATTTTGGCATCTATGTTAAGGAGTGATATGGGTCGGTATGATGCGCAGAGTTTCGGGTCTCTGCCTTACTTCGGTATGACTGTGAGAAGGGCTTGTGCGAAGGACAGGAGTGCCCTACCTGTTTCAAAAATGTCATTGAATAAGGTCATTAGGAAGGGGGCGAGGAACGTGGAGAACGATTTGTAGAAGCCGGGAGTGAATCCATCATCTCCAGGGGCCTTCCCTGTTTTCAATCGTTTGATAGTATCCATTACTTCTTCCTCACTGACTAGGGTTTCTTGGGATTCGGCTTCTGTGCGTGTCAGCGCCGGCAATTTCACATCTTTGAGGTATTTGTCGATGGTCCCTGATGGGGGGGTGGGTCACTGGTGTATAAGTCTTCATAAAAGAAGGCAAATGCTTCCTGAATTCCCTAAGGGGAGGTTTCTGTAGTGTTCAGGAGTGTGCCAGTGTGCCGTCTGTCCTCTCTATCACATCTACCCACCTCTCTGCCCTCTGTGTTCGGAGTCTGGCCGCCAAAAGGGTATCTGCCTTATCGCCTTTTTCATAATATTTTTGTTTCAAATACTGCAGAGTTTGAGTTATTTTCCCCACTTCCAATATTTTTAGTTCTTCCCTAAGTTCTTTGGCTTCATTGATGTATTTCGATCTCTCATGTGGGGTTAATTAAGATTTTTCTCTAATAGGGTGCGCTCCCTTTTTTTCCGGGTGCCTTCCCTGATGAGGATACCTCTCCATGTTGCTTTGGCTGCCTCCCACACTGAAGTCTTTGCAACCTCGCCCGTGTCATTAGAGACGAAAAATTGTTTGATTTCATTTTCAAAGTCATCTCTGAAGGCCGTGTCTGTCCATAGTGATTCATTGCACCTCCACTTTGTGTTTCGGGGGGCATATCCCTCCCACCGTATCTCCACCGTAACTATATTGTGGTCTGACCAGGAAATAGGGTGTATATTCGCAGTTAGGATTAATCGTAGAAGGCCCTCAGAAAGAAATAATTAGTCAATCCGCGTGAGAGTTTTGTGTGGGATAGAGCAAAAGGTGAAGCCGCTGTCTGTGGGGTGGAGGTGGCGCCAGCTGTCAGTGAGGCCATATAGAGAGAGGGTCATTTTAATGTCGGCTTCTTCATGTGACTGTGGAGGATTGAGTATATCTGTTTTACTTTGTCTGTCTAGGGAACTGTTCATCCAGGTGTTGAAGTCGCCTCCAAGGACCTTGTGTCCTTGCGCCATGTTGAACACTTTTTCAGTGGTTTTATGGAGGAATCTTTTTTGTCCTTGGTTGGGAGCATAGACCGTGGCGAGAGTGATAAGTGTGTCGTGAATGGTTCCTATTACTAGCTTGGCCCTTCCCTCTGTGTCAACCCAGGTGCTTTGGATCGACATGCGGAGACTCTTCCGGACTAGGATCCCCACCCCTGCCCTTTTTGTTATTCCAGAGATCCATAGGGAGAATCCCACACCGCCACCCAGAATTGCCCTTTCTTCTCCCTTCAGATAGTGTGTTTCTTGGAGAAATAGGATGTCAATGTTAGAGCGCTTGAATTCTCTGGCCACCAAAGATCGTAAAGGCCCTTTACATCAAGTGTGCATATGCGCAGTTGGTCATTATTTAGTATGATCGCCATTGAGAGTTCCTGGTGTCTTTTTAATTGACATGTGTGCCTGTTTCAGTGTCTCTGTTGACTCGTACAGCCATGTGTTTACTGTTGATTCTTTGGCATTAGTTTGCAACGCAATTAACCTGACAGTTGCCAGTGGGTGTGCCATATGCACTACGATTAATACGGATAAAGGTCCATCTATATCTCCCCAGTCCCCCCCAACAAAAAGTTGACCCAATGTTTGGTCCTCCCCACCCCCCACCCTCTGTGGCGTCCGATGCAGCTGGGTTAACATCACCCAATCGCTGTCGGACCACCAGTATGAACCGCAAAACAAACGGTCCCATCTATCTAGCAACACAATTTAACTTTGAGCCCCCAATTTTGTCATTTGATATGAGAGGTTAAAGACCTCCCGTCACCCATGACTGCTTTAGTCCCAGAGAGAGTCTCCTATTCGGGCGTGTTCGAGCTCAGATTCATTTCCCCCTTGTCTCCCACCTGTACCGCCTTTAATATGCCATTCTCTGTCCTCGTTCCTCTGCGCAGTCATGGCTGTTCCGTCTGACTGAGGACCCAATAGGTCTGCGATGCAATTGGAGATATCTCTCTCACAGATTAGTTTTGTCTTCGTTCCCTCCCATTCAAATGTTAGTGAGAATGGATAGCCCCACCGGTATCTTATGCATTTGTCTTTAAGTAGTTTAGTGATCGGAAGACATTTTCTTCTCAGTGTTAATGTGAGGGAGGATAAAGCTTGGAAGATGGCAATGTTCGCTTCCCCCATCGAGATCTGCGGCGTGAGCCTGGCCTTTTCCAGAATTCGAGCCCTGTCTGCATAGTTGTGAAACCGGACTAATACCGTTCTCCGGCCACCTGGTTTGCCCCCAGCTCTATGGATCCGGTCAATTTTTGGCTCATCTACCGTGTCCTCTTTGAAGAGTAGCTTCCTGATATCGTGTAGAGCTTTTTTGAGGTGTGATTTGGATTCCCCCTCTATTTCCGGAATGCCAATTACACGTAAATTGTTGTGACGTTCTCCGTTTTCCAAATCGGCGACCTTTAAACGTAATTCTTCTTCCTTGTTTTCAATTTCTGCAAGACGTTGGTCTATATGCATTTCCAGCGTGCTCGATGAGGTTTGGCTATGTTCAACCTCTTCAAGCCTCTCCTCCATTTAATCGATTCTATTTGTAATTTTGTCAATCTTGTTTCCAATGTCCGCTCTCATTCCCTTCATTTCAGTGAGAAGGTCAGCGATATCTGCTTTGGTTAAAGCCGCCTCAGCTCCTTTGGACGCCCATTCGTGCACTCTGGGGTCTGAGGTGTGTTGGGGGCTTGAGAAAACTTGTACTTTGCCAATTTCTGCTTAGCGTCCATAAATCTGGGGAGCACTGACGTACCGGTAGATGTAGCTCCAGCCGGCGTTATACGGGCCCGGAGCGAGCTGGGAGAGGGGTGGACGATGGTTTGTGTCGCAGTAGGGACCTTTTGGATATGGCCTATTATGAAATCAGGCTCTCGCCATCGACCTATTGCTTTCTTTTCACAATTTGAGGGGTGCGTCTTGTAAATTCAGAGTTTACGGGCATGATTCAGTGCCAAGGTGACTCCAGATGGAGAGCGTTGATGACCTTTTCGGTGTTCACTCTGGGGTCATATGTGCCCCTTGATGTGTTACAATAGTTGTGGCCGCTGTGAGAAGGATTAGAGTTTGCGATCAGCTGGATTAATGACACACCTGTGATGTCCGAGGACGGCACACGCCCCAAGCCCTGGGGGCCCAACCCTCGGATCTCCAATTGCGCAGTAGGGCCTCAGAGCATCCGTTGGAGACAAACTTGGTGTGTAGTCGGAAGCTGAGGATTCACCAAAAGGTCCCTTCTCTTTGCAGACCAGCTCACCCAACTATATGCTGATTGGTAAGTAATATTATCAATGCACTTGTTACATAAGATGCCATGCTGTAGCATATAGGCGAGTAAGTGCTTGCAGTCAGGCCTTAGAGGGCAGACTGCGTGCGTGTGGTGGGCAAGGGGGGGGTCAAGTTGCCATTACAAGTACAGTGTCCATATGGGCATGGTTTCCAATTGGAGGCAGAGTCTTCAAAAAATTCACCAGTGCAGCGGCGTGCCACGGGGCATGGGGGAACGGTTATTGTATGGGTCCGGGCTGTCCAGGAAGTCTCAATGGATCAGCAAGCTCAGGGATGATTAAGGTTCTTCTCGGCGGGATTATGCGTGGCCGCGCCCCCCATGTAATGGTGGTCGGCACGTGCGCTACTCACCGAGGATCGGCGCAGCTGCCTACGCACTGGCACCCGACCTCTCGCGAGGTGGACTTAGTCAGGGCGGAAAGTACAAGCGGGAGGGCCTAAGGTTCGCCGCCAGGGAGGCATCCGCGGTGATGCGGAAGAGAAGTTGTGACCCAGCAGGGCGGAGGCACTCCAGTCGAGTCCGTAGTGCGGAGCTGAAGGGAGGGGGAGGGGTCCCCAAGACGGTTGTTGTCGTGCCTGTAAATTCTCAAGGAGCTGAAAGGTCTGCGGGGACAGGGGATGAGTGTTACCGTGAATGTGGATAGCCGCGATAATCCTTCAGGCAGCACACGTTCCCAGCTGGGCGCATATTAACACGTGTCTGTTGGGCCTGCAGGTAAGAGGTCTGTAATATCTTTTCAAGAGTGGACAGTGGGTCCGATGCTTCATATGTGCACTTGAAGAAGCCTGGGACTTGAGTGTTTGGTCATAAACTGTGTTATCCTCACTTGAATAAAGAACATACCGGAGGACTACAGTATGATGGCATGTAGCTTCCCTGTGGGCCCGTTACGTCGTTTTTCATCGCAGTTTCTTTTGTTTTTATTTTAGCAATGCGGGCACCGATTGGAGTCAGGTTTTCTTCTGGAGGGGGCCAAGTACCTTCAGACACTCTAATCAGTTGGCTATGCACTCAGGGGGTGGGGGTCGCGTGGTGGGGGCTCAACCCACTTTGTGGGACCCTGGTGCGGAGCTCACACTGAGAGGCTTGCCATCAGTGCACCCCCTGGTGGCCAGCCTCGGTCAGATTTTTTTATGCCTAATGCAGCTCCTAGTGCTTTATTCTGCATTAATTGTAGCTTGCTGATATTAGTGTTGGACATTCCTAGTAATAGGGCATTGCAGTAGTCAAGTTTGGGTAAAATCAGGGCTCTAGCCAAGGTAATGCAGTTGGTAGGTGTGAGGAATTGGTGGCTTAATGTAATACATTTAGAAGTTTATGCTGTAGAGGACGCAAGAGCTGATATGTGTTTGCTCATGGTGAGATTGGCATCTAGATATACACCAAGAGTTTTGACTTGCTTGAGTGCTGGAATCATTGTATCGTCAATGTTGATGGCTAAAAAGTCTGGATGGAGGGTGCCAATTTTAGTTTGGGAGCCCACAATGAGAACCTCTGTCTTCTCATCATTAAGGCAGAGGCTGTTCAATGCCATCCAGTTTTGGATGATGGAATAGACTTTGTTTATGGTCAGGGTGTCTTGGGTGTAGTCCCCAGAGATGGGGATGAGGATCTGGGTGTCATCTGCAAAATTTGTGTAGATGACACCCATATCGTCTAGTGCTGAAAAAAGGAGCTTTGTATAGGCGTTATAGAGGGTTGGGGAGAGGCAAGAACCTCGTGGGACTCCGATAGAGACAGCTAAAGGGTCAGCAGTGTCTTTGCCAATGGAGACTCAGGACGTACGTTCTGCTAAAAATGATTTAATCCAGAGTGTGGCATTGTTTGAGAAGCTAAAGTCTTCAGCTAATGTGGCACAAAGTTTGCCATGGTCTACAAGGTCGAACGCTGCTGAGAAGTCCAGCAGCAGCAGTATGCAGTTTCCCTGAGTCTCCAATGGTGTCCATTTGGATTTTCAGGTTGATGAGTGCGGTTTCTGTGCTATGGTTCGGCCTTAATCCGGATTGTTTAGGTCCTAGGAGATTGTTCTGTTCAAGGTGTGTTTGTATTTGATTGTATGCTATTTTATCTATGATTTTGAGAAGGAATGGGACCGTAGTTATGGGCCGGTAGTTGGTAGGCACTAGTGGATCCAGGGAGTTATTTTTTTTTTATAGAAGCGATGTGACCCAGGCTTCTTTAATGCTGGCTGGGACCAGGTTGGTGTTGAAGGAGTATTTCCAGTATTCAAAGCATCGGTGGACTCTAGGGAGCGAGATTTTGTGTGGCGGTGTTCGAGTGAGCGTTTGGTTCGCCTGAGTGATACTAATTCCTTGGTGAACCAAAAAGTTGTTTTTTTGTCGGTAAGTCTAGTCCAAGGTAGTGTGCTTAGGTAGGCATGGTTCGTTGCAAGTGATGGAAAAGTTCACACTATGGTGATCTGACCAGGATAGTGGATTGATTGACTCAATGAATAGGGTTGTGTTGAGAGACAATATCCAATCCAGAGTCCTGCCTTTAGTAGGGGTAGGTGCGTTCACAAGTTGTGAGAAAAGCATATCTTTAAGAGCATTGCGGAGGGCTTCAGTTTTAAGATATTGGCTGTCGTTGTAGCCAAGATTTAAATCACCAAGAATTATGCATTTTGTCTTGGGTTTGATGAGAGGGGGTAGTAGTGGAGGTATATCTAACTCAGGATGGTAGTTGGTGTTGGGCGCTCTATATATCACTACTATGTTGACAGTAGTTTTGTGGTTGGTGGTGAGTTTAGCTAGTAGAATTTCATATCCTTCTTGGTTTTCAATGGGGCAGGCTCTTAATTTAAGATGTGTTTTAGCTGTAATGGCTACTCCCCTACCTACTGTCTTAGATCTGTCGGTCCTGAAGATAGTATAGTCAGGATGGATGGCAATAGTGAGTACCAGTCCAGATGCTTGGTGGAGCCAGGTTTCTGTCACTATTAACAGGTCTAGTTGCTGATCAATGATACTGTCATGTATCTCTGGGGCATGGGCTCCTATAGAGTGTGCGATGACAAGGGCGCCTTTAAGTTGAGTAAGGGGTAAAGTCTGAACAGCCAGCATTGTATATGGACTTGGGACATCATAAGGGCTAACCTGTTATTTGGTAGTAGTTGTGGAACTTATTTTGAGTGATTCAGGTCTGTGATCAGATATGGGATTGGTGTGTGTGGTGGTGGTTTTGGTGAGGAGGTTATTACACAAGCTACTTTTGGTCTGTGACCTGCCCTGTATAGGAATCAGTTTAGGCTGCTTGGACCCGATATGGTCTAAGTCTAGATGAGCCGAGGTGGTGAGAGTCTGTGAGATGAGTCTGGCGAGTCTAGTTAGACCTAGTACGGGATAGGAGATCCTCTTGGCCAGGGTCTTAGGGGTGAGAGTGGGTTGAGTAGTGGTAGGTTTGAGCGTGTAATTGTGCTTAGATTCAATGGGGGTGTTGGTCTGGTCTTGGTGGGGTGTGAACAGAGTTGCGTGAGGTAAGAATGGGGTGGGGCAGGGGATAGGGTGTTGTCGGGGGCACCTTAATCGGTAGAGGCCGTTCTGGTGGGTCAAGAAGTGGGAGCCTGTACACGGCAGATGATTGGGTATAATGCAAAATGGGAACATTACAAATGTTAACCAGCTTGTCATAGCTCAAAATAAGCATGATACTGACAATATATTAACACAGTGAGATAAAGGGTAAGTACACCCTGGAGTAATGTGTCAGCACCCCGTGGTAGCACGGGTATGCCCTATGAATGGTAGCTAATGTTTACTAATTCGCTAATATGCTGAACAAATACTAAGCATAATTTGATGAGCATAAGGTAGAAACATACAATGCTTAGTAAACTGGAAACACTGAGTATTTTAGAAAATAACTGAAAGTAACATATTAACATATTTTCGTAAGGTCACATTTGCATATCTAAAATCTTACGAGAATCATTATGGTAAAGGCTAGGAAGCATCTCTTGTGTAGTAAGATCGTGAACCAAGCGTGAGCATGTAATCATTACTTGCATAGGCGTACCATGCTGGTTACAGCGTGTTGCTCTCATTGAGGTATAAAGGTATTGCAGGCAAACACTTTGATGATACTGTGGCTTAAGTATTACAGTTCCACAAACTCGCGTAAGGACATGGGATATGCCTATACACAAGGACCATATTATTCACTACAGGGTGTTGGTAGCACAGAGCAGACGACAGTTTCTACTTACTGCTTGTGAGTCAGGAGTTCGACAGCATGGTTGTCCCAGAAAGAAAAAATGTTATACGATAGTAAATGTGGACAATGGTTTACGTAGCTGTGTGAGATGATGGTTAGGTGGCAGAGCCACTTCATGGCCCGCCGCCGACAGCTGCAGACAGGCCCTTAAGACGAGCGGCCGGCTTCCGCCTCCGGTTGGGGGTTCCGACACAAGTATTTGCACAAGACCAATCAGTTGTGCTGGGCGGGGAGAGCACTCACTTCTAGTGCGCTTTACAAGAATAAATCGTCCATTTTAGAATGGTCGTGGTGGTTGCAAATTAGCAGGCGGGAAGCGCTTTACATGCAGGTTACTCGATTGTAGTATCACGTAGCTTTTATGGAGGGTGAAAAGCTTACTGTGAAATAAAGGTGGAGATGGGGCGGCGTAGAAGATCTCCTTTCGTGATGATCCGGGCACGGTCCCGTTGCAGAACGAAGGTCCAACTGACGAGGGGAGCTCCTGCCCTACCTTGGATGGTGTGACGAAATCAAGAAGAGTGCTGCAGACAGGCTCTTAAGAAACGACTTTTATGCAAAATGAATTTCCATAGTGGTTGGCTTTTTCGCTCTTCTCTGGAATATTTTTTGTGTGATCTAATTACTATTGTCTAAACAATACCTCTGTGGCAACCCCTCCCTTTAGCCTCTCTGTACATAGACAAGTATTTGTCTCTCTCATCTCCTTCTTACTCCTGCTTCTTCTTCCTTCTTAACTACTTCATAACCTTTTTCATTTCCAACCACAGATCAAAGTCTGGTTGACCCTTGTTAGGGCACAATGCGCCAGTTTCTAGTCAAGACTCAGTTCTTTAAGATCCCCAAGTACTTGATATGCACAGTATAGTAGACTCTTAACATACCATTTAAAAATGAACATTTACTAGATTGATTTATTTTATTGTATTGTGTATTTGTAAGGCACTTATTCATCAAGTAAATTGTGTTTCAAAGAGCCCACATGGCAACGGGGAGGGAACATGGGAATGAAAGGCAAATTTAATAACAATGAAGAGAAAGAAAGAGGCAGTCCTAATAGGCCTTGTGAGCATTCAGAACGTGCAAGTGCAGACCGAGAGAAGGGATGAGGGAGGTGGGTATATGCTAGGAGCTCCACAGAGGGAAGTGCTAGTGAGTAAATTGCAAGCAGCTGTTAAGTGGATGGCCAAGATCACGTAGTAAGAGTGCTCAACTGCCAATACAATGTGTGCAGCCTGTGAGAGAGCACAGGCCAGTGGGCGCCCAAAGTCAAGTGCTGGGAGTGGGCAGAGGCTGAAGGTGATTGGGGGGGAAGGCCAGGACCCAGAAGGACACACAAGGGCCCTGGTCACCACTCTGAGCTACTGTGGGGTTTAGGAAGGGAGGGAGACGGGGGAAGGAGGAGGTGAAAAGGAAAGTCTTGAGGAGCTTCCGGAATTCGAGGAGATCCAGCTCAAGACAGGTTGAGGCTGTTCCAAAGGAGGGTGCCAGGTTTTGGAATCAGAAAATACAATATTAAGGCTTTTACACCATGCAAAGATAAATACACCAACACAGGCTTGTAAAGATTCCCAGAATCTGTATTGCAACACTGAACAGTTTACAAAAGAAAGTACACAAATAGCTATTTGGCCGTCAGTACTTCACAGAGACCACCAGCAGTTTCAATGTGAGCAGTGAACAGGGATTGCTAGCTGGACATCAGCATATTTATACAGTTTCTTCATAACGATGTCCAGCCTCTTACAAGTTAATCATGTACTGGGCTAGGGTTCGCGCCAGGTTCATTCCTAATTTACATATCTCGTGCATGTGGTTTACTTCTTAATACATTTACTAACAAGTACTACTATTCTCTGGATGTGACTTTACACTCTTTACACATTTGCTTCAATGCAGGTCAAACAGATGTTTCGCATATCCTGTTTAAATAGCATTATTGTTCTTGTATACTTGTAGGTTAACATCGCCGATTCAAGTAATCCCCTGATCTCTAGGTCAAGAAAGGACAAGGTCTACATGACCCTAACATATAGCCTGCAGGCAGGTTGGACAGTAACTTGCCTACAGAGGTTGAAGAGGTTAAAGTGAAAACAAGAGGACACAGGTCGGCCATTTTAGGCCACAGGATGACTTTGCACGATAAACCAGAATGGCAGTCTAACCTAAAATGGAGGCTTGATTAACTTAAGGTCACGACCATGCAATACGGATTTCCTCGCAAAGCGACTGGTCATAGGCCAACATATACAATGAAGACGAAACAATATTATATCATTTTCGACAAACCCTCCTTTTGGCCTATGCCAAGCGCTAAACTACCTTCGATCACTTTTACGACTAACCCCACATTTCAATGTCTATACACCCCGAATCATTATCAGACACTAGAGTTTCTTTCATCACATACTCCTTGGAAACCTTATCTGGGGCATATATTTTATGTCCTAATACACGTGTTGCTTGCGCGCAACATCCCCCTAATACCGAACATATACCAGGGAGACACTGTATACAACAACAAAGGAACAGTAAACTACCCAAGATAATCAGCAGGGCCGAAAACAACTTCCATCCCCACAACCGTAGGAGGTCCCAAAACCATGCACTAAGTTCCCAGTTTCCCTCAGCAACATGCACTTCCGAACTAAGAACATGTAGATTTTGGATTGCCCTAAATATCGTTTGGAGAGGAGTCTGGTACGTAAACGCAGCAAGCGGACCCCACTAATTTACATGCTCCTCCACGCTCAGCCAAAATGACATCTAATGCCATCCGGTTCTGAAGAGCTACTTATCTTATCGCTTTCTGTTCTAACGTCATATTATAGACTATGTCAGTGGTCTGGTTGATGGTTCTCTCCAGTACTCTCGCTAGTCCCCTGATATCTTCTGAATTCATAATTTGCCCAAAAAATGGCCCAAAGGATTTCATTATGTCCCCTAGAGTTTGTGCTGGAGTATCCCCCTTCACATCTCGCCGTGAACGAGTCTTCGAGATTTCTGCAGTACTGGCAATAAATACCCCAGTTAATAGGATCCCTAAATAGCAAGTTCCTTGCCACTCCCTAGGCAACCATCGAAATGCCACATTACCGCAAACAAAATAGACAGGTTCACCTACATACAAAGGTCTGTTCTCACTAGTCAAGTTCGCAACATTCGCACAATTTCTAAAATCGCCCATTGACCATGTTCCATTTCTCTGTATGCAGAAGAACACTGAGTCGGGGCTATGGTTAACAGAATAAGATGGAGGCGTGGCATCCTTATTGCCTATAGGAGCCATTTTGAAAGAGATCAAAGACTGAAAGGGACGAGACAATCTATCAGAGGGCCTAACAGAAGCAACGTTTGGCTTACTCCTATTTGCAAAAAGCGAGCATCCCAGGGGCATCAAAACACGTTTTTCAAAACTATTCAAATTTGTACCATCAAAGTTCCCTGAGATGCTGTCATTCCAACGGCCAAAGAATAGTGCTCTAAGAGAAGTGTAACAAGCAGTTGTCAAAGGTAAAGGATGAATGTACCAACCTAGCCCCTTATCCCCATGTTGCGGCAAATGCGAGCAGATCCAGCAGTTGGTCTTATTGAAAATGTCATGAGTGGCATTCATTATTGACAAAAGAGTATTATTCTGGTAGTTCCATCTATGCGAAGAATCTCTAGGCGACAAGGTATGCAATTGCACGGAAGGAGTGGGTATAACAGATACATTTTCAACAGGTAAAAAGTCCTCTAGCAGATATGCTTTGTCCAGGTACCACAACCCAAAACCAGTAGTTACTAAAAACCCAGTTATTATTACAAAAAGGCAACAATACATTTTCGGGGTCCCCTTAGATGTTTGCTCATTGTCTCTCCTAGTCACATATTTATCTCAAAGTTCGGTACGAGTGGTAGCGGGTGCAGGCATCGTAGTCTTCAATCGAAAAAACACCAATTGTTTGTTTGCTGGCGACTCCAGTCGCGCGTCTTCTTAATGTCTTTCCCACAACCCTTAGCCAACAGAATCCTTTTGTATAGTCAGGACAAAAGGCAAGCCCTCAAATGATTTCTCCAATCGCACAGTCAAACCGTGCCGTATGTCTATTTTCTTGGACGTAAATTATATTTCACATTTTCCGGTGCTGAAGGATCAGAAAGCAAGGTGTCGTCACTTCCCACTGGAGGTGGCGAGTAAACGGAAATGGGATCAGAAAATGGATGATCCGTAAGTACCACTGTTGGAGAGTTACGAGCCAAGATGGCCATTTTGTCTGGCCTTACGAATTCTGGAACGTTCTCCGATACACTCTTGTCGGTTGTTGCTGTTTCGGGCACGTTGCTTACAGCATTGGAAAGGGATTCTGTGTCTTCTGTATCATATGGCACGGGCCGCGGGATCCGTTTGGTGTGTGTTGCATATATCCAATTCTTCCACCCCGCTACCCGCACCGCAGTCTGGGTGACTAGCAGGACTTGATAGGGACCCCTCCACAGAGGCGCAAGGCAAGACAACCTTTCAAAAACTTTTGTTAGGATCCAGTCGCCTAGTCGTAGACTGTGACTAGGGCCCTCGTATCGTACAGGTAATGCCTCTCGCACCTGGTGATAAATTGAAAATAGATTTTTAGTCAACTGGTTACAGTAATCCCCCAATATTAGCAGGCCTCCCCATCACCACCTCAAAGGGAGAGAGCCCAGTCTTAGTTTGAGGGGTTGTTCTCATCGACAGCAACACGATCGGTAAGGCGTCCGGCCATTTTAACTTGGTGCCAGCACACGTCTTAGCGAGCTTGTTCTTTATAATGCTGTTATGTCTTTCCACTAATCCGGCACTTTGGGCATGTCTGGCCGAATGGAACCATTTATCAATCTGCAATCCTTCACATATTTGTAGGATTACAGCGGTGATAAAGTGTGGCCCATTATCCGACCAGATGACTCTCGGCAGCCTGAACCTAGGAAAGAACTCTTTCAACAGAGTGTTTGCTGTGATTATGGCCGTTGCATCTCTAACAGGGAAGGCCTCAACCCACTTTCTAAATGCACAAATGACGACCAACACGTATTTAAGATTGTTGCAACGTTCCATCTCAATAAAATCAAAGTGGATGACCTCAAACGTAACAGAAGGTGGAGCGAAACTTCCTCTATGAGTCGCGGTACCTTTTCCTACATTGTACTGCAAGCAGACCATGCACCCTTGGACAAAGCGCTCCGCAATTTTGAAAATTTTTTCAACAGAGTGTTTGCTGTGATTATGGCCGTTGCATCTCTAACAGGGAAGGCCTCAACCCACTTTCTAAATGCACAAATGACGACCAACACGTATTTAAGATTGTTGCAACGTTCCATCTCAATAAAATCAAAGTGGATGACCTCAAACGTAACAGAAGGTGGAGCGAAACTTCCTCTATGAGTCGCGGTACCTTTTCCTACATTGTACTGCAAGCAGACCATGCACCCTTGGACAAAGCGCTCCGCAATTTTGAAAATTTTATCATTGGCCCATACACTGTGTAACATTTTAGTCAATTTACGCGCACAGACATGGGTCGGACCATGAGCCATAATGACCATCATTGTAATATAGGCGTCAGGGAGTAACCATTTTCCTTCAACTTTGTCCACCCAACACCCATCACCATCCAATCTCCCTGCACCCTCGACCCATTTCTTGCTCTCCTCTACAGTAGCATCTGCTTGAATGTCTTTTACAGAATCAATACTTTCACCAAAAGTGCAAACATTTACAGTTTCCCTTACGGCATACATTTCTGAACTAAAATCAGTGGCAGTTTGTTTAGCTATCTGATCAGCGAAAGTATTCCCTTTTCCTATATCATCTGTAACCTTCTGATGTGCTGTACATTTTACAATGGCTAACTGAACAGGGAGTGCGAGCGCTGAAAGTGCCGTGCTGTATTTTTGTGCCATGTGAGGTCAAGAAACCTCGTTCTTTCCAGAGTCTACCAAAGTTCTGAACCACCCCAAAGGCATACTGGCTGTCGGTATATATATTTACTGTAAGCCCTTCAGAAAGTTCACAAGCTCGAGTTAATGCTATATTTTCTGCAGCCTGCGCGGAATTATGCAAGATTCCTTTGGTTTCCACAATCGTGCAGAAGGTAGTGACGGCATAAGCAGTCGTGGATGTACCATTCGGAAGTTTGAAACAGGAGCCATCACAAAATAGCTCTCCTTGTGGGCTATTCAAAGGCGTATCTTTCAAATCGATTCTACCTTTAGTCTCTTGTTCTGTAGTGCAAAGGCAATCGTGTGACGTTTCGTCACCATCAACAGTATCTTGCGGGACAGGTAAAAGTTCAGCCGGATTTAATACACAACACCTCCGAATTTGAATGTGGGGAGCAAACAAGATCAATTCGTATCTTGTGAATCGTGCGGAAGTAAGGTGATGTTTTTGAGTTCTATTTAACCTCTTAAATGCCACCGACGAGCCGGCTCGTCGGTAAAAACCGCTCCAGGTTGCCACCGACGAGCCGGCTCGTCGGTGGCACTTAAGGGGTTAATGACGGGGGAAATGTTGGGCGGGTTTTGCGGTGGGTACCGCGATTTAAAAAAAAAACCTGTGGCACTGGGGGGGGACAACAATGGCACTTAAAGGGTTAATAGAACATCTACAGAGTGAGGTACCATTAGGGTTAACGCATGACCCAGGACCATTCCCTCGCTCTGTTTTACAGACGCAGCAGCAGCAGCAACAGCTCTCAAACATCTTGGCAAAGCGCATGCAACAGGATCAAGAAAGGATGAGAAATAGTCGCACTGCCTATTCTTCCCTCCATGTTCCTGCGTTAACACAGCTAAAGCACATCCATCACGTTCATGCACATACAACACAAAGGCCTTTTCATAATTTGGATTTCCTAAAACCGGTGCCGAACACAGCGGGGTTTTGAATAAATCAAATACTGTCTGGTGTTCCAAAGTCCATGGCAATGGCAAAGAAATGCCCTTCTTTGTCAAAGCCAGCATTGGTTTAATCGTTAACGAAAAGTTAGGGATCCACAATCTACAGTAAGAAGCCATACCTATCAGGGCTCTAACTTCCTTCTGCGTATTTGGGACAGACATGCCAGAAATCGTTTTTATTCGTTCAGGTGTCAACCTTCTTCCCTCCTTTGACAGGAGATAGCCTACATAGGCGACCTCCCTGCAACAATATTGGAATTTTTTGAGTGAGGCTTTATGGCCATGTTTTGCTAGATGACAAAGCAACAACATGGTGCCTTCTTTACAGGCACTCACAGAATCAGCAGCCAAGAGGAGATCATCTACATACTGTAGTAAAGTGCAGGTAGTAGGCAACTCGAGAGTATCGAGTTGCTCTTTCAATGCTCTACTATAAATACTTGGACTCTCAGTGTACCCTTGTGGTGCATGAGTGAATGTCAACGAGCGTCCACCTAGGGTATACGCGAACAAATACCTACTATCCTTGTGTATAGGAATACTGAAAAACGCATTTTTGAAGTCCACAACGCTAAAGTGAGTGGCAGAAGCTGGAATCATAGTTAGTATCGTTGTTACATCAGGTACAATGGGAAACTGAGGAGTCACAATTTAGCACGCAAATAAATTATAAACCGAAAAGGAATCGCATTATCACCTTTTTTGTACACCGGCAAAATTGAGCTGTTACACAAACTACCTGTAATTTCCTCAATTACTCCACGATGTACAAAATCAGAAACTATACATTTCAAAGCCTGTTCGCCTTCAACTGAGATCTTATATTGTGGAATGCGAGGCAGTTTTACTCTATGTTTCAGAATAATTTTAACAGGTTCAATTTGAAGAATGCCCACATCATTATCATCAATTGCCCATAAGCATTCCGGAATGTTACTGAATTCTGGCGGTAAAGGTCGAGTCAAAAACTGAGAGGCAAGTGATTGCTGAGGTGAAATTGTTAACCGAACTCCGTCCGAGGAGCAATGTATTACTGCATTCAATTCCTTCAACAAATTTAACCCCAGCAAATTCTCTCCACAGTTTGTAGTAAGTAGAAATGGACACTGCTCCGTGAAGGGACCCACTGTTATCGGTACCGGCAAAGAGACTGGACAAACTACAGGTGTGCCTGAAAACCCTACGGAAACGTTGGATTGCCCTGACAGGGGAATGTTTGGAACCCGTGAATGGTCAATGGAACACTTTTGTGCTCCCGTATCTACTAAAAATAGATGATTCCTATTTCCCACCACCATCTCAACGTAGGGACCTTTCTGATGAACGGGAATAGGCGTTGGTTCCAAATCCTGCTTCGGGCAATCCTAACGAAACAGAATGTCATCAAAAGGAAGTTCCTCAGAGAGGTATGCAGCAGAAGGATGATCAGAAATGTTTCTATTATCCACACTCGATACTTGTTTATCCTGTGAAAAAGGTTGCTGTGATTCTGGCGTAAACTGACCTCTACCAGGGCCCCCTATACCTGGGCGACCTCTGGATCGTCTACCCATGTTCCCAAATGACCTTTGCTGCAAGGTCGGACATTGTGCGCGCCAGTGACCTTCCTGTCGACAATAGGCACACTGGTTAACGGTTACCCGGAGCCAGGGGCATACTTCCCTGTGGAACATATTGACCTCTAAATTGCGTACTACGCCCTCTGGGGCTTCTAACAATCTGTTGTAATAGTACTTTTGTTTTCAGGTCACCTTTTCTTTTCTCAAGTTTTTCCTTTTCATTATTCACATGATTTTCATAGTACTGAGCCATGTGCAGTACTTCTGATTGAGACTTCGCCTGCCAAGTGCTTTCGGAGGACATAATCTGCAACTGGATGTCAGGCAGCAATCCACATACAAATTTGTCGACAAACAGCCTTTTCCCTGACTCTGTGCCTAAGTCTTGTCCACTGAAATCCGAAAACACTTGTTCGAACCGATTAAAGAACTCGGTAGCACCTTCAGACGTTCCTTGGACACAGGCCGTAAGCTTGTCCCAAATGATTCTTTTTTCAGGAACTATGGTTTTTAATTTTACAATAATCCTATCAGGCAAAGTTAATATCACTTGAGGCGGTCTCTCGCCAGCTGGTCTTTCTCTGTCGGGCCTAACCATATTATCCCATGTATCTCCTAACCCAGGTACATCATCTACAGTCCTAATCTGTTTCCACAAATCAACTGGCAGGAGTACGGTAAATAATAAATCAATATCACTTAAGGTGAATACCGATGATTGTAAGACTGACTCTATTTCTTTATAGAACCCCGTCGGGTTCTTTCTTATATCAGGAATAGATTGCTTTATGGTGTTCACTTCCTGTCTCGAGAACGGGACGTGAACAAACTGCGATGCATAATGTGCAGGAATGTCCACAGCGACTATACCTCGTGCAGCATCGGCCGCAATCTCAACCTTTGGGACAAATGTCGGAGGGACCTCTCTCATAGGCAACTGAGAAGTAGGTAGCTCTGAACGCTAAGCAACAGAGCCAAATCAAGCGCTAAGGCAGTCGAAGAGGTATCAATAGAAAAGGCTCTCTTATAAACACCCAACAATTCTGTGGGACAACAAATCTTTCTTTTTACACACTCATCCTGCAGGTATTCTACCATACCCTGTATCACTTTCTTTTGCATTTCTAACGTATACTGACTATACATGTCATATACTTTGGCTGGAGTTATCGACATATCCGAAATCCATCTTATCGCATCCTTTGTACAAATTCGCACTTCCTCACCTATCAATTCACGGCGAGGAGAAAACCGTTTCTGTAAGAATACAGTGCCTAAACTATCACCATCTGCTTCTTCATTCTGTAACTCTTCCAACTCCTTCCTATACACAAAAATCCTCTTGACATGCTCATATACTTTCTCCGCAGTATCTCTAGACAACGCTAAGGTGTTCAAATCCCGTAACCCTTGTGGGAGATCTACATTGTTTAATCTATTCCACATTATGCTCAAATGAATTCCTAGTCCTTCAATAAAAACATTTTTCTCAGGGATACTTTTTAGATTTTCGAGTGTGGAAAAAACATCAGCTTGTCCACCCCTCTCCATACAATGTTTAGCCCAAGCAATCATTTCATTATTTTTATCTGGGAACACAGTATTACGAGTCACAACCCTTGATCCCGTTCCCTGGTCTACTACAAGCGATGCAGAATCACTTGGAAGAGGGAGAGTAGGCACATTCTGAATATCAATAAGTGGAGGCAAGGGAGCAGGCAAAGGAGCGACAGCTGGAGGAACAACAGGAAGAACAATAGGAAGGACCGGGGGAACTATAGGAGGAGGGATAGCAACAGGAAGGGGCAAAGCACCAGGAGGAGGAACGTACGGGGTGGCGCAGAAGCATCAGGCCTTCGTTCATGCAAAAGTTTGTTAATCAATTCATCGGATGTATGAAAATCTTTCGAAGGGTACATTTTCTGAATGCCTAATTGAAACGCTCTGTCCATGTTCCTTACTGATTCCAATTGTTTATTTTGATCATATAACAGTGCTTTTTCGGCATTCGTCATATGTCGACGCATATGTTTCTCTCTACTCTTTTGTTGCTGCAAAGCTTCTGTTTTCCAACTGTGCAATGCGTCAAATGCTGCAGGTCTAGCCTGTTTCTTTATCAATACAGACTCTAAATATTCTAACCGAGGGGTTTCAAAGCTACCATTGGTTGGCCACCGAAGACCAGGGTTATGTCTGGTCTGTCTGTGCCAAATATCATTAAATGCTATACTACCAAAGCCTTTCTTACAGTACATAGTACATGCCGGCGACCCCTCCTGTGGTGCGGGATGGCTAACTTCCAAAGATTGTCTGTCACTGCGGAATAATGTCCTGAAGCAGGCAGACAATTTCCCAGGCATATCAGAATTCGGGTGTTACCTGGTCAAATAACTGTGCTCGCGAGTACAATGCGCCAAATTCAAATTGTCAGGGTTAAATTAAGAATCGGGTCACGATTCACCTGACCAAAGGACTGGGAGGCCCGATCGGGTTACTAAGGACAATCTAAGGACCCACGTGTCTGGTGATTTCGGAAAATTTACCCACCTCGATATATGGACCCTTGTCAAAACGTCGTCTCGGGCTACAGCTCACCTTTCGGGGATCAGATCGTGCTGTTCTGTCGAGGAATTTGCTTCTCGTCCAGAGGGGCCTTTTTGTTGACACCGTCCGATCCCGGTCCGATAGCTGAGCTAACCTTCAACGAGACAAAGTCAATCTTGAGGGTCCCTATTCGGGCGCCATCTGTGGAATCAGAAAATACAATGTTAAGGCTTTTACACCATGCAAAGAGAAATACACCAACACAGGCTTGTAAAGATTCCCAGAATCTTTATTGAAACACTGAACAGTTTACAAAACAAAGTACACAAATAGCTATTTGGCTGTCAGTACTTCACAGAGACCAACAGCAGGTTCAATGTGAGCAGTGAACAGGGATTGCTAGCTGGACATCAGCATATTTATACAGTTTCTTCGTAACGATGTCCAGCCTCTTACAAGTTAATCGTGTACTGGGCTAGGGTTCGCGCCAGGTTCATTCCTAATTTACATATCGCATGCATGTGGTTTACTTCTTAATACATTTACTAACAAGTACTACTATTCTCTGGATGTGACTTTACACTCTTTACACATTTGCTTCAATGCAGGTCAAACAGATGTTTTGCATATCATGTTTAAATAGCATTATTGTTCTTGTATACTTGTAGGTTAACATCGCCGATTCAAGTAATCCCCTGATCCCTAGGTCAAGAAAGGACAAGGTCTACATGACCCTAACATATAGCCTGCAGGCAGGTTGGACATTAACTCGCCTACAGAGGTTGAAGAGGTTAAAGTGAAAACAAGAGGACACAGGTCAGCCATTTTAGGCCACAGGGTGACTTTGCATGATAAACCAAAATGGCGGTCTAACCTAAAATGGAGGTTTGATTACCTTAAGGTCACGACCTTGCAATACGGATTTCTTTGCAAAACGACTGGGCATAGGCCAACATATACAATGAAGACGAAACAATATTATATCAGTTTTGACAAGGTGAGGAAAGAGATTGGCCACCAGCTCGCTGTTTAGAGAAGCGCTTGACACGCAGAGAGTTGGCGCGTAAAGATCTGGAGGGAATATATTTGGTGATGCAGCTAGCATGGTGCCCTGCCCCAGGCAGATTTATGGATGATGAAGAGGGATTTGAAATTGATCCTAGCAAACCAGGAGCCAGTCGAGAGAATTTAGGGCTGGAGAGATGCGTTCCCTGGGCTTGAGGCCAAGGATATGTCTTGCAGCCCTGTTCTGGATAAGCTGGAGGAAATGTAGAGAGGAAAAAGGTAGATTGAGGAAGAGGCTGTTGAAGTAGTTCAGCCTAGAGAGTACCAGAGCTCTAGAAACATTGAGCTTTGGGGGAAAGTGAGGAAAGGAAGGATTCCTTTGAGGAGGTGAAGTTAAAAGTGGGTCTTCTTGACAAGGTCCTGTATGTGAGGGCGGAAGGAGAGGAGAAGTCGAAGATGGCTCCAAGGTTTCTGACTTCAGATGAAGGAGAAAGGGGAGAGCCCATAGAGGGTGGCCAGAGTAAAGGGAAGAAAGAGGGAGCAGAAGTCCTAATGGGTATGATCTCAGTCCTGCTGGTGTTGAGGCAGAGATCATTGGAGGCACACCAAGACTGGATGGCAGATAGGCAGTCAGTAATGATGGAGGAAGTAAACAGAGGATGAGAGGGAAGTCCGAAGAAGAGTTGTGTATCATCTACATAACACTGAAAGTAAGGGGAGAAAGTGGAAATTAGGTGTGCAAGTGAAACAAGATAGATGTTAAAGAGCCTGAGAGAAAGGGTGGAGCCCTTGGGAATGCCACAGGTGGAGATAGAGGTGGGAGAGTAGAAAGAGCCCAGGATAGCTTGGGAGCGACGGTCAGTGAGGAAGGAGGTCAGCCAGTCTAGTGTCCACTCCCAGATACCAAGGGTTTTGTGGAGCCATTTTATGAGGATGGAGTGGTTGACCGTATAAAATGCAGAGGGGAGATTAAGTAGAATGAGAACAGCTGGAGAGTTAGAGTCAAGAGATGCAAGCAGTTCTTCATGGGTGTTCAGGAGAGCAGTTTCCATGCCTCTGCATGCTCGGAATCCAGATTGATGGTTGTGTAGGCAACTGACAAGCTCAATATGCTGAGTCAGTTGGGGGAAGACCAGCTTCTCCAAGGGCTTCCCAACGAAGGGGGTGATAGATAGATGGGACAGTAGTTAGCCAGACACAAGGCATCGGCAGAAGGTTTTTCAGGAGGGGGTGCACAAGAGTGCTTCAGGGAAAAGGGGAAAGACCCAGTAGCAAGAGAGTGATTGCAGAAATCAGCAAGTGCAGGGGCAAGAGAGCCAACATGGTCCTTAATAGTTCTGGAACAACAGGGCGAGCCCTGTTTGGAGGAGACCTTCATAAAGTGGAAAACTCTAGTGACCTCATCAGATGTGAAAGGAGAGAAGGAGGAGAGAAAGGCAGAGGGAGGATGCAAGGCCATAGGTGGCAGGGGCTGGGGGAGATGAGGAGGAAAAGGAAGGGAGAGTTCTCAAGATGTCCTGCGTTCTAGCAGTGAAGTGTGTGGCCAATGCATTGCAGAGGACCTGAGGGGGAAGAGGCGAGGTGGAGACTGCGGAAGGGTTTGCTAGTTCCTTGCCGATTTCAAAGAGTGGATCCATGTTGTTGGATGCATCAGAGATGCAAGCCTGGATATGGGCCCTTTCCTTGGAATGAATGGAGAGTCAGTATTGGCTTTGGAGAAGGCAACAGGCCAGTTTGTCGGAGGGTGAGCCTGAGGTCTGTCACTTCCATTCCGCAGCTCTGCACTTGTGGTTCAGGGCTGCACATTCAGAATTGTACCAGGTGTTACGCTTGGTGGCTTATTTTAGGCGAATCCTCATGACTGTGGCAAGAATGTTGAGAGTGTTAGTGATGGCAAGATGGAGGTTGCTGAGAGCGGAGTCAGGGGCAGGGTCTGTAGTGGGGGAAAGGGTGATGAAGGTGGATGTGAACGCAGCATCTGACACTCATTTCATTGGACGGATGTCCGTGAACGAGGTTGGCAGAGCTGGGGGAGGTGCGGCCCGACTGCGGAGAGGACCCAGGTGAGAGGAGAGGAGGGAATGGTATGACCAGGAGAGTGGGGTGGTGAGTGGGGCAGAGAGTAAAAGATCAGTGTGGATCAAGGCATCAAGAGTGTGTCCAGCCAAGTGGGTAGGACCAGAAGGGGAGAATGGAGTGGGAGAGAGAGAGGCGCAGAGGTCACAGAAGAGAGTGGACGCCGTAATTGAGGAGTCATGCTTGATGTTGAAGTCACCCAGGAGATGAAGTTTAGAGGTAGAGAAAACGGCCCCTTCTGAGAGGAACAGGGTGATCGAGCCAGGTGGCCAGTAGATATTGGAGTATGGCTGGGTGGATATGAGGGAAGAAGGGACCCACTCAGGGAAGATCAGGGCAACCCCACCCCCAGCACGGTTAGGGCGAGGCTTGGAGATGATCTTGTAGCCATCAAGGAGAAGGGAGTCAAAAGCAGTGACTGAGCTGGCATTGAACCACGTCTAGGTAAGAGCGAGGATATCAAGGTCAAGCTCTTCAAGAAGAAGGTAAATGTACGTTGAGTGTTTGATAGCAGAGCAAGCACTAAGCGTGGCTAGATGCAGCAGGTCACTGGCTTTGAAGGTTTTCCGATGAAGGGTACAGGGGTGTGGTACAACATTCGGAGGCAGAGGGACAGAGAGAGGAAGAAGGAGTAGAAGGTGTGGGAAGGAAGTTGATGAGGGACGGTAAGCGCCAGTCGTAGAGGAGGAGGTTGGGTTGAGGACCGTGAGCCATCATAGTGCCATTGTGATAGACATTAACGATACACCTGGCTGATGAGCAGCCCGTCAATAGTACTTCCCATCTAGTGCCACCATTAATGAGTGAAGATGTGAGAGGAGACAGAGTTGAGATAAGATGGGGAGTCCAAAGAAGTGGAGAGGGGACAGCAAAGAGGATATCAGTGACAATCTTTCTGAAAGTTGCATTGTAGGTGTCTTCGTTGTGTAGTCCGGGGCTCGTGGGCAGGATGTTTTTTTTTAACTTTTTCCTTCCAGACTTCATTAGCGAGGGAGGATAGTTGATAGTATAGCAGTTAGAATAGATGGGGGAGATGGTGAATGCCATAGTGGTGGCGGAGAGATAAGGATGGAAGATAGAGGGGAGACTGCACAGTACAAACACAAACTCACCATGCAGCCTAGTAGCCAAAAAAGGCCAGAAAACAGATACAGAAGATTCTGAACTCTTGGTGACCAGATTCACCTCATTGAGGGAACAGCCACATTGGGAAAATAGAATTTCCAGGCTAGTGTGATTCTGTACCCAGATTCTCAATCTTTGGCGTGTTTCCAATTCTAAATGTATTATTGTTCCTAGATTTAATTAGGCGCTTGAATTCGTTTTTACCCCATATTGTTCTTTTTTCCATGGTCGTGCATTTAGAGTAGTCATGTTGTTTAATTGACATGCCAGCTTTTTGACTTTTCACTGATGTTTGGGGTACACTGAGTTAAGCTGTAGTACATGGTTGGGCACAGCACACTTCAAAGCTTTGTATTTCTAACATTCAGGATATGTCTGGTGGATAGTTCTGTTTTACCCCTACTTTTAACCACAGATTTAGATTGCATTTAGGATATCTTCTTTTAATGGCCATGGGCTTTTGATTTTTTTTTTGCCGTTAGTTTGAATAAGTTTGCTTTGGTGGAAGTGATATCACATTGCTACTGACTCATCCTTTCTGAAAGCATTATGGGAGTATAGACTTAGTTTTACTTTGTCATATTTTAGAAGGCTGTGCACATTGATGAATGGCTGTCTATTTTAGAAATAAAAAGGAAAAAAGTAGAATGCTAGGATTATATTTAAGGACACCATTGTTTACATTGTGCATTGCCTAATGATTGAAAATATTATTTTGAATGCTTACATATTAGCTCTACAAGATAATATGTGTACAGAAAGGATGCATAAAATTGGGTAAATTAAATCTTTGCGAGTGTACAGATGCACTATATTGCAATTGTAAAAGATAGTTGTGATAAAACTGTGTTGGGAGAATTTAGGACATTAAGGGCCTCATCAGGGCTTTGGCGGTATCCCGGTGGTAATTGCACCGGGACAACATCAATGCTATTAGCGTTACCGCAACTCGTTCTGGCGCAATTTGCTCCAGATCCCGTGTTGCAGTGGTGCTGTAATCCCCATTTATTTTGTGTCTATTGGACTCTATGGGGCTTTTCGGCTCTATTACCACCGGCGGAAATAGCACCGTGGTGATAGAATGGAAAATGGGCAGAAAGCTGGAGGTAAATCCATGATGAGGCCTGTGATGATTTCATTTATACAAAAGTAATAGGAATTTGCTCACAGGAGGTCTGATAGTTGACCAATGACAATATTGCATACTAGCAGTAGACCTGTCATGACTTCAAGGGTAGATCCAACTCTTGCTGAAGTCCTATATCAGGTATAGCACTATTCTCTTCTGCAAAATCTGCCATGGCCCCAGGCAGGCATTGTGACTTCTTTGGGGGTGGATGTTAGATTCTCGAAAGCAGGGTATTATGAAAATCATGTACTTTGATGAACTGTCATTTAATTAATAGTGCAAATGTGGACATGTAATGTGAAGGCAAAGTAGCACTGCTTTGTCTGCAGCTGTGTATCTACATTTACAACTTTTATAAGGAAAAAACTCAACATTTCGATAACACATTATTTACATCAAAAGAAATGATTGGTGAAACATCCTGAGGCCCTACAGTGCTATAGTGCCCGATAGTGCTACATACACTGGATATCTTTGATTGAGCTAACACATTTCCTGGAACAAAACCCTTTAATATTATTATGACATTTCATGGCATCATAATAATGACATATCCCTTGAAACACTTGTGTATAGGAGCGTTATAAATGCCATATCATATCATATCATGTCATATATCCCGCCACTCAATCACATCACATCGCTAAACTGACCAGTAGAACAACTCTTAGCTTGCCTGCCATAGTCCTGTGTTTGAAGATAACACGAGGTGAGCAAGGCCATCAGCATTGCAGTCCTGTTCTCCTGATTGGCTCCCTGTCCCTCGCCCCACAGTCCCTGCCAGTCCTACCCAGCTTTTCCCTTGCAGTGTGCCAACTTTGCTCTGGAAAAACCTAACATCACTGTGCTGGAAAGTGAATTTACTAGATTTAATTAATTGTTGTCCTCCTAATCTTTCTTGCGCTTCCAGATGCATAGTACAGTGGCCTTTGAGATATCGCATAAAGCGGCTCCAGCTGGAGTATATTCTTCCTAAGAAAATTGTCCCATACAGTATTAATTTAGCATCACATGTTATCATCACCTTCACTGATAAGTTTGCAAAAAATAAAACACAGGAGAAATGAGGCCTGCAGCCTTTCAATATGGGCTGGCTATGAGACTGCATTTCCCAACTGTGGCCAAGAAAAACATGGCTGATATGTGGACTCCTATTTTACAGCTACCACTACCTATCCCCATACAATAATATAAATGTACTTATCATGTGTTTTAAAAAAACAATATAAAATCTTAAAGCAACAATTATGTTCCATCTATAGTTATAAAAATAAACAATAAGCAAAACCCTATGTACATATGTGCCTAAACAAAACTGCACAAAATTTCTCTCAAAAATACAAACAAAACACAAACACATATACTATTATTATTGCTACACGTGATTATTCTTCGCAATCACCATGCTTTCACTTCCCTATATATTTATTACCCGGGACCACATCTATATTGTGTGTTGTCACATGTGTATTCTCCTGCGCAGCACTCTGTTCCCCGACGTGTGACACACTAGGTATATTGTACTTGCATCATTACATCATCTTGCATGTCACTCTCCTGTCACTGTGTCATTTTCATAGCTGGTACGTGCACCCCCTTCTTGTGAACACTACGTTTACCTCTCTTCATTCCCCCTTCGAGCACAAACGTGATCGCCACCTCAATTCTTTTTTCTGTTGTCCCTTCCTTCACAATCTACACCCAAAATACCCCATGTATGCTGCCCCCTACATAGAATTCAGTGTGCAATATATTATAATTATTATTATGGAGGGGTATGGATAGTGTTCTTGAAGGACCAATTGTATCTTCCTCGTCAGAGGCGTGGCATCATTGGCCTTCTCATTTATTTTCTTCCAGACAGTGTTATCATTTACTTCCATCTTGTTCCCACCCCCTTACATAATTAAACCCCAGTTGACATGCGGAATGAGTGGCCATTGCCACCACGAGAACCTGCACAGCCTTTCAATGACATTGAGACAATTTTGTCGGGGCCCAACAACCCATTATGAAATCAACTCTTGGCAACAACCTTTCTTGTTTCATCCATCATAGTCACATCCATCTTGGAGAGTGGGCAACCTGAAATGAAATGTTCTTTTTTCTCTACCCAAAATACTGAGCCCTCTCCGGGTACCATTCGCCAAAACCAGCAACCACATTGCTGAAACTCTATTGCACTATCTTCACTTCTGTCAATCAACTGTTCTTCCATCTCGGCATCAAGCTCAGGTACCTTCTGTCAGTCCAACGCTCCTTCTTCACTCAGCCTCTTTGTAGCAAGTTCAGGGACCTCTTAGTTCATGTGAAAGCCCCATTCGAAAAAAAGCTGTATCGTGAAGAGCAGGATAGTCTGTCAAGGGGACATTGTTAAGAGTGAGGGACACGAGGACGGGGGAGTACACGGGGCATTGCTTGCCCCATTTCAGTGAGGGCTTGGTTGATGCTTGAACCCCACAGGCCCGATGATACTTGTTTTAGGGCCACCATCCCTGTTTTCAGGATCGGGTGTGTAGTCACTTGCTGCATATGCTCTCTGTTGTCCAAGGGGATAATCCCCTTCCACCTAAAATAGAGAAAATCAGGTGAGTTTCTTGAAGTGTAAGTATGCCTTATTATCATCACTGCAGGCCAGGGGTTGGACATCATTACTTCCACATTTTTTATCTTTGTTCATGAGCACTGCTAGCTCATCAGAAATTCCTACTAGCACTTTTGCTTTTCTTCTAATGACGCCCTCTACCCACTCTTTCTTATAATCGCTGTACCTTCAAACCACCTTTGCAGCTTCTCTGTTCATTATGGCAATGCATGCTCTTCCTTGTTTACACATAACACCATGTACCCTGCGGTGAATGGCTGCTCCCCCTTCTGGCCCACTCTGTTACCTATTTTAGTATCACTTTATCACCTGCACTGTGCTTGGGTGTTTGTGCGACATCTGGGACAAGAGAGCCAACGCAACATGTGTCGTTTTGTCCTCTCCTGCCCCACCTTCTTCACATACTCGCACCACACCACTCACTCCTCACTGTGCTGACCCCGAATGCCATCTCCAAACACGCTTTTTTTACACTATTGATACTATTGGGGACAACTATCCCCTTTTTTCATTAAACCAAGAGAAGGAAAACAACCAACAAAAAACAACAACAAAAAGAAACATATTTCACCTTTTGTAAGACTCCTGCTATTTCTTCTTGGTGCATCCATTGACGAATACTTGCCCTTACCCTTACCCTTTAGAGGTAAAATTAGGACAAAATGTAATAGTATAATGGCCTATACTTCCCATTAGTAGGCCCTTCCTTCTAGTACTTCAAGCAGAGCATCTGACTTGTTCTGGCGTACTTCTGTAAGATGACAGTGCTGGTTTCTTGTGCATGACTGAGTGAAGCTTCTGTGGAACATGCTCTTCCTCTTGCAGTGCTGAGCTGTCTATCTTCTATTGGCTGACAAATCTTTGCTGTGCTTTTCTCTAAGGTTCTTCTACAAAAGACGTTGGATTGCATTCTGTTCTGTTCCTGCTGTGTTTGTCCTGGCAACATATAACTAGCAATTTCTGTTACTTCCCTAAAATATCCCTACTCTTCTGCACTTACCACTGAAGTTGTGCTGTGTTTGTTTGCATGCAGGTGTACAATATGTTTACATGCGTTTGGTATCACTTATCCCTAACTATAATAATTGTCGTTCTCTTTGCTAAAACACTAACAGTTCACACATTTTCATTTCATTAAATACATTTATTTTCGATACTTCAACATAAAAACAGCATAACAAATGTTACTACAATTTTTATCCATAGGTCTCCATTGCATTCTGCATGCAGTGAAAGCAATTCCTCTGAAATGCCATGTGGCCAAACTTAAACATAAAATACTTCACCTATGCACCTGCTACAATATGCTAAAAATGATATCAATCTAAAACCAAAACATCTCTCTACACCCTATTACTTTAACTGTATCTTTTTTCCTCCAACAAATGTCACTAGGGAAACTCACAAATTAATTTTTATTTTGTCCTCAAATACCCTTTCTTTCTTATCTTCAAAGAAGATATTAGGGAAAGTAAACCTTCCCTTGAAGCTTTTTTTTGGGAGGCTCCTTCCAACTATATTAGTAAGCTATACTCTAATAAGGCCCTATAGGAATCAGTTTGCATCTAAACTAATAATATACAAATCACTATTTCTATTAGTGGCATAGTGTTTCACAGTTACTAATGAAATGTTTCTTTTGTTACTTACTCTACTAGGTTGTTCCTTGTGCTAGCAGTCATGCTCTTACCCTGTATAGTGGCATAGTGTTTCACAGTTTACAAATGAAATGTTTCTTTTGTTACTTACACTACTAGGTTGTTCCTTGTGCTGGCAGACATGCTCTTACCCTGCATACTGTGCCTTGCCTCACAGCCCCTCGTTTCCGGCCCTGCCAATTACATATCGCACTGTGCACTCTTTTATTCCTTTTAACCCCTCCTCTGCAATTTTGAAAATATTCAAATGCACTATGAATGTGACATATGCTCACTCTCCATGTGCTCTTATGTTGTCTGCAAGGCATTTGGTTGCTGTTGCTGAATTTGGTGCTGTGTTTGCATTGTAGAAATAGTGTTTAATATTGTGGGGGATACATAGGAGCAGCAACGCCCCCCCCTACTTCTACATATTTGTGTATAATGCACTTTCTTTCCACATGTCCAACATTGTATCCACCAAATGTATGTCTCTTTCTGTCAAATCCTTCGCCACATGTATGCCCAAATCCATTTTTCCTAGCTCTTTGCGAGTTCTCACCCCTGAGATAATACTTGTTCTCCTCTCCCCGTATTATATCCCATTGGTCCTGTCTATTGGTATCCTTGCTCATACTGTTCCTAACTGCCCCTTGCACTGTAATCTTTGCTACTTTCTAATGCCCCAATGTTGTTCTCTATTTCTCCCTCTCGCTTTCTCTGTCTTCTAACTTTCTTTCCTTCTCCCGTTATTATTCTTCAAAAATGAACTATATGCGTCTATATTTCGGGCCATTTTTTCACCTCTATCCCTACCACCTTTCACAATTGTGCCTGCCTCCGCGCGGCCCTTGCTTACTATATAATAATCTGCTGGCACATCCAAGAGCTGTTCCAGTTGTTGCTGTGTCATTGTGTATGTTAGAAAGCATTGGGCAGGGCACCTCACCTTTTTAAAATTATTATCCAGCAATGTAATTATTATCCAACAATGTACCTAAACTCTAAACATTGTTTAGCTTCCTTCATCAGGTATGTCTCTGTGTGAATGGTCTATGCACACTTTATAACCATTTTGGAAACTCTCTCTACTAATCCTGCCAGTCTAAAAACCACTTTGCTAAAATATACAATATTGTTCTTTTAAGTGGTATATAAAAATATAAAACCTATTATTCACCAAATGTATACTAACCAAATATATGTCAAACATAAACTAATTAATTTCTTCATTCTCTGCTCAAAAATCCCATGTCTTTTTCTTCTCTCATGCACACACTTCGTGCCCAAGATGACACCATTCATAAAAGTGATCCGTACTCTATAATCAACCGCCTCCATGGTCCTGTTCTCTTCTACATCCATAATATACATGCTATATACAAATATACCTAAGCCAACTGCTATATAATTTGCCTCCAAACTCGTCCCAACTCCGGCCTGGTGAATGGAGTAATTACTGGTCCATTCCGAGGTCGGTGGGACCGGTAATTCCCCATTCACCAGGGCCATTCCCCATTCCCATTTGAGCCCCCATAGGGCTCAATGGGAAGGGGGACGGCAGCAATAACGGTACTGCAAATTGCGGTACCATTATTGACCCCGGTGTCCCTTTGCGGGTCCCGTTAACTATCATACTCAGCCTGACGACATTTCAGATAGTGCAAGAGCTAAGACATAGATAAGGAAGGGAGGGGGAGAGTGGGAAGGAAATGGAAACAGACATGCGACTTCCGTGCTAGGCCTGACAACATTTCTGGTAGAGCTGGAGAAAAACAAATGGAGAGGGAGAGGGGTGCAGAAAGGAAGGGGAGGAACAATAGAAGCGACTATCGTACTATGCCTGACGACATTTCAGATAGTGCTTGAGTGGGGCGGGGGAACAAGTAAGGGGAGGGGGAAGAGACAGACGAGGTTGCTATCACATAACGCCCAGGGACAATTCTGATAGAGTAAGTGCATAGAAGAAAGTAAGGGGAAGAGAGAAGGAGATAGGAAAAGGGAGAAAGGGAGCGAGGAGAGAACAGAGAGTAAGCAGTCAAAAAGTGTGGAGAAAGAAGAGAGGAGAGCAAATACAATTGCAGAAGTCAGTAGTGACACATAATGTTGCAAGCCAGTATACAAGATGAAGATGGGCACAGCATGATTCAGGCTCACCATGAGTACAAGATGCAGAGGAAGTCCAGCATGAGAGTTGAGAAAGGGTGATGCAACGTGAATGAATGAAGTCCATAAAAGTCAAATCCAGCATTGGCCACAAGACAGTTATGATGAAACCAGAATGTATCAGGACAGACTCCTGCAGAAGAAAGTTGGAGTGGGGAGGGGGAGCAGGGTAGAAGAATCAAGCAAAACAGGCAACACCTGTGTGTGAGAAGGGTGGGGGGCACAAGGTAACTTCATGGGGAGACCAGAGTGGGTGGGGATGGCCTGTGGGGACAGAGGGAGTAATAGATACCAACTAAAACAAAATGCATCTCCTTCACATTACATTTCAACATTGGCACTATATATATATACTACATCGGAAAACTTCTCCCTATATGTGCAACGTACACAATGGGCCTCATTACAAGTCAGCCGGTCCGGAAAAAAAACGGTGGCAGTAAATCCGCCGCCACTGTTGTTTCCGGACTGGCTGATCCGAGTCCTGCAGCCGGGAGGTGTCAATCCTGCCGGAAGTAACACCACCCGCCTGAAGGCGGACATGGAAACACTGGCTTTGTCATAGACGGAACCAGTGTTTCCATGGTCCCCATCCCCTTGGAGTCCTATGGGACTCCATGGGAATGTGGATTTACAGAATTCAGCGTCAGAATTACTGGGTCACCAGGGTTGTAATGCCCCGTTCATTGCGGCAATCATGGAGGAGGAATGGTATTATGGGTCCGGCGGCAGCCTGCCGGTTTTTCTGGCACAGCTATTGCCGGACTCGTAATGAGGCCAAATCAGTTTCCTGAATCAGCCACTTCACAGTTCAGTGACCTCTGTGACTCCATCTCTCTTACTTTTCTCCCTTTCGGTCTGACCTACTCAGGAGGAAATACTCTGGATGCCTTCATCTCTGTGGACATCCACATCTCTAACCCGGTCACCAAGACCCCTCTCCTGTTCGGACCACTCCCTCCTCTCCTCCCACTTAGGGCCCATTGGCCCACTGTCCGAGCCGCCTCCCACGCTGCCAGCCTCCTTTGCCATCATTCAACTGATGAAGTGAGTGCAAGTCGCTACTTTTGCCTCCACTTTCATCACCCTCTAACCCCTATGCTTCTGACTCTCCCTCCAACTCTGCCCTCGCTAATCTCATACTATGCATCTCTAACACCCTCAACATCATTGCCCCTGTCATGAGGATCTGCATGAAGCCTGTCTCCAAGTGCAATGGCTGGTATGACTTCATTCTAGCTTCTTTGAAACGTAAGTGCAGAGTCGCTCAACAGAAGTGGCAGACCTTGGGTTCATCCTCTGACAAACTGGCCTGTCCCCTGCTCCAAAGGCAATATCGTTTTTCTATCTGCTCCAAGAAGAAGGTCCACATCCAAGCCCACATCTCTGGAGCCACTAACAGCACAGCTGAACTTTTCAAAATATGCAATGAATTTGCCAATCCATCTGCAGTCACCACCTCTCTCCTTTCCTCTCAGGCTCTCTGCACAGCTTTGGCCTCCCATTTTACTTCTAAAAGCCAGGACATCCTGTCCTCACTCTCTGCCATCCCCATCTTCACCCCAGCTCCCACCGCCCTACCCCGCTTGGCTCCCTTCCCTCCACCCCCTGCACTCTCTTCCCTCCTGCCAATTGCACCTGATGAGGTCTCTAAAGTTGCCCGCTCTATGAAGGTCTCATCCAAACAAGTACTCCCCTGCTCTTCTAGAACCATTAAGGACAACATCTCTCTTGCCCCGGCACTTGCCGACTCTGTAACCACTCCTTCACCACTGGCTCTTTCCCTCTATCCCTGAATCACACCCTTATGCACGCTCTCCTAAAAAAGCCATCTGCTGACCCCTCCTGTCCAGCTCACTATCGCCCTATCTCCACCACCCCCTTCCTGGGTAAACTCTTGGAGAAGTTGGTCCCCCCTCAATTGATCCTTCATACTGAACGTGTTTGTTGCCTCCATGATCATCAATCTGGATTCTGGGCACGTGAGGACGTGCTCCCAAATCTTGACTCTAACTCTCCTGCTATTCTAATTCTCCTCGATCTCTCGTCTGCCTTTGATACGGTCAAACATTCTATCCTCATAAAACTGCTCTGTGAAACCCTAGGCATCACGAACCGGACACTGGATTGGCTGACCTCCTTCCTCACTAACTGCCCCTCCCAGGTGCAACTGGGTCCTTTCTTTCACCACCTCATTCTCTACATGTGGCTTCCCCCAGGACTCTATCCTATCGCTGTGGCTCTTCCATATCTATCTCGCCCCTCTTGCTCACCTGATCCCCTCCTTCTCTCCGCATTTCCAGTGCTATGCTGATGACACACAGCTTTTCTTCAAACTTACCTCTACTGCCTCCTCTTCCACCTCTCTCATCCCCAATTGTCTGCCCGCCATCCAGGCATGGTGTGCGGCTAACGATCTGTGATGACTGAGTAGAGGGCCTCGTAACCTGTGAGATTCATGAAGAACCAGGCCACCAGTCTCAGCAGTAGTGGGGCGGTTAGCAGGGTAGGGAAAGAGGAAAAGATGTAGAGAAAAGCAGAGTTTTTAGAAATTTCCGGAATTTAAGGAGGTCTTGCTCAAGCCTGAGATTCTTTCCAAAACCATCCACAGGTGTCAACAACACTACACTAGCCTAAAACTATTAGTAACCCGGCGAGAGTGAAGCAGAATGCAACAAGCATTCTGATTGGCTCTCGCCAGGTCCCTACCCGGCCGGGAATCCCTCTGTCGGGATTCCACGGCCTTTGTCCCCGGCGGGGGGCGTGGCAGCCCCTCCCCATGGCTGAGTGGCTGCCTTCGCCCCCCGCCAGGGACTCGGGTAAGTCTTTTTTTTTTTTTTTTCATCCCTTCCCTCCCTACCACCCGCCCCCCCCAACTTACCTTCTTGGTCCTACGTCCCTGGCAGGGGACGAGGGAAGCCTCCAGCCGTGTGGAGACTCAGAGCGGGGCCATCCCCGCTCTGCGCCTCCACACGGCTGGAGGCTTCCCTCGTCCCCCGCCGGGGACGCAGGTATGTTTTTTTTTTTGTTTTTTTTTCTCGTCCCACTCCCGCCCTTCCAACCCCACTTACCTTCTTTTTGATCCTTTTTTCGGGAGCGGACGCTCACACTTGTGTTCCCAGCGCGTCCGCTCCCGATAGCCACCATGGAAAGGGAAAACGGACTCCGTTTTCCCTTACCATGGTGGCGGCGATTTTATTTTTTTCTCCCGAAACAAAAAAAAAAGCTTTTAGTGCCCCGGTCATGCAATTTTTGCGGGCCGGGGTACTAATAGCAATAGAACCTTCGCGTCGGGGGCATTGCCGACTCTGGTAATGCCGGGGCCTTCGGTAAGGCCCTCGCTTCACTCGGGTACTCACCTATGGCCCCGGGGCGTTACCTGAGTCGGTAATGCCCCCGACGCTCGGGTTCTGTTGCTTAATTAGGGCCCTTGTCCTTAGTCAAATTCCACCCTCATCTCTTGACTGTTATGTAACAGAATCCCAATATAATATTTATCACAAATTACCACACTGTATTCCACAAATTCCATCCTTAAACACATAACCTCACTATATATCCTTCCTTCACACTTCTGTTGGCACAAGCCTCATATGTCAACCCTTGATCTTATGAAGTGACTGGCCGAAAGATTGCAGTGTATGTGGGCGTTTGAACCTCCAATATGTGTTTCTCTGAGCAAAACTACAGATTAAGTAAAAACAAGCACAAATAACGGGGTGTCTTCAGGAGAGGCTACATAATCTATAATGCTGGGTTGTGTTTCAAATGTTTCAGACTGGCACATAAGGTCCTCTTACAAGAGACCTCTAGAACATGTTCAATTAAAACTCCATCCTTTCACAGTTATCTAAAGATATCTATTTGGTACTAGATTCGCGGCAAACCCCACCTGCGTTCCTGTAATACTTCCCGTGAGAGCAATGAAATTATTGAACTAGAAATCTGGTGTGTAAAGTGTAAAGTGTTGATCCCTATCTTGACAATAGCAGTCAGCGTTTATGGCAGGAGACATGAGTGCAGTTATGTAAGAACATTATTCTGGGTATTTTTTAAATGAACTGGGTTAGTCAAAAGGATTACAAGATTACATCAGGCTGAATAAAGGAGTAGGACTTTGTGTTGTCAAAGTGAGAAACACTAATTTTAATTTGAGGGATGAAGGTGAGAGTGGACCTAAGAGGCTTACTGATATTGAAGTGATAGTGTGGCTATAAGCCAGAGAGAGGCAATCACCTTTCATGGTGGCATTGAAGTCCTCAGGTCTAAAGTCATCAATAATTAGTCATACATTTCTCCTTCCCAATATTGTGGCATTAGTAAAGGTTGTGGGGAAGCAAGTGCCCTTGGCAGCATAAATTAGGCATTGTCTTATCACCAGATTAATATCTATCCTTTGCTCAGCTCACGCACTGTATTTATAACTCATCAGCATCAGTCACAGCATTTATTCAGAAGGCAGTGTATTTTCTGTTTCGTAATTACTAAGCCCTATTTTTTACACATTTAGTTACATTACATTTTGGAAAACACGTGGAAGAGCATTACAGGAGCCTGCATTAATTTTTGAGGTTGGCAGAAATTATTTTGAAAAGAGAAACGTGTCAGTTCCAACCTGGGGTGGACAGTGAACGAGAAGAGGGCCAGGAAACAAGTTTCAATGTGGCCCCATATCACACATTTTCAGCAAGACCAACCCTTTTCCTATAGGAACATTTGAAAATACCACACAAAAGAGACCCAGGGTTCAGAAGCCTACTGGGAAATCACCCAAATTCCCTAAATTCCAGTCCACCATTTGTTCGGACCCAAGTCCATTGAATTCATGAGGCACTTATCTCAAAATGGATTTATTAAGACTATTGTCGAGTTGAAAAGTGCAGTAAATAAACAGGAGGCGATATATTTTTTAGGGCTTCTTGAATATCATTCAAGGCGTGTGCCTGACTTTTCAGAAAGGAGCAGGCATCTCAGAACATTTGGTCAGAAAAGTGTGGACTTCATTTAGATGTTAAAGCGTCAGAGATGTTATTGGTGTGAGGAACGCAATTAGTACGGTTACAGCACTGGCCATGTTTTATTGCAAAAGCACACTTTACCCAGATGCCAGCGAGTTTGGTCATATATAGCAGTGTGCAAAGCAGAAGGTGATTATGTATGCATGGAGGGCTTTTGGAGGGGCCAAAGTGAGGTGCCCAGTTAGAGAGAAATAGGTATAATGAGCTGCATGCTGGTGAAAAACATGTTTAAAAACTTTGAGTACCAAGTCACAGTAAGGACACAACAGAAACCCTTCAAATCAGTGTATAGCCGGTCAGATAGCATAGTGAGCTAGATGCTCACGCCCGATATTTTGAGTGCAGCCTGCGGTGGCAGGTTCGAAGCCCGGCAGGACCATCTCAGCCTTTCATCCTTCCGAGGTAGATAAATGGAGTACCACTCTGTGGGATAATAACGTCTTCGGCTAATTCAGCACTCTGAGCCCTGTGGGTGTGTAGTGCTATAGAGAAATACATTCTTATTTTTGTTAAGGAAGCCATTGATGCTGTGTCTAGGAGAAATGATGATGGGTAGCCAGTTTAAACAGCCATTTCTTGGGAGTAGACATACTTGTCTGAGAAGAATATTGGTGTGCCGAATGTTCTGTTATGGAAGCCATTGGAAAGTGGCAACTGCCACAACATAGTTGAGTGGACAAGTACATCAAGTGACTGATACTGAAGTCCCTCCGAGTTGTTAGAAGAAGCCATGAATCTGAATACTGTGTTGATGAGAGCTATAAAGAATGCTCAATCTGGTTTGGGAGATTTCTGTGAGGGATACGTAAAAATGAAAGGCACACAAGTTTAAGAATGAGTTAGGACTCATGGGAAGGTTTTTGCACACAAAGTAATAATCATATTTTTAAAAGTGTGAGTAGAATGCTAGTGCTGGCTTATGAGCGTCACTTAGACGTCACCAAAGGGAGAGTGAGAAGTGATTTTTGGTTGCTGGGACTGAGTTCTCACATTAAAGAGATATTTGGGTTTGTGGAAAGTAGAAATAGTGATACAAGTTTTGGAAACTTCTAATGTGCCTCTAATTTCTACCAAACGACCTGTATTACAATGTTGGTGTATTTCAGTGGAACTCCAGGGGTACTGGTCACAAGGGAAATGTTCACTGCAGAAGATATTGATTTTATAGGAGTGATAAAGTTTGGAAGGACAGCAAAGCAAGAATATGACTGACAATGGGTTTTACAGCAGAGTGTCTCAAAGTCAAATCCATAACTCTTCTTCATCTGCTGTGTACCACCCAGTGTCATATTGGATGGCATAAACATCGATGTTGTGCAAGGGAGGTCAGGGGAAGTAGAACTGCTGCAGAGGTTTGCAACTACATTAAACCACCGGACTGGCACCTTTTGACACACGCATGGCACTCCAGTTTGCCCAGGTTGGTTAGAAAGGACCAAGTATGTTTCATGGAACAAATCATTGTTACTCATTAGTGGCTCTGCTCTCTCGACCTGCTCACTTACATCTTTTCCAACCTTCCTAAAAATAAAAATCCTCAATTGTTTTCTATTTAGTCACAACTTCCCCAACTCCGGCACCCCACTGCCCATAGAGTTTGCCCCCTCCAGTCTTCCTAACCGACCAGGAAAATGGTAGAGGAGCTCTTCCTGGACGCCCTCCCACTATTTCCTTGTTTCCACAGTATCCATTTTTGGTGTGTGTGTTTTTAGCTGATAGGAGAGTCGCACACGCTGAGCAGCACTTTTTTTCCCTTACAATAATCCTCAAACATGCCGGTCTGGACCCTTCACCCACCATCACGGGGTTATTGCCTCAATAAGATGCAATGTAAAAGTATCAAATCACGGCATGTTATGATGGCACGCATGGATTGAAACATCTCAATGTGTAGGGAGGGGATACGGTCAAAATAAGAATTCCTTGAGTTGTTCACAAACGATTGTGTCTACTCTCAAAACCTCTAATGATGACCGCCCCCACCGACAAGTGGCCAGAAAGTTAAATTTTGGGGCTTTACACATCAAATAAGTACATTGGTTAGCTCTAAAGATGCTATAGTTGCTCCGATGCTTTGTCCCCTCACAATTCCACCTATACCCACTGCCTAAATGTTTTGGTAAACTGCTTATTTTTATGTTAATCAGAGTCTGACAAAGATTGCAGTACCTTTTCTAGTGAATGCATTTAGTGCATACTGTGCGTTGCCCAGGTGCCAGTGTGCTTTACAATGTACAAAAAGTCTCAAGGTATAAATAAAAAATAAAACCATGATTAAAAATAACATCAGAGAAATCAAAGCACTTTTTTTTCAATTGGATTGGAGTCCGGGCAAGTTAGCGATAAGAGTCTGCCAAATTAGTGATAAGTGCCTGGTCGTTTTTATTCTCTTTATAAAAGCATACATTTTCGTATCAATGTTATGGTTCACAGTGTTGGTTTGCCTCTTCCCAATGGGTGAACTGTCCTTTGGCTGTTTGTGCCTGGCAGAAAGGCCAGCATTTTACATTTATCAAAACAATTTCTGTAGCAGATCATAAGACATTGATTCTTAATAAAATGTGAAACATTTCAGAAATAACCCGTAAAATCACCGTTTAGAATTTTATAACACCATCCAGTAAAATGCACGCTATAACAATTATACAAAGTACTCTAGTCCCCTGGATAGAGTCTTTTGCAAAATTAGTTTTGTGCCAATTGGACCTTGTGGCTTTGTCCAAAATGAAGCATTTCAAGGAAAATGAAAACTCACAGCATGCAATAATTCCAACCATTCGGCCATTATTCTGGTATTCCAACATGCAGAGAGTGACAAACTTGCTCGAGACATAAAAATGAAAGTTTAATTAAAAAGGGCAAGTTTTCAGACTATGGGCCACATTCACCATTACTGCCAATGCAGGAGGAGGAATTAACAACATGTTATGAACCCATGGCGATATGCGGAAGGGCCAGGCAGTAATAGGTGGGAATTACCGCCAAAACCATTACCGAATGACAAATCTGCCCGTTTCTGGCAGATTTACTGTTTCCGCCAGCCTTCTTGGAGGAATTACCAAATGTTAATTTACTCAAAAAATTGCAGATTTAATTTAGGATCATAAACTGCAAGCTGAGCGGTAGCCATTTTGCAAAAAAAACCCACAGAGAATAATTGTTTTCATGTGGTGATTCAGGGTAATATTAGTGCAGAAGACAAACCCAAATCCAAAGGGCCAGAAACGAGGCTGCATAAGCCAAATTCACAGAAGCAGAGCTCACTGTGATCGCAGAGGAGGTGGCATATGTTGATGAACTGTTTGGTGTCCAACACAGCAAGACCGGCCATGAGAGAAAGACTACTACCAGGGGTGAAAAGTCCAGGAACAAATGGTGGCTGTTGGGTTGGTTCCCTGGCATTGTGAAAAGGTTAAGAAATGGTGGAATGAACTCAAGGCCAGGGTGTAAACTCAAATTTCCAACCACTTGCAGGAGACTGCAGCCACTGGGGGAGGGGCTGAGGAGCCCCTAGAATTCACCCCTGGGGAGGACACGTTCAGTAGCATCATTTACATGATTGACCAGGTCGACATAGGTGGAGCTGAGGCTGGAGCTGGCAGGCAAGAAAACATTGGCAAATAGGTGATATAATCCCTTTGCCAATTTCAAAATCTGAATAGTGATACAAGACATAAAATGGCTGCCATCCTGCGAGACTGGGGCTGCAGATACACATGAACAATGAACACAACCAATGCACTGTGACCAGCAATGAGGGTCCAAGGTAAGTGACACCCTGAAAGAGGCTATGCTGTTATAAATTACACATCAGTGTAGCGAGCAGACATCATGTTCTCGTTGCCTCATCTATACTGGAGTTTAGTATTTTGTATTTATTTATTTATATTGCGAACCTTCTGCAAGGTCCCCAGTCTATTGCTAATTACCATAGCTAGTAATTGACCATGAACTCCCCATCAGCAGATTCAATAGCACTCGCGGGAGTACCGGGAGAGTACCGCTTGTCCGCAGCATTTTGTTGGCTTTGCTCCTGTTTCTGCTGTTGCTGCTCGACATTGCTGCTGTTGTCTGCTTGCACTGTTAGTGCTTAAGGACTTGAAGGACGTTGCTAAGGACGTTGCTAAGAACACCCACTTTACACGTCAGCAACATGCAACAATCCTCTCCCATATTATGAGCACGCTCGCACACAGCGCGCGTGCACTCGCGGGAGTACCGGGAGAGTACCGCTTGTTCGTGGCATTTTGTTGGCGCTGCTCCTGTTTCTGCTGCTGCTGCTCGACATTGCTGCTGCTGCCTGCTTGCACTGTTAGTGCTTAAGGACTTGAAGTACGTTGCTAAGGTGACTGAACTTTGACAACCAGTGGTGCCTTATTTCTTGTGCCCTGTGCCCTGGAGTGCTTTGTGCCCTGTGCTCTTCAACCCAGCTTGCCCTTACTTACAGAACCTTTGTTCTTTCTTCTCCCCCAGAACGCCCACTTTACACGTCAGCAACGTGCAACAATCCGCTTCCATATTCCGAGCACGCTCGCGCCCAGCGCGCGCGCACTCGCGGAAGTACCGGGAGAGTACTGCTTGTCCGCTTAGCCGCGCAGCGGCACGGGGAAGCGTTACCCTATGACCAGGAGTATACTTTTTATTTTTCCTGGTAACTATTGCTCATTTGGGCGACAAACCATTGTCTTGTTTTATGTTGGAAGGAGCACCATGGTGTTGACTCTGTATGTTCATTGAGTAAGTTAGGATTTAGTACCTTTGTGTATTGTACAACGGCACATCTGCACTTTCATTAGCCGGGTGATCATCAGTCCGGTTGTGTGTGTTTAATTTGTTTGGTGAGCTTGTGACAGCAATGGCTTATAGGTTAACCACAAATATGCCGCCAAATATTCAAAGCCTCACCCAAATGCTGTTGGGGCAATCATGTCTTGCAAGTCAGTCCGAGCTCGGTGCTCGTCCACAGGAGTTTTGCACTGCTAATTCTATTACTCCAGCAGGTGTGTCTAAAGCGAAATTTACATTTGATGATCAGATAGATGAATCTATAGTGTCTATATCTTCAATGTCAATTTCACATCTTGTTGACAGTAACAAACTTGAGTGCTCACAAGCACAGCCCACATCCATGATGGTAAGAACTCCAAGTGCAAAAGCAAATTTACACCCTCTATCTGACACAACGATGTTAGCCTCTACCAAGAATTGTCCACGTCTTTCCTCCTCTCGCATTGTTATCTCTCTGATAAACTTCCCTTCATTATTGCAAGGCCAGGCCTGGCTATCTATCCATGCTAGTCAGTGTGAATCCCCGATTCTATGGAGACCTCACCATCATTCCCATGACAGCATTTCACAAAGTGAAGTTATTGCCCCCCTCTCACAGTCCCAGGCAGTGGGCCTCATTACGAGTCAGGCGTTAAGGGGTTTACGGGGCCGTAAACGGCGCCGACCCTTAACGCCTGATTACAAGGTCCCTTAGCGCCATGGTGAGTTTAACGCCTGCTTTTTGCAGGCGTTAAAATCCATGGCGCTAAGGAACCTTGGAGATAATTACGGCACCGTAATTTACGGTGGCGTAATTATCTCCTTCCCCACTCCCATTATGCCCTATGGGGCAAAAATGGGAATGGGGAAGGGTAAATGGGAAATGGGGATTTACCGCCCCACTCACCTTGGAATGGGGCGGTAAATCCGCCAACCACCATGGCGTAAACATAGTTTACGCCATGGCGATAAAGGTACGACCCAGGTGGTAACTTACCGCCTGGGTCGTAATGAGGCCCAGTATCTCATAATTCTATGTTACACTCCTTTGCTCTACCCACACCCAGAATAACTAAATCAATTCCTTCAGATTTATTTTTACAGCACTCGACCATGATTCAACCAGCCTTGATTGCCATAAATACCACCATCATGAGTCTGTGCAAATTATTTGAGTCACTTGATACTAAAGTCTCTCTTCAATCTAAGCAGTTTGATGACTTAATGAAGTGGCTATCGACACATTCCAACAATATTCATTCCAAGAATGCCTCAATGTCTACTGGAGGAGTGATGGGGGATGACTTTGTAGAATGTGATGATGCTTGTAATTCTGTTGTGTCTAATCCTCACTTCCTCAATGTGGACCAAGAAGTTCTGGCAGGTTCCTGTGCCTTGCCCCTGATTGCTGACATTATACAACCTATTACCAATGCGAGTCATACTCTCATTCCTGACCCAACGAGTGTGCCTTTTGCCCAGTTACCTCGTGGTTGTGTTACTGAGGCGACACAGGTGACACAGGTGACACAGGTGAATTTGGTACCTATCCCCGAGCGCACGCCGGGGCAAGGCTTAAGTCACTTAAATGCGCTCAAAGTGAGAAATCAAAAAGTCGCCCAAAAAAAGCCTCTTGCCTTGATCAAAAAGAAAACAAAGAATATAGTCAATTTTAATGCAGACAAAAAAACCACTCAATTCGTTTTTTAAAGCCCTGGGCAAATCCACAGCGTTAAAGGAGAAAGTGCCGTTGTGCCTTTACAGGCCCCCATTTCAATGGAATCTCCACCCATACCATCAGTGTTGGTTGTGATGCCGCCTGCCATCCCGGTGCAGTCGTCCATTCCAATAGCACCACCTAACACCATACCAGTGTTGCCCGGGATGCCTTTGAAAATAGTTGATCAAGGCAAGAAAGATCAGCTAGGTGGGTCATTGTCTCCGCTATCACAACTAGTGCAATCTATAGATCGAAATTTTGAGGCTGAGAAGCAGCTTGCCTCTCTAAAAACACAAAATGGTGCCTTGTTGGGGCCGTATCTTAAGCACCAAACTGCTGCGCTGTTTAGGCCGCTTTTTGCTAAGCCGCCTGGTGAACCCTCAATCCCACCAGATCAAAGCGCCCAAAATCCAAAGTTCACTAATGTGCCTGTGAGGCAGAAACTAGTTTCTCAGCCAAATATATTAGATGCACCACCCTCACATGATCACTTTGACAATGTCAAACAAAAGGTGGATGAGTATTTGGCAAAGAGTTTGTCCAAGGTACAAAGTTCCCTCCCCTCTGCGGTGTCCAATAGTAAGGATTGGCCTTCTCGAACACCACATTCCACATGGCTTGTTCCACAGGAAGATGTGCGTTGTGTCCAACCCAGCACCAGTATTGACAACCCTCCGTTACAGTGGGTGCCGGAGAAACACATTACACAATCAACCTTACGTCAGCTGAATCCGCGCCGGGCGCATTTTCACACTCTCATTCTAAAATGTAGAGAAGGAAATTTTCCAAGCTATGATTTGAACCGCCACAGTGTATTCAACTTTTTTGGTGATGTTGTAGAGCTACGCAATCTGTCCTCCCAAAATATAGATCAAATAGAATTTATTTCAGAATACACATGGTCAGTAGTAAGACTTTGGATCCCTTCTGGTGTAGTTCGATACACCATTTGACAATGCAGGATGCAATTGTTCAATATGGGCTTTCTACTAGCAGAAGACCCAGAGCAGGCCATTACAAACACCCAACACATCAGTCAGAAACCAAACATTTACCAGGGAGGGAATAGGTCTAACTATGACCTCCAAAGTGAACCAACTCAACAACATTAACCACCAACAATACGCACCTCAGATGACCTAAAGCTCATAAGCTGGAACACAATGGGTAACTCTCACTTACAATCATCCATTGCCAACCTTTCATGTATCCACCATTTGATAGCCTTACAGGAAACCTGGCTTACTACTTGTCCCCTTTGGGATGGCTATGATATTACACTGCTTCCGGCCATACCTCGTGGTGGCCGTCCTTCCTCTGGTCTCTTGGTGGGTGTGCATAGTGCTAGTGGCTTTAGCATAAAAGCATGGGCATCGGTAGGGGCTCAGATCCAGCTAGTACTAGTAACCGTTTCTTTGCAAGAAATAGCCTTGGTTAACATCTATCGTAACACTCTTATAATGTCTGATGATGATTTTTTTGAGGGCCTAACTATGATCTTGAATTTGATTGTACTACAGCATACCATCACAGACACAATCATTGTGGGTGACCTTAATTTGGATTGTCGACACAGTCCCTGCATAACTAAGGAGACTCAGAAATGGATAAACATTATGAACAATCATAACCTACACATGCTCGATGGCTCAGTAGAGGGCGATGTGCCCTCTAAGCACATATGGCATCATGGGAGGAGTACAAGCACGATCGATTATATTTATATGAGCCCCTACTTGTTCCAAAATGTCCAAAAACGTATCATCGGTGATCACCCTCATAGTGATCATAGACTCCTGGTGGCTCAGATCACTTGGAATTTTGGCCAAATGCATAAGAGTCAGTCTCTACAAGCAGTGGCGACAGTAAATCCAGCAAGAAGTCGCCTCCGATGGAATCCAGCTGTTATCATGTCCTATAAAAACACAATTGAACACAATGCACTACAAAGTAATATTAAGCCATACTCTGACTTATTAAAACCCTTTCTGCAGACCATTACCGTGTTACACCAAAATCATATTCAGCATGCACATAGCTTTGACGCAGAAACTCAGCGTGTGAAAGCAGAGTATAGAAAACCCAGGAAAAACGCTCTACTCGCGAACGATCCTGCACGCTGGCAGCGACTAAAAACAGCCAAATGCTGCTACAAAAACTGGCTTAGGAGCAAAAAAGCGAGCCAATTTCAGCTAGACAGCAAATCTATGCTAAATGCCATGTCGAACAAAAACACGGCAGCCATGTGGCAACTACTTAACGATCAAATATATCTTCTCCAAGGTGACGCGCAAATCAACCGCGTCCACGAATCACAGTGGATTGATCACTTCACTTCCTTATATGCTGATCCAGCCTTTGATGAGCTTGTATTCATACCTTCATCTGGCTCCCCGTGGCAGCTTCAGATGTCCGAAGAAACCATATGCTCCACTATTCAGCAGGCTAGCTCCTCCAGAGCAACAGGACCCAATGGGCTATCGAACTTTATGTTCAAGATCCATCCTGATGAATGGGCATACATTTTATTTGTCATCTTTCAGAACATCTTAGCCACCTGTTCGATCCCCCTTTCTTGGAAAACATCGATCATCATTCCTATTTTCAAGGAGGGTGACCGCAGCATGCCAACGAATTACCGGCCCATCGCTCTGCTAAATGCACCGGGAAAAGTCTTTACCAAAATAGTGCTGGCAGAATTTAATGCCTGGACGTTGCAATCTCACCTTCGAGACCCGCACCAGACAGGTTTCGTTGCAGGCATGGGAGCATCGATAAACCTACTCGCCCTTAATTTGATCAAAATGCAGAGTCCTATATTTAAGCAACAGGTGTTTTTTGCTTTTGTTGATCTCAAAGCTGCCTTCGACTCGGTTAGCCGAGTGCTCCTGTTAGCGAAGCTGCGTAGAGACCAATGTCCTGCAACATTACTTGATGTTATTCACTCACTCCATTCCCAAACATCTATCAGAGTTCGTCTGTCGTTGGACAGGGTACCTACGAAGCAGATCAACACCTCATGAGGTCTCAAGCAAGCTTGTCTATTAGCGTCAACTATTTTTAATTATTTCATACAAGATGTTGGATTTGACCTGTTCAATGTGGTATCGGATTCTCCGAAATTGCACAATCATCCAATACAAACCCTCATGTATGCTGATGATTTAGTTCTCATTTCAAAAACACAAGTTGGCCAGAACGAATTGAAAATTAACACACTTAAAAACCAAAATTGTTGCATATTCTCCTAGGCGAGGTGGACCCTTATCATATGTATGGAATTTCAATCATTCTCCCATAGAATTGGTGCCACAATACACCTATCTTGGCATAGTGGCTTGAGGGTTCATATCATGCAACAGCTCATATCACAAGTTTAGAAGCAAGGTTAACCTTATTTATCTCACAAGCAACCATCCTTATGCACAAATATGGCACATTTTCAATAATGCATGCATGGCACTTCTGGACCAAGAAGACAATTCCAGCTCTCTTATATGGTTTAGAAACATTTCATATCAATTCACCTTTCCAGTTTGTGAAATGGGAAGCAAAATATTGGCGGCGGATATTACATCTCCAAAATTGCATTCCTATAGCCTGGATAAGATATGAACTAGGTTTAGTCTCCATGCAGGCAGTATACCACTGGCGCCTCTGCTCATTTTTCAGGAAATGCTTGCTTATTACTAACCAGCAGGTTTTGTTAAAATATCTTACTACATATATTTGTTCGTCCAGTCACCCTTTTATCAGATCATGGTTCATGAGTGTCCATCATGTGTTAAATTCGACAGATATCCCATTGGAACTATTAATACACAATCCAGATAAAGCCAAATCAAAACTGTACGATGCAGATTGGTCAACCACTAGAATGTAATGTCTATCATATCATAACACCGAGGGGTGTCGGTTTCCACACAAAAAAACTACGCACCCTATCAGACTATTTGGTTCGATGTCCCTCACCCAAACTTTGCAATAGCATTTTAAGATTGCGCTTCAATTTATGGGTCACTCGGGACTTACAAGCTACAAGGAAACTCTTGAGTCCATTGGACAATTTCTGCCGATTCTGCTTGGTGTTGAACACTCAGGAAACATTAGAGCATCTTATCATGGAATGCACTGTCCTGCGTCCATTACGAGACATACATTATGCAAGACACTGTAAATATCTGTGTTTAGCGCCGCAGAATTTGTGTTGGTCCTTAATATTGGGCTCTGGCTATTTACCCTTACAAATTGCTACAGCAAATTTTTTATCAGCTCTAAATGTAGACAGTTGAGGAAATAAGCACGCCAGTCGAGCGAACCAAGTTGTATTGTGTGATTTCCCAACTTCATGTACGATTGTGCCATATGAGCTACTATAAAGTGTTAAGTGGGTCTAACATTTTGCACAAGGAAATGCATGGATGATTTGTGCTTGTGCTATTATAAAGTGTTAAGTAGATATAACATTTTGCTCAAGGAAATGAATGGACGACGTAGGCTTGCTGATCATAATATGATCATAGTATGCACAGTCAACCACTGAAGTTTTATGTGGGATCTATTGTAAATAAGTGAAATGTCATTATTATTATGCTCTATTTGTTTTTCCTTATATATTCTGATGTTATTTTTAAATTGTAAATTTTGTATTTGTATTTAACAGAAGTACTCTGAGCACCAGTAGGGCTGACGCTGGACACAGGGGTCCACCTGCGAGACCCAGGGAGATGGAGGCAACAACCCCAGCCAATCCTTACAATCCCCCACTGCCCGTTCAGCTACAACTAGGTACCACGGGGTTGTGGAACGAACGACATACCACCAATCAACACACAATCTGAAGTATGGACACTAGCAGGTGCGCTGGTCATGTGGGTGGGGGTGAGGAGCATGCGAAGTTATTGCGGGAGCGGACGGAGGGGACAGCTAAATGCTCAAGGGGCCTCGAATGCAAAACGGGCACGTACCTTCTGAGGCACAGGGTGCGCAAGCACCCCGTCGTGCATGATTACACGAGCACAACTGGTCAATCCAGGGTAGAGATACCAACTAACCAATACTACTAACAATTTCCTTCTCTGCATACAGCGCTCAAACTCCAAACCAAACACAACCACAAACCTCCAGCACAACAAACGGTACGAACTTCACTACACTGCAACAACAAAACAAAAACACACATAGACTCGCACATCAGCACACAACGACTACCGGCCGCATACACCCCAGGCCCAGCCGACGGAACCACCGGGCTGAGGCTGCCAACAGCACATCACTGCAATCTTGCACTTTTCCAGCCTTCACCCACTAACCCACCTCTCCCTCCCTCTTTCAGAGCCGCCAGAGCGCCAGGGGACCACTCCGGTGGTGATAGTGCGCGGTACAAATGTCCTTTAACATTAACATTTGAAAGGTTGATTTATTTCAGCTTAATCAAAGAATTAAAAAAAAAAAGCCCAAAGAGCTGTTTGCTTGGCAAAAGGCATCTGTCCATGAACCATCCACGTATCTGTCATACATAAAAACTCCAGGTGCAATTAAGATGTTACAACATGCCCTCTGTATGTAGTATATGCCATCAATCAGGGTAAACACCACCATCAGTACCACAACAGCTCATAGGTGAGAGACTCATCTAACACCACCTTTGGCATGCTGGTTGACCATGAACATTTGGCCAACTGTGAGAATGATACACCTTAACCATTCATGAGAACTCTTAGCAGAAAAGAAAACAATTGATGAAACACACCACACCAAAAAGGTACAAATATGTCGCCTTGTAAATGTAACCCAGCCACCAATCCAAGGATGCTCATGTTTCATGTCTACATCTTTCCCTACACGAGTTACATTGAAATGCTTAAAAATGGTGTGAGTGTCATGCACACAAATCCCCATGTCAACATTGCAAGTGCCAGCATGGCAGCAGGAGAAAAATTCCCCCCCAAAAACTGCATGCACAAAAATACTGAATTCGGCAGTGGAAAAAATAACAAAAACCCTTAATGTCAATGCCGGGGAAGTGAGGGCTACGGGGGTGTCCCCTCGTCTCCCCCGGTCTCCCTGATCGACATTATGGTATTCAGGGGTTGTGGGGGTGTCCCCCACTTTTATACAAGGGAAAGCAGGGGACAAATAAAGAAAAAAATGACCCTGCAGTGGAGGTTCCGTCACTCAATGGCGAGGTGGACTAACGTCGCTGGGAGAGCATAGCGGGAAGTACAAAAGGTACATTTGGCGGGAGAGGTAAGTTTAAGGTTTATAGAGGTGTGGGGAGGGGGGAGCGCGGTCGGGGTGATGTGTGTGATTATAGCGTGCCGGACATTTCAAATTTGAAATGTTCAGATTTCAAATATTTGGCTATGAAATAATCACGTATATCCGACAGCATGTCAAATCTCTCCTAACAAGACCACATGCCAGCCAATGACAGGAAGAGCATATGGAAACAAGCCAAATAACACCTAATTGCCTGTGCCTGCCCCCTCTGGCTGCACAGAGGAAATGGGCATACCCACCAATGTGGCAACCCACACCTCTGGCTTCTGTGACTCTGTGGCCCCAACCACCACTGTGGACACCATCCCCTCAGCTGTATGCCTGCGTCTCTACCCAGCACCATCTGACATACACCAGTAGCTGCTAGGGTGGACACTGAACAGATGGAATACTCACTCCTTTCTACTCGGTGATCTTTGTCCACCACTCCTACGCCCTTTCCCTCTGCCTGTGCAATACAGAGACACCACCTTCATCTCATGAAGAATATAATGCTGTAGATGCTGGGGCATGTGGATCTGGGGACATGCAGCCCTGTGACACACAATCCCCTGTCTCACAGAATTCCATTGAGACCATCTGGAAGAGGCTCAACCATAGAGAGTAGAGCCAGGAGTGCATGGAGTGTACTGTGGAGGAACAACTCTGCCACTCCCAGTCTATTCATGATGACATTCAGGGGCCCTCAAAGAGAGTGGCTTTTGCCATGGACATGCAGAGCTGCCATATAGTGGAGGCTCTGCTGCCATCTCTGTAGAGGGTCAACTTTCTACTTTCTTGCCCACATGCACACAGCAGTGCCACTTTGTATTATCCTAATCTGTAGCAACATGGCATAGTATCTGTAGCAACATGGAATCATGCATGGAACCCGGAAATTTGGATATTCTTTGCAGGCTATCTGGACAGTCATTGGGGCTCATTACAAGTTACCCGGCCCAGAAAATAATGTCAGAAAAATTATTGGTAATTCCGGTACCAGCATTTTTTCCAGACCGGGGAAACACAAGTTAGCTGGTGGGGGCAGTGAACTACCAGCAGGCCTGACTTGCCGGGAGTTCAGGCCCCTACTGGTAAATAAATGCTGGCATCTCCAGCACCAGTACTACCGGTGCTGGCAATTCCGGCAATCCCATCCCAAGGAGTCCTTGGGTACTCCATGGAATGGGAATTTACCGGCATCTCTACCGCCCGTAATATCCCAGTAATACTGGAATCTCGGGCGGCAGAAATGGTAAGGAAGTTTTGCCGGCAAAACAGCAATGAGGTCCATTGAATGATATTGTTTCTCGTTGTGGTAAACATGCTACTCTGCCAGGAAGGGACACATTGCCACACGGGTACAGTCCAATGCTGCCATCATGTTGGTTAAGTTGGCAGTCAAATAGAAATGTGCCTTTGTGGCATAGGCCTCTGCTGTGTGGTGGCCAGGGAGATGTCATGGTGCACATGTCCCATGAGTGAATGAAGTGCTTGGCCCTCCACTTTTGAGAAGGTTCACTGGGACATGCCATTCAGCATGCCAATAATATGCTGAAATGTGCCCATGGCACAAAAGTGTAGGACAGACATCAGCTTAAACTAGGGTGGAATTGAAATATTGATGTTATCGTGCGCTGGTTGTCCACCTCAAACAGGACCAGTAGATCTGCTATAAATTTCCATTTCAGGCAATAGGGATAGGTGATGGTCTGATGTGACGTGTACGCGACCACCTCCCGACGTCCCCTGGCATAGACATGGTGGTATCCTTACCTGCACTGTGGTGGACACCTCTGCAGGTCAATGAAAAGTTGTTGTTTGCAATGTCACAGTTCGCATTTGCTCAGGCATGCATGTTTCTTGTAAGTGTGTTTATGGAAGGTGTGAGCCTTTAAAACTCTTTGGGAACCTGTTGGATGCACCTGCGCCTTCATTTTCTGCACCTGCATACATTTACCACCACCAACTTGGGTTCAGGGAACTGCACTGTTTTATTAGGAATGTTATTTGCAGTTTTCCAACTTGTAACACAGTGGAATTACTGTTTTCTATTTTGGGGATAATTCTGCTGGTGGAATTGACACGAAACATTTTTCTGATGAACATTTCTCAGGTGCCAATTCTGCAGGCAGAATTAGCGCCGTTGCGATTGCCACCCAAATTGTGACCCTCAGAATTAGACCTAGCTGAAAAAGTAGCAGCAATTCAGTTGCTGCAACTTTTTCCATTACCACCAAACTCAAAGTAAGACACTGGGCCTCATTACGACCCTGGCGGTAGCCGTGCCGATAAAAAAACGGAGTCGTGTTTTTTCTGGCGCCTGCCAATGGGGAATCACCAGGGCGTTACAGTCCCGGCGGTCCCTGAAGCCAGGTGCCAGAAAAATTAACTCCCCATTCCCATTCGAGTCCCATAGGTCTCAATGCGAATGGGGAGGACGGATGCACCGGCACTGTGTGTAACAGTCAAAGTCTGCAAGCGGTGCCGTTCCGCCGGCCAGGTCAGACCAGGGCACCCATCCGCAGAACTCGGAGTGTGTCGGTCCGGTAGCTTACCGGCACTGTTGTTACCGCGACCGGCACACTCATAATGAGGCCCATGCTTTAAGACTTTCTTTTTCTACTCCAGAATAGGCAATTTAGGCTCATTCCGAGTTTGGCAGTGTGGGAAAAAAGTTGAAGACATTCTATTATCACCACTTTTTTGATGGTAATGGAATTGCCTCAATGTTTCCTGTACTGCCAAGTTTTGGCAGAATTATCACCGATGGCATGTTGCAGGAGGTAAATCCTCCACCTTTCCTCAAAGAATCAACAGAATTACCACTCAGTAATTCAGCCAGTGGTAATTCAGTGAAAAATCCCCAATGGGGTCCTAAATGGGTAATAACACCACCCTACCACCCCTTGTAATCCGTTGGTAAACCCATGGGGCCAGGTAGCAGTAAGAGTATCTGCTTTCATGGTAATTTGACAGAATTACTGCCAATCTCGGAATGTGGCCACACCACCAGCCATATTGTTTTTTCGTTCAGCATACGTGCAGCAATTCCAGGGCCTGGCTGTCACCTTGCATTGTGTAATAGTCCCCATAGCACCATTGCTTCTTCTCTGCTTGAATAAGAGTTTCAGCAGCCGAGCAATTTAATGGCCATTTCTCATGATAATTGACCATTAGTGTAAACTGAAAAGATCCTGGGACATGCCGTTCTTCTCCCATTCCCTTCAGTTCTATAGCAAAATATCGATCTGAGATCGGCAAATGCAATACTTATCCAATAGAACATACTGAAGGCATGCTTGCCATGATCAAAAGCAGACGTACCCTTCACTAACAATCAGAAATGGGAAAAAGGCACAATACATGCCTTTCTTTCAAGCCATTTATGTACCAGATATACCACAATTTATTATACATATTTTCGTTTAGCATGAATATTGGTTTGCACCAGAGTAAATTAATACATAAGGAGAGAAGATAAAAAAGAGGGAAGGTTCTATGCCAGAGTTTCGTGCGCACTGTCAGGTTTTCATTATATCCAATAATGCTCCCATTTAGATCCCTTGTACGTTTATTTCTATCATTAATATTTATTTGAGGAATCCTAAATTCTGGACTGGATTTTGCCCTGGTCCATCTTCGGCGAGTCCCCACTTATATTACTTTGGCCATAGTATGAAAATGTAATTTACCTCGAAACACTTTCCCCAAGCGCAGGGGCGTTGCTAGGGGGGGGGGCTAAAGGGGCTATAGCCCCTGATCTTTTGGTTGTAGCCCCGGATAGAATCTCAGGAGCTACAGCCAAAAGACTAGCTAGCCCCCAGTCCCAACAGTTCGGACATCAGCGTAGCCCCGGGTCTTTTCCAGACCTAGCAACTCCCCTGCGCCAAGCCCCCTCACCTGCTGCACTGCACTTTTCACATTGTGCGTTCTAACACTTTGTGCTCCAGAGCAGCATACTTTCTGTGTATTAAACTAACAGCACATTGCAGTGAGCAAAAGTCTGCAAAATCTGTTCAAAAGCCTACACATAATTTCCTCAAGAGAGTCCAGTTGTGACATCACTACTTACATATAATAGGACAATTGGGCCTCATTACGACCCTGCCGGTCCGGAAAGAACGGTGGTGGTAAATCCGCCACCAATGTTCTTTCCGGACTGGCTGATTAAGAGTCCTGTAGGCGGGAGATGTCACTCCCGCCAGGTCTGACCTGGCGGGTTTAACACCACCCGCCTGCAGGCGGATATGGAAACACCAGCTCTGTCATAGACGGAGCCCGTGTTTCCATGGTCCCCATCCCCATGCAGTCCTATGGGACTCAATGGGAATGGGGATTTACCGATTTCCGCCTCCGGAATTACCGGGTCACTGGGGTTGTAATGCCCCGGTGATTCCGGCAATCACGGAGGCGGAATGGTAATACGAGTCTGGCACGGTTACCGCCGGACTCGTAATGAGGCCAATGGCACTACTACTGTAATTGTCACATGTATTAGCACCCGAGGCACGTTCACAGAACCCCCAGGCTTCCTCCCCCACCGTGGGCCGCCATAACCCCCCTACTGTTTCTTTTTTTTTTTTTTACTATTCTTTCACCCCCCTCCCTGCTCCACTTACCAGATTGTTGCGGCGGTGGTGCCTGCCACTGCCGCAGCAGCCGCCCTGCAGCTTGCTGTTCCAGGCCGCCATGGTAATGGAAGTGGGGCTCTGTATTGAGCCCCGCCTTCCACAACCATGGTGGCTATTTTAGCATAGGATTTTCATTCATTGAACAGGACGCGCTCAGTGTCCCGTTTAATGAATGAAATTCCTTTATTTTTAGCACCCGGGGTTACCGCTTTGTTAACCCGGGGTGCTAATGGTGTTAGCACCCCATTGCAAGGGCTGCGTACCGTTACCCCCGTTCCAGCCCTTGGAACGGGGTCCTAACGCCATATTAACACCGAGTTGCAACGTCACAATGCCTGCTGCGTGAGCTAGCAGAGAGCAAGCAGAGTTCCACCTGTAACTGGAGCACTTAAGTAAAGCTGTGCTTTCTTCTAAAACAGCTTTCTGTGATAGTATACATCCATTAATTGATAACCCATGGGCGTTGTAATGAATTTGGGGGATCGCTTAAAATGTTGGTTGGTTGCCACATTGCTTTTAAGAGCACTCAAGAAATAGAACATGTTTCTTAAACATTGTGTTTGATATGTATTGTTTATGTATGAACCCGTGTCAACATTTCATTCAGTGGAATGCTGGTTGTCACATATTATATAAATGTATTTAAGATATTCATATTTTAGATTGTTGGATTTTGAAAGTATTGTATTTCTGTATATTGAATTTGATTGTGTTTCATGCATGTACTTTTGTGGATTGCATTTCTAATCAAAATAAATACAAATAAGGAACAGTTTTCAGTGAAATGCTTATTTTATGCACAAGAAAGCAAGAATCTAACAATATCAGTTACTTTAAACCATAAAATTGCTTTTAAATGGATTATATTAAATGTTTTAAGTGTTTTTAAAGACTGTCACAGATGTCACCATCTAACTGTTAGACAGGCCGCGGATTGGGTCCTGGGGGCATGCAACTGGCACCTCCTAGATTGTCCCTTCGCCGGGCATCCTAACGGCCCAGCAGGTAAGTGCACACCATTTTTGGCAGTGTAAGGCCCAGGTAGGAACAAAGTTCCTGCCATCCTCCATCTGATCATTTAAGTTCCCCCTGCCATTGCTGACTTATTTCTACCACCATCCCATTTTTTGTGTCATCTATGGCACTGTACACCCCAAATGAATTTTAAATTGTAATGGCCACTGGAATCTGTTACCTACACGGTCCAATAGGAAAGGGTACCCCCAACCTCCTCTCTCCTCCGACCCATTTATCCATTCCCGCACACCCACCTTTCCCATGTCACTGTAAGCCTACTCCAGCGTCTCACCCCACTGTCCCTTTTCTGCTTCTTAGTAAGGGTCTCCCCCCCCGAACTGTTCCACCACTCCCCTAGGATCCCTCTCACCTGCTCTCCTCATTCCTATCCTACAATTTCTCACCAAACCGCACCCTCGCTACTCTGGCTACTCACCTCTCGCAACCATTATAACCTAATTTATCCTATCTGCCAACTCGCAGCTGCGCTCCCATCCATTTCCTTTCTGACACCTATTGACCTCACCAAGAGCCTCAGGAATGCCCAATCCATTTGCAAATGTTTTTCCTCGCTGACCTTTTTAGCACCCACCACCCTAAACTCTCTGCAATGGCCATCAATAAAACTGGAATCTTCCCGTTGAAATAGCAACCCTTGTCTCTCTGAAAACTGATTCCCTACCTTTGCCCACTCCCCTTGGCTCCCAAGAAAAGGTGGGTGGCAGAGTTGGTGTAATGATCAGCAAGATCAAGACATCGGCTACATTTTACCCCTCTGACTTTCCCTCCTTCCTTATATACAGAGCTCCTTGCTCCCACCCCTCTCATCATCCTCATCCGTTGCCCACCCGACACCTCAATCTACATTTCTCAGACCTAAACCTACCACTCATATCCCTCCAATCCACTGTCCCTCTTGCCATGATGTGTCTCAGCGACCTGCCTTACCTGCCATGTCCCACAAGTCTTTTCCGGGAAGAGATAAGGCCAATCCGCTTGGGCAGCCACAGCTGACACTAGATGGGTACAGAGTCTGAAGGGTTCCACGAAGGGCTCAATGCCCAGGAACAAACATTATCTCAAGGGGAAGGAAATAATCCCAGAATGTGGCAGTCATCCAGTGTAGAATGAAAGCTCTGATGGTAGGCTGGAGCAGGAGCCATGGTTTCGGTTGTGGGGGAAAAAAGTTCCTCTTCTTGATGCTGTTGTGGTCAAGTTAATCTTAGGTGTTGTGGTAAAGTCACTAATAGAACAAGCACTGGACAAAACAAGAACGTTCAGCTGTGATGGCAGATAGTGTACTTTCGTCTGGTGAATGGAGATGGTGAGGACAAGAGCAACCATTCATCACAATCTCCTCATTCAGGTGATGATGAAATTGACCAATGGTGATACACTCTATGATCTGGTAAAGATGGGCAAACGAGGTTGTATGAATGCACGGTTCCCTATAGGTTCCTAAAATTGCCAGGGGTCGCAGAAGTGAGATCACAGTACCTGTGAAATCACAGCAAATGATACCCCATGACGGCAGACACCGTTGTCTGTGGTAGTGGGTTCCTCCTTCTGTAAGCACCAGCCAAGAGACAGTTGTAAGGTAAGAGCTTTATTAAAGTCCTTCATAAAGCTCTTATGTAGTTCCCAGTAAGTTATAAGGGCACGAACCACTGGACATCCAGTACCCCAGCCAGCTATCGACCAACTGCCATTTCTGGGAACACTCACATGCACATTCCCTACTGAGATTCCATGCATGCATTCTATCCATGCACCATACACCCTGACAAGCAGTATACCACACACCTCCCTCCGTACATACACCACAATGCCTCATGTATTCAGACAGGCAGAAGCAATGGAATTAAACTTCCACCATAGCAAACACACTGCACCACATGCAAACTGAATGCAGTTGAGGTAACATCAACATCCACTGCAAAACATTACTAATCTGGCACTCAAACCAAACCGCATCCATGGCCCCCAGAAACCATGTCTTGCCAAAACAACGGCAATCAAGGAACACCAACATTCTGCGACAGCCACGGAAACTATTCCGTTCAACCAGTGGCTTAGCAAAAAATGTTTGGGCCTCCCCGCAAGCTGTGCTAACGCGGCCCCCCAACGCCTTAAAGCACAGGGCATGCCACACTCCAGGCCAGCCCACACCACGACGTATGTGCAATGTCCATGATGATTATGCCGCTGCAGTGGCATGCACAGCTCCAAGTGAAAGAAGTAATATGTTTTTTTTTATCAAAGCTCAAATGTTTCCCCTAGTGTAGAAAGAAGGGGGCTGTGCCTGGTTCCCAAATTCTACCATGTGTTGTGTGTCTTTTTGTAGAGACAACAGATCACCAATGGATCTATATATAAATATCTGTATACAAAGGGCCCTAGAGTGAGAGATCACTTTGATCATTAAGCAATTTATGCAAACATCTAGTAAACAGAGAGGAAATGAATCCGCAACCAAGTAGGTTGTTTTGTATTATAGAATAGCAAGTAGGAGACATTCTGACGCATTGGAAATAATGAAATTAGCGTCAGCAACATTTGTGGTTGCCTTTTTTCCTTTAGAGTCATGTAGACACACCATTCAGGTATATTATATTTGTGTATATATTTTGTAAGGTTGAGTAATACACCTAAACGTTTTTAAATTATTCTGCCTTTATACATGCAGGGAACATCAGGAAGATGCTGTTTTGTATGCTTTGAGCACATCGTTACTTAATACATGACACACAAATAGAATTGCACAGCCCCAGTAGGATTTTGATAAGAGCGTTGGAAATTTGGATCATCGGATCTATGTTCTTGGTCTAGGAATGTAAAGATTGTATAAAAGTACCATCCTGGCTCTATGAATTGATGTGTTATATGTAGGAATGTAAAAATAGACATTGCAAATGGATGTACTATAATAGTTGTTTATGCATAGTTTTATGCTTCTTTTAATTTAGTATGAACTGTGTAATAAAATATGGAATACAATTTAAACTGAGTAAAGGTCTATTTTTTCAGGACTTACTCTGGGTCCAGTGTATGGCATTCATTGACATTTTGAGTAGAGCTTTTCTTTGGTTTGACAATATTGTATACCCCACAGGGGAGGGAGGCTTCTTGTCCCCAAGAGTGGGGGGAGGCATTGGAGAATAGCGCCCCAAACATGCAAGCCACCAGTGGTGGATATCAATATTTGCCACAAGTATGCAATTGTGACCAAGCGGAGCAAGGGCCCCGAACTAACGAAAATGGGTTTGGGGACATCAGGGAGATTCTTCCCCCTCCCCTAAGAAAATGTTTTGAATAATCTGTTTAAATGGTGCATTACACAGCACACTTTATGTGAACATTTGGGTAAAAGGCCGGACAGTTTGAAATCGTTTTTTTTGTAGGGTGTAGGGTAACTCATGAAACAAGTACAATAAATGCAAGTCACCAGAAGTGCACAGACACATTTCCCAATGCAATATATGCCAGTATAAAAAACATTTTCTTGCTGGCTCGGCTGCATTTCCATGCTGGCTCCACCAACATATGCTAGGATGTCCATATAAGAACATAATCATGTTTCACTTTGAGATATTTTTTATAGTATCTTTACTGGCACTATGCACAAAGCTGGCTCTGCCAATATATTCCAGTACTCCTATGTAAGAAAATACTCTCGTTTGTTTGGCAATTAAACATGTCAATGGCTAGACTGGCTGTACCAAAATGCCAATATAGCCAGGTAATGACACACATGAACGTGGCTTTGTTTGAAAATAACAGTAAAACATACAAAGTAAATAAAGGATGTGTCAAAAATGCTCTAGTGATCCCCAGTTTCCCAGAGTCTTACACACACACGCATGGGCATCCCTTTTGAACCACTGGTCACACACCCATACATTTCCTCTCACATTCATTCACACTGCATTCACCACACAGGTATTCACCCACCCACCCAGAACGTTCACACACACAATCACATTCATACCCATTCACCCACCAGTCGCTCACCCATAAACCTCTCACATCCACTTGCACTGAATTCTCCACACAGCGATGCACCAGCCCAGAGCATTCAAACACACACTATCACATTCCTACTTATTCACCCACCACTCACTCACCCATACACATTCTCTTGCTCCCACTAACACTGCATTCTCCACATAGGCATGTACCCATCTAGAACATTCAAACACACTATCACATTCCTACTCATTCACCCACCAGTCACTCACTCATACACCTTCTCTCACATCCACCCACACTACATTTTCCAGGTTGTCTATGAAATAACCGAAAAAGAAATACCTAATTAGAAATGACCAAAATGCTTTTGGTCAAAAAACGAAAATTACTTTTGGGTTTTTTGCCCCTTTTTTCTTTAATAATGCAGGGGGAGACCCCCACCCTTAACACTTCCCCCTACCCTAACCTATACCCTTACCCCAGCCCCCATCTATTTATTTTTAATTTTTTTACAAAATCCCTAACAAATTCGACCAAAAAAAGTCAGTCATTCGTTCTTGGGTATTTTCGTATTTGATTTTTCCTATGTAAGCACCAGCCAAGAGCCAGGTTTAAACTAAGAGCTTTATTACAGTCCTTAGAAAAGCTCTTATGTATTTCCCAGTAAGTTATAAGGACACAAACAACCGGACATCCAGCACCACAGCCAGCTGCCCACTGTAAGGATCTCATGGTGGCAACAGTAAAGACAGACAGAAGTGATCGCAGTTGAAGGGTGTTTATTGAACTTCATAATGGGCGAGATAAACGCTTAATCTAAACCTAAATCTAAGATGGGAGCAAGCTACGACCATCAAATAATAATAAGACAGTCCTAGTGGCATCTTTCCAAATAAAAAGGGTCTATACTAAAAATAAAATATTGCCAGTCCTTACAACTAAATTACAAAGAGTGTGGGATAATGTGAACCTCAAAAGAAAGAAGTATTCACAAAATGATAAGTCAGGATGGTATAGCTGGGTCTCCCTTCCCCACGTTTTAAGCACGGAACAAGGCAGGACTTCTGAGCACAGCAGACTCCTGGGACTCGTCAACACGAGGGTCACAGTTCCAATCCACGAAATCAAAACCATCAGAGGCTAAGGGCCTCATTACACGGATGGCGGTAAGGGTTTACCGGTACCAGTATTTTACCGGTACCGGTAAATCCTTACCGCCTTACTACGAGGTCCCTTTGCGAGTTGGGGAATTTAACGCCTGCTTTTTGCAGGCGGTAAAAACCAACCCACAAAGGGACCAGGGAGCTAATTACGGTACCGCAATTTGCGGTACCGTAATTAGCGCCTTCCCCATTCCCATAGAGCCCTATGGGGCAAAAATGGGAATGGGGAAGGGCAATGGTGGAAGGGGGAATTACCGCCCCGCCAACCTTGGAATAGGGCGGTAATTCCCCTTTCCACCAAGGCGGTGCCGGTATTTTACCGGCATGAACCATGGTGCTAATAGCGCCATGGTTCACCACCATCCGTGTAATGATGCCCTAAGTCTTTTTCCTACAATGCCTCTTGCCTTAGAAGCCCTGCTGATTCACAATGACAAACAAATGTTCTCTCTGGGATCTGGCACCTTGGGCGATAGCTCTTCTTCACTAGGATCTCCCACTGCAGGGCTCGGATCTTCCTTGCAACTTGGACCTCCCTCCATCAGGTTTACTATGTCCTTTCAAATGCAGCTTTCAATTTTCTAGGGTCTTAATGTTCTTTTGAACAACTTCTACTTGTGGACAACCTTCGGCTGAGTTCCCTCTTTTTCGATACACAGTTCAACTTGCTTTATGAGTACGGGATTCACTCTTGTTGGTGCTCCCCTTGGCATACCTCCGTCGGGTTCATATAGCCGCTTTCACATACTGTTCACAGTTTACTCTGTTCCATTTCAATCTGTCAAGTTGGCCTTCCCTCTGTCGAGTTCACTACGGCCTTTCTTTAACACAGTTTATGTACCTTTTTAACACAGTTCATGAGTTGCTCATTTTCATCAGAAAGCAGGGTTTTCCGTCTCCTAGCTTTCTTTCAGCATCCAACTATCAGGTTCACACTTGCCTCATTCCACAATTCACAATCGATCAGAAAGCAGGGTTCCCTTCCCCTAGCTTTCCTCTGGCAACGGGTCATAGACTTTCGATTGTACAAGGGATTTGACGTGACCCTTGTAGAACCACTCTGACACCTCTCGCCACCCCTTCCTAAGGCCTTCTGGATCTTGTAGTTTCAAAACAGGTCCTGGTCAGTCTTTCGAATGAGCGCACACGTGGCACCGGACCCCTCTGCAACTGGACCTAGACTGGAATTTTTTAAAGTTCGAACACATACATAAGTTCTTTCTCTTCCAAATTCCTCGGTTTCAAAATGTTGCTACTTGCAAACTTGGGCTCGACACAGTTTGGTTTTCTATCAGCGTCCTCAGACTCACCGGCTGTGCTGAACCCGTTGGGTTGAAGGATAGTACCATGGTAGCCAGCTTGCCTCTCTGCCTGCTTTATCAATGCAGGAGGCACCCGTGTACCCTTGACATCTGCTGCTCCGCATGCCAGCGGTAACTCCCGGTCTTACGATTTCCCCTTTGGAAGTTCACAGGTTCAAGTTGCAAAGGGCAACGGTAATCCCCCTTTCGTTGTCCTTCGAGGTCTAACCGCCTTTCATCTTTCATCTCCATTTGAACTGCTGGTTTGGGCTAGCTGTCTCCTCGTGCGTTCGGCCTTGCTCAAAGTGTGCTTTTCATGCTCCGCCTTTCATCCATGTGGGGAAGGTAAAGGGCCATTTGTGTGCATGGTTACTGTCAATTGCCTGACTCTGTCTGACCTGTGTGTTGGGACATGTCAGTTAAATGGCTATGGTGTCAGTCCATTGTCTGTAACCATGTAAGAAAGTGTTTGTTTGGGAAAAGGGGGTGGAGGATGGGGTAGAGCTTCTAAATATCCTACAGGGTAGGATGGGGAAAAGGTGTTACAGGGAAGGGGATACTGCATCTCAACCCTAGGTGTCCCACTTCCACTTTTCGAAGACCCCTTGCCCAGGTGATCCTCCCCCACTGGTCCACCCCCAGGAACTGGATCCAATAGCGATGGCCGTGTCATGGCCACCTGGACAGATCCCCCATGGACTAGCAAATGAGACACCTTTGGGTTTCTCACACCTCCAACAGTCATTCCAGAGAACACGCACATTCCATACTGAGATTCCATGCATGCATTAAACCCATGCAGCATACACCCTGACAAGCAGAATACCACAGTCACATTACAGGAAGCGACATCACACAATGTTTGACCCTGCTGACATCACAGGAAGTGATATCACAGATAACAACTGTGTTAAGCTAAAGTACAAATTATAGCTAAAAAAGGACAAACAACAATATTTTAACTAGGCTGATGCCTTGATAACCTATGGATGGGTTTATGATATGGCACAGGAGACACAGCAGAACCAAGCTAGTCCAGAGGCACTGTCTTCATATGCCAATACAGGCAGAGGTGGACATTTACTTCCATCTTATGCATTCTATAGATTGCCACACAAGTTATTGTAATTATTTGCTCAATACATCCCCACATTTCTGAGTGCTGCCATGATAAAAAGAACCCGCCTGCTCGACAACAGTGTTACACTCGAGGCCTGCATGGAGGGTCTTTAAATGAAGGGTCTCCACATCCAAGGGCTGCACCCAAGGGCAACTGTGCCAGTCTTGGCCTGCGAAGAGAAGAGGTGAGTTGCAACACCCAGATGTCCCACAAGTGCCCCCTCCACCTCCACTGAAGACTGAATTGCCACGAGGAGAAAAGCCTCCTTAATATGGCTGCCACACTTTCTACTGAACCACTCTACACCCGAAGAGCCTTGAAACAGGCCTCCGGTATCGAGCAACGTGATTGGATGCCTGCATTACACATGTGGATACTACCCCGGTGCTGGGAGGCACAGCCAGTCCACATCCAAGTGCTGCACCTAAGAGCAACTGTGCCTGTCTTGGCCTGTCCTGGCCGGACCGGGACACTGGTCGCCCCCGCTATCTCTCTGACACCTTACCATCCTCCAGTGAAAGACCTGCACAGCAGGTTCAGCGATCCCCATTACCAAACTCTGCAGCAAGGTAAAGCGAACTCACACAGTTTACGCTATGCCTGCTCAAGTACCATGTGTATTTCAGATGGCATGCTTGCAAACAATGTATATTTGTTGCCCTAACCACCGCCAACACCATTCCTCCTACCCCTTTGCTATGTTCTAAAGCACTGAAAGTTCAAATTGAGTGCCCACATCTCACGGAGCAGCTCAACCCGTCAGCACAAGGCTTGATGGTTCATTCCACGTACATGTGCAATTGTGGACTCCACTGCAATCCCCCAGCAATAGTGCTCCTAACTTAAAACCTACGGCCCACATCTATGCTCCAGCCCATAACTATGCCCAAACCCCTCCCACCCACTTCTTGCCTCAACCTTTTTAATCTAGTATCATATCTGTAACACACTGTGACCCTTGGCCCTGTGCAACACCGGATCATGTCGGAGACGTTCTCGAATCAGACTCTTAGACTAATACCAAACTGGTAACACGACTGCTAAGTAACGTTTTGTCCCTTGTCTTCTGCTTCTATGAACCAGTTGCAGTTGTTATCCTACTCATTACGTATCTATTTTGACTTTAGCAGCATTTTGCAGCACTTGGATACTACCTGTAACTTAACGATTGTGACTGTGGCAGCACTCTGCTGCCAATGCATTTGACCTAATTTGACATGAGCAGCATTCTGCTGTACTTAATGTGTGACCTGTAACCAACCGATTGTGACAATAGCAGCACTCTGCTGTCAATGGATTTTACGTGTGACCTGTAACCAACCGATTGTGACTCTAGAAGCACTCTGCTGTGAATGCATTTTACCTGTGACCAACTGATTGTGACTCTAGCAGTACTCTGTGGCCAATGCGTTTTACCTGTGACCTGTAACCAAACTATTGTGACTCTAGCAGCACTATGCTGCCAACGCATTTTACCTAATTTGCGTGAGCAGCATTCTGCTGCACTTAATTTGACCTGTAACCGACCATCTGTGACTCTATCAGCACTTTGCTGACAATGCATTTTACCAAATCTGTCCCCAGTACCATCCATGAGGCGCGGCTTTGCCAGACTGTGAATTTTGTCCTATGTTTCTGTATGCCTGATGTAGCCTCCCGCACCATGAGGTATGGCTATGCCAGAATATGCTGTTAAGAAGCACCTGTATGTAGTGATCTGCATGTGTGTTCATTTCAGTGCTAAATTCCTCCCACCTTAGAGACCCCAGCTTGTTTGCTGAACTTTAGGACTTTTTAAGTATAACCCTATGTGTTTCCTTTGTTTTTAGAGTCCGACAAACTCCATAGGCATCTACTTTTTGTATGGTGACACACAGCACCTTCAGTGTAGTGTCGCAGAGAAATCCTTTAGATTTCGCATAAGGTTTAATTACCTTTTCCTGGGTGAACTACAGTTCCCAAAAATAGTAAAGTGAAATTTACTTTACTTACCTTTTCTCTTTGTAGGTCCAGCACACACCATCTTATGTGGAGTGCTCGGGGGTTACTTAGTAGCCCCTTTTACTACTTACTCATGTAACATTTTTTATGTTACCCTCATGACTTTAAATGACTGATGGCAGTGGTTTAATTTTCCTACCATTGTGCTTTTCTATCGCAGGCTGAATCCTCAGCTGCAGTATAGCACCCAAGGGTGACGATTGTGCCAAAATGGACCAGATCTTCTTTTTTTGCCACTTCTTGTATGTGAGGTCTTTCTTGGGTTTTACTCTGTGTGCCAAACCAGGTTTAAGCCCTTTGTGGTTTAAGCCCTTTGTTAATTTTACCTTTGGTGGGCTTCAGTACTGAAACCCACCAATGGCCAGTGTGTCTGACAGGGCAAGAAGTGAGGGAGGTGCCTGAAGTTCCCTGTCCTTAGTCTCCTTGGTTACCTGAATGCACCCAGTCCTGATTGGCTGGCTGGCTGTCCTTGCAGGACAGCCACCCTGCTCTGTGAGGGACAGCTAGGCAGCACATGAATGTGAGAAACCTGAATAAAAGGCAAGGCTTCTTGGATTGAAGACAGCCGACCACTGGAAGAAACATCCTACAATGGAATCGTGAAGAGAAGCTTGCTGCATCCTCCTTCCCTCGGAACTGCCCGGTGAAGCCCGGCTGCTGTGCTAAAGCTCCTTTTCCCAATCGACAAGAGAAGCTCTGGAGAGAACGACTTCTTCCCTTGGGTTAGTGGGACCAACTAACCCCAAGACAAACTTTGCTGGAAGACCTTCCCCAACTGGCTGTACTTCTTTTCTGCTGTTGGAATTGTGGGCTAGGGGTCGAGAAATCCGTAGTTGAGTGCAACGTCTTTAAGCCAGACCGAAGCTCCAGGAAGATCCTGAGGACCCTCCCGAAGTAGGACGACCAAAGTTCGAGTCACCGCACCATAGTGCTGGACTCAGGGAGTGAAGGAAGCCCATCCAGTGTCCAAGATCTGCTGTGGTGCTATCTGTCGGTATACCGCTGAACTGAAAAGAGCCTGTAGTTGCTGCCGCCCTCCAAACTGCGGTGCAGGAGTCCTCAAGATGTCCTCCCTCTTGTTCCCACGACTGAGGCCCAAAAACACAGGATCTGCAAGTCTGCAACCAGGACAGAAGCCAGTTGGATCCTCCTCTTCTAACTTAAGGTTCTGTTCTGACTCAGGGGTACTTACCTCTTTGTCGGTAGCTTGCTTGTCTCAGTTGAGATTTGCAGTAGCTGCCTTTCTAGCGTTATACTAGCTCTACCTTTTCACAAGTGTAACAGCTTGTGGCCCAACAGTGATTTCCTACAACAAACTCTCTAACTTTGTGCAAGACATTTTGCTAAGAAGTGCCTCAGCTCCATAGACTTTGCTCCAATTGACTTTGGCTCCCCTGGCTCCCTGCAGACTCTTCTAACCCATTGACTTTGATTCCAACTGTCCCTCATAGGTGATACATTGGTTTTGAACCAATATTACTGGGAAAAGTTTTATCTAGACTTCATTGGGAGATTTTAAACGTGATCAAATGCTCTGAGAACCTGTTAACCTTTTTCCTTCCATTAACCTTGCCTTTTTTACCAATCTCAGAAAGTTACAAAGTATATGTGACATATAAATGCCAATACTGTCCTAGTCATTGACGTCTCCCCAGGGTGTAGGAAGTGTGTATTAAGCATCTCTAAAGAGTGCCTACTTGTTTTGCCTTGATTCTGAGAAAGTATTTTGAAGTGCATTTTTATTGTTGCACATTGCCCTTTTTAAAGAATGCTTATTTAAAACTGACAGTTAAATAAATAAATAATTATTCCACTAGAATAAATAAATAAATAATTATTTTATTAGAAAACCTTCAGTGTAAGTGTTATTTGGATACTTGTATTTGTGGATTTCGATGCTACAGCTCTACAGCTCACATTGACCCCTCTAGAGATAAGTCTGGCTGTTCAGTCACAATACCAACTTGTGTGGTACAGACCTATACCAATTGGTGGGTTACCTACTACCAAGAGGACAAGGGTGGTGTAGTCTCCCACAGCGTTACTACTCCAATTCTTGCCTAACAGCAGGCTGTACTAAACTCAACCCAGAAAACAAGGATTTCCAGATCAGGAAGTGTGCCATCCTGGTCCAGGACCAGGTAAACACTCTGGGCATTTAATTGGAGGATTCCTTAAGGGCAGAATCACATGTGAATCACATGTGAATCATAAAAACAATATCTTGCGACTCACGACTACTCAGCCACATCAGACCGTTCGTCAATGAAAAGAACTGCGCGACCATCGCCAGCCCAACTATCCTCTCAAGTCTGGACTAGGGTAATGCCCAGCTGATTGGAGCGAACAGCTCTTGCCTGGAGGGATGCCAAACAATACAGAACAGCCTAGTAAGAATCATCAAGAAGAAACCAAGTGATGAACACATTTTGTCTGACAGAAGATCTCTACACTGGCTGGCAGTGAAAGAATGGATTGTCTTTAAATCCATGTCTGTTATCCACTGTTGTCTGCATGGGCCTGCCCCATCATACTTGAAAGCCTTCAACTTCCAGTACATACCAGGTAGATCTCTGTTCTCGGAAACCCTGGGTTAGATTACCACCATATCTTTCAAACGCTTGAATGGGCTGGGTAGATTTTTACCGGTAAAGGCTGCTAAAGCATGGAATGGCCTTCCGGTTGCAATCAGATTAGAAGGCAACATCAAGGCTTTCCATAAGGCTCTAAAGACCACCATTTTTAATTAATTCTGGTGGCCGAGCAGGACTCCTATCTTCCATTGTTCTCATTTTGTCCCGTTGACTCTTTATGTTTGTCCATTGTCTAAATGTTGCGCCCTGATGCCTGCGGGCTTCGGCACATTATAAATAAACAAATAAATAAAACAAATGTAGGAAGAGAAGATACCTTCCTGACAGATGGTTTTGGAAGAGTCAGAGACTGGGCCACTGTGCCTGGCTCTGTCCTTGAAGAGGAGACAAGGCAGGCACTGGCATCTCTAGACAAGGTTCAGGTGTTACAGGGGACATCCGCATCCACAACAGTGCCCACCTGTTCAAGGGTCGGGATGTGTTTAGCATGAGTCACAGCTGAGTGAGCAGAAGACAACTTAAAGCCAAAGTGTCTCCTCACTTTCTTTATTGGATACAACAGAAAACCAGTGGGATGACTTTGACTGAGCCCGTGAAGTGGGGTTCTAAAATCCGGACGAATGAAAAAGCCTTCTCAGGACCATGGTTGTCAGTCCTCTCACATCTCCCCGCAAACAAATCTGCCTTCTTGTAGGCCTTCAGCTGCCAGCCGATACTTCACCACCACTGTAGAATTCCGCTTAGGGTCTGGCTTTTGAGGGATCTCCCTCTTTCCCTTCTCATCTCTCCTTGGCGTCTTACTACCATCACCTCTGCTTTGTTCCCCATATTCCTTCCTGTATCTTTCTCTTCTCTTTCAGGTGTTCTCAGTGTGTGCCCTCTGTCTCTGGCCTACTCACGGCTCTAGCTTGCAACTGGCACTTTCACCTCTCCTCTCTACCTTTCTCTCCCTTTTGTCAACTCTTGCTGCTCGTCTCCTGGTTCTCCAATCCCTACCATTTGCTTCTCTTTCAATCTCCTTCTACCCTGTTCGTTTCTCTCCCTCCTCCATTCCACTCTTTTCCTTCCCCTGTTCACCATTTTCTCTCCTTTGCCCCTCTCTCTTCCACCTCTGCTCTTCGACACCACTGCTCCTTATTCCCCGCTTCACTTCTCTTTCCCCCACCTATACTCTTCTCCATCTCCTCTCATCTTTCTCCCACCCACGTTTCATTATATTGCTCTGTTCCCACCTCACTGCAACATCAGGCTCAGCACCTCCAAGAAGTGGAGAGGGCAGGAGCCCTTACTCCCTCCTCGTGCTGATGCAGTAGCTACCTGCTGCACCCTCGCGCACCCCCATGCGGATTGCTACTTCCCAGATGCTGAAGTCACAGCTACCAACTTCATAGAAGCTACTGTGAGCTCACCTCGTGAGAGCATTCATTCCCATCTACGTTTGCTTGTAAGAATTCTGATGTTAATTGATCCTGAATTACACGCTACCGTATATTCATCGGAGAAGCCTGATTCTAAAATGGCCATCACCTCTCTGCCCCACATCAAGGCTGCTTGTTGGTTGCCTAGCAACCTGGTTCATATTTGCACCCAATCAATACCGCCAGCAGGCGGAAGCTGGCTCTTTGCAGAAGGCCTGTGAAAAAGGCCCTGTCTGCGCTGTGAGGCAGACACATCACATTACCTCAAAGACGTGGAGAGGGCAGGAGCCCTTACTCCCTCCCTGCGCTGATGCAGTAGCTACCTGCTGCACCCTTGTGCACCCCCGTGCAGATTTCTACTTCCCAGATGCTGAAGTCACTGCGACCAACTTCATAGAAGCTACGGTGAACTCACCTTGTGAGAGCATTCATCCCCATCTACGTTTGCTTGTAAGAATTCTGATGTTACCTAATCCTGATTTACATGCTGCCGTATGTTCATTGGAGAAGCCTGATTCTAAAATGGCTGTCACCAACTCTGCCCCACATCGAGGCTGTTTATTGGTTGCCTAGCAACCTGGTTACTATTTACGCCAAATCAATACCGCCGGCAGGTGGAAGCTGGCCCTTTGTAGAAGGCCCAGGAAAAAGGTCCTGTCTGTGCTCTGTCCGCGCAATGGCCGCGAGGCCATGAAGCCTCTGACTGATATCTCTGCCTGCCTACCAATGCTAACAATATCGAAGGTAAGCCGTCCACGTTCTTCGCCACTGCTTGAGCTTGCTGAACACCATCTCAGCAGCACGCATCTATTGCCACCTCTCCTGGCTCTACAAAGCACAAAAACAATCACAAGACTCTCTTTCCGTGCAAAGATACTGTTAGCCTTCCATCTGAACACGTATAGAAGATACCTATACCATACCCTCTGCGCCTCTGCAAAAACTATGCACCTATTATGTACTATATTACCATGCTAACTTGACACAATAGCCTTCAAGTAGCCCTTCTGCCTGCCTTACAGCAGCCTATTCTTGCATTGTGTACTGCCATACTAACAGGTTATGCTAGCCTTATAGTAGCCTATCACCAATGATGTTCTGCATTGCTATGCTAACTGCTTAACACTATACCTACCATTAACGTGCACCTATTTACTGATGATTAGGCCTACAGCTGCTTACATCAACATCACTACGTATTCAGCCACGCCTGTTCGCTATATTAACTGCTACTCCTTTTGAATTGCGACTTACTGTTATCTTGCACAGTGTTTTCAACGAATGTCTTGCCCATTTACTGCGTTATCCTACTTAGCCATTACCGAAATGCTAGACTCCATTACTTTGATCTGCTCGCATTAGTATTACTGCTAACCTAACTGCTATTGCACTTGATCTGCTGATTATTTTTGAATCACATGGGGGTTTCAACAAATGTACCACATATTTACCCCACCTAGCCATTAATGCAATGTTAGTCTCCATTATTTTAATCTGCCTACTCTACCACACAGCCCCACATACCAGTGTCTATACAAAGCTCGCCTTGCTGCTCCAGCCAGCCATGTCATCCCCACAGGACAGTAGTCTGACCTACACCAGAACCTGTTCCAAAGGTGCTTACATCCTTCAAGATACAGGCCTGGCCCGTATCTGCTGCCCCAGACATCCCCCACTCCCCTGGCCAGACACCATTCATGCCAAAATAGCAGCCTTCGCCTCCACAGCAAACAAAACCACCAACACCTTACAAACCATCACCAAAGGCACAGTAGTTACAGAACTCACTTTCGCATCCCGCCATCCCATCTTAGCAAGTGCTGCCACCCATACTATTAATCTTGCCACCCCTTGCCTAGGATCCACGAGTCCCATACTGGGGGCCACAAGGAAACTTTCCACCCATACTTACCCGCGCCCTTCCGCTAACAAGAAACAGAGAAGCCCACCATTCAATCCTCTCACAACCCACACAGGATACTCAAATCCCGACCTACAAGTTAACCAAGTTAGCTACCACACCGCAACCCAAACTCCAGTATTCCCACTCTAAAGCTCAGCTTGCCAATATAGTCCACACAGATCCACCCTCATTACCCATTCTATATACTTCTTCTCCCAACACACACCTGAAAGGAGCGCTCCTAAATGTGTGGTCCCTAGGTGCACATGCCATCGACGCTCACATCCTCATCTTGGAACACCAACTAGACTTCCTAGTAACGACTGAAACTTGGCTCCACCCAGCCTCAGGTCCTTTATTGACTGTAGCCATCCCACCGAACTACACCATTCTCAGAACCGACCGCCCAGATGCCACGGGAGGAGGTGTAGCCATTATTGCCAAAACATCTTTACATTTCAGAGCTTGCAAAACAGAGACAATAGACGTCTATTGAGTTCTTAGCCCTTTAACTACTGACCCCTAAACAACCATCACCTTCCTCATAGTCTATAGAATATAATCACCCTGATTTAGATATTCCCTTATTTATTACCCCTCTCCTTAAACCCAAGACTAAATGCATACTTCTAGGAGACATTAATTTGGGCTTCAATGACGCTCGAGATCACAAAGCCAAAGCCTTCCACAATGCACTACTAGAAATGCAGTTCTCCCAAATTGTCAACGCACCCACCCATACAAAAGGCAGACTCCTAGATTCTAACCCTGAATAAGAAAGTATCCCTTGAAGACATCCTAGAAATATCCTGGTCTGATCACGCTTTAGTTCGTTTTAACATATCTACTACAAAAGCCCATGAATCACCATCACCACCACCCATTCCAATCTTGGTGAGAAACTCACGTAAGCTCACACCAGAAAACCTGACCCCAGATCTTAACAAACTACTTGATGCACAGTCCACAATGAATACTAATCCTGACAGCATCTCCCTTCTCTACCACACCTGCTTGAAAACAACTATCTACGAAGTAGCGCCAGGCAAGTCTAAACTACCCAGATCTAAAAGTAGCAACTCCTGGTTCAATGACACACTTATTGAACTCAGAAGAAACAAAAGAGCATTAGAACATCTAACTAGAAAAAACCCTTCAAAGGATTCCAAAAAGAGCTCGAGGTAATTTCACAACAATATAAACTTGGAGTGATTACCCATAAAGCCAGCTCCCTGAATGTGTGTATTACCAATGCTGCTTCCAACAGTAAAGAACTGTTCTCAATTCTTAGAGAACTGGAAATACCCATCCCACCTACTAGCCCAGCTATCGCTAGTAAAGAATGGTGTACCCTCATACAGAATGCCCTAGCCACCAAATCAACTCCCTCCAAGATAAAATCATAATGAAAAGAAAGCTACTGGCTCACACTGCTGAGACTGCCCCTATTGCAAACGTAGCTTCAGCATCCCAGTACAACTTCACCCCAGTTACCCAAGACCAAGTACTTAAGACTATGGCCTCCCTCAAACCATCACATTGCAAAGGAGACAACTTTCCCACGCAACTAGTTAAGATCTGTGCTCCCACTCTAGCACCCATTATCACCAATGTCATAAATGCACCCTTCAGTACCAACTCCATCCCAATAAACATCAAACAAGCCTGGGTCACGCCCCTACTCAAGAAAAGCCCACACTGGATTCCACAATTCCCACTAACTACAGACCCATCACTACAGTCCCCTTCCTCCTAAAAGTAATTGACAAAATTGCATACACCCAAGTACAAACACACCTAGAAAACAATCACCTGTTAGGCGATAGACAATCCGGCTTTCGACCCAAACACAGCACAGAGACAGCATTACTTGACCTAATAAATCAAATGGATGCCATCAGAGACTCAGGAAACCTATGCATCCTACTATTACTCGATCTGTCCACTACGTTCGATCTAGTGGACCATGACAAATTATGCCTAGCATTATCAAAAAATGTTCACTTCTCAAACAACGTAACCACATGGATCAAATCATTTTTATCAGAACGCATGTCCAGAACGCATGTCCAGAGGAGGCGGCTGATCCTATAACAGTGCCATAGGATTACCTCAAGGATCGTGCCTCTGCCGGAACCTCTACAATGCATATATCAAACTTCTTTTCGCAGCACTAGATGCCATGGGAGTAATCTACACTAACTTTGCGGATGATACTCAGATACTCATTCCAATCACTGGCAATCAAGAACAGGTCTCTAGTCTCAAATAAAATATACTCTCTCATCCAAAATTGGATGGCAACAGTCTATGCCTCAATGGCAAAAAGACTGAGATCCTCATTGTAGGTTCTACTGCCCGACTGAAAAGGTTACACCAGGAATATACATATATTGTTATAGATGGTACTCCTATTCCTATCTCAAACCAAGTCAAAACTCTAGGTGTATACCTAGACTCAAGTCTCACCATGAGTAAACACATCAACTCACTCACCTCATCCACTGCCTACATGGCTAAACTCAATGCCCTTAGTCGATAATTTCTCACTCCGCAGAACTGCATCACACTAGCAAGAGCCCTTATTCTGTCTAAGTTAGACTATGGCAATATACTCTTGCTAGGCACCACTAAGAAAAATCTAGCCAAATTGCAACTATTGCAAAACAAAACATTAAGAACAGCATTTGGAGTCAAAAAAGGGACCACATTTCACAGACCAGGAGAGAGGTACATTTGTTGCCTATACAAGCCAGAATACTACTCAAAACAATCACCACCACACATAAATGCACCACCCAAAATGCTCCCCACCTATCGGAATCAATGTCTCACTCGCAAAACTAGATCTCTCAGATCTAACACTAGCACTCACATACTCCTCCCCCGTTTCAAGAAATTAAGAACAGGTGGTTCCAGCTTCCCTGTAGCAGCTCCCAGAATCTGGAACTCACTCCCCTCGAACATAAGCAACTAGCCTTCCCATACTCACTTTCAGAAACTACTAAAAAACTTGGCTTTTCAACAAATTCTAACCTACCTGTTTTATAACCATATGTTGTGCTGAATACCTGTAAGCTTGCTGTCAACCTATATTGTGTTGTAACTACGATGTCAAATGTCATCACCTGACAACTTTGTCCTTTTTTAACCAGAAAGCCTTACTGTAATCTTGTAACCTATGCCGTGACACCCCCGGGTTTGGGCATATAATCAAATGCAATTCATAAAATAAATAAATAAGAACACCTCCCTGCTCCCTATACACCTTACTCCCACAGTACCTGTGAGCCCCAGACCACTTTTATCCATGCATTGCTTTGGGACTGGCTTCCTCAATTGAATCAGTGTGTTCAACTGCAAATGTGATGAAAGCGTGTTACCTGATTGGCCAATAGGTGTTTGAACTATGGACTTGCAGATGAGAATAAACATTTAATGGTTCAACCCAGTGACTCTGCTATCCAATGAATTAAAGCTACCGGCCACAATCTTTGCTTTAATTCCTATGCTGCATTTGCTAGTCTTGTGTCTGGGTGTCTCTCGGAATTGGTGCTTCTTGTTATCTACCACAGTTATTCTGATTGACCCATAGGTGCACAAGAGAGCACAGGCATAGTCTCTGGATCACTTAGTGAGCCACCTCGTGAACTGTTGCCTTATAGCAAACCATGCCTCATTCGTACCCGCAGATGCCCACTGTGGCTGCTCCACAAGCTGCATGGTCTCTGTCTATCTTCCTGTTATGTTGCCAATACTCTTATCTATCCTTCTGCTGACAAGGTTGGAGACAGCCATGTAGGGAATACACACAAGTCTAGAGATGGAAAGGAGAGCCTCTAGCATCCAACACAAACATCTTTGGAGGCCTTCATCACAGAGAAGCTGGTGGCCCGGGCCCCGCAAGTCAGCCCCGTCCCATGCTCTAGTGTCAAACATTGGAATTGACACACTTACTGGGCAATACTGAATCCAAATTCCCAAAGCAATCTAAAATCTACTCGTTGGCAAACTATTGCATGCTGGGTATTGAATACAAATTCCCAGAGCCAACCAAGAAAACTGTGTGTTCTGAAACTGCTGCATATTAGGACATTGGGTCTGAATTCCAAAGGAAACTCCTGCGTGCCGGAATACTGAGCTTGAATTCCCAGAACAAACTAAGGGAGCTGCATACTGGAATATTGAGTCTAGCAACAGAGAGCACACTGAATATGGCAATCTTGGCATATGTCAACACTGACAAAATATACTTTTCTTTACCTTTATTATGGGAGTTTGTCATCGATCTGTATCGACTCAAATTAGTCATAAAACTTTACAAGATAAAAACAGCAAATGTACAAAGGGTACACAAGGAAACAACAATCTATCATAAATGTACACTATGGAACAAAGTATAATTGTTCAATGCATTGCAACACCCCATGTATCTTACCATTACATTAATTTGTTATGTCACTTAAAATCCACTCAATAAAACAATAAGGACTCTCTGATAATACAGACTGATCAAAAATACAAAACAAAAATATAAGACAGCACAAGCAGAATCTTTATGGGAGGGCAAATGGGGCACGTGCCTCAGGCCCCAACATGTGGGGAAAACATGGTTGTCTGATCCAGAGAGGTCAGTGCCCATCATTCACAGTAAATAAATAACATATGATAGGATAATTAATGGCACGCTGCGGACTCTAAACCTATTGCCTGACTGTTGTTAAGAAGTACATTCTGCTCTGGTCAATTTATCCTGCAATGGTTTCTGTATTCACTGTCATACAGCTCTTGTACCTCTCTTGCCTTTCTGTGGGGAATATATTGATCCCTCACACTTGCACAATCTGAATGACACAAGGCCTGGTAAGATTATTCGCCTTGTCTTCCCTCTGTCTTCCCTCCCTTGTCTTGACGTGCCTAGAAACACTTGTGTACAGGCGCATTATAAATGGCATATAATATTATATGATGTGCGATAACCAAAGCTGAAATATAAATTTGAGTGCCACAATGGTTCAAAAGATAGCTCAATGTGTTAAGCACTCGTTACAGAGATGTGGGTTCATATGCCAGATCACTGTGCCAAATTTCAGCAAGACTGACTCAGTCTTTCCTATATCTGAAGTTGATAAACCTGCATGTGTGTATGTATACATTGGTGATAGTAAATCCTATTGGGCTACAAAACGGATGTATGTGATTAATGCGACCCCCAGAAGTCTGACGGCCGAAAATGCCGACTTTTTTTTTTCAACCCTCTTTACACCACATACATATGCGGGGGGAGACCCCCACACCCCTCCATACCTGTATTATATCCCATACCCCCCACATATTTGTGGTGTGGTGTAAGGGGGTCGGAAAAACAAGTCCGAATTTTCGGCAGTCAGAATTCTGAAAGCGACTTGTTGGTATATATTTCCCTACAAAACAGCATACCTGCACCAGATAACGGTGTGTTTGAAAACAGAGAAAGTATCAGTGTGGTGAAGGTCTACAATTCGGTTCTTTCAGACAGGGGTTTGTAAAACCTGAACAGCCACCACAATGACAAGCATAAAATGTTAATCGGGAGAGGTGAGTAGGCAGCCAAATTTGAGACTGTGGAACCAAAGTGTCCAGACTGCCATTCTGGCTTTGCCCGCAGATGATAGAATGATCATCGACAAATCGTCTTATATCACTGTAAAGTACTGTGCCATCTTCCATGAGAAGATTTGGCTTCTCACATACTGGTGACATTCTTTAGTCCACTGCCTGAGCTTTCTTTTCATGTAGACCATTTGAGTGGAAGAAGTCCTAGACAGAAAAGAACTGACCAAATCTCACAGGCCGTGAGGTGAAAACATTTACCCACCTGCTCATTTGACACAAAAAACAGTTACAAAGGTTCTTCTGCACATCATAAATAATAATCAACAAAACTGTCTATTGAATGTGTCAACATACAGAAGAAAAACCCAGCAACATTCTTTTAAGCTCATATCAATGAGTATTTTAGTATTTGTAGACTTTCCTTGATGATTGAGCTAATGAAGCTCCATGATCTATTTGGTTTGTTAGAGTACGGGGGCCCAAAGGTGTTTAAAATGGCCCTGAATACAACCAATCAAACGAGGGAGAGTTTGAAGAGAATGCAGCCTTGCACTTCCATTTAAGTAAAAGAAATGCACATAGTATATGACCGATTTTAGATACAGATAGAAAGAGATATAAGAACAACCTGTAACACAGAGAACAAAGAGGGACTAAATATCTAATAGTGTCACCAAGTGGCCTGTCACACACCCAGCTTAGAAATGGGCCAACACCAACAATCAATCTACCTCCCACTGCTTAATTTCCAGGCTGTGTTTGCTATTTAACGTTTGTATTTGGATCTCACAAGTAGTTCCTCTCGCATTAGGCACAAGGAGATACCCAAGGGTCCTTGTAGCAAAGTATTCCTACAGATGATCCTGTGCCTGTAGCAGACTGGTATTCTTAGGACCCCATAACTCATTACCCTAAATGGTCGCAGGAATTGCCTTGAAACGTAAGCATGGATAGCAGGGAGCAGTCAGCCCCAGATTTTGGTGAAAATGTAACGCGCTACAAGCTGCCTACTTGATTGGGTGCTTTTTTGGCTTGGCAAGACTAGGATCCCAATAATGAAAGTCCAATGGCAAGGTTTATTAAATGAAGGTACCATCTCCAGCTTTGAGCCTGCAATGTATATCTGGTGGGTAAGAAGTCACTTGGAGCCCCTAATAATCAGCTTTTTATTTCACTGTTAAATGTTTACAAAGACAATACGCTTGCAAGCTATCAAGCAAGCTAATCCAATCAATTTTCGGTTTGTGACAAGACAGCATCTCATCTGGAAACAAAAAAAGTGAAAAGTGCATATTTTAGGAAAGTGTGCACCTTTTTCAGAATTCATCTCTCTGGTCTCTCGGAAAAAAAAAAATCACATACACAACCCGGACGGACACCGGGACATGAAAAAATCCTCTGTCACCGCCCCGGTATTACCAACCTTAAAATGGCCCACCATTCTAGTGAGATGAGTTTTGAACTCATCCATATTACACCTTCCACAGCAAATTCCACAAACGGGAAGGCTAATTCCAGGTTTATAAAAACCAGATAGAGGCAGGCCTCTTTTATGTTGACATGTTTATGCAGAGGCCTTGTTGAACAGTTCCAGAAAATTTCTGAAACTCTCACCGGGTGCTACTGATTTTTCGCAAAGTTGGATCCAAATCCTGCATTGATGAATATCTGTCCTACGGCATTAACTAAAGAGATGGGTCTACAATTTGTTGGGTTAGCTTGATCACCCTTCTTATGGATAGGTACTGCTTCTGCAAACATCCATAAATGAGGGACCTTCCAAGAGCAGCAAATTACTTTATTGAAAATGCCATCAACAAAGGAGCCCAGTCTCAGGCTTCAGAAATGAAAAGATCAGAGAGAATCCCCACTTACTGGGAGTACAATGCAAGCATAACATGCTGCAAAGTAATCAGGGAAACGGAGAAACCCCTGGGCTACCAGCATTGGCACTGAGATACACACCACTAGGATCAACATTGCAACCTTGTTACCGGTAGTAGAAGTAGAGCCATCTTGCAGTTTCACTTGTTTCTCTGCCAACGGCGGGCAGGTGGGCTAGAGCCAGATGACCAATGCCAAAAAAGCGTTGCCATTTTTTGATTACATAGCAGTCACCATATTATCTCAGGTGGTAAGGTAGCCCTCAGCATTCTTTTTCTCATGAAATGTTCTATAGGCTCAGTAGTGTAAGGTTTAGGCCACACAATTCAGCAAAGGGTTATTCCTTTCTTGGAGAGCAAGCCCTATTGATTTGGATGTAGATGACTTAGTTTAGCGGCATATATAATCAAACCAGAGTAGGTAACTTGTGGTAGGAGAATTCCCAGTCTTACCATGCCTCGGAGGTAGCCTCAAAACAAGCTGGACCAGGCATAAAATATTAAAGACTTCTGCCAGAATACACAGGGTACCAAAGTCACATCTACAATCGCCTCCAATTCTGATAAAACAGTGCCACAAGGTATGGGAAGAAGCTCACTAAACGCCACCTTTCCCAATTTTCAAGATCTCCCATTTGATACACGACTACTACACCATATGTGGTCCGGCAAAGAAACTCCCTACTTCATATTCAGAAGTTAGAATAATGCTCACACTATTTTGATTACTTTCAGGTCTGGCAACCCCCCATATATCCTGCATGTCAGACGAAGCAGAAGGCAATAAGTCTACGGACGAGTGAACCTTAAAAGATGTATTGTGCCTATTTATAATCATGCCAGTAGGGGCTACTGACATCCACAATGCCTCTCGTTGCAATAACCTTGTTTCAAAATCATCGCCTCAAGGATGAGATACAATCAAGTGCTACATCTAAAACAATATTTTACTGGACTTACAGAGTAACCATTTTCTTTTGTACTCGACATTTTTTGAATATTTAAAAAAGAAATGACACAATCAGTCATGCATCAAAAGCAAAACACTATGTGTAAAAAAACAATCCACTGCAAGCATCCTAACAATATAAGCAAAACTCATGCACACACTTTAAAAAAAATTCAATTGTAATTGTTTATTTATAAAGCGCTTCTACACAAGTGAAGTGCTTCAAAGCGCTTCAAGGTGGGAAGGGAACAAGGGGATATTGTCATCACTCTTATGCCAGTGGGGGCCAGGATTAAGTGCAGAGTGGGGGCCACTTTCATGGAACGTATTCTGAGTGAAGTCGTGCAAGGCATAATGCGGTGGCCCAGAGGAAATTGCAGGACTGGCAGGGGGAGCCTGGGACATGTGAGACTCTGCAGGTGCACCAGGCGACCAGTCAGCTGACTGAACAGGTTGGGGATGAGAACGAAGGAGTGAAACCAGGAGAGAGGAGGAAGGAGGTTAGCAAGGAGAGGAAGAGAAGAGGAATGTCTTGAGGAGTTCCCAGAACTTAAGGAGGTCTGGCTGAAGATGGAGAGAGGCAGGTATGCGGTTCCAAAGTGCATTGTTTCTTTTAAAGTAAACCTTTGCACTATATACAACATAATGCACATACTTTCCAAAACCGCACATCTGTATTGTAGGCTAAGAAAACAGCAGCCCGGACTCTAGATACTGTGGTGGGTCGGAAGGAGTCAGACACACTAAGGACATGTTTACTGCTTTTTAAGAACTTATAAGAAGGCGGCCTATTTTTCCCTACTGCTAGAGGGTTTTCCCTGCCTTTCTAAACTAAATAAAAGGTGCTCGTCTGTCACCAGGAATTGCCTAAGAAAGAAATGTCCTCAGTCCCAAACTAATTCTACCTGACCCTACCATCAATACAGCTAACTTAAAAATGGCCGGCCAGGAGAATGGCTTGATTCCCCTGGTGTTCTGTTATCTTCTTGTAGTCTCTTTATATCCATGTTTCTCTTTCTTGTATTTGTTTCCTAACACGATCTTCCATAATAGTCTTTGGATACCGCCGTGATTAATTCTTATAGCTCTTCCACAATATTCCTGGGTAGTTTACTCTCTTTATTGATGTGTCTGTTACAACTTCCCATGTGATATTTCCTCATATTGTTCACTAAACTTGTAGACTTCTCACAATCTGTTAATCCAGGCTTCCCCAGTTTGGACGTGATTTGATCAAATTTGATATCTTCCCTCTCCTTGGTTCTCTCTCTAGAAATAGCTTGTTCACTTGATAGCCTTATCCACAGCTTTGACGTGATTTGATCCAATTTGGTATCTTCCCTCTCCTTGGTTCTCTCTCTAGAACTAGCTTGTTCACTTGATAGTTTTATCTGTTCTTCATTATTCCTGGATTTTATACCATACTTTCTCCACTCTGCACCTTTGAACTTCCTACACATGGTTAATCGTTCTTCTCTTTATTGGCTTTGTGCACCTCCAGTTAAACAATTTTGTATTCGTTATCTCATAGTTATTACTGGGACTAGTTTCTCTCCTCATATAATATCTCTCTGGTGGCATCCCTCTTCTCCTGTTCTCCCCATTACCTCTCAATATGCAGGAGAACGTTGCAGGATTTGGCATTTGCTTGGGTATGCCTCTTCAGTGTTTGCCTTCTCGTTTCTCCATTTCACCAGTCTCCCGTTCTTTGCTTCCCTTCTGGCTGCTGCCGTATATGGGTACAGGCATTAGGAAGCTGTTTGTGCTTCCTTCTACGATTGTCTCAGCGTTGTTTGCCATAAGGACGTTGTCCCGCCACCACCTAAAACAGAATTCCTCTCTCCTTCCTTGCAGCGGTTTCCCCGTTGTTGGATGCGCCGGGCCTCTGGCGTCCCAGACTAGCGTTCTGTGCTTCCTCAGAAATCACAGGCTCCGCAGCTTGTCTCAGGTCTGCCTCTCACAGGCGTGATCATCTCAGGGGGCGTCCCCTACATATAATACTCTCTCCACCTCTTTGGTCCTCCACTCGTCTCAAGTACATGTCTATTCTTAAAGAGACATGTTCTTTTTCTGGTTGGTTTATTTCAGCATTGCTTTGAGCCAAATATGCACAGGTTGCATTATTCTTCACAGCAGATAGTCCTATATATGCTCCTTTGGTATGTCGCTTAGGGAGTTCCTCACAGAAACGGGAGTCTTTGTCCCCTAAGGGACAGTCTCTTCCAGTGAGGTCCCAGTTGTCCAGACCCCTAGGGAGGGTCTTGCGGAGCACGCTCACCTCCCTATCCCCAAAGGGAGAGGCTCCCACCTGGGAAGAAGGGACAAATACCCTTCTTTCGTCACAATACGCACCCATGCAATATACAGTGGGACCACCAATAGCTTCATGTAAATGTACTTTAAAAAGGAAGTACTGAGTGCTTAGTAACCCATGAAAGGACCGGAATTGTCACCATATTCCCAAAAGGAAATGTCGCCTTTCCTTTGCTACCAAGAACCTCACTTTCAGGGCAACCTGTAATCATGGCCAGCAGGCACTAAAGTCTTACATTAAATTAGTATAATTTTCTTGACTTTCATTCTCCGGCTAAAGAGACACAGTCTGTCTGCAACAGGCAGATTCAGTAGTTTGCTGTCATCCCCCATGACCGTCAGGGCGAAACGAATTGGGGTGGCCACATTCAATACTTCAGTCATTGTACTCAGCACTCCTTTCCAAAAGTTCTTATCTTCACACAATCCCAAAAAGCATGTGGTCCAATGATCCAACCTCATGGTTACAACAATCTACAAAGTCAACAATACCTCTGTTATGAAGGTGTTCTGGTGTACAACAATCATTATTCAATATCTTGATCCAACACAACCTGAGGTCCCAGTCCAAAAAAGTAAACCGAACAATATTGCACTACCACCAACATGTGCCCTGGTCTACATCATGACCCAAGGCCCGAGATGAGGCCTTGAGCAAGCATGGCTCCTGTTGACATTGACCCCCAGAGTGCTCGTACTTGTTGGACACATGATGTGGTAGGTTGTAACATTACCTGGAGGACATCAGCAATAGGAATCGGTCTTCGTCCATCCTCTCCCAAACTCTGCACCTATTAAGCATGCCTCTCAGCTTCTGAAACTCAGCATAAGTACAACCATCAAGATCATGTCTGGACTGGAGCTCTTGAAAAGTCATCCATCATCAGCTGTTCACCATATCCCTAGTTATGTCACACCGGCCAGAAACCATTTACTCCTTAAAATGCTTCTTCCATTTTCTTTAATCAACGGGTTCAACCAAACTAAGGCCTCTCTGAAGGAGTAAGCCCCCAGGCCATTTTCTTACAGCATCCGAGGAGGAATCCCATTGTGATGGTACTTCATTCAATGCAGCCATACACGCATTGAGATCCGATGTAGGGGCTAAAATGTGCCAGCCCTCGACACATCCACCTCACGCGTTGAGATCAGATCTAGGGCTCAAATGAGCCAGCCTCTGACGCCTCGACCTTGGTCCAATTATCTACTTGAGTGTTGATTTAGTTGATGACATAGCAAGCAGAGAATTCAAGTTAGTATTGTCCAAAATCTGGTACATGTATTCCCCCTTCAGACAGTGGGAATTGCAGTTTCTGTTGGGCCAGCCTAGGGGATTTATTGTTCCATGGATATTTCTGGATCATCCTATTCAAATCTTTCAGCACCCACTGTCTATGGGAAACAGTACCATAGTGAGGTCATAGTTCTCACATGAACATACAGTGAGCTTCATGGAGTTGACGTTGCGACATACGGATACGTTTAGAGCAGCACATAGTTCCAGATCAGTACTCAGACATGTATATGCTTTGTAAATGTTCACTCCTATTAATTCATTCCACTTCTCTATAACTCCAAATCCCAATATAGTTCACTCTCTCTGAACACCATCCAAATTCCTAGTCTTGCATCACAAGGCAGAGGCAAGAGGACACCACCAGCATCTCCTCTGATTTTGACCAATTTAAATTGTAGTCATTCTTCACACAGAACTTTCTAAACATCTCCATCAGGGGTGCCAGAGGCAGAGATACATCTATTGGGACCATGTGGTGGTCATCTTTGTAGAGCCACAGTTTCTGCTCCGTAAGTCCATAGCCTTCTACCTGAGGATCACAACAGATCCATGCTGCAATATCCAAAGCCAGTACAAACTGGGAAGGTGATGAAGGGCACCTTTGACATGTCACTTTTTCTAGTTTGAAGAAGCTTGAGGCCAGACCAAGAGGAAAACTGAGGCGATGGGTAACGAACAGAGTAGTTGTTTGCAACTAAGAAACTGTTGCCTAAGCCCTCTCTTCATCAGGCTGAACAGGTATGGCCAGTCATTACTGTCAAACATCTTCTTTGCATCCAGAGACAATAGGGCTGAAGATGTTTGCAGGTGATATCTTCTTGAGATAGTGAGAATCAGTATGCATACATTGTCTAGTCGTCCGTATCTAAAAAATAAAACACACTTGTCTGAGTGGGTTAGCTTCGCAATCACCCTTTTCAGTCTTAGTGGCAGGACTTTCACCAACAGTTTGCTATCTGTGTTAATCAGACTGATTGGGTGTCAACTTCAGCAGTCCATTGCCTTCCTGTCCTTTTTCAAAAGCAGGCTAATTGATGCCTGTCACATGCTCACTGGAAATTAATTTTTGAGAGTGTTGCATTCAACATTCTGTGCATTAGTTCCACCATCTTCTCTAGAGTTTCCCTATAACATTCAAATGGCACTCCATCAGTGCCACACATCGTCCCTGTTTATGGGTATTGATCGGTAGGTGGATTTCTTTCTTGATGATCTCTCACATCTAATCATCTGAAATCTTCAGGGGGCACAAGAATAGATTCAGAAATCTACTAATCTCCCAATATCTGCAAAGTCCACTGAGATATACAGCATTTCATAGCAAGTTAGAAACCTTTCGTTGATTTTCAGCAGATCACATAACACATCAACAGATTCAAACGAAATGATGCATTCATCGCTCCGCATTATTCTTAGGTAATGGCTTAGAAACCTGCTGAATCTCTTCATCTCTTCATGGTATGAAAGTCTTAAGTGGAATACTACTTATTTGTTCCTGTCTGATGGATGGTTATTCAGGTTATCATTTCCTTTTGGCAGACTGTTTCAGACAGTAGTCTACTTTGAGGGGATTGACTTCCTCCTCCTACAGTTCTGCAACCTCTTTCTGTCTTTTCGTCTTCCAGGCTGGCATAATCAGCATTGCACATTTGAAGGCCACCCAAACTGTGGCATCCGAGATTTCTCCTGCCCAGTTCTACACTACAAATGCCCCAGCCTCTTCAATCAAGTTCATCTTTGTCTCTTCATCACAAAAGATGCTCACTCTTATCTTCCAATTGATGAACTGCAAAGTGTAGTCAATGACAACAGAGAGGCACACTGGTGCATGGTCAAGAAAGAGTATGTTGAAGAAAGTATGTTGCCTCTTTGATTAGCTGGCTATGACCCTCCCAGTTGCCAAGAATATTTAATGGCCCGATATGATGCATATCATAATAGATTGACCTGCTTGGCCAATCTCGTCTCACTCTCAGCCTTCAAATCCTACTTCTAGAGAGCATATTTTGTTTGCCACCTTTCGAAAGAAGTCAAGGTCATCCACAGTCTGAGTGTGTATATAGCAAAGCACCAAGGAACTGTTGTGAATTTTTGCAGTCAATGACAACAGTCTGCCTTCGCTATTCCTGTCCATATTTGGAACCGTTATTGTGGTGTTCTTATGCAGTACAATTGAGACAACTCTAGAGAAAAAGAAGACTTTATGCCCCAATCTATACTGAGTATCTCAGCCTCTAACCAGCTGCGTAAGCTGTGAAAATGGAATATCGCACCTCAACGACTTGAGGCTAGAGCAGTTCCTTTATCTTTTGATTGGATTATTCAGGCTCTTATGTTTCCAACTGAGTAACTTCACTTTCAGAAGAAATATCCCTTTAAACACATTTACATTGAGAGCACATATTAGCATGAAGCAAACTATGATTATAAGAATTCTTAAAGAGACTCATTCTAAAATGGCTCAGAGCAACCAAACCAAGCAAAAGGAGTCAGTAAACAAACAAACACAGTAGCAAGCAAACAATTCTACAGACCCCAACTGAGCCAGTTCCCACGCTCCCTGTCGTATATTCACTGCAAACACAACCAATAAATGAAATAACCTTGTACTGCCTCCACCTCAGGCCCACCCACTCAATGTATATACCTCAGTTTTGTGACTGAATTTGCTTGAACTTAAATTTCCTTTCATGTCACTTCCACCTTTGCACGAACAGCATCAGACACCACCAATCCCATGGTCCACTGTGGTAAGATTCAATCCATGTAAACCAAAAGCGGGCCCCAGAGTGATGTCTAATGTAAGTTAACCACCTGTTGAATCCACAGACAGCAATGTATGGTAAGTATTCAGATATAATTCAGCAATACAATATGCCACACATGATGGGCTTCCACTTCGCATACATACGTCATATCAGACAGCAAACCAGTTAACATCAACAGCAAAGTATTCAAATCATATGTACATGACAACTAATTGAAATGGGTCCATTTGTATGTAAACTTGTTGACAGTGTAGTTGCCGCCTAGGACTATGACACAAAACACTTAGTGTATAGGCATCTTGAAACACTTGTGTATAGGCGTGTTACAAATGCCATATCATATAGTTAAAGAGTGTTGCGAGGACAGCGACGTACATCACGGTTCACTTGGGCTGGGAACTATATCAGCAACGCAGGTAGGTGATGGAGCAGGGGGAACGGGATGGTAAGGAAGAGGTGGTCTGGGGTGGTTGGGATTGGATGGTCGCAGGATGCCTTGGCAGTTTAGCTTCATCACCACCAAACTTTACTGTACAATGTATTCATTTTAGATGAATTTATTATATATTTTGATTACAATCTGTCCCTGTCTGTGTTACCTCTCCTAAAGAAGTCACAAGCAGATCCTGGATATCGCCAACTACAGATTAATTTCCGAAATTCCCTTACAGGCAAAGGTACTGGAGACGGCAGTAATCCAATCCAGCCACTATAATGCTATATTGCACACCATCGGCTGCTGGATTGCCATAAAGTGGGTTTTCATCCAATACAACACATCAATCTTGGGTGAGCAAAGATTTAAGGTTGACTCCGGCAGAATCACAGCGTAAATACTGCTGGACTTGTCTGCATCCTTTAATACCATGGGTATGGCATCCTCCTCTAGTACCCCAAGAACCTGAACATTTAGATTTTGGAAATATAAATGGTCTAAGTCTTTTCTTACCTATAATAGGCACAAAAAATTGTTCGGCCAGGGCCTTCTCTCCATTTCTTTTTTGTATTTACATCACCACATTGCTGACCCCTATTTAGATCATTTGGTGCAGACTTTTAAAAAGATTCTGTCAATACTCAACTTCTGTTTAATATTTGCCCTGACATTGCAGCTATCATCAACCTAATGAGCCTAAACTTCCTGAAGATGAAAGCCGCCATGACAGAGAACATGGTTGTATGGTCTCTACTGTGAGCCTCACCCTCTAAGATACAGCCATCTTCTGAGAGATCATGCCTCATGCCAAGTAGGGTGGTGAAGAATTTGGGAATTTATTTGCAGAGTAAGCTCTAAATGATTAGGCAAGTTGCAATCACCATCATAGAGGGTGTGTACAACCTTACAATGCTAAAAAATATTTTTCCATACTGTATTTGACTTTTCTCTTATGGAGGCAGACAACAGTGTCTCCCCTTTATGCCCTGGATTATGGAAATAGCGCCTATCATGGATCACCTAATTATGCGATGCATCGCCTTTAGCATTTTCAAAACACTCCAGCGCGTACCCTTCTGCTAATATGCTGCTGTGTTTTAAACATGCCAAACATCTGCTCTATGTGTCCTGAATTGGCTACTGTTAAGGATTTCAATCAGGCGACCCACACCTTGGTCTCGGCCTAGTATGCAGCGCACGACTGAAATGCCTATTTCTTTATATTATATAGATTCACTATTGAGATGGTACACCACTCATATCACATCCCCTTTTCAAATGCCCCGGGTCACAATGGACCATGAACCAGGCTGGTTGGTAAAATACAATATTTATTTATTTAAAAATTCAAAAGATATACACTTTTTAATATGGGCAGCAATCACCAATGGGGTGATAATTACAATGAGAATATGAGCAATGCACAGGGTTTACCCTTTTGGTAGAACATATACACAGCACAGCGGAATAGGAGAACTTTTTGATTTAGTAAAGATAGCACTCAAGTTAGAATGTCCCCCTGCAATGTTCCCTCAACCCACAAATAATCAATTCTGAGTGGATAAACAGAAGCAGAAGGTAATCGGGAACAAGAAACAGGAAACAAAATCCAAGTCTGACCTTCCCTCTCCAAATAAGAGAGAAAAACGGATTGATGGAAGAGGGACACAGTAAGATCCAGGGTTGATTCGCAATTTCAACCCTGTCACCCCAGAGCCCAACCCTGGCAGAAACTAGTCCGATCACTCGAAATAGGACTAATGGCTTAGGATTACACAAGACACAATTACTAAAGAGAAGGAGCTAGCACTAACAATCAAGGGCCGGGTTGCACAGATAATTCTGACAGTTTTACAAGTTACCAGGATAAGGATAGGATGGCTTAGAGAGTGGGATAAGGACAAAGACAAGATATGCTATGGGTTTCTATGGGGTGGCGATTACACTCACAGTCCACTTATTAGTTTTGGGATTTTTGGACCATCAACGGTTCTGGTCACTACATGGCAGCGCGCCTGGCAAACAGCTGGGTAGTTCTGGTCACCAGATGGCACTTCTGGACTGGCAATTCTGGTCACTCGATATTAAAGGTCAGCTGGATGGCAGGGTTGCTGCGGGTACGCAGTTAGTGAGCAGCAAGCCAGGCTGGTTCAGGATGCTTTCCAAAAGAATACCACAGTTTTCCCCTTTTTAATGGGAGATTAGGGGGTTTTCAGAATTGAGGTCTTGCTGGGATAGGATCCGTACTGCTTGGGTTTTGCAATGGGCCCTGGAGTAGGGTCAGCTATTCTTTGGCCTTATAGTTGGGATCTGAAATCTGGATGGATGGAACAGGAACGCAGCGCAGGAACATCAGGAAGAGTGTGTGTCTAGAGTTGTGTCAGGGACTCTTATTTATAATGCATAGTGACATCATAGAGTATATTGCTTGGCCGGCTTAGCTAAGCCCGCCTCTAAACAACTGGATTGGACAATCAATGTTGGTAGCCTCCCCTGGGATGTGACTCAGTTCAGGAGGTTGCATTTTATGAAGTAAAAAGGTTTCCCAGAGACCTTTTTGCCAAAAATCTTTCATACCCGAATGTACACATTTGGACAGTTGTGGCACCTTAATAAATGACATGATCAGGTTACATATTTTATGTAGAGCACAGCCGTCCGATCCTGCAATCTGTGAGATATTGTTTTGTGCTTTTATACTTTTTTGGTCATTTTCAGTGTGAAATATTCAGCCTAAAATTCCATAACTTTATACATGGTGTGGATGATCATAAGGGATGTATGTACAAATCTTCGCATTTGCAGCATGGATGCTTTACTTGTAATCCGCAATTCTTTGCCATTTCTGTCCCCAAAGTGTCAGTGAATTCTACCATGTCTTCAATGAAAGCTCACAAAATCATATTTATACCATAACATATTCACATTTTTACAAATTCATGCTGTAGAGATAAAAAGTCTTTAAAGTTTATTTTCAAACTAGTCTTTGGAAGCAAATGGCAGTCCTTTCTCTGTCACTGGCCCATTTTTGTATTTATTCAGCTGCCACCAACTATCACTTCAGCCCTGTATGGGGTGGGGGTTCCCGGTTTGATTGAAGGTTTTATGGCCCCCTCCACTTCACAGGTTAGTGTCCCAGTACTTCTATTGTCCCAGCCTAGCACACAGACGAATGTCTAACGAGTGTGTGAACCTTCTTTGTCTTGGTCCATTCAAGGTTTTTCAAGCTAGCAATCATCACTTTCGTGTCCTGGAAGTTTATGGTGTGGCTCCCTTCCTAGGGGGAAGCTTTAACTCTGTCAACTGGAATAACCTGTTTTTGACAGCTTGCAAATCCAGCCAAGGCAGTTTAAACGTTTATTTTCTGATATTTGGTCCTGAATTAAAACAAGGAATAAAATAGCCCATGTATGTATTTTCACCAGCCACAAACCCCTTCACATTGCTAGGTAATGGCAGGCTTTCATTCAACAGTTTACTTTTTAAACTGGCATTTTTCTCCTTTAGTTTTGCAAAGCCCATTTTTACACATGTGGTGAAAACTGCTAGCATTTCCTTTCAAATTCGATTTTGCCATCTGACTTCCCAATATTGTCTTGCAGCCATGGTTATTTTCTTGAGTGCAGGGATTTTGTGTGAAGCACAGATGCATTGAAACGGACATGGCTCAGATAGCTGGAGTCTCTTTTGAACTACTGAGCTTTGATACATTTGTAAAGAAATGAACGCGTTTTTCCCCTGCGGTAAAAGTGAAGCTCCTTATTGATTTTTCTCAAAGTTGGTTTGACAAGGCCTGTCATTCAGAAATCATGCCTGGTTTTGCTGAGGCACAATGAGATACTGTGCATGGCAGGTCTTTATTAATCACAGTGATTTAAGGAAGGACAGATGGAAATAGCATCAGCAGCATTATTTTAAAGGTGAAAAGTTTCCTTTTTAATGGAGATCCTGGGCTTTCAGCAAAGCAGTACTGCCTTTTCACTCCATTTCTTTTGTACAGGTAAAAACACACTGGCACGCTCCCTTAGTGTGTCCCCTTGTTCCATCCTGCCCCATGTGTGCTTGGCAAAATGGTGCAGCCATCTTTTTGTTGCTGCAAAACACAGTTTTGATGCCATGGTGCTCACAGGAGCCAGCGCAGCTATTTTTCTGTTTCTGGGTAAATGCAGCTTGGTGATGTGGGGAAATACTGTTGAGTGGGTCAATATGTCCCACACTACTAATGGGAACCCTGATTATCTTCAATGCCATGTGCATGGCACATAGATCATTCTACGATCAGAGTCCAATATTTCTTAAAAAGAAATATAAGAATATGTCGCAACCTGTCGAATGAAGTCAAGTTCAGCTGGTATGCTGGTAGATCCCAGATTCAAAAGGATGGGAATTGAAGGAAATCATTCTATGCATTGACAGCTACTATATGGCACACTCCCTCCCCTATAGAAACAAGAGGATGGTAGACCATCTTACCATCTGAAAAAAGGATACAAACATATCTCTGAGCCACCAGGGGGCGCCGAGATGTGCTGAAGCATCTCTGTCGGTCTCCTCCCGAGGGTGCCTAAAAAGGAGTCTGAGCCCCCCCTAAAACCGCAGGAGAGGAGCTTTGACCCCCCCCCAGGCAGTGTGCGGGACCCCCAGGGACTTTTTGAGTGAACTTTCGATCGTTGGCAGAGTCGAGACGCCCGAGAACTGAGCTTGCTACGCTGGTTGGGGAAGCTGTGTGAGGGCCGTTTCCTGCCGGCGGTTTCGGGGCAGTTGAGGACTCGTCCCGGTGGGGGGGGTCCCCGGCCCTCCTGTGGCTGGCGTGTGTTGGCCTTCTTGTTGCGGCTGCCCCCCCGGAGGATGGTGAAGATTGCCGGCTGGGCTTGCCTCCTCTCCACCCTGCGGTGGCCCGGTGCCTTCTCGCCCCGGCGCTCCAGGTGAACAGGCCCCCGTCATTGGATCAGAGTTATGGCTCTGAGAGGGGTGTGAGGGGCCGGAGCTCAACTCCTCACTGGACTTGCTGCTGGAGTTGTCCGCCTTGCTGTCGCAGCCGCGGGGATTGTACCTGGAGGGGGCGGCTGCTGCGGTCAGGCGTCAATGATCCAGGAGACGTGGAACTGAAGAGCCTCCGCCGACGTGGGATCCCTGCTGGAGGACGTCCGGTGGCCTTGCTGTTGGTGAAGCTTGGCAGCGCTTGCATCGGCTGTGTTCCCCCCCCCTCCCGGAGAGTGACTTTGAGGGGTGGCACACAGTGTAGGTCGGGCCGTGGAGTGCCCTGGCGCTGAGGGGCGGCTTTTCTTTTCGCTGCTTCAAAGGTTGGTGTCTGCGGAGTGAGAGGGAGCCAGTGCCCCAGGAGTCTGCTGTTCAAGAGGTGGTGGTGTTGACTGGGGTAGAGGCGTTAGGGGCGAAGGCTGACTCTCTGCTCCTCTGGGGATCGTGTGCAGTGATCAGAGGAGTGGGCTGCCAGGCCTACGGGAGAGCTCTGACGAGGTGTGCCCCTTGGAGCAGAAGTCTGATGGAGGGGTTGGTGAGGCACGGTGGCCCTGTCGCCCGCAGCGCAGAAGGAGGTTTGGCGCGTGTAGGGGGCCTGCGGGGCTCATAGTGCCTTCCTGCTATATTGAGGTGGTGCAGAGAGGAGCTGCCTGAGGGCCCGACCCAGACTGCAGTGGAGAGTGAAGTCAGGGTGGACTCAGTTCACGTGTCCCTGGGTTGACTCAAGGTGTGGGGTGACCGCTCTGGCTGGAGGATTGGGGTGGGTGAGTGGTCCTCCCCTTGAAGACTCTGTTGGACTGGTACCGAGCTGGACACTGGTGCTGGCGTGATTGGTGGGGGCGATTTAGGCCATATGAGCCACTGCTCTGGGAGCCTGGACTACGTTGGAGTGTCCGAGTGAGTGGAGGGGTGAGGCCAGCCGGACCGGGCTGTGGGCCGCAATCCAGCCGCTCCCGGGGGTCTTTTGTGCTTCTGTCAGGGGTGCCTTCTTGATCCCCCTTAAATGGACTGGGCGCTGACCCTACAAAAATTTCAGAGAGTGGAGGTGGAGGGGGGGGGGGGAGAACACCATGCAGGCCAGGGCTCAGTGGAGGCGTCACAGGCCCTGTCGGTGAGTCGCAATATGGCAGTTCTGCTGGAGGATATAAGGGGCTTTCGAGCGGATGTCAACAGACGCCTGGACTCTCTGGATAAGAAGGTCGACGCTGTAGAAGATAGAGTACAGGCACTAGAGGCCAACCAGTCCTCGGCAGACCTATTCGAGACGCAATTTGATATGAGGTTGGCTGAGCTTGAGAGGCGGGAGGAGAAGGTTTCCCTCAAGCTGGACGACCTAGAAAATAGGGAACATCGCTCCAACTTGGTTTTTTGGTATGCCGGAACTGGAGGGGGAGTCCCAGTCGGACATTGTGAAAGGGGTCAAGGCAATTGTGAGTAGTCTTTTTGATGGCGAGAATACCAGCAAGCCCACAATCGACAGAGCCCACAGGGCCGGGGTACGTGTAGGTGAGCCTCGTACAGTCCCTGTGAAATTCCATTATTATGTTGAAAAAGCCAAGACTTAGCATGCAAGAAGGGTTCTGTCGATTGGAAAGGAGTTCAAATTAAGATTTATCAGGATCTCTCGGCGCTCACCCTGGCTCAACGGCACCTTTGAGGCCCACTGACGAGATGGTTGCAGTCTAAGGGGGTCCGTTACAGATGGGGCCATCCATTCTCTCTTTCCTTTGAACTGGATGGCTATAAGTACTCTCCATCCTCAGAGGCGGACATTCAGCGAGTCTCACGTGAGCTGTTGGGAGACCCCCCTTCAAAGGTTGAAGTCGGGGGCGAATGGATCGGGCAGAGAACGCCCTGGCCCATCGGGTTTTGCGGGTCGGCGGCATGTGCGGGGGCACAGGAAATTCAGGAAAGTGGCGCCCCCATCCCCAGAGCAGCCTACGCCCTGACTTTATCGGTGTAACCTTTTGGGCTGCTTCTTGGAGGGGGTTCTGAGGGGCCATTTGGGTGGTCTCTCCTAGGGCATGACTGCTCCTTGGGCTGTTTGTTCATTGTTTTTTTTTTTTTTTTTTATTATTTATAGTTGTTTTGGTCGTGAAAATAAATTCACAACCTTTCAACTTGTGACAAAAAGGAAAAAAAAGAATTACATAAAATCACATTTACAAATCACTTAAAATCAGATAAAACATTGTATGCATTAGTGAACAGTAACAACAGTGGTTTACAACACATGGTTATAAAGCATGTAACAAGATCATTATTTTCTTGGCACTGCATACATTGAGATTTTCAACTGGTGCAAGTAATTGACAACTGCATATCTTACAGCCTTTCTATTAGTATGGAAAATTAAGACCCATAGCTCTTTTGGAGTCAAAATGTGTTGCTCCTTAAATAAAGGCTTGAAATGAACACTCCGTACTGATGCTAATTTATCACATTCTGAAAACAGGTGCATAAGAGTTTCTGGATGATTTTTACAAAACCGGCAGGGCAGAGGGATAGCAACATTATTCCGTTTACTCATCACTTCATTAGTCAGCCACAGATTTAGTCTAAATCTCATAAAGCCATTTCTGTGTTTGGAACTGGGGGACCTCACCATATAATCGGCCACTGTGTTATAACGCTTTAATTCAAATGGAGAAGCCTCAAAATGTTTATAGTTGGAACACGCAAAACGTGTGTAAATCCAGTCACCTTCCCAGATTTTTGTTCTAGCTTTATTTGGATTTTCCATGAGCAAAATTGGGTCAATCTGAGCTTTTGCTAGAATTGAGTGGATTTTTTGCTGCCATGTTTTTGGAAAAAGGTCCATTGAGCTCAATAGATATATGGAAATAGTATTGATTATTCCTGTTGTGGCTTTGTTCATGAGACACTTGCGGTACAAAGCACACAGGCGCCATTTGTAGGCTGCGTACAGAGAAATTAGGCCCAACTCATATCTTAAAGTTGGAAGTGGTTGTGAGGTTGGTAAGTTCAAAACTTGCCTCCAAAACCGACCTTCCCTCATAGCCCAGTAAGAGTATGACATGATAAACCGGGTTTTTGCACCATAGAGGATAACAGGCACAACTTTCAATTTGAAATATGTTAGAATTGGGAGTAAAGAAAATTTACAATATCTTGCCTTGATGATTCGGGCTTGTGAAATACACATTTGAAGTTTCTGGAGTCCTTGTTGATTATAGTGATCAAAGGCACACAAGTTAGACACAGTTGTACCCAAATACACATAGATATTAGTGCTGGTAATCTTACAATTTTGAAGAGGCCAGTATAAATGGGCACTACTTTGTTTCTTGGTGCCAAATTGAATGACCTTTGTCTTTTTAACATTGATTGTTATGCCATGTATTTTTGTATACTCGTCCAGAGCACCCAAAAGAAGTCGCAACCCTTTTGGGGTATGTGACAATAGTACCATGTCATCGGCATATAATAACCATTGTATCTGTACACCCATGATCTTTGGAGAATCGGAGATCAGTATTGTAAAGCTTCGATAGATATCTGAAAGAAAGAAATTGAACAAGGCTGAAGCTAATAAACAGCCTTGTTTTAGGCCTCTGGCAGTTGGTATTGGGGGGGTTAATAGACCGTCATTAGTAAGTCTAATCTGGATCGAGGTATTTGTATGGAGTTGGATTATCCATTTCAAGATTTGCCATGGACAGTTAGCATCAGCCAATTTTTTATAGAGCTGTTCTCTTGGAACGGCATCAAATGCCATTTGGAAATCAATAAAGGCAAGGTACAAGGGCTGTTTCTGTTGGTAGGCTTTCTGAATAAGGCTTGATAAAGTAATAATATTTATACCAGTGCCTACCCCTTGTAAGAAACCTGTTTGGAACGGATCTCTCAATTTATTATCCTGTAACCAGGTATTAAATTTTTTTAAGATCAGCCAGGAAAATAATTTACCCGGACAGTCCAAAAGCGATATGGGCCTGTAGGACCTGGGGTTCTCCCGATTGCTTTTTTTATATATCGGGAGAATAATAGATTTTCTCCACGTCTCAGGGATAGCGGCACTCTTCAGCACCTGATTGAAGATCAGGTAGAGAATCCTCGCCCATTCGTCTACATGGCTTTTTAACATCATATTGTGCAACCCATCTGGACCTGTTGCCCGAGAAGAGCTCAATTTCTTGATACAAAGTTTTATGTCATCAATGTCAAATGTAAATGTTCCGGAGATTGTAAGCGAATGAAAGTTTAAATGTATGTCAGGAAAGGGAGAAAGATAGAGTTTATGGAGTCTCAGATGTTTTATTGAGAAGGACCCATATGCCAGCTGTAGATTTCAGGATAAGCTGTTTAAGCATAGATTTTCCATTCAGTTCGTAGACCTTGGCTCTTCTTAGTCTGAGCCATTTTTTATAGTTTTGCTTGACTGATCTTATTTTTTCGGCCATATCAGTTTTCTCTGATTTCCGCAGTTGCCGAATTTCTTGTCTTAGCTCAGATTTACGATGGGCTATTTCCGAGTCGTAGGCATGGGTATGCTGTTGCTCAGTTGTCCCACTACCAGTGACTATTCGAGTAAACATCTGCATGGCATTTGTATAGTCATAGACCAGTAGATCTTCTCTCTGGTACATAGTCTCTAGATTCGAATCTAAGATTCTCAACTTTTCTGTGTTCCAAGACAGTCTATTTCTCCCATTATTTACGACTACATCAGTTACATTTGAGTTCCACCATTGTGTCGGTTGAATATAATCAATTTGCAGTGACAGTTTTAATTTGTGGTGATCACTTACACTTGTATGAATAACCTCCAACTTTTGTACAGAATTAAAGGCTTTCGCATTAATATAGATGTAGTCAATTATTGCATGCTGGTCTCCTCTTTGCCAAGTGGTCTGGGCGGGACAGTCACCTGTCACATTGCCATTTAACATCTGAAAATTGCGCTCAGTCATAATCGAGGACCATTTCAATTCGTCTCTTGTTGGGGCAATATTCCCCTCTGGAATGAGGTGCAAGTTGAGGTCGCCCAATATCAAAATACACGATAAATCACTCTCTAGGGTCAAGGCATCCAATATATCCACAAATTGCTTGAAAAATTCATCTGCATTCAGTGTGTTACTGCACCAATAGATATTGACAATTGCTATTTTTTTTATAGAAATTAGATAATATCGCCACTTGAAATGATAGAGAAGGAGATTTACGAATGATCAAATTCAGGCCACAGCTCTTTTTAACTGCTATGATAAGACCACCTTTCGGTCTACCAAGGACACCTTTTTCTGCTGATGTAAACAGAATGTTGTGTGAGTCCCAAATCGGTGGTAAAACGAGCCAGGTTTCCTGGAGGGCAACTACATCCATATCAATCAATCCTCCAACTGTTGTAAAATTGAGGTGATTATGCCCTCGTGTATTCCAGGAAATCAAATTGAGGACTTTGGCACTTGAACCTAGTTATGTAGACTTTGTCTGGTCCGGTGGGTTTTGATGAGAAGTAATGTGACAGGCTGAGGTGAAAATACGTGAGCTATGTCCTTGCGGTGTGGCCGGACTATGTACTAATTCTTGGGTGAGATTAAACCCTAAGTCGAATAACACCATTCTAGCTTGCCACAAAGTCTCGGCTACCAATGATGATCGAATATGCAGGCGTGCAACAGACAAATCCATATGATTTATAAATTCTATTTGCTCGATATCCAGTGATGAAATGGCTGATAAAGCTGGTATCTCTATACATATGTTCAGAATACTAGACCGATTTAGATCTTAGGACTTATATGGAGCCTCACGACATTTGATTATAAAACGATGGGGCAGTATAATTTGTTTTGACTTGGTCTGCGCAGATCTTTCTTTTGCCTGCATTGGTAACCTTGCCGGAGATCGTGCCCTTCTATCTTGATGAGTGATAGAAGGCATGAATAAGGGGAACCCTTGTTCCGGTGCTTTGTATGAGTTAGGTTCTTTTGGGTGGTGCATGAAGGCTTCAATGGAAGCTTTAATCTCTTCCCGTATCTCGTGTCGTGATAATAGGGCTTGATTAGGGGGAAGGGTAGAGGCAGGGACTTGAGATGGGTGCGCAGACTTCAGCTGTACGTTAATATTGGAGTTTCGCATCAGATAAGCCTCAACTGAAGCTTTAATTTCGCCCTGTAAGTTCTTTATCAACCAATCATCTTTTATGGGAGCTCCAGTGGCCACCGTGTTCTGTATTGTGCGATCATGTGATTGTGGCGCTTGTGAGATAGCCGATTGCAAATCTTGAACTTTAGCCTGGTTAGCTATTGTCGTTACTTGTAAGGGTTCAGGCTGTGCCTGCCTACCTATCTGTGAGAAATTATTTGGTAATAGTTTCATATATGAATCAATAGATTTCTGTAGCTGGGTCTGGATTGCTACTAAAATAGGGGCAGTTTGGGCAATAGAGGTTTGGTTCAATGACTCGGCCAGGGCGGCTACCGTGGCCATTGGGGACGTTGAGGAAGGTGGATCAGGGCTTTTTAACTGAGGACTTCGCTGTTTATTGCTGGATTCGACCATCTGCACTAAATCATCTAATGGTTTATGTGCCACTGTCGTTACAGCCATTGGGACTGCTTCTAGAATCTGAGAATCAGGTTCAGGTGTAGATATGAGCACCGAATCCGATGACGAGTCTACACAATTTTTCCTTTTTTGCCCCACTATTGGTTTTAGGACCAATGGTTTGGTTTTGGCAAGGTGCACTTTCCTCTTTTTGCTTGGCCGTGACATGCTAGTTTTAGCAGAGGATGTGCTGAACACCTCAAACATATTTTTTGAGGCTGGAATATCAGAGATCTGTGTTTCCTTTGTGTTGGAGACAGCCGCCGGTACAGACGCAGCCACAAGAGTGGTTGGGTCTCGCACGGCGGCGGTCACTGGGTCCTCAGAAGTCTTAGGGGTAATGTTGATGTAATTAGGTTTTGCCGCTGAGATATCCGATTGTTCTGATGCCGGTTTTAGCACTAGGCCGGCAGGTCTAGATTGAACATTGTCACGCGTTTGCGTGTGGACTGAATATGAATGTTTAGCGATCAATGATTCCTGAGTTTGAGAAGATGTATTATTTTGAGTTATGCATTTAGAATGTAGTCGCAACAAGTGTTCTAAGCAAACTGTCTGACTTGAGATTTTTGTGTCCAGCCCTTCATATAATTTTGCTATAGTTAATAAAGCAGTGTTCATAGCTGTTAATGTGTTGTTCAGGGCAGGGGCCTCCGGAAATGAGTATCTCTCCCTGTGTGCAGGGTTCAGAAAAAAGTCAGAAACACGAGCCCCCTGTTCGAATCGTGGCTGTCTCGGAGTGGGAGCTATAAAGGAGACTACTTCTTCAACTGATTCAGGTGAGGGAGTCATAGCCATAATCGGGGAGACCATTGGTTCTATTGCCGGGGCGTCATTGTAGGATGGGGCAGGTGACAAAATTTCGTCATTTATGCTAGAATGGTTATTAATATCTTGTCCTAATTGGATTAGATCACCAGTATTTGAACAAACGTATAAGACTTCTTCGGAGCACTTTTCAGTGCGATTGGAAAGGTTCATGAATTCAATATCATCTTCCTCTATTTCGCCAATCATAGTCAAGTGGGTGTACGCTTGTCTTAGATTTTGTTGGGCCAGAATGGAACATGAGACGGGTTGTGGCATAGTGTCCCCAGGGAAGAGGGCTACAACAGATCGTAGGTCTCCGGCCGAGCAAGCCGCTATTAGTGTGTTATCAGTGGGGGCACCATGCAAACTGGTTTCTCGAGATGAGATATCAATAGGTGCAGTGTATATGGGCTCCGTAATTGTGGGTTCAGATGGCTGAGCTGCCGCGCACGAGCCTGTGGGAACCGATCGGGCCGTGGCGGATGGATTACCAATTTTTGCCTCATCCTCAGTTGTTATCACCTCCCTTGGACACAATCGAGCATCAGCTGAAACTGAGTGTGAGCGCTGAGTAGTAATACGCCCCACCTTTGGTAACAGACTCGTAAGTCGGGGTTGAAGCAAAACCTTTCTCATGGCAATGTCCCGAGTTGATCCACCCAATTTTTCTCTAATCGCTATAGTGGGCGGCATGCTAGTGGTCAAAGTGTATGCATACATTCAAAAAAAAAAAAAACCGTCAAGTTTCACAATTAAATATAAATAATTAAATCAGTTTAGGTTCAAAAACAACAACATAGATTTGAGAGAAAACAAAAAAATAAAATAAAATAAATAAGATATTAGTACCTAAGACCACGACCCGGCGACCCGCGAACAGCAAACAGTACTTGTAGTACTTGCCGGGTGCGCGCGCGGGTGCGCAGTGACGTGGGGTCTTATAGATTACAACAAGACGTGCTTGTTGAGAGGTGGAGCCAAAGTACAAGGAAAACCTTGAATAGAAAAGAGGGAAAAGGAAAAAAAAATAAAAAAAGTAATAATTAATGTAATATTACAGGGGAGGACTGTCGTTCATGTAAGCACTGCGTTTACTAATCACTGGACACAACGTGCATATAAATCACTGGACACAACGTGCACTACGTGCACAAAAGCAGTCACCTTCGTTGGTTTCCCAGGTCCAGGCAAGCTGGTGTTGCACTTTGAGACGTCCTCCAGGGGTTATATTAGGCTGCCAGCACTGACAGTCAAGTGAGCTCAAGTCCGTGAAAAAAGCTCAGTGAAAGTTTTAACAATGCTCCGTATCCAGGGTCATAAAAGCGCAGACTACCGGCACAGCAAACAGTACTTGTAGTACTTGCCGGGTGCGCGCGCGGGTGCGCAGTGACGTGGGGTCTTATAGATTACAACAAGACGTGCTTGTTGAGAGGTGGAGCCAAAGTACAAGGAAAACCTTGAATAGAAAAGAGGGAAAAGGAAAAAAAAAAAAAAGTAATAATTAATGTAATATTACAGGAGAGGACTGTCGTTCATGTAAGCACTGCGTTTACTAATCACTGGACACAACGTGCATATAAGTCACTGGACACAACGTGCACTACGTGCACAAAAGCAGTCACCTTCGTTGGTTTCCCAGGTCCAGGCAAGCTGGTATTGCACTTTGAGACGTCCTCCAGGGGTTATATTAGGCTGCCAGCACTGACAGTCAAGTGAGCTCAAGTCCGTGAAAAAAGCTCTGTGAAAGTTTTAACAATGCTCCGTATCCAGGGTCATAAAAGCGCAGACTACCGGCACAGCAAACAGTGCTTGTAGTACTTGCCGGGTGCGCGCGCGGGTGCGCAGTGACGTGGGGTCTTATAGATTACAACAAGACGTGCTTGTTGAGAGGTGGAGCCAAAGTACAAGGTAAACCTTCGTTGGTTTCCCAGGTCCAGGCAAGCTGGTGTTGCACTTTGAGACGTCCTCCAGGGGTTATATTAGGCTGCCAGCACTGACAGTCAAGTGAGCTCAAGTCCGTGAAAAAAGCTCCGTGAAAGTTTTAACAATGCTCCGTATCCAGGGTCATTGCTTTGTTTCTAGCTTTTGATGAAGTAAGGGAGATGGGAGGGAGGTGACCTCAGGTGGGGGTGTTTGGGGGTGTTATTGGTTATGAGAGGGGGGCTCACAATGTTAATTGCTTTCATGTTGTGGGAGGCGCCCGGGTGGAGGCAATTTCAGGTGGCCCGGTGGTGCGGCGGTGAGATGCCGCAGTCTTTCCAGGCACTCGGGGGTAGGGGGTGGGGGTGAGAGGGTATTGGGGTTCTCGGGGTGGCAGTAAGTTGGGAAGGGGAGGTTTGCAAATTGTTCTTATGGTTTGGGGGGTGTCTAGGGTTGTCCGGGTTTCTGCGAGGTAGGGGTTTTAGGGGTCCTTTTTTGGTCTCTTCAGGTGCGTGTGAGCAGAGAGTGTGGACATTTAAGAGTGAGGGAGAACAAAGGAAGTCCCAGTCTCTCTGCGCCAAGGAATTGGAATTTATTAGAAGTGCGAAAAAACGCCTAACATGTGTTTCAAGCTGCGTACAGCTCTTCATCAGATGCTTCAGTTGTACAAAAAATTACATGCTAAATATTAATAAGTCACAATTACATAGTTGGAGCAATGTATTATGACAAACAAAGGTACAAGGGAAGGGAAAAAACCCAGGGCAAGGTGCAACCACAATTTACACATGTGCAGTACATTTAAAAAACCAAATAATAAATGAGGGTGAATTACCACAAGTTGTCAAATTCCATTCGTAGCGGCACGTTTGCAAGGGAACAATTGAAAAGGAAAATTAGAGCACAATTTTAGAAACAAAAGGTTGACCATAGCAAAGCAATCAAGTACCAAAAAATCAAGTCTTAAAATAAAAGACTAATATGTGCCCCATAATTGTGTAGTAAAAGTTTACCTTGAATTACAGCAATTAGTCTTCACAATTATAACGTAGGACAATGCCAGGATAATTTCTGGAATCAAACCCAATTTGCAATTAATATGATAAACCAACATTAAGGCAAAAAAATAACCAAGATACCAGATTCATAAAGGATTAAAACATACCTCAAACTGCCTCGCAATTGCGGAAGGCTAAATTCACCAATAACAAAAGAAGAAAAAACGAGTCTCAATTAATGTTGCATAGAGGCCAGCAAGAGTCCTTTTAAAGAACCGATTGGCTCCTGATAAACAAGGAATTAAATAAATCAGCTGTGATTGTGCCATAATACACAAAAGAATTTATTGAAGAGAAATTGTTCCCAATCAGTAGATTATGATCAAGAAAGTGCTCTCATAAAATCTCGTTTTCTGAATAGAGGGTACCGTAAGATGTGTGTTGAACGGGCATCAGCTACAGTACGACAGCTCAAGAGAGCTGATCTGCTAGTGCCAAAAATTCGGCCCAAATCATCATCCTCTGAAAATATCAGATTAATTACCAGATACAATTCTGACAGTTACAAAATCCATAATATTTTGAGGAAGCATTGGCACTTGTTACATCTCGACAAAGATATCGCAAATTGGTTGGACACTAACGCAAGAATGACTTATAGCAAAGGCAAATCTCTCAAAAATAAATTGTGCCCTTCATTTATGAGTCTGTTACTTACACCTAAGACTTGGCTTCATTCTGCCAGAGTCCAAGGTTTTCACAAATGTGGTGGTTGCAATATGTGCCAATTTACATTCGAAACATCATTAGTCACATTTGGTACACGAAATTAAGTCCTTCATTAATTGTAATTCCAAGTTTGTTGTATATTGCATTATTTGTATCTGTGGCCTCAAATATATAGTGAGCACTATTCGTCCACTCAAAATCAAGATCTGAGAACATCTGGCTACAATTGGTAGCCAGGAAGCCAAATATCCCCTTGCACACCATTGGCAAAAATCACACCAAATGGACTGCAAGGATGATATTCGCATCGTGGGGCTGTGCAAAGTTACATTGCCCCCACGCGGTGGCAACCTCACATTAAAATTAGGTCAATTGGAGGTGAAATTAATTTGTAAATATCGTACTGTCTCCTCTGGACTCAATTCGGACCATGAGTTTGCCACCTTTTTATAACTCAGGATGTACATCATGGACTGAGATTGACAAGTGCCTCTAACTTACCTTTTGTGAAATTGGTATTATAATTTCTTGCTCATGGGGCTGTGTCCCCCTTATTGTATTTTTTGGTATATGTATTGCCATAATGCTTAATGCTGACCTGTAGCAGCGTACTCACGTCCTTTTACTTTAGCCGCTAACATGTGGCTTATGTTCTTTCATTATTAAATTTTATTCATGGTTTATCGTGGTATCATTCACAAATACTCAATTTTTTCCTTTAATGTATCATTAGTATTTTATCTGACTTGGTTCTTAATATATCAGTCAATTTGAAGTCCTTTTCCTCTTTGTTAATTACTTAGCTCTGTAATGCATCATTCGCATTGGGTCAACGGGCCACCTTTAATGTAGTGAGGCTCTTTCTAAGGTTCTTCCCGTTCATCCAACATGGTGGCTCGTTTCCCCAACTTGCTAAACCATGGTTGCATGACTATACACTCCACTGCCTCCGGACTCAAGTATATGTAGTCCTACTACTATTTCGCGAATCGCGCGATGGAATTCTGAGCAGACACAAACTTACGATCGCCGCGGTAAGACGTGTTTATACGCTCCCCCTAATTATGGATGGTCAAGGACCCAATTGCTTGTTTCCTGGTACAATTATCTTGAACTTGTTTTGTGTATTATGGCACAATCACGGCTGATTTATTTAATTCCTTGTTTATCAGGAGCCAATCGGTTCTTTAAAAGGGCTCTTGCTGGCATCTATGCAACATTAATTGAGACTCGTTTTTTCTTCTTTTGTTTTTGGTGAATTTAGCCTTCCGCAATTGCGAGGCAGTTTGAGGTATGTTTTAATCCTTTATGAATCTGGTATCTTGGTTATTTTTTTGCCTTAATGTTGGTTTATCATATTAATTGCAAATTGGGTTTGATTCCAGAAATTATCCTGGCATTGTCCTACGTTATAATTGTGAAGACTAATTGCTGTAATTCAAGGTAAACCTTTACTGCACAATTATGGGGCACATATTAGTCTTTTGTTTTAAGACTTGATTTTTTGGTACTTGAATAGCTGCTATGGTCAACCTTTGTTTCTAAAATTGTGCTTTAATTTTTCTTTTCAATTGTTCCCTTGCAAACGTGCCGCTACGAATGGAATTTGACAACTTGTGGTAATTCACCCTCATTTATTTTTTGGTTTTCTACATGTACTGCACATGTGTAAATTGTGGTTGCACCTTGCCCTGGGTTTTTCCCTTCCCTTGTACCTTTGTTTGTCATGATACATTGCTCCAACTATGTAATTGTGACTTATTTATATTTTGCATGTAATTTTTGTATAACTGAAGCCTCTGATGAAGAGCTGTACGCAGCTTGAAACACTTGTCAGGTGTTTTTTCGCACTTCTAATAAATTCCAATTCCTTGGCGCAGAGAGACTGGGACTTCCTTTGTTCTCTTTAACTTACCTCATGGATCTATACTGGCAATATACCCACACTGCCCAGATACCTGCAGCCTTGGTGTTTGATTCCTTTATTTGATATACAAGCGCTGTGGACCTGTGACTTTAACTGCCATAACCTCGTTCGTGTGACATTTAAGAGTGGTCCTCATGTGGGAGGGAAAACATCATATGGCCAGTCAAATGGATGACTCTTTGCAGAGGTTGCTGGTGGGGTCCCTGAATGTGCTGGGGATGAATTCCCCTAGGAAACGGTCCCTGGCGGTGAGGGAATTCTCTAGGCTTAAGCTGCACTCTGTTTGTGCAAGAAACCCATTGGGTTAAGGGGAAGGAACCGTTGTTATGATCTAAAGCTATTCAGTCTTTGTTCCATTCTCCATATGGGGCCAAGAAGAGGGGTGTCGCTATGTTGATTTCCCCCAAGGCTTTCTTTGTTCCAAAGGCCCATCAGTCCGATCCGGAGGGGCGCTGCATAATGGTTAAGGGGTCAGTGAAGGGAATATGGTTTACCCTGGTAGGGATTTATGCACAGGACCTCTTTTGGGAAAAAGTAGGGGAGAAAATTCAGGGCTTTGCGGAGGGTGCGCTGATAGTATGGGGGGTATTCAACATGGTTCTCTGTCCGGATAAGGATAGAAAATCCCTTTCCCCCTGCCCGGACCAGTGAGTTCAGAAGAAGTTGGCGGACTCATTTCGGCGGACCAATGAAATGTTGGGTTTGGTAGACGCACATTCCGTAGAGGAGAACTGTGACCCGGTCTTCACTTTTTATTCTGTGGTACACAAAGCGTTCGAGGATAGATCTTCTCGTGGTGGATACTACATTGCGGAATAGTGTCTTTAATTTCGGTGTGGAGGTAGTCCCGTGGTCGGATCACGATCTAGTTTGGGCCACGCTGGGGGTTCCCCCGGTAACTCTGGCTAGGGCGAGGTGGATAGCCTGTTGCTAGATAAGGAGCTTAAAGAGACTTTACTGGGTTCAATTAGGGAATATTTCCTTCTTAACGACACAGGGGAGGTGAATGTCCAGGGAGTGTGGGATGCATTTAAGGCCTCCATAAGGGGCGTGCTCATAGAGATGGGTGCAAGAAGAAAGCGGGAGCGGGGTAGGGATGAATTGAAGCTGAGGAAGCGAATTGCTAGCATTCAGCCGGGAGGAAAGTTAAGATCTCAGATGGCACTGGGAAAATGGGAGGAGCTTCAGAGTCTTAAAGCTAAATTGTCTGCCTTGCTAGTGGGACAAACAGAGAGAAAGCTGGCATTCTTGAAACAGCAGTATATGGAGCGGGGGGAAAAAGTGGACCGGATTTTGGCATGGCGCCTGAGGGGGCTACGCAACAGCAGGATGGTGAATCGGGTTAGGGGTCAGGCAGGGGAGGGAGTCTTGCAGGAGGATGTGATAGCAGTGGAATTTGGGCATTATTATGAGGGTCTTTATGCGTCGGAATATTCTGGGGATGGGACCGATGTAGATCTATTCTTGGAATCGCTGCGCATCCCTCGCCTTTCTGCGGAGGGTGTTGACATGTTGGAGCTCCCAATCTCTCCCCCCAGGAGGTGGCAGGCGCTATTACCTCCTTAAAGAGCGGTACGGCTCTGGGGGACGATGGATTCACGGTCCGGTTTTATAAGATGTTCTGTTCCGCGGTAGCCCCTTTTCTGGCTAAGATATTTAATGATGCCTTGGACTGTGGTTCCCTGCCCCCTCTATGATGTCAGCTCTCATTGTAGTGTTGCTGAAGGATGAGAAGGATCCCGAGCAATGTCAGTCCTATAGGCCCATCTCGCTGCTCAACGTAGATGTCAAGATTCTGGCTAAACTCTTGGCGAATAGGCTATCCAGATATCTCCCCTCCCTGGTTCACGGCGACCAGGTTGGATTCGTTCCTGGTCGGCTGGGGTTGGATAATGTGAGGAAAACCTTGGGGCTAATGTATGAGTCGTCGAGGCTAGATAAGGAGGCCTATCTCTTGTCTGTGGACTCCGAAAAGGCCTTTGATCGAGTTGAGTGGCTATACATGGGGAGGGTGCTGCGGAAAATGGGCTTTGGGCACAATTTTTGCAAGAGGATCGCCGCGCTATACAACGGTCCCTCAGCCAGGGTGTTGGTTAATGGTTGCATGTCACTGGGATTCTCGCTTTCTCGGGGTACGCGGCAGGGATGTCCCCTCTTTCCTCTGTTATACACGCTGGCAATGGAGCCATTCGCATTCGCAATTAGGGCTGACGAGGGATTCTCGGGGGTACGATGTGGGGACCATAAATTTAAATTATCTTTGTTTGCAGATGATATTTTAGTGTATCTGACAAACCTCCGCGTGGCTCTACCACGGCTGTTGGGTCTGATCCGCCGGTTCGGGTCCTTCTCTGGGCTAAAGGTGAACTTGTCTAAGTCCTGTATAATGCCTATGGGGGGGGAGGATCTTGAACTTGAGGGGAGGACGGAAGTGTATGGGGTGCGAGTGGAACGGGATTCCATCAGATACATGGGCGTTACCATCCCCAGGGATCTAGGTAGGGTGTTTGAGCTCAACTTCCCTCCCCTTCAAGCCAAAATCCAGAGTGATCTTTTAAGGTGGGCCCCCTTGACCCTTTCTTGGTTTGGTCGGATGGTGGTGATTGAGATGAATATTCTCCCGCGACTCCTCTATCTTTTTTTGTCTCTTCCTTGTATAGTGCCGGATTCCTTCTTTGCCTCTTTGCAATCCTGTGTCCTTCATTTCATATGGAATGGGAGGAGACCCAGAGTGGGATTGTCTACCCTGACTCTCCCCAAGTCCTTTGGAGGTTTTGGTTTTCCGGACTTTAGAGGGTATTTCAAGGCAGCTCAATTGCGAGTTATGTTGGAGCACTTGAGGGACGATCTGCGAACATACTGGACGTATGTGGAAGATGTTCAAGTTCATCCAAGAAAAGTCAGGGACCTCTTATGGGCTCCCCCGAATTCCATTCCAGGGCCAGCTAAGTCCCATCCTGTTCTTGCCGTTCTGTGGTCGGTCTGGAAGCCCTCTAGGGACAATAGGCCTCTCTCATCCTGGCCCTCTCCCTTGTCGTCCTTGTGGGGTCCTCCGATTGACCTGGGCAGGAAGGGGTACCGGGAAACGCAGTCCTGGTCCTTCTTGGAGTATGACCAGCTGTTGGAGGTGTTTGAGGACAAGCCACCTACGGTTTTTGAGTCTCTGAGGCTAAAGGGAATCCTTACCCAGACGCGCTGGGTTGCCGACTTGTCGCGCCCCTTAACCCCGTTCGAGAGGGTTTGCACAGAAGCCAAATCTAGGAAGGGATCCCTCTCTAAGATATATAATGTGCTTATTTCTTCTGATCTAACGGGAAGGCAATCTTTCAAGCGTATCTAGGAGGAGCGGTTGGGCTTGTCCTTAGACGACCAAACGTGGCAGTCTGTGTTTAGGGCAGTGTCTCCTGGAGGGCTATATATGGCGGTGATGGAGCATAATTTTAAGATTTTGCACTCCTGGCATTGTCCTCCGGTGGCCCTTTCTAAGAGGTTTGTGGAAGTGTCCCCATGGTGCCCCAGATTATATTCCAATAAAGGCACCTGGTTTCACATGTGGTGGGAGTGCCCGGTTGTTCGCCTTTACTGGGCAGAGGTCCTTAGTTGGATAAAAGATATATTGGGAACTTGCCCTTCCTTACATCCGCTCGAGGTCCTTCTGGGCACTCCCTTACCCGATAAAGAGGTGGGTTCCTTCTCGAAGGTAATGGGGGCCATGTTGAGGGCAGGAAGACTGGCTCTGGCTCAGAAGTGGAAGAGTCCCATAGCGCCCTCTAAGACAGAATGGTTCACTAAGCTAATTGCCATTTTTGAGTATGAGAAACTCTCTGCTATTGCCAACGATACTATGTCCTCTTTTTTGCAAGAATGGACTGTGGTTATTCTTAGTACAGACTGTGAAGCCGTGAAACTATGAGTTGCTTTGTGGTTCTATGTGTTGTCACCGGGGAGGGACAATTGATGCTGCTACCAAGGAACATGGGCTTTAATATGTGCGGGGACCCCGTCAACAGCTTGGCCTACTGTACTGATGCGCTTTGTGGTTCATCCTTGCTCTTAGCTTCTGGCACCGCTGTTTCTTGGAGGCCAAGACAACCTGGAGTTTGGTGGAGGGTATAGCGAGGGGGTTTGGGGGAAGAGTGGGGGGTAGCTGTCGGGTTGAATCTGTTGTTTTTCGTGGTTTAATGTCTTTGGGGAAACCTGTTTGGCTCTTGTTGAAAACTTTCAATAGCAATAAAGTGGAAAATGGAAAGAAAAAGAACGTATCTCATTCCTGGGCCCCATTAATGGGAAAAATATCACCCCATTTATAAGGTGTAACAGCTCTACACATCAGTGCAAGAAGGCCACAGAGTCTGGTGATTGTGTGCCCCCCAACTATATCTGACATAACATAATCCTTACAAGAATAAGATCAGAATGTGAAGTCTGGATAAATGATGAACCAATATTTTCATTACTTCAACATAGCCAGAATTCAACTCATGCAGGCTTAGAAATCATCACAAAAGATAGGGTCAACCGAGTGGTGGGCAGAGCAGCAAAGGTTAACCAAATGGAACTTGGGGGTGAGAAGGAAGAGCAGATTGTAAGGTGAGGATTGTATTGGATTCTGGCTTACAGTATACCTGGTTGACCTTGATGAGACCTGGTACCAGATAAATGCAAAACTGAATATGTCAAGACCAGAAACTGCGTTATTCTTCTTTATCTACTCATCAAGCAGCACATTTTACAATTTTTATTTTTAATATATTGCCCTTAATGCTTCTAAATGTCTGAATGGGAATTGAACCCATGCTGCATAACAATGTCTTGATTTCAGGACAGGCATGTTGCCCCTGAGTCACCCTCCCAGCCTACAATTAACAAGTTTAACAATAACTGGAAATGGAGCTCCTCATCATTATCAGCAAGGTTTTTGAGACCAGACTAGTGAGTTCTCATAGGTCCCCGTACATAAAAGCCTGTGCACTTAGTCCATCGTCCTCTTTTTCTCCACGCGTCACAGCAGATAGGTACACCACATTCTCAATGCTCATTGTTAATTTCTGTGTAATGATTTGTAAGTGAGGTTTACATCTATGTTTTCAAATTGCCTGCTTTGGTAGACTTTTTCATCCTGATGCAAGTACAGGTACTTTGCGGAAAGCCTGTTTATGCACGGTATCCAGTTAAAATGTCGAAAAAAAATGTTGAATGCAAAAATGTCAAAAGAATGAATGCCGAAAAAAAAAAAAAGTGAATGTGTTTTTTTTATTTATATGTTTTTTTGGGTTTAGCTAATAAAAATACATTGTAAATTAACAAAAGAAAGCAGGGGGTTTGGAGAGGGGACCCCCCCATTAAAAAAAAACGAAATCATTTTTTTCTTCATTTTTTTCGACATTATTGCATTCGAACATATGTCATTCGACATATTAACTATAAACCTTTATGCACAGTACTCTGGAGTGAGCACATCCGAACGGCCTTTTCCTGGAATCAGAGCAGTCTCTGTTTATGACATGTTGAAGGCGCCCATTGGCCGTTGTTGATTGTACAACCCATCCCCCTACTCTATCCTCCTCAATGCAACAATGTGAGCCAGTGCTGACTTCACACAGAGCCCCAGACATTTGTCACACAGTCACTTAACTCTGTTCCTGGATTCCTTCCACGTGAATTGCCGGGGTTCAAGTTGTGCCACCAAGGCTAATAGAGCCTCAATGCACCACTTGCAAGAGCTTCTCCTTAAAGGGACAATGGTATATTTTACATTTATTAGCATGGTACATGCTTGCCTAGAAGTTAGATACAATTCCTTAAATGGACAATGGTATGTTTGTTGTCATGGGACATACTCTGCCTGCTTGATTAATAAATGAAACTCCTTAAAGGGATAAAGAGACATGTACTGTCAAGTTACACACTCCTAGTGCCCATCAGATGGATGCAATCTCTTAGAAGGCAGAGCACACTTATTATCACGGCACACTCACTGCCAGCTTGACAGATACGTTTAATCCCATAGAGAGATAATTATGACAAATCTAAGGATTTTGTTCCTTCTCCCCTAGGCGGAGACCTTTCTCATAGGGCCAGGGCGGTGCACCCACAGTACAGTAGTCCCCCTGGGGGTGGTTCACCGTGGGAGGATCACATGGGGAAGGAATCGCTTTATGGAATTGGGGATGACCATTATCAGAGATCGTGGCATGACCCCCTCAATAATACACTGAACCCTAAATCTTACTTCCCCCTCTCTAGATAGGTTAATGTATTGTGCTGACAAACCTGTCAAACCAACACACATTACTGTCTAACAGACCAAAAGATACAAAGTGTTTCACACATAATGTGGAAACCAGTACTGGGAAGAAGATCATCAATGGGAGGCCGGGGATTACCCTGGAGAAGCAGAGTAGTGGTCTAGCTTCTTACCATAGGTGATTGGCCCAATGAAGTATAACTAGCCTACGCAGGAGTGCCAAAGTGGATCAGCTGGGGAGCTGACAAGAGAGAGCGGTCCTCACAGGTGGAACAGCTGGAGCCGTGCAGGAAAGCAGCTGTCATGAGCAGCAGGAGGAGCGTACCGGGAGGGAGGGAAGATAATCTTTCAGGTGTCCCAAGCACCAGCGAAGTGTGGGAGAAGGGGACCGCGCAGTCGTAAGGCGTTGTGCGACTGCAGAGCTGCTCCAGACCTGATGGGACTCCAAACACTGCCAGACTCCCGCAGAGGGATACTGCTGCCTGGGAACCATGGATACCTGTCAGAACAAAGTAAACAGGTATGAGGAGTTCCCAGGAGGTGCAGGAGGTCCGGAAAGCAATATAAAGCTGGATCAAGAGGGTCTGGGACCCTGACCCTGAGTGGCTTGTATACTTGTCAGGAGAGTGAACCAAGGGTGTGCAAAGAAGTGCAAGTCTGGGTCCTGCACCACATAAGATAATAAGAAGCAGAGGGTCTGGGACTCTGAGTGACTTGTACACTTGGCCAGAGAGTGAACCAAGCATGTACAATGAGGAAGTGCGAGCCTGGAACCCACACCGAAATAAGAGAATGGTAAGCAGAGGGTCTGGGACCCTGAATGCGTTGCATGCTTGGCAGGGGCGTGAGAATAAGAGGGTCCTGGACCCTAAATACAAATAAAGAAAAGCCAAAAGGGTTGTATGTTTGGCAAGAGAGCGAACCAAGTAGATATAACACACAATTGTGAGACTGGGACTAGCACCCATATGAGAGGTTGAAAACAAGAGGGTAAAGAAGCCTAGAACTGACAAAAAGAAATCCTACACTTCATAGTAAACTGTACCAAGTGGGTGGGATAAAGAAACACAAAACATTGGATTTTGAGTTGCACCGGTACATTTTATCTAAGAGAAGAGGGGCCCAAAAGCCAAAAGAAATAAACATAAAACAAGAAGAAGTCTAGGGGAAAGGTGCATATTCCTCGCAATGCAACCATATATTTTGGAACATTACTTTGCACCACTTTATTACCCAATAAACTGGGAACGTTTCTGTTGGTTGAAAACACAAAGAACACTTTTTACTTTGGGGAGAGATCATCCTTGCTCAGTTACTTTATATTATTAGTGTGAGGAACAGAGGTAGGTTTGAGACATGACAGTCACCACTTTTTTAGATTTGGACTTTCTTACAATTTCAGTAGTTTTATCCCCTGCTAGTGCTGGTTGCACCAAAAACAGAGCAGAGATTGGCAGCCTCTACTGTTGTCTGAGAAACATATTTTCTGAAAATGTGAGCATATGTGTACATGTTTTCAAAAGCACGCTCCACAATTTATTGTCTAGGTTACTGCGACAAAAACCCATGTCTGTCTTTGTGGCTGGTATGGCGAGCAGCCCTGGTCACCAGGTGCCTGCCTGAAACAGTCGATGATGGGCCCAGAAGTGGAATGGGGCACTCTTCCTATATCCGACTCACTTGACCGAGGCCAGGCACTGTAGTAACACCATAACCACACTCACAGATAGCCCAACCAGCACAAGGCCCCAACCCAAAAGAGAACTCCTACAAATGATTTCCCAATCACCAGGAGTTGAGGATCAGAATCCGCCTTCCCTCACAAGCCTAAGGTTGCAGCTCCATCTCTTTGAGAGAGCTGAAAGGTGTACCCTTCGGTCTGTGTCCATGGACCCGCAGACAAAGTTTACATGCACACGTGAGCTCAGTAAACTACACATGGAGCAAGGGAGTACAATTAAGCAACCCCAACCCTCCACCTTCCTCCTTAATGACCCTTCACCCAACAGGAATATCCTTGACACCGGCAGCCCTCATGGATTTAGAAGAGACACAAATTAATTCCAAAATGACAGCTGAAGTTAAAACAAACTTGATTGAAAAATGATGTATTTTCGGTTAAAAAAAACATAAAAGCACAAAAAGACAAGAAACAGTACATTAAAAACAACATTGTACATATCAACAATAAAATCATAATAAGGGACTTTGCTTCATAGCTTAAGAGATGTTCTTAACAGATTTTCAGCTAATTTGTGTCCGAGTTTCATTCCTAACCAGAGAAATGTTTTGGATGCTGCGGCTTGGTTCACATGAGAACGGTTGGAATGAGAATTCATAAATCTGCTATGCTGTAAAGGTATATGTGTTCTATGCCCAGAACAAGCAAATTAACAAGTACATGTATTACATTGGAACAGCCTGCCTCAAAGGATACAATACTGACTAGTGAAGTGATGTTGCCACATCTTGAACATATGTGCATTGGTTATACATTATGAATAACAGGATTATGGAATTTTTGCAATCAAGTGTAAGAAGGTATTTGTTACATATGGATGCATAATGCTTTATTTACAACAGTGACAAACCTATGATGGTGGAGTATTTCAAATGCTTGTAGTCACCTTTTTATTTAGATTACCAATAAAATGACCGCCATACATGTGAGCCTCCTTCCAATATGGTACTATGGGAGAAGGACGTTGCGCTCCCCTAAATCCAAGTTTGTATAATAGTTATGTTTAACAATATAAAAAAACGGTTTCAAATTTCAATTGTGTATACCAGGGAACCTACGGTTAAAAACATTTTGAGTCCTAGCTTTATGGCTAGTAATGTGGACTATACTCAAAGGGGTGCACTAAGTGGTAAACCAGTTAAAGTTTTTTTTATAAATGTATGCATTGTACAATGTGCAAATATGCACTAAATAATGTGCAAACATATTTGACGGCAGACAATAGAGATTAAGGATCTAATAAGGAAATCATCAATTGCAGAAGTAAATATGTCATTTACATTATTATATGTGTTTGCAAAAAAAACGATGGTTGGCTCGACTATCGGAGAGCTACGCTTCCACATCAGAGAGCATTTGAATACATCAATCACAACATGGAGGAGACTGCCCTTACAGGAACATTGGGACAAGATGCATCAAATGGCCACTAAGGAACAAATGAAATTCATTGGAGTGAACCATATCCGGCCAAGTCACGACTTGGAGATCAGGAAAGAATGATCAAGCAGGAGGAGGCCAGACTCATTTGCAGATTACAGAGTACTATCATTGGGTTGAATCAGGAAACCGAAATGGAAATATTCTTATAAGTAACTTAGTAATTGTTTATCTCTGCATTTCATGAGGCAAGGATCAATTTGACAATAGAAATGGAGAAGCTATTGTGAAAGGATATGGCTTTGGTTTGGGCCCTGTGCCCAATGCTATTAAACTGCGCTCTAACAGGTGGTTGTTAGCTTTTTCTGAATGGGGCCGCTTGTTGATTCCATAATTATTGGAATTAAGCTTTAACCCAACTGTGTGTACCCAGTTGGGTGCTATTATAATAATATAAGCAGGGATAATTATCCTTCAAGTTTATGAACCCTATTTAAAGTTTTTTTTCTACATAACGATTAGTCATCTACCCAACTATGTGAACCAAGCTGGGTCTTAAACATTATTAGTACAAACCTTAATTTAAGGACTTTATCACACAACGAGTGGTCCAAGCAAAATAAGTACTTCTATATACTCTTTTATTAGGTTCTCATAGAAATTGAGGCTGTTTTTTACAAATATGCATGTTTACAGCTTTTTAGTTTCTCACAACGCTTTATTTCTAATCTGGACATCTTTAAGTGGGCACGCAGTCACACTATGGGCATCCCGCGCCCATGCACGGGATGACTTCAATGACGTCATGATGCTATCTACGTCATGAAATCACACCGCACTAACGATGCGCTCAAATACAGTTTCAAAATGGCGACAATGTGCCAGAAACAAGGTGAGTGCCACTAGGAGCCCGATCTTACTGCTAATCAGGTATAGACGAAAATGAGGCCAACATTTTAAATACTGCATTACAATGCATGCATACTTATATTAGCATGTGTTCCTTTACCTCCCCTTTTTCAGCAATCCTAATTAGGGGAACTTATGAAATATTTATACAGTGGATACCACTCATCAGGAGGAGTTTTGAAATAACACCAGTAACTCTATCTTGAAAGGTGATAACTTTTGACTAAAGGTAATCTCAATTTACCAAGCTTTGTGATGGACTTAAATGAGGCTAATTACTGCATTATAATGTGTGTACACTTTTAATAGTATATGTTTTCCCTAATATCTTTTTCAGTAATCCTAATCAGGAGAAATTATTAAATAACTATATAACGAATACCAAACATCAAGAGGACTTTTGATATAATAACACTGTTCATACTATCTTTATGGGGGACACCCAATGACTAAAGGTAATCCCAATGTATCAAGCACCTTGATCTGAATATAGAAATAGGCAGCATAATTGATAATGATCTGATATCTAACATATGCATATCATGCAGGTTCAGAGTGCTGCTGAATAGACTATAGAGGCATGTGAAACATGAGGACTGCAAATGATGGTTAGTAGGTAAGAACCTAATTTCAATGGTCATAATCGAAGGCCTGTTGAGAGTTTAAATTGTGTTGTGCAATTTCTGATGACAGCATTGTAGCATTGACCAAAGTGGTCTGTAAACATTAAGATGTCCCTTGCTTTAGGGTGCAGGCATGTTGGTGTGGGTTCAGGGTCTCTGTCCAAACCGGATCCTTAGACATAAATGTTAGCTTAATGGCGTATGAATTTGCAATATAAAATGTTTAAATATGGAAGACATACATTCACGTGTTTTAGGTTTTGGAAGCAATAAGCTTAATGATGTATTTTCCTTTGTCTTTCTTTATTCCCCTTCCTCATTTTTTTCTTCTTCTCGCATACCAGACAATTATGTAGGTTCAGAGTGTTAATAAAGTGTTAATATGCATCTTACTGTGCAGTTTTGTAAATCACCTAGACAAAGCCCAGGTGGGTGAAACATTAGTACATGCTGTAGCAATAAGCCCGAGACAGCGGGTCAATACCACCCCAGGTAATGCCCCCGGGGCCCTAGTTACAGGCCTTCGCTATGCTCGGGCCTTAACGAGTCCCTGGGATCATTACCATGGGTGGTATAGGCCCGCCGTCGAGGGGCTTATTGCCATTAGTACCCTGGCCTGTTAGGCCGGGGTACTAATTACATTTTTTCCTGTTCCGAAACGTGGCAGAAAAAAAATAATAATTAAAAAAAAGTGAAATAAAATGGCCACCGGGAAAGGGAAAATGTAGTCCATTTTCCCTTTCCATGAAGGCTTTCGGGTGCGGGAGTGGACATGCTGGGAACAAACCGAGAAAAGAAGAAAAAAGAAGGTAAGTGGGGTTGGGAGGGTAGAGAGGGGATAGTTTGCAGGGGAGAGGGGGTGGAGGGAAAAAAAACCTACCTGAGTCCCCGGCGGGGGACAAAGGCAGCCTCCAGTCATGGGGAGGCTTGGAGTGGGGTTTGCCCCATTTCGAGCCTCCTCATTGGCTAAGGAGCTGCCACGCGCCGCCACCGGGAACAAACAAAGGCACGTACGGGCGTCCACGGGATTACACTGTGGTATGGCTCAGAAACTAGCCAATCCACGTTCAGTGTATCCCGTGGACGCTGCATGCCGGGTTCTAATGTCCAATGAGTTATTGTTGGAATTCTTTGCATAGAGGGATTTCTTTGCTTAGAGCATTTTTTTGCCTAGATTAATTGGATGTCTTTGACTGGATCTCTTTGCCTATGTGAATATTTCTCCCAGTTATGGGGTTGTTGTTTTGCCATGCTAATGAATGGTTCTTTAATTATGGCTTTTTGATTGATTTATATTTTAGTAGGCTATGCCAACTGATTGTTGTACAATTCATTCAATTCATGAATCGAGTATTGTCATACTATAAAATTAATCATAGCGCAACAGTGTCTGGACTTTTTTCTGCATCTTTCCAATACGGCATCCTATCTATGCGGTCGTGTCTTCAAGGCAAGGTAATCTTATGAATACTGAATACAAGATAGCCACTGCACATGTATCGTGCGGCATCGGGGCCACAGGATTCGTTTGTCAGAATCAGCACAACCTTACTTTAAGATATTCAACCATTAGTGGTTTTAGTGGTTTTCACTAATAATTTCCATGCTGAGGAACATATATCTTACTTGTAGATGTAAGCAAATATCTTCTGGACAGCATTTACTATACGAGTCATTCATTATGAAACAATGCAAGACATCTATACAGTACATACAAGGGAACCAGGTATGCCTCCTGCTTGTCTACAGTAGCCAGATCTGCCTGCCAAGGATCTCTGCCTTAATGCCAGTAAGACTGAGATTCTCCTCATCGGCACACCGGCTCCCTCCTTTTCTGTCACTCTCTGGCCGGCCTCTCTTGGCCCTCTTCCTGTTCCCACCTGCAAGGCTAAAAACCTCTGATGTCTCTAAGAAGTCACACTACCAGCGGCACCTCCTCAGAGGTATTCTTCCTTTCCTCTTCTTCCTCCAGAAGCTCACTGTCTCCAGAGTTCTGGTTCTCTCTAGGCTAGACTACTGCAACAGCCTCTTCCTAAATCTGCCTGCTTCTATTCTCCGCCCTCTGCAAGGCATCCAAAACAGGACTGCAAGACTTGTCCTTGGCCTCAAGCCCAGGGATCGTATCTCTCCAGGATTGAAATCTCTGCACTGGCTCCCATTGGCTGCAAGGATTACATTCAAAACCCTCTGCATTGTCCACAAGACGTTATGGGGCCTCAATACCTTCAACTCTCTCTGCCTAAATATCTTCCTTCTCGAGCACTTCGCTCATCCGCCTCAAACTCCCTCAGGGTCAGCTGCTTCTCCAAGCAACGAGTTGGTGGTAGAGCTCTTTCTTCGGCTATGGCCTCCCTCTGGAACAGCCTCCCTGCCTCCCTGAAACTTGCAGGGAATCATCTCTGGTTCCGGAAGCACCTCAAAACCTTCCTCTTTGCTTCTGCTTTCTCTCCTCCTCTCCCCTGCTGAATTCCTCGCTGATACTGAAACTGTACTGGTCACCCTACTGATTGCGGGCCAAGGTCACTTCCCCTGCCCGTTGCACACCTGCACTGCCTCCCCGGCAACCCCCACACTTTTCTGTATCCCTACAGTCCCCTACCGGCACTTGACATCTGATGTCTGCATTTACCCTTGCACTTGCCACGAGATGGCCTTATTTTTTATTATTGTTGTTGTATTTATTCGATGTATCCCCATGTACTGCACTTCTCCCCTTACCCCTTGCCATGCAGTTGCGCGATCTGAATGAGACCTGGCCTAGTATGATCGTTGTCTCTGTCTTCCCTCTGTTCCCCCTCCCTTGCCTCGTCGCACCTTGAAATGATATCATATATCATATCATATATTCTTTTATACACCATTTACTAATTGGTGTTTTTGTAGATTGCAGTTCAATAGATTCCCTGCTGAAATATCTCTTTTTGGGTCCTATCTTTCTCCCTGATGAAGACTCCATGAAATAATAAGAGGGAGTTGAAACAAGCTTGTAGGAGCACTGGCATGATGATGTCAACAATATATTTGGAATTTTATTTTGCATGCCCATGGATTCTTTTATTGATCCAAATCTTGAAAATTTTTAAGAAATGTATGTTGGGAAAGAACGGGCCAATTTATCATTGTTAAACAATTCTTTTCTGTTAAAGTGTTCAATTTCAAGGTGCTTGGGTTATGATTTGGAGGACCTATAAAACATTGTTTTGTCTCTTAGGACGTTTTATGTTGTTGTCTACCGCATATGCTTTTATGCAATGATACATTGTTATTTCAACAGCACATATAGTTAGTTAGGTAGGAAAGGGGATCAACACCTGACATTTTTACTAATGTTATTTGCATTTATGTATACTCTGGAATATAGCTCATTCTTTGCTGATTAGGTTGTAAATAGGTTTATATGTTTTTGATAATATATGGTGGAAATTAAATTTTGTTTAGATTGGACCTTTACTTTGGGCAGGAGTGCACCTAACCTCAAACATCCACTTAAGAGCTCTTGGATATAACCTGGTGACAGACAGGTCTTTAACATATACGTGCTGTGTCGCATTGTGCACTCTCCCATCAGCTGGCATATGACCTCCAATACTTCTCTGAATCTGCATAATAGGAAGCCTCCAGTTTTAACATAAAATGATTAATCCTCCTCACTCTCATGTGTGGGGTGTTAGTTTTTATTAAAAACATGGAGATGAGTATTATCCATCCCTCCTGGTTTGGCTGCACTTTCTTCATCTCTTTGGAGGTGTTGCTGAGGGCAAAGGATTACAACATTTAGAGGCATTATTAACAACTGTCCCTTGTCACAAAGTATGTTACTTTTCCTGGTTTATAGTTCTAGGACCAACTCTCTACTATGTCAGTTGAAATATGTATTTATTTCGAATATTACCATTGCACTGTTTTGCACATAATCTTGAGGAATGTTGAAGGTAAAGCATAACGTTGAAAGTGTTTGGTTGTCTGATTTTGTTCACTAATGTTTGTTGTCCTAGCAAAATGTGTCCAATTGCTTCAAAGTTCCAGTAGTTTACATCAATTGCAACTATCTAATCACAAGCTGCATATGAATGATCGTCCCCTTTTTCCAACTTCAGTTTTTGTCTGGATACATTAATTTCAATATAAATGAAAATTTTCAACTCTATCTTGCAGTGTTCATCCAGTTTAAGAAGCTTGTTCAATATATCCTTCCCTTCACAGTTCCTATTTTGTGTCCCCAGGTGGATACTGAAATTTCCCTGTATTGGTCTTTCCCTTTGCTTCTGCTTTTTCTCCTCCTCTCCCCTACTGACTTCCTGCCTGAAACTGCACTGGTCACCTGGCCACCCCTGGCCACCCCCTGAACTCAGTGCCCTGGTCCCCTCCCCCACCAGTCGCACACCTGCACTGCCTTCCTGGAAGCCCCTGCACTTGGGGACTGTTTCCTGTATCCCTACAGTCCCACTACCAGCACTGGACACCTGTTGCCTGCACTTGCCACCTGCTGGCTTTACTTTTACTTGCTCTCCCCGCACTTTCCCCTCCCCATTTCCCATGTACTTGCGCAATCTGAATGACACCTGGCCTAGTAGGATCGCTGTCTGTCTTCCGTCTGTTCCCCCTCCCTTGCCTCGCCGCGCCTTGAAACACTTGTGTATAGGCGCGTTATAAATGCCATATCATATCATATCCTCTATTTGTTTATACAGCCAACTGGTATTGCTTTGGGCTACCATTTTACACCCTGCATGTCCATGCCTTTTTAGATTGATGCATATTCTAGTATCCTTTTGACTGTCGGAAGCGGCCTCTGCGTGATCCGGCCTCTGCGTGATCCGGCGTCAGCGTTGGTCCGTTGGTGTGCTGGAGGAGGTGCGGCTTGACGGTCTGACGTCTGGATCATGTGCGACGCGGCTGGTGCGGCGCGGCTCAGCCCCCGCGTCGCCTGCATCGCTTGTGCCGCTTGTGCCGCCGCTGGTCGCTGGCGATCGAGCGACGTTTGGAGTGCGGAGCGGTTTATGGAGTTATCGCCCTCACTTGAGGAGAACTCACCGGGGGTGAGCGACCGAGGGAGCGCCCCTGGAATCGAGCGCCGGGTGGGGCGTGCGACCTGGACCCCGTCATCAAGCACGCAGGTACCGGTCTGTGCTCCCAATTCGCTTGCTTTTTTGGCTCCGAGGTGGTACCTCACTGTGCGGCACGGTAGGCTGGGGGCGAGGTGTTCCGGGGTCCTTTGGCCCAGAGGCGACAGTGCGGTGGGTCGTTCTTGGCTCTTGTGGGGGCTGGCTGTGAGGAGCCGCTGCAGTGCCTCTCCATGGTTAAAGGTGTGAGCAGATATAGTGGTATTGCCTGCAGAGGGGGGGTTCCCATTTGAGTAAGTGGGGCTGTGATTACCACTAGTGGGAGCTCTCCCAGTGCATGACAGCTAGCTGAGCCAAACAAAACGAGATTTTTCTATGCCCATATAGTGAGGTATTTTTTTGGGCACATAGATTAAATTTGGACCTGAACTCCGATAAAGCAAGCTTCTGAAGGCAAACACAACTTACTACGAACCTTTTAGAGCAAAATAACTACATGCCTTCATGTAAGAATTCCCAAGCACGCTACAACTTGCGACAGCGGGAAATAAGGAGTAGTCCAGTGGACGAAGAGTGTGCGATGGGCAAAGATAAACAATCAAAGCCAGCACCAGCCACTAAAAGAGCAATAACGGATTTTTTCCCAGTGAATCCGCACCCGGAAAATAATTCTACCACCATGGATGAGGGGGAGGCGATCAATATGGACACGCAGGACCATGAGAGATATGGAGATATAGATAATAACTCTCTACTGGAGCTCTGTCTTTCTATGCAAAGATCTATGACACCTGCAGTGGCTAAAGTAGGGCAACCGGCACCGAGCAATCGAATGGAGGAAGTTACTAAATCTCCGAGAATGGGCTCTGTGAGATTGTCAACCACACCTAACCTGAACATTCATAATGTTTCTGAGCTGGAATCAAGAGAGGTGGAGGTCAGCAATACAGCATCTTCCAGCCCTACGGATTTGGCCGAATTACAATCATCGGTTGCATCTGTGCAGTTTGCCCTTAAGATCCTCCTTAAAATGTGTGGACGCATATTGGAAACTACACTAAATTTGCTTCCGCAAAATCCTGCCGCAGCGACAACTATTACGAGAGCCCCAGGGGAGAATACGGCATCTAACCCAGAAGAAACTGAGAGCGTGGAGAATCTCGTAACGTCCCCCAACGCAGTCAATACACCTGAAGTATTTCTCTCCCGTAAACAGCGGCGACTAGCCAAAAGAGCGGCAATGAGGAAGAAGGCTTGTGAGGTGGCGCCGCCAATATTGGATACTGAGCCTTCTGGGAAGAATAATGAAAAACCAAGGAAACCAACGGCAGGCGGGTGCAGACGTAAGGATAAGCAAGTAGGTTACTTAACAAGCTGGGTACTGTCAGATGATGATGGGGACGATGAAATAGAAGATGGAATTGCATCTGCATCCATTAGCATACCTGTTTCAGAGCAGCCTCAGGAGAATCATGTAACTGGTGACAAAGATAACCTAGTAGCTGATAGAGAGTTAAGTAGAATGGAACCGGTGAACAATCCTAAGGATAATGAGGCTCCTCAGAAAGAGAACAGGATATGCCTCATTAAAAATCTATACCAGCAAAGTGAGAGCAGTTGGCTCACTAGAACTGAGCTAATGACCAGATTCCACGCTGTTCCTCAACTACGTGTATTAAGATCGGATGATTTTGAATTTATTGAGCCTCTACAAGTTACTAACGCCAACGTTTCAGCCATTCATTGCAAGTTTATCTGCTCTGCCCAATTGATACGTAACTATAAAGACAATCTCTGAGTCCTTGACATTGAAGTGGATCCCGATCCCGATCAGGAGGATCCAAAATGGCCACGTAAAGCTCCCTCAGCATTAAAAGAAACAACAGAAGTTCCACCAAATCTGAAAAAGGACCGGGTCGCGATGGCTGCCATCCAGAATGTTCTAACCTGGTTAGCATCAGCGCTACCGAAGGTGGTGAACTTAAATTGAATCCCCTCACTCGTATCATGGAATTGTAGAGGGTTCAAGCATTTGTTCTCCTCGGTGGGCCCTCTCCAGTTCCTAACGGAAAATGTATGCATATGCCTACAAGAGACATGGTTGAGATCTCCTATAATACTCAACGGTTACAAAATCTACCAGTCTCTGGCGATGAAGGGAAAGAGAGGGAGACCGTATGGTGGCCTGATCACAGGTATCAGGAATACGGTTACATCAAGACAGCTGGAGACATTATCCAGTGATAAAATGATTGCAGTAGAACTGGAGAGCATAAGCGAGGGATGCAGAGAAAATATGCTTATTATTAATCTGTATAGTCCACCGGGTGGGAACGAGGTTGAATCTCTTCAAGAAGCAATTCACGAGTTGTTGGCCGCCTCGGTGATGGATCCGTCTAACACATTGGTAATTATCGCTGGGGACTTTAATTGCCATATGCTAAGCACAGTCGACATATCTATTAATCCTCTTTTGAATTCAACAAACAATATGGTACATAATCTCGAAGAACCACTTGGTATCTCTTGGCTGAGCTTCTTCCACGGCTGGGAAATGGAGATGATTAACGGCAGAACCTCAAGCGATAATTCAGGAAATTATACATGGCACAGCGGGACCGCAAAAAGCGTCCTGGACTATATATTTGTGAGTCCACAGATGGCCATGAATGTAAGCGACCTGAAGATCTCTGCAAACGACTGGAGCGACCACTCAATGCTTGTGCTGAAGTGCAACATTGGTATGCCGGCCATATGTACTAAACCCCTGGGGGACATGACAACTAACCAATCGGGCACCCGTCTATGCTGGTCTGATAAAAACATCAATGCAGCAGTAACCATGGTGCAGGGCATAGATGATGACACTCTGTACAAGTTCCATAATATGTCCATAAATGAAATGGAACATTGGGTTACATCATTCTCCGCTACACATGCGACTTCTGCAGTTAACCGGATAGCGATTGATGGCAAAACATCAGTTACATATGACAAAAGCATTAGAGATGCTAAACGTAGGCTAAGAGCAGAAATGAGACAAGCCAAACGTACTAGTGCATGTCATTGGGCCTATCTGTCATGTCTCGCTGGCGCCGCGGCTCCCTTTGGCGGCGCTGGAGAATGCGGACTTTGTCCTTGTTTCCTTCTCCCAGCATGGCTCCTGTTACTACGGGTAGCGTTGCAGTGTTCCCGTCTTCAGTCAGACGTCCTCTGACGTCACCGCGCTGTTCCAAGGATCCCGGATATGGTGCTGCAGAACCACAGCTCAGCGCGTCGCTTCTCTCCTCAGACGCTCCGTAAGTTCGCAGCTAGGGTGCATGTTACCTACATCCTTGTCCTTAAACTTACCTTTTCTCTTTACCTACCTATCTACATATCTACAGACTTGTGTCCGTATCCAGCCTCCCTCTCCCGACCTCCGAGACTCCTCAAGACTCCTCCTCCATCCAACCCGCTCGGTACTGCTCTTTTCTCACTTCTGTCTGTTTTTTCCGTGATTATATTTCAGCTCATACCCTGTTTGTTTAAATTAGAATACAGAAGCAGACAGAGTCCTGCAAATAGAATCCTTCCCACGTTGAAGATCGACGTACCAAGGACGATTGGATCCATCTCCGTTCCGGCAGGGTTTTCTCCCCCAGGAGGGTTTCCCTGGGATCCCTTACACCACCACTTGTTTCCTAATCAGGAGAGGGGAGGTGTCAGGGTCCCTAGGGGGCTCCCCAACTGCCTCGTTGATTGCTGCACCAGCAGGTTAGTGTTTGAAAACCTTACAGCAAGCGACGCCAGTAAAAAAAAAAAAAATAAAAATAAAATTCTGATCATGACAACGCTGCAAGCAGCGTTAGACCAGGTGCAGCAATTAACGACTGTGGTACAAGGTTTGTCCCATGAGGTACAAGCCTTGAAACATGAAAACGCTTCTCTGAAACAGCAAATGTCAGTGAAGCCTCCCACAAGTTCGGAAATCCCTCCGGGTCCATTACCAGGAGGGAAATATGACGGAAATCCTCAATCACTAAGGGAATTTCTGGACGCATGCACAGTGCAATTTGCATTTAAAACATCTTTTTTCCCCTCAGATAGAGATAGAGTAGGATACATGATTACCCATCTAACAGGACCTGCTCTAGCCTGGGCCACCCCTATTGTAACTTCTAATAACGCCATTCTTGATTCAGTGCCCGCTTTTACTGCCAGCCTGAAGGCTATGTTTTCAAGAAAAGAGTACCATGTCTCCACTCAGGAGAAACTGCTAGATATCAAGCAAGGATCCTTAGGTATTCTAGAATACATCACTCGATTCAAACAAATGGCGGCCGGCACCTCTTGGGCTGATGACGCTCTGATAACTTTGTTCAGAAGGGGGCTTCATGATGAGTTAAAAGACGAACTCGCGCGGATCTCTAGGCCCAATACTCTTGCGGAATTGGTCTCCCTCACCATGCAGTTAGACTATCGGCTACAAGAACGACAAGCGGAAAGGAAGAAAGGGAGAAGTCACCACTTTGGGCCAGACATAGTTTCAGTTCCTAAAACCACTAATTCAGATGAACCTATGCAAGTGGGAATTACTCGGGGACCTCTTACTCCAGAGGAACGGGCTCGCAGGAAAAACCAAGGGCTATGTATGTACTGCGGCTCTTCCTCTCATACAGTACAAGAATGCCCTATTGCTCCTCTTAGACGGCAAGCACGTTCGGGAAACGCCAGACCCCAACCGCAAAGGGAACAACGGTCGGGGCAGCGGGTGCTGGTTCCCACTCTCCAACCCTGATTCCTCCATCATTGGACATGGTAGTTTTACGGGTCTCTCTATCCTTACCAGATAGAACCGTAGTAACGGTACCCGCCTTGATAGATTGCGGTGCAGCAGGATTGTTCATAGACGATTTGTGGGCTAAATCACAGAATTTACCTCGCTCTCCCAAAGCCTTTGCCATACCAGTTGAAGGGGTGGATGGCACGCCTCTAGTTTCAGGACCTATACGGGAACAAACGTTCGCCTTAAAGATGTCTATCGGTTCCCACAGAGAAGAGATCATATTCGACATTAATAAGGCCGCCCACTATCCCGTCATTTTGGGATTACCCTGGTTAAAGCTACACAATCCATTCATAAATTGGTCAGCTGGTTCTATCTTTTTGGGGTCAGAACACTGTGTTCAACACTGTCTTGCAGACAGCTCTGTAGGATTCTTTACTCCTCCTTCACCTCCTGACAGATCCCATAAAATAGTGGACCAGATCAGTCTTCTTCCTCCCGAATATGAGGAGTTCCAGGACATTTTTTCTTCTTCTCAGTTCTCGGACCTTCCGCCTCATAGAAGAGACGATTGTTCGATTCGACTTGAATCTTCACAACCCATACCCTTCGGTAAAATGTACATCCTTTCGGAGAAGGAAAAATCGGTCTTAAGACAGTATCTGGATACCAACCTCAAGAACGGTCTGATAACGGAATCAATCTCTCCGGCAGGGGCATCGTTGTTTTTCATAGCGAAGAAGGACACAGAAGAATTAAGGCCCTGCATAGATTATCGGGGTCTTAACAAAATCACCATTCCGGATCGTTATCCGATGCCACTCATCCCTGATATTTTGGAGGCTGTAAAGGGAGCCACAATCTACACTAAACTAGATCTCAGAGGAGCCTATCACCTCATCAGGATTAAGGAGGGGGATGAGTGGAAAACAGCCTTTCGCACCCCTTTTGGTCATTTTGAATACCGGGTGATGCCCTTTGGTTTATCAAATGCTCCTGCTGTTTTCCAGAGATTTATCGACCATATATTTTCTGATCTCCTTCTCCACACAACAGTCGTATATCTCGATGACATCCTGGTGTACTCCAAGGACCCAAAAGAACATCACCAACATGTGAGTCAAGTCTTACACAGATTACGGAACAACCACCTATTCTGTAAACCAGAAAAGTGCAAATTTCATCAGACTTCAGTTACTTATCTAGGGTTCGTCCTGTCCTCCTCTGGGATTTCAATGGATCCCAGCAAAGTAACAGCAATTCTAGAATGGTCTCCACCTCGTACCGTCAGAGAACTCCAAAGTTTTCTGGGATTCTCAAACTTTTACAGGAAGTTTATTGCAGGGTTTTCTTCTGTTGTTTTACCTCTAACAAGGCTGCTTAAGAAGGGGAAGACTTTCGAATGGACAATAGAAGCTCAGTCCGCCTTTGACACTTTGAAAACTCTTTTTACGTCAGCCCCAATCTTACGAACTCCAGACCAGAGCCTACCCTTTATTGTAGAAACAGACGCCTCTCACTTCGCTTTGGGAGCCGTATTGAAACAGACTCAGGCACTTGGATTAGAACATCCTGTGGCCTATCTTTCTAAAACCTTCTCTCCCTCGGAAATCAACTACACAGTATTAGAGAAGGAACTATTGGCCATAAAACGAGCATTTCAGGAATGGAGACATCTCCTATTGGGTTCCCAACATCTTATCGAAGTACGCACGGATCATCAAAATCTTAAAAGCCTCCAGTACGCAGAAACACGTAACAGTCGGCAAGCTAGATGGGCACATTTCTTTTCTCCCTACAACATAACATTCACAATCATTCCGGGCAACACCAATCTACAAGCCGATGCATTATCACGCAGAGATCCAACATGCAAACCTGGTTTTCAGACCGAAAAACTGTTTCCTCGGGCTACATTTATTGCGGTAGTCCAAGATTTCCTTCACTCAATTGCATCCCAAACCTGTCTCATCAAGGATTCTATCAGTCTTCAAATGGGAAAGTGGGGTCTCTCCTTTGAAGGCGGATGCTATTATCAGAACCATCGAGTCTATGTCCCTACTCTCCAACTCCGTACTGAAGTGATGCATATGTGTCATGATTCTGTCATGGCCGGACATCGCGGTATAGCCAGTACTCGGGAGCTTGTTTTAAGGCATTTTTGGTGGGAAACCCTGGGTAAGGACGTGAAAGACTATGTTTCATCATGCATGGTTTGCCTCCAAGCCAAAACCCCTCGCAGCAAACCGTTTGGGAAACTGGCAATAGTACGAATACCTACCCGTCCCTGGCAACTGATTTCTACGGACTTCATTGTCGACTTGCCTACGTCTAAAGGTTGTACCACCATTATGGTAACGGTCGATTATTTTACCAAATTGGCCCATTTTCTGGCTTTGCCCTCCATACCAACTGCCTCACAAATGGCCAGACGCTTCATCAATACCATATTTTCTCAGCATGGTCTTCCAGACAGTATAGTATCCGATCGAGGTTCGCAGTATATCTCCCGATACTGGAAGCAGGTCTGTTCCGCTTTGGGGATTAAAAGAGCTTTAAGTTCAGGCTACCATCCTCAAACTAACGGACAGACCGAACGTTTGAATCAAACCCTGGAAACTTATCTGCGTTGCTTTGTGTCTGCGGCTCAAGATAACTGGATGGAACTGTTACCCTTGGCAGAGTTTGCCTATAACAACGCTCCTCATGCATCCATTAAGACAAGTCCATTTCATTGTACCTATGGATACCATCCCTCCTGTTCTCCTTCCTCCCTTCTCAAAACTTCGGCATTTCCAGATGCCGACGCCCTTATGGGGGACATCCATCAGGGACATCTTTTGGCCAGGACTGCTTTGCTAGAAGCTCAGGAAAGCTCCAAACGCTTTGCGGATTTGCATCGTTCACCATCACCCAAGATTACTCCGGGGGATTTGGTTTGGCTCTCGGCAAGATTCCTTCCTAGACACTTGATTCCGTCTAAATTGTCTCCTAAATTCTTTGGACCTTTCACTGTTTTAAGGTCGAAGGGCTCTCTGGCCTTTGAATTGCAACTTCCTCCATCTTGGTCCCGAATTCACCCAGTATTTCATGTGTCCCAACTCAAGCTCCATGTTCCAGATCGATTCGGTCGTTCTACGGACTGTCCTCCACCTGTGTCAACTGAAGATGGTCCCGAATTCGAAGTCTCCGGTGTTTGTGATTCTCGTTATCATCATGGTCGACTTCAATATCTGATCCACTGGAAGGGGTATACTATAGCGGACCGTTCGTGGGAACCAGCCTCTGCTGTCCACGCACCTTTGCTTGTTCGCCGCTTTCATAGGTTGCACCCCGACAAACCCGGTGGGGGGACCCTTGGAGGGGGGCATACTGTCATGTCTCGCTGGCGCCGCGGCTCCCTTTGGCGGCGCTGGAGAATGCGGACTTTGTCCTTGTTTCCTTCTCCCAGCATGGCTCCTGTTACTACGGGTAGCGTTGCAGTGTTCCCGTCTTCAGTCAGACGTCCTCTGACGTCACCGCGCTGTTCCAAGGATCCCGGATATGGTGCTGCAGAACCACAGCTCAGCGCGTCGCTTCTCTCCTCAGACGCTCCGTAAGTTCGCAGCTAGGGTGCATGTTACCTACATCCTTGTCCTTAAACTTACCTTTTCTCTTTACCTACCTATCTACATATCTACAGACTTGTGTCCGTATCCAGCCTCCCTCTCCCGACCTCCGAGACTCCTCAAGACTCCTCCTCCATCCAACCCGCTCGGTACTGCTCTTTTCTCACTTCTGTCTGTTTTTTCCGTGATTATATTTCAGCTCATACCCTGTTTGTTTAAATTAGAATACAGAAGCAGACAGAGTCCTGCAAATAGAATCCTTCCCACGTTGAAGATCGACGTACCGAGGACGATTGGATCCATCTCCGTTCCGGCAGGGTTTTCTCCCCCAGGAGGGTTTCCCTGGGATCCCTTACACCACCACTTGTTTCCTAATCAGGAGAGGGGAGGTGTCAGGGTCCCTAGGGGGCTCCCCAACTGCCTCGTTGATTGCTGCACCAGCAGGTTAGTGTTTGAAAACCTTACACTATCATGGTATCTGCAGAGCCCTAAAAAATAAGTATAGAGCGTATGTTAAAGCTAAAAGGTTCGAGCTAAAACTTAGGCAATGGCAAAATATGGTTCAAACCATATGTTCCAAAAATTCAAGAAGCATATGGTCCCTTCTTGGCCAAGCCAGAGGCAGTGGTAGAAAAGATCTGATTAACCCTATAAGTTCTAGTCAATGGACGGACTTCCTTATGGGTCGCAACATCCCTACTAAGGAGATGGGAAAGTCGGTAGAAAAAGTGACCCCAAGGTCCATCCCTCTCAATATAACTGAACATTTACTCTGGAAAATTAGAAGGCTCAAATCATCTAGGGCTCCTGGGCCTAACAGACTTTCAAATGCTGTGTTGAGAAGCCAACCGGAATTCTGGGCCAAATTTTTAAGAATATTATTTGGGAAAGTACTTACGGTTGGAAAAATCCCTAAATCATGGCAGCATGCCTATTTAATACCAATCTTCAAGAAAGGTGATAGGAAAGATCCCTGTAACTTCAGGTTAATATCTATGCTTGACTGTACAGGGAAACTTTTTGCTTCACTGTTACTTGATAAATTGGAGGAATGGGTGGCTAAATCTGATATACTCAACACTTTTCAGTGCGGCTTCAGGAAAGGCTACTCAACGATTCATAACATAATTATCCTGGACACTTTACGCTCAAAGGCCATGAGGAAAGGAAATCCGCCACTATATGCCATGTTCGTCGATTTTAAGGCAGCTTTTGACTCGGTCCGCAGAGAAAAACTGTGGGCTAAACTCGAGCTATTAGGCTGCCCTGAGATACTTCTGTATTATTTAAAATTATTGCATGAGGACAATACAGTGGCTTGCAGACTCAATAATCAGGGGGATATGACTGTAGAGATCCCCCAGAATCATGGAGTCAAGCAGGACTGCGTGACGGCCCCGTTTTTGTACAACCTTTATACATATGATTTACCAGATGCCATCTTAAGTGTCCATAATTGTCCTCCTGTCGTCGGCACAATCCACTGTGCAGTGCTAGCGTATGCTGACGATCTGATAATTATGGATCACACGTTCAGTGGTCTACGGAGATCTGCATTGAAGCTATGGGAGTATGCTGCGAATAATGATTTAATCATTAACCAGGAGAAAACTCAGGTGATGATATTCGCAAGTAAGAAGATTGCACGCCCTAGGCTTCTACTGCGCGAAATTGAAATTAAGTACACCCAGCAATATAAATATCTTGGGGTCGAAATGGATATCAAGCCGAGCTATAACTCCTGTATTCAAATGAGACAACATCGGGCAGCTCAAGTAACGTCGCTGATTAGCCAATTTGCAAGACAGAACTGTGGATTTACATTGCACAGAATCCGTCAATTATATACCCAGGTGTTAACCCCTATGGTTGTTTATGGGCTGGAAGCCCTGCTGCAAATGGACTTAAGTTGGCTGCAAATCATAGAGGGGAAGTTTTGGAGAAGAATCCTAGGGCTCCCCCAATCTATTCCAATGGCATTGTTAAGATTGGAAGTGGGGGTTTCCTCTTTAGGTTCTATTGTCCTGAAAAGGAGAGCCGAACTTTATCTTAGGATTTCTAATCAACCAGAGAATCGGTTATTGAAAGAATTTGCCATTGAAGCTACAAAGGAAACTACCAAATGCCATCTTAAAAAGGAGACTGAAGCCTTCCTGAGGGTAATAAACTGGACTAAGAGTGGAGAGAAGTTTGATGATCCCCAAAAAAATGCACTGTCCAAAGAAATTGCCCTCTGGGACTGGTTGGAAAACTACGCCCATCTGGATAAGCTTCCAAAATACAAATTCATTCACTACATCCTCTATTCCTTTAAGCAAATGCAGCCGTATCTAACCCTCTGTCCATCAAGCAGACTCGGGCGATTTTTACTTCTATTGAGGGTTGATAATTTACCGATGGTGTCTAATAAAAGTAAATATAATGGTTTATCTTCCACAGAGAGGTATTGCCGACTATGTAAGGATAACAGATGCAAAGAAACCGCTAATCATGTACTAACTAAATGTGTAAATATGATGGATACTTACAAAGTAAGTTATAGCAATTTTGTCCACGATACGGCATCCATTGGGGAATCTGCATTTTGGCTTCGCCTTATGAATACGCAAAGTCGGCAGCTGCAGATTGCTACCTTTGTAGTCTGGTTGGTAATTGAAAGACTCTGAACATATATATATGAACCTGTCTGATACTATGATACTGACTCTATTAGAGGTTTGGTGATCTTTATATTTTCGTAGGAGCAACTTTATATTTTCGTAGGAGCAATTTTATTAACGATTAATGTTTAGAATAATAAGTATTACATGCCGGAGTTGTGCTTAACTTTTTCTTTTTTTTTATGTGTAAAGTTTAAAATAAACTGTAGCACATTATTAATAAAAATAAATAAAGTATCCTTTTTCACATATAGCTCCTACCACGTAGGTTTCCAGAGAGGGACAGAATATATACCCTATAGTTTATAACTCCTATGGATGTGCACGATTAACAAACGTACGAAAATGCACGGAGGATCTTACTTTAACATCGGTAGAAAGGGATAATCTTTTTCTAAGAAAGAATATGACCATTCCGGCTGTATTTTCGTAAAATGAATTCTACCCGCACACTGTTTGAAGTTTCCTTGTGTTACTGGAAACATTCACCCCATTAAAGATTAAGCTTCTAAAGCAAATAATTTGCTTTTCAAAAGGACAATATGTTTCGTTACATTTTTTTCTTAATAGCTACCTGTTTTTACAGAAAATTACTGTACATCACTTATCAATGTTTTCTTCTAAACTAACTTTTATTTCTCCACAGACTGTTATATTTGTTTTTATTGTTCCTTTGGTCCCACAGATAGTTGGTGCCTTTCTGTCCTACAGATAACAAGATAAAGGTCTGTTGACAGTGCTCCATGTTTTTACCAAAAAAGGCCTATATCATTCGTACAAATAGGAAAGTAACGAACATGAGGAGCAGGGGTTGCAGGGGTGTCCCACCTTGCCCCATGTTCGGCATTTTAATATTCAGGGTTTGCGGGGGTGATGACCCCTATGTAAAAACTAAAGGAAAGGACCCTGCAGAGTGGGTCCCCAAGCAAGTAAGCGAAGGGAACGGGCGTTGTAGAGGGATGTTGGAGACGGCGCCACACAAGGAGGAGTGCTGCCCACAGGTAAGTAGGGGTTGGGGGCAAGGGCAAAGTCTGAAATGTTCAGGGGAGAGAAGACCGAAAGTTATTTTGGGAAAAATAGCTTTCGGTCTTTTCTCCCTCGAACATTTCAGCTACGGATTTACAACCAAAATCCAGTTTTCCTAACAGCCTATAGCCACTATTACACTAGACAGAGTAGCAAATTGAATTGTATTGTGCATGTTGGTCTCTCCTACTTCAATTAGCTCCAACAAAACTCATTTACCCCCTGGGTCTTAAAGCTATCTTGCTTTAGTTACATTTTGTGACATATTGGAAAGTCAAGATAATAAGAATGATAGTATCATTGACACCTCCCACCCACTTTTTTGCTGGTTCTCTTCACTCAGTTAGCAATAGCTGGTGAGGTACAAAGGGTCTCAAGTGCCCCACTTGGACATTGTAGGGGTTGCAGCATATTTTGTCTTCCTGGTCCTGTTTTGATAGGACATGTTCAAATTATTTCTGATCAATAAAGAAGAGGAAGATGGTCTTATTAGACAGGGATGTAAAAGGATCTGTGATGATTAGCTGGTTTTAGCTCATGACCCTGGTTCATTAGGAGCTGTGCTTCAGTTTCTTGTTTAAACTGTTAATGTCAAAACATGTCTTAAAAAGTGTATTTTTTATTTTCTTCTGGGTGAGTAGATAAAGAAGAAGAGTGTGTATTACATCGCCTTTTGTAGAATCTAAACCCCCACTTAACAATAGTGAGGGGAATAAGTCTTATCATTTGCTTTTACATTTGTCTACACTATAATGTTGCTCTGAGTGGTCTTTTGATGAATGCATGTGCATTGTCTACCGATAGAGGTGCCAAAGACGGAATTTCAACTGAAACTATACTTGATACTTGCATACTTGAAGCTTATCCTCTCCAAAACCGAATTCCTCCTCCTCACCAACAACACTGAACACCCAGACATACAGACCTGGCTATCAACCATGAACTCTGTGGGCTTCACACCCGAGCTCACCTCCTCCGCCAAGTCCCTCAGGTCCACATCGACAAACACCTCTTCCTCCTGTGAAAAGTCAAGCACTTCCTCCCTCCAGACAGCTTTAGATCCACCGTTCAAGCACTGGTCCTATCCCACCTGGATAGGGGGTGTGAGGTAGGGCAGTCTACTCCACGAAGGCCCCTTCGTCCTCGTAGTGCCCCTGACAAGTGTCCTACACATGGCTGCACGCCTTATCAAGGGTCTACGCAGATACGGCCACATCACCCCGGCCCTCGTCAGCCTTCACTGGCTCCTACTGCATGCATGAATCACGCACAAATCACCTTCAAGTCTTACTGCATCATCTATAAGGCAGTTGCCCTAAAGTCACCCAGCTACCTCGCTGGGAAACTCTGCATCTCCGGTGGACGGTGCACCACCAGAAGCCAAAACATGTGCAAAACTCTGGATTTGTTTGTCATGAGGCTTAGGGAGAGAGTGAAATGCTGCGACTTTGACAATTACTCCACAGACGAGGCCTTTCGATCACAGACCTGATTTTTGCAAAGAAACTCAGGAGCAAGAAGCTACTTCAAAAGACAAGGTCCCTGGACGAGATCCTCATGTTGGCAAGAACCAAGATGGCTATTGATAGAAATGCTGAATCCATGGGGAAGGTCACCATCTCCCATGCAAGCTATGGCCTGTTGTGTCAAGATGTGCCAAAATGCTATAGATGCAGCTCCAATTTCCCTCATGAATGGACATGCCCACCTCTGGTTCATCGGTGTGATGCATGTGGGGAGGAGAACCACTTCAGGTCGATGTGCAAAGCATCCACAAATGGATCAAAACAAGTGGAAAGAAGATACTCAAGAAGGGCGTCCAATGAGCAGAAGTTCACATCCCGCAGACTATTGCCCTATCTCAGATGGAGGAGCTCCCGGGAAAGGCGGCACACATCACCCAAAGTCCCAAGCACACTACCGGAAGATGCCGCACAGGTCGCAGATCCAGTGCACCTGATGAGCAGAAGCGGAGGTCTACCAAATGAAGCGTGCGCTACATTGAGGCATCTCCTAAACGCCAGTCCAGATCCGAGTCATCCGGGGGCAAGCAGAAAAGAGGATATGTTCACAGCATTGGAAATAGAACTGCAACAGAATTCAGACCGACACTACCCTTGCAGATAAATGGCAGTATCCAGGATTTTCTCATTGATGCAGGCGCCACGTTGAACGTCACGAGTAAGACAATTTATGCCTCATTGAAGAGCCCTGCCATGTAACAGAGTTCAGACATAGACATCTATGCGTATGGCTCACACAAGCCACTGCCATGTAAAGGCATGTTTGAGTGCACCAGTTCATGCAAAAACAAGTCTGAGAAAGTGACAATATACGTGATAAAAGGAGATGTGCCTGGAGGCAGCATTCTGAGTTTCAAGTCAGTAATAAGGACGGGTCTGGCACAAATCATGTACTGAATAATTATTATCATACTTTATTGTGTTGTACTTCATTACAAACTTTTTACACAAAAGAGAAAAAGGAGAAATGTGTTTAAACATAAATAATTTCATACAGCAACATACTACAAGGTTTATAGTGACTTTTTCAAACGTCACATTTTCGAAATGCCATTTTTTCGACACCAAAATGGCGAGAAAAAAAAAATGTCAGTTTTATTTTATTTTTTAAATGGGGGGGTTCGCCCCCAACCCCTGTTTTTTATTTTGTACACTTTTTTTACGAACGAAACAAAAATAAAACATAAAATAAAAAAAAACATTCTGAATTTTTTTTTCTGCATTTTTTTGACAAAATGGAATTTCGAAAATGTGTTTTCGAAAATTTAACTGGATACCATATATAATACACATCATTTTTTTACTTTTACTAAAATTTACAAAATTAACTTATCACATCATTCAAAACATCGGATTCAGTTAATAGACCATACTTCTTCTTTCCCATAACATAGTACTTTCCCCTTAATTATCTTTGAAGCAAGGTTCAATAGTTTGTCACATGCAAAACAGTGCAAGGTGTGTGAAAAGAGAGTCTGCGTTCAAGCAATAAGTCAAATATTCTGACGATTTTATAGATTCGTAATTATGCACCAGATTGTCAAAGATAGTTTACCTGTAACGGCCCTAAACTGTGTAAATACGTGCCTCGTAGATTCCCCAAATTGTTCTAAGGAGTAGTTGATTAGTCCTCATCAGCAGACGTAATCTTACCACTGCTGGATGGGGACATTGCACAAGATAGCGTTGAGGTTTCACGAAGGAATAAGAAACTATAGAAACCAGAACATAATTACTTAATGTCGACAAATGAGAGTATTTATTAATCCAATGCCATTTAATTAGCCTCCCAACAAAAGGCCTTTGAGAGCCTCAAGGTGCTGAGATTGAGAAAAGCCTGGGGCCCATTAGATTTCTTCAAAGAGGTCAACATTCAACCTCTGATTGTTATAATTTTGAGAGGCTCTGTACGAGGCATTCTCCAATGGTTGCTGGTAAAGGGTATTTCGGGTCACTCCTTGATATGATAAATAGGATACCATGTCTCTTCAAAGCAAGTGCCCTTAATGAGGGCGGCCCTTAAGGCCCTTTACTGCATATTGCTAGTATATGGCATACCCGTCTACACAATAGGGGGACCATAACCAGGTCTCTTGCAACATAAAAATTTGGAATCGAATGAGCCAAGTTAGAGAGAAACCATTAACAAAATGGGAGTTGCACCTAGTATTCCAGCAGGCAACCCTTAGATCTCAATCCTGAGTGTCCCCAGACCTGCTAGTAATCATTTTATCCATTTCCAACCCTTATTGCTGTCATAGACCTCAGATTTACTACTGGCTATTTTGTTCTCAGGCCATTGGCCATCCACTGCGGGGGTGCTCTACAATTACAGCAAGGCGCAGGATCTTTTAGAGGCACCTTATCTAGTTAGTACCCTACATAAGAGATTGATTCATTTTGAGCTCTGATCATAGTCAATATTTCTGGCAGAAAACGCTGTATTTTAGTTATATGGCTTTATTTCACTCCCAGTGGTTGAATGAAATCAAAATCTCTTGATTGTAACACTCGAAGTGAAGAAATTCTGGACTATTTCAGTACATCAGACCGATGTATGTTTAGCCGGCTCAAATCATTTGGCGTTTTCAACACTAATGTCACAGACCGAGAGTCCAATGACTCACTACAGCTCACAATGCATCGTGCATCCAGGGGTACATTTATAGCTGGCAGTGTAGTATGTGCCATTATTTGCCCCTAATGGTGCTTTGAGTCCCCCTGGGGAATGATGGTTGGAAGATTTAAACTGTATGAGCTTGCTTCTTCCAGCTCTCCACATACTGAGGCACTACTGGTTGTATTCTTCTGAATAAGCCAACTGGTTACTGTTCCAGCCGGCTTCTGCTTGCGCCTCGGTCGCCTACCTGCCTTTTTGCTGGATTTCTTAACTTTAAGTTTAGCCGGGGAGTCCAACAGAATGGTAGAGTTAATCCGGGGCAGCTGTCCTCTTGGGGCACAGTAGAAACAGCACTTTTGCTAGGACCCGCTAGACATTGTAGTCGTTTTGCTCTGCGTCTTCCTTTCCTCGTCGGGTAACTTAATGGAGAGTTCATCAACGCCAGAGTGGTGTGAGGCTGATCAGGTTTCAGGGAGAAGATAAGAATTGGTACCTGTACATCGTCACACTTATCTGTCTCAGTCACCAGTTTGTTCCCTCCGCCTCCAACCCCACTGCATTTCTGATGTGTGCATAATAGTATAGCCTCTCCTTGTTTAAGTAAGTGTTCATGTATGCAACCACACAGCTTTAGCAGTATTTTAATTGCAAAATGCAGGACATTATTGTTTGCAGTGGCCCAGGAGACACTCAAACTTGTGGATTTACTGAGAGTCAATATCCCATTACTAACCACACTGCAGTCAGCATCCGAATTCCGTGAGGAATGTATACACAGGTAGGGAGACACAGATAGTCGTTGAGTTGGCTTCGGTAATAATAGTTGGGCTGAATTGTTACTGGGAGGCACAGGCTCACAAGCACAACTGCTCTGCTGCGCAGCATGTTAATTTTAGGAGGGAAGAGGGAATAACAGTTCAAGTAGTGAATTGTTATCAATGTCACCAAACGAGTTCATCAATGTTTCTTGTAGTGTCTCCATTTGCTGAGCCCACTGTTCAGGGCTAATGCCACCTGCACAAGGTAGCATTTCATGCACTGCTTTTTCGGGTTGATAGAACGCTGTTATTTTGCTCTTTGGCGCCAAAGTGTTTCTAAATTAGATTTAAACAGAGGATATCATCAGGTAGAGCTACATCCGGATAGCAGATACATCACCACACGTCGGGTTATTCAGGTACAAATGGCTAAGCTTTGGAGTGTCATCAGCCGCCAACGTTTTCCAAAAACAAAATTCACCAGGTCATCAAGCACATTCCCCAGTGTTTGAACTACAGCGATGACATTTTGGCATTCGGGGCCACCCAGGATGCTCATGATGACACGTTGGGAAAGGTTTGCACGGCATTGCAACAAGAACATTTGACCCTCAATCTCAATAAGTGCAAATTTAGCAAGTCCACTTTAAAAGATTTCAGTCACATCTTCTCATGTGACTGCCTACAACCGGAGACGGCGAAAGTACAGGTGCTAGTTGATGCACCCACTCCATCATCCATCTCGCCTGTTAGGTCTTTGTTCGGGATGACCAACTATTGTACAAGATACAGTCAAGACTTTGCATCAGTCAGCACACCCTTGAGCCTTCTCACGGTGAAAGGGCAGGAGTTTTTCTGGTCCTGAGAGTGCAAAGCCGCATTTCAAGAGATCAAGTCCTGCATTTCTTCGGCTACCTGCATGTCCTATTACCATCCAGATCTGGAGAAGGCGTCACAGTTGACGTAAGCCCTGTGGGCCTGGAGGCCATACTGGCACAATACAAGAAGGGGCCAAAGTGCATTGTCTCTTACGCCCGCAGGACCCTGTCTAATGCTGTGCGTGCTTACTTGCAGCCAGAAAATGAAAGTTTAGCTGTGATATGGGCCTGTGAGCACTACCATCTCTTTTTATATGGAAAACCATTCACAGTTATAATGTGCCAACAGGTGGGGGTCTACGACTTCAAGAATATTCCTTCAACATTGTTCACAAGCCCAGGCTAGAGAATAATCCAACCGACTTCCTCTCCCAGTTGCCAATACCGGCTGGAGTCGCAGCACAGGCCTCAAAGGCAGACCAATATGTAAATTACATCTTGGAAACATCACCCCCCATGGTGTTGTCCATTCACGAGATAGTGCAAGAAACGGAAAGGGATGAGCTGCTGTCGCTACTCAAAGAGAAGACTCTCGAGGAACCATAGCACACCAAAGTGAATGGAGAGTAAGGGCTAGATGAAAAACAACAGAAGACATTGCAAACATTTACAGTCATGAATGATGTGCTGTCCAAATCAACACAAGGACTAGTACTAAAACAAAATGCGATAGTCATCCCACTCTCCCTACAGGACTGCATCATAGAACTAGCGCACAAGGGTCATAAAGGAATCGTATCCACCAAGAGGTTAATGAGAGCCAAAGTATGGTTTCCCAAAATGGATTTCAAAATACTGGCAGCACTGAAAGATTGCATGGCGTGCAAGGCTGTAGCGACCCACACATTTCCTCAACCGTAGAAAATGACCACCATGCTGATAAATGTGTGGGCTGAGGGAGCAGTCGGCCTGTTCGGGCCCCTGGCAAATGGGAAATATGAATTGGTGGTCGTTGATGAAGTGTCTCGATACCCGGAGGTTCAACCAGTATCGTCCACCAGTGCACATGCCAGCATCCCGTGATAAAACATCTGCAGCCTACAGCCTTCCCTCCATAGTAAAGATAGACAATGGTCCACCTTTAACATACAGGAATTGGCCAGATTTGCTGAAAACCTGGGATCTCAGCACCAAAAGATTACACCATTATGGCCCCAGGCCAATGGAACTGTCAAACGATTCATGGCCAACATCAAGCGTACACTGCAGGTATGCACCATCAAAAATTGGTCTTTCATGCAAGCCATCTATGCACTACGAAGGGACTATAGGAACATCCTGCACAGAACTACGGCGTATGTCCCTCTGAGCTCATATTCAACCGCAAAATCTGCACGTGTCTACTTCACATGCCAGACATGGATCCTGAAAACAACAGGACACATCGTGCCCGTGAAAAGGACAAGGACAGCAAGTGGAAGATGAAAGAATGTGCATATACAAGACAGAGAGCAAGATAGCATGAAATTCAGACAGGAGATGCAGTGTTGGCGCAGCAGAAATAGTTTTCCATCCCCAGGTACTGCGAGTGGCAGACATCAATGGAATCATAGTCTCAGGGAAGATTGATGATCAGTCGATCACATGGAATTCGTCATTCTTTCGTAAGGTCAGTCAACCATTCAAGGAAAGGCCATCACCAGAAGAAGATCTTAGTGACACCGATCGCTCTGCTAGTTGTACCGACTACATGGACGCTGATGTGGACATTGCTGACAATAGTGACAATGTACGTCTAAGAGGGTTGTGCAACGACCCACGAGATGGATTGAATGAATGGAATAAACAAATGCATGTTGTGATTTATGAGGGGGGGCGTGGAGCGTTACAGTCGCTCGGACCGCTAGCGCCCCTTTTCATGTTCATTGTTAAAGTTGGCAGGAAACACGTCATGGGTGTTTCCTGCAGGAGGAGTCAGTTGAGAGACAGTATGGAATAAAAACTGATTTTTCTACACTACCGTGTCGTGGTCTTTATTCATACTGCGTCCCCTCCGACCTTAAGCCCATTAGTAGGTCGTGGCGAGAACGCAACACATTTGCATTCACATCCTGCTGCTAACCAGATTTCTGTTATCTTTTAGCAGTATCTGATTTTTGTATGCAAGTTTAGAATCCCCTATTTAAAAAAGTAACCACACAAGTCAAAATGAAAGGCCTTTCTGAAGCATTGAATACGCAACCAAACTGTTTACAGAAAACTGAATTCAAGCATTTACAAAGCCCTACCTAGGCATGTATGGGGCACAACATATTTACATTACATAATGCTTATATGCTGATTTGAAAATCTCCAGCAAATGCTTAAAGCTGATTATAAACTGCCTTTACAGCATGCACTCTGCATGTAAACCTCCAATAAGACGATATCATATTCCAATGTAATAACTTTTTAGTAACCGTTTAATTAATGCTAATGAATAAATTGTCAGTGAACATTTTTTCTACGCAGTTTACAGAATGCTTAGATAATACATTAGGAGAGAAATGATCCTCACTGCTTGGGAAGTGTTATTTAAACGTTCCATCTGCGTGTTAAGGGGCTTAGGAAACTTTAATCAAGCATTTATCTTTGTCTGGGGGAGTGGGAATTATCAATTGTTCACATCTCTGTTGTTGCTCGTTATGGTGCCAATGTCAGGGTGGCTGATTGCATCTCAATGAACAATATCAGATATAAAATGCATATACAAATGATCTGCTACATGCAACTTATCACGACACTTAAAAGTTGTGCCAAAAATACATTCAACAACAACGCTAAAGAAAACCAAACCTGGTGCTCTTCACAGCATAGACTCTAGCCTGACAGAAGAAAAGACATTAGTTCAGAAAACAGTTGTCGAGTCAAATTCAATGTCACAGCTTTTGGCATTTCTTTCTTCAGAGTTTTTGTGATGCCTGCCTAGACAATAAGTTTGCAGGAACAACCTTCTTGAATTTGTATGCACCAATTGTGCCACTGCTGTCATGAAAAAGCAATACATCTGAAATGCATCTTCCTCGCGCTCTATTAAAGCCCAGCGAAACTGCACCTGAAGCTCAAAGCCTCGCGCCCAGCAGTGTCCACTTTAGATAAAAAAATGCCCATTGATTGGAGGGAATTCAGGTCTCATTCTTGTCCATCGATTCCCCGGGTGACCTTCTCGCGGCATCAAAGCCCCGCGCGAACCCGGTCTGACCCCGACTTTCAGCGCATTATTATATTGCGAGACAGGAGCTACTTACAGTCCAGGCCTTTGTCTCGCCACTGTAGACACATAATAACGCATTCTGTGGCGGCGCCTGCCGTGAGCACTTCATGCACTCCGCGCATCCTTTTCACTCGGGCCCTCTCACCCGCCGCAAACGGCGCTGCGTGGCTGCGCATGGCGCCTTTGTTGCCCCGCGCCACGAGAGCCGTTCAAGTAAACAATTCAGGCGCGCGCTCGCTGCGAACCACAGACGTCACCCGCAAATCTCGAGCTAATAGGAGCGCTCTCTGTTAAGATCCCCTTTGAAACAATAAGTCTTAGAGAAAAAAAGTAAACACGTCCCTGCGTGGTTTCAATTACACTGAATTGGCCTCATTATGATGTGCAAACTATCCTAACGCGCGCAATGCTCAGCTGCCTGGGAGGCTGCTATAATGAGCGCCCAGAGCGCACCATCCCCTACCCCCATAAAGTTATTTACGCGCACACTGAACATTTCCCACAGATCCCCGCTGCTTTGCAACATGAATTTTAAGAACTTTTATCTTACCGTTGGTGCTCAAAACGTTGCGTCGGAGTGAAATAAAACAGGTGGCGTGCACTCAGATGCTGTTTACACAAACAACGGAGCTCTGACTGAATGCACCACCACAGCACGGGGGGAAATGGCCTTACAGTGCAATCATTTTTCTATCACTGGAGAAAAGTATTTTACATCTCGAGGATGCGACTGCGGGGTCGAATACTGCTGCTGCTCTGGGATTTCCAGTCAAAGTCGGCTCCCCAGCCTCTCCCCTGGGAACCCCGTTGAAGGTGGGGGCAATGAGAGGTTTTAAAAAAGAATTCTTTATTCTCCAGAAGGGGGGACAAGCATCAATGGGCATTACTGGTAAATTGATTGAAAAAGAGAAGTGATTCTTTCAACAACATTAGATAAAAACATAGTACCTGGTAACCTATAATATCGGTATAAAAGACTGTACACCATTTGCTTTATAATATGTAGCATCTGGAGTGCACACAGTAAGCAGGTAAGCAGGAAGGACGCTGGGAGCTGGTATGTACAAATAGGAATACTCGTTATTCAGTTACAGGGATTAAGTGAGAAGGGAGGTAGGAGCAATGGTAGATACATCCTTCTATGTTACCTCTCCCATCCTGTGTATCCCAACCGTCACTCCTGGAACCTTGAGGTACCATAAGGTTCCAGGCCAGTTAACATTCTATGGCTTGCAATGTGTACATCAATGCAAGCTGCAAGCCCAATGCTACATAATACATGGTTGCCTGCAATACTGGTATAAAAGCATGAAAGCAATGTTCGTATTAAAGGCCAGTTGTGACATCACGACTGACCTGTAAAAAGAAAATGACATCGCTACTGGTCTGTAATCAGGTATTACGCTTCAGTTGTGATGTCACAATGCCTGCTGATTGTGCCAGCACAGGGCAGAATTCCAGCTGAAATTGCAGCACTCAATGAACTCCCTGACCATCTTTACAAATTCCTTTCTTGTAAAATCACTTTGTTACATTTTACAGCCATCAACTGATAAGGAACCGTTTATGGTAATATGATTATGGTGAAAGCAAGAATCTGCATTTTTTCAGGGACCTCATTTGGGGGTTGCTAGGGGTCGTGCGACCCTTGGGGGACATAGTTGAAACCCCTGGGGACTCTTTGTGACCCCAACTTAAAAAAAAACAACAAAAAAAACAACAGGTGCTCCTGGTGTAGCAGGCTCTCCCCCGGGGTGGCCCCCTGGTGGGTCCCCAGCCCAATCCTCACCCATCAGGATGAATGCTGGGCCGGGGAGGAACTCAGTAGAGGTTGGAGCTGACTGACATGTGGGACATGTCACATGCCACGTTCAGCTCTAACCCCTTCTCCCTCGACTTCCTTGCAGCTCACATACAGGAACCAGGAAGCTCTCGCAGCTTCCTGTTTCCTGTTTGTGAGCAGCACGTAGAAGCCGAGGAGGCCTGGAAGGATGTACCGAAGATGCAAGAAAAAGGTAAGAAGGCTTTTTTTTTTGTAATATGATGTGTGTTTTGCATGTGCGAAATGCGTGTGAGATGTTGTTAAACGAGTCTTCACGAGATCGCTGGTTACCTTTTCTTCCTGTAGACCGTGGAGTGGAGGTTGCCAGTATGTCGGTGTATCTCTTGCCGATGAATGGGTAGCGCGAGAAATTAGCCCAATCCCCTCCTGACGATATATGACAGGATGGCACTGGACCAACTCCCAACGCCACGGGTGGCACTTCTCAGTATTTGCGTGACGTCGGGACAGTGTTTCCACTGGCTGAGAAGGCTTGATGAAGACACCGATGATAGCGGAAGCTGAACTCAGGAACATCCAAGAACGCAGCAGGGCACACGTACCGGCAGGGCACAAGACAGGCAAAGGAGAAAGGACTGCAAGGACAAGCAGGACAGAAAGGGGAATACTACTTTCCCAGTAGAAGAGAGATAATCTAGGAACCCAGACAGGACCTCCCCTACCCTAAACCAGGAGGCAGGTACGAACCCAGACAGGACCTCCCCTACCCTAAACCAGGAGGCAGGCAAGGACCCAGCAGAACAGGGAAGCAAGGGTTAGGAGGGCCAAGGAGCAAGAAGAGGACAAGGAGAAGAGGCAGGGCTAGGCAGGATAAGTCAGAGCAGGGAACTGGAGGGCTGAGGCACGGGCGCCAGGACTCCAGCAGCGCATACACAGTAACAACCGCGTTGAGACGCGTTGTCCCTGCGTATGCGGTGCTCTTTTAAGGCCCTGGATCAAAGCGAGGCTTGGAACGCATGTTCCGACACTGCACATGCGCGGGACGTCGAATACTGACGATCCGCGCATGCGCAGATCCTCGCAAGATGGTGGCGTCCACAGAGCCTATCCTGACCGCGGGTCGGCGTGAGGAAAGACGCCACCGCGGGTACAGCCTCCATGAAAGAGGAGACCGCTGCGGCCGTGGACCCGGGACCCCAGGACAGGTAAGTGGCGCCCACGAGCGAGCGCGCAGCGTGACACCATACCCCCTCCCGGACAACCCCGGAGCACCGGGTTTCCAAGGATAGCGGAGATAGAAGTCCCGAACCAGGCGTGGTGCATGCACGAAGGAGCGGGGTTCCCAAGTGCGGTCACAAGCAGGATAACCCTTCCAGCTGACCAGGAGCTGCAGAGCACCCCGCCAAATCCGTGAATCACAAATCTCCTGCACCTCAAATTCAGGGACCCCCCGAACCAAAACTGGGGCAGGACGGGAACAGGTACGACCCATAACATCGGGCACATAGGGCTTCAAAAGGGAGACGTGAAAGACAGGATGGACCCTCCAAGAACGAGGCAGAGACAAACGAAAGGCAACAGAAGAAATACGCCCAATGATGCGAAAGGGACCAAAAAAGCGGGGAGCTAGTTTCACAGGTAAATTGCGTACCGGTAGATTCTTGGAGGACAGCCATACCCTGTCCCCAACATGAAGGACAGGCTCAGGGCTCTGTCTCTTGTCGGCCTGTTCCTTCATATGTGCCTGTGCCACTGCCAAGGTACCGGCCGCCAGACGATGTTGATCGCGGATCAGGGACACCAGGGCATCTGCAGATGGTACGGCACTGGAAGATGCAGGACGAACTGGCAGCAGTCTGGGATGAAGACCGGTAGAGCAGAAAAAGGGGCTGAGTCCGGTAGCAGAATGAACAGCATTGTTGTAAGCCACTTCCGCGGTGTCCAACCATTCCGACCAGTTGTCTTGGGTGGCATTGGCATAACAACGTAGGTATTGCTCAAGGGTCTGATTGGTGCGTTCCGTCTGCCCATTGGTCTGTGGATGATAGCCGGAACTCAGGGCCCGCTGAATGTCCAAATGCCGACACAGTTGGTCCCAAAAAGATGAGATGTATTGAGACCCCCGGTCTGATAGGATCTTCTCCGGAAGACCATGAAGACGATACACCTCGTGTAGAAAACGTTGTGCCATCTGGGAGGCAGTGGGCAGTTTAGGAAAGGGCAAGAAATGAGCAGTCTTGGTGAAACAGTCCACCACCACCATTATACACGTGAAACCACCAGATAGGGGTAGGTCAACGATGAAATCCGTGGCGATGGTATGCCAAGGGTATGGAGGCGTAGGCGTGGGTTTCGGGAGACCAATTGGCCTTTTGCGAGGAATCTTGGTCTGGGCACATACAGGGCAGGATTCCACGTAGTGCTTTACCAGTGTGGCCCATCCAGGCCACCAGTACTGCCGTGCAACCAGTTCTTGTGTTGTGCGGACTCCACGGTGACCACAAACGACGGAATCATGGCAATTTTGTAGAACGATCTTCTGGAGCTCCAAGGTGGGAACGTACAGACGATCCTTGAAGAACAACAAGCCGTCACGTTCTCTGATGTCAGCGCGTTTTAGTATCTGTGATTTTGAGGGATCCGTTCGTGTGGCTTCTATCAACTGTTGGAGCTGGGGAGTCACCATCGATAGAAAATGTTTTGACGCTATCAGAGGCTCCGGTTCCTTGGCACCTTCAACGTTGTTTTCCAGAGACCGAGACAGGGCATCAGCCTTAGTATTCTGGGAACAAGGAATGTACGTGACGGTGAAATCATACTGCGAAAAGAAAAAGGCCCAACGAGCATGACGGGAGGTTCTGCATTGCAAAGAGCGCAGGTACTGTAGATTACGGTGATCTGTGCGAACCACCACCGGGTACCTCCCACCCAGCAAGTGATGTCGCCACTCCTCGAGAGCTGCTTTTATCGCCAGTAATTCCTTTTCTATCACCGCATAGTTTCTCTCGCTCACTGACAATTTCCTTGAGTAGTAAGCCACCGGGTGCTCTGTTCCCGTGATTGCATCTTGCTGTAGTAAGACCGCACCAATTGCGTAGTCCGAAGCGTCTGTTTCAACCACAAACGGCTTTTCATCATCTGGATGTCTAAGAACAGGAGCCGACATGAAGGATCTTTTCAATTCCAGAAATGCCTCCTCAGCCTGCGTGTCCCAGAGAAACGGCACCTTGGTACTGGTCAGGCGGGTTAAACTGTTGGCAAGTTGAGAAAAGCGTGGAATGAAGCGTCGATAAAAGTTGGCGAAGCCCAAGAACCTTTGAAGTGACTTCACGCCATGTGGCGGTTTCCATTCTCGTATAGCTTGCAGTTTTGTGGGATCCATCTGCACTCCTGTGCTGCTGATCACATAGCCCAGAAATTCCATGCTTTCCCTATGAAATTGGCATTTTTCTACTTTGGCATACAGGCCGTTATCTGTTAGTCTATGGAGAACTTCCTGAACATGCGCAACGTGTGCAGTACGAGTGTCAGAAAAAACCAGAATGTCATCAAGGTATACCCATACAGATATTCCAATAAGGTCCGAAAAGACATCGTCCATGAACCGCTGGAAGACGGCCGGGGCGTTGCAGAGTCCAAACGGCATCACCCTGTGCTCGTAGTGACCAATAGGTGTTTTGAAGGCCGTCTTCCACTCATCTCCCTTCTTAATCCGCACCAGGTGATAGGCCCCTCTTAGATCCAGCTTGGTGAAGATTTGTGCGGATTTCAGGGATTCGATGATGTCCCGGATGAGTGGTAATGGGTACCTGTCTTTCCTCGTGATCTCATTTAGTTGACGATAGTCGATACAAGGGCGCAAAGTGCCCTTTTTTCTTGACGAAGAATAACGGGAATCCTGCGGGGGACTTGGACGGCACTATGTAGCCCTTGTTGAGGCAATCCGTAATGTACTCCTGTAGGACGCCTTTCTCGAGTTGAGTCAACGAATAGATCTTGCCGTGGGGAATGACCGCATCAGGCAGGACGTCAATGGAACAATCAAAGTGCCGGTGGGGCGGTAATGGTATGTCCTCAGGCTTGGAGAACGCCTTGTGGTATCCAGCATATTCTTGAGGTACCAACTGAGTGGCACATAAACGGGCAGATACGTCAGCAGGATTGAGGGACTCCAAAATTGCAGGAAAGGTTTCGTGAAGTCCACAGTCCCGAGGACAACGTGTCGAAGAGAACACCAGGGAACGAGCGGTCCAGTCGACCTGAGGATTGTGATATAACAGCCAAGGTAAGCCCAGCACCACCGGAAAAGAGGGAGACTTGATGACATCCAATGAAATCCGTTCGAGATGCCCTTCCACAGAGAGCCACAAGGGATCGGACTGTTGGCAGACTGGACCAGAAGACAAAGCAGAACCATCGATCACCTCGACCACTGTTGGTCGTTCTTTGTAATGTAAACGGATCCCATTGGCAATCGCGAACGAGGCATCGATGTAGTTGCCGGATGCTCCACAATCCAGAAGGGCCCAGGTTTTCATACACTTCCCTAGCCAGGCAACACCGACTTTCAGGATCAACAAGGGTACCGGGTTCATAGGAAGAAGGTCAGATTCAGAAAGGCGGCCCGCTGCTGCCTTCGCCTCAAACAACGGGCCTGTTAGTTTTCCTGTTTCTTCAGAGGGCGTAGCGGACAGGTGCCTAGAAAATGGCCAGAACCACCGCAATACAAGCACAGGCCTTGCTGTCGTCTTCTCTTCTTTTCGGTCTCGGACAACGGGCCTCGGATGGCACCCAACTGCATGGGTTCTGGACCCACATCGGTAGGAACAGCTGGTCCGGGGTTCTGTACCAGAAGGACCGGTTGATACCTGTCAATTCTGCGACGTTCACTCCGTCGTTCAGCTAACCTGTGGTCAATGCGTAAGACTTGTTCCACCAATGCAGGCAACGTTTCTGGCTCCGGGATGTGCAGCAATTCGTCTTTGTACTCTTCTCGTAGTCCCCGACGAGACAAGGTTTTTTGAGTGATTTCGGGCCATTGCGAATCGGTTGCTAATTGTCGAAACCGACTGATGTAGTGGATTATGTCACCTGACCCTTGTTTGATCTCCATTAATTGATTCTGGGCCATGGCTGCCAAATTGGGTGGTTTAAAGACGTCCAAAAAGGCTTTCTCGAAGGCAGCGAAATCACCCAACAGAGGACTGTTGGTAGAGACCAAAGGTGCGGCCCAAGCAAGTGCATTGCCGGTTAGGTTTCCAAGGATATACCCGATCTTAGCCTTGTCTTGACCAAAATGACTTGACCTGAACTGGAAATGGATCCGACAGTGTGTACAGAACTCTGCCACTCGACGCGGGTCACCATCATACTTCATCGGAGTAGTGTAAGCCATGGAGTTCTCAGGTGGTGTAGCTGGTTGTATGGGATTAGCCAAACTCCGGTCCAACGCTTGTCTAAGGGTGTTGTTCTCCTGGCGGAGGGTGGTCATTTCAAGACGCATGGCATGCATTTCTTCGCAAAGTTCCTGCATGTCGTCCATGTCGAGACTGGAGGAAAGGCGTCTCAATCTGTTAAACGAGTCTTCACGAGATCGCTGGTTACCTTTTCTTCCTGTAGACCGTGGAGTGGAGGTTGCCAGTATGTCGGTGTATCTATTGCCGATGAATGGGTAGCGCGAGAAATTAGCCCAATCCCCTCCTGACGATATATGACAGGATGGCACTGGACCAACTCCCAACGCCACGGGTGGCACTTCTCAGTATTTGCGTGATGTCGGGACAGTGTTTCCACTGGCTGAGAAGGCTTGATGAAGACACCGATGATAGCGGAAGCTGAACTCAGGAACATCCAAGAAGGCAGCAGGGCACAGGTACCGGCAGGGCACAAGACAGGCAAAGGAGAAAGGACTGCAAGGACAAGCAGGACAGAAAGGGGAATACTACTTTCCCAGTAGAAGAGAGATAATCTAGGAACCCAGACAGGACCTCCCCTACCCTAAACCAGGAGGCAGGCAAGGACCCAGCAGAACAGGGAAGCAAGGGTTAGGAGGGCCAAGGAGCAAGAAGAGGACAAGGAGAAGAGGAAGGGCTAGGAAGGATAAGTCAGAGCAGGGAACTGGAGGGCTGAGGCACGGGCGCCAGGACTCCAGCAGCGCATACACAGTAACAACCGCGTTGAGACGCGTTGTCCCTGTGTATGCGGTGCTCTTTTAAGGCCCGGGATCAAAGCGAGGCTTGGAACGCATGTTCCAACACTGCGCATGCGCGGGACGTCGAATACTGACGATCCGCGCATGTGCAGATCCTCGCAAGATGGCGGCGTCCACGGAGCCTATCCGGACCGCGGGTCGGCGTGAGGAAAGACGCCACCGCGGGTACAGCCTCCATGAAGGAGGAGACCGCTGCGGCCGTGGACTCGGGACCCCAGGACAGGTAAGTGGTGCCCGCGAGCGAGCGCGCGGCGTGACAGATGTATGTGAATGGGGGGTGAAAGAGAAGTAACGTGATGTGTTTTTTAAAATGTTCTGGGTGGGTGGGTGTGCGCCTGTGTAGAGAATGCAATGAGTGGATGTAAGAGAAGGTCTGAGGGACTGGTGTGTGAATGAAAAGTGATGTGATGTGTGTTTTTTAATGTTATGGGTGGGTGGGTGTGTGCCTGTGTAGAGAATGTAATCAGTGGAAGTACGAGAAGGTGCGAGTGACTAGTAGGTGGGTGAATGAGAAGTGATGTGATGAGTGTTTTGAGTGTTCGGGGTGAGTGCGTGCGTACCTGTGCACAGAGAATGTAATGAGTGGATGCAAGAGAAAGTGTGAGTGACTGGTGGGTGAATGAGAAGTGATGTGCTGTGTGTTTTTTAATGTTCTGGGTGGGTGGGTGTGTGGCTGTGTAGAGAACGTAATGAGTGGAAGTAAGAGAAGGTGTGAGTGACTGGTGGGTGGGTAGGTGGATGAGAAGTGGTGTGATGTGTGTTTTTTAGTGTTCTTGGTTGGTGGGTGTGTGCCTGTTTAGAGAATGCAATGGGTGGATGTAAGAGAAGGTGTGACTGGTGGGTGAATGAGAAGTGATGTCATGTGTGTTTTTGAATGTTCTGGGTGGGTGGTGGGTGTGTGTGTGTCTGTATAGAGAATGCAATGAGTGGATGTAAGTGTGAGTGACCCGTGGGTGAATTAGAAGTGATGGGATGAGTGTTTTTGAATGTTCTGGGTTGGGTGCCTGTTTAAAGATTGCAATGGGTGAATATAAGAGAAGGTGTGAGTGACTAGTGGGTGAATGAGAAGTGATGTGTTTTTCTAAATGTTCTGGGTGGGTGGATGGGTCTGTGTCTGTATAGAGAATGCAATGAATGGATGTACGAGAAGGTGTGAGTGACTGGTGGGTGAATGAGAAGTGATGTGATGTGTATTTATGAGTGTTCTGGGTGGGTGTGTGCCTGTGTAAAGAATGCAAGAGAATTTGTGAGTGACTGGTGGGTGCATGAGAAGTGATGTGATGTGTATTTTTGAGTGTTCTGGGTGGGTGTGTGCCTGTGTAAAGAATGTAAGAGAAGATGTGAGTGACTGGTGGGTGAATGAGAAGTGATGTGATGTGTGTATTTGAATGTTCTGGGTGGGTGGGTGTGTGCCTGTGTAGAGAATGCAATGAATGGATGTAAGAGAAGGTGTGAGTGACTGGTGGGCGAATGAGATGTGATGCATGTTTTTGAATGTTCTGGGTGGGTGGGTGTGTGCCTGTGTAGAGAATGCAATGAGTGGATGTAGGAAAATGTGTGTGTGAGTGACTGGTGGGTGAATGATTATGAATGTGATGGTGTGTTTATGAATGTTCTGGGTGGTTGGGTGTGTGCCTGTGCAGAAAATGCAATGGGTGGAGGTTATAAAAGGTGTAGGAGTGAGTGACTGGTGGGTGATTGAGTATGAATGTGATGGTGTATTTTTGAATGTTCTTTTTGCCTATGTAGAGAATGCAATGAGTACATGTAAGACAAGATGTGAGTGGGTGACTGGTGGGTGAATGAGCATACATGTGGTAGTGTGTGTTTGAATGTTCTGGGTGAGGATTTGTGTGTGCCTGTGTGGTGAATCCAGTGCGAGTGAATGTGAGAGGAGATGTATGGGTGAGTGATCAGTGGGTGAAAGGGGATGCATGTGTCTGTAAGGCCGTGGGAAGGAGCATTTTTGCCATATCCTTCATTGACTTTGCATGGTTTACTGGTATTTTTGGGCAAAGGTAAGTTCATGTGTGCCATTCCATGGCTAGACTGGCATTTTGATGCAGTCAGTCTTGCCATTGGTTATTGTGGCATTACATTTATTACTCAGAATCTTTAAAAAAGCAAGTATAAGTAGTGTTACCTCGCTAGACTGATGTTTTGGGGCAGCAGACTGTATATTCTTCACTGTAGCATGTCATTTTATTAACTGAGCATCTCTGATGAATCAAGCAAGATAAGTATTCTTATCGGTCTAGACTGCTATACATTGGAACCAGTTTGGACAGGTTTTCATATTGTGACATGTCACATTTAATGGGCAAACCAACGGGAGCATGTACTTACATAGGAGTACTGGCATACATTGACAGAGCCAGTTTTGTGCCCAGTGCCAGTAATGATACTATAGAAAAACATCTTAAAGCGAACATAAGTATGGTATTATATGGGAATACTAGCATATGTTGGTGGAGCCAGCATGGAAATGTTTGGGCACAGCCAGCATAAAAATGTTTTTTATACTGGCATATATTGAAGGGACCGGCATGATAATGCATTGGGAAATGCCATGTGCACTTTTGGTCTTTTGCGTCTATTGTACTTTTGTCATGATTTACCCTACACCCTACAAACCAGATTGTTGACCTTTTACCCACATTGTTGGCCTTTTACCCAAATTTACCCTGAAGGTGTGCTGTGTAATACACTATTTTAACCCATTATTCAAAACATTTACTCTGGGGACAGAGAAGTATCCCCCAGCACCCTCCCAACCCATTTTCATTAGTTTAGGCTCCCTCGCTATGCTCAGTCGCAATCACATACTTTTGGCAAATATTTACACTCTCCAAAAAAACTACTCACCAGCCACCAATGGTGGCTGATATATTTGTGGACCAGCACCGCCCCCTTCTCTCTATGTTACGTTGAAGATTTAAGCTTTGAAAAACATATTTACTTCTTTCACTTGCAGTAGTGCATGCCCCTGCTGCGGGATAATCATCATGGGCATTGCACACACGTGGTGGTCCGATCAGGCCCGGGGTGTTTCATGGCTTGTGCTTTGTTAAGGAGCTTGGGGGGGGGGGGGGGTGGGATGGGGTAGCATGCCTTGCTGCGGAGATGCCAAATCTTGGGCTACGCCTTTGGGCACCACTGGGTCTTACAAAGGGGTAATGTGCAGTGCGCACCTTGAAGTCTGCCAGTGAGTTCCCGGGTGAGAAGCAACTCATGGGTGTTTTCAATTTAAAATAACTGTGTGGTGCTATGGATTTATGTGTGCAACAATGATATTACATTAAATGGTGTTTTTTTAAAGTCCTGTGGCACCCAGCACTATGCTTAGATAATAAAAACTATGGGGGGTCTTGGGTATATTGAAAGAACCTTTCCCAGGTATTATACCCCAGCAAGAATAACATTATCAGTTGCACTCCCCTCTGTGTACGCAGACCAGTTTAATAGGTTTCTTCTATCGTAGTGGTAGCTGACTCATTGGGCCTCATCACAAGTTGGGCGGTAACGCCGGCGCTATTAGCGCTGGTGTTAATAGCCCTGCAGCCAAACCCCCCGGCGCTAATAGCGCGGGATCACGGGTTTGGCGGAACGGGTACTGCCCATTCCCCACTGAGCCCATTCGGGAATTCCCCATTACCCATTGGGCTCAATGGGGAATTTTCACACTCTTACCGCCGGCGGATTTCCCGCCAGCGGTATGAGCGCGAATTTTCGGCGGATTTCCCCCCAGCTCAGAGCTGGGGAGAAATCCGCCAAAGCCCTGATTTGGCGGACCCTTAAATCCGGCTGTTATAGCGCTACCGCCGGATTTAAGGGTTACCGCCAAACTCGTGATGAGGCCCATAGATAGATTTATAACCAGGGAATTTTGTTGATACGAAATCCTAGTCAATAATTGAATTTTCAGGCCTTGCTCATGCAGCATTTTTCTCCTGGTTAAACGGCAGAGCACAAATCCCCAGGTCAGTGCTTTTCTGGCTTGTTTAACACAGCAACGCCACAGATAACACATACTTCTGTGTCCATTTATCTAAAGATGTTTCATACACTAGCTGTAGCCTGCGTTACAGATTTTGGTTACTCTGTTACAAATACTGTATTATGTATGTTTTACATATAGACCCCACGTTGAATCTGGAAAAAGGTATTCCCCAAATGTGTATTCGTGGACAAATCATGCCTCCCTGTGTGCCTCGGTTCTTATGGTTGGCTGAAATGAGAGCACCTGGAAACACGGGTGCTAGATGCATGAAAAAAAAAAAATCGCCAGGTCGTTTGCGATCACTTCCTGTGATGTCACCAGGGGGCGGGGTCAAATTAAACACTTCCTGTGATGTCATCAGGAGGGTCAAGGGTTGTGTGATGTCACTTCCGCCACCCCAGGCATTTTGGTGAAATGACATCCCTTGTATGTATCAGAAAGTGGAAAATCACTTACAGTACGTTAAGGAAGAGGGCAAGCATTAATAGTGGCACGACATCATTGAGCTGACCAGACTCCAGCCCCCTGCATCCACCCTCCCCCCTGAAATTTTAGTCTAGGTTTACTCGACCTGGCTTACCTATGGAGCCATGGCCAGACAGAGTAGGACACAGATGTTAAAGGCACCTGGGTTTCACTGTTAACAAAGGCCTGGGAATGACTATTGCAAAGCATTTAACTGTTAGCACCTGCATTCATATGCATAGATTTTTAGGAAATTGAAATCGTGATGTGGGTTTAGTATTTACATGCTAGGGGAGTGAGTGGAAAGGTAGAGAGGGGACAGGAACCTGCTCATTCCCACAGCAGTCCTTACGTGGGTGCTCTTAGACTACAAGGAGAGAGTTAACTGCTTGTAACATTGAAGCTGCACTAGAATAGTCTCATTATAATGAATAAAGAAGTTATATGCCTCCACACAAATGTGCCCTTCCCCACCATCTCTGAAGTTAGCGCCTCGCCCAACATTTGAAGGGTTGCACCCACCCCTAAATTTAGTTTCATTGCACCCCTAGGTATTATAAGGGGATGACAGGGAATGGCCATATATTATAAGGAATACAATATCTCCAACTGCACATAAAAAGCATATTGCAAGCCACCTTGGAGTTCTGTGACCTTATGAGAGAACTCGGCCTTCAATCTCATCCTCTATTTGGTTACGGAACTCTTCAGTGATTTATAATCTCGTCATAACCTGCAGAAGGGGATACTTTATCCCATATATTGCAGCATAGTACCGATATGATTACTTTCCTGCAACAACAAAATGACATCACTGCTGCTCTGTAATAATTATTACAGTTGGATGGTAATGTCACAAAGCCTACTGGGTGAATCAGCATCAAGATGTCACTGCAGCACTTAATTAAAGCCGGAACTAGCTTTTCAGATTCCTTTCTTCTAAAATGGCTTTCTTTGACCCCTTACAGCCATTAATTGATAAGGAACTGTTTAGGGTACTATGCGATTGTGTGCACTGCTCGAGTTTAATATAGGAGAACCTATTTCTTGTTATTACTTATTTTAAATAACAGCTTTCAAATGCATTGCATTACATTGCTTACAATATTCAAGGTGGTGAGAACGGCCCCCAAAGGTACTGCATGTTCCCAACAAGTTACCATCTCCGAGCTCCTAGATCTTGAGACAGAACATCCAGGTATTACTTTGAACCGGGTATTACTTTTGTATCGTCCTGCCTTCAGTTCGATGGGAACAGCCACCTCAGTCTAGCCCAAATATGTCATGTGGTTTCAGATCACGTGTGTAGAAACTACAACATGGATTTCTCCTGTTTGCAATAATGAGGATTTTCAGCTTGTATTTCCTGCAGGAGTCCTATCTCTTCTGTTAACTTGAAACATTTCTTCTCTCTGTGTCCTTAGCAAGGAAGCGCACGGTGGCTGCACTGAAAGTCTGGTCTGCATGTTACAGTGGGATATGATATGATATGGCATTTATAACGTGCCTATACACAAGTGTTTCAAGGCACAATGAGGCAAGAGAGGGAAGACAGAGACAACGATCCTACTAGGCCAGGTGACATTGAGATTGCGCGAGTGCAGAGGAGGGGGAAAGGGGAAAAGTGTGGGGGAAACGAGGAGGGGGTAGTGCAGTACATAGGATAAACAGTAAAATAGAGACAACAAATAAAAAGTGCAGCCAGCTGGTGGCAAGGGTAAGTGCGGACATCATGTGTCAAGTGCTTTTAGAGGGCTGTAGGGACGCAGAAACCGTCGCCAAGTGCAATGGTTACCAGGGGAGCATTGCAGGTGTGCAACTGGCGGGAGGGGACCTGGGCCCGAGATCAGAGGGTACCCAGGTAACCAGTGCAGTTTCAGTTTCAGCCAGATGAGCAGGGGAGAGGAGGAGAGAAAGCAGAAGCAAAGAGGAAGGTCTTGAGGTGCTTCCTGAACCATAGATGGTTCTCCTCAAGTTTCTGAGAGGGAGAGGGCTGTTCTATGGGGGTGTGGGAGCAGCAGAAGAAAGAGATCTACCACCAAATCGTTGCTTGGAGAAGTGACTGACCCTGAAGATTTGGAGGCAGATGAGCGAAGAGCTCGAGAAGGAAGATATCTAGGAAGAGAGGCCTAGTGGACAATGCAGAGGGGTTTGAACTTAATCCTTGCCGCCACTGGGACCAGTGCAGAGATTTTAGTCCTAGAGATATACAATCCCTGGGCTTGAGGCCAAGGACAAGTCTCGCAGTCCTGTTTTGGATGAGTTGCAGAGGGAAGAGATTAGAGGCAGGCAGATTTAGAAAGAGGCTGTTGCAGTAGTCCAGCCTAGAGAGAACCAGAGCTCTAGAGACAGTAAGCTTCTGGGGGAAGGAGAGGAAAGGAAGAATACCTCTGAGCAGGTGCAGATGGTAGTGTGACTTCTTAGAGATGTCAGAGATGTGAGGAGAGAAGGAGAGTGTGGAGTCGAAGATGACCCCGAGGTTTTTAGCCTCACAGGTGGGAGCAGGAAGAGGGCCAAGGGAGGCCAGCCAGATAGCGACAGGAAAGGAAGGAGCAGGTGTGCCGATGAGGAGGATCTCGGTCTTACTGGCATTAAGGCAGAGATCATTGCGGCACACCACTCCTGGATAGCAGACAGTCAGAGATGAGAGAAGGAGAAGATGTGGCGGAAGGGAGCCTAAAAATGAGTTGAGTGTCATCCGCATAGCACTGAAAGCTGGGTCAGAGAGCAGCAATGTGGTGGGCAAGAAGTGCTAGGTATTGGTTGAACAGCCAGGGAGAGAGGTTAGACCCATGGGGAACACCACAGGTAGAGATAGAGATAGAGGAGAGGGAGGACCCATGTTGGACCTGGGAGGGTCAATCAGGGAGGAAAGAAGTTAGCCAAGCCAGGGCCTGATCGGTAATACCCAGGTTATCATGGAGACGGTTGAGCAGGATGGCCTGGTTGACTGTGTCAAAGACAGAAGAGAGATCCAGTAAGATGAGGACACAGAGGGTATTGGAATCAAGGTTGCAGAGCAGGTCTTCACAGATGTTCAGGAGAGCAGTTACCGTGCTTCTGGCAGCTCTGAAGCCAGACTGGAGACAACCAACAGATTCAGTGGGACGATTAAGCTGGGAGATGGCCAGCTCTTCCAGGAGTTTGCCCAGGAAAGGAGTGATGGAGATTGGGCAATAGTTAGCCAGGCAAGAATGGTCGGCAGAGGGTTTCTTAAGAAGAGGGTGTGCAAGGGAGTGTTTCAGGGGGAAGGGAAGACTCCAGTGGCGAAGGAGTGGTTGCAGAAGTCGGCCAGATCAGGAGCTAGGGTGTCAATGTGGTCCTTAATGGTTTTGGAGGAACAGGGGTGAACCTGTTTTGACGAGACTTTCATAGATCAGACTTGTCTAGAAACCTCGTCAGGGGAGAACAGGGGAAAGGCAGAGAAGGAGGGATGAGAGGTGGCCGAAGAAGGAACAGAGGAAGAGCAGGGAGTAGAGGGAGGAGGAGGAGAGGAAGAGAGAGAGGACAGGATGTCCTGAGTTTTAAAGATGAAAGGAGAAGCCAGGGCCGTGCAGAGGGCCTGGGAGGGGACAGGAGAGGTAGAGACTTGAGCAGGATTGGCCAGCTCCTTGCAGATTTTTAAAGAGTTTGGCCAAGTTGTTGGATGCCACAGAGACGTGGGCTTGGATGTGGGCTCTCTTCTTGGTATGGACAGAGAGCCGGTATTGCCTTTGGAGCAGGCCGCAGGCCAGTTTGTCAGAGGATGTACCGGAAGCATGCCATTTCCTCTCAGCCACCCTGCACTTGCGTTTAAGGGTGATGAGGTCTGAGTCGTACCAAGAGTTGCACTTGGTTTTGGGATTCAAGCGGATCCTCATGACACGGGCAAGAACATCAAGAGTATCAGATATAGCAGAGTGGAGCATGGAAAGGGCTGTGTCAGGGTGTGAGTCAGCCAAGAAGGTGGGGGGGTGAGAAAGTAGCGGCAAAAGCCTCAACTGACATACGCATCATGGTCGGATAACCGAGAAGGTAGGTGGCAGTGCTGGAGTTGGCTTGGCCTAAGGAGTAGAGCGGGTGAGCTGGGAGGAAAGGATAAAGTGATCACTCCAGGAGAGAGGAGTGATGAGAGAGATGGAAAGGGCAAGGTCTGAAGAGATCAGCACATCGAGAGTGTGCCCTGCAGAATGAGTCGGGCCAGAGGGGAGAATAGAGAGTGAGAGAGAGTTGCAGAGGTTGCGAAAGAGTCCAGAGGAAGGATAGGAAGCATCCAGGTGGATGTTAAAGTCTCCAAGAAGGAGGAGTTGAGTGATCGAGACCAAGAGGGAAGAGGAGCGGTGCACCCACTCAGAAAGGAAGGAGATCTGACCAGGTGTCCGATAGATGGTAGCCACAGTAAGGGAATGGCTAGGGGAGAGAGAAACCCTGAAGATAAGGCATTCGAAAGATGAGTATACCTGCGTGGGAATGACAGAGGCAGGAATTTACTCAGGGAAAATCAGGGCTACACCCCCTCCGGAACGGTTGGATCTGGGAGCAGAGAGGATCTTTTAGCCATCAGGGAGGAGAGTGTCAAAGCTCGTAACAGAGCTGGCCGTGAACCATGTCTCAGTGAGACTGAGGACATCGAGGTCAAGTTCCTCCAGAAGGCGGCAGATGTCAGAGGAGTGTTTGACAGCTGAGCAAAAGTTTAGAGTGGCAATATGGAGAAGGTTGTCGTCTTTGAAAGACTTCCGGGGAAAGATATAGATCAGAGGTACGCCCTGCGGAGGTGTAGAAGAAGCCAGAGGGGGGCAGAAGAGGAAGGAGGAGAAGGCAAGGTAGCCAAGGAGGAGACAGCAGGGGGAGGCGAGGAAGCCATGGAGAGGAGAGAGGGGACAACAGGAGAAGAAAGGAAATTGATGAGGCGCAGGAAGCATTTATCAAAGAGGAGAAGGTTGACTTGGGGGCCTTGGACCAAAATGGCACCATTCAAGTAAACATTAATGTTGACCTTAGGGGAGTGGAAGGAGGCCAGGCGTGCCTCCAACCGGGTGCCACCATTAATTGGAGAAGAAGAGAAAGGAGAGAGCACAGAGACCATATGTAGAGTCCATAGGTCTGGTGAGGGAACGACAAAGAGGATGTCGGTGAGGGTTTGACTGGAGGAAGCACTGTATAGGTATCAGTGATAGTAAGGCCTGGGTTGTAGACCAGGATGTCCTTTTTAAATGTCTTCCTACCAGATTTAGTGAGGAGAGCAGGATAGTCAATGGAGAAGCAGTTAGAAAAGATAGGAGAGACAGAGAGCACCATAGAGTAAGTAGGGAGAGGAGAGAAGAGGAAGGGTGTGGGAGGAGGTGCTGAGAACACTAGGGAAGGGCACAGGGAGGGGCGCAAGCAGATGATCCAGAGAGAGATGAGACAATAGTAGACAATTGGACAAGACGACAGGAATGTCATGATCTCTGCTTCCAAAAGATCAGGACTTGCCCGACTCCCTTGGAAGCAGACCCATAACCCCGGTTCCGAGTGCCAGCCAGTCCCAATTGGGACCTTTTGGACCCTGTCCTGGCGCCAGTGGCACCAGGCTCATAAAGATGCCCAGTCCCAGCGCTGGAAGCGCCGGGCTCATAATGCTTGGGTGGACTTACCTGCAGCAGACCATGCTGCTAACTTACCTGCCAGTTGAACCCCTGATCCTCTTCAGTTTGGGACTACTTTTCCTGTTGGGTGGGGCAGGAGCCACTCCCTAGGTTCAGAACACTGGAACTCTTCTGGAAAGCAGGAACTCTTTTCTTACCTAGGCGTGGCTGTGGAAGGAGACACCTAAGCACTACAGGAGGCTATTTAAACCACACCCGATGGATGAATCTTGCTTTGTGTTATTCTGCATTCTCTGCAGCAGAACGCTCATCGTGTCTTCTGCTTCTGATCCTGGGCGTAAGGGAACAAAGGCTTACCATCCTGGAATCCAGTCTTCAGCAGCACCTTTAAAGACAAAGAAAGAACAGGTTAGCACTACGGTCTTCAGTGGCAGCGCATCTCTTACCTGGTCCATCGGCTGTCACCAACGCCTCGCGCTGCATTCCGGCATCTGAAAGACAAAGGCTTACCTACTCTTCGCAGGCTCCGGAGGTCTTCGCACTGCATTCCGGCATCTGAAAGACAAAAGCTTACCAGCTCTTTGCACGCTCCGGAGGCCTTCGGCGCTGCATCCCGCATCTGAAAGACAAAAGAAGGTGCGTTTAAAGACATTGGGCAACTTTATTACTCACGTGCCATTACTCCTTCCCACGCCGAATCCAGTGGGTATTCCAGCACCCTTCAGCTTCTCTAAAGCTCCGAACTTGTACCTGCAAGATAAAAGGGACAGTTAGTGCGCATCGTGAAGCAGGCTACAAGCGCTTACTTACGTGCTTCCAGGCGCTTCTATTCCTCACGCGGGTTCGATCCTCAACTCTCATCAGCCCGCCATCCGCCATCGCCGGAACCCTGCAAAACAAGAGATATCATTACAAAAGACTTTTAAGACATTTGAAGTGCCCAGAACTTACCGTTCGTGCAGTTAACGACGGACAGCAGTCCTCTGAGGTCAAGAGGCCTGCACCCTTATCCAGTGAAGAAACTGGTTACGGCACCCTGCCCCGAGGCAGATGGAGAGCTCGGCGTTCACTTACCTAAGACATCTTACTCTTCGAGTCAGACATACAGTGCACAGAGGTCCAGCCCAAAGAGCCAACCGTGTGTTACACATCACTTTTGAAGATACGGCATTCACCCAGTCAAGACCGGCGCCTCTGCGGGAATCAGGTGAGCGTTACAAGGAGCTTAGACAATGGTATAACGTTCGCTAGATGAATGCTTTGATAGGAGGCAAAACCACAGGATGTCACTACTTTCATAATGCAATTTAAATACCAGAGAAAAAACAGCCCATACTGAGAGTCCTGTATAGAGAGGAAAAAGGCCTAGGTTTCACAATGCCATTTTAAAGACTTTCACAATGCAATTTAATTAACGGCGACAAACACACCCAAGTCTAAGAGTCTGCTATGTGGCCAGGTTTTCACGGTAGAGTGAAGGCTCTATTTCTAACCCGGGCCACTCCTACCTTACTTAGCCGCTGCTGGTTGACGGCTGGCCACTGGCTTCACCTACTGACACCTGCAGACACTAGCTGGAGCCGCCTCAGTGGGAGGCATACTTACCTGCTGTCTGAGTAGGGGTTTGGGCCTTGGGTCCTTCTGGTCTGAACAGGTCTGAACAGGAAAGCCTGTCAGCTTTTCTCTGTATTCTTGACTCCGTTCTGCTCCTTCCACTGACTCTAATATACTTGCGGCTTCCATCTTGATTTACATGGCCGCCCATGTTTATTGCGTTTAAGCGTTGGCAAGGAGTTCATATGTATTCTTGTGCATCTTGCTGTTTCCGTGTGGCAAAGGTGTATGTGTGTCAGTCCTCTAACTATGTGAGTCATAAGCATGTTCTTTGTGTCAAACATCTAAGTGGCTGCGTAACTTCTTGCAGGGATGCCTATGTGCTTCATGGCTAATGCTTCTATGTCATGGTATCAGTTGTGATGTCATCAGCTTTCTTTGAGGTTACAGTCAGTCGGCTTGTTCCATTGATTGCAGCTGTATCTCTTCAACACCATCATCTGGATAGGGTCTGAATGGTTTTCTGAGTGAGTAGTGTTTCTCACAGCTACGATACATCGACAATGGCAAGGAAGGGCCCAGGAACTATTTACACTTCTCGTTTCTCTGTCGCTGAGATGAGAGTGGGATAGGTATAATGAGGGCCACATTTAGTTCTCCCTCTTTAATCCCCCCTCTGGTCGATAAGTTGACCACCCTTCCTTGACCGTTCTCTCTGCCACACTTTTGCCACTCCTCCCAAGTGTCCATGATATTTCACTTGTTCATCTAAGCTCCCCGTCATATAGCAGCATCTTCCCCAAAAGTTGCATGGATCTGGGGGAAATGAGAACTGTGTGCCTGGCGGGAACAAAGGAAACTGTTTCAGGTGTGATTGCAGTATCTCGAAAGTCTGTGTCTCTCCATCTGCTTTTGTCTGTACGTCCAGTAATATTTTCATTCCTATTGTCTTTTCAGTAGTCTTCTTCAATTGTGCTATAGCTACTCTAATAATGCAGAAGGCGAAAAATACTAGCACTAAGGCAGCTATGAGTACCTTCAGTCCACTGGCCATCCATGGTATCCAGGAAAAGATGTACTTCAGCCAATCCTCATCTTCTCCTATTGGGTTTGTCACTGCCTCCATTTTGGCGTGCAGGTTTGATAATTGCATGATTGCCTCTGTGAGTGTCCCATTTTCTCCATCGTGGGAGGGCACGTACATGCAGCAAGATGGCCCGACCTTGGTGCACACGCCTCCTTCCATGGCTCTGAGGAGATCCAGAGCATACCTGTTCTGTAGGGTCATCAGTCTGACAGCTCTCAACTCTTCTTTGATAGCATTGAACCCTGTGATGGCCAAGTTTATTGTCTGCAACAGTTCCCATCTGTTGATCTGGAGCCATTTGGCGTTCACGTTGGCCTGAACTCCTGGAGCGACTGACGTGAAGAACATTTCTGTTCTGCTTTACAGTCTGTGCTGTGGTGGTATTGCATCCAATGTGCCTTCCATCCTTGTTGACACATAGTTTCCTCTCTTTACTCTTGTCAGTTGCACAGATCTCGTCTTCCTTTGCTGTGTGTTCATTTTGGGGAACCCATCTACTTATATGCATTTTCAGGGCACTCATAATGCTGGTGTATTCAGTTGTAATAGAGAGCATATTCCTTCCAAGCTTGGCAGTAGTTGCATGTATGCCTTGCACCCACAGGCCCAGGAGTGATCCATTAGTACTGCAGTACCGACCTCCATGCCTGGTATCTTCAATATTCATTTGCATCCTTTGTTCTCTCCAACCTTCACTGGCCCATCATTCTGGAAACACACAGGAGCATTCTCGAGCGGTATGATTGGCATGGGACCTGCTTCCTTCTTCACCCGGGTGAGCAGCTTGGCACTTGCTGCTCATTCCTTAAGGCAATTGTAATTTTCCTTCTGCACCACTTTTACTGGAACTGTCAAGAGTGCATGTGCTTTGCACCCTACTTACTTCCCTTCCTTCCATCCTTCTTCTGTGAAACTGTGTCCATATACCAACAGTTGAGGTCTCTCCCAGCATCCTGGCATTCCTCCTATGTCCTTTTGTCTGGTCTCCGGGCCTTGTAACTTCTTTTGTGTCACTATCCTGGCTTCTCTTTTGTTTAGGCCGCTAGGAACGTATTATATTGTCTTGTCTGTGATTCAAAATTCATCTATTATTGTTTGAGACTTGAAGTAGCTATCTTAATATGGGAATGTCTTCTGTGACATCCATCTCAGTGTGGCCTATCTTCATTGGAATCTGCCTCTTGTTGTGCAGAGCAATAGGTTCTTGAAGCATTGTGCTCTGGCCGTTGGGATTTCTTACCACAGAAGTACGTAGAGGTAGTAGCTGGGCCTGGCAAGGGAGTATACCAGGTCTTAGTACTTTGTACCAATTGGTTTTGTTCGGGCAGGAGAGTATACCAGCACAGAGAACTGCAGTAGTTTATCTTGGCTAGCAGGAGAGAATACCAGACCGAGAGCATTGGTAACCATTGGTTCTGTTCTGGCAAGAGTACACCGGAGCAAAGTGTTGTAGAAGTGGTAAACCTGGCATGAGAGTAACCCTTACTGTGGAATGCTGAGAATGCACGGTGGGCTGCTATTGACATACTCCAGACTAATTCTAACATTGAGAATTCACTCCTAACAGAGCCAGTGAGCTTTGATTTGTTTTTTCCCCAGCACTGCCGCAGTTGCTTCCCATGTGCCACTGCCTGTTTGCCTTGCTATGTATGTGCCTAAAACTGCTACCACTGAGTCAATTGTGCCACTGCCTGTGAGCCACAAAAAAGTTCGGACAACTTGAAAAAAACATTCAAAGTCATGCTCTTGGGAGACTTCAATCTAGGCCTTAATGACCCTAACAATGCCAATGCCACTGCCTTGAATAAAGCGTTATACACCTTAGGGTTCACTCAAGCCATCTCTGAGCTGTCCCACATTAAAGGTTGCACACTAGGCTGGGTGTCCCACCATAATTGCTCTGTGCAGTTCACCAATATCTCTCCTATTCCATGGTCTGACCACTATTGCAGCCACTTAGAATACCTCTAAAGGACCCCCTAAGCAAATGATCCCACTCCCTGCGGCACTCACAAGAAGTTCTCGTCAGCTCACCAAGGAAAAGATCACTCACTACCTCTTGGTGCCTGATCTCCGGCCCCCTTTTTCTAAAGACCCTGAGACTCTTGAGAGTGCGTTCAAATTGGTTATCACGCAAGCTGTTGAATCCATTGCTCCACACACCCTTAGGAAAGCCAAGAGACTTAAGCATTTCAATGCCTGGTTCTCTGAGAAGCTTCTGGAGATTAGTTCCAAGAAAAGAACAGCACTCGCAACTTAGAAAAAGAACCGCAATGACCCCTCTTAGGTAGCTTTTAAGGCTATCTCTAAGGAATATAAAATTGCCATTATTAAGGCCAAAGCTCCATCCTTTAATACAAGGATAACTAATGCAAAATCAGTGACGAAAAATCTTTTCCATCTTTAGAGAGTTAGAAAATCCTTCCACCCCGCCTCCTACTCTCTTAAAGGATGAAAACTGGTGTAACATTCAATCTGTCATGCTTGATAAACAGAACACCTTGCAAACTAAAATCCTAGCTCATCGACAGGCTCTTACTCACCTGATAGCTAACCGTCAGAGTAACCCATCCCCTGTAACCAACCCTGGTGAATATAAGCCTTTTGACTTCAAGCACATGAGTGAACCTGAAAGTCATTATCATCCTCAACACCATGAAACCCTCTAATTGCAAAGGGGATGCCTGTCCGGCGCAGCTCATTAAAGACTGTGCCCCCACCCTTGCCCCACATTAATGCATCCTTACAGTCTGGCCATTTCCCAACTGGACTTAAGGAAGCATGGGTACGACTGCTCCTTAAGAAACCCTCCCTCAACCCATCGGTCCCAGGGAACTATAGACCCATTACTACTGTCCCTTTTCTACAAAAAATCTCGAACAAGGCAGCTTACCTGAAAGTCCAGAAATTCCTCGAAGACAACCACCTTCTTGACTTTCGGCAGCCTAGTTTCTGGCCACGTCACAACACCAAAACGGCACTGTTAGACCTTAAAAATCAAATAGTTGACCTCAGAGACACTGACAAACCTGCGCCCCTTCTGCTCCTTGATTTATCTGCAGCTTTTGACCTGGTGGATCACAAGACACTTTGCCATCATCTCTCCACTGCGGCACACTTCTCCCCCAGGGCCTGTGCTTGGATCACTTCGTTTTTACAGGAGAGGGTTATGAAGGTATTTTCTGACTCATCCTGGGCCAACCCAAGTCACATTAATTGTGGAGTCCCACAGGGCTCTTGTATGGCGCCCACCCTCTATAAACTATTCACGAGGCCTCTGTTCAACATTCTGGATGCACTAGGCATCTCATACACTAACTATGCTGATGACACCCAGGTGCTTATCCCCCTTTCTAGTGATTACAAGTCCAACCTGAACACCCTCAACTTCATCTACTCAACGATCAAATCTTGGATGGCAGAAAACTGGTTATGCCTCAACTGTGAGTAAACCGAACATCTGTTAATTGGATCCCCGGCCACCTTGGGTAAGTTGGACAAACAATACAGCTCCTTCACTGTTGATAACATTTCCATCACTGCGTCCCATTCAGTCAAGACCCTCTGTGTCTATTTGGACTCTAACTTGACTATGAACAGACAGGTTAATGCCATTACCTCCTCCTCAGCTTACCATTCCAAACTGCTTAATGCAGCCAGACCTTTCTTATCCCAGCAGAACTGCCTCACCATTGCTAGGGAAATAATTGGGTCAAGCTTGGCTTACTGTAATGCCCTATTTGTAGGGACTTCTTGCAAAAATATTGCCAAACTCCAACTGGTACAAAACAACGCCCTTAGGGCTGCCGCAGGCATCTCTAAAAGAGACCATATATCGGAGGTGAGACGGCAGGTCTACTGGCTTCCTGTTAAAGAGAGGATTGTTTTCAAAACCCTCGCCCTTACGCACTAATGCATCCATGATTTGGCACCTCCCTACTTGGTCCAAAGAATTGCTAAACCAACCTCAGCCAGGCCAATTAGAATGGCTTACACCAACAGGATGTCTGTCCCTAAGACCCGCAGAGTTTGTGCTGGAGGAACCAGTTTCACTTCCATGGCCGCCTCACTCTGGAACTCATTACCATCTCATATTAGGATGATTGACTCTCACATAGCCTTCCGCAAAGCAATTAAGACTAGGTTATTTGTATGACTCTGCACCCTGAACGTGCCCCTCTGCATCTTTGATCTCGCATATGGGGCTGCATGTTATCACCACTGAATATCTAACTTCGCAAAATGTATTCTTTGCAAAATACTGTAATTTCTTTTGTTTGAACTATACTCAACCACTTGTAATTGCAACCAAGAAACCCTACTGTTGGGCCGCCATTGTTGTAACCCTGAATCAAGCCTACCTACATTTTCTGTAACAGTACCTCGATGCCTGTGGGCTGTACTGCGATCTACAATTCCAAAAAATAAAAATAAAATAACCCAGGTGGAAACTCAAAGTGGGGTAAAGATTATGACGAAGTGGTGCCAAAACATCTGGACAAAGACATTTGTTTTGAAGCTAATTAAGTTTTGAATGTTCATTGTTGATGACAAGAAGCTGTCTCCATACCTTGAATACAAGTGGAAAGAGGAAAGCTTTGTAAAAACAAATGTCAACCATGTTTGGAATCCAAGTTGCAACTTTATATTTCAAGTTGGATTAGAAAGAGAACTGAACTGAAACTATTTGTAATGACACAGGACTTCCTTATCCTTTTTGAACATTTAAAGAATGACCTGCTTGAATTTGGGCAAGGGTAAATCACCCATGTTATCAGAAGAAGCAGCTATTGTGGTGTGGTGTTCTATTTTTTGTTGTTAAACTGCCATATATTTCCTGATTTGGTGTGTATACAAGTATGAGGGGTAGAAAGCTTTGGTTAGAGTGTTTTCCTTCAGTTTATTATAGGCAGGGAAATCCTCATCAGGGTAGGGATAGTGAGGCGTTTATCCAGCCTTTTGAGTTAATTAAATGGCATCTGTTGAAAAACCTTCACAAAGTTATCCGCCTCACATTTCTGACTCCTCACAATGCTGATTGGACATTATTCTCTCTTCCACATTTGGTGCATATTTGGCCAATGGGTGGACAGATTCCTTTGTGTGGGAAGTCAGACTACATACCTTGCGATTAGTATGTTCTGCCTGTTGACATTAGTGTTATTCTTTTTGCTGCTTTTACTTAGTAGAAGTGCTTTTATTCTGTTTTCAAACTGTTAAAATTGTGTTTGATCGTATTTGCTTGTTACATTTGCTATGTTTCTCTAGTGGGTATTCTGGCTCCGAGACTCATCCCTTTCTCTTACCAACCCATGCTTGACACAACAAGACTTCACTTTCCGACTCTCCTCTTGGGTTGCACTCTCGGGCACGTCACCTAATAGGGACGGGCAAACTTAATAGTCTTGCATCAGCCTAAAGCTCTGATTCGAACCTGTTTTGCCTGTTCTGCTTCGGGCACACCATGCTGTCTGTTTGTCCTACTGTTTTTTTTTCTCTTCTCGAGGATCTGATGCTCGAGGTGATCTTGGCACCTGTGACTCCCTCCAACTAAATATGTTTGGTTTTCTGTAACTTACCCTAATATTTTATCTATACTTGGCACCTTATTGTATTTCCTTTTTTACCCTTACATTGTTATTTTAAAATGATTGTAGATAGCTATCTAGGTCTTTGTCAGCTGGACCTTCAGGATTGTTCTCCTCCCACCCCATGAACTCCCAGGATATGTGCCCCATGTACTATACCAACTCAATGCCCCCTGGCTCTGTTAATTCTATGGCAAACCTACGTGTAAACATGCTGAGAACTGTGATACCCTCATAGTCTCTGAATCTCAGGGACCGCCTATAACTAAGATGAGTCCAATTGCTGATGTTACCTTTAATTTCAGATATTAAAATATTTTATATTTTACCTGAACCAACTGGGTCCCGAAAAATGTATCTCCATAGTATGAAAACTGCTATATTGAATCGAGGCTGCCCTAATCATTTAAAATACAGTTATGCGCATACACCCTGTGCACATCATTTAAAGCTCAGAGGTGTCCATGCATCTGGCTGGGCTCTGATTAATGGCCGCTTTGCTCAGTGTCATGACGTTGAGATTCATGACTTCAATATACAAAACCACTATGACTTCTTGACTATTACTGAAACTTGGCTTAAAGAACATTCCAGACCTATATTACCAGCTAGAGTCCCAGTGGACTTCAAAATGTTTATGACTAGCAGACAAAACTATATAAAAAATATGGTGGGGTAGCTTTTCTTTTTAAAAGCTCCTTCACTTGTACACCATTCTCTTGCCTTGTTATTTCTGGTTGTGAATTCCTAGGCTTAAATTGTAACATTTTGTTACCATATCCAATACAAGTTCTGATTATCTATCGTCCCCCTCAATTTTCGGCTAGCTTTGTTAACCATTTTATGGATCTTATTTTATCTGTGTTTAAATCTTCCTGTTCTCTAATGATTTTAGGTGATTTTAATCTAGATTATAATGATTTGACTAATCCACAAACCCTAGCTATTCACTCTTGGTTGTGTGAAATTGGCTTCTTCTTTACCAGTACTCCTCCTACCCATAATAAAGGCTGTACCCTTGATTGTGTTATCACCTGGAATATTTCATTAGATGAACCAGGCACTCTTCTCATTGATTGTTCTGATCAAGCAGTGGTCACATTTCATTATTTACATACTCAGTCTGCTTTACCTCCTTAAACTCCCACGATAATTACCTACTGTAGCAGATGAACCCTAAATGCAAATAATCTTAATCCAATACTGACTAACTTGGAGACAAAAGTAGAGGCTGAAGATAATGTGAAGGGCATAGTCGACATCTATAATTCCACCTTGGCGGATGCCACTGACCGCATTGCACCACTTCAAACTAAAACCATTAAAGCTAAACATTTTGGTAACAAATGGTTTACACCAGAACTTGGGGACCTCAGAAACTCACTCAGTTGTATTGAACATAAATGGAGGAGAAATCCATCCCAGGAGGCTTGCAGAGTTCTTAAAAGAGCTAGATTGTATTACAAAGCTGCAATTCAGGAAGCAAATAAAGTATTGTGGGATGTATCAACCCACTAATCCAAGCCCTGCAACATCACTGTGCATTGCTTGCAGCAGAAGCATCATAATGGCCACTGGAAAGCATGCTGCTCGCTAGAAATCACCAGAAAGTGCGCAGTGAAAAGCTGAAAAATAGGCCGCCATCCACTTTTGCCTATGTCAGTGGTAACACAGGAGATCACTGCCAAAACCCATCATTTGGCTTCCCACAGAGAAAAATAATTGCAAAAGAAACAGAGTTGTTTCAAAAAATCAGTTTTCATTTGGTGTCAAATTTGCAAAAATCATGGCCCACAAATCACCCAAAAAGGTCCAACCTCCTTGTTGGGTGGTCAACATCATCCCACTTCAAGAATCTATATAAATATAAGGTCCACAGAAGTATGTGTTATCTGAACAAAGTCCACTTTTGAGGATTGCTTGCTGGAAGAAATCTGTCAAAAATGGGTGTAATACTGTTACTCACCTCTATCAGAAGCCGTCATTTTAAAAGCATTTTGTGTAAAGTTGTACATTGAACCCAAACTATGCCAAAGAAAGACCTGCTATCAGAAACCTAAGAGGTGGATACAATTCAAAACTATATTCTGAAAAGGCTTGAAGTAAGAAATTGATGTATGTGTTCAAAATGTGAGTTATATATAAGATAAGACAATTTTTAGACATTGGGTTTAAGAGTTAAAATTTCCTACACTGTGCTTCAAACAAATTCCACACCTCTCCCTGAACAAAGGAAACTTCCCCCCGCCCTTGGCTAAGAGATTGACAGGCTGTTGTTAAAAGGAACTAGGAGAGGCACCCTGGCCTGTTGCTCTGAGTAAAGACAATGCAGTCCTTGGGCTGAATAGAAATGCTAATTCAGGTGTGACTGACAACAAACTGCTGGCAGGAAGAAGGACATGTGACCCTCTGAGTCAGCCCAACTCTGGAGGCGGACCAGACTGAAATGTGGATTTAACATTGAATTAAATATATGTTTTAGAAAACTACTATTGAGAAACCCACCAAAAGCGCAAAAAAGTTGTCATTTCTGAACCAAAGTTCTTAGGAAGATGAGAGTTGATCAAAAATGTACCTTAGGCAATCTGTCATGTAATTTATGTAGTATTAACAAATTGTGTATATTGTAAATATGTGTTTTATGAAAAATAAGATATACTGTACAGAGAAAAGAGGAGGGTCTTTCCCCTAAGCCATAAACATGACACATTGCTATTTTCTCCAATCAGGGGACAGGAAATTCCCTGACCTATCAGATTCTTAGAGGGTTGGGCATAGAGAATCAGCCTCCCCATCCACTTTGGAAATACATAAATAGGGACTGCTGAGGACAGACACACTTTTCCACTCATCAACCGGTTTCTTGGCGGAGCACCCTGCAGGAAGATCCAGACATAGATCCAGAAACCATACTCCAGAACTAAGCTCTAGAACAAAACTCTAGAATCTTGAAGCAGAGAGGCCTAACCCACAAGCTGAACCTTTTTCAGCAGGCCTTCAGAATCTTTTGAAACCTGATTCTAACCCCTAAACCTCCAAGGGACACCCCAAAATCCAACAGCCTGGCTGAGCTGTTCTGCTTCTAGCTAAGAACCCTGTGCTAGAACCCAGATCCAGACCCAGAGAGCAGAGCTGTATCCAGAACCCATCAGATCCAGTCCAAGAGGCCGCGCAGACCAGAGTGCCTGAGACCTGTCCGGTGGCGAGAGAATCCCAGCCAAACCCATGACCAGATCTTTGACGGGGCCCACTCCATTCCAAAGCCATAGGAGTGAGTATCTAGTCTAGAACTGTACATAACCAATCTCTTAGTATTAAGTAACCCATTCCATCCATTTCAACCTATTCAGAACTGCATTATAGAATCTTGTGTCCATCCTGAATTCTTCTCATTATATTGTCTGTGATAATTGTAGCAATAATCATCTTTGCGCTGATATTTTTCTGAAGAGGGACAAGTGTTTTGACGGACAGAGATCAGAGTGGAGGCGCCGCTGTTCTGGTGGCTGCCCGTTGAGTGTCTTGCTTCTTCATAGCCCCTTATTATAAGTCCATATTGATTCCAAATCTTTAAAGCGCATCTTTCATTTTTGAAATCTTAATTCTGTTTCTGAAAAATCTACCTTCACAAAAACCTCTGTAACTTTTGAACCGCACGTCGTAACTGTCATTTTGAAGCTAAGATCCTAAGCTTTCTAACATTATAATTTCTCTGCAATCGCGTTTCCCGCACACAGAAAGATAGCTGCAAATTGCAACTTGACTTAATTTCACCACATGCCAACATAGCGGTTTCTTGTTTTCAACTGCTGAATTTCATTTTCAATCTGATAATAATTCATAAATCATTGCTAGTGTTGACCTGAACCAATCCAAAGTCACTCTCACTTATCCTGAATCTCCTTAGAATTTTTCCCATTCATTGCACACCACATTTAAAAGTGATTGACCTGTTTTAAAATCGTACCTGTTCTCTCTAAGCTTGCTGGGGGAACTGGGATTGAACTGCATTATTGATTGTATTCCTGAAACCTGTGTGCCTTCATTTCCATCTCTTCATATTGCATAGTGGGGGGAGTGAGTAGGCACAGGGGAAAGAGTAATCATATTGTCTTTTGTGGAAATCATATCAAGTTTTATTTCTGTGCTGCATTCTTTCCTATTATTGCATTTCCTTGAATCGAGTATTCTCTGCTACAGTATCCTTCCTATTCCTACTCCTAACTGATTAAATAGATTATTGATATTGTAATATTACCCATTGCTGATCATTGTTCATATTCATAAGTGTGCTATTCAGATATTATTCTATTCATAAAAGTGTGATATATATATTGTTCAATTCTTCAAATAAACCTTTTAATTTGCAAAACAAACCTACTTCTTGGCTCAGTGAGGTCAGGGAGATCCAAAGAGAGGGGCTTTATATAAGGGTTCATCATCCAGATTTAAAGAACGTTTGACATAAAAATATATAAATAAGGGTTTCCATTGGGCATCCCAGACTAGGCATTGATTTAGTTGGAATGCTATATTGAAGTCACTTACAGATTGGGGGCTTGTAGCGGGACTTCTGGAGTAGATCTGTGCAGCTTAATACAGTGTGCTAACTAATAGGATACATAAATCCTGTTGGGCTACCACGCTGTGTTATGCTGAAAAGCACCCCTCAAAAGGGAACGCTCTAAGGAAACTTTCTGTTTTGCAAAATAAAATAAAAAAACTTCTGTAAATCAGGAAGGAAATCAATTTCCAGAATGGCAACATTGGTAGACATCAAGATAGCTAAAGAGCACCTTTTACATAAGTTGTTTGTGAGAGGTGAGTGGACTGAGCAGGACCAGAATGTGTGGTTGCAGGCAATCATTCTGTTCTGACTTGAGTGTCGTGTAGACCGATGAGACCTCCGTCCCCAAGTGACGCACAGGGGAACAAATAGAAACCCGCTGTGCGACCCTTGAGGCCACAGGTGAGAGATGTCTTCCCAGATCCACGGAGCCTCTGGAACACCGATGCTGCTGTCAAGAAGGAATGAGGTTAAGCACCAGGCAATCACAATACAGGCAGGTAAACAAAAGAATCTAAAGTGTCTTACCTATCTGGTGTAAGGGAGACCCACGTAACCTAGTAGGGAGGTTCGAGGCTCAAAAAGATACAGCGGTCCCTGGAGTGGTAGAACCGCAGGTGAGCGTGGATACGGGTAGGCCACCTGTAAGATAGGGCTTGACTTGGGCGTAGAAGTACAGCAAGATACTCAGGGATGATCCAAAGACAAGTCGATGTGCAGTCCAAAAATCCGGCAACAGGTAAACAGTTCCAAGCAAAGGTACAAAGGGGTGTCCAAGAGAGTCCAAGATAGAGTTCCGTGATCGAGGTAGCAAGGAGCAAGTAGTAACGCCAAACAGGGTCCGAAGCCAGCTGAGAAGCAATGATCGTCCTGCCTCTCAGTTCTTTATACTGTGTATCCCTGGGTCATGTGACGTCTCTGGGCCATGTGACGTCCACCAAGATCACGTGAGGAACGCCACACTGTATCACGTGATCGACGTGATGACGTAACGCCGCCCCTTCTGCGATATATCCTCCAAGGCAGTTGCCAATGCAGGAAAGGTTGTAATCGAGCCCGTACACCAAAGAAGGTACGGTGTTTTCGGTTCTGTGGGTTCACCGAATCCCTTGAGCCTCGAAGCTGGGGTGGAGATGTTGGGGGAATGTGAGCAGTGTTCTGATGTGGGGAGGCCTGATGTGCTGAGGGTCGCCTAACATAGCCCCTCCCCAACGGCCCACGACCCCGTGGGCAGGATGGATGGTCTAAATGGAAACGGGCTACCAAGCGAGGGGCGTTCAGGTCAGAGGCGGAAACCCATGAACGTTCCTCCGGGCCGTAACCCTTCCAATCCACCAGATACTGGATCCTACCCCTAAACCATCTGGAGCCCAAAATGGCCGACACCTCGAAAACATTAGGAGAGGTCAAGGACACCGGCGCAACAGGGGTACGAAGACGGACAGAGTCGGGACAAGGTTTGAGGAGGGAGACATGAAACACAGGATGGATGCGCCAAGAGCTGGGAAGCACTAGACGGAAAGCCACCGGATTCACAACCTTTGATATCACATAAGGACCGACAAAGCGAGGTAGCAACTTCCGACAACCCACTAGGCGAAGATGACGTGAAGACAACCAGACCTTGGAACCCACCACCAGAGGGGGAACAGCCCGACGTTTGCCATCCACACGGGCCTTCATAGCAGCCTTTGCTTCAGTGAGATGAACCACTGTACTAGCATGTAAGGCAGAAAGATCCCTAAGACATGTCGTGGCCGCAGGGTTCGCAGAACCAGAAGCATCAGGGACCGGCAAGACCTTGGGATGTTGGCCATAGAGGGTGTAAAAAGGAGAATAACCAGTGGCTGAATGAGCCGCATTATTATATGCGAACTCCGCAAGCCGTAAAGCGGCCAACCAAGAGGTCTGATGTTGCAATATAAGGCAACGAAGGTATTGTTCCATAGATTGATTCGTCCTTTCGGTCTGTCCATCGGTCTCAGGATGATAGGCCGAAGAATACCTGGTATCAATGCCCAATAGCTTCGTCAGGGATCTCCAAAACCGAGAGGTGAACTGTGACCCTCGATCAGATATAATGACCGAAGGAAGGCCGAATAGCATGAACACATGTTCAAAAAACAAATCCGCTAATACAGGAGCCGAAGGGATACCTTTGCAAGGAACAAAACGGGCCATTTTAGTGAACGTGTCCACCACCACCCAGATGGAGTCAAAGCCCTTCGACTTGGGGAGATCAGTAACGAAATCCATCGTCAACGTATGCCAGGGCCTGGGAGGTACCGGAAGCGGAAGCAACAACCCAATCGGTCGACCCCTTTGATGTTTAGCCTGAGCACATACTGCGCATGATCTAACATAACATTCTACATCGCGCTTCATAGAAGGCCACCAACACCAACGTTTGAGAAGATCCAAAGTGCGCTCTTGTCCGGGGTGAGCGTTAAAGGGAGCGTCATGAGACCACTCAAGGGCCAGATTACGTGTGTCAGGTGTGGGAAGGAACAGGCGTTCATGTACGAACGGTAGTCCATCAGAATACACTGGGTCCCATTCTCGCAACTGGTCAGAATGATTGCTAGTCCAGGATCGAACCGAGTCTATCAGTGACAATGAGGGAGTACAGAGACAAATCACATGACTCTTTCCGAGAACAGTGTCGGGGAATGTAGGCAATTGGACCCCCCCCGGGGAACGTGACAAGGCATCCGCCTTCCCATGTGCCGTTCCAGGACGGTGCATAATACGGAAGTCAAAAGAGGAAAAGAAAAGATGCCATCGGACCTGTCTGCTATTAATGCATTTCAGAGAGGCCAAATCCTGTAGATTCCGATGATCGGAGTATACTGTGATGGGATGTTTAGCCCCCAGAAGATTATGACGCCAAACACGGAAAGCGTCCATGACAGCCAAGAGTTCTTTCTCCGTAACGGTATAATGAGACTCAGTACTGGAAAACTTACGGGAGTGGTATGCCACTGGATGTAATTTGCCTGTGTTAGGACATGTTTGTGACAGTACCGCCCCGAGGGCAAAGGAAGAGGCATCTGCCTCGACTATGAACGGAAGATCAGGATTGGGATGTTGGAGTACCGATGCGGTAATAAAGGCGGTTTTCAAAGTCTCAAAAGCCTCCTGCTGTTCTCTCTGCCACTGATATGGTACCCGAGGACTAGTCAGGGCCGTGAGTGGGGCTACAATCGTAGAAAAGGAAGAAATGAAACGCCTATAAAAGTTGGCGAATCCTAAAAAGGCCTGCAAGGACTTGAGTGTTTGAGGTACTGGCCAATCTAAGACTGCTTTGACCTTAGAATCGTTCATGGATAACGCCCCAGGGGTGATGTGGAAACCCAAAAACTCAACAGAGGTCTTATGGAACTGACATTTCTCAGGTTTGGCAAATAAGGAATGTTTTCTTAAACGGGTTAATACTTCTCGGACGTGTTTTACATGGTCATCAAGATCACGAGAGAAGACCAGGATGTTATCCAAATACACAACCATGTACACATCCAGACTATCCCTGAAAATGTCATTCATGAATCGTTGGAACGTGGCCGGGGCGTTACATAAGCCAAAGGGCATGACAAGATATTCGTACAAGCCGTAACGAGTACAGAAAGCAGTTTTCCACTCGTCTCCCTCGCGAACGCGTACTAAATTGTATGCGCCGCGTAGATCAAGTTTGGTAAAAATGGAAGCATGTGTTAAATGATCTAAGAGTGGAGTAATTAACGGGATGGGATATCTATCCTTCTTGGTGATCGCGTTAAGACGCCTATAATCCACACAAGGACGTAAATCCCCCTCCTTCTTGGGTACAAAGAAGATAGGACTTGCCGCTGGTGAAGTGGAGGGGCGGATGTGTCCTAAACGCAGGGCATTCTGTACATATTCTTTTAGCACCAGTTCCTCCGAAGGAGACAAAGAGTAGATCCTGCCCGAAGGAACAGTGGAATCAGGAAGCAATTCGATTGGGCAGTCATAAGTTCTATGTGGAGGAAGTACCCCAGACGAGCCTCGATCGAAAACTGATTCGAAAGCCCGATATTCTGGCGGAATCCCAGACATCAACCCCCCAACAGTATGGGACTGTATGACTTCTGGATCGTCAACGGTCAGTGTGAGTTGTGCTAAGGCTCCCAAGACCCGAGAGGGTGTGTCAGGGGCTTGATGGACCGGGAGACAATAATCCTGACAAATATCGGACTCAAAGAGTACAGTGCCTGCTTGCCAATTGATCAGCGGATTATGTTCACGTAACCAGGGAATCCCTAGTATGATACCGAATTGAGGTGCGGTGATCAAATCAAAACTTAAGGTTTCTGTGTGTATGTCTTGTATGTTCAACAAGAGGGGTGCAGTTTGATGTCTAACAGGACCAGAAACCAATGCGGAGCCGTCTACGGCTTGGACATGTTCTGGTCGTGTTTTTACCACTAAGGGTAGATTGAGGGAATGGGCCAAATCAATATCTATGTAATTACCAGTGGCACCGGAATCAATAATGATATTGACTGCATGAAGAAGGCCAGTAGAGGGACATAGAGTAGCCTTTACGGAGATGGGTTGAACACGAGCAAAGGCAAGAGGGGTACCCGGAGAAGATGATGGGACACTCGACCTGTTCTCCGGTTCTAAGGTCGAGCCATCCGAAAAACCTGACTCTTCTTGGGACGTCGAGGACACTCTTTCACGAAATGTCCAGTGGTGCCACAATAAAAGCATGCATTATCTACCCTTCTACGTTCCCTCTCAGATGTTGTAATAGGACTGCGTAACCCTCCCACTTGCATAGGTTCTTCAGTACTGGAAGCGGGAGTACTAACAAGAGTAGGAGAGGAAGAGGCCCCCGATTCAGCTCTACGCTCCGATCGTCGTGCGTCTACCTGCAGGACGAGATCAACCAATTCCTGATACTGAGTAGGCATAGAAGGGATCACTGCTAAAGCGTCTTTCATGGTGTTACTCAACCCCCTATAAAAGACCACCGCCCGCTTGTTTTCTGGCCATGATGTTTCCGCAACTAGCTGGTTGAACCGGGTGATGTAATCTATCAGAGTCCTTTTGCCCTGAGTCAATTCCAACAACTCCAAATCCCTAGACTGTGCCTTGTGTCGGGTATCGAATACTCGGGACATTTCTAGGACCAACAAATCAAAGTCATAAAGAACTGGGCTATTGTTCTCTAACAGGGGATTAGCCCAAGCGGCAGCTGTTCCAGCTAAATGGGAAAGGGCGAAGGCGGCCTTAGCAGTGGACGTGGGAAAAGCCAAAGGCCTGCATAAGAAATGTAACTTGCACTGGTTAACAAAGGTTCTGAATTTCTTGGGATCGCCTTGGTAGCGTTCAGGAGCAGCCAGGGGGGAAGGAGTTGGGAGGATTATTGGAGTCGGGACTGTAGAAGTATTCAAGGGAGGGGGTGTAGTGGAGGAGCTGCCATCTCCAAACTCAGGGTCTGCAGGAAGGGAATGCTGAACGCTCTGAATGGTATCCAACCTTTGATGGATCACTGTGTTCGCGGCGGCCATATCTGCCCTTAATATTGTAATTGCCTGAACTAAAGCAGTTATGGGTTCGTCCGTGGATCCCTGCATCGTCTAACACGACTATATGGCTTCTCAGTCTGTTCTGACTTGAGTGTCGTGTAGACCGATGAGACCTCCGTCCCCAAGTGACGCACAGGGGAACAAATAGAAACCCGCTGTGCGACCCTTGAGGCCACAGGTGAGAGATGTCTTCCCAGATCCACGGAGCCTCTGGAACACCGATGCTGCTGTCAAGAAGGAATGAGGTTAAGCACCAGGCAATCACAATACAGGCAGGTAAACAAAAGAATCTAAAGTGTCTTACCTATCTGGTGTAAGGGAGACCCAGGTAACCTAGTAGGGAGGTTCGAGGCTCAAAAAGATACAGCGGTCCCTGGAGTGGTAGAACCGCAGGTGAGCGTGGATACGGGTAGGCCACCTGTAAGATAGGGCTTGACTTGGGCGTAGAAGTACAGCAAGATACTCAGGGATGATCCAAAGACAAGACGATGTGCAGTCCAAAAATCCGACAACAGGTAAACAGTTCCAAGCAAAGGTACAAAGGGGTGTCCAAGAGAGTCCAAGATAGAGTTCCGTGATCGAGGTAGCAAGGAGCAAGTAGTAACGCCAAACAGGGTCCGAAGCCAGCTGAGAAGCAATGATCGTCCTGCCTCTCAGTTCTTTATACTGTGTATCCCTGGGTCATGTGACGTCTCTGGGCCATGTGACGTCCACCAAGATCACGTGAGGAACGCCACACTGTATCACGTGATCGACGTGATGACGTAACGCCGCCCCTTCTGCGATATATCCTCCAAGGCAGTTGCCAATGCAGGAAAGGTTGTAATCGAGCCCGTACACCAAAGAAGGTACGGTGTTTTCGGTTCTGTGGGTTCACCGAATCCCTTGAGCCTCGAAGCTGGGGTGGAGATGTTGGGGGAATGTGAGCAGTGTTCTGATGTGGGGAGGCCTGATGTGCTGAGGGTCGCCTAACACATACAACAGATCACTGTAACTGGGTTGGATGTCTGGAGAGATCAGGGTCCCTTACATGTGGCCCTGAGTGAACTATATATGGCCCCTAAGGCCAAGGATGAGCACAACAAGATTGCCAAGATAGCAGCATATTTATAGTTATCTATGGGAGCCATACAGGACAAATGTGCTGAAGGCCAAGATCTGGCAAGTAGGCAACTGATGGCATTAGAGAAGGCCCATTCTGATCTGGACGCTTCTGAGCAGAGGCTGCAGAGGAGCCAGGAGTCAGAAAACGAAAGTAGGCAGTATCTAATTAAAATCAAAGAGGATATGGGCATCCTGCAACAGGAAAGGGCAGACCAGGATACCAGAATTCTGGCCTTGCAGAAGGAATACCAAGAAGGTTTGGACTCCCTACTGCAGAGCCAGAAAAAGCTGGAGCAACAACTGGATTTCAATAGGGTATGCGCAGAGCAGGTTGTCACCCTGCAAAGCCACCTAGATCGAGAGAAGGCAGAGAGCAATACATTATTTCTGAAAGACCTGGACACCCAGGCAGAATTTAAGGAAGAGCGCCAGAAAGCTGGTGTCCTTCAAAGACAGAGGGACGACCTGGTGGCGTAAAGGCAGGCTCTTGCTCAGGAAAGGGATACCTTAGGGCAGGAAGTCTGTCACTTAAAAGGGAAGCTGGAAGAAAATCACCTGGCCCTCCAGGGACTGGGCGACCTCCAAAAAGAGCATCAAATCTTGTTAGAGCACACAAGGAGGGTGGAAGATGCTCTGGCAAGGAAGAAGCAGGCCAGTTGGGACAGGACTCCAAGACAAACCAGGAAGCACAGAGAGAAAATGAGGCTCTCTGTCAGCACAATGATAGGCTCCAGCGATAGGTAGCCAAGCAAGAGAGACTGATAGAGTCTAGTAAGGCCTTGATTGAGGAACAGAAAGCTCAGGCTCTTGCATGGCAACAGGAAGCAGGGGCTGATAGAGATGAGGTTCGCTGGGAAAGGGAAACACCTGAGCATAACCTCAGGAGCCCCAGTACCAGAGGCCTCCATCTCTCCCAGTTCCTGGACTCTGCCACCCCCATGTCCCCTGGCGCACATGAGCCCGGGGCCACAGGGATGGCAGATTACTATCCAGTCAGAAGTATGGGGCTCATAGGCCAGTACCTCCCAGGAATGGATGGGTGGGCATCTGGGTATGGGCACCCAAGTACTGTGAAGTTTAGTGGGGAACCCCAGGAGAGTAGGCCCACTAAGGGCATCCTGAAAGCCTCTGCCCAGTTAGGTCAGTGGGGGGGTACCCATCAAGTCCTGGGAGCAAGGAGGAATCAGAAGACTCCTCTGAGCGTCCCATGACACAGGAGACTAGGTCCTCCCATTCTGCCAGCCATTCCCAGGCTTGCAGAATCCGGGAGAACCTAGAAGATCAGACGGGCACCTCTGGGAGCAGTGCCCCTGAGTCAGAGGATGAATGGACCAGGGTTACCCGAACCAAGATGGCCAATAAGGCAAAAAGGGCCTTGCTTAAGGACCCCTTAAAACAGATTAAGGCAATAAGGAATGTCATCATGCCTCATCACAAGAACGCCAAATATTCTGTGTGGGAACACAGAGCTCTTTCAGCAAATGATGGAAACTTTCCATTTGAAAGATAGCAGTAGCTGCATTCAGTACGTAAAATGGACATTCTCCCCAGAATACTCCAGTTTCTTTGCGGGGCTGGAGGACCAAAATCATTCAAGATGGTCCACATATAGGGCGGTCATCTTAAAGCACTTTTATGTTCACAGAAATCCCCAAGAGGCTCGCAAGGCAGCCTACAATTTACAATGTGGGGAGGATCAAGCCCCACAAGAATTTGTGCAGGAGTTGAAGCATGCCTTTGCGCAGACTACCAAAAGGGTGCGCACGGACAGCAAAGAATTTGTTAATACGTTTTTCCATGCGCTGCCAAAATACATCATGACCCAGCTAGTGAGAGATTTTCATGAGAAAAGGTCACTAGACTGGGTCATTGAACAGGCCACCCAAATCTATGAGGTGCAGAAGCCCATATAAAATTAAAATAATGCTCAGAAAAGTCCCAAACCGACCAGCACCCCTGCCGCTGCTAAGGTGGCAGAGGTAAAGGTTGCCCCCATTTTAGATTTGGAGATGGGGGCCTAAAAACCTGCCTGCACAGAATAATTCCAAGCCCAGAAGGCCCTCGGGCCAGTCACAGACAGGGAGCCAAGGAGGTAGTCCCAAAAATGGGATCCCTCACTCCCCTGACTATGTAAGTCCCCGCTACAAGGGAAACAGACCCATCCTGGGTTATGTGTGGACTCCTCCAGCCAAAGGGGGCCGGGGGGAATCCAACCAAGCAGCTAACCCAGGGAATTTCCCTCCTAACTTCCCCCAGGAGGGCAGAAATTCCCCAAATCCTGGGCAGAACTTTTTCCCCCAGGTACCCACAGAACTTCCAACCCCAAAAACATTCATCCTTCTTTCCCCACTTTCCTGAGCCCAGACAACCTAATCCGAGAGAGGGGAGGCCAAGGGTGGAGGGATACCCAAATCTTCCCAACCCGGGGTACTACCAGAGAAGGGATAGCTACCCTTCCCGGGATCAGCCCAGGGGAGAAAACAGAACCCCGTATCAGCCGAGCGGGTTTCACAGCTTGAGTGCAAGGTCCAAAACATGGCACAGGATCTGGGTCGCATGCGGAGGGCTCAGCAGAACCCTCAGATGAGCATGCCGGCGCAGAATGCCCCAAACCCTGGACCTGGTGCTCCAAAACAATGACGAGGGCAGCACCCCGACAACTCACCGGTTCCCAGGGAGGAGGCACAAGGGGAAGGGGGGTGTAAAGCCTGGGAGGAAGCTTCCTTCCCCACTTGTAAACAGCTCCTGGAAACCCAGGAACCGGAAACAAAATCTCCTGCCCCTGAAAGTCTGCCACCGAAGGAGCAGAGGGGGGGTAGGAGAAACAAAGGACCCAAACAGACCCATTTTGAGGAGGAGGTACAGATCTTCCAATTTGAAGGAAAGGGATCCTCCGAGGATCCTGGGAAAAGGATCTTCTCCTTCAGAGATGGGGGAACTCCTGCCAAAGAAAAATGGGTCCCAAGGGATTCAAATTCAGACTGGGTAGATGTGGGGACTGAGCTAGCGCCGCCCATCATCCAATCCCAGAACCAACAGCATCAAAATCCCCTGGTTCAAACCCATCCTGGTGACTGCCTCCAAAAAGGGGGGGTGGCCCAGAACCGGAACCAGGGGAACTCAAAACTTCTCCCATCTCTAGTTGCCACCTTTTTCCTGCAGATTCCCAAGACTCTGCACATAATTCTGCCCAAATCTCTTCTCTATCATGTCCAAAACTAAAAGACTAGCCCACCAGTTGTCCAAAAATGTGCATTATCTGTGCCCCCTTGCGGAGAAGGAGGGAAGATACTATGCCCCCGTTCAAGTACAGGGGCAGGGTACACTTTTGGCACTGGTGGACATTGGATCCCAAGCTACCCTTCTGTCCAAAAAAGCCTTTGATTAACTAAATTCAGGAAGGCGGGAGAATTACCAAATTCCTCTCACCTCTCTTCCTGGACAACTTCAGAACTTTGACGGGAAAGAAATCCCCATCGAGGGGACTGCGGATTTGGACATTAAAATTGGGCGACACAAGGTGAAACACCCGGTCATAGTAGTGACTCCAGAGGGCACCCCTTGTTTACTAGGGAATGACCTCCTGAGAAGGTTGTCACCCGTAAGAGACTGTGTAAACAAGGTCCTCTGGACCCAGACTAGCCGACCAATAAAATTGAAACAGAGTGACAACCATGTTAGTTTAAACGGCACATGCCACATGGTTGAACAAAAATCTGACCAAGTAGAATTTCACTTGCAGAACAACCAAATTCCAGACGTGACAGTAATAGCAGTAGGACAACAGATTGGTGATGGGGGGGTCCTCTCTATTTCTGAAAATCAATCTTCCTTCCAGTTTAAGGTGGTATTCCACACTGGAAGGAAACACTCTGAAATTCTTTACCAATCCACAATCAGACATTCCCACTCCTATAGTCCAGAAAGATGTGAAATCAGCTCAGAGCCTGGCTGATATTCAGCAAATTGGAGAGCAGTTGTTCATCCCAATTCAGTTAAATGAAGGGAAGGACTCTGTTCTTGCCCGAGTGTGTGTGAACAACGGTAAGAGCTTCATCAGCGAAGCCATGTTCCGCCAACTCCCAAAAGATCCATTCATTCCCACATTCAAACTGATAGACAAATGCGAAATGGACCTGGAAGCACCCAATTCCAAACATCTCCTGCCAAGCAGGTGTATGCTCAAAATCTCCATAGGCAACAAGAGCATAGTTCACAATTGTTGGGTTGTGCAAGACGTCACTGCTGCCTTTTACTTTGGCAGTGACATTCTCAATCGCTTTGCCATTAGTTTGGACCTAATAAACTTCAAAGCTTGGTCCCGATTAGCGGATAATCCTATGGGCTTTGATGATCCAGAGAAAGCATTTAGGTCAGCTCAACTGCTGCCTTATGCAGTTGAAATTCAGATTGGAGAAGAAGTCACCATCCCAGAAAGGACCCCACAATTCTCCCTGGAAGTGAAAGTTAAAAGAGGACAGAAATTGAAAAACCCTGATGCTTATATTCATCTAAATGCCTCTCTCCAACAGCAAGGGTTGGGGATAAACTCAACACCATTAGTCAATATAGAACATGACACCATTCCAATCGAGGTGGATAACAGCGACTTAAAGAGTATCACTCTAGCCGCAGGCACCATTATTGGAATGGCGGTTGATGACCGACATTTTTCCATTGATTTAGGAAATGAACTGTTAGAACCAATCCCCAAGGACTGTTTTGACAGTGACAGTGATGACAACACAACACTGGACAGGATCTTTACCCGGCATGGGGGGGGGACTTCCTGGTGTACACTTCCTGCCCTTATGGTAAGGAAGATGTGACTTGTGACTTCAGGAGGGATGAGGTGATTTTCCAGGTCTATGAGGGCTGCCTCCCCCACCTGAAGCCACCAGTTCAAATCAGTACTCTGACCAGGGTCTTCTACACCATGCTGGAGGAGGCCGCTGAGATAGCGAAACCAGAAGTCTTTCCAGGCTTCAGGCAGATGGTTGAAGAGAGAGTCAACCTAGCTGATGCCTGTGAGATGCTGGAGCAGAAGCAAAAGTTGAAGCAAGTTTTCTTGGAGTTTCAAGATCTCTTTGCGGTGGACTCATATGACTGTGGTCGCACCAACATCCACACAACAACAATTCCCACGGACCATGGTATGACTCTAGTGTTTGTGAAGCAATATTGCTTTCCTCTCGCATCGATGGAGTCCCTTACTGAAATAATTAAGAACCTTGAGTCCCGTGGCATAATCCATCCAGTCCACAGCACCTTCAATAATCCGGTGCTGGGGATATTGAAGCCAAACGGCCAGTGGAGACTCTGCGCCGACCTTACGGAGCTCAACAAATGGGTCCATACTTCCTGATGGCCTCTTCCCTACATTGACCAAGGGCTGGCCCAGATCCAGCGGTCACAGGTATTCACTGCAATAGACCTGACCAATGGATACTGGACTGTACCTGTCAGTAGGGATTACCAATACAAGCTGGCTTTTACCTTTGGGGGCCAGCAGTACACATGGACCCGGACTCCCTTCGGATACCTCAACTATTTGGAATGGAATTCAATGAGTTCAACATTCAATGAGTTCAACATTTTTCTGCATAAGGCCATGCCCGACCTGGGTGAGAGGGGTAACCTGGCTTATGTAGATGATGTCCTCATCAAAAGCTTAACGGTGGAGGAACACATAGCGGAAATCCGTTATGTTCTGACACAGTTGAGGGCAGCCGGAGCAAAACTTTCCTTTCAGAAAGCACAGTGGTGTAGAACCCGTGTTCATTTCTTGGGGCATGAGATCACTCCTCAGGTTCTCTGTCCCCAGGAAAAGAAAGTGCAAGCCCTCCAGAAACTAAAAAAACCCACAACTCTGTGGGAACTAAGGAGCCTCCTTGGACCGACTAATTACAGCAGAAAGTTCATTGAGGGCTACGCAGAGATCACCAGACCCCTGATTCATCTTTTGAAGGGGGGGCCAAGTGGGAATGGGGTCCAGAACAATCCGAGGCAGTAAGACAACTCAAAAGAAGCCTCTACCAAGCGCCTTGCCTTGCTTACCCTGTCAGAAACAAGGAGTTCTTCTTGGAGACACAGATTTCTAATACATGCTTGACTGCAGTATTACACCAAAAGCATGACAAGGTCAATAAAGTAATCTCTTATGCGAGTAAAACTTTATCCTCTGTGGAGGAAAAATTCAACGATTGTGAGAAGGCACTCCTGGCAACGGTGTGGGCATTGAATAATTACCACCCGTTTATCCAGGGGGAACACATCATAGTGGAGACTCCACACCAGCCTCTGCAATATCTCCAAAGTGACAGAATCCGGGCCGGAAATGTAAGTAATTCCCAAATTACTTCCTGGATTCTGTCAATGCAAGACTTTCCTGTGGAGGTCATATATGGCCAAAACAAGAAGAGTCCCCTGGCGCAAGGTCTGGCTGACTTGCATGATTGTGCCAGAGAAAACTGCTTCGAGGACGAAAGTCTAAAAATCAAGGACAACATGAAGGCATACCTCAATTCCCCCCACAAAGTCTTTGAAGAAGACAAGTGTGAGGGAATGCACACTGACTATGTGGATGGATGCTCTTACCATGTTGACAACAACGGGGAAAAATAACTTGTGGCCGGCATAGGGAATGCATGGGTGAATGAGTCCCCAGAACCCTCCGCTGGGTACAAGATTGGTCCCCGAAGTAGTCAAGTGGCAGAGTTGATGGCTGTGCATCAAGCCATCCTCACTGCTGCACAACATCAACTCCACAAACTGGTCATAATCACAGATTCGGATTATGTACGGAACGGGTTCGTGGAGCACCTGGTTAACTGGAAAACCAGAGGCATGTTATGTGCTAATAACAAACCCTTGAAACATGGGAAGTTAATTCAAAATATTGATGATCTGGTCACCTTGAATGGGATGACCATCTACTGGAAAAAGATCTGGGGTCATTCCAAAGTAGAGGAACCAGACAAAACTGGAAATTACTTAGCTGATCAGCTGGCCAAAACCGGAGCCGTCCAAGGGGATCTAATAGAGATCGAGTCCCTGTTGGGGGAAATCCAGGTCACTGCTATCACTAGGTCCCAGACAAATACTCACCATGATCTGTCAACTGCACAATGGAGTAAGGAGACCCCAGATGCTGATTTGGTTATGGCTCAGAAAGGGGATCCAATAATTGGTAAGTTTTGTCAACACATTGAGGACCCTGTGTCATGAACCATCAGACTCGTCCCTTCTGGACTTCTTGGTCCCTGACCCATAGAGGCTTACACTCAGCAGTACATCCAACATGGCCACCGACCGCGGAACGCTGCGCACCAGTTTCCGTGTCACACGCATCACGTTCTATAAAGCGGCTATGCCCCCGCGGCTCTGCGCGCCTCAACGCTACTGTTTACTGTGGTGCTGCCGAAGTTCGCTCTCGTTAACTTCTTGTTCCTGGTTCCTGGCTCCATTGAACCCTCCACCTACCTCCTTTCCCTTGCCCTCCTTTTCATCCCGGATCTCCGCATACACTCTGCCGAGTGTAAGCTGCGCTGTTTTCAGGCATTCCCGGACATTCTTTACGATCCAGGACTCGGATCGCGGAACGCACGCTGGAAGCCGAGGACATTCCCGCAGGCTTATAGACCCGTACCGTACGCAGGAAGACTCCATCGAAGAAAGAACACAAACAGGTGAGAAGGGGGGAAACCTGTGACAGATTGAGATGCCAACAAACCGACAGTGATGCGGACATGGAGGCGGCTGTCCAAGACCTCATGCGCGGCATGCAGGAGTTAACAACAGAAGTTCAGAATCTCAAGGCCGAGGATGCCGCATTAAAACAGTTAGTCCTATCACGTGATTCCGCGACCATAGAAAGTGTATTGCTGGGCGGAATAGTGGATAAATATGATGGCTCATCAAGAAACTTTCGCGGATCCCTTGATTCGTGTTTAGTCCACTTTACTTTTAAGCCCTATTACTTCTCTACCCCCAGAGCAAAAGTGGGCTTTATGATTTTGCATCTTTCAGGGAATGCACTAACTTGGGCTACGCCTTTGGTCAACTCTGGAGATGCCCTCCTGGATGACTATGATGGTTTTGTACAAGCTTTAAAGGCCATGTTTGACCGCCCAGAACAGGTCTACAGTGCCCAGGAGCGGCTACTAGACTTCCAACAAGGTTCCCAGGATATGCTGAGCTATGTGACGCGCTTTAAGCAACTGGCCAAGGACACAGATTGGTCCCCGGAGGCCTGCTTTACCCTTTTTCGAAGAGGATTGAATGAGGAAATCAAGGATGAGCTAGCAAGGGTAGCTCGCCCAGGTTCCTTCCAGGCTCTTATGGATCTCTCCTTACAAATAGACTTCCGTATCCAGGAAAGGAAGGCGGAAAAGAAGAAGACTAAGATGACTTGCCAAAAAGACTCCATAGAACCTTACTCTAAACCTGAGCCATTTTCTGCCCCCTCTACAGACCCAGAACCTATGCAATTGGGGGCCTTCCGTGACCATATCCCCGCAAGAAAGAATGCAACGGATCCACACTGGGTTGTGTATGTATTGTGCCTCAGACAAACATCTTGTGAGAGAATGTCCCTTGGCTCCCCCAAGGCGTTCGGGAAATGCCAGCTCCCGATCCTAGATGGAGTGCAGTTTCGGGAGAGAGATGTTTGCTCCAGATCTATTCCATCCTTGAACTCTCCTGGACAAAGCAATCTAGTGATCTTACAGGCATTCCTATCACCATCCAAGAAAGAAACCTACCCTATTCTGGCATTGGTGGATTGTGGGGCCATGGGGATATTTATAGATCAAGATTGGGTCACTACCCACCACATTCCATATGAAACTTGGGGCATCATGCAGCCTGTAGAAGCTATTGCTGGAAGACCCCCTCTCTTCAGGACCCATCACCTTACAAACCAAAGCGATCCAGCTCTCCATAAACCATCATCGATAGAATATCAGATTTGACATCATAAAGTCTGCCCATTATCCAATGGTGCTGGGTATGCCCTGGTTGCAGAAGCACAACCCATACATCAATTGGGCAGCAGGATCCTTGTTTCTTGGTTCTGAACATTGTATATCTCATTGTCTACCCATGGATTCCTCGCCATCCTCCCCAGAAGATGCGCCCACAAAACAGCAAGGCCCATTCACAGTCTCAAATATTATCCAGGTTCATCGGGCCTATCAGGATTACACGGATGTGTTTTCAACTGCTATTGTTCAGTCTCTAGCCCCTCACAGACCTGAAGACTGTGCTATAGATACTGAGCCTTCGGCAGTAATCCCCTTTGGTAGGATGTTCATACTATCCGAGCCAGGGAAAAAGGCCCTACAAGAATATTTGGACACCACCTAGAAAAAGGCACCATACAACCTTCCAAATCTCCAGCAGGAGCTTTGTTGTTTTTTGTTCCCAAAAAAGATAGCAAGGAGCTTAAGCCCTGTCTTGATTATTGTGGTCTAAAAAAAAATGTACCCTCAAGGACCGTTATCCGTTACCCTTAATCTCGGATATCCTGGAAGCGGTGAGAGGAGCGGTAGTCTTCACGAAATTAGATCTCAGAGGTGCCCATCATCTAATCCGTATAAAGGAGGGTGATGAATGGGAAACAGAACACATTTTGAATATCTGGTTATGCCCTTCGGACTCACCAATGCCCCGGCAGTCTTCCATCGTTTCATGGACAGAGTGTTCTCCGATATGCTGTTTCTCTTCGTCATAGTTTACCTGGATGATATTCTAATATACTCCAAGGACCATCTCAAGCATGAATAGCATGTTAAGGCAGTCCTACAGCGGTTACGTGAACATAAACTCCGGGCTAAACCTGAGAAATGCCTTTTCCATGTCTCTACTGTTCATTATCTCAGATTCGTCCTCAGTCCTGAAGGAATCGGAATGGACAATTCAAAGGTAAAAGCCATACTATCCTGGCCAGTCCCAACCACTGTGAAACAGATTCAATCCTTCCTGGGGCTTGTACCGTCCTTCTCGGAGATAGTTCAACCAATCATTACACTGTTGAAGAAGGATACTCCCTTTCTCTGGTCAGCAGCCCAAGATAAAGTCTTCCAACGACTGAAATCAGAGTTTACACAAGCCCCCATCTTGGCTCAACCAAACATCGATTGACCTTTCATAGTGGAGACGGATGCCTCTAACTACGCCATCGGAGCAGTTCTCAAGCAGGAACACAAGGACAAATTAGAACACCCCATCGCTTATCTCTCGCAAACTCTAACTCCCAGCGAGACTCATTCTGTCCTAGAAAAGGAACTGTTAGCCATCCGTCAAGACTTTACAGAGTGGCGTCATCTACTTTTGGGGGCAAAACATCCTGTTCAGGTCCGTACGGAACATCGGAATCTTCAAGTGCTACAATCCCTGGAATGTAGGAATAGTCGTCAAGCCCGCTGGGCCTTCTTCTTCGCACAGTATCAGTTCCAAATACAACATGTTCCTGGAACTCACAACATATTTGCTGATGCCTTATCCCGACGTCCCGACTATGAAACTCTTGAAGATCGATCCTTTCCCAAGATGTTTCCTCACACAATTTTTGTAGCCCAAGCAATCAGTCTCCTGGAAGACATTCGAATTCAAACCGAGTCCTCCGAGGTCTGGAAGGAATTAACTGGAAAGAATTGATGGAATCTCAGAACAAAGGATGGGTATCTGTTTAAACGCAATGACCTGGTTATTCCCACACATATACTGTGACAAAGGATCATGAACCTCTGCCACGATACCTTCCATTCAGGACATCGTGGCATCTTCAATACTCTCTGTTTGATACAAAGACAGTTTTGGTGGCCTAAAATGAGACTCGATGTCCAATGCTATATCCAAACCTGTGCAATCTGCAATCAAAACAAGCATGACAACAAGAGACCGGCGGGCCTCCTACTCCAACCAAAACTACCAACAAGCCCCTGGGAATTCATTGCTATGGATTTTATTGTAGAGTTGCCACCTTCTAGGGGATACACAACTATCACGGTTACCATTGACTTGTTCACTCACATGGCTCATTTTACGCCCTTATACAAACTACCATCTTCCTCAGAACTTGCTGAAATCTTCCTGAAACACATATTCCGACTTCACGGACTCCCTTACAAAATCATATCAGACAGGGGACCCCAATACATATCTCAATTTTGGAAACACCTATGCCGTATACTAGGAATCCAACGGGTCCTCTCCTCAGGTTATCATCCCCAGACCAATGGAGCCACTGAACGTGTGAACCAAACCCTGGAGCAATAGCTTTGTTGTTTCACCACCAAGGTCCAGGACGATTGGTCACTTTTGATACCTGTGGCTGAATTTTCCTATAACAATTCGGATCACTCGGCTGTCAAAACCAGCCCTTTTTTCTGTAACCAAGGGTTCCATCCTTCGGTTCTCCCATCCTTGCTTCCACATCCTACACCAGTCCCTACACTCGACTCCTGGATTGAAAACCTCAATGTGCACAAACAAGCCAAGGAACACCTTGAAAAGGCCCGAGCTACTACCAAGCTCTATGCAGACTCCAAAAGTAGACCAGGGCCCTCCTATGCAGTAGGTGATAAGGTCTGGCTATCCTCGAAACTACTGCCCTGACATTTATGACCAGATAAGTTGGCCCCCTGGTACTATGGTCCCTTCTCCATAAAGAAGATTATTAACCCAGTGGCCTTCCGACTCAAACTACCAGACTCCTGGAAGAGAGTCCACCCAGTGTTTCATACATCTCTACTGAAACCATACGTCCAGTTCTCCCGGACTGCTCCAAGGTCTACACCAGTGATTGTCAATGACCAGCTGGAATACGAAGTGTCCAGAATATGTGACTCCAGGTACAGACATGGTCAGCTGCAAGATCTGGTTGAACGGAAAGGGTACCCTCCCAGTGAACGCACCTGGGAACCATTCACAAACCTTAATGCCCTCAGATTACTCAAAAGGTACCCCCGGCAAACCCAGAGGAACAGGCCTTTGGAGGAGGCATGCTGTCATGAACCATCGGACTCGTCCCTTCTGGACTTCCTGGTCCCTGACCCATAGAGGCTTACACTCAGCAGTACATCCAACATGGCCACCGACCGTGCAATGCTGTGCACCAGTTTCCGTGTCGCACACATCACGTTCTATAAAGCGGCCACAAGGACTCTACAGGACCCAAGAGCAGACATTGATCAATGCCTTCACAACTCATGAGTATGTTGAAAACCTAAGAAAACACCTTCAACATGCTTTTGCCTACACTCAGCGAAATCTAGAAAGATCAGCCGACAGCATGAAGACCCACTATGACTTAAAGACTACCAGGAAAGAATACAATGTAGGAGACCGGGTCTACTTATACAATTTCCAAAGGAACCAGGCCAAACAGCGAACATTTCTGCCTACCTGGAAGGGACCTTTTGAAATTGTAGACAAAATCTCACCAGTCACCTACAAGATCTGCATCCCCAAAGGCGGTTTGGCAGAAGGGGAAGATAAGTGGGCCCATATTAATCAGCTAAAGTGCTGCCATCCTAGGCACACTCTGCAGCAAATGGAGGAGTCGTCTGAAACCCCAGAGGGGGCCACTCCAGATCCATAAAATTCCAGCTCTAAGATATTCCAAATATAGTCTATAAAATCCAATAATGCAAATGTCTCCGGATTTATCAAATGTATATGTCCGCCCCACTACATTAATATTGGTGGGGAAATGTCTACAAATATGTTTTTGCTTTGTCATTCAAGGAGAGAGAGAGATAAACCATGGAGACTAACCAAGGAGGATTACCCGGGGGCCCGGGAGCAAAGATCCGAGGGGCCCGGAGTATCGCGCCATCAGGACTGGCGAGGAGAACCGATCGACCCACCCCTGATGGAGGAAAAGATGCTGAACTTTGCCATTTGTGGAATCCGGAGAGATGAGGCTGACATCCCAGTCTTGCAAATTTCCACTGATGGAAGATCAATGCCCATCGCAAGAGGGTGGGCTTGTGGTATGTATCAACCCACTAATCCAACCAGTGCAACTTCACTGTGCATTGCTTGCAGAAGAAGCAAAATAATGACCACTGGAAAGCATGCTGCTCACTAGAAATCACCAGAAAGTGCGCAGTGAAAAGCTGAAAAATAGGCCGCCATCCACTTTTGCCTATGTCAGTGATAACACAGGAGACCACTGCCAAAACCCATCATTTGGCTCCCCACAGAGAAAAATCATTGCAAAAGAAACAGAGTTGTTTCAAAAATCTGTTTTTAATGGTGTCAAATTTGCAAAAATCATGGCTCACAAATCACCCAAAAAGATCCAACCTCCTTGTTGGGTGGTCAACATCATCCCACTTCAAGAATCTACATAAATATAAGGTCCACAGAAGTATGTGTTATCTGAACAAAGTCCACTTTTGAGGATTGCTTGCTGGAAGAAATCTGTCAAAAATGGGTGTCATACTGTTGCTCACTTCTATCAGAAGCCGGCGATTTAAAAGCATTTTGTGTAAAGTTTACATTGAACCCAAACTATGCCAAAGAAAGACTTGCTATCAGAAGCGTAAGAGGTGGATACAATTCAAAACTATATTCTGAAAAGGCTTAAAGTAAGAAATCGTTTGATGTATGTGTTCAAAATGTGAGTTATATTATAAGATAAGACAATTTTTAGACATTGGGTTTAAGAGATAACATTTCCCACACTGTGCTTCAAACACATTCCATACCTCTCCCTGAACAAAGGAAACTTCCCCCTGCCCTTGGCTAAGAGATTGACAGGCTGTTGTTAAAAGGAACTAGGAGAGGCACCCTGGCCTGTTGCTCTGAGTAAAGACAATGCAGTCCTTGGGCTGAATAGAAATGCTAATTTGGGTGTGACTGACAACAAACTGCTGGCAGGAAGAATTACATGTGACCCTCTGAGTCAGCCCACCTCTGGAGGTGGACCAGACTGAAATGTGGATTTAACATTGAATTAAATATATGTTTTAGAAAAATGCTTATAACAAATTGCACTGAACTGACAAAAATGTGAAACTTTGAGATTGTTAAAATGAAAAATGTGCTCACAGTTTAAGACTAAGCTGGAATCCATGCGATGTTCTGAGACTAAACCCCGGAATGTATTCATATTGTAGCCACTGTGTTTATGATAGGAACATGAACAATTACAGAAATATGACCAGGTTGGGTGTGCATGCATGTCTAAAAATTGGTGCAGAACTAATATTGAGAAACCCACCAAAAGCGCGAAAAAGTTGTCATTTCTGAACCAAAGCTCTTAGGAAGAGGAGAGTTGACCAGAAATGTACCTTAGGCAATCTGTCATGTAATTTATGTAGTATTAACAAGTTGTGTATATTGTAAATATGTGTTTCCCCTAAGCCATAAAGATGACACATTGCTCCTTTCTCCAATCAGGGGACAGGAAACTCCCTGACCTATCAGATTCTTAGAGGGTTGGGCATAGAGAATCAGCCTCCCCACCAACTTTGGAAATACATAAATAGGGACTGCTGAGGACAGACACACTTTTCCACTCATCAACCGATTTCTTGGTGAAGCACCCTGCAGGAAGATCCAGACATAGATCCAGAAACCAGACTCAAGAACCAAGCTCTAGAACTAAACTCTAGAAACTTGAAGCAAAGAGGCCTAACCCACAAGCTGAACCTTTTTCAGCTGGCCTTCAGAATCTTTTGCAACCTGATTCTAACCCCTAAACCTCCAAGAGGCACCCCAAAATCCAACAGCCTGGCTGAGCTGTTCTGCTTCTAGCTAAAAACCCTGTGCTAGAACCCAGATCCAGACCCAGAGAGCACAGCTGTGTCCAGAAACCATCAGACCCAGTCCAAGAGGCCGCGCAGACCAGAGTGCCTGAGACCTGTCTGGTGGCGAGAGAATCCCAGCCAAACCCTTGACCAGATCTTTGACGGGGCCCACTCCATTCCAAACCCATAGGAGTGAGTATCCAGTCGAGAACTGAACATAACCAATCTCTTGGTATTAAGTAACCCATTCCATCCATTTCAAATTATTCAGAACTGCATTATACAATCTTGTGTCCATCCTGAATTCTTCACATTATATTGTCTGTGATAATTGTAGCAATAATCATTTTTGCGCTGATATTTTTCTGAAGAGGGACAAGTGTTTTTACGGACAGAGATCAGAGCGGAGGCGCCGCTGTTCTGGTGGCTGCCCGTTGAGTGTCTTGCTTCTTCATAGCCCCTTAGTATAAGTCCATATTGATTCCAAATCTTTAAAGCGCATCTTTCATTTTTGAAATCTTGATTCTGTTTCTGAAAAATCTACCTTAACAAAAACCTCTGTAACTTTTGAACCACAGGTCCTAGAACCGAAATTTAACTGTAATTTTGAAGCTACGATCCTAAACATTATATTTTTTCCGCAATTGCGTTTCCTTCATGCAGAAAAATTGCAGCGAATTGCAATTTGACTCAATTTCACCACATGTCAAAATAGCTGTTTCTTGTTTTCAACTGCTGAATTTCATTTTCAACCTGATAATCATTCATAAATCATTGCTAGTGTTGACCTGAACCAATACAAAGTCACGCTCACTTATCCTAAATCTCCTTTAGTGAATTAAAGTCATTTTTAGCATTTTCCCCATTCATTGCAAACCACATTTAAAAGTGATTGAGCTGTTTTAAAATCATACCTGTTCTCTCTAAGCTTGCTGGGGGAACTGGGATTGAACTGCATTATATATTGTATTCCTGAAACCTGTGTGTCCTCATTTCCATCTCTTCATATTCCATAGTGGGGGGAGTGAGTAGTCACAGGGGAAAGAGTGATCATATTGTCTTTTGTGGAAATCATATCAAGTTTTATTTCTGTGCTGCATTCTTTCTTATTATTATATTTCCTTGAATCCATATCAAGTATTCTCTGCTACAGTACCCTTCCTATTCCTACTCCTAACTGATTAAAGATATTGTTGATATTGTAATTTTACCCATTGCTGATCATTGTTCATATTCATAAGTGTGCTATTCAGATATTATTCTATTAAAAAAAGTGTGATATATATATTGTTCAATTCTTCAAATAAACCTTTTAATTTGCAAAACAAACCTACTTCTTGGCTCAGTGAGGTCCAAAGAGAGGGGCGTTATATAAGGGTTCATCATCCAGATTTAAAGAACTTTTGACATAAAAATATATAAATAAGGGTTTCCATTGGGCATCCCAGACCAGGCATTGACTTAGTTGGAATGCTGGATTGAAGTCGCTTACAGTATGCTTTGCATTCTGAATTGACTTGTTCTCCTACTTTTCAAAAAAGATTTTTAGGATATTAAATAATCTTAAGAATACCCCAATCCATCTATCTTCTACTTTACCTACTTGTGCATCCTGGTGTAACAAAATGCAGACTTTCTTTTAGAGAAAAGATACAGAATATTATATATAAGCGGAAAGCAGAATGAAAGTGATCTGCGGTGCCGAGGAGAAGCACTGGAGTCTCTCTGCTACGTTTACTACTGGAGGTGTGACTGAATCAATACAAATATTCAAATACTCCTTTCCACCACGGAACGCGGAGCGGAAAGTGGAGTTAAAGTGATCTGCAGTGATGTCGGGACTCGAGGGAGCCGAGAGCTGCAGCTCTTGGTTCTGAAAACATAAGCCCCCTACTTACTGCGGCTTGCCTGTTGAAAATCCTTGAACTGTGTACTCCCAGATATGGACCCGCGCATCGTTGTGGGAAACATCAAGCCGGGGGACGATGCTGAAGGATGCCGCCTGAGAAGCAATCATCCACATCATCTCAGCATTTCCCTGGCACACGGGTCAAAGCGCCCACCTGTTTTTGAGAATAACGTCAGCTCTCCACCGGCACGTACAGCCGACCGACAGAAGTCGGTCCATCAGGACCTCTCCTGTAACAATGTACAACAAATTGCAGGTGAGGAAGAGGGAGAGGGTGTTTCCATACTGGCTTTACGAACGGCTGAAATCAACCCCACTGCTGAGGTAATGAGTTTCCCTACCAACAGTCCGACTCAGCATGTGCACCCTGACCTAGTGGCCTCTCCATGCCCCAAAAGCTTGGTGGAACTTCATCTCGTTTGTGGAACATCACCCAGGCCACAATAAGCTGAAGGCATTTCATATCAACTACCGTCACCGAGTACGAGACTGTACCTAAAGTTACTATCTCTAGTACACGCTGAAACAGAGGGTGGTCCCGCCGTGCCCATATTGGACTTTCGCCACCCAGCTAAGGGGTCCAAGGTTGCAGATACAGATGGTGGCCCGGCCCGATGTGGCCTGGCCGCTCCCATTCTTGACATCCTCCATCCAGCTAAAGACACAGAGGGTCCCCTTAACTTGTGCGACAGACGAGCCGGTGTGTGAACCAGACCGCAAGGCAGGGGATCCCTGAAGCAACCACCTGACTAACTTGAATTAGGATCATAACCAGGGACAGTCAGTCTCGGGCACAGAGAGCTCTGAGAGCCCTATGAAGAACCAACCCGCCCCTAAACTTGCCAGAAAAGCTCTACCAAAGAAGAGGGGAAAAGAGAAACTAAATCGCCCGCCCCAAGCGTGCTCGCTGGGAACCCGAGTGATCGCCACATGTGAAAACAAAAATGCAAGAATGAAAAAGCTGGCACCAAATAGAAAAGGTGAGGCAGTAAAGAGAACCCTTCCCATGCCCCTGCTCTCAAACGCCCTAAAAGACTTCTTTAAGAAGCAGTGTAAAAGAAAATTGGACTCATCGGTTGAACTATCAGATGCAGATATTTTGGAGGCAGTACTGGGAAAATTCCCTGTAAACAAAGCACGCAAATTGGAGGTCCAATAGATAAATAAAGACCACGCTCCCTCACGACCACCCCCCACTCTTCACCACCTCTCTCTCTAAGAGAAGTTGAACAAGGCACAACATCACCGAAGGAGCCAGAGCGGAGGTGCAGGGGCGATGTTCAGATGGATTCAACACAGGGAGAGAGCCAGAATATACAGTCCACGACGCCTGGTGTTTCAATGGAGCAGGTCCCGCAGTCTGCCCTCGCACATCTTGCAGAGGCCACATCCTGCAAAAAGACCCGCGCTGGGGGGTGATCAAGGCTGACTGGGCATGCCAGTGCCACAATGAGACGCCAATAGCAAATCAAGCCTGAAGCTAGTGCTTTGCCATCCAAGGGACAAATTAAAGGAGTTTGGCTCATCCAAGTAAAAATCAGCTGAAGTTCCAACTAGCCCACTAACTCAGATCTCGCTGATAGAAAGAGACTCACCTTCGATGGTACCGAGTGAAGGAGGGCCGAAACCCTGCGACACTCCTAGTATCAATCTTAGTCCTAAACACCATCAAACCCCCGCAGTGAGCACTCCAACTAGAAACCGAAGACTGAGTGAAATTCCTTGTACAACATCAAAAGAAACTCCTTCAAAGAAGCCAGACCTTCTGACCATTATGTCAACTGTAACAATCGCACTGGCACCTTTCAGTAAGCTCTATGAGTCAGTTAACGTGTCATGATTCCTACCCCCGGGCATCTGGACCACGTCCATCTGTCCCGGGAGCAGGCATCCAGATACTTGGGAAAAACACAGCAGCCCCGGGCTAGGGGCTATCTGGGTACAGTCCTGGCGCCGTGGGCGCCAGGCTCATAGAAGGGGTCAGTCCTGGCGCCATAGGCGCCAGGCTCATTTGCTTTCACTTACCTCATGCAGACCATGCTGCTCAGCATTCAAGCCAAAGTGAGGTCTGAAGGGGGACTACTTTATTTCAGGGACTATTTTCTTACTCAGGTGTGGTCTTGGGAACTTCTTACATGGGACTATTTTGAAGGCTATTTAAACCGCGCCTGAAGAGCAGCTCACGCTTCGCGTTATTCTGCATCCTGTAGCGTAACGCTCACCGTGCCTGCAAGCCAGCATCCAGTCTTCTGCCACGCCCGCCCCCTGCCTCGAGTCTGGAGCTCCTAGAAAAAAGAGAGAAAGAAGGAAAAAGGTTAGAACAAGAACAATACTTATTTCCTCACCTGATTCTGGATCCATCGCGCCTTCGAATAAGAAGAAAGACATTATTTGATGCGCGTCGCATCGCCTGCTGCAGCGCCGCGCTATACTCACCAGCCTTCACAGCACCTCCACGTTCCACCTCTGTCTTCATCATTTCTTCGCCAAACTCTGGCACCTAAGAGGAATAAAGAATAGCAAGGTGAGCCGAGAGAATAATAAGGCAACATTAGTCACCACAATAGACTTACCTGATTTTACCGCCGGAGGCATTCTTCATCTACACGGGACGGCGCAGCCTCCATTCATCTTCGCCGAACTCCGGCATCTAAGGGGAACAAAAAGACAGCCAGGTGAGCCGAAAGAACAAACCAAGGGAATCTCTTTCACCATAATAGACTTACCTGATTTTACCGCTGGAGGTATTATTCCTCAAAACACCATAATTTCTCACTCTGCACCTGTAATAAGGGAGAAAGCAACAGATTACATACAGGTGTCATTTACCGGACAGTGTTGGATAATACAGACTCTTACCTGAACTTTACCAGCCGCACAAGGCAATCTTCTCTAGGGTCAAGCTGCAAGGAATCGGACAAGAGTGAAAGTCAGACATTTTGAACTCTTACGAACTATATACTTACGGCTCCTCGCCAGGAACCTCAGAGTCAATATTTTTCTGGAACTCTCCAATTCCTTCGGACCAGTGAAGTAACTGGTTATCCACGCGCCCCTGAATTCTATGCAGGATGGAGAGCTCATCCTTTAAAAATCTAAGGTGAGAATATAAAAAGAGACATCGGAGGTGATTAGAGGGGAGAACAGTGGGGGGTGGTTTACCACTAAAATCCACGGGTTGCTAATTCCCTTTCTCCACTTTCAGGAGCATACTTCTTTGGGTCAACCAGACGAGATTAGGTGGGCCAGTCCAGTCTGTCATCTCTGCACTACGCGTCACGTGGGTGGAAACTGCAGCTGTCCAGTTCGATCGACGCCCCTGTGGGAGCCAGGTGAGCGTAACAGAATGCGAAGCCTACCCACATATTCCCACCCGGGCGTTATGGAGACCTCAGAAACTGACCAACTGGCCCAATTACTAGGGGAACTAAGGGCTGAAGTACATTCTGCCCGCCAAGAAACTAATGCGCTCAGGAGAGAACTGATTTTGTCAAAGGAGCGAACTGATGACCTTGCTAGGCAATTGCTGCAAAGCCAGGCTGGACAAACACCCCTGCCTGGGCTAGGGGGAAACCCAACTCCTGTTTCATCAAGCAACCCTATGCAAGTAATCCTACCAGAAACTATTGCTTTAGCTCTGCCCGAACGCTTTGCTGTGGACCCCAAAAGGTTTGCCATGTTTATGAATCAATGCCGCCTGCACTTTTTATGCAGACCTGGAGCCTTTCCAAATGATCAAGCCAAAGTAGCCTTCGTACTATCATATCTCAGTGGTAGCGCAGCCGATTGGTCGATTCCTCTAGTCAACCAGGACGACCCTCTTCTTTGTGACTTTCGGGGTTTTCAATTGAGCATGGAAAGACTATTTGCCCGACATTCACAGGGACAGGCCCTGGATAACGAACTTTTGTCCCTGCAACAGGGTAACCAGGATCTACTAACCTATATTGCTACCTTCAATAGATTGGTGGTGGAAACCGGATGGCCCGAGGTACAGCAAATTACATTATTCCATCGTGGACTGCGAGGAGAACTCAAAGATGTTTTGGCTCAAGTTGTGAACCCACCTCAAGATTGTGCTGAATATATAGACTTAGTGGTCCAGATAGATCACCGATTTCAGAATAGAAAGGCGGATCGAGCTAAGTTCGAGAATCGAGTGTTGGTTAAACCCAATGTTACCCCCAAAGGAACTGATGCACCGAAACCCATGCAGATCGGGGGGGGGTTAGGGGACCTTTAACTCAGAAGGAAAGAGAAAAGAGACGACAGTTGCACTTGTGTCTGTGCTGTGGAACCTCGGGACATTTTCTACGGGATTGCCCGGTAAAACCACCCAAAAAGGTGGTAGGAGCTGCGGACAAGAGTCAAACAGAGTCTGATCCGGGAAACGACCACACCCGACAAGCGTAGAGGTCCGCTTGCCGAGCTTAAAGAAGGACATTCAGACCTCACACCTAGTCGTGCCAATGGTCCTCATTGATCCTAGGCAGCCATCACGTATGCACGCAGTAAGAGCGTACATAGATAGCGGGGCCATAGGAAACTATTTGGATCAAGAACTGGCTTCAAGGATTAACCTATCTCTTTGCAAAAGAACCACTACAGATGTCATCACTACTGTCGATGGAACTGAAATTGCCTCTGGGCCAGTAACTCATTCCACTACAGAGATGACACTGTTGGGTCAAGATGGGCATCGAGAAAGCATTGTATTTGATTTAATCAAGGCTCCACAATTCCAAATAATTCTGGGAATGCCATGGTTGGAAACACATAATCCTTGAATAGAATGGCGAGAGAAGAGAATGACCTTCCCAGATTGTGCACACACCTGTTACCAAAAAAGAAACCTTGAACAAAAGCCTGGCCACAGTCACTAACCCACCTGTTCAGTTACCTCAGGAATATCAAGAATATCTGGATGTTTTTCAGAAAGAACAGGCAAACACTTTACCACCTCACAGATCTTACGATTGTCAGATCGATCTTGTACCCGGTGCACAACCCCGATGCAGCAGGATCTATGCCCTTACGGAGCCTGAAAACCTTCACCTACGACAATACCTGGATCAATACCTTGCTAATGGCTTCATTCGCCTATCCAAGTCTCCTGCATCCTCAGCTCTGTTCTTCGTACCTAAAAAGAAAGGTGACCTTAGAACATGTATAGATTACCGCACATTAAACCAAATTACAGTAAAAAAACGTTACCCTTTGCCTCTGATCCCCGAATTACTGGACCAAGTTAAGGATGCTTGTATTTATACTAAGTTAGATCTCCGAGGGGCATATCATCTGGTACGTGTGAAGAAAGGCGATGAATGGAAGACTGCCTTTCGCACCAAGTACGGATTATTCGAATATCAGGTGATGCCTTTCAGGTTGTGCAATGCACCGGCAGCCTTCCAGTATTTTATGAACGATGTTTTTCGCGAACTCATTGACATCTGTGTTGTTGTTTACATAGACGACATTCTAGTGTACTCCTCCTCAAGATCAGACCATGTTAAGCACGTTCGAGCAGTCCTTGAAAAATTACGCCAGCACAAGTTGTATGCAAAGTTGGAAAAATGTGTCTTTCATTCCACAGAAGTTGAATTTCTAGTATTTATCCTGACCCCAAAAGGAGTTTGAATGGACTCTCGAAAAGTGGACGCCATTCTCAAATGGCCATCACCCAGTTCAGTTAAAGGAGTTCAAAGCATGCTTGGCTTCGCTAATTTCGAGCGGAGATTCATCCCTGAATTCTCTCATATTGTACATCCCATCACAGCACTTTTGAAAAAGAACAAGCGCTTCTTGTGGACTGAAGAAGCTGAAAAGGCCTTCCAAGATCTAAAACTGAAATTCACGTCTGCACCTGTTTTAAAGCATCCTCGCCCCGAGCTTCCATACGTAGTTGAAACGGATGCATCCAGTTTAGCCATGGGAGCTGTCTTGTCTCAGAAGGATCCGGAAACCGGCCAACTTCATCCAGTAGCATTCTGGTCAAGAAAATTCTCAGCACCCAAATTAAACTATGCGGTTACCGATAAAGAGTTATTGGCCATCAAATCTGCTTTCAAGACTTGGCGGCATTATCTTCTTGGCACCAGGCATACCATCACTGTAATCACCGATCACAGGAATTTGCAATATTTGAAGACAGCCAAGGCCCAATCATCACGTCAACTTAGGTGGGCATTATTCTTTGCAGAATTTGATTTTGTGATCACTTATTGACCAGATTGTAAAAATGGCAAGGCCGATGCCCTATCCCGAATAGGAATGGGAGAAGCATACTCGAACTCGGAACCTGTACCTATAATTTCAGAAGAAAGGATCCTTGGCATAACTCTACAAACTCTAGAAGACATTCATTCAAAAATCAAGCAATGTTTTAATCCAGCAGCCCTACAGGACTGGGTAAAGAAAGGCCAAGATTATTCAGTTATCAATGATCTACCGTACTATCAAGGTCGTCTATTCATACCACACAAGGAGCTACAGGAATTAGTCATCTTCAACTATCATGATATGCTGATTGAAGGACATCCAGGGGTCGCAAAAACTGAAGCTAAAATTAAGAGGCAATTTTGGTGGCCCACCTGGTGAAAAGACGGTAAATAATTTGTGCTATCTTGTGGAATCTGTGCCCAAAACAAAAGCCAGAAGAAGAAACCAGCTGGTCTTTTACAACCTTTGGATGTTCCACCTACGCCATGGCACACTGTCTCTTGACTTCATTACTGATCTGCCTCCATGTAGTGGATTTAACACCATTCTAGTTGTAGTAGATCTTTTTTCCAAGATGGCCCACTTTATTCCTTTAAACGGATTAACGTCCGCTGCAATTTTAGCAAAGGAATTTCTTGAAAATATTGTTCGACCACATGGATTCCCTTCCGTATTGATCTCAGACCAAGGTAGTCAATTCATCTCACAATTTTGGAAAAAATGCTGCCAACTGGCGCAAATCGACGTGAGGTTATCTACCAGTCACCATCCCCAGACCGATGGTCAAACAGAGAGGACTAACCAGACTCTTGAACAATACCTACGTTGTATGCTACACCAAACGAAGGTAATTGGAAGGATATTTTGTGGATTTCTGAATACGCATACAACAATTCTGTACACTCAGGAATTGGACAAAGCCCCTTTTTTACCATGTATGGGCATCACCCTCGAACCTCTGAACTCGATTTGCCCCAACAACTAGAAATGCCCGCGGTGAATCATTTGCACTCTACTATTACACAAGCCTTCAAGGAAGAAACAGAGCATTTAAAAAGGGCAAAAGAGAAATACAAAAGAAATGCTGACCAACATAGGAGTGATGCTCCACAATACCAGATTGGGGATCAAGTCTGGCTGGCTATTAAACCCATACCCCTGAAAAGAACTCTGACTTTTAACCCTAGATATTTGGGACCTTACACCATTAAGGCCATCATCAACCTGGTGGCCGTTAAATTGGAACTACCTTCTAACATGCAAATTCATCCCGTCTTTCATGTTTCACTCCTGAAACCAGTCCAACCCGGGACAAGATTAACCAATCCACCTGATCCTATCCTAATTGATGGGGAACCTGAAGTTGAAGTTAAAAATATCCTGGACTCTAAGATAGTTAACTCAAGACTTTTTTATTTAATTGACTGGAAAGGTTACGGACCACAAGAAAGATCCTGGGAACCTAGTGACCACGTTCACGCACCCCGACTGGTGAAAAAATTCCATCGGGACTTCCCAAACAAACCAGGGCCAAGAGGAAGAACGACCTTGGGAGGGGCCTTGGGGGGGGAGTGCTGTCATGATTCCTACCCCCGGGCATCCAGACCAGGTCCATCTGTCCCGGGAAAAACCCAGCAGCCCCGGCTAGGGGCTATCTGGGTACAGTCCTGGCGCCGGAGGTGCCAGGCTCATAGAAGGGGTCAGTCCTGGTGCCATAGGAGCCAGGCTCATTTGCTTTCACTTACCTCATGCAGACCATGCTGCTCAGTATTCAAGCCAATGTGAGGTCTGAAGGGGGTCTACTTTATTTCAGGTACTATTTTCCTCCTCGGGTGTGGTCTTGGGAACTTCTTACCTGGGACTACTTTGAAGGCTATTTAAACCATGCCCGAAGAGCAGCTCATGCTTCACGTTATTCTGCATCCTGCAGCGTAACGCTCACCGTGCCTGCAAGCCAGCATCCAGTCTCCTGCCACGCCCGCCTCGAGTCTGGAGCTCCTAGAAAAAAGGGAGAAAGAAGGAAAAAGGTTAGAACAAGAACAATACTTATTTTTTCACCTGATTCTGGATCCATTGCGCCTTCGAATAAGAAGAAAGACATTATTTGATGCGCGTCGCATCGCCTGCTGCAGCGCCGCGCTATTCTCACCAGCCTTCGCAGCACCTCCACGATCCACCTCTGTCTTCATCATTTCTTCGCCAAACTCCGGCACCTAAGAGGAATAAAGAACAGCAAGGTGAGCCGAGAGAATAATAAGGCAACATTAGTCACCACAATAGACTTACCTGATTTTACCGCCAGAGGCATGCTTCATCTCCACGGGCCGGTGCAGCCTCCATTCATCTTCGCCGAACTCCGGCATCTAAGGGGAACAAAAGGACAGCCAGGTGACCCGAAAGAACAAACCAAGGGAATCTCTTTCACCATAATAGACTTACCTGATTTTACCGCTGGAGGTATTATTCCTCAAAACGCCATAATTTCTCACTCTGCACCTGTAATAAGGGAGAAAGCAACAGATTACATACAGGTGTCATTTACCGGACAGTGTTGGATAATACAGACTCTTACCTGAACTTTACCAGCCGCACGAGGCAATCTTCTCTAGGGTCAAGCTGCAAGCTGCAAGGAATCGGACAAGAGTGAAAGTCAGACATTTTGAACTCTTACGAACTATATACTTACGGCTCCTCGCCAGGAACCTCAGAGTCGATATTGTTCTCGAACTCTCCAATTCCTTCAGACCAGTGAAGTAACTGGTTATCCACGCGCCCCTGCATTCTACGCAGGATGGAGAGCTCATCCTTTAAAAATCTAAGGTGAGAATATAAAAAGAGACATCGGAGGTGATTAGAGGGGAGAACAGTGGGGGGGGGGTTTATCACTCAAATCCACGGGTGGCTAATTCCCTTTCTCCACTTTCAGGAGAATACTTCTTCGGGTCAAGCAGACGAGATTAGGTGGGCCAGTCCAGTCTGTCATCTCTGCACTACGCGTCACGTGGGTGGAAACCGCAGCTGTCCAGTTCCGATCGACGCCCCTGTGGGAGCCAGGTGAGCGTAACATAACGACACCCTGAAGGACCAGACAACTATAATCGCGATGATGCACTCAAAGCTCATCTACCTAGAAGGATATATAACAGCTATGGAGCAACAAACATCATGGAAAAAGAAATTCATGACGTACCAAGCTCCACCAAACCTACGATCCCCAGAGCACCAGAATAAGATCCGTACAGAGGAGTCAGAAACTCAAACGTTCCCTGTGCCACTCCGGGCGACTTCTCCTTCAGTACACAAAGGACTGGTGATCAGTGCCTCTCAACGTAAGTCTAATGGTACTGAGCAACTGTCCTCTGTTCATCTGGACTGCACTTCAGGAAAATTACATCACCACCTAAAGAAGGGTCCAGTCTTGACTACATCAACTTCGTACCCAGTCCACAAAGTCCCAAAACCTGCTGTCCAGCAGCTGTCAAACCTTCCTCCTAAAACACAGGTCATGGTGGATGCACCTAAAGGGTTCTCGATTTTTGAAAATATGAAAATAAAGGCTAAAATTGCTAACAACAAAAAGCGCCGAGTGATGCTGTGCCTAGCAACAAAGGAACATCCAGCCTCGGCCGACCACGTGCCTGAACTGAACACCAGTACATTGAAAATCATAAGGAGTCTATCAATTCACAAGTCTCTAATGACAAGCTCACATTGGAGGGAGGTATGGTGGACCTGGCGAAATCGGCAGTAACAGTCGAAGATTTCATGGCAGACAAAGTGCTAATGGACCTATCGCAACACCTGTCCCAAGATCTTGACCTACAAATAGAGGAGGCCTCTCCCCGGTGATGAATGAAAAAAACGGTCCTCGCCGGACCGAGGAGGTGGAACGACTGAACATGCAGGTCGAAGAAAACTAAAATGAAAACCTTGACTCAGCCTTTACGACGCTTGAAGACAAATGTAAAGACTTGGGCCACTCAGTAGACTGGTCCTTAAACTCGGTCATATCCTCAAAGCTACATAAAAAGAGCGTTTCTGAAAGGCAGCACAATGCTCTAACCCCCATAAACAGGATTAGAACCAGTGACGATATTGGGTCGAGCACAATCGATCTAACTGGCGGGTTCACGTCCAGGAAATAGCGCAGAAGATAAAAAGAGCCAGACACGCGGAAGCCCTGCCCTCGAGCCAAAAACCACCATAGATCCTCTAAAGAGAATCACATTTTCAAATTAGAACAAATGTCGAGCAACAAGGAAGATCTGGTCTTGAACAGAAGAACTGTCCTACACATACTTTCTAACGTCCAGAAATTGAGATCTTTAAAGACAGATGATTTTGTACTGATCGAACCCTAGCACAGGGAGCAGAAAGCAAAAGCATATCTGCACATAAAAGCTTGGGTCGTGCAGGCCTTACTGACAGACGTTGACAGAGACCTTCAACAAATGGGATTTCGGCTTAGTGAAATTAAAAATGACAATCTGGAAACCCCACCGGCCCGAGTGGAGGAGCCATGGCGAAAAAAAATCTCAATATATATCCAAAACCGAAGCGTTATACAAAAACTACAGATGGGGCTATCGGTCCCCTTCAACTCCAGATCCAAAATACAGTGTGATTTATCAAAAATCAACAAGGTCCGCCCCAGAAAACCTCAACTACCCTCAAAAGGAGGAGAACAGACCTAGACCCAGACGACTAAGCTCTATGAAAAGGGAAGTTCTGAGGCCAGTAGGGGCAATTGAAAAAAAGCCACCTGGAAGAGATCTGCGGAGCTCCAAAACTAAAACCACTGAATCTGGGCACAAAACAAACACAAGTGAACCGACGAGAGAGGCTGAGGAAGAAAAAGCGAGGAAAGGAATATGGGCATGGCTCCCAAATGTTCTTGCAACCAAGTCAACAAGATAGCAATCACTAAACTTTAACCCAAGGAGCCAAGACGAAACTTTGCATGCCCCGGATATTGTTACAACATCAGTATTGACAATAGGGTCATGGAACACCAGAGGCCACATGCATCTGACCCAACCTGGAGGACCTGATTTAGGAGTATTCAATATTCTGTGTCTGCAGGAGACCTGGCTGGAGGAAAGGCCAGCTCTTGATGGCTTCACGATTGTAATTTCGCCCACTGTTAAAGGGCTACTAAGCTGCCCATTGTCAGGCCTCCTTTTAGTTGTGCGCGCTGGCTCAGGGGTGAATATCATAAAAAAAGATTTAGGAGTCCTACGGGCATCTAGTAACACTTCTGACCTGGGAACACTGTATACCATAGAGTACGAAGTTGGAAACGACTCAACTGGCCATCATCACTCTTTATTGGAACCCCCAAAGAACAACAGATAAAAACTTTTGTGCAGCCGTGGCGGAATCAATAGATGAGCTATACGTGGACCATCTGGTAACGGAAATTATCATCTGTGGAGACCTGAATGCCAAATGTGCTAAATCTAGTTTGGAAAATCAGGGTTCATATGCAGAGGAACGAGGGGCCACATGGACCGACCTAATGAACTCACAGAATTTCCATAATGTGGCTGTGGTGCAGGCCGACATCCCTCAGATTCCGACGTGGGAAAGAGACACCTCGTCAGCTACCTTAGACTATACCTTTGTTTCTCACGGACTACTTCCTCTAATCTCAGCCTTCCAAGGGTTAAGAACGGAAGAAAGCGACCACAATTTGTTGACTATTTCATGGAACACTTGGCGCCCCACAAACCCCTCTTACAAGCCCAATATTGAAGCCAACAATCAGACTCGGCTGCGGCTTACGTTAAATAAGATTGCTGACCTAACGAGAAAGTATAGGCAACAAGCACGCGGTGGGGAAGAAGGTGATACGGCATCAACAGTGAATTACCAGCCTCTGCTATCAACATATAGAGTGGGACAGACCTTAAGAAGTAAACCAAGTTTACCAAGAAATTACGGCTACGACAAGGTCCTGGTCGAAAGAAGGCACAAATTAAGAAAACTAAAAAGGACAGCGACGAAGCTAAACAAACCGCAATCCCAAATGGCCCTACTTGTGGAGACCAAGAATTATAAATCATGGCTCAAAATTCACCGGATTAGTCTTTACCAACATGATGGTGAAGAAATGTTGAAAATTGTCTGTAGCAAGAAATCTCGTGAATTCTGGGCTCTAATAAAGAACTCAGTTTCATGTACCAATGACACGCTTACAAATTCGGTAGATGAAAATAAATGGGTGAACCATTTCACAACCCTCTTTGAACTCCCAAGAGGGCATTCTGCAACTTCAGAAAAAAACAACAGCGCTCCATGGGTAGACCTAACCGATGAAAATGACATCATAAGAGTTATTCGGAAACTGAAATCGTCCAGAGCCCCTGGACCGGACAGTTTGACTAATATAGACCTAAAACTTCACCCAGAGGAGTGGACAACTCTTACCAGTCTGATCTTTAGTCGTTGTAAGGAATTTAAATCAATCCTGACTTCATGGACTTCGGCGGTCGTGGTACCAATCTTTAAGAAGGTCAGTACGGAAGATCCAAACAACTACCGCCCGATCGCCCTTCTATATATTATTGGAAAGGTTTTCGCATCCCTCCTTCTTTCAAGATTTCAGGCATGGGCTAGACTCTCCCCATGTGCTGACCGGTTCCAAATGGGTTTTATGAAAAACGTGAGCAAATCAGTGAACATTATGCTTCTGAACATCATCAAAAGAAAGATAAAAGCTGGCGCCCCCAGAGTTTTCTCGCCTTCATTGATTTAGCTCAAGCTTTCGACTGAGTGGATCATGAGAAACTCTGGGAGGAGCTCAAAGCTTGGAAGTGTCCACCTTCCATCCTGGGCCCTTTAACAGCACTACAATCCAACACTAACATGCGTGGGCCTTTTGTCACCTGAAGTACCATCCAAAAGAGGGGTAATACAGGGTTGCCCTTTGGCACCTGCTTTGTTTATCGCATTGTTGGGGGACTACAAAGGATCATCGTCTACAGTGTGATCATTTCCGCCCAAAATTGGCAACTGTAGTGTTCCCCGGTTGCTCTATGCCGACGACATGATATTTTTGGACCAAACCCCCATCGGCCTCTAGAGGCAATTGAACAACTTGGCATTATATATTGAACACAACAACTTGGAAATAAACAAGAACAAGACAAAAATCTTGACTTTGGAGAAAGTTCCAAAAAGAGGTGACAAATTGAGATGGAGCCTACGCGGTTCTGCAATCGAATCTGTCACATACTTCAAATACCTGGGAGTGACTTTTGATTCCCCAAAATCTGAAGTTAAAATGCAGCAAGCCCTCTGGGATGAAATGAAAAATATAACTTTGCAAACCAGAGCAATTGACAGGAAATTCAGAAAGTTCTCTTTGTTGCCCGCAATTCAATTCTATAAAACCAAAGTGGTTCCATCTATTGTGTACGGGATGGACGCATGTCCCTCTATCCCAGTAACAATATGGCCAAAGCTGGAAGGTTTCCTGTGGAGATCTGTTCTCAACATACCTAAATTGACCTCTATCGCAGCCAATTAGAGTGAATTGGGCTTGCTCTTACTGTCTACAATGGTAGAACAGAGCAGCAGGCAACTTTACAGGAAGATCCGGATGACTGAAAGCCCGCCAGCCTACCAACTGATCGCGGAAGAGGCCAAAAAGGGATGCTGCAATATGCTAAATATCTGGGTGTCCGTGAAAAAACTTCAACTGGATACTATAACCTGTACAGAGAAAGACCTAATTTCAAACCCCCAGAGAGTAAAAAAAAAATGGAAGAACTGTACAGGATTAACACCCAAGATTTGTCAGCAAGTAACAAACTGCTAAGTCATCTGCCCAAGACAGCTAGAAAACTAAAAGAAGCCAAAGCTTATATTAACAAATTTCCAGACAAACTCTAAGAAGCACTGTCATGAGAGCGCGATTAAATCTTCTCCTGACAAATTTTGGAAATAAGATCAATGTCAAACTCAAACGAATGCAGACTATGTGTAGAGGAATACCACCGGGAAACCGTAAGGCACCTATTGATGTCCTGTCCGGCAACTAGAGAAGGCACAGCCACATACCTTACCCCCAGACTGTAACTCGCAGGAAAAAGAGACTTCGTGGGCCCGCTTAATATCAGGTGAAAAGACCAAAAGACCAAAAGGACCATCGCTGCGGCAAAGATTTTAAAACTAGCCATGGAGAAGATAGTAGCCCTACCTGCCTAACTGAACGGAAATCTTCATGGTCTTTTATTCTTCAGCATCTCTTGTAAAAGTCACAATTTACTAAATACAAGTAAATAAAAAAAAGAAAAGAAAAATATATAAGATTGTTATCCCAGGCTGTGTCAGTACCTGCCATATCCAACCTGCCTATAGCCAAATGGACTGTAGTAACCAGCCTTTCTTGAGATCGCAAGTCTGACCCCATTTTTATTTCTAATCTAGCTACCTGGAGGACACTAAATGCTTGTGGTCCTACTTAAAACCTTCTACTTGCTCTCAAGACCACTGCCCTTCCTTCCTTCTGCAAGAATGTGCAGATCTGCTGTCTCCCCCGATCCAAACATTTATCAATATCTCATTTGCCCAAAATAATGTTCCTGAAAACCTGAAACAAGCCTGGGTGACACCGCCCTCCGCCCTAAAGAAACCTGTACTTCACCCAGAAGAATGTTCCAGTTGCCACCATATAACCAATGTGCCATTTCTTCTGAAAATCCTGGATCAGGCCATGCATGAACCTCAAGACTTCATTGAAAAATCTTCTTTGTTGGGAGACAGGGGTTCATCCATGAATATTCAGGACTCATTACTACAGATTATGTAACCGGGGGCAAGGAGGTGTGCTAATGCTTCTTGACCTCTCAGCGGCCTTTGACACCTTGCTATTTTTCTCTAGCGGGTCATGGATGTCGCCCAAGTATCAGCTAAATCAGCCAACTGTATTGGTTCCTTTCTCGGTAACAGTATTATTATGAACAATCATATGTTGCAGGATGAACTAGTACACTCTGGTGGGCCCAAGGGATCATGCATCCCTCCCATTCTGTTTAATATATACCCCAAACTGGTACACAATATCCTTTAGGATCATGGAGATCTGTTAAACTACTACACAGATGATATCCAGCTAGTGTTCCAACTCGGCCCGGACCCGGCTATCAATATTCAACATGTGTATGCTATCACCGAACGTTGAATGTCAGAAAATTGGTTGGGGCTGAATAGAGACAAGACAGATCTTGCAGGTGGCCCCACCCTCTAAACTGGCTATGGCTTTTAAAACGTACCCCAATGCTACTTTAGCTGTTCATAACATCAGAATGCAAACCCAAGTCAAAACACTAGGAGTTCTGATGGATTACTCTCTTTCCTCTATCTCTCATATCAGTAGTCATAAGTTCTTCCCATTACCAATTGATAACGATGAGACAGATCCGTCCAATCATTTCAGAAAAGCATTCTACTATTATTGAATGTGCCATCATTAACGCTTATCTGGGTTACTCTAACACTTTATATGCAGGGGCGACAAAATCCTCATTACATTAACTCCAAGTGATCCAGAATACTGCTGCCTGTATTTTGGTGGGTTCTCTCAGGCGAGATCACATTACCCACATTCTGAAAAAACGATATTGGCTTCCGGTAAAATCACAGGTCAAGTTTAAACTTCTGACTATAGCACACAAAACCTTATATGCACTGGCCCCTCTTTACATTAAGAAATATCTCAGATGGTTCTCTTCCTTGAGACCTTTAAGAGCAGTCTTGCACCACACAATGGTTGTTGATCACTCTGTCTTTCTAGAGTGTTTGGTCACTCTTGTACTATCACTTGTGCCAAACTCTGGAAACTGCACCACGTTGATATTCAGAGCACGAGTGATCTGATGACTTCCAGGAAAAAGTTAAGAACATTTCACTTTCAGTCATTTCAGTCTCCCTAGGGCCCTGCCTGGTGGTCTAGTTGCTTAGATACCTACTGGTTGTAGCACCGCTTCCCACCTTTTGGTGTTGGCACTGTCAGACTCTGGCTTGCCAATTTCCAATCTCAATAAATAAATACATCTTTAGCATAATATCAGGTTTTGTGCCGTGTTTTCCGGGGCCCGGGCCATCGGGGACCTGATGGCCTTGTGTTGTGGTGCGCAAGGCTGTTGATTGGATGGAGGTCTCCCGTGTTGTAGAGCTGCCATGGTGCCGGATTCGATGGCCACTGCTCTCACATATGAGGCACAGGTCTATGATTTCATCAAGTGGTAAGGGTTTCTTTAGTAGGTCTTGCAAATGTCAAGGAGGTGCAGCCCTCTATGATGCATAGACAAATGGCTTCCTCATCTGAGAAAATAAATTGGCAATATGTCACCTTCTTCTGCAGTCTGGTGACAAATGTGTTTATTCTCATGCGAAAGCTGATGATATTGATTGAAAGGGTACTTTTCATAATCTCTATTGGGTTGGATGATCAATTTTCTGTTAAGAGCAGCAATGGTGGTCTCGGTCTTGAGCAGGCAGCATTATAATGATGGACTTGATCTCTTTACTCACTAGGATGATAAATATGTCATGGAGTGCTTGTGATCTGTCATCGCCCAAAGTCTTGATGAAGTCAGAAAAGTCTTCCTTCCATTCCCCCAACCAAGGACCTTTATCCTGCTGAGGTTGTAGCTGGAAAGGCATAGACTTTCTGTAAAAGAACGCTCTGGATGTGGCTGAGGTGTGCATCCAATTTGCAGCAGCCTCGCTGTCTTCCATGGTATGGACGTATGATCACTGTAGGAGGTATTGTCATACACAAACCAGTCCCGCCACCATGCACCGTCACACCAGCACACACAGGTACTGTCCCTGGGTTGCAGACCACCTCCCGGGACATTTCCATACCTAGGGTGCGAGGGAGTCGCCATGGTCAACGAGGGCGGGCAGTGCGGAAGGTCCGACCCGGTTTGTTGCCTCGTTACCATTGGCAACTCCCATGGAGACTACGTTCAAGCTGGAACACCCGACTGCGTTTACTTCCTGGTTCCGCGGCGCTCTCCCGATCACGTGCCCAGAATCCCGCTCACGTGATCAAGAGCCGGCACGCATAAAACCGGGAAGTTCGAGTTCCATCACCGCTTCACAGCTGTTCCACGACTCTGTTCGGCTTTTGCAGCATTCACGATACCTGGATACAACGGATTTTTTGGACCTTGGCTTACGGATTACGGACTGGCTTGCTGACTCCTCGGATCTTGTTGCACGGATATTGTTACTTTTGACCCTCGGCTTTTGATTAACGGATTGCTTACGGATCACCCTTTCTTGACTCTACGATTTTGGCCACTGGCGCTGAGTGGCAAACTCAGGTGCTCACCTAGTTACAACCAGCCTCTACCATCTGGGTTACGGTTGACACGGCTGTCCAGACCTACGACTCTCCCTCGCACCAGGCCCCCGGCACCCCGGAATCATCCCGGTTGGGTTTAGGTAAGAGATTTATACACGTTTCTGCATATCCCAGTATTGTGTCTGCCTGTGCTAATCTTACCTTCCCTTTAACAGCCTCCGGGGTCCAGGACGTCATCAGATCCGACGAAGAAACAAAACACCTGTGGCCTCAAAGCTCGCACAGGGAGTTTCTTTACTCATCCCTGTGGGTGATTTGTGGACAGAGGTCCATTACTCTTCACTACGCGGCAAGTCACGTCAGACTGTGAAGCCGTTGCGTCGTGGAGAGTATGGAACCGGAGGACCCCGTGGCTGCCTTGGTACAGGCACTCACATTACTAAGAGCAGATATGGTTGCCGCTACTGCTACGATACACCAGAGATTAGATCTGATACAGAGCACACAACACCCCTTGCCCGCTGATGCTGAGTTCGGGGAAGCTGCTGCTGCAGCGCAACCCCCAACTGCTCAACAGCCTCCTACTGCTCCTGCCGCACCTCTGGTTCCAATACTCATGTCCACGCCCTTTCCTTTGGCTGCCCCAGAGAGGTTCCACGGTGACCCCAGAAAGTTTCGCACATTCGTGAACCAGTGTAAACTGCATTTTCTCTGTAGACCTCAGGCTTTCCCTGACGCCACCACTAAAGCAGCGTTCACCTTGTCCCACCTGGCCGGCACCGCGGCAGAATGGGCCAACCCTTTGTTGGAGAACGACAACCCCGTCCTATACGATTTTGACCTACTAGTCACAGAATTGTCCCGTGTGTTTGACACGCGTCACAAAGCCCAGTCTCGGGACCTCGAGCTGTTAGATCTGACCCAAGGGAAGAATACCCTCCTCGAATACATAGCTCGTTTTAATCAATTAGTCGCTGAGACATCCTGGCCTGAACCAAAGAGGGCGGTCGTTTTCTATAGGGGGCTTAATAACACCATGAAGGACGCTATGGCTGTGGTTCCATCTTTGCCCACGACCCACACTGAGTTAGTGGATCTCGCATTACAAATCGACGCAAGACGTTCCGAACGTCGGTCTGAAACAGGAATCCCCCTTGCCACTCCACCCTCCTCTTTCTCTGGTACAGGCATTGAACCCATGCAAATAGGTGGCATTCGCAGTCCCATCACGCAATCAGAAAGGGAACGCAGAAGAACTGACCATGCCTGTTTTTACTGTGGTCTACTTGGCCATTTTGTAAAATCATGTCCCCGACGCCCTAAACTCAAGAATCCGGTTTTTCCGAATGCTCGACCCTAGATCCGGGGACTGGATCGAGCAATGTTCCCATTTCCCCGGATAGGAACCCCACTTTTGGCAGAATCAGACCAGTGTTGGTACAGGCCATGCTTAACCCTACACCCGACATATCTCATGCCATCTCGATTTACATCGATTCAGGCGCCACGGGCAATTATATTGATATAACTTTGGCCAGATCCTTAAACTTGCCTCTGATCTCCAAGCAACATCCTGAGCCGGTACAAGCAGTAGATGGTACAGCACTGATATCAGGCCCTATAAAGCAACAAACCGCCCCCATCACACTCACAATACAAGACACGCATCAGGAAATCATCACCTTCGATTTGATTACGATGCCACAGTTTGGTATCATCTTGGGTCTTCCTTGGTTACATCTACATAACCCCTTGATTGACTGGAAGTCGGGGCAAGTCCATTTCGAATCTGAGACATGCCAGAATTTTTGTCTCACCGCACCTGATGACGCTGAATTCCCCCCACGGGCCCTAGGGGGCATAGCACAGCTCACTCTGCAAGAGGATATCCCTATGGCTCTCGAACCCCATGTAGTGGGGGCTGTTGCCGTTGGTTTCCCTGCGGATTACAACGATTTCCGTGAGGTATTCGACAAGGGTTCCTCGGAGGTGCTACCACCACACCGGCCTTATGACTGCCCCATAGACCTAATTCCTGATTCCGTGATTCCCTCAGGCCGCATCTACTCCTTATCTCCATCAGAAGAACAGGCATTAAAGGATTATATACAGGTTGCATTGAAGGTCGGTCATATACGTCCCTCCACCTCTCCGGCTGCTAGCCCAATATTCTTTGTCCCAAAAAAGGAGGGCGATCTGCGTCCTTGTGTGGACTACCGCCGACTTAATTCCATCACCGTAAAAAATCGATACCCAATACCCTTGATCACTCCCTTACTGGACAGGTTAAGCCACGCTACCATATTTACAAAACTCGATCTCCGCGGAGCCTACAACCTGGTTAGGATCCGCTCCGGGGACGAGTGGAAGACGGCTTTCTGTACACGTTACGGATTATTCGAATACGTGGTCATGCCCTTTGGGCTTTGTAACGCCCCTGCTACCTTCCAACGTTTCATGAACGAGGTATTTCATGATCTGTTGGACGTATGCGTGGCAGTATACCTTGACGACATTCTCATATACTCACAGGACATAAAAGAACATATAGTACACGTCCGCGAAGTACTGTCCCGTCTCCGCCAACACTCACTCTACGCCAAACCTGAGAAATGCCTGTTTCATACTGAAAGCGTTGATTTCTTGGGATTCCACATTACACCTGGGGGTTTGGCCATGAACCAGTCCAAAGTCCGTGCGGTTTTCGACTGGCCAAAACCCGGCAATCTCAAGTCCTTGCAATCATTCCTTGGGTTCTCGAATTTCTATAGGCGTTTCATCCAAGACTTCTCATCTCTGGTAGCTCCTCTTACAGCCCTAACCAGCCCCAAATCGCCTTTTGTTTGGTTGGATGGACACCAGGCTGCTTTTGACGCCTTAAAGTCTGCATTTACTACTGCCCCTGTCCCGAAACATCCCGACCCAGAACTCCCGTTTATTGTGGAGGCCGATGCGTCCTCTTTTGCTCTCGGGGCAGTCCTGTCCCAACGTTGCCCTCATTCGGGTCAATTGCATCCAGTGGCATTTCATTCTCGGAAATTCTCTGTTACGGAACTACATTACACTGTCACGGAGAAAGAATTGCTCGCCATCAAAGATGCATTCTTGGTCTGGCGGCATCATTTGTTGGGAGCGAAGCACACAGTCATGGTGTTCACCGACCACCGCAACCTCCAGGATCTGGCCTCGCTCAAATGTATTAACAGTCGGCAGGTGCGGTGGCATTTATTCTTTGCGGCCTTTGACTTCCAGGTCAAACATCGTTCCGGTCTGTCCCATGGGAAAGCGGACGCATTGTCTCGCTCTCCGGGTGGGGTATCCTTACCTGTGTTTCCAGAAACCCTGTTAAACCAACATGTTATTTGCCTTTGCACCCCTCCTTTATCTCTATTGGACTCACTCCGCACATGGGTTTCACAACATCCCGATCAGGTCACCGAGTGGGATCCAGAGTTTCATGAAGGGTTGCCCTATATCCGAAACAGGTTGTGGTTGCCTTCTACCGACACTCGTAACCTTGCTCTGAAATGGTCCCACGATAGCGCCATCAATGGTCATCCAAGACAGAAACGCACGTTGGACATGCTCAGGCGTTGGTGTTGGTGGCCCTCCATGAAACACGACGTTGAAGGGTATGTTAACACCTGTGCTATATGTGCCCAGTGTAAGCATCGTAGGGGGCGTCCACTGGGGCTTCTACTTCCGTTACCTGTACCCCCCAGGCCTTGGCACACGGTTTCCATGGATTTCGTAACCGACCTGCCCCGGACAAAGGGTTTCGACACCATATGGGTGGTGGTCGATTCATTTTCCAAAATGGCTCGCTTCATTGCTTGTTCTGGCATCCCTTCTGCCCCAGCTTTGGCCGATCTCTTCTTTAAATCGGTCTTTTGTTTCTTTGGGTTGCCCACGATTATTATATCGGATAGGGGGCCCCAGTTCACTTCTCGGTTCTGGCGAGCTCTTACGGCTCTCCTGGGTATAGATTCCCGCTTTTCCTCCGCTTACCACCCGGAGACGGACGGCCAGACTGAGAGGGTGAACCAGGCCATGGAACAATATCTACGTTGTTTGATTCTGCAACACCAGCAATCCTGGCTCGGTTTACTACATCTTGCTGAGTTTTCGTATAACAACTCCACACATTCCTCCACTGGCTCTTCCCCCTTTTTTGTATTATATGGCCAGCATCCCCGCACCTTACCTATCCCGGACCTAGCTCCCTCTGACAACCCTGCTGCTGTCGCCTGTGCCCGCGACCTATCGGCTGTTCAGGCTCGGACCCTTACTCATCTCCAGGAGGCCCGGGAATCCATGAAGGCCATGGCGGATAGAAGGAGGGCGGTAGCACCTTCCTATGTTGTGGGGGACAGGGTTTGGCTCTCTTCTCGTCATCTTAGGCTACCTGGGTGTCGCAAACTTTTACCCCGTTTTGTGGGCCCGTATAAGATTACTGCTGTGATCAACCCTGTAGCCTACCGACTCTCAGTCCCTGCTTCCTGGCGCATACACCCCGTATTCCACACCTCTTTGTTGAAGTCCTGTCCGGCACCTACTCGTCTCCAGTCTACGCCTGGCCCGGTGGCGGTGGGTGACTCCGTGGAATATGAGGTTTCTGCTGTCTTGGGTTCTCGCTTTGTCAGGGGTGGGCTCCAGTATCTTGTTGACTGGGTGGGTTTTGGCCCCGAGGAGCGTTGTTGGGTTCCTGCTGGGGACGTCCATGCCCCGAGGCTTGTTTCACGTTTCCACCGGGATCACCCTTCCTGCCCACGTGGTCGTGGGCCATTGAGGGGGGGCTCTGTCATACACAAACCAGTCCCGCCACCATGCACCGTCACACCAGCACACACAGGTACTGTCCCTGGGTTGCAGACCACCTCCCGGGACATTTCCATACCTAGGGTGCGAGGGAGTCGCCATGGTCAACGAGGGCGGGCAGTGCGGAAGGTCCGACCCGGTTTGTTGCCTCGTTACCATTGGCAACTCCCATGGAGACTACGTTCAAGCTGGAACACCCGACTGCGTTTACTTCCTGGTTCCGCGGCGCTCTCCCGATCACGTGCCCAGAATCCCGCTCACGTGATCAAGAGCCGGCACGCATAAAACCGGGAAGTTCGAGTTCCATCACCGCTTCACAGCTGTTCCACGACTCTGTTCGGCTTTTGCAGCATTCACGATACCTGGATACAACGGATTTTTTGGACCTTGGCTTACGGATTACGGACTGGCTTGCTGACTCCTCGGATCTTGTTGCACGGATATTGTTACTTTTGACCCTCGGCTTTTGATTAACGGATTGCTTACGGATCACCCTTTCTTGACTCTACGATTTTGGCCACTGGCGCTGAGTGGCAAACTCAGGTGCTCACCTAGTTACAACCAGCCTCTACCATCTGGGTTACGGTTGACACGGCTGTCCAGACCTACGACTCTCCCTCGCACCAGGCCCCCGGCACCCCAGAATCATCCCGGTTGGGTTTAGGTAAGAGATTTATACACGTTTCTGCATATCCCAGTATTGTGTCTGCCTGTGCTAATCTTACCTTCCCTTTAACAGCCTCCGGGGTCCAGGACGTCATCAGATCCGACGAAGAAACAAAACACCTGTGGCCTCAAAGCTCGCACAGGGAGTTTCTTTACTCATCCCTGTGGGTGATTTGTGGACAGAGGTCCATTACTCTTCACTACGCGGCAAGTCACGTCAGGTATATTCGGATGACTGGAACGTGGGCTCCCTGGAAGGTGGGAGACACGTGTGTATGGAAGGTAGATATTTCCCAAGGTATGCGTAGGCAGTCCTACTAGTAGGTGGTAGGTGGAGTATTGTGAAAGGAGCAGAGGAATGTTTCCCTTGTGTGGCTGTGTGCTAGGTGCAAGTGCTCTCATCTCTGTGGCAATGGTGCCAGGCGAACAAGGCAACCTCTAAAGACGTTGCAGAGAGCGGATGTGCTTTCAAGATTCGATGGTTGCGTCCCTTCAGAGACAGCCACCGAGCGCAGATGCGATGGTCTCCGAGCGTGATGTGCTCTACTTCACGTATGGGCTCTGGAAAGGACATGAGTGTGCCTTCATAATGGAATGTTCAGAGTGCGGAAGGAGCTTGTGTCGCTCTGTTCTCCGAGTGCGGATGCACCTTGCTTCACGTCTGGGCACCAGAATGGGCACAGGAGTTCCGGCACAGCCTGGAAAATTCAGAGCATGGAATGTGCTTGTGACCCGAGTTCAGGGCTCAAGGGTGAGCACTGCAGTCTTATACTCATGTGTATGTGTGCCAGGAGGAGCACAGACCTGCAGTGTGGTCACTGGAGCAGGATTGCCTCAGCACGGACACCGAGGCAGCTGGACCATCGTCAGAGGTCAGGTCTGCAATAATCCTAGTCAACAGTTGTTTTATTTGGGTGGGCTCTCCACAACCATGATAACAAGGCATGATACAAGCTTTAAAAGGGATCTCTCTTTATTCCATCATGCACCATTTTCTCTTCCCTACCTCGCTCCTTCTCTTACGCCCTCTCTCTCTCTACCCTGCTCCTTTCCTTTCCTTGTCTCTCAAAGAGGTCATTGGTGTCTTGTGGCACACAACAGTGATGACCCGCACACTTCACAAAAATATATTACTAGTAAACAGTACTATTTGTCGACAGTCTTATAACGCAATGCCTTTTGTGAAGGGACAAAGGCAGTTTGATTAATGATCTGAATGTTTATAAGACTAGAATTCCAGGTGCTTTTATGAATTTTGTCAAGAAACTGATTAGTTATAGAGCTCTATAGAGTGTTTGGAGTTTGACTTATCCTGACCTGTACCTTATTGCAGCATACGCAGAGATGGAACAAGAAAATGGGGGTCATATTCGACTTATTGTAGTTGATTTCATAGTGCTTCTACTTAATAGGAGATGGTTGGTGCAGTTGTATGACTGTTGTTACTACCGAAATAATATATAGCTCTCCTTGGTCAAAAGGCACAGCTGCATTGGCACATACGATTTTCTGATTAAAGCTTTGTAGAACTCATTTTTTTAAAAAAAATTGTCCGTATTAGGCACATAGATCAAATTCACCCCGTTTGGTAAATGGACAAAATGAAAGGCAATCTAATTAGCTAAATACATAAAAGTCAAAATGTGTTTGTTTATGACAGGATTTGTGGCGAAGCGTTGTTCCTTATACAATTCCACACTGTTTCACCAATCTACATCAAATTGTGCATAGTTGCCTGTTAGGAACCCTCTGGACATTACTGACTACATGGCATTTGGATACCCCACCCCTTTCCCCGGATTTCAGCAAAAGCCAAAATGTGTTTGTGGGTTTGTGGCAAAGAGTTGTGCCTTATACAATTCCACACCGTTTCACCAATCTGCCCCAAATTTTGCATAGTAACCTGTTAGGACCCTCCGGACATTACTGGCTACATGACATTTGGACACCCTACTCCATTCCCTGGAATTCAGCACAAGTCAACATTTCTTTGTGGGTTTGTGGCTTGACAAAGCATTGTTCCTTATACAATTCCACACCGTTTTTACCAATTTGCACTGAATTTTACAAAGTTACCTGTTAGGACCCTCTGGACATTTCTAGCTACATGACATTTGAGCACCCCACCCCTTTACCTGGATTTCAGCACCTTCACACATGAGACGGTTGCCTGAAATCGGCGACACATCAATGTGGTCGTAGAAGGACCGGTCGCAACACGAGGAACAAACTTGAAGTTAAGGCCCTGAATGCACGGTTTCTAAGATATTTGCACTGCAATGCACTGAAAAAAACTGCATCACGCCAGGGCGAGGTGGCAAGTGGGCAGAGAGCACAGAAGGTCCCAGTATGCAGCAAAACACCAATTCTTGTCTCCCCCCAACATCTGCTCCGGGGTATGCTAGCCAGCCACACACGCCCATTCTCAGGGCAGTTTACTTCCGATTGCAAAGCACATCAAGCGATATGCAAATTGGAACAGCAACCTTGAGGATCAGTGTTATAATGTCTGTCTAGAGAACCTGTTCAGAGAATGGGTACTTCTACTAGTCTTTATATATAAAGCTGAATGTATGCATGTGTGTGTGTGTGTGTGCCTGTTTGTCCGGCTATACAAATCCACACCGTTGAACCCACTGCTACCAAATTTTGCATGCATTCCTCATTTGTCTGGGGCAATATTAAAGCAATATGTCCCGAGCGGCGTGGGCATTACCGACTCAGGTAATGCCCCGGGCCCTTAGTTATAGGCCGGAGCGAAGCAAGGGCCTTAACGAAGACCCCGGGGCATTACCAGAGTCGGTAATGCCCGCGCTGTGAGGGGCATATAGCTATTAGTACCCCGGCCCACAAAAACTGCGTGGCCGGAGCACTAAAAGCTTTTTTTTTGTCCCGAAAAAAAAAACGATGACAAAGAAAAGGGCCGCCGGGAAAGGGAAAACAAGTCCGTTTTCCCTTTCCATGGTGGCCATCTAGAGCGGACGCGCTGGAAACAGAAGCGTTTCCAGCGCGTCTGCTCCCGAAAGAAAAATAAGGTAAGTGCGGTTGGCAGGGGAAAAAAAATGAACAAAAATAAATAAATAAAACGTACCTGGGTCCCCGGCGGGGGACGATGGAAGCCTTCAGCCGTGTGGAGGCTCAGAGCGGGGATGGCCTGCTCCAAGTTTCCACACGGCAGGAGGCTGGGAAAGAAAAAAGAAAAAAAAAAAAGCTTACCTGAGTCCCCGGAGGGGGGCGAAGGCAGCCTCTCAGCCGTGGGGAGGCTCGGAGCGGGAGTGACTGGAATCCCGGCTGAGAATCATAGGATTCTCAGCCAGGTAAGGACCCGGCGAGAGCCAATCAGAATGCGTGTTGCATTTTGCTTGACTCTCGCCGGGTACTAATATAGTCTATGTCACTCCATAGACACCCTATTTACTGATGCTCACCCTTATTCACTGAAGTAGGTACTAGAAGAAGGCAACATTCGGAAAAGTGTCTGAAGCAAAACGTTCGATGTGTTGGTTATTCCTTTGACATTTATTACTACTGTATACAGTTCGAAAGTGTTTATTAAAGCATTTTTAAAGGGAATTTAAAAAATGCAATTATTTTTATCACGCCACTCCAAATATGGGAAATGGCAAGGTTACAGTTTACTTAAGTTCATTCACAAGAAGAGGGCAAAATCAATCAATCTTTCTTGGACATTTTCTCAAATGTGCTGAAGCCACTGAGTGACTGAAACATGCCGCACAAAAAACGAACATCACTTGGAAAAGCTCCATCTGATGCAAAGTGAAAATCAATATCAAGAGCTTCTGAAACACAACAAACAGCATCACAACTTGCCAACCAGAGGAGAAGAGCAACTTTCTCGAGGGCAAATGAGATGCCAGAGCAAACTGAAGGGTAATGACCCGGATTTCGGCTGTACCAAAATTAGGAACAGCCAAAAATGCTGAACATTTCAACTATTCAGTTTCATTATAGCGAAGAAGGGAAGCAGGGTTTGCAGGGGTGCACCCCGCACCCTTGTTCGCTATGATGAAAACGGCGATGGCAGGGGTGTCGCCTGCATCAAAAACCAAAGGTTTTGAAAAAAAAAGAAAAGGACCCTGCAGTGCCTGCTCCCATCCACGGAAGTGAAGGGAACCGGTGCTGCAGGTACTCGGCGGCACACAGTGAGGCGTTTCCCACCAAAAGGTAAGTAAGGAGGTGGGGGAAGTGGCTTGTTTAAAACCCATTTAGTAATGGGGTGATTATTTCTAATACAAACATTTAGAATACAAGATTTTCATCTTCGAAATGTTCATATTCGAAAAATAATCACGTACATCCAACTGAAGCAAGAGTTGCTGACACAAGGACAAGAGCAACATCCTTCAGGGCACATGAGACACCAGAGCAAACTGAAGCAAAACTTGCAGACAGGAGGACAAGAGCAACATCCTCCAGGGCACATGAGACACCACTCGATCAGGACACGGGCAACGCTGGGTACCCCAGCTAGTATTATATACATGTGAAACATGTGGCAACTATCAAATACATCATTGAAGATATGTTATGTTAAATCTATGCATGATATCACTACAATAATCTCCATGATATGAAGTCGTGAAATGTTGGACATGTGAGTTATGAAGGCCACTTGAGAATCGAAACATAGCATAGCAATCAGAATCAATAGGCAGCAGAGGATTTAGAACCAGTATTTCCAAATGTTCTCTGATTAATCTTAATGTTAAATAAGAATGTAATTAGTATAATGTTTAGTTGACCAATCGGGCCATATCAACTTCTGGAGTTGGGAAGGGTTTGTGGTGGTCTGTCTGGCATCTGCAAGATGGAAGGCCCCTGCAAATCCATACCACAGGATCTGGCTACTCTAACATCAATGGAGGTCTTCGTCTTCGTCTTTCTCCCTCTGCCACACTCAAACCACAAATATCCACCTTATTTCCCACAGGTTCAGCAACAGGTTTTCAGGCGAAAACCATGGACCTTATCACAGTGGTTTCACTTTATGATTCACTTAATATCTTTCTAAGCAGATCCAACCACCCTAAGACTCAGGTTGTCAAAAACAACAGAGTTGCCCTCTTGTACTTTGTCAATTCTTCAAATATAACACATCATATTATAGACCCCACGCACCTCAAAGGAAATACTCTTGATCTAATACTCTCATCTTCCCCACTCTTAGAATGTCCCAGCCATATCACCTTAGACTTAACTGACCATGCAGCAATTCTGTTTTCCCTCACCCACATGGTTTCAAACAACCATGGCCAACTCCAAAAATGATCACAAACAGCTTATTAAAGACCTTTCAGTTGGGGCCCGCAGAGATTTACTGCACCTTTGGTGGACCAGTGGAAAAGCCCAAATATATTGTAAGGAGGTTCCGGCACGCATTAAGGATATAACGGGATGTTTGTTGCCGACAGACCCTTTGGTTGTCCATCTGGGAGATGTTCAGGAGGCAGTGTATCCCATGTCATGGACGGTCTCCTCCCTCATCACCCACCTGCTATTTGCTGCCAGGGTGTCTTTGGCCAGGTGCCGGGATTTGGTGGAGGGCCCTCAGTTTAATATGTGGTGGTATAAGCTATGCGATATAGCTTCAGCAGAGAAGATTTTGGGCAGTAAAACAGGGCATCTCTCCAGATATGTGCGAGAGTGGTTTGACTGCATTATTTTTGCAACAGTTTTACAGGTCTGGTGCTACATCCCTCGTTGTTGAAACACTTTACTTTACTCTTACCTTAGGTGGTCTGTGGCATTGGGTTGGGTGCATGGGAGGTGGGGCCGGGGAATGGGATTTATCCTATTTCTTATCGCACAGTGTCTGGTCTGGCTATGTTCTTTGCAGCGGGTTGGGGTATGTTGGGTTGTGAACGTGTTTCTTCTTTTGGGCAAGTTGACTCTGAGTGCTTTCTACGATGTGAGGTTCGTTCCCGTTCTACCACTGTATAACCTCACTTTTCTCTGTGTTCTCTCTGTGTGACTAATAAATAAAGACCTCTCAGTAAAGACCCTGGAGACCAGTCTCCACACCATAAAAGCCACATTCTCTGCCACCACAGACATAGGCAGACTGCTCAGAAACTTCAGCCAGACCATGACAGCTCTCCTTGGCCTCCATGCACCACAGAAACAATGATATTTGAGAAACAAACCATTAGCTCCTTAGCACACCTCGAAGCTCACAAAGAGTAAATGTGCCATTCATGAAAAAATGAGACAATAGAGAACAAAGTCCATCCTGAGAAAATTCTAAAAATGAGGGACCACATCCACACCGCTGCTACTAAAATAAGCCAGTTGGATGCATACAGCAGTGGAAAGAAGGGAGGTGTTGAGAGTGTACAGCATTTATTATTATGTAGCATTTACCATTATCAGCAACTTGTATAGGTCCCTGCTATTGTCTAATCCATCACATGGAGCCTGGAACCTCTGGGTAGTCTGGAGTGGAGGTAGGGTTACAGGTTCCGCAGGTTGTCAGTTGGCTGATGGGTGAGCTGGAGGTCGCTGCTATGAACCCTACTTACTCTCATTAAAGAAACCAAGTAATGTACACAGCATTTCCAGAGTATTCATTGAGAGTAATACTTGATCCTAACAACGCCCCAATCACAAGGATCAGAGCCATTGCAGAATAGTCTAAATCCAAGTTGGTATCGGCAAGTAAACTAGCCACCATCCTTGCCTCCATCAAACCCACCGGACATTAGAAGGTCATTTTAACAGTCATTATCACTAAAAGGTAAAGCAATCAACCCACTTCTGCACATCGCCAGTTTCTCACTCACACAAGGCATCTACCCCACTGCCCAAAAACAGGCTTACTACACCACTACTAAAAGCAAGCATCATCAAAGCCAATAAGTCTGTCTGTTTTATTGCTATATGTTACTTATTATTAATAAATGGTGTGGTGAGTTTCAGAACCCACCCTATCCTTAAACATGAGGGGCCTAAACACATGGGAAGGTGGTTGGTCTAGACACTACCCAATGTACCACCAATAGGGTGAATGGAGCAGGCCTCTCTAGGCTCACACTCCACTAAGAGATGTGGTATTTCCTCAAAGCAAAAGGATGTCTGTTTGCCTGGAAAGTTGCTTTGTGACTACAGTTCCCCCGAATGCCCCAGAATGATCAGATTCTAATAATATGGAAGATGGCAACTGTGAATGTTTTCTAAATTATAGCGTTGAAAGAATAGTAAGAACTCTAAGTACTGTGGCATGGTGGCGTAAGGAGCCAGACAAGGGGGTGGCATGTTTCAACAAGTTTTATTTGAAATATAAAGAAAAGGTCTTCCCTCCCCCTATCTCTAAAGGGTTATCCCTGCATAAACAAATATCAACTCGGTTGCTCATCATCAGGATGTTTGTCCAAATGAAAAGGTCCATCCTTGTCCAAAAACTTACTGTACATGTTAGCGGGCCCCTGTCTCTTTAAGACAGAGACAGGGTATGTGGGCAATGACGAGGGAAGGGGAAGAAGGAAGAGGGAGAGCCAGGTTAGTTTATGAGTGTATCTGAATAAAGAAAGACGTATATCTTTCCCTCCTGGTGCGCATCCTTATTTGTTCGGGCCATTAGGCCCTAACAATTGGAGACAAGGCTGACTCCTTCGCACACCAGAGTCCGCCTCCTCCTGGCACATGAGCGATCCTGCTGCTCTTTGCCTACTCCAGCGGCTGCCTACGAGCCGCGTCCAAAGCTGTCCTCCGACGCTGTTCCCGCCATCCCGCGTCAGGGCGAGACCCGCTCCCGGGCCGCCCTCCTCCTCCTCCTAGTGCAGGCAGCACTTACATCCAGTACGGGCGGCGCGGAAAGAAGAAGACCGCTGACCCTGTTGCCGCGTGGCAACCCACCAGTGGCTTGGGTCACTCACACGTGCAGGAGCACTTGGCACTCCAGGTGGGTGGCCCCTTCACCCTCTGCATCCCGCAGAGCAGGCAGTTAATTACCACGCGGCTCCAGAAACGCGAACCTGCAAATCACCATGCGGCTGCAGGATTACACGCTGCTCATCACTACGCGGGCCCTGAGATGCACATCGCTCACCCATTGTATGCACTCCTGAGGTGGGCTTAGCTAGCCCCTTATTCCAGACAAAAATATATATATATAATAACAGAGCCTCAAGACTGTAACCAGCTCCCCTGGCAGACCTGCTTGGGCATCCACCACCTCGCCCAGTGGAAGTGTGCACACGACGACGCAGGCACACTCCTGGGGGCTGCTAGTACCCATGTGAACTGAACATTGGTGACTCGCCACCCGCTAGCTGGCACCAGGGGGCATTGCTGCCATCCACAGCCTGAAAAGGATCTCATAACGCAGTCACCAGATTATCCCGCCTGCCACCATGAGCTCACAGCCTGGTCCTGCCGCACAACCCCGGGTCATTCAAGACCCTCCTATGAGATCCGCAGCCACCGCATGGCGCATGCCACCCCGATTTTGCATGACCCCACAGGTGTACAAAGGCCGTTGGGTGGAATGGCTGAACAACTTCAACAACTTTATTAGGGCGGCAGGTGAGGAAAACTCTCCAAAGTTACGTAGCATGTTCCTCAACATAGCTGGTAGCGAAGTTAAGATACTCATCAAGACCATCCCCCTGGTGGAGCAACCCGATTTTGCTGCACTGATCACGGCCCTCAACAATTTGAGCCCAATAGAAACTGTGAAAGGTACATGTTCAACCAGTGTACACAGAGAGGTGAGGAGACAGTTGACAAATTCATCACCCACCTAAGAATTAAAGGGGCACAGTGCCAGTTCCACTCCTTCTCGTTGGATGAAGTAATTCGCCTGAGGGTGATTGAGGGGTGCCTATCCCAGACACTCAAGAAACAACTACTTAAGACACCACTCTCCATTGATGAGGTCAATGAAATGGGCAGAATCTTTGAGTAGACGTACAAGCAACCCAAATGTCTGGGAGCACCTCGTCCAAGCAAGAAAAGAGCAAGCTTATTGCTGCAGTCCAGCCAGGCTACTCAAGACCAGGGGACAAGAGTTCTGGAGGGGGATATCAGACGGCCCCTAGAACGCAGAGGCAGTGTTACCGCTGCAGGATGGTGTTCCCCCAGGATCGTCCAGTTGAACAAGGTTGTTCTCTTCTGCAAGCTTGACCTCAACCAGGGGTACCATCAGATGGAGCTTCACCCTGAATCGAGGGGCATCACCACCTTTGCAACCCACAATGGCCTCTTCCGCTACAAACGCCTAAACCATGGCATCTCATCGGCGGCCGAGATCTTCCAGGAGGCCATCAGACAGGTCATCAGGCCAGTGCAGGGGGCACTAAACTACAGTGACAAGATCCTCATCTTTGGAAGGTCGCCTGAGGAGCACTACACCACCCTGCTTGCAACTTGTGCCGCCGTTCAAGGAGCAGGTCTGACACTCAATATCGACAAAGTGCCGATTCACCAAGACCAAGCTGAAGTTCTTCGGGCACATTTCTCTGCTGACGGCATAATGCTAGATCCTGACAAGGTCTCCACCATCTTCAACCTTCAAGCGCCACACCAAGTAGCAGACGTACAATCGTTTCTGGGGATGGCAGGCTACTGCGCCAGATATATCCCATATTACGCCTCCATCACTGAGCCGCTACGAAGACTGCTACAGAAGGATGTCCCGTTTGCATGGTCAGCTGAATGTCAAGTGGCCTTTGACACCATAAAACAGGCCCTGGCGGAAGCCTGGACGCTCGCTTACTTTGACCCGGACTGGCACACCGAAATTGTAGTCGATGCAAGCCCGGTGGGGCTAGGAGCCATATTAGCTCAGACAAATGGGATTGGCGCTCACCCCAGGCACTTAGTAGCCTATGCCAGCAGGGCATTGGCCCCGCCCGAGTCTGCCTACTTGCAGGCCGAGACGGAGAGCCTGCCAGCCGTGTGGGCATGCAAGCTTTTCCACAACTGTGTGATAGGGAAAAGGTTCACCCTCATCACTGATAATAAAGCTCTGTTGTCATAATTTGGAAACGCCAGGACCAAGATGCCTCCCTGGATTGAACGGTGGGGCATCAGGCTCCAAGAATATGACTTCGAAATCATCCATAGGCCTAGGGGTGAGAAGAATCCGGCAGACTATCTATTGCGACACCCAGCGGGCAAGCATATGCCTAGATCAGGCGGCACAGAGTAGATTAACTATGTGACCTCGAACACTCTCCCACCGACTATCTCGCTTGAAGACGTCGCTTCAGTGTCAGCAGCGGATCCCTCCATGGCCCTGGCGATCAGCTTGACAAAGAACAATCGGTGAAAAGACTACCGTTGTGCTGTACTAAACCATCTGGGAGTGTGCAGGGACGAACTGGAAAGACTGGCCAAGGTGCACATGCAACTGGCTGTAAAAGACAAAACGATACTCCTGCAAGGGTGCAGACTTGTCATCCCAGCGACCATCTGGTCCGAAGTTATCAAGACAGCCCACGAGGGTCACTAAGGTGCGAACAACACAAAAAGGCAGCTCAGGTGCCATTTGTGGTTCCCGTTTCTGGATGCAATGGTGGACCGGTGGGTGAGAAACTGCATAGCGTGCCAATGTACAGCCAGAGACGAGGCACCAATCCCAATCCAACCAACGCAGATCCCTGAACACCCCTGGGATGGATAAGGTGGCCGTGGATTTCTATGGTCCCCTTGAATCGGGAGAATATCTGCTACTCTTTATAGATGAGCACTCGAGATTTCCAATCGTGAAGAAGTCAACATTCACAGAGTTTTCTCGGGTGGTGGCGATCTTTGATTAGGTGATAAGCGAGTGGGGAATGTCGAACACCATCAAGTCCGATAATGGTCCGCCATTCAGTGGACAGGAGTTCGCAACCTTCGTGAAACACATGGTCTTTGCCCACCAGAAGGTTACACCCCGCTGGCCCCAGGCCAATGGAATGGCTGAGAGGTTTATGGCCTCAATCAAGAAAACCATACAAAGGGCCCACATTGAGGGCGCAGATCCTCACCAAGTGCTCTGTCGGCTGCTGCAGGACTACTGCAATACACACCACGAGGCCACCAACTAGACCCAGCGGAGCTGATGATGAAGTATCAAGTTCATACCCGTATTGTGAGACACCCGATGGGCCAGCCCCAAGTGGACCAAGAGATCATCAGAAGAGACACTGAGTGGAAAGAAAAAGCTTGGGTGGAGACAGACGAAAGGAAAGGAGCCCGACCAAAAGAGTTTCATGTAGGAGACGAGGCGTTTGTTCAGCAAGCCATAGCCAGAAAGACAAACTCGCGGTTCGCCCCAAACCTCCTACAGGTCACTGCTGTAAAAGGGACTATGGTGACAGCCACAAACTCTGAGAAAGAGATAACAAGGAACAGTTCATTGTTCAAGCATGTTGTTAAGAGAGAGGTTGAAAGGCATCCACCTCCTGACCCTGACCCTGACCCAGAACCTCATGAATACCGGGACTACCTGTGGATTCCTCCTGGACCGTCCCGTCACCACCTAGCAGGTTCGACAGACAGCCCGGGAGGTGGCTTAACTCGAGACGCCCCTACCCATCCACAACGCATCATCAAGAAGCCTCTTCACCTGGTTGAAGAATGTTGAGTGGAAGCAAGGACATTTGTCCGGGGGTGTTGTTAGTGGGCCCCTGTCCCTTTAAGACAGAGGCAGGGTATGTGGGCAATGACGAGGGAAGGGGGAGGAGGAAGAGGGAGAGTCTCCGAGTGTATCTGAATAAAGAAAGACGTACATCTTTCCTTCCTGATGCGTGTCCTTATTTCCTCGGACCACAATGCCCTAGCAGTAACCCTACCACTAGTCTACAAAAGAGGGCAGCATCCAAATTAAAATAGCACCAGGAGAATGGCTCCCTTCTGGTAAACTGGCTCAGTATTTATCTCCTCATCAATATTTTGAACTAGTTTCTTAATCAACAAAGCAAGTGTGGTTAGGAGAAAGACTGCCTTCTCCTGACACACCTCTTACAGTCTTGAAGGCTACCTTGGGATATTATTTTACAATAGTCCTCAAAAGTCTCTTCATTTCTTCCCAAGGGCTTCTGAAAACTTGCTTTATGTTTATGTTTATTATTTATATCGCGTCCTGAACCCTGGGGTAACTGGGCGCTTGAGAGTCTTAGAGGTTCCATACATATAAGTCAATCTATGAAGAAAAATAAATAAGTGACAAGCAATTATTCCCCGTCATAGGACGTTACAAATATTAGCTACAGATATCTCTTGTTGTCTAGAATCCTCTTTAGTCTTACTTGGATTATAACTCTGACGAAGGAGATTCCTCCTTGATGCACTCTTGATTTTCAGACCTTTGGCTATCACTACTGTGATGAGGGAGATCACTCCTGAGATGATCTTGACTTTTGATTCTTTGAGTAGTACTACTGTGATGAGGGAGATTACTCCCTGTGCTTTCTTGACTCTTGGTTCTCTGGATGTCACCACTGTGACAAGGGAGATTACTGCCGGGGCTCTCTTCACTCTTGGTTCTCTGGATGTCATCACTGTGATGAGAGCAACTACTCCTGCGGCTTTCTAGACTTTTGGTTGTCTGGGTATCACCACTGTGACGAGGGAGATTACTCCTGAGACTTTCTTGACTGTTGGTTCTCTTGGCATCACTATTGTGATGAGGGCGATTAATCCTGAGGCTATCTTGACTCTTTGGTCTCCCCGGATCCCACTCAGGTCTTCCATAGTTCCTGTTACCTTGCTTGTGTTTGGAGAACGTGTCCGGTTCTTCCTATGGTCGAGCATGCTTTGCTGTTAGCTTGATGCTTCTTTCTGGTTAACCTGCACAGCTCTGCAAAAGCCTGGGGCTGGAAGTCTCAGAGTCGTTGTCGGACCAAACTTCCCAGAGGTCACGCCACTACCTCGACTTCCCCAGCACTGGAGTGAGTTGGCTCTCTGCTAGCTCACAGGACCTCTCTGCGACTTCCACTGTTCTACATTGTCTCTTCCGAGGACTAACTTCTCTGCACGGCTGACAGGTTCCCAGGTTCTAATTTCCTTCTCTCTTTTTTCAGTACTTCTTCGGTTTTTATCTCTCCTAACTGGGCCCACCTCAGCCAGTGTAATAGTCTTTGGTTTGTTTCCATGGGGTACTCTTCATGCTTCCTTGTGGCCACGTCTTCCCAGTACTTTAAGAAAAAGGTATATCATCATTCTTATTTTTCTTCATCTCAGTGGTGTCAAGTATCAAGGAAGGATTGTTACAGTAACCCACAGTAGTACCTTCTGTTGCACTCTCTGCAAACTTTAGGGTTTTTATAGGTGCAAGGGCAAGAGAGTTAGGGAGTTCCTTCCCAGAATCGGAGTACTTATCCCCATAAGGGGAGTCTCTCCCTGTGAGGTCCCACTTTCTACCACCATTGGGTAGTGGGCTAACCTCCCGAGCCACACAGGGAAGGGATCCCCCAGGGCAGAAATGACAAGATCCCGTGAATCGCCACACTGCAGAGAATGGTTGTTGCAATGATAAATCTGACCACAGCTCTATAACACAGCAAAATAGCAAAAGAAAAGTAACTTGCATAGGTCCTTTTCGGGTAGTCGATAGGAGTGGTGGAAATAAAGAGGTAATGGGGATGGTGCACTCAGTTATCACCTAAGGACTTCAAGGTGTCACAGAGACTCACGGACATGTCATCTCATGATTTTATTGGTTAGGAATATATAATTGTATAACAAGATTAATTAAATTTATCAATACTCTCATTTATTTGAAGCACTTGTCGCCTTAGGTTGTTACCTGTTTTCGTACATACATTTTCTGTTTGTTTTGTCTTATCCCTGGCATATGTCCTTGTGACAACCTGACTGACAACCTGGCCACAGAAGACCTGAAAGAGGTTTGGTGGGGCCAGGATGCGCACGATACAACTCCACTAGAAAAGGAAAGAACATATACATGCAATGATGCCTCCGAACTCTGCCATGTGAAAATGAAACCCAGGGAAACACAAGCTCCTAGAACGGATTTAGCGCAGTAACTAGAAGGGAAAAGACACCTTTAACCATGCCCCACATTATAACCAGCAGGAGAATTCCGCGGCCGAACCGCTGTTATCACACAAGTACAAGAAAACCATACGAGAGGGTCAACAAACAACCTGATGCAATGCGAAGCAAAACAAACAGTATCATTAATGCCCAACAAACTTCTAAACTCGTTCAATACTTACCGGTACCTTAAAAACTAAAAAGAATGGACACCAGCGTTCCCCACGAGGCACAAGTGCAGACTTCATTATTTCGACCAAAGTCCTCGTAAGAAGGGTGCGGGGCTTGGAAGGGTTTTTCAAGTTTTCAGTCGGGGAAGCTACCTGATTGGTTAGAGGGGTTCAAACCCCTATTTAAGGAAGGAAATGAGGAAGAACTGAGAGATTTGTTTCCTTTGTGTTTCAAAGGTCAGAAGCACGCAGGGAAGAAGCAGATGCGTTCCATTGGGCATACGAAGACTAGCCTACGCTTTCTGCCCTATCCCTTATGCAAGCCTGCTAACAACAAATTTTGGACTTAAGAAAGGGAATTTATCCCTACTTTACATTTTTATTTTTGTTTATATTAAGTCAATAAAGACTATCCTTATTTGAAAAGAACGCCGGCTCATAGTGATCCATTATATCAGTGGTGGCAGCGGTGGGATGGAGAACGCTATGGAAGCCATAATCAAAGCCCTCACAGACGGACAGCAACAACTGCAACAAGCGATGCAGGTGCAGTCACATTAAGCGCAAACTGATCGGCAGGCATTAAAGCAGGCTCTACAGCTACAGGCAGCCATGCAAGACGCCATCAAACAAATCACTGAGTCTATGAAGGCCACAAGGGGTAACTCCATAGCCCCTACCAATGTACTACAAAAGTTCCAGCAAGGAGAAGATCCCAGGTATTTCTTTACCAACTTCGAGAGAGTGGCCAGGAATTTGCAATGGCCGTTAGAGAAATGGGGGCACTTCAGTGCACCATTATTAATGGGTCCCTTGCAGGGAGGTTATCAAGCGGCCAATCCGGCTGGCGATGCTGCATATGCCGATATCAAGAAAACTATACTAGAACGGATGCGGGTGGAGGAAGAAGCCTACAGGGCTAGGCTAAGGGAGACCCGCCTATGAAATGGAGAGACCCCCAGACAGATGGATTACCGGATACATGATCTTTGTGACAGGTGGTTAAAGCCAGCCTCAGGGTTGGTACAGGATATTATGGAGAAAGTTAAACTTAAACAATTTGTAGATTCCCTACCCTCAGCGATGCAAAGATGGGTACGTCAACACCATAGGCCAACCTTAGGCGGAGCCATTGACATCGCAACAGTCTTCCAAAAAGCAGCGGCTAGCCGTCCTACTTCGGTAGAAATCAGCAAACCAGTACCCAAAAGATCAGTCTTCCCTGAGGTAAAGACCATAGAACCTGAATTCAAGGGACCCGGATGGAATACCACGACCAGACAACCGCAATGTTTTGACTGTGGAGAGTCGGGACATATTGCCAGATTTTGTCCACGAAAACCAAAGCCAGAACCGATGGAAATAGGATATGCACAGTCCAGGGAATACCGAAGAAGAAGGGACCCGCATCTGATGGAGGTCCGGGTAGATGGAAAACCTAGACAAGCTCTTCTGGAATCCAGAAGTGAACAGACCGCCATAAAACCGGAAGTAAGTGTGTTGTGGGGGAGGGAAGACACCTATTCCTATTACCTGTGTGCATGCGGACACAAGGGAGTATCTCTACAAGGAAGTACAACTTGAGGTAAAAGGGGTTAGCACGAGGATGAAGGTCGCCATAATGTTCCATTTACCAGCACAGGTGCTAGTGGGTAAGGATCTGCCTTTATTCGAAGAATGTGTGCGAGATCAAGAGTGGCTACGTACAGCTCCCTATTCTCAAACTGAGATTGAACCTAGCATACACTAAAACCCTAGGAAAACCAACAGAGAACGGAAACAAAAAAACTGTGGCAAGAAAAAAAAAACGATACGTAGGAATAATCGACTGGTTACCAGAATCAGGGACCAAATCCTTCCGGAGTGAACTGTTAATAGACCCAACTTTGAGCATGCCCGAGACCAAGCGGTATCAGGTATCAATAAAGAAGCGGAGTATTCTTGGTTCAAGTCAAAGAAGGGGCTGATATACTGTGTAACTCTAGACCAAAAGAAGGACGAACTGGAACAGTTACTAGTACCATTGGTCTTTAGAGAGACCGTGCTAAGAATGGCCCATGACAATGTTGTAGGAGGACACTTGGGAAAAGAAAAAACCCAAGAGAAATTACTGAATCGCTTCTTTTGGCCTGGTGTGTACAGAGAGCTGGCCAAGTATTGTGAAGAATGTCCTGTATGTCAAAAGACAAGCCCACATAAACCAAAAAAAGCACCTTTACATCCCATGCCCCTCATAAAAGAACCTTTTTCCAGAATTGGGATAGACCTGGTTGGACCAATGGAACCCAGCAGTCATGGATATGTTTACATCCTGGTTATAGTGGACTATGCCACAAGATACCCTGAGGCCTTCCCTATGAAGGGCATTAGTGCCACCCAAATTTGCAACCAAATAGTTACGTTTTTTTCAAGGGTTGGATTGCCAACAGAAATAGTAACGGACCAGGGATGCAAAATTGTGTCAGGTGTGATGAAGAGGGTTTGCCAACAGTTGCGCATCAAACAGATATGTACTTCCATATATCACCCTCAATCAGATGGGTTGGTGGACCGCTATAATAAAACCGTCAAGATGATGCTCAAAAGAATTACGGAACCAACGGGGAAATACTGGGACCGAGTGTTACCATGGGTGTTAACGATACTGAGAGACACACCTCAATCATCCACAGGGTTCTCCCCCTTTGAGTTCTTATTCGGACATAAACCAAGAACAGTCCTAGATATAGCTAAAACGGAATGGGAAGAACAAGAGCCGGAAACCCATCTTACCGACTACGTACTTGAGATACGAGAACATCTTACCAAACTACGAGAGATGGCCAAAGAAAACCTGGGGAGAGCACAGTCAAACCAGGCTGAATACTACAACTGCCATACCCGGGTTAGAGATTTCCATGTTGGTGTCATGGTGTTGGTTTTGTTGCTCACTTCTTCCAATAAAATGTTGGCACAGTGGAGGGGCCCTTACAAAATCATACGGGTTGTGGGACCCGTACATTATCTGATGGAACAACCAGACAGGAGAGAGAACATCAAAACTACCATGTCAACCTGTTGAAAGAATGGAAAGAGCCTAAGGTTACTAGCCTAAGTATGAACCAACTAAAGGTAATTGGGACAGAATCTGCCCTACAGGCGGTACAATGGGGACCCCAGCTCTGCCCAGAGCAGAGGAAGGAACTGGAGACCCAGTTGCATCCGTTGAATAACGTGTTCTCGTTTTTTCCAGGGAAAACGCACTTGGTAGAACATGTCATCAATACGGACCCCACCCAAACTGTGCAAATTCGACCCTTTAGACTACCGGAGGCAAAGAGGGCAGCAGTCCAACTTGAAGTGGAAGAGATGCTACGCTTAGGGGTAATCAAACCCTCAGTCAGTCACTGGTCGTCACCAATAATCTTGGTACCCAAGCCAGATGGGAGCATCCAGTTCTGCATGGACTATAGAAAATTGAATGCCATCTCAACCTATAAGGCTTATCCAATGCCTAGGATTGATGATCTGATAGAACGATTAAGCACCGCCCGATACATTAGCACTATCGACTTAACAAAAGGATACTGGCAAATCCCATTACGGGAAGAAGACAAACTGAAGACAGCGTTTTCCACTCCCTCTGGGCTGTACCAGTTTACAGTATTACCATTCGGGCTGCACGGTGCCCCAGCCACCTTTCAAGCTTTGATGAACCGAGTCCTAGCCCCACATACAGAATTCAGCTTGGCGTATTTAGATGACATTATTGTCTTTAGTAAAACATGGGAAGAACACCTAAGTCACCTGACAAAAGTAATCACCACCCTAGGAAAAGGCGGATTACACATCAATCCCAAGAAAACTATCTTGGCTGCCAAGGAAACTAAATACCTGGGGTATCTCGTAGGCGAAGGGGACACCAAACCGCAAGTTGAAAAGGTGAAGGCAATAATGAGGCTACCAATGCCTTGCAACCGGAAGCAGATACAAGCTTTCTTGGGGTTCATAGCGTACTACAGAAGATTCATTCCAATGTTTTCCAGCATCGCCAGTCCTCTAACAGAAGCCCTTAAGTTTTCTTATAAGGAGGATATCTCATAGAACACTTCTGCAAAAAGAAGCCTTCTGGGATTTAAAAACACACATAGCCTCACTCCCCGTCTAACAAAATGTCCTGATTTCGGGAAAGTGTTCTATGTACAGACAGATGCGATGGGTACGGGACTGGGGGCCGTACTTTCACAAGGCACCGAAGATGATTTATTTCCAGTAGCATTCATTAGTCGTAAAATTCGACACCACGAGATGGCGTATTCAATGTTAGAAAAAGAATGTCTAGCCATAAAATGGACCATTGATACTATCTCTGGGAAGGTCCTTCATGGTGTTGACAGATCATGCACCCCTACAATGGTTAGCCATACACAAGGATTCAAATCAAAGGGTTCTAAGATGGTTCCTCACACTCCAAGCATACTGCTTTAAAACTATACATAAGCCAGCTGCATTCCAGGTTGTCCCAGACTATTTGTCACGGAGCCTGGATCAGCCCGACCGGCTTGATGCCGAAGGGGGTATGTGTGACAACCTGACTGACAACCCGGCCACAGAAGACCTGAAAGAGGCTTGGTGGGGCCAGGATGCGGACGATACAACTCCACTAGAAAAGGAAAGAACATATACATGCAATGATGCCTCCAAACTCTGCCCTGTGAAAACGAAACCCAGGGAAACACAAGCTCCTAGAATGGATTTATCTGCAGTAAGGAGAAGGGAAAAGACACCTTTAACCATGCCCCACGGTATAACCAGCAGGAGAATTCTGCGGCCGAACCGCTGTTATCACACAAGTACAAGAAAACCATACGAGAGGGTCAACAAACAAAGTGATGCAATGCGAAGCAAAACAAACAGCATCATTAATGCCCAACAAACTTCTAAACCCGTTCAATACTTACTGGTACCTTTAAAACGGAAAAGAATAGAAACCAGCGTTCCCCACGAGGCACTAGTGCGGGCTCCATTTTGACGACCAAAGTCCTCGGAAGAAGGGGGCGGGGCTTGGAAGGGTTTTTCAAGCTTTCGGTTGGGGAAGCTACCTGATTGGTTAGAGGGGTTCAAACCCCTATTTAAGGAAGGAAATGAGGAAGAACTGAGAGATTTGTTTCCTTTGTGTTTCAGAGGTCAGCAGCACGCGAGGAAGAAGCAGATATGTTCCATTGGGCAGACGAAGACTAGCCTATGCTTTCTGCCCTATCCCTTATGCAAGCCTGCTAACAACACATTTTGGACTTAAGAAAGGGAATTTATCCCTACTTTACATTTTTATTTTTGTTTATATTAAGTCAATAAAGACTATCCTTATTTGAAAAGAACGCTGGCTCATAGTGATCCATTACAGTCCTAATTGTATTTTGCACCCTCAGAAACCGGCTTAATACTTGTTCTCATTTTTATGCTATTGTACAGGGAATTTGTGGGAATGCTTCCGCAATCTGTAAATGTGTTATTGTAAGTCATTTCTGACTGACAGTGAAATCCCTGAGCTTAAAAAAAAGCAAATACAAAATACATCTTGACCAATATGCCAAAGAATATAGCCGACCTTGTAGATAGGGCATCCCTTCAACTCTTGAACATAACAAAGGTCCATTTCTCTTGGATAGTCATGGAACCATTTCGGTCCACTGGGACCATTGAAACAGGGACACAATTACATAGTGGCTATTGTGCAGTATGCCATGGGACACCCCAAAGCTTCCCCTTTGCAAACAATGCTACCCAACAAATTCAAAACCATTTAATTTAATTTTTCCTGGGTTGAGTTCCCTGAACAAATTCCTACCAATGAGGGCTGTACAATCATGTCTAAGCTTATGGATGAGATTAAACAACCCCTCACAATAAGAACCTCATAAACCTCATAATGTCAGTATACCATCCCAAGACTGACAGCTTGGTAGAAAGGTTTAATAAAACATCCAAGGTCCTACTAAAAAGGACACTTAAGTGAGGACAACAGATATTGATATATCTTGATTCTATGAGTTTGTTTGCTGTGTGAGAGGCCCACAAGGTTTAAGTAGGTTTTCACTGGTTGAGTTAGTGTATGGCTGGGAGCCAAGGGATGCATTAGGCATGTGAAAGGTGAGTTGGGAAGATCACAACTACCAAGGAGAATATTTGGCTCGATTTACTCAAGACATGGAGGCACATATGGCCTTTTCTGAGAACTAGATAAGACTCATCCGACAGCTGCCCAAGAAAAACAAAAGACGTGATCTGATAAGAAACTACCTTTCCATGCTGTGGCAGTGATCGTGTTATTTTGGGTCCCCTCTCGTGTTCCAAGGCTCCAGGGGCTTGATGAAGGCTGTCGTGCCAACTGTAAAGCGTAGAGCTGTACTTGTCAGATTCAGAATAAGATGCTTTGACTTGGCACTGCTGGTCCAACATGAAGTGCCCATTGGAGATCAATGGTCTAAATAATAGGGAATAAGGAATATTAAGGCCCTGCAGTGAACTCTTAGTAGCAAGTGACAAACTTTCTGCACCAACAAAATGAATGCTTGAGAATCAAAAGCACACTGGCAGATAAAGTGCTGCAATGAAGGGAAAATGAAGGTCAGAACTGTCATCCAGAGTTGTTGCTCTACTTTTTCTATCTGTGGACTTAATATTCTGAAATTCGTAGTCCACTTTTATGTGCAGGTTTTGATCAGAGCACATCTGAGCTATAGTCTTCAGGTGATGCCTTCTTTCAAACCCAGCACCACTGCATGAATGAAGTGTTCATGCAGCTGGCTCCATCATAAACAGCAACTCCCACCCACCCCCTACCTAGCCACAGGACTCTCCACACCACAGCCTCAGGATCCTACCTACCCACAGCCTTGATACTACCCATCCTCCATCTCTGGTCAACAGGCCACTACTCTCATCTCCTCTGGCAGCAGGTATGATGGGACAACAGTGACCTTCAAAAGAGTGTCTGAATTTGCTCTCTCTGCTCACTCTACAGAGCATGTGCTTGCAGTACATTAAAGCAATGTTTGCAGAATCTCCCTGTGCAGCTGGTGCTGGGTCTCTCAGAGACCTTACACACACCTGTGCATCACACCATATAAACCGTGTTTGGAAGAATGGAGGCTGAGCCTGAATAAGAGATGGGGAAATACAAGAATGAAGAGGAAGACATGACAGAGAAAAACCTTGGAACTTTGTAGTTCCATTGCAGGGGGGCCGATTGCAGCCCTCACCCATGCAACAATGAGCATTAGATGAATCCAAAATTTAAGTACACTGTGGGTGAGCCCATCTGAGGATCAAAGAGAGTGGTAGCCAGGAGGTGTGGCAGTCAGGAGTTGGTGCTGGCGGTGAGATGGTGGCATAGAGTTTTATGCTCTACCAAATCAAAGGCCGCCGAGAGGTCTAGAAGCAGGAGGAGAGCCGGTTTGCCTGTGTCTTTTAGGTCATCTATTTCATTTTTTAGGTCAAGTAGTGCCGTCTCAGTGCCATGACGAGGGCGGAAACCAGACTGGCATATTGAATACAACTAAATACAGATAACTAGAAAATTGATGACTTCGATTGATTTCCTTTAATGAATATTGCCAAGTATATCCGAACTTGTTTTTTAAGGAAACATACCTTTTGAAACCCTTTTTTGGGGGTACTAATAGAGAGCGACTGAATAGCTGGGTTTTTATTACCAAGCTTTCTGCCTCACTACATTACATATCATGTCACATGCCATTGTAGATCTCGCTTTGTGGTGATTGGGCAAATTGTTCTGCATGGTTGTAGGTGGGTTCCCTTGATTTACAAACCCCCCACCGGTATTTTCATGAACGCAGGTTCACAATTTTCTTCCATTGCCCTTTCTCCTTTATGGAGTGGCCCAACCCTGCTCCTCCACCTGCCCCTTCCATTTTATGGGAGGAGCAACCCCCTCCCGTTCTCCCTCCCTTCTCCCCACATCCTCTTCCACCCTTCCCTAATTACTCCTTTTTATATAATGTGTTAATGTTACTGATGTAGGGTTCATAACGGCATATCATCTGCATTCCAGTGCTGTTTTAGAAATAGCTTTTCGTTGAGGGATAATATCAATAGAGCTTTAGTTGAATGAATGTGAACTCCTGTGTTGCCTGCCATAAATCTAACAAATAGTGGAGGGCTGCTGAAGTCAGTGGCGATTGACTGACCAACTTGCGTGGTCCTGAATGCACCCAGTGGGCAGCCATCGATGTGGTTTATTGGCAAGGCCTGAAGGTGCGTGCAGTCCTGGTCTCAGATGGCCAATGCAGGCAGGTGTCGCCTCAGTGTTGCTGCTACAATGCAGGGCCCCGAAATACGAGTCTCTGTGCAGGCATAGGATCCTGTCTGCCCTGCTGTTCCTGATCTGGACGACAACAGGAGTGAAGGCGAGGATGAGCGGTGGACGCCTGTGGGGGCTGTGGCCGGCGCTCCCACTCAGGTCGACAGAGCGGGATGAGAATTTGGGCTCCCGCCCCAGCTACGCTGTTGATTAATTGATTGTTTATTTAAAGACATGAGGAAGACAAGACAACAATCTTATTAGGCGTTGTACATTCAGATCGTGCAGGTACACAGAACGAAGTGAGAGGGGGGGCAATAGGGACCAAGTGCATCCAGTCCGGTCAGAACATGGGTTAAGTACAGAGAGATACCACTCTCATGGGTCATAACCGAAGTCCAGTAGTGCTGCGGCAAGTGCAGGAGACTGGCAAGGAAAGCTTGGGACCTGTGAGGCTGTATTAGTTCACTAGACAGTAAAATGGACACGCTTACCTGCAAGGTTGATCACATGCAATCCGGCTCAACAGGCCTGGTGACAGGCTGGACGAAGCGGAGCCGCACATATCTGTGGTAGAGGATGCATCCTACGCAACATCCAGTGAGGTAGTTCGACGTAGGAAGGCAGTCAAGGAGCTGCAAGATAAGCAGGATGACTTGGAGTCTAGGTCCCCCTGTAACAATCTTAGGATAGTCGGCATTAAGGAATCAGTGGTAGGGGGCCCATGGAGCAGATGATGCAGGCGCTCTTGGAGAGCCCGCCTTTTCGTCAGTCTTTGTGATCAAAAGGGCCCAGCGGATGCCGGGGGTGGTGTGACCCATGCTGGGGTGCCGGCTAGACCCATTATCGCTAGGCTCCTTAATTAATGCGACAGAGACCATGCTCTGCAGGGATCGAGCGAGTTGGGCTCCCTTAGCTACCACAGTGACCAGATTCAGCTTTTCCAAGACTTATCAAAGAAAGTGCAGGCTTTGCAGAAGAGTTTTATTGAGATGAAAAATCAGCTCAATGCCAAGGGTTTCAAATATGCAATGTTGTTCCTACACGCCTAAGAGTCAGACGCAATGGAAAAGTCCTGTTCTTTCATTCCCCGGAGGAGGCGAGCAATTTGTTGGACACTGCGGATAATGAAGCCGGGCCGTCAAGAGTCAGGAATGGTCAGGAGAGGCACTTGCACAGAGGCCCCGACTGAAGCATCAGTCTATCAGTCACACTCCTATGTTGCTGCTTTTTCTCAGAATAATGAGGGGTGGGTGGTCCTCAAGCCTTCTGCTTGTGGACATGGCGGGTGGGTGTGGCTAAGCCTTGAGAGACTCCCATGCTCCAACTGTTGTTTTTTGGGTGGGGGGGTGTTTACTGGCAGATTGGGATTGTCGGTTGGGGTGGTGGGTTTCTGGGTACTCCAATGTTCGGCTTGGGTGGGGGTGGGTTATTTCAGATGGCACACAGTCCTCTGTCCTTTATTCACCTCAATGTGGATGCACAAGGTGGGGGTTTGATGGGAAGGGTGCAAAGTGAACAGGATTTGCCTGGTTTGGGAAAGTGGGTGAGGGTGGTCTCACTGGATTCAACGAGTGGTGGCCTCTGCTGATTACTAGCAGCGTTGTGCCTTGGGCACCCCAATGCAGGGTGTTAATTTCATACTATAGGGGAAATGGCTGGTAGGGGGTCAACAGTTGAGGCCTGAATTGCCCCTCGAAAGCAAGAAAGGTCCTACTTTATATGCAGAGGCACCGAGTGGGCATTGCTTTTCTTCAAGAGACACATCTCTCGCAAATTGGCTAGGCTGCGTTCGCTATATCCTGGGGATGTCCCAGTACTTTTTCTTGTACTCTAGGCATTTTCTCAAGGAGTAGGTATACTCATTAGGGGTGCACTGGGGGTTTGATGCATGAAGGTGGTGAGGGATACAGAGGTAAGGGCACTGATCCTCACAGGTCTGGTGCAGGGGTGGGGGTTCAAGTTTGTGGATTACTATGGTCCCAATACCGACTCTGATACTCTTGAATTCATTGAGGAACACATCAGGAATCTTCAGTGGGCATGGTGTGCTGAGCGGGGGACTTTAATGCTGTCATGAGAGATTTTCTGGACAGGTCGGGGGGATACAGCAGGTGCTTGACCAAGTCTACCCATAAATTACAACAAATGTGGGAAAATGCTGGACTGGTTGACATAAGGAGGGAGTGCCATGGCTCATAAAGAGGGTACACATTGAGGTCATCAGTGCACGGGATGGCTTCCAGGCTGGACTTAATTTTGATGTCCACTGACAGCTCAAGCTGGGTTCTGGGGTGTAAGATCTTGGTGCATACCCTGTAGGATCATCCTCTGGTTGTGGTTGTCCTCTTAATCCCTGAGAAGTGTCAGGGGTGTAGGAGATGGTACTTTAAGAATGGGAGCTTGCCAGACACATTGTTCAGGGAGGAAATACAGGAAGGGCGTGCTCCGTTTTGTTCATGAAAATGAGGGTTCTGTATCATTTTACTCCACCCTTTGGGAAGCCTTTAAGTGCGTGATAAGGGGTTTATGTAGCGCTTATGAAGCTGGTGTCCTGAAGGCCATAAGAGCAGAGCTGGTGGCTCACGAGACTAGGTTGCAGGAACTAGAATTGGGAGAGGGGTTCTCTACAGATGTGGAAATGCAGGCTAGGTTCCATGAGGTGCTGGGACTGTTTAGGGATGCTGCTGAATGCAATATCAGGTTTCTTAATAGGAGCACACCGGTGAGACGGGATGGGGAAGGTCAGAAGACTGGGGCCCTACTGGCTCATCTGATTAAAAGCAAAATCTCTAAGTCACATATAGCAGCGATGGAGAACCAGGCGAGCAAACTTCTACACACGGTTCAGGGATTAATAGGGGTATTCGTTGATTTCTACGTCTCTATACTCCTCTAGGCATACAGCGGAACGAGTAGATACAAATGAGTACTTAGAGCAAGTTGGTCTGTACTGGGTGGCGCAGGAGGAAAGAGAGTGGCTGAGTAGACAGTTAACAGAACAAGAGGTGCATGAGGCTATTAAGGCCCTTCCTGCTGTGAAAGCTGCTGGCCCAGATGGACCCTCAGACTATTTTTATAAAGATTATGCAGATTTATTGTTTCCTCATATGCTGCGTATGTATCAGCAGACTATACAAGATGGTGCACTGCCTGGGTCACTGCGAGAACGGGTGGTCACTCTACTTCTAAAACCGGGGAAGAGCGCCCACAATTGCTCCCCTTATCACCCGATTTCTTTGATAAACTTGGACAGTAAAATTCTAGCTAGAGAGCTAGCTAATAGGCTTTTCCCGATAGGCCCAGATGTGTACTGACTGATCAGGCTGGATTAATTCCTGGGAGGTCTTCGTCATATGGGCTTTGTAGAATTTTCGATCTCCTGTTAATTCTTGAACAGCATTCCTCTGTAGTTGCATCCCTTCTCAATGCCGAGAAGGCATTTGATTCCATTGAGTGGCCATTCCTTTTCACTGTCCTAAGGCAGATGGGGTTGGGAGAGGATTTTGTGGGAATGGTTTCTTTGCTGTGCAAACATCCAGTGGCGCATCTCCGGGTGAATGGTAGCCTCTCTGATCCCATCATGATGGAAAGGGGTACATTGCAGGGATGTCCACTGTCCCCCCTGCTAGTTGCGCTCGCGATTGAGCCCTTAGTGGAAATGATCCGCTCCAGGCATATTTACAGGGGGTGCAACTATTCACGCATAAATTGGTCATCTCACTGTATTGTGAGAAACCTGAGAGAAATATCATCTATAAAATCCCAGAACTCCATCCTTACCATTTAGTGGGAAAAATAGGTGGCAAACAAATAAAGGAGTGTGCTGCAGAGTGTCATTGCAGACTTTGGCAGACTGGACCCTGGACTCTGATATCCTGAGTCTGTCTACTACCTCCATCACTCTACTGGCTGGAACTTCCTGCTTTTCTTCAAATACACACAGCAGCCGCGGAGCGGCCGCGGACTGTGCTGCAGAGTGTCATTGCAGACTTTGGCAGAGCTTGGCGGGACATCGCCCCTGGTGGGATCTACTGCTCTCACCTACCACATTATACTATATTCTCAGCCTCACCTGCGTAATCCCACGAAGCTTACGAACAACTTGACTTGTCTAGGCTAAAATGGAGGCTCACCTACAGACAAGAGCCCCCGTGAATTCGGAACCGGGGCTGGAAGTAAATACTCAAAATTGTACGACAAACAGTCTTGACATGCTGCCTCCACCACCACAGAAGTAGGCTGCAGATGAAATTTCCTCTTTTGTAACTTTTCCTGCTAAAGATTTTATCCCTCAGACTGCCCTTATCCCTGTTATCCCAACCCTTCCCACCCCCGAACCTGCGTTTGCTCCTGACATTCTTTCCCCATCCTGCCTTTTGATTCCTACCGCCTTACCTGACGGTTGCACGGCTGCAGCTTTATGCTTGGAAGAGGAGGCGGTGGAGTCCTCCCGCCACGTCCTTCGGTCATCCAGGGAGGCCCCCACACGCGGACATTTCGTGGGGAGGCGGGAGAGTGGGGTTAGCGGCCTCGGGCCGAGCCACAAAGCGGGCTGCTTCCCCTGGTTCATCTGACTCAGCGGTATGGCCGGCGATCCAGTGCGGAAGGCGGCGAGGAAAACACCTGCCTCGGTGGTCTCGGCGGCGTACGAGGAAGCGCCGCCCGTTGACTCCTCGCCCGGTCCCCCTCGGCGCCACCGCAACTGTGTTGAGCAGTCATCGGGCGAAGTTGTGCTGCTGGCCGGTGTGGCCGCGGGGGAACTGCCGGCTTCGACCATTGCGCGAGGGGGGGCGGGGCCTATGGCCTCCCTGCCTGGATCTGGGAGCTCGTTGCTGAACGCCCTTGGCCGCGGCCATCAGGGGATTTCCTTTTCCCAGGACTGCGTCGAGCCTAACGCTCGTGCACTTCAAACACAGCAAGCCACAAGCGCAACAGACTCCCTGCCACTTGAGCAAACAACTCACTTGAACAAAACACTTTGCACAATCGAAGTGCACTCCATTCCAATTTTGCACGACTTGATCAGTCGAAAGGACTTCTCCCATTCTGATCACTCAGACTTAAAAACCAGTGATCACATGGCAACTCTGGTAAGCCCGACAAATTTGAAATTTCCACCTTCAGATATTGACATTTTCAAGAGAGGAGGGGCTACCCAAATAAAAGTTGGAATTTTTAGAAGAATTTTCCCCGAGTATGTCACGAGAAGAACCTACTCCACTAATAACCATAGACATGGCTACTGGGCATGATCTACCTGTGCAATTGAAAGAACCTAACAAAAATAAAAGTGACTGTTGATGATCATCAGAACTTAACTACTACGACTTACACCAAAAACTGCCCCCATATGAATAACAGACTTAGAAGAAGACAAACCACGAAACACGCGGCCCCGTTAAGTAAACAAAATGGGCCCGAGAAAATGCCCTCTTAAGCCTCTGACAGTGGCAGCTGGAAGTGAGTTTTTTAAGAAAAAGACAGTCGGTTGGATTCTCCACACTAACTTTCCGACATTGAAATTCTGGACAGCTTAATGCTACATGAGTTAGGTACGAACCTTCCAACAACACTGACAGGGAGTTTTACCTCAACAGCCCGGGCAGCCGAACTCCAAAGACCACCTCAGTTAACCTCTACCACCCCCTCAAAACCATTGGTAGGGACCACAACACTGAGGGTCACGCAACCCCAACTTTTCTTCCCATTGACGGAAGGTGTTCCCCTCGCAAGATGGCATTGCACAAGTAAACTACCATCAACAACTGTAATGGACAAGCAGTTGTCCAAAGAGATCCCAGGTGTGGTGGTAGCCCCGCTCATCACAGAAATCGGAGGTCTCATCGCTACCGTTTCGACACAAACCCAAACGCCATGTCATGATTCTCCAGAAATCAGTGACAATCGGAGCGGCTGTGGTAGCAACCTAAGAAGAATCTCTATAACCGAGGGCCAGAGATCAAGCTTTCCCGGTTCCCCTAGCTTATCTTTGCAGGCACAAACAATTGTAAATTCCCCGTTGGATTGGCAGGAAAATTCAGGTGTGGTCCAAATAATCTTATGACTCCTCCTACCACTCCAATTCACTCACGAAGACAGAGTGAAATTCATCAGCCATCATCGCAACTGACACCTTCGCACAAAAAGGCGGATCTGATGTCTATCATGTCTACGGTGACAATTGATCTAGCTCCATTTAGTAAGCTATACGAAGGTATGAACGACACCCTACGCGATCAGACGTCAATAATAGCTCTGATGCAATCAAAGCTGAACTACTTGGAAGGCCATATTGTTGGTACTGAGGGCAACTTGTCATCCAGAATAGACCAATCGCTTACTTTGGCCCTTCCTAGAATTCTGCAACTCTCCCATGACAGAGGAGAAGAAAACGGCAATCGAGCTACTAAACAGACTCAAACTACTGCAGACATAACATCGTATGCATTTTTTGGATCAACATAACGCAGCAGACAGCCATCTCCAAAATATCGACATCCTGGCACCGGACCCCTTGCCAGAGCCACTCGATGCCATAATTGCAATTATAGAAGATGATGAAGAGCATAAACTCAAAATCCGCCCAAGTGCACGTACTGTAAGAACTGAAACATCGGTGCCCAAACCCCTTTTCATATCCAAAACCGGAAAGTAAGCGGAAAGAAAAGGCCAACAAACAGGGCACAAATTCTAAGGTCTTCTCTTATGGTATTTTTAATCAACATAAACTGCTGGACCACTTCGGCATGAAACAGAATTTTTAAAAAAAGAAGAGAAAGTGACACTCCAATGTACGCTAAGTACAAAAAACCAAACTAAACAGGCGAAAAGAACACGAGATATAACATCTAAGTCCGAAGCAAACCACTCCGTCCTGTTGAATCATCAACCTATTATTATAAATTCACCGGAACAAGAAAGAATCGTTAATTCGGAACAGACGGAAGAAGATCAACTTGATTGGAGTTCCATTACCATCGATGAGACGGGCTCCGATATTATTACAAGAAAAACCTCAAAGCGAAAAATTGAGGAGGTTTTTACTCCATCATCCAAATGGGAAGCCCCCATTAAAGTACGATTACACAACCACTCTCCACGTCAACCAGTGTCCTTAAAAAAAGGACCTAAAGTTTACCCCGGACCGACAGACAACTTAAGATCCCGGATAGCGACTAAAGAAAGTGGTCAGCCAACGAATAAGTTACAGGACAATCCTAGGAGAAAACACAGATCTCGGTCCGTCAATCGGCATGTTCGCCGTATTGACCCAAAAAGCGACCAAGAAAACTCCAAACATGAAGAGCGAAGAGGAGTGAGAGAAAGACTGTCACCTCGCCTACAGAACCATCGCGCAGCGATAAGCATTAAAAAATCAATAAGACAAGAGAGAAACGGATCAAAAAGCCTACTCAAAGCAAATTATTAGTGAAAATATTATAAGATTGAAAAGAATGGGTTCTAAGGTTGGAGGTGACCTATTGAATAGAACTAACATCTTGAAAATTCTGGCCCAAATACCTACGCTTCGATGCATACGGAACAGTGACTTATGGATGGTGGAGCCGAGCACATCTGGTAGAAGTGACTACTCATATATCCATCTTAATTCAAAGATCATTAAACTTCAATTACTGAAATAAACAGACAGCTTGTCGCTGTTGGGCTACGAAGTAACAGAGATGCATCGTCTAAACGCTCAAACCAACTTACAGAAACAACCAGATGCAGATCCCAGAGACTCTCCAAACGCACAGACAAAGCCTGATGCTCCTCGTACTCACTACATCAGCAAGACGGCTCAATTGCGCAACCAGCATTACAGTCAGTTTAAAGAGAGACGGGGCGCACTAACCAACTCAGATTCGGAGTCTGTTCCTCTAACTAAACGATTGCGCAAGCCGCCCATGTCTGCTCGGCTTGATGCCTGGCCCTACCAATCTCCCCTTCAACTTCAAAAACTGTCATCTCGAAAAAATCCGAAAGGACAAGAGGGGGCGCAGGGACGGCCTTGGATATGGCACAAGTCCGATGCAAATCATAACGGGAAGGTTTAGCAATCATCCACTGAAGAAGGAATTAACTCAAAAGATGGCTGGAACGAGGAAAATGGACTTAAAACCACCTCTGCCGATTGCTTAAAATTAGGATGCTGGAACACGCGAAGATTCAAACATTTAACTAAAGTGAGCGACGTCAATCTAGGCCACTTTGACATCCTGTGCTTGCAGGAAACATGGTTGACTTCAAAACCCCAACTAGACGGATATGAAAATATCTTTACTGCAGCAAATAAAGGGGTCACAGGACGTCCTTCGGCTGGGCTCATAATCGCTCTTCGATCAGGATCTGGAGTAGAAGTGATTGAAGTTTTGACCTCACCCAACTGGCTCCAGGCGACGATTTTAAAATGTACGAACTTGCCGAATGCATAATCTAGTCAAAAAGAGGGGGTGATCCTGTTATTGAATATTTATTGGAACCCAGAAATTACATCCCAAGTAGAGTTTGAAACTGTCCTTCTACCTTGCTAGACGAAACCGATGAGAACTCAACATCACACCACCATCATAAACGGTGATTTTAATGGAACCTGGGAAGGCACTGGACATGAACCCGAACAACAAGATCAAGCCCGCCCGGCAAGGCAAAGAGGGAAATTGTTAGATCAATTAATGACCTCTAGGGACATGCATAACCTCCATTGGCTTCGACCCATTGCAAACCTCGTGATACCTACGTGGGAAAGAGGACTCCAACATGCTGTGATCGACCACGTATTTGTCTCTAAGGACCTTCTCCCATTGATCCACAGCTTTAGGGTTGGGCGGACGATGTCCAGTGACCACAACCTTCTTGTTATAGAAGGTTTAAAGACCGGTCCAAAATCTCTCTTTTATCCAATTTCCTTGGAGGCATCGATACGGGGAACCGAGTAAGGATATCGGACAAAGGTTTGCGAGAAATAGCTTCCCAATAACCCCGTCTTCATTACAACGATTCGACTTGTGGACAATTAACCAGAAGGGACCTGGACTATACTCCATTATTGACAAGGTTCACGATTCCAGTCACACAGTTTTCCAAACCTGCAGCCGGTCACTCACACTTATACAATAGCGATCTCGTGGGAAAAAGAAAGCTCCATCGATGTCCAAAGAAAATCTACCTCAAATCACCCTCAGTAAACAACCTCAATTTATGGGCATCCGCCGTCCGAGACTATAAGAGCTGGCTGAGACATTATAGGTACAAGCTGTACCAGAATGATGCAGAACAAATGTCTGCTACTTACGGAAACAAATCAAGAGAATTTTGGAATTTGATCAAGGGGACCTTCAACAAAACGTCCGGGGATATCCAGAACAACGTCGGAGAGGTCAAATGGATAGCCCATTTCTGAAATTTGTTTGCACCGCTAACAGACATGAACTCTCTGCCAGTCTCAGTTGATAAAACATCAGGGCACGATCACGAACCATGGACAATCCCTGCCAACGACGCATCGATCTTATTTAAGATCAACAAACTGAATAACTCGAGGGCCCCCGGGCCAGATGGCATCTGCAATGCAGAGCTTAAGAAACATCCTGAATTGTGGGCTTCCATAATGAGCAAGATCTTTGACAATTGCAATCATCTTCAGGAAATTCCCCCTTCTTGGAAAAAAGGCATCATCGTGCCCATTTTCAAGAGAGGCTCGACCGACGATCCGAGCCATTATCGACCTATCCCACTTTTGGACGTTATGGGCAAGGTGTTCGCATCCATTGCACTGGACGCTTTCCAAACTTGGATCCAAGCAACAGACCAAGTAGACCCTTTCCAGAATGGCTTTGTGAAGAACTCAGGGACAACAACTAATATTCTCCTTCTGAGTTCCCTGAAAGCTAAAGTAGTGCAGGGGGGCCCCACCATCTATATAGCTTTTATTGACCTGGTCCAGGCCTTGGACCAGGTCAACCGGCAGAGGATTTGGGGAAAACTTGAAGAAATCGATTGCCCACGAGCGATTCTGGAACCCATAAAAGCACTGCACCGTGGCACCACTATACGCGTGCACCTTAGTGCAGAGGGGAGACTGTCTAGTGAAATACAGACTTCAATAGGAGTAAAGCAGGGCTGCCCCCTTTCACCCGCTCTATATAACGCATACATTGCAGATTATGGGAGATCAACAGACCTCGTCAGATGTTTCCCACCTTTGCTTGGAGGCTCCAAGATAGAGCGATTACTTTACGCAGACGACATCATCCTGATGGATTTAACACCCATAGATCTAACACGCCAATTAGACCATCTAGTCTGTTATCTGGCAGAATATAATATGAAACTGAACAAAGACAAAACTAAAATACTAATACTAGGAACGGCAGCTAAAAGAAAATCAAAATTCCTGTGGAGATGCGAAGAGAGGAACCTTGAAATTATGATTAGTAACGACAAAGAAGAACTGACTATGCAAGACTTCCTCTGGTCAAAACTGAAAAACCTTACGGCACAAGCCAAAGCAGTAGACAGAAAATACGGAAGATTTTCCATCATTCCTATTATTAGATTCAACAAATCTAAAGTTGTCCCTGCTTTGATTTACGGCACTGACCCAATGCCTCTGATGCCGAATTCCGTCTGGGCAAAATATGAGGTTTTTTTTTGGCGAGGAGTATTCGGTTTGGCTAATTCTACACCGATAGCCCTGATAAGAAGAGAACTTTGCCTAACATCACTTCTGGCCTTAAAGATGAGAGCTAGTCTTATGCTGTATCGCAAAGTTACTAACGCTCCGAAAAACAAAGTTCTGGACCTTATCCAGAAAGAAATCGAGTATGGCAACAACAGAATGCTTAATAGTTGGGAGCAATTCAATCTCTCTATCCTGCAAGATCTGGACATCACCAGGGAAATATTGTTCCAGAATCCAAACCAGGTGACAAAGAAACTCTTTGAAGCCGACTGGATCAATACCCTAGAAGTCGCCAACAACTATCCACTAACAACAAATTTGCCAAGCACACCTATGAAACTCATTGAGGTGCGTGGTTATCTTCACCAATGTCCTGACAAGCGCCTAAGCCGAACCTTCCTAAGGTTTCGACTTAACCAACTAAAAACTAATGAAATTCTCGCAATACGCAAGCAATCCGCCTCAAATAACTGTCGCTATTGCAACATACCAGACGTGATAGAAACCACTAAACACCTGGTTTTAGAATGCACTGGCCTTGTCGAGACCAGGCAATGCTTTTTGGCCCACCAACTTAGGAACTACTGCACCTTAGACTTGGAAAACCTATGGGCCATGTTGGCTAGCAGTAACAACAAGCGATGTGTTATTGGATTGTCCTTATTTCTGAAGGCTTTGAACTTATAAATTTAAGTAACTGGATTCCCCGATAAGATTGCTTCTATCCAGGAAAGACTTATGAATCACATTGGAGAATGGATCCTTCTTTTTGTAAAAATTGTGATACAATTAAATCAAAATTAAAAATAAATAAATAAAATAAAGGAAGAGGTAAGGAACTACAGTAAGACGTTACAAGAAGCGCCCGATGTTAACAAAGAGGAGCAAAAACTAGAGAACCATACCACCCTGGGCATTTATTTTGTTGCCCCCTGAATAAGAATAAGCGAGGATCAACATCCACTATATCATTAGATACATCAGAAACCTTGCAATTAGACTCCTGTCTATTTTGTGGAGAGAGGGGCCATGTTATAGAAATCTGCCCTGAAGCTATAGAGGAAGAGTGGATGGCAACTCAAGAAAGGGAAAAGAAGATAGAGAAAGAAAGGAGAGAACTCTTAAAACCATCTCCTCTGCGAGCCCTGAACAACCAGACAAGGGGGGAATGTCCCAGCAATAATAATCTTTATATACTCGAGGGGAGACCCACTTGATATATGCTGGAAGGCTTGGAACAGCAATCTGGGTGTTCCACTGAGAAGTCTCCTAGTGAAACAACCATGTCCAACCATCATAGGGGAAGGGTATGTAAGAAACCTGAGGGTATTCTCCCGAGTAGACCTTGAGAATCCCTTATTCAAGTGGCCAGGGAAGGGCTGGCACCCTCAGATCCCAACCCTGAGGGTGGACGAGCGAAGAAGGATCACATAGGTAGCGAAGCCCGGGGTTGTGCTCGGGGAAATGCCCCAGGTGAGATGCAGTATTATACCGGGGAAGAAGGAGGGGAGGACGAGATCCATGAGACCTTTGTAGGTTGTACCACATCTGTTTCCCTTCCTCCTACTAATAAATCTCTCTTGCCCAAATCAAGCGACACCCCCGTATATGACAAATCCCATAGGATCCCAAATCCTGTTGAACTTGGAAACTATCTCTCCCAGAATCCCTGTTTCCCTGTGTCCTACCTGAATACTCCCGGTCGTTCTCCTCCACATCCTGGAGATAAATCCCATAAGGTGAGAAAAGAGAAAGAACTGTGTAATTGGCAAGAGTGAACCCGACCGAGGAATGCCGATAAAAAGGGGCGTAGTCTGAAGTCCAAGGAAAAGTGTGTTGATAGGAGTGAACCTGACAGAGGGATGTCCACAGTGAACTGTTTAAAAAGACATTAAGGCTTGTGAATGCCACAGGTGAAATTGTTGTGAGAAAAGGCCGTAGTGAACCCGGCAGAGGGAGGCAACCATTTTAGAAGGGTCTGAGCCTGGAAGAGGGAGATCCAGGGGTAAAAACTTATCACACGTGAATGCAACAGATAAAATCTTTTGTATATAAGCCAGAGTGCACCCAACGGAGGGAGGCTGATATTCGAGGGGGGTCTCAGTCCCAAAGAGGGGGACCCAAGGGTGAAGAACTGAGCATAGAGCCCTTTGGGTAACATGTATGCAATGGATGGGATTGCAGAATAACTGACACCAAATAATTGAACCAACTCAGGAAGATGGCAAAGGAGCCATTTTATTGACAATTATCTAAAACAGGGAGTATACAACAGACATCAACAGACGTTCATGCGAGCTCTCTCCAACTCACTCAGCTCAACTCAATGCATTTCATAAAAAACAGACTTTATACAAAAAATGAATCAGAGGTGACGTCATACTACGTGGCAAATAAGAAAAACCTACGAGGGTTTGTGATACGTTCAAGGGGAACATCTAAGTATACTTTTCATAAGGGGTTGGGTTGTGATTGGATATCTACTGTCAGGTGGACAACTTATGCCTACCTCTAAAGCATTGTCATCTTCAACACTATTAAGTACATGGTATATCATTGGCTCTGAAACTATAAGACCCTTCATTATAAGGCCCTCTACAGTTGGTTGGCACGCTCATGCCCTTCTGGAACATTCGGCTCACTTAACAGCATGTAAGCTCAGACCTAGGTGCTAGGAGGTGGACTTGACTGTACCTCCCCACACAATTATCCCAATATCTGTCATCACCCATGCCTTCTGCCATGAATATTGTCTTTGATCTTGGTCTTGCAGAGTATTCTTGTCTGGGAATATAAGGGAGTTCTAGCATGCACTATTGTTGCTCTAGAACTGACGCTGAACTCTATTCCCATCCTTGGCTCACAACTTGGTCCTTTTTGCAGAATAAAACTTGGCACACATGGTGTTGTTTCTTTGCACCTTGACAAGGGATTATTCAGCATTCCACGTTCACATCTTCAAGAATAGATAACAGGCCTTGGCTGCTTCAGTTTTGACACCAGGCCAGACAGCCCTTCCAGACTCTTCCACAATCTCAGCTAATTCTTGCTGCGCCACAGCTCTCAGCTTTTCTCTCCATGGGTCCTTGCTTACTAAATTCGTGACACCGATGTCCAGCTTCTATACAACGGTGGCTTCACCTACAGTCTATTCCCTACTTATAGCCAGCTTCTAAGATTACTCAATCTACTTGCGTTACAGCATCTGTACAGTTATTGAACGGTTTGTATTTTCTGCAGTGCTTCTCACACGTGCAATATTATATTTGCATATGAATATTTACTCAATTCTTAACTTCGTCATCAGCATCTGTAGGGTCCGTACATTCTCTTCTTCAGCCAGTATTCTTAGGGTGTCTCACTCGTCGTTCGTGATGTCACCAGCTCCTCTTTCTCTCTTTTCATATTTCTTTCATGTTCCTCCCTCAGATTGTCATCTCTTCAGGAATGCATTGGTAGGGTTTTCTCAGTGGATACCTTCTTTCGAATATACGTCAGGGAATTGGAAAAACTGTTGATGTCAAGTATGACATGATCTCAGGTTTATAGCATATAGACGGTAGGGGGGTGGGACTTCCTGCAGAGGCATATAACTGCTTCTCTACCGAATCATCATCCAAGTGGAATCAGAAAGGAACTTTTGTATATGGTTTTGAACATACCAAACCCTCAGAAGCAAGAGATATAACCTCCGAAGGTCCTGATATCATAAGGAACGTTTTGTAGATCTCATGCTAGAGGGGAATCGAAGGTTGAGCAGTCATCACCCAACATACATACGGAGAGGAACCTTTTGTTTGTTATTTTGAATACATGAGGTCCTCGGAGTCAAGAGACTTTTTGTAGAAAAGAGACTTAACCACCGAAGGCCTTGATAGCTGAGAACAGAACTGTTGTCTCGTGCTGGGAAACCTTGCGAATGTGTTGTGCTCAGGAGTCCTGCCTTGTCCTGTACTCAAAACGTGGGGAAGGGAGACGCCAGGCTACCACGTCCTGACTTACAATTTGTGAACACTTCTTTCTTTCTTGTGAATCCTATCGCACACTCTTTTTGTATTTAGTTGTAAGGCTTGGCAATCGTTTTTTTTTAGTATAGGCCCTTTTATTTGACAAGACACCACTAGGACTGCCTTACTATTATTTGATGGTCGTAACTTGCTCCCATCTTAAATTTAGGTTTAGATTAGGCGTTTTTCCAACCTGCATATACAGTTTAATAAACACCCTTGAACTGTGATCACTTGTGTCTGTCTCTACAGTCTCTACAGTTGCCACCATGAGTTGCTTACAGTATGCAGATGATTTAATGCTTTTTCTCACGGACCGTGAGGTAAATCGAGCTCCGGTCATGAGGGACATATTGGGTTTTGGCTGCTTCTATCTGCTCCATGTCAACCAGGCCAAGAGGGAAGGTGTCGGTGTTGGATGTTTTTGTGTATTTTAGGCTGCAAGTCGGAAGTTTGCAGACTTCCCCCAGGAACCTCATGTTGCACCTGTCCTGCATGGCTTGATTAGCTCAGGGATGAAGTCCAAACTGATATTCAAGTTGCAAGCTGCTATACTTGCTGGGTCCACGGGGCAGAGGGAGGACTCTCGGGATAAATGGGAGAACTCTCTAGGTGCCCCCAAGTCGGATGAAACCTGGAGGCACTGCTCTATGCAGACGCACAAGGTGGCTATTAATAGCAACTTTAAGTTAATACAGTTTAAATTTCTGCACCAGTTATATCTGACCCGGAAGGACATACATAGATTCTTTCCAAAGGCTTCAGACTGGTGACGGAGATGCAGTATTGCGCCAGCGTCTTTTCTTCACCTGGTTTGGAAATGTTCTCGAATTCATCCCTTTTGAGTGCAAGCGTTCAAACTGATCGAAGGTATTGTGGGTGAGCGGGCGACCCGTCGTCTATTGTGGTGTTGCTGGGTTACACACTCAAACTGCCTAAGCATATCAGGAAGTTGTTCGGTCTTTTGTTGCTGAAAAGTGGAGGTCTGACATTTTATACTGTTACGAAACAGAAATTGACTATGGAACTTATGTGCACCCAACCTCAAGACCGAAGGACATTTGGGGCCTTTATGTTGCTTATTTACTGTTGCTCACCAGTGGTGGGGTCTGATCATCACTCTTCCTGCTAAGTCCGAAAATGTATATATTTTTTTTCCTGTTTCTTTCTTTCCTTGGTTGTAATTATTCCTGTATATGTGTTTGGGTGTTGGGGTGGTGTGGTCGTCTGGTCGTCTGAATGGGAAGCATGTGGTGTTTGTTTTGTTTATGCTTTAAAACTCAATAAAAAAAACAGTTTTTAAAAACGGAAGAGGAGCTCTTTTTGTGAGCCATGGAAGAACCTTGGCATTCTGTTTCCAGGTGGACTGTAAGTCAATTAATCAAGGAGTATTTTACACCATTGCATGAGGACATTAGTGCTTGCCAGGCATTCGTGTTAATGTGTAGCCCAATACAGACAGCACCCTGGTGCCATGAACAGGAAATTACAAGTTGAAAAGCTTTAAAAACTTTCATATGTTTTGCTAAAATCTTTCAAAGCGTGAGACGTATCATTCCTGGTTGAGTTGAGTTGAGTCTGCTGCTGCAGTACGGTTCCCCTTTATCGATGGTGCTTTAATTCTTAAGCATGATGTCCCTAAAGAATGTGCCTAGCGCTCTAGCATATGAAAGACTTTCCAGGAACTAAGGCGCGTGACATCTACAGTAAGTGCATGCTTTCTTTATGAACCTTAATCCTGACTGTACAGCTAGTGCTTTTGGAGTAGGCTCAGGAGGATCCCGTGTTTCCAAAGTGACTGAAACGAGGGCAGAAAAAGGCCACGTTGGATCACTTATTTTTTGGTGGGTGGGGGGGGGGCCTTCCCGATCTTAAAAAGAACCACTATGTTTCTCGGAACCCACACACCGCCCTGCCATTAAACTGAGTGACAAAGAAGCATATGTCCCACTTCAAATTAATTTAAAACAATTTTTGTATATATCCTGCACGCTAGGCGTTCTTTGAAAACCTACATATGTTCCTACCTGGGTGCAAAATGTAGCCACTACAGTAGATTTAATACATAAACTATGCAAGTAAAGCAAATGAAAAGGGGCAAGGAAAGCCATTGAATAACTTAGCAAATCCAGCGCCGCCCTGGATATCACAGTTAATTCCTGGTCCAATCATTCAACGACATCTCTGTTCAAATTCGAAACGAAAATATAATATATACACATTTTACCTGGCAACACGTCATTGGAAATACAAGATGACTATGCTGTGATCCGGCTCTGTAGGGCCTGATCAATGTGATTTTCCATTAAGGCATTGTCCCACAGTGATGACATCACAATAGTGATTTCAGAGGACCCATAAAGCAAGTGGCTTGGCAAAATGTCTGTGGCGCTGCTGCTCTTGCTTCATAGGAAATGCAAACATGCCAAGATGCCCCACTCCATTCGTGAGATATTTTTCTAGAGCTGTATTGTACCTTGCATTCTGGTACTTATTTCCCCAATATAAATACAAGACTACAAGTGCTGTAATGTAAATAGCGCCCTGCTGCCATGTTGGCCTCACTGCGCATGGCTCTGTAAAACAGAAGGTCAAGGTGTGTTAGTGGGCTAGCAGGATAGCAGATGCTGAAACCTATGCAGGCCGGGAGTACCCATTAGATGTGTGCCAATATTAAAGTCTCCGTTATTTGTGGGTGGTAAGGACAGGATGGTTAGCCGTAAGGGAAGCCCCTGGGTTCTGAAGAGCAGAATTGCCAGAATCGTTGTTGGTGTTCAATATTCTTGGTAAGTGGCGTCCAGAGTAAAGACAGGCACTGCTTCCAAAAGAATTCCAGTCTTGATACTTTGTGCTCTGAACAAATGCAACAACTCCACTCCAATTTTCAGTCTAACATGCATTGGGTAACAGAAATGGAATGGCTTATCAGTGCAGCTCAGACTAGAGAAGAACTACAGCAAATTCAGGAAAGCACTGAAAACATACCTGTTTTGGTGAACAATTGCCATAAAATATGGTGCGTACTAACTAGGTAGGAACATTGGACTGTTTTTATATGTTTTAGTCTTGTCTGCATGTGTGCACCCCGATGCCTGTGGGCTTTTGGCGCTTTATAAATACACAAATAAATAACAAATCATCCCCATACGTGCTAAGGTGTTGGCTATCAGTAGATGCCATTCCACAGTCTTCCACAATGAAACAAATGTTTCTTTTTATAATGCCAAATGATGAACATGCAGCACTGCAAGGTTTCTCCTGCAGTTACTGTCAATAGGCCCAACCACTCTAAAAACTCTTCCAGACTGCACACTAGTGGGGGAGGGGAGCATGTTGGTGATTCGACAGCAACGCACTGGACAAATGTACCATTTGCTGTACACAATGCTGTAAAGGGCCATCATCACTTCCCATGGGTGAAGTATCCAGTAGGTAGTCATAAAGCATCTCTGTGTCTTTATGGGTGATGGTCCACTGTCTGTTCCTATTGGTGACCCATCTGTATTCAAGAGGCCCAGGTCAAGGGTGCCCCACTAATTCTCCTCCCCTTAGGATGCACCTGCACTGCTCACAGACAGGTGCCAATGTTGGACTGCCTGCCAATGCCCTTAATCTTGGGCTAAACATTCCCAGTGTATGTGAGAACAATTTTGACTGGTCAGTGTTCTTCCAGCTGCCTGTGTTCTTTTTTCAATTGATGTTGGAAGTGCTGCACTAAAGCATCCTTGCACATTGGCAGTGTCTCCTACTTGTGATGCTTGCAGCAAGGCCTGCTTCCCCTCTTACTCCCCCAACTTCGGTGACTTTTATTTTGAAATTTCAGCACATAAAGGCATCCAGCAGGTACTCAATATTACCCCGAAATTCAACTACACAGATTGCCAAGCAAAGGTAGAAGGAGTTCTATCACAGTCTCTCTCCCATATGCATCATCTGCCAGGGCATGAACCATCATCTGTCAGGGCATGAACCATCTCCATGGTCAGGTTCACCTCAATCAGGTACACCAAGCGGAGAGCCTCACTTAGTGAATCATTCTTACAACTAACCCTGGCATTCTTGAAGGTGGTAATATGGAGCAGACATTCGACACAGACTTCCGCTGACACAACTTTAAAAAAGCCCCATCTAGAGCTCGGCTGAGAGTGATGCAGTAATATGTGATAAGGGCTTTAGGTTGTGCAGTGGAAACCTGCGGCACACCAGCAGCAAAATCTTGTTGTTTTGTTGTAGTTTCGGTGTTTTAATGTAAGCCAAGCTAAAATATGAGCAGACCCCCTGGGCCATAGGGACTTTCACAGGTAAGCAATTGCTGATAAACTCTGTGCCTATGAGGTGAAGCATATGTGCATTCAGGGGATGGCATTGTCTTTCCAATTCACAAGGCAGCAAGGACATTTCATCCACTTTCTGCTGCACAAAAGCCTAAATGCATTCGCCACTGTGCCACCACCTCCTCCATCCTCAAAATGTCTCTTTAATTCTCCTCCCCAGTGGGGTATCCCCTGATACAGTTGCATGCAAAAGGTTATCTGGTGCCTAACTACCTACACTGGCGACCCCCTTCAACTACTCTGTGACCCCCCCCACCTCGCTAGTAGAGGAGGAAAAGGCCGTCCAGTCTGCTCTGACAGTCACATAGTGACTGCTCTTCCCACTGCTCCACATGTACATGACAACATTGACTTTTTGCCCCGCAGACTGCTGGTGAACTCCTACTGTAGCCATCACCTCACTATACAACTCCAGGTGGTGGCGGAGATGGAGGAGGTGCTAGTGGCATTCTGAATGCCATGTAATGATGTGACATGATGTGTGATCTGTGACAGAAGGCTGTTTCTCAAGGGCACTGCAGACGGGTGGGGGAGAGCTTTCATTAATATTACAGCTACCACATCTGTTGAGTCATTCTCCTCCACTTCCTCATCTGTATTGCTGTCTTCCAGCAGCAATGCTTAATCACATCTAGACACTGATGGATTTGCCTTGATCATCATTCATCTCATCACCCCCATTATTGTCTTACTTATGTGTGGATGGGGCGTAGAGACCTTCAATTTTCAAATTCTGCTTCTGCTTAATTGCTCGGTGCTTTGTTCTTCGATGATCTTTCGTAGAGAAGATCTGCACACCTTCCCTTTCTGCCCCTGAGATAGTGGACAACAATGATATATGATATGGCATTTATAACGCGCCTATACACAAGTGTTTCAATGAATGGACATTCTCCTCTGATGGTCTCATTGGGTGTCCATCATCATGGTGCAATACCTACAAACAAATCTCAAAGTTTACCAAGGTTGCTTATGCGCACTCCCCAAACAACATATTTATGTTGGGTTTGAAAATATATATGAGAAATATTTCCACAAAAATGGTTCATTCAACTTGAAATGTATAAGTAATCAAACAATTTCCTATTAAACTCAGACAGTGGAAAAGTGTGTCCAAATCAGGCAAAAACGAGTCAACACATGTATGAAGCCAAAGGGCTCTTCCTCGGGGCTCTTTAAACACCAAATTTAAAAACAAAAACATATTTGTAATGCCGTTAGTAAAAAGTGTGTGTTGCAGTCCATTTAAGTTGAAATGAATAGGCCCCATTCTTAAAGAAACACAAAAAGTATTTAATGAGCATTAATAAATCAAACCCAAATAAAATGTATATCATACAATGAGTCGGACATGGAGAAAACACATATATGAACCCCATGATGAACAAATAAAAACAAAAACAAAGAGAAACATGGTGGTAAAGAGAACATTGTTAGTCACATATTAAGATCTTTATTTAATCACAAAGTCTCCCTGGATTAACATGAATTGCCTGTGTCCTTTTACCAAAGGTGATGAAATTGTGTTAATGTTAAAACATGAAACCAAAAGCCATGCCATGTACACGCCGGGCCTGAGTGAAAACACAGCACAGCAAAAACCGCACATTCTGTACCATTGAAAGGTGGTGTGTGCGACATGATGGGGCGAAGCATGCCTATACACAAATTTCATGTGCAAAGGTAGGCTAAATCTTGGTAGGGTTGCAGCACTATTTTATGTGCAAAGGTAGGCTAAATCTTGGTGAGGATGCAGCACTATTTCATGTGCAAAGGTAGTCTAAATCTTGGTGAGGATGCAGCACTATTTCATGTGCAAAGGTAGGCTAAATCTTGGTAGGGTTGCAGCACTATTTCATGTGCAAAGGTAGGCTAAATCTTGGTAAGGTTGCAGCACTATTTCATGTGCAAAGGTAGGCTAAATCTTGGTAGGGTTGCAGCACTATTTCATGTGCAAAGGTAGGCTAAATCTTGGTGAGGATCCAGCACTATTTCATGTGCAAAGGTAGGCTAAATCTTGGTGAGGATGCAGCACTATTTCATGTGCAAAGGTAGGCTAAATCTTGGTAAGGTTGCAGCACTATTTCATGTGCAAAGGTAGGCTAGTTCTTGGTAGGGTTGCAGCACTATTTCATGTGCAAAGGTAGGCTAAATCTTGGTAAGGTTGCAGCACTATTTCATGTGCAAAGGTAGGCTAAATCTTGGTGAGGATGCAGCACTATTTCATGTGCAAAGGTAGGCTAAATCTTGGTGAGGATGCAGCACTATTTCATGTGCAAAGGTAGGCTAAATCTTAGTAGGGTTGCAGCACTATTTCATGTGCAAAGGTAGGCTAAATCTTGGTGAGGATGCAGCACTATTTCATGTGCAAAGGTAGTCTAAATCTTGGTAAGGTTGCAGCACTATTTCATGTGCAAAGGTAGGCTAAATCTTGGTGAGGATGCAGCACTGCTTCTGTTATTAGAAAGCTATAAACATAAGGAGCAGATTAGATAGCATGCAGGGGTGCAGGTTGAATCACTAAATATCCAAACCGATCAGGGTTTTTCTAAAGGAAAATGAAACGACACTATGTAGGTGAATGCAGAGTCTTCGTCACGCTTTGAGTGGCGATTTCCTTAATTAGTCCTGGTTTCCTCAAGTTCACTGCAGTTGTATTAGGACTAACACATTCATGACCTACACATGTGTCAAAAGGAATCAAGGTTATGAGAACCGCTTTTCGAAAAACCCATAGGGAAATTATACGATATAGTTAGTGCATTTGGGTTCTTACGGTCATTGGCTTATGAAGTCGGTCAAATCTATGACAGCTGTGCAGGTTTTGTGATTACTCCTTATGTGCGTGGTTACTGTGAGTTAGATAATGCCGGACAATATGCAGGCAGGACAATGCGTGTGTTAACACACTGGTCCAGAAATTCCTGAACCATGTAATATGGCTATGTCAGGTGGTACGTCAGCGTGGGGTGCTTTGCCCCACAAAGAGAGTCAGTTCGCATGAATAGCACATACCATGGCTTAGGGAACGTTACTCTTCCCTCAGCTTTCACCCTGTGAACCAGTATGCGGTGCCGAAGTGCTGTTTAGATATATCCATGAACGCGGCTTTAGGCGCCGTGCATCCTCTAGAGATCAAAAACGGACTGTGTTCCAAAGCTACATAGTAAATTAACCTATGCCATTTTTGAGTGGGAACAAGCACATTATTCCCAATGCAGTATAGTGAAAGCTTCTTCAAAATGGAATACTAATGTTGGTAGTATGCCTTATAAGTTGGCACATAATGAGTGCATAGTGACCTCTATGGTGCGGTCCGCCTGTTCTTCTAAATACACTTGGATGTAGCGTGATGCGCTCTGCATCCTCAGTCTAAGGATATATGCTGGGCTGGGGTCGCGGACTCCTATGTTCCCGAGTGAATCAGCCCGCCCCATTGGGGAGTTATAATATACTCCTGAAGCTTTTACACAACAGTGCAGAGAGGAGTTCTCTTATAAGAGAAGGTGAAGATAAACGTGCTCATAAACAAATTCAAATCTGATACATGTGCAACAGTCTCTATTCTACTGTCGACATGTTATTATGCGCGGCATGACAATATGCATTATCATAATTGAAATAACTGCACCTCTTAGTCTGAAATGGATATTGCATTGGTAGCAAAGAAAATTGATCTTCTCATTTTTAGGTGAAATTTCAAAATGGTGTCGACTGCACACCAATGCCTGCCATGCTACACTAAGCCCAACGTACACCGCAGGCTGACTTCAGTGTTTATTTCACTTGGGTACACTTTTGAATTACATTAGTTGCCACGATCCTGCTCGCCTGCTACCCAGCACCGCTACATGCGCCTCTTCCTTTATTTCCTTGTTTTACCGCTGCAGTTTTGGACTAATCTAATTGTTCCATTCCGGCTTTTGGGTTAAACCAGCAGATGCATTCTGGGACATGTATGCTGTCCAAAAGGCAGAGGGCTGGAGGAGGCATACTAAATACATTTGTTTGCAGCAAGCTACTAAGAGCTGCAGAGGGCTGGGGAGCACTTGATTAGAAACCACTGCTACTGCTGCAGGCTACTGAAGCCAGGGTTGGGCTTAATTGAACAAAGCTGCCAGAGTCTGCTATCAGCTCCACCCTGCTGGCCTGCTGGCTGGGAGAGCCTTTATGAGATCACTTTGAACAGAAGCAGTTGTCAGTCAACTGCTTCCACTGGGAGTTCGTGCTGGTGCACCTGTTACCAGTTTTTGACCTTTACTGGAATTCCTCTTTTGGCCTTTTGATTCCTGTTGCTGTTGATGCTTACAGCTCCCTCTCCAGTCTGCTGCAGCCTTCTGCCCTGCTCCTCTGGGCTCCCACCTGGTGGCTCTGCCGCACTCCGCTGCCTTCCGCCCTGCTCCTCTGGGCTCCCACCTGATGGCTCTGCCGTACTCTGCTGCCTTCTGCCCTGCTCCTCTGGGCTCCCACCTGACGGCTCTGCCGTACTCAGCTGCCTTCTGCCCTTCTACTCTGGGCTCCCACCTGACGGCTCTGCCACACTCCGCTGCCTTCCGCCCTGCTCCTCTGGGCTCCCACCTGGCGGCTCTGCCACACTCCGCTGCCTTCCGCCCTGCTCCTCTGGGCACCCACCTGACGGCTCTGGCACTCTCCGCTGCCTTCTGCCCTGCTCCTCTGGCCTCCAGCCTGATGGCTCTGCCGCTGTTACGCTCACCTGGTTCCCACAGGGGCGTCGATCGGACCGGGACAGCTGCAGACTCCACCAACGTGATGCGTAGTGCAGAGATGACAGTCTGGACTGGCCCGCCTAATCTTGTCTGCTGGACTCGTAGAAGTATTCTCCTGCAAGTGGAGAAAGGGATTTAGCCACCCGTGGACTTTAGTGATGGCCCCCCAACTGTTCTCGTTCTCCCCACTAATCACCTCCGATATCCCCTCTTGGTAACCTCACCTTATGTTTTTAAATGATGAGCTCTCCATCCTGCATGGCATGCAGGGGCGCGTAGATACCAGTTACTTCACTGGTTTGAAGGTACTGGAGGAGTTCCGGAGGAATATTGACTCCGGTGTCTATAAAGGTCAAAGAGTTCAATATGTCCGATTTTCACTCTTTGTCATGCCCGCACCGCTGGCACACACATTGGCAACCATCATGGACTACTTGGCACTCATTTATCCTCCTAATACTCGTTGAACAACTCCTTTTCACGCCTTGGTCTTTTATTTCCATTTGCTCAACTTTGGTTCTTTCTTATTTTATTCAATTAACTACATTTACCATAATGCACCTGGCTACAGTCCTCAATTCCTGGCTATTCTCATTCATCATTATTGGGACCACAATCCCCAGAAACCCTAGCGGCCAGTGCTGCTTCCACCTGCTTAGGACCAGAGAGGGAGGAGGCAGATTGTCATCAGGTGTGCTGCCCCAGGTGCTGTCAATTAGCCTGCCTCAGAACAGGGCGGGCTGTATATAAGCAGCTGCCTGCAGGAGTACAGGGTCTTGCATCTTGAGATCTCCCTGCTCCTGTTTGCCTTGACCCGCTACTTTACATGCTGTTCCTGTTGCTGCATCATCCTCTTTTGATCCAGTGCCCTTTCCGGGCTCCCTGCCTTGCAGCCGATCACGCTCTGCTGCCTTCTACCTACAGCCCTTGTCCTCTGGGCTTCCTGCCTCGCAGCCCACTACAGTCCTCTGCAGCCCTCTACAGCCAGCGGCCCTGCTCCTCTGGGCTCACTCCTTGCTGCCCTGCTCTTCTGGGCTCCTTGCCTTGCAGCCTGCCTCACTCCGGCTGCCTACATTCCTTGTCCTCTGGGCTCCCTGCCCTAAAGCCTGCAACCCTCTGCTGTCTCCAAGCCCTTGTCCTCTGGGCTTCCTGCCCTACAGCCTGCAACCCTCTGCTGTCTCCAAGCCCTTGTCCTCTGGGCTTCCTGTCCTACAGCCTGCAACCCTCTGCTGTCTCCAAGCCCTTGTCCTCTGGGCTACCTACCCTGCAGCCTGCACCTCTTCGCTGCCTACAGCCCTTGTCCTCTGGGCTCCCTGCCTTGCGGCTTGCTACACTCCTCTGCAGTACAGCCTGTTTTACACTTAGCTGCCTACAGCCCTGCTCCTCTGGGCTCCCTACCTCGCGGCCCTATTCTTTTGGGCTCTCTGTCTGTCGCCTCCTACTAATCTCTCTCTGTCCTGTTCTTCTGGACTCCCTGCCTTGCAGCCTACTACAGTCCTCCGCAGTCCACTACAGTTTGCCTGCACCTAGTCCCACTCTTGACTGCAGACCTGCTTCCTACTTTGCAGCCCTTCTGTTTTCCTGACTGCTGCTCCCTTGTTCTCTTCCTTGAGTCCTCTGTACTACACCTTAGGTTATCTACTTCAGTCTAACTGCCTTTCCTTCATTTCCTTCTGCTAGATTGCTCATTGACTTCCTTTTTGCTGGATATATCTGTTCTTGTCTTCTCATGTGTCTTATGTAATCCCTTTGTACAGAGCTTGCCTGTTGGTTTCTGGCAGGCAACCTCTGCCCCTTCCCTTGTCGCGTTTTCAGTGTTACAGACACCCACTGCTGTTGTTCCCAGCCATGAGCATACAGCGTGGGCCTCTGTTATAGCAATCTGTGCAGAAGGCTGGAGTTTCCTAAGGTTCGTGGAACACTCTTTCCCATTTCAGCATACACCCCAAGAGGGAATCCAGTTTGTTTGTACCTTTGTATCTTTTGCCCCTTTTGGCTCACAGCTACAGTTTCCTACTCTTCTATCTTGTTTAACTCCCTGCTGTGTGTGCTTATCTGCTACCTGACTTCGGCACAGCCACCCGAAATCTACCTGGGTACCCTGTGCCACTCTTGACAGAGTACCATTCTTGACACTCTTGTTCCATTCCCTCGTTAGGTTGCAGCTGGGTCCAAAAGAATATTGCCTGGAGGCAGCTGATGGCGTTCAGGTAAGAGTTTGTATTACCAAACACTGGGCCTCATCACGACTTGGGCGGTAACGGTAACGCTATTAGCGCGGGCGGTATTAGCCCTACCGCCGAACTCCCCGGCGCTAATAGCGCCGGATCACGAGTTTGGCGGCAATGCAAGTCCCCATTCCCCACTGAGCCCATTCGGGAATGCCCCATTCCCCATTGGGCTCAATGGGGAATCTTTGTGCTAATACCGCCGGTGGATTTCCCGCCGGCGGTAATAGCGCAAATTTTTGGCGGATTTCCCCCCAGCTCAGAGCTGGGATGAAATCCGCCGAAGCCCTGATTCGGCGGACCCTTAAATCCGGTGGTAATAGCGCTACCACCAGATTTAAGGGTTACCGCCGAAGTCGTGATGAGGCCCACTGTCATGTAAAAGTTGCATAAGTTTAACTTGCTGTTTTCTCTCCCTTTATAGGTGCAGCATAGGAAGATGCAGCGAATTAAAGGATAATACCTCCGGTGGTAAAGCAGGTAAGCCTATGGTGGCAAGAGATTGTCGGTTTTCTCGGCTCACTTTGTTATTCCTTTTGTTTTCCCCCCAGGTGCTGGGTTTCGACGAAGAAAATGATGGAGGCAGCGCCGAGTCGAAAGATGCGGTGGACTGGTGAATATAACGTGGCGTTGCTGCTGGCGAAGCGACGCGTGCTGAAATAATGTCCTTTCCAGGCTCGGAGCTGTGCTGGGTCCGGAATCAGTTAAGGAATCAAATAATGTCTGTGATCTAACCTCTTCTCCTTTCTTTTCCTTTTGTCTAGGAGTTCCAGATTCGAGGCGGGCGTGGCAGAAGACTGGATGCTGACTTGCAGACACGGTGAGCGTTACGCTGCTGGATGCAGAATAACACGAAGCATGGGCTGCTGTTCGGGCATGGTTTAAATAGACTGCAAGGTAGTCCCAGGTAAGAAGTTCCCCAGAACCACACCCAAGTGAAAAATAGTCCCTGTAATAAAATAGTCCCATCCAGGCCTCATGTTGGCTTGGACTCATTTGCAGCTTGGTCTGCATAATGTAAGTAAAGTCTATGAGCCTGGCGCCTATGGCGCCAGGACTGATTTCTATGATGAGCCTGGCGCCTAAGGCGCCAGGACTGAATCCAAACATCCCCCAGCCGGGGCTGTTGGGGTTTTAATAAGTATCTGGATGCCTGCTCCCGGGGCTGATGGTCTCGATCCGGATGCCCGGGGGTAGGCATCATGACAGCCGCACTCCGCTACCTTCCACCCTCTTCCTCTGGGCTCCCGCCAGACGGCTTTGCTGCACTCTTCGTCCTTCTGCCCTGTTCCTCTGGGCTCCTTGCCTTGCAACCTGCCTGTTCTAACTTCTGATATACTATCCGGTCCTGTACCTGGTTATTTCTTTCAACGCTGCTTTCGACTTGTATACATCTTGGTCCACTCTTGTGCCTCCACTTGAATCCGTTTTAACCGTGTGACCCTGGGTTGGTCTCCGTTCAGATCAGATAAGGAAAGACTTCTGTTGCCTTCACCTAGTCCGTTGAAGTCGTACCTGCCTCCATTTATGGTCTTTCAGTTTTACCCTTGCACTGAGTCCAACAGTTTCCTCGGCACGCCTAAATCATGACGTTGCTGTATTACTGTTGTTAAGAGTAATGTGCTGGTACCTATCCCAAGGGCTTTCCTTAATCCCTGGAGACCCCTTATCATATTCCAGTACACCCTTATTTCTGATCAATCCAAGTTGCCCAGTGTACTTGCTTGTCTTTGCCTTTTCTCTGTCTCTTTGTTTACAGCCTGCTCCTGCAGTTCCTGTGAATAACTGTTTCAACTAACAGCTTGCTATGTACCTTTAATCTGTTATATTCTAGCATTGTCTCCGGAATCTACTTGCATACAGTGAGAGATAGCCTCTGCCTGTACTCTCCGCCTAGACTTCTGACATTAGGACTCATGATATTGTCCAAAAATCAGGTTTATGGTGTATGGAAAAATGGTACATAATCCAAACCTTCAAAACTAGAAAGGAGAGTATTGATGCATTAGATCGAACTAACATCTTACAATAATAACATCTTACAATAATAATTTGTTCTCTCCATGTTCGACTCATTGTATGATTTAAATTTGATTTGGGTTTGATTTATTAATATTCATCGACCTACATTTTTGTGTTTTTTTAAGAATGGGACCTATTAATTTCAACTTAAATGGCTTGCAACACACACTTGTTACTAACGGCACTACAAATACGTTGTTGCGTTCAAATTGAAATTTAATTTTGGAGTTGAAAGAGCCCTGAGGAAGAGCCCTTTGGCTTGAAACACGTGTTGACACGTTTTTGGCTCATTTTGGACAAACTTTTCCACTGTCTGAATTTATTGTGAATTTGTTTGATTACTTATACATTTCACGTTGAAGCAACCATTTGTGTGGAAATATTTTTCATATATATGTTCAAACCCAACCTGAATACAGTGTTAGGGAAGTGCGCGTAGGCAACCTTGGTAAACTTTGAGATTTGTTTTTTGTTATTGGGATCGTGGGACTGTCCCACCTTTATTAAGGTCTGCATGACACCCAGACCTATAAATGCCTAGTTTTAGGGCATTCATTGGGCCTTTTCCCTCTACTTTTTGTTCATGGTGCAATACCTGTGTACTTGTACTGGTGCATGTACCCTAAAGTGACTTGTGACACAGGATGCTGAATGTGAGTTGGATGATGCCTTCAATTAACCATGCAAAATTCTGGCCTCCCCCATGTACAGAGCAAGTGCTGCTGCAGGGGTGAAAAGAACACATGCAGACGTGTCTCAATTACCAATATGCCACCTGCCTCACTGAACTTCTGCTGCCCCTTCCCAGCAAAAACGGACTAATGTGTCTCTCCAATAAGATCCTCCTGCAGTCCTCTCTTGTCCTCCTCGTAGGTGTCACCCGATGGCACCCATCTTGCCCCCTCCCTTCGGGAGACAGACACTGACTATTACATCATGCCCCGCCCCAGGATTGTTTAACAAGTGAGGTCTGGAGCTAATGCAGTAGGGGTCACCCTTTGGGGGAGCCTGCCTAGGGAAGTGGGGTAGTTCTGCCCCAAGCCGAATGTGCAGGCGGTGATAGTGTGAACCAATTTAATAGGGTTCAGTAGGGTTAACCCTCCCAAATATTTTTTTTAAATAATTGGTTAAAATCGTGCATTTTACAGTATCATTTCTGTGATAAATTAGGCAAAAAGCCACACAGTTTACAACCATTTTTTAGATTACGACATGAAAAAAATCAATTAGATGCAAAGCCACGAAACAATGCACAGGAGCTTTTTCCAATGCCTTTCCCCACTATAGGCTAGTAATCTGCAAGTGTAAAAAACATGTTCATACTGATTGTGCACATATAGATGCCAGTATTCCCACATAAGAAAATATATTGCTTTGGCCATAATGCCAGTAATGATACTCCAACAAAACATGTTCATGCGGGCTCTGCCAATATATTCCAGTATCCTCATGTAAGAACATACTCTTGTTGATTTAGCCTTACTGCCAGTAAAAAAAAAAGCCATGCCACAGTAAGAAAACATGTCTTTGCTGGGTACACAGTACCCCCTCCCCATATAAAAATACTGATCATGTTGTATTTGCCCCTCAACACCATTAAAAATGCAATGTCACATTAAGAAAATATCACCTTGCAGGCTGCACAATAGCCCCACCCCCATGTACGAGCATTTATGTTGCCTTTGACCTTAACGCCAGTAAAAGAAATGCAGAGCCACAGTAAGGAAACATGCCATTTCCCATGTAAGAACACACATCATGTTGGCTTTGCCCTAAATGTGAGTACAAAATGCCATGCCACAGTAGTACCCAACAAGTCTCATGTAGTACCTTCTCCACCCCAACCCATCCTTCATATAATAAAACTCAAGTTAGCTTTGAATGGTCTTTAAATGTCAGCAAAATATGCCATGCCCCTGTCAAAAAATGTCCACGCTCCAATGCCCCTCCATGATGGCATGCTGAGTGGGCATTTACAGATTTTGAGTGGGCCTTCCCAGTCAGGCCCTATCATGTCTAAGCCTCTGCTGCTCTCTCCCACCAAAATCAAGTGAACATACACCCCCCCCCACACAAGCTGCCCTGAGGGTTTCCCAGCTCATCCCGCTCCTCCTCCTAAGTCCCACTAAATGGTACTTCTCTCATCCACATGTTTCAAAAAAGGAACACTGAGTGATGTGTTGCCCGCCTCCCCAAATACTAGCTTCTCCCTCCCAGCCAAATCAGGCATGAATGTCTCTCCCACAAGCCTCCCTCGAGATTCCCAGCTCCCGGGGCTCCTCCTTCCAGGTATCTTCCAGTGTCACGTGCGTCATCCACTCACTTCAAGAGACGGACACTGATTGGTCTTACACCCGCCTTCCTAAATCTCCAGTGCTGGCCCTTGTGTTGTTCACCTACTTCAAATCACTAACTGCATCAGAGAGTGATATTTATGCAATAATAACCCTATATCTAATTTCTGACTGGGTCCCCATTCACTCACTACATCCCTCTTCCTAAATACTCTTATTTCACTCCAGTTTATTATTTCATTAAATGTCCTGAGACTGCCTCCAGCAACACACTCTTGCGTTTCTAAAAGCTACCTGCGGCATAAAAGGAGGTCCATCCACATCCTCCTTTGAGCCATTTGGCCATACTTCAGACAAACATTTGAAAAGGCTTGTCCAATATTCGACCTGCTTGAATCACCTGAGATTTGTGTGATTTAAGGTTGGTGCGGGAGAGTTCTTCTATGCCTAGTAGAGACACTTGTGAGACTAAATCCTGAGACTGATAAAGAAGTGGAAACCACTAAGGTATTGAGAGGTGGCAAGAAGCAAAGATATATGGGAGATAAGAGAGGAGATAAAACCACGTTTGGATCATGGGATCCAGTATCTAATATGTAAGGGTCTGGGATACCCATTACAATCTGGGTCGCCTGAACCAAGTCTTCATCCACAGGGAAAAGCTGTAATACTAGAAACCACTCCTCACGATAAAAGTACCAAGATAAAAGACAATTTAATGTCCTCAATGGCCCTGATATCGGATTAAGTGCTGTTCATCATATTTCTTGTTCTATTTCACATAACATTTCTTCTGGGTCAAAGATGCATGTTTGATCCAGGAGGAAATAACTTTTTTTGCTAATTGAATTGTTATATTCACGACAAGTCAAATTTATTTCGGGGTCTTTCATCCATAAAACACACAAAAAAAATAACAGTCATGTTAATCTCAATAAAACACATTATTAAAAGAAGGATAAACATTCCTAGATGCAAGTTGTTACAAGTCAATCATTGCAGGTAAATCATAAATGATATTTCCAAATTGTTAAGGCTTGCCTAAGTTATATCAAAACAGCCCAACCAGGTAATTGTGTTTCCGCCCTCAATTATTATTACAATGCAGGGTGGCATTGTGAAAAACCAGAATATGAAGAAAATGTAGTTCCCATTAATAATAGGAACTTCCGTCCCCTGCACACCATTCAAAAATGGAAAAAAATATTTTCCAAACAGATCTCAGTATTATTTTGTGATTTTCAAATAATCATTCTATCACTCTTTTTTAAAGAATTTTTTTACCACAATCAACGTAAAAATACTTCGAAATTAGATTTCAGTCGACAGCTTTACACCTTTTGAATGATTGTTTTTTACTGATGATGTATATGACATAGATTTGTTATTTACTTTTGAGTTCGCTTCACTCTGATAACTCCAGTTTTACATATAACAAAAAATAGTTATTTTCAACAACATAACACAATTCAAATTAAACAAATAGCTCAACGCGTTTCGAGAGACTCAACTCTCTTCTTCAGGAGCAGTAATTCACTTTTTTTATAACCTTAATCACTTGTTTTTATGATTCTAGTAATTCATAGTATTATCCAAGAAATGATAACTTCATCACCCTTTAACAAATAAACACTTCTTCAGCATTTTCTTGTGGCAACTATTCCATTGTGAATTGATGGAAACGTCATCCTTCTGTGTTGCCCAATGCGTTTTTGATTATCTATAAATAATATGATATATATATATATGTTATCATCAATATAATGAAATGTTAAGTAATTATTTTTAGAAATGTGTAGTGTCTAATCCTACCTGTATATTCCTTTCCTCTCCACTTCCGGACGGATTAAGCCTCTTCCCAGTTTTTAATTGCCATTCATATTGCAATGCCGAGTTCTGACATAGTATTGTGCTGGATGTCAAGTCACCTTCACGGTATTTAGATCTATCCCTTCGTATGTGTCCGTTTCCTCCCTGTATGTAAACAATAGTCTAAATCAGTACATATTCTAGCTTGCCAATATTTACGTATGTACAAGAAAGGGTAAATAACTTCCTCTTTTTACCTGAAACAGTAGCTGTGAGCCGCCGTCAAGTCAAGTCACAATGTAATTTACATTTTTGTTGCTCCTCTCTTCGATCACATTCTTTTTTTATACATGTTCTCTCTACTGCCGTCCCCGTTCCTCATAATTCATTTTTTAGGGGGGATCAAATGCCTAAATCCTGTATATCTTTTCTTCATAGAAATGAACTTAAGCTGTATTCCTCATTCATTCCTCTCGGTTCAAGAGCATCTAGCTTATGAATCCAAAACATTTCTCTACGTGTTAATATTTGTTCTAGATTCCCTCCTCTAGGTGGTCTCATGATTATTTCCAAAATTATGAATTTCAATTGTGAAATTGTGTGGTGTTGTTCTTTAAAGTGTCTTGCCACCGGTGATTTTATGTTGCCAGTTCTAATGTTAGATTTATGTTCTGAAATGCGATCTTTGGCACGTCTGATGGTTTGCCCCACGTAATACTTGCCACAAGGACAAATTAATCCATATATGACACATTTATTTTCACATGTTGCATAATGTTGTAGGTTTATTTTTTGTCCTGTATATGGATGTCTTATTGTCGGACCTTTTTGAACATTATTGCATTGATTGCAATTCAGGCAGGGAAACGTTCCCTTTTTCTGTTTACCAAGAAATCTTTGTTGTATCTTGTTGACCCTTTCTGCTTTTACTAATGAGTCTCGTAAGTTCTTTCCTCTGGTGTATACCATTAGTGGTGGTTCTGGGAAAAGACCACTAAATTGTGGATCTAACCTTGTAATTTTCCAGTTTTTTTGTAATATCCTTTTGATATGTGCACTCTTTGTTGAATATTTTGTGAGGTAAATCAGTGAAGGATTATTTCTCTTTAGCTTGGGATAGGATCATTTCCGGAAATCCCCTTTCTTTGAATTTCTCAATCTGTTCCTTCTCCATATCTTCATTCTTTATCTCGAAAGAAGACACATATGTAGATATGGAGAAGGAACAGATTGAGAAATTCAAAGAAAGGGGATTTCCGGAAATGATCCTATCCCAAGCTAAAGAGAAATGTAAACTGAAGAAAAGGACAGAACTCCTAAAACAACAACGGAAGGAAGATAGAAATAATCCTCCATATATGGATTAATTTGTCCTTGTGGCAAGTATTACGTGGGGCAAACCATCAGACGTGCCAAAGATCGCATTTCAGAACATAAATCTAACATTAGAACTGGCAACATAAAATCACCTGTGGCAAGACACTTTAAAGAACAACACCACACAATTTCACAATTGAAATTCATAATTTTGGAAATAATCATGAGACCACCTAGAGGAGGGAATCTAGAACAAATATTAACACGTAGAGAAATGTTTTGGATTCATAAGCTAGATGCTCTTGAACCGAGAGGAATGAATGAGGAATACAGCTTAAGTTCATTTCTATGAAGAAAAGATATACAGGATTTAGGCATTTGATCCCCCCTAAAAAATGAATTATGAGGAACGGGGACGGCAGTAGAGAGAACATGTATAAAAAAAGAATGTGATCGAAGAGAGGAGCAACAAAAATGTAAATTACATTGTGACTTGATGGAAAGATGATCCAGAATACTGGAGATAAAGGATAATATCACGAACCAAACATACACTTAATGGTTCTTAGTTAAGATATTTCGTAAATAAGTTAGAAAAGACAACCATCCATAGGGACTTCGATCTCCAGAATGCACCATCGCATAGGAACATGACCATTCTCGTTGTTTAGAGTAACATTCCATAGATACTAGAAATACATCAATAATCACTCTCTACACAACGTTCAGTTGTTAAAGAGGAAGGATTGCATCTCACCGAAAGAAAAGAAATAAAGTAAAAAAGAAAAAAAGAAAAAAAGAAGGATGAAGAGCAAAACTATAACTCCCATATTTCCGCAGAATCATGTGACTAGATCACGTGAATACATATGACAATAATGAACGGGGACACAGATTGGAATGATCTCACCGTTCTTGTGTAAAATCCAACGGATGTAGTGGATACATACAGAAAACCGTTTTTTACAACGTTGATTTCTATCATAATACTCACCTTTCAAAACGGCGGGTGTTAGAGTAAATGCTCACACCATATTAAATAATGAGAAGTTAAACTACGGTTCCCATAATTCCGAAGAAACATGTGACTGGATCACATGAGTACAAAAGAATCAATTACTAGGCATCCAGGTTAACGTGTAAGGAAGAAGAATCAGTGCGGTAACGGGTAGAGCCATTGCAGGTAAAATAAAAACGATTTGCTATCGAAATTTGGACATGTTGAGCGCCTCGTTCGCAGGAGGCTTATTAATATACTGATAGTGAACATTCTTAACAGACAGAGACTTTCACGGGGATACAGCAACAGCAGAGAATAACAGCGTTGAGCTAAGGAACATTGACGGCGGCTCACAGCTACTGTTTCAGGTAAAAACAGGAAGTTATTTACCCTTTCTTGTACATACGTAAATATTGGCAAGCTAGAATATGTACTGATTTAGACTATTGTTTACATACAGGGAGGAAACGGACACATACGAAGGGATAGATCTAAATACCGTGAAGGTGACTTGACATCCAGCACAATACTATGTCAGAACTCGGCATTGCAATATGAATGGCAATTAAAAACTGGGAAGAGGCTTAATCCGTCCGGAAGTGGAGAGGAAAGGAATATACAGGTAGGATTAGACACTACACATTTCTAAAAATAATTACTTAACATTTCATTATATTGATGATAACATATATATATATATCATATTATTTATAGATAATCAAAAACGCATTGGGCAACACAGAAGGATGACGTTTCCATCAATTCACAATGGAATAGTTGCCACAAGAAAATGCTGAAGAAGTGTTTATTTGTTAAAGGGTGATGAAGTTATCATTTCTTGGATAATACTATGAATTACTAGAATCATAAAAACAAGTGATTAAGGTTATAAAAAAAAAGTGAATTACTGCTCCTGAAGAAGAGAGTTGAGTCTCTCGAAACGCGTTGAGCTATTTGTTTAATTTGAATTGTGTTATGTTGTTGAAAATAACTAATTTTTGTTATATGTAAAACTGGAGTTATTAGAGTAAAGCAAACTCAAAAGTAAATAACAAATCTATGTCATATACATCATCAGTAAAAAACAATCATTCAAAAGGTGTAAAGCTGTCGACTGAAATCTAATTTCGAAGTATTTTTACGTTGATTGTGGTCAAAAAATTCTTTAAAAAAGAGTGATAGAATGATTATTTGAAAATCACAAAATAATACTGAGATCTGTTTGGAAAATATGTTTTTCCATTTTTGAATGGTGTGCAGGGGACGGGAGTTCCTATTATTAATGGGAACTACATTTTCTTCATATTCTTCTTTGACTTCTTGATACCAGAGTAATTTTTTTCTCCCCGGCACCCAGAAAAAACTGTTTGGTATAAGAGTCGATGTGACTGAAATCAACAAAAAACACGAAAAACTTTCTTTAAACAATACACAAAAGACAGGGTGTGCTTTCCTCACTCGATTGTTCATTGTGAAAAACCAGCACACGTAGAAGTAGGGTCAAATTATTTGCCCTGATGTGTACATAGACAGGGCAGAACAATATAAAATGTAGTAGATCTTCTTGAAGTGTTATAATAAATGTGTTGTGTGTAAGGTTTATTTTACCCAACATTTCACAATAAAAACAGTAGATCTTCACAACTTGCAGGGCAATGAAAACAATTATTTTCCATTAGGGCCCCCCTATAGACTGCGGTAACAACTCTTAGTGGAATACAGTTGAATTTGGCATTGGTGATTAATTATATGTCCTTGTCATCAATACTCCAGGTGAGATAATCGTGTCATGTCATTGTTTTATTAAATTTGATAACTTTGGTGAACATCAAAGTATTTTGCACATTTATTTTCTCAAACACCACAAATGAAGATACAGGATAAAAGATGTATGTTTGAGCCCAGAAAATGTAGCTTATTTTGATATTTAAATAATGTTTATTAAACTTAACATCAGTGAACAGCCATCATTTTTCTGTATTTTTTTCTCAAATATAAAAAATCAAGATATAATGCTTGTAGTCTAACCAAAAAATAACACATGCGGGCCCGAAAGAACTTTTCTTTTACAATCTTTTCTAAACCGTAGAAGTTCTTGGAACTATTTCTAACTAAGGGGAATAAAATAAAACATCCTAACAGTCTAGGAGCTCATCCTACGATTGTATTAGAAACAATAGTATCTAATGATCAATGATGTGTTGCACTTGCATGATGGTAGCCCAGCAACAGTGATGAAGCAGCTTCCATTTTCTTGGATATGATTGATGATGATAGTTTAGAAACATAGCACAGTATACACTTATTCCAACTTTGTGTTAATCAACATTCAGGAGCATGATAGGTCTAAAAAACAATTCTCTTGGTCACTGAGTCTATGTGCACATTTTTCATAGTTAGCAATAGTGGCCATTTCTGTTGTGGTCTTTAAAATCTGCATTTGCAGACTGTAGAAAAACAAGCGCTACTTTTAGCCAACGAGTCAGATGTGTAGCCATAATTTCAAGTAAAATCAACACACTTTTTGGCTAGGGAAAGCTGCTCAAGAATTCCGAAATGTATCTAATATTTTCATGCCACAAAACGTGAATTGGGCCCCCCTCCTCCTGTGAACACCTTCAACATTTATTGTTTTCTGAGAAGTCAAATGTATAGAGTTTAGCTGATATGCAGTAGCTGTCATATACAATTTGAAATTATTTAAGTTTGATTCTATCTTCTCTTATTTTTTTTTTAATGTGTCTGTGAAATCAAGGGCCAGTTCTATTCCAAAAGTTGGCAGTGGGTGCTTCATTCCCTTTTTTCTTGAAGCAACTTCTGTAATGAGTTGAGTGTGTTCTGGTTACTAGTAGTGCGTATACTGAGGTGTGATGCCAGTCTTTTTTCTACCCGCGCCACTACAGGGCGACGCACAGGCATAACTGGCCCGCGTCAGTGCAAAGCCAGTTTTGCTGGACTATCCTTGCATATTGCATTGGGCCTTTGGATTGTTTATGTTGGTCAACTATTGTTTTGTTTGTTTGTTTTATTTGCTTATATAGTGCGCCAAGCCCACAGGTATTGGGGCGCTTTCCTTGGTGACTTCATTATATAATTTCTAGATACTGAATCTTTTACTACTCGTTGATTCATTCGTAAAAGCCCACTTATTGACTCTAGTTACTTTAGCTCTGCTACAATTTTTATAGTGTGCTAATCATGATAGTGAATTATAATATTGGAAAACTGTAACCCTGTTTTTCACAGTTCCAAATCCCCTTTCTTTTACCCCAACCTATGTTTTCTTTCTGTTTCTTTGACCGTGCGTGCTGCTGATCGCTTTCTAATCAGCATCACTAGAGGGCGATGTACAGGCATAATTTTCCCCCGTCAGCTGATGCAAAGCCTGTTTATGCCTGCCTGGGACCAGCTGGGGCGATGCACGCTATACTAAACTTATGGTTTCTCTTTTTTTGAGGTGTGCTTCGTTTGTCTGTCGTGGATCTTTGGAACTTCCTTCTATCTTGCCAAGTGGGATTTTTACATTTTGGAAGCATTGATAACATACCCTCATTTTCAAGAGATCAGATTCTGTGCCTATATACTGGTTCTGGCAATATTCATGCTCGGGTATGGGGGAAATGAGTACACAATGCATTCAATAGGGACCCGGATGTTAGTTTCCCCACCCAATTTCCTTGCCCGACCTCTACAATTGGTTCCATTCCCAGTCTCAGTTTGAACTTTGCTCTCATCAATGCATGTTCAGCAGTTACTAATGCTGCTGTTATTTTTAGACTTCATTCAAGAAAAGTAAATGGATTTAACTTCCATTGCAGAAACATGGCTTTCACAAGATTCCTCACAACCATTCAATTAAATGCATGAACCACCCCATTAAAAAGGGAGGGGCGTTGCCATTATATTCAGAAATTATTGAAATATCACTACTCCCAATGTTGACTCTTGGGACAACACAGCTGAGTTCTAATTTTTGTAACCTTCAACTTAATCATACTACTACAGCTATAATATATTTTTATCAACAACCTGGATCGTCTGACTTTACTTTTGGTGATATAGACCAGTATTTAGCTTCTCAGGTTCTTTCTTTTGAGCACTTTTTGCTGTTGAGGGATTTTTTATTTTTTTATTAAGCACTGTACAGTATGACATATAGTCAACTTTAAATACTATCCATGTCTTTAAAAACATACATAGAATATTCACATCCGATAAGAACTTGAAAAGTTAATAATCCTTAATATAGACTCAATAAGAATCCACAATTTCATTAAATAATTAATGCCCCATCATTATTGGCAGACATGTACATTTCCCAAATGTCATTCCCATTTGTCTGTCCAAATATGCCCCAAGCTTGTATGTACCTGCACCTGATTTTGTTCAGCGCAGTGCAGTCCAACATCAAATGTTTGACAGTCTCAATAGTATCGTCACCACACAATCGACATTGTCTTTCGTCCTTTGATATTCCAGTGCATGCAACCAATATTTCATAAGTCAACACACAATTGAATTCGATTCTAATGTATCTCCATATCAGATGATTCCCCAAAAAGTGTTTGACAAATGAGGGAATGCCCACACACCCTAGGTAATATGCAACATATGTTTCAGCACTTGATTTACTCGCTAGATCTACTAGTTTTTGTTCACCATCATCTTCTTCAAGAATATTTCACATCTATACCCACTATATGGAAGAGGCAAGTCGTTATCGGTAGATCCATTAGTCCACCGCATTGAATACTGTGATAAACAATATTTATTGCTGTTTTCATAGAGAGACCATAGCAAGCTGCCCATAGAGCATTCATAATTTTCCAGTACATGCAAAGACTAAATTGATGGATTTTGGCTATGAAACTAATGATGTCATATTCCAGGAGTATATATTCAGCCGGATTGCTCTTACTTAGATGCAGGAGCCTACGGAGGATGCATCTTTCCAGCATTGCAAATCTCAGTACCGTCCTTAGTCCCCAAAACCCTATCCCATAGAGTAATATAGGAACAATCTTAGTATAGTACAGTTTAAGGATAATTTCCACTGAGTAGCCTCATGCCTTGTAAGTCAAAGATGTAATGGCACCAACAACCTGTACAGTCCTAAGCTAGACATATTGCAGCCATCCAACCTAGAATGAACTATCACACCCAGATATTTACAGGAGTTGACAATCTCAATACGGTCGCCATTTAATGTCCAGTTACACACCTTTGGGCCTTTCAAAGAGTGGATTTTGGGAGAGAACACCATCATTTTAGTTTTGCTGGTATTGATCTTTAAAGAGTTAAGCATTGCATACTCTTGTAAATGGTCCAAGAGAGCCTGCAATCCCTTAAGAGTTAGATCCAGAATTGCCAAATCATCAGCATATGCAAGCCACTGAACACCAGTACTGCCCAAAGTAGGCAGGATAGAGCTGGAATTCATAATCCCCTGTCCCAAGTCAGCCACATAAAGGTTGAACAAAGCGGAAGCAAGGAGGCAGCCTTGCTTTAGACCAGAGCAAGTATTTATCCATTTACTCATTACCCCAACATGATTCATTCTCACTCTTACTTTAGTATTTTCATGAAGAGCAATGATCATACTAAGTAGGCCCCATGGAATGCTCGATTCGATCAGCTTCTTCCACAGCCTACCCGGTCAACAGTGTTCGACAAAGGTTACATAGACTGGTAACTTCCTGATCAGCCAGGCCTGCTCAATGATAGTACTCAGCGACAGCCCATTTTCAGCCGTACCACAGCCTCTCCTGAACCCTATTTGATTAATTGGGATGATGTTATTTTCCAGGATCCATTTGTTATTTTCCAGGATCCATTTGGATTCACCAAGCAAAATGTTAGAAATAATTTGTGCAGGGGCATCAATCGTTGCCAAAAGCCTGTAATTGCTTGGATCCTGCCTACTATCTTTCTTGTTGACAGGAATGACAATGCTTTCTTTCCAAGTGGTCGGATTTGCTGAGAGATGCCAATCAAAGTGAGCAAACCATGTGATGTTCTGCCAAAGACCCCTGGATTGTTTTTGATTAACTGATTACAGCTGCCATCAGGGTCCCGTGCTCTAGATGTTTTACAAGTACCTATGTTTTTAATAATGTCTGACTGTACAAGACAGTATTCCCTGTGCACTTCAGTACCATCTTCCTTACAAACAGCATCAGTGGAGATGGTGCCCAGAGTAGCCTCAATGTGCTTAACCCATTCTACTTCCAGAACATCACAAACCACTCAGCATAATTCTTTAAAACCAAAAGGTCTTATTGTTATTTGTCATACTACAATTTACCAACTTAGGCCACTTATTGCATTTCATATCTTGCTTATGCCATTTTAGCCACAGGCTATATTGTTTACAATATGTGCATACTAATTGAGCATATTTGCTTGAATCAAAAGTGTCACAAGTCTGCTGTAAGTTGTCTCTTTCGATCCCTAAGAGTGATATCAAATCTGTGTCGTTAATCCGTTCGTAACCTGTTTGCCCCAATGCTAATGAGTCTTTTCTTATTTTCCAAAGTACTAGCGCTAATAGTTTTCACACAGCTTTGATATCTCGATATTCCTTGATTAGGCATTTCTTTATTCATCGGCTTAAAGGAGGTCCCTATATTCCCCATTTTAAAGCAAGTAAGTAGCTCAATTGCCATCTCACCTGCTACTTGGAGATTATTAGTAGTCCAAATGATAGATTCTTCTGCAGATTAGTGGCAAGCATACCAGTCTCCCGTATTTTGATCAGGGGAATCATCCAATGTAAAGCACAGACAAGAGGGCGATGATCACTTTCTTCATTTTGTGATACACACGTCTACCACTAATGTTGATATTTTAGTGTAAACGACATAGGGCCTCATTATGAGTCTGGCAGTAACCCTGTTGGTGCTACCGGTGGGTTGCTGCTGGACTCGTTTGAGTTTACCGGCGCATGACTTCCCGGTGACAACGGGCTATTACAAGTCCGGCGGCTGGGGAAGTCAGGTGCCGGTAAAATGTAAGTCCCCATTCCCATATAGTCTGATAGGAGTCTATGGGAATGGGGACTCGGAAGCACCGGCACCGTTACTAATGGTGCCGGTGCTTCCGTGAAAGGTCTGCCTACCATGGACACAGCGCCGGTAGGGTCATACCTGTCGGGCACAGTGGCCACGGCAGGCAGGCACGTAGTTTGCCGGTCCGGAAACAAGGGTGCTGGTGAGTTTACTGGCACCCTTCTTTCCGGAGCGGCAAACTTGTTATAAGGCCCATAGTCTATAGTGCTGGACTAAGGGCAGAAGACCAAGTGAAATGAGATGGAGAATCAGAAGGACAATTTCCATTTGCCATGGTAAGGCCCGATGAGTACATTAGCGTAGCCCAACTCTCACCTCATTTAAGACCAACTTCCAATCTTCGATTGGTGCATGGAGATGAACATGGTGGTAATCCTGTTTCTTCCTCCATGCAATCCCTGGAGTTTCTAGAGTTAAAATCTCTACATACAACAGTAATTGCTACTCTCAAATTGGTGTTGAGAAGGGTTTCCACTTATCTGATAATTTCAAAATGCTCTCTTTTGGTGGTGGGATCATAGATGGTTATAATCAAGATCTCTTGCGTAACAGTGCCACCTTCCTCCTTACCTTGCGTTTGTATCTTCGCCGCCAAGAGATCATTTGAATTTGTTTCAACCTCAATTAGTTCTAAGGGGTATTTGGCTCTCAATGCCAAACATCCTTTAGTCCTTCCTCTTGGACCCTGGATTGACTTTTTAATTATGAATCTCCATTCATCTATAATTAATCGGACAACTAACCAGGTTTCTTGTATGGCAACAATATGAAAAACATCAATTGATTCCATTAGCCCCCCCTTGTGAAAATACATGTTTTAACCCCCTAGTATCCCATGTTAATAAGAGAGGTAGCTGGTCAGGAATAGACTGACAGTTTTTGTCTAAATGTTTTGATAAGCCATTCCAGCCACCTCATCTCTATTTATAGATGGTTCACATTCATTATGTGTGGTCGGGCTTCCTTGGTTCTTTGAAGAATCTTGCTGAATTTCACTAAGATTCCTCCCACCATGTATTGAATTCTCCACCACCCATCGTAAATATCCTTAAACTTTGTCCATTTTTAAGGTAAACACAAAGACCTATTAAAGGATTTCTAATGCCAAGAAATATAAACCTCAGGAATTATTTAAAATCGTTCAATCTTTTCTAAATCCTTCATCTGGTCAACCGTCGCCTTCCATGTCTCCTAAACATACCGAGGGTTTGTAGTCATTTTTTAAAAAAGTGTGTATCCTTCAAAACATTTCCCATCATGAATCTAGAATGGATGTCCATGATATCCCCTCCCCACTTGCATCTCCTTTTGTTTTTAATTTTAAAGTAATTTCTCCTGTTTATATTATTCCCATGCTGAAAGCCTTATGGACTACTTGCAGATGAGGGGATGTCCTGCCTACACTTGTAGGTAGTTTTCATGCTAAGTTGTTAGCTATTATTGGGGTAGTTAATAAAGGTCCCATGGGTAAAGAAGTTTGAATTACGCATGCCATATTGCGGACTGGGGTGATGACGATGTTGCAAATTGGCACAAATATAGTGTAGCTAATGTGAATGAGATGAATAATACTTTTAGGGTTATTTGTGTAAGATGATACATTTTTAGATTTGCAAGTGTGCAGCAATAAAATCACAACTTTGTTGATATGATATAGATACAATAAAAATGATTGGAGTGTCACTCAGCCTTAATGAAAAGCAAAAGGTTAAACATGCGCATGCGACTTAGAATGTTGTGAATAGAGATTGTGATGAAGGGACACAGTAGTATATAACACACACATACATGAACATACATACATTGGAAGCTTTTTGGGATAGTTGGGGCTATTATGAATACATTATTCTGTGTGCCGTGTTCCCCCTTATTGTGGGAAGTTTGTGTAAATCACGGTAGCCTGGATCTGCTGCAAGTGAATCTTTGAATGGCCAGGAAACTGGCTTTACAAGATTGAAGGCTGAGGGGGAGAGCCGCAGTCAGTTTCGACCAAGCCTGTTTTATGGTCTGCTGCTATTGTGGAAGAAAGATGTCATCTCTATAAGTACATGGGAGCCTTTTATTGAATGACAGAAGGATTTCGGCCACCTGGTAAGGCTGGGTTTAAGGGCCGGACAATTAACCTGTTACAAGGGTTGCTCGCGGGGAATGTCTACCAATAGATCATGGGTTTTCAATTGATTTATCAGGGTGTGGGTTGGGACCATGTGGGCTGGAATGGTAAGTCGCATAGTTTAGAATTAAATGTGGACACCAACAGGTATAGCGGATAAAACCAGCAACAATAGATCAAAAGTTAGTTTGTTTGTTGCCCCCCTCGTCACATAAATGGAATTTCTATGGAATGTCTGTGTGCGTCAAAAGTAGGGTTAAAGGTTTCCAACCAGATGAAACCTGTAATAATTGAAACTGTTTGTAAGTTGTGTAAACTGTGTAACAAGGAGATGAGGCTGTGACCAAATATGGAAGGACCCCAGAGAGGGGTGTAGTGTAAATATGAAACATGCAATTATCAGTTTAAACAGGATGGTGCTTAAATAAATGTATCCACTGAGAAATTTGGCAACTGAAGGGAATATGGTTACATTGTATAGGTTTAACCAATCATGTTTGGGGGGTTGACTTGGTAACAAAACCGTGGGAATGTTTTAACTGTTGCAAATGGTATAAAATGTCTGTTCTCTGTGTGGTTCAGGGAGACTCTGCTTAGTTTGACTGTTTAATGTCATCTAGGCCATCACAGCCATTTGTAAAATAAACGTATTTAACTGACAAACACGCACTTACTCTGTAAGTGGTGGGCCTACTTTGGGTTACAGTGATCAAAGGCCCACTCCTACATTTGGCGTCCCTGGGTGGACCCCAGGCTCTCCAAGATTTTGGGGGGCTCCAGTCCACCCAGCTCAGCTGCGCTTCTCTGTGGGCACCAGTCTTTTCTGCATGGCAATCAAGAGGTCTACAGATGCCATATTGGTTACAGGCCTGTCTGGCCCCTGGAGGTGTGGCAGTGTGGCCCAGCTGTGCAGAATTGATTAAAGGAGAACCACTTCGGAGTTTGCTTTCACGTGAGTGAATCTTTGCCATGTAAACCAAAAGGTTAACAGGGGGGTAGAAACGGATATTTATTTTGTTGTTGGATAGGGTGTGTGGAGTTAGATGAGGTTAAGGAGGTTAGAAGAGTGAGTGTGTTTGGGGGAGTGGATGGATTGTTCTTTTTTACCTTGTTTTTTTATTTTAGAGGTGTGGTCTACTGCAACTTCACACCCATTTTAAGAATAGCCTTGATACCCTTCAGTTTGCTTCTTGTCTGGTTGGCAGGAGACTTTGTGCGTAGGGTGAGATGGCATGTTACGGTAAGTCCACCAGTAGATACCTTTCTGGAGTATGCTGTGGGGAATCCTGCGGATCCCCCACCAAAACCCTGCCTAAAGTCTCCTCCCAGGTGGTCTGGAGAGGGCAGACGCTTCCTGATCGCAATCCTGGGGGTGCTGCACTGCAGGAGGCTCAGCATGGTGGAGACAGGGCCATGGGTAGGGAGGAGATTCCGTGGGATGAGACACAGTATTTTTCCTCTGATAGTGATACGCATACCGCCATTCCAGAAGTCGTTATGGCTTATTGTCATTCTAATGGTTTTCAGCCTTCAGTTAAAATCAGGGTGGTAAGACCTACGATTATAACATCTTTATAACATCTACACCTATCACATCAAAAGAACAAACCTTTTGGGATTCCAAAATGGCCACCGGCACTGAGTAGACGTGCCGACGGCGCTCTCTGGACCCGACTGTTGGAAAGTGCCCACCGCCCCGCCAACAGACTATGTTTTTGTCGGAGATTGTTGCCGGGAGAAGCAAGAAGCAGAAGAGGAGCTACTTGGGCTCACGGAGCAGCCCGCGGCGAATACCGGGAGCGGTGTCGCCGGGGAGAAAGTCGCGGCTGCAGGTGCGACTGACACGAGGGGAACGGCTGGACGAGCTCATGGCAGCCGGGTGACATAAGAATCCAGGTCACCGAAAGAAGGAAGAACTGTGGGAGACTTCAGTGGCGGCTTTTGGGGGAGTGGGAGCCCGAGGACGCGGGTCTGCGGGCCTCCGGCCCCCTCCCCTGCTGCTGACGGAGGGCGGAGAAGCTGTGCTCTGGGAGAGCCCGCCGAGGTGAGCGAGTGTGTCGGCGGCAGCGGCTCGTTGGTCTGTCCCCCTCAGGTGGTGCGAGGGAAGCGGAACGCCAGGAGAGGCCCCGGCTGAGTGGAGCGGCATGGAAGAGCGTGGCAGGCATAGGAAGGAGAGGCGCCCCCGCCGCGCAGAAGGTACGGCGGGGCGCTAGAGGCGACCAGAGGGAGCGGGGGAGAGTCAGGAGAAATTGTGTGGGGACATACCCGCCCCTCACCAGGACATGTCGTAGCGCGGATGAGACCCCCCCCGGAAAGAGAACAACCTGCAGCTCCACGTTGGAGGTGTGGAAACAGTGTCTGCAAAGGTGGGGAGGAGAACAAGAGAAGCTGTGCCTGCATATTCGAAAGGAACTGAAGGGCAGAAAGACTAGTGCAGGCAGTAGGAGAGGCAGGCTCCAGTCTGGAGACCTCTTACAGGCGGGGGCTCTGTAAACACAGCACCGGCTAGAGGAAAGGTTGTGGGGTGCACGGTACAGAGAGTCACGGGGGCGCGGGCCTCTGGGACGGTCTGTATTGTGGAGGCTTCGGAGACTGGCTGGACTGATTTGTCCCAAATTCCCCCCTTACGAAGTGGAGGGGATCCCTGCGGGAACACGGCAGAGGACTGGGTTCTCTCCTGGTAGTGCACGAGGGTGCAGGGAGAGCGCGAGAGTGGAACGGCCTGGGGAAGAACCCAGATTTGGTGCAATTTAGGAGGTCCCTGTTGAGGGGCCCAAAGGAGCAGTGGTTGGCAACCTACAGCCCCCCCCTGATATTTCGTGGCTGCTTACTCATCATAAGGAGCTCCCTGAGGTGAACATCCTTGACCCCTGGTGGCAACAATTCATAGATCTTGCACAGCCCAGAGGAGGAACTGTGGGTCGAAGTTGGGTTGTGGACAATTTCTGTGAGAACGTCTCGGAGGCGGAGGTGGGGGTGGGGAGCAGCATGACCACAAAGGCCAAAGGAAAGGGGGATAAAGCTGCTCAGGCATCGGGAGGTGCATTGGGCACACTCCTGGCAATTTGGCCAATGCAGGCATTGAAGGAGAGCCAGATGACTTCCCAGGAGAAGATGGGGGAGGCTCCCGCCCGAGGGGCCCCGGAGGAACAGACTGTTATGTCCAGACTGGAATTCCTGGGGGAGCTGCATGCACTACAATCTAATCTGGCGAAAACTTTCCAAGATCAATTTCAATTGATGCGCGTTGATCTGACGGAAGCCCTAGGGGAGATAAGACAGGATATGCGGCAATTGGGGGAGAGGACGGATACGCTGGAAAGAGGCCTCCAAGAAATAGATGAAATGAATGAAATGAAATGAAATGAAACAACAGCCAATAGCGAGGCCATCGATAGGCTGGATGTGGCAACACGAAATCTCGAAATTCAGATGGATGATTTTTAAAACAGGTCTCGAAGGGTTAATACTAGAGTGAAAATGCTCCCGGAATCGGTATTGGACAAGAATTTGAAAGCGGCGCTCCAGGGCATCTTTGCGGAAATCTTGGACGAAGGAAGCCCTGAGAAGATCGAGTTAGATCGAGTACACAGAACCGGGCGGATGCCCAAAGGTCAGACGGCGAAGCCTAGAGATGTGCTGGCAGCTTTTGCTAGGTACGCCCAGAAGGAGGCAGTGCTGCGAGCAGCAAGGCAGCGGGAACCTATTAAGCTTAAAGATCAACAGATTGCGCTGTTTCAGGACCTGGCAAGCAGCACGTTATTGAAAGGGAGACAAATGGGCCCATTTTGAAGGTTCTCAATGAGAAGGGTATACGATATAAATAGATATTCCCGTTCGTCCTACTCTTTGATTGGGATGGGACCCCGAGGCATATCACGTGCCTGCAGGAAGGAGCTGAACTCCTTCTAATAGAGCTGGAGGAAATCCCATCGGGCTCAGACAAGCAGAATGTGTCTGGTCGCCCAAGATCGAAACCCTGTGAATGGACGACGGTGGGAGAGAAAAGGAGTAGAAGAACCGGAAAGGAAAAGAAGCTGCAACAAGGACCCACAAGCGCGGAGAGAAACAAACCTTTGTCTGACTCCTGAGATACGCTAGAAGTACAAGGGGTGGTGGGCCTCTAAAAGGTGAATGGACCCTAAGGGTCTTAGCGGGAGCAGCCATTTTGGGAACGGAAAGGGCGGGAATGCCTGAGTTAGGAGAGGAGGGGGAACGGGAAGGGTTTGTCCTTCTTGGGTGGAGGGGGGGGGGCAGAGGGGGAGTTGGGGGAGAGAGTTGGGGGAAGGAGTTGGGGAGGGGATTGACAAGTCATTCAAGAGAGGGAAGGGCAGGAGGGTACCAGCTTACAGGGGTAACCAGTGTTCAGGTCTTGACCTCTTAAGTGGCTAACACATAATGTGAGGGGGTTGAAATCCCCTCTCAAGAGGAAAAAGCTGGAACAGTTCATGAGAAAAGAAAGACCTGATATTATGGGGCTTCAGGAAATGCATCTCGTGAGCAAAGATCAGGGGAGGCTGAAGTTGCAGGGATTTGATCAGATTATGCATGCTTCCGGGCAAAGCAAAGCAAGGGGAGTGGTTCTGGCCATTAGGAATTCGGTTGACTTCAGGGTTGACACAGTAACAAGGGATAAAGAGGGGAGATTCCTGGTGGCTAGGGGGAGATACCAAGACGCTCTTTACACCATTGCGGTTGTGTATTCCCCTAATTCGGGTCAAGAACAGTTTTTACTGCGGGTTCTGAAAGTACTGGAAGAACAGGCATGGGGTCAGATTGTATTGATGGGGGACCTTCATATAGCTTGGGATAGGGAGACGGACAGAGATGGCAATCGGGTAAGGGGAGGAGGGGCGGTAATGTCCCCTGGCTTGAAAGAAAAGATTGGTGAGATGGGTTTGAGAGATGTATGGCGGGAACTGAAGGGGGAGGAGGAGGGCTACACCTTTATATCTGGAGTGCATGGGTCACAATCTAGAATAGATTATATATGGGCCTCTGTGAGACTAGTTTGCAGCATCTGAAAGGTGAATACAGGCCCGATAAGAATAGCGGACCACAAAATAGTCTCGGCAGTGCTAGATCTGGGTCGAAGGGTGAGAGGAGTATGGGGCTGAAAACTCCCAAGAGCGATCCTAAGGGACCCGGAAGTACGTGGGGTCATAGAAGAGAAGATTAAGGACTTCTTTGCGGTCAACAGGAAGGAGGATACAGGAGAGGGAGTAAGGTGGGATGCATTTAAGGCTACCGTTAGGGGAGAATTGATTGCAGTGGCTGCTTTCCGAGAGAAACAATTGAAGGCTCTGGAGGTCCAATTAGAGGCTGAGGTGGAAGCGGCTAGGCAGGCAGCAGGTAAGACTCCATCTCGGGTGACTATGAGGGAATATAGGAGAGCGCTGGGGCAGTTGGAACTCCTGCGTACTAAGAATGTGGAGGGTGCGCTGCTGGCGGTGAGACAAAAATACTATGCTAAGGCAAATAAAGCTGACACCCTTTTAGCACGGTTACTTAGGGGACAGAGGGTGAAAAATGCAATCACAGCACTGAAATCGGCTTCGGGTGCTAGGGTCACTACGCGGGAAGAAATTCAGGAGGCCCTGGCGGGGTACTATGATTCTCTTTATGCATCCCAAAATCCCAGAAATGAGGAGCAGGAAAACGTTTTACAATCGGTGCCGTTACGGGAAATTGATAGGGAGACGAGGGAGGCCCACAACAGAGAAATCACGGAAGAGGAGGTTAGAACCCTCCCAGTCAACAAAGCCCCAGGCCCAGATGGCTATACTGCAGTTTTTTACAAACTATTTGTCTCACAGTTAGCCCACCCCTCTGACCTCCCTGTTTAATTTGTTTCGGCAGTCTGGTAAAATCGCCCCGTCTATGGAGGAGGCAAAGGTGACCCTCGTCTTAAAGCCACATAAAGATCTAGAAGAGAGGGCAGCCTATCGACCCATTGCCTTGATTAATATTGACGCAAAGATATATACAAAGGTGCTGGCAAATAGGTTAGATGGTATTCTCCCTCTCCTGATACATTCTGATCAGGCAGGCTTCGTCAAAGGTAGGCAAACGGCGGATAATATCATACGGGTAGCCCATTTAGTTGAAAAGGCCCAGAGAACGAACACTCCCGCGGTCTTGGTGGCTCTCAACGCAGAAAAAGCATTTCACCACGTGGAGTGGTCCTTCCTGTTCCGAGTGATGGAGAAGATGGGATTCAAGGGAGAATTCATGACTATGATTCAGGCCAATTACCAAACTCCTTCTATTAGGTTAATGGTGAATGGGACCCCTTCCAGACGGGTGAATTTGCGGAGGGGAACAAAACAGGGTTGCCCGCTATCCCCAATTCTCCTCTTTTCCAGGCGATACTGGAGGCGGGGGGCATACGAGGCATCCCGTTTGGGGGGAACAACAGAAAGTCACGGCCTTTGCTGACGACATGTTGCTCATGCTGACGGCGCCGAAAGAATCGCTTCAGGCTAGCACGAACTTGCTGGGGAAATTTGGGGAGGCCTCAGGATTAAAGATTAACACTAACAAATCTGAGGTCTTAAATCTGACGCTCAGGGAAGGGAGCGTGAAGAGCTAAGGGATAGCACCCAACTTCTGTGCAGCCCGGGAGGGATTAGATATTTAGGGGTAAGAATTACGGCAACCTTAGCAGGGTGATACTCCGCAAACTTCCCCCCTCTTCTTAAAGCAATTAAGAAGGATTACCAGAAGTGGCAAGGATTTAGGGTATCGTGGTTGGGACGAATAGCTGCGGTTAAGTTGGTAACACTCCCGCGCTTGCTTTATTTGTTTCAAGCGATCCCGCAGCCGATCCCCTCGAGCTTTTTTAAGGAGATGGACGCCCTGACTAGAGATTTTGTTTGGGAAGGGAAGAAACCCAGGGTAAGAGGTAGTCTATGACCCCAAGGAGGGAGGGAGGATTGGCCCTACCAAATTTTAGGCGGTATTATGATGTGACTCAGCTCCGAATTATTAGAGAATGGTTGAAAGGGGAGGGGAGCCAGAAGGAAAAACCTTGGGTGAGGATGGATAGGGCGGTGGCCCACCGTGAGTTGGCTGAAGTGCTTTGGCTCCCAAAAGTTCATAGACCCCGCCACCTCTACGAAAGCACGATAACTAAGCTAATGGCAGACACCTGTGATAAGTTGGTGAGCTCTAAGGGAATCACTACGTACCCATCGCCATTTACCCCCATTTTTGGTAATGGAGATTTTACCCCGGGCCTGGAGAAGCGTGTGTTTGTGAGCTGGCAAGAGGGAGGATGTAGGAAGCTGTGTGACATGTTCCGAGGGGGAGAACTGCTCTCGTTTGAAGCATGGAAGCAGGAATTTGCAATACAGGAGGGGGAAAGGTTGAGATATGCACAGATAAGACACTAAGTTCTTTATCCGGAGGTCAGAATGGCAGCAACAAGGGATCCCACGAGCTTTGAAAGATTCCTGCTAACCAACGACGGAAAGCAGGGTCTTATCTCGAATATATACAAGATTTTAGTCAGCTCCCATATGGATCTTCAGTGGACCTACATGCAGAAATGGGAGCAGGTATTGGGTAGGGCCATTAGCAGGGAGGAGTGGGAGAGATTATGGAAGAGGATACCGAAGCTGGTCAGAGCCTCCCAGTTACAGGAAGCGTGGTATAAGATTTTGTTCGAATGGCATTACACCCCCGCCCGGCTTCGTGAGATGTTCCCAGAGCGATCAGGCAGCTGTTGGAGGGGATGTGGGTTGACAGGGACAGCAGAGCATATCTGGTGGGAATGCCCCAAGATTGAACCCTTTTGGAAAGAGGTACAAGAGGCTCAGGAACAGGTCTTTGGTCAGGGGGGGAAAAGGTCACAGGTACAGATCCTCTTGTGCATCCGGGGGACTTCGGAAGGGGAGGGATGCAGAGGAAGGGAAAAAGCTAAAGTGGTCCTGACTCTTGTGGCTATGATGCTAATAGCGCACAGGTGGAAAAGTCCTGAGATCCCATTGCATCAGGATTCGATACGGAAAAGTTGGGAAATAGTGGCTCTGGAGTGGGCAACTTACGCCAAGAATGATAAGGTGCAGAACTTTGCAGCAGATTGGGAGAAAATAATGTCTTTTCTTAAAGAGGACTATAGAGTGATCTGGTGCCCGCAACAACTGAAACTCTTGGACCTACAGTGAATCTGGGGGGCCCGCCTGGAACGAAGTGGATTTTGCTCTTGAATGTTCGTCAGTTGGGGGGGGGAGGGAGGAGGGGGTGTGTGAGGGCAAGGGAATGTTTTTCTCAGTTAACTCGTTACAATCTTCAATAAAAAGAGTTTAAAAAAAAAAAAAGAACAAACCTTGTTTATCCCTAAACTCAAATGTCCTCCTCAATACCTAAGGTATGCTAATAGGAAGGTATTAGGGTATGCTAATAGGAAGAGTGAGAATGTTGCCTTATGCTAATAGGAAGAGTGAGAATGTTGCCTTTTTTATACCATCTGTCTCTAATACGATTGAAACCCACAAACCTTTTCTAAAAATACTAAGGGAATTGAAACTACCCTTAAAAGTGTAAAAGGACTGGAAAAACCTGACGTCACTAAAGTGGACTACATGTCCCATAATACCACAGTGACTGAGACAAAGAAGAGGGCTCAGGAGCACATAGAAGTGAAAGACAGGCAAGTAGGCCTAACAGCCTTTGCCAAGGTCTGGCAATTAATATTAAGAGCCTGCACCTGAACTTAATTTTCCCACCTGAGAGGCATTTTTAAACTTACACAATAATCAGGGTGTGAGATCACATGGACTTTCATTACTGTGTTCCTACACAATGAAACACAATTCTAGATTATACAAGGGTCAGAAGGGTTATTGACCCCACAATTTTAAGTATACATTTGTTTCTCATGATAAAAAACACCCAAAGACACTTGTCATTTTATAATTTTGTACACAATACACGTAAGTACAATCCAGTCAATTTGACTGGATATTGGTGAACATAGAACATGTTTTTCCTTTTTAGATCGACAGAGTTCAATTTACATATAACATGTGAGCACTAAAACAAAAATTACAGTGAACAAATATCAGTGTTAATGGAGGACACTGGAATGGTGCAAAGGTCGTCGACACTATTGTGTTTCGGCCAAATAGGTAAAGCTGCTTGATGGAGCTTGCATGTGGTAGGCATTCATCAGGACGGTCGAGTTGGTGGTGATAGGGAGCGTCCTATGGGTCTTGTATGCAAACCTTTGCTACAGTGAAGGCTTGTGAGCCAATCCCCTATTATGATGGTAGTAGAAGGTGGTCACCAGGAACTTGTTGAATGCGAAAATCCCCCAGCTGCCTCAGTAGGAATGGAAATTGGGTAATGTACTCTATTCCTAGTTCTTGCAATAAATGCGCACTGGGGGTAGCGAGCTGCGCCCCAGGATTTAATCTCCAGTTTGATGCGACTGTGTTTGGCGCGTTGCTAAGTACTGCTGTTGCTGGGTCCAGGACGCTGCCGAAGAAGACGGGAGGAAAACAAGTTCACCGAAGAGGGATAAAAGGCTGCAGCAGGAAGGAGCAGAGGGAAGGAGCTGGAGTAGGAGCTGGAAGGCAGGCAGTAGTAGCAGAAGGAGAAGAGCACAAGGCTGGCAATTCATGAGTAAGTGTGATCACTTAAGGGGTGCTAGAACGAGAGAGGAGCAGATTTCACCTGCAGATTTTGAGTTGGCCCCATGCTGCAGAGGGGTGTGGGTCCCAAGAGTGCCTAAAGAAACAGTCGGGAAGTGAAAGCCGCCTGCAAACGCTGTGATTTTGGAGCTTTTACTCTGTATTGATTGTACGGACGGAGACCGCGCCTTGTTTTTCCTTGGTTAGTCGACGTAATGAAGGGTATCTTCCTGTAGTCAGGAAAAGACAGCACTGTAGTCAAGAGTGTTGTACTAGTAAAGAAGAGAGAGATACGGCGTTGTTGTAGTGGAAAACATTGCACTTCTTTTATGCTCGAGTGAAGGAGAAATCTCAGAGAAGTAAAGAGGATTTTGGCTGGTGTGTGTTTTGATAATATGCTGTCTTTTGTGTATGCCTGAGGAGTGTATAAGTACCCAGGCGGTTGTGCTGAAAGTGAGTATGGAGAGTGAGTGTGGGAAATTTCTTTTTTAGAAAAGGGAAAGGAAACAGGATTTTTTGGGTAGTGATTTTTTGTACTGCAGATTTGGTTCTTGGGGTTTATATTGTGATTTATGAAAATGTGTTTGAGTTAGACTGGTTTCAATTATGTAGACTTGAATCATTTATGTCAGGTGCTCCTGACAAAAATACTTTTTCTAACGTAAAGAATTTAAAATATCATCGAGAATGGTTGAGGGAAATGAAAGGCAAAATACTTAATTCTTGGCCTAATGCAGGGTCTTAAGATATGTATGTTGCAGAACTTGCATACTTTCCTAGTAACTAAGAATAGACGTTCTAAATTGGAGAATAGATTGAACATCTTGGAGTTATGGAGGTTGTATCAGAAGGCCGGGAAGGCCCATAAAATTATGACCATTGGGGAGAGGATGAGAAAGGACAGTGTAGGAAATGTTTCTGCACCGCCCCCCACATGGGTGCTATCCCTTGTCGCCTACAGAAGGATATACCAACCCTGAGTTTGAACCGCCATACTCTCCAGTAACCGCTCTGGTGGTTACAAGATGGACAAGGGAGACACCTCAGTTGGTTCCAATTTTTGAAAGATGGGATGGTGAAGAGAGCAGAAGGACAACATCTTCTCGAATGGAAGGTAGAATGAGAAAAGTCTATTTGACGGTTGGACCAGCACCGAATTTGGAGCTGGAGGAACAAGAGCGTGGGAGAACCAAGGGCGCTAGAGAGCCGAGTCAAAATGGCCACAGGCCTGTGAGCTCCAGGGAAACCTACTACAAATACCGCCAATATCCTGGGTTAAATACGCTGCTGAGACCCCCATTTGGAATAAACCCATACAGGACACCCTAACGGAGGTGCAGGGAAAATCTAAGGACCTGTGGTGCTGTACTTCAGGAGGAAACGGAACCCCCGACAACAGGAGCGCGGACTCAGGAGGAACACCAGCGTGTACGCCGGAAAGTACTGGAGGAGGAAGAGTAGCTTGACGAGGCACAAATCAGTGGAGCAGAGATCCGGTGGTCTGCAGGTGAGGGGGAGCAGGATAGCAGCAGCCAAAGCACACCAACCAGAGGCACCCTGCTGCAGGGGAGCCACGGAGTGGGTCTGCACAAACGCCCATGGAGGAGAAAAAGCTGTACCGAAGCAGACAGCCCAGGAGAGGGGCCTGGTGCCCGGAAGGTGGGTGCAGCACTCTCCCTCGCATCCCCTGGCCATCTCCGATCTCAACAGACCAAAGGAAGGGGAGGAAAGAGGGATTGAGGGACAGCAAAGTGGATCCAGGCCCGACGGAGACGCTGGCCCTGCAGTGAGTGGCGGGGAGAAAAGAGGGATAAACACCCGGCAGCTGCCTATGCCTGGGGGACTGCTGGAGGTGTAGCCCCAACTGGAGGGAGGAGTGAGTAGTGGTGGAACAAATTTGGTCTCCAACAGGGACGCCATACCTGCAGCCGGGGATGGGGGAGAACCAGCACAATAGAAAGCACTGGAGGGGGCACCCGGCACACTGCCAACACCCAGTGAGCCAGCAGAGGTGGAGCCACAACAGGGGAGAACACATACGGGACACGTGAAAGCGACCTGCCTGGAGGACATCCCCACTTGATAAACCAAAGTGGGGTAGTAACACCAAGCGGAGGGGACCGAGTACCAGGAAGTGAAGACAAATAACACTGGGGGAGTCTGGGTGTGGTCGGTCTGGGGTGAAGGAATAAAATGACACAGGAACTCTGCTTACGCCAATCAGGGCACAGACCACAGAGGACACACATAACCATAGTCTCATTGCTGCAACCCGCGAAGACTCCGCAGAACTGACTGGGCACATGGACAGCAACATGTCTAAGTCTCAAAAATCTGGGCAGCAACAATCGAAATTACACTTTGAAGCCCAGACCCCAGGCAGATTGGCAACAAAGGGGGAGCACCCCACGGAGGAAACCACACAGACCGGAATGCTGGACCCTGGAAGGGTCCTGGGGGGCATTAAGAAAATGCTGGGTCAAGTACAGGAGAGCATTCAAACACTGGATGGCAAAATGGACACCCTAACATGCAAAGTGGACCACATGCAAGTCTGTCTGGATAAATATCGGTAACGCCTGGATGAGGTGGAGGGCCGGGTGTCCACAGTTGAGGATGAAACCACTGTAGCTACAAGAGACCTGGCCACCATTAAGAGAGCGATTAAAGTGCTGACTGATAAGTAGGCTGACCTTGAATCAAGATCTCGATGGAACAATCTGCGCATCATAGGGGTGCCCGAGTCGACAGACCAGCGGGACATGGAAGGGATGGTGGAATCCCTGTTGAAAGAGGTCCTGGGAGGAGAGGGTTTCTCAGCGGTGTTCATAGTGGAGAGAGCCCATTGCATACCAAGCAGCAGAAAACCAGTGCTGGGTGCCCCGGCTTGACCACTAATTGCCCGACTTCTCAACTACTGGGACAAAGACCTGGCACTGTGCAGGGCCAGGGAAAAGGGTCCCTTGTCATACCAGAACTCCCCGATCGGTTTATTCCCGGACTTGGTGGAACACAATGGGAAAGTGCATTTCTTCCACACCCCAGAAGAGGCAAATGCATTCCTGGAGCCACGCTAATGAATGATCAATGGGTTAGGATGAGCTAATCCTTGGAAAATGCACCAAAGATTGAACACGACACAGAACTATGGGTACTTGAACGCCATCGCCAGACTGGGGACCGAGCACAGGTACAGGTTGCCCGGATGGCTGGCCGCTGGTGAGTCCCAAGCGGGAGCACAAGTTGGTTGTTATGGTTGTGAGGGTTAAAGAGGAGGGGAAACTGACAGGTTTGGGTTGTTGGTTGGGGTAGGGAAGACGGTATACCGTCATTTCATTGACGGGCTTTTCATCACAGGAGTTTTTGCTGCGATTTCTTTGGGGAAAAAAAATTTGGTGTGTGCCTAGGGGAATATTAAAATAATTAAGTGGATGGGGGGGTTAACCCCCCCAAAAAAAGAAAAAAAATAGATGTTTTTTTTTAAAAAAAAAAATCTGCGGCAAAAAACCCTGCGATGAAAAGTCCGTCAATTAAATCACATAGAACCAGGGAAGACAGGGGAGGTGGCCTTGTGGGTTTCATGGTGGACAAAGAGGTTAAGCGATGGTAGTACAATGAATACTGGGACTACAGAATGAACTGTTGGTTGGGAAGCTTCGGAGGGCATAATGTCATTATGGGAACAATATGGCTCAGTCACTTATATACTTGACCTGGAACATCAGGGGACTGAGCTGTCCATCCAAGTGCTGCAGGGTTCTGTTGTACTTGTAATGTCACCAAATAGACATGGCTCTTCTCCAGGACACTCACTTGACCTCGGGTGGGGAAGCGAAATTTGGGAAAAGCTGGGGGTGTCACCGGTACTTCTCCTCCTACTCCTTGTACTCGAGGGGGTATGTATTCTCCTGCAAGCTAGTGTGGGGTTCTGCCTGGACTCGGTAGCCAAGGACCAAGAGGGGAGGGGTCTTGTGGTAAGTGGCTCTATACAGGGTCAACAAATCACTTTAATAAACAATTATGGGCCTAACCAGGACACAGTGGACTCCCTCAGGTGGATAGATCAACAACTCAAGAGTGCACCCTACTGGGAAGATCATTTGGGGAGGGAATTTTAATGCTGTCATAGACCCAGTCTAGGGGTCCCCAGCCGGAGAGCGGGAGACCGCCATGGGTGTTAAAAAGTGGAGGACTATCGGATGGGGTGTTCCGAGAGGACATAACCAAGGCTATAGATAGCTTTTAAATCAACACAGGTTGGTGGAGTCTCACGCAACACTATGGGAGAGCTTCAAATGTGTTATTGGTGGTATGTATTTCGAAAGTGGCTTGGGTACTTAAGCAAATCCATAGACAAATAGCTGAATTAGAGACACATATTGAAAAGCTGCAATCAAAGGCACCTGCACCTACACTGGCAGAAGAGGCCGAGATTAAGGAACAGCTATAAAGGTTTAGGGAGTTAGCAAGCTCCTGAGGGGACAGGCGGCAGTGAGACAGTATGGGGAGGCACAGAGCCCCGGGAGGTGTTTGGTCAAGGTGGCGAGAACAGAAAGGTCAAATGGTCGAGTTACATTGGTAAAAAATGAACAAGGGATAGAGAAATTTGGGGGCGTTGATATTGTCCAGGCATTCTGCACATTCTATAAACAATGTATGCCACCCAAATACAGGTCTCGCAACAGGAGGTATATAACTATTTAGATCAAGTTGCATTGTATTGGTGTATAGACATAGATCGGGAATGCCTGGGATGTCCTACATCGCTGGGAGAGGTCACATCGATGATTGGGTCTCTGCCATCTGGGAAGGCCCTGGGCCCCGACAGGAATACAGCAGAGTTCTATTAACAGTTAGCTGGGAGGCTAGCCCCCACTTGCTGGAGATGTACCATCAGGGGGCTGAGAGACGGCACCCTGCCAGAGTCTTTGAGGGAGGCAACAGTGGTGGTCCTGCTGAAACCGGGCAGTGAACCGAATGACTGATCATCATACAGGCCCATATCTCTAATAAACCTAGATAATACTATTCTGGCCAAGATATTGGCATCCAGACTGGCACCATTAATGCACAGGGTGGTGAAGGCAGACCAATCAGGGTTCATCCCGGGGTGCTCCACCTCATATGGGTTATGTAGAATATTTGGGTTAATGTCCGCAGTGCAACAGGATGAACCGGTGGTTGTGGCACTTCTCAATACCACAAAGGCATTTTATTGGGTCGAATGGCCCTTTCTGTTCACAATCCTATGGAGAATGCTTTTAGGGGAAGGATTTGTCTCTCTGGCCTCATTGTTATACACACAGCCCACGGCTAGTGTCAAAGTGAATGGCTTATTTACACCTGAAATACCTTTGGAGAGAGGCACAAGACAGGAGTGTCCACTTTCGCCACTGCTTTTTGCATTGGCGACAGAACCCCTAGTTGAACTAATCAGGGAATGCCATTTAGATAGAGGGATACAGCTGTGTAAACATAAGCTCATAGTCTCTCTCTATGCAGATGATATGGTGCTCTATGTCAAGAACCCAGAGGACAACTTGAACCCATTCATGAAGGATGTTGTCCGGTTCGGGGACTTCTCCGGTTTGAGAATGGACACCACAAAAATCGGTTCTTTTTTGAGAATTGACAACACAAAATCAATTATTTTCCATTGACGGAGGGCACTGCACACTTTGAGGACCGATTTGGGTTTCAATGGCATGGGGTGTTCACACAATACCTGGGGATAAATATAGCCCGCTCCTCTGAGGACCTATATAAACAAAACTACCAGCGAATATTGGGTCAGGCCAAGGAGATAGAAGACAGGTCGATTAACCTGCCTCTTACATTGTATGAGAGAATATCCTTGGTTAAGATGGCATTGTTTCCTTGCATTCTATATGTTTTTATTAAAACACCAGTGGCAGTGCTGAGGAAATATTTCCGGGAGTTAAAATCTGTAATTCTGCAATTCACATGGGCCGGGAAACAGGTCAGGATATCCTAGGAGAAATTGGTAGAGCCATTGGAGAGAGGGGGGCTGGCACTCCCGGACTTTGAAAGGTACTATGAGGTGGTCCAGGCTAGGTTTCTTCTCTACTGGTATGAGCCTGGAACAGATAAGAGACATGTGGAGGTAGAGAGAGCACTGGCGTCCCCTTTTCTATGGCGGTCGGTTATACGGACGGCGCCAGATAGAGCCTCCAAGGCATCAAATATGGTAGAACTGGCCTGCAGATCATGGGTCCGCATGGAGAGGAAAGCTAAAGGGGAGGTAGTTTACTCCCCGAATCTTCCAGTGACCTATATAACCAGGGTCTTATTGACCAGCAAAAAACCTTATATAGCAGGTATGCAACGGGCCAATATAACCAGGTTCCGGGACTTGTTCCCCGGTGGGCAGTTCCTAACAATGGAAGTAATGAAAGAGAGGGGGGCTGCTACCCCACTGGATGTGTTTCTATACTTCTGGCTGAAGAACTCCTTGAAATAGGTGTTCCTGAGTTTCCCTCAGGAATCCGAAGTAGCCCCAATTTTAGACAAAATGCTAGGGTGGATCCAAGAGAGAGGGCTGATATCCACAATGTATGAGACCTGCATGGCAGCTAAAAAGGGGGGAGTGTGTTTGTCCCGAAGTAAATGGGAGAGCTCGCTAAGAGGCGAGATAACCAAGCAGATATGGAATTATAGTTGCAGAGAGACAAGAAGAGTAGCCATAAACTCTAATTTCAAACTGATTCAATTCAAATATTTACATCAGTTCTACTACACACCCGCCTCACTACACAGGTTTTACCCAGACATATCTGAAAGCTGCATGAGGTGTGGTACTGCCCCGGCTGATTCTGTCCACCTAGCATGGAGTTGCCCAATGGTTTAGTTATTTTGGGGGAAAGTATTTGAAGTACTGAGTGCAGTAGTGGGAGAGGACATAGACCCACACCCCTAGATGGCGCTGCTAGGCTATACAGCCTGGGTCCCAAAGGGAAGGAGGAGACTGGCTGGACTGCTGCTGGTTCTGGCGAAGAGACGAATGATGATGGTATGGGGCGGGTCTCAGTCACTGAGGGTGGAACAGTGACGTGCTGACATTCTAAATTGTAACTAAAATGGAGATAGAACTTAGCAGGGTATTGCATGCCCAATCTACACCCACAGTTGTTTGGGGCCTTTATATACACTACTTGATGGCCTCCTCTCAGGAATGATAAGCGAATACCAAGCACTCCCACATGGACATATACATGACTGGGATGGGTACGTTAACTTGTAGGGGGAGGGGAGATGGGGACATGCTCGGGTCACGACTGAAAAACAGATGCCCGAATTACCATGGTGCGGGAGATGTTGGGAATCTGCGATGTACTATTGTTGTGAAGTATAAACAAATTGAGAAAGTGGATAGCTCTGTAAACCACCAACGTATTGACCAGGGGTTGTTACTAGTTATTGCAATGTGCCTTAAAGGCTGATGGTTGACATGTTTAGGTTGCGAAATGTTATTAAAAAGATTTTTTTTAAAAGAGCAAGGGCAAACCATAAGAGGAAGAGCAATGAATAGCTCAGAAGGGAGAAGGTGCACCCCGTCACTAGAATAGAAGATAGATTGTGGATGGCAGTAGAGAAGCAAGAGCAACAGTAATGGGAAGAAGCAGTAAGATTAGCAGAGAATGAAGTAGCACGGTTATGACAGAGCAGGAGTGAAGAACAGGAAGAAGGGAACAGGCAAGTGGAGGAGGTTGAGGAAGGGAGATGGAGGCATGGTCAGATCCTCGTTAGGTTAGATAAATCAGTTATAAAGGGAGTAAATTTGGATCTGGAGGAATCACATGCGGTTGCAGGTATGGAATCATAACGAGTAGAAAGAAAGGTGGCATGCCACGGCAGTGCCGAATACACTTCCATCCCCAGGTAAAGATTAGGGGATGTGGTAACAGGGACAGAGGAGGAAGAGGATGAATGGGAAACAGATGAAGAGCAGGGAGGACAAAAGGTAGTAGTTGCACCTCCAGCTCCAGTAGTAACCAGGGAAAGCACACCATGAGGCCTTTGGACATGCCGTGGAGCTCACATGACTGTAGGAAGTGGCCAAGGACAGATGGAGAAAGCACCAGTAAAGGTAGGGGCAACTCAATTCTCACTCTCTAGAAGGGTCAAGGGAAGGTGTATTATGTCCTGTGGTCACACATGGACTGAAATAATCTAGTGAAGATGCTTCCTTTGCTCACTGCAGGTGTGGGGAAGTGGATTTATGCTTTTGATAAAGAAACTGCTGGTATCATGTTAGCAATTGGGAACATGAAAAGCCTTTTCGCTGCCTTGATGGGGGAACGGGCAGATGAGATCTGGACAAAAGCGGGATATCCGGGGGTTCAATTGAACACGAACACCCATGATCGAGCAGCCTTTAATAATTATAATTGGAGGGCGATGAGAATGATGTACACCGATACGCCTGATATAAACTCCATTTTGGCAAAACCAATTAAACTAGATGACGCTCCTGCCACCCACATCCAATTAATTCAAGAAATGCGGGGGGCAGAATTAGGAGAAGCCTGGGACAAGACTGTGGCTATCTTTTACCACATGTTAAAAAAGGGATTTCCCAAAGAAGTCCAGCATGATCGAAGAAAGTGGTGGGAATAGAGGCCACGAGTTGGCAGGAGATTCAAGTGCACATTGTGCATTTTTGGAAAAGGGGGCAGGAGAAGGAGAAGGAAAGCATGTAGCAAGCACAAAAGACTGAGGTCAAGTTGCTTCATAAAAAGCTGGGAAAGATCTGTTTAGAAGGAGCGATGATTACCAGCTCAACAGAGGGACAATCTGGACGGCAGGCACAAATGGAAACCAGAATGGGACAAAGAGGGATGGGCGGGTATGCACCTGGACCAAGACCAATGAGAGGATTTCCACAGGGCAGGAGTTGATTTTCACTGGGTGGTGGGTCATTTGGCGGGTTTGGAGGAATGTGGCCACGGTTTGATGGAGTGATGGGAGGAGGGTATGGAGGAATGTATGGAGTGCAGTGTTGAACGTGTAGGAGAATGGGACATGTGGCATGGGACTGATGAAGCCGACCACAACATTTCAGTGCAAGTCCCCCACAAATGAATCCCCTACCTTGCTATATACCCCAACCTCTGTGCCATCACAGCAAGTCCAGTTTGATCGGAACCCAGGAGCTGGAATGACACAGACCTACACATCCTCCACCGACCGTGTCAGCCCAGGCACTGGTACAGGCTTGGCATAAAAACCCTCTGCCCCACGGGCCAGTCACCCTTTACACCTGGGCAAGTGTGTTCGGAGGAAAACCTTTTTCGCTTCCCGGTGCTCATATGTACCAGGAATAGGACAGCCCACAGGGATCTCTGATGTGTCCAGTTATATTGGTTACTACCGATCCGGAAGAGGAACCTCGGATAGGAGCAAAGGTAGGTGAGCAGACGTTTTCATTTATGGTCGATACAGGGGCCATGAAATCATGCACCAAAGAAGATGAGTTTCCCCTTCCAGGCAAATCGATCGGCACACAGGGATTTTCTGGGACTGTCCTGTCGATTCCTTACACTGAGGATCTGCGTATCAAGGTAGGTAAGCACATTTTATCTGCCGCCTTGTTAGACTGTAAGAATACCCCAGCAAATCTTTTGGGAAGGGATCACCTGAGCAAGTTTAATATGTTAATTACTTTTTTGAAAGATGGCATAGTAGCAGCACTTTCCCCCACGTATTACAGTGACAGCCCAACCAGGGGGGTGCCAGTACATTCAGCATTATTTCTGTATGGGGTGATGATAGTGTTGATTTGGGTACCAGGAATAAGATTGAACATACCGCTTGAAGTTTTGTTTCGGCCTGCTGAGTCACAGGAGACGTGTCTGACGAACAATTGTTTGAGGATGCAGAGGACACATGAGAGATGATCTTTGAGATTGGGGTGCCTTGCCAGGTAATAATAGATCAAAGGGAAGTATGACAGACTATGCTCGTCGCTCGGAGAACATCGCCATATTGAAAGGAGGATTTGGAGATAGTGCTGGACCACTTGTGGACCAGCAATCCTCATAAAGTGAGTTGTTGAAAAGTGTAGGAGCAGTACATAATAAATTAAAACCAGGAGCAATATTGCCCCGAGTTAGGCAATACCCCATGTATAGGGAGGCATACAAAGGGATTTTTGAGACCAGTATGGCGTTGATAAAACATGGCATTATAGAACCATCTGTATCCCCATGCAATATGGCCATCTACCCTGTGAAGAAAGCAAAGAGGTCCAGCTGGAGGATGGTTCAGGATTTTCCTGTCACCATTCTCTGTAACATCCCTACTGGGTTGACCCATTTTACAGTAATTGATTTGAAAAATGCCTTTTTTTCTCAGTCCCCTTACACCTCAATTCCCAGGACCTCACAGCGCTTACGTATCGTGGGCAGAGATTTGAGCACAGAAGGTTACCTCAGGGTTATTGTGAATCTCCAAATGTTTTTAACATGGTCATTCAAATGGATTTGGAAAATGTACATGCAGGGTCGGATTGGGCCATAAAATTGTCTCAGGCACCAATGGAAATGTGTCCCACAGTTGCAAATGGCCATTCATTCCTTTGGTGACACTGTTTGAATAGTACCCAAGGGGTAGTTTTGTTATGCAATGTGTTGCAAATTGTGCATTTGAAAGAATTTGGATTCAGCAACACTGGGCAAAACTACTCGCCGCATAGTGAAATAACTCATCATACTTTCCCACATTTACCAAAAAAGTGACCCACTTCGACCCAAAAAACTGGCCCACACCAGCATTTTGCATTTTTGGTTTGGCCATGGGCCTATTGCCCTATAGGGCAGTCTGAGCCTGTATACAAGTGTCCAGTACCATAATTCAGTACGTGGACGACTTATTAGTCTGTAGTGCTTCAGATGCGCAGTGTCGAGGAGACTCAATCAAGCTCCTCAACCTGCTCGCGGGGAAGGGGTACAAAGTGGACAAAGGTAAATGGCAGGATTTCCAGACAGAGGCAGTATATTAGGGACAGGTAACATCATCTGCAGGGAGAAAGGTGATGCCTGAGAGAGCCACTGCAGTCCAAAATACATCTCAGCCAGTTATGGTAAAAAAGATGCAGCAGTTTCTGTGGCTCTGTAACTATTGTAGGTCCTGAATTATTGACTGCTTTAGTTAGACAAGGTACTGACTTCAAGCACTTAAGGCAGCACAAAAGGAGAAGAGTCTGTTAAAATGGTCAGAGGAAATGAAAACATGTTTCTGGGAACATGAGATTGGGATCAGTAATGGTCCAGTTTTGGCGATCCCGAATTACCAGAAACCGTTTTTTTTATTTTCACATACAGATGAGAAGGTAATGACAGTGGTCTTGGATCAAAAAAATCACTAGGTCACAAAACCTTGGTTTTCTACAGCCGGCTTTTAGATTAAGTTATGCAAGGTCAGTTCCTGTGTGAACAAGCTCTCGTGGCAGCGACTTTTGCAATACAAAATTCTTCAACCATTACTATGGGCTGCCCATTGGTGTATATGGAGCATGCAGTTTTTGCAATCTTGGAACTGTCTAAGTCAAATGCGACACTCCAAAGAGTATCCGGGTAAAATGTTATTTTGACAAATGCTTCCATACATCCGGTAAGGTGTCACCTAGTCAATCCGGTGACATTTTTTGCTGAACCAGTGAAACCTGACAACATTGTCCACGATTATGCAACTTATGAGGGAGAAGAGGATGACTTGAAAGGAGCTGAGGTACTCTTTGTTGATGGCTTGTCAACAATTAATCAGGACACTGGTGAGAGGTACACAGGAGTGGCAGTTGTATGCCTTGTGGATGGGGAATACCGGGTTGGAGTGGAGAAATGACGGCCTTCGCATTACTGTGCACTAGCGGCAGAACTAGTGGCACTCATCGAGGTGCTAGAGATGAGTAAGGGGAAAGCAGTCACTATCTACTGTGACTCTGCATATGTCACCTCCACAGTACATTCTGGGTTATCTAGATGGCAGAGAAGAGGGTTTAAAAGATCTGATAGGACCCCTATCCAGCATGCTGTGCTGCTATCCAGACTAATCGAAGCGCTAACATTCCCTGTAGAGGTAGGAATAGTAAAGTGCACAGCGCAAACTAACAGAACTGATTCAATAGTGCTTGGTAATGACGCCGCAGACAGAACGGCAAAGGAAGCAGCATATTTACTCTTTTCAGAACCTCTGAAAATGGAAAGGGTGTCCTATATGCTGCAGTCCCTTTGCTTCAAATACTAGAAATGCAGGGAAAGGCAACTGAAAAGGAGAAGGACCTCTGGGCAAGGAGAGGGATATGTGCTCTCACCCACAGATTTGTTTTGGAGACAAGAGCTGACGGGGAAGGAAGTAATGCCCGTAGAGCTGCTTCATGTGGCTCTAGAGCAACAACATTACCCATCACATCTGTCTCGACAACAAATAGCAACAGAACTCAGGAGGAGTGGTTTATACCAAACATTCACAAACAGGTAATTAGGTTTGCAGGGAATTGCATAGTTTGTAAAGAATTTAATCCTGGTAACATCATGAAAATAGTGAGAGGGGTAATACCCCGGCCTTCAGGTCTTTTCAGAGGACTTCATATTGACTTTGTATATATGATACAGAAGTGTAATAACTTTATGTGTTTGATTGTAATTGTATGTCCATCTTCCTGATAGCTTGAGGTTGGTCCCTGCATGCACCCTGATGAAAAATCACAGACTTCATTTTTGGTGAGAGAGGTATTTCAATGGTGGAGAATATTTGAGGTCCTGAGATCAGATAATGAGACCCATTTTTGATGCATTATTTGGCGAGACTACATCACTTCTGGGGATCAAGCGCATGTTGTGCTCAGAATGTCACCTACAAGCCAACGGTTTAGTGGAAAGTCTTAATGGTTTGCTTAAAATGCAGTTGTCTAAATTATGTAGTGAATTGTGAAACAGTTGGATGTACTATCTTTTGTTGGCCTTGTTTTACTTACAAAATAAGCCAGGGAAAGATCAACACCTTAGCCCTCATGAGGTAGTGACGGGCAGTAGATTGGATACACCAATCTCACCCGCACGCACGGGTTCAGACGTACATAGATTCTAGTAGAAGAGTTTGTGGAATATCTTAGGGGCTTAACTAAGGGAGTCAGGATTGTGTCTTCACAGGTTACAGCATCACATCAGCAAGCAACGGGAAAGGATGGCAAGGAACAAGAAGATCAGCAGCAACTATTGCTACTCCCTATGTACTCCATCTAGAAGGTTCCTTTTTTCACTGCTGAAATGTACAGCGTTTTCATGGGCCTCATCGAGTGATCTTTGTCACACCTACTGCATTCAAAGTGGACGGCAACAAGAATTGGATCAATGTACATGACGTGTGAAAAGACATCAGAGTTCCTCCACTGACTCCTGGGGAAGAGCAGTCTTAAAAAGATAAGTATGCCCTATGGAATCGTAGTTCATGCCAGTGGGAATGGGGGATCGCACAAAGATTGAGAATTGTTATTCAGATTGTGAAATCAAAGGATGGATTTACAAATGTGTATGAGAATGTGTAGATTTATTTCTTTCCTGATTTCTGGGGTATGTTTTAATAGCAGGAATGTAAATGGATCTGAGTTATTAAGTACTATGGATATGGCAGAAAAATTCAAGACCTTGAAATAGATTTCATAAATAATGATGATGATGAAAATGTAGAAATAGTAAATGACACACACATCTTTGCATCAGATAATATCTGCTATCATCATATGAAGAGGGTGGGGAAAGAGTCATATTATATCTGTTCACTTATCCCCCATGCTTCTGGTGTCCATAGATCATTTATTCCTGACGAGGTAAAGGTAGCGGATGCATGGTGTCTAGTGCACATAGCCTTCTGCAGGGTCAGAGGGCAGTTTCAGGGACAATCTGTAGCAGGTTCTATCCTTCCAGTCGAAGAAGAATGTTTACTATCAGATGGTGAAAAACAGAAGGAAGTTCATTGCATGCAAAGAGTACAGTTCAAACTTGAAGGACTTATCATTGTGAACAATAAATGGGAGCAAGGGCTGAAGAGTTGCAGAGCAGGAGGATTGGTGGGACTCTCCGAAGAAGGGAAGGCACAAATAAACCTAGCATGCGGAAGTGCATGGAAAAAGTAAGTGAACTTTTTAACATGGCTCAAAAAGTTACTTACACGTTTTTCTCTGTGAAATCTCATGCTTCACATCGCTGATCTGGCTGGAAGTACAGCAACACTTCTTGACTTGTTCTGGTCCTGCGGACCTTTGTCCTACAAGCAGTTACCTCTGGCCTGGCAAGGCTTTTGCAGCCTCACCACCCTGCACATGCCCGTCCTTGTGGTTCCCCAGTGCCACCTGACACTTGCAAACTCAAAATCTCAGTCTACATTTTCCTCCCTCTATCTCCCCTGCCCCTTGGGTCCCTTGTGCCATCAGATATGGACAATCAAAGGACTTTACAGACTTTCCAAGAAACTCACTCCTTGAAATGATAAAAAAAAAATCAAATTATATTTCATCAGCATCCACTAAGGCTCTTATGGACCTTCCTGAACAAATGCGACTATTCAGCCGTACTGAGACATGTTTTACTTCCCTTTTGGCCCCTGGTGTACAAACTTTGGGGAACTCTAAATCATTGCAAATTGGTTTAGACCAATTATTATGTATGAATTCCTCTGAATCAGAATTTGATGCAATTAAAGAAGAACTCAGGGCCCTGAGGCTTGTAACGTTGCCGAATCGGTATATCCTCAACCTCCTAATGGCTATGGAGGGTGGGGGTTGCCAGAAGATCAGGAGTATGTGTTGCACATGCATACCTCCCAATGATTTGGACAATGGAACTCTGGGTCAGACGATTGCCACACTGCACAACCTGAAGGGGGCCATGAAGAGGGAGGTGGGAATTACGGATGACTCTTTTTTGGATTTTCTCTTTTATTTGTTCACCCTCGTGGACGAGCATAGCTATGAAGATTCTCCTACCTATTTTTGTCTTTTTCTTAATTATCTTTGTTCCTGTCAACTATGTCTACAATGCTGCTAAGCCCAAATGCCTAGAACCGCTTCTATGTTGATCATGACCCTGTCTAAGGCTAGGGCCACAGCCATTTCATCTCACATGGGTACTCAAACTGACTCTGAAATAAATGCAGGGGTGGTCTTGTGTCCCCCGCCAGGTTAGGGTAAATGGGCAGAACAACGGGTAGATTGTGGAACTAGGTGACGGGCGAATTGGGATTGTCTAGCGGAGGAGCATGGATACGGTAGGACAAGTATGAGAGATGGCTGTGAAGTTTCATTCCCCTGAGAAGGTGAGATTGGTGAATTGGAAATTGGTTTGTTAGTTAATCTATTGACTAATGGGGGAATGTTGGGGTAGTTAATCAAGATCCCATGGGCAAAGAGAAGTTTGATTTACATACGCCATATTGGGGATGGGGTGACGGCAATGTTGCAAATTGGCACAAATATAGTGTATTAATGTGAATGGGATAAATGTTACTTTTAGGGTTAGTTGTGTAAGATGATACATTTTTATATTTGTACGCGCACAACAATATAATGACAACTTTGTATAATATAGATACAATATAAATGCATGAAATTGGCAGTCAGCCATAATGAGAAGCAAAAGGATAAACATGCGCATGCGAGACAGAAGGTTGTGAATGGACATTGCGATTAGGAGACACAGCAGTCTATAACACACACATGGATGAACATACATACACTGGAAGCTTTTTGGGATAGTTGGGAGATATCTGGGATATTATGAATAAATGATTCTGTGTGCCCGCTCATTGTGGGGAGTTTGTGTGAATCACCAAAGCTTGGATCTGCTGCAGGTGAAAAAGAGGGAGAGCCCCGGTCAGTTTTGACCAAGCCTGTTTTATGGTCTGTTGCTATTGTGGAAGGGAGATGTAATCTCTATAAGTACATGGGAGCCTGTCATTGAATGACAGAGGGATTTTGGCCACTTGGTAAGACTGGGTTTAAGGGCTAGACAATTAACCTGATGCAAAGGTTGCTTGCAGGGAAGGTGCAATAAAGCATGGATTTTCAATTGAGTTGTCAGGGTGTGGCTTGGGACCATGTGGGCTGGAATGGTAAATCGCATGGTTTAGAATAAAATGTGGACACCAACAAGTTTGGCCAATAAAAGAAGCAACAATAGATCAAAAGGAAGTTTGTTTGTTCCCCTCCTCTTCACATCAATTGAGTTTCTATAGAACGGCCGTGTGCATCACAAGTAGGCTTAAATGTTTCCATCCAGATGGGGTGTGTAATAATTGAAACTGTTTGTAAGTTGTTTAAACTGTGTATCTAGGAGCTGGGGCTGTGACCAAATATGGAAATACCCCAGAGAGGGGTGTAGTGTAAATATGAAACATGCAATTGTAAGTTTAAAGAATATGGTGCTTAAATGTATGTATCCAATGAGAAGTGTGGGAACTGTAAGGAATATGGTTACATTGTATAGGTTTAAACGATCATGTGTGCATGGTTAACTTTGTAACAAAACCTGTGGGAGTGTTTTAACTGTTGCAAATGGTATCTAATATGTGTTACTTGTGTGGTTCAGGGAGACTCTGTTTAGTTTGATTCTTTGATGTCATCTAGCCCCTCCCGGCCATTTGTCCAATAAACTTGCTTTACGGACAATCAAGCTCACTTACTCTTTAAGTGGTGGGCCTACTTTGGGCTATAGTAATCAAAGGCCCACTCCCACACTAGTCCTCTCAAGGAGTTCATTAAGAAATCACACTTTGAAGGTGTTGATCCTGATATTCTTAAAGAGTTGATTCCATCAACATTAACCATGTTTTCAGCATCATACAGGTGTGGATGGCCACCCATTATCTCTGTCTGAATGATGAAAAAATGGAGCTCCTTATTGTGGGACCCCCACACCGCCTCAATCACCTCAGTCCTGCCTTCAAATCCTTCTGCATCAATGAAAAGACCTTCCCTGTCTCTGCACACATCAAAACGCTAGAAGCAGAACTAAACATGCATAAATATGTCAAAGCAATCGCCTCCTCAGCGGCCTATTCCACCAAACCTATCAACCTCTTCAGGAAATTCCATACCCCGCACAATTGCCTCACCCTAGCCAGAGCCATCATAGGTAGCAAATTGGATTATTGTAATGTCATCCTAGCAGGCACTTCAACCAAAAACATCAATAAACTCCAATTGTTACAAAAAAATGCACTCGGGGCAGTTTGGGGCCTGAAACGCTCTGATCACATCTCACAAATATGAGGGGGGGCACAATGGCTCTCCATCAAAGCGCGTATCGAATTATTACTCCTTACTATCACCCACCGCTGCCTACAAAACACCGCCCCTCTATCTCAAGAACCACATCACAAAAAAACACAACACTCACAACCTCCACTTCTCCTCTACCTCTGCCTTAATCACACCTAGATTCACCAGAAAGAGAGCTGGGGGCTCCTGTTTTACCACCATCAATGCCGCTCTCTGGAACGCCCTCCCACAGCATATCTAAGATAAACGTGCTTATTCACTCTTCCCCAAGAAACTAATGACATCCCTGTTTAACAAATATGTGTGACCCTTACCAGAGCTGTAATTGCCTGTATATCCTACATGATCCTCCCGAAAGAATGTAATTATTATGTTTTAATCTACTGAGTGAGGAACTTCTTGAGTGGGGATCTCATAAGGTGTACTCTCGCGACGGGGGGGGGGGGGGGGAAATACTAATAAACATAGTGAAAAATTAGTTACTCCTTTAACTTTAATTTTTGTAAATTTGGACATAATAATAAGTAACAGATCAGCCGCGCAAGATAAATACGGAAGTTTAAATTCAAATCAATGTTACACTAAACACAAATGCAACAGATCATTTTAAACATCAAAAAGGAAAAAATGACTTACGTACTAAAACTCAGCCCAAAGTATGGCCGCCGAATTTTGTAAATGAACAAAAGGAAAGAGGGACTAGCAATCTGTAACTCTTTATGAACAAGGATTTGCCAGAACCAAAACAGGACCCCCGATGCTTGAGGCATGAGCAAGAGAATTTTGTAGGTAAGCGCTTTTAAGGGGTGGAAAGACCACCGCTACAAGCATGCTCAATGTAGAATTCAGCACGCTTGATGCCGAGTAGCATAAACAAAATATATTTTGGTTGGGATTTCAAACTCACGCGAAAGGGTGTTTTGGTAAACACAAATGGGGAGCAAATCGGTTACCAGTCATTGTAACTGAAAAAGTAATTCCTAGTGACCGCTAGAGTAACAGAATGCATGAGACCAAGGATATGTAATGCGATTGGAGGATTGCAAATATGAATAGCACTTTTTACATAAATGCAATGAGAAAGATGTTACTAGTCATGCTTACTAGAGTTTAAAATGTGTCTAAATATATGCCAGATAGAAGGTTAAAAGGCTAATGTTAGCATAATAGAACAACCAAATTTGTTCTAGGTGGGATTTAACCCTGGAACTACCGTGATACACTTCAACTAAAAACTAATTCCCGGAAATAAGGAAAGGGAGATTCGCACTACATTCAATAAGGGTAAGAAAACAAATTTACATGCTTTTCTGACAGCCAAAAATTGTTAGGTCCATGCCATCCCATACTTACTTCTTTTTCGGATTGCACAAATTTAATTTTAAAAAACTAACATAGTCACTGTAATGGATTTATTTTTAACCATTTGAGGTAACTAAGAGGTGCTGCACTTTTAGGTGTTCATGCAATTTGAGAATGCTAAAAGGATATACTACACAGCCTAAGTCACTATTCTAACTACTAAATGTGTTACAAAATAAGCTAAAATGCTATTTCATATGTTATATTTTGTGTTTTGTTTTATTACATGTTACGCTTGCATTCAGCCCGGATTTGAAAAAGGCGCCAATGAAACGCCGAAACACGTGTCATCCATATAGGCAGAACATATATCAAATAAATTAAGAAAATATACTTGAAGAAACTTGACTACGTACTTTTATTCATTTACAACAGAAATTTGGCGCAAAGAGGTGTAGGCACAAACAAACTACTGCCTAATTATTATGTTTCCAATAACTCTGTGCAACCCATGCTGTACCATTCTCTTGCCCCGTGATACCTCTGGGTCTGTGCGCTATACCAATAAAATAAAAATAAATTGGTACTCTGCTATTGAAAAAAAATGTATTTTGATCCGTTTGTTTGTTCAAACCTGCCTTTCACAGATCAGCAAGTTATTACTGTGCAAATTTAGCAATTTATGACAACCCACAGGTTACTGGATGTATACTAATCAGGTTTCCACATTACAAATGACACAGAGACCACGTTAGTGGCGGTCTTTATTGATATCCTATTGAAGGATGATGCTGGGGTTTTCACCTTACTTGTGATGCTTGATCTCCCAGCAATATTTGACACAGTAGGTTATAACATACTATTGGAGTTTCAAATATTGCTATCAAGTGGTTTTGATAATTTCTTCTTAATCGATCAAAGAATGTCCAAGTTGGCCCCCTTCTATTCTCTTCTGGCTGGACTGAATATGGAGGCTCTCAGGGTTCCCCCTTGTTGCCTTTGTAGTTTAATTTGTATACCCATTCTTTTCTAACCATGTTTACTAATCCTAAACTGTCATTTCTTTCGCATGCTGCTGATTCACAGGTTTATTTTAATACTAGTGGACAGTTAGATTTTCATTCTCTCAAAACTTATATGGATGAGCTAGAATGATGGAATACCCTCTCGCTTAATCTAAATAAGACTGACTTGATCCACTTTGGCCCTAGATACAGACTCAAGAATCCTAATCATCTTCCCCTTCAGACCTTGCTGTTTGGCCTTCCCATTACATTTGTAAATAAAGCACAATGCCTTGGTATTCCTTGGAAACCAGATCTGGGATGTCCTAAAGAATCAGGGCAGTAACTAAAATAGCCTATTGCAAGTTCTGGCTGCTTTGTCAGACTCTCCCCTTTTTACCCAAAGTTGATCTTGCCATTGTTATTGGGTCCTTCACTAATTCTAAGTTGGAGTGTGCACATGCCTTCTATGCCAGTCTGCCTATATCAGCTGGAATATTTGGAAAGGTTTCAGAATGCTGCAGTGCATCTGGTTTTGTGCCTGAACAAACCTGATACTACTACTATACCAAGACAATCTTTGCACTGGCTCCCAATACGGTCCAGGATATCTTTTAAGATTAGCTGCTTGGTTTTCAAGTGCCTTCATTGAATAAGCCTAAATTCTTGGAAGCTTGGATGGTCACAGACCACCTGGATCGCTTCGCTCTGAACATCTTCACCTTTGGACATCTTGAGAATGATTTAAAAAAATGGGGTCAGTTATAGATTTGCTGTAATTGATCCTTCGAAGTAAAATAGCCGTCCTTCAGCTATCCACAAGATGTACTAACTTCTGCCTTTTTGCAAAACATTAAAATTTGTATCTTTTTTCTGAATCTGTTTTGTCCTTTTCATATTTGAATCTCTCATCCTGCCTGCACTTATCTGTCTTTTATAAACAGATGCATTTTAGTCTGTGTGGTTGATATGCTTATGCATGTTTGAAATCAAATCAAATTGAGGTTTAGCATGTTTGCTCAGTGTTTGTCATTAATTGTGACATGTTTGGAGAGGATGTAATATCCCCAGTGAGACTCTTCAAGGCGATCAATAAGCAGCGTCTCGTTTGCACATATCTCTAGTGTGTGTGTTTTCTGGTTGATTCAATTGTGTATGAATGCATTGGAAAGAAATTATACTGTGAATTGCATGTGAGGTCGTGTATGCATTCAATTCTGCATTCTTACCATTGTGACCAAAGAAGAGTTTTACCCTGGATCCTGAATCCTACATTTCTCCAGAGCTGCAGTTCTTATGCATTTAGGTGTGATATTGTGTGCTGTTTCCCAAACATCTACATTGGTTTTGAGAATTGGCAAATGTATGTTATGCAAGGCATTCTTAAAGAGTGTGTGGTCTCCTTGTAAGCCTTCTAAGGGAGAACTTTCTATTTTCTCCAGATTAGAACCATTAGGTCACAATGGAATAGAAGTATTATTTGGGTACTTTGTGTTACTAGGAAATACCCTTTTGTGTCTGCCAATCACAGTAATGTTGTGCCAAGGTTGCTCTGGAGAAGTCAGCCGACATGCATATATTATGACTCTAATAAGTTAGTGGTGCTTTTTTGTCTTGGCCAATTGAAGTGTTAGGGAGTATGTTGGTGTTGGAGTAGACATACAATAATTGGTGTGGTTTTGGTTTAATTTGTGTCATCTTTTGATCATATTCTGTGAGCCTGTTGCATTTCCATAGGGCCTTCAAATTCCATTTGTAAAAGCTTCAGTATCCAGGATTCCCTGAACGCAGCTATGTAATTTCCTTTCGATTGTTCTGATATCCAGAATAAGCATGGCATCTCTTCTACTTCTTTTTTGTGTTTCTACACGTTATTTTCGTTTCCTGTATCCTCATCTGTACGAGCTTCAGATCTTCTATTTTTTCCTATGAGGTTTTCTGGTTTGAAATGTCCAATTCCTGTATATGGTTAGAATTGTTCTTTGGAAATCTGAGACATGGCATTCTGCAGAGGATAGTGCACTTTTAATTGAGGAGAATCTGCCAATATCACAGCTATGCCTTGCTTTAATTGTGTGTTCCTTTGTGGAGCATCAGATGTATGTACCTGTAGTACACAGTCTGTTACAGGATTGGTTTTCTCCTTTACTAGATCTGTAAAAAATTCTTTAGCAGAAGGTAATTTAATCATTTCACATATTTTCTGTTTGTGAGTATGGCTCTTGCAACTGTTATTTTAATTCAAGTGCTGGCTATCAGGAGAGTTCAGAATAAAATGTATTTGGATGTAGCCTAACCCTTATGCAAAGTGGCCGCAGTCCTAAATATTAATGGCAGTTTTTGCAGAGGCACCTATTTATATTCATGACGTCACTTGTACAGTGACAACCTAGCAATTTACTCCACAGAGATCGCAGGCATTTGTAAACTCTGTCTTTGTATCAGTGTCAATGGGGGGATTTCAGTATGGCCACTGCTTTTTCTTACCTCTGGATGTGTCAGAGCTGTCTAGATTTCTCATGAGACATGCAAAATAGTCATTATTGTTTTATTTGAATCCAACATGGGGTGGAAGAAACATTTCAACAAGTGTCTGATCCCTCCATTTATGCTGAAGCCATCTGCAGGATTCCTCCCCAATGACAAGAAATTCAATCTCCTGCAGCAGTGATGCCTTCATTATTATTGGTGCTGGTAATTCTGGCAAATCCCCAATGGGGTCCAATGGGACTCCATGTAATGGGGATTTACTACCGTCACTGGCACTCATCATCTGGCAGTAGTACCGCCGGACTGAGTGCCGGTAACGGTATTACCATTTGCCAGTATCCAGGCAGAATTACCACCAGGATACCAGCAAAGTTGTAATGAGGGTCAGTGTGATCTTGGTTTATTTAAGATATACACCACAGCTGAAATATCATGAAGACTTTAGAAAAAATATTTATAAGCAATACATTAGTACACACCCACCCCGTATAAATTGAAAGAAGCGTAATAAATCCACATTATTTTATTCACTTACTTATTTTTGTTAAAAAAAACTCAAATTTGAATTTGTTAAACACACTATCAAATGAATGACTGAAGATATATCACAATTCATTTGTGTCACATTCACTACACCCATTCATACTTGTCATACAAATACTGGTTTTCTCAAATTAGTTTGTAGTTATTCAAGTTTTTTAATCTATTATGTATACATAGATCTAATTGTTTCGAAATCTATATTGCTCCAATTTCTTTGTGCCGCAATCATGTCTTCCTCAGAATCATCTATTTTAGTGTTTTGAATATTGGAAAGGTTCATTCACTGATAGCTTTCTTTAATTGTAGTCATTTGATAATATCAATGCTGCTGAATTAGCTTTTTGCTCTTTGCATATAGAATTTTATTGGAAGGCCTAATTCAAAGTTCAAATCTTCAGTGCAATAATCTTTGTTTAAACTAGGTTCTGACTTTCATAAGTCAGGTTGCCATGTAAACAGTTTAGATTTTTTCTGTTCAAGTCCCACAATTTATAAGTTAATTACAGCTATTTCTTTGTATTTAGATGAGTTTTGAACAGATAGATGGTCTTATTGTTACAATCACTATAGTGCCTTTCTTTGGTTTTAATTATGTAGGCTTGTTTTCGTATGATTGCCAAGCTAATCCCTACTTCCATAAAACCAACCCCTTTCAACCATGTTTGTAGGGCAAATCTTAGGAATTAGCTTGTTGTCATCTTCCCTGGAAAATCAGCATTAGGAAAGCTACATTAGAAAATCAATGAGTTCCTATGTATGAAAGGCGTGTTTACTTCTGTTGTACTGACGGTGCACAAGCTGTTCTTTATAACACCTTTCTGTAATGTGCTTCCTTTGTGTTCAACATATCCTGAATAAACAGCACATCCAAATGGATACACCAAGTCATTTTCATTTTTTTTCTTTCTAAAATACAAACATGCTTCAGCTGAAACACATACCAATGTTTTTCCGATAATATTGGAACTGGCGCTGGATTTCCTTTTATTCGTGGCGATATTTTCCAAATATATACGTTTGTGGCAGTCCTTTGGCTTTCAGTGCATTGTTCCAATACAACAAGGCACCATTTCAGAGGACTGCAGAAAGTTTGATTGGCTTTCAACATTTCTTGCTATGAGTTTGAAGTTGTTCACAATTCCAATCTTTTGGCCTTGCGATAATTGAAGACAAACGACATGTGAATGAATATAGGCATTATTCTGCTGCCTATCCAGTTTAGAGTCACACAGTCCTCATTTTCTCCCCAATATGTGCCTTTAAGTGACATTGGGCCTCATTACGAGATGGGCGGAATGGGATTAACGGCGCCGGTAATGGTGCTGGCGCCGTTAATCCCATTCCACCCTATTACGAGGTTCCCTCGCCAGACCCGCTCTGGACGTCTGGTTTTACCAGACGTCCAGAGCGGGTCGCGCGAGGGGACCAGGGAGCTAACAACTCCCCATTCCCATTGAGCCCTATGGGGGCTCGAATGGGAATGGGGAAGGACCGGGTCCGGGTTTCCTGAAGGAGGAAATACCGGGCCCTCCAAAGTCGGAATGGCTCAGTATTTCCCCATTCAGGGAACCCGGACCCTGACATGATTTTGGAGGCAGCCATGCTTTTTTGAGGTGGCTTTGTTGAAGAAAATGATACTGGCCTTTTCACTGGTTACTGGCTACAATGCAGAGCTAGACAAATGGTTGATTTATTGATGTTCTGTGTGTGAAGTGTAAGGTGTCCTGTTTAGGAGACCATTGTTAATGAGATACTGCTTTCTATGCTCTGTTGACACTATCACAACATGTATAATGGATAACACGTTCAAAGTAACTATCATCTAAAGCTTAGTTGGTGAACATACCTCCTCCCATTTAACCATTATTTTTTAAGGAAATTACTTAGAAAAGAGTTGCAGCAGACATAATTTAGAGACTAATGTCAGGCACCATTTTGAGTAATGAGGGTAGTCATGAAAAGGGTCAACATTACTTTGGTGAATGTTTTGTGGATGTCATGCATCTCTTGGGTTCTGATGACGAATCAGCAAAGGCCATTATAATTTCAGCTGTCAAAGGGCAGGTTTTGAACCTGCTAAAGGGGCTATTATGTTTTGATCTTTTTTGGTCAGGTATGGTTTCATTATGGGTGAATGGAAAGTATAGTTGCCATAATTGTGAAGATGTAGGTAGAGGTGCCTCAAAACTGGGAGGGTGTGAGCAAACAGATCCTAAAAGTGTCTCATTCCCAATACTGAAAGACAAGTTATCGTGGTCACAACAAAGAATTGAAACAAAAACGTTGGAGAGGTTTATTGAGCCAATAGAGTGTGTGGGGTGATTGTCACCTTTGGTCAAGGAATAGAAAAAAGGTGGAGCTACCATGCTTTGTATAGGCCTGAGAGATTTGAATATGAGAATAGTGTTGAGAGACAGCCATTCTCAAATAGATATTAGTTGGTTTTGTGGGTCTCAGATTTTACTGTGTTTTCCACAGTGTATTCAGCATCTGCCTATCATTCAGTGGATGTTAAAACCAGATAATAACGTGCACATGGCATTTGTAACTCAGGATGGCGTTTGCCATTTCTTACAAATGATTTTTGGTTATATATCAGCAGTTGCGGTATTTCCATGGGTCATGTTTAATTTGTTTGGTAACATCAACTGGTCGCACATTTATGCATTGGCGACAAAAGATACTGAGCTAAACATGCAGAAAGACATCATCTGTCTTGGATACTTTCTCGGATGCTATAAGTGTTGGAATGGATAATTACATTTTATTTATTTATTTATTTTGCATTTGTAAAGCGCACTGCAGCCCACGGGCATAGAGGCGATTTCAAGAATACTTAAGAAGGCTTGCTTGAGGGTTACAATAAGCGGCCCAAGAAGTATACAACGTATGCTTTGGTTGGTACAGTTACAGAAAAACATTATTATACATTGTTAGGTGTGAAACATTCAGTGATGGAGCATATGTCAGGAATTGTACAGGATGAGATGGATATGTCAGATGGAGAGTATTGATTGGCACTTGAATTGTTGTAAGATGGAAGGCCTGAGGGAGAACAGATACAATCTAATAAATATCTTAGAAAACCTCTAAACCAACATGAGATTTTCTTTAGCATTGGTGCTGGCAGAGTATTATTATGTCAGGTGTGTCGACAGAACACTTTTATTGAGATGTATAATGACGAAATGAGTGGAGCAGATGGAGAATTGTGAGACCAAGTTGATAGAGATTCAAAGGGAGATACAAAATGCTCTTACTCCGTCATGATTTCTTCTGAATATAGAGATACATCATAAGAACTAATAGCAGAAGCTAAACTCAAGGAGCACTTTTGACACAAGTATACAGGTTTGACGAACACGATTTCTTTTATACTGTGGTTTTGACGAGGGCTGCAGAAAAAGAAACTCAGTTAGAAAAAAAGCTCTGAAATTGTTTGGTCTGGGAAAAAAACACTTTGGTTTGAGGGTCAGAATTTCAAAATTATGGTCTGATTTGCTCCCCTGAAAGCTACACTTAAAACCAAAGGATTTGCTAATGTGTCTCACCACATTGAAAATTGGGTAGCACATTTTCAAGGTCAACATTGTATGGTATGTGTCAGGTATCAAGAACAGAGTCCCTGGCTTCCAATCTTAGATTACATTGGAGAAGGAGGATGGCTGTGTTAAGGATTTCAATCAGGCACACACCCGGGTCTCGTCTAGCATGTAGTGCGCAAATGAAATACTTATTTTTGTGTGTCTATAAATTCAATATTCTGAATGATATACCACTCATAACACACCCGTTTCAAAATACCCCCCAGGTCACACTGGACCAGGAATCAGGCTAGTTATTAAAGGTAAAGATTTATTTATTTAGTTTAAATTCAAATCACACATAAGTTTTAATATGTATATATATGGGGCAGCAATCACCAAGCGGTGACATTTCAATTAAAAAATAAGTAAAGCAATTGAATTCACTTATAATAATGCAGAATATAAAACACAGGAAAAAGAACAGTTTTGGTTTGTGAACAGATAGCGTTTAGGTTAATATTTCCCCCTGCAAAGTTCTTAATGCACAATTGAGCAATCCTACCCAGATGTCTGTAAGCAGCAGGTATTGAGGAATGAAAAACAATGTCTAGAGTTTTAATGCAATCTTCCCTCCCCAAACAAGAGAGAAAGCTGTTTTTGGAAATTGACACCTTTAAAATGACAGGTGAAAATGGCTTTGTGACACAATGCAAAGTGGGCAAAAATGCTTAAATTGATAGAAATTCTCATGAAAGCAACACTAAACAGGTCCTAACACACATGAATGACAAGATGAACAACAGCACACACTTTAGATCAGAATGGGAGTTAAGAAACACTTTAGAGGGGAAAAGGCACGTGTAGAACTTTTGAAAAATGTAAATTCGTGGCAAAATTTCCCTGTGCGATTTTTGATAAAAACAGGTCAAATACACTGTTCACGGTTTTTGGTTGTGGATGTAGCTAAGGGTCTTAGGTATCAGTGAGAGTTGACATTAGGTTTCTATCTATAAAATTGAAGAAGTTATGGAGGTTTTAGTGAGAGGCGTTTTTGAAAAATAGGCGCAGAGAAAAGCAGAAATTCAGTTTTAAAAATGACTGATTGGTTTAATTACACTATATTAATGACTATGAAAAAGAGAATGCCACTCATGAATCTCCACAGTTACTCATGGCCGCTCGTAACTCTTCATGTGTGATACTCTAGTTTCCGTTTTGTATGGGAATTACTTTACTTAACCCAAATCACTAATGGGTTATAGTTTAATGAGACAAATGAGAAAACATCAGCGCAAGAATGGTTCTGACAATATTAGGGTAGTGAAGTTAAAGATGGGATGGGGTGAGATTGGGATAAGACAAGGCAAATATACTAGGGGTCACTGTTATTCCATTGCCTCCTCACAGACAGTTCGACTGCTCCATTGATATTCTGCCTGATGCAGTCATTCCTCATGGCAAGGTTTATTCTTTGACGCAATTAGAAAAGGGTGTCCTGCAGGAGTACATCGAGGATTGCCTTGATAAGGGCTACATTGTACCATCTAAATCCCCCGCGGGATTTCCGCTTTTCTTCGTCAAAAAGAAAGAGGGTACTTTGCGCCCGTGTATTGATTATCGCCGGTTGAATGAAATCACGTGCAAGGACCGATACCCCCTGCCACTCATCCGGGACATCATTGAATCCTTGAAATCTGCTCGGATCTTCACCAAGTTGGATTTAAGAGGAGCCTACCACTTAGTGCGGATTAAGGATGGTGATGAGTGGAAGACGGCCTTCAAAACACCTTTTGGGCATTACGAGTATAGGGTAATGCCGTTTGGACTCTGCAATGCCCCGGCCGTCTTCCAACGGTTCATGGATGTTGTCTTTTCAGATCTTGTAGGAGTGTCAGTATGGGTATATCTGGACGACATCTTGATTTTTTCTTCTACTCGCATGGCTCATGTTGAACATGTTCAGGAAGTCCTCCGTAGATTATCTGCCAATCATTTGTATGCCAAAGCTGAGAAATGCCAATTTCATCTGGAAAGTGTGGAATTCCTAGGCTATGTAATCAGCAGCACAGGAGTTCGGATGGACCCCACGAAACTGCAAGCCATACGGGAATGGAAACAGCCCCATGATGTTAAGTCACTGCAACGGTTCTTGGGCTTCGCTAATTTCTACCGACGTTTCATTCCACAATTTTCTCACTTAACTGCCATGTTGACTCGTCTGACCAGCAACAAGATTCCTTTCTTTTGGGATTCTCAGGCCGAAGTGGCATTTCAGGAATTAAAAAAAGCCTTTATGTCAGCTCCTATTTTGAATCATCCGGATGACAAAGAACCATTCTTAGTTGAAACGGATGCCTCGGACTATGCAGTTGGTGCAGTCCTGTTGCAGCGTGATCCAGTTACAGAAATAGAACATCCTGTGGCCTACTATTCGCGGAAGCTGTCACCCAGCGAAAGAAACTACGCTGTGATCGAGAAGGAACTTTTGGCCATAAAAGCAGCCTTCGAAGAGTGGCGACATCACTTGCTGGGTGGTAAATATCCAGTGGAAGTGCGCACAGACCACCGTAACCTTCAATTTTTACGTTCCTTGCAATGCAGAACCTCACGGCATGCACGTTGGGCCTTTTTCTTTTCTCAGTTCGATTTCGTGGTGACTTACATACCTTGCTCTCAGAACATAAAGGCCGATGCCCTGTCCCGATCCTTGGAGGACGACATAGACAGAGCCAAGACCAAGGAACCCTTGATTGCTTCGAAGCATTTCCTATCGATGTTGACTCCTCAGCTTCAGCAACTCTTAGATGCGACTCGGGCGGATCCCTCCAGATCCCTGGTGTTGCGACATTACGACATCTGTGAACGCGACGGATTGCTTTTCTTCAAGGATCGCCTGTACGTCCCCACTCTGAATCTTCGAAGGACTGTCCTACAGAATTGTCATGATTCCGTTGTCTGTGGTCATCGTGGGGTCAATACCACCCAAGAATTGGTTGCACGACAATTCTGGTGGCCAGGATGGGCCAAACAAGTTAAGCAATATGTGGATTCTTGCCCTGTTTGTGCTCAAGTGAAGGTTCCACGCAAGAAACCCCTTGGTCTACTGCGACCTACGTCTACGCCACCGTACCCATGGCATACTATTGCCACGGACTTCATTGTTGAATTACCACCCTCTGGTGGGAATACGTGTATCATGGTGGTGGTGGATTGTTTTTCCAAGTTGGCTCACTTCATACCTTTTCCGAAGCTGCCCACTGCCTCCCAGATGGCTCGACGTTTCTTACATGAGGTGTATCGTCTTCACGGCCTTCCTGAGAAGATTCTGTCGGATCGTGGTTCGCAGTTTGTTTCTTCTTTCTGGGATCAACTGTGTCGTCATTTGGACATTCAGCGCGCTCTGAGTTCCGGTTACCATCCCCAAACCAATGGGCAAACCGAGCGTACTAATCAATCCCTAGAACAGTACCTGCGATGTTACGCCAATGCCACTCAGGACAACTGGTCAGATTGGTTAGACACCGCGGAGGTGGCTTACAACAATGCTGTTCATTCTGCTACCGGACTCAGTCCCTTCGTTTGTTCTGTTGGTCTGCACCCCAAGCTGCTGCCTCTTCGTCCGATGCCTCCTAGTGCCATTCCGTCGGCTGATGCCATGGTGGCTCTCATCCGCGATCAACATCGCCTGGCGGCCAGTACCTTGGCAGTGGCACAAGCACGTATGAAGGTTCAGGCCGATAAGCGGCGGAGTCCTGAGCCCGACCTTCAGGTTGGCGATATGGTTTGGCTATCTTCCAAGAATCTGCCTGCTCGCAATTTGCCCGTGAAATTGGCTCCCCGCTTTTTTGGGCCCTTTCGCGTCCTTCAACGCATTTCCCCTGTTGCCTTTCGTTTGTCTTTGCCTCACTCTTGGCGGATTCATCCTGTTTTTCATGTCTCCCTTTTGAAACCCTGTGTGCCCGATGTTCTTGGCCGTCCATGTTCCCGTCCTGCCCTGGTGTTGGTCCAGGGGGTCCCTGAGTTTGAGGTAGAGGAGATTTGTGATTCGCGGATTAGGCGTGGGGTGCTTCAGTATTTGGTCAGTTGGAAAGGCTATCCGGCTTGTGACCGCACTTGGGAGCCTTGCTCCTCTGTGCATGCCCCGCGCTTAGTTCGGGACTTCTTCCGTCGCTATCCCTGGAAACCTGGTGCCCCGGGGTTGTCCGGGAGGGGGTATGGTGTCACGCGTCGCGCGCCACTCGCCTGTTCTGGGGGTCGGGGTCCTCAGCTACGGCGGTCTCCCTCCTGGAGATTGTATCCGCGTTGGCGCCTTTCTCTTCGGCGTACCGCGGTCCGGGCTCCCGGCTCCCTGGGCGCGGCCATCTTGAATGTCCTGCGCATGCGCGGAACGTCAGTATCCGACGTTTCGCGCATGCGCAGTGACAGCGGCTTGCGTTCCAAGCCTCACTTTGGTCCCAGGCTATAAATAGCCGTTGCAGACCCGGAAACAATGCGTCTCAACGCGGTTTGTTCCGTGTTTGCGCTCCAGGAGCCCTACTTGCCTGAATCTCTGTTCTGCTCCTGTCCTGTTCCTGTTTCTACCTCGTGCTAGCCCAGTGCTCCTTATCCTTGCCTTGTTCCTTTTGCCCTGCCCTGCCTTGTTACTTGCCCTTTTGGGTTCCAGTCTGGTACTTGGTCTTTGGGGTAAGGTAGGTCCCTGCCTGGGTTCCTCTCTAGCCCTGCACCATTCCTTGGTTGGGAAGGGGTCCGGTCCTGGGGTGTTCGTTCTCTTCCCCTACTCTTCCTTTCCTCCTTGAATGGTCTGCCTCCCCATTTCCTTTCTGCTGGTCTTGTGCCCTGCCGGTATCTGTGCCATTACTACCACCGAGGAATTACCGAAGATCTGTCCCTCGAACTGCTGGTACCGAAGTGGACTTCACCTGGCCTTCTCTGTCAGTGTTTACACTGTCCTGACGTCACGCAAATACAGAGAAGTGCTACCCGTGACGTTGGGAGCTGGTTCAGCTCAATCCTGTCATTTATTGTCAGGAGGGTGTTGGGTCGGTTCCCCGCGTTGCTCTTTCATCTTTGCGAAGATCCATCGACAGACTGGCAGCCTCATCCCCTCGCTCCCCAGGAAGAAAAGGTAACCAGCGATCTCGTGACGCCTCTTATAACACCCTGCAGAGATCAGTAGGCAGCTGCCATTGTTCTTGGCTCAGCCAGAGACAAAAGTCTCCTGTGCTCTTAGTTGTCAATATGTGTTAAGGCTTCCTGTAGCAAGGGAGTGTCAACTGAAGTGTCATTTTTCCCAGGCTGTGCACCGTCAGGTCAGAATTAAGTATTTAATGAACTCCAAACTTGGTTACTTTAAAATTCACTTTAAGGTCGTTCCTTTAAAACATACAAAATAAGCACAGTTTATAAGAGATTTGGATATTTAAAAGAATTAAGCGCTTCACAAACATGCTTTTAATTGGCGAATTTTGCAATTTCTTCAGGAAAAAGAAACACTTTTAAACTGGGTTTTACATCTTATTTTCTTATGCAGCACACACATTCAACTCAGCATAATTCTGTCTTTGAGTGCTGGAAATTGTCTGCAATCTGAAAGTGAGAATTCAGCTTAAGCTTGGAGCCTTCTCTGCACAACTGAAATTGATATGTTGCCATTTTCGAACGCATTTTTCCTGTTTAACTGGAAACAAATTGTTGCTGGATTGGTGTTTCATAAAATAGCTTTCTTAGCTGCTGTCAATCAGTGAGGCCCGGTTTCTTCTGACTGCACTAAATGATCTGTGGTTTTAGCACACTTTTCATTTCAATAGTTCACTTGGAAAGCGACTGAATTTAGTGCCAAAACAGCACTTTGAACGTTGCAATTGATTGGGAAAGCTGCATTTTAAAGGCATTTTTCGGATTTTAGCCCACTTCTGTGGCCTTAATTCATGTGACAGGTAACAGCACCCACTGACATTCAGTGAGGCGTGTTTTTACACCAAGTTTAACTGTGTGTGGCAGGGGTGTGCAGCATTTTGTGATTTATGATTTATGAACCATGCGCATTTTTGCAGATTTGGCGCACACACAGGTTACCACATTCATTTTTGGCAGATTCTTTCCCCCATTTGCAAAGGGGTGCAGTGGGGCGCATTGGCATGGGTAAAAATATCCCACAGCTGTTTGAAAGGATCAAAGCAAGTATACTTTATGCCAGTGGTGTACTTTCCAATGAGGAGTGGGACAATTAACATATCAAATAGAATATGTGTTATGTCTTGTCTTTCCCAGCACCTTGCCCTGGATGCATAGAATGCTGTGAGTGACTGGCATGGAATGCTTTGTGTGAGAATGTTATGTTATGTTATTTGGCATTTATATAGCGCCTTAAGTATCATTGGTATGACCTCAAAGCGCTGGTAGGTTAAACACCCTCAGGAACTGTAGTTCAAGTCAGTAGAGAGAGAGGACTGTCTTATGGTGCATGGGCACACCGGATGTGTGTGCAGCTGGTTTGGTTGTTGCATGATAGCTGCTTTTTAGCAGTAGGTGTGGTGCTGAGGAAATCAGTTGGATGTGTTCATTCTGGAGGGTGGACACCCAGACTGAGTTCTGGCTGCGTTAGGCCTGAGCAGACGCCTAAACTAGCCAGTATGTGCTCACCTAGCTGTATTTTATTAGGATGATGAGGAGTTTGTGGGGCCATGTTAGTATGAGAACAGCTAGGCCGAATGCTTCATAGCATAGCTGTGTTCTAGTTGAATGATGGTGTATAGGAGAGAGTAAGCATAGTAGTGTAATATGGTGGTTATCAGTAAAGTGCTTGCGACCAAGCACAAGAGCAGGACAGGGGGCGTACATAGCGGCATACATATATAAAGCGACAGGATGGATAGGGTAAACACGTGATACAGATAACATGGGGATACAGGTACACAGCATATATATAGCATAAATAGGAGATAAAGAGATATATCCACTCAGTCCATTAAGCTTTAGCACACTAACGATATTAGGCACACTTTCTAAATTCAACTATACCACAGTGACTCTATTAGGCACACTTTCTAGAATAAACTTTAGCAGTGATGATATTAGGCACACTTTCTAGAATAAACTTTAGCAATGATGATATTAGGCACACTTTCTAAATTCAATTATACCACAGGGAAGCTATTAGGCACGCTTTCTAAGTTCAACTATACCATAGGGACGCTATTAGGCACACTTTCTAGATTCAACTATACAATAGTGATGCAATTAGGCACACTTTATAAGTTCAACAATACCACAGTGACGCTATTAGGCACACTTTCTAAACTATACCATAGTGACGCAGTGATAATATTAAGCACACTTTCTAAATTCAATTATACCACAGTAACACTATTAGGCACACTTTCGCTATTGGGCACAGTTTCTAGATTCAACTATACCAGAGTGACGCAGTGATGATATTAGACACGCTTTCTAAATTCAGTTATATCACCAGGATGTTATTAGGCACACTTTCTAAATTCAACTATACCATAGTGTTGGTATTAGGCACACTTTCTAGATTCAACTATATCATAGTGTTGGTATTAGGCACACTTTCTAGATTCAACTATACCATAGTGACGCAGTGATGATATTAGGCAGACTTTCTAAATTCAATTATACCACAGTGACGCTATTAGGCACACTTTCTAGAATAAACTTTAGCAGTGATGATTTTAGGCACACTTTCTAGAATAAACTTTAGCAGTGATGATATTAGGCACACTTTCTAAATTCAACTATACCGGAGGGACGCTATTAGGCACACTTTCTAAGTTCAGCTATACCAGAGGGACGCTATTAGGCACACTTTCTAGATTTAACTATACAATAGTGACGCTATTAGGCACGCTTTCTAAGTTCAACTATACCACAGTGACGCTAGTAGGCACACTTTCTTGAATAAACTTTAGCAGTGATGATATTAGGCACACTTTCTAAATTCAACTATACCAGAGGGATGCTATTAGGCACACTTTCTAAGTTCATCTATACCACAGGGACGCTATTAGGCACACTTTCTAGATTTAACTATACAATAGTGACGCTATTAGGCACACTTTCTAAATTCAACTATACCACAGTGACGCAGTGATGATATTAGGCACACTTTCTAAATTCAATTATTCCACAGGGACGCAATTAGGCACACTTTCTAGATTCAACTATACAATAGTGACGCTATTAGGCACGCTTTCTAAGTTCAACTATACCATAGGGACGCTATTAGGCACACTTTCTAGATTCAACTATACCACAGTGACGCAGTGATGATATTAGATACACTTTCTAAATTCAATTATACCACAGGGACACTATTAGGCACACTTTCTAAGTTCAACTATACCACAGGGTTGCTATTAGGCACACTTTCTAGATTCAACTATACAATAGTGACGCTTAAGGCCCACTTTCTAAGTTCAACTATACCACAGGGATGCTATTAGGCACACTCAATGATGTTGGGTATACCTTCTGAATTCAACTTTAACAAACTTACGGTTTTCGTTGGTGTCTGTTAACTGCTGGCTTCCCTGCGGACACCTGCAGACACTTTCTGGAGCCGCCTCTATTGGAGCTGCCCTTTGCCTTGGGCCCTTAGCCAAAGGGGCTGCCGGGCAGAGGGCTACTGACTTTTTTTAAAATTAAGACATCAATGGGGTTGCAGGATGGCACGGGAGCTAGGGCACTGGCATTTTTTTTAAATTAGCCATCAATGGGGTCGCAGGATGGCGCGGGGGCAGGGGCACTAAATTACAGATTTGGACATGGAGGGGTTGTGGGTCACAGGCTCTGTGAATGTCAGTTGTGAAGATGGGTTGACTAAGGGAGGATGCTGGTGGATGTCTGACCAAGTAACTTACCTGATGTGGCCTAAACATATTCCTGCACCCTGTACCCACAGCTGGAACTTAGTAAAGCTGTTGCCTGTTCCTACACTGGTGTCAGAGTCATGCTTGCCCAGGAACCCACTTTAACATTGGCGACAAGGATGCTAGCTGTGTTGGGTAGACAGCACCTGGACAGAAGATGGCCATCCACTGCCCCCAAAATAAGAGAAGTTCCTCTCTCAAGGTAGGGGCTCTATGGGCTGCAGTGGGGCCATGGAGGTCCAGCCATTAATGTAAGGAAGCAGCACAGGTTCCCTGGGGCCTATCAGGTTTGCAAGAGGCAGACTGGAAGATATTGTGGGGTTAAGGGCCCATCAGGTCTGCAAGGGGCAGTCAGACTAGGCAGCAGAGTGACTGGAAGGCTTTCAGAGTGGCTAGAAATAAACTGAGAAATCTGCTGTAAAGAGAGAGGCACCGGAAGAGGGTGTTGTACCCACAGCAGGAAGCTGAATGGGCATCTTCCTGCACTGCAAAGTGTAACAGGGCAGTGCTTTTACATTGCTGAGGGGCCAGCAGGCCCCTGTTGTTCATTGCATATAACATTGTGCAGAAGGTTTTACTTGTCAAGGGGTCATTTCAGCCAAGTCGGATTCCCTGTAGGGCTCTGAGTGCGGAGCAATGGCAAAGCTCGGGAGGCATGTCATCAGGGATTCTGGGTAAAGTTCAGCTGGGGCGTTTGGCCGGAGGGAGCTCTGTTAAGCTCTGAGATTGTGCAGCAAATGAGGACGTCAGTCCAGTGGGCAACGGGATGACAGAAGGCTGGAACACTTTGAGTGAGGTATTAGGAAGGTTCGGTTGGTTTTCCTGCTTTATTCAACATAAAGGAAAGAACCCTGCTAAACTGTTAGAGCGTAGTGAAGTGGTTGTGTTAAGGCCGTGGAACACGGAAGAGAGACAGTGTCCGCATTGAAGTGTAGCTTGTGGAGAGAAAGAAGCTACCTCGCTTTGCATAAAGGTTGGATGACAAAAGGCCGTGAAGACTGAGGAGTCAGAGAAATGTGTGGCGGTACCGATACAGCATTCTCAGCAGCCCGGCAAGAGCGGTCATGCGGTTGCAGGAAGGAATTTTCACGTTCCTTGGTCGGAGGAAGCAAGGGGGTCATGTTCCCCAGAGGTACTGTGAGACATGCTTCTGCATTTTACCGGTAGTCGGAGGTGCTGGTATTGTGGGTCTGAGTTGCCATATACAAGAGGATGTGGGTTTTTTGGAGCTGATTTGTCTCATATAAGATCTGTTTCTTTTAGGACTTTTACAAGTTGGGATTTACGTGTCATATGAGGCCTGTTGATTTTGCCATCTGTTGGTGTGTTTGAGTTTTGGAAGTAGTGGCCTCTGGTTAGTTGGTTAGTTTGAATTTAAATGAATGTGGTAATGCTTTACTGAGTGTGGTGTGCAACATTTTAGCAGTGTTTTAATATTTTTCTTACAAGTTGGACTTTACATTTTAATAGCTAGATGGGAGATGGACTTTCTAAGATTTAGAGTCCACTGAATTTAGCTATGTTATAACTTTTTTCTCTTACATGTTGTTTTAGGGTGCACTGAATTTAGCTATGTTATGACATTTTACTATTACAGGTTGGACTTTATATTTTGGAAGTTAGATAGGAGATGGACATCCTAAGTTAGAAGGGTAATGTGCAAGTTTATTGCATTTTCTGTTAACACGTTTAGTTCACAAGGTGGATTTGTACTGAAGAACATTTAATTTAGTTTCAATGCTTATGTAAAAGAGTAAGGGAGTCATTTGTTAAAAAGTGTTTTGAAAAATGTGTTCTGCATTGTTTGGGGCGAGTGTCATGATGAGGTGTCTATGTGTTTGGTTTCCTGGATTGGAGTTGTTGAAGTAGTGGAATGTGTGGTACACCTGCTGACACCCCGGAGTGCTTGGAGTGCTCTGTTTGTGCTGTGTTGGATACCAGTGGTACTTGGTGTGCCCCGCTGTGTGGGTTTTGAAACATGCGTTATGTTTGGCAGCCAGTGCGTTACGGCTGTGGGGTTGGTCGGCCGTTTGTTTTGTCTTGTTGAGGGTGATGTGTGGTCAGCTTGCACAGTTGTCTTGTGAATGTGCTGACACACGGGGTGCTTGGGGTGCTCTATTTGTGTGGTGTCAGATACTGGGGTACTTGGAGTGCCCTGCCGTGTGTATTTGGGGCACATGTTATGGTGTGGGGATCAGTGAGTCCCAGTTTGAATGCTAGGATGGCATGGTTTTGCTTCAGTGGTTGTTCTGGGGTTGGAAGCCTGAAGTTGTTGAAAGACGGTTGTGGTATACTTGTTGTCCAGTGGCTGGCGTCTATCCATTAGGGGTTGTGGAAAGGTAGTGGAACATTATGGTGCTGTTTGTCCCACTGGAAGAAGATGGTTTCAAGGTTTTGTGTGGCTGTGTTGTTGGAAGTATTTTTTTGGGAAGTTAAGGGGTGTACATGTGTTGGGTTTGCATGTGTATGTATTTCTCTTGCTTCTTGGGTGTGTCCCGTGGTGTTTAAGGGGGAAGATTTTTTTTTTTGTTGATGATATAGTTTGTTTGGAAACTTTTTCATCATTTGCAGGAGTTCCGTTAATCTTTTGTGTTTAATGATTTATAGTACAGTTCCTGGTGGTTTTTTTTTGTTTAGTTCCAATATAGAGCTTAGAAAAAGGGCAATTGTGTAGGTGTATTTGTTATTATGGCCGCTGAGGAGAGCGGCCCACCTTTCTTTTGTGGTCATTTGTTTGGTTGAAAGTTGAAAAAACGTTCCAAATTGTTTGCGTTGTGGGGAGAATTCTTTGCATTCCATGACCAGGTGGAAAATGGTTTCAGCGATTTTTTTGGTCTTTGCAGAACCTGCAGTAGTTATTTTCAGCATCAATCTGTCTTGTTGTAGATAAGTACGATTTTGTGGGAATAATGTTCAGACGTACTTTTAAGAACGTTGCTCGAATGATTTGGTCTGGGAAGATTTGCAAATAGGCTGGTGGTTCATGGATTTTTCTATTGTCTTTTGTGCATTGGCGATTCTGTTTGTAGGTATTCTTTTTTTGAATGGTCTTTATCCAGTCATTGTGCAGGAGTTTTATTTTTGCATGTTGTGGACGGAGCGTAAGGAGTTCTTCTGTAATATCTTCAATTTCCATTTCATTTCTCATTGAGGATTTCCATTTTTGTAATATTGTGGTGTTAAAGGTGTTTTCTTTAGCTCGTAGAATTTGGATAGCTGGCGTTTTTTCATCTGTCAATATTTTGCGGAAAATGTCTAATCTTTTCCATTGTACAAAGGGTTCGATTGACTGAGTTGCCATTTCGTAGCGTATTCTTGGCATTGGGTATGTTTGTGGAAGTCGGAGAATTTTACGCCAAAATATTGATTCATATTTCGTCCAGTTGATTGTGTGGGCATTCAACATTGCTTCTGTTCCATATGTTAATATCGGGATGTACTTCTGTCTGTAATAGGCGATAATGGGATTGAAAGAGAACTTGCCATATTTTCTGGGAAGTATACATCCTTGTCTTGATAGGTTTTGAGGTGTTTGGTCAACTTTGTCTATCCATTGCTCTTCTGATTTTGATTGATTTATTGGAACACCAAGGTATTTGAAGGATGTCACATTTTGCAATTTTGGAGTCGTTGATGGTAAAGATCGGTTGGTATGGTTTTTTTGTGGGTGGTTTGGTGAGAGTCATTGTCTTGGTTTTTTCAGTATTGATCGTTAGTTCGTTTTTTCGCATGTATTGACTCAGAGCTGTCAGAGAGGCTTGTAATCCAGTTGGTGTTTTATCTAGTAGGACGATATCGTCTGCATATGCCATTGCCGGAACTGGAATCAAATTGATTTTTGGAGGGTTGGTTTTGTTGGATTTTTAGATGCTCTTCGATGTTAGCAGTGTACAGGTTGTAAAGTGTTGCTGCCAGAGGTCATCCTTGTTTTAGTCCATTTGCTGTTGGTATGGCGGATGTTGTGGCGGCTTGTTTCGATAGTCTTACTTTTATGGTGGTTTTTGAGTAGAGTAGGATAATCGGTTCAAGGATATTCGAAGGACAGTTCCATGCTCTAAGTTTCGACCATAGTTTTTCGCGTGAAATGGCATCGAAGGCCATCTTTAGGTCAATGAATGCTGCGTATATTTTAGTGTTGGAATTGATGACTTCATGTTTGATTAGTTGTAGTAATATCAGATTGAGATTTGTTCCAACGTTAGCAGTGAAGCCTGTTTGCCTGGTCGAAAATTTGTTGTTGTTTATGGCCCACGTGGTTAGTTGTTTTAGGAGTACTGCTGCAAATAGTTTTCCTAACGGATCGAGGAGGGCAATCGGGCGGAAATTTTGGGGATCTTCCCTTGATCCTTGCTTGTGAATTGGTACAATTATTGCCGACCTCCAGGAGTTTGGTATTCGGTGGAGTGTGTTGATTAAGGTTGTGATGTGGCACAAGACGTTCGCCCAGGCAATTGGGTCTTGTTTAATGACAGCATTGGATAGACCGTCAGGGCCTGGTGCGCTGGAGGTGTTAAGATTTTTGATCAGCTGGATGAAATCTTCGAATTCCGCATGTACTTTCTATGTTGGTTCTATTGCAGACAGCGTGTTCTGAGGGTCTGTTCTTCGTGATGCATGGATAGTGGCAAAGTGGGTTATCCAAGTTTCTTGTGCTACATTGTCTGTAAGTTTATGTTGTTTTTGATGCTTTTCGTTGAGCAAGTTCCAGAGCTCTCTGGTATTGTGAGTCTTGTGGAGTTTCAGTATGTTTTCTGCATCTGCTTGTTGAATGACGCTTTTTTGAGATTTGATCCAATTGGAATGCTTCTGTTTCAGAGATTTGATCTGGTTGATGCTCTCTGCAGGTGAGGTTTTCTTTAGATGTCGTATTGTTCGGTTTAGGCATTTTTTCCTTTCAGCAATTTCTTGGTTGTATGTATGACGGTGGCCTTTGTGAGGACGGTTTTTGATGGTTTGTCGGAAAGGAACTAAAATCCATTCATAGTTAAGTTTTACAGAGTCTGTCAAGTTGGCATCTTGAAATTTTTTCGGTAGAGTGGCTAGGATTGGTTGTGGAATCCTTAGTCTTGATGTTGTACCATTTAGTTCTAGCAAAGTTAATATTGCTGGTTCGCTTAGTTGGGGCGAAGATTGAGAATGAACAGTGAGTTGGTTATGGTCGCTCCTATCGGTGGATACCGTTTGTACGTTTGTGACTGATTGATGTAGGCTGTCAGATAGAAATATATAGTCGATAATTGCGTGGGATGAACCTCTAATCCATGTTGGCGTGTAGGGTGCAGAGGTGTTGTTCAGGAGAATCAGGTTTCGTGTCGTGATTTCTTTTATCCATCTCCTTGCCTTTGGGGAGAGTTCTGAGAGGGTTTGAAGGCAACCATTCTTGTTGTACAACTTAATGTTCAAGTCGCCACAGATTATTATTTCCAATAGCTGATGTTTTGTTGTAGCTTTGTCAATTGAGAGGAACACTCCATCTAGGAAAGCATCCGTTCTTATTGCTGCTGGGTTCGAATAGAGGTTTAGGATTAAGAGTATTGAGTTATCTTTACTTTCTCCATTTTGGTCAATCTTTGTGCAGGTTAGTATAGTAAGTTGGGTCCACAGGTTTTTTGTTCTCAGAGGTCATTACTGTACTGTAGGGCTTTATCTTGATTAGGGTGAGTAGCCCAGATGCGGGTCTTCCTTGTTTTTGCACAATGGCCGGGTTGAGAAAGTGATAAAACCGTCACATGCTGGTGGGTCACTGAGCCAGGTTTCTTGGAGGCATATGATTTGGTATTGATCTAATTCAGTAGATGGGTTCGTAAACAGGTGTAAGTTCCCTCTAGTGTTCCACGAGCAGAGTGACCACGTGAACCCGAGATTAATTGATTGTTATGAATTGGTCATCATTGAGTCTTCTGTAGATGCGATTTCTGAGAAAGAGGTTTCGGAGTCATAAATTCTTCTGATCGCTTGTGCATCTCTTTGAAGTTGACGTGTTCGTATTCAGTCTTCTATAGATACGATGTTTGTGAAAGAAGTGTCAAAGTCGTAACTTCTTCTACTCGGTTGATCATTTCTGCGTGGCTGACGTGTTTGTGGCGGGTGACTTAGGCATCTGTCATCACTGGTGTATTCGGGTATCTGATTTTCCTTGTGTGATTTTATTTGATCGTGGTTCTTTCTCTCATTCCTTGTGATTTCTTTATACTTCGGTTTGTTGGGTAGTCTTGTGTATGTTGAGTCCCAGCATGTGAAGCCAAGTTTGTGTAGTTGGGCTCGCGTTGATAGAATGAGTTCTTGATTGTTAGGATCGGGTATCTCTATGACAATCTTGTCTAAGTTTAGGTCATCTTTGAAAGTTATGAGATCGATTTATTTTGTTGTTAGTTTATTCAGGTGAGGTATTGCACCAAAGAGACGTAGTAAGTTCGTTCTGTTTAGGATTATGGGTTCCAGTCTTTTGATTTCATTTTCGATGTGGATTTCACATATTTCATTCTGTCGTAATGGGTTGACAAATATTGGAAGGATCCGACTAAGTTCAGTAGAATCTTGTAGTGTTCTTATTAGCGAGACCGATGATATTAGATCATAGGATTTGTCTCTTGTTTCATCTGTTGTCTCGTTTTCCATCGATATAACTGAGATTTCTTCTAGAGAGAGTTCTGTAGTTTTATCTTGATTTTTATTTGGCTGTTGTTCGTAGACTGAGGAATATTCATCAATTATTATGAAGCCCGCCTGGTTTATTGGTTGTAAGGAATGTTGGTTGTTTTCTGATGCTTGTTCTTCGTGAATGGTTAGGTTAAGCAATTCCTCGTCAATAGGTGATTGCGGTGGAATCAGTTGCGGTACTTGAGAATGTGTCTGAATTAAGGGCTCTTGATCACTCTGTGTACTGGTGGATGGTGATATTGTACGAGTTGTGATTTTGGGCTTTGGTGGTTGAGGAGGTTGAATGTTCTGATTTACAGTTCTTAGAAATGCTTGCGAACCCGTTTGTTGTTTTTTGATATTTTTCTGTTGTGTGGGTTTTGTATTATTTGTTGGTTTTTCCTTTGTGAAGATCTGGTAGGCTTTGGTTGGTTTCTTAGTTGTTTTATTTAAGTTGATTCTCTCTGGCTTTTGGGTGATAGTGATTTGACCCGGTTCTTTTGGTATCTGTTGTGTGCCACTCGAGCTTGTCTCCGTTGGATGTTGTGGTAAATTTGGAAGAGGAGGGCACGAAGTTCCTTGGTCATTTGGTATGTTCGATTGTTGCTGTTGATGTGTTTTAAGCATCTGTAGTAATTCTGCTGTGAGTTTTGTTTTCTCTTGCCGGTCGCCACTCGCTATTTCAGCTAGTCTTTGTTGCCATCGATGTGTTTCCTCTGATTCGACTGTCAGACAGGATTCAACTGTCGAGACAAAATGTTCCATATGAATCTGTTTCGAGTGAATTAGAGCTAGAAGAGTTGCTTGATCCTTCATGTTGTCTTTCATAGCTTCATATAATTTCAAAAAAGGAATCATCGCTTGGGAGAGTGTTGCGATGAGCATGTTTTGTAAATCTAACATTGTTGGAGGAATCCTCGGGTTTATGTTTTCTTCAGAGTAATCATGATTGTGCCTGGCATTGGCATTTTTTTGTTGGAGATTGCTCGATTTTGGGTTCTTAGTTGTGGGATCTGGTGTGTAATAGGAGTCATCTGAGTCGTAATTGAAGCGTGTTGAAGCCGTTTTTCCCTCAGCAAGATCAGATTGCGGTTCTCTTTTCACCGGTTTGTTTTGAGTGCCGTGCAGAATGCACAGTGTCGATGTTAGTTGAATTTGGTTTGCTCCTGTTATGTTTCCAAATATTTCTTTTCTTTTTTCTATGGTTGTCATTATTGACTCAATTTCGGTAATGTCCATTGATAGTCTTGCCACTTTGGTTCTTGGTTTGGAGGTTGTAGGGTCCGCTGAAAGTGTGGGTTTGATGGAGTTGTGGGTATTAAGCCACGCAAGTCGTGCAAGTCTTGCTTTTTCTTTTTTCGTCTGTTGAGATGATGTCGATACTGATGATTGGGTATTGATGTCTTCTCTCAGTTCAGTTGGTTGGTGATGTGGGGCTTCTTTCCCACCTGTATGGTTGGGTATATCTTTTGTTTTTTGTTTGCTGATAATTTCATGTGATATGACACTGGTTTCAGGAGTTTGTTCATTTGTTGCACTTGCTTGAATTTGTTCAGCTGTCGATTTTGTAGGCTCCTTATTGTTAATTATAGAGTTTGGCGGATCATCATGTGTCATGTTATTAGGGAAATTGTGGTTTGTAGGTCGCTCTTTTCTGTTAGGGCTGGCAAAAGGATTGTTTTCTTGACTTTCAAGTCGGGGTCGCGGAGTGCACAGGGGTGCGGCGGGTAGAGTATTTTGTTGGGTTTCAGAACATGGATTGTGAACTTGTGCTTTGGTTTCCAGAGGTAGCAGCTCGGTTAAGTTGAGTTGGTGGTTGTCTACTGTAATTTGTGTCCCAAGTGCTAGTTGGGGAGTATCCTGGGTGAGGTTGTCGTTTTCTGATTTGTCTTCTATGATAGACTGAGATTGTTGTTTGGATTGAGGGTTCGATAACAGTGCTTTTAGGTTTCCTTTGTGGATTGGTGCTTTCTCAAAGGATTGTTCCATTGTTAACTGTGATAAATCTTGCTCCGTCGTACTAGCAGTCGCTAGTTTAGTTGTTTGTCTTGTTTTTGGACATTGAATGGGCTGTTGTTTAATGGTTCGAATTGTCGTCATCGTCGTTGGGTCACTGTGTGTTCAGCTGGGATCCAAGGAGCTTGTTCTTTCGGGCTCCCAAAGATTTTTGCAGGTAGGGTTTTATTGATGTAGAGTTCAGGTTCCAGTCCTCTGATCAATGGTACGGTCAGAATGTGTTGGGATCCAAGGATGTGTTCCTTTCGGTCTCCCAGCAGTAGTTAAGAGTAGAATTTAAATGATGTCGCATTCAGGATCCAAGGGACATACCCTTTCTGTCTCCTGGTCAGCGACAGGAGCCAAGGATGTGTTCCTTTCGGTCTCCTGCAGTAGTTGAAGGTACGATTTAGATGTTGTGGTATTCAGGATCCAAGGGACGAGCCCTTTCGGTCTCCTGATCAGCGATAGTATCAAGTTATTGAGCTCTAGCACAGTGTCCCTTTTAGTCTGTCATCATGGGTCGATAGTCACAGTTTTTTTACGATGGTTAGGATTAGGATGACGTTCGGTATCCAAGTGACGTGGTCTTTTGCTCTCTTTAGTGGTGAGGAAAATGAAGGTCTTCTTTTTGTAATGGCGTGCAGATATCAATTATCTTTGTTATGGCTCGAAAGGATGAAGCCTTTCGATCTTCTGCTGATTTCGATTTTATGTTAAAAGTGGTCAATGGTGCAAGATCCAAGGGGAGAGACCCTTTCGGTGTCCTGTTTCTATTTCGCACAGAGCGCGACTTTCTTCAATGTGAAGGTATAATGTTAGAGATGGCTTTTTGTTTCGGGTAGATATCAGCAAGGAGGCGGTGGTTGGAAGTTCGGTGTTTTTGGGTCGGGACTGTTATGTCCTTGGTGGGGGCATTTTTTTAGGCTTGTAGGCACGGTAGGAGGCTGGTCCAGTGAGTTCCTTGGAGTAGGGGGTCTTTTGTTATTTCTTTCCTTCTATTCCTTTTTTTTTTTTTGGTTTTAATTAAAACGTTTTTGGATAGGTGTTGGCTGCAGATGTAGGTGGAGAAGTGACTTCTGGACCGTAGCAGTGAGGCGGCAGCGTGGGCTCACTGTCCGCTAGGGGCAGATGCGTAGAAATAGCGAGGCTGTGGGCATCGAGGACCGACAGGCGGAAGTGCTGAGTCAGAGGAGTACAGGCGCGGGCTCACTGTCCGCTTTGGCGCCTGACCAGCAGGCAGTTAGACGCGGAAAAAACAGCGAGGCTGCGGGCGCCAAGAATCAACAGGCTGGAATGCTGAGCCGGAGCAGCATGGACAGAGGGAGAATGGAGTCCAGATCAGCAGGCAGGGAGACGCGGAGAAACAGCGAGGCTGCGGGCGTCAAGGACCAACAGGCTGGAATGCTGAGTCGGAGCAGTGCCGACAGAGGGAGAATGGAGTCCAGAGAGCCCGCAGCAGGGCATAGGGCCCGCAGGGACCACAAGCAGTGAAATAGGTGAGTGTGGCGGTCCATGCCGGTATTGGAGCGGAAAGTAACTGATGAAGGGGTGAAAAGGCAGGAAGCAGAGCAAAAAGGGGGGGGCTTTGTGGGCTACCGTAGAGTCCAGGTGGAAAGGGAGGAAGGGGGAGGGAAAGTTGGGCAAGGCACTGGAACGGGTGGGTCAGCGCGTATCCGAGAGAGGAGAGAAGGAAAGGATAAAAGTAAGGGGGGGTCTCACCCCCGAGGGGGGGTGTGTCTTACCAAGAGAGCTGCCGAGGAGTTGCAGTCAGCAGTACAAGGCAGTCAGACAGTAATAAAAGGCAGTCAATCTGCTCGGGTTTTCAACGGGCCGGGAGGCAGGATTTGGCGGGCGCTGCAGAGCCTGCAGAGCCTAAAGACCAAAAGACTCTGCAGCAGACTCTGCAGCCGCTCCGCGGCTTTCTGGGTGTTTTAAAGGAGGCACCAGTTGAAACAAAAAGAGGACAGGAAGCAGGTCACAATTCCTCACAGGTACAGGAGCAAACGCTGTAGAGTCTTTGCACAACCGCAACCAAAAGACTCTGCAGCAGACTCCGCCATGTCTTGTCTTTCCCTGCACCTTGCCCTGTATGCATGGAATGCTGTGAGTGACTGACATGGAATGCTGTGTGTGAGAATGTCATGTTCTAAATGGTTCTGTGAATATCAGTTGAGAAGATGGGTTGACTGAGAGTGGATGCTGGTGGATGTCTGTCCAAGTAACTTACCTGATGTGGCCTAAATGTATTCCTGTACGCTGTACCTGGAGCTGGAACTTACTAAAGATGTTTCCTGTTCCTACACTGGTGTCAGAGTCATGCTTGGCCAGGAACCCACTTTAACAATATGCTATCCTCTGTGATCAAGAGAATCAAAGAGGTTTGACCGTGAAACAAGTTTTAGATGGGAATATGCTTTGATCTCCTGTGGGTGCTCGTAATGTTCTGATGGAGTAGGTCTCCAAGCTTCATTTGCATGTCAGCAAGACATAACAAGCTTTAAACCCATTTACTGATGGCTGGGCTAGATAGTGTGGAGGAGAATTTGATCAAAGGATACAGAATCAGAGACATATGTAAACCAGCAGTGGCAAAGCCAGAGTGTTTTGGCTTTTGTGTAGACATAGGAAAAGTATTTGCCAGGCATTCCCATAATGCTGCTAACTGACAATTAATGGTAGCAGCTTGAAATTGGTGCACGTACCTGGCCATATGATAGCAGTGCTTGGCAAATTCCTACACAATACCTACACAGAAGCTAAAACGGTTGGCTTTGCCAATGCTTGTATTTAACAGGACTTCAGTGGAGTACACGCATACAGCTTATGAATAAAGTGGCTGAAGGCTGACCTGGTTAAGACATTTTATTACACCAGTAGCCTGTTTACAGCACAAAATAAACTATTAGCTCTCAGAAGACTGCTTTGAATAAGCCAGACAGGCAATCGAGTGCAAAGTTTAATTTTAAGGCTTGATGAAGTTAGCTCACAAGAGATCCCAGGAGGTTGTGTTTTGCGTGGGGAGGGCCAGGACGTGGGTGGGAATGGCATAGGAATTAGCATGACCAGGGGCAGTTAATGGAGGGGTAAATAACCAAACAACACCTACCCGTGCATTGTGTCGCTCCTCATATGACATCTCTCCCTAGCTGTACTCCAATGCATTTGGGTCAGCTTCTAGGTGGCGCTAAAGCACCACCTTATGGCCAAAACTAAAAGGGCAACCCCATCACTATAGTCCCTACAACCACTGAAGAAAGACTTCAGAGGAGGTTGCATTTTACATATTGGAATTAATAAGCTCAATAAGGGCAGGGGGCAATATGTGATTGTGTTAAATGTGTTTGCAAAGGCAGTGGGGATGTCTTCTACCAGCGAGATAGCTACAAGTGAAGTAATACCATTACTTCAGGACATTCTTTTCTCCAGATGAGAATGTCCCATGTGTTATATTATATTATATTAACTATGGATGAGTAGGTGTGAAATGGCAATAAAACGGCGGTCATTTGTTTTAAAAGAGAGTAATTTCTGAGTGCTGTCGTTGGTAACATGTGAGGTGTGTGGTGGTGCCAGTAAGGGATGAAAGAGGGCGAAAGTGTGCTATCAGTGTTGAGGTAACTGCACATATAATTAGGCGAGATGTGGGTGATGTACTTAGAGTTCCAAAAATGAGAAAACAATGGGAGTCCCGAGGTCACAATTGCACGGAACAGATGGTTTATTAGGAATGGAGGTGCTTATCGTATGTACTTAAACGCATCTTTTCTAATTCGATGACATTGCACTGCAGGGCATTTTGCAGACTGAAGGAGACATTCCATGCAACCTTTCTTAAGAGCAGTAACTTTTCACGTTTGTGCACAGGTATGGTGGCACTGGCCGCTGCTTGCAGAAAGGTTACCCCATGCTTTCCTTGTAGCCTTGCACGTATCTATAGTTGGGATCCGGTGACTCTGCTTTCAGGTTCTCCTCTGAACCAGGATCTTGCTTTCATACGTGTACCTTGGCTGGGTACAACGCGTCCCCTCTATCTTTTTTCCCTCTATGCTCTTAATTATTGTGTTTGCTACCTCCCTGAGGGCACTTTGAAACGGTATTTTCTTATGGTATAAGCGCCTAACAAGTAAACAATGAAATAAAAAATAAATTAGAAACGTGCATTACTCCTCTCCCCCTTTCCCTGCACTTCACCCCACTTTATTGGTAACTGCAACAGCTGGAACATAGAATCATACATTAGATGCTTGAGTATTATGCAATCTATTGGCTGACTCCTTTTAAGAACACAATTATATCAATTGACTTAACTTTGTACATTTAGATGGCTCTCCAGTGTTCCACATTTGCCTGTGTGGAGTGTTGGAACCAGACAGAACCATGGTATCATAAATCTAAAATAATACTTCTGCATTATCTGAGCATAGTGTTGGCCAACAATGTGCGTGTGCACGCGCGTGTCCGCACACATATATGTGCTGTCTGTGTCTGTCCGTGTTTGGTGAGGAAGGTTGGTTTATATGTTAACATAGGCCATGCCATTCTTGCAAACATCTCTACAATCACAACATGGCAATCCTACCACATCATGTTGTGTGCATGTATTTGCCTCACTGCTCTCACTATGGACGCACTGCAAAGAGCACGTCGCTTCATAAACCTCTCATAATCAGATGCATGGGGTTAAATCTATATTTTTAATAAGCCCCTTAGCCTTGGCCAGAGCATGGACAATAACCTACTTTGGCAATGGTCAATATTCATTTCTTCTAGTGGAGAACATTAAAGAGAGCCGCTCAAGGAATTGCTCTGAGGTGAATGCTCAAGTCTGTGAAAACCTTTTGACTATGTAAGACCAGCACTTCTGAAAGCTTCCTTGAGTCAAAACAAGTGAATGAAAGCCCAGAAAGCAGACGGGAATTCCGAGAAAACAACGGCAGCTTGCCATAAAAACAAATGCATGTGCGTACAAATATCAGGCCAGGACCTGGTAAAAAAAAACTTGATGTCACTTAAGTATTTATTTTCAGTGTTTTATAGTGCAAAGATTGCCCAATTCATTGTATTCTGAGACAATACAATGTGCACACAGATATAAACCAGAATGTAAGAAAGGTAGAGAAGAGAGGGCATGCACAGTGACATAGAGTTAATAGGCAGAAAAATGGGACGCCATCTAGCCAGACCTCTGCCCTGCTTCTGTCACCCCAAAAAGAAAGTCAAAACAAATTCCCAAATGTCCTTCCCTGGGTCGCAGAGAAGTCACAGGTTGAAGTAAGAACCACTCCAGACCCAGGTTAGTATGAAAGGAAGGTTTACTGTATTCTTCTTAATTGCAGCATGAATAGAAATACAGGAGAGAAGGCATATACATCCTTCTGCTTCCAGACTTTCACCTCCTAGTCCCAACAGCCAGTAATGCATCGAACTGTTATCTCATGCACTCATCACACAAGAGTACAGCCCCCCTCCTTAGCAACACAGAAAAGCAGTGTTGTCGCCCCACTCCCCCATATCTTCCTTGCCCTGCTCCAATTCAGCAACAAAAATCACTAACCCCTCTTAAAGAAATGCCCACTGCCAGTAGAAACCTACTTAGACTACTGCCTTATGAGGTCATGTGCAGTAAGCTAGATGCAAGTCCTCCTAATTTGTGCCTGTGATAACAGTAAGTACTTTTATGGGGAGGGACTTGACACCATCATGCAGGAAGTGATGTTGCAGCATTTGATACTTGAGGGCATCATGGAACGTGGCAATACAAGAAGCGGAATTAAACCACTGAACAGCAATAATATGGCAATCGATGCATTTTGAGATAATAATATATTTCACAATTACATTTTGTTGCATTGGCCCCCACCCTACACGAACGCTGAACGATTGATTCACAGCTAATCTCTATCAGGGCTGTCATCTACAAGGCTTTTTCGAGAATGTATCCCCAGCCTTACCTGTGCTCTCTATAACTATTACTGGTGGAGTCCCTTCCACACCATTTTCAACAAAGTTCACACGATACACGCTGGATCCATCATTCATTGTCTTTCCACCCATTCTTCTTGCGTCCTGATGAAGGCCACCCAACCTTAAGCACAGCAGTTCTACTACATGTGGCCTAAACACACCCATGTCCACAATTCTTTCTACAGTGTCAAACGTTAATGCTGTCATTTTCAAATCAGCCAATGTGATAGGAATTTGGCTCCCAATAGATGAAATGGGACCCACCTGTTCTGTACAACATGTTTTGTGAATAATGTTTCTGTTTTCCCATATGTGCATTGATCTCTTTGCCTATTCCATCAGATCATTGTCCTGTGAAACTAGGATGACTTTTGTACAAGGCAATTCATTTTGTCATGACAAATTTCTTTTGGAAACTCGCCATGAGTAAAGCATTTTATTAAACGTCTCTGAGTCATTAGAGTTTTTTGTCTCTTCGGGACGCCCTGATCAATTGTGTACATTATCACTGTTATAGGGAGGGACTTGACACCATCTTGCAGGAAGTGATATTGCAGCATTTGATGCTTGAGAGCATCATGGTAAGTGGCAATACAATAAGCAGAATTAAACCACTGAACAACAATAATATGGCAATCAATGAATTTTGAGATAATAATATATTTCATGATTACATTTTGTTGCATTGGCAAGTGATGTTCAACAACTGAATGTGCACACACTGCTCCATGTTCTTCTCCACATGGCCACCAAGCTGCATGTACACCCATGTGTTGTGATGGTAAATTGCATTAGTAATCAGACTCTTAAGATCTCAGTGGATTTAGCAGCTACCTTCCAGTAACAGTTTTGAATCTTGACTGGATCAGCTTTTCTTCCTTGTATGGTTGTGAAAAGTGAGCAATAGTGTGCATAGTAACACCTATTATTGAACAGCTTAGAAACAAAGTTGTTTGTGGTGGGCACTGCAAAAGGGTTCCTATCCAGAGTACTCTTTACCCCTCTATAGTTATCCAAATCGGCCAGGATCACATTCCTGGGTGACACCGGGCCTCCCTCCTACCACCCCTATAATGGAAGCCATAGACTTTCCATCCAAATACAGCACCTCATTCGGCTGTCCCCGTCAACAAATGTCAACTCCCCGGTCTCCTGTCTAACCCTAACTTCCAAGGGACACAGAGTAGGCAACAGCGGAAACTAGGGGCCACAGACCACTAAGGCTGGAAGCTGCAGAGTAGAGGATATGTGTGTGATGTACTGACTTCAGGAGGAAAGGTATGAGTAAAGGCTAAAGCACCTACTCAGCCCTCACTCTTCTACAAACCAAGAACCAAGACAATCATAAAGGTAAAACAGACAGAGTTAAGAGATATAACTCCTTCGCCTTTTGTGGTAACATGGGCCGAGGGAAGGCTATACTCTCAAGAGGGGTGAGAAGCAGAGGCACCAGCAAGGGGTGGCCAAGGGGGGCCGCCTTATAAAAATGCTGCCCCCCCCACCGGCCCACCTTCCGGTTATGTGATTGATTTGGTGTGCCACTGCAGTGACCTCATCAGGCCACCCCTATGAAAAATGTCTGGGGTGCCACTGGTGTGAAAGTGGACCAGTAGCAACCCAAACAGTTTGGTAGAAAAGTCAAAAATAAAAGGAAGGTCCAATCAAGGTTCTATAAAAATATTTATACTTGAATTAAACACACCATGTACAATAAACAATAAAAACTACTGCAACAGCCTCTTTCTAAATCTTTCTGCCTTTACACTCCGCCCTCTGCAAATCATCCAAAACCTGATGGCGAGACCTGTCCTTGGCCTCAAGCCCAGGGTACAAATCTCTCCAGGACTGAAATCTCTGCACTGGCTCCGAGTGGCTGTGAGGATTAAGTTCAAAACCCTCTGCATTAAGGCCTTCTGGGGCCTGGGGTCAGAATACCTTCAACTCTCTGTTCCTAAATATCTTCCTTCTCGAGCTCTTCGCTCATCCGCCTCCAACTCTGTCACGGTCAGTCGCTTCTACAAGCAACAAGTTGGTGGTAGATCTCTTTTGTCTGCTGGGGCCTCCCTCTGGAACAGCCTCCCTGCCTCTCTGAAACTTGAGGAGAACCATCTCCGGTTCCGGAAGCACCTCAAGACCATCCTCTTTGCTTCTGCTTTCTCTCCTCTGCTCCCCTGCTGATCTCCTGGTTGATACTGAAACTGCACTGGTGTAGAGGAGGTCCCATATATGGCCTGCACTCCAGCCACTCATGTCGAAATGCCAGAAGCATACTCGCCAAGATAAGTGACATATAAGGAGCAAATGAATCAACAGAGAGCCACGGTGGGGCTCTGTCCAGTACCCATCAGAGGGACATGTATACCTATTGAAGCACCAATAAGCAGACAACCGTGGGCTGCAAGGTATCCACTGAGACAACCATACCAGCAGATGACATGATACGAAGACTACTTACAGTCTGTCCCCGAAGAGGCCCACAGAGCCTTAATGGAAGGCAATTGGTGACGATATAAGAGCCTAAACGTGACGTACAGACAACCATAAAACGACAAGCAAAATAAAGTACACAAGGACGAACTGTAAAAGAAGAATGATGTTACAAACGTATAAGAAGATACCAAGTCGCAGCACAAAGAACCTACCCAGGATCGAATCGTGCAACTGACTGAATGCATGTAAATAGGCTTGGAACGCAAGAAGCTAAGTAAACGACACTGCTTGTAATGCTTAGTAGAAGAATGGAGCGGCATGCGCTAATTATATCTCTACCTCAAAGAAGCACGCTATATGAGTGCGACTCCATTTTGTAAAGCAGAACTAAGCCCAGGCTGCAAGGGGGCCACCAAGGCCGATATTCATATTCCAGCTAAAGCCAGAAGGGAAGAGCGGAATCGAAACTCAGCAAGAAGTTGCTCATGCTTGGAAATTCGAGGTCAACTCCAGGAAGGGAGGAGAGCGGCTTCTCTGAAGAACCAAAACATCAGAGCATGACTGCCAGCCAGTGAAGGTTGAGATAAGAGGCCCCAGGCAGGTGGCTAGGCTGAACAAAGAATCAAATATACAAAAAGAAGGAAAATGAAACAGATTCACGGTGAACAGACATGTGACCAGCCAAGGGCAAAGAGGTACCAAGGTCTGATGTCACCCAGAACCCGAGGATGCCATAACCTTTCCTGATAAGAACTACAGTTTCGAGGCCATCCTCAGCCAACTAATTCACACATAGCCCTAAAGGTACTGATTGATGAAAGAGAGGCAGGGTGAATCTCGGGGCACTTCGCATCTGGGTGTCTATTCTGCATGCTGCTAATTAAAGTGGAGATATATGTCTAGGGGTGTAACCCACCCAATCAAAATGTACCAAATAATCTAGGGTCCTATAGCTTGTAGAACCAATAAGACGTTGTAGTTGTAGTGACGTCTATCACGAGTGATGTAGTGGGATGGGCGTAGACGCCCACCCGATAATAATTATCCAATCTGCATGCTCTGTTACCTATACAGATATAGCACCTATACTTAAGTTACCTTTCCGACCAATAGAAATTGCATGACAAACTTATGAGTTTTGCACGTCAAATGATGACGAATTTTGCCCATAAAAGTTGCTGTCTGAATGAAGAAGTTGGGAGTTGAAGCGAGACAGGCGATCGCACCATTGATGATTACCATTTGTTTCCCCGTTTTTTGTGCTTGTCATTAAACGGACTTCCCTTTGCCAAACCATTGAATTGTCCTTATTGAAGTGTGTCGGAGTAAATTAATCCTGCATCCTAACCTCCTCAAGGTGCAGCTATCTTGTCTTACAGGTACTAGAGGGTGAGTTCTGACCTATGGGCCCATCAGAGGATGCTCTGCCCTCCTGTACACTTGGTAGCGTGAGGATGGTTCAACCATCAACTATTGATTGATTAATATTAAGACATCCATAGACCGATGGCACGAAGTGACTCTAGGCCTTCGACAGTATCACGAGTCCTTCGCCATTTGGCTGAGTAGACTGAGAAGCTTCCCGTGGACAATGATAGAAGTAAGTCCATCAAATCTGCAGTAGGTCTGAAGGAACCTGCCTTTCCAAGCATAACCCTTCTTATTCCCACGGGCAGCGGATTGGACGAAAAGACTGCAAGAGTTGGTAATGACGGAGGGGCTGGTGATCCCGAATTTCCAGAGAGGAAAAGATGTGAGCGGTGAGTGAAGCAATAAACTCATTACTTTGGCAAATGTCTTGTAGGCATTAGAACAAGTAAGGGAAAGGTAACGGAGGGTGGTGGAGAAAAATAAAAATAGTTAGATGTAGAGAAGACTGTATATATGTAAGGGGTTAATGACGCAAGTATGATAGATAAAAAAAGTGGTTACCGGGATAGACACCCGAGATAAAAAAGTGGTTACCGGGAGGACACCCAAGAGAAAAAGTAAGGCTACCGGGATAGACACCCGAGATAAAAAAGTGGTTACCGGGAGGACACCCAAGAGAAAAAGTAAGGCTACCGGGAGGACACCCGAGAGGAAAAAGTAAGGTCACCGGGAGGACATCCGAGAGAAAAAGTAAGGTTACTGGGAGGGCACCTGAGTGAAAAAAGTAAGGATTCGCCTTGTTCCTGCGCTTTAATACAGCGGTCAGAAGAAACGTGAACTCAGAGCCCACATAATAGGGGACGATTAGGCTACGGTGACGATTAAAGATGGCACATATGGAGTTTGTTTAAACCCCATGTCGGGGTATTGATTAGAAGGCAGGTATATATGTGTCCAGCTGGTGTCCGTCTAGTCTGTCAAATGTCTGTCATATGTGTCCTGTTATATGTCAAACGTAAAGAACTGTATCATTGATTGTTTGAAATGAAGGTTGGGTTTTACGCGATTCTGTAACTAAGAGGGAATTGCCAATGAATTGATGTTCTTGAGTAAACTGGTAGTATAACATTTTGGCGGGAAAAGCCTGGATTGGAGCTTGCGTATTGGTGCTCGCTCATACTATTGGAAGGAAAAAAAAACTGCATAAGTATTGTTGATAACGAAATTGAGAATGGAGGAGATTACCCCACTTGCACGTATGTGTAAGCAGTTACCCAAGCATGCACCTAAGCTTAAAAAGTACAGTACTGAGTGGGTTAAGGGTACCGCCCACAAGATGTTTATGCCGTGGCCACAAAATGGGTCCTTATCTAAAGCCGTCTTACAACAAATGACGACTTACCTACATGCCACATACACAGGCAAAAAGCTAAAGAAATGCCTCGCTGTTTTAGACCTTTGGAAGATGTTCGAACAGGCGAAGGAGGAAGAACCACCCGCAGACTGGATATTAAATCTATGCACGGAGGGGGGTGAGACGCTACCGCGCCACCAGCCCCGCCTGAGCCAGTCATCGAGGGAAGTAAGTCAGAGGGACTCTACCCTCTAAGAGAACTAAAGGCAGCCACGGGGTATAGCAACCCCGCATATGAGTCACCTACGTACAGTAGTGACTAAATCAAAGAGAAGGACCAGGAAATTAAACTTGTCTCCGCAGTCCCAAGGGACAAGAAGAGACGCGATGATGAAGGGAAGGACCAAACACAGAGTTGTGCACCTCTCATTAAGGAGAGAGAGGGAAAGAAATGGAAAGGAAGTAAAGACAGAACAGATGAGATGCATTCCCAAAAGACGAATGGATGGGAGGACGGATATTGCTGAAACTTGATTGGAAAGGAAGTGATGATGTGAGACCGAGAGAGAAGTCTGATGAGACGCAAAGAAGGGAGAGAGAAAAGGAGAAGGAAATGAGGGACGAAAGAATAAGAAGAAAGGATAGGCTGAAGCGAGAACTAATATATTGTGAAGAGCAAGAGAAACAGCTCGATCTCAAACAGAAGGCAGCCTATGACCAGTACATACAGAATAAGCAAAAGTTGGAAGAATAGCAAAGAGTATGTGAGAAGAGGGTGAAGAGAAGAGAAGAGGAGGAAGTTAGAAGGGCAAAGGAACGTAGAAACGAAAGGATGAGGGAAGTAGATAAGGCTAGAGAAGAAGCGAGGAAGCGCAAGGAAGTAGATGAGGAAAAAGAACGTAAACACAGACAGAGGGCACGAGATCTGGAATATTTGGAGCGGGAAGTTAAAAAACCCAATCCTGTTGTAGAATGGGAAGACATAGAAGAATTCTTTCCTGCAAATGACTCGGTACCTGGTACGAGTGGGACAAATATTGAGGATGACTTCGACACCAGAACCATCGGGAAAACGATTGATTAAATATACGATGAAATGGGCCTGGAACAGATTTCCCAAGGGGAAAGGGAAGATGAGCACTTGGAAAGCACTCAGCTGTATGACACTGAGGATGTCACCTGAAGTAGTGGGAGCAGGGGAATGTCCCTGGATAGGGTAGAAATTAGTAAGAATGTAGCAGATGCAAGGAGTTGCGTGAATTGGGAACAATCGGCGTCCGACTCCGGTGGGGAAACGAAGGACGAGACACACGAAGAAGGGAGACAACGCAAGAAGCAGCTCCCAAGGGACCAAGGGGTACGATGGTCAGACACTAGCAAGTCCGCACCTAGGGTATCAGGGTTCGCCACGCAGCCTGGCCGACACGAGGGAATACCCCGCGGTCAGAGGGGGGAGCCAGCACCTGCCTATGTAGACAGATTGAGGACATTGCTAGGTAGACGGCGATGCGAGAATGTTACCCCAACGATAGACAGGAGAGCTATGGGAAAAGAGAAGGAAGACTGTGCATTTCAGTTCCCGCTGCTAGAAAAGGGGGGCGCAAGACCACAATATATTCCATGGCCACACATGGATCGAGAGAACTTAAAAAACAAGCTTCCAATTCTGACTTCGGGAGCTGGAAAATGGATACACGAGTTAGAAACAATGCTAGGGGGTGTGACATTGGCTATAGGAGACATCAAAGGTCTCCTGATCGCCATACTGGGTAAGAGAGCAGACGATGTATGGAAGCAGGCTGGGTACCCTGGGGTAACCATAACTAACACTGCCCGTGACGGAGCACCAATCAATAATTGTAGAGCAGCAGTGTGGAAAGCGCTGCGAGTGCTGTACCAAGACACTTCCAATATGGGAGCTATACTGACTCGGAAAATTAAAGAGTCAGAGGATCCCTTGATTTATATCCAGAATTTTCAAGACGCGTGGGTACTCGAAACTCATGAATCTTGGATGAAATCTACCCCTGTATTCTACCACATATTGTGCCAAGGGTTGCCAGAACTGGTGCAGAAACAGCTCAAGAAATTGATAGGAGTAGAAGCTAAACCGAGGGCCGAAATACAGTAGACAATTGCACACTACTGTAGATTGTTGCAAGAAAAGAACCGAAAAAAGGAGGCAACTCGTAAAGGTGAGGAAGCAAAGCTGGTGCAAAAGAAACTCTCAAAGTATGCTCTCGAGGCAGCCATGCTGGCAAATCCAGCTGAGCCAAGCGCGCAACAAGTGACTGAACCATTGCAGAATAACCAGGGTAGCTCAGGATTTTACCCAAGGGGTAGGGGATTTAGAGGAAGAGGATGGCAGAGTAATCAGGGAGGATTTCAACGTAATCAGGGCGGTTTTCAGAATAATCAAGGTGGCTTTCAGAACACGCAGATGGGCAGTTCAGCTACGCCAGATGGTCAGATGGCCCGACCACCGCCAGTGTTTTGGCTGTGTGGAATGACAAGAAATGTGGCGTGCATGTGCAGAAGCCAAGGCATGTGACAAAATGGCCAAGGGTTGGGAACAGGCATGATGAATCAGCCTGCCGACCCACAACAAGGCAGTGCACAGAATCACACAGTATAGCAGCAGGTGCCAGGCTTGCAGTAAGGTACTCCGCAAGGGGTTCAACCCTAGAATATGGGGAATTTGCTACAGGAGCAATCCCAACAGGCACTGCCGCAAATGTCACAGGGCACTAACTCCGGAGGGGGGAGTCAACCTTGATAATGGGGGAAGTCCACAAGTATACAGTGGACCAAAACTATATATACAATAGGACAGCTCACAGGAAACTCTGATGTGCTCTAGCCTATCAGTGACACCAGACCCTAACGGGGAACCTAGGGTAAATGTCATCAAAGGGGGGAAAGAATATTCCTTCTTAGTTGACACGGGTGCAACACGCTTGTGCATACGAGAAGGCAAGTTTTCCTTGTCCGGCCAGGCCATAGACACTCAGAGTTTTACAGGAGCTCACAGCAGAGTTCCCTTTACGGACAATGTGCCAGTCTCTGAGGGGGAATGTGAGATGAATGTGCCCTTGTTATATTCACGCCAGACCCCAGTAAACATTTTGGGTCGAGATTTAATGACAAAGTTGAATATGATTATATCATTCACAGAGGAGGGCATAGTATGCTCCACTCCAGGAATGCATTATTCTGACGTGTGCAAAATGATCAGAGCGTACTCCGGACGCACAGCCATGAGAGCTATACCATTAGAACCGGAAGTCTTCGCATATGGCGTGCGTGTGCTTATGGCGGGATTGCCAGGCCTCGCAGATAGAACTATGAGAACCCCTGATGAGTTTCTATTCAGACCAAGGATACCTATGCATGAAGAAGAGGGACGAGTATTTCCCTTATCGATACATATTGCAGCAGTACGAGGGAAGGTAGTAATGGTCGAAGGGTACGATGATGAAGGCAGACAATGGTGTGCAATTATCGCCATTGAAGAAGGGTATCGAGTGACTGACATCACCGATGATGATCTGTTCGAAGAACACCATGACTCAGAAGAGACAACAGTGGAAGTAAGTCTCATATTTTGGGTCAAAATGATCAAACGAGAAGTGCCACAGAGAATGATGTTGGCGCTGATCCGCCCCACATACTTTAATGACAACATGGCCCAGGTGCCTGTCTCAGTATGGACTACAGGACCCTATGACGTAGGACTCCTGAAAGGAGCAGGAGAAGTAAAAATTAAATTGAAACCAGGAGCAATTTTACCAAGGGCACAACAATATCCCATGTCCAGAGAAGCAGATGAAGGGATTGCGAAGACAATTTCTGCCATGATGGATCAGGGCATCCTTGTGATGTCAGAATCACCATGCAATATGGTGATTTACCCCGTCAAGAAATCAAAGGGAGGGTCGTGGCATTTAATCCAAGATTTAAGAGCATTAAACGATATTGTTGTAGCCAAGTTTCCTATAGTCCCTAATCCATCTACGATCTTGTGTAACATACCGATCGAGGCAAAATACTTCACAGTGATTGATTTGAAAAATGCTTTTTTCTCAATCCTGCTGCACCGTGACTCACAAGATCTGACGTCCTTCACATTCAGACAAATGCGTCTGAAAAGCACGAGGTTCCCGCAGGGGTACTGTGAGTCCCCATCCATTTTCAACCAAGTCTTGCAAATGGACCTAGGCAACATTCCAGTAGACAGTGTTGTTTTGCAGTATGTGGATGACATTCTGATCTGCAGCACCACTGAAGAACAATGCAGGCGCGATTCTATCCAGCTTCTGAATATATCGGCTGAAAAAGGATATAAGGTTGTCAAGGAAAAGTTAAAATATTGTCAACAAGAGGTGCTGTACATAGGCCAGCTAATCTCGCATGAGGGGAAAAGGATCACCCCAGAAAGGGCTGAAGCTATCATGAACACGGCTAAGCCGCTCACGATAAAACAAATGCAGAGCTTCCTAGGCCTGTGCAACTATGTTAGGGTATGGGTCTTTGATTATAGTTCGTATACCAAGCCCTTGCTCCAGGCCCTGAAGAAGGCCCGAGCGACAAAAGAACAAATTGAATGGACTGAAGCAATGGAAGAGGGGTTCACAGAACTAAATAGAGCAATTTGCGCAGCTCCAGTTCTCGGGATTCCTAATTATGCAGAGGAATTCTACCTGTTCTCGCACATGAATGGCAATGTTATAACGGCAGTACTCGCTCAAAAAACCTCATTGGGGTACAAGCCCCTGGCGTATTACAGTGGTAATCTGGACCGAGTAATAAGAGGCCAGTTCCCATGCGAATAAAGCTTAGCTGCTGCAGCGTTCGCCATAGAGAAGGCAACAACCATCGTAATGGTATGTTCCTTGACATTATATGTTGAACACTCATTATTTGTCATATTAGAGAAACCAAAAGGTACATTGACATCTCAAAGGACATCTGCCTATGAGGTGATCATATCAATCCATCGATCAAAATAGTGCGATGTAAAACAGTGAATCCAGCCTCGTTCATAGCTGAACCGATACATGACTGCGCAAACTAGGAAGAATTCTATGATGAAATCCCCAGGGTAAAAGAAAATGCCGTGGCGGGAGGTGAGATCATTTTCATTGATGGTTCTTCGAGAATCGACCAAGAAGACGCACAAAGATATATAGGGGCGTTGCCGTAATAAAACATATGGCAAATGGAGAATTTCAAGTACTCGTTAGTGCACGAATACCATCTCATTATTCAGCACAGGCTGCAGAATTATTGGCGTTGATACTCGCCATAGAGAATCATGCAGACCAGAAAGTAACGGTGTACAGTGACTCTGCCTATGTGACATCCACAGTGCACGCAGGACTAGTGCGCTGGAAGAGGAGGGGCTACCTCCGAGCAGATGGCACGCCAGTGCAGCACGTAGCCTTATTGGACAGGCTGATCAAGGCACTACAGCTACCAGTGGGCATAGCGGTCGTGAAATGTGTTGCCCATACTCACAGGACAGATTTCGTTTCACGCGGGAGCCACGCAGCAGACATGGAAGCCAAGCGTATGGCATCCAAAAATGAGACAATCATAGAAGTAGAAGTGGCACGCACCCATGAGCGTATGATGATAGCTCGAGCCACTCCAGAGGCTTATAGTAATATTGGGCAAACTCAATTGATGGAGCTTCAAGGGGAGGCACCACAGGACGAAAAGAACCCGTGGAAACGTCGAGGGTGTTCTTTAAACCCCTCGGACGGATTGTGGAGACAAGACAGCACTGATAAACCAGTAATGCCTGTAGCTCTACTAAAGATATCACTAGAACAATTACACTACCCGTTCCATAGCCGCAACGCTTGCAGAAGACTGGTTCATACCGAATTTAGCAGAGCAGGTTGCATTTTTTATAGTGAACTGCATGATCTGCCAGCAGTTCACAGCTGGGCACACATTAAAAGTAGTGAGAGGAGTCATCCCCCAGCCAAATGGGTCATTTCAGCGCTTACACATCGATTATGTCGACATGATTCAAGTATGCAACGGGTACAGGTACTTAATTGTAGTGGTGTGTCCATTCTCTAGATGGATAGAAGCAGGTCCCTGTACACACCCATATTCAACCTGTGCTGCCAAATTCCTGGTAAGGGAAGTATTCCCTAGATAGGGCGGGTGTGAGGTGATGAGATCAGATAATGGGGCTCACTTAATAAATACAGTTTTTGAACAGATTAGCTTGTTGCTTGGTATAAAGCACAAATTATCATGGGCGTATCATCCAGAGGGAAATGGCATATGCGAGAGGCTCAACGGCTTGCTAAAGGAGAGGATAGCCAAGTTGAAGCTTACTCTAAAGAAAGGATGGCTGCACTGTCTACCAATGGCATTGTATGCACTTCGGAACCAACCAGTCTCTGACCATCATCTCACACCGCACGAGACAGTCACGGGAAGGAGAATGACGACCCCTCCAGATAGAGCTAGATGTGATGCCCAGTCTACGCGAGAGGTCCTGGGAACCGAATTGTCAGAATATCTGAACTGCATGACATCAAGCCTCGCTGTCATTTCAGACCAACTGCAGCGACGACAAAAAGGGTGCAGCACAACACCAGACCCAGAGGGAGATGCTGAAACAGGCACAGCTCAAGGACTACATACGGCAATCATCTTCCCTGGTGACACAGTTCTTGTGAGAAACCACACAAGGAAAAGGTGGGACGAGCCAAGATTCAACGGCCTGTTCATCGTGGTGGACTGCACTCCCTCAGCCGTGAAACTGCAAGGCAGGAGAGCTTGGATCTTCCTAAATGACATTGTCACAATGCCTGCCCCCAGACATCCGGAACAGGTCCATCTGTCCAGGGAACAGGCACCCAAGAAGACGCAGGAATTCCCAAAACCCCTCCTAGAGGCTATGTGGGTTCAGTCCTGGCGCCCTAGGCGCCAGGCTCATATTGCCAACTTTAAACTATGCAGGTCATCCTGCAAAGAACTCATGTACAGGCCATCATGAGGCCATGAAGGGACTACTTTCCTTTAGGAACTATTTTGCTGCCTGGGTGTGGTACTGGAACTTCTTACCTGGGAACTACTTTTTTGATGCTATTTAAACCACACCCGAAGAGCAGCACACGCTTCGCGTTATTCTGCATCTTAGAGGCGTAACGCTCACTGTGTCTGAAGTCCAGCATTCAGTCTACAGCCACACCCGTCTTGTGTCCGGAGCCGATCCTAGAGAAAAGGAAAGAAGAAGAGGAGGTTAGAACAAGGAGATTTCTATTTGGTCATCATCTTTTCCTGGAGCAGCTGCACCTGTGGATAAAGGAAAAAGACATTAAAATAAACCGCGTCGCATTGCCAGCTGCAGCGCCGCGCCATACTCACCCATCTTCGGAACATCTCCATGACCCGGCGCAGCACCCGTTGAATCGCCGCCCGAGACATCAGCATCTGAAAAGACAAGAACAAACAAAAGGTGAGTGGGGCTCCGCCAAAGACATTCTTTTGCTTACCGCAAGATACTTACTCAGAATTTTACTGCTCGAGGAAGCGCTGGTCACCATCCTACGTTAGACATTTACGGCAAGGCGCCACACCTGCAAAGAAGATAGAGAACTATTGGTTAATTACATTTGGAACAATATTACTTGCTAAACAGTGCTTGGTACAAACTGACTCTTACCTAAGTGCTACCTTCATCCATCGAGGCAAATTCACTCCTTGGATCACGCTGCAAGGGAAAAGGTATGAAAGGAGCAAGAGTGAATTAACAGACATTTGAACTCTAAAAGAACTATACATTCGGTTTACACACTACTTACCTCGGAGTCATTGTTGTCTGGAACTCTGCCAAATACCTTCGGATCAGTGAAGTAACTGAACTACTACGTGCACCTGCACTCCACGCAGGATGGAGAGTTCATCCTTCCAAACAATAAGGTGAGATTTTATGAAGGGGAATATTGGAAGTTTTCAGGGAAAACAGTGTTAGTGTAACCTCTCTACCACGGGTGGCTAATCCCCTTTACTGCTTTTAGGAAAATATTCTTGCGGGCCAGGCAAACGAAACTGAGTGGGCAAGTGCAGTCGATCATCACTTCGCTACGAGTCACACTGGTGGAGACCGCAGCAGTCCAGCTTCGTTTGACGCCCCTGTGGAATCCAGGTGAGCATAACAGACATTAAACCTTATATCAGTGAGATCCCCTTAGCTGCACCCCACCCCGAAGAACCTACAGACAACGGGGAAGAACCTTAGCACCTGCAGACGAGAGCTATGATGAGGAAGAATGACGCATGAGCAGGAAAATCAAGATAAAGAACCCGGATGCAAGTTGTGGCTTAAAACTGGACAGTTCCTCCAAGCAAAGGGGGATAAGGACATAACGAACACTCTGAACATTCTAGTTGCACGGAAAAGAAGAGAATTACACATCTAAGCCACATTACACTGAAGATACGAACTTTTGAATCAAGCCATATCCAAGCATTTTCAGCAAACGAGACTTTGATGAACTAAGAGCAAAAGCTAAGAACATCACACAGTCACCTGAATCAACCAACACCCAGACTTTGCTTTGCAGAACGTATGACATCCCCCAACAGAAATATCACAATGGATGTGCCGTCCTGTTTTCAGTTAATACTTGAGACATATCCATCGCTTGTAGGGAGAGTTACCAGCATCACAGACTTTGTCCAAGATCTTGCCAACAAGAAGGTGATCTGGCAACTACTGACTGTCATCGCAGAAGCCTTCATTGTCCTACCTGAGTACGGGAATATTGACACAGATGCTTCCTCCACAGGTGATAATAGATGAATTCACTTATACGCTTTTCTTTCGCATCATAGAGGAGTGCCCAGGACTCATCGGGAGAACCATGGATATCCTAACATTCATCAGAGATCCAAGAAACAATGAATACCTGAACCAAATGTAGATCAAGCTAAACTACGTGGTCGCAATCCACGCAGCAGGAAAGTGCAGAGACTGTTCTCATCGAAAGAAAGGCCTGTGATCCAGAACCCAGCCCGAGGACAGTCGCTTGGCGCACAATGTACTGTTCCGTCTAGTCAGTGACTATCCAGAAATGGTGGGAAGGCCTCCAGATTTTGATGTCATCACCTTCCTCAGAGACCTAGCTAATGTCGTACATATGGGCACACTCCTCCACGGAATCATGCTCCAGGTGGAGCTATCCAATGTTCAGCCAGAATACCTGATGAGTTTCCAGTGAAACTTTCCACCGTGGGACAGATCGAGAAGAGCAGAGAAGAGAACTTCACAGTTTTGGTTATTTTTATTTTTCATTTTTATGTTTATTTTTTATCTTTTGATTTGATTTTGAATGGTATAATTTTTCCGTTTTCCATCTTTTACCATTTTTCTATTTTTTCCATTGTTTCCAATTTTTCTATCTTTGTCGCATTTAAAAAGATTCCAGCATGTCTTCCGGACTAAGGCACATTCGGGCAGTGGACTGGGAATTGACCTATTTTGAATATGCTCAATGAGTCTGACTCACCAAAGAGGCTAGTCTAATCTGTTTCAATAGTCTAGCAAGGGAACTACATCCCACAACCAGAGACAATCATCACCCTCGTGAGGGGGGACTCTTATGAAGCACAAGACACTTTACATCCAAGACCTCCTGAAAGACCATTATGGAGTAAATGAAAAGAAGAGATCGTTATAGAACTTTAACTATTGATATGATTGAAATGGGGGTACAGAATAGTAACCTAGTCCTCCCACAAGCGGGGCGGCTTCCCCAATTCCCTGGAAGAAAATGCTGCAAATTGTCTTATCGGACGATAATGTGCATATGTATAGTTATTATTATTGTTTTTCTGTCATTAACAATCAGAACTGCATTCTTTATTGGTGCACGAAGCACTCCAATTTCATTGCACCCACCAGATAATGTACGTATGAATCCCACAAAAGCACCCAGACCCTATATAGTCATTCCGATTCCTAGAAAAACTGATGATAAAGTAAACAAACTAATATTAAATGTAATTAGCAGTGATTCATACACATTTGAGGTAACGAATGAAGAGAAAAGCTGGAGACAAGGTCAGCACGGAATGAATGAAAACATAGCAATGACCACTACACGCACACACACACACTGAATGCACATGAACAAGGGCAAGTGTCAATTGCTACAGAACCTCGAATGATGGCAACAGAAAATAAGAGACTGCCTACCGAACAACCAGTTACAGAAAATAGTGGAAGCAAGCGAAAGGCCAACTGAAAAGGATATAACGAAAGCACTCAAGAAGACAGAGACTGCTACAAAAGAATTTGCTGCAAAGACACAAATGCTGATAGACCATTTGTTCCCGTTTATAGCCAGAGCAAAGGAAGTGCATAAGGAGCTGAAAAATAGGACCACAGTGATTATCGCAGCAAGCACATCAGTTCCCACGATCACCAGGCCCACGATGAGGCCACACAGTGGACAGACGATACACAGATGGTGGTTAAAGGAGCCCTACAGGAGAATGCAAGAGGAGAAGAAACACACAAAACCTTCTCCTACCACAGCGATACAGGTAATGAATCCTGCTCCTCCAACAAGCATGCCTGAGAATCCTCCAGCAAGAAAAAGTCACATAGATGCATTTAGAGACGTAGTTATAGCTAACTACAAAAAGACATTAAGAATCAAGAGAAACCCACATGAAGACAACAATGAACTAAACGATTACCTAGACAGCACAGCACATCTAGGAAACAACATTTGGTACCAACAAATGAAAGAGGTTGGAAGAAGAAAGCTGAAGGAGAATGCCACGTCTGCGCACTACTACCGTGCAGCATGGGAAAGTCCAAGATCTTCGTGGCTGTAGAAATTGATGTCCCGACAGCACGTTGTTTGTCACAAGTAGCTATGTGCAACACTAGAGGACAATTCATGGGGAGAGATGTCTCACTGATATGGGCAACAGAAACAGCATACCCTGATGAAGACGACTATATCCAAGACATCAAGACAAGAAACAGAGCTCACACCAGGAATCATGTGATTAGGTATGCAAAGCCCAAAGCACAAGGAACAGGAACAAGATGGGAGATAAACCCAAGAATGAACATCCAAGGGAAAACTCCAAAAGAAGCGCACATTTGGAGAAATAGAGGCCAGATGCAGATTTGGGGAACAGTGCTTTCCCCAGACGGATGGGAAGCAGGAGTAGTGATATGCCGAGCATGGATGGTCCTTGGAGCCTGCAAGGAAGCAATAGAAAACTCTCAAAAACTGTGCAAACCCCTATGGCCAAAATTGGTGAAGTTACTAACATGGGTCGAAGATAGAGGGGGACCCCTGCAGGTAGTGCCACTGGAAAGCCCGAAATTATGCTTTAGAAACAATGGCACAAGGAAGATGGGAGAGAATCAAAACTGCGGATGAATCTTTGAAGCCCCGGGAATGACGCAAGGGACTGCAGTAATCATGGACCATTACTGGGCGTGTGGATCCAAGGCATACTTAAGGCTACCGAAAATTGGGAAGGCATATGCACACTAGTGAACGTCCACGTTCCTGCACTAGTGATCCCGAAGAATGACCTGAGTATTGACAGTTTCCCGAAAGCAGATGCTAATCTAAGGAAGAGGAGATCTGTAGAATTGTTATCCCAGATGAAGAGAGAGAATTACTTTTCTGCCAAATCAGAAGAAGCATTCCATGCAATCCCATATGCGCACCGGCTGTTTAGCCTCACCTCAACAGTGTTCACAACACTGCTCTTGCCCCACATCCAAGTTGGAGTAAATATATAATGGTTGCAGATAACCAGATGGTAGTTATTGCAGACCATCAACACTACCATAAAAGGATTCAATGCAATCAAAGAAGAACTGAGAGCAATCCGATTGATGACCCTCCAGAACAGATATGTACTTGACATGATCACAGCAATGGATGGAGGTGTTTGCACAAAAATCGGAGAATCATGTTGCACGTTTATACATTCACATGATGAAGAAAATGGAACCTTAACAGAAGCCATAAGTATGCTGGCAGATCTGCAGAATCAGATGATCAAGGAATCTGACGTAGTGGATGATGACAGCTGGTTTGGAACACTGTTTCTATGGTTCCCACAATGGATGGCAGACATATTCAAAATTCTGGGAGCCCTGCTAGTAATGATACTACTAGGATTTTGTGTTATCAAGATAATCGTAACACAATACCAGAAAACGGCGAAGAAAGCCATTGGGATGAAAATGATGGTCGACGTTGAACCAGGATGGAAGCCCAGAGACCTAACAGATGAGGAAATAATAAACTTTGTGAAGGCCAGAAAATTTGCGCCAGAAGGAACAAAGTTTGCATACCACCGAAAACGAAGAAGGTATGAAGGGAAATGGATTTACTGCTGCCCAAATGGGCAATGCCAGCTAATGACCTGGAACAAAGACGAACACGTAAAAACAACAGGAAGTTTGAAAGGAGTGATAAAAATATGGACTCCAAAGATGCACACGTTCACACCATCATGTACAAACGCAGATGATGAAGAAGTGGATGTGGAAGAACAAAGCAAGAATAATTTAAAGGAAGAAGAAGAAGTGGTCGATAAACCGACCAGAGGGGGGTGTGTATAGGAGGTCCCAAATATGGCCTGCACTCCAGCCACTCATGTCGAAATGCCAGAAGCATACTCGCCAAGATATGTGCCATATAAGGAGCAAATGAATCAACAGAGAGCCACGGTGAGGCTCTGTCCAGTACCCATCAGAGGGACATGTATACCTATTGAAACACCAATAACCAGACAACCGTGGGCTGCAAGGCATCCACTGAGACAACCATACCAGCAGATGACACGATACAAAGACTACTTACATACTGTCCCTGAAGAGGCCCACAAAGCATTAATGGAAGACAATTGGTGACGATATAAGAGTCTAGACGTGACGTACAGACAACCATAAAACGACAAGCAAAAGAAAGTACACAAGGATGAACTGTAAAAGAATAATGATGTGACAAATGTATAAGAAGATACCAAGTCGCAGCACAAAGAACGTACCCAGGATCGAATCGTGCAACTGACTGAATGCATGTAAATAGGCTTGGAACGCAAGAAGCTAAGTAAACAACACTGCTTGCATTGCTTAGAAGAAGAATAGAGCGGCATGCGCCAATTATATCTCTACCTCAAAGAAGCACGCAATATGAGTGCGACTCCATTTTGTAAAGCAGAACTAAGCCCAGGCTGCAAGGGGGCCACCAAGGCCGAGATTCGTATTCCAGCTAAAGCCAGAAGGGAAGAGTGAAATCGAAACTCAGCAAGAAGTAGCTCATGCTTGGGAATTCGAGGTCAACTCCAGGAAGGGAGGAGAGCGGCTACTCTGAAGACTCAAAATGTCAGAGCATGACTGCCAGCCCTTGAAGGTCGAGATAAGAGGCCCCAGGCAGGTGGCTAGGCTGAACAAAGAATCAAATATACAAAAAGAAAGAAAATTAAGCAGATTCACGGTGAACAGACACGTGACCAGCCAAGGGCAAAGAGGTACCAACGTCTGATGTCACCCAGAACCAGAGGATGCCATAACTTTTAACTTTTCCTGATAAGAACTACAGTTTCGAGGCCATCCTCAGCCAACTAATTGACACATAGCCCTAAAGGTACTGATTGATGAAAGGGAGGCAGGGTGAATCTCGGAGCACTCCGCATCTGGGTGTCTATTTTGCATGCTGCTAATTAAAGTGGAGATTTATGTCTAGGGGTGTAACCCACCCAATCACAATGTACCAAATAATCTAGGGTCCTATAGCTTGTAAAACCAATAAGACGTCGTAGTTGTAATGGCGTCTATCACGAGTGATGTAGTGGGATGGGCGTAGATGCCCACCCGTTAAGAATTATCCAATCTGCATGCTCTGTTACCATATACAGATATAGCACCTATACTTAAGTTACCTTTCCGACCAATAGAAATTGCATGACAAACTTATGAGTTTTGCATGTCAAATGATGACGAATTTTGCCCATAAAAGTTGCTGTCTGAATGAAGAAGTTGGGAGTTGAAGCGAGACAGGCGATCGCACCATGGATGATTACCATTTGTTACCCTGTTTTTTGTACCTGTCATTAAACGGACTTCCCTTTGCCAAACCATTGAGTTGTCCTTATTGAAGTATGTCGGAGTAAATGAATCCTGCACCCTAACCTTCTCAAGGTGCAGCTATCTTGTTTTACAGGTACTAGAGGGTGAGTTCTGACCTATGGGCCCATCAGAGGATGCTCTGCCCGCCTGTACACTGGTTTACCTGGCTACCCTCTGATCTCAGGTCCAGGTCCCCTTCCTGCCAGTTGCACACCTGCACAGCCCCCCTGGTAACCCTTGCACTCCGGGACTGATCTGTAGCCCCACAGCCCCCTACTAGCACTTGAAACCTGACGTCTGCCCTTACCTTGGTACTTGGCACCAGCTGGCTGCACTTCTTATTTATTGTCCTTATTTATTTTATTTATCTTTATTTTTTATGGTTATCCTATGTACAGCACTGCCTCCTCCACCTTTTCCCCCCGCACCTCTCCCCTTTCCCCCTCCCCTGCACTTGCACGATCTCAATGTCATCTGGCTGAGTAAGATCACTCTCTCTGTCTTCCCTCTGTTCCCCCTCCCTTGCCTCGGTGCCTTAAAACACTTATGTATAGGCGTGTTATAAATGCGATTTCATAACATATCAAAACACAGGGAACATAGCACACCTCAATAGAAAGATAAAGACAGCACAGGAAGCCAGATCAAAGAGGTACTTCGCAGCAGAGAATAAGATACAGTGCAGAGTAATCAACACATGTTTTATGTCCAAGCACAGAACACACAATCACAACCACAACCTACTAACTGAAGGGGACATAGGTGCACTCTTTATCATGGAAAGTTGAATTTCAGATTGCTGCAAGGTGGTCACACCTAAAGCCATCCCAAACAAATTCAAGCTCCTCCATTCCAATGAGGAATCCAAGAGGAAGAGGAATTGCTGTCATACAGAAGAATTGCTTAGGGTAACAACTTCCCAAACAATGAATATCTTGGACTGTGAACCATTTCCCGTTCACCTGAAGCTTAACCACCAAGCAAATGTATCATTCTTGTTGATATATGGACCACCTTCCTACAACTCCTTATTTGTGGAGGCACTCAGAAACCAATATGAACCTTGTAGTCGAACACTATCACCTACCCATTTTAGGAAATTACACCATCTAGTCTGACGAAAATGAATCTGATCGCTGAGCATTTGTTCACCTTGAACAAATGAGGAGAAACGGACTCAGAAAACAAAAGGGCAGAGGATTCAGTCTAGGAACCCTCTGTCCCCTGCACACTTTCAAATGTGTGGACTAAGTCCACTACTCAATTTAGATATTGATATCAGAAAATAATGTAAACCAGACAATTCAATTCTGTCCAACAGAATGAGTATTTATACAATATATAGTCAATGTTCATTCACAAAAACACAAGAAAACAATATCAAGTAGAGAGGCAAAAAAGATTTGCATCAACAGGTCACAGTAAATTTGAAAAGGTGGTAGAATCCAATTCAAGTGGCGATGCATTTCGAGGATATTTTCCTCTTCTTCAAAAGGCCAAAATCGAATTCTTAAATTAAATTTGAATTCTTTATAGTATAAAGAGAAAGAGAATTTCGGAAGACACCGTTTCTATTGGTAAACAGAACCTGTTTATTCTTATCCATTACTATCCCTATGTGGGCTATACGGGTCTTTAGAACTAACACTAATACCTTTATTTTCTCCAGTCACGGGGTGGCCATGTCATTTGACTGTCAAATCGCGGTGTAGAGTGAATCCCCTTTGTAGATATAAATAATTTAACGGTACAAAATTCAACTGGAACCACTTTATCATGAATAATGATTGAATATGCCCACTCGGTATAGGGCACACTAAATGGATGTTCTTTTCTCTTTCTCTTTATACTATGTGACACACTAAAAAATGACACAGATTGTTTAATTGATCACACTGAAATATACAGCTCAAGTACTACATCATATGCTAAGATATCTTTTACAATTATATACAAATGGTCCTTCCTTTCTTTTTGCTTTAAGAATTCGATTTTGGCCTTTTGAAGAAGAGGAAAATATCCTCGAAACGCGTCGCCACTTGAATTGTATTCTACCACCTTTTCAAATTTACTGTGACCTGTTGATGCAAATTTTGTTTGCCTCTCTTCTTGATATTGTTTTCTTGTGCTTTTGTGAATGAGCATTGACTACATATTTTATAAATCCTCATTCTGTTGGACAGAATTGAATTGTATGGTTTACATTCTTTTCTGATATCAATATCTAAATTGAGTAGTGAACTTAGTCCACACATTTGAAAGTGTGCAGGGGACGGGAGAGTTCCTAGACTGAATCCTCTGCCCTTTTGTTTTCTAATGTTAGGGTTTTGTGCCATGGCTCCAGTTCCTCCCCCGCACCTAAAACTAACCTTAAACAGTTTGTAAAGAATATTCTTATCTCCATTTAATTTGAGGTGTGCACCCGTATTCAACCCTTCTACACTTCTAAGAAACCGACTCAGACATTCACACCCTTGATGCAATTTCTTACAAAGTGTTCATAACAATTACAGCTTGAATAATTCATGTACTGTGGAGTGACAACCCCCTTGTCAATTACATGATGACACACACTTGCATCATTCCAACACATGAGACAAGCACCCATCATAAGGAAAGTTTGGAAATATCTTGGCTTAGTGTACTGCCACAATATAATGATGTCTGTAAACAATGCTGAGCAGCTCTACATCACATGCTCCCAGAGAAAGAATCACAGACGCTTGTGATGAAGTCAAATATCCAAGGCTGCAAGATGGTACTGGGGTGACCTTGATGGCGGGGACCATCACCCACTCTGTGAAAAAAGCCCCAGAGGTGGATCCACCAGGCTTCTCAGTGTGTTCCTAGTCTTCTTTATTTGCCCCCCCTGAGCATTGCAGGGGTAAACCCAGCTCAATGCTAAAGACATCCCTTATGAATGTCATGCAGGGTTCACTGCTCACCAGGAGAAATGCCTCTGACTTAGCATAGAAAAACTTTAGAATGAATGCTTCAAACAGCAGAGATTTGGTGCCTTGGTCCTGGCAGGTTGCAACTCTCTCTTGCTGACATCCTAGAATCCCAGGACACAGTTCTGTAAAACTGATTTCACAGAAGGCATTTATCAACAATGATTGAATGCACCTTCCAGGGCTCGTGAGAGGCTGCAAAAGCAAATCTGTCGCAAATCCAGCACAAAGAGAATCTTCAACATCTGCAGGTGTCTGTGACCATTACCAATAGGAATGTGAGTCATAGATGTTGGCATAAGTTAATTCCGATTGCATACTCGTGCACAGGCCTGCCCACTAAACAGCAGCAACTAGGGAGTTTGTAGTTCCATGGTGAGTGAGGAAGCCAACTAGAACACTTGCTTGATGTATACACACAGTCATTTGAAAAGTTTGTGAGACCCGTGGATGAGTCCACTACAATGTAAAGGTGAGAGTGAAATATGGAGAGGTGTGGGAATAAGGAGTTGGAAGCATGAGATATAGGACAGTGTGGTGTGTAGTGGTCAGGAGGAAAGGTGAAGATGGAAGTTGGGGAGAAGACCAAAGATTAAGTGCAGGTTAAAGAGGAATAAAGGATAGGAATGGAGCAGGAGGGGAGAACATCAGAGAAGGAGAACAAAGTGGAGTAGAAGGAGTTGAATTGAATTGAGCAGAATGGAGGGGAAGGGGAGAAAATGAGAGAGAGAGAGGAAGAGGAAGTGAAAGAGGAAGAGAAAGAAAAAGAGACATTGTTGTTTTCAGCCAGGCGATACAATAGCATTTGGTGGTGCATTGTCCTCCAGCGATGGTGAGTGTCTAGTTAGGTAGAGTGGTGTATTGGTTGTGACTGCTTTGTAGGTGATTCAGGCTGTCTTGAACATGTGTGCATGACGTTGTAGCCAGGGCAGCTCCTTGAGAATGGAAATTATGTGGTTGAATGTTCATGGTCCTAAAAGGATGCATGATTCAGCCTGCTGGACGACTTTCAGAGGGAACAGGTTGGCATGTGAGACTTTTGTAAGTAGGTCATTACTGCCAACCAGGTGGGAGAGAACAGGGATTGGACACATTTTCGGAAACTTATGGGAGGGATGAAAAGCTTCTGTGACGATTCACAAAGTGTTGTCACTTCTCCCCAAGGGGGAGCCCTTTCCTATGAGGCTAGGGAGGTGCAGCCGCTACCCAACAGTTCCCCTAGGGGAGGTTTAATGTGGGAAGAACTCATGGGGAGGGACTCCCCTTCTGGGGACAAAGATGATCAACTGGGGTACAACCCGTTAAATGTTGTTACTCCCCGACATTCTCTAGGCCTCTCTAATGTCCAGAACCACTACATTGAGAGCAAACCTATAAATTGGTGTAACATAGGAGAGAAAGTCAAAAGTACTAGGACGAGGAGAAGCACAGGAGGCATGAAGATCATTGACTGTGCTAACACTGGTACGAGGTGGCCTGAGGAGGCATGAGGGTTATGTTGTTAACAGAGATGAAGGACTTTTGCAATCCGCAAGGGAGGAACTAGATACAATGCATAAAAAGGAACAAAGGAATATCAGATGTGTCATGCCCGGCTGCGGAGTCGAACGCAGCTGTCAGAGGAAGCAGGTGTAACAGATCTCAAACACAGGAGATTCAAATCCTGCCAGCAGGAGGAAGACACAGGGAATGCAGGCAAGCAGCTGTGGGAGTTCTCTGTTGGGTCTGGCGGTGCTGGCCCGAGCACATGACCGAGAGAGTGAAGTAAGCTGGGATGTGTGCGGCGACGCCGTACTGCAGATCCTGACGAGGAGAGAAGGCAGAGGAGCTGACGGAGCTGATGCCAGTCTCAGGAAGCGCTGGTGATGTACCGAAGTTCCTAAGAAGGTAAGGCAAGGTAGGGGAGACCCGGAGGGGACGCAAGAGCAGGTGGAAGAGATGCTCAAACAGCTTTCCCTCAGCCCATCGGAAGTGAACCAATGATTGGGCCTAACCAGTGTCAGTTGTGCCACCAGTATCATCTTCCTCATGTAAGTGGCAGATAGAAACCACCTGATCACCAGGGAAGGGTCTGCGACCCCAACTGTAACAAAGGGTGCATCAGAGGAAATCTTCCTGGGTACAGTGTAAACAAGGAAACTACTGCCCTCCAGAGAAGGGTCTGGGACCCCAACAGTGACAAAGAGAGCATCAGAGGGAATCTTCCTCGACGCCGTGTTAGCGAGAAAACCACTGGCCACCGGAGAAGGACCTCAGACCCCAATAAGATTTGGAACTTTGCTAACACGAGAGTGGAAGAGGGTATGGCAAGCTGAAAGCAGTGAGAAAGAACTGTGCCACACTATACCAGGAGATAGGAGTCATTCTTCTGGTACCGAATTAGGAGTTGTGATAAAAATATCAGGGGACGGGAGTCATTCCCCCTGGTCGTGTTGTGAACTGAACCAGGCAACATCAGGAGAAGGGAGTCATTCCCCTTGTTTGGATACAGGAGTTGTGTTAAAGACGCCAGAGCAAGGGAGTCATTCCGCCTGACCTTGTCATGAACTGTACCAACTAATACCAGGAAAAGGGAGGAATTCTCTTGGTCCCAGATGGAGAGTTGTGCTGGAGACATCAGGAGAAGGGAGCCATTACCCCTGGTTTTATTGGAAACTGTATAGATCTACGCCAGGTGAAGGGAGACATTCCCCTGGGTGTGAAATTGCATAATGACTGGGTGAAACCTGTAAGCCAGTGGAAGGGAGTCATTCCCCCAGCCTTTCTGTTGAAAGAGAACATTCTTTTGGATTTCTGTTGAAAGAGAACATTCTTTTGGACACTGTTCAAGAAGCAGGAGAACTGAGTCATTCTTCTGAAGAAGGAATTTTGTTTGCTTTCCTTTAGTTGTAGTGTGAGGGTTAGAGCAGGATTTTGACACAGGACAGTGGAACTTTAATTTGACGGACATTCTGACAGACCCTTTAGTAATAGTTCTGAGGCAGAGAAACCCCCTCTTAGAGATAGGGAGAGTTAGGTTTTCAATACGATAAAATAAAAGTCTGTAACCAAAATCATGCCACATTTGTATCAGGTTCCTTCTTCAACATCCTTACACTTCATTTTGCAAAGTAGTGTGAGCAGATACCAAGTTTTTTCAGTCTTTCTAGTGATGTGTGTTTTGAATGAAAGAGTACAGTTGACGCGCAGGTTGAGAGATTCTGCAGTGGGTGAGAGGTGAGTTGTGAATTCATCAAGATTCACGTCAGGCAGCCAATTCTGGACTCAGCCAGGCTTGTTGGGGTTTCCTGTCAGAATAGTTTTGGTTTTGGTCAGGTTAGCCTTCAAGTAGATGCTTGACATCCAGGTTTGGATGAGGGACAGGCAGAACTTGAGTCGATGGATGTCGTTGATGCAATTGATCCTTAGGTAAAGCTGCACATAATCGGACTATTGGTGTATCTCAACATCAGTGTTGACGAGCACTTCCCACATGCAATGCCTGCTACATAATAGCAATACCTGTGATATTGATGTGAGTATGTGGGCATTTCATGTCAACCAAAGGAAAATGATGGTACCATCTGTCCACAAGGAGGCAGCAGATGGTAAATGGTATGAGTGCCAGGGTATTTGATAGCAGTGATTAGTGAATGATTGTCCAATGCCTGTACACATGCCATAACTGTAGGCTTTGCCAATGCGTGGTTATTGTTTTTTTTTCCTTTACAAATGCAGGATTAGAAGTACCAGTAACTTGGATGACTTGTCACAACCTAAAATCTCAGAGTAAAATGTTTATTAATTCAATATAAATAATAAACAAAATACAAAAATACAAAATACAAATTCCATGTTGATGCATTTAAAATTGCAGCCAAATGACCAGAATGTCAAAAGTCAAACATAAATATGAGCGCATGGAGACTGCCCCTGGGTGGTCGCGCTCCGCTGGAGACTGCGCCTGGGTAGTTGCGCTACTTCATATAAATCAACATAACATATAGTATGAATTGTTTTTTATGCTGCAATACTTATTATTCTAACACTGTCCACATGTCTCTGCTGTTGAGTATTAAAATGCTCCTCTCTGAACGAGTATGTGGTGCTCACTGCTTACGAAACCAAGAGCGAGTTAACCGTGCATGCATAAATATTCTAAAGAGATGGCTGTCTGTGTTTGAGATAAATTGTGCACCTTACTGCTGATTAGTTTAAAGGTAAACAAAAAAAACAAGAAAGCAGGCGTTCGAATGTGTCCAGGCATGAACCTGGCCCTGCTGGCACGCCCTCCCGATCATCGCCAGGCAGTCATCTTGTTCCATTAGTGTCCAGAGTTCCAGAGCCTTGTCACCGGTGTGATTACTACCTGCTGTACTTGAGTATAGCTTTGGACTTCCGTCTCAGGCACTGGAGTGGACTGAACAAATGAGACTTTGCGGGTGGCCTCATTTCAGGACAGGCTGCGAGATGCTCTCTCGCAGTGGAGCCAGCCATATCTCCAGGTAAACACATGCAAACATGTAAAGGATATGAAAATAGGACTGTGCATAACTGCAAGTGTTGTCCAGTGTAAGGTAAGCACAGAATGTTCATCTTCGCAACAAAAGCGTGACAGAACATTGAGTGCAGATGTTAAGGGAAATGTGTTGTGCTGATGTTTCTCATGTATAGTCAAATTGCTTTCCTCTGGAACTTTTGTTCTCATCCATGAAAGTTGAGTATATTTGGTCCACGGTTGACCTGGCCAATTCCAAACACTCATGCCAAATTTGACAACGTTTCATAAACATTTTCACTCCTAAAATGTTTGCTGAAAAAAAAAACATGTTTGCATGGGGCTGCCAGAGAGTCTGAGAAATGCACTCATGAAAAAACAAATGACCATTTTATCTCAGAATTATCTTCTTGATTTTCACGACTTTTTGCCAGGCGCATCGGCCCCATGCTGCAAAAATGTAGAAAATTGGAAAGGAATTTGGCTAAACTCGAGAAATGTACTGCTTAAGGCAAAACAAATATATGAATATTTCCAGATACGCAGAGTAGGCGCAGAGGGACAAACAGAATTATAAAAACACTGCAAAATGTACTAACGGATACGCAGCTTCCAACTAGCACACGCAGCTCTGTTCAGTCATTTGAAGTAGGGACAAAATGAAACATAACATTCTGTGCAATTAACACTTTTCTGAAAAACACACAAAAACAGCTGTAGCGCCCAATAGACCCATACGTTTTAAGGCCCAACAACATTGCTTTGTGCAGGCACCAAAGTAAAAATAGAAAGAATAATATATATATATATATTTCTTTTACTTGTATATAATCAACTTAATAATAATATTCCAAACCACAAAAACATCAATTGTCCAACACATACACACAGTCATGTTCCCAAGAGTCAGAGTGATGAAATTTAATGAAAAATATACCACAAAAAAAGTGTTCTGCAAAATGCATAAGATGATCTCTCATCTCATCCAACAAACAGTAAAACTACTGTACCTGTGCAGTAAATTCAGAGGGATGAAATCAAATGAGAAATATACAGAAAAGTAAAATATTTTCTGCTAAACACACCATATGATCTGTCAAAGCAAACATGCAAAAGGGCCACTGTACGTATGAAGTAGGGTTGGATGGACAAAACAAATAACAAATATACAGTGAATTGAAAAAATATTCTGTAAAATGAACAACATCCAGAGGCCCAATAACCATATTCACACAAACAAACATACATGCACACCCCCCCACACACACACACCTTTAGTAACTCATGCATACTAAATTCGAATGCACATAATGAAATGTAAAATATTCAGCTAAATGAAAAAAGTTTCCAAAATCTGCAAGATAATTGGCTGCACCCAAGGGTCAGAAGGACAAAATGAAACAAACAATGAAAAGAAAAATGGTATGTGAAAAGTAAAAGATGATGGTTCCCACCTAAAATGCAGTAGGACCACCCTACACTCACAGTAGGTAGGGCGGGAAGCAGAATGAAAAATATACTGCAAACAGCATCAAAAAATCTGCAAGCCCCAGCACACACCCCTATTCACTCATGTACAGTGGGATCAGAGGAACAAAATTAAATGAAAAAAATACAGTGACTTTAAAAAAGCTCTGGAAAATGCACTAGATGATTGGTAGCCCTCAAGGCGCAGTAGGACCACCCGATGATGAGTGATGTGCCGCCAATGATCTCTGCCTTAATGTCAGTAAGAATGAGATTCTCCTCATTGGTACACCTGCTCCCTCCTTTCCTGTCACTCTCTGGCCAGCCTCTCTTGGCCCTCTTCCTGCTCCCACATGTGAGGCTAAAAACATTGGGGTCATATTCGACTCCACACTCTCCTCTCCTCAATTCACTGACGTCCCTAAGAAGTCCCACTACTAGCTACACCTCCTCAGAGGTATTCTTCCTTTCCTCTCCTTCCCCCAGAAGCTCACTGTCTCCAGAGCTCTCGTTCCGTCTAGGCTGGGCTACTGCAACAGCCTCTTTAGAAATCTGCCTGCCTCTACTCTCCGCCCTCTGCAACTCATCCAAAACAGGACTGCAAGACTTTTCTTTGGCCTCAAGCCCAGGGATCGTATCTCTCTAGGACTGAAATCTCTGCACTGGCTCCCAGTGGCGAGGAGGATTAAGTTCAAAACCCTCTGCATGGTCCACAAGGCCTTCTGGGGCCTGGGGCCTCAATACCTTCAACTCTCTCTTTGTAAATATCTTCCTTCTCAAGCTCCTCACTCATCTGCCTCCAACTCCCTCAGGGTCAGTCGCTTCTCCAAGCAATGAGTTGGTGGTAGATCTCTTTCTTCAGCTGGGGCCTCCCTGTGGAACAGCCTCCCTGCCTCTCTGAAACTTGAGGAGAACCATATCCAGTTTCGGAAGTACCTCAAGACCTTCCTCTTTGCTTCTGCTTTCTCTCCTCCTCTCCCATGCTGAACTCCTGGCAGAAACTGAAACTGCACTGGTTACCTGGCTACCCTCTGATCACGGGCCCAGGTCTCCTCCTCACCAGTTGCATACCTGTACTGACCCCCTGGCAACCTTTTCACTCGGCAGCTGTTTCTGTATCCCTTCAGCCCCCTACCACCACTTGACACCTGATGTCTGCACTTACCCTTGCACTTGCTGACAGCTGGCTGTACTGCACTACCCCTCCCCCTTTCCTCTCGCATCTTTCCCCTTCCCCCTCCTCTGCACTTGTGCAATATCAATGTCACCTGCCCTAGTAAAATCGGTGTCTCTGTCTTCCCTCTGTTCCCCCTCCCTTGCCTCATCGCGCCTAGATGCACTTGTGTATAGGCGCATGATAAATGCACTATCATATCATATCATACATCCTCAGTAGGGTTGATGGGATAAAATGAAAAAGAAAATATAAAAAGAAAAGTAATATATAGTGTGAAACTCACAGGATGATCTGCTTCACCCAACACTCAATCTGTCAACATAACTCACAGGCAAATCAACCACTACTCCCTTAAGAAAGCAAATAAAGCAATGGAAACAACACATTGTGAAATCAATGAAGGTTACTAGTTATGAGAAGTGCAGATCTCTAAGGTTGGCAATGCTAACATTGTGTTTTCATTTAGAAGTAGACATTAAACATAATATACATTTAAACAAACATTGAAACCAACATTGTTGGAACTTTAACTCACCTCACAAATAACAACAAAACAAGTAACACCAGCACATAGCTCTATTGTTACAATGTACACAAACAAAAAACCCACATACACAACCAACAGACAACACATTCTAAAGACACACAATATTAACCAGTTAAATAAATAGAAATATTATACACATTATATTACATGACTTCAAAACAAATTCCCTCAACCCCACCTTATAATAAATGACCTCAACCCTTACATCTACAATTATTAAATAACTATAAGACAACTACCTCACAGCAGCATATATCTTGCACACCAAACAATAAGTAACATTCTCATGCTACATATAAACAAGCACACATACAACAGAAATATACTAACAGAGCACCCAAAACGTTTACCACATTAGCACATTAACACATTATCAACAATTCAAACAAGATTGAGTTAGGTTTTCAGGAATGTTGGTTTTATTTTATGTTATGCTCACAGGTAATATTGGTTTCAATGTATGTTTACAGGGCGATTCAAGTAATTAATGTGCGCTGAAAATGTCCGTGCAAGCGTATGAAAGCGTGCGAATCGCAGGGCAAGTGCGAAAATCGCAGCGAAACCCGCGCACAGTGATTCATGAAAGTCTGTGCATGTGTCAATCCCTGGATGTGCGCTAAAATCCTGCGTGGCGCACACGTCTCCAAACAGCGTGCGCTACGCGCACAGCGAAAGCACACATAGCACAGCGCACACAACTAAAGAAGGCGGAACAGGGGGCGTAACACGCGGAATGGGGAACAACACGTGAAAATGTGGGCGTCACCGGGAAAGTACAGGAGCCAAATGCGCGGAACGCCCACACGCGCGTCTACAACACGTATTCATGGAATCGAAACAAGATGCGTTAATCCGGAAACACGTATGCCAGCAGGAAGCAGGCGTACGTGGATCCGCGCAGCATAAAAGTGCGCTCAAAAAACAGACAAGCACAGACGCCAGGATGAATATACCATTCCTAGCAGCAGTGGTCGTGGGATACCGCAGGAGGAGGAGGAGGACAGTCATGCCCAGAATTTATACACCCAGACCAGCCATTTTGGGATGCCTGCTGACCAGGTGTATGGGAGGTACAGGTTTCCACCTCACATAATACTCGACCTGGTGAGTGAGTGGGAGGATGACCTCACATCACCGACCCTGTGCTCCCAAGCACTGAGCCCCCTGGAGAAGGTGCTTAATGTACTGTACTTCTTGGCCACTGGATCATTTCAGCTGACAAGTGCCATAGTGGGGGGAGTGTCACAGGCCACGCAGTCACGCTGCCTACACCAGGTGTTGGCCATCATGACTGCACACCCATCAGTCCGCAGGCACATATACCTGCCCAGAACACCTGCAGAAAGGCAGGCTGCCGTCCAGGATTTTTACAGGGTGGCACAATTCCCCAAAGTGCTAGGTGCCATTGATTGCACCCATGTGGCTCTACGTCCCCCCAGGGCATCTGAGCACATCTATAGAAACCGCAAGCACTGGCATTCCATCAACGTGCAGGTAGTATGTGATGCCAAGGGAATCATCTCCTCAGTATATGCCAACTATCCAGGGCCCACCCATGACAGTTTCATTTACAGAATGTCAACCCTAAACCGGGACCTAGAAGCTGGGCAGCATGGCGATACATGGCTGCTTGGTGAGTATAAATGCCACTGCACATGCATGCATGTCAGATACTAAGTAATGTCACAACCCCACTAATGATACCCATCACCACCTCCCCAGGGGACAGTGCCTACCCTCTGAGCACCCACATAATGATGCCAATTCGGAACCCCACCACACAACCCGAGGTAAGATACAACACAGCCCATATTGCAACCCGGGGCATAGTGGAGCGCACATTCAGAGTGCTCAAGGCACGCTTTCGCTCCCTTGACCGCTCTGGTGGGCAGCTGCTATATGCTCCCCCACTAGTGTGCAGGATCATAGTGGCAGCATGTGTCCTGCACAACGTTGCAACACACCGGGGCCTGCTGGTGGACATCGTGGTTCCCCAACCACATGCACGCCCGCTGCACATGGGAGGGGAAAGGGCACGTGGTGAGGCAGCCCGTACGCTGCTGGTGGATAATTACTTCACATAAAATAACACCCCTGCGGAGTGCACACAGCCATGGCACAAACCAGCTGACAATCAATGATGATGACATAAGGGACAGTCAACTGTCACAACCATACCAGCCTGAGATTGGTCACCTGGAAGTGTTACATTGTGTGCATCCCTACCTACCCAAACACCACCAATGCTGTGTCATCAAAAGACATACATATATGCTGCTAAATTGATTACCCCCTTGCAAAATACAACATGAGAACAGCGCCATTTCACCCCACCCCTCCCCAGCTCCCCCACCCAACACACCATGGCCTGTCATGCAATGTGAAAGCAAACAAAGCAATGCACAAGACCTGACACAAGTGTCACAAATTGCACTGTCCCAAATGGAAACTGCCCACAGACAATATGCTCCCAGTAATCAATAACAAACAGCACACATGAACAAATACTTACCACCAACACAATACAGCAACACACCATGAAACATTGCAAAAACATGACAGTACTAAGTGAAAGTAGTGGTAGTCTTACAACCTGAATAAGCCAGCACATCGACCCCTTCCAACTGTAGAGTGTTGCTGCCACGGAAATGTGTCAGTGTCCTGCATACAACATGAACTCCATATGCAAAGGAGACGGCCTTGTGAAGATATGAGGAAGGAACCTGCAAATTAGGAGGAAGACATGGATGCACAAGCACATATCAATACACCATGCAGTGTACAATACAACAACAATACCCACTAGGGATGTACACACAGTATTGACTACAGACTGCCCACACAGCTCATGGGAGCCCAATGTCACTGTGTAAGTCACTGCCACTTGGTCACACCCTTTGCAAGCCCATGGAAACGGGAAGCTAGAGGGTTGTGTGTGTCACGAACCCAAGCATCTAACCCAAACTCAGGACAAGCCTGCATGTGCCCATCTGGAATACAGTGGATGCCCACGGGAGCCACACGAGGCAACACACTGTAAAATAAAAAAAATGGCCATGTGGGGCCCAGGGGGGAGGCCACCCAGGAGGTTCGAGGACAGGGTGAACACCAACACCCACCTGCATGGATGTTGCGAAAAAAAATATACCTCCATGGTCTCATGGTCTGCACGGCTATGCCATTGTGGGAGAACTGCTGTTGCTCTCTTCACCCTCTGCTGCTGCATCAGGAGGTGGTGGCATTATGGGAGGCAGCCCACGCAAAGCCCTGGTATGGTCCTCCATGGCAGCAAGCATGCTGGTCTGGAAGGTCTGATTCTGGAGGATTAAAGTGCGGAGATCCCCATGCAGCATGTCACAGGTTGCCTGCACTTCTGCACGCATGGCCTTGCGGGATGCTCGGATCTCCTCACGTGTTGCCTGCAGCTCAGCTGAGAGCGAACGTGTGAGCTGCTCCAGCTGCAGTTCTGCCCTAACATTTCGGGAAGCCTCAAGTTCAAGCAGACTCTGCCTGAGGCTATTGAGTTCCACCCTCAGGGCTTCCCTGTGGCCCTGTGACTCTATTGATATGGATTCGCGCAGAGTCTCCAGTGCCGCCCATCGGTCCCTGTTGGACGCCAACATGTCTTCCCTGTGTGATTGGCAAATGGAGTCTGTTGCCTGCTGTTGTTGCTCCATCTGCCTTTCAGGGGGGATAATGGAATGGCCACCCTCTTCATTGCCTGAGCCATCATTTCTACTGATGCTGCCTGTTGGGTTGCCATACCGTACATGGAGGTTTCCCATACAGTATTGCCTGGTGGCGCACGGCCACCGCGTCGGCGGGCACCACACCTGTTCGGGCAAGGCGATCTGCACCTTGCTGTGCTGGCACTGTCTGAGGCTGCAGGACTGCATTCCCCCTCTGATCTGCTGGCCCAGGAACAGCATCAGATGCTGTGGAGTGTGACCCTGCATCCGTAACCGCCAAAGGCGGACCTACCAACACTGACATCCCCATAGAGGGTTCTAACCCTGTTGCAGGTGGGTTGGACAGAACAGAATCCCTGCCAGAAGCACTGACCTGCGACAGCACATAAGTGTCATCATCCGACTCAGCACCTGAATAGAGGTCTGGGGAGCTGCACCCAGAGGCACCCCTCGACAGTATGGTCTGCAGTACCAAAGTGTTTTCACTCACCACTACACCACATCCCCCACTGGTGCCTGGTCGTGGCTGAGAATCCTCCTGGGTCTGCACCATCTCCTGAACCTCACCAGCATCAAGTGCGTCGTCACCTGCAAAAACATGAAACACAAGAAATGGAAACAGGCATGAGCACCATAGCACACACATAGGCCTGACAAGAAAGAGAACCTGTACATGGTTTACACATGTCCCACGTGACTATAACCCTGGCATGCATGCACTGTCAATGATTTTGAAGGGGAGTCAAAAAGGCAGACAATGAGGACACCAAGATGGAAAAGCAACACATTTGCAGCATGTCGTGTAGCACTGGCATTACACATCAGCCTGTGAGTGGCATGTCCAAAACACATACATGACACATGCCAGGACACAGATGTCATGTAGCAAAGCCATGGTAAATTAGACAACTACAGCGAATTGTCATTGAATGAGTACTGTCACACATCCATGTCACATGGACATGATGAGAAGATTAATGCAGAATAGTGTTGCAAAATATGCATTTGTCGCACACTGCAACACATCCAGTGTAAAAGTAGACAGTGATTGTAGGCAGATGTACACATCAATGGTTGGTCACTTCAACATGACAGGAAACAACTATCATGTTCCACATGCAAACAGGCCCTAAAAATAAATTTCAGCAGGCCAATACTCCTTCGCCCTGGATGGTTTAATCATTCACATAACCAGGTAACTAAAGTGGCACAATGTGGGGTGTAAACAATGACAGAAGCATGTCACATACGTGGCATTAGGGATGAAAAAAGCATATGAAAAATTGGATAATCTAAACTATCAGCCTGAATGAACACAGAAAAAAACAGAACAATGTTGTTGCAAGATGATAGTTCAAGTGCAACAGCAGTAATGTGGGGCTAATTGGCTAATGTGGTCAGAAGGGATACTGTCATACCCAAATCAAAGGCACGTGAATGTATTGGAGGAAGCACATGGGTGACCCATAACACTCAGGAGTACACACCCTCACCTGGCACTCAATCAGAACCCGTCACCCAAACAACACACACATGGATTACACACACATGCATCGGCACTCACCGGACAATGCCACATAATCAGGTAGCTCTCCCACGCCTTGTATCTGTTCCTCTGTGACGAAGGTCCCAGCAACAGACTCATGTTCAGTGAGTTTGTTGTCCTCTGGTGGAGACCCACCGCCAGTCACCAGAGTAGCGGCATGATTTGAGGCCAGCTTGTTCTTTGCTCTCCGTTTCAGGTCATTCCACCGCTTGTAGCAATCATCAGCTGTGCGCCTCACAAATCCAACGGCACTTATGCGGTCCGCGATGGTCTGTCAGTGTGCCCTACGTTGACCAGGTGTGGTCTTGCACCCTGCAGTCACTACCATTTCGCAGCTATGTGCTGACACATATGTCACAAGTGCATCAAGTTCGGGGGCATTAAAGCTAGGCTTCCTTGACGTGCCGGACTCTGTAGCCATGTCTGGGGTCTCAGCCTGTAGTGCCAGAGCACCCTTCTTCCTCTTCTTCAAAGGTGGAGCAGAGCCTGAGTGGTTTGCACCGCTCTGGTCAGTAGGGGCAGAAGTGCAGGTGGACTGGGTACTGGGAGTGTTCGAAGGCACAATGATCATAGGTCTTGGTGCAGGCATTGTCTGAAGTGTGATGTTGGAAGGGGCAACGTCAGTTTGATGGACCAGGACCGACACTGTCCCGGCTGGGAGACTCAGAGATGGGGTGGATAGAGCTGCAGCTGCCCCTGCAGCCTCCCCACCCTGCCTAATTGGGGCAGCAGATGACAGCGCTGCCCCAGATCCATGTGGCCTGGTGACACCAAATTGCACCGGCACACGTGGCTTAGAATTGCTGACCTGGAAGTCAGCCTGGGAGTCATCCTCTGCCGGGTCACGTGCAAGATTTTCACATGCCAAATCACTCCGTATCAAGCTGGCCACGCAACAACACACGGAAGACCACGCTCCTGCCCAGAAGGCCGAATTACTGCCCCCCAGAGTCACGAGCACGCTCCCACCTGCCATCTGCTGCTGCCTGACTGCCTGCTGCCCACGTGCCCTGCTATTTGCTGCCTGCACGTCAGCCAAGGGTGCAGTAGCTGTGACCACCCCTACTGGAACCGAAGACTCCCGACTGGGATACCATCGCTCCACAGCCCAGCCCCAGGACCCAGTTGCCCACCCACTCCTGCCTCTGGGGTTGCCATGTCGGGCACAACACCATCTGGCACCACTGGCAACCCCCAGCCAGAGAGGCAGAGGGCCACCAGCTTCAGTGCCAGGGAAGTTGGTGTCCTGGTGGAGCAAGTCCTGGGGCAGTATGATGCCCTCTTTGGAAGTTCGCGCGCCAACAATGAAGGACGGACCAGGATCTGGATGGACATCATGACTGCCATCAACGTGGAAGGGGTGGCAGTCCGTGACTTACAACATGTCAAGAAGCGCTGGGAGGACTTCAGGTCCAGGACCCGCAACAAGGCCCGGCGCCTCTTGAAGGCAGCGGATGCCAAGGGGCCCTGGGGCCACCTGTCCGACCACCAAATGAGGGTCCTGGAACACATATGCCCAGCACTCCACGTCCAGGTCCTTGAGAGGCAGACCCGTCTGGAGTCGAGCGGTAAGTGTACATGCATACTGATTGGACGCTGTGCGTGTGGTGGTGTGCCAGTAGTGTGCAGGTTACACATGTGTTTTCGTAGGGCCATGTAGGGATGTGTATGAACAGGGGTGTGAGGCTGCCACATGTGAGTCCTCTCAGGTGTGAGACACATCAATAGTGTATGTGTTGGTAAGCATGCTGTGCAAATGCAGGTGTGGGAGCACACATGTTTGAATTTCTGTGTATGTACGTTGGCATGGTTGTGGTGTCACACATGGATGGTGGTTCATGCTGCATGTATCTGCACTGTGTACATGTACACGTGTGTGTATTTGACAAGTGTGCAACTGTGATGCAACATGGATGCACGTGACACTGATATGTAGAAGGCTGAATGCCAGATGTGACATGTATGGTGATCTCATCACTGCGACAGTTGGAGGAGATGTAGACATGCATGTAAGTGTGGTGGCGTGTGTGCATGTCTAGTGCACTCCCTGTGTTTCATGTGATGTCAGGCTCACCTTCGGCTGTTCATGCTGTTGTATGTGTATGGATGGTGCTGCCTGGTGCAATATTGCTGTGATGCCATGTCTGAAGTTTGACACTTCCACTCATGTGCAACTGTCGTGTGTGTATCAGTCCATTGTACAGTGCCCTGATGTCTGTGTTTTATCTCTCCCTGTCTGCAGCGTCAACTGATGAAGAGGGCGGAGAGGGTGCTGTGGAGCACAGCGGCAGGGATCGCACCACCAGCCGGAGACGTAAGGCCCGGCTCCCCTCCCAGATTGTCATCTCTTCGGGGAGTGTGGATTCTGGTGCCGCGTCCCAAGCCACAGCTGCCGAGGGTAGGACCAAGAGGCAGAGGTCAGAGGTGGACTCCTCGGCAGCAGAAGGGGCAGCTGAGACCCCACAGGGTCCAACGGAGGAAGATGGCACGGAGTCATCCAGGTTGGTGGGGGGTTTGATGGAGGAGGAGGCCGTGGAAGGGACACACACGGGGTCTGCAGGTGGGGATTCCACTGGTGCTAGTGGTGCAGTGCAGGGGCAGGGACAGGAGGCAGCACAGGCCGCCGCGGAGGTGCCTGTGTGCATTCCTGTCCCTGATCCTGTCACTGCATCATCTGGCAGCAGCAGGGATGCCTACGTCCAGACCCGTTTTCAGGGAGGGGATGAGCGCACAACAACTGGCCTTCCTCTCCCTGCGGACGTGGCTATCCGGGACCGTGTTGAGCCTGTCCTGGCCGGGATAGCGTTGCGTCAACGGGGCATGCGAGGTGACCTGCGGTCTTTTCGTGAAGAGCCTGCACGTCATCTCGGATGCCTCTTTGACCACGTTGACCTGCTGAGACGGGTCACCAGTGGTGGATTCCTCCATGTGCTGTACCTTCTTGCGACCCCCTTCTCACCTGAACCCCCTACGCGCCAGTCATCCTCCATGCAATCTTCCCACCCATGTATCACCTGGGTACCCTGTGGAGCTGCCTCTGACCCAGCGGTCAGGCTGGTGGAGGACACATCCCTGCCACAGTCGGGAGTCGGACGTCCAGCAGAGGTGGCCACCAAGACAACTGCACCCCAGCCGGAGGAGGACGTGCAGGCAGCAAGATCCAGGGTGCAGCCACAGGCACAGCAGCAGCAGCAACATGGCGGGAGCAATGATGGCTCGGGGCCTTCAACATCGCAGGGGCAAGCATCGGCCAGAGGGCAGGAGGACCCAGGATTTCAAGTGTCTTCCGTGTGGCAGCGGTTGGGCCACGCCATAGATGCGGAGCGGCAGTGGGCGGAAGAGGCACAGCTCACAATGGTCAGGGCGGAGAACTCCATGTGGTGGGCACTGAGGGGGCCGAGTGCCTCGAGGCAATTCGCAGGGATTTGGAGGTGAACATGTCGTCGTCGGTGTGAACCCTCGGGGCAATGGAAGAGGACCGTTTCCAGGACATTGAGAGAGAGTTCAATGATGCCCTGGCCCGGGACATCAAAAATTGAGCCGTCGGACTAGCCCACTGCCATTGTAAATAGTTTTTAGAGTTAGGTTTCCTTTTCCTTTTTCTTTGATTTGTGGTAAATGGACTATGCCACACACATTTGTATATAGTTCTTTTATTAGGTAGTTTATTAGGTAGGTTTCATTTCTTTTGTTGGGCTCATGGACCCTTGACAATGGATGGTACATAGTTGGACAATGGATTATTTTGACCTTTTTCATTTGATTTCACCATGGATCAATGGACTTTTCTTTTTACATTTCCTTTGGATTTGCGTTGTTGGAGGGAGAGTTTGGACTATTTTTCTTTCAGATTTCTTTGGATTGGTTATACTTTTCATTTACTCATCTTTTGCACATGCCTTTCATTTCATGTTTGCTATTTTATTATGCTTTCATGTCATTGCTTTTTTTTGTACATAATACATTTTCATATTTTAGTTCCATGTGTGGGATTCGCTCATTGGGTTGATGCATGTGAAAATGTGGGCTTACACAATCAATGGCAACCAGTGTGTTTGTGTGACGGACATGTGTTGATGTACATAGTTGACTATTGGTTTGTGTCTTGAGATAGGCCTGTCAGTGTGGGGTGGATTGGGAAATCATTGCGTCTCAAGAATGGGGTGGCGTGGTGTGGTATTTTGGTGTAGAAGTGGGCCATGATTGTGCATCTGTATTTCATGTAGGGGGGGACATGAGTGGGGGCTTACTGGCAGGTGCCCCTGACTGCTGGGGGGTGGGGGTGCTGGGGGACATGAGTGGGGGCCTGCTGGCAGGTGCCCCTGACTGCTGGGGGGTGGGGGTGCTGGGGGACATGAGTGGGGGCCTGCTGGCAGGTTCCCCTGACTGCTGGGGGGTGGGGGTGCTGTGGGACATGAGTGGAGGCCTGCTGGCAGGTGCCCCTGACTGCTGGAAAGTGGGGGTGCTGGTGGATATGAGTGGGACATGAGTGGGGGGCCTGCTGGCAGGTGCCCCTGATTGCTGGGGGGTGGGGGCGCTGGTGAACATGAGTGGGGGCCTGCTGACAGGTGCCCCTGACTGCTGAGGGGTGGGGGTTCTGTGGGAGATGAGTGGGGCCTGCTGGCAGGTGCCCCTGACTGCTGGGGGTGGGGGTGCTGTGGGACATGAGTTGGGGCCTGCTGGCAGGTGCCCCTGACTGCTGGGGGGTGGGGTTGCTGGTGGACATGAGTGTGACATGAGTGGGGCCTGCTGGCAGGTGCCCCTGACTGCTGGAAAGTGGGGGTGCTGGTGGACATGAGTGGGACATGAGTGGGGGGTCTGCTGGCAAGTGCCCCTGATTGCTGGGGGGTGGGGTTGCTGGTGGACATGAGTGGGGGCCTGCTGGTAGGTGCCCCTGACTGCTGAGGGGTGGGGGTTCTGTGGGAGATGAGTGGGGCCTGCTGGCAGGTGCCCCTGACTGCTGGGGGTGGGGGTGCTGTGGGACATGAGTTGGGGCCTGCTGGCAGGTGCCCCTGACTGCTGGGGGGTGGAGGTGTTGGTGGACATGAGTGGGACATTAGTGGGGGCCTGCTGGCAGGTGCCCCTGACTGCTGGGGGTTGGGGGTGCTGTGGGACATGAGTGGGGGCCTGCTGGCAGGTGCTCCTGACTGCTTGGGGTTGGGGGTACTGTGGGACATGAGTGGGGGCCTTCTGGAAGGTGCCCCTGACTGCTGGGGGGTGGGGGTGCTGTGGGACATGAGTGGGGGCCTGCTGGCAGGTGCCCCTGACTGCTGGGGAATGGGGGTGCTGTGGGACAAGAGTGGGGGCCTGCTGGCAGGTGCCCCTGACTGCTGGTGGGTGAGGGTGCTGTGGGACATGAGTGGGGGCCTGCTGGCAGGTGCCCCTGACTGCTGGGGGGTGGGGGTGCTGGTGGACATGAGTGAGGGCCTGCTGACAGGTGCCCCTGACTGCTGGGGGTTGGGGGTGCTGGGGGACATGAGTGGGGGCCTGCTGGCAGGTGCCCCTGACTGCTGGGGGGTGGGGGTGCTGGTGGACATGAGTGGGACATGAGTGGGGGCCTGCTGGCAGGTGCCCCTGACTGCTGGGGGGTGGGGGTGCTGGTGGACATGAGTGGGACATGAGTGGGGGCCTGCTGGCAGGTGCCCCTGACTGCTGGGGGTGGGGGTGCTGTGGGACATGAGTGGGGGCCTGCTGGCAGGTGCCCCTGACTGCTGGGGGTGGGGGTGCTGTGGGACATGAGTGGGGGCCTGCTGGCAGGTGCCCCTGACTGCTGGGGGTGGGGGTGATGGTGGACATGAGTGGGACATGAGTGGGGACTGCTGGCAGGTGCCCCTGACTGCTGGGGGATGGGGGTGCTGTGGGACATGAGTGGGGGCCTGCTGGCAGGTGCCCCTGACTGCTGGGTGGTGGAGGTGCTGTGGGACATGAGTGGGGGCCTGCTGGCAGGTGCCCCTGACTGCTGGGGGGTGGGGGTGCTGGGGGACATGAGTTGGTGATCACTAGTGCAAGGTGACGTGGCCTAGCTGGGGGGCATGCCCATGGTGGATGGACTGGCTGCGGCGCATGACCAGTGGTGAAGGGTAGTCCCCTGTGGTGTGGGTTGCCTGCAGGGGCCGTGGAGGGGGTAGAGGGGACACCTGGGAGGACCTACAGTGCTAATTCAAGTGTGGGACTCCACGCGCACCCCACTGGATACACGTACCCCGCTCTGACAGTGTAATCGCTTGTGAAACTTCCCGCGCACCCCCAAAATACACATACCCCGCTCACACTGGGCCAATCGCGTGTGAAACTTCCCGCGCACCACAGTAATACACGTACCCCACTCGCACAGAGTCTATCGCGTGTAAAAGTTCCCGCGCTTCCCCGAAATACACATACCCTGCTCCAATCGCGTGTGAAACTTCCCGCGCACCCCCGAAATACACATACCCCACTCGCACAGGGCCTATCGCGTGTGAAAGTTCCTGCGCACCACAGTAATACACGTACCCCACTTGCACACGGCCTATTGCGTGTGAAACTTCCCGCGAACCCCAGTAATACACGTACCCTGCTCCAATCACGTGTGAAACTTCCCACGCACCCCCGAAATACACGTACCCCGCTCCAATCGCGTGTGAAACTTCCCGCGAACCCCATTTATACACGTACCCCGCTCCAATCGCGTGTGAAACTTCCAGCGCACACACGAAATACACGTACACCGCTCCAATCGCGTGTGAAACTTCCCGCGAATCCCCGAAATACACGTACCCCACTCTCACACGGCCTATCACGTGTGAAAGTTCCCGCGCACCCCAGTAATACACGTACCCCACTCGCACAGGGCCTATCGCGTGTGAAACTTCCCACACACCCCCGAAATACACGTACCCTGCTCCAATCGCGTGTGAAACTTCCCGCGAACCCCAGTTATACACGTACCCCGCTCCAATCGCGTGTGAAACTTCCAGCGCACCCACGAAATACACGTACCCCGCTCCAATCACGTGTGAAACTTCCCGCGAACCCCAGTTATACACGTACCCCGCTCCAATCGCGTGTGAGAGGTACGTGTATTCGGAGGGGTGCGCAGGGAGTTTTACAGGCGTTTTTGTAGTTGGGGGCCTGTGCGCCATGTACCGGATTTGTGCGCTGTGCATGGCTCAGAGGGAGGGGTTGGGGCGTAACTGGCGCTGCTCCAGGGTCGCTGCGCCAGTCTGCACCACGGCTGGTTTTGGAAGCTAAAATCCATGAATACGTTGTGCGCGGAAATGGATTTTAGCGCACGCGGCTGATGCAGAAAGCCACACGCGCACACTGTGCGCCAGCCGCCTGCGCCACTTGTGCGCTGAATTCTATGAATTACCCCCTTAGTGTGTAATTAATGAATTACCCCCTTAGTGTGTAATTAATTATGTTAAATCTAACCATTGACATTCACAACATTTGTAGACTTCAACTATTTATAACTAGTAGCCTTAACCTTTTTAAACATCAGTGTTCCCACTATAGATATATATGGTAAGGCACCAAGGAGTTTTGTGGTCAAATAGACGAAGGAGGACGAAGGTGGAGTTGCTTTATAATGTCACAGAACCTCAAGGTGGCTGGTAGTATCCTTCTTAGGTATGGCAGTTGGTGTTCTGTTCCTTATAATATATGGTTTCACTTCTAGCCCTGTCATATTTTGTCACCTTCTTAATCTAATACTAGAGATCTCCCATGTGTTTTTGCATGTAAACAATGTGCAATCTCCTTAGAAGAAAAAACGGTTACATTCAGGATGTAATGTGCTGCAAAATATGTAAGCAGTTTAAAACAATCCATTTAAAAGACATGCTGTGCTTTAAAGCAAGTGATGCGATGGAGATAGCTTCCTGCTCTCCTGTTCTGAGCTCCAGCAGTGACCAAAATAAACCCGTTGCCAAGAGCAGTTCCTTTTTCATTAATGGATGGAAAGTGTCACAGGGCGGTACTATGGAAGAATGGAATCTGAAAAGCTAGTCACAGCTTCAGTTAAGTGTTCCACTGGCAGCTGCAATTCTGCTCAAGAAACTGGTGCTGTGACACCACAATTCAAGTAGAAGGTTGCAGTAGTAATGTGATTTTCTTATTACAGGATAGCAGCTGGAATTATGTTCTGTGCTGGCTCAAGCAGCATGCATTATGTCATCACTCCTGAATTGTAATATATCGTTTGGCAGGGTGTTGCTTAGCCCACATAAGGATATTGTAAGTCACTGAGGAATTCTGCGACTAAATACAGGAACAAGGCCCAAAGGCTGAATGACCTTATAATTTCACGGAACTCAGAGATGAAGTGCAATATCCTTTTTACATTTTGTAGGGGTTATTTTATTCCTTATAATGCATAGCCACACACTGTCATCCCCTGTAACACCAGCCCCACTCCCTTAATATAATGTAATCTATCTCCCAGTTGTTGGTGCATGCAATTAATGTTTGGATATAAAAATACGAAAATCTATGTGTACCTTCTAATGTGTTACAGAAAAATACTTAAAATATATTGCCTAACTTCAGCATTGAGCATAAAAACATACTACCACAAACAGTTCCTTATCAGTTATTAATACCCGGCGAGGGGTGTGTGGCAGCCTCGCGCAAATGAGGAGGGTCAGAACGGGGTTTACCACATTGATAAAGACCCCGCTCTGAGTCTCCTCAGAGAGGGAGGCCACCATCTTCCCTCGCCGGGATGAAGGTGAGTACACTCTCCCCCGCATCCCCGTCTCCTTACCCCAACCCCCTTTTCCACATTTCCAACCCAACAACCCTCACCCCACTTACCTTGTACTTCTGCGTCACTCGTAGGAACTGGGAACACTAGTGTTCCCGGCACATCCCCGATCCGGCAATGGCCACTGTGGAAAGGGAGAAGGGACTACATGTAGTTCCCTTCTCCCTGCTCTATGGCGCCATCTTGATTTGTAGTTTTTATCTCAAGCTGACAAACAGCAAACACGTTGTTTCTCAACTCAAGATACAAAACACTATTAGTACCCTAGTACAAAGTGCTGGGATACTAATAGCAATCAACCCAATGCCGGGGCAGCGTTACAGTCTGGTAATACCCTGGGGCTATTGTTAAGGACCTTGCTTCGCACAGGCCTGTAACTGATGCTCTGGGCATTACCATGCTGGTAATGTTCCCCCGATCCCCCACCACTGCTCAGGGTTTATTGCTCAAGTGGTTTTAAATTGTTACAGAAAACATTTTACAAGGAAGGAAATTGAAAAAGTGATCAAGTCATTAAGTAGTTGTAAAGACTGGTAGTGGGTGGTCTGTACTTCTGCTCTCTATATGGTAGAGGAGAGGCACAGAGGACCCCAGCCTAGATTCTCTATTCGGTAGCTATGGTCGAGCAATCAAGGCCTAGCTTCTCAGGAGGTGATGCAGGCTGGTTCTTAAGTACAGTGTAGTCCCCAAGCCCCCCACAAAGGAATGTCCACACACTGTATTGGTTAGAACACAGTCTTTATATAATCAATATTCAAGGTTATGTACACTTATCATAATAACTCACTTTGTACTTAGGAAAATCAACAATGGCAAATATATACAATTCTAAAGTGGTACCACCCTTTGTATTAGATCTCATTAAAGTGCATCAACAATACTGTAACAATGTCACACAGATCAATAGAGTGAAACCAGCAATAGAGAGAGGAGAGAAAATAAGATGGTTGAGCAATAGGCAGAATACTGGCCCCTACCACTAGACACAGTTCTGTGTGGAGATCCCCCCACCTGGGCAACCTGTAAAATAAAGATATAGCACAAGCCCAGTCCATATATTGTTCTGCAAGTCTTATTCCCTCCTATAATGTTTTTACCCTCCCAATGTACCTGGTGGAGTCGAGTTCTTCGAAGAGGCGTCGACAGATCCTTCTTGAGCGACCCCCTTTCAAGCGGGAGTCACGGATCGTCGAGAGGCGTCGAGAAGCGTCGAGGAACTCGGCGTTCGGCGGCGGGGAATCGACGGCCCTTCTTGAATGCCTTCCCTTTCAAGCGGGAGACTCGGGGCGTCGAACGTCCGACAACAAACAGGGTAGAACTGCGTCGATGAGGCGGCAGCTTCGATCCAAGCGGTGCTCGTCAGACAGAGGCGTGCGGGGCACCTCGATGACAATTGTTCTGGACTGCAAAGATTGTGAAGACGGGGGCCCAGCAAGGGCGTCGAGTCGTTTGAGTCTTTGTGGTCTTCGGGTGGTGGGAAACCCACCGGCAGGTTTCTCTCCGGCGCGTTGGTCGTCCTCGACTTTCTCCGGCAGGATAAAGCGGTCGACGGTGCGGACGAGGGAGTCCTTCGATTCAAATGTTCTTAGGCAAGGAGCGGACGGCTCCGGTCGTCGGTGGCACGGCGTCAAGTGGTTCCCACGGCTGGGCAACACAACTTCGACGGGCCTCCAGCGGTTACACAGACCTGCAAACCCTGGTCGACGGCAATGGACTTCGACGGCGGCGATGTCCGGGTGCTTCACTTCGATCTCCTCGGCGGTCCCGTCTCGGGTCGGCAGCCTTTCGAGGGTCTGACTTCCAGGGGGCTTTGGCGAAGATGTAGCGGTGCTCGATGATCCCTCGGAGCACGGGAAGAGGGCGCCTTACCAGGTCCTCTCTCGGGTCAGTCCTCGACAAATTCGGCAGCTTTCAGATCGGTCGAAGTAAGTGCAACAGCAAGTCTTCTTCTTCCAGCTGGACATCGAGGATCAGCAGTTCCAGTTACTCTTAGAGTGGAGACTCAGATTCTGAACCCTTCTGAACAATTACCAGTGGTGAGAGGTCCCCAGATGTACTATTCTGTCTCTCATCAACACTGCTGGCACACACTCAGCAGCCAATCATACAGAAGGGCATTCATGCAGTCAGTCAGCCAATCAGGCACACAGTGCATTCAGGCCACACTCCTCCCTTTCAGACACTCACAACAAGGAGTGTGGATTGGGACAAGTACCCAGCCATTCAACACTACACACTGCATTCAGGCCAGTTTCGGGCAGGGCTGTCTCAGTCTTTGTCTCTCATGCCAGAAACCAGACAACCACAACAAGGAGTGTATATTGGTCACACACTCCATTCACCCAGGTCCCACCCACAGGAGGTACCCACAACATACAGTCACTGGGAAGGCTCCAGTCAGTCTAGCTGGGCCTTCACAACAACACCATATATGGAACTTCCACCCAACAGCCAGTCAGGGGGAAGGGACAGAGTCAGGGCTTCCCAGGACTTTGGGAAAACAAGGTAACAGGCAATAGAAAGCAAGAGGCCACAGGGGCCATCTTGTTTCCTATCAGGAATCAACTGATTCCAATGGCAGGGCCTGGGTATCCCAAAATGGAGGACACCCAGAGCACCTGTCAAATTCGGCATGGAGCTGCCACCACCCCATACCCTGCTCTGTGGGCCACCCACAGGTGCCCAAAAACATACACTAGCGGCACAGGGTTGTACCCCTACCCATGGGTGCCATAAGGGTATCCCATGGGTCTGTTCACCAAACCAAAAGAGAGAGCTGCACTGCCAGGAGTCCCACATGGACTCCTGGGCAGAAAACACGACAGAACACACGATAAAAAGCAGTAAAGGACAAGGATTCAGAGGCCCTGTCCCTCTGATGCATTTCCAGCATCACAGTCGCCCCCCCCAGACTGAGGTGGAGGGTGTCTAATCTCCCACGGGATAGACACCCTCATCCAGACGGTCAACATACCTTCTGGAAAGGCCATCTGCATTATCGTGACTCTTCCCTGGTCTGTGCTCTATGGTGAAGTCTAGCCCTTGCAGGCTAATGGACCACCTGAGCAATTTCGGATTCTCCCCCTTCATCTGCATAAGCCACTTCAGGGGCTTATGATCTGTTTGGACCTTGAAGGTAGACCCCGTAAGGTAGGGCCTAAAACACCTAAGGCTCCAAACTATGCTAAAACACTCCTTTTCAACAGTAGCCCACCTAAGTTCTCTACCCTTGAGTAGTCTACTGATGAATATGATAGGATGTTCTCTCCCTTTGTCATCTAACTGGGACAAGACAGCTCCAATTCCGGTGTCGCAGGCATCCGTCTGGACGATAAAGGGTCGGCTGTAGTCAGGCGCACACAACACAGGTGCCCTAAACAGACTTTCTTTCAAGCCATCAAAGGCCCTCTGACAGTCTTCGGTCCAATTAACCTTCCTAGGCTCTTTGGGTGAAGTTAGAGCTGTCAGGGGTGCAGCTATGGTTCCATAGTCTGCCATGAAATTGCGATAGTACCCAGTGAGGCCCAAAAAGGCTCTCACCTGGGTTTGAGTAGTGGGAGTCTCCCAGTTCTGTACATCCTGTACTTTACTGGAGAGAGGTTAGATTTGACCCCCTCCTACCTCATGACCAAGATAGGTAACTTTCCCCTGAGCTATCTGGCACTTGGTGGCCTTGATAGTGAGGTTAGCCCTTTTCAAGGCCTGCAACACCTTATCCAGATGTGTCAAATGCTCTTCCCAGGTGGAACTGTAGACGGCAATGTCGTCTAAGTAAGCCACACAAAAGGCTTCCAGCCCACTGAGCGCATGGTTGACCAATCTCTGGAAGGTGGCAGGGGCATTCTTCAACCCAAAAGGCATGACCCTAAACTGGTAGAGTCCCTCAGGTGTTGCGAAGGCCGTCTTTTCCTTGGCATGGTCCGTCAGAGCTATTTGCCAATAGCCCGAGGTAAGGTCAAAGGTGCTCACAAATATGGCAGCACATATGGTGTCCAAGAGCTCATCAGCACTGGGCAATGTGTGCGCGTCAATTTTGGTGACGGCATTGACTCCTCGGTAGTCCACACAGAACCTCCAATCCTTGGTACCCGCCTGGGAACTTGCCTTGGGGACAAGGACCACTGGACTGGACCAGGGACTGGTTGAGGGTTCAATAACACCCAGATCCAACATCTTGGCGACCTCAGCCTGGATGTGGTTCTTGACGGTATCTGACATACGGTAGCACCTGCTTTTGACAGGCACACTGTCACCAGTGTCAATTTCATGCCTACACCATGGTGTAAGGCCTGGCGTCAGTGAAAACAGAGAGGCATACTGTTGGAGCAAAGCCCTGCAGGCCCTCTGTTGCTCTGTTGTCAAATCCGGAGAGAGATGTACTCCCTCCACTGAGCCATCCTGAGGGTTGCTATGCAGCAAATCAGGAAGGGGCTCACTCTCATCCTCTTCTTGCCCTGAAGCTAGCAAGAGACATGAGACTTCTGCTCGCCGGTGGAAAGGCTTGAGCCTGTTGACATGGAATACCTGAGGGGCTACCCCAGAGGCTCCCATGTCAACCAGATAATTGACTTCGCCCATCTTGGAGATGATCCTGAAGGGTCCAGTCCACTTGTCTGCCAAAGCTCTAGGCTTGGTAGGCTCCATCACAAGGATTTCCTGTCCCGGAGTCCAATCCACTTGCGAGGCTTTAAGGTCATGCCAGTACTTATTCAATTCCTGGCTGGCCTTGAGATTTGCTGTTGCCTGACCCATCATCTGTGTCATCCTCCGTCTGAGGCCTAACACATAGTCCCCCACTTGCTTGGTGGGACCTGGAGGGGTGGCTTCCAAGCCTTCTCTGATCAAGGCGAGGGGCCCCCTCACGGGATGTCCAAAGAGTAACTCAAAGGGGCTGAAACCAACACCCTCTTGAGGTACCTCTCTGTAAGCAAACAGCAGGCATGGCAGGAGGAGATCCCATTTCCTCCTTAGGGGTTCTTCCAAAGCCCCTAGCATGCCCTTGAGAGTTTTATCAAATCTCTCAACCAGACCATTGGTCTGGGGGTGGTAAGAGATGGAGAACTTGTAGGTTACCCCGCACTCTTTCCACATGGTTTTCATGTAACTAGACATGAAGTTGGATCCTCTGTCAGAGACAACCTCTTTGGGGAATCCAACACGGGTGAAAATGCCCAGGAGAGCCCTGGCAACCACCTTGGCAGTAACAGTCCGAAGGGGTATTGCCTCAGGGTACCTGGTGGCATGATCTACCAAGACCAGGATGAACAGATGTCCACTTGAAGTGGGAGGGTCAAGGGGACCGACGATGTCGATGCCCACCCTCTCAAATGGTGTGCCAACCACTGGCAATGGCTGCAGTGGGGCAATGGCACTGCCTCCAGTCTTGCCAGACAACTGACAAGTTGGGCAGGTCCTGCAGTGGGACTCCACCTCTACTCCCATCCGTGGCCAGTAGAAATGGGCAGGGAGCCTCTGCTAAGTCTTCTTGGTCCCAAGATGACCAGCCAAGGGCACCTCATGCGCCAACTGCAGTAGGAAGGGCCTGTAAACCTGGGGTACCACCAACCTCTTGAGGGCACCAGGTTCAGGCTTAGTGGGCTCACTAACAAGGAGCTCACCCTCCCAATAAATCCGGAATGTCCTAGGCACTTCTCCTTGTGCCTGGGACAGGGCCTGTTTCCTCAGTCCCTGGAGAGAGTGGCACTCTCTCTGTCCCTTACAGAAGTCTGCCCGGGAGGGTCCCCCTTCAGCTAACAAGCATTGAAGGTCGGGATGATCCTCCGGGTTGAGAACCTCTCCCACAGGAGAGTCTTCTGTCTCTTCTCCCACAGGAGTTGAGTTTGGGTTTTCCACTGGACCCAACCCGTCCGGAGCATGGATCCCAATGGGTGCTGTCGGAACAGCAGGAAGAGAAGGTGTTCCCTCCACAGAGGTGGCCTTCTTGGTCTTCCTTCTTCTTGCCTTAGGCCTCGCCTTTGGCTCGGGTACCTGACTCACAGCCAGACCCGGTGTCACCTGTGACCTAGTGACTGCAGCAGCAGTCATGGGAAGACCATCCGAGATCAACCCCAACTCTACTAGATCATTTCCTAACAGAATGTTAGCAGGGACATTGTCCTGAACCAGGACAGGAAGCTTTGCTGTCTTGTCTCCAATCATGAGTGTGACTAAGGCTACAGGTGATAATTTGGGAGGCCCACCAGCTAACCTGGTGGTTCTCAGAGGAGCACCTACATAGTCCTCTGGCTTGAGCAGGGTCCTGTCCACCACTGTCATGCTTGCCCCAGTGTCTCTCAAACCAGTAGAAGGCTGGCCATTCAAAAGGACACTTCTCAAAAACCTACGGGTGTTCTGTGGGATAGTCGCCAGTACTTCTGCATACTGGTCCCAGGCCCCAAGGGACACTAAGGAAATCTCTACCGGAGCACCAAATGTGAGGAGGGGAGGACAGTGGCCTCCACCTCAGACACGGGGTAAGGGTAGGTCAGGCTGACAGCCTGTACTCCAAGTGCCTTACCTTTACACTTGGAGTCACCCCTTCTGTGATCCAGAGCCCCACAGTCCCAACAAGTGCCAGGAGTGCGGGGTACGGTACTGGAACCACTGGGAGCCTGCTTTGCAGCAGGTGGACCACTACTCTTATTCCCACCCACAGATGACTTATCCCCACTAGATTTTTGGGTCTTGGGAGAGGAAGGTTTAGGTTTACCCGACTGTGACTGCTTGTGGGACTCCTCAGCTTTCTGAGAGGCCCCCTTTTCTTTGTCTTTGTCCTTCCCACTGGAGTCATTAGGGGACACCCGGTGGGAGACCCACTTGTCAGCCAACCTAGCCAGCTTAAAGGGGTCCAAAATGTTCTGGTCAGCCACATACTGACGCAGCTCTGGTGAACAGGCTTCAGAAAAATGCTCAAAAAACAAGAGGTGGGACAATTCAACAAAAGTCTTAACCTTGTATCCATCAATCCACCCCATCATGTTCATGTGCGCAGCACTCACCCAGTCAACCCAAGACACATTCTCTCTTTTCTTAAAATCCCTGAACCTTTTAAGGTATTGGGTAGGTGTCTTGCCAAACTTAGCAATCAAAGCAGACTTCATACACTCATACTGACCCCTTTCTTCCACACTCAGCTTCAGAATACAGTCATATCCAGTTTGAGGCACTCTGCTTAACAAACACTTAGCCCAATCTCTTTTATCAACATCATGAATCGCACAAGCCATTTCAAACGCTTCAATCCATTGGAGGATATCTGAACCCTCCACAAATACACCAACCAAATCTTTCATAAACTTGGTGGCTGGGGACCTGACACTCTCACTGGTTTTAGCTGAAGTCTCCACTCTAGCTATCTCTAGCTGGATTCTCTGACATTCAGTGTCCTGGCTCTTGAGTTCAAGGTCCTTATTTCTGAGTTGAAGGTCCCTATTCTTGAGCTCCACTTGTTGAGCCAACTCCTCTTTCTTAAGTTCAGCATCTATTTCCAACTTGCGGTATTCAAAGGCCAATTTCATCCTTAATAACTCAAGCTCCAAGGAATTGCTGGGGTTTGGAACAGAGGCAGCAGGAATGGCGGCATTCCCAGAAACAAATTCAGCAGAAACCCCAGGGGCAGAGTCCTCATTGGTTGCATTCCCCCCCTCATCAAGAGTTTCACCATCAGTCTGGTAGTCCACCAGGGCAGCTATCAGCTCAGCCCTAGACTTATCCACAAAGTCTAACTCCCTGGCTTCACAAGCACTCTGGAGAGCCTCCAAGCTCATCCGAGTAAATTTGCCATTTGCAATAGACTCCATTGTTTGTAATGCAGTTATCTTGTACACAACTAAACCTTAATTTAATAAAGTGCAGATATTTTGTAAGTGGCACGGTTATACACTGATTCTTAAAACCATAAGCATCCCACCGCTGACACCAGTGTAAAGACTGGTAGGGGGTGGTCTGTACTTCTGCTCTCTATATGGTAGAGGGGAGGCACAGAGGACCCCAGCCTAGATTCTCTATTCGATAGCTATGGTCGAGCAATCAAGGCCTAGCTTCTCAGGAGGTGATGCAGGCTGGTTCTTAAGTACAGTGTAGTCCCCAAGCCCCCCACAAAGGAATGTCCACACACTGTATTGGTTAGAACACAGTGTTTATATAATCAATATTCAAGGTTATGTACACTTATCATAATAACTCACTTTGTACTTAGGAAAATCAACAATGGCAAATATATACAATTCTAAAGTGGTACCACCCTTTGTATTAGATCTCATTAAAGTGCATCAACAATACTGTAACAATGTCACACAGATCAATAGAGTGAAACCAGCAATAGAGAGAGGAGAGAAAATAAGATGGTTGAGCAATAGGCAGAATACTGGCCCCTACCACTAGACACAGTTCTGTGTGGAGATCCCCCCACCTGGGCAACCTGTAAAATAAAGATATAGCACAAGCCCAGTCCATATATTGTTCTGCAAGTCTTATTCCCTCCTATAATGTTTTTACCCTCCCAATGTACCTGGTGGAGTCGAGTTCTTCGAAGAGGCATCGACAGATCCTTCTTGAGCGTCCCCCTTTCAAGCGGGAGTCACGGATCGTCGAGAGGCGTCGAGAAGCGTTGAGGAACTCAGGGTTCGGCGGCGGGGAATCGACGGCCCTTCTTGAATGCCTTCCCTTTCAAGCGGGAGACACGGGGCGTCGAACGTCCGTCGAGGAACTCGGCGTTCGGCGTCGGGGAATCGACGGCCCTTCTTGAATGCCTTCCCTTTCAAGCGGGAGACTCGGGGCGTCGAACGTCCGACAACAAACAGGGTAGAACGGCGTCGATGAGGCGGCAGCTTCGATCCAAGCGGTGCTCGTCAGACAGAGGCGTGCGGGGCACCTCGATGACAATTGTTCTGGACTGCAAAGATTGTGAAGACGGGGGCCCAGCAAGGGCGTCGAGTCGTTCGAGTCTTTGTGGTCTTCGGGTGGCGGGAAACCCACCGGCAGGTTTCTCGTCGGCGCGTTGGTCGTCCTCGACTTTCTCCGGCAGGATAAAGCGGTCGACGGTGCGGACGAGGGAGTCCTTCGATTCAAATGTTCTTAGGCAAGGAGCGGACGGCTCCGGTCGTCGGCGGCACGGCGTCAAGTGGTTCCCACGGCTGGGCAACACAACTTCGACGGGCCTCCAGCGGTTACACAGACCTGCAAACCCTGGTCGACGGCAATGGACTTCGACGACGGCGATGTCCGGGTGCTTCACTTTGATCTCCTCGGCGGTCCCGTCTCTGGTCGGCAGCCTTTCGAGGGTCTGACTTCCAGGGGGCTTCGGCAAAGATGTAGCGGTGCTCGATGATCCCTCGGAGCACGGGAAGAGGGCGCCTTACCAGGTCCTCTCTCGGGTCAGTCCTCAACGAATTCGGCAGCTTTCAGATCGGTCGAAGCAAGTGCAACAGCAAGTCTTCTTCTTCCAGCTGGACGTCGAGGATCAGCAGTTCCAGTTACTCTTAGAGTGGAGACTCAGCTTCTGAACGCTTCTGAACAATTACCAGTGGTGAGAGGTCCCCAGATATACTATTCTGTCTCTCATCCACACTGTTGGCACACACTCAGCAGCCAATCATACAGAAGGGCATTCATGCAGTCAGTCAGCCAATCAGGCACACAGTGCATTCAGGCCACACTCCTCCCTTTCAGACACTCACAACAAGGAGTGTGGATTGGGACAAGTACCCAGCCATTCAACACTACACACTGCATTCAGGCCAGTTTCGGCCAGGGCTGTCTCAGTCTTTGTCTCTCATGCCAGAAACCAGACAACCACAACAAGGAGTGTATATTGGTCACACACTCCATTCACCCAGGTCCCACCCACAGGAGGTACCCACAACATACAGTCACTGGGAAGGCTCCAGTCAGTCTAGCTGGGCCTTCACAACAACACCATATATGGAACTTCCACCCAACAGCCAGTCAGGGGGAAGGGACAGAGTCCGGGCTTCCCAGGACTTTGGGAAAACAAGGTAACAGGCAATAGAAAGCAAGAAGCCACAGGGGCCATCTTGTTTCCTATCAGGAATCAACTGATCCCAATGGCAGGGCCTGGGTATCCCAAAATGGAGGACACCCAGAGCACCTGTCAAATTCAGCATGGAGCTGCCACCAGCCCATACCCTGCTCTGTGGGCCACCCACAGGTGCCCAAAAACATACACTAGGGGCACAGGGTTGTACCCCTACCCATGGGTGCCATAAGGGTATCCCATGGGTCTGTTCACCAAACCAAAAGAGAGAGCTGCACTGCCAGGAGTCCCACATGGACTCCTGGGCAGAAAACACGACAGAACACACGATAAAAAGCAGTAAAGGACAAGGATTCAGAGGCCCTGTCCCTCTGATGCATTTCCAGCATCACAGTAGTATAGGTTCATCTGGAATTCTGCTCTGTGCTGGCTCAAGCAGCAGACATTGTAACACCACAAGCAACTGTAATTACATATTACAGAGCAACAGTGGTGTCATTTTCTTTTTAGGGGTCAGTAGTCATGTCACAACTATCCTGTAATTGGAACATTATTTACACACTTTTGTATGAGTATTGCAAGCTACCATTTGTTATAAGTTACTAAAGTGACACCAGCAATGTCATTATCTTATTACAGCTGATGAGCAGTGATGTCACTGAGACTGTAATAAGGACATTTCTAATGAAAGATTTCTTGTGGTTATTATGGATAAAGAATATATATTCATCATTTAATTCCAAAACTCATATTAGCCACACTCGTGGAACCACGTCCAAGGACGCAAAGTGACTTGTCACCAAAACCACAGCATGCTTTTCTTATAACATGAGCTTACTGAGATACAAAGATTTAGTGTAAAAACATTAGGGAAACTACATTAAAGGTAAACCATTTTTTTGCAAAAAAAGTGATGACAAACTTAATCAATCTTAACTCGCAGAACCCTCCTGTAGATGACTCCCCAGATTTCTGCTGCAATCTTAGGCCATAGCCACTCTTTGACGAATCAACCTCTGAGGCACCAGTGGTCCAGGGATGAATATCGGTTTCTAAACCATCATTAGCCCCACACCGGTAGTACACCAGAAGGGATTTGAACAGATTGGAAACACAAGCTAATTATAAACCTCCTTGTCCAATTTTGGTAACATGGATGGAACAGCAGGCATATCTCTGCAATGTCGTGGATCGTTGGTTAGTTGCAACACAGAGAAAATACAATTATTACCCAGTGATAAAAGGGACTCTCCAGTCAAGGTTGAATACAAACAGCTACTTTATTATTATTCAACAGACAGTTCTAGCACACTGCAAAATACAACCCACCCTGTGAAGGAATGCAGGGGACAGACAGTTTCAAGAAGGAAAAGGGTTGCACTTTGGATACTGAGTAATTAATCGCAATAGTTCAAGGATACTTGGTTTCAACACAAAGGGAGCAATGGGTAGTAAAATCTCACTAGGGGCCTTCAGAGAAGGACTAAGGGGACAGAACCACAATGCACCTGTGCTTGTAGAGGTTCTTGGTGCTCGACAGGGTTGAGTCGGTTTCAGGGCACTCTGCAGCTCCTGCAACAGAATTAAAGATGGGAGAATTCTGTCAAAAGCCGACACAAGATCCTACAATGACGGGGCTTGGAAGAGCATTTGCTCCACAAAATATGTGATCTAGATATGCTATTGTTATAAAGTTTGCAAAATTGTAAATATGTATTATACTAAAAGTAGATTTCATGTTCAAAAGCCAAGGGGAGGATTCTCTGACTCATAAAACCACATCATCATGTTGACACCCTGTTTTCTCCTCCAATCAAGGGAGATGGGCGATTCTAACCTATAGCCAACCAAGGGGGCGCTCTTAGGATAATCCAGCATACACACCCCTTTATCAAATGCATAAATAGAGAAAGCTGAGGACTTAGAAAGACCCACAGATTCACCCACTAACCAATTGCTGGCGAAGCACCCTGAAGAAGATCCATCCATATTCCTTGCTCCAGACTCCAGAAACTTGCCAAAGCAGAAAGGCCCACTCTATAGCTGAACCATTCTCAGCTAGACCTTAAAATTCCAGAAACCAGAATTTACCCCAGACCTCTAAGGGGAACCAAAGAACAGCCAGGCTGTGCTGTAACTGCTTTCCTGCTAAATAATTATCTTCAGAACCGAGAAGGGCAGATTAAACCCAATCCTGTGCTGTGACCAGAGAGCCATTGCAGACCTAGTCCAGTCGTGCTGTGCTGTGCAGACCAGAGCGCCTTGCTGTTCCAGTCCGGTGTGCCCAGCAGCCTGCCCAGTCCGGTGTGCCCAGCAGAATTCCTGTCCAGAAATCTTGACTGAGCAGAATTCCTGATGGTTCTGCTCAAATACATATAGGGCCTCATTACACGGAAGGCGGTGATCCAGGGTGCTATTAGCACCCTGGACCATGCCGGTAAATTACCGGCACCGCCTTGGCGGTAAGGGGATTTACCGCCTCATCCCAAGGTCGGTGGGGCGGTAAATCCCCCTTCCGCCATTGCCCTTCCCCATTCCCATTTCTGCCCCATAGGGCTCTATGGGAATGGGGAAGGCGCTAATTACGGCACCGCAATTTTGCGGTGCCGTAATTAGCTCCGAGGTCCCTTAGCGGGTTGGTTTTTTACGCCTGCAAAAAGCAGGCGTTAGAGCACCAACCCGCTAAGGGACCTCGTAGTACGGCGGTAAGGGTTAACGGTCACCGTTGCCATTAACGGTGACCGTTAACCCTTACCGTCGTCCGTGTAATGAGGCCCATAGTGAGTATCCAGAGCATAGAACTGTGTCACTAGCCTATGTACTATCCATATATAACTGGAGGGTAAGCTCATAAACAAGTGGAAGGACTTGGGAGCTAATATATATTTGAAACAAGGGGGAGGGCATCCTACCACTTCCTATTAAGGCTCTTCACCTATGTATTTTGGCAAAGGCTAAATTATTTTGCATGCTAAATATGGCATTAGCTATTTCATTGAGCTAACTGTCATATGTGTTATAGAAGACGAGCAATAGAGCCCTTTAAGAGTATATTGTAGCTTTTTTTATTTTGCTAATGTTAGTAGGTGCACATCGCATTTTATGCATTTAAGTTTAACACGACACTGTTGCGTTTCATGGTGTGCATTTAAATCAAAACATATTCATCTTCTTCCACAAATACATTGAAGAAAAGGTGACAATCATTGTTTAAACCGAGGTTTGACAAATACGATAAAATGAACAGAAAAACCTTCATTAATGTTTTGTCTGAATGAGCAATAGATGCAAGGAAACCTCATGCATGGTGTATTCTTTTGTCACAAGGCAAACAATTACATGAGGTAGCTGAAGTCAAGAACCATATGTTAAAGGTAAAGAAAGAAAGGGAAAGGGCATTCTTTCTATAACTAAATTAGTTTCTGTTGGCTCTTGAAGAGAAAGGGACCTAGTCGTTGGTCAACGTCATGAAACAGATCTAATAATGGGCCCGGATTGGATGAATGAAGCCCTCAGGATTATGTAGTCCCGTGACGTTTCGGCGGGAAGCCTTCTTCATGGGCCTCGACTTGGTCTCCCCTTTCGATGCCTGTGCTGCTTACGTTTTGCAGAGTAGGATGACACAATAATGTCTTAGGATCTACATGATGTATAGCGCTGCGACACAGCCGTGGCGTTTAAAGGTGCTGTAGAACCCTATGGAAGATAACAGGACCCTGCCCGGGCTGCACGTGCAATTCTGTAACGTCTGTAAGAGGCAGCACCTCAGGGCGCAAACCCAAAGAACGGACTGAGACACGGCTCATGGGAGCATGCGCAGTGGGGCAGGAACCACAGCACACACTGCGTATGCTCTGAGGGTTCAAACAAAGGGGGACATGCTGCGCATGCTCAGAGATGTGCTATCCATAGTCAATCCCCATCTCAAATCCATCCTCTCTTATACCCAGAACTGCATTGTTATAATTATTTGAATTGCCTGAGCTCTCTATCTCATCCCTACTATCTTCCTTCTGTAATAGTATTGTTAAACATATCTTTGCGCTGATATATTCCATCTGAAGAAGGCAAGCTTCTCGGCAGGCAAAAACTTGATCCAGAGGCATCCTGGTCTAGTGGCTGTGCTCCTCTGTAGTATTTGCTTCTTCATAGTCAAACCCTAGTGTAAAGAAATCCTGTTTGTCTTTTAAAAAGCGCATCCCTGTTTTCTCATTCTTGCACCTATCTCAGAAAAACGACTTCCACGAAAACATCCATAACTTCCTTAAATTTTATGCTAGAAACAAAATTTAAATGTCCGATTGTAGCTAACATCCTACGCTTTCCAGAGAACTACAAACCGCATCTCAAATCCCTATAGTTTTTCCGCAATCACGATTACTGCACACAGAAAAGTTTTCCACAAATTTTTGTTTTGGCAAAATATTACACGTGTTAAATAGCTTTTCATTGCACCCGACCTCAAATTTCAGTTTGCACATTGCTAATTGGTGTCAAATCATTGCTAGTGTTTGTCTGCAAACATATAAAGCGGCTCCCATTAGAATTTACAAATTTCAGTCATTTAAACCATATTTAGTCTTTTACCTATTCCATTCAAAGCCAACTTTGAAACCATTTTTACAGTTTGCCAATCAATTCTGTTTCTCTCTGGTGTTTGCTGGGGGGAAATTGGGATTGATGTATTTGCTTGAAACTGCATTCCTGAAACCTGTTCTCTCTCCTCCTAGCTCTCTACATAGCATATTGGTGGGTTGAGGGGTGTGCAGGGGGAAAGAGTAACTACATTGCTATTGATTTGAACACACGCCCACAAAAGTATTATTGCCGTGCTGCATTGCTTTTGCTCATCATTACTCCTTGTGATTAAAGAGACTGCTTAGTGTGGCATCACCCATTGGTGATTATTGCATCCCCATTCAAAATAGTGTGATTATATTGTGAATACATAAATAAATATTTTAACTTTGCAAACTAGCCCGATTCCTGGTTCAGTGTGACCGGGGGGGGTTCCAAGAGAGGGGCATGATATAAGTGGTACATCGTTCAGAATAAAAGAACTTTTAGATACAAATAATAAATAAGGGTTTCATTTGTGCATTCCACGCTAGGCATTGACTTAGGTGAAGTGCCGGATTGAAATCACTTACAATAACCAGCGTGCTTTGCAACAGAAAAGTTAGAGGGGTGAAAACATGTAATATTAAGTCCCAACCAATCTTTCTGTCTGTTGTGAATCAAAGGGTCCCTGTGGTTCCTGATTAAAGATGCATGTCTCCCTTGAAGCTGCAGCAAGACCAGACTTTCGGTCACCGCCAAATCACATACTCATGCCTTCTGAATGATAGCTGTCCCAGAATTGATAGGTCACTTCCCTTGATACAGAGAGGCGGGAGCTGGCTTCAGGTTGGCATAATGCATATCAAAGGTTGTTGGGGTTTTCCTGTCTTCTGTTCACCTCTGCAGCTGGGCCATGTGTGGGCCTGTGTGAAGCATACTCTATTAGTATGCTGAATATGTTAATTGCTGCCACCTTTCTGCAGTGCTTACACAAAAGGACAGGGCGGATTCCGTGGAGCCTTTGATAGTAAATTAGCCTGGCCATGGCAGGAGGAAGCTGTTGCCTTCCCCCTTCTGAGATGTCTTGATGTACTCTTGGCTGTCATATTCCAACTAAATATGACTGAGGGGACGGCGCCTATAGGCTGTGTCCAACCAAGTACACAGGTCTATTTGTATGTCATGCAGTGAACATAGTAAAATGTGTGCAGATTAGCCCCCACACATTTTCCAGAGATCAATCTACCATCATTCAATTTCATTTAAATGTTTTTTTAAAACAGTCGAGCGCACACCCACCGTGCGGATGGTCGAATTCCTCATACACTCTTCATTCTGCAACAATTCAGATAAATACCATAGCCACTGGCCATAGCCATCAGTCGTGCCCCATATCCCCCTTTATAACCGATTAGGCTAAAGGACCATGGCCCCACTGGCCATGGCCTCTGTCACCTCCAGCTGTAAATTATAGCGTTCCACTGGAAATGGCGTATCTCTCTCCCTTCCTTACCTCCCTCTTCTTTCATTCCCCGAGTATTCATCTCTAATAATGTTCACAGAAAAATATCCACTTCCATCCTGATGCCACCTTGTTGGCACGAGAATTGTTCCTGCGAAAACAAAGCATTTTCTGATTACCATGTTAATGCACAAACGGTCGAAAATGAGAATCTTCTGCATCCCCATTGTCACTGCACATGTGCACCCCTCCTCTTTTTAGGTCCCATGCCTTCCCGCCCGTGTGTAGTTCCTTAATTCCCTATAAAATCCGAATTATCCTCTTTCCCCATTCGTTCCCATGATGCACGTTTGTCTGATCGCATCTTGAAATGTTCCCACAGGAATTACACAGTAAAACAAAAATGATCTGACACAAAACGAGCTCTCCAGATCTTCCCCAATGTACCCACCTAACCATGTGATCATCTTTCTCCAAACCCACCAGCGCTGGTCTTTGGTCCGCATTTTACCGGATCTCTAATCCGGGAAAACCATTTATGCCATTCAAGGGTTTTAATGCTTTAACTTGCTTTTTTGTTGTTGTAAATCTGGTGTGGATGAAAGTCTCTCGACTCCCCCACCTCAGCACTTGAACATCTTGTTATGGTACACCCGAATAGCTCTGTTAGGGGTGCATGCTGCAGAAAATATTTAAGCAATCTTTGTAAGTTTAAAAGGTGTGCACCTTGTATACTGAAACACTTCTCTCTTGGGTTATTTTCCATTTGTTAATAACCAATTGATCTCCTGAGATGGACATTTTTATTTATGGGATGAGGGGACTTAGGAAATACCGCCGCGTTAGGCAACATCCCGATGACCGGCTCCCTCCCCACATTGCTGGTTGGATCCTACACAGCTTTCCATTTCCAGCGCTTCTACCCACCACTACCCTGAAGTGAACCCACTCCTTTCTCCCTCCAAATATCATTTTCAGCACTTTGCTTTTTCGCATCGAAAAAAGGATCACTCGCTGCATTGTACAATAAGAGATATGTAAAGGGTTGCAACCCCTTCTCCATCACATTCTGAAAAACTACTGGACCGATTTACACCAAAGTAAAAAAAAAAAAAAACAGGAACACCTGCTACGCTTTTGTGCTACGAATAGTTTCTAATTTTGGACAGCGGTTTTCAGAATGTGTGTGTACAATGGAATCACCTTTTCTCTGGGAAAATGAATGGAAGTAGTCAGGGTCAGACTGGGGCAATAAATTGTCTTGCGCACCAATGAAAATGTAGCCCCCAGTTGCAAATGGCAATTTGTTCCTTTTGTGACAGACTGTTTGAGTAGTGCCCAAGGGGGAGGTTTTTGATAGAATGGGATGCATTTTAAAGAATATGCATTCAGTAAAACTGGTCAAAACTAGTAGCCGCATGGTGAAAAACTCATCAAACTGGCCCATATGGGCCAAAAAAGAGGGCCACTTTGACCCAAAAAACGGGCCCAAACCAGAATTTTGTGTTTTTGGTTTAAGCATTGCCTTATTGCCCTATAGGCCAGTCCGAGCCTGGAAGTAGATCAAAAACAGCCTTTTTATTTTTTAAACTGTTTAACAAGCGAGTCAAAACTTATTAGCAATACAATGTTTGCAAAAGTCAATGCAAATTGGGTATATCTTAACTACAGAGTGGGGACTGCAGCCCTACAATGTATAGCTATACATGTACATATATAGTGACAGGTTTATATTTGGAGTTCTATAACACACTACATGCATTTGAAGTCATTCCATACATGCTGTTTTCAAAAAACAATTGCCTGCGACATTACTGAAAAATACCAGCTAGTTGCAAGACACATGATGCAAGGTTCCAGCTGAAGTCAAGCTCGGAGAATGTTTTGAATGTGTTCAACATATCAGCATGCTGCATCGACCTAGCTGGGTTCCCTCAGATCTAAAGTAAATGCACTGATTGTTTTCACAGCGTGCTCCTCATCCGCTGGCTGCAATAGGCCCACCAGCGGCTGCTGCCGGCAAAGGTTCCCAGCCCCCTGCCTTGGGCCGCGCGGGGGCTGGTGACACGATCGATACTGGGGTCTGAAGAGCAGGGCAAGCCGGGAGAAGATTATGAAGATGAGGCGAGTGAGCACATTGTCTTTTATAGGATGTGTTCTTTCTCTCACCTTGAATGTGATGTGCTCAGGCAAACCTTCAGATATGAATTCCGCTTTAGGGGCAGGGGCCAATGAATGTACACCAGGGACAGTGCGCTTAGGATCTGCTCTGGAATTGGGGTGTCCTTTCTCTGATATGATCACCAGCACTGCTGGTTTGATAGCACAGTAGGCAGGGCTTTAAGTGGGACGGGGCTAGCCGAGGGCAAGCTTCAGCAGTCTCCAGAAAGGGCTCCCTATCCGGGTTCCACTAGTCGACTAGTGCCAGCCATGCAGACACCTCCGGCAGCCTGCTTAGCTGAAGCGCTGCACGGTAACACGGGCTGCAAGTGGGCGTTAGAATTTCAGATTAGAAAAAAAGAAAAGGCACAAGGGATACACTGGGGGTAATACTCACTCTGCTTTTGATAGTAACATGAACACAGACAGGGGTCTATGCTAAATGTAAACGTGCCTGGGAAGTCGTGGGGATATGGCTGTATGTAGGTAGATCCTGTTGACAGTACAAAAATCCACCATGAAGGAAACTGGCTGTAGTTTCATTCAACGCAAGGTATTTATTTTTTAATTTATTACATTTATAGAGCGCACCTAGCACTCCGTCATCTGGCCGCTTGACTTAAAGCGCACCTAGCACTCCGGCATCTGGCCGCTTGACTTAAGAATATGATTACATATACATTCAATTTCTTAAGAAAGCGGTTACATATGCATTACTTGATTTAAGAATACAGTTATGTTGTTTAACATAGCTTAATCCCTTGTGCCTAGATGGGTACAGTGTCAGGTGAATGAGTTACAGTGAAGTACATAAGGAGAATACAGAGTTGCAAAGCTGTACTTTGTGGTATTGTGTACAGACAGCAGGGTTACTTAACAGAAACTGTGCTAATTACTAGTGTCCTGGTTAAAAAGCCAGGTTTTCAATTTTCTTCTGAAGGACCATAGGGAAGGGTCTGTCCTGAGTTCAGATGGTAAGGCGTTCCAGTAGTTAGTGGCAAGAACGGGGAAGCTGGAGCCGCCTGCTTTCTGTCTTTTGAATCTTTTTGGTTTAAGTTGCCCATGGTAGGCTGAACGGGTAGGTCTAGCAGTTTACGTTATTGAGATCATGTTGGATAGCCAGCGCAGAGCTGTGTTAGTAAGACATTTATGGGTAAGGGACAAAACTTTAAATTAATTTGATGCACTCTCTGATTGGTATCCAATGAATGTTTCTCCTGATGGCGGAGATGTGGTCTGATTTAGAAATATTGAGGGCCACTCTAATAGCGTTGTTTTGAGTGGTTTGGAGATTTTTAATGTTTTTGACAAAGTACCCGCAAAGATGGCATTACGGTAGTCTATCGTCAAAAGGATCAGGGCTCGAGCTAATGTGATGCAGTTCTCCGCCATGAGGTAAGGTCTGCAAGCCGTGATGAGTTTTGCGGTATACGACGAGGCCGAGAAGATGGCATTAACCTGCCGGGTGAGGGTAAGTGAGGAGTCCAGGTATACACCTAATGTCTTGAATTCTTTGGACACTTTAATGTTGTTTCCATCTATGTCAAATGTTTGGTAGGTTGGCTGGAGGTTCTTGAGTTTTGCTGGGCTATCGATTATCAGAATCTCAGTTTTATCGTCATTAAGACAGAGTTAGTTTTCGGCCATCCAGGCTTCAATTGTAAGGTAGATCGCGTTAAGCGCAATGGTGTCAGTGTCATAGTCACCCGTGATAGCTAGAAGTATTTGGGTGTCATCAGGTTAGTTTCTACACGTGACACCCATATTGTCTAGTTTATCAAAGAGCTGTTTGGAAAATGCGTTGTACATGATAGGGGATACGCAGGAACCCTGTGGTACTCCGCATAAGACTGGGGCTGGGTGTGCGGCAGCCAAGTCTGAGAAGACTTGCATGGGTCTGTTTGAGAGGAATGAATCGATCCAGCTGATGGCATTGTCAGAGAAGTGGGCTTTACTTGCCAGGTGGTGGCAAAGGGTCTTGTGGCTGACTAGGTCAAATGCCCCCGAAAGGTCCAGTAGGAGCAGGATGGCCAGGCCACCTCTGTCTTATTTGATCCATTTGGGCTTTAAGATCAACTAAGGCTGTTTCCATGCCGTGGCCTGGGCAGAACCCGGATTGACGGAGGCCAAGAAGGTTGTGTCGTTCTAGAAAGCTTTGAATTTGTACATAGGCCACTCTGCTAGAATTTTTAGAAGAAATGGCACGGTTGTAATCAGCCTGTAGTTTGTAGGCACGTTGGCATCTAGTGTGTTTCTTTTTTGTAAAGGGAGCACCCAGGCTTCCTTCAGGTTTTCCGGTACTTGATTGGAAGTGAAGGAGTTAGTGATCAGCGCTGTGATAAAAGGTGCTAGGTTATCTAGCAATCTTTGATCAGTTTGGCTGGACAGATGTCTCCCTGACATCTCGAAGGTTTGAGGCCTTTATTGATTTTGACCGTCTCTTCGTTAGTGATGGGAGAGAATTCAAATTTGGGGAATGGTTTAGGGGGTTTTTGTTCAATATTTGATGGAGAAGACGTGTTGAGTTTCAGTTTTTTCAAATTGATTTTGGTTTGGAGATAGGATATTTTATCCAATAGTGCCTTTTGTATACTTTGACATCAGGGTTGTTCTTTGATGCAGTGTGCAGGGGTTTGTGAGGAAGTTTCTAGTTCTCGTAGAACTGAGAAGAGCTCTTTGTTGCTGGAGTTAGCATTTTCAAAGCAGGAGTTGTAGGCATTACTTTCAGCGCAAAAGGTGGCTTCTCTATATTCTGAGGCAAGTGTTGCAAATTATGGTTTGTTAATAATTGTTAATGGTAGGCTTGAAATATGGCATTCTAAACAATCTGCTTGACCAATTAGTTCTTGGAGCCAACGGATTGTCCGAAGAGTATGCCAAATGAATATTCCAAGGGTTGTAATAAAGCTTTATAGATTAAATCTGAGGGCCTTAACAAGAGGTATGGGTCCTGATGACTGAAGTTAATGTCAGACCAAAGGTTCAGGGGTCTAGAAATCCATTATAACCCATGTTCCTCTTGTTAGCATAGTCCCGCAACCAGGTTTGTGCAACGTTCCAGTCGGATATAGTACTCATATAGAAAACAAGATCACACATCAATTTTCGGTGATGACAAAGACAGCTTTATTGTTGTCTTCCAAGACAAGAAACAGAGTAACCTACATCTATCGCCAACTGACCACACTAACCTAGCCCACCCTCCAGACCCCTCACCTTTATAGGTCACTAGTCACACCTGACTGATTCGAAACCAACGAACAATCTGAAAATCATCATTAGTCCTTCTGGCAGGACCATACTGCCCCCTGACAATAAAATACACCCTTTTATTCATATTTAGTCCTTCTTCAATATTGACTTTTGATTATTGTGTGACATGGTAAGGCCTCCTTGTATGCCTCCCACCAAGGCCCATTTATTGCCTTCCCACCATATTGTCATTCATTTTCTGTGAGCAATCCTTTGTCCGTAGAAAAGTTCATGAGGCCAAATTCCTGCAAGACAGCACTTTTCCAGTCCTACCTTCTGCGCATGCTCAAAGGTCTGCTGTGAAACAAGTATTGACAGAGCCAACTTTGCTAATACATTGGATCATCAGAAAGTCCACTAGAAGGAAAGACATCTTCAAACGGTTTCACAGATTTGATGTCACTAGGCGGTGTGGATGAGATTCCATTATTTATTAATGTATTTTTCCTCTCAATTTTCTCTTACCCCACAGTACATTATTTACAAGATTTAGTACAGTCAGAGTGTATTGGCTGAGGCAACGTGCCGTTCTGCTAATATCATTGGAATGTAGTGTTTTGAACATTGCCCGGCTTATACGAACCATTCTTTGGTCTACACTGTTTTTTATACTCTACAGTGAACAGCCCACGGGTTATAAGTCATCTTTATAGGCCTATCCCAAGGACCATACAGGGATTATGGGTCTTGAAGACAGAAGGACCCGAGTGCAGTGAGGTTGTTTATCGAGTTCTTCAGAGCCCATAACTCCCCATGTGGCCTGAGGGCATGTCCTATAAAGCTATTATGTCCTAGGTTATAGGGGTGTACAGAAGAAAAACCACAATCTGCCTCGACTGGTTGCTGGGAACTATTTAGTTCCCAGCAACCATGTATAATATAATCAGCGAGAGTGGGGAAGAACTTAAATATCAGCTGGGCTGCATATTGTGGTATCGCCCAGCAAGGCAATTGGGTGGCGGTTTGCGGCGGTAAAGTTGGAGAACCCAGGCCACGTCTGCCAGGTAGGGCCTTGCAAGCCTTTGTACAAGGGGCAGAGTCATTCTCCCCCATCAGATTAAGTGAGTACTATGGCCAAGAGCCCTGCAGCACTGGCAGCAGGGCTCTCAGCGTGTGGATCTTTCTCATCACGGGAGTGCCACGCAGAAAGCCCTGCAGACAGCACATTGACACTGGAGGAATGATGTGGCTTCACCCTAACTGACCAATTTCCAGGCAATAAACAATTTCTGAGCCATAGTGGCTCGTATGGCCCAAAAACTATCCAAAGAAGGAGTGCCACATCATCCCCCAGGACACAATTAGGCTTTCCACTTTTCAGTTGAATCTGATAAACCCCAGAAAACACCACTGAGAGAAAAAGGTGCCTCCTCGGTTTCAACCAAAAAAACAGTTTCCCCCTTCCCAATGGTGGTGGGAGGAAGTTTGGAGTGAAGATGTGGCTGGAGAGGTGGCTTGGCATACAATAGGAGAATGGCCCTACCGCCCCCCCCCCTCAGTGTGCATGTATGCTTTCTCCCATTGCTTCCTCTCCTGTCACCTCACTTTATTCAAAAACACTACACATTCTATGTTACATCATTTTCTTTGTTAAAAAAAAAATGAATTAAAAATATTTGGCTGTGGCCAGGGGAATTGTAGAGAAATTTGATCCATTTCTGTGGCTATCGATTCAGGTCTCCAAATTGACCAAAATTCCTCAAAATAGCCCTTGACCATTCATAGATCACCTGGAGACCATAAAAATTGGCACTGGTGCGTGGTACAATAAACATTACATATATTGCACTTCACAAATTTCGTTTGATTTTTGATTTACCCACGACAATTTCTTGTAATCTTGCTTTGCAGGATACCATCAAGTATCAGAGCCTCATGTCACATCCTGTAACATAGTTTTCTGTAATTTCACACTGATGTCAATACGTATGCAAATTAGGGCCCCATGCACAACCTTTGTCACACATGCTCTCACACTTCATAGGACCTGCCCTGGATATTGATAAAAGGCATCATTCTGTACTCAGAATTGCCTACATCCCTTCCAGGGGCAGCGTCTCACTGACATCTGTTGCCAGCTTTCTTAAAAGAAGTGTGTTGACTACCCCTTTTGGCAGACTGACTCAATAGCCTGTCCTGTGAGAACATTGTATATCCCATGATATTTCTACTCCAAAAAGTATCTATGTTAATAAATGCATGCTTTTCATATAAACTGGAAAAACATAGTTGCGCTCCATTACTTTCTGCAAAAAATATAAACACATACACAGATTTTTATATTTTGTGAAAACACCACTGAAATTGACAAAACAAACACTGAACATCAGAAACCCTATTCCTAGTACATGTTAAAGACGTACTGCCTCTATGATATTAATGCAATATTAAATTACAACAGTGTGTCTGGTGGAAAAAAGGAAAAACCTCTTCCACATCATAATCTCTGCCCCTTCCTTTAAACAATTTGTACATCTCTGGCCTCCAATGAGGAATAATCCCAAAGTCTGAGATCGGGGAAAGCCTTGGAAAACTAAAATCCTCCTGCTAGGCATGCATACTTCACTGGCTACCAGTTAAATGCTGTTTTTCATTGAAATAACTTACAATACAATATTTAGTATAGCATTAAAGTCAAATAGGGCGCCCTCCTCGTGGTGGAGTGCAACCATTGTGGCAATGTTAAAAAAGGGTGATGTTTGGATTGTTTATGGCGAATTGATTACTTTGCTTTCACTTGGTTGATATGTGTGAATTTCATGGACTGCTGTTCATTTATTTATGTTTGCTTACTGTGAAAATAAAAATTTAAATTTAAAAAGGGTGATCAAGCGAGGCCCTGTTGCTGTCAGCCAATATCCCTCTAGCATGTTTCTGATAAAGTACATGGAAAGAACATCCACAAGAAAATGTGGGACTGGGTGGTTGCTTCCAATACATTTTTTCATGCCCTGTAAACTGGGGTTCAAGCCAGCCAAAAACACTGTTGACCAATATCTGTCTTTACATCTGCTTATTACCAATTTTAATTTAAAAAGAAAAGAGACATATCTGCCAACAGCATTCAATACCGTTATGCATGCAAAGTTGTGGGAATTACCAGGGTTAGAAATATAATGGGGCTGGTCAATTGTCTATCCATGCCTTACTCAAATAAGGAAGAGCAAGTGAGATTTGGCAGTGGGGACCAGTTGTCGTGTGATTTCCCGGAAATGCATGTGGAGAGGCAGGGTCAGTGTACGCATTCCTTTGTTTTTTATAATGTGCATTGACCACTTTGAGATGGTGATTTTATTATTGACCCCTGATGTCCCAAAGATAAGAATAGGCCTGTCCACTCTTACTCTTCATGGACGGTCCTTGTTGAAACCGAACAGGCCATGCAGAACTGATTCTATGTTCTGAGAATTTTTGCAGAAATCATGCTCTAGTAATTAACATTAGTAAATCAAAGGTAATAATGTTGGGACAGAAGAGGGGCCCCAAGTGTAGGTTTATGAGGAATGGAACTAGTCTTGAATAACATCAGACCTATGATTGATTACGTGGGTATTTGTTTTAGAGATCATTTCACAATGGCTACACAAATGAATGGGACAGGTGGCCTCTGAAACGCACCAACTGCTGAAGACAGTTTAAGGAACCTAGCGATGCGTAGGCCTTCCCTAACCCAGGCATCCGTCAACCCGAGACGTATTACTAGGGTTTCCGCCCCACTTTCAGTATGGAGACAGCTCTAATTGACTTGCAGACTCACATTTTGGGGTAATTATGGACATCTCTCTGCGGCTTTTGATCTTATTGATCACAACCACCTCCTCGGCTGCCTAAAGACACAGGCCTCTGCTCCAACAAGGCCGCAAACTGGCACCAATCCTTTCTTTCCAATCGGGAGTTAAGAATACAGTGGGGGGCTGCTTTATCGCCCTCAGCACCCATTCACTGTGGTGTGCCCCAAGGGGCTTCCATCTCCCCTGTGTTGTTCAATCTCTATATCAGCTCTCGCTGAGCTTTCCTCTTCAAGCTGGGTGTAATTTTTACGAACTATGCCGATGAAACCCAGACTGTCTTGTAACTCTCGGGAATTATGACACTGACACCAAAAATCTATCCAATATTTATGATCACATTTTTACGTGGTTGGCTGAGAATTGGCTATGCCTAAATAGAACAAAAACTGAACTTATGATTTTTCGCTCCAACCAAGCTAGGGATAAACTATGCGCAGAATACAGTGGTTTTCGGCTAAAAGACAACAAAATCAAGATCCAACAAAAAGTGAAAACCATGGTGGGTTCATATGAAAGCTTCTCTAAACCAAGACGCTTGCACATCCTATGTAAAACTCTCATGCAACTACCACCTCCACCTCCTAAACAACATCCGCCTCTACCTATCTGAGAGCAACTGTGCCACAATTGCTAGACGCACCATATTATCTAGATTAGACTACTGTAATTCCCTTCTCATTGGCGCTTCCTCATCCAGTATATCAAGATGCCAGGTAATCCAGAATAATGCGGTTAGAATTGTGACTAATGTCCATAAAAGAGCTCACATCTCCGACCACAGGTGGAGACTGCACTGGTTACCTATTAAGATAAGGATCACTTTCAAAATGGCTACTTTGGTCCCCTGCTGCTTCTTTGGCTCCATTCCTGATTCTCTTAAATACTTGGCCCTCCCTTATCGGCCTGCCAGATCCCTCTGGTCCTCAGGCGTCGGGTTGATCCAGGGTCCAGCATGGAAATGCTCTAGGGGTCTTGGTAGATCCTTCCCAGTCAAAGCAGCAGGCCTCTGGAATGACCTGCCTCTGGCTCTTAGGTTTAACCCGGATTTGCCATTGTTTAAGAAAACCTTATAAACTCTTCTTTTCAACTGACTGCCTACGTTTGAATAGCTTTCTGGGTTTTCTCTGTTTTCCCTGTCTTGTCTCTTAGTGTTGCGTCCCAAACGTGTTTATGTTGGAGCCTTGAAGCCCGCAGACAGTCTGGCGCTTTACAAATAAACAAACAAACTAGAGATCGGTAACCCCTACTATCTAGTAACTACTTGTCTTATGTACATGGCCTAAAGGCAAATGCCTTATCTCTCTAGCCTTCTCAGTGAACAATATAGGTGGCCAGGGTCGGACTGGCCGTATCGGTCCATCGGCCCGTGGCCGATGGACTTTGAGGACAGTGGGGGCCGGTTTTCCTTCAAGCCACCCAGGGCCGGTTTTTTTGTTGTAACGTGCAGCGCCGCGCGGCGCCGGCGTGGCTCTGCTGCAGGCAGCTGAGCCACAGAGCAAGTGCTGCGGCAGGCAGACCGGGCCGCCATAACCCGCCCAAGCTGGGCCAATGCCATTTTTTCTTTTTAATGTAACTGTCAGTGGCGCGGCCCGGGCCTGGTCAAACACAAACTGGGCAATTTTTTGTAATGTAACAACTTGTTCGTCGCTGCCAACAGCCAAGGCTGTGTGGGTGCCGCTCGCGCAGCCGCGAGCCGCGCTGCCTGCCTGCCTCCGGCGTTGCGGGCGGGGTGGGCCGCGCTACTGTGTCTGTGCAGCATAAAATTATTCATCAAAGCAAGGTAACAACACATACACGTTCTTGTTACCTTGCTTTGATGATTTCATTTGCATGCAGCATGCATGCATCAATAATAACTAATTTGAATGCATATATGGGGCCGCCGTGGCGGCGGCCGCCCGTGCACTGTCTGCAGCCACTTTGTAGTGTGCCCGCCCCCCAGTGCCTGGTGCTCCGTGCTCGCCGCCGGGCCGCCCGCCGGGCTTGGTAAGTGGCGAGGGAGGAGGGCGTGCTTCGTTCCTTCGTTCCTTGTGTGTGATAACTTGCTAAGCCTATGAATAATAATAAGCAGGCTGGGCTGGCCTGGCCTGGGGCTGCCTGCCTCCAGCAGGGCTGGTGGCGGGCTCGACGACCCCCCGGCAGTTGTTGCTTTCAACTTTAGGAAGTAACAACAACACATTTGTTGCACTTTCCAAAGTTCAAACGCAACTTGTGCCTGGGGCTGGGCCGCTCACAGACTCCGTGTCGCCAGGACTGGTGTCTGGTCCACGTGACTGAGTGTGCTCTTGGATATAGTTGGGCCGTTTGACCCATCCTGGGCATGATGATTTTGGAGTCGGACTCGGGAGTCGGACACACACACCCACGGCAGCGGCAGACAGCACGACACGACACCACAGAGTCTGCACTGCAGTCTGTAGCAGGCAGGCAGCCAGCAAGGACCCCGGTCCCCACCGCGCACACCACACCGCAGACAGTGCAGCAGGCGGCCCCGGCCCGAAGAAGTCCGGTCCGGCCGGACCAAGACGAAGAGACAGCTGAGCCTGGATATTGGACAACAAACAGGTAAGAAGAATCATACAACAACAGAGCATAGTTGACGGCTCACGCTGTAATGGAACCCCCCCAGGAAGGAACTTGGCATCATGATTCACATCCAGCTCTCAGGCTCAGCCCTGAGGCTGGCCTGGAACTAAATTCTGAATCTGAGCCCGGGTGGGCAGGGCGCTGGGCCGCTGGCGCTGCCCATCCGGACGTGGCATGATGGGCCGCATGGGCGTGTATGTTTGTATGTTAAGAAAATATTTGAGCCCCGGCAGAGCTGCACATGTGTCTGAGCCCCACTCTTTTTGGAGGGAGCTCCTTTAGGCATTGTACAGGGTTCTGGTGTGTTCCACATTATCTCGCAGGTTTGTGATCCCTTCTCAAGTACTTTTTGCTGGTGGCTTTGTTTATTCTGCGTGATCTGTAATCAGGGTAAGCGTAGTCTGCGTGGTATCTTATGTACTGGGTGCAGTCCTGTATTGGGAGACCTTGTAGTCCTCTCTATGATTCTTTGCAGCAGGGCAGCCAGCTGTTTCCCAGCTTGTCCTGCTAGCTGTATTATGCGGACCATATGTTCAGTGAGTCTGTAGTACTGCGTTTCATCTTGTGGCTTGCCTTTAAAATGTAACTAAAATGCAGTTTCCTATAGGGTAGTCTTGTTGAGGTGCAGATGTGTCCCCCCCTATGTACCCACTTTGTTGCAGGGTTAGAGTACTTGCCACTTATGCTCACCATGGAGCGTCCTCCGGATTGAAGATCTTACGGTGCTTCCACAGGGAAGATCTGTAGTTTTTGCGGTCGCCAAGAATACTCCTGGAGGGGCGGAGAGGGCCGTAATTGCTGTTGTGTCCGAGGGAAGTTGCAGTGTATTTCTGCCCGGCGTGCAATCTGCCGTGCGTCCGGCGGTGCTACACTGTGTGCATGCTGTCGTGGACCCAGGCGTTAAGGGGGGCACGTCTGCATAGCATTGGGCACCATGTGCTTCCTCTGTGCGAGCGACATTCGGGCCCTGCACCCCTCGTATGCTCTTTTGCTTGCCATGCGCCCTTATGTGCTGAGAGATCCTGCATCCGCTTTGGTTTCTTTGCGAGCCGGGAAGCCTATTGTTCACCCCGGGTGCTTTCCAGCCTGCAGTGTTATGTAGATACAGTTCTTGCAGCAGTGTTTCCTCGTGTGGCCTGTCTTTATAATGAACTTATACGCGCTGCTTCGCAGTGTGCAGGTTTGTTAAAGCACAGCGTCTCTTGCTATATGTGCTCGCTCCTCTCCCCCTGCTTAAGAGCATGTCACCTGTCTTTATGGTAGGGTGTCCCCCTCCGCTAAAGGTCTTACTCTGCTTCCATAAGGGCAGGCTAGCGGTCGTGCTCTGTGAATTTATTCTCGGGGGAGCACCGGGGGATGGCGGCATTATTCATTGCGTCCAGGAGTCTGTGCAGACTGTGCGTTATTTGTCAGCTCAGCGTGCAGGGTGCTATGTACTCAGTGTTGCCCCCGTGTTGCTCACGCGGGCATGTGCATTATCGTTCCCTGCTATGCAGCACGCCGAATGTGTGATGCGCTGTCGATGCCCCTGCTTCAGTAATGGTGGACCCAAAGTCTCTTCCCAGGTATGGGGTTAGGGGGGGGTGGTTGTGTCTGCTCAGCCCACCGAGGCCCGAGGGGATGGATCAATGGTAGTATGGGTGCAGGCCTTCTCTTCCCTCCCCCTCTGCAGCATTCATCCGACCCGTTATCTGTTTCCTCTTTGCTGCTAGGGCCCCTGTGTGCAGAGCTGCACATGTGTGTGGGACCCCTTTGCTGCTAGGGCCCCTGTGTACAGTGCTGCTCATGTCCACGGGACCTCTTTGCTGCTAGGGCCCCTGTGTGCAGAGCTGCACATGTGTCTGGGACCCCTTTGCTGCTAGGGCCCCTGTGTGCAGAGCTGCACATGATGTGTATGGGACCCCTTTGCTGCTAGGGCCCCTGTGTACAGAGCTGCTCATGTCCATGGAACCCCTTTCCTGAAGGTGCACCCGTGTGTATGCTCTCTGCCCTCCCTACTGTGACAGCGTAGGCAGGTTAGGTTAGGTTAGGTTCGCGCCTCGGGCTGCATGTTAAGAATGCACATACTTGATTGGATGGAAAACACACAGACCTGCACACCTAAAGCCGGGTCGACTACATAATGTAATCCCCAGAATTGGCAAAGTCTTTATGCTCATGTCTGTGGAGCGGAATGTGCTTGTCCAATTGCAAAATCCGGACATAATCGACCTGGTTGCACATAAAAGTGCATTGTTGCAGGAACTCTTGATTGAGTGATTTCCAGGATTTTCATGAAGCTGGAAGCAGGATTTCCAGGAGCGGTGGACCCTGTCACAGAACTGTATGCAAAGTTTTTATGAGTTGTGTTGTTATTGTGTCATCATTATTAAATACAACTATTTTCATTACTGGTGGCAACGAGTAGACATGATTTGAGTCTGGTTCTGCAACATAAGTATTTTACTATGTGATGATGTTTTTTTTTTTTAAACAAAAACAAAAGCAAAAGGAATGTTATCACTTTCTCAAGCATTTACACAAAACATAACAACATGCAACAGACACATGAACCCTCCATAAGTAGCATTTTCTGTAAAGTCGCGAATTTACGTGATTCACGGATGATGGTTTGAGGGCCACTTTTTTTGAAGTGAGGGGTGGGCCACTTTTCTGAGGCGAGGGGTGGGCCACTTTTTTTTGGGTGTCCGGGCCTATTTCTTGTCCCAGTCCGACCCTGTAGGTGGCCCCTGACTGAAGATCCCCAAAGGTAGTTTGAAGTAACAAGTGCCTTTCAGAAAAGCATGCCACTTGGTCTCTTACTTCTATTCCACCCTGTTCCTCTCCCTGAGTCTTTCTGTTTCTCCGTTTTATCCTCCTTCTTTCCTTCCTCTTGCTCCTCTTACCACCTCTTCCGTTATCACCTGACACTTCCTCTCCTGCCCCTTCCTTTCTCTCACTTCTAGCTACCTCCAACATCTGACCTTACTCCTCACTAGTGGCTTCTCTTCCTAACTCTACTACCATCCTAACACCACTACTAGTACACGCTTCATACTACTCCCTTCTCTACACTACTACTACTCCCCACAGCACTATTTCTCCACTGGCTACAGTACTTCTATACTCCACCTAACCGTCTCCACTCAGTTACCTTCTCACCTTCACTCCAGTCCCTTCTGTCCCTCCACAAATCTCACTCACGAACACACCTAGCACACACACTTATAACCAAGTACCACTTTCATGAGTCAATCTCTCACCTTGCACAATTCTTGAAAAATCCACCTACACGCTTCTCCACACTGTCCTTCCTCTACCTGGTCTCTTGGTCTGCCTTCACCTCCTCCGACAACACCAGAACAATTTAGACCCTGCCTTTCACCTGCTTCCCTTTTCTCCTCCCCCTTCCATCTCCTTTGGCTATTCTTTTCACCTGGATCCCCAGCCCAACCTCTAGCTTCTTCTTTACCAGGGGAGGGTTTACAGGAGAGGAAGCATACAAAGGTATCTTAAGCCCCAACAACTTTTTCTTACGCAGGTCGACCAGTGTTTGTTAATGGTGGCATACTTAAATTACAGTCAATGTCATGGATTGTGGCCAGCTTTTCCAGAGTGTTCATTATGCTGGTTTGGAAAAGGGCAGATTTTGGTTCCCGAACACAGGTAAGCGGCTGTTCCCCATGAGTCTGGTCATAAGCTTGTTGATGCATGGAGTGCTGCACAGACCGCTCTTTGTACATGCTCTGTTCTGGATCATGGAGTGTTTTTACTCAGCTGGTTGTAGTTTTGCTCCTTCACTGCAAGGCATGTTAGGCAATAAAAACAGAAATAAACTCGACAGCATTGTGCGATATAGGTATGGGGTGATCGGCAGTAGTACTCCTCTCATGCATGCAGGAAGAAACAGAAGGGACAGTGACTGGGGCCCTCCCAACTGCCAACTTCCCCATATGGGGTAGGACTCGCTCTCACTTCCAACATGGTAGACCCACGACCCAGGCTGAGAGGAGTCCCCATCACTTCTTAACAGGGTCAGAAGACTGACTCTGTCACATTAATAAGACAAAATTGATGATATTCCAGGCAATAGGTGCCAGTATTTCCTTTACTTGGTGCATGGGAAGAATCCTTTAAAACAGTGATCCAGGCTCATGAAGCTAAAGCAGAAGTCCAAGCCTTGTATGGCATAGAGGTGTGGGGTTGTGGTAATATGGCTAATCTGACTACCCTTGGGGGTAATTGTTATAAGTGTCGGTGCATGGCCAAACATGGCATCAAACTCAATAATAGTTAATAAAGTAAGCAAGATTCGTATTGAGACTATTATCATGAAAATGATTGCATATTACTGGAAAAATGTATGGATAGAGATTTGTCATTATTCTGTAACGATTTAGTGGCATAATTGCTAGAAGGATCATTGGACAGAAAGTGTCCTTGGCTGGTTGATGTTGGGCATGCAATGGCCATCATTGAGAAAGGGAAATGGTACACTCACCCTAACTTGATTACAGAACACGCTGAACCTCTGGTAAAAAGATTGACATTAGAAGTTATGGAAGCCGATCTGTCGTCTAAGGCTCGAGGGAGTGTAACGATTAGGAACTATCTTGAAAATACTGAAATTGGTAAAACCTTTTTTCTTATCTCGATTTAATTCTCAATGTTAATGACCACATGTCGATTTCCAGATTACGGTTAGATCAGTTGCCACTGAGGGCGATTGCAGCAAAGTGGATGCGTCCTAATATTATAAGCGCAACTTGTGAATTTGCCCTTAATTTAAGGGACGATAGAACGCATTTTATTTTGTTCTCTCAGTTTTATACTAAGATCTGGAAGAAGCGGCTATTACCTATGCCAAACATTTTTTATTATATGATTGCAATGACTTATCACTAGCTGTTGGAACATGAGGCTGAGTTGCATACCTTTGCAACCTTTATATGATTGGCTTTAAAAGCGAGGGAACAAATCAGAAATTGGCCACCTAGCAACTATTCCTGATTGGGCCTTTAGTTGACCATTCTATGGCACAACTCGCTTAAAATATGTATGAGCCAAGCAAAGGACCACTTAGGCTGTGATGAGACACACACAGCGATTTTGTCAAACTGTATCGCACGTGGAGTAGAACATAATATTCCCACCTTCCCAAGAGATCAAGAAGAGTTTGATTGATGGTACATTTAATTTAATTTGTAATTAACTTCCGTCTGACAATATCTTTAAAGTTCCCATTTCACCTTGTTCAGGTTATGTGTGCTGCAAGCCCAGTTCAATGTGAAATACAACATCTAAAACTTTTTAGGCGGGTCAGCGTGCAATGTGATTGAACGCAAACGATGTTGCAGCTAAATATCATGTTTGCTTTATTGGTTGTATGTGCTCTGGTTTAATACATACTTTGCTATCCGGGTTATTTTTTATTTAAATGAAGAGAGAGAGTATAACTCCAGGAATTTGCGCCAATTAATGACATACAAAGGAAATGTTAACTGCTTTATTCCGTCAAGTTGCCCTTTAAGTGATAACACCTGTTTCGGCTCAGCAGAGCCTTTCTCAAATCTGGGCTAGTAATCACAATCAAAAGTGCTGAACATAACAATAAGAAATATCAGTTAATTAAATAAGTCATAAACATAGACCCAATGCCCAAAACATATTCAATTTGTAACACATTATTGAAAACACTTGAAAACTTATAGTTGTTATTAGTCAGCATAAGATGTAATTGTAAAGACAGAAAATAAGGGTTGGCATTGGGGAGGAGTATGTAGGGAATGAAAAATCATGTAAAAATCCAACAAAGGGAGGGGTAAGAAAATGGGAGAGGCCAGAGAACAAAAAGAGAAGAAGAAAAAGGAAAGCAAAATCTCTGTTAATAATTGTTATTCATGTCTATACTAACCCTCTTCTGTGCTCTTCGAATAATACAATCATGTAATTTACCCAATTTCAAGTTTCATTTTTTCCATAATAGTATTCTTAATCCCTGGGATTGATCCCACAATTCTTTCCTATGGATGTCATATTAACAGAGTGTTTCCATTACTCACTGTGATACAAATCCATCATAATTGTATTTTAAGTGCACTCCCTGCTTGCTACATTCTCAAATTGTGATGTAAACCTGGCTTGTTGTGTGTGTGTTATATTTGAGTCAATACTATGTCCTTTGCATAAAAATAGCCTACAATCTTTCATTTGCTTTATGCAAGCATATAAGTCTCTTAATGATGGCAAAGATTTGCATATTCTCCATTGCACGTACAGTGCATTGAATCAATGAGTCTTATTGTCTTGTTTTAGAGATTCTTCTTCGTCATAGTTCATCTATTAAAGATGCGGGCACTAGTAATGGCTAGATTCAGTAAAAAATGCTCAAGCGCAGTGTTTGCCGTAATACGGAGCCTGCAATATTTTGCCGTGATACGGAAAGAATGGCATGTTGTCAATTGCTCGATGTGTACGTTAAATCACTATTCCTTATTGATATCTTGCAAGATTGCAATAACATCTTAGTGCATCTGATTGTAATGTAAGTGTTTGTAGTATTGAGAATCAAGTAAAAATCTTTAATGAAGGTGCTTACCGTAATGCAGAAAAATCACTTGCGTCGGCTGCGTTCAGAATGGAGATGCAGCCAATGCCATTTTGGGACTATTTGTTTTAACGTTACTATAGCAACATGGCATGCTCACTCACTCGCCATGTCCATAGCACATTTTCCTATTCTTGCATACGAACTCTCGCTGATGTAACTAGTATTACAGTCTGCGGTTACAGACTAATAATGTGCATATTGAGTTATTTATATATACGTACATGCACTCCCCAAAAATAAGTGTGTTTGTTATAACGTGTGTTTATTTTCATCATGGCCGCCGCCATAACGAGTTGTTGTTACGTTGCTAGGACAACATCACGTGTAGTTACCTGATACTAATTCCCAAATTGCGCAGCCATTGTTTGCAAGTTAATAGTTGTGAAATCAAACGTTTGTTACTTCAATTGTGAGTCTTCCGCCTGATTGCATAACGGAATAGCAAGTTATTTAATCATATCAATACTTATACTACCGTAAACAGCATGTGAGCTTCCCAATAGTGGACGATCTAACATGCAACTATTGAAGCGAGCTTCCTCCACCTGATAAATGTGTCATAGGTCAACCAACAGAATGGTTCAAGCAAGAGAGTGCCATTCTTTACTCAACCAATGTCCAATTAGTGAATCAATCTTATCTTAAAATTCATCATACTGAAAGCAAATTTAACTACAGTTATTAAGTAAAAATTAAAGATTAATTACATATGTTTGTGTTATGACTGAATTTCTAGGAATTTTCCCAACATTGTTACACTCCAATTGAGTTAAGGATTTACGTGTTTTGCCACTAAGTGATTAGCTCTAGATTCATATAATGTTCTAATGTACCAAACAATGCTTGTGGTAAATAAACAGAGATATGCTATCAAAGATTGGCATAATGCCCATCTATATAAATATTTGAACCGTTTGTTTCATTATCTTGAATCTGTATGGTACACCTAAAGGAACGGTGCCATTTCATTGTCAGTGTTGAGGCCTGTAATCGTTGAGTTAAAGAAAAAGATAAGTCTTGCCTCCGCCTGACGCAATCCTTTAGTCCTGTGCCCGCCCCTTTTGGACAGGTCACATGTTGGAGGCCAATAAACTTGGTCTTAGATTTTGCATCCATTTGATAATTATTTTGCCAATGCTTTTTATCTATGATGCTTTATAGAATAGTTCTGAAATAAATAGATATTTACTTCAAATAAAATAGTACTTTTCCATACTTTGAGATACCTTAGCAGCGTTACTCCGACCTAGCTTGAAAGCAGAATCCAGCTTTACTATTCTGGTAGAGACCTCCCCTCTGCGGTTTAACTACTACTCCAGGTCCCACCATCCACACACCATGGAAGGGGCTACAGATGATGCTGCATCACAACCCTATCTGAGGAGACTCTCTAACCATTACATCCACCAAGCTACCTCCCAGCTTCATTTCAGAAATCTCTTAAAGACATGGCTCTTCTTTCGATCCCACGCTTTCCACAATGTCTTCCCTTGCTCCACCTTCTTGGTTCGGTCATGATTGTCTCAGCACATAGTAACACATATGTTATACTCCTTAAACAACATAAATAAAGGGCAGGCATAGCCACTCCACCCCAACTCATCAGAGGCACCTGCTTTGAAATGAATTCACTGATTACCAGTGGTAATTTGTCTTACTTCAACTCCTGACCTTTCATGGCCAGTTCATCACAGTATAAAGGGTGTTTGCATCTTTAGACAGGTAACCCCTATTTCTCCTGATACAAGAACTTTTTTCAAAATTCAACATTACCCTGCCAGACGATTTCTTAAATTGGCCCCCACCCTGAACCCAGTCCTATCTATACCACAACCCAAGACATTGTGGATATATGACGCATTCTTCTAGGGTATGATTTCTGTCCTTGTAGAGCAAACATCCAAAATATGTAGGTTGGCGATTGGACGCAAACAGAGATCGAATAGGAGCAGTGGCAATGCTGACCTCTCAGGGACGCCACAGTCCCCTGTCACTGACTGGAGTCAAGAGAAAGTAAATTCACGGCTAGACCTTTCTTTCAGGAAAGACAGGATCCAAGATAATTCCTCACATTTCTGTGGCATGGTGATGACCCAGGAAAATGGAGTGGTTTTTGGTGTTCAATTTTGTGGGCTACTTTCATCATTCTCCTAATGTTATCCATCAAAGCAACAATTTCTGGTATTATGTATTTCGCCCACAATCTGTTGATCATGGGGATATAAATCCTACTACCAAGGCCCACAAGGTGCCAGCCTTGCAAGCTATGCCCTTTGTCACACATAGGTGCGTGCAAGAGCTGACAGGTGCGGCTAGCCGGAAGAGGGAAGTTGTAGGCCAAATCATGAGTTGAGCCTTAGCCCTTAAATGCAGAGATAACGCTATTATTGCCGCATTTAAGGGTTGGCCCAATCATGAGTCGGGCGGTCAGTGGGAGGTTTACCTCCAGCTTTTTTATGTCGTAATAGCGCCCACAAAACTATTGGTGTCAATGGACCCAATGGGGAAATGGAACTTAACGCTGTACCGCTACTCATGAACCGGGACTAGTAGCGTCAGACCGACAAGCAGTAATGCTATTTGCGCTAGCGATAAATCCGCCAAAATACCACCAAATGGAATTCTCATTACCGCCACTTGGTCCGGTGGTATTACTGCCGGATTACAAGTGGCGGTAGGCGGTGTTAGTCCCCATTAATTGTAGTCCATAGGACTCCATGAAGGATTCTGGTGGTATTACCACTGGTGGTAATTCTGCCGAAATTGATGCATTTCTGCAGAAAGGTGGCGGATGTCCTTAACAGAGAGTCCTTCCTCGCTCCTGCATATGGGTGGTGGTGCCTCCATCATGCCTCCTCTGCAGACCCCCTACTAGAAGCTACAAGGAAATACAATGACGTCATTGGGGGAAATGCAGAGCGGCGGTTAGGGTGATTAACCTGGCAGGGAGTGTACAAAGACATTTTACCTTGAACTGGTCTTTCGTCTTCTGATGCTTTCTTTATGCCCATCTGTTACTGACCCTAATGTTGTTTTAATTTGTATTTAAATCACAGCAGACTCTGTTGAGGGTTTTCCACATCCCGTTGGCATATGTCAATGCTTGTAGATGACAGTTGGAACTGGGCATGTGTGCCCTATGAGATGCTGAGCCCAGGACTTTTCAACAAGCTTGAGGTAACTAGGTGAAGGCCACATGCCCACCAGTATGTGGACTGAACTGGTTTAAACTAGTACAGACAGTGAGCCCCACCTAAGGGACAGGAAGTACATAAGGCTCACAGCACGGAATCCATCTTGGTCGACCTTAAGGCTAATATGCTTGAAATTTTGGAGAAAGGAGGCAATGCTCTCCTTGTGCTTATCTACCTCTCGGCAGCTTTTGACTTGGTGGATCACACAAAGTTGATTACCAGGCGTGTTCTCTCTGCCCACTTTTCACCTTCTACCGCTAGATAGATGAAATCCTTTCCAACAGATCATACGGCTAGGGTCTTTGCTGATGGCCACAAGGCTGACAACTTTGTGGTGTCCTGTGTAGTTCCACAGGGCGTTTGCCACCCACGCTTTTGAACATATTTACTATGTCTCTATTTGAATTGCTTGATGACAAAGGAGTGCTATACACAAACTATGCTGGTGGTTTTCAGTGTCTCATCCCACTCTCGGGAGACTACATCAGGGACACGGTCTATCAACATCATCTACTCCATCATACACACCTGGTTGATGGTAATGGTTTAGCGCTTAATGGCACAAAAATGGAGATAATGATTGTGGGCACAGCTAAGGAAACTGAGTCCGGACTACCATGAGTTTCGGATAGCCGGCTGTGCTTTTGCCACACTCCCTAAAAGTCAAGACACTGGGTATGGTGATTGACAAGGAACTAAGGATGAAGGCCCATGTGAGCATCCTGGTCTCGTCTACATCCTCCTTTTTAAAACTACTTGTGCAGCTGAGGCTTCTTCTGTCTCGAGAAAACTGTACTACAATTGCCAGGGCTATCGTTGGAGCCAAACTGGATTATGGCTCTAGCCTGCTACAAGGCGTTAATAAGGAAGAAATCATGTACCTGTAGATTATTCGAATCAATGCTGTTAGAGTTATGAAAGGCCTAGGTTGGAAGGATCACATTTCAGAGGCGAGGAGGGCATTGCACTGGCTTCCCATAGCTAGAAGAATTTATTTCTGCATTCTCTGCATCACGCATAAATGCTTGTATGGCGCTAGCCCAGGATATATTTCCAACCATCTCTCATGGTTGGCAGCACACAGGACGCTGAGGTACAATAATTTGGGCCTCTTGCAAGTACCTAGGGCTAAGCTGGCTATGCTGCCCCCAAGAGCTGGAATGCACTTTCCCCACACCTGAGACTGTATCAGTCCCTCCTTAAATGTAAACACTGCTTAAAAACAACTTTTCTCTACTGACTCCTGGCCTAATTCTGGATCTGATGCTGTATCTTTGATTTCTATTTTTTGTTGAGTGCATCACGTTTGTGCTACTATGCCCACGGGCTTGTGTTTATGCGTGTTAAAAAAATGTAAATAAATAAATAAGACGGTGAGGGCCCAAACCCCCTTGTCGGAGAAGTACGGAACAGAAGGTGTCAGAATCATCAAAACACAGACGTCCATTGCCACAAGATACAAGGGGATGATGGAAATAGAGAATGGACTCTTGTGATAATATAATACATTCCTTTGTTATGTGCGAGGTGAGAATACCAATGCCAGAAGGCCTCTACAAAGATATGGGGTTGAGGGTCTTGAGTATAAGGGGAGCATGCCTTAGGGGAGAATAGTGTTATTTGTGTGTCAGCATAAGGACGGGATGCAGTCTGTTTTCTTGCAGGTAAATGCTGTAAATAAATGTTTGCCTGTTCATTTACTGAGAATCATAACTGCTGTTTCTTTGCAACGTTAACAGGCCCTAGATGCGCAGGGAGGTGCAAGAACACCCCTTGTCTCCCATATTCAGCCCTGCAGTACTCTAGCCTGCATCCTCAATGGGCCATGCAAGCCAGGGGAAACAAAATATCCCCAGCCTCGCATGGCTCATGGAGAATGTGTACTGGGGTACTATTGAACTATCAAAGGAAAACCAGATTTCCTTTTGACAGTTCAGTTAAAGCCAGTCCAGGAGTGCTTGTTGCTGCAGTTGGGGGAGTGCTGAATGTGTTAACTGGGCTGGCTTGGCATGTCCATAATGAATGATAGGTCAATGCCCCATCACCCATTATGGATGAGCCACCCCAGGGATGTTTTGCTGTTCTAGAGTAAGGAGTCGGACAAAGGGGTGGCATGTTCACAACAATCTTTATCTAAATAATAATGGAAAAGGCCTAACTTTCCCTATCGTAGAAGGGTTTTCACTACCCAACTAATGAAGAACTTGGGTGCAAGCGTTCAGGGTGGTTGCCAAACTCAAAATGTCCATCCTCTGTCCAAACTAACCTACTCTAGCCCTACCACTAACAAAATAATTTGACATACTCATTATGGATGCATTATCTATAATCAGTTTTCAGTGTTGCAACTCCGCAGAATTCTCTATCTCGCCTTCCTCATTTTGCTGCATAATTGCATCCAACATTACTTTCATAGCATGCATCTGCATCTGGGTGGCATACTGACAAAAGGTACTGGGCAATGACGCAGGGCCGCCCAAGTCGAGGCAGAGTAAATGATGTTACCATTCGGCAGGCTAGGAGAGGGGCAGTTCCCGCCCCCACGCCTGCTCCTCTACCCCACAAGCGCAGAGACACGCTGTCTCTGTCACACAATGCTGAGGAAGGGCGAGGTGCGAACACGCGCCTCGCCCTTCCTCCAAACAACAAGGTGCTAAGCACCTACGGAAAACCAACAGGCACCCAGGGCCCAGGTTCAAAGACCTGCCCCCTCCTCAGGGGGCCAGACATGTCGGCTATCCGGCCGGGGGCAGGCGCACAGCCCCCGCTAAATAAGAGCAGAATGCTCTAAGAAAACACAATCTGTTTGTAGACCCTGAACGTGGACCCAAACTGACAGGAGGTTTGCTGTTCACTCAGCGTCTTCCACACTTTGCTTCTTTAGCAATCTTTAAAAGTTCACTGCTTACGCAGCATCTTTTCTCCCTCCTTTGAACATTGTCCTGTTCAGAAACTCTCAACTACAGGCAAGCAGCGAGAAACCTGCGCAGAAACAGAGGACACCCTGTGGAGAACGCGGTAGAAGCAGGATCCAAGGCCGACACGAATGAGCACAGAGGAAAAACAGACAAAGCGCACAGACGCAGACATCCATGTCTTTTTCAGCTTTGCAGACCTAAAGGACATGGGTCCCAAGCGAAAATCATAGGAACCTCCAGCACCGACACAGAAACCGAAATCACCCCACTTGCTTGCAGCCATGGAGGCAGCGGAGCACTACAGCTGGCACTGGGTCCAAGAAAATATGTACGGCTTACCAAAAGAAGGGGTCTCCATCACAACCAGGCATGAGGACGAGAAGACACCGGCAAAGAAAAGGAAGTCTGCAGAAGGCATGGGAAAAGGTAACAAAAAGCTGTCTAAATTGTACGAGAACATGAGTGAGATGCAGCAATTATTGCTAGAAATTAGGGGCAAAAAAACACCTCCCACAGACGAGTCCAGGCAGGCAGACCCCACCTCACCACTAGTACAAGACATCACAGTTACCACCCTCCCACCAACAACAGCTACAGCACCACCATTGTCAGCAACACCAATAGTACTGGTGCCAACAACACCACCATCAGCCATCACAGTTGTAACTACGCAAACAACGACAGCTCCTGACACAACGGGTGCTTTAAAAGCATGGTCAGTCACCAATACAAATACCCCAGGACTTTCAGGAGCAAGCAACAACAACCCACCGGACACGGTAATGATTAGTAGTTCCCAATTAGATCAAAAACTTAAATCTTTTCAAGCAGAAATATTGAACAGATACAAAAGGTGTTTAGCATGGAACATTGACCAAACAATCAAAGAAGCCATATGGGCAAAAGAGTTCATCTAGATCTTTTCATTGATAGAAGCCCAACGCAAAGGGAAAGATGTGTTTAGGCATCCCAAAAAGATAGAAGAGAAAGCCATAGCCAGAAACGCCCAGGTAGAACAGAATTGGGACAACTGGCTACAGGCTTTCGCCATTTTGGCAACTATCTATGAAGAAAAATTCCCCCACGATGGCAGAAAAATATGGGCATACGTGGACAAAATCAGAGAAGTTAAAGTTGCTCAAAAAGGGAAAACCTGACTAGCATACAACATTAGATTCAGGAGAAGCATGTCTGAGAGGCCATCAATAGAATGGGACGAGGTACAGAATGACTTATAAATGTTAAACGCAGAGCCTCCTTCAGAAGAAGAGACTGCGCAGTTAACCCACAAAAATAACAAAAACTCACAGGGCCCGAGACCCCCCGACAATGAAAACCACAAAAAAGGGGAGCAGCCCTTTCGGAAGAACCAGCTATAGGGGGCTAAATCTAATACCCACAGGCAGAACAAAACCATTCTCAGAAAGCCAACACCCCTTGTAAAAACTTTGGGAAAAACCAGCGCACATGGGGGAAAGAATGCTGGTACAAGCACACGTGCACAAACTGCAAAGGTGACCACGCAGCGACTAACTGCACCAAACTACCAGCCAAATGCATCTCGCCAACCTTTTGTCTAACCCCGGGCTGCCCACCCATCAATCCAGACAATTTTAGAGAGGCTCTCATGAATTACCCAGACAAAGAAACCAGTGAAACAATCCGGCAAGGTTTCACCCAGGGTTTTGTCATCCCCTTCAAGGGCAGCGGGTGCCTGAATGTCCCAAACAACCTAAAGTCAGCCAGGGACAACCCACAAATGGTCACAAGCAAAATTGAGAAGGAATTACTACTAGGCAGAATCGCGGGACCTTGGGACTGCATGCCCCTCAAAGATTACATAATATCACCGCTAGGTCTGGTCCCCAAAAAAGAGCCTGGGAAAAAATTCCTCATCTTCCTATCCCAAAGGCCGATCACTAAACGACGGCATTCCGCACACGGAATCAGCAGTTTCGTACACGCACTTTCAAGAAGCGGTAAGACTCATTAAGGAATGCGGCAAGAACGCCCTGATGGCCAAACTGGACATCGAATCTGCATTCAGATTGCTGCTGGTCCACCCAGACTCACAGCAATGGCTAGGTTTCACCTTCAATAATAAATTCTATGTAGACAGTTGCCTCCCCATGGGATGTGCATTATCTTGCACCCTATTTGAACAATTCATTTCCTTTTTTCAATGGTCCTTTCAAAAACAGAGACCAGGGTCCCGGGTAGTACACTACCTCAACGATTTCATGGTAATGGGGCCGGCAAAATCTGAAGAATGCAGCAGAGCCCTGGCAACGTTAGAAGAAATGGCTGCGCAATGGGGCATCCCCCTGGCAGCCGAAAAAACGACCAAACCAGCCACCAACATCATTTTTCTAGGCATTGAAATAGACTCAGCTAAAAGCCTATGCAAATTTCCAGAAACAAAAATAGCAGAACTCCTGGAAAAAATACAAAGCTTGGCAACAAAAGACAAAGGCACAGTGAAAGAAATCCAGTCACTAGCGGGAAGCCTTAACTTCGCAGCCCAAATTATCCCTCAAGGGAGGGTATTCTCCAGAAGTCTGGAACTAAAAATCAAATCTTACACCAAACCCCACCTACACATCCGACTAGGCGCAGAGGTGAAACAAGATCTAGGAATTTGGGAAAATATCCTTAATGATTTTAACGGGACAACACTTTGGCGTATGCCATTGAACACTTCGACAAAAAGGGTCCTTTTCACTGATGCAGCCGGGAGCAGGGGTTTTGGAGCCATACTAGAAGCGGAAAGGGTGGCAGGACACTGGCCCATGACATGGCAAGCTGCGGGGCGGACAAGAAACATCACCCTCCTAGAAATATTTCCCATCTGGCTTACTTTACACATCTGGGGCAGGCAGCTAGCGAACTCGGAACCTTTGGTCTGGTGCGACAACATGGCCATAGTAGGCTCCATAAACAGAAGATCCACTAAATGCCCTTTAGTGCTGAAAGTCCTACAAGCCATTACAGCGGTCACACTGCAAAAAAAAACATTGTGGTGAAAGCAAAGCACATTGCAGGAGCAGACAATAATATTGCAGATGCTTTATCTTGCTTTCAGTAGCCAAGATTCCGGGAGCTAGCGCCGCACGCCCAGGAACAGATGACACCAATACCAGCAGAATGCGGGGCAATAATGGGAACTCAAAAATAACGACACCAATGCCAGCGCCAAAGAGCAATGGCCGGGGTGCTCAAAAAGAACCAACCAAAGAGCTCAACAAAAAGCAGGTACCTCAAAAATGGGGGCCTCAAAAATGTTGGCATCAATGCCGGTGCCAAAGAGCAATGGCCGGGGTGCTCAAAAAACAGGCGCCTCAAAAACGGGTGCCAACAAAATACCGACATCAACGCCAGCGCCAGAGAGCCTAGGTCGGGATGTCCAACGTGATACAGGCACCTTTAGGACGGGTGCCAACAACCCCCTGCCAATAGAAAATCAGACCCTCGGCACAGGTTTCTTAATAGAGATGAAAGAGAAAGCCCTGGCAAGCACTACAGCAGCTCAGTACAGTAAGTGTTTGCAAACAGTATTTAGAGTCACAGATTTAAACCATGTCGAGTTAATAACGATTAAAGACATAGAAACATTCTTAAAATGGGCACACGAGCAGGGCTTTAAAAGAGACTGGGCAAAAAGACACCTAGTGGCAATCTCATATTTCTCAAAATTACGGGCTGACTCAGACCCCACCCAGAACGCCCTCATTTCCTACGCTATGAAAGGATGGGCCAGAGCAGAAAGGCCCCAGGTAGACACCCGTTGCCCCCTTGATTTCAACAAACTGGTAAAAATAGTAGACTAGTTAGAAAGCATATGCTGGCACCCTTATGAGATCATATTATTCAAAACAGCATTTTTTCTGGCCTATTTTTGGGCTTTTCGGGTGGGAGAGCTTATCGCCTCCAGCACCAAGGCCACAAACGGTTTAGGTGTTATGGAGGTCAGGGTCAGACAAGACAGCGTCAACATAGAAATCCAACAGTCAAAAACTGGGGCCAAAAGAACCATTAACATTTCTTGTCTCGACGATACAACAAACTGCCCAGTATGCATCACCAACCTCTATTACGCACAAAGGCCCAAGGTTGGGGGGAGGTTCCTGATCAACAGAGATGCCTTGGCACTAAGCCGCTACCAATTTAAAGGGGTACTGATGAAAGCAATCAGCACCACAGGGTGGGCCCCCAAGGACTTTGGCCCCATTCCTTCAGAATAGGTGCAGCCACCTCAGCATGGCAAGGAGGCCTGGCTCCATTACAACTAAAAACATAGGGGGATGGAAGTCAGATTGCTACAAAAGATACATCAGACCACAGCTAATATAGCCATCCCCACCTTTTCTCTTCCTTTCCCTCACCCCCTGCAGAACCCTCAGGCGCCGGGAAGACCTCACTTAACTAAGCATGGATTGTCGGCCACTCATTCGTTTTAAGAACAGGCCGATGGGTGGAAGAAACCAAAGAAGGTCAGCCTTTTAGAAACACCGTCACTTCATGGTGGGGCTACAGAGGCCTGGGTTGGATCGACATCCACAAAACATTAGCAGAGCTGGTCGCGTAGAGACCCGCCCGAATTTCTCATAATACATTTAGGGGGCAATGACCTAGTGAACTCAGGAAGGAGAAACCTATTCGAGGAAATCTGCTCCTCGCTGGCGGGCATTTCCCACAACTGGAGGGAAACGGAAATATATTTTTGGGCCATTCTTCCCAGAAAAAAATGGCTAGGGGCCCACTGTTACTAAGCCGTAGACATTGCGAGAAGAAAACTCAACAGGGGATTGGAGAAATTCTGTACAGCGAGAGGGATGGGTTTCATAAAACACCCGGCCATTACCCTGGCTGACCCGGATCTTTTTCACAAGGACGGCACCCACCTATCAATCCAAGGCATGGAACATTTCTTTTGAGAAATCATGGCAACTCTTGCATCTAGAGGCTGTTACTAGGAGATACGTTCGGGGGAACCTGGTAACCTGCCCGTGTGTGGCGGCACGGGCCAGAGGGGGTAACCTCGGGACTCGGTGCCCAAAAGTATGATATTTTGATATGTGATTATTTGTGTATCTGCATAACCATATCTGTACAATAAAATCCTACAGCCTTTTATTGCCAACACTTGACAAAATGTGAGACAAATCGAGGCAGAGTAAATGATGTTACCATTTGGCAGGCTAGGAGAGGGGCAGCTCCCGCCCCCAGGCCTGCTCCTCTCCCCCACAAGCGCAGGGACACGCTGTATCTGTCACACAATGCCGAGGAAGGGTGAGGTGCGAACACACACCTCTCCCTTCCTCCAAACAACAAGGTGCTAAGCACCTACGGAAAACCAACCGGCACGCAGGGCCCCAGTTCAAAGACCTGCCCCCTCCTCAGGGGCCAGACATGTCGGCTATCCGGCCGGGGGCTGGCGCACAGCCCCCACTACTATACACATCTGGGTCTTATAAATAAGAGCAGAAAGCTCTAAGAAAACATGATCTGTTTGTGGACCCTGAACGGGGACCCAAACTGACAGGACGTTCGCTGTTCACTCAGCGTCTTCCACACTTTGCTTCTTTACCACAAAACCCGCCCACCCTACAAATAAGGGAGAAGAACAAAGGAAAAGAAGTACAGGGCACTGTACGGTGTCCACAACGAGCCCTGGGACATGAGAAGGCGGCACGGGCCAGAGGGGATAACCTCAGGACCCGGTGCCCAAAAGTATGATATTATTATGATATGTGATTATTTGTGTATCTGCATAACCATATCTGTACAATAAAATCCTACTGCCTTTTATTGCCAACACTTGACAAAATGTTGTGAGACAAATCATTTTGGGTGAGGGTCGGGGTTCGGCCTACAGTATGCATGCATATGGGTTCATCAGTTATGCAAAGAACCGAAAAAGGGGTCAAAGTGGTGGGCCATCTGAGAGCGGTACGTGTAATTAAATGTAATTCCTCATCTGACACACAAGATTCATATCATGCTGTGATGATAGCGGGCTCTTGGACATGTTCAAAAGTATTAGTTTCAGCTTCGACAAGAGAAGGCAGCTAAATGTAAATCTTGCCATTCCCTAGGAACTGCCAGAGGCAATTTCTGTTCCCAATGGTTTTGAATCTCGTCACCCAAACATTCTAATAAAATGAGTCGCTCAGGACCTTGGGTTTCAAGTACTGCCTCAACCACATTCTGTCTAACTCGGCTCAATACTAACCGAATAGCCTGCTCCCTCAATTTCCGTCGTTGGGTAGGTATTAAAGAGGCTTGTGTTTTCCTAATAAAGGGTTCTAGTTTCCCTTTCTTTAGTAAATGGGCCATGTACATATTCACTGGGAGGATCTATGTTGACATCTGATATGTCATCTTCTTCTAGTGGGGGGGATTTTGGGGATCGGGAGAGTGGTGGGGAGTTTAGGGCCAGGGGGTCCTAATACTAATGTGCTCTGTGGTTGACCCTACGGAGGAGGAGGTGCAGAGGGAAGAAGATTTTGGAGAGGGTTATTGAGAATCTGTTCTATCACAGGATCCTGGGTAGTAGTAGGTATAACATGGCAAATTCCTGTTCTTTGTAACTGACTATCTCTGTCTATCTCTCTATTATTTAATTGGTGTTTTTGGGGATCATGAACTAAAGCTTTCTCAGCCTGTGACATATGTCTTCGAGCACATTTCTGTTTGTTTTTGATCTTCTGCATGGGTTGCTTGCGCCAATCGCAGATAAAAATCAAAGGTGGAGGGTCTACCCTTATTCTTTAATAACACAGTTTCTAAATGCTGAATTACAGATACATCAAAATAGCCATGTTCTGGACTTCTAAAACTAGGAGTTTTTTTAGTCTGTGCCATGAACTGTTGAATACCATCGCCCCTAACCCATACTTGACATACATCTCGTACGCTGGGGTACCTTCTGGGGGTGCAGGCTGACCAAATTCTAAATTGTTCGCCGGGCGAACACAACAAAGTTCGGACCAACAAATTCAAAGCTTACTGGTACCAGGCATCATAAAGCTCTATCCTGGCAAAGAAGATATTTACTAAATTGCTCTGGTTTAACCCAACCAATCAAGTTTTACCTGCCAAGACAGCTATACTCACTAACAAAGTTCTGTCTCAGTTGCTGTGGGCGAAATATCACATGTAGTTTGAAGGGCCCAGCCAGGAGAGGGCGTTTATGGAGAGAAAACCACCACTGAGGGAGACCAGTACCAGCTGCGAGAAATCAAATCTCCATAATAGTAGGGATCCCTGAAACCAAGTGATCAGTCGGCTGATTCCTTTCCTTCACGTCTAGCAATCAAAGTGCCCTCATCCTTGGTGGCGCCCCATGTTCCTGGTTGCCAATTGAGACTTCTAAGCGGTATAATTCAAACAAAATAGTACATCTGAAACAGGGTTTCAAGATTGCAGATCAAATTTAATATACAATATACATAAAAATAAACACTTGAGCGGACTTCAGTTCAAACCACTACCAGTTTATGGCAAGTGCAGAAGTGAAGTACCTAAATGGTAGATCATCTCTCCTTTTATACAAATCGAGCCTGCACCAACACAATTGGTTCATCATTCATTTATAAAAGATGATAAAATACAAACATGTTTAGCATATATACTCCACAATTTGACCAATGCATATCTAATCTCAAGTGGGTATGATAAACTATGTTTTTCGCAGATGTTCCTGCTATGCTATGTCAAGAATCTTCAATATACTCATGGCTCAATCATATATTCTTTCCACCAATTCATGGCCAGTGACTCATGTTGGAAGTCATTGAAACATAACCCAACTGCCTTTTGCATCAACACTAGTAATTCTTTTCAAACAGGCTTCAGATGTCTTCTTCCCCTTCGGTACTCTTGACACAGTTACTGAGTCGAAGGAGATTACTCCCAAGGCTTTCCTTCCATTCACTACTTCTAGCACTGTTACTGAGATGAGGGAGATTACTCCCGATGCCTTCCTTAGCTTCGGCACCATTCCCCAATCGCCTACCAGGTCTCCTGTGACTCCTGTTACTTCTTCTCAGTTGGGACCACAACGCTGTTTCTTCCTGGGGTGTTGGGTAGATGCATTCCCATTGAATGTTCTCTCTGCTTCTCTTTCGTCTCCCCACTGCCATGCTTTGGCTCTGCAGGGTCTCGAGCCAGGCGATGTCAGCTCAATTAATGGACCGCTCACTCCACCTCCTCGAGGTCACGCCGCCGTCAGTCAGTTTCCTGCTTCCAGTCAGGCCTGCTCTGCATCGGCCCGCAAAGACTCCTACAATCTCCTGTTGGCGTCCCCCTGACAGGAGGTTTGCTTCGCCGATGTAGCTCCTTGGTTCCAGGTTTGAACTTCCCGGGCCTGCCAGGCTTAATGCCTACTTCACTTGCTTCGTCTACTTCTATTACTCCCCCCATCCACTGAGGTCTTTCTCCATTTTTATGTCATAAAGCTGGTTATTCCCCAGCGGGTGTCACAGTCCTTTATTTGTGTCCATTATGTATTCTTCATGCCTCCTTGGGGCCACCTCTTCTCAGTACCTTCAGTACTTGGCAAAGGAATAGTTTGTATAACTCCATCAATCTTCTTCACAGTACTCCTGGAAAATAACCTGAAAGCAGATTGTATGTTCATTTTAGTCTTCCTGCTCTTGGTGGTATCAATATTTACAGGAAGAAAGGAGTATAGCAATAACATAGAGTAGTGCTTTCAGATTGTTTCTCAGGAGACGTTATGGGTTTCATGGTCTCAAGGGCAAGAGGGTTAGGGAGTTAAATCACAGAATGGGAAACATTGTCCCCATGAGGGGAGTCTCTACCTGTAACGTCCCCCTTTCCACATCCCCTTGGGGGAATGTTACATATTGGGCTCACCTCCCTAGCCTTTACGAACTGAGAAAAGGTTCCTTATTTTAACAGGATAAACCTTACTCTTGTTCAGGGAGGAGAAAAGACATTTCTACTTGTCATTGAAGTGTTAAGACTTTCTGTTGACAAGTTGAAGTTACAAAGAACTGTGTTGGAACTTTCTCTTGTCAAGTTGAAGTTGAAAAGAATGTGTTAGAACTTTGTTGCAACCCAGGATTTCCTTATCTCTTTTTTTGGCACTGTGAAGCAGAATCCTGCTGAAACCTGGGGAAGGGGAATTCACCGAGGTTATAAGGTGAGTATATTGGGTTTCCTTTGGTTTATTTTAGGGAGGGAAATCCTCTTCAGGGAAAGGATAGTGAGGCGTTTATCCAACCTTCTGATTTAATAAAATGGCATTTGTTGAAAAGCCGTCACAAACTTGTCTGCCTCACAATTCGGACCCCTCACAGGCAGGAATAGAAAATAGCAGGAACAAGAAGGGGACATCTATATCTCCACTCACTGGACTGTATGTACACAGCTTGAACATAAGCAAGCACCAGTAGTGGGAATAGACAGGCCAACGCACTGGGCAAAGTGAGGTGCTTTGGGCTTCAAGCCAAGTACAGACCATGATGAAAGGATGTCAGAGAAGCAAAAAAAGCAGAGCAACATGGAGGTCTATACACGACAGACTGCTAGACCCTGTGGCGAGTCTAGTACTGTGATTGGTGATGCACCCAGTTAGCCAGTACAGGATGTTCCGGACCAACGCCAAATCTTGGCCAGTATGCAAACTGGATTTGCCTCAGTTAATGACAAGCTCGATGACATAACCTCAAATTTAGCCTCTCTTAGAGCCAAAATGGAGCAAGAAAGTAATAGAATAACTGAAGCAGAGACTAGAATCAGTACGGCAGAAGATCACATTTATGACCTACAAAACCAAATGGCCAAGACGACCTTAGGACCTTAAGATGACCCTGCAGAAATGTGATGACTTAAAAATGTGCTTGAGACGCCACAACATCCATATCATTGGCCTCCCCGAGAACATTGGCCAAGGCCCTAGGGAGGAACTAGTCGAACAACTGTTCCGCCAAATTCTGAGAGACCCTACTTTCTCCAGCACTTCATGGTTGAGAGGGCACACCACACACCGGAGACCAGATCGAGGCTGGGAACACCACCGAGACCTATCACAAACTACAGAGAGAGAGAGATAAGATCCTACGACTGGCACGAGAAAACAGTATGAGACAGGTAAAGTGCACATTTACCCGGCCTTCTCTAGGGCATTAGAGGTAGAACAGAGATCTTTCATAGGGGTGAAGAACCTACTGAGAGAGAGAGAGCAGTCCAGTATGCTATGCTCTTTCCTGATAGACTGCGGCTACAATACAAACTGTTTTTCTTTACGATACCTGAAGAAGCGGTGAACTTGGTTGAGGTAAATATACCTGTCCCTTGTGGAGGGAAAGTGGTGCCGGAGCGGGAACAGGATGTAGAAATTGTGAGAGACTGGCTAAGGACTGCTCCAAGGCACTGGGGTTATCCGTACGTGAATTGACATGGTTGGAGGTAGCTTAAACTAACGCTCATGATTTGTCCTAATGTGTAAACAACACTGTGTTCGCTGTAGTGGTTCATACATCAAATATTCATTAGTTAAGATCCTTCTGATGAATGGGTGGCCGAGATAACATGTCGATGACACAAACAATGGCAGCGGTCTCCCCCATGCTAGGTTGCTGGGTTTTGCTATGGAGTATTAATATTTTTAGTGTGTTTCGATGGGATATGATCACCCTGATTGGCAGGAAGATGCAGGTGGAATGGGAGGGGGTGAGATGGGTTACAATGTGTCAAAAGTTAGCTTGGCAGACACATTACACTGCATAGATCGATCCGTTATCACCGGAGTGAAATGGGATAGATGGCACAGGATTTTATGGGGGCTTCACCGGTACACCACAAATGAATGACTGACATTAATAAACTAAGCTGGAATATTAGGGGAATGTGGAACCCAACCAAGTCCCGTAAAAGTATGTCTTATGTGATTAGACATAGAATAGATATCCCTCTACTCCAAGGAACGCACGCTAGTGGCACGGTAAATAATAACTTTGTCAAATCATGGAGAAGTCAAAGATACTTCACAAATGACTCTACCCATTCCAGGGGGATAATTATTTTGATACATAAGTCATTGAAATGCACCATTTTCCAACAGCACGTAGACCCGGAGGTGAGACATGTAGTGGTGCACTGGAAATAATTGGGTATCGAACTGTTACTGGTGAATACAGAGAGACCTAATGTGAATGACCCGTGCTTTTATGACAAGTTCTTTGGGCTGATTGAATCATACCAACCATATGGGGGGGGGGCATGAACACTATACTCGACTTGCAAATGGATTGGACTGGTGTTTCAGCGAGACCACCATCCAGGGAAGCAGGTAACATTACCATGAATATGGGGCGACTAGACCTCTAGAATAGACTTGGTACTAATTACACAACAGCTTGTGCATCTTGTACATGATACAGAGGTAGACCCATGCACGTATTGAGACCACTCACCCATTAGAATCAAGATGACATCTGGGAGAAACTGGGGAGAAGAGGGACGTGGAGTTTTAATTCTGTAGCACTACAAGATATAGTATTTAAAGTCAGCATAAAGGATCAGATTTGAAGTTACTTTGCAACCAATGATAATGGTATGGCGTTGGTGGGGATGGTGTGGCAGACTATTAAGGCCTATATATGAGGCATAGCCATTTCTATCAGAATGGGGTCCTCAAAATTATCAGGAGGCATATAGCTGCATCAGAAACCAAACTAAAAGTGTTCGAACTTGAATATACATCAGAACCAAGACATACCATACTGGGGAAATTGAAAACATAGCTATACCACTTCATAGAGCATGCAGATAGAGAAATTAAATCAAAAGCCCACTGCTGCTAGGAAATATGAGGAAGTTGAGCGCCCGGGTAGGGCACTAGCACAAATGATGCGAATAGAGAGAGAGCCAGACTACATTCCACATATATGGGACGAGAAGGGGGTTGTATGACATACGGACGCAGATACTACATTTAGGGAATTTTATGGAAATCTGTATCAAGTGCAGCTGACTAAAGGAGAAGATGGCATGAATGCACTGTTAGGTGAGATTTCCATGTCAATACTTTCAAGTGCAGCAAGAGACCAAATCAGTGTTGCATATACAGCGGCGGAAATTATTAAAGCCATCAATGCACTACCCAGGAATAAGTCCACCAGCTGGGACAGCCTTAGTGCAGAATTCTATAAAGAATGTGGCACAATTCTCGCTCTGTACTAACTGAGAGTGTGGGAAGAGCCCCTCCGAAACACCTATCTGCCCACGTCGATGTAGGAGGTGACCAGAATGGTACTCCTGAAGCCAGGGAAGCTTAGAGAAGACTGCGGCTCATATAGACCACTCTCACTCAATACAGAAAATTAAATCTACACTAAAGTCATCGCTAACATATCACTCCCTGTGATACATGTGATTCATCATGACCATCCGGGCTTCATTCCAGGCAGGTCAACAGCATTGAATAGACGCTGGTTATTCAACATTATGTCCCAAGTATTCCCAGAGGTAGCAGCTGTGGAGGTCTCCTTAGATGCACAAAAAGCTTTTGATATGGTCTCATGGGAATTCCTGTTTGCAACACTATCGCAGTGCAGGTTTTGAAACCAAATCATAAAATGTATAAAAGTACTATACGCAAACCCAGTGGCCAGGGTATTAGTAAATGGGACCATATCCAACCCGTTTGTGTTGGAAAGGGGGACGCGTCAATGATCCGCTCTATACCCTTTGTTTGCCATAGGACTTAAGGCAGATCTTATTACAGCGCATGCGAGATGTGGGATGAACATTAGTGGATGTAAGAGGATTCAATTCAACACTACAGATAAGTCAACGCCTAGTCTAGAATACTGAATGAAAACCCTTATTGATATATCTTTATGCCCAGTTCATGAGTTCTGGATGACTACCCCTGTATAACACCCCTCTCTTAGAATCCCCCTGACCCCACTGAGTCAAGAAGTAGGTTTGTTTTGCAAATTTAAAAGATTTATTTGAGAAATTAACAATTTATAGATATATCACACTTTGATAATACATTAATAATTGATAGCACACTTAGGCATATGAGCAGTAATCAGCAATAAGCAAACCTACAATAGCACTGTTCTGGTGACTTATGACTAGGAACAGGGGAATAAAGTATCAGAGAATGCTTTATGGTTTCAATGAATTGCACAGATGAAAAAGAATGCAGCACAGAAATCGACTTGATAGGACTTCACTAAAAGACAATGTAATCACTTTTCTTTGAAAATTCACTCCCCCCTTTATGCAATATAAGGAGATGGAAAGGAGAGCACACAGTTCTCAGGAATGCAATCAATACAATACGAAATTCAGTTCCCCCCCCCAGCAACCTTAGAGGAAAACAGGTCGGAGTTTTAAACACAGGCCCAAAATGCTTTGAATGTGGTTTGCAAGGAAGTGAAAAATATGCTAAAATGCTTTTAATTCCCTCTAGAGGTTCAGGGTGAGTGAAAGATACTTTGAATAAGTTCAGGATCACTTTAGCAATGCTCTATGAATGGTTGTCAGGTTGCAATCGAATTTTTGCAACGGAAGGCAAGCAGCTGCAGATTTTTACACGTGAGCTAACCTTTCAATTCGCGGCAAAATGTCAAATCGCGGCAGATTTTTCCAAGTGCGCCGGGCGCGATTACAGAGGAACTACAAAGAGTAGCACTATCGTTTTGGGGTCCTAGGACAGCCTAGGATCTCAGCTTCCAGATGAAAGTTAAATTTCGTTCATAACCCAAACGGTACTGGAGTTATGAACGATTTAGTAAAGGTAGATTTTCGGATTTAAAACAACTCAAAATGACTAGTGACAGCGTGCAACTTTGGATTTACATATGACAGCTCGCAGCTTAAGAATGACAGGTGACAGGATCTCTAGGAGACAGTTCTACTCAAGTTAAAATAGCTTGCATTAGATTATTTTAACTAAGAGATTGGGTTCTGCACAGTTTTGGCGGATACTCACTCCTAATTTTTAGAAGGACTGGGCCTCGTCACGATCTGGTCAGCGGGTTTTCTTCACTCGCCACGGACGGTCTCTGCACACAGCGTCTGGGTCAGCTTTACTTTGCTGGTCTGGTCTGGGTTTCTGGTTCTGATCAGGTCTGTGGGTCCGGATACAGCGGTCTCCGTTTCAGCTGGTCTCTCTCTGGATACAACACTGCTTTCTGGCAAATGGCAAGAGTTCTTGCAAAGAATTCAAACAGCTCGCCTGGCTGTGAATAGTTGCAATGATTTGAGGCCTGCTAAAGAGGGATTTAGCTTGTAGTTGACCTCTCTGCTACAAATTCTGAAGTAAAGTCTTGGTCTCTGAAGGTGGATAGATTGAAGTCTCTGTGTTGGCTCTCTGGAGGTTGATGGAGGTAAAGTATGGATTTTCCCGGCAGAGCGTCCCGCAGCAGATGGAGTAGAATGTCCCTATCTGTCCTGACTGTCTGCTTTTATGTGTTTTGAAAGTGGGTGGAGAGGCTAGCTTTCTAGGCCCTACCCCTCTCCATTTGTCATTGGCCACTTCCTCCTCTTCCCCTTGATTGGGAGAATGAAATGAAGTGTCAGCATGATGAGGTCTGTTTATGATACAGAGAACCCACCCCTGTCAACTTTACACACAATCTATATCTGATCCAAATACATACTTCCCCGATAGACAGTTGTTTGGCATTGCATACACACATCATGCATTTACTGATGGTAGCCCCTGTTCCAATTCTGTCGTTTCTAGGAGCTTGGGTTCAAAAATGGCAACATATTTCACTTTTTGGTCGGGTTACCAATATTGGATTTGTCCCCGCATTTACACAAATGTTCGCAAAGCATGTGGGCATTAGGTGGTGGAGTGTCAGATTTTTAACATACATACATTTAGAGTAATATCCTCTTTTCCGCTAAAACCCCCCTGAACATACTACCGGGTCCTAACACGTCTTCAAATGTGCACAGAAAAATCACAAGAATAATGATATCACTTATAAAATTTTCACAAGTCCGCTCTATGAATGATCCATCTTTTTAGATTTATGTTCTGACCCCAAAGGGGTGTGGTTTCCCCCCAGCACAAGGTTGAATTTCTGTTTTTTCCAGTTCTGCCAAGCCAGCTTGCTCTCACAGGCAGTGCTCCTCCCCTTTCCTTCCAGGAGGAAGCCACTTTTACGACCCCCCCAATAAAACATTTGCCTGAGTCAGGACAGGGCTTTGTTCAATTTCCTGCAGAGCCCAGGTAATTCAATCAGAGAAGTGTCATATCCCTTTTGGTGGGAACAGCAAAAGGCAGCTAGGCCTGGGAATACAGCTGTTGTGCAAGTCTCAACTCCTGTCGGGGGTAGCTGGTGGGCAAAATTCCCTCTCTTTTTAAGCCAGGCCTCAGCTAAATGTCTCTTTGGCTGCCGGTTTTCCTGTCCAAATCAAACTTCCAATTTTTACGCATGCAGCTAGAATGCTGATTCTAAGTTTAAAACTATGACATTTAAACAATTGCAACATATGTGACACTCAAAAGTAGGTCACTCATTTCTTTTAAACATTTAGATTTTTAGTGTCTTTCAGTCCAAATTTACTTAAACTGCTGAAATCCACAGCTCAGCCAGTTTTGCTATGAACATTATTTTAGGCTCATCCTCTTTCCAGATTTTGTATGCCCACAAGACTTTATTCTGTCAAATGTCTGCTGGTGTTCAGTGAGATTGTTGGATATTCTGCAATGTTTGAAATGGGCATTCTGAGCTTGCCTTCAGAGAAACAAAGGGTGATTTTTAAAGTGCTTTCTAGTGAACAGGCACTGCTGTTTTTCTCTTTGGCACCCCATTTCACTCATGGCTCTTCTGACCCAGCACACCTGCACCGGGGGGTGGCAAGTCAGGTGACCATTTTGGTGTGCGCACAAACTGCGCGGTTTTCATAGATTCTGGCGCACATGTGGGCTTTTTCGGCCATCTTGGATTTCCTAAGCCCACAGCACCAAATGTTGTAGCATAATAGTCCAAACGTGGGTCAGAACACCCAACAAACCCCCCCGCCCGACTGCACTTGGATTGAGTCGAGGGGATGTCGGGTGCACAAGGGTGATGACCCACGCACTGGTATGTCCACATAATCTTCTTCCAATTCTGCAAATGGCACAGTTCAGCATCTTTTCTCCATCCGGTCGGATCGATCGGTTCTCCTCGCCGGTCCTGATGGGAAGATTGGGCGGTACCCCGGGCCCCTTGCGTCTCTGCTCCCGGTCTCCGGATCGTCCTCCTTGGCCAGCCTCCAGGTTTTCTTTCTCCTAGGACGACAAAGGAAGAGCGGCAATACCTATTCATGGACATTTCTCCCCCACCATTGATATAGTGGGGTGGCATATATATTTTAGAACTCAACAGATATGAACATGCACATTTTTTTTTTAATTAAGAGACAGGAACACATCAACTTGAGAAACACAGAATTTGATAGGCTATAGGTAGGATCTTTTCAGGTTGGAATTGAATTACTCTGGAGCGGTACTCTCTGGGATTGCAGAGGACTCCTCCAGTTGTTGCAGAGTGTGCCTGGGATGGCAACACTTCAACTGGTTGATGTGGACCCACTTGTCTTCCCCCTCTGACAAACCGCCTTTGGGGATGCGGATCTTGTAGGCCACAGGGGAGATCTTGTCTATAATCTCAAAGGGTCCCTTCCATGTAGGCAAGAATTTTCGCTGTTTTGCCTGGTTTCTTTGGAAATTGTATAAATAGACCCGGTCCCCCACCTGATATTCCTTCCTGGAAGTTTTCAGGTCATAGTGGGTCTTCATACTCTCAGCTGATCTTTCTAGATTCCGCTGAGCATAGGCAAAAGCATGTTGAAGGTGTTTCCTTAAATTCTCCACATACTCATGAGTTGTGGAGGCATTTATTAGTGTCTGCTCTTGGGTCCTGTAGAGCAAATGCTGCGGAAGCACCATCTTGCGTCCAGTCATCAACTCAAATGGTGACATTTTGGTTGCAGATGAAGGGGTAGATCTGATGGCCATTAGGACCAGAGGTAATCGGATATCCCAACTTGGCCCAGAATCTGCCACAAACTTCTTTAATATGCTCACAATGGTTCGGTTATATCTCTCCACTACTCCAGAAGAAGCTGGCCTGTAAGCAATGTGTAGCTTCCTTTTAACCCCCAATATCTCCCACATCTTTGTCATTACTTCACTGGTGAAGTGGCTACCCCTGTCTGACTCAATTCTTTGAGGTAGACCGAAACGGGAAAAGATGTGGTTAATCATCAGGGCAGCTGCAGTTTCTGCCTTGCAATTTGGGGCTGGGAGACATTCCACCCACTTGGTAAACAAGCATGTAACGGTCAACATGTACTTGTTTCCTCTAGTCGAGCGAATCACAGGGCCTACAAAGTCGATTTGCAAATCTGACCATGGCAGTGTCATCCCCCTCTTTTGGAGGGGTGCACGGTGCGTGAGGGATGATGGCTGAAATTGTGCACACACAAGACACCCCTTCAAGTATTGGTCAAGGTCCTGCCCCATGTGTGGCCAGTATGCAACCTCTCTTAAGATTTCCAGTGTTGTGTGAAACCCCCTATGACCGGCGGTGGCCGCATCATGGGCGTGACTTAACATCAGGCTTCGGAATGAGGTAGGAACCACCCACTGATCGTGGCCAGCTTTGGATTTCCTTACCAGCAAACCGTCTTGGATTCGGAACATTTTTGGACATTTCATCAACACTCTTAGGTCCTCTTTCCCAATGTAATCGGTATCCGTCAGGGGAAAGTTCTCAGGGTCCTCAAGGTGCTGGTAAAATTTACCAATTATTGGATCCCCCTTCTGAGCGGTAATCAAATCAGCATCAGGGGTCTCCTTACTCCATTGTGCAATTGAAAGGTCATTGTGAGCATTTGTCTGGGACCTAGTGATAGCAGTGACCTGGATTTCCCCCAACAGGGACTCAATCTCAATTAGATCCCCTTGGATGGCCCCGGTTTTGGCCAGCTGATCAGCTAAGTCATTTCCAGTTTTGTCTGGTCCCTCTATTTTGGAATGACCCTTGATCTTCTTCCAATAGATGGTCATCCCCTTCGAGGTGACCAGATCATCAATGTTTTGGATCAACTTCCCATGTTTCAAGGGTTTGTTGTTAGCACATAACATGCCTCTGGTTTTCCAATTAACCAGGTGCTCCACGAACCCGTTCCGTACATAATCCAAATCTGTGATTATGACCAGTTTGTGGAGTTGATGCTGGACAGCAGTGAGGATGGCCTGATGCACAGCCATCAATTCTGCCACCTGACTACTTCGGGGACCAATTTTGTATCCAGCGGAGGGTTCTGGGGACTCATTCACCCATGCATTCCCTACGACGGCCACCAGTTCTTTCTCCCCATTGTTGTCAACATGGTAAGAGCATCCATCCACATAGACAGTGGGCATTCCCTCACACTTGTCCTCTTCAAAGACTTTGTGTGGGGAATTAAGGTATGCCTCCGTGTTGTCCTTGATTTTTAGACTTTCGTCCTCGAGACAGTTTTCTCTGGCACAATCATGCAAGTCAGCCAGAGCTTGCGCGAGGGGACTCTTCTTGTTTTGGCCATATCTGACCTCCACAGGAAAGCCTTGCATTGACAGAATCCAGGAAGTAATTCGGGAATTACTCACATTTCCGGCCCGGATTCTATCACTTTGGAGATATTGCAGAGGCTGGTGTGGAGTCTCCACTATGATGTGTTCCCCCTGGATAAACGGGCGGTAATTCTTCAATGCCCACACCGTTGCCAGGAGTGCCTTCTCACAATCGTTGAATTTTTCCTCCACAGAGGATAAAGTTTTGCTCGCATAGGCGATTACTTTATTGACCTTGTCATGCTTTTGGCATAATACTGCCATCAAGCACGTATTAGAGAACCCCGTCTCCAGGAAGAACTCCTTGTTTCTGACAGGGTAAGCTAGGCAAGGCGCTTGTGAGAGGCTTCTCTTGAGTTGTTTTACCGCCTCGGCTTGTTCTGGACCCCATTCCCACTTGACCCCCCCCTTCAGGAGATGAATCAGGGGTCTGGTAATCTCTGCGTAGCCCTCAATGAACTTTCTGCTGTAATTAGTCAGTCCAAGGAGGCTCCTTAGTTCCCGCAGAGTTGTGGGGTCTTTCAGTTTCTGAAGTGCTTCCACTTTCTTTTCCTGGGGACAGAGACCCTGAGGAGTAATCTCATGCCCCAAGAAATTAACACGGGTTCTACACCACTGTGCTTTCTGAAAGGAAAGTTTTGCTCCGGCGGCCCTCAACTGCGTCAGAACATAACGGATCTCCGCTATGTGTTCCTCCACAGATGAACTTTTGATGAGGACATCATCTACATAAGCCAGGTTACCCCTTGCACCCAGGTCGGGCATGGCCTTGTGTAGGAAAATGTTGAATTCATTGCCGGAGTTGAGGTATCCGAAAGGGGGTCCGGGTCCATGTGTATTGCTGGCCCCCAAAGGTAAAAGCCAGCTTGTATTGGTCCTCCTTACTGACAGGCATAGTCCAGTATCCATTGGTCAGGTCTATTGCAGTGAATACCTGTGACCCCTGGATCTGGGCCAGCCCTTGGTCAATGTAGGGCAGAGGCCATCGGGAAGTATGGACCCGTTTGTTGAGCTCCCTGAGGTCGGCGCAGAGTCTCTACTGGCCGTTTGGCTTCAATATTCCCAGCACCGGATTATTGAAGGTGCTGTGGACGGGACGGATTATTCCCCTGGACTCAAGGTTCTTAATTATTTCAGTAAGGGACTCCATGGATGCGAGAGGCAAGCGATATTGCTTCACAAACACTGGAGTCATGCCAGGGTCCATGGGAATTGTTGTTGTGTGGATGTCGGTGCGACCACAGTCATATGAGTCTACCGCAAAGAGATCTTGGAAATCCAAGAAGACTTGTTTCAACTGTTGCTTCTGTTCCAGAGTCACACAGGCATCAGCTAGGTTGACTCTCTCTTCCACCATCTGCCTGAAGCCTGGAAAGACTTCTGGTTTGGCTATCTCAGCGGCCTCCTCCAGCTGGGTGGAGAAGTCCCTGGTCAGAGTGCTGATTTGGACGGGAGGCCTCAGGTGGGAAAGGCAGCCCTCATGAACCTGGAAAACCACCTCATCCCTTCTGAAGTCACAAGTCACGTCTTCTTTGCCATAAGGGCAGGAAGTGTACACCAGGAAGTTCCCCCCCATGCCGGGTGAAGATCCTGTCTGGTGTTGTATTGTCATCATTGTCAGTGTCAAAACAGTCCTTGGGGATCGGTCCTAACAGTTCATTTCCTAGATCAATGGAGAAATGTCGGTCATCAACCGCCATTCCAATAATGGTGCCTGCGGTTAGAGTAATACTCTTTAAGTCGCTGTTATCCACCTCTATTGGAATGGAATCATGCTCTATGTTGACTAATGGAGTTGGGTTTACCCCCAACCCTTGCTGTTGGAGAGAAGCATTTAGATGTATGTAAGCATCAGGGTTTTTCAATTTTTGTCCTCTTTTAACTTTCACTTCCAGGGAGAATTGGTGGGTCCTTTCTGGGATGGTGACTTCCTCTTTAATCTGAACTTCAACTGCATAAGGTAGCAATTGAGCTGACCTAAATGCTTTTTCTGGATCATCAAAGCCCATGGGATTATCCGCTAATCGGGACCAAGCTTTGAAGTTTATTAGGTCCAAACTAATGGCAAAGCGATTGAGAATGTCACTGCCTAAGTAAAAGGCGGCAGGGACGTCTCGCTCGACCCAACAATTATGGACTATGCTCTTGTTGCCAATGGAGATTTTGAGCATACACCTGCTTGGCAGGAGGTGTTTGGAATTAGGCGCTTCCAGGTCCATTTCCCATTTGTCTATCAGTTTGAATGTGGGAATGGCTGGATCTTTTGGGAGTTGGCGGAACATGGCTTTGCTGATGAAGCTCTTACCGTTGCTCACACACACTCGGGCGAGAACAGAGTCCTTCCCATCATTTAACTGAACAGGGATGAACAACTGCTCTCCAATTTGCTGAATATCAGCCAGGCTCTGAGCTGATTTCACATCTTTCTGGACGATAGGAGTGGGAGTTTCTGATTGTGGATTAGTATAGAATTTCAGAGTATTTCCTTCCAGCGTGGAATACCACTTTAGACTGGAAGGAAGGTTGATTTTCAGAAATAGAGAGGACCCCCCATCACCAGTCTGTTGTCCTACTGCTATTACTGTCACGTCTGGAATTTGGTTATTCTGGAAGTGGAATTCTACTTGGTCAGATTTTTGTTCAACCATGTGGCATGTGCCGTTTAAACTAACATGGTTGACACTCTGTTTTAATTTTATGGGTCGGCTAGTCTGGGTCCAGAGGACCTTGTTTACGCAATCTATTAGGGGTGACAACCTTCTCAGGAGGTCATTCCCTAGTAAACAAGGGGTGCCCTCTGGAGTCACAACTATGACCGGGTGTTTCAACTTGTGTTGCCCAATTTTAATGTCCAAATCTGCCGTACCCTCGACGGGAATTTCCTTCCCGTCAAAGTTCTGGAGTTGTCCAGGAAGAGAGGTGAGAGGAATACGGTAATTCTCCCCCCTTCCTGCATTTAGTTCATCAAAGGCCCTTTTGGACAGAAGGGTAGCTTGGGATCCAGTGTCCACCAGTGCCAAAATTGTACCCTGCCCCTGTACTTGTATCGGGGCATAGTATCTTCCCTCCTTCTCCTCAAGGGGGCACAGATAATGCACATTTTTGGACAACTGGTGGGCTAACTTTCTGGTTTTGGACATGGCGAGAGAAGAGATTTGGGCAGAATTCTGTGGAGAGCCTTGGGAATCTGAAAAAAAAAGTTGGCAACTGGAGATCAGAACCATTGTGGGTTCCCCTGGTTCCGGTTCTGGACCGCCCCCCCCCTTTTTGGAGGCAGTCACCAGAATGGGTTTGAACCAGGGGATTTTGGTATTGTGGGTTCTGGGATGAGATGATGGGCGGCGGTAGCTCAGTCTCCATATCTCCCCAGTCTGGATTGGAATCCCTTGGGACCCATTTTTCTTTGGGAGGAGTTCCCCCATCTCTGAAGGAGAAGGTCCTTTCCCCAGGATCCTCTGAGGATCCCTCGCCCTCAAATTGGAAGATCTGTACCTCCTCCACAAAGTGGGTCTGTTTGGGTGCTTTGTTTCTCCTACCCCCCCTCTGCTCCTTGGGAGGCAGGCTTTCAGGGGTAGGAGATTTTGTTTCCGGCTCGTGGTTTTCCAGGGGCTGTTTACAAGTTGGGAAGGAAGCTTCCTCCAAGGCTTTACACCCCCCTTCCCCTTGTGCCTCCTCCCTCGGAACAGGTGTGTTATCGGGGTGCTGCCCCCGTCATTGTTCTGGAGCACCAGGTCCAGAGTTTGGGGCATTCTGCGGTGGCATGCTCATCTGAGGGTTCTGTTGCGCCCTCAGTATGTGACCCAGATCCCGTGCCATATTTTGGACCTGGCGCTCTAACTGGGAAACCCGCTCAGGCTGATACGGGGCTCTATTTTCTCCCCTGGGCTTATCCCGGGAAGGGTAGCTATCCCTTCTCTGGTAGTACCCCTGGTTGGGAAGATTTTGGTACCCCTCCACCCTTGGCCTCCCCTCTCCCGGATTCGGTTGTCTGGGCTCAGGGAATTGGGGAAAGAAGGGTGGAGGATTTTGGGGCTGGAAATTGGGCGGATACCTGGGGAAAAAGTTCTGCCCAGGATTTGGAGAATTTCTACCCTCCTGTGGGAAGTTAGGAGGGAAGTTCTCTGGGTTAGGTGCTTGGCTGGATCCCCCCCCTTGGGCTGGAGGAGTCCACACATAACCCAGGATGGGTCTGTTTCCCTTGTAACGGGGACTTACATAATCAGGAGAGCGAGGGACCCCATTTGTGGGGCTGCCTCCTTGGCTCCCTGTCTGTGACTGGCCCGAGGGCCTTCTGGGCTGTGAATTATTTGGTGCAGGGAGGTTTTTAGGCCCCCCCATCTCCAAATCTAAAACGGGGGCGACCTTTACCTCTGCCACCTTGGCAGCAACAGAGGTGCTGTTGGTTTTGGGATTTTTCTCGGTATTGCTTTTATTTTCTATGGGCTTCTGCACCTCATAGATCCGGGTAGCCTGTTCAATGACCCAGTCTAAAGATCTTTTCTCATGAAAATCTCTCACAAGCTGGGTCATTATATATTTGGGCAAGGCATGGAAAAATGTATTGACAAATTCTCTGCTGTCTGTGCGGACCCTTCTGGTGGTCTGCGCAAAGGCACGCTTTAATTCTCGCACAAACTCTTGTGGGGCCTGATCCTCCCCACATTGCGAATTGTAGGCTGCCTTGCGAGCCTCTTGAGGATTTCTGTGAACAGAAAAATGTTTCAAGATGGCCGCCTTATAGGTGGACCATCTTAAATGATTTTGGTCCTCCAGCCCCGCAAAGAAACTGGAGTATTCTGGGGAGAATGTCCATTTCACGTACTGGATGCAGCTACTGCTGTCCTTCAAATGGAAAGTCTCCATCATTTGCTCATAGAGCTCCAAGTGTTCCCAAACAGAATACTTGGCGTTCTTATGATAAGGCGTGATGACACTCCTTATTGCCTTTATTTGCTTCAATGGGTCCTTAAGCAAGGCCCTTTTTGCCTTATTGGCCTTTCTGGTTCGGGTAACCCTGGTCCATTCATCTTCTGACTCAGAGGCACTGCTCCCAGAGGTTCCCGTCTGATCTTCCAGGTTTTCCCGGATTCTGCGAGCCTGGGAATGGCTGGCAGAATGTGGGGACCTGGTCTCCTGTGTCCTGTGTCGCTCAGAGGAGTCTTCAGATCCCTCCTTGCTGCCAGGATTTGCTGGGTACCCCCCCCACTGACCTAACTGGGCAGAGGTTTTCAGGATGCCCTTAATGGGCCTACTCCCCTGGGGTTCCCCACTAAACTGGACTGTACTTGGGTGCCCATACCCGGATGCCCGCCCCTCCATTCCTGGGTGGTACTGGCCTATGAGCCCCATACTTTTGGCTGGATAGTAATCTGCCATCCCTGTGGCCCCGTGCTCATGTGCGCCAGGGAGCATGGGGGTGGCAGAGTCCAGGGACTGGTAGAGATGAAGGCCTCTGGAACTAGGGCTCCTAAGGTTATGCTCAGGAATCTCTCTTTCCCAGCGAACCTCATCTCTATCCGCCCCTGCTCGCTGTTGCCATGCAAGAGCCTGTGCTTTCAGCTCCTCAACTAAGTCCTTACTAGACTCTATCAGTCTCTCCTGCATGGCTACCTGCTTCTGGAGCCTATCGTTGTGCTGACAGAGAGCCTCATTTTCTCTCTGTGTTTCCTGATTGGTCCTGGAGCACTGGGTCAGTCTTTGCTGCAGGGTGGTTACCTCCTGGGCACCGTCCCTACTGGCCTGCTCCTTTCTTGCCAGAGCATCTTCCACCCTCCTGGTGTGCTCCAGCAAGTTCTGGTGTTCTTTTTGGAGGTCACCCAGTCCCTGGAGGGCCAGGTGATTTTCTTCAATTTTCCTTCTTAAATGGCAGACTTCCTGGCCTAAGGTATCCCTTTCCTGACTAAGAGCCTGCATTTGTGCCGCCAGGTCGTCCCTTTGCCTTTGAAAGGCACCAGCTTTCTGGCGTTCTTGGTCAAACTCTGCCTGGGTACCCAGGTCTTTCAAAACCAGTTTATTACTCTCTGCCTTTTCCCTATCTAGGTGGCCTTGCAGGGTGACTACCTGCTCAGCACATACCCTGTTGAAGTCCAGTTGTTGCTCCAGCTTTTTCTGGCTTTGCAGTAGGGAGTCCAAACCTTCTTGGTGTTCCTTCTGCAAGGCCCGAAATCTGGTATCCTAATCAACCTTTTCCTGTTGCAGGACATCCATATCCTCCTTTATTTTAATGAGATACTGTCTACTCTCATTTTCTGACTCCTGGCTTCTGTGCAGCCTTTGCTCAGAGGAGTCCAGATCAGATTGGGCCTTCTGTAGTGCCAACAGTTGCCTACTTGCCAGATTGTGGCCTTCAGCACACTTGTCCTGCATGACACCCATATATATGTACAAGTATGCCGCTATTCTGGCGATCTTATTATGTTCATCTTTGGCTTTAGGGGCCATATATAGTTCACTCAGGGCCACATGTAATGGACCCTGATCTCTCCATGTGTCTGACCCAGTTACAGTGACTTGTTGCGCGATTGCCTGCAACCACACATTTTGGTCCTGTTCAGTCCATTCACCTCTCACAAATAGCTTATGTAAGAAGTGCTCTTTGGCTATTTTCATATCTACTAAGGTCGTCATTTTGGAAATTGGTTTCCTTTCTGACTTACAAAAGTTAGTATTTTATTTTGCAAAACAGGCCTCCCTCTTAGAGTGTCCCTTTGAGAAGTACTTTACAGCGTAAAACAGCGTATTGGTCCGACCGGATTATGTTTCCTGTCAGTTAAAACACTGTATTAATCTGCACAAGCGGTAAATCTAATCCAGACATCCCGGACGAGCCCCCACTTTGTAAGAGGATTCAATTCAACACTACAGCTAAGTCAACGCCTAGTCTAGAATACTGAATGAAAACCCTTATTGATATATCTTTATGCCCAGTTCATGAGTTCTGGATGACTACCCCTGTATAACACCCGTCTCTTAGAATCCCCCTGACCCCACTGAGTCAAGAAGTAGGTTTGTTTTGCAAATTTAAAAGATTTATTTGAGAAATTAACAATTTATAGATATATCACACTTTGATAATACATTAATAATTGATAGCACACTTAGGCATATGAGCAGTAATCAGCAATAAGCAATCCTACAATAGCACAGTTCTGGTGACTTATGACTAGGAACAGGGGAATAAAGTATCAGAGAATGCTTTATGGTTTCAATGAATTGCACAGATGAAAAAGAATGCAGCACAGAAATCAACTTGATAGGACTTCACTAAAAGACAATGTAATCACTTTTCTTTGAAAATTCACTCCCCTCTTTATGCAATATAAGGAGATGGAAAGAAGAGCACACAGTTCTCAGGAATGCAATCAATACAATACGAAATTCAGTCCCCCCCCCAGCAAGCTTAGAGGAAAACAGGTCGAAGTTTTAAACACAGGCCCAAAATGCTTTGAATGTGGTTTGCAAGGAAGTGAAAAATATGCTAAAATGCTTTTAATTCCCTCTAGAGGTTCAGGGTGAGTGATAGATACTTTGAATGAGTTCAGGATCACTTTAGCAATGCTCTATGAATGGTTGTCAGGTTGCAAACGAATTTTTGCAACGGAAGGCAAGCAGCTGCAGATTTTTACACGTGAGCTAACCTTTCAATTCACGGCAAAATGTCAAATCGCGGCAGATTTTTCCAAGTGCGCCGGGCGCGATTACAGAGGAACTACAAGGAATAGCATAGGACAGCCTAGGATCTCATCTTCCAGATGAAAGTTAAATTTCGTTCCTAACCCAAACGGTTCCGGAGTTATGAACGATTTAGTAAAGGTAGATTTTTGGATTTAAAACAACTCAAAATGACAAGTGACAGCGTGCAACTTTGGATTTACATATGACAGCTCGCAGCTTAAGAATGACAGGTGACAGGATCTCTAGGAGACAGTTCTACTCAAGTTAAAATAGCTTGCATTAGATTATTTTAACTAAGAGATTGGGTTCTGCACAGTTTTGGCGGATACTCACTCCTAATTTTTAGAAGGACTGGGCCTCGCCACGATCTGGTCAGCGGGTTTTCTTCACTCGCCACGGACGGTCTCTGCACACAGCGTCTGGGTAAGCTCTACTCTGCTGGTCTGGTCTGGGTCTCTGGTTCTGATCAGGTCTGTGGGTCCGGATTCAGCGGTCTCCGGTTCAGCTGGTCTCTCTCTGGATACAACACTGCTTTCTGGCAAATGGCAAGAGTTCTTGCAAAGAATTCAAACAGCTCGCCTGGCTGTGAATAGTTGCAATGATTTGAGGCCTGCTAAAGAGGGATTTAGCTTGTAGTTGACCTCTCTGCTACAAATTCTGAAATAAAGTCTTGGTCTCTGAAGGTGGATAGATTGAAGTCTCTGTGTTGGCTCTCTGGAGGTTGATGGAGGTAAAGTATGGATTTTTCCGGCAGAGCGTCCCGCAGCAGATGGAGTAGAATGTCCCTATCTGTCCTGACTGTCTGCTTTTATGTGTTTTGAAAGTGGGTGGAGAGGCTAGCTTTCTAGGCCCTACCCCTCTCCACTTGTCATTGGCCACTTCCTCCTCTTCCCCTTGATTGGGGGAATGAAATGAAGTGTCATCATGAAGAGGTCTGTTTATGATACAGAGAACCCACCCCTGTCAACTTTACACACAATCTATATCTGATCCAAATACATACTTCCCCGATAGACAGTTGTTTGGCATTGCATACACACATCATGCATTTACTGATGGTAGCCCCTCTTCCAATTCTGTCGTTTCTAGGAGCTTGGGTTCAAAAATGGCAACATATTTCACTTTTTGGTCGAGTTACCAATATTGGATTTGTCCCCGCATTTACACAAATGTTCGCAAAGCATGTGGGCATTAGGTGGTGGAGTGTCAGATTTTTAACATACATACATTTAGAGTAATATCCTCTTTTCCGCTAAAACCACCCTGAACATACCACCGAGTCCTAACACGTCTTCAAATGTGCACAGAAAAAGCACAAGAATAATGATATCACTTATAAAATTTTCACAAGTCCGCTCTATGAATGATCCATCTTTTTAGATTTATGTTCTGGCCCCAAAGGGGTGTGGTTTCCCCCCAGCACAAGGTTAAATTTCTGTTTTTTCCAGTTCTGCCAAGCCAGCTTGCTCTCACAGGCAGTGCTCCTCCCCTTTCCTTCCAGGAGGAAGCAACTTTTACGACCCCCCCAATAAAACATTTGCCTGAGTCAGGACAGGGCTTTGTTCAATTTCCTGCAGAGCCCAGGTAATTCAATCAGAGAAGTGTGATATCCCTTTTGGTGGGAACAGCAAAAGGCAGCTAGGCCTGTGAACACATCTGTTGTGCAAGTCTCAACTCCTGTCGGGGGTAGCTGGTGGGCAAAATTCCCTCTCTTTATAAGCCAGACCTCAGCTAAATGTCTCTTTGGCTGCCAGTTTTCCTGTCCAAATCAAACTTCCAATTTTTACGCATGCAGCTAGAATGCTGATTCTAAGTTTAAAACTATGACATTTAAACAATTGCAACCTATGTGACACTCAAAAGTAGGTCACTCATTTCTTTTAAACATTTAGATTTTTAGTGTCTTTCAGTCCAAATTTACTTAAACTGCTGAAATCCACAGCTCAGCCAGTTTTGCTATGAACATTATTTTAGGCTCATCCTCTTTCCAGATTTTGTATGCCCACAAGACTTTATTCTGTCAAATGTCTGCTGGTGTTCAGTGAGATTGTTGGATATTCTGCAATGTTTGAAATGGGCATTCTGAGCTTGCCTTCAGAGAAACAAAGGGTGATTTTTAAAGTGCTTTCTAGCGAACAGGCACTGCTGTTTTTCTCTTTGGCACCCCATTTCACTCATGGCTCTTCTGACCCAGCACACATGCACCAGGGGGTGGCAAGTCAGGCGACCATTTTGGTGTGCGCACAAACTGCGCGGTTTTCATAGATTCTGGCGCACATGTGGGCTTTTTCGGCCATCTTGGATTTCCTAAGCCCACAGCACCAAATGTTGTAGCATAATAGTCCAAACGTGGGTCAGAACACCCAACAAACCCCCCCGCCCGACTGCACTTGGATTGAGTCGAGGGGATGTCGGGTGCACAAGGGTGATGACCCACGCACTGGTATGTCCGCATAATCTTCTTCCAATTCTGCAAATGGCACAGTTCAGCATCTTTTCCTCCATCCGGTCGGATCGATCGGTTCTCCTCGCCGGTCCTGATGGGAAGATTGGGCGGTACCCCGGGCCCCTTGCGTCTCTGCTCCCGGTCTCCGGATCGTCCTCCTTGGCCAGCCTCCAGGTTTTCTTTCTCCTAGGACGACAAAGGAAGAGCGGCAATACCTATTCATGGACATTTCTCCCCCACCATTGATATAGTGGGGTGGCATATATATTTTAGAACTCAACAGATATGAACATGCACATTTTTTTTTTAATTAAGAGACAGGAACACATCAACTTGAGAAACACAGAATTTGATAGGCTATAGGTAGGATCTTTTCGGGTTGGAATTGAATAACTCTGGAGCGGTACCCTCTGGGATTGCAGAGGACTCCTCCAGTTGTTGCAGAGTGTGCCTGGGATGGCAACACTTCAACTGGTTGATGTGGACCCACTTGTCTTCCCCCTCTGCCAAACCGCCTTTGGGGATGCGGATCTTGTAGGCCACAGGGGAGATCTTATCTATAATCTCAAAGGGTCCCTTCCATGTAGGCAAGAATTTTCGCTGTTTTGCCTGGTTTCTTTGGAAATTGTATAAATAGACCCGGTCCCCCACCTGATATTCCTTCCTGGAAGTTTTCAGGTCATAGTGGGTCTTCATACTCTCAGCTGATCTTTCTAGATTCCGCTGAGCATAGGCAAAAGCATGTTGAAGGTGTTTCCTTAAATTCTCCACATACTCATGAGTTGTGGAGGCATTTATTAGTGTCTGCTCTTGGGTCCTGTAGAGCAAATGCTGCGGAAGCACCATCTTGCGTCCAGTCATCAACTCGAATGGTGACATTTTTGTTGCAGATGAAGGGGTAGATCTGATGGCCATTAGGACCAGAGGTAATCGGATATCCCAACTTGGCCCAGAATCTGCCACAAACTTCTTTAATATGCTCACAATGGTTCGGTTATATCTCTCCACTGCTCCAGAAGAAGCTGGCCTGTAAGCAATGTGTAGCTTCCTTTTAACCCCCAGTATCTCCCACATCTTTGTCATTACTTCACTGGAGTCGTGCGCAGAGTCAGTCTGCGTCAGTCCACTTGCCTTTTCTGTGTCGTGAGGAGCTGCAGCTACGTGTTTTTGCCAAGTGTTTCACTACGTGCTCTAAACTAAGCACTGCGGCTTTAATTCTGCTGGCTGCGGGCCGTGGGCGGCGAATACAAAACTCCATGTCAAGCGCGGAGCGCGCGCGGAGTCGTGCGCAGAGTCAGTCTGCGTCAGTCCACTTGCCTTTTCTGTGTCGTGAGGAGCTGCAGCTACGTGTTTTTGCCAAGTGTTTCACTATGTGCTCTAAACTAAGCACTGCGGCTTTAATTCTGCTGGCTGCGGGCCGTGGGCGGCGAATACAAAACTCCACGTCAAGCGCGGAGCGCGCGCGGAGTCGTGCGCAGAGTCAGTCTGCGTCAGTCCGCGACTGGCAGCTCCGTGCACAAGGTCTCGCGAAATGACTGCCCAAACTGCCCATGGGGGCCCCCAAACAAGGCACAAAACAATACAACAACGGCGGATGCAGAATCCGTGGACAGCCTTGAAGGCAGACTCTGTCCCTCCGTCTTCAAAAGTAAGTTCTGTTTCAAAGAGACCCGCGTCCAAAGTATCACCTGTATCTATAGATTCAATGGTTGATATGCTCCAACCAGCACCTGTGTCACCTGTTCTTACTACTGTGACCTTACTTGAGACCGCAGTGATCTCCGCTTTCCCTGGTGACCACGAAGCCTTGACTACAACTACGTTACGCTCAAATGCTAGAGCGAAGAGCGCGGAACGGTCAAAGAAAGACTGTGCCGCGACCCATGTAGAGTTTGTGAGCACCGATTCACAATCGATCTCTGCTCACAAAAACTCTAACGCCGGTGGGCAATCCGCACCTTTGTTCGAGTGTGTAATCAATCAAGCTGTTCTTGGGGCAGCACAAATCACGCCCAAACCCAATGCAGAGAAGGCCACGCCTGTGTCGGTGGTTGCGTCTGTGCCTGACAAATTAGAAGCGAGTGCCCTTACTGTGAAGGATGTCGGGCACTCAGATGCTTCCCTACAACGACCACTACTAACCCTAACCAACCTACCTCCATTCTTCTTAGACTCCTCACGATCATCTCAGCTCAATCACACATTTCAGCCAACGCCAAATCTAATAGAAAATACTGAGGAATTCTTCACGCCTTTCGAAATCACAGACGCAGAGATTATGGAAGCCTCGCAAGACGAGGAACAAATTGACAACTTGACTGCACTCGATGGGCTAACGCGAAGTGCAATGCCTCTGACTAAAGATCCTGAGGCTGCGGTCAACGTCTCTTTGCTCGTTGAAGCTGAAATTCGTCAAATACACAAAACTCAATCGAGTGTCTCACTGGAACCGAAAACTGTAACTGCCAATTCTAGGACGACGAAAGCAGTAACGTCACACAGTTTCCCGGATTGCATTTTGATAAAACAAGCAAAGGAACATGCGATGTCAGGCATAATCCAGTCTCTTCATAAGCCGACGACCTGTCATGCTAATCAAGTCCACGTAACTAATCAACTCAGTCGCAATTTTGACATTGCAAGCGATTACTCGCACAGACCACGTGTAATTCCTGATCGTGGCCTGACAGGTCAAAGAAATCAAATGCGTCCGACATCATGTGACAAAAGATTTACTAGTGGTGCAGATGATAGCACCACTAACATAACTCATATCGAGACGAGATTCCACACTTCCAATATGGCCTCCTCTAGTACTCCAAGAAATGTGAATCCACAGCTAAAATCTTCACAACTCCCACAGAACACCTCTGTCACTGCAGCAGTGAACATGTCGTCTTCCAGTGAGCACCAAATAGAAAATACAAATTGCTCACATTCATCTCCAGCGGACAAAATCATCACTGACCCAAAACCAAGTCTTTCCTCAGCGGCTGCGATGCAGATTTATAACAACGTTCTAGCAGCCTCTTCTGCAGCTCTGCTTCCGTTTTTGAAGATGTATGAGTCACTGCAGGAGGCCTACAAAGACCAGACATCACTGATCCTATCCCTCAAGGAAAAAATGGACAAATTTGACAGCGTGATAAATTTCTTACAATCACAACTGACTCAGGAAGCTGAGCATACGGTGCGATGGCAGGAACGTTTGAGTGATCTGGCAGCACGGCATCATTGCCAAAATGACACCTTATCTGATGGGTTACTTGAAGCTGTGAAATGGATGAGACACTCATCAACCATGATGTGTTCAAACACCGTCCCAGTAATCCCTCAAGCATCCATACGATCAACCAAGGCCTCAATACCATCGCAAACACGTCTACAAAACATAAATGATGCTGCTCTAGCTGTAGAAACACCCCCCACTGTTCTCGCTGTTAACAATGGAGAAAGGAACTTGGCTGCATCCTTGCCCGCACCTGCCCCCGCACCAACGTTGAGCGACCAAGCAGTCTATTCAGCTATAAGTGCGCCACCCAAATTGCCTCTGACTTCTTTTGGAATCTTTGAAGGTGCGGCAAAAGCCATAAAGGTCTCTATGACTACTGATCAAAAAGCCTTGCTTTCACATGCTTGCCAATCAGCCTTTGCAAAGAGAACACACGTTACTAAAAAACGCGCTAGTAACGCGAAGCCACAGAATTTCATTAGAAATATAATGCCAGAAAACAGGTCAACCTCATCAAGCAGAACAGACCTACCATAGCCTAGTAAAGAAAACATTACTCATGCGGACAATGATCTTGAAGGTCTTGGGCGTCTTATTGCTCCAGCGAGCAAACGACAAAGAACGGAATCAGACCCCGAAAGCAGAACGAGTAAGTCATCGGATGAAGAAATCGATCTCTGTAATCTTTCGACCTACTCCGACGATGCTGTATCCAGCAACCCCACTATTGGCCCTATTGTGGTGCCTGATGATGTTCTTCATGAATTGCCGCACAGAACAAATCCTGATGCGGATGAAGATATGAACCAAAAAAAGGGGCAACTAAATTCGAGGCCATCTTCTAATTGGCTGGCACGGCTGAATCCCAAATACACACGCTCCCAAGAAAAGAAGCAAGCTCGCTACATTTCTCATGCCTCCTCATCTTTAAGAAAAAGCCTAAGTCCGATGATCAGTAAATTGAGACTACAAAATCTAAACCGTGAAGATCGTGATCTAAACCTGAACCGCAACAATGTACTGAAATTATTTGCCTGTATACCATCGCTACGAACGATTTTATCTGAAGATATACGAATTGAGAATATGCAACAGAAAATCGCTGTGACCAGGTTCTACTACATATTACCTCGGTCTCAGTTCGAAACACTATTGTGAAAGCCTCAGAGGAATTGTTAGCGTTTGGGTTTGACATCTCTGCGGAACCTACGAGCTCAAGACTCGATAGGTCAAACACAAGTGGACAAAAAACCTTTCAAGAAACGCAAAAGCAAAGATGCGCCGAGCTACGCAGAGCCATGACCACCAAGGAGAACCCAAGATCAAACAACAACCATTCTGCCAAAATCACTCACCATAACAAGGATGCTGAACGATGCTAGCCACCAGGGATTGGAAACAAGTGCACTCGTGAATTCATCTCCTGGAATACTCGAGGATTTGTTCACTTGTTCAACAAATTTGACGTCGATCTAGAAAAAGTCTTCGTCATTTGTCTGCAGGAGACCTGGTTATGCAACCCTCCGTTACGTGATGGCTTTTTGACATTACTAAACCCGGCAATTAAAAACCCAAAGGGGCGACCATCTTCTGGTTTACTAATGATGATTAAAATAAACACCAGGTGGAGTCTTGTTGAGTCCTCTAATCCCAATCCTTTTGTGCAGAGTGCACTGCTCCAGACAACAGACGACAAGTTAGACACAAGGAAACATTTGCTTGTCCTAAACGGATATTGGAATCCAAATAAAATCAGCACTAAAAACTTCATAAACGCAATAACATCTTGCATTGACAGGTCTTTAACTGTCAATAAGAATTTATCTATAATTTGTGCAGGTGACCTAAATTGTTCATGGTTTAAACACGATTCTACCACAAAGACGTTTAAACGTTTAACTCGAGATGAAGAAAAAAGTCGAGAGTTTAAGTGGAGACAGGCACTACGGAATCGAAACTGCTATATGGTAAATGGTCAAGTTACAGGGGACCAACCCCCTCAGTCAACTTGGTCATCTCGTAATGCACAGTCAATAATTGACTATTTCTGGATATCCCAACATCTCTTTGAAAGCGACCTGACACTGTCAATAAGAACCATGCCAAGTAGCGATCACAAACTTCTCAGACTGGCCTGCACGGTAGAATGGTTATTCGAACAAAGATCACACGAACCTACAATCTCCGTAAATACTGGCGGAAATAGACTCAGAATCGACAGTCCTAAGATTGTACAATTACGCCAACAATTTTGTCAGGACAGTGATTTGTCCGTGAATTACGCTCCCTTGCTCTTGGACTTTATCACAACAAAAGCTGCTAATCGCATTATGGGTGTAACCCACAAACATCTATCGTCTTTGATCTTGACTCAAGCTAAACAGACTATGCGACGCGATATTAGAGCCTTAAAGAAGTCTGACAAGTCAGCCAGTGCGACAACTACAACTAAAGTTGCAATACGTGCGCGTCGCCAAGTATACCGTAACTGGTTGAAATCTCAGAAACTAATAATTGAGCAAGACAAAGCTGAGCAACTGATGAAACATCTAATTCAGAAGAATCTACGGGAAATCTGGACAATCTTGAATACAGGCAATTCGAGACACCATCAAATACCATCTAACACGATTGATGCCGATAGATGGAAACAACACTTTACTAACATCTTTAATAACCCAGCTCATGAAGACTCAAATATACCCACAAATGAGTTATCATCCTGGAATTGCCAAACAACTGTGGAAGAGATCAGAGCTGCAATACGGGCTCTTAAAAACTCGCATGCAGCAGGTCCAGACCTAATATCCAACATGATGCTGAAGAAGAACGTACAACAATGGGCTATCTTCATTGTACAATTATTTGCACGTTTGTCCAATTCAATGATGATACCAGACTCTTGGCGTGTGGCGATTATAGTGCCAATCTATAAAAAGGGCAACCGGGCTGATACAACCAACTATCGCCCGATTGCCCTGCTGGACACCATAGGAAAAATCTTCGCCTCCTTCTTACGACAAAGGCTAACGTCATGGTCTACACAAGAGCAAATAATCGATATCCGGCAAACAGGCTTTACAAAAGGCGTTGGTGTGGAGGCAAACCTGCTGCTAATAAACATATTAAAACTTGAAAGCCTAAAAGCAAAGTCGAGACTATACTTGGCATTCATTGATCTGAGGGGTGCCTTCGACAGTGTAAATCGCAACAAATTGTGGCAAAAACTAATAAATTGGAAGTGTCCGAGTGATCTAGTTGCACCAATAAGAGCCCTACACACGGAGGTTACAATCAAAATAAGACTAAACAATGAAGGCCTATTATCCAAGCCGATTTCAACAAACTCCGGTGTAAAACAGGGATGCCCATTAGCAGCCGAACTTTTCAAATTGTTCATTTCTGACCTCCCAGCATATCGTAAGGATGTGCGTTGTTTTCCACCAAAATTGAACAATAATGAATTAGGATGCTTAATCTACGCTGACGATGTGGTTCTGTTGGACCAAACACAGATAGGCTTGCAACGCCAGTTAACAAATCTTTGCGATTATTTAAAAAAAAAATGATTTGGAGCTAAACATCGAAAAATCCAAGATAGTCATTATTGGTCAACGACACACCAATAAACAAAAAGCCTTTGTGTGGAAAATTAACGACAATCGACTTGAGGTAGTCAATTCGATCAGATATCTAGGAATAACATTTAACAATTCAGTGCATGAACATCATTGGAAGGTTGACATGGTCAACAGAATGACTCAATATAGCATTCAAGGCCAGCTGTTGAATAGAAATTTTGGAAAGTTCACCCTAGCACCAGCCCTGACCTTTTACATCCAAAAAGTGATTCCAGCAATTACCTTTGGTTCAGAGGCTGGCTGGAACATCGATGCCCTGTTTTGGCAAAAGCTAGAAGGGATCTACTGGCGGCGAGTTCTGCAGCTCCCCCCGTACATTTCGATGATACATATAAGATATGAACTCTCCTTAAATTCTTTACACACTCACGTAATGTGGAAATCATTAACGGCACTACGTAAAATGAATTTAACCCCTAGAGCGCCAGCATTTGAAATCTTTGCCGGGGCAAAAACCACAGGAAATTCGAAATTGCTAGATGAGTGGAAACAAATAATGATATCAACCTTATCAAACGCTGACCTGACTTTGTATGACCTGGTGATGAGACCACAATCCATAAAAACTAAATTTGAACAATGGTGCTGGATAAAGAACAACGAGCGACGTTTGCAGCTGAAGACCACTCTAGATTCTGGAATCGGAGAACACAAACTAAATGTCACAAGAAGATACCTAACGAACTGTCCATCTCGCCACCATCGTGAGCAGTTTCTAAGACTTCGATTAAATGCAATCAAAACAAAGGAAATGATGTGGGTTCGTCACTTTAAAGAAGCTAAGGACAATCTATGTCGCTTTTGTCACAGCGAAATAGAATCATTAGAACATCTCATCACCAAATGTACGAAGACCACCTCAAAGAGGATGCACCACCTAAGTGAACATATTCCAGCTGACTGTAATACTCGAGACTGGTGGTCCTACATTGTAGCCGGGCACAGCATAAAATTAAAGGAGAGTTCCGGGACTTTTTTTTTATTGTCCCTACGGTTCGGCCATGTGTTTTTAAGCATAACTCGGTAGATCGTGGAAAACTTTCCTATGGACCTTACCCGACTTTTCGTCCATTAACGCACTCGAAATCAGCCGCCATTTTATGATAATCCTATCACTTGCCGCATCGCCCTGGCTCACCTGCTTTTGCGGCACTAAATCAAATCCCCCGCCCCTGAAACAGACTTGATCAAAACATTCATATTCCCCGCCTCTATCCGTGACGTGACTGAGCTGCGTAGGCAAACGCGCCCAGGCGTCTTATACGCGACTCCACACAGAACCAGGAAATCAACACAGATGAGCTCAAACAACACAGCGCGCCACAATTGGGAATATGAAACTGTACTTTTAAATTAAACCGCAAGATTGTAAATTTGGTAAAGTAAATTTATTTGACATCAAATGTTTTGAGAATATTCAGCGATTTGCATTTTAATTTGTTCACGTTCCGAAAAGTTCGTTTCGAGGCACACGATGTTCCTTTGCTGTACACAGGGTCTTAGATCATCTCACAATACAGCGCCACAATTCGGAATATGAAACAGTGGTTTAAAAGCAAACGGCAAGATTGTACATTTGGCAAAGTACATTTATTGGACATCAAATGTTTTGAGAATATTCAGCGATTTGCATTTTTATTTGTTCACGTTCCGAAAAGTTTGTTTCGAGGCACACGATGTTCCTTTGCTGTACACAGGGTCTTAGATAAATGAATTTTTATTTGCTCTCGATCCAAAATATTTCGTCTTGAGGCAAGCGATGTTCGTGTGCAGTAGACATGGTGTTGGTTTACGATAAAATAAGCTCTTCGGTCGCACTGATAATCGCATGGCTATTCCAACAACGAGGCACTAGGGCACCACAACGGTCTGTATGTTGCATCTAGCCATTAGTACCGCGTAAGGGCATACTTGTACTTGGCGATCGTCCCACAAAATGGTCAGGGTGCTAACGTTGTTCACGCGGAGAAGCAACTGGCGATTATTGAAGCCATCCGCCGGTGTCTGGTACTCGTGACACAGACAATAATGGACGATGTATCTATTTGAAAAACATAAAAAAAGGAAATTAGTCTCACCATCAGATCTTTATTAAAATTATTCATTTTATATATTAGGTCTGGAAATTATTTCATAGCTAGGACAGTGCAACTGGGTTTTAAACGTCAAGGGGGGCTGTAGGATACTGAGACAGTCCCCCAGTGCAGGGGTTGACAGGGAGTGCAGGTGGAGAGTGGAAGGGCCCAGGACCGAGATCGCAGACAGTGGACCAGTTGTAGCAGGGGAGAGGGAGAGAGAAAGCAGAAGCAAAGGTTTTGAGGTGCTTCCGTAAAAGTATGATATGATATGATATGGTATTTGTAACGCGCCTATACACAAGTGTTTCAAGGCGCGACGAGGCAGGGAGGGAGGGGAACAAGGGGAAGACAGACAAACGATCCTACTAGGCCAGGTGTCATTCAGATCGCGCAAGTGCAGAGGTAAGGGGAAAAGGAGAAAGTGCAAGGAGAGGAGGTGGGGGGGAAGTGCAGTACAAGGTAAGTAGCGTAATAAAATAATAAATAATAAATAATAAATAAAAAGGGCCCGCTTGAGGCCAAGGACAAGTCTCGCAGTTCTGTTCTGGATAAGTTGCAGAGGGCGGAGAGTGGAGGCAGGCAGATTAAGATAGAGGCTGTTACAGTAGTCCAGCATAGAGAGAACCAGGGCTCGGGAGACAGTGAGCTTCTGGGGGAAGGAGAGGAAGGGAAGAATACCTCTGAGGAGGTGCAGCTGGTAGTGTGACTTCTTAGAGACGTCAGATATATGAGGAGAGAAGGAGAGTGTGGAGTCGAAGATGACCCCGAGGTTTTTAGCCTTGCAGGTAGGGGCGGGAAGGGGGCCAAGTAGACGGTTCTCCCCAAGATAGTGCGCGGTACAAAACAACATGCCACATAGAACGAACAAGTACAACTTAACCCGTCTTTAAAGCAACTGTATAGTAATTAAATTGCGGTATAAACTCATCTAAAGAGTTACTTACATTATATTTGCATTTTCCATTGCGTCTGTGCGTAGGGCAGCCCCGAAATACCACTCCTTCTATGCCGACGTTATTTCTTCTAATGAACGAACATGAAATGGCTTTCGTTTCTGAAATTATATTCATTATCGTTTCTTACGTGGTCCAGGCCTGTCAAGGTCAAAATACAATAGAACCTTATTCTGAGTCGTGGGCCATTCTGGCACCCGAGAAAAAATCAAAGCAGCTGACCTTCACTTCGAACGAGCACACATTCCAAGTTAGCTACATTCAGTGTAAGGCATTCTCACAGGACTTGAAATTTACACTCCATCTTTGCATTTTGTCTGCGTGCTTTGCAGCCACACAGAACCATAATTACGGAGGGATTCTATATTTATTGAAAAATGATTTATATTACTGTTTGGTTTAATTTAATGCGCAAATGAACAAGGGTGGAGAGACACATTGCATGTACACTGAGCAATCACTTTTATTTACACAATACATAGATACACATATTCAATGGGCCTGCGACATGAGGAGACTCCAGAGCAAAGTCACAGGTGACACCCGGGTGGTTCGCACTACTGCACGATGAAGGGAGGGGCAAGGGTGGAGAGACACATTGCATGTACACTGAGCAATCACTTTTATTTACACAATACATAGATACACATATTCAATGGGCCTGCGACATGAGGAGACTCCAGAGCAAAGTCACAGGTGACACCCGGGTGGTTCGCACTACTGCACGGTGAAGGGAGGGGCAAGGGTGGAGAGACACATTGCATGTACACTGAGCAATCACTTTTATTTACACAATACATAGATACACATATTCAATGGGCCTGCGACATGAGGAGACTTGAGAGAACAGACAATCAAATTACAATCATTTAAACCGTGATGTGTATTTCTCAATGAGTTCTTCTTTAGGTGGACATGGAACAGATGCAATGTTGGGTGGCAATGCAGTTGTCCCCTGCACAGGTTCCTTCACAGCTCCATTTATGTGCCTATCTAGGACGTCAACAATAAGTTTCTCAATAAACTCATATTGCATATCCTCAAACACTGGTTTGATCACCCATTGTTTACTTCTTTTAGTGAAGGCCTTATTGTAGCGAAGCGTCCCTAAAGTTCCGGTCGTCCTACTTTGTTGACGGCCAACATTATGGTTATGTGCCAAGACCGCTAAAAGAGTCCGATTTATCATGCCCTCCATGCCAAAATGCAATCGTTTTGGCCTGTACTTTAGGCACATATTGTGGAACACCTCCAAATCTCCTGTGTGGCAGAATTCCGTGAGTCCACTCAAAGCTTTTGTTATAGTTTTATCAAATACAATCTTTTCAATGGCTTTGTGAGTGGGTGATGAAGGAATCAACCACTTCTTCTTCCGTGCCTCCTCTGTGGACAAATGGCCATGTTCACAATTGTGGAAATGTTGGTTCGTGTTCCATCGGTGAACATTTGTACAGTGTGGCATTACTGACCGCCATTTTTCCAGTAGAATTTCCAACGACCCTCCACATGTTTTTGAGCTCCACCAAAGATGGTTGCTGATTGACTTGGACCACTGTGAAATACCTTGCAATTCTTTTTTTTTACCTGCAGCCGACAATTTTTTATTGATTGATTTTGCAAGATGCCAAACTTCAAATTGGTGATTTATATTTTTGTACTGTTCTCTCATTGTCTTGGCAATTGAAACGTGTCTGTCCGTGGCTATCAGGTCGATCACCATTCCCCGCGATTGTAGTTCTTGCAATGATGCTACAAAGCCAACTTTCTCCATGGCCACTGAGGATGTACTTTGTGACACCTGCACGACCACCGAACTCACAATTTTCTTACTTTCCATGTCCTGAAAGTGGTAGGTGCAGTACTTGGCTGAAAATCCTGGGCTGTCGCACTGTCCATCACCGGCTAGCCTGAACCGTTTGCCCGCGAATGTACTATCAATAGACATTTTTTCCATTCTCCAAGCTTCGCTAATGGCTGGAAAAAGATAATCGGTTTGGTATTTGTAGAACTGAGTTTTCGCAATGAAATGGATTCCCACAAACTGAAAGAACGACTCTAATTTTTTAAAACTTGAACCACTAAAAAGTGCAGCCGCTGCACAAAGTAGATTGCCTGCTGGCAGTTGTCCCAGCATAGGTTGTGCAGACCATGTGAAAGGATGATATTTTGTACAGGTGGCATGTATTTTAAGGTTAGTGCCTCGAATTGCACGAGTCACATTAATCAATGGCTCCCCACATACTTCCCCACCAACCAAATGCCCACATTTCATCCGAATAATAATATCAATCAAACAACTATCGAATACAATGAATTTGGCCTCTTTCCTTATACTGTCACTCTGCATCCCAGCTGGTTCGGCCTGTAACGTTGAGGACATGTCACTCACATGAAAGGTAGAATCTCTGATATCGTCTTCCGCTATGTTCAGTGATATTGATGGTGTTTCATTGTCGCCTACTTCATTCTCTTCCATTGCAACATCTGTTCCTTCTCCGGCGATGGGTGAATAAAACAATTTCTTCAACTTTCTCGCGGTCTTAGTTTTTGCGGGTGTGGATTCTGTGAATTGATCTCCGACTGCATCCGAACTACCAGGAGGACATTCACTATCAATGGCTGGTGGTGGTATAGCTCCGTTGTCAATCACTTCATATTCTTCCCATTGGCACAATGCTTCTCCAGTCTCAAGTCCCTGCCAAAAGGTTTGACAAGCAACATCTCTCGTTCGCTTCACTGTCTGTGTAGATCTAGTTCGTACTAGAGGACAGATTGGAAAAGGGGTGTTCAGTTTAAACACAACTTACAGTATTGAACTATTAACAGTGAAAAACAACATAATATAGTGACCAGGACACTAACCTTCTTTTGCTTTCTTTTCTTTGAAACTTTCTTGCCTCGAACTTCAACATCAGGACGCTGTTGCTCCGACTCGTGTGTATATGTCTCCACTTCCTCTTGCGCTGCAACGACTATGTTTTCCTGATAAGCACATCCATCACGCACTGACGCTCCATCGACTCCCTGAAACATAGAACTTTCATTAGTATGTATAATAATATCGAAAACACAAAATGTACTTGGGGACCAATACCCACGTACATCTCAATAGCAAAACACGAATGAACGCTTTGTGTAGAACATTCAAACGACAATTATTCACGCATTGTTGATCTAGTTAGATGGAACTGTCAAGATCCATACCTCGGGCTCCTCATAGACTTCCATTGATGATATTATTGAAGATGATGCTTCAGTGACTCCCTGAAACACAGTAATTGCATTAGTATGGTTTTCTATTTTGATAAAAAGAACATAAAGTTTGTGCAGGCGTCAACGGCTCATCTAAATAGACCTGCACAAATGATCAGTTGTCTAAAATAAATAATGGATATCTAAATATGATTCGATTTGCTCGATCGTTGGAAGTGTCACCACCCAGAAATCTGCATCAACTACTAGGGGTGATGTTCTTGTAGAAGAAGCTCCGTCATCTCCCTGAAACATAGTACTTGCGTTAATAAAGAAGGAAGTATAGCGGATGTAATCAAGTCATATGATCTCGCTTGATCGAGCTGTCAGTATCCATACCTCGAAATGCATAAGAACATCAAGGGACGATGTGACTGCGGTGCACACTTCTGCAAGCTGTTGCGCCGACCCGTAACTGCACGCTCCCCCTTCTTCTTGGACTAATGCTCCATCGACTCCCTGAAACATAGGACTTTCATTAGTAATGAACACAATATTGAAAAAAGAAGACACATAGGAGGGCGACGACAGAAGGACATATCAATGGCTAAAAACAAAAGAAACATTGTGTGTAACAATCACGCTACAAGAATGCAAGATCTGATGATCTCCATCGATGGAACTGTCCTGAAACGTACCTCGAGCATCTGAGTGACATCAACGGTAGTCGTCAATACGTTGGACTCCTCAGCATCTCCCTGAAAGACAGTACTTGAATTATTTTGGATAACAATAATTATAACTGAAAGCAAAGACTAGAGGACGAGTACAAGGGTGTACCATTAGGTAAAATAATTACACGATAAATTAAAACTATTGATTTACATGCCTAAAACAAGTCAGTGGCAGAATAGCCAAGTAAGATTACCCGATAGGCGCTTGAAGTGGCTGATGACTGCAATAACGACACGGATGGAGAATCTTCCGCCTTCATATTGAGTGGATACATAAATGGGGAAATTATTGTTAGCTAATGCTACACACTACCGCAAGGCCGAGAGATAAATACGTAAACTTGACTCACCAGTGGAGGGATGTGGACGAATAGAGTGGGAATAGCGGTTGAGAGCAATTTTCGCCTCGCTCGCGGTGTGTTCTTCTTTATTAGCAATGATGTGGAGTACATGTCAGAGGTAAAGTGCCTGCTGCAGATGCGGTATCGATCACCCCTCTTGTCCGCAAAGACTTCTAGGACTCTACTTTCAAGCTCAGAGGGTGGATATCCGCAATATCGGACCCATTCTCTTATCTGATCTATTGTCTTAGGGAAAACATGCATTATAGTACCTTCAGATTTATTATGGGTCTTCGAAGGACAACCGCCAATGGAACAGGCAGGCATTGTGGAAAGTTCTGAAAAGTAAAGATCAACAATTCTCTATGAATACCATTGTGTTAAAAAATTAAATACATAAAAGGTTCAATGCAAGGTATGTTTTGGTTCTTGGAACTATACACGTTATTCACATGCGGATAAGTATTTGAATAACTTTAAAAAAATACAAACATAATTTCACTAAACTCAGAACATGTGACTAGTTCCTTGCATGTACTGTCTTGAACGAAAAGAAATTGGACGCAAAATGAGTATGGTACATGGCCTTACCTTGACGAGCAAACAGTTAGATGCAGGGATCAGAGTAGTTTCTTGTCGTAGAACAGGGAGCAGTTCACAGGTTGCAAACTGATGAGTTTGCTCAAAGTGGTCACGGAAGTTCACAGAGACGAAGAGCAGACAACCAGCACCTTCACGGGTTGACTAGCAAAGCGCAAAGAAGTTCTCATTAGAAATATGAAGTGGGTTATAAAGAATTCGAAACAGGGGTGTGTTTGTGAATGAATGACGTGTATATGTCGTGGCATTATGCGGTTTGCAGGGGGGCGTCCCGCGTAAGGGGAGATGCTTGGCAGGAGACACGGGGTCTGGCGGTAGACATGGGAACAACAACCCATGCTCTATAGACCACTTTGAAGTGTACATGGTCTTTGGCACCTCTTGGCCTTTATCGCTCCCTGACAGCTCCACTTGCCAGCACAAGTACCCCGGTGCGAACTGCCTTTGATAGGGCGGGGGGTGGATTGGGGCGGTGGTCGTGCAGACAAGACACAGGAAGACTCGTGAATGGAGACACACTTATGTGGATTGCAGGGGGCCGTCCAGCGTGAGGGGAGATGCTTGGCAGGAGACACGGGGTCTGGCGGTAGACATGGGAACAACAACCCATGCTCTATAGACCACTTTGAAGTGTACATGGTCTTTGGCACCTCTTGGCCTTTATCGCTCCCTGACAGCTCCACTTGCCAGCACAAGTACCCCGGTGCGAACTGCCTTTGATAGGGCGGGGGGTGGATTGGGGCGGTGGTCGTGCAGACAAGACACAGGAAGACTCGTGAATAGAGACACACTTATGTGGATTGCAGGGGGCCGTCCAGCGTGAGGGGAGATGCTTGGCAGGAGACACGGGGTCTGGCGGTAGACATGGGAACAACAACCCATGCTCTATAGACCACTTTGAAGTGTACATGGTCTTTGGCACCTCTTGGCCTTTATCGCTCCCTGACAGCTCCACTTGCCAGCACAAGTACTCCGGTGCGAACTGCCTTTGATAGGGCGGGGGGTGGATTGGGGCGGTGGTCGTGCAGACAAGACACAGGAAGACTCGTGAATGGAGACACACTTATGTGGATTGCAGGGGGCCGTCCAGCGTGAGGGGAGATGCTTGGCAGGAGACACACGGTCTGGCGGTAGACATGGGAACAACAAACCATGCTCTATAGACCACTTTGAAGTGTACATGGTCTTTGGCACCTCTTGGCCTTTATCGCTCCCTGACAGCTCCACTTGCCAGCGCAAGTACCCCGGTGCGGGCGGTGGTCGTGTAGACAAGACTCGTTTGCCGTAGGGCCTCACCAAGGAGAGGCCATCTAACTGCATGTAAGAGGCAGGCTGCAGGATCTAGTACATGGAAGGCAGGGGGGTGAGTTTATAAATACCTCAGCCTCCCAGGAGAATATATGGGTGCAGTTCACCCTGGAGACCCTGAACAAAGTGGTGTGGTAAGTATTTTTGGGGGAGGAGGCAAGGCCGGGAGGCTTGATGCCAACCCGCAAAATAACATATGTATGTCTGCTGCATATGGGTTCAACGGTTATGTGGATTGAAGGTGGGCGGCCAGCGTGAGGGAGGATGCTGGCCGGAGACATGTGGTGTGACAAGACAAGGCACAGGAAGACTATTCAATGGAGACACACTAGATTCATTTAAAAAATCAAAACAACCATTGTTAAAATATATGTTGGGTTTTATTTTAGATCTTAATTTCAATTGAACATAAATAATAAACATTACACATTGTAAAGTTGCGGTTGCAGCACATCCCGGGAAAAGCCGCGGTATTGTCCACTGTCGCTGGGGAAATGTTGTCTAATGGCAAGTACCGCACAGGCAGGTATTACTCTCCGAACGCGGTGTCCGAGCCTCCCGTGAAGCCACCAAGTGAAGCAACGATAGGCCACCAGTCTGTACCACCTGTGAAAATGAAAGATGCAAACTGTATTAAAATGACAACTTTCTTATCACTGTCGATTCAGGTACAAAAATGTCATTCTGCTTTGAAGAAAATTCTATCTAGAAAATGCACAACATGGAACCAATTTACATGCATTCGAATGATATGTAGATGTAGTTTTATATGTGGGAGACGACCATGAAATAGTAGTGGCATCACTGACATCACAACCAGAGTATACTTACTCGTTACTCGGATTACGCGGACGAACAGTGCCGCAAAGTTCGTGCATAAGCACCATCATCATCCTCAACACTGTCCGTGAGAGGCAGGCTTCCCTGAACTCTGGCAGCTCGGTGATGCATTGCGGACTTGGCTCGCCTTCCGAAATGTAGGCCAAGCACCCGGAATTTTCACGGCAGCAGCAGTTCTCCTCCTCAGTTGGCATTAGCTCGCAACGATTGCACGTGCACCAGGTGGAGACGCCGTCCATGCGACATGGTCCAGGCTCTTCATCCGTTGACTGGTCCTCCCAACTGCCGTCCGAATCCCCATCGTTTTCGCGTGCTTGCCTTTCCAGTAGTTCTTCCTCGGTGTACTCGGGCTCGTACATATACGGCATTATTGTAGCCATTGTGTGGTAAAGAAAGTAAAATAATTTATAGCGGTGGTACTGGTATCTGTTCACACGGGCTACAATCAACGAAGGTATTTGACCAGAGCACAGAAACGAGTCACAGAATACTCAAAGTAACACAGCGAGAGTAATGGAATCGAAAATCTGCTGCTGTGTGTTGTGAAACGGTGTGTTTATACTTATTGAGGAAAGAGGCGTCCTGCCGTTTCCATGGCGACACTTCATTAGCTGAGGCGCAGCGATTGTCGACACGAAACGTGCTTTGGCGTTGGGAAATGGGCGGTACGCGTCTGCTGATGTCAGCCTCGGGGGTGGGGGATTTGATTTAGTGCCGCAAAAGCAGGTGAGCCAGGGCGATGCGGCAAGTGATAGGATTATCATAAAATGGCGGCTGATTTCGAGTGCGTTAATGGACGAAAAGTCGGGTAAGGTCCATAGGAAAGTTTTCCACGATCTACCGAGTTATGCTTAAAAACACATGGCCGAACCGTAGGGACAATAAAAAAAAAGTCCCGGAACTCTCCTTTAAGCTGTGCGGTCATAGACTACATAGACGCCTTGAATCTTGGAAACCTACAAACGATTCTATGAAATTGAACCTTTTTTTTTAGATCATCTATGCAGCACTGTGAACAGGTTTTGGCTGGATGAATTTTGATGAATGCTGTTACTTTGTAGCAAAAGTCTGATGCCACACTGCTCGCAATGTGGCACTTCAGGCTGACGTTATAAATAAAAAAAAAAAAAAATTACTTCACTGGTGAAGTGGCTACCCCTGTCTGACTCAATCCTTTGAGGTAGACCGAAACGGGAAAAGATGTGGTTAATCATCAGGGCAGCTGCAGTTTCTGCCTTGCAATTTGGGGCTGGGAGACATTCCACCCACTTGGTAAACAAGCATGTAACGGTCAACATGTACTTGTTTCCTCTAGTCGAGCGAATCACAGGGCCTACAAAGTCGATTTGCAAATCTGACCATGGCAGTGTCATCCCCCTCTTTTGGAGGGGTGCACGGTGCGTGAGGGATGATGGCTGAAATTGTGCACACACAAGACACCCCTTCAAGTATTGGTCAAGGTCCTGCCCCATGTGTGGCCAGTATGCAACCTCTCTTAAGATTTCCAGTGTTGTGTGAAACCCCCTATGACCGGCGGTGGCCACATCATGGGCGTGACTTAACATCAGGCTTCGGAATGAGGTAGGAACCACCCACTGATCGTGGCCAGCTTTGGATTTCCTTACCAGCAAACCGTCTTGGATTCGGAACATTTTTGGACATTTCATCAACACTCTTAGGTCCTCTTTCCCAATGTAATCAGTATCCGTCAGGGGAAAGTTCTCAGGGTCCTCAAGGTGCTGGTAAAATTTACCAATTATTGGATCCCCTTCTGAGCGGTAATCAAATCAGCATCAGGAGTCTCCTTACTCCATTGTGCAATTGAAAGGTCATTGTGAGCATTTGTCTGGGACCTAGTGATAGCAGTGACCTGGATTTCCCCCAACAGGGACTCAATCTCAATTAGATCCCCTTGGATGGCCCCGGTTTTGGCCAGCTGATCAGCTAAGTCATTTCCAGTTTTGTCTGGTCCCTCTATTTTGGAATGACCCTTGATCTTCTTCCAATAGATGGTCATCCCCTTCGAGGTGACCAGATCATCAATGTTTTGGATCAACTTCCCATGTTTCAAGGGTTTGTTGTTAGCACATAACATGCCTCTGGTTTTCCAATTAACCAGGTGCTCCACGAACCCGTTCCGTACATAATCCGAATCTGTGATTATGACCAGTTCGTGTAGTTGATGCTGGACAGCAGTGAGGATGGCCTGATGCACAGCCATCAATTCTGCCACCTGACTACTTCGGGGACCAATTTTGTATCCAGCGGACGGTTCTGGGGACTCATTCACCCATGCATTCCCTACGCCGGCCACCAATTCTTTCTCTCTTTCTCAACATGGTAAGAGCATCCATCCACATAGACAGTGGGCATTCCCTCACACTTGTCCTCTTCAAAGACTTTGTGTGGGGAATTAAGGTATGCCTCCGTGTTGTCCTTGATTTTTAGACTTTCGTCCTCGAGACAGTTTTCTCTGGCACAATCATGCAAGTCAGCCAGACCTTGCGCGAGGGGACTCTTCTTGTTTTGGCCATATCTGACCTACACAGGAAAGCCTTGCATTGACAGAATCCAGGAAGTAATTCGGGAATTACTCACATTTCCGGCCCGGATTCTATCACTTTGGAGATATTGCAGAGGCTGGTGTGGAGTCTCCACTATGATGTGTTCCCCCTGGATAAACGGGCGGTAATTCTTCAATGCCCACACCGTTGCCAGTAGTGCCTTCTCACAATCGTTGAATTTTTCCTCCACAGAGGATAAAGTTTTGCTCGCATAGGAGATTACTTTATTGACCTTGTCATGCTTTTGGTATAATACTGCCATCAAGCACGTATTAGAGAACCCCGTCTCCAGGAAGAACTCCTTGTTTCTGACAGGGTAAGCTAGGCAAGGCGCTTGTGAGAGGCTTCTCTTGAGTTGTTTTACCGCCTCGGCTTGTTCTGGACCCCATTCCCACTTGACCCCCCCCTTCAGGAGATGAATCAGGGGTCTGGTGATCTCTGCGTAGCCCTCAATGAACTTTCTGCTGTAATTAGTCAGTCCAAGGAGGCTCCTTAGTTCCCGCAGAGTTGTGGGGTCTTTCAGTTTCTGAAGTGCTTCCACTTTCTTTTCCTGGGGACAGAGACCCTGAGGAGTAATCTCATGCCCCAAGAAATTAACACGGGTTCTACACCACTGTGCTTTCTGAAAGGAAAGTTTTGCTCCGGCGGCCCTCAACTGCGTCAGAACATAACGGATCTCCGCTATGTGTTCCTCCACAGATGAACTTTTGATGAGGACATCATCTACATAAGCCAGGTTACCCCTTGCACCCAGGTCGGGCATGGCCTTGTGTAGGAAAATGTTGAATTCATTGCCGGAGTTGAGGTATCCGAAGGGAGTCCGGGTCCATGTGTATTGCTGGCCCCCAAAGGTAAAAGCCAGCTTGTATTGGTCCTCCCTACTGACAGGCATAGTCCAGTATCCATTGGTCAGGTCTATTGCAGTGAATACCTGTGACCCCTGGATCTGGGCCAGCCCTTGGTCAATGTAGGGCAGAGGCCATCGGGAACTATGGACCCGTTTGTTGAGCTCCCTGAGGTCGGCGCAGAGTCTCCACTGGCCGTTTGGCTTCAATATTCCCAGCACCGGATTATTGAAGGTGCTGTGGACGGGACGGATTATTCCCCTGGACTCAAGGTTCTTAATTATTTCAGTAAGGGACTCCATGGATGCGAGAGGCAAGCGATATTGCTTCACAAACACTGGAGTCATGCCAGGGTCCGTGGGAATTGTTGTTGTCTGGATGTCGGTGCGACCACAGTCATATGAGTCTACCGCAAAGAGATCTTGGAAATCCAAGAAGACTTGTTTCAACTGTTGCTTCTGTTCCAGAGTCACACAGGCATCAGCTAGGTTGACTCTCTCTTCCACCATCTGCCTGAAGCCTGGAAAGACTTCTGGTTTGGCTATCTCAGCGGCCTCCTCCAGCTGGGTGGAGAAGTCCCTGGTCAGAGTGCTGATTTGGACGGGAGGCCTCAGGTGGGAAAGGCAGCCCTCATGAACCTGGAAAACCACCTCATCCCTTCTGAAGTCACAAGTCACGTCTTCCTTGCCATAAGGGCAGGAAGTGTACACCAGGAAGTTCCCCCCATGCCGGGTGAAGATCCTGTCTGGTGTTGTATTGTCATCATTGTCAGTGTCAAAACAGTCCTTGGGGATCGGTCCTAACAGTTCATTTCCTAGATCAATGGAGAAATGTCGGTCATCAACCGCCATTCCAATAATGGTGCCTGCGGTTAGAGTAATACTCTTTAAGTCGCTGTTATCCACCTCTATTGGAATGGTGTCATGCTCTATGTTGACTAATGGAGTTGGGTTTACCCCCAACCCTTGCTGTTGGAGAGAAGCATTTAGATGTATGTAAGCATCAGGGTTTTTCAATTTTTGTCCTCTTTTAACTTTCACTTCCAGGGAGAATTGTCGGGTCCTTTCTGGGATGGTGACTTCCTCTTTAATCTGAACTTCAACTGCATAAGGTAGCAATTGAGCTGACCTAAATGCTTTTTCTGGATCATCAAAGCCCATGGGATTATCCGCTAATCGGGACCAAGCTTTGAAGTTTATTAGGTCCAAACTAATGGCAAAGCGATTGAGAATGTCACTGCCTAAGTAAAAGGCGGCAGTGACGTCTCGCACGACCCAACAATTATGGACTATGCTCTTGTTGCCAATGGAGATTTTGAGCATACACCTGCTTGGCAGGAGGTGTTTGGAATTAGGGGCTTCCAGGTCCATTTCCCATTTGTCTATCAGTTTGAATGTGGGAATGGCTGGATCTTTTGGGAGTTGGCGGAACATGGCTTCGCTGATGAAGCTCTTACCGTTGCTCACACACACTTGGGCGAGAACAGAGTCCTTCCCATCATTTAACTGAACAGGGATGAACAACTGCTCCCCAATTTGCTGAATATCAGCCAGGCTCTGAGCTGATTTCACAACTTTCTGGACTATAGGAGTGGGAGTTTCTGACTGTGGATTAGTATAGAATTTCAGAGTGTTTCCTTCCAGCGTGGAATACCACTTTAGACTGGAAGGAAGGTTGATTTTCAGAAATAGAGAGGACCCCCCATCACCAGTCTGTTGACCTACTGCTATTACTGTCACGTCTGGAATTTGGTTATTCTGGAAGTGGAATTCTACTTGGTCAGATTTTTGTTCAACCATGTGGCATGTGCCGTTTAAACTAACATGGTTGACACTCTGTTTTAATTTTATGGGTCGGCTAGTCTGGGTCCAGAGGACCTTGTTTACGCAATCTATTAGGGGTGACAACCTTCTCAGGAGGTCATTCCCTAGTAAACAAGGGGTGCCCTCTGGAGTCACAACTATGACCGGGTGTTTCAACTTGTGTCGCCCAATTTTAATGTCCAAATCTGCCGTCCCCTCGACGGGAATTTCCTTCCTGTCAAAGTTCTGGAGTTGTCCAGGAAGAGAGGTGAGAGGAATACGGTAATTCTCCCCCCTTCCTGCATTTAGTTCATCAAAGGCCCTTTTGGACAGAAGGGTAGCTTGGGATCCAGTGTCCACCAGTGCCAAAATTGTACCCTGCCCCTGTACTTGTACCGGGGCATAGTATCTTCCCTCCTTCTCCTCAAGGGGGCACAGAAAATGCACATTTTTGGACAACTGGTGGGCTAACTTTCTGGTTTTGGACATGGCGAGAGAAGAGATTTGGGCAGAATTCTGTGGAGAGCCTTGGGAATCTGAAAGAAAAAGTTGGCAACTGGAGATCAGAACCTTTGTGGGTTCCCCTGGTTCCGGTTCTGGGCTGCCCCCCCCCTTTTTGGAGGCAGTCCCCAGAATGGGTTTGAACCAGGGGATTTTGGTATTGTGGGTTCTGGGATGAGATGATGGGCGGCGATAGCTCAGTCTCCATATCTCCCCAGTCTGGATTGGAATCCCTTGGGACCCATTTTTCTTTGGGAGGAGTTCCCCCATCTCTGAAGGAGAAGGTCCTTTCCCCAGGATCCTCTGAGGATCCCTCTCCCTCAAATTGGAAGATCTGTACCTCCTCCACAAAGTGGGTCTGTTTGAGTGCTTTGTTTCTCCTACCCCCCTCTGCTCCTTGGGAGGCAGGCTTTCAGGGGTAGGAGATTTTGTTTCCGGTTCCTGGTTTTCCAGGGGCTGTTTACAAGTTGGGAAGGAAGCTTCCTCCAAGGCTTTACACCCCCCTTCCCCTTGTGCCTCCTCCCTGGGAACCGGTGTGTTATCGGGGTGCTGCCCCCGTCATTGTTCTGGAGCACCAGGTCCAGAGTTTGGGGCATTCTGCGGTGGCATGCTCATCTGAGGGTTCTGTTGCGCCCTCAGTATGTGACCCAGATCCCGTGCCATATTTTGGACCTGGCGCTCTAACTGGGAAACCCGCTCAGGCTGATACGGGGCTCTATTTTCTCCCCTGGGCTGATCCCGGGAAGAGTAGCTATCCCTTCTCTGGTAGTACCCCTGGTTAGGAAGATTTTGGTACCCCTCCACCCTTGGCCTCCCCTCTCCCGGATTCGGTTGTCTGGGCTCAGGGAATTGGGGAAAGAAGGGTGGAGGATTTTGGGGCTGGAAATTGGGCGGATACCTGGGGAAAAAGTTCTGCCCTCCTGTGGGAAGTTAGGAGGGAAGTTCTCTGGGTTAGGTGCTTGGCTGGATCCCCCCCTTGGGCTGGAGGAGTCCACACATAACCCAGGATGGGTCTGTTTCCCTTGTAACGGGGACTTACATAATCAGGAGACCGAGGGCCCCATTTGTGGGGCTGCCTCCTTGGCTCCCTGTCTGTGACTGGCCCGAGGGCCTTCTGGGCTGTGAATTATTTGGTGCAGGGAGGTTTTTAGGCCCCCCCATCTCCAAATCTAAAACGGGGGCGACCTTTACCTCTGCCACCTTGGCAGCAACAGGGGTGCTGTTGGTTTGGGATTTTTCTGGGTATTGCTTTTATTTTCTATGGGCTTCTGCACCTCATAGATCCGGGTAGCCTGTTCAATGACCCAGTCTAAAGATCTTTTCTCATGAAAATCTCTCACAAGCTGGGTCATTATATATTTGGGCAAGGCATGGAAAAATGTATTGACAAATTCTCTGCTGTCTGTGCGCACCCTTCTGGTGGTCTGCGCAAAGGCACGCTTTAATTCTTGCACAAACTCTTGTGGGGCCTGATCCTCCCCACATTCAAATTGTAGGCTGCCTTGTGAGCCTCTTGAGGATTTCTGTGAACAGAAAAATGTTTCAAGATGGCCGCCTTATAGGTGGACCATCTTAAATGATTTTGGTCCTCCAGCCCCGCAAAGAAAGTGGAGTATTCTGGGGAGAATGTCCATTTGACGTACTGGATGCAGCTACTGCTGTCCTTCAAATGGAAAGTCTCCATCATTTGCTCATAGAGCTCCAAGTGTTCCCAAACAGAATACTTGGCGTTCTTATGATAAGGCGTGATGACACTCCTTATTGCCTTTATTTGCTTCAATGGGTCCTTAAGCAAGGCCCTTTTTGCCTTATTGGCCTTTCTGGTTCGGGTAACCCTGGTCCATTCATCTTCTGACTCAGAGGCACTGCTCCCAGAGGTTCCCGTCTGATCTTCCAGGTTTTCCCAGATTCTGCGAGCCTGGGAATGGCTGGCAGAATGTGGGGACCTGGTCTCCTGTGTCCTGTGTCGCTCAGAGGAGTCTTCAGATCCCTCCTTGCTGCCAGGATTTGCTGGGTACCCCCCCCCACTGACCTAACTGGGCAGAGGTTTTCAGGATGCCCTTAATGGGCCTTCTCCCCTGGGGTTCCCCACTAAACTGGACTTTACTTGGGTGCCCATACCCGGATGCCCGCCCCTCCATTCCTGGGTGGTACTGGACTATGAGCCCCATACTTTTGGCTGGATAGTAATCTGCCATCCCTGTGGCCCCGTGCTCATGTGCGCCAGGGAGCATGGGGGTGGCAGAGTCCAGGGACTGGTAGAGATGAAGGCCTCTGGAACTAGGGCTCCTAAGGTTATGCTCAGGAATCTCTCTTTCCCAGCGAACCTCATCTCTATCCGCCCCTGCTCCCTGTTGCCATGCAAGAGCCTGTGCTTTCAGCTCCTCAACTAAGGTCTTACTAGACTCTATCAGTCTCTCCTGCATGGCTACCTGCTGCTGGAGCCTATCGTTGTGCTGACAGAGAGCCTCATTCTCTCTCTGCGTTTCCTGACTGGTCCTGGAGCACTGGGTCAGTCTTTGCTGCAGGGTGGTTACCTCCTGGGCACCGTCCCTACTGGCCTGCTCCTTTCTTGCCAGAGCATCTTCCACCCTCCTGGTGTGCTCCAGCAAGTTCTGGTGTTCTTTTTGGAGGTCACCCAGTCCCTGGAGGGCCAGGTGATTTTCTTCAATTTTCCTACTTAAATGGCAGACTTCCTGGCCTAAGGTATCCCTTTCCTGACGAAGAGCCTGCATTTGTGCCGCCAGGTCGTCCCTTTGCCTTTGAAAGGCACCAGCTTTCTTGCGTTCTTGGTCAAACTCTGTCTGGGTACCCAGGTCTTTCAAAACCATTATTACTCTCTGCCTTTTCCCTATCTAGGTGGCCTTGCAGGGTGACTACCTGCTCAGCACATACCCTTTTGAAGTCCAGTTGTTGCTCCAGCTTTTTCTGGCTTTGCAGTAGGGAGTCCAAACCTTCTTGGTGTTCCTTCTGCAAGGCCCGAAATCTGGTATCCTAATCAGCCTTTTCCTGTTGCAGGACATCCATATCCTCCTTTATTTTAATGAGATACTGTCTACTCTCATTTTCTGACTCCTGGCTTCTGTGCAGCCTTTGCTCAGAGGAGTCCAGATCAGATTGGGCCTTCTGTAGTGCCAACAGTTGCCTACTTGCCAGATCTTGGCCTTCAGCACACTTGTCCTGCATGACACCCATATATATGTACAAGTATGCCGCTATTCTGGCGATCTTATTATGTTCATCTTTGGCTTTAGAGGCCATATATAGTTCACTCAGGGCCACATGTAATGGACCCTGATCTCTCCATGTGTCTGACCCAGTTACAGTGACTTGTTGCGCGATTGCCTGCAACCACACATTTTGGTCCTGTTCAGTCCATTCACCTCTCACAAATAGCTTATGTAAGAAGTGCTCTTTGGCTATTTTCATATCTACTAAGGTCGTCATTTTGGAAATTGGTTTCCTTTCTGACTTACAAAAGTTAGTATTTTATTTTGCAAAACAGACCTTCCTCTTAGAGTGTCCCTTTGAGAAGTACTTTACAGCATAAAACAGCGTATTGGTCCGACCGGATTATGTTTCCTGTCAGTTAAAACACTGTATTAATCTGCACAAGCGGTAAATCTAATCCAGACATCCCGGACGAGCCCCCACTTTGTAAGAGGATTCAATTCAACACTACAGCTAAGTCAACGCCTAGTCTAGAATACTGAATGAAAACCCTTATTGATATATCTTTATGCCCAGTTCATGAGTTCTGGATGACTACCCCTGTATAACACCCCTCTTTTAGAATCCCCCTGACCCCACTGAGTCAAGAAGTAGGTTTGTTTTGCAAATTTAAAAGATTTATTTGAGAAATTAACAATTTATAGATATATCACACTTTGATAATACATTAATAATTGATAGCACACTTAGGCATGTGAGCAGTAATCAGCAATAAGCAATCCTACAATAGCACAGTTCTGGTGACTTATGACTAGGAACAGGGGAATAAAGTATCAGAGAATGCTTTATGGTTTCAATGAATTGCACAGATGAAAAAGAATGCAGCACAGAAATCGACTTGATAGGACTTCACTAAAAGACAATGTAATCACTTTTCTTTGAAAATTCACTCCCCCCTTTATGCAATATAAGGAGATGGAAAGGAGAGCACACAGTTCTCAGGAATGCAATCAATACAATACGAAATTCAGTTCCCCCCCAGCAAGCTTAGAGGAAAACAGGTCGGAGTTTTAAACACAGGCCCAAAATGCTTTGAATGTGGTTTGCAAGGAAGTGAAAAATATGCTAAAATGCTTTTAATTCCCTCTAGAGGTTCAGGGTGAGTGATAGATACTTTGAATGAGTTCAGGATCACTTTAGCAATGCTCTATGAATGGTTGTCAGGTTGCAAACGAATTTTTGCAACGGAAGGCAAGCAGCTGCAGATTTTTACACGTGAGCTAACCTTTCAATTCACGGCAAAATGTCAAATCCGATTTTTCCGAGTGCGCCGGGCGCGATTACAGAGGAACTACAAGGAATAGCACTATCGTTTTGGGGTCCTATGACAGCCTAGGATCTCGGCTTCCAGATGAAAGTTAAATTTCGTTCCTAACCCAAACGGTTCCGGAGTTATGAACGATTTAGTAAAGGTAGATTTTTGGATTTAAAACAACTCAAAATGACAAGTGACAGCGTGCAACTTTGGATTTACATATGATAGCTCGCAGCTTAAGAATGACAGGTGACAGGATCTCTAGGACACAGTTCTACTCAAGTTAAAATAGCTTGCATTAGATTATTTTAACTAAGAGATTGGGTTCTGCACAGTTTTGGTGGATACTCACTCCTAATTTTTAGAAGGATTGGGCCTCGTCACGATCTGGTCAGCGGGTTTTCTTCACTCGCCATGCACGGTCTCTGCACACAGCGTCTGGGTCAGCTCTACTCTGCTGGTCTGGTCTGGGTCTCTGGTTCTGATCAGGTCTGTGGGTCCGGATACAGCGGTCTCCGGTTCAGCTGGTCTCTCTCTGGATACAACACTGCTTTCTGGCAAATGGCAAGAGTTCTTGCAAAGAATTCAAACAGCTCGCCTGGCTGTGAATAGTTGCAATGATTTGAGGCCTGCTAAAGAGGGATTTAGCTTGTAGTTGACCTCTCTGCTACAAATTCTGAAATAAAGTCTTGGTCTCTGAAGGTGGATAGATTGAAGTCTCTGTGTTGGCTCTCTGGAGGTTGATGGAGGTAAAGTATGGATTTTCCCGGCAGAGCGTCCCGCAGCAGATGGAGTAGAATGTCCCTATCTGTCCTGACTGTCTGCTTTTATGTGTTTTGAAAGTGGGTGGAGAGGCTAGCTTTCTAGGCCCTACCCCTCTCCACTTGTCATTGGCCACTTCCTCCTCTTCCCCTTGATTGGGGGAATGAAATGAAGTGTCATCATGATGAGGTCTGTTTATGATACAGAGAACCCACCCCTGTCAACTTTACACACAATCTATATCTGATCCAAATACATACTTCCCCGATAGACAGTTGTTTGGCATTGCATACACACATCATGCATTTACTGATGGTAGCCCCTCTTCCAATTCTGTCGTTTCTAGGAGCTTGGGTTAAAAAATGGCAACATATTTCACTTTTTGGTCGGGTTACCAATATTGGATTTGTCCCCGCATTTACACAAATGTTCGCAAAGCATGTGGGCATTAGGTGGTGGAGTGTCAGATTTTTAACATACATACATTTAGAGTAATATCCTCTTTTCCGCTAAAACCCCCCTGAACATACCACCGGGTCCTAACACGTCTTCAAATGTGCACAGAAAAATCACAAGAATAATGATATCACTTATAAAATTTTCACAAGTCCGCTCTATGAATGATCCATCTTTTTAGATTTATGTTCTGGCCCCAAAGGGGTGTGGTTTCCCCCCAGCACAAGGTTGAATTTCTGGTTTTTCCAGTTCTGCCAAGCCAGCTTGCTCTCACAGGCAGTGCTCCTCCCCTTTCCTTCCAGGAGGAAGCCACTTTTACGACCCCCCCAATAAAACCTTTGCCTGAGTCAGGACAGGGCTTTGTTCAATTTCCTGCAGAGCCCAGGTAATTCAATCAGAGAAGTGTGATATCCCTTTTGGTGGGAACAGCAAAAGGCAGCTAGGCCTGGGAACACAGCTGTTGTGCAAGTCTCAACTCCTGTCGGGGGTAGCTGGTGGGCAAAATTCCCTCTCTTTTTAAGCCAGGCCTCAGCTAAATGTCTCTTTGGCTGCCAGTTTTCTCGTCCAAATCAAACTTCCAATTTTTACGCATGCAGCTAGAATGCTGATTCTAAGTTTAAAACTATGACATTTAAGCAATTGCAACCTATGTAACACTCAAAAGTAGGTCACTCATTTCTTTTAAACATTTAGATTTTTAGTATCTTTCAGTCCAAATTTACTTAAACTGCCGAAATCCACAGCTCAGCCAGTTTTGCTATGAACATTATTTTAGGCTCATCCTCTTTCCAGATTTTGTATGCCCACAAGACTTTATTCTGTCAAATGTCTGCTGGTGTTCAGTGAGATTGTTGGATATTCTGCAATGTTTGAAATGGGCATTCTGAGCTTGCCTTCAGAGAAACAAAGGGTGATTTTTAAAGTGCTTTCTAGCGAACAGGCACTTCTGTTTTTCTCTTTGGCACCCCATTTCACTCATGGCTCTTCTGACCCAGCACACCTGCACCGGGGGGTGGCAAGTCAGGGAACCATTTTGGTGTGCGCACAAACTGCGCGGTTTTCATAGATTCTGGCGCATATGTGGGCTTTTTCGGCCATCTTGGATTTCCTAAGCCCACAGCACCAAATGTTGTAGCATAATAGTCCAAACGTGGGTCAGAACACCCAACATGGAACACTGGAAATCAGATTACTTTATGCAGACGACAAACTTCTATATATGAGAAATCTGCAGGAAAATGTAGATCCTATCATGGATGAAATCACACACTTTGGGGAATTCTCAGGGCTCACGGTCAACTTCTCTAAATCCGAGATGTTCCTCCTGACTGGTAGTACAGTGAGATCAAAAGGTGCATTCCAATTGACATGGGCACAATACCATATAAAATACTTAGGAGCCACGGTGTCCAGGAATAGTGATTTACTAACTACCTATAACTACAACTACAACACATACACAGACCTACTTGAAACCACGCTGACCAAATGGAAGTATATACCTCTATCAATGGCCGACAGGCTGGCTATGGTTAAGATTCAGGTCCTTACACACTGTTGGATTTGTTTTTTAATCTACCTGTATGGCCGGGTCAGACATTCTTTACCAGAATGCACAGGATGCTGTCTCAGTTTCTTTGGCACTCTGGAGCAGTGCGCAAGAAATGGGCCGACATTGCAAGGCGCTATCATGGGGGGCCTTTATGGGGCTGGATTTCGAGATATACTGGATGGCAGCACAGGCTCATTTTGATTCCTACTGGTATGGGATGAGTGACAAACCACCCCATGTCAAGCTGGAATGGGCAGCAGCAGGTAGGGCTGAATTGAAAAAAACATTTAATGAGCCGGGATTATAGAGATGAGTGCTGATTCGACCTGATGCAGACAACACTTAAAAGTGGCGTAACATATTTCAGAAGATGAATGTACTGACCCCTATTACAAATGGTTTCAACTCTGGAGATTTCTGGGCATCCCCCTACTTGGGAGAAGTGATTAGGTCACACTGGGGTAGATTGGGGTATTACACGATCGGAGATATGCACTTAGAGGGAGAGTTCTTAACATTGCAGAGTTGGAAGAGGGAGCATAGAGGCACACCCATGGCAATACTGCAATATGATAGACACAGTGCTTTCGAAGACATGGCAATCCTACCCCCTAAAACTGGTGCAGAAAGTATGCGTGGCATGCATTTCTAACTGATATGGATGACGACACATAGTGGTGACCCTATACAAAATGACAATTGAACAAACACTGGACACCTCAGTTACAATTAGAGATAAGTGTGCTAAGGACATGGGAATAGAGACTGTGGATGAAGGATGGCATAGGTTGTGCACCCTCTTGCGCCAGGTATCAATGAACACCAGATTCAAGCTTATACCATTTTTAATACTAAATTGACTGCACACTACAATAGCGGACAATGCCCACGATACAGGAATGAAGAAGAAGGGTATATAGATATGCTATTGGAATGTCCCCGACTCACTGGGTTTTGGCTACAAGTATGTGACAAACTGGCAGAAATAGTGGCTGCACTTGGATTGTGGGGTGGGATACCAGAGAGACAGAGGTGTTTAAATCTAGTGTCTCTGTTGCATTCTGAGGAAATGGAGGAGGCGAATAGCACCATCATGGGAGGAGTGGCTAAGGGTGATAACATGGGCCAACAAAGAACTGTTTATCACACTACAGCCTGAAATGTCTCGGCCAAGGGATATCTGGGCTGAATTTCAGAATTACTTATCATGGGAGGAGGAGGCCCATATGCTTCCTTTGCGATAGCCCATGTGGTAGTGGCTAGTAGTAAAGGGTGGGATAATTATTAAATATATGAGGTGATGGAGGAGAATCTAGAAGACTGGATGTAACTTTAGAAATGTGGTTGTATGTAATCAGATAATACATCAATGGAATAATTGTGATTGTCGTGATTGACAAGCTTATAAATAAAGTGTTAAAAAATTGATATTAAGGATATGCCTGATGTTTGCTTGGAAATAAGAGCAATGTTTAGGATCCTTTACAAAAGTCATGATGTCCACTACAAGCACCTCTAATAGGCAATCATGCACAATCACCCGACATATATCAAACTACAAATCAGATGTGAAACTTTCAGTGATTAGTGACATTTTATCATGGGTTCATCTGGTGGCGTCTCTGTGTTGCGAGCCGGTTTGACTCTAGTCCAAATGGCGCTTCTTTCATTTTGCTTATGAAGAAAGACGGATATCATTTGCTATATTTTGGGATTAACTATATGGTTGGATGGAAGGTTGCGGTCAACACTTCTTCTGTTATCTTCACCATGTTCTGGCAAGTGTCACATAGCCACCCTTGATTTGATTAGATGATTGCAAGGGAGAATTTGAGAGCATAAACATATTGTTAGATGGGTATGAAACAACAAAGCAAATGCATTTACTGAGAGTCCAGTATGACATCAAAGACTATACGTGCAAAATTCAAGCTCTCAATGTGGTCGCGTTGATCTCAGAGGTGTAAAGCACCTCTTATTGATGCCTATCCATTTACAATTTAAAGTTGTTTGTGGTCCCCCTTCATCCTTTCCAGCCCTTGATCTGTCTCAGTGGAATAGCAGTGCAGGGTGTGTGGGGAGTGAGGAGGCAAGGGGGTGTGGAGAGAAGAGCCTTGGGAGAACCATGCACAACATGTGGGAAAAATACCCAATGTCCTGCTATCCTTCCTATTTCCCATACCTCCCTCTTCGGTCTACACTTCACTCCATCAAAATACCAAAAATATACGGCCATCCTCCCCTGTGGCTCACATGTGTATCCACACCTACTTTCTAAAATAATGGCATAAAATACTTGGCCCACGCCTTAGTAAGCATATACAATATTAGGCATACTTTAATCCTTGTTTAAATGCAAAATAGTTCATACCACGTTCATAATCACATCATACAATTTTATTGAATGGTAATTGATTTCTGTACAAAAATAGATATAATTTTACACAACATAGGACAGTGCAGTGTAGGCATGGATCTGCCCTTATTTTCCTCCCCTGCACTGGCAGGGCAGGCAATCTGAGCATTAACATGTACAACAATCCCCTCAGTGACGTTATGATTGTTTGCACTACGAACTTGAGAACCAATGCAAGGCAATCTGGGCGGACCCCATTTTCCGTTCATTTTTTATACTTTGTAGTGGAAACAAGCATACATAATTCCTGGCATGTGCACATGTTTGAAAGCATTTAACATGGATTCCCATGGAATCTTCATGCTTTTAGCACATGCTGAAATCTGGCAGATTCCATAGGATTCCAAAGCATTTGCGCCAGCATTAAAAATCAGATGCTGGCGTAAATACATTCGTTTTTGGCAGGCAGAGTGAATGGGAGGGGGGAAATGTTCATGTCGTTCCTTTTTGAACAACTTCTTACCAGACTTAGTAAGAACGGTAGGATAGTCGATAGAGAAGCAGTTGGAGAAGATAGGAGAAACGGAGAGCACCATGGAAGAAGTGGGAGAGGGAAGAGGAGAGAGGGTGGATGGGGAATGAAGGAAGAAAGGAAGGAAAGGGGGGATTAGGGGGAAACACAAAGGGGGGGTGCACGCGGAAGAGAAGGAGCAAAGGAATGGAACAGCAGGGCAGATGAAAACACAGTATAGCCACTGGGCACAGCTAGATTTAAAAATCCTCAGGGCAGATGAAAACACTGTACAGCCACTGGGCATAGCTAGATTTTGGACCAGATCATATAGTTTGTGTCAATACTTTTTCTGATGTTTCTTACACGATTAAACCTATTATATTATTTTGAAATATTGGTATCTATTGAAATACAGCCCATTAAAATTAGCTACTCCTTTGTTTTCATTTAGGAGATGTCAAACAGTGAGAGTTTGGTTATTCAATTCCAATACTGCAATTACTGCAAAACATTTGGTACCCTCCCAGTATGCTGTGGTCTCCCACCAATGATTGGTCATCATCCATGCGGGGACTGTACACTAAAAGCAGTACTTTTGTAGACTTAGGAGTATCAAAACCATGTTTACAGAACACCATCACCAATAGTAACAACTCTAGAATTGTCTATCTGACTAGATGTCAATCTGAAAAACTATATATTGGAATGAGTCTGAGAAGCGCAAGGGTGTGTTTAACAAAACACTACAGCTGCATACACAATGGGAACACGTGCACCAATGTTTCAGCATTTCTTGGCTTGTGGACGTACAGAGAACATCATCAGATTGTCAATCCTTGTATCAATGAGTGCTGATCCACATGCAGAGAAACGGCTGTTTACATTGGAGCAACGATGGAGCTTCAAAACAGAAAGTCACATCATTGGACTTAATGAGGACTTTACACCATTATAGAAAGTCGATTAGCTTGCTTTGATATACTTTGTGTATCTGAAATTGCATTTCTCATTTGGGGTTATTGCTTATATGGCTCCTTTCTCGTTCATTGCTTAAATAGAAAGAAATATCATTTTGTGCTATTGGTACTCTTGAATGTGTGATTCCATGCACATCTTTAAATAGATCTACATATTTTTTCCATTGCTTGGTTTCAACAGGAATACATTATATGTACATTCATAGGTATTTGCTAAAACATGGTAAAACATCCTTTTCCAACATGGCTTGCTTTTTTATAAACATTGAGATGTTTTTGACAAAACATCAACGTAGGACTAATGTTCGTTCACACACACATCATTTCCGTTTTGCAGTTATCCTTTTTTAATTCAACAATTTTATGGAAATACAAATTGGATATTCAGCATCGACTTCACTTTGCAGTAGAGTTCCACTGTAGTCCTTTTCACCAACAGAACGTTTACTCTCAATACCCTTCCGCTCACACAGATTTTGATTAGATCCAACCTGCAAGTAGCAATGAGTACTAGATGTACTCCACAACAACCTTTTTTTGTTCCCGCAGAATGATAACAACATTATTTATTTTTGATGCAAGGCCATTCATGACTTTTGAATCACTTTGGAGATCAGTGAAGTATACTTTACATTTTCTTACATAACAATATTTTTGTATGCATATTTAATGAAGGAGGATTTACTGACACTGTTTCCGTGTTCCGTGTTCCGTAGATCCGCCTCCCAGTATCTTTTGTCCTGGTACCAAGGGAAGATTATTTGGACATAACATTTTTGACAAAGTCATATATTTAGAGGTAGGCCATTCATCTGGATCTTCCTTCATATTTTAAGTTATCAATGGCACCCGCCATATATTTTTATATCTGCACCTAATGCTTTATTATTTTATTTTGTCCCTGATAGATTTATCATTCTTTGGACCTCCTTATTTTGAGTTCCTTCGCCCCTGAGGAAAATCCCATAACCAAAAGGGGGTTGAAAAACGTAGGACTGTGCAGTTTTTGTGATAATGTCATGTAATATACCATGAATTAGTCTCTAAGAATTTGTCTCACTAATCCCTGATTATCTCATGGTTTTGATTTATGTACACAACACATTATGCAATATATATTTATGTGTTATATATATTAAGACGGAATGTGTTTATTGTGATGCCATTTGTTTTATGTATTTGTTTTTGAAAAATACATTTTTTGTATCGTTTATTGTGTTGTATGTATTTGAAATATTTATTCATTCAATATATTTTGGTACGCACAATAGGTGCTTGATCATTAGAACATCAGTTGGTCAATTATAAGTGCATAGACACTGATGACTTTTTTGGTTTTGTATATTAGTAATTCTGGAGTGCCCTCCTGTCTGCGAATACCTGACTCGCCCTTTAGGGTTTGCAAACAACTGGAGCGTGCCATGCTAGGCAGAAGGCAGTGTAACTGACGTAGTGACTGGATTACTGCTTAGCATGACACTGCTCATTGACAGAGCAGGAGAATCATGTCTGTCAATATGAGAAGTGTGCACTGCCTACTCTGTTATGGAGCAGAGTTTACTTTTGGTGGTGATGCATGTGGGACCGACGAGGGTTCTGTGGCAGGAGCCAAGTATTTTATGCCATTATTTTGGAAACTCCTATAAGTCATATTGTAATGTAATAACTTGTCCAGGCTACATCTGCCTTGAGCAGCTGAAGTTCATACGAGGACAAGACTAGGGAATGCAAAGAAGGTCTTTTCAATCCATGATATTAACAGAGGAGATGTGTTGCGCTCAAAACTGTAGAGTTTTTTTTTCTAGCTGAGCAGAGGCTTCCTTTCATTGTGGAGGCAGAACGAGAAGGTAAGCATGGATAGACAAAAGATAAGAGACTAAATCTACACTGTGCAGCATTCGGGGAAAGTGAACCAATATATCCTCTGTTTCGTTTCTGCTAATTTTCCAGTATATTTCAGACATTTAACAAAGGTGCCAGAGAAGAATAGTTGTGACACGGCGGCTGCATTTCTTGTATGGAACCTGATTAAGGATAGATTTAACTGAACCAATCGACCACATCACCTTTAATATGTTCATGTTCTTGGTTACTTACTTTCAGGATATTTTATATAAACAGTGCATTTCATTAATTTGGCATTTTTAAATTGCCATTTTACCACTGATAATTTCTTACAACCTTTATGTATAATAATGTTTTATAATGTTTTACCATGATTTTTAACTGAAACTGCTGCAATTCCTGTCTCGATTTTCAAAGAAATAAGTTTTAATGTGATATGAAAAAATGGTTTATGTGTGAAGGTTGGGCAACCAATATGCCTAACTAAGAAAAGGAAAAAAAGAATATCTCTGACGTTATTTCAGTGAAGAAAAAACAAAAGCAGTTGTCAATAAGTGGTCTTGTTTTATCAAAAATAAGGCCATTCAAAGTTTAGTCTACACTAAAATCTATGTCCTCGGGCATGATCAAACAGCATAGTAACTGTCGTGAGATCCTCTAAAATAGAGGAAGTGCAGTTGGATAAGAGCACCTCCATATGTGTTTTATTCAGGAATCACATAAAAAATAGTCACAATGCTCCTCTTACTTTACTGCATATATGAGCAGCGTACATGACATAGAGGCAAGCTTGTAATCTCAATCCAGGACATTTCCTAATATCCTTCTCATTGGAGAAAATATTCAATTTTAATACATGTTTCCACACTAGGCCTAATTTCTGATTTCACTTAAGATGTGAGAATAGCCTATAATGTTGCCCGAGAACATCAATCCCTTTAAAAATCCCTTTAAAAAGTAAAAAATGCAGTTTGCCTAATTAATTAAGGAACAGTGTAACACCATAATGTGATAAACAGGTAAAAAACAATAACATATGGTGGATTGCACTCTCCAAGGAGCATAGACAGGCGTTGCAGTCTTCTGAACAGACGGTAGACCCAGTTTTTTCCAAACCTGCAAAAGTCTACATTTCGCCTCGAGTAGCCCTGGAGAATGCCCAGAAAATAAAAACAAAGAGTAATGAAACATGTTTGATTTTGTAGAAGTGTTTTGCCTATTGTATTAAAATCTGAGCGGTATATGGGAACACGAACTGAGAAGCAATACATAGAGAGTGTGTTTCGAAGTACCTGCAGTGCTAAATCATGTGTAAAAACATGTGTAAAAGGTTTACACATGGCTAAACACATGATTTAACACTCCAGAGGACTTTCATAATTTTGGAATTTGCTAAATCCTGGCCTCCAACCCAGGCCTCCCTATAGCGGATACCTACACCAGCGCTTCCTCCAGACAGACCCTCACTGACATCCTATTTGTTGTTCCTTCGCCTGACCTATGGACACTTCATATGGTCTCTGTGCTCCCTCCCTTCTCTTCCTCTCCCATTAATGGTGGCATCCAGTGGGAGGCCGTCCTGGCTTCTTTCCTCTCCTCTAAGGTCATCATCAATGTTTACTGCAATGGCACTGTCCTGGTCCAAGGGCCTCGGGCCAACCTCCTCCTCTTTGATGGGTGCTTCCATGCCTTATCAATTTCCTCTCCTCGCCCGCTGCCCCTTCTCTACCTTCTTCAGCTCCCCTGCCCCCTCCCTCCACCACTAGCATGGTGCACTCTTCCTCCTCCTCAACTACCTTGCCCTCTCCTCCAACCTCTTCTGCCCTCCCTCGGGCTCCTTCTACACCTCCGCTGGGAGTACCTCTGAATTGTACCCCTCCCTGGAAGTCTTTCAAGGATGGAAACCTTCTCCACCTCGCCACTCTTAACACTCGCACAGATGTCAAACATTCCTCTGACATCTGCCGTCTTCTTGAATATCTCAACCTTGATGTCCTTGGTCTCACCGAGACTTGGCTAATGGCCAGCTCTATCATGAGTATTGACACTCTCCTTCCAGATGGCTACAAGATCCTCTCCACACCCAGACCCAACCGTTTCGGTGGAGGTGTAGCCCTGATCTTTCTGGAGTGGATCCCTGCCTCAATCATCCCTATTCAGGCCTACTCCTCCTTTGAATGCCTTTTCTGTAGGCGCTCTCTCTCTCGTGGCCATTCTCTCACTGTGGCTACTATCTACTGACCACCTGGTCTGATCACCTCCTTCCTCTCCGAGTGGGCAGACCTCTCTTCCTCCCTTCTGGCCTCAACCACTCAACTCCTCCTCCTTGGAGACTTCAACATCCACCTGGATGCCTCCTTTCCCACCACAGATCTCTTCCATGACCTCTGTGGCTCGCTCTCTCTCTCTATTCTTCCCTCTGGCCTTACTCACTCTGCTGGGCACATTCTTGATGCTCTGATCTCCTCCGACCTCCCCTCTCCAATTCTCTCACCACTCCCCTCTCCTGCGGGGAATCGACCAAAATGACTGAGTTCAAAAGCCTGAATGCGTGATTTGGCCGAATTTCGGCCGTTTGAAAATTCTGAATGGCTGAAAAGTTCAACCAAATCACGCATTTGGTACTGGGGGCTGTGGGAGTGTCCCCTGCACCCTTGCTTACTATATTTTAGGGTATAATCCGGATGTGATTACTGGCATTGAACAAAAAGTATCCATCATCCAGCGAGATACTTGCCTAATTTCGAAAAACCAATCAAAGGATGGATGACCGTTTGGTCTATGTAACAACCTACTCAGCCCAAAGTAAGAAAATTAGGGACATTATTCAAAAGAACTGGCCGATGCTCCAGATGGACCCTCAAACTCAACCACTTTTTCAACAACTTCCAACCTTCGCTTACAGAAATAGTAAGGCCCTGAGAAGTAGCCTTATCAGAGCCGAAACATCAAAAGATCAAACTACGGCTAAAACATTCAAGGGGACACAACCCTGCTATAATTGCCAACATTGTAGTAACATTTTACCTGGCAACACGATCTCACATCCACATACTGGAAAGCCTATCTCATTAAAACACTCTTGTACTTGTGATTCCACTAATGTAGTATATGCCCTAAAATGCCCTTGTGGATTCTATTATGTAGGCATCACAATGAGAAAGGCCAAACTCAGATGGACCGAGCATAAGTCCAATATAAGGACAAAGAGTCTCAAATCCCCTGTATCGGTGCACTTTATGGAATCCAGGCACTCGATAGCCCAATTGAAATGCTTAATTTTAGAACGCGTGAAGGTTGGCCCTAGAGGGGGTGACATCCATAAGAAACTGCTTCAGAGAGAAATCATATGGATCGATTTGTTAGACTGTCTCACTCCCCGTGGTATGAATTTTGAATTTGATCTGATGTGCTTTCTATGATGCTGCAGGTGTGGAAACAGAATTTGGCAAACAAATGTGACAGCCTACAGTTCGAACAAATATGCTGGACTTGTCCATCAAAGTTGATTATCCACAATCTGGAGTATATTAATACACAAATATGCATTTGTGTAGACTTGTCATTCATGAATATGTTTGTTCCTACAGAATGTGAACAGCTTAGGGACCGTCAGCATAATAGCTGTTTAGACAGGTTCTAAACAGCGATATGTTCGAGTAGCCATGACTCGCGCCAATTGGTCAGTCACCACACATGTACACACCCTACAGTGTATTTTAACGTTTTGATCCACTTAGGGATGGAAGCTGACTTGATTGCTTGCTCCTCACCCTGGGTCTCACTTACCTTGCAGGAGGTGGGGAGCCCCACAGTCTATCTTGTACTGTGATGCCCCCCTCCTGCCCCCTAACAATTTTTAAACACGACATCCCATATCTACAATTCACTGTTCTCTTCTCCCCCCCCCCTTTTCCATTTACTTTGATCCTCTCAATCCGGCACGGTCTCTTCAGGATCGTTATCATTACATTGACAGGCGCAACTCGCCTGTGTGTGGAATATGCAGTATTGTTGCGGCCTTGCTCGCAACACTGCGTTCCGTACGTCCCAACCGGCTATATGCCCACACCAATGTGGTGCCCGCTGCGCTTATGCGCATGCGTGGCATCCCTAACGACCACTTTATCAGTGATCATTTGCGAGCGACCCGTCTTGGTGACGGGACGCTTGTGGATTCATTCTCCATGCAGTAAACAAGTAAGTGCATTTTACCCAGCCGGTTACCATCTCTGTCACAGACACGATACCGTGTCCTATTTACAATAGCTACGATCATTTTTTTACACTAGAGATACGTTTTAAACTACAGAATTGCGTTTGATTTTTCTCTATTATGTTAGAATTTTAGGGAACTTTTGTCCCTCTACCCCATATTTGTGAGCAATTCGCCAGTACACCATTCTGAACACAGTAACTTGTTTACAACAGGTCCTCTACCTCCCATGACAGGGGCTTATCGTTCTGAACACAGTAACTTGTTTACAACAGGTCCTCTACCTCCCATGACAGGGGTTTTTCATTCTCTTGCACATTCCTGCTAGGGACATGCATCCTGCCAGCACTTACCTGCGGTCTGGCAGTTAGGAGACTCACTCCAGACCCGATAATACCTCATGAGCCCTGCTTTCTGGACCCATTAGGTTAGTATATCTTCCAGGTTTTTTTATTTAGCCTGGAATATTATATACAACACCAATTTATGAGTTTATTTATATATTTATTTAGGACCCACCCAGAGACTACACTTTGAATATGTTTTGAAACATGAGCACATCCAGTCCTGAAGATGGATTAATGTAATCCAAAACGCGTTGACACCCAACACCACCTAGGAGTGCTTATTCTATGTTGAAAACTTGAAAAGATTGATGTGGGAAGTTCTAAAAGTTATCAATGATGTAATTGTGATACAACCTGTAACACCTATTGGATTGACCTTATTTTGGTTTACACAATCTTTTACAGCTCAAACTGTACCATTGTTGTTTTTTGAATCACTGTCTTGTGACAATTTTTATTATTCTTTACTGTTTACACACTGCACTGTGGAAATTAACAGTGCAACGCACAAAGCCTTTTAAATATAAACATTTGAAGCTTTCTGTTGAACCTGCCTTCAGTTAGTCTGGTTGTTTTCCGTTCTCTACTCTAGCAGACAGACAGAAATATTGAAAGAAGTGGAAACTTGAATGATTATAAGATTTTGTTAAATTGTGGAGCACCTTGACATGGTACTCGCCACGAAAATTGCAACTTTATTGCCTCAACTATTGTGGATAATTGACTCAGTTGAGTCTTCTTTCTCGCACTAGTTGAGCTAACTGACCTGGGATACTATCCCGTTAGGAGTGCGGCATTGGGCACCTGGGCAGCAACGTCCAGGGTGTGTTTTGTGCCCTTATATTTTGGATCTCGAATGGCCTCAAGATTTTCCCAGCTGCACCTGAAATACTATTTTACTTTATTAAACATATTAGTGTACCACCCTATACATTTACACGGTTGTTCCATTGAACATGTATTTGTAACATATAGCAGTGCCTCCCTTCCCCCCCTATTTTTACTATATTGTGTGCCCCGCAGCCATCCTGAAAAAAAAAAGAAAAAAGGAAAGGACACTGCAGCGCCGGTTCCCGATCACAGAAGTGAAAGTGAACAGGCGTTGCAGGGATCCAGCGAGTCGGCAGCAAGGTAAGTAGGGGCCTGCGGGCAGGAGTGTGGTGGGGGTGTGGGTAGGGCTGTGGGTGGGGTGTGGGTAGGGGTGTGGGTGGCGTGTGGGTAGGGGTTTGGGCCAAGTCAAAAATGTTCAGGTGTGAAAAGATGGAAGGTTATTTCAGAAAAATTATCTTCTGTCTTTTCTCCTTCATACATTTATACCTCTGTCCTTCAACCTAGATCCCTCATGGAGTGACCACTTTCTCCTCTCAACTCTCTCTCTCTCTTTACCGCTCAGGCCAAGCCTACACCACACTGCCACCCACCTTCTTAGTCATTTGACCCATGAAGCGTGTGTCAGCTGAGGCCTTCGCCTCATCTTTCTCTCCCCCTCCTACTCCGCGGGCTGACTCACACCCTGACAAAGCCCTTTCCATGCTCCAATCTGGTATTTCTGATACTCTTGATGTACTTGCCCCTGTTATGAGGATCTGCATGAAGCCAAAAATCAAGTGCAATTCCTGGTTTGACTCAGACCTCGTCACGCTTAAACGAAAGTGCAGGGTGGCTGAGAGGAAATGGTTGACTTCCTGTACACCCTCTGACAAACTGGCCTGTCGTCTGCTCCAAAGGCAATACTGACTCTCTGTCCTCATTAAGAAGAGAGCTCACATTCAAGCCTCCGTTTCTGCAGCATCTAACAACTCGGCCGAACTCTTTAAAATCTGCAAGGAGCTGGCCAATCCTGCCACAGTCTCTACTTCTCCTGTCCCTTCCCAGGCCCTCTGTATGGCCTTGGCTTCTTGGCTTCTCCCTTCATCTCCAAAACCCAGGACATCCTGTCCACCCTCTTGTCCTCTCCTGCTTCTCCCTCACACTCTGTTCCCCCTCCAGCCCCCCTGCGGCCACCCCACCTCTGCCTTTCCACTCTTCTCCCCTGATGAGGTGTCTAGACTAGTCTGATCTATGAGAACCTCATCTAAATAGGTTCTTCCCTGTTCATCCAAAACTATTAAGGACCACATTGACACCCTTGCCCCAGCACTGGCTGATTTCTGCAACCACTCCTTCGCCTCTGGTACCTTCCCCTCCTTCCCGAAACACTCTCTTGTGCACCCTCTTCTCAAGAAGCCCACAGCTGACACCTACTTTCCGGCTAACTATCGCCCAATCTCTATCACTCCTTTCATGGGAAAACTCTTAGAAAAGCTGGCCATCTCCCAGCTTAATCTTCATACTGAATCTGTTGGCTATCTCCATGATCATCAGTCGGGTTTCTGAGCAGCCAGAAGTACAGAAACTTCTCTCCTGAACATCCGTGAAGACCTGCTGTCTAACCTGGATTCTAATCTCCCCTCTGTCCTCATCCTACTTGATCTCTCCTCTGCCTTTGACACTGTAAACCATGCAACCCTGCTCAACCGGCTCCATGCTAATCAGGGTATCACTGGTCAGTCTCTGGCCTGGTTAACCTCTTTCCTCTCTGATCGACCCTCCCAGGTCCAACTTGGGTCCTTCCTCTCCTCTATCTCTCTCGCCACCTGCGGTGTTCCCCCGGGGTTTAACCTTTCTCCCCGGTTGTTCAACCAACTGCATTGCTGCATTCCGCTCCAATTTTCAGTGCTATGCGGATGACACCCAGCTTGCTTTTAGGCTCCCAAATGCCTCCTCTTCTCCTTCTCTCATCCCTGACTGTCTCTCTGCAATCCAAGAGTGGTGCGCCTCCAACAATCTCTGCCTGAATGCCAGCAAGACGGAGATCCTCCTCATTGGCACCCCATCTTTCCCCTAACTCTCTGGCTAGCCTCCCTTGGCCCTCCTCCTTCTCCCACCTGCAAGGCTAAGAACCTCAGGGTCATCTTCGACTCCACACTCTCCTTCTCTCCTCACATCTCTGATGTCTCTAAGAAGTCAAACTACCAATTGCACCTCCTCAGAGGTACCCTCCCTTTCCTCTCCTTCCCCCAGAAACTCACTGTCACTCGAGCTCTGGTTCTCTCGAGGCTTGACTACTTTACCAGCCTCTTCTTAAATCTGCCTTCCTATACTCTCCACCCTTTGTAACTCATCCAGAACAGGACTGCAAGACTTGTCCTTGGCCTCAAGCCCATGGATCATATCTCTCCTGCACTGAAATCCCTCCATTGGCTCCCAGTGGCTGCTAGGATAAAATTCAAGAGCCTTTGCATTGTCCACAAGATCTTCTGGGGCCTGGGACCAAAATTGCCTCTTGTTCAAAATCTGTCATGTTAGTGATGTTTCTGTTAAAATGTAAAAATTGCCCATATGGGAGGTTTTATTGTAACAAATGTGGATGGAACTATTATACCTCAGTAATGAGTTACTGGCTGATGGATTTTTAAGGACATACTTTAAGGGCTCTCTCCTCACAAAAGATAATTATGTCCAAGAAATCTACTTCAGTAGGATGAATATGACTGGTACATTTGAGTTTTGGTTTCAAACCATTGAGCAAGCAAATAAAAGAGAGGGCTAGTTCTTCTCTGCCTTCCGTGCCATCATCTTTTGTGTCATGCAAAAAATAGACTATAGGTGATTCCAAGATGGCCACCGGAGCACACAGTCACGTATGAGTGAGCTCTGTACCTAGCCCAGAAAAGCAGATGTAGAAAGGATTGAAAAAGACCTGATTTTGCACCAGTTGAGCAGGGTGGTGTTCCCCCACCCCCTGTCCCAAGGGGGAAAAGAAGATCTGAGGGGTGTTGGATGGCGGCGGATTGAGGACTGGAGCCTCATCATGAAAGGGCATGGAGCTGAGGTCTGAAGCGTCTGAGCAGGCAAAGAGAGGTCATATAGAGGACGTCTGAGACGGCAATCGGAGGGTTGGAGTTGAAGGAGAAAAAGAGAGGAGAAGCCCACCTTCAGGAGCATGGACTACATTGGCGGTCTTGCAAAGTTGTTGTTATCTGCAGGAGGGTTGATGTAAGTTCTTCTGGGATCGAGGTCTCTACGTGGCGGATAAGGAGCTGCCACAAGTTTGACAGATTGCTTTGGCATTGATATTAATGTGGCTTGGCTTGTGCTCTCAGAGGGACATTTGAAAACTGACTGGGGGCGCGGTGCCCTGTCCGAGTAGGAGTTGACCAGCGAGGAGTGGCGATACCTAGAGGAAGGTGTGGCGCTGGGGGGCAGAGTGGACACCACAGAACATGGGTTATCAGAAGTTTCTGCAGAGCTAACGCAGAGTTCAGAAGCATTGGAGCACATTTCAAGGCCCACTCATAATATGGAATTGAAAATAGAAGACTTAGAAAACAGATCCCAGAGATCTAATATAAGGATAAAGGGTTTGGCGGAAACAACAAAGGATACTGAACTCAAGGGAGTAATGCATTTAACAGTATTTTGCAAACCTGTTAGTGGAAAAAGAGCTGGAAGACACCGTATAGATCGGATTCATTGAGTGGGCCCCAGGAGGTCCGGGCAGGGTGCCAGACTCCGAGATGTTTTGGTAGCGTTTGCATCATACGAGGTTAAAGGAGGAATAATAAAGCCAGCCTGAGGTCAGGGCCAACATTGCAGTGAATGGTTCAAAAATATTGCTCTTCCCATATTTGGCGGTGGTGACACTACAGAAGAGGAGAGCTATGGGTTCAGTGACTAGAGTTTTGGCAGATAAACAAGTTCCTTACAAGTGGACTTTCCCATTTGGTTTGTTGTTCTCATGGGATGGTAAACAATACAGAGCTACTACGTGCGTAGAGGGCCTTTCTATCCTTGGGCTGGAGGAGGAAAATGAAGGGACTTGAGGGGGACCAAAATGTCTCACTGGACAAGGTAGAAGATTATGGGAGTGGTCCAGTTCAACAGGAGGAAGAGGGGGAAGGTTGAAAGGCCCTCCTAATGTACGAGGTGGAAAGGGGACTTACTAAGGATTTGTCTGGAGAAGTGCCCTGGTATGATTTGCTTCTACGGAGAACTGCAGCTTGGCAACAGGTACTTGGTACAACAGGCAGTGAGGGGAAGAAAAGGGAAAGGGGTGTTGGGATAGGGGAGGTGCAAGACTGGTCAATGAGGTGATGGGCCAGGCAGGGCTTGAGGGATGGGTTAGATATTGGAATCAAAGAGAGGATAGCTCTCACACAGTTAATTTCGGGTACACACACGGGCTGGCTCTCAATAATAAATGGGAGAAGTCATAGGATGCCAGCTTTAGGTCGGGAATGGGGGCTTGGGGGATGATTGGAAAGGGGGGAGTTTGGGGGAGAATTTGGGGTTATATGCGATATACTTAGAACCCTTGTTATTCGCAATTCGACAATATACTGATATAAAGGGTATTTACCTTTGGGGGAGAAGTTCACAAGACAGCGGTATATGCAGACAATATGCTGATGACGTTGACAGAGCTGGAGACCGCAATCCCGGAACTAATTAAAACCTTGGAAGAACAGGAGAAAATGTCAGGCCTAAAAATCAACATGACAAAATCGGAACTAATGGGGATGGGTCTCTCAAAGGAACAGACGCTAAATATGCACATGTTCTCCCCATTCCGAGTGGCAGTGAAGGAGATCACGTACTTGGGGGTGAAACTGACAAAACAATTGGCCAGCTATATAAGGCAAATTATTTGGAGTCTTTGCAAAAAATGAAAAACGTTTTTCAATCAATGGACCCTCCTTAGGGTGCCCTGGTTGAGGCACATAAACATGATCAAAATGGTGATGTTGCCTAGGTTACTTTATTTGTTTCAGGCCCTCCCAATTCCGATCCCTAAGGCTTTCTTTAAAAAGGTTAATTAAGCAATATGACCCGAGCGGCGGGGGCGTTACCGACTTAATGCCCCAGGGCCCATAGGTATAGGCCCCGAGCGAAGCAAGGACCTTACCGAAGGGGACCAAGGCATAGAAGGTAAGTGGGGTGCAGAGGGCAGGGAGGTGGGAGGAAAGGGAAATAAATGAAAAAAAAAAGTACCTGGGTCCACCGGCAGGGGACGATGGACGTCTCCAGCCGTGTGGAGGCTATGAGCAGGGATGGCCACGCCGGGGACCAAGGCATAGAAGGTAAGTGGGATGGGGAGGACAGGGAGTTGGGAGGAGGAAGGGAAGAAAAACCTTACCTCTGTCCCCGGCGGGGGGCGAAGGTAACCTCTCAGCCTTGGGGAGGCTCGCAGCGGGGATGGCCCTGCTTCGAGCCTCCTCATTGGCTGAGGGGCTGCCACGCCCACGGCCGGAGACAAAGGCCATGGAATCCCGACAGAGGGATTCCCGGCCTGGTAACGACACGGCGAGGGCCAATCAGGATGGCTCTTTCATTCTGATTGCACCCTCGCCGGGTACAAATTAAACAAACAACCGAGGGTTTCCTTTGAGGTGTTGGTATCCCTTAGGAACAAAGAAGGGTTTGGCCTACCAAACTTAGTTAAGTACTATGAAGCGGCTCAGTTGAGGGTGATTCACGAATGGTTCACTAATAGTGGGGAGAAATGTAGACACATATGGATGTGGCAGTAGCAGGAGTATCACTGGCTGGTCTGTTATGGCTACCAATTAAGGACAGGCCGCCTAGTGCTCGCAGAAGTCTAGTACTGAGAAAGGCATGTGACATTTGGGATCGATATCTGAGGAAAGGTTCTTGTCATTCCACCCCTCACCTTTCAGTGCTATATTCGGAAATCCCCAATTCTCGCTGGGATTGATTAAGGGGTCCTGTATTAATAGATAAATAAAAATAAAAATCAATAGATATGACTAGTGAAGGAGATATAATGACATTTGAACTTTGTAAGAGTAATTTAAGCCTAAAAGAGACAGACAGTTTTGAATATAGTCAGTTGAGGAATTGGTTAATGCACCCGGAAAATAGACAAGCTGCATGTAGATCGTTGACACAGTTTGAGACTTATATTACTACCCACACGGGAGATAGACATTTGGTGTCCCAGTTATACCAAATATTAGTAGCTTGTAACCCCTATGCTATTTGGCTATATCAAATATCATGGGGGGGAACGTTGAAGGAGGTAATACCAAAGGAACAATTGGAAATTCTGTGAAATATTCCAAAACAAACTTGCTCACTACAATTAAGAGAAATGTGGTACAAAGTAATGATGCAATGGCATTATACCCCTCAACGGTTGCACAGAAGGTACAAAACGGTCCCAATGAACTGTTGGTGGGGTTGTGAGGAGGAGGGCGACTGGAATCACTTTTGGTGGGGATGTCCTAAAATGAAAGGATTTTTGGACGAGGTCCAGAAACAAATGGGGAGTATGTATCCAGGGGCCAGTTCTATGTCAACGGGGGAAATGAGGTGTGGATTGTTGGACCCCAATCTAAACCAAAGCCTGGAAACAACAAAGAAGGCAATAATGTGCCTGTTGATAGCAGCATGGTTGGTGCTGGCAAAAAATTGTAAAAATGCAGACCCCCCGTTGATATTGCTTTGGGTGCACAAACTGTGGGAAATACTCTCAATGGAATGGATAACATACAGGATCCAAGGGGGACTGGAAGTGATCAGAAAGGATTGGGGGGAATGTTGGAAAATCTAAGAGGAGAATGTATGCTACAATGGTGCCCACACAATATTTGTTTGCTGGACATTATGTGAATATCAGAGACTAATTCTACTGTTAAATGTAAATGTGAAATTGAAGTTGATGTCTACGTGCAAGATTTATAAAAGAAACTGTGATCCTGTGAGAGGGCAGGGGTCTGGGTGTGGTGGAGAGGGTTCAAATGTTGTATGTATTCAGTAATGGAAAAATCACTACAAATAATAAAAAATAAAAAAAAGAATACAGCTACAGTATCTGCCTTGGAATGCCTGACTAACTCACCAAAACACTGCAACATATCTAGAATGCAACAGCAAGACTCCTCCTATGACTCAGCAAGAGAGAATGTATCCCACTAGGAATAAGAAACCTACACTGTCTACCAGTGAAGAAAAGGATGTCTTTCAAAACACTCTGCATTGTCCACATAGTAATTCATGGCCAAAAAGCAGAATTCATAAAAGGAAAACTTTCCATCTAAACACCAAAAAGAACCCTGAGGTCTAGCAATTAAATATGCCTTGAACCCAGAAAGTATCAGACAATGAAATAGGGTACATCAGCCTTTTCAAACATCTCAACAAAACTCTGGAACTCCCTCCTGTGAGGGGTCACAGATGTGAGTCGGACAACTTTTGAAGAATTTTCAAAAGATGCCATTGTATTAACTCCAAAGGTTGGATAAACGCCCCACTAACCTGACAAGGATTTCTCTGCCACAAATAAACTAAAGAAAACACTCTAACAAAAGGTGTCTGTCCCTCACGCTTAAACATAAACCAACTGAACAAGGTCATATATGGCAGTTCAACAATAAACAATACAATAGTTACATTCAGATCACAATCAATGTCTCCCCTTCCAATTTGGGTGAATTCCCCTTCCCTGGATATAAGCAGGATTCCTTTCAAAAGTTCCAAACAATAATTGAGGGAATCCTGTCTCTTAACAAAGTTCCAGCTCAAGTCTCTTTGTTCCACTTTGATAGTAAAACTTCCAAGATTGTATTCAAACAACCTGTCACAAGTGCTCAACAAAAGTTCCCTCCTTCTCTTTGTGACAAAGATCTTTAAACAACGACTTCTCATCATCCTAGAATAATTCCTTGCTTCATTGGTTTCAAGAAAGAAAGCTCTTTGTTGTAATATTTCAGCCAAAGTACACAAAACCACTTGGTTGAAAATTTTAAACACTTCTCACTTCTACAGCAGTTCACACAACTTTTTATTAACTTGTCAGTATGCTTCTGCTTTAATTCACCAAAACTATTTAGTGATTTTTCAACTGCTTCAATATTGTTAACCACACCACAGTACTTGGCTTCCATCTGGTTCTTTCATCTGACAGACTTATCATGGCAAAGTTCTCTGTACTGGTGCACTCTCCTACCTGCGCAGAACAAAGTACTATGACACTCTATGTTCTTGTGTACTCTACTACCAGGCCAGAACAAACTACTACTTGTAGGTACTTCAGTGGTAAAGGTGGAACAGGTTAGTAATATCTTGTGCCGCACAATTCCAAGTATGATATGCTTTAAGGGAAACAAGAATTACACTAGTGCTGCACATTACACCCGTGTTTATGTCACACATTCTGCAGGTTATGCTCCACTTCCTCTGAATATTCTTTTTCAGAAGGGCAGCCAGCCTGCCATTCTTGTTTCTCCTCTTTTCAGTAAACCAACTGCTGATAAGGATTCAGTTCCTCTTTTACACTTCTTTAGCCTTGGCAAAGTGGGCTTAAAGCATTCTCTTTTGGGACCAGTTTTCTAGAGGGGCAACCGTCTTTATCATTGCTCAATATCTTAACCACCTTCTTTTGGCTTGGGCAATTCTGATTCTTTTTTAATTGCCTAGGTTTATGTCTCTTTTGGCTTTCGCAATGATAGTTTCTCTTTTCTTCTAGATGTATTTCCCTCTTTTTTTGTTGGCTCTCACTTTGCCCCACAATGTCACAATCACACTTTTCTGGTATGATTATCCAGATCTTAATTTCCCCTTTGCGCCTTCTTAAATCAACTTGATTCACATTAGAAGTATTAGTGTTATCTGTGTTGTGTTACTTCAACATTCAAAAGGTAACTTCTTCTGCTTTAAAGCTGGTTGTTTAATCTCAATTGTGAGATTCAGTTGCCTGGACTTGGCAAGCGGGCGGTTACGGTGTGCACCGGGGTCACAATATAACAGTGAACTCACCGGGTCTGGCTTGAGCGTCTCTTCGCCTCGTTGCCTCCAGGTCTTCTGCTCAGGTTTCTCTGTGCGGTCTGGCTATCTCCTCTGCATGGCTTCCCGTGGTCCATGTCTGTCTGTTTCAGAGATCTCCCGGCTTCCACAGCAATGCGGGACCTCTCTGCCCCCTGTTCTCGTCTGACAGTGGGAAAAGCTGCAAAATCGTGCACCTTCCGCAGCGCAACCTCTGCAGCTGCAAACTCGAGCCTCTGAGACCCACTCTGGACTGGCATCACAATTACACACTGCTGAGGTCCCGGCGTCTCCGCTTATGTCTGACTTCTGCTTCTGCTGAACCGTGATGAATACAAAACTGCTCCACCTGCTACTACTGCTATCTCCTTCTCCTTCTCTTTCTCTAATGGCCTGCACCTGAGGGTGCTTTTTATGCCTCCCAGTGCTCCTTAGGTGTGGGTCATTCCACCTGATTGACTGCGAACTGTAGTCTTGTGCCTCTGCAGTCCTCTTCCTCGTCCAAGTACCCAGGGAATTAGGTGACTTGAAGTCCCCAATGTCAAGTTTGGCTTTTACAGTGAAATTAACCTCATGAAGTTCACTTCTCTTCTCAGATATATTAACACATGAAATCCCATAATGGTTACATGAAGTTTTTTGCATTATTAAAGAATAGGATTTCTCAGGGTTTACATTGGTGGAAATCACAGATTAGTCTTCTTTATTTCTCTGTGACTTATAAAAGCTCACACTTCTATAAATGTCAATAACCCTTAAAGGATGTTTCTTATTTCTAACACCTGACTGATTACCAGGGTCTTCACCCCCAGTCTGACAGTTAGATTGAGAAAATAAAGGTTCTTGCTGACCATTACATATTCAGGTATTAAAGATCCTCCCTTCCTTGAGGAAGACAAATACGGTGCCTCATCCCACGAAGTCCTCCGGAAAAACAGGTGCCATAGTGCTTATGGACCCGATTAAATAAAAAGCTGATTGTTTAAGTCACCTCAGTGACCAAACTAGCTATTTAAGATTCAAGTGATAACCTTTAAAATGGTTAAGTGAAGACCTACGAATCCAGGTCTGGTATACACTGGACGAAAATGTGATATCTGAACAAAACGAGCCTAGGGCACACATTTTCTATGTCCTTCCCACTTTGTGGAGACAGGGACTAGGGCCCCCTCAACTCCCAAATCCTAGCTCTGGAGTATGATCGGCTCAGGCAATACGCTGATAGGCCACTTACCCCAGGTTCTGAGGGGTGCCTGTGCACCTCTGACAGCATCATGACCCTGACCCTGTCACACAAGATGCTGCATTCAATCATTTAGCTTTTATATAAATATATCTGCCATGAATATGCTTTAGCACCACTCACATTACAGTAAAGTTGAACACATTAATCCTCGGTTTTACTATTTTCATAATGGCTACATATCCAGAGACTGGTCACTGCATGGCCAACGTGACTTGTGCTATTAACACAGCATATATAGAATCATGGGCAAAGATTATCCTGCGACTATCAAAACATCCACTGTAAAATGTCTTAAAAGCCTACCCAGCCAATTAATATTGATATATGAAAAATAATTATGGCACAAGTATACAACCTTGACTGACTTTTCTGGCCATCTTGAAAACAGTGGTCAGTTCACCACTGGTCCCAAACCTGACTGTGAGGTAGAGTTGTAGAGTTGGATTACTAGATCAGGAGAAGTGCTTAGATCCTTAGATGTAAGGCCTAGTATGCCTTTGCCAGATCATACGTATTTCTCTATAATTAAATTAAAATGTATGTATTGCTCAACAGTGCCATGGTCATGCCTAAACCTAGAGTATAGCTTAGTTGGTATATTGGCAGTTTGCCACCAATTACTGCAGGTATGGCTCCTCTCTCAGAGAGTTTTGGAAAGTCTGTGACAGTGGCTGTGACCAAAAAACTTCTCAAGGCTGAATGGTCGAGGTTATCTAATTCAATTGACTCCCGGATTTCAATCAAATAAGTGAGCATCCCAGACACACCTTCAGTTGGTACATATACTGATGCTGAAGCTCCTTTAGCTTGTACTTCAGGTGTGGTTAATCATATGGAGTATCTCTTGTTTGATTCTTACTTTGATTTGGCCCATGTCAATTCCACTGAATGGTTTATGCTCCCCCATTTAGAAAATATTTCCAAACATTTCCTGCGTACAAACGTAGACAACGTATCCAGAAGAAATGTAAGCCAAATGCTGAGGCCATCCATGGGAGGGAAACCGCATGTTACTCCAGTCACAAATCCCAAATTGTCTATATCCTTTTCCAGATATGGGGAGAATTGTTCCAAGGGGACTCACAAAGCCTGGCCTACTTGCAGAGACAGATTACATAGAACGCACATGCTGTCTAATAAAATCCCAGGCAATTTGGGGAGGATGCCAGGGCCACTAAGGATCTGTTGGACTGAATTAAGCAGTAGGTGGGCTCAAGGGCCATTTTTTGTTGGTAATATGAATGTATCACATACCTGAGAGTGAAAGGAAGGCATTCTAAACAAAATTAATCATTCATTGGTATGATTAACCGAGCCTCAGACTTCTGGATACTTAAACGATATGCTGTTCGAAGACAGACAGTAAAGGAAATAGGAAAGCTTACATTGACATTTACCACAATTAAGTATTATGTACAGAGATCACATTTGGCAGTCAGCCGCCTTAAGTTAAATCTTGTAGCCGCAAGCGAGCAGGTTTTATCTAATTCAGACATGTCTCTAGGCCCTCGCAGTGAGCCAAGTTATGGTGTTGCGCCTAAATGAGGGGAAACTGCTCCCGCCAGCTTTCTTTAGCTTGTATCTAGGTACTGCCAGACAAAAAGCGTTAGCCGTTCTGGTGGGACACGTAGAGGATTTTCTGGAAATTCTATCAGAGAGGTAGGATGGGGCCGCATGATTGAGACATTTATGCATTAATGAGACAGTTTTAAGGAGAATTTTGTCTTCAGTGGACAGCCATTTATTCTGTCTCCTTGTCTCCGAGATATGCTCTCTTCTAGATATTATGGGCGGCCATCCATGCCTGAATGATTAGGTACATTTTATTCACTAGGGCCATGTCCGTAGCATAGTCTCCAGTCAGAGGTTTCAGTATTTGGGAGTCATCTGCATAGTTAGTGTAGGTGACACCCAGATGGTCCAAGTTATTGAACAGAGGCTTTGTGAATATAGTGTACATTGTTGGGGAAAAACAACAGACTTGGGGGACTCTGCATGTTATTGGTATAGGGTGCACAGCAGCTGATGGAGATATGACTCTTATAGTGCTATTGTTCAGAAAGTATTGGATCCATGCTATGGCGTCCTGGGAGAAGTGGGATGCTGAGGCCAGGTGTTTACAGAGTACTTTGTGGTCCACCAGATCGAAAGCAGCAGACAAATTCAGGAGTAGTAATAGGCCTGGTAGGCCTGCTTGAATCCACAAGGGACTGGCAGTGTCCGAAATTGTCGGCGGCAGAGTAGTTAACTCAGCAAGCCACGAGAAATGAGGGAGGAATGTGTGGGTGGTGGGAAGGAATGGGAGGGGGATAGGTGCAAGGATCAAGGCAGGCGGGGGGCTAAGCAACTGGTGGTAGGTGTTGGCAGGCACAAGGTAACAGGGCGCAGGGGAATACAGTTAGTCGGGAAAAGGGGGAAGGGGCCAAAGGTACGGAAAGCGGCACAGCAACTTGGGGAGTTGGTAGAGGACTAGCGGTCGGGTACTATGACGGGAGCGAAGGGAGAGGAGAGTAGGGGGAGCAACCCCCAGGCAAACGAGGAGTAGGCAACTGGGGTAAGGGAAGGGGGCAAGTGCATCGGGGAATGAAGGAGAACGGAAACCCAACAAGGGCATACCAAGGGGTAAGTCACACAAGCAAAGGGGAGCGAGTAGTAGGCCTGGAGACTGGGTGGAAGGGGCAGAGGTTTAGGTACCAAGGGAGGGGAGGGGCGAGGAGGCAAGAGAGTTACAAGACCCCGGGGGCAAGGAATAAGATAGGGACCTGGAAGCTGGGGACCAGGGTTATGAGGGGTTGGGTGAAGGAAAAGTTTATAGCACATACACCGGACCAACAGGGAGCAAGGGGGAGGGGGTAGGCGACAGGGGAGAAAGAGGTTTAACGATCCTGCATCTGGGAAAGTAGTAAAGTAAAGCCGCTGCAAAGTGACAGCCATTGCCGAAATGGGGAGTGTTGAAATTGAGTTAAGAAGTTAATGAAGCGGAAAGGTTGTCGGTGTCAGCTCTGTACAACGGATGCTGCCCGCCATTACGTTTTGAATTTGTTCCTAAGTTAAAAATGGAAAGTTAACGGCGTCAGCTCTGCTCAACGGATGCTGCCCGCCATCAAGTGGGGAAGTGTAAGGGGGTGCAGCTCAGAGCAGAAAATCCTGATGCTGTATTACCAAGTACCAAGTAACGGAGCACACGGAGTGTGCAGCACATATCACACTCCAACTTGAGGAGAAAGGACATGCTGCTGTTATGATTATTCACCTTAATTGGAGACGTTGACCCCAATCCACAAGCAAAGACCCAAAGCCAGAACTCATGTTGGTTTCCAAATATTAAATTTAAGGCAGATTTTATTCTGCACAGAGACTATTGGTTATACAATGAGAGAGTGTTGAAGTTAGCCTGTATTGCATTGAATTTATGATACCATCTGACAACATAATACGCAGATGTATTATTGTATCTTTTTGAAATTGTTAAGTATTCTGCCTAAATTAGGAGCCGGGCAAGTCTGTACACACGTTTCAAACCAACATTGAATTGACCAAGAAGTTCATGTAATTGTAGCACTGGGATACAATTATTAGTTTGTTTTCCAGTCACATTGATATATTGTTGCTTTAGGTCACATTTGGTAAATTGGGGGTTCCATCCGTTTGTCTTTTCATTTTCTCCTGTCACCAATTCATTCAGATTTTAAAGAAAATGATTGCAACTCAATTTTGCATCACAATGGCGTGTCCATTGTTTTTGTAATAAAACAAGAAAATGAATAACACTTCGAAAAAAGTCCAGTTGAATTGAGATTAAATTATATGGGAAAATAGATGTTTAAACAAAAACCCTAATGTTGATTTCACAGAAGGGAAGAGTTCGAAAAGGGTCAAAATAAAGTTTCAAATATTGGTTGCCCTTAATGTTATTTGCACAGTGTGGGCATAATTGAGGTCCTCGAGATCCTTGTTGTGATCTTGTTGTCGATTTATGTCAATTTATTGGAGTGATAATTTCCTTAGTGGTTAGTTTGCCTTGGTGTTACTTTCACAGTGAGGAATTGTTTTACTTTCTCTTTAGTCCTTAAGGTCCTTGATCCAAAGCTCCGTGATTTCTACAGGTGGAGTGCTTATTGCAAGTATATGTCCTTGAAAGCCTTAGTTAGTGTTTCAAGATAAGCTGCTTGATATACATGATTCCCTCATGTATAGATTACCGCAACACGTGTTTCTCCAACACTTTATAATTATTTCCTCACGAGGGTTGTTCGTTTGGTGGAGCTGTATGGGTTTAAGAAAAGAGAGAGATGGAATAGGAAAAGATTGAGGTGACAGAATAGTGTTTGAATTGACAATATTATTTAGTCTTTGTATCATGCTTTTGTTTAAAAGTCAAGAATGGAAAGTAAGAGTGCTCAATTAGCTAATCAAACAATGGTGGCTGGTTAGAAGCTGACACGTTATTAACAAAAAATGCATTGCGCATTCTGTATGATATTAAGCCAACAGAACAGAAGATATTATTAGCCAGGTGTTGTTATTTGGCAATACATTATTCATGTCTGTGGGTTAATGGAATATAAGTGCATCATACTAGAGTTTAGATTGAGGCATGAATGTCAATTTAGTAGTGCAAAGAATAGAATTTACGGTGCTAAATTTGTGATAATGCACTCATTGAGTGTAAGTGGCCTAAAATACGGTCTCACTTACCTATAAATTGGCGTTGAAAATGTACATTAGTATGTCCTCGAGTTCCAAAAAGGTCCTTGTCATTTGAGCGCAATAACAGGATGCTAGTTTAGGCTCCTGGTATAAAAAAGTAGAACGTACAACAAAGTTCTTAAGTTCGATAACGAAAAGCTGAACTAGTTAATTTCTGGGCATCATAGCGTGCCTTATGGAGATACATTGATAAAGGCAGCCACTTACCTTTATAAGCAGGTTATGATAGCGATTTCAAATTGAATGCGGTGTGATGTGATAGCCGAGCGTCTAACGAGGTCGGGATCACCATTACGAGAGCGTAAATGATTTGTTTATAAGGCGTGATGACGCTGTTTCATACCGTGATCACATGAGAGATGTCATGTGTATTACGTACTTCTGCGCAGCATAGTAGTCACCATTTTGGATTGGAGAATGATTGTTGAGCTTGACGTAACCGTGACGATAACTGCATCATTTGAATAAAGAATTAGATAAATCTCAAAAGCGAATTGAAATTAAGTAAACTTAGAGTTTGGAAAAATTCATAGTTTGTAAGGAATTATGAATGTGTGAAATCGGTAAAAGAATTTGTGGTATCAGTTTACATTGGTCACCATTAAGGAATGTATATTGTACTCGAAATAACCGTGATGATTGCTACATCATTTGGATGAGCAGTTAAATGAATCTCTTAATCGGATGAAAGTGAGGTGAGCTTAGAATTTTTGGAATATACATTCTGTGAACAAATATAAGTGTGTGTGGTGTATAAAGGAAATGTGTATGTTATATTGTTCAGTGAAAGTGTAGGGTGTAGTGGGACTTGAGAGGATTGCATGCTACGTTGATGAATGCTTAAGAACTCAGTGGTAAATTACAAAAAATTGATCATCTCGTTGTCCGAGTTGAGTCCTGTGTGGCAACAGTGCATAAGGCAGATCCATTTAGCCTCTTGTTGTCACAGTAAACGTTCCCAGTTACCCACTCTGGGGGGTTTGTTGACTTTTTCGATACCAAATATTTTAATGGATTCAATTGATACTTGTGGGTGTATATTGAAGAAGTGGTGTGCCAGGGGTGAGGTCATATCTCGATTTTTTACAGCGCGGATATGTTCAGTTATTCGATGCTTGAGTTTCCTGATGGTGCTTCCAATGTATAGCTTCTCAAAGGGCCAGGTTATGCCATATATTATGAATTTAGTATTGCAGTTCATGAAATTGCGAAGGATAAAGTTTTTGCCATTTGGTAATTTAATAGTTTTTTTGTTGTCAGAGGAAAATTGACATATGTTACAAGTCCCACATTTAAAATTGCCTTTCAGTTTTTCTCTGGTCCAGAGTTGTGATAGACCTTGTTCTTTGTTGTTGTGTTGAAAATCCAAGGGGCAAAGGATGTTCTTCAAGTTTGGTGCTCTGCTGAATGTTAGGTTGGGTTTTTCAGTTAAATGATCCAATAAGTCTTCATTGGCTTTGAGAATGTCCCAGTGGCGGGAAAGAATTTTCCTTAATGTTGCAGCTTCACTGCTGTAGGTTGTTATGAATCTTGGTTGAATGGGTTTGGATTGCTTAATAGTAACTTTATTGAGGAGAAGATCTGGTCTTGATCTGTAGAATGTTTTAGTGTGTACCTTTTTTAGCAGTTGTTTTTTGTAGCCTCTTATTTTGAATTTGTGATCCGCCTCTGTGGCATGTTTGATGAACTCTGATTCTAGCGTGCAGTTTCTTTTGATCCTGAGGTATTCTCCAACTGGTATATTGTTGATGATGTGTGACGGGTGGTTGGTGCTGGCATGGAGGATACTGTTTCCCGCAGTGGGTTTAACAAATAGGGTTGTGTAGATCTGGTCATTTTGTACATAGAGCTCTAGATCTAGAAATTGGATTTTGGTAGTGCTTACACTCATTGTCAGTTTGAGATTGTAATTGTTCTTGTTGAAGTGTTGGTGATATTCTTCTAATTGTGCTCGTGTGCCATTCCATATTACCAGAATATCATTGATGTAGCGTCCCCAGTAAACTACACAGTTGTGATCAGTGAACAAAGTGTGTTTCCATGCATGGTAAATTTCATAGGGCCTCATCACGAGTTTGGTGGTAACCCTTAAATCCGGCGGTCGCGCTATTACCACCAGATTTAAGGGTCTGCTAAATCAGGGCTTCGGAGGATTTCTCCCCAGCTCTGAACTGGGGGGAAATCTGCCGAAAATTCATGCTATTACCGCCGGCGGGAAATCCGCCGGCGGTAAGAGCGTGAAAATTCCCCATTGAGCCCAATGGGTGGTAGGGCTTATACCGCTGGTGGTAATACCGCCGGAATTAACACCCGCCGGCATTGATTGGTGGCAATTTTTTGAAAGGCTTATGAATTTTTGGAATGAAGTAAATGGTGGCCAGCACTGGGGCGTATGTATTCACGAATGCATTTTCGTCTTCTGTTAGAAGGCCCATTTCTAGCCATTGGTTGTTTAGAGTTTGCCATTCTTTGACTAGGTCAGAAAGTGGGTTGCTAGTGAGTTTTGCACAGCATTGGGTATCTGATAGGTGGATTGATGCCAGTGGTAGTCTTCTGTATTGATCAGAACAATTTTGCCCCCTTTGTCTGCTTGTTTTATAGTTATGTCTGGATTATTTTTCAAGTCTCTGATGGCCTTGTTTTCTTTGTAGGATAGGTTTGAATGGAGTTTAGATGATTTGAAGCCTTGAAAGTAATTCTTCCGGATGTCATTTGTAACAAGTTGTTGAAAAATATCTATGGCGTTGTCTGCGGAAAAGAAAGGATTGAATTTTGATTTTGGTTTGTGATAGGTAGGTGGAGTAAGGTATAGTGAAATATCCATCTCTTTCGCAAACGTTGGGATGGTATGTATGTCCTCCGGTTCTTCAATATTCATGAGACTAATTATACTTTCTACAAGTTGTTCTGAAAGGGGTGAGGGTTGTTCTTTAGGTGGGGTTACTTGTTTCTTTAATTGTTTGTTGAATTTTTTTTCAATTTGAGCACTCTACAGAATTTGTAAAGGTCCAAATTGACTTGAAAGAAGTCCAATTGGTTTGTCAGGCAGAAAGAGAGTCCTTTGTTCAGGGCTGTAATTAGATCATCTGGAAGCAAAGTATTGCTTAGGTTAACCACTAGGTCTTCCTGGGTTTCATATTTGTTGAGCGGGTGAACACTCCTTGTGTACTTCTGTTTTCTCCTGAAGCGCCCACTACCTCTTCTTCCTCTTCTTGTTGGTTTCCATTTTTGGAGATACCTGGCTGATTTGTTGTTTGGGGGTAGAGTGGTTTGAATATTGAATATGTTCTGGCTAGTCGGTACCTCTGATATTCCTTTAAAAATGGAAAGGGATCTTCTTCCCTGGTTGGATTAGTTGTGGCTGGTGGGACATTATCTGTTTCACCTTGACGCTCCGATTCTGCTTCTGAAGAGACTGGTGTATGTTGCTTTGTTTGAGGTGGTTTGCTTGTTGATTTGGTTGATGTTTTGGTTGATAGTTTGGTGGGTGGTTTAGCTGGTTGTTTTTGGAATGAGTAAACTCTTTGTGCACGAATCAACAGTGGTTCTACCGAAGCTTTGCAGCTTTTTTCAGCATAGTCATTTCAACAAAACTGAATATGAGTGAAGACAACACAGTGGCCAGTTCCTCAAATAACACAGATCTCTGGTACCAGGGAAGGCAAGCGTCCCCAGATAGCACAACCCTCCCTGCAATGAGAGGCAAGAATGGACTCTCCCACGAATGGGAATAAGGCTAGGACTAAGTGCGGGTGAGCATAAGGGAAGCTTTATCTAAGTCAAAATAGGGCATGCAAAGAACTCTGCAAACTCCGAGAGCGCTCTGACAATCGCGAAGACAGGCATATATATTTACAAAAAGTGTCATTGGCACCTTCACACTATAGGGGGCACATAGACATGGGGATTGGGTGGCGTTGACTATATATATGTGCAGCTGTGATGCGTTGCTCCGTGGTTGGTGGGCACCACCGGGTGCCAACGTGGGATGGGCAGGTCAGCTGGGCTCATCCGGGAGGCGCTGTCCGGTCAGGCATGGTCAGTGTCATTGATGGACGTCTTCCTTGGTTTTCTGTCCTAAGGGCCAGGCACACCCCATTCATTCAATGCTGCAATGTCAGTTGCCCTGTAAATCCTACAATAGGTTATTCTACAGGTTAATATAACACAGGAGGAATGCGCATTAGGTAGGGTACTTTGGCGATACATCAATACAGGGTTGCTATTATCCTGTTGACTAGGTATTATAGGCCATGGGGTCGGGTCTCAGGGCACAGGGTAAGCTGTCCGAGCTTTGGGTCTCGTTAGAAGTCATGACGGATGCTTTTACACAATGTTAGTGCAATATTAGATGTCTTCTTTTACAAGCGTCATTAACTTGGGGTGAACTGGTGGGTCGTGGGACCTATGAGGGGGCACCTCAGGCCGCTGGTTATGGCCAGATTTTGCTGCTGGGCTGTAAATAATTCAGGTGGCTGTTCGTGGTCATGTGAGCTGCGGAGGAACCATGAATGCTTGAAGCAGCTCCAGCCGAATTGGGGGAGGTGAGGCGGTGTAGCTCGGGCCTTTGCTTTCTCTGGCAGGCTTCAATGGGAAGGGAGGGGAGGTGGCCTTGGATATGCCCCCGATGATAGCCTTCTCGCAAGCTGCAAATCGTATTGGATTGCATTGACGATGAAGGGATTCGTATAATGTAATAATGTATAATGTAAAAATGGATAAGGGGTTACACCTTTATAGTATTTACATCAGTACATATTAATTTCAGAATTCGTTAACTATATCTACAGCTCCATTAGTCACTATAGGGTAAGTATTTTTCAATATTAGCAGTTTTAGCATCACATTGTAAACACGATACGTGAGGTAGCATTAGGGTTGGTGGAGCACACAGGAGCAACAGACCAATACGGTTGACAGCAGTAATACACGTTAAACCTGTACATTTGCACTTGATGGCATTCTACGTATCTCATTTAAGCAATTTACATGAGCTCACAATACTGTTGCGCTTATGTTGCTTTGCACTCTAGCAGCATCAGTGTAGTCATGGCATAAGGGCTTGGTGTCAATCACTTTACATTACCCCTAGAGAAGCACATAGTAGGAGGCCAGGGGCCCTGAGTGTGTGCGCATACTGAGAGGGTTTGAGTGTCGTGACCATGTGGTCACACAATGACACATTCTTTTGTTTGTACAGTGTTCATAGATTTTTGACACAGAGGTCGTGCAGAAGGGATATCATTGTAATGCAATATATGTATATATGTATATATGTATGAGCAGTTTCTTAGTGTGGGATTAAAGCTTTTGTTTCATCGAGGACAGTTTACAGTTATTTTCTACGCCAGCCCTGCTGCCCGGGTCACGCTGAGGATAATGATGCACTGCAGAAGGTGAAAGATACATTGTTTGCTCTAACACTAGCTCATGTCCGACTGGTCGTGGGAACGGGCTTTCAGCGGATCTGCCAGGGAGTGGAGGCAACAGGGTAGACGAGGATTCGATGAAGGGGGGGCGTGCTGCAGCGCACATGAAGTCTTGTCTTAAGATGGCATTTTGGTTTTCAAAATGGTTCCCAGGGTCTAGCCTAATACAGTACATTTGGTCCATGTGTCGGCCAGTGGTCCATCCACCACCTGGGCCCTGGTGGCAGGGGGTCCCCTGATGAGTCATATACATCACAAGGAGGGGACTGCAGGGGAGGGGGTCTCTTTGACCTGTCCTCCCATACATTTCCCCCCTTCGTTACTTAAGTAACGAATACTTTAAATCCCCCAACCGCTCACATTCCTTTTCATCTGCCACTGCCTCATCCCATGCTGGGGTGCCCTTTATGGGCATCCAGGCCCTGCACATCCCCCTCAGGCTTTCTCCCCTTCTAGCATATTCGTCTGGGGTACAAGTCAAGTATATACAATCCCTATTCCCTTCCGAGTCTACCCACACCTCAGTATACCATTCAAGTTCTCACGGTTCTCTGATTGACGTGTGCCATAATCTGTCGACTATATCCCCGTTGCGGTATACCGGCACCATCTGGTATTTAGGGCCAGGTTCTTCGCCTGTTTGCACTTGAGCTTCCTGCATAGCTTGCACTGTGCCTCGAGCATTGCCCATTGTCACCATCATCAATGTACCATTTGGTACCGCGCTTGCACAGCATCGAAGGCCCATCTGGCACACACAAAAAATCAGAAGTAAAAACACTACTCTGGGCATTAGTAGTTTAACAATCGTTCCCAGCCATGATGGGACCCAGGAGAAGAGGTTGTTGAACCACGTGCTTGCTTCTGCCCCACCTTCCATTTTCATTCTTTCTCCTAGGTTGTGCACTGCTGCGATCACGTGGGACAATGTACCATTATCTGCGTCTTCAGAAGGTATGAAAGTGCAGCATGCACTTCCAATTTTTCGGCAAACACCTCCGTCCATTGCTGTTAATAGGTCTAGGACATACCTATTTTGCATTGCCATTAGCCGCAGGGCTCTCCGCTCTACCTTGATCACGTTGAAACCTTCTTCAGTATCGTTTGCTAACTGGATCAACTCCCAACGTGTTATTTGGAGCCACTTAGCATTTGCCCGTGCCTGGATGCTTGGAATGAGTGAGGCAAAGAAAGCCTCTGCAGAGCTAAACAATCAATATCTGTCTGGGATCTGTGCCAATAGCTCTGATGATGCTTTGGATATGTAGTTTGATGATCGCCTGTTTCGGGACAGCATTTCTTCCTTGTTGCCAGAGGACAAAACATACATCTGTGGTTCTTCTGTTCGTTGGGCCTCATTTTTGCGGGGGGCGTCTTGCCCTTTCCTGTCCCCACCGATGTGGCTCTCTGGTATCACCATTAGTGCTGAATGTAGTGTGGCCAATGAGCAACTGCCGCTCCATGATTGTGGGAGATGCAAGTATGCCTGGCGGCCACACACCCAGTAGGTGTCCATGAGTGCTGCTGTCCCCTTCCTCATGTCTGGAATGGTGAGAGTCCTGTTGCAGTCTTTGTTTAGTCCCATTCGGTCTTTCCTTCCCCCTGGAAGCATTGTTCATATGTTATTTCTTTCAACTTTCTACTATAGCATTTCTATATCTCGATAATCTATTGCTCTCCGTTGCGGGCTGCCCGTTTGTTGCCATGGATGTTCCTATTTGAAACATAAAAGTGCATTAAGTATATACATGTAAACATTTTCTTTTTGTACTGTAGCCACCATACAATTATAATGTGAGATAGAGGGAGAGAGAGGGGATGGGTGTAGAAAGAACGAGAGAGAGAAAGAGAGACAAATTCTCATTCATGTTTGATCACTTTTTCCATTTTTCATTTCAATCATTAATGTTATTCATTTATCTTTTTCTCGTACCTGTAATTCCATTTTTTTTGTTAGCATATTTATATTCTTGATGCACTTCTTTTTAGCTCTACCTTTTTTCATTCAATGTTTCATTTGTTGTCGTTTGCTGTTGTCTGTGCCTCCTCAGTCACTTCCGCCTGAACATTATTGTAGGCCCTCCATACGTCTGTTAAATGTATTCAGTACCTCAGCCCTTTAACCTTTAGTGCTGTGGGAGTGCAAAAAACTACTTCGTTGGGGCCATGGAATCTTGGGGCACTCCATCTGCGCACAAAACTTCTAACATAAATAAAATCCCCTGGCATCAGTTGTCCTTGGAGGTCCTGTTCCACAAATGACACAGCTTGGTTTCCCTCTTCTCTTGTAAATGGCGGTGAAAGTTGTCTTGAGATTGCACGCGCTGCCCTAGTCAGTTTTTTCAGATAATCAGTAAACTCATCTCCTAATATCGTGGCGCTTCTGTGTGCATCTGAGTGTCTACGCAGCAGAGAATGTGCTGTGTGCATTCTTCTCCCCGTCACAATCTCGTGAGGGGACAAGTGGTGGTCCTTACTTGGCTGGTTTCTCAACTTGAATAGTGCTAGGGGTAAGCAATACACCCAGTTCTTTTTGAGCGAGAAGCATAGTTTAGACAGTCTTCCTTTCAACAAGCCGTTGATCTTCTGAACAAGGCCATTACTTTGGGGGTGATGAATCGAGCAAAGCTTGTGTTTGATTCCCAATAATGCAGTAACTTCCTTGAAGAGTTCGCTCACAAAATGAGTGCCGTTGTCTGAGTGAATCATGTCGCAAATTCCCCAGCGCGGGAATACTTCCCTCACTAGGAACTTTGCTGCACACTTAGCATCAGGACGTGCACATGGACCAGCCTCAACCCATCTTGAAAATGGACATACGACTACTATCATGTAGCGTGCCCCATTACACCTTTCCCCCATGTCTGCGTAATCAATATGTAGTTCCCGGAAGGGCCCTGTTGGTTTTGGAATTGTCCCTCTGAGTGTCCGTAATGTCATTCCAGAATTGTATATCAGACACGTTGTGTACTCCATTGCTAACCTTGATATATGTTCCTGGAGCCCTGGCACGAACCAATCTTCCTGTATCTCTGCTGCTATGTGTTGTTTGGCATTGTGTGCTGGAAAGTGTAATTGCTGGAACGCTATCTCCATTAATTTAATGGGCATCACCACCTTACCTGTGTTATTTTGGCGCCATAGTAAATCTGTTGCCAACTGGCTGCAACCCCTTTTTTCCCACAATGCTTTTTCTTCATTACTTGCTCCTTCCTGTAACTCTAGTATTTGTGATATGGGCATGGCATTGTACCCTTCTGGTAATTCCTCACCCGCTTGTTGCTGCAATATGTACTCACCTGCAGTTTCATTTTGGAAATATGATGCCTCCTTAGCGGCAGCATCCGCTGCCGCGTTTCCCAAAGTTACAATATCTGTATTTGACGTATGTGCTTGGCACTTGACGATTGCCGCCATTGTAGGTTCTTTAAGTGCCTCAATTAATTCCTGTAGCAACTCGGCATGTTGTACTGGGGTCCCATCCACCCTGCGAAACCCTCTTCGCCCCCACCGGGCCAGACCACTGTGTACCGTTGTAGTCATGTATGCTGAATCTGTGTATATTGTGACTGTGCATCCCTTGGCTGCACGTAAGGCTTCAAGTGTGATGGTAGGCGATATTGTACTAACACTTCGTACTCACCTTCTTCTAAACTCACTACCGCCATTCCTACATGTTTTTCACCTGTATCCATGTCAATTGATGCTGATCCATCTACAAAGTACCCTTCTCCTTCTGTCAGGGCATTTTCACTTACCACCGGGCCCTCACCCTGTTCTCCTGTGTATGTTGCACAGTCGTGCTTTTGCATGTCTTCTACTGTACATGGCTCTGTGATGAATGTCGCTGGATTTACTGGATTTACTGTTCTACACCTCACTATGTGGATGTTAGCGCTGGATAATATTATCTCGTACGCTGTTGCTTGCTGTGTTGTTAGTGTGCTTTTTGATCTTTCCAGTATTGCGAAAAGGTAATGTTCCACATATAATGTAACAGAGCATCCCATTACTTTAGTGGCACTTTTCTCAATGGCGAACGCGGCGGCAGCGAGAGACTGTTCGCACGCAAAGTGGCCCTGCATTACTGCATCGAGTGTGCCACTGTAGTAGGCCAATGGCTTGCGCCCCATGGATGTCTTTTGTGTCAGAACAGCTGTCATTAGTGTTCCCTTGCAGTGAGAAAACAGGTAAAATTTGCGCTCATAGTCCGTGTTGGCGAGTACTGGAGCGCTTGAAATTAGTTGTTTGAGTGACGCAAATGAGTCACTCATCTCGTTTGACCAGTTTATTTCTTTATTCTCCCGCTGGGCCTCTTTGAGTGCTTGTAGTAAGGGTCTTGTGTATTCTCCGTAGTCTAGTATCCATGCTCTGCAATAGTTGCACATTCCTAAAAACTTCTGCATTTCTTTTACCGTTTTTGGCTCTTTTACTGCTGTGATCGCTTCTACTCTGTCAGGTATTATCTTTTTGCCATCCTTTGATATCAGCTGTCCCAGGTATAATACTTCTGGTTGGCAGTATTGTAGTTTCCCTCTGTCCACTTTGTACCGCTTGTGTGCTAGCAGTATTAGGAGTGTAACTGAGTCCTTCCTGCACTCTTCCTCATTCTGTGCGCATATGAGCAAGTCGTCTACGTACTGAATGATTGTGCTCTCAGCTGTCAAGTTTCCCAAGTCTTTGTGGAGGATACGATTGAATATACTGGGGCTATCACAGTAACCCTGTGGTAACCTGCAATGCTCATGTCTCTTCCCCCCTAGTGTAAATGCTGTCAAGTATCTGCTCTCTTCTGCCAGGGGAATGGAGAAAAATGCATTTTTCAAATCAACTGCTGTGAAATGTGATGCGTTTTTTGGGATACTGCAAAGTATCGATGCAGGGTTCGGGACTAGGGGAAACTCTTTTTGTATGACGTCATTTAGTGGACGTAGGTCCTGGATCATCCTCCAAGCCCCTCCCTTTGCTTTTTTGATCGGGTAAATGCAAGTATTACATGGGGAATTTGAGGGTATTATTATTCCCTGGGCCAATAAGGCACTTATCGTTTCTTTTATCCCTTCCTAAGCTTCACGGGACAATGGGTACTGTTTGACTCGGGGCAGGATTGCTCCTGGTTTTAGTTTTATCGTGACTGGGGTAACTCCGTGCAACAACCCTACATCATGGGGGCCTGTAGTCCACAAGTTGTTTGGCACTAGTTTCATGTCGTCATCAAAAAAGGAAGGTGGTGCTCCCACTACAGCCATTAACTGTACAGGACTTGTCTCATTTGTATCAAGATATCACATGGTATTGCTATTTCCATTATTATTTCTCAGTCACTTTCTGAGTCAGAAAAGAGATCCTCATCTGATAGGTCACGTAAGGCAAGGTCAGCATTGATGCACAACACAGTGCGCCATTCACACCCATCTATGTCCATACCAATTACTGCAATTCTTTTGGCTGATATCTGTACCGCATGCAAATCTAAAGATATCACTGACCCCGGTGTAATGTCTGTGCGTACTATTGGGCGGAAGATGAATTCTGTTGGTACCCTCCATTCTAACCTTTTTAGCTCAGGTACTACTCGGGCTAGAGTTTTCAACCCTTCAATGAACACACTTTCGTCTACTGGCATGCCACGTATCTCTGGTGCTGTTGCTCGCGCATGTACCACCAGCATTACATGCAGCGGGCATATTCCTGGGGTGGAGCTAACTATCCCTCTCTCTGTGAAGGATATAGTCATATTGAGTTTACTGAGAAGGTCCCTTCCAAGCAAGTTTATTGGGGAATGTTCGTAATAAAGTAGGGGCGTCCTCACTGTCTTCCCCCCACTGTCACATCCAACTCTTCTGTGTAAGGAACTTCGATGACAGCTCCAGAGAACCCCTGCGTCTCCAACCTACGGTTAGAAAGCGGAAACCGACCCTCACGTATGCATGATTTTTCGGCTCCCGAATCCACCATAAATATGAACTGCTTGTCTACTATCTGCGCCCCCACTAATGGTTCCTCCGCTGCATTGTAGGTGGTAGATAGGATGGGACACGCAAGTGTTCCCTGTGGGCTGTCCTATGCTGGCTGCCTCATGGTTACCTCTTGACTAAATGCATTACCTGACACTACTGCTACACCGCTGTAGGGGGTGGGGGCAGGTGCCCCGTTTGCAACTGTTGCGAACGGGTTTCCCGGTGTGTAGTGCATAGGTTCATCGTTCTGTGGGTGACCCTGTGTTCTATTGTTTTGAGCGGGTCTTTGGTCTACATACCCTTGCTCCTGTTGCTTCTGTTGTCTTCCCATTGGGAGGCCATATGGGCTCCCTGGGTGGGGGTTACCGTATTGCTCCATATCCTGAAATCCGTTGTTTGGTCTGTTCCTACATTCTCGTGAGAAGTGCCCCCACCTCCCGCAATTCCAACAGCTCCCTTGTGCACCTCTGGGGCCTTGCCCCCCATATCCTCCATTACCACCGTACCCCTGCCCCCCTCCTCTGCGACCCCTGTACCCACCTTGTCCCCCTCGAGGGGCCCAATCCTGCCACTGCGGACCTCCGTACTGCTCCTGTCCATTCCACTGTGGTTGTCCCGCTCCTGCCCAATTCGCTGCCATCCTCCCCTGTATTGCTACCAGCCCCTCCTCCTCCTCGTCTCCCTCCCTACTATGTGGGAGCGCTGCAGCTGCTGCAGCGACCTTCACCCGTTTCGTTTGTACTAACTTGGCCTCATCTGCCTATCTTTTTTGTGCTATTTACTTTTCTCGTTCCTTTATTTGTTTGCAGTGGTGTACTATTATACTCTGTATTTCGGGCCACCCCTTCGCCTCAATCCCTGCAATTGTGTCAAGTGCTTTCGGTACCTCTTTAGGCAGGCCTCTCTTGATTATGAAATAAAATAATGATGTTGACTGGTACCAGGGCATGCCCGTTTCCGCTCTCCACATCTCCTGTACCTGAAAAATGTAATCCATAGCATCCTCCCCCTCGTTTATTGTGCATTGCATAACCGACTGTAAGTCTGGTGTATCCGGAAATGTCTCTCTTAATGCGTCCCACACTCGTGCTCGCACTGTGTTAAATGAGGCACCATCATGACGGTCACAATCTAATGTCACCCCTGGAAAACCAGCTTTTATCCACACTCTATCTGCTTCGTCCCCAACCGCTGATACTAGTAGGCTTTTTACATCCCCTACCGCTAGTGGGACCCCCGCTGTGTGCTTCTCGAATGCATATATCCACTTACTTGCTCCTCCTGACAGCGGTGGTAACAATTTTAACAGATTGGCCTTATCCATTTGAGCCCAGGGTATGTAGTTTGGTCTCCCTCCTCCCCTGTGTATCAATGGGAGTTGTAACTTCCCCTTTGTCGTTCTACTTGTACTTACCTTCATTCCCTTCTTTCCTAGTGGAGCCATTCTCCCCAACCTATTTCTTAATCGCCCTGTCCATTCCTCATCCATTGTTCTCCCCAGATGAGCACTATCCATTCTCCCACTCTCTCCTCCCATTGCCACACTTAATCTCCCACCTTCTTCTTCATCGTCCTCCACATCACACCACAAATCCTCTCTACCCCTGTGACCAAAATCTCGTCATCAGCATGTTCACTCGCCCCGTCTATTTCTATTATTCGCGTGGGCTCTTCTTGTATTCTGAACAATATTTCCCCCTTCTTCCATCCCCCCTCAATCGCCCTGTGATTGTTTTGTGCCCTTGGTGTTTGCTCTGACCGGGCAGCATTAGTCCCACTTTGCTCACAGATATTTTTAATTCTAGATAACTCCTCTCTTGCGAATGAGAGCCTTGAATCTAAATCCTCTGTTAGCTTCTCTATGTCTACTGTGGGTGTACTTATCTGTCCACGCTGTCTATGACTTTCATACGGCGGGGGTGCAGTCGGGCCATGTGTTGTTGTAGCTTGAGTTCGGGGCACATAGGTGGGGTCGCTATACCCCTCTGCGGGCACCGGTTTATTAAGTATAGGGTACAACCGTGTCACTTCACCTGTTTTTTCTTCCTCAGTCACTTCTTTATCGCCTTTGGGTATCAGTAATGGGTTGTCTGTGGTGGACGGCAAATTGTTCGTCGGCTCTATCTTTTTGATACCTCTTCAAACAATCGCCAGAGATCTAATATCTCCCTCCTATTGTGGAACTGTTTCCCCTTATATTTCATAAAGATGCAGGTAGCCACCATGTCTAGAACATTTTTATCAAAAGATCCTCCTTCGGGCCATATTTGGGGCAGACCTTCTCCCTTTAACTCTGTGACCCACTGATCGTGATACTTTCTAATGTGTTCAGCATATCCAGGTAAACCCTTACAGATATGGGCCAGGGGTGTCTCTGTCCCCATTGTATGTGGTTGGCTTGTATAGCAATATATATATAGATATGTATCTCTAAAACTTTATACTTTTCTGACACCTTGGCAATAAGGGAGTGTGCGGTTGTGTAGTTTATACTAAAAATTACTTAGGGGGCACATACAAGAGCAAACCACCTTCTGCACACTACCAATATTTCCAGCACAAATATTCAAAAGAAACAGCTTAATTCATTGGGCTTACCACCTTATAATGTCCGTAGGTCACACTTACCATGACCACACCATGATCATGCACATTTTACAATTTACTAAAATCATCATAACATGGCTTTGTTTCAACACATATAATGCATATACAATGATAGTCGATACCCTATTGGAAGTTAACCTTTAATCTCTTTCTTCCCTCCCTTATTTCCCCTAACCTTTCTTTATTTGTTATGAGGTCCCCCTTTTTCACGTGAATCTCCTTTTGTCTTTACTAAGTATTTCACCTATTTTCATTTATAGACCCAGAAAGAATGAAAGAAAAGCATTTACTAATATATTCACTGTGTCTCCTTTTTCTACCAGACACCTTTATCTTATTCTCCACTTGTTCATATATTCCCAGTACTAGTCAAGATAGCACTATGCGGCGCCGCCTTCTACCCCCTTGCAGAGCTAGGTTCCCGTTTCTTTATCTCTTTTCACCTTTTGATCCTAATGACCATATGCAAAGAAAAAGAAAAGAAAGTATAGTATTGATTCTAGTGATCCCCACCGTGTCCCCTTTTTAAATGACCTCGTTTTTTTTTTAAAATCCTGCTTCCTTCCCCTACTCCCCGTATCCCTTATGATCACTCGCACTTAATACTCACGTGCCCGTCTTGAACCGAGAGTCTCCGAACTGGGTTCGTCCAGGCGGCGCTGCCACACGCTCATCGGCCAGCCCCAGTTCTGGCGAGCGGTACTCAAAGGGGATTTTTTGAAACGGGATCCCTTACCCTTTCTCTAATACGTGCGCACTTGTGAGCGTACCAGTCGCCGTAGGCAGGTAGCTTTCCGGAGCAGGCGTACCGTGCGTCTCCCCTTTCGACCGGAGATTTTTTTGCCAGAGGGGACGGAAAGGATGTACCAGGAGATGTAATCACGCAATCGGGGTGACCACTGAAGGCAAGCGTCCCCAGATAGCACAGCCCCCCCCCCGAAATGAGAGGCAAGAATGGACTCTCCCACGAATGGGAATAAAGCTAGGACCAAGTGCGGGTGAGCATAAGGGAAGCTTTATCTAAGTCAAAATAGGGCATGCAAAGAACTCTGCAAACTCCGAGAGCGCTCTGTCTGACAATCGCAAAGACATGCGTTTATATTTACAAAAAGTGTCATTGGCACCTACACGCTATAGGGGGCACATAGACATGGGGATTGGGTGGCGTTGACTATCTATATGTGCAGCTGTGATGCGTCGCTCCATGGTTGGTGGACACCGCCGGGTGCCAACGTGGGGTGGGCAGGTCAGCTGGGCTCATCCGGGAGGCGCTGTCCGGTCAGGCGTGGTCAGTGTCATTGATGGACGTCTTCCTTGGCTTTCTGCCCTAAGGGCCAGGCACACCCCATTCATTCAATGCTGCAATGTCAGTTGCCCTGTAAATCCTACAATAGGTTATTCTACAGGTTAATATAACACAGGAGGAATGCGCATTAGGTAGGGTACTTTGGCGATACATCAATACAGGGTTGCTGTTATCCTGTTGACTAGGTATTATAGGCATGGGGTCGGGTCTCAGGGTACGGGGTAAGCTGTCCGAGCTTTGGGTCTCGTTAGAAGTCATGCCGGATGCTTTTACACGTTAGTGCAATATTAGGTGTCTTCTTTTACAAGCGTCATTAACCTGGGGTGAACTGGTGGGTCGTGGGACCTATGAGGGGGCATCTCTGGCCTCTGGTTATGCCCGGATTTTGCTGCTGGGCTGTAAATAATTCAGGTGGCTGTTCATGGCCATGTGAGCTGCAGGGGAACCATGAATGCTTGAAGCGGCTCCAGCCGAATTGGGGGTGGTGAGGCGGTGTAGCTCTGGCCTTCAATGGGAATGGCTTCAATGGGAATGGAGGGGAGGTGGCCTTGGATATGCCCGCGATGATAGCCTTCTCGCAAGTGCAAATCATATTGGATTGCATTGACGATGAAGGGATTCGTATAATGTAATAATGTATAATGTAAAAATGGCTAAGGGGTTACACCTCTATAGTATTTACATCAGTACATATTCATTTCAGAATTCGTTAACTATATCTACAGCTCCATTAGTCACTATAGGGTAAGTATTTTGCAATATTAGCAGTTTTAGCATCACATTGTAAACTCGATACGTGAGGTAGCATTAGGGTTGGTGGAGCACACAGGAGCAACAGACCAATACGGTTGACAGCAGTAATACGCGTTAAACCTGTACATTTGCACTTGATGGCATTCTACGTATCTCATTTAAGCAATTTACATGAGCTCACAATACTGTCGTGCTTATGTTCCTTTGCACTCTAGCAGCATCAGGGTAGTTATGGCATAAGGGCTTGGTATCACTCACTTTACATTAACCCTAGAGAAGCACATAGTAGGAGGCCAAGGGCCTTGAGTGTGTGTGCATACTGAGAGGGTTTGAGTGTCGTGACCATGTGGTCACACAATGACACATTCATTTGTTCGTACAGTGTTCGTACATTTTTGACATGGAGGTCGTGCAGAAGGGATATCTTTGTAATGCAATATATGTGTATATGTATATATGTATGAGCAGTTTCTTGGTGTGGGATTAAAGCTTTTGTTTCATCAAGGACGGTTTACAGTTATTTTCCACGCCAGCCCCGCTGCCCGGGTCACGCTGAGGATAATGATACACTTCGGAAGGTGAAAGATACAGTGTTTGCTCTAACACTAGCTCATGTCCGACTGGTCGTGGGAACGGGCTTTCAGCGGATCTGCCAGGGAGTGGAGGCAACAGGGTAGACAAGGATTCGATGAAGGGGGGGGCGTGCTGCAGCGCACATGGAGTCATGTCTTAGGATGGCATTCTGGTTTTCAAAATGGTTCCCAGGGTCTAGCCTAATACAGTAAATTTGGTCCATGTGTCGGCCAGTGGTCCACCCACCACCTGGGCCCTGGTGGCAGGGGGTCCCCTGACGAGTCATAGACATCACAAGCAGGGGACTACAGGGGAAGGGGTCTCTTTGACCTGTCCTCCCATACACCAGGGAACACAAGTCACTGGGCCTCATTACGAGTTTGCCGGTCCGGATACAACGGTTCCAGTAAACTTACCGGTATCATTGTATCCGGACCGGCAAACTCTGAGTTGTGCTCGTGGGTGCCTTTCATTCCGCATGGTCTGACCTGGCGGAATGAAAGGCACGTGCAAGCACAGCTTGCCTGTAGCACTGGCACGGTAATCAACAGTGCCGGTGCTACATGCATCCCCATTGAGGGCCCAATAGGAATGGGGATCACCTGATTCCAGCACCCACGAAAGGGCAATTACTGGGTCCGGCGGGGCCGGGGTACCCCGGTAATTGCCCATTCGCGGGTGCCGGACTTTCTTGCAAGTTTGAAGGCAAGGCTACCTCCAACCTTGTAATGAGGCCCACTGTCTCAGACAATGTTCCACATATATATTTATTCTCCGTGTGCAGCAATCGAATATTTCTGCGCATAGTTTTTTCGGGCGCGTTGGTGCAACCAATGGAAGACAGGGGAGCACTGCCGAGCATAGGAAGCAAGCTTCCAGAAAGGGCAGAATACTGTGCCAAATGCTGTCTTTTTCTCGAACTAGATTGGCTAAACAGCAATAGAATTGGGAAATGTACAAAGGGCCAGGAGGATAGCCCAGGGACAACAATTCTGTCTTGGAAGCATGACAATGCAGAGCTACACAGGTTCGGGTCCCTCGCTTAAAGACTGGACTCCGGTATTAAGCGCATCATAAAAGATGAAATAAGGGGAGCTCATGCAGCAATCCAAATCTTTAAAATGTGGCACAGTTGCCAGAAACAGCATGATTCCAGGGCATGGAAGGATCTGATTGAGGTACTCTTAAGATCCTTCTGCTTTGCATCAGGAGCAGCAGCTTTGCAAGCAGTGGGCTGAGGTGGAGTCACCACGCGAGCAGCAGCAGAAGCACAGCAAACAGCATTGCCAGAGGTGGCTTTGCTCTGCCCCTGTTTCAAATAAGTACTGGGGGTGAGCATTTGAGAGCCCTGGTACAAAGGAATTACTGCAATTAGTTCTCGTACGTTTTCCACGAACAGTCACGATTATATTCATGGCAAAGCAGGACGTGTTATCCCTTCCTTCCCTGTCCTGTTCCATGTCTATCAGAGAATCTGAAGACCATCATCCCGAGTCTTTTTTTCTGAGCTGGAAACGTATGGAGATCCTGTTCTGAATTCAAGTTACCGCTGGTCTCGGGGGTACTTATCTTTTTTGACGTTTTTATCAGTGGGGGGTGGATTTTGCAGATGAATAAGAGGACTTGTTGCTCAGGGCATTCATGAAACTAACAACATTTAGAGAGGATTGTGGGAGTGGTCCTTTTTCTCTTCATTTTCCACTTGTTGCTATGAAAAGAGAAGGAGAAGAGCATAATCCTAGCTTCCATTCCATGAACATGATGAGGACTGTCCATCGTAAACTTTATTAGGACTAAACAGTGTTATGGCTCAAAGCCTGTACTGCGACTGCCATAACCTACCTGCAGACGTAACATCAGCTCTGACATTAGGTCATCTGGTTATACGTGAGTCTGAAGAACGATTTCTGGATTACAGCATGCAACTTTATGATGAAATGTAACCACTTTGTTTCTGTTGAAATTCTGTCCATTTACTTTCATGTGTCTTTGTAGCTTTACATTTTTTCTTTAAAAAAACGTAGTTGCCTTCATTTTTGCTTTTCCCTATGTTTCTACAGTGTCTTCGCTCTGGGGAAAAAAAAAACCTAACCCTCTCAGATTTTTTAGCTTGTTTACCTTGCCTTTGTCGTCCCGCTTCTAATACCTTAGAGAGTACTTGTACTTGTGATTGTATTGCAGTTGTGGCACTTTTTGCTTTGCACTGTTTATTGATTTTTATATTCCGTTTTATACTCGCCTTTTTTTTTAAATTTGATGTTTTTTTCTTTTGGCGTTTTTTCACATCTGAAGTCAATTGACCTCACACGCTCCCTATTTGCTGAAACCACATCTGGGAGTGAACAGGAGGCGTCTTGTTGGGTCAGATTTGCACCCATTTCATTCTACTACTGTCTTACTCAGCTGACCATACAGCCACTTTATCTTGCTGACCACAAATGGCCCATCCTGAACCGGTGCGTCTGGGCCAACCAGCGACGCCTGCTCATGCCTCACCCACGTGAAATGCAGCCATGTCACTCATACTGGCATTCACTTTCATCCCCACTTTCTGTTTGATCACTGGTGGATTCAAGCGCTTCATTCAACCCATAGCATAGATGATTCATGCAGACTAACCCTCGAGAATCTAAACAGGCCTTACCAGTGATTGTCTAATCCACTGTGGTCTGCAGCTATCTGACCCCCTTTACATTCAGAAGTCTCATTCAGCTTTACCTGCAGCTGTCTCATCCAGTGTGGTCTGCATCTATTGCCTCCAGCCTTAGTTGCATTTTTCTTACACATCTTTAAATGCAGATACCTCGTGCAGCCTTTTTAAAATCTGTATGCAGCCATGACTTTATGCAACCTTCAATCACCCCAGCAATTCTCTGACATCTCGCCCCATTGCGATTACCCACCAAACTCTGAGCTCTTTACTGTCACCCTTTGTCCTTGAATTCGCCAATGCTTTCAACACAACATGTTGGTTTACAATTCTCTCTTACTGCACATTGTGGGAGTTTCTTCCCAGTTTTCTACATTACTCTTATTTGGAGGCTCAGTTCCAAGAACGGAGGGTACTTTTAGAGGGTCGGTTAAACCAAAGATTAACAATTCCAACCAATACAGAGCAAGCATTGACAATGCCAATAGAGTTGACTTTAGCAGAGGCACTATGTAGGGATTACCATTGACCCTGGTATGCAGATGGTTTACCAGCTAGTCCCATCATATTTGTATTTATTTATTTATTTACAAAAGCTTATACAGCACCTTTATTCAAAGCGCTTAACAGAATACAATTACGGCACAGTAAAAAGAGTGTAATACAAAGATGAATCGCAAGCCAATGCAACAACGATGATTCCTGGGAGATCTTAGTAGACATAATGTAAGAGATGGAGTTTTCAATGCTTTTCGAAGGAGTAGAGTAAGTGTAGACTGGAAGAGGAAGAGAGTGGCAAGTGCAAGGAGGTCACAGAACAGAAAGGCGACAATGAGAGGCGTATATCTCCGGAAGGATGATATATGGAGATCAAGGAAACAAGGTATATATCTGAAAACTAAAGAAAGAAAATGAAACTCAAGGCGCTGTCAAATTAAGAGCCATCGAAGGTGAGGCAGAAAAGGAGAAATGCTGGTAGACCAGGGAAGACAAAACGGAATACCAACAGAAGAGTATGGAATGGAACACAGTGGAAAAAGAGCAAAATTAGGGTAGGCCGACGTAGAGGAAGCAAGAGTAGGTAAGATGTGATAGCACAGTAGTTTGAAGGAGGTTTTAGTCAAAGAAAAGGTTTAAAAAGACCTAATTTTTCTAATGTTAACCAAATGGAACTGGAAAAAATTAAGAATAGATGAAAATTTGAGGTTGTAGAGAAAAGGAGGCATCAAAAATAAATCCAAGACTGCGAGCCTGAGAACTAACCAAAAGCTTCAGAGGGGCAAATAAATTGTTAAGGAATAGATGAGTCGCCAGGAAGTATACCATTTCAGTCTTTTAGGGATTAAGACAGAGAAACCTAGAAGCCATCCAAGATTGGAAAGCAGAGAAACCAGTGTCAGTAAAAGAGGAACAGGAAAAGGAAGATCTGAGTACCATCGGCTTATATGTATAGATTTACTTGAATATGAGAAGAAAGAGGGAATGAGTAGAGACAAAAAAATTAGAGGGCCTAAAACAGAACTCTGTGGGACACTATAGGAGAGAGGAAGCGACTGGGAGATTTAACCTTTCCAAGAAACAGTAAGGGGGGATAGCTCAGGGGGCAAAACACTCTCCTTGGAAGCAAGACAATGCAGAGCTACATAGGGTCAATCCCCTGGTTCAGGCTTAGAAACCTGGCTATTACCTGGCTATTACCTGGCTATTAAGCGTATTACAAATAACCAATTACAATTACAACGATTAGAAAAATAAGACTGAAACCAACAAAGAGAAGAATCAGAAAATCCAATTTGATTATATCTAGTTAGCACAACCAGACCTAATTCATATATTCCCACTGAGGACATTACACCCATATTGCACGCAATGGACAGAATCCATTTCTCACAGGTAGCACAGTTAGACTGAGTTTGATTATGCCCAGTTAACATAGCAAGACACAAGTTTGTTACGGCCAGAATCATTATGCCAGTCAGCATAACATGGCCAGTTTATATTAAGGCCAGTCAGCACAGCAAGGCAAGAATGCCATTTTCCCATCTAGCACAGACATCCCTCGTTCCATTATTCTAGTAATCAAAGTCAGGTATGATTCCATAAGGCTGAGTTAGCAGAGCATGTTAGGGAGAATTCTCCAGAATGGCTAATTTCCCTTACTTACTGAGTCCCTCAGCAGCTTTTCTGGATTTCTAGGATTTATTTTTTTCACCTGGTAAGAGTGTGAGCCTTTTTTCCCACTCGTACATGTGTTTTGCTGTGTGTGTTTAACATTTTTGTGTTCATAGATTGTGGAGCCTCATCTACTCCATAGGCACCATCTTTTTACTGTGTGTTACACAGCACCTTTTGTGCAGTGACACATGGTTGTCTTTTTCAGACTTCCCACTTTAAACTCCATTTTCTGGGACTGACTACTGTCTCCCAGAACATGTAAAGTTGCCATGGACTTTATTAGTCTTTTTAAATTCACAGACCCAGTACAAACTATCTTACATAGAGTTCTGGAATGGGTTAAAGGTTATCCCTTTTTGTCTGTTTCTCATGGAACATTATTTCATTCCCCTTTCTTTAAGATTTGGCTGGTGGCAGTGGTATCTACCCTATTTTTTCTATCGCGGTCTATTTAAATAGCCTTGGTACTGTTTTAGGCTAAGTTAGTAGCCTCAAACTTAAATCCGCTGGACCCCATTTACTTTTATTTGGTTCCGGATGGGTTTATTCGCCATTTCTTTTTGTAAAGGTCTTTCTCGTGTTTTACTCTGCGCTCCAAACCAGGTTTGGTTCCTTTGTTCACCGTCCTTTGGCGGGCTTCTGCAAATAAGCCCTCCATAGGTGCCTGAATGTCTGAGTGGGACAGGATGTGAGGGAGCGGTTAAAGACTCCCTGCACATGGTCTCATTGGAGACCCATGTCGCACTCTGTATGATTGGCTTTGGTGACTGTGCCACCGGGACAGCCACCCAGCTGTGTGATTGACAGCCAGGTTGTGTGAATGGGGAAAACTGCATAAAAAACAGGTCTCTGGGACTGAGAAGGCGGAGTCGCCAATGGATCGAGAGAACGGAAGAGAAGCTGACAGAAGAGGACCTCTACCATGGCTGAACCTCCCGGTGAAGCCCTGCTGTGGGTCCGAATCTCCAAACTTCGACGACAGGGAAGATCTGCAAATAATCTTCTCCCCCTGAGCTGGTGGGACCAACTAGTTCGCCAAACTGCAAGCCAGGGCTTCCTCCTCTGGTTGAATTTGCTGTGCACAGCTACAGTGAACCCGATAGCCAGGAGGACCTCTGCTGCTGGTTTCTTCCCTGGGCAGTGCAGGACCCCTCAGTCTCCTTACTTCGTGTCAGTCCGACAGTCCCTTTAGGAACCATGAGCCTGCAGGACCTGCCAGGAACGTCTGCCTCAGCTACAGCCTTCTTCTTTATTTAAGGTACTATTCAAACCCGGTTGTTCGTTCCATTCGACCACGGTGAAAGTATTTGAAATCTTTCGGCAATCCGAGGGCTTGTCCTTCTCTATTCTTTAAAGTAACTTTTTTTCTGACCAACTTCGTTCCTAACTCTTGGCAAAGACTTAACCGCAAGCTACTCTGAACTGTGTGATCCTCTGCAAAGACTTTGGTCCATTGACTTTGGCCCAAGCCTCTTGATTTGATTTCCTCACCGTAGTTGCCTTTTCTAGATTGCCCTGCTTACTTACTTGTTGGGTCTGCTCAACTTTTGTATAACCTTGTCTTTCCCTCCCTTTTAAATTGCTGGAGTACCATTTTACTCACACTTCATTTTGTGCTTAACCTGTCCAGAATTCATTGGGTGGTGTGTAGTGTATTAAGATTGTGAGTTTCTGCTGCTTTGCATTAGTGGACTGTTTTACAACTGATGGTGTAAATAAATGTATATTCTTTTACTCAGAAACCTTGAGTCAGTGTTTGTTTGAACCATAGCAATTGCTGCACTTTGTGTAACTTCTGATACTGGTCACTTTACTCTTGAGATAAGTCTGGCTGCTCAGCCATCGCTACCACTTTACTGTGTAGTACAGGCTTGTACCAAAGTTGAATTTGTACTGTCACTTGTAGTCTTAATTGTGTGTGGTGTTCCCAAAGGATACTGCATATGATTTTGTCTAACAGAGCATTAATTCAATATATCAATTAGCATAACATGCTGTGATTCTATTAGATCAGGTTTGCACAGTAACGCATGATTCCACTAGGACAAGTTAGAACATGGATGTATAAGCCAGCATATATGAGACTGTGAAGGCGCAACAAGGGAAGACTCCATAAAGCCCAGTTAGCAGAGAGATGCCCACGAAGCACAGTAACACCTGATTCCGTTGGATCCAGTGGGCACAGCATTGCTGGAATACTTCCAGTTATCACATCAATCCCCAATACAATTAGGCCATATTAGCAAAGCAAGACCGTATGCGATCAGGCCAAATTAGACCCAGAGGATCTGAACCATTTGGCCTCAGCACATTAAGGCCAGATTCCATTATGCACAGATTCCAATGCAGTATTGATAGCATTAAGCTAAGTTCACACTGCAAAACCTGATTTCTGTTATGTAACGGTGAGCGCGGTGAGCGCAGTGAGGTCAGGCTTCATTATGCCAGCTAGCACTGCAAGAAATAATTCCACAGAAAGGCATGACTTCATTATGGCAAGTCATTATGTGCAGCATTACTGCTCCCTCCATGCTGCCTCTGGCCTCAGGCAGATGGTCCAGGAGCACCTCCATCCTTTTGAAGGATCAGTAATGCTTCACTACTCGCCTGCGATCTGGCATTATTGAGGAGCCATCCTCTGGAGAGAAATGGAATGCTGATGTGCTCACCTTGCCTCGCTGCATCATGGGCCATGTTGCATTTTCACAAAGGGGCTGGGAAAGTGGGTGGGGCAGGGATACTGGAGCACAGCACCCTTAAACTCTCCCTGTGTGCAGAGGTCCTGAAATGTGGCATCGCCTCACTCTCGCTGCCCCAACGTCTTTCCCAGTTTGGTGAAGTAAGCAAGGCATGGTACACACCACGGGGATAACAGGCAGGGGTGATCTTGCAACGGGTGAAGCTCATGGAATTGCTTGTGTGCTGTGGACCCTTTGCACATCATCAGACAGGGCACTACTTTGCTTGATTGCATGAGGGAGAATACACACAGTAAGCAATGCTGTGACATGGGTGAAAGGCAGTATTTAGTCCAGTCGATCTTTGCAACTCCTTTAGCATTTTAAAATACCGGCTATTGGCCACTTTCAACACTAATTAGCCAAAACTAAAAATGTTGCCACCAATAGAATACAGTAATAACAATTGGCCTTTGGAGGATAGTATCTAATTTGCAGAATAAAAATGTGCACCCCGCGTATTCATTGAATTGTCTGCACAAAGTAACTCTATACGCAAGTTGCAGCCAGAACGCACTGGCACGCTCCCACGCAAAGCAAAAACAGCCAGAACAGCTACCTTTGCATACTCCCTCGGGTGCGAATACACACACCCTTCAAACAGTGCGTGGGGTACTCTGCAAGCAATCCTGCATCTTGGGGATCCTGTGCAAGGTCCCACATAACTGTAAACGTCATCCCAAGGACATGCGTACAGTTTCACACAAAGCATTTATTTTCCCGGTCAAAATGCATGTCAACCCCCATAAAAAGTCCCTCCACCCTGCTACGCTGTGCATGCGCACCCCTAAGTACGATCAGAACCCTGTCTGCGTGCATGCAACCCTAAATCCGGCATGCAAACTCACCTCCAGAGTTGCGATTCCTCCACGCAAGTCTGTAAGCCTTCTTTCGGGTGGCAGAGATTTAGAGGTAACTGCTTGGACATTTTGCAGGCGAGAGGTTGTGCAGTGTGAGAAACCTGAGGGTATTCTCCCAAGTGATCCCAGAAATCCCATATTCAGGTGGCCAGGGACAAACTTGCCCTCTCAGATCCCAACCCTAGGGTTAGACAAGTGAGGGGGGATCACCTGGGTAGGGGAACCCAGGATTATGCTCAGGGGACTGCGCAAAGGGAGACAGAGTATTATACTGAGGAGGAACGTGAGGAGGATGAAGTCCCCGAGTTTTTTTTTGGTTATTCCACTTCTACCTCCCTTCCACCCAAAGAAGCTCCCTTAATGAAATCCAATCACCCCATTATACTCTGAAACTATCTCTCCCAGAATCCGTTTTCCTATGTCCTACCAGAATACTCCCAGTCATTCTACTTCCCGTCCTTCTGATTATTATTTTTCGCACTCACAACCTGCTCCGATAAAACACTACTGTTCCCACAATCCCCTTGTTTATTTCATAATAATAATCCCGGCCATTCCCGTTTGCTTCACAAACCCTACCAATCTAACCCTTCTGAATGTATTAACCCCCCCTAGGATGAAGAATATAATTTTTCATGACAAACCCCCCCCTTTTTGACACAAACACTTTCTTACCCCATGGAAGACAACAGACTAACCCTAGAGCTATTTACCGGAAATCTCCCAACATAACGGTCAGGCAGAGTCAGGCAATTAACCAGAATCACACACCTGACGATCATTTCCTTTCCCCACAGGGATAAAAAAAAAGGTGGAGCATGAGAGCACAATATTAGCAAGGCAGACCGCACGAGACGAGAGTTAACTCAGCACAGCAGTTCAAGAGGAGGAGAAAGACGGTGCAAACTGAGATGCTGCCAAGGAGGGACATGTCCTTGCCCTTTCCAAACAAAAACCTGTGGAACCTACGCAGAGGGAATAGTAACACCACAAACAATAGCCAGTGTGCGTTGCAGCAGATGTCAATGGTATATGGGGTCCTCCTCCGCGAACTGCCAAGCTGGGGAGAGGCACTTGGCCCCATTGTACCGGCTTTGACACCATAGACAAGAAAAGCCAAGTGGTTCATCACAGCCGGTGAGTCAAGGGGAGAAACGATAAGAAACCAAACTGTGTTGAACGAAAGTAGCAAGCTGCTGATTAAAGAAAGTACAAATAACTGTTGATACGCAGGGGGAAAGCCAGCATAGAAGGTAAGCACCACGTGGGTGTTCACTCTGGAAACTCTGGGCGATTACCCTGTTGTTGAACTACCGTTACCAGAAGGCCTTGGGAGAAAGGCAAGAAGGGGGTCAAAGTGGCCATACAGGGGTGTAGTAAAATCCTCTGTACGTTTGAAAGCCTTTGGCCAACAGATGATTGTGAAGCTAAGGGAAGCGAATCCTGCATCGTAAAGTTGGCAAGAGTGAACCCGACCGAGGGATGGCGATAAAAGGGTGCGAAGTCTGAAGTCCCGATTAACAGTTTGTTGACAAGAGTGAACCTGGCAGAGGGTTTGTCCTCCGTGAACTGTTGAAAAAGAAATTAAGATTTGTGAATCAAATAGATGTCACAATGAAGATTATGATGAAAGCCATAGTGAACCAGGCGGAGAGTGGCTAGCAATCGAGAAGGTCTGAGCCCAGAAGAGGGGGAACCCAGGGGTGAACAGCTATCACCCAAACACAAACAGAGACAGAAGTTTGGAATTTTTGTTGATCTTTTGTTTAATAGTTTGGGAGCTCACCAGACCCTCGGAAGCGAGAAGCTTGAATACCGCTCTGATACTGCCTGATACTGCTGAAAACTTCTTTTGGATCTGAGCCCGGCAGAGGGGGATCCAGGGGTGAATAGGTATCACCCAACGTGCAAGCAGAAAGGAACTTTTGTTTATTATATTTTGAAGACATCAGGTCCTTGGATGCAAGAGACTTTTTGTACAAAAGAGACTTAAGCACTAAAGGCCCTGATAAGCTGAGAGCGGAACTGTTAGCTTGTGCTGGGAAAGCTTGAGCGTGTGCTGTGCTCCAGAGTCCTACTTTGTCTCATGCTCAAAACATGGGGAATGGAGACACGACTACTGCATCCTGACTTCTTATTTGTGAACAGTTCTTTATTTCCTGTGAATCCTATCCCACACGCTTTGTTTGTATTTAGCGTAAGGATGAGCAACAGGTTTTCTTAGCATAGGCCTTTTATTTGACAAAACGCCACTAGGACTGCCTTATTATTATTTGCTGGTCGTAGCTTGCTCCCATCTGTAGATTTAGACTTAGATTAGGTGTTTTTCCAACCCGCATATACAGTTTAATAAACACCCTTGAACTGTGATAACTTGTGTCTGTCTTTACTGTTGACACCATGAGTTCCTTACATCAGTAACATCCATGAATATTCTTTGTCGTGTGCATGTGTGGGTGTGCTGTGCACTGCCTATGGTCTGTCCCTAGTAACGCCCACTTTCAGGCTTGTTCTTCCCCATTTTGAGTGTTCTGCCCCCTAGTACGGCCGCTACGCAGGCAACGCCACCCCCTGTGCGAACTCCGCGTAAGTCCCGGAAAAGACCTGCGCAGTTGGTTCCATGAATCGACTAGCAGGGTTTTGCATGCAGTTTGACGCGCATGAGGTATCTGGGCGCATTACTGGGATATGCAGTTTCATAGTTACACACAGAGAATATACAGTAGACAATACAAGAAGACATATAGTCATATATACATAGGAGACATTAATATTATTTACAATACAGGTTATGTACAAATGAGGCTGGAGATATATACTCGGTATATACCGTCTATCTGGGTGGAATGGCAAGTGTTATACAGAGTATGATTAAGGCGGGCTGATAGGACTAGTAGGGAGCATCATTAGAGATGAGCCAGTTCTTCATGGCTTTCCTAAATGTATGGAAGGACTGGTCAGACTGGTCAGATGGTTTATCAATCATTCTTCTATTTTCCAATGAAAAGCATGCCAGCCGTGGATTCCTAAAAATGTAAATGGACTGCTCCACCACAGCTTCCGACCTCATCTCTTGATAGGACTTGATTTTTTCTCCATCACACAACTGACCCAATGAGGTAACTCCACAATCTTCCCAGTTTCTATAACCATCCTATGATATTTCCAGGGGTTTTTTGGCTACTCAATGTAGGATTATCATACTCAAACAATCGCATACCTAATTTCTGTCTCATCCTACTCCATATGCAGCATATATCTTGAATCAGTTTGAATTTAATCATCCTAAAATATTTTGGGTGAGGATATCTCTATAGAAAACATTGTACCCTACTTGCCGTGATGCTTGTTTGTATTAACAGTGATATTGTGAAGATCATTTTAGATAGGATTAAACAATTTATGTAAAATAGAGCAGCCACCAAACAACTGTTCTCCATGCCAGGGAGTGCCCACCCGCTGTCTTTCATGGCATGTTTCAATGTATAGCTGTTAATCCAACTTTGTTTTCTGGACCACATAAAAGAGATAATCATACAATTCAACCTCTGAAAAAAAGTCTTCGTAAGCACACCCGGAATGGTTTGGAAAAGGAAAAGACACTGGGGTAAAATAATCATTTTAGCTAAAGGTATATGTTTCCCTAAAGCTAGCAGCATTTTTCAATTTTGCCAGTACATTTTTAACCTTGTGCAAAGGGGTTTACAATTGATATTGTATACATACCTATTTTGGTTCATAACTGATATTCCAAAGTACCTTTTTTAGGCAGGAGCAGTAGCCCAGTTTGTTTAGTAATGGCAGACATGGTTCATTCATATTTATTTAAAAAGCCTCAATTGTCTCTCAGTTAATGCAGTATGCAACTACATGGGATAACAACATAAACTTCTTAAGTGTCCTGAATGTTCTTCAAACGTGTAATCTGCATAAAGCCGAACATTCGACACTGGGGGCTTAAGAAAACCAACAAACTCTCTCCCTGTCTAATATGGACAGTGAGTAGCTCTAAACCTATGACCAAAAACAGCTGGCCTATGGGGTTCCCCTGCCTGGTTGACCCATACACCATTTTACCATCCTAAAGCCATCAATTATCAAATGCACATTGGCAGCTTTATACCCATTTTGAATCGACTGGTCGAATTGGATGGGAAACCCCAGGAGGCAGAACTTTCCATAGAAATTAAACGTTCACTTGGTGGAAGGGCGTTCCATATTGAACAACAAGAGAGTGGGTTAAGGGGTGTTCTGAGAGCTTCTGAAAACTCAGCAGACTGTGGAAAATATGTGTTGGCCACCAACTGGGAGCCAGGAATAAATCCAAACTGATCAGGGCCAACTAAAGTATACATTACTCTTGTAACTCAATTTGCTAAAAGTGCCACTAAACTCTTACTGTATGACTTCAACGATGTGATGGGACTACACGACCCACAAAGCTTTGACTTTTTGCCAGGTTTAATAAAGACAACAATTCAACAACCTTTTGACCTTGTGAGAGGGCATTAGCCTTACTAGCAACTTCAATACAGAGATCAGTACACTAAAATGGCACGGGTTTTGCAACTATCAATAGAAAACCCATCTGGGGCACATCATTTCCAGCCAACATTAGCTTTGTGGCTTCCTCAACTTCTTTTTCCATAATAGATAGGAAAAATGAATATTTCCTGTTACTCCAAACTCAGATGTGGCAACGAATCCCATTAAAAAAAACGGTACGACGGCCATTCATCTGTCGTTTTTCTTTTTCGTTGCATTTTTTCAGCCAATTTTTTACTGCAAAAACCCATACAAAATATGGGGGGGTAAAGGGATATAAGATGTAGGGGGTTGTGGGAACTATATTGTAAATAGATGGGAAAGGGGAATTGGGGGGTAACCCCCCAACAAAAACACAACAAAATTCAATGAGTTTTTGCGGCAAGAAATCGGCGGCAAAAAGAAAACGGCCTATGGAATCTCATTCTACCATCCTATGCATCAGATCCTCCTTATACAATATACTATAATAAACATAGAGGGCCTTCTCAATATTTTCCTGCTTATTTTTGGGTTGCTCTGCTTTACGAGCAATCATTTCCCTAATCTTGATTGATGGTTTCTATTTGCAACACTGGTAATATTCCAACTTTGAAGCTGTTTTCATAAACTATTTGGGAATATATCTTTTGATTCAGTGTCTTTTTTTCTACCATCAGTTTTTTCAGCTGCTCTTTTACTGACTTCAAGGCCACAATACTGCACACACTATGGCATTGACCCACCTTTTGTGCAATTCCTCCATATGTTTATTGATTAACAAGGCTGCAGACTTGAAAGAGTGTGGACATTAACATGCAATGTGTGTGTAAATCCTGACAGTGCTCTCCAGTTTGCATGACTGCAATCTTTGTATCCTGCACTCAAGACTGTGGATGAGTAAGAATTGAATAGCTTTTGGAAGACTTTAGGAAGTGGGGCACAGAGGTGCAGGGAGATTTGCCTATGATCACACAAGAAGGAAAGCCATGTTAGATACCGTAATTCCACACTGGGAAAGGATGGGAGGTTTCTACACCGTGAGCGGATTGACTGCCCTATGCAGTGTCTCTTTATTGAGTGCAATAAATAGCTGCTTTTGTCCATCTTCACTGTCCCTATTAAAAATATCCTTTGCCATTCGAACCTACGCACCAAACTCCACATTCCCTCCCAGCATATGTTCCATTTCTGATACAGTGTAGTTTCTTGAGTGAGTTAATTGGTACAACTCACATCTAGCTGAATCGCTTCCAAGGGTACAAAGTTGGGCAGATAAGGCTGCAAAGTGAGTTCAAGTTGGCAAGAAAGAAACATTTGTGTTAAGGGAAAGCCAAAATGTAAACCCAGCTAGCATTTATCAATCCCACACCCCCATATGAAATCTGTATAACTTTGTCTTCTAATGTTTATTAGTCCCCAGGGAGGGGGGGTGTCAGACTCTCAAGCAAATGAGGGGGCTCGGAAGGGGGGCATTACCAGATGGGAATCCCGCTGCTCTGGGCCTCCTCAGGGCTGGAGGCCACCATCTTCCCTGCCGGGGAAAAACGTAAGTGCATTGCCCCTCCCACTTTTCCACAGATTTCCCTCCTGCCCCACTTACCTTCAGCTTTTTGTTCATTTATCAGGAGCAGGCACGCCAGTTTCACTTCTGTCCCTGGCGTGTCCGCTCCCGATCTATGACACGCTGCCATGGAAAGGGAGAAGGGACTATGTGTACTCCCTTCTCCTGTTCCATGGCTGCCATCTTATTTGTTTACTTTATTTTACTATTTTCAACGGCTGCCATGGAAAGGGAGAATGGACTTTGTTTCCCCTGCCTTTGGGGCAGCCATTTTTGTTTTTCTTTCTTTTTTCAGTTGTGAAACGCCAGAGCGTCTCACAACTGAAGAAAGTGGCTTTTAGTACCTTGGTTCAACAGGCCTGGGTACTAATAGCAATAAGCCCCTCGCAGGGGGGGCATTACCTAATGCTCTGGGCCTATTGCATAATTATACCATGTTGTGCCCCCTGTGCCTCCCGTGTCTCTTATGGCTTCTTGTTCTGTTTTTAAGCCTAGTTGTTCCTTTTTGTGAAATACTCTTGACATGTTGTATCTTGTTGTTCCTTCTTGGACCATCTCAGGTCATATGCTAACATCTCCTGCCCTCATTGTTAGGCACAAGAATTAAAACAGATGGGTCAGGAGGAAGACCGAAGATGTGGAGGTGTGAGACAGAGAAACAAGGATGTCCTACACCCGATACTGGATATATATTTTTTAAAGCTTTTCAAGGCTTCCATTCTTTGCAAAAATGTTGCTCCCTGGTTCTCAGGTGGATCACTCAAAGGCATGGGTGTATGCAGTGGGTAAACTGCACTATGTGCTGAGCAGAGTGGGAGATAACAAAAAAGCCTTGACCTCTGAATTCAATACTGAAAAAGATATCATATATTTTATGTGTACAGGAGTTTAATTATTGATTGCGGAAAGAGTGTAAAAATGTACGTAGCTGCCAGAAAACAAAACCTTGCCCCACCAGTCCTGAGAGAATTGATGCTTTTCCTCGTATCCTTCTGTTTCTTGTTTCTATCCTGAACCTAAAGTTAATGCATTTGGGTATCCGTTTTGTTAAATGTTTTATGATGCACATTCTGCCTGTTCGCAGGAAGTTTCAATTTGTTAGCATAGAAGTGGGTCTACAACTCTTACACTTGGCTCGAACAGGCTGAAAACCTATGTTAGTCTACCTTTTGGTGTTTATGAATCCCAAAGAGAAATATTGAGGCTTCTACTTCTAGGATATCTAATCACCACATGTTTTATTTATTTATTTAAGTTTTACAAAGCACCAATTGACAAAACAGACTGCTTTCAAGGGCTGGGTTGGAACCCACCAAGACAGTGGCAAAGATGCATGGAACCAGGAACATAAGAAATCAATTGTGATACACGCAGGCAAGCAACATTCATAATTACACATATACAAACATATTATGATAATACATAGTGTATAACAAATCAGATAATTAGGAGTAAGGCATTATACTAAATGTATAGAAATTGGGAACAGGCATTGGCTAATAACATGGCTGGTAGTTTTAAGAACATGCGTAGTGTATTTTAAACATGGGTGTTCTGGTGCGCAGAGGATGGAACATGGTTTGAGATGTGTTTTTGTGCAGATGTTTGATTTGTGTATGTGTGCTTGAATTCTGTCACAAAGTACATATGGATCCGACATAAGCAAGATTTAAAATACTTTTCTCAACATGTCTTTGTTTAGGGTAGAATGAAAAATGTAAACATATTCTTCAGCTCAGGAAATAACTGATCAGTAGCCAGGATAGTTGTGTCCAAAATATGGATGAGTGTCTCTTGGGAAGATTGAACAAATGTCACAAAGCAAAATGTTTGGGCCAGGTAATGGTGCTTCCCGGCAGCGTCAACACAAATAATGTGGGAGAAAATGCTCAGTGCCTAGGTAAAGCAAAAAGAATTCCAATATACTGGCCGATTCATGGAATCAATGTGCGCCGAAAATTCCGGCGCAAGCGTGCGAAAACGTGCGATTCGCAGTGAAAGAGCGAAAATCGCAGTGCAAGTGCGAATATCGCAGGGAGACCATCGCACATCTATTCATGGAAGTCCGTGCGCGAGTAAAATCAGGGATGTGTGCTGAAAATTGCGCAGCGCACGCCGGAGCACAGGTCATCTAACGGCGTGCGCCAAGGCCACAGCGAAAGCGCACATAGCGCGGCGCACATAACAAAAGTAGGTGGAACACTCGGAATGGGGAACAACTTGTGAAAATATGGGCGTCACGGGGGAAGTACAGGAGGCAAGTGTGCGGAACGCCCACACGCTAGCCTACAACACGTATTCATGGAATCGAATAGGGCAAACCATCGCACGGGCAAAGACGCGCACTGACCCAAACCCGTCCGCCACAGGAAGGCAGACGGTAGCGTCCCTGTGCAGGAAAAAAATGTGCGCCAAAATGTGCGCTGACAAAAAGCGCGAATAAACAGCTCTGATGAATGTCCCATATTGTGGCCCCCTAGGACAAATGACGTGCAAAGGTGTACGCGACAAACAGCGACACCCGCTGTGTGAAAAATTAGCTAGTGCGTGTATTTCATGTGTGCGTGTGAAGTTTCACACGCCATCGGGCATGGGGGAGCGGGGTATGTGTATTTCAGGGGTGCGCGTGAAGTTCCACACGCGATTGTGCCTGGGGGAGCGGGATACGGGTATTCCAGGGGTTCGCGGGAAGTTTCAAACGCGATAGGCCCTGGGCGAATGGGGTGCGTGTATTCCTGGGGTTCACGTGAAGTTTCACACGCAATTGGGCTAGGTACGTGTAAATCTGAGGTGCGCGGGAAGTTTCACATGCAATTGGCCTTGGTTGAGCAGGGAACGTACATTTCAGGGGTGCGCGGGAATTATCACACGTGACAGGCCATGTGCGAGTGGGGTACGTGTATATCTGGGCTGCAGGGGAGTCCTACACGTGAATTGGCAGTGAGGGTCCTCCCAGGTGTTCCCTCTACACCCTCCATGGCGCCTACAGGCTGCCCACACCACAGGGGACTTCATGTTCCACAGGCAGCCCATCCACCATGGGCATGCCCCCCAGGCAAGCCACATGTCAGCTTGCACCACTACTACTACTGATCACCAACGCATGACCCCCTGCACCCCCACCCCCCAGCAGTGCAGGGCACCTGCCAGCAGGCCCCCACTCATGTCCCCTTGCACCCCCACCACCCAGCAGTGCGGGGCACCTGCCAGCAGGCCCCCACTCATGTCCCACTCATGTCCCCCTGCACCCCCACCCCCCACCAGTGCGGGGCACCTGCCAGCAGGCCCCCACTCATGTCCTCTTGCACCCCCATCCCCCACCAGTGCAGGGCACCTGCCAGCAGGCCCCCACTCATGTCCCCTTGCACCCCCACCCCCCACCAGTGCGGGGCACCTGCCAGCAGGCCCCCACTCATGTCCCACTCATGTCCCCCTGCACCCCCACCCCCCACCAGTGCTGGGCACCTGCCAGCAGGCCCCCACTCATGTCCCCTTGCACCCCCACCCCCCACCAGTGTGGGGCACCTGCCAGCAGCCCCCACTCATGTCCCCTTGTACACCCACCCCCCAACAGTGCGGGGCACCTGCCAGCAGGCCCCCACTCATGTCCCACTCATGTCCCCCTGCACCTCCACCCCCCACCAGTGCAGGGCGTCTGCCAGCAGGCCCCCACTCATGTCCCACTCATGTCCCCCTGCAGACCCACACCCCACCAGTGTGGGGCACCTGCCAGCAGGCCCCACTCATGTCCCCTTGCACCCCCACCCCCCAAGAGTGCAGGGCACCTGCCAGCAGGCCCCCACTCATGTCCCACTCATGTCCCCCTGTACCCCCACCCCCCACCAGTGCGGGGCACCTGCCAGCAGGCCCCCACTCATGTCCCACTCATGTCCCCCTGCACCCCCACCCCCCACCAGTGTGGTGCACCTGCCAGCAGGCCCCCACTCATGTCCCCCTTGCACACCCACCCCCCCATCAGTGCGGGGCACCTGCCAGCAGGCCCCCACTCATGTGCCCTTGCACACCCACGCCCCAACAGTGCGGGGCACCTGCCAGCAGGCCCCACTCATGTCCCCTTGCACACCCACCCCCAGCAGTGCGGGGCACCTGCCAGCAGGCTCCCACTCATTTCCCCTTGCACCCCCACCCACCAGCAGTGCGGGGCACCTGCCAGCAGGCCCCTACTCATGTCCCACTCATGTCCCCCTTCACCACCACCCCCCACCAGTGCGGGGCACCTGCCAGCAGGCCCCCACTCATGTCCCCTTGTACCCCCACCCCCCACCATTGCGGGGCACCTGCCAGCAGGCCACCACTCATGTCCCCTTGCACACCCACCCCCCAGCAGTGCGGGGCACCTGCCAGCAGGCCCCCACTCATGTCCCACTCATGTCCCCCTGCACCCCCACCCCCCACCATTGCGGGGCACCTGCCAGCAGGCCCCCACTCATGTCCCACTCATGTCCCCCTGCACCCCCAACCCCCACCAGTGCAGTGCACGTGTCAGCAGGCCCCCACCCATGTCCCCTTGCACACCCACCCCCCACCAGTGCCGGGCACCTGCCAGCAGGCCCCCACTCATGTCCCCTTGCACACCCACCCCCCACCAGTGTGGGGCACCTGCCAGCAGGCCCCCACTCATGTCCCACTCATGTCCCCCTGCACCCCCACCAGTGCGGGGCACCTGCCAGCAGGCCCCCACTCATGTCCCACTCATGTCCCCCTGCACCCCCACCAGTGCGGTGCACCTGCCAGCAGGCCCCCACTCATGTCCCCTTGCACACCCACCCCCCACCAGTGCGGGGCACCTGCCAGCAGGCCCCCACTCATGTCCCCTTGCACCCCCACCCCCCAGCAGTGCGGGGCACCTGCCAGCAGGCACCCACTCATGTCCCCCTGCACCCCAACCCCCACCAGTGTGGGGCACCTGCCAGCAGGCCCCCACTCATGTCCCACTCATGTCCCCCTGCACCCCCACCCCCCACCAGTGCGCAGCACCTGCCAGCAGGCCCCCACTCATGTCCCCTTGCACCCCCACCACCCACCAGTGCGGGGCACCTGCCAGCAGGCCCCCACTCATGTCCCCTTGCACACCCACCCCCGCACCAGTGCGGGGCCCCTGCCAGCAGGCCCCCACTCATGTTCCACTCATGTCCCCCTCCCCCACCGCCCCCCACCAGTGCAGGGCACCTGCCAGCAGGCCCCCACTCATGTCCCACTCATGTACCCCTGCACCCCCACCAGTGCGTGGCACCTGCCAGCAGGCCCCCACTCATGTCCCCTTGCACACCCACCCCCCACCAGTGCGGGGCACCTGTCAGCAGGCACCCAGTCATGTCCCACTCATGTCCCCCTGTGCCCCCAGCCCCCACCAGTGCGGGGCACCTGCCAGCAGGCCCCCACTCATGTCCCACTCATGTCCCTCTGCACCCCCAACCCCCAGCAGTGCGGGGCACCTGCCAGCAGGCCCCCACTCATGTCCCACTCATGTCCCCCTCCACCCCCACCCCCCACCAGTGCGGGGCACCTGCCAGCAGGCCCCCACTCATGTCCCCTTGCACCCCCACCCCCCACCATTGCTGGGCACCTGCCAGAAGGCCCCCACTCATGTCCCCTTGCACACCCACCCCCCAGCAGTGCGTGCCATCTCCCAGCAGGCCCCCACTCATGTCCCACCCATGTCCCCTTGCACACCCACCCCCCACCAGTGCGGTGCACCTGCCAGCAGGCCCCCACTCATGTCCCCTTGCACACCCACCCCCCACCAGTGCGGGGCACCTGCCAGCAGGCCCCCACTCATGTCCCCTTGCACACCCACCCCCCAGCAGTGTGGGGCACCTGCCAGCAGGCCCCCACTCGTGTCCCCCTGCACCCCCACCCCCCACCAGTGCGGGGTAACTGCCAGCAGGCCTCCACTCATGTCCCCCTGCACCCCCACCCCCCAGCAGTGCGGGGCACCTGCCAGCAGGCCCCCACTCATGTCCCCTTGCATGCACACCCACCCCCCCATCAGTGCAGTGCACCTGCCAGCAGGCCCCCACTCGTGTCCCGCTCATGTCCCGCTGCACCCCCACCCCCCACCAGTGCGGTGCACCTGCCAGCAGGCCCCCACTCATGTCCCCATGCATGCACACCCACCCCCCCATCAGTGCAGTGCACCTGCCAGCAGGCCCCCACTCATGTCCCCTTGCATGCACACCCACCCCCCATCAGTGCGGGGCACCTGCCAGCAGGCCCCCACTCATGTCCCCTTGCATGCACACCCACTCCCCATCAGTGCGGGGCACCTGCCAGCAGGCCCCCACTCATGTCCCCTTGCACACCCACCACCCAGCAGTGCGGGGCACCTGCCAGCAGGCCCCCACTCATGTCCCCTTGCACCCCCACCCCCCAGCAGTGCGGGGCACCTGCCAGCAGGCCCCCACTCATGACCCCTGCACCCCCATCCCCCACCAGTGCGGGGCACCTGCCAGCAGACCCCACTCATGTCCCCTTGCACCCCCACCCCCCACCTTTGCTGGGCACCTGCCAGCAGGCCCCCACTCATGTCCCCTTGCACACCCACCCCCCAGTAGTGCGGGGCACCCACCAGCAGGCCCCCACTCATGTCCCACTCATGTCCCCCTGCACCCCCACCCCCCACCAGTGCAGGGCACCTGCCAGCAGGCCCCCACTCATGTCCCACTCATGTCCCCCTGCACCCCCACCCCACACCAGTGCGGTGCACCTGCCAGCAGGCCCCCACTCATGTCCCCTTGCACCTCCACCCCCCAGCAGTGCGGGGCACCTGCCAGCAGGCCCCCACTCATGTCCCACTCATGTCCCCCTGCACTCCCACACCCCAGCAGTGTGGGGCACCTGCCAGCAGGCCCCCACTCATGTCCCCTTGTACCCCCACCCCCCACCAGTGCGGGGAACCTGCCAGCAGGCCCCCACTCATGTCCCCTTGCACACCCACCCCCCACCAGTGCAGGGCACCTGCCAGCAGGCCCCCACTCATGTCCCACTCATGTCCCCCTGCACCCCCACCCCCCACCAGTGCGGTGCACCTGCCAGCAGGCCCCCACTCATGTCCCCCTGCACACCGACCCCCCACCAATGCGGGGCACCTGCCAGCAGGCCCCCACTCATGTCCCCTTGCACACCCACCCCCCAGCAGTGAAATGGCGATCCCACGACACAAACCAAAAGTCAACTATGTACATCAACACATGTCCGCCACATGAAGGCAGGCGGTAGCGTCCCTGCGCATTAAAAAAATGTGCACTAACGAAAAGCCGTATATACAGCTCGATGAATGTCCCATACTGTGGCTCTCTAGGACAAATTACGTGCAAAGGGGTACGCAACAAACACGGACACCCGCTGTGTCAAAAATAGCGTGTATTTCGGGTGCTCGCGGGAAGTTTCACACGCAATTGGGCCTGGGCGAGCGGGGTACTTGTACTTCAGGGGCTCGCAGGAAGTTTCACATGCGATTAGGGCTGGCCGAGCGCGGTACGTGTACTTCAGGGGCTCGCAGGAAGTTTCACACGCGATTGGGCCTGGGCGAGCGGGATACGTGTACTTCAGGAGCTTGCGGGAAGTTTCACACGCGATTGGGCCTGGGCGTGCGGGGTACGTGTACTTCAGGGGCTCGCGGGAAGTTTCACACGCGATTGGGCCTGGGCGAGCGGGTTACGTGTACTTCAGGGGCTCGCGTGAAGTTTCACACGCGATTGGGCCTGGCCGAGCAGGGTACGTGTATCACTGTGGTGGGCGTGGAAGTACAGGAGGCAAATGCGCGGAACGCCCACACGGACACGCAAAAAAAGTCGCGCTAATCCGGAAACACGCAAGCAGGAAGCAGGCGTATGTCGACCCGCGCAGCATAAAATTGCGTGCGAACAACAAACAAGCTCAGACGCCAGGATGAATATACCGTTCCTAGCAGCAGTGGCCGTTGGATACCGCAGGAGGAGGAGGAGGATAGCCAGGGCCAGAATTTTTACACCCAGAACCAGCCTTTTTGGGATGCCTGATGACCACGTGTATGGGAGGTGTAGGGTTCCACCTCACATAATACTCGACCTGGTCAGTGAGAGGGATGATGAGCTCACATCACCCACCCACTGCTCCCAAGCACTCAGCCCTCTGGTGAAGGTCCTTAATGTACTGCACTTCTTGGCCACTGGATCATTTCAGCGGACAAGTGCCATAGTGGGGGAGTGTCACAGGTCACGCAGTCACGTTGCCTACATCAGGTCTTGGCCATCATGACTGCGCGCCCATCAGTCCACAGGCACATCTACCTGCCCAGAACACCTGCAGAAAGGCAGGCTGTTGTCCAGGATTTTTACGGGGTGGCACACTTCCCCAAAGTGCTAGGTGTCATTGACTGCACCCATGTGGCTCTACGTCCCCCCAGGGCCACTGAGCACATATATAGAAACTGCAAGCACTGGCATTCCATCAACGTCCAGGTAGTATGTGATGCCAAGGGAATCATCATCTCAGTATATGCCAACTATCCAGGGTCCACCCACGACAGTTTCATTTACAGAATGTCAAAACTAAACCGGGACCTAGAAGCTGGTCGGCATGGCAATACATGGCTGGTTGGTGAGTATAAATGCCACAGCACATGCATGCATGTCAGATACTGAGCAATGTCACAACCCCACTAATGATACCCATCACCACCTCCCCAGGGGACAGTGCCTACCCTCTGAGCACCCACATGATGACGCCAATTCGGAACCCCACCACGCCACCCGAGGTAAGATACAACACCGCCCATATTGCAACCCGGGCATAGTGGAGCGCACATTCGGAGTGCTCAAGTCACGCTTTCTCTCCCTTGACCGCTCTGGTGGGCAGCTGCTATACGCTCCCCCAGTAGTGTGCAGGATCATAGTGGCAGCATGTGTCCTGCACAATGTTGCAACACGCAGGGGCCTGCCAGTGGACATGGTGGTGCTCCCACATCCCCAAACACATGCACGCCCGCTGCGCATGGGAGGGGAAAGGGCACGGGGTGAGGCAGCCTGTAAGCAGCTGGTGGCGAATTACTTCACCTAAAATCACCCCCCTGTGGAGTGCACACAGCCCTAACACATACCAGCTGACTATCAATGATGATGAGTCAACTGACAGTCAACTGTCACAACCATACCAGCCTGAGATTGTTCACCTGGTAGTGTTCCATTGTGTGCATCCCTACCTACACAAACACCACCAATGCTGTGTCATCAAAAGACACACTTCTATGCTGCTAAAATCATTACCCCCTTGCAAGATACAACATGACACCATTGCCATGTCACCCAACACCTCCCCAGCACCGCCTCCCAACACACCATGGCATGTCATGCTATGTGAGAGCAAACAAAGGAATCCCCAAAACATGACACAAGGGTCACAAAGTACAGTGTCCCGATGGGAAAATGGCCACACACAATTTGCTCCCATTAATGCAGAACTGACAACACACATGACCAAAGACTTACCACAATACAATGCAGCTAGCCACCCCAAACATAGCATTCACATGACAGTACTAAGTTAAAGGATACGTAGGCTTACAACCTGGTGATGCTAGCACATCGACCACCCCCAACTGTACAGTGTTGGTGCCACGTAAATCTGGAAGTGCACTGCTTACAACATGAACTCCATCTCCAAAGTAGACGGCCTTGTGAAGACATGTGGAATGAACCTGCAAATTAGGAGGGAGACATGGATGCACAAGCACACATCAATACACCATGCAGTGTACAATACTACAACAATATGCACTAGGAATGTATACACAGTATTGACTACAGACTGCCCACACATGTCATGGAGTATCCAACGTCACAGTGTAAATTACTGTCACTTGGGCACACCCTTTGCAAGCCCATGGTAACGGGAAGGAGGAGGGGTGTGTGTCTCATGAACCCAAGCATCTAACCCAAACTCAGGACAAGCCTGCATGTGCCCAGCCGCAATACAGTGGATGCCCACGGGAGCCACACAAGGCAACACACTGTAACAAAAAATCAAAAATCAAAAAACAAAATCCAAAAATCAAAAATGGCCATGTGGGGGCAAGGGGGGTGGGGGAGGACACACAGGAGGTCCGAGGACAAGGTGCGCACCAACAGCCACCTGTGTGGATGTTGCAAAAAAAAAAAACACGTCCATGGGCTCATGGCCTGCACGGCTACGCTAATGTGAGAGATTCTGAATCGCTGTGGTCGCTCTCATCACCCTGTGCTGCTGCCGCCACAGGAGGTGGTGATGCTATGGGAGACAGCCTACGCAAAGCCCTAGTCTGGTCCACCATGGCAGCAAGCATGCGGGTGTGGAAGGTCTCGTTCTGGAGGATTATGGTGCGGAGATCCCCATGCACCACCTGACGTGATGCCCGGACCTCCTCCCGGGTTGCCTGCATCTCTGCTGAGAGCGTATGTGTGACACGCTCCAGCAGCTGTTCTGTCCTCGTGACAGTGGAAGCCTCAAGCTCCACAAGAGTCTGCCTGAGGTGACGGACTTCTACCCTAGGGCTTCCCTCTGGCCCTGGGATTCTAAGGAAATGGCTTGCCGCAGAGTGTCCAGGGCCGCCCCTCTGTCCCTGTTGGACGCCAACATGTCGTCCCTGAGTGATTGGCGAATGGAGTCTGTTGCCTGCTGTAGTTGCTCCATCTGCCTCTCTGGGGGGACAATGGAAGTGGCCACCCTCTCCATAGCTTGAGCCATCATCTTGGATGCTGCTGCCTGTTGGTTTGCCATACCGTATATGGATCTCTCCCATGCGGTATTGCCTGGTGGTGTACGGCCACTGCGTCGGCGGGCACCACACCTGTCTGGGGCAAGGCGAACTGTGCCTTGCTGTGTCGGCACTGCCTGAGGCTGCAGGACTGCATTCCCCCTCTGATCTGCTGGCCCAGGAACAGGATCAGATGTTGCGGAGTGTGGCCCTGCATCCGTAACCACCAAAGGCGGAGCTACCAACACTGACATCCCCATAGTGGGCTGTACCCCTGGTTTAGGTGGGTTGGACAGAACAGAATCCCTCCCAGAAACATCTACCTGCGAAGCCACATAGGTCTCATCATCCGAATCAACACCCGAAAAGAGGTCTGGTGAGGTGCACCCAGAGTCACCCCTGGAGAGAACGGTCTGCAGCAAGAGGGGGTTCTCACCCACCACCACACCCCGTCCCCCACTGGTGCCCGGTCGTGCCTGAGATCCCTCCTGGGTCTGCACCATCTCCTCACCCTCAACAGCATCAAGTGCGTCATCCCCTGCAGAAACATGAAAGACAAAAAATGGAAACAGGCATTAGGACCATGGCACACAATTAGGCCTCACGAGGTACAGAACCAGTACTTTATTGACACATGTCCCACATGACTATAACCCTCCCATGCATGCACTGTCACTGAGTTTGAAGGGGAGGAAAATGTCAGACACTGATGACACCAAGATGGAAGAGCAACACATTAGCTGCATGCTGGCTAGCAGAGCCATCACACATTGGCCTGTGAGTGGCATGTTCAATCCATATACATGACCATGCCATCACACAGATGGCATGTACCATAGGCATGTCACATATCGTTTGACAATAGGGCTCAGATCTGCGTAGTGAAAGTGGGGGGATCGAAACAATCAGCCTGAATGAACAATGAGAAATACGGAAAAAATGTTGTTGCAAGATGCCACTTCAAGGGCAACTGGCGTGATGTTGCACAAAAAGTCTACTGTGGGCAGAAGGGATACTGTAATACCCAAATCCAGGGGCACAGAATGTTTTGGATGAAGCACATGGGTGACCCAAACCACTCAGGCACACACACCCTCACCTGGCACTCAATCAGAACCCCTCACACACACAGCATACACATGGATCACACACACATGCATGTGCACTCACCGGACAATGCCTCGTTATCTGGCAGATCTCCCACACCTTGGATCTGTTCCTCTGTGACGTAGGTCCCAGCAACAGACTCATGCACAGTGAGTTCAACGTCCTCTTGTGGAGACCCACCTCCAGTCACCAGAGGTGCGGCATGACTTGAGGCCAGCTTTTTCTTTGCCCTGCGCTTAAGGTCATTCCAGCGCTTGTAGCACTCACCAGCTGTGTGCCTCACTGATCCAAGGGCACTTATGATGTCCGCGACGGTCTGCCATTGTGCCTGACGTTGGGCAGGTGTGGTCTTGCACCCTGAAGTGATCAACATTTTGCTGTCGTGTGCGGACACATACTGCACAAGTGCATCACGTTCGGCATCATTGAAGCTAAGCTTCCTTTGCGTGCCGGACTGCGTAGCCGTGTCTGGGGTATCAGCCTGTATTGGGCGAGCACTCTTCCTCTTTTTTTTGGAAGGTGGTGGGGATCCTGAGTGGCCTACGCTGCTCTGGCCACTAGGGGCAGGAGCACCGGTGGACTGGGTAGTTGGAGTGTGGGAATGCACACTGAGCATGGGACTTGGTGCAGGCATTGGCTGAAGTGTTACGTAGTCAGGGGGAACATTAGCAAGATGGACTGGGACCAACACTGCCCTGGCTGGGAGAGTCAGAGCTGGGGTGGATGGAGCTGCAGCTGCCCCTGCAGCCTCCCCACCCTGCCTACTCGTGGCAGCAGATGACATAGCTGCCCCTGATCCACGTGGCCTGGTGACACCAACTTGCACCGCCACACGTGGCCTAGACTTGGCGACCTGGAAGTCAGCCTGGGAGTCACCCTCTGCCAGGTCAGGTGGCACAATGGGCTGATCAGAGATGGTGTCAGCCACGTTTCCCTCAACTATGGGGGGGGGGAGGCATGGGTGTCCCTGACTGGTCCTCCACACATGGGGGGCTAGGGGTACCCTGCAAATCCCGGCCACGTCCCCTACCGCGCCCACCACGGCCACCTCTTGAGGCTCGGCCACCTTTGCCACCCTTACCGCTTGTTCGCCTCCCAACCATGTCACTGATGTTGTTGTGCGTATGGGAGTTGCAGTAAACTATTGTCCTGGGCAATTGGGTGTCAAAGGGGTAGGATACTAGATGGAATTCGTACCCTAGTGCTCTAGCAAGGCTGTATGTGACCCCTGGGGAAAGATGACGGGGCACACAATGCACAGGCACCCCAAAAACAGAATATAACGTGCACGCAACACCTCGTAGACCACGTGCGTGGAAAAATGAACCTGCACTACGCTGTGGTAACCAGAAACACAAAAATGAACATACGTGTGTTACACGCAGCCCACAATGACCTCTGAAGGGGTACGCGACACGGGGCAAGCACAGTTGGTAAATACGTGCGCGACTCACCGTCTGCCTGGAAAATGAGCATGAAAAATATGCGTGTGTGCGCGTTGGCAACACCCCCGCCAAAAGAAGAATTGTACACTGTCTGAGGAGACAGGACAAAAGAAGAAGTGGACGCTGTTTGAGGAAACAGGCCCAACAGAAAATCAGAAAAAAGCTGTCAGAGGTAACAGGGAGTACAAACTAGAAACGCTGTGAAGTAAATCGCATGTGAACCGACAAGAAGTACAGAATTCACCCACTCGCTCTCCACGAAAAGCACGTACAAGGAAATGACATCCTACACGTGCCTTTTGAACCGGTCCACACGTCCCACGTCACTTCCGCGTATACGCGCTAAGGCCCTATCCTCCAATTTCACGAGCTGACACTCGGACGTGCAGCTCTTGGACGTGTAACATGCACCCGTGTACAGGGAAACGCCTGCGCATGCACGTCACAGACGCGCTTACGCGCTAAGGGCCTTTGGTCCAATGAAATTGCGTACGCGTGCTGACGCGCTTACGCGCTAAGGACCTTTCCTCGAATTAGACGCTGACGTGCAAGATTTTCACGTGCCAAATCACTCCGTATCAAGCTGGCCACGCATAAGCACACGGAAGACCACGCTCCTGCCCAGAAGGCCGAATTACTGCCCCCCAGAGCCCCGAGCACGCTCCCACCTGCCATCTGCTGCTGCCTGCCAGCCTGCTGCCCACGTGCCCTGCTATTTGCTGCCTGCACATCAGCCAGGGGTGCAGTTGCTGTGACCACCCCTGCTGGAACCGAAGACTCCCGACTGGAGTACCATCTCACTCCACAGCCCAGCCCCAGGACCCAGTTGCCCACCCACTCCTGCCTCTGGGTTGCCATGTCGGGCACTACACCATCTGGCCCCACTGGCAACCCCCTGCCAGAGAGGCAGAGGGCCACCAGCTTCACTGCCACCGAAGTTGGTGTCCTGGTGGAGCAAGTCCTGGGGCAGTATGATGCGCTCTATGGAAGTTCTCGCGCCGACAAGGAAGGACGGACCCGGATCTGGAAGGAGATCGTGACTGCCATCAACGCGGAGGAGGTGGCAGTCCGCCTATTCCATCATGTCAAGAAGCGCTGGGAGGACTTCAGGTCCAGGACCCTCAGCAAGGCCCGGCGTGCTAATGGGCGCCGGGGCCACCTGTCGGAAGATCAGATGAGGGTCCTGGAACGCATATATCCAGCGCTCCACATCCAGGTCCTTGGGAGGCAGACCCGTCTGGAGTCGAGCGGTAAGTGTACATGCATACTGATTGTATGCTGTGCGTGTGGTGGTGTGCCAGTAGTATGCAGGTTGCACATGTGTTTTTGTTGGGCCATGTATGTACAGGGCCGTGAGGCTGACACATGTGAGGCCTCTCATGTGTGACACATGGATGGTGCATGTGTGTGTGAGCTTGCATGCAAAATGCTGATGTGTGGGCACACATGTTTGGATGACTGTATGTAAGTTGGAATGGTTGTGGTGTCACACATGGATGTCGGTTCCAGCTGCATGTGTCTGCACCGTGTGCATGTGCATGTGTGTGTATTTGACAAGGGTGCAACAGTGATGCAACATGGATGCCTAGGACACTGATGTGTAGAAGACTGATTGCCAGATGTCACATGGGTGCAAATCTCATCACTGCGACAGTCGTAGGAGGTGTACACATGCATGTGAGTGTGGTGGCATGTGTGCGTGTCTAGTGCACTCCTTGTGTTTAATGTGATGTCAGGCTCACCTTTGGCTGTTCATGCTGTTGTACGTGTATGGATGGTGCTGGCAGTTGCAATATGGCTGTGGAATAGCTCATGTGTGTGAGTTTAAATGACATGTGTGTCGGGGATTGTGATGCCATGTCTGAAGTTTGACAATGACACTCGTGTGCAACTGTAATGTGTGTATGAGTCCATTGTACAGTGCTCTGATGCCTGTCTCCTATCTCTCCCTGTCTGCAGCGTCAACTGATGAAGAGGGCAGAGAGGGTGCTGTGGGGCACAGCGGCAGGGATTGCACCGCCAGCCGGAGACGCAAGGCCCGGCTCCCCTCCCAGGTTGTCATCTCGTCGGGGAGTGAGGAGTCCGGTGCCGCGTCCCAGGTCGCAGCTGCCGAGGGGAGGTCCAAGAGGCAGAGGTTGGAGTTTAACTCCTCGGCAGCAGAAGGGGCAGCTGAGACCCCACAGGGTCTGACGGAGGAAGATGGCATGGAGTCATCCAGGTTGGTGGGGGGTTTGGTGGAGGAGGAGGCCGTGCAAGGGACAGAGATGGGGTCTGGAGGTGGGGATTCCACTGGTGCTAGTGGTGCAGTGCAGGGGCAGGGACAGGAGGAAGCACAGGCCGCTGCGGAGGTGCCTGTGTGCAATCCTGTCCCTGATCCTGTCACTGCATCATCTTGCACCAGCAGGGATGTTTATGTCCAGACCCGTTCCCAGGGAGGGGATTGGCTTACATCAACTGGCCTTCCTCTCCCTGCGGATGTGGCTATCCGGCACCGGGTTGAGCCTGTCCTGGGTGGGGTGGCGTTGTGTCAACGTGCCATGCGTGCTGACCTGCAGTCTTTTCACGAGGAGACTGCACGTCTTCTCGCATGGCTCGTTGACCGCGTTGACCCACTGGGCCAGCTCACCAGGGCCGGATTCCTCCGTTTTCTGGACCTTTTTCCGACCCCCCCCTCAACTGAACCCCCTATGCCCCAGTCGTCCTCCATGCCATCTTCCCACCCATGTATCACCTGGGTACCCTGTGGAGCTGCCTCTGACCCTGCGGCCAGGCTGGTGGAGGACACATCCCTGCCACAGTCGGGAGTCGTACGTCCAGCAGGGGTGGCCACATCAACAACTGCACCCCAGCCGGAGGAGGATGTGCAGGCAGCAAGAGCCAGGGCACAGGCAGCGGCACAGCAGCAGCAGCACCAGGTGGGAGCCATGATGGCTCTGGGCCTTCATCATCGGAGGGGCAGGCATCGGTCGGAGGACAGGAGGACCCTGGACGGGAAGTGTCTTCCGTGTGGCAGCGGTTGGGCCATGCCATAGATGCGGAGCGGCAGCGGGCGGAAGAGGTACGGCTCACGATGGTCAGGGCGGAGAACTCCATGCGGAGGGCCCTGAGGCGGGCCGAGTGCCTCGAGGCCATTCGCAGGGACCTGGAGATCCGGATGTCATCGTCCCTGCGAACCCTCGGGGCCATGGAAGAGGACCGCCTCCAGGACATTGAGCAGGAGTTCGATGATGCGCTGGCCCGGGACATCAACCAGTGAGCCGTTGGACTTGCCCGCTGCCCTTGTAAATAGTTAGTTAGTGTTAGGTTTCCTTTCGTTTTTTCTTTATTTTGGACCGCTGGAACACTGAACCACATTTTTGTATATAGTTATTTTTATTAGGTAGTAGTATTTTGTAGGTTTTATTTATTGAGTTGGGATCATGGACCCTGGATTCTTCGATTGTACATAGTTCTACATTGGATTAACTTTTTTAATATTTTTTTTGTGTTCACCATGGAGCAATGGTTTTTACTTTGTTTTAAACCTTGCATTTTACTATTTGGACTGTGACTTTGGACACCATTCCTATTTGGATTTCTTTGGCTTATTATTTCTTGTTTTTCATTATTTACCGGACATGGACCATTTCTTTTGTTATTCCCAATGTTGTGTGTTTGATTTGATTTACGTTCATGTTATCTTCAATATATGTTTTTTAATACTTCCATTTGTGGTATTATCTCATTAGTTTCATGCATGTCATGATTTGTGTTTTCAGATTCACTTGCACCCATTGTGTGTGTGTGACGGACAGGTGTTCATTTACATACTTGCCATTGGGGTTGTATCATGTAATTGCCTTTTCGATGTGGGTGGATGCAATAATTGGTTGGGTCTTTGTGCTGGGTAGGCTGGCTGTCATGATCACTGCTTCCAAGGAGCCAGGACCAGCCCAACGTCCTTGGAAGCAGGCCCCTAACCCTAATCCTAGGCACCAGCCGGTCCCCACGGGGACCTTTTGGACCATGTCCTGGCGCCGGTGGCACCAGGCTCATCAGAATCATCGGTCCCGGCACTGGAAGTGCCGGGCTCATAATATGTGTGCAGATGCTTGGGTGGACTTACCTGCAGCAGACCATGCTGCTTACTTACCAGCCTCTTAGAAGTCCTCTGTGAACAGGGACTACTTTCTTACCTGGGTGGGGCAAGCTCCACTCCCTGGATTCAGCACTGGAAAGCTTCTGGAACTGGAACTCTTTTCTTACCTAGGCGGGGCCGTGGAGGAAGACGCCTCATCACTCCAAGGCTATTTAAACCACACCCGATAGAAGAAACGTGCTTCGCGTTATTCTGCATCTGCAGCAGAACGCTCACTGAGTCTGTTCCAGCCTTTCTTCTTACGATCCCGAATCTGCAAGAGTCATACTCACCATTCCTGCATCCTGAATCTGCAAGAAGCATACTCACCATTCCTGCATCCAGTCGACAGCAGCACCTGCAGAGACAAGAAACAGCAGGTTAGCAAGGCAGCCTTATCTCGCAGTGCTACTCACCTGATCCATCGGCTGCGGTCATTTTCAGCACGCTGCACCTCCGCCTGCGAAGACAAAAGCATTGTCACTACTTACCGGCACTCCGTGAATTCAGGATTTCTTCACACTGCATCACCGCCTGCGGAGATAAAAGCATTGTATCTACTTAAGGACATTCCGCGGACTCCGGCGCTGCAAACCAACTTCTGAAAGACAAAAGAAGAGACATTAGACAGGTATTTACTTACACCCATCGCGCTCTTCGCAATAGAACGCCTGCTCTTCAGCACGAACTATGCTGGAAGGGAAAGACAGTTAGAGCGCTTGCATTTACTCATGCATTTCCAGGCGCTTCACTCCATCTTCCTCAAGAGTCCTGCAAGACAAAAGGGAGAAAAGCATTATACAAAGTCCTGTTCAATGTTAACGTGCCTTGCACCTAAAGACTATAAAGACTAAAAAGGTGTCTGGAAACTCACCGCTCGTGCAGTTAACGACGGTAACGGTCTTCTGAGTCCAAGAGGCCTATGTTTCACCAGTGAAGGAACTGGCAACAGTGCCCTGCACCAGACGTAGATGGAGAGCCCAGCATTCACCTATCTAAGGTGAGCACGTTGACCGGGGGGCTCTACGGAGAGGGAGAGAGAGGAAGAGGGACATTGAACAACCCAGACCATTAACCCCCATATTCTTTCACCTGCAGAAACCTCACCCTACGAGTTCGACACACAGTGCGAAGAGGTTCGACCCCAGACAGCCCATCGGGTTCTGCACATCACCTTTCGAGTCACAGACACCTTCCTGCCAAGATCAGCGCCTCCGTGGGAATCAGGTGAGCGTTACACTGGCCATAAGGGCCATGATTTAGGATCGTCATGACCTGGGGGCAAGGGGACATGAGCGGGGGCCTGCTGGCAGGTGCCCCTGACTGCTGGGGGGGGGGGTGCAGGGAGACATGAGTGGGACATGAGTGGGGGCCTGCTGGCAGGTGCCCCTCACTGCTGGCGGGTGGGGGAGCAGGGGGACATGAGTGGGACATGAGTGGGGGCCTGCTGGCAGGTGCCCCTCACTGCTGGGGGGTGGGGGTGCAGGGGGAAATGAGTGGGGGCCTGCTTGCAGGTGCCCCTGACTGCTGGGGGTGGGGGTGCAGGGGGACATGAGTGGGACATGTGTGGGGGCCTGCTGGCAGGTGCCCCTGACTGCTGGGGGTGGGTGTGCAGGGGGACATGAGTGGGTGCCTTCTGGCAGGTGCCCCTGAGTGCTGGGGTGGGGGTGCAGGGGGACATGAGTGGGACATGAGTGGGGGCCTGCTGGCAGGTGCCCCACACTGCTGGGGGGTGGGGGTGCAGGGGGACATGAGTGGGACATGAGTGGGGGCCTGCTGGCAGGTGTCCCGCACTGCTGGGGGGTAGGGGTGCAGGGGGACATGAGTGGGGGCATGCTGGCAGGTGCCCCACACTGCTGGGGGGTGGGGGTGCAGGGGGACATGGGTGGGGGTCTGCTGGCAGGTGCCCCACACTGCTGGGGGGTGGGGGTGCAGGGGGACATGAGTTGGTGACCAGTAGTGCAAGGTGACATGTGGCTTTGCTGGGGGGCATGCCCATGGTGCATGGGCTGCCTGCGGGACATGACCAGGGGTGCAGGGTAGTCCCCTGTCATGTGGGCTGCCTGCAGGGGCCGTGGAGTTGTAGAGGGAACACCTGGGAGGGCCCACACTGCCAAATCACGTGTAGGACTCCCCGGCACCCCTGTAATACACGTACCCAGCCCATTCGCATGTGAAACTTCCCGCGTACCCCTGGAATACACGTACCCAAGCCAATCGCGTGTGAAACTTCCCGCGAACCCCAGTTATACACGTACCCCACTCGCACAGGCCCTTTTGCGTGTGGAAGTTACCGCGAAACCCGTAATACACGTTCCCCGCTTGGCGTTTGCTGTTTGGCAGTCCGGTAAACTGCAGACCTTTGCACTGGATTTGGGATTTTGATGCCTTTTCCTTGCGCGAGGGCGTTTTTGGGGGCGTAACTGGTGCTGCTACAGGGTCGCTGCGCCACTCTGTGCCACGGCTGGTTTTGGAGGCTAAAATCCATGAATACGCTGTGCGCTGAAATGGATTTTATCGCACGCGGCTGGCGCAGTCTATCGCACGGGAACACTGTGCACCAGCCGCCTGCGCCACTTTTGTGCAAATTTCCATGAATTACCCTGATAATGTTTCTCACAGTCTTGCCCATTCGGTCAATAAGCAAAATCGCTGATGCCCGTCGCCTCCTTGGCGATATTATTGTGCAGCTGGGGGGAGGTGAGGAGCTCCTCATCCCCAATGTATTGAAATATGCCCTGGAGCCTGATGTGTGTTCTATAGTTGTGTCACGATGTACCTGGTCTGAAACCAAGGCGCATAGCCACAGAAAGAGAGCAGGCCACCCTAGACTGGCTGTGGGTTTTCTTCTGGGGATCTGGCTGTCTACCTCTTTTAGGTTCTTGGGTCTCTGCCGCCGCACCCCAGCTGCCTCTCCTTCTTGTCATCTCATCACATGCTCGTACCTAGGAGCCTCTTCCTCCCCTTTAAGCTGTTATAACTCCTGGTGTGCTTCCTCACCTTTCTGTTGTGTCCTTCACCAACCTTACTGTTATACCTCATCAATATGGGGGTCATATGGTGCCCTCACACACTCTCTCTCTCTCTCTCTCTCTCTCTCTCTCTCTCTCTCTCTCTCTCTCTCTCTCTCTCTCTTCTTCCTTCCTTCTACTTCAGTGATGTTTTTAGAGCAAGGATTTGGTTATATTGCATGAGTCTCACTATGCTTGTGTGCAAACACAGGAGTTGCCATGTAGGGAGTCCTATAAGGGTTTGGGGGTGATGTCTTTTAACCTGATGGCCATGCCTTTCTCACGATGGGAGTCTCTTAGGAGCCTCTAAGGCAACACTATGATGGGGCAAGGCCTCCTGCTCAAAGCATGGTGTGTGTAACCAGGGGAACCTCCCCGTGCTGTCCGTGGGACCAGCATTGTGCGGCTTGTGGTAGTACCCAACTCCCTGGACATCCCCAGCCTCTAGTAATAAGGTTGGGCAGGAGACTTCCTCCTCACAATTAGTGGATGTATCTATGGTTGTCATGTTACTTAAATGCTGTAATAATTCTGCAGTGTATGAATGGCACCATATTCGTAGGTATTGCCATCACACTGCCTACTACAATGCCACGTTGGAATGTCAGTTATTGGCACGAAATTCCAAGGTCATGCACATACTCACACTTTAAAATGTATCATTCTTGTATTGCCCTTTATGTTTCGTATTGTCTTGTTAGTGCTAAACTACCTTAGGTAGCAGTCTGGACTGCTCCAATTCTCTTGCACTTTAGGAAAAAACCCTACTCTTCGGAGAATTCCTATTTGCGACTTAGGTCACTCTCACCAGTTCTAGCACCGCTCCAGGCCCATTGAGAACTGTGCTCCTATTCCATGAACTCTTGTACAGCGGTGCACTGTTCTACACTAATACGTACAAACACATAGGGTGAATAATGTGTCCTACACATGTTCAACACAATATTGGCATCATAGAGCCAGATAGTCTCAACAAATGGCATGCACTTGTGCAGGCGATGTGCCACGGTGCACATCATACTTAAGATGATCCCACTAACTTGTTATGCCATGCCACTCTTCACATATCTTAGCTGCAAATGTCTCATCAACAGAACCACCCAGCAGATACACTGACCTTGTGGGATCTGGAAATTAGCTATTTCACAGATTAACACAGAGACCTTACATGACCCTCATAAGGGAGTACCACGAGTTAATACATTATGATCACCACATTTTCAATGCACCCACATTATTCAGTATAATCATCCCATGGCACTTCCCGACTGCCAGCAGTCCAGGAAAGTACAGTGTCAGCAGCCATATTTCATAGTCATCTCCTTTTTCATTCTTGCCCTCGAGCCAATACTCTTCTTTAAAGATATTCTGGAGAGCTTCGACCGATTAACCGCGGTTGATATTGCAGTACAAGCAGCTACTCTGCCCATGCAGTCAGTCAGGGTCATTATGTGTGAAAAAGCCAGTTGGAGAGAGACTAGAGGGTCCAAATTGATGATCGCCCATCTGATGGCATAGAAAAGTGTTTCAGGAAAGAGAATGGCCCAGAGGGAGCAGCATTGTTGACACAGAGGATTAAAAGGACACTATTGCTCCTGAGGAGACGCGCGTCAGTCCGCTTATGTAAGAACGCAAGTAACTCTGGATCTAGCGGTGTCATTCCTTGGTGTATCAGACCACCATATTTAGGATGATCAGCAAAATGAGCTTGCATATGTGAAATGATGTAGTGTAGGAACGGTGCTTTCTGGTGAATTGGTTGGGGACTTTTAGTTCTCAAAACAGGGTTCGCGGACCCTACAGGAGGAGTTAACCGCCTACATGGGATATCAGAGCCAGATTGTGCCATATTACCAAAAGGCCCTTTTCAATCCTGTGACAATCCATGCATATTGAGAGAGCTAGTCTTACGTAATTTCATCTGAACCACTTGGCATTACACACCAGATATCAATGGGGTGCAAAGAGTAAAGCCCAGGACTGGAAAAATACTACCCCGATGATATGGCATAATTCAGCCACTCGGTTTGTGTAGAATGTTAATTCCGAGTAAAGGAAGGTTAGACACTCTGTTGAGAACTAAAATTAACAATCAACACCAACAGCACACATCTTCCCTCTACTGATCTATCAAACATAGCACCAGGCATGCAAACAACGAAAAGAGAGCGAGTGTGTGTGTGTGCGCGCGTGTGTGCACGTGTGTGCGCACGTGTGTGTTTGCACACAGGCATTGACGGCCATTTAAACAGAGCCAGCAATTCACTCTGTTATTGTCCAAATCAGTGCCCATTATCACGTTTAGTTTATTGGAGTGGAGTTTACTGGCCTGCAGGGAGTCAGTGCTGTCCATACCCATCCGAGATTTTGAGGAGGATATGAGGGCCCCTGAGATCAAGATGGTATATTCATCAGAGACAGTTGAACTCACAAGGTTAGGCATCTCCAATGTATGCGCATGCTTCAGGCTTAGCAAGCAGCAACTCGCCGCCATGTCCGCTGGCCGTCCTGCAGCGGAAGCGGAAGGGAGGAAGGTATTTCCTGAATCCTCCTAAAGCATCCTCAGATAAAGACGTATGCATGGGGAAAGCCCGTTTCCAGGACGATACCAATGCAGTCCCCATTTTAGAATGCCAAATTCTCTGTTAAAAATTATCCGAGGAAGAGAAAAAAGGGGGTACGGTTTGAATTCAGGAAGTTTAATCGTTCGCTTGTGTTAATTTACTGTTACATGATTTGAATTGCCACAAAAATTAATGCAGCATTATTTGCAGGATGTAAGATTTTCAGAGTCTTGCTCCCAGAAATAAACGACAAAACCATTCAAATCATAACATTCAAATACATTGCCCTTGAGGTTACACAAATGCTAAATCTAGTTGTGTGAAGTGATTCAGTTACAAGGTGGGCACTGCTTTTGCAGCCTGGAATAGATATGCTGTGTGATGCAGGCCTTTTCAAGTTCATCGTTTAAGGTCATGACTGCTCATGCCTTTTGTGGGTTTGTTTGGGACAAGTGGTATTGTGTACAGTGACTAGAGGCTGTGTGTCATCAGTGTGCCAATGATGTCTATGCGTCGTTTATTTTCCTTATTTTATTGAGGGACTAATTCCACTTTACGTTTAAAGTAACTAAAGGTGTAAACAGGATGGTAATGTTCATTGGAGCAAGCTGCTTAACTAAAATGTGGAGGATCGCCCAAAAATAGTTATGCAAGAATGCCGTATTTAGTCTTGGCAACTCCTTGCCGCCCCTCGGGTATGTAAAGAAACCAGATGGCCAGTGGTGGCTTGCACCGCCAATCAGCCAAAACTAAAGATACCAAAGAAACACTGAATGAAATCTGCTTACACCATTAACAGGATTGTTTCTACAATACAGCAATTCTAGAATGCCAAGTAGGGCACTATCCGCCAAGAAGCACAAAAAGAAGCCATATTTATGCTAGAAATTTCAAATGTGACCGCTTGTGCAAGAAGAGGAACCGACGTGCAAAAACATCACTTACAACTGAGGTGTCCGAAATCATTGCACTCGCTCAGACCTTTAACCATCACCATGGACAAACAAGAGCCATGAGAACAATACGATACACCGGATCCCACTTGAACCACACACTCTGATGGCACTTCTCCAAAAGCAAAAAATTAGCTGTCTCCTTTATGAGAGTCTCTACAATAAAAACGGTGCAATTGTACCATGCCCCCTAGACAAACCAGCCTACCAAACGCACAACTGAGTGTAATTAACACACCTCAGCTGCAAGTAAAATTTCAGAATGTTGCTATCCATCTTCTCTTCCATGTCATGCAGAAGTAAAGTGTTCTCAGGCGGAGGTCCTTGGTTGCGGACTCTCTTCAGCAACAGCCCACTCCACTAGGGAACACAGCATGCTGAACATCAGGTAGGTTCGTTTTTAAATACCTCCGGTGACCCTGGAGGCACATTAATACTTCAATCAACATACGCCCTTCTACCCTTAACGCACAAGCGTTAAACTCACTTCTACCAAGTCTTTAACTTCTCACTAAGGACTTAGATCTATTTCTCCTGCTTTAAAAAGGCAACCATAGTCTTTTGCATCCTGCTCATCTTCTCTGCGCAGTTGTCCTGTGGGGCCGCCATGCCATTTATGTTGTATTCTGTATTCTAGATGACTCTCTCGCCCCTGAGCACACATATGCCACTGACGTCCTGGGAAATACTTGGAGGTCTATCCTGCCTTACCATGCATTTTTTGCACACCATGGTTCTTCTGCAGTGGCTGCAGTATGCCCCTGCTTCTTGGAAATCCTCCAACAACCTGTCTGTCCCTTCCAATTGCATATTCAGGATCCCTCTCCTTTTGCTTTGATGTCCTAGAGCAGTGATCCCCAACGTGTAGCTCGCGAGCAACATGTTGCTCTCCGGACCCTAAAATGTTGCTCGCCAGTTGTTCTGGGTCATTGTGTGGAGGCTAAGAAGATGGACATTCAGGGATGAGACAACAATGGCAGTGTACCCTGAGCCAGAACTGTACAGGAAGGTTAGCCAATCAGCCTACTCTATTTGACAGGCATGACATACTGTTAGTTGTTGAAGCTTTAGCTGTGGATGCATCAGGAGAGTGGTCTGAGTGGTGGGGCAGGCCAGGTGGGTGCAGGGAGCATGGGGGGTGGCTACAGAAATGAATCCCTTGGTGCTTCAGATGACAGTCCCCAGTGATTGAAGAGAACCTGAAGCACAGAAACTAAGCTGGCCTGGCCATCCATCTGAATACCCATTGTACTGCTCTGTAATCAGAAGTCAAAATGCCTCCCCACTGAATCGAACCTTATTCAGACAATTTCTATTTTAGCACTCTAGAAGTTATATGCCACTTGGAGCTCTGGTACACTATGAGGTGCATCGCTGGCTGGATAAAGAATACAATGTAAAAAGATAATGTTGCTGCCAACTGAGCCTTCTCCTGCTGCACTCAGGTAGACAGCAAAGGGGTTTGTCGTCGAATAGTACGAATATAAGTAAGAAAATAAGTGACTTGAATGCCCAACTGTCAAGGAAGTTCCAATAAGCTTCTTCTGTACATGTATGATTTGCATTTGTTGCCAAAATGCAATTTTTTGGTCCAAAATGTTCCACAATAATTGCATAATCTTTGTGAAAACATTCTCATCTTCTTATTCTTCTTTCCAGTATGTAAGTGCATTATTGGGAAAAATAATCAAACCAAATGCCTGTGTTTGTGTTCTGCTGACAATTGCCAACTTCTGTGCCTTTATACAGCTGGTGCCCAAATATTGGGCAAATAAGCGGCATGCATGCTCGAACTTTCCTTCTTAAACAATTTTCTTATGCCAGTTTCTTTACGTGTGAAGTTTGTGTTTGCTGGCCCTATGCATTAAAATTGGCACAAATGTTACATACTACTTGTATTGCAGTGCCTGATGGGAAAATTCACATTGAATGATGCTTTGCTTATAAGGTATTTGACTAATGGGTTGCTAAGGGGAATGAACTACAAATTGTGCACAATTAATTGGTGTAGCTACCTATTGCAATTCACTTACGTTACTGAAAATAATTTCTTAGTGACATAGAAATTATTTTTACTTTAGTATAGTGTTTCTTGCTAGATTCTTCCTGCTTCTAAATTCTTTAAGAACGGATATTACCCAATGTAATGTACTGAATTCATCAACCTCGAGCGATGAATGGCTAAGTCCACCCTACCACAGGTATGAACATGCGAAATGCAAGCTGACCCCATGTCAAGAGAGTGCACTTAACCAGTGAGATATACAACCGCAGACATATGTGTACAATATGAAGGAATAATCCCACCCCTTCTGTAAAGTGGTCTTCAAAAGTTCCAATTTGTGAACATTGTTACTTGCCCACTAGCATGCTTAAGAATGCACCACTTACAACTATATTTCCCAGGGGATTGCTTGGGCAAAGAGTACCCAAATCCATCAGAAATAGTTTTTTTTATTCCTAATCACTTGTCTTAAATGTAACAGACCTTGAGTGCTTTAAAAAGCACTATTTTCCGCTAGATTTCTTAAGTGGATAACTCTCCCCTCACACAAAGCCTGGTTGAAATGTTCTTTAAATTCTACCATATTATGTCCAGTGTTACTCATCCTGTGCTCCTAAAAATACACAATTTTCCCATAAAGATCCTGACAATCCCTTTGGAGGGATAGATGGGGCAGCACCAAAATAAGCCTTTATATTTTGGAGTAAATGTAACTGTTAAAACGTGCTTAAAAAACATTTGCCATTAAATCGCTTGAACATTTCCTGGGAGAGAACTCCAAGCACTCAAATATTTTGTTACATCCTGCAATGTTTTGGAATAATTTTCCTGGACTAGTGCCTAGAAATGCACTGTTGCCACTTATTTTACCAATTTAATGTCAAATGATGTTTAAGGCCATTATCAATTAAGTGGACTAGGCTTAAACCTGGATGAGATTACTGTTAATTACTAATAATTAACAGTGCTAGTAGCATTATTGAGCTTAGTACAGTTATGATGTGTTCCAATCATTTTACCACTGACTGAATGTCGATAAATTACATCAAAGTGCTGAAGTTGCTCACCATTTCATCTGACACTCAAATGTTGCTCATTGCTAACAAAAGGTTGGGGACCCCTGTCCTAGAGAGACTGTTCTTCAAGAAATCCACCCACTGACTAATTCTTTGACAATCCCCTATAATCAGGAACCTATTAGATGTTATCAATGAAATGTCCCTAAGCTATGTTTTCAACATCATCCACTCAGCTCACCTCTGTCTGCCCTCCTATATATATATGTCCTTAACCTTTGAGCCATAACTGGAGTCTTCCCCACAGTTACTCAAGATATCCCCCTAATGTCCATATATGGCAGTTTTATTAAAGTCACCTTCCTCTCTGGTTCACCTTTCATCCGTTCGAATGGTCCTACACATTGTGCTGGTGCTCAGCTACAGTTTCACCCACCACCCTACAAGCAAGTGCCATCGAGGGCTCTGTGCTTAGCATTGTGTTCCTTTCCACTATGCCAGTACCATCAACAATATCATCTCCTATGTCAGAATGTCCTATCATCTATGCAAGAGGACACATACATCTTCTCCATTCCACCCCTCCCTTCCCCAGCTTCAGAGCTACATCACATTCTTTCTCACCACCATGCCTTGCAGGATGGCACTGAGCTGGGTAACGCTAATCATTCTTGGACCAAAATCCCATACTACCCTATTTCTACAGATACCACCAGCATTCCCAATGCATTGTTTCCCACTGACACCTTCATCCTTTTACCCACTGCCCACTGCCCACTGCCCACACCCTTGGAGTCCATATCAACATCAGTTCATCCCACTCCAATTCATCTCCTCATTCCCTTCCGCCACCTATTTCCACCCAACAACATCCTAAAGATCAAGCCCTAGCACATATACCAGTCAGCTGTTCGGGTGGTCAGGAAAGGTCCCAATGATCAAGAGGGGTTCATGTTGCGCGCGCAATATTTGTGACTGGGGATGGGGCATAGGTAGTGCAAGGTTGACATTTTATATATGTATCGAGTGTAGTTAAATGTTAATGGGATGTGTTACTTTAAGGGTTACTTTGTGTTCAAGTGGATGCATATTAGATTTGCACGCGCATAGAAAGATGAATGCCAAAACAGTCAAATGAAATATAAAACACGATCCAGATATGGTGTGCTATGAAGTTCCTAGAAGCCAGGCAACAAGAAGTTTCATAATGTGCATGCAAGGAAGGGTATTGGTCATAGAGGACCCACTGTGAAGAAAATATGACAGTTAAACATGCATGCACACTGATATACATATACAGGGAATTCATACAATCTACATGTAGTGGGCTTTTTTATAAATCGATTAAAACTCAGCAGTTAGGGTTTTCGAGAGGTGAATTTTAAGTCACTTTGAGAAACTGGTTTTGCAGATTTTCAGAGGCAAGAGGAAGGGTAAATGAGTAACTACGACTTTAGTAGATGGTCAGCTAAGCTTACAAACCGGGAAGGGTTTATGTCCTGGCAGTTTCACAGCAAGCACATGTAATCTATTTTTTTAAGTGCATGAGAGCTTGCAGAGAGGTCTGAGTATTTATTTTGACCAGCAATAAATATCGGGTGAAGTGATGCCAGAGGCCATGGTTGACCGATACTCTGTGTGTTTCGATTGTTTTCAGGATGTGCCGTGCGTGCTGAAATGGTAGTCGTTGGATTCAAATGTTTCAATGGCGCCAAAGCAGGGGTGGGTGAGATGGTTATTGAGTGTTCAAATGCAACCTTTTTATTCTGCTCTCTCTCATGTCGTTTGTAGTATCGTGTAAATTACATTTAGGATTAAGGGGTCTCAGACCAGCTGGGACTTGTAATGAATTATCTTAGTATGTGAATGTTTAACTATGATGACTTACCACAGGCGAATCCTAAACAGAGGTGTGTTCTAAACATGGGCTGAAGATGGTAGTTAAGACAACGGCCAACAATGTGAATGGGGGAATTGGAGAAAGATGGGATTTCTTTGTGTATGTTTTAACCAATCGTGTGTGGGGGTGGTTTGTAATAAAATATATGGGAGCGTTTTAATTGTTGCAAAAATCTGAGCTCAAAACTGAATTCTCTATAAAGCCATGATCAGTTCCAATGTCGTTGATGGCTCGATCCTCCTTTCAATGAGAGCATGTCCCACTGGAATGACTGTCAATTCAAAATCAGCACACTAAACCCACCATATTGCCTTCAGAACCTCTCTCAAAATATTAATCTTCTATGGAGTCCCTTCTAATTCACTGCGACTGAGATGTAATCCTAACAATTCTAGACCATGTTGTCACCAGGGACTTTGTGAAAGGCTTTTCTGCAGTGGTCGAAGTGTAGAAAAAGAAGTAATGGAACAATGTTACCTACAAGCCTGCACCTCTCCCCACACACCCAATCACCACGCCCCTCCCACACACAATACAAACACCACAACACATGCTCCTTCTGTTTAGGGGAACACTCAGTGCAGTTCACTGAAAGTCAAAGTGTTCACTTCTTCCTACACTTATTTTAAAACGAAACCGTCCCGGAACTGTTTCTTTTCAAAATAAAAGTATCAGAACAGTAAAACCTAATTAAAAGAAGTAGAGTAGCACCGCTCCCGACCGCTCCCGCCCACTTCGACCACTGCTTTTCTGTGATATACTATGAAACCTTTTGAACATTGTTTCAGCATGACCAATTATTGTGATCATATGTTCTACTGCACAATTATTATTTCTTTTTTTGTATAACTGGTATAAACTTATAATGTTTCCAGCATCCACATAAAACATAAAACCAAAATGTAAAATCATGTGAAAATAAAAGGCTAAAAAGCAATAGTAAACCAAAATGCATTCCCAACACTCAACAGAAAGGTAATTCGGTTTATTTAAAATGACATCGCATACAATGGCACATTTTTTGGCACACACCTTACACAAAACTTTTACAAGTGATATGTCCTTTTTTCAATGTTTTCCCCGTGATACCCCGACACTCATTAAACCCATGCTTTGCCACACATTTTTTTTAAAGTAGAGACAAAGCAAAGTAGAACTTCCATTATGTACTTTTCACTCTCTATCCCTTGTCATGGAGATAGCTCTATAACAGAGTGTATTTATTATAGATACACATAAACAAACTGAACCCTTGTCACCCTCACACAACAAGCAAAATGTAGTCAAGGTGAAAGAGAAGGATACATGAATTGATGTTTGTGTTAAATGTTTTGGAGGTACAGTCCATGCACACACGTTTTCTACAAAGACTGGATCACCTTTTCTATAAAGACTGGGTTACAAAACTCTTGATGTTTTTCAGTTGTACTTTTAGCAGCGTTGTTTCAGACTTCCCTCAATGTATCCCCCCAACCCTGTCACTGGTCTTACTTGAGGCAGCTTCAGAAACAGCATTTTGCTGCACGTTAGCAAGATCAACACTTTGCACTGCAACAGCCTGCAGCTGCCACCACAGGCAGGAGGAAGGGAATTCAGGGCCCTGATCTGTCCTCCGGGGTGTATGTTTGGCACCTGTGTTACATATATTTAAGATATTTCCGAGTGTGAGATTGATGAAAATCAATAACTTGGGCCGGGAGGCTAGTCAGGGGCAACTCTTTGGTCTTGGAAGCAAGATAACGCAGAGAAACACAACTGAACTAAGTTTCCACAGAGCTGTATTTTCATGTGAGAATTGAACACTCTACAACTGGTGATTTGGATGAAGCTGCGGTGGAGGGGACATGACTCTTCTGAACCTGTATTACTCCTGAAGATGGCAATTGAAGGATCTTTCCAAAATACAATGTAAAGGTGTTGAGTTAGGGTATGTTCAGAGTGTAACCTGTGTTGGGAAGGAGAGAGGGTCTTCCCACCCCCCTAGGCGGTACCCAACAAGAACTAGATGCTAATAGGGATCAGGGGGAATAGAATATAAGTGGTTGTTAGTTTAGCATGTTATTTTAGCTTATTGTTTTTGTGTTTTATTGTGCAGAGTGGAGGCCTGAGGAGGGCCATTGCGTATATAGCAGTCTGTTTTGGGTGCGTGTAATGTAGGAGAGGGTGCGTGTGAGGGGGAGAGGGAGGGTAAGTAACGAGGGCTGACAGGGTGAGGGGGACGACAAACTGATATTTTTGTTGTGATTTTTGCAGCGTACGCAGCGCACAATTAGAAGTTTAGGGACGACTTGCAGCACATACATTGCTGCAATGGGAAAGTGCATGTGCAATGCCTTGCCCCTGTACCGGGGAAGATCGAGAAGTATCTCAAACAGTGGGTGACAGAAACCCGAGGGGGGTGCCACACTGCTGGCCAGAGAAAGGGCACCCATAATAAAGCATTACTGGAACACATAATTACATTTTTAGCAGCGAAATACAAGGTCAAACAGTTGCAGAACAGGAAGGAAATTATAGACTTATGGAAGATGAGGACGTGGAGGACTCTGGTGAGAGTGGGGCACGGAACACCCAGGAAGGGGTCAAGCAAGCAGGGGTGGGTGAGACATTGACAGAGCACAATGGGGTATGTTCATTGGCAGTGCTCCCAGCAACGAGGTAGAGTAATCCGAACTATGTGTCCACCCGGGCAACGGTTTCTGTTGTTCGCTGTACTCTGTTGTAGAAGTGGTTTCCCTACCTTAACCTACTGTTCTTCCCACTGTTGGTACTCATTGCCTGTGCTTTTCTGTTGTTCTCTGTACTCTGTTCTAGAATTGTTACCCTACTGTTACACTACTATAACCTGTTCTAGGTGTGTTGAGCAACGCAGGTACGCAGGAGACGCTGCCCAATGACACGTAGCCCGCAACGCAACTTCCATGCTCCCAAGCCTTTAAGAAACAAGGATCGGACCCTCTGCAGCAAAGCCCGCACAGGAAAAGGCTGCAGTGTTGAGTGACCCAGGTGTTTGGCAATGAAGGGGTCAGAACGGGATGCGGAATCAAAGAGTGCAAGCATGCAGCACAGTGGTCGACCAGCAGCAACTGCAAGGTAGGAAAGGTGCGGGTGGGGGGCGCAGCCATTACTGCATCCTACTAAAATGCCCTACCTCGCGCATTCTTCCCTTTCCAATGTGTTTTCTTACCTTGCACTGTACTACCTCGCGCGTACCTCCCTTTCCAATGCATTTTCTTACCTTGCACTGTATCCCACACATCCACTTGGTGCCTCCTTTATCGATGGTAGCCGCACTCGTTTCTTCACTCCCACTACTGTTTTTCTTGCATCTCCTGCTTTTTCCTTCTAGGTGAACGCTTGTGGATTCCTGCAACTACTTCCCCCCTACAATGTGAAATCAGCCACAGCTGTGTTTTCATTATTTTCGTGTCCCAATAGGCCTTTCTGCTCCTCTCTAGGTTCCCCCACTCTGGCTCCCAACCCTCCCCCCAGGGTGCGCTGAGCCGGCTCCAACTGTTGGTACTCATTACCTGTGCTTTTCTGTTGTTCTCTGTTACCCTACTGTAACCTACTATTCTTAGCCTGTTTCCTGTACTTGTGTATCCCAGTGTTTCCTCTTCTCCCTCCCCCCTACCATCGTACCCATACCTTGTACCTCAGTTGCTTAGCCTTCCGAAGTGCCTCTTCTATGCCCTCCTCCACCCACCATGGTGCTCTCTATTTCCCCCATTTTCTCGAATTGCTTCTCTATCTCATATCCTTCTCCTCTCACTAAGTCTGGTAGGAAGACGCTTAAGAAGGGCACACTGGTCTCCAACCCAGGCCTTCCCATAGCTGACACCTATGTCAGTGCTTCTGCCAGAGATACTCTCGCCGACAAACTCGTTGTTGTTCCCTCTCCCGACCTTTGGCCCCTTTATATGGTTGCTCTGCTATCTCTTTACTCTTCCTCACCCATTAATAGTGGCACACGCTGAGAGGTCCTCTTCGTCTCCTTCCATTCCTCCAGAGTCATCATTAATGTCCATCTCAGTGGTACCATTCTGGTACAAGTGCCTCAGCCCAACCTTTTACTTTTTTCGATAGGTGCCTCCCTTGCCTCACCAACTTCCTTTCTTCCTTCTGCTCCCTTGCCACCCACCTCCATGGCTCCCTTGTCACTCCCTCCCTCCTCCACTCTGGTTCCCTTGCCAGCCTTGGCTCTCCTGGCTTTGTTGCCCCCCTCTGCCTCTGCCCCTCTGTCTCCCTTGCCTGATGACTATCTCCTGGCTACCTCGCCTCCCTATGCTGCCACCTCTCTAGCCCTTCGGCCATCCACGTCTTCCTTGGCTCCTCTGCCCCCTCTGCCCCCTCCCCCCTTTACCTCCCAGGCTCCTGTCCTCTGCCACTTCTGGTGGGGACCCCTGATCCCTGTATTGCTGCCTGGAAGTCTCTCAAAAGTGGCAACCTGCTCCACACCGCTACTCTTAACAGTCGCTCTGCTGTCAAACACTCCTCTGACATCTGCCACCTCCTTGAACGGCTGGATCTAGATATTCTGAGCCCACGCCTAACAGGCCCGGATACGGTGTGGCCCTGACCTTTCATGAGTGGATTCCTGTCTCCATCATTTCCACTCAAGTTTACTCTTCCTTTGAATGCCTGGTCTGCAGGCTCTCTGTTTCGCCTGGCTCCTCTCTGACCCTGGTCCCCTTCTACCGGCCACCTAGCCAGGCCACCCTCTTCCTCTCTGAATGGGCTGACATCACTTCTTCTCCCCTCTACCTCCCAGCTTCTCCTCCTTGGAGATCTCAACATACACCTGAACTCTCCTGACTCCTCAGGGCTTTTACACAACCTTTGTGACTTTATCTCTCTTTCGTTTCCTCCCTCTGGTCTGACCCACTCTGCCGAACACACCTTGGATGCTCTCATCACCTCTGACATCCCTCTCTCTAACCCTCTCACTGCTCCTCTCTCCTAGACTGATCACTTTCTTCTCTCTGAAGCTTCTTGTTCCCCTGGCAATGGCCCACCCAGCACTGCCACCCTCCTTCACGGTCATCCAACCCATGAAGAGAGTGGCAGCCTTTGCCTCTACCTACTCTCCTCCATTTACTCCCGCAGCTGACTCCCACCCTGACAGCCCTTTCCAACTTTCACCTTTCCATCTCTAACATTGTTGACATCCTTGCCCCTGTCATGAGGATCTGCCTGAAGCCTGCCAAAAAGTGCAATTCTTGATATGACTCTGACCTGGCCGCCCTGAAACACATGTGCAGAGCAGCTGAACTAAAATGGGGAGCTTCAGGTTCAACCTCTGACAAACTGGCCTGCCGCCTACTTCACAGGCAATATAGACTCTCTATCCTCTTGAACAAAAGAGTCTACATTCAAGCCTGCATCTCAGTAGCAGCTTACAACACAGCCAAACATTTTAAGGAGCTTGCCAATTCTACTGCGCTATCTTACTCTACCAAACCCACCCAGGCCCTCTACTCGGCCCTGGTCTCTCATTTCACCACCAAAACTCAGGACATCCTGTCCTCAAGCTCATCTGCTCCCCTCCCTCCTGCTACCTCTCTCAGGCCATCCTTGGCTGCCCCTTCTCCCGCCCTCCTTTCCTCCCTCTCTTCTGTCACACCGATGAGGTTTCCAGACAAGTCCGGTATATGAAAGTCTCATCCAAACAGGTGTCTCCCTGCCCCTGCAGAACCATTAAGGACAACAATGACTCTCTTGCTCCAGCCTTGACCGATTTCTGCAATCACTCCTTCGCCATTGGAGTTTTCCCCTCTTCGCTCAAGCACTCCCTTGTGCAACCCCTGCTCAAAAAGCCTTCTGCCAACCCTTCCACCCCGGCAAACTATCACCCAAATTCTGTTACTCCTTTCCTAGGCAAACTCCTGGAGAAATTGGCTATCGCCCAACTAACCCTTCACACTGAATCAGCTGGTTGTCTCCATGACCATCAGTGTGGCTTCAGAAACAGACAGAGGCACAGAAACTGCACTCCTGAACACCTGTGAAGACTTGCTCTCTAATCTTGACTCCATCTCTCCCTATGTCCTCTTCCTCTTTGACCTTTCTTCTTCCTTTGACACATTCAACCAAAACATCCTGATCACCCGTCTCAGAGATACCCTGGTCATCATGGGTTAAGCCTATGGTGAGGCTATCCTCTTTCCTCTTGGACTGACTTCGCAGGTGGAAATTGGTTCCTTCCTCTCCTCCATCACACTCTCTACATGTGATGTTCCCCAGGGATCTATACTCTTTCCCTGGTTCTTCAATATCTATATGGCTCCCTTGGCCCCACTGATTTCTACCTTTTCCTCTAACTTTCAGTGTTATGCGGATGACACGCAACTCTCTTTCAGGCTACCCTCGGCCTCCTCCTGCTCCCACTCATCCCTGGCTGTCTTTCTGCTATTCAGTCAAGGTGCGCCTCTAATGATCTCTGCCTTAATGCCAGTAAGACCGAGATCCTTCTCATTGGGACCCCTGCTTCTGCTTTTCCCCTTTCACTCTGGCCGGCCTCCCTTGACCCTGCGCCCTCACCCTCTTGTGAGGCAAAAAATCTCGGGGTCATCTTAGACTCCACTCTCTCCTTCTCTCCCCACATCACGGACGTTTCTAAAAAGTCCCATTTCCAACTGCACCTCCTCAGAGGTATGCTACCTTTTCTCACCTTCCACCAGAAGCTCACTGTCACAAGAGCCCTGGTTCTCTCAAGGCTTTACCATTACAACAGCCTCTTTCTCAATCTACCTCACTCTACCGTCCGCAACTCATCCAAAACAGGACCGCAAAGTATCCTTGTCTCAAGCCCAGGGACCACATCTCTCTGGCTCTGTAAACCCTACACTGGCTCCCGGTGGCTGCAAGGATCATGGTTAAGACCCTATGCATTGTCCACAAGGCCTTCTGGGGCTGGGGCCCGCACTATCTCCAACACTCACTTCCTAAGTACCTTCCTTCCAGAGCCCTCTGCTCGTTTACCTCCAATTCTGTACGGGTGAGCCGCTTCTCCAAGCAGAGACCGGGTGATAGATCTCTTTTCTCTGCAGGTGCCTCCCTCTGGAAAAGCCTCCCTGCCACTCTCCACCTTGAACCGGAACTCCTTTAGTTCCGTAAGTTCCTCAAGATCTTCCTTTTCTCCTTTTCCTTCTCTCTCTGCCTCTCCCCTGATAAAATTTCCCCCCCTTGCTTTTCTCTTTGCTATCCCTCCCTTCCTCCTGCTGTCATGTTGACTGGCTGCCTGGCGCTCCTCTGAGTCATATAGGACACCTACCCCCCACCCCCAGTCCATAGCACTTGCCCTTGGGCCCTCCTGTACTGCCACCTGACCTTCCCTGCACTTCCTGGGCATGTTCCCCTTGGAAGCCCTGCTTTCCTGCACTTAACCCAGGGCACTGTTCCACTGGGTGCACTTCTCTCCCTTCCCCTCCTCTGCACTTCTTGTCTGCGCATGAGCACAATCTTAATGATAATAGGTCTAGTAATATTGTCTGTCTTGTTCTCCCATTTTTTCCCCTGCCCTGCCTGGTTGCGCCTTGAAACACTTGTGTATAGGCGCATTATAAATAACCAATCAATCAATCAATCATTCGGTCCTCAAACTGCTGGAACTGCAGGAAGTGGGGACATTTTTCAAGAAAATGCAGAAGCAGGCCGGGCTCGGATCCAATGAGTACAATAATTATCTCCTGCCACCCCAGGACACACAGCAGATGCTGACACCAAGAATGACCTCCATCCCCCGAGACTGTAGGGGCAGAGATTTTCATTGTGTTTTTCCCTCCCCATTCGTTTTGTGAATATGGTATGGCTGTTATTAAAGTAGAAAAAAAAATGATAAGAATAGGGGCCACCTAAATTTCACTTATGAAATTCAACAATATACGTTTGATTCAATCAGAATATTTGGTGGACTACATCTGACCCCCAAGCAGCAGACTAAGCAGTAAATATCACCGTTTGAAAAAACACTGAGGCTAGCCTCCTTGGGGCTGGGTGCATGTGACAAAATGACTTCTACCCCTCAGGAGTACACGGTCGAGCAATGACTAAACCATCTACTCAGCCCCACACTTCTATGTAACAAGAGTTATCCCATTCATAAAGATGAAACAGGCACAGTTAAGCGATATAACTCCTTCAACCTGTGTGGTAACGCAAGCAGAGAGAAGGCTATATTCTCAAGAGGCATAAATGTTATTCAGTAGTGACCCAAACAGAAATGTATAGCAGTCCACAATGAAGGAATGTCCAATAAAGGTTATATTAAAATAGATATACTTTAATTAAACACACCATATGCAATAATAACTAAATAGAAAAACACCACTCAAATACGTCCCATTTGGAAAGAACACAAAATACGCAAAGATATAAAGATGCAACACTCTGGTAGTAAAACAGGGGTGAAAGGTAATTAAAAACCACAGTGTCCTTAAAAAGGATATGTTTGTGTGCAAAAAGGATTAAAGAGGAACTAGCCAGCCTCTAGGGCACAAGGATGGGAAAAGAGGAGTTAGCAGTCAATAATGCCTTCCACTAATTTAGGCAGTTCGTCAAAATCAAACCAGGCTCTGCGGTACTGTTCATGTAGTTTGAAACAGGCTTGAATGCGGCAGTCACGTTGTTCCAGACAAGGAGGAAATGTTGAGCCAGGGTCAAGCTGAGGTTTGTTGTGGTTTAAAGATGCGGATCGAGAGGGTCTCCAGGAATGGTTCAACAGTTGATTTGACGGCAAAGAAGCTGTTGACTGGATGTGCAGTCCGAATCGAGTGGTCCGATGTGTCGTTTGAAGGACGCGGTTCAATGAGGCCACCAGGGTAAGTTCGACTGTCCATGAATGCTGCAGTTCAAAAACCGGTTAGATGCAGCATTCAACGAAATGCAGATTATAAAGGACACCATGGTAGGCTCAACAGTTGGCTCGATGGAAAGGTGCTTGTGACTGAATGCACAGTTCGAGTTGGATGGTCCAATGTGGCGCTCGAAGTTTGCAGGTCGATGAGGCCACCAGGCTTGGTTCAACTGTTGAAGATAAGCAACAAGCATGCTGGCGGTTAAAAAAGCGGTTCGAAGTGTTGTTCAACAAAGTGGTGTTCATGAGAACACCAGGGTCGGTTTGATTGTTATTTTGAAGGCTAAAATGCTTGTGACTGGATGCACAGTTTGAGTCTGATGGTCAAATGCAGCGTTAGAAGGTGACAGTCGATGAGGCCATCAGGATCAGTTCGACAGTCGACAAAGATCGGCAACACAGATGCTTGTGATTCGAAAAGCTGTTTGAACGCTGCAGCAATAAGCTTCAAGTTCGAGCCAAGGCAACAACATCCTCAAGCTGGTGCACTGTGGTTGCAAACTGGCTTGATAGTGCAGTACAGCAGCTTGTAGTTGTTTTGAGTTCTACTGCAGGGACTCAAGGATAAGATCAGTCCTTGGGCTCCTAAACACAGCTGACACACATGCAGGGGGTCCTTGAGCACAGTGAGGGCCTGGGTACCATTGTGGCTGGAAGAGAGGCACGTCTTTCTCCAGCAGCAGGTCACCTCCAATGTGCCCTGGCAATAGTTAGGTAGTGCAGCTTGCCTCTGCCTTGGACACCTAGCCTTCACCTCCGTGGCTGAAGGCTTTGGAATGTCAACTTCCCCAACAGAGGTTCAATGCTTTCTTCCATAAATGTTTTTCCAAAATGAATCAAAGAAGGAGTGGGGACTGGACCCCCAGATGACTGGACTAAAGCAAGCCAGAATTAAGGGGTCCAATCCCTGTTTTTGATCAAAGTGGTCTTTGCCTTCTGACATCACAGCCAAAGTGCTTTTTGCTAAAGGAGGTTGAGGGGACAAGGAGGAAAGAGATATATTGAGAAAAGAAGATGGTAGAATCTGCCTCCAATTATGCAGAGCTCCATCTTTGTACAATAAATCCACCCCTTGCCTTGTCATTAGCATCAAAATCCCCTTTTGATATGCAGAACCCTAGTGTAAGGCAATGTCCTTTTGTGATGAGTGTTCCCTTTGATTCCTGTTGCCAAGGACAGGTCCTGATGGGGAGCTGGCCTGCTGAGAGGTGTTATCAGACCTCACAAAGGATCGATTTAAAGGCCCATCTATTCAGCCTTCTGCCCTGCAGTGGAAGGGCCAAGAAGCCTGGCCAGAATACACACAATCCTGCCATAGCTGACCTGGGCTCAATGCTGACACATGTATGATATAACTCTGATGTGACGTTCTTATAGGTATGCACATTTCTTTACACAATATGCTAAACTCTGGTATGGCTTTATGTTTAAACTTTAAATTGCCACCAGAATAGTAATACATCATGACTATGTGATTTTGGAACAGAGGTGCAAACTTTGAATGCAGCATTTGTGCTGAAGTGACTTGCCTGTCACAGCAGCTGTCAAATGGGCACCTGTGTCTACTGGACCGGGTCTGTGCCACTGGCAAGCTGGAGCTGCAGATTACGCTATTGATCCAGCAGGGCACATCTGTAAAATATGCCCTTCGCATGGAGCTTATGAAAGGGAGATCTGGTTTGCAGATCACCCTTTCTGAGATGGAATTACCCAAATAATTTTATTAATTACTACAAATCAAAAAAGCCAGGTCTTCTACATCCTTGCCATTTGGCAATCATTCAGAGCGCACCCTAGTAGTGCAAACTACTACATTCATACGTTATGACAATAGTCACCAAAACTACCAAAGCAAGTCCTTTCAGACACTTTCTTTAATATGTCAATATTTTCATCTTCACAAACAGAGGTGGCAGAGGAAATATGGGCAATGCATTTCAGACCCAATGATTCATCATCAGGGAACAATCTGCAATTTGCTCAAAGCATATCTTCATGAGCCCCCCATTAATCTAAAATGTGTGTAAAATATCTAAAAAGGTTTCTCCAACGTGAAAAAGATCATGTACTTTAAACAAATGGAAATAGAAATAATGGCAGTACCTACAAATGCAAACTGTGTCCAACCCGTTTTTAGATTTAAAAGAAATATAGAAGTATGTGAACCATGTAAAAAACTGTCAACAAAGTAGTGCCGAACAATATGTTGGCAAAATGGTTAGAAACATTATAAAAGTAGTCCTTCCTAAACTCCAAAAATATAAACTTGATTGCAGCCCACAATAAAGCTCACATATTGCCTCGAAAATACTGTACATTTTTATTTTTGACACTTACTACACGGGAATATCTCTTTATTGCACTTATCTAAATTCGTTTTTTTTAAATTGTGAACACTATAAGTGATTAAGGCTTGGAGAGAATGTACTGCCAGTTCATCTCACCCTTCAGAGGCAGGATGTGAACATGAGTCTGATCTATTTTTTCTTCCAGCCTACCTAGGATGCAATCAATGCTTTGCACTTGCCTGTTCAGTCCCCCTTGCTGCTGCATTGTCCCTCCAAAACAGATTACTCCAGAATCTAAATTAAGGCTCCCTGCTTTCCGTTTTTACCTATTTCTAAACATGAAACCTGATGGAAATCACTCTTTTTCCTGCAAATAGTTATTTGCAAAACATGGATAAAAACAGAAAAGTGTGTCTCTTGGTTGGGTCATTACGTTGTCTAACATGCATGGCAATTCAATGGCTGTGCAAAGCAGCATAACAGGCTGGTTCAAAAAGGAATCTAATTCCCTTTTAAGTTGATTAAGTAGCTGCAGACACGCAGGCCTTGCCTACTTGTGCAATAACGCAACTCTAGGAGCTCCCCTTTATAGGCATGCAGGTGCTAATGTGTTTTATTCATGTAAATAAATGTGGACAAATCCTAGTTGCAAGTTATTTTAATAATAATTTGCTTTTTATATGGAATTTTATACAGGAAATATTTACAAACATTAGTATCCAATCGAAATTCGTATTCATTTATCAACTTCCAAGGATAAAAGGCTGAGTGGGCCTTGCCAGGAATTGAACCTGCGACCTGCAGAGCAAACAGATCACATGAACAAGCATTTAACCGGCTGAGCCATCTTACCAGCTGTACGAAACAGTGCAAAATAAATGCACATAACTACAGATACAATGACCAAAACATAAATATGGAGAATAAATACAGACACAGATGCTGAAAATATAAAACCGAGGGCCTTGCTCACAATATCTTTGCACGTGGCAAACATGTACTTTACCACAGCAAATGCCAGCAACCACTAGCATGCAAACAATTGGTTCTATGGAAGAATTTCACTAGGAAAATGTAGTCATGTGAAAAATGTGTAAGCAAACGTGTTCAAACATTTTCATGCTAGAAAAGCCATGTGAAGTGTGACACGGTTGGTAGAAGTGGTCGGAAAAAAAGTGATTTTTAAACACACAAAAATACAAGATGGTAACAAGGGCTCAAACTCCGGAGAAAACCAGACATTCACAGCACTTCACAATCACCACTATCCCTAAATGTTTCCCTAACTTACACAAGCACCATGAATTTTTTAACTGACTACATTGTAGTTGTCAACATTTTCACTGGCCATCATTAATGTATGTACATTTACATAAATGTGTTTTAGCATGCATATGGCAGATGTCTGTTGATTAGTCATTACATACGTGCATTGCATTGTGCGCGTCACCAACGATAGTGCACAATGTTTAATGTTGCAGAGGTGAACCTGCGTATGAAAACGTATAATGCATTAATCAGTCTTTTTATACAATTGCATGAAACAGTTAAAACATACATATTGTAAGGATTACCACTACAACAGTACACTTATTTTACTGATTACATTTTAGCTGTCACCATTTTCACTGGATACCAAAGAATCCAACTTGGGCATTAAAGATAGGATGTATGTGATTTCACCGAATTTACTTCACCTAAGGGTGAAATCTTTGATTTCTTTTCTTCAATTTTTTGTCATTATGCAGGGGGAGACCTCCGCACCCAGTCCCACTTCCCCTACCTTATCCCATCCCCTTACCCCACCCCATCTATGTTTTATGTATCCACTTACCCAACCAAATTCGGAGAAAATATTTTTGGAAGATTTCACATTAGGTGAAAATGTATTTGGTGAAATGCACTGATATGTCAAATATATTCTAACCATGCGCATATCCATTATTTTGCAGTAGTTACTAACAACATACTTTCAGTTGTGTTTCTTTAGTTTTGCTCAGTTTAATGTTGAGTGTTTACCTCTAATCAATAAAAAATCATAAAACATAGGATAGACAGTTAAATCAACCGCTTAAGTGCTTAGAGTGTATACTTTGGTCCGATATACATAGGAAAACATTATATGCCCTGTACACTTAATAAAACAATCCATGATATTTCTTGCAATACATAAGCAATATAGTCACATCATGAAGCTGGATTTTAACATACATGTGACCAGTCATCGCATGTAACTCATTAGCAGCACCTCCTTAATGGCATTCTCTATTGATCAGGGGCTATTGTATAATCAGCGCTGGCCTCTACATCACGTTATTTCTAATTTGCAAGCTCTGAATACTCTGGATTTTCTTTTCGTACACTAGCATGCATCACCCAATGTTTCAGATAGTTTCAAGAAGCCCTAAATTGTCAAAAGCCAAAGGGCTGCTGTAGAGGACAAAAGTATTTTTCATGTAGTGGACCCTTATGATGAGGGAAGTCACACCGTGAATAGTTGTATCGAGACCGAAATGATGACAAGCACATCTAAAGTCCACCTTCTTTTCCCTTCCAATTTGTCGGAACTGGAAGCCAATGACATTAATTCTCTTGAATTTGTCTTCTGGTTGCTCCCTTTGTAGAAGGATTGAATTCGGTAAATTATTTTTGCTCTTTGAGGTTTGCTCTTCAGGACTGATATAATATGCCATTCACTCTGACCCATTTTGACCAAATCAGTTCTTATGCAGATTGTCCTAGCCATTTCAATTGGTATGGGATGACAGGCTATATCACAGATCATCCTTTGAGTCCCAGTGCCTTGCAGTTTCACCTTATAAGAGATCCACAACACCAAGGCCATATTATGCACTTTGGACTGGAAGATCAATCGTAAGATTTGCAGCAAAAGTGATACGAAGCTGTAGAGCCTGCACTAGAGCCTCAACCACTGCATAAATTAGTGGTCCAGATTGATAAATGCTCTCAGACTATTAGAGCTTACACAAGGGGTGGTGGGATGGGAAGCCTCACCAGGGACTTTCTGTGACAGAGCTTATCCACGTCCCTTTGACCAGTGCATATGCATCACAAAGGGAAGTGTGGAAACAGCCTTTCCAGGTTGTGTGAGCCTCCATTCCAGGTTTGATGATTGGCTAGAGAGCTGAAAACAGTGAAAAACCAAAGAAGTTGGGATGTAGTCTTCTATTGGCGGTTAGCGTCTGCATTCTACACTTTTTGAATGCGAGGGGAGACACCCCACAGCCCTTCCCCACTGCCCATCGTCACCCCACCACACACCCACCAATATTGCCTGAACCCAACAAACCATCTACATTTTGGTGGTCAAATTCGAGAAAACAAAACAAGCAAAATACATTTTTGGAGCATAGACTCAATATCTAGAAAACATGCTCTAATCCAAATGAATGCATGAGGCCCTTGATCCTTACTTGAAAAATGAATGCACTGGTAGAGTTCCACCTGCATGCTCCCTTAGGGCAACATTTACACATTTTCTGTTCTCCCAATGTGTGTTTTGACTATGGTAAATTCATTGGGCCAGGACAGCTCCCAATGATGTGTCACACAAAGGCCACCTAGGGAAAGGTTTACATTTGGCAATGAAAGGACGGTAGCCCACAAACCGAAAGATAAAAACAATCTAAAAGTAAAAATAATTGCTGCACCTTTTTGCAAAGAAAAACCAAGTTTATTACATGCAAAAGGGACTCAGATGTTTCCACAGAACCGCACTGACACAGAGCTTGTCTTATCTCAAAGGGTTACAGCTTACATAGAGAAAAATCCACAAATTAACTATACTATGCATAATAATGAGTACAGCATAATCCCACCAGTCTCATTGGCTACCACCTATGGAACATATTAATCCCCCCTGTAGTCCCTTCACTGATTGGCCACATCTATGCTACCCCCATTGCCCTAGACGCGTGGTCCCCTACATCTTCACTGTCGAACCCAGGTATATGATTGGTGGGTTTTTATCAATAGGCTTGTAAATTTGGGATCAGCATGTGATGTGCACCCTCCTGTTCCAGACACAATCAAAGTAACTTGGCAAGGCCAACTCTGCTTTGATTAAGACAATAGGCTTCCTCATTAACCCAGACACCATTGCACACACGAGTTGCACCCCTGACCTTGTACTTCATTTATTAGCATCACCTCTGCTCCTCCTGTCCCAAATCCCAAGATGTTCCAGACACCGCTCCCCCTTATCTCCTCTCAACCCCTGGTCCCCAGAGATGACATGACCAGGGCACCATGCTTGAGTGTGAATTTCGAGGAAGTATTTTGCTTAAATTGTGTGTTTAGGTGTAATTCATATGAGGTGTCCGCCCCGGGGTGAGGGCAGTAATGTTCTACATCTTCTCCTGGGTCATTGGCATCACAGAACCTTGTGCCTTATTCTCATGAATGTGTTCTTCAAAGGGCACATCCTTTCCTGCTCTTCTACCAACTAACATTTCATTCCCACCACGTTCAGGCCTCACAGCTGGATAGAATTAGTGCTCATCTGCGCACCATGGGTAATGCCCTCGGCTTCACTCCAGGGCAACAGGAAAAGGGAATTTCTTTTTGGAGCTAAACTAACAGAGCCGCAGCTCCACACCAAGGTTTACATTCTCTTCTGCTTGTGCTAGGCCTTAACATAAAAAATGGCAACACTTATGCCAAGTCAACGCACCAACCTCGCTTCTACCACACTGCTTGATTGACTCCATCTTCCACTTCTTTCAATCCTTCCCACAAAAAATGTTATCCTACGTCACTACAGTACATCAACTAAGCACTGGGCCTACAATGCTGCCCTATATACGACATCTGCAACCACAACATTAATACATGTGTTGCTCTATCTCGGTTGCTATATGTGCATATCTAATGTATATCAAACCTAACTCAAACATATGCGCTGTCTGTGGTGCAAACTTCCTTTTGCTCCTCCAATGATGGATTCTAATAGGTTTTCATGAACTTACACCTTTTTGCCTGGCTGAGACGCTGTATTTGCATCCCAACGGCAACTATGCCATGCTTTCAGAGTTCTCAAAAAGGATTCTGTGGATCCCATTATGCTCCCAGGTGTCTGGCCGTATCCCAAGTGTAGGTATGGGGTTCTGTGGAGGAGACCCAAGCAGTGTGAGTTGGGTCTGTGCTAGGAACCCCTTAATCCTGACTCCAGGAGGCCTCTGCAAAGGTTAGGTGGAGTCCTGGACTCAAATGTTGAAGCGCCAAGAAACATCATCTAAGGGTGACTTGTCAGAATGCTATTTTATGAGGGTATGTCCGCACAGATGCACACTGATGGAGCTAAGACCAGCTCACCCAACCCAACACACAGCCTACCTGTAATGCAATGCAACCCCAAACTCTGCATTATACCCTAGAGCATTTTGTCCAGAGTGTCATATAGAAGGAGACTACAATATTATGTACTATACCCCCTTTTCCATTTGCAATGCCCTCATCTCTAATCCTTGAACAACCTATCTTTAAAAACAACAATTCAATAGAAGTGGATTAAGAGTCCACAAAAATGTTATGCAGAAACCGATTTTCTTCAACTTGTATCATTTTGCTGGTTGAGTAGCTACAAATGTCCCTGGTGTAGGAGCCTGCATTAAGGAGTTTTCACTATATGATATGATAGGTTATTTACCCGGGGATCAAACCTGTGTTGCTACACTATAGGAATCAGACATATGTGTGGTACTACATAAAGTTCAGACTAGAGCAAGTGCAATTAGCACTCGGGCAACATTTGCCCTAGTAAAATAAACATATTCATTCAGTGCATAATTGCACCAGAGCCAAGGACTAGGAAAAACATTGCCCTTGTACAAAAAGGTTATAATGTAGCATACCACTGTGACTTATTACCACGCACCACAGCTATTTGCATGGATGGATCTGAAAGAGAGCTGGGTTGGATGTAATAGAGAAGGAAGATGCAAGACAGCTTTGCTGCTGTTTTGATGCATGCAGTAAGCATGTACCCGGGTACTGTGTGCAGGTCTGTTTTGAGTGCTTGGAGGCAGGTGTGTACAGTAGGGAACGTTGTTTTCCTATGGTTCTAGGGTGAATAGTCTGGGGAGGTGGTTGTACAGGTGTAGAATTCTTTTTTTTATGGCTGTAGGGAGAGATCTTAAATTGGAGCGTGGAAGAGGCATCGTCGGTCTGTAGATGGTTAGCATTGGGGCAAACAGTTCATAGCATGGCCATACAATTAATCTAGGATGTGTGACAAGTTCCAGTGCATGGAGTTAGGAGCACCAAGGGGGTGCATTGAAGGGATATGTTTTTTGCACTAGGGCAGTGCTTCCATGGTGCTGATTTCACTTGCACTGTTGCAACGTTCCTGTAAAACCAGCTATGTGTGCGTGCCAGGATGATTAAAACATGAGATTTTCCTAGTAGGGTGCCGTGCTCACGGAAACTGCTCTGCTTCATATGAGTTGGTGCTAGCGCCATGATTTTGGCTTCCACTGCATTGATTTTTAGGAGATGAATATCTATAAAGCAACCACAGCACTTATTCAAAGTGTAAGACTACTTGCTCTTCTGGATAGCGTGCCACATTGTCGACATACAATAGATGCAGGATGCTTTGAAAGCCATTATATGACACATCTGCCAGACTTTGCTAGGATATGTCATGTTTGTTGACATTTAAATTGCAAGTCTGGAGATAATGTCATCATGACAATACGAATCACTACATTCATTTCCTGCATTATTGTAATTCTTTGAGGATTTCATCTTCCGTGTTTTAAACTCGTATTTCTCAATGTCACCGAGCATCTGCACCTACCCCAACCTCCTAATATACTAGCATGCTGCAGTGCACTCCGTATAGTGAATGAAGGCCAAATAAAGGCCTGGACTAAGTGCACCTCCAAGCCTCCGCTGGTGCCCTATTAGCGGTCCCCGCTGGCACCTAAAGCTGCCTCTGCTACGTCCTGGATTCACAAAAAACAGCCAGCCTCTAGCAGAAGCGAATGCAGAGACCAGCTAATGGCAGACTTTGTCACCGATCACACGCTCCTGTCTGACACCGTGTTTTAAACTCTTATGTAATATCCCCCAGCGCCTATATCCTGGCCACCATCTGCACCTGCGCCCTTGCTGAAGAGCACCGCTTATCTTGGACTGGCGGCTCTGGAGGTCATGTCTAGTAGGCCCCTCTACTTAAAAACCAAGAAGACTGAGTAGCGTGTGCCAGGCAGCCACGCAAGGAGAAATGCTAAGGGTGAAACTTGTTTGTCCATTTTGTCGCCATGCTCTGTCCCTGCACCCTCCCTGCCACCCCAACCCCTGCACTGCTCCCCACGGCACCATGTGCAGGCCGCGTGATGCAGTCATATGTATCCATTGTGATTTTGAACCTAGTTCTTCCCCAACTAGGATGGCCGTTGGGGTATACACTACTTGTACTCCTCAGTGACCTGCTCAAATTCCTACCTTTTATCTTATACTATGCACATCACCCATCTACCAACCGAGCACCCCTTGCAACATACACTAACATTGTTCCCACCAGCTTGAATAACACAGACCCCACTCAAGCACACTTGCACTGTGGACATACGAGGCTCCATTCAGGACTCAGATAAAAGCAAGTGTTCTCGGCTTAAATCACCTGAAAACCCACCCGGGAGCAGAACTAGAGTTCTTCCCAACTACATGCACCAACACAACACAGGAGCTACCCTGCGTATTTCCTCTCTCCCTACTAACCAAAGCCCACCAGGCTCTTTTTCAGACGTCAGAGCGCCAAGAGAACGTGCAAACAGGCTTAGAAATGGGCAGTGGTTATATATGAATGAATCAATATATTTTTGTCACAAACATTTGTGTAACCCTTCATATAATTCTGAGTTTGCCAAAGCTTTGGTTATTTTGTACGGAAAAAAAAATGAAATGAAAATGTACATTTTTCTGACCTGTTTACACAACGAGGCTGTGAAGATGTGTGTTTGATTTAATTTGGCGGTTGGCAGGTTAAATCGGATATTTGATTTCAAATATATGTGTCTTTACAAGTTGTCTGCCTAGTCCTGTCTCTGTGTTTCTTTTTCTTTATTTATTTTTCTGCATAGTGTAGTACATTTTCCCTCATTTTCGAATTAGAAGGCTGGGATAGTTAGGTTTCGCCCGCCGCCTGGGGGAGCGTGTGTGTCCCTGAGCTGATTTCACCTCGCAGGTTGGGAGAACTCCCTTGCTACCTCCCTGGAAAGAAAACAAAACACTTTTTTTTAAAAAAAAATGCAAGCTCCTGTGGCCAGCGCCATGTGGCTCTTGGCTTCTGGAGTGGCTGACTTTCTTGTTCAGGCCCCTTCAAAAAAATAAAAAACGGAGTTCCACAAGTCTAACACTTTCAGCAGTGACACTAAATAAGAAAGAATAGGAATTACAAATCATTTGTCTTTCTGGAATTCTATATAATAAATGCTAGACTCATTAAAGGCTGATTTCAGGTACACTTCAGGGGGTGAGTCACTGATTTAGTCTGTTCTTAAACACTTCAACTCAGCCTTTCATCCTTCTGAGGTCGATAAATGAGTACCAACACAGGTTGGGTGATATTGTATCTATATTTATTCTATATAAAGCGCTTAAGCGTAAGTGCTATATTATAAAACATCATGATCATTTGGCCATGGATGTCTGCTTACATTCACACTGACCTTAACAATACATATGGCGATCCGTTTTTGTATGAAATGTATATCACATTATAGTGATATCATAACCATATTTTTCGTAGTGTACTTCGGAACAATGTTATGTGATGCCACTTCCTGTTTTGTCAAAGGGTCAAAGGTCATGTGCCATCACTTTCCATGATATCACATAAGGGTGGGGTCAAACAACATCACTTCCTGTGATGTCATCAGGGGTCAAGGGTCGTGTGATGTCACTTCTGCTACTCCTGGCATGTTGGTGAAATGACATCCCTGGACCAACATGGTGTTTAGCGCTCCATCCTGGTATCAGCACTAGGGGTGGTGTGTGAGCTATAGTGGAGCCAGGTATTTTGGTCCGCTCACTCAGGCCGGCCGAGGTCAAGTGTAAAGCTCCCTTGTGGCAGCCCTGTTCCGTATCACGGTTGGTTCTGGTACTTCGTGCATCCAAGAGGTAGGAGGGGATAGCTCTGAGTGGGAGGCAGGACCGTCTACGAGAGTGGTCTATTTCATTCTTTATCCGCTGTTTGTTTGAATGTGTGGTTGGCTGAAGAAACCTCCCCCCCAGGTACCCTCACCCCGATCATAGCGTCCCTTGTAACGCGGGCCATACTATTTCCGGTGTTTTGGGAAAATTATAGGTGTCATCTAAATCGTTTACCTCTACGGTTGAAACTCGTTGATGGCCCGTGACTAGTTAGTTTATGAAAGGGGAAGGATTCTGTTTTTTCCCGCTCTGCAAGCTAAGCACTGTTTAGATCCATATTTCATGGGAAGTGTGTTAGTTTCATGCGCAGGTTCGTTTCTCTTGGTATTGGATGCCTTGTCCCGCTTCAGCTTTTAACTGTACGGTCGCCTGTATTATTTTTGGGCAGACCATGTGCTAGATCTGCGCAGTGTTTCCTCAAACCATGATTACGGTTTTCTGCAGGTCAAATAGAAGGAGAGAAAAGAAAAGAAAGTGATATTAGGCTGCTCACAGCGTACATAACTCTGTCAGAGGAGCAGCTGAGCTGTGTAGATGGGATTTGGTGGTACCTGTGTTTTTTTCCTCCTCGCGGTTGGTCAGAGAACAAAAAAATGAATAATAATCCGTACTAGCTTCAAAAAATTGAATATTTTCCTGTGGTGTTTTCCCTAGTTCATTTTATTTTACTGCCTGTGACTCACTCTTTTAGACTTCGGACAGAGCTCTCCGGAAGGCTTGTAAAACTCTTTCCAATCAAAAGGCAGCAAGTCACGTCCTGATGTGGGCGTAGGAGAGGAAATGCAACTGAACCTTCCCCATACTACACTTTCGGTACTTCACACCCGGCCAGGCTTGTGGTCCTGCGCATACAGTACACTGTGGCATTGCCAAGACTTCATTATTACAGGCAAGTTATGTTTAGGCTCTTGGCTGTGTTTCCTTTTAGATCTCTTGGGTGTGAGTGGTTTGTCCTTGCTTTATAGAAATGTTGTTTTGTGTGTGAAGTAATGTCCAAGTGTTAGACTGCAGCTGCCCAGATCTTTCCAAGAGATTGATTTACCTAATCCCCAATTTACATCCAGTTTTCAAACATTGGGGGCTGTTGAAAGTACCATTGTCCAACATAAAGTGTAACAGCACATGTACGCTTTGCTGATTGGATGCTTACGTGTTTTATAGTAGCATTTAGTGGGTTTCCTTTCAGTTAGGAGATTCCCAGTGTAGTACAGTATGCCAACTTGGGGTTTATGCAGTTCCCTGGTTAACTTGTGTTACATATATCCATTATGTCATTCAGCTAATACATGCAGAGCCCTCATCGGTATTCGTGCATTTCAAAGGTTTCTGATGGCAGGGCTTGGCCGCCTATGTATATAAAACTCTAATAATCATTTATTTCCCAAGGCATCTGTTACCAGGGCCTTCAGTTATAAATCTCCAACACTAATCATTATTGATTTGTTCTTATAAGTACATTTTTAGCGTGGGTCTTTTTCAGCTATGCAGGAAATGCGCTATATGTATTTATTGTGTTAAGCAAAGTAACATGTAATTTGGTGACTTAGGTGTATGGTGTTTGGTGTATGAAGTAGGCTGTTATAGTCAGAGTGGGAGTACCATAATGTATTAGCTAGTTCCCCGCTGTGTAACATATTGGCCTAAAGTGCTGCGGTCTTTATTATATAAACAAAACTCTGACACAGGGTTGGAGTAATTTATAGGTACCTTGCACTTTAGCCCGAAGTGTAACAGAAGTGTACGCTACTTTACCAATGATTGATATGTCATATTGATATGTAGTTAGGCCAGTTCTTGTCCACATGTCAAGCAGATGAGATGCAGGTTATTCACTGATATGAGCTGTACTTTATGGTATCCTTATTAGTGGTCAATCAAAGTTTTAATGAATTGCTGTTCTATTTATGTATTATATAAACACCACCCTGACAAAGGGCTGATAATCCATTGGTGTATGTGGTTTTATTCTGAACATGGGGATCACAGAGACTGTTCCCCGACTGTATTACGGTTAATGTGTATGCCCTTTTATGTAGAGGAGAAATAAAAGGGGAACGAGGGACTAGCCTTACATTTCGCCCCAAAGGGAGGTTCTGATGCAATTTGAATGTGGCCAGGATGTATGTTCCTGGACTATCATAACCCCCAGAGTCACAACCCGTGCATGCGCAGTAAGGTGTATGCGCCCATTCTCAGGTTTACCTACAGGTGTGTTCAATCATACTTCCTAACAGGGGATCTTTCATTTGCCTGATCAAGAACCTCTGTAAAAAATTGCTTTTCAAGGAATTCTTTTCTTTTGAAGAATCATTTCTTTAAAAAATAATTAATGCATGTTTTCAAATTAATTAATTTGGTTTTGCCTTCAAGCACGGACAACACGTTTAGAAGAAAGTGAAGAGATTCTAAAACCAACCCGTGAAGGAAATTGTTGGGCTTAGCATCTACTCGATTTACTGTTAAATGGGCACACAATGAATACAAGGAAATTTAAATAGACGGTCAGTGAGAAACACCAGATGCAGATGGATAACTGCAGTGATGTATCTATTATTTTCTTTTCTCAGTCTAATTGGTAGAGGTTTATGTTTCCTTACATGCTTGGGTATTATTAGATACATCAGTTGTAGTTTACATAACCCAATAACTTAGCCGATAAAGTTCTCAGTTCGATGTGTGACACCCGGAACCAGCACTGTTTTCCCCCATTGCATGCTGGGACTTGTAGGCCCATAATTCCAATGCGAAAACACGAAACCCGTTGTCCCAGCATGCAATGCAAAAAAGCATGACTGGCTTCAGGTATCACTCATGGAACTGGGAAACGTAGCAGCTATGCAATAATTCCCAGCCTGCCTGACTTCTCCATTTGCATTTCTGGTCATTTCAAGATGGTCACAGAATGTAGACATTTTGCAGTATTGCACACAATGTCAGCATGCATCATGGTGAGCTTGGTGCATGCAATGATAAACTCTCCTGCGACAATGTTATATTATAGTGGGCATCAGGAACAATGGGTCTGGCTCGCATTTGCTTCACTGTAGAGCGTGGATGCTGCTGCCAAAGTGTGCTGAAGGGGAGGCTCCCTTGCCCTTCTGAAAAGCCCTAGCAAACTTAATGCTAAGCTGCATCGTGTACCTGGCAATGGCCACAAACATGCTGCAAACACACAAAGATAGGTTGGCAACACCCCAACTCCTGTTCCATGTCTGTGCACCAAGGACCCCCTCAGACCATGTTAGGTAGAAGCCAGGAACCAAACAAAGGGGGTGCTTTCTCTGACTAGGGAGGTGCCCAACAGGGTGTGCCATTCTAGGCCACCTACAGACTATCTGGAAAGTCCATTCTGCAAAAGCCGGAGTGATATCCCTGTGGATGTTCTCAAATAGCTCCTGTTTGCACGAGGAACTGCCCCTTTCGAACACTCCCCCATAAGCGCAGCCACACTCCAAGAGCGCTATCACTCTGGATATTACAGAAATTGACTTTGTGGCCCCCTTCCAGAACACCAATGTGTGCAAGCGCATTAAAACATCCTCAAAATTCTGCACCCTACACGCTTTTATGTTACTGCAACCATAATTCTTTATTGATTATCAATGGAGCATACAGTTCATGTTTGAACCCTATGGTTGTGATGGAAAGCTCTCAAAGTTCTTGAAACTGAGCTCTGTTTATTATAATAGTGAATATCTGTATCAAAGGTGTTAATTGTATTAATAATTAACGACAGTTATGTGTTGGTCAATCATTTATCAGTGATCCGCTTACCATTAGTAAGGCAGTCCGAAGAAGCATATCAAATGGACCAGAGCAAGGTCATTTCATATTATCCCCTCTATGCAAGTATGGCACAGGTCATGGAGAGCAAAGGCAACAACTGAAGCACCTCTGCCCTCCTGGTGGCCTGGTTTCACCATGCGCGTAGGGATCCGCTCTTATTGATGACAGGGAGGTCTAATTGGAAGCCGATCAGCCATTGGCCTCTCAGCTTGGGTTAGAATAGAAAGTGAAACAAGTGTCAACGCCAACTGATGTACAATTAACAATTACTACGACTGCCTTTCATGCAGGCTTCCCCAAATACTTGTTTAATACCGCCAAATAAGATCACTTTTCAAATTCCGTTTGATGCACCTTCTGTTCATTGGTATAAATATTCTCATTTCCATGTATCTACATAAACACGTCCCCCCTTGACTTATTTCTTTTGCAGGGCGGAGGATTATACATTTTTATTACATTTCATTTCTATATATATATATATATATATATATATATATATATATATATATATATACACACACTAGAAAAAACTTTGTTAGAGGGATGTTATGGTTAAGTTGCACTATTAAAAATCTGTGAAATTCACTAAAAAACTTTATAAACGTGACATTATGGTTCAAAGTACAATCGAAAAACCCCTGAAATTCGACAGTTATGGTAGGCTAAGCAACCATAACTGCCCGCACCACTGTGCACTGCTAACACTAACACCCAGTACATCGAAGATGACATCACAAATGTAACATTAGTAACATTATAATGGACAGGCACCCAGTCACCAGCAGTTGCATCTGGCGTGGAAAGAAGCCGTCACTCGGCATCTGGAAACTATGGCATGCACAGTACGGCAAAATGTAGCTAGGCAGAAAACGTAAGACAAAATCTGTGTCAATATACAACCTTTAGGAAAAAATCCCAAAACAGACACAAAGATTGTGGAAAGTACTACACAAATGTAAGTGGCCAAACATGACATTTTAAAGAAATATTAGAGTTGACCATGGGTACATATAATGACACCTTACAAACGCCGATAAACAGCACTCATCGTGAGGGTTGAAAAAAGGACAACTACACAGTGCGATGGTAATTCAGTTATGAAGGCAGCATGAATGGACAAGCAAGAAAAAATTACATGTCGTACTGTTAAACAAGACCAAAAGAACGTTCAAACTGATACAAAAACCAAGGCATGCATAACATTTGAAAGAAAAAGAAATAACGGTCACCAAGGGTGACTCTAGTCATAGCCTGCAAACGCGAACAATGTACACTCTCTGTTATTGGAGGAAAATAAAAACTGCACAAAAATATAATACTTCAGTTACATTGTCACAATTAGTGTACAGTCGTCAAAATTAAACTTACATCATCTTGACAGCCTCCATTATTTTTGCCAAAGTCAGACAGCAAAGTGTTTGCATCAAAGAATATTCGTGAACTGATATTTCATGTTCCTTACAAACGTTTTTAAAATATAAACTTATCAAATAGTAATTTTTTTCCAAGCTTTCATTCATTTCATTAGCTTTTAAAGTTTCTCTTTCGCTCAAGGTAAAAAAACAATAGCCCCTTATGAATTGACTTGGATGAGTGGACCTAATGAGCTCGCAACCAAAAAAGCAAATCAACTGACCTTCACTCAGAAGGCAAATACATTCTCACTTTGCAACAACATATGAGCATCCAATCATGAGAACGCTACTCCGATACGACGCGTAAACCACTGTTTCCATCAAACACTCCAGGTGGCCGCCTCAGATTTCAAAACATAGGACGCCAGTCCGACTTCAATATTAATCTGAAAACATTGTAACACAGACGCAGGCATTGGTCGCTGTGCATTGAGCACCAACTTCCACTTTACTGTATGAATTTGATGGCAAGAAAACACCACTTTTTCAATTTTCCGCGGGCACATTCCATTCCAACCTAAGTAAAGCTCACCTTCGGAAATAGTATTTCATAATTATAACAAGTGCATTGGTGTCTTGTTTTGTATGTGTTACCGGCGATGTCCATGTACACCAAAACATGAACAAAATATGGCTGAGGCCGCGAAGAAATGTGACGCACTTCACGCTGTTCCACAACCAATCAGTGAAAGCGCCACATTTCCACGGACATGACGCTACGGATTAGCCAATCGATTTCTTGTCTGTGGAGCGAACAGCGAAGTGTGACCGCGGAGAGGACATAGATATCACTAATTTTTCCAGACCTACTTTTTCATCGTTTTAAAGAAAACTACTAGACAGATTTACAAAAGCACGCTTTTGGGACCAAGCCATTGCTCCTGTCGCAAATTTGGTCCATCCAGCGGTTTGGGCTGTAGGCGTTTTTCCCCCATTCAGTCTATGGGAAAAAAGATGTTTTGGGACCCCCCCATAACTTTTCCCCCTGGATCACCAACAAATTCAGAGTGGCCCATGTACTTTTTTTGCAAAGTTTGGTGAGGATTCGTCCAGGGGGAGCGAAGTTACAAGCTGCCCAAAAAGTGCTCTTCCTATGGAAACAGCAACTTAACCATAACTACACGTCCACTACCGTGGCCGTGTAATAAATATATATATAACCATAACTACACTCTGATTTTTTTTGCAAAGTTTGGTGAGGATTCGTCCAGGGGGGGCAAAGTTATAAGGGGGGTCCCAAAACTTTTTTTTCCCCATAAGCCCAAACCGCTGGACGAATTTTCACCAAATTTGGACCAGGAGTAGCGGCCTGGTCCCGAAAGCGTGCTTTTGGAAATGACCAAAAAGTAGGTAAAGAATATTGGTGATATCTGTGTTCGGTTCGCGGACACACTTCCCTGTTCGCTCCGCGGACAGTGTCCTGATTGGCCAATCGGCTTACGTCATGTCCGCGGCGTGTTACCTGATTGGACGGCGTAGAGCGTGAAGCGCGTCAGATTTTCAGTAGCGCCCGCCATCTTGGATTCGCGGACGTCCACGGACAGCGTGGTGAAACTTGGTTGAAAAATTGTATTTAGTAGAGTGTGTTGGTGTGTAATAGTGTTCGGGGTGGGTGGGAGAGTATGAGATGGGTTAAGTGTTGTATTTTTTTTATTTGGTAGACCCTCTTGTTGTGTTCGATTTGTCTGCGGACAACACAGCTGTTCTGAAATGTTCTAAATAAACTAAATGGGGGTGTTCTGAGGACGCAATATGTGTCCGTGTTGTTCGCAAGCAAGCTGAAATTGTTCTAAGAACACTCACGGTGTCCTGAAATGTTGTTAAATAAATAAAATGGGGGTGTCCTGAGAACGCCGTGTCCTGAAATGTTTGTAAATAAATAAAATGGGGGTGTCCTGAGAACGGTATGCCTGTCCGTTTTGTTCGTAGATAAGTTGATAGTGTTCTAAGAACACTCGCGGTGTCCTGAAATGTTCGTAAATAAATAAAATGGGGGTGTCCTGAGGACGCTGTCCGTATTGTTCGCTGGCAAGTTGAAAGTGTTCTAAGAACACTCGCGGTGTCCTGAAATGTTCGTAAATAAACAAAATGGGGGTGTCCTGAGGACGCTGTCCGTATTGTTCGCTGGCAAAAAGAAAGTGTTCTAAAAGTACTTGCGGTGTTCTGAAATGTTTGTAAACAAACAAAGTGGGGGTGTCCTGAGGACGCTGTCCGTATTGTTCGCTGGCAGGTTTTGAGAACACGGTGTCCTGAAATGTTCGTAAATAAATAAAATGGGGGTGTCCTGAGAACGGTATGCCTGTCCGTTTTGTTCGTAGATAAGTTGATAGTGTTCTAAGAACACTCGCGGTGTCCTGAAATGTTTGTAAATAAACAAAATGGGGGTGTCCTGAGGATGCTGTCCGTATTGTTCGCTGGCAAGTTGAAAGTGTTCTAAGAACACTTGCGGTGTCATGAAATGTTCTGAATAAACAAAATGGGGGTGTCCTGAGGACGCTGTCCGTATTGTTCGCTGGTAAGTTGAAAGTGTTCCAAGAACACTCGCGGTGTCCTGAAATATTCGTAAATAAACAAAATGGGGGTGTCCTGAGGACGCTGTCCGTATTGTTCGCTGGCAACTTGAAAGTGTTCTAAGAACCCTTGCAGTGTCCTGAAATGTTCGTAAATAAACAAAATGGGGGTGTCCTGAGGACTCCGTCCGTATTGTTCGCTGGCAAGTTGAAAGTGTTCTAAGAGTACTGGTGGTGTTCTGAAATGTTCGTAAATAAACAAAATGGGGGTGTCCTGAGGACGCTGTCCGTATTGTTCGCTGGCAAGTTTTGAGAACGCTGTGTCCTGAAATGTTCGTAAATAAATAAAATGGGGGTGTCCTGAGAACGGTATGCCTGTCCGTTTTGTTCGTAGATAAATTGATAGTGTTGTAAGAACACTTGCGGTGTCATGAAATGTTCGTAAATAAACAAAATGGGGGGGTCCTGAGGACGCTGTCCGTATTGTTTGCTGGCAAGTTCAAAGTGTTCTAAGAACACTTGCGGTGTCCTGAAATGTTCGTAAATAAACAAAATGGGGTGTCCTGAGGACGCTGTCCGTATTGTTCGCTGGCAAGTTGATAATGTTCTAAGAACACTCGCTGTGTCCTGAAATGTTCGTTAGTAAACAAAATGGGGGTGTCATGAGGACGCTGTCTGTATTGTTCACTGGCAAGTTGAAAGTGTTCTAAGAACACTCGTGGTGTCCGCTAAATGTTCGTAAATAAACAAAATGGGGGTGTCCTGAGGACGCTGTCCGTATTGTTTGCCTGCAAGCTGAAAGTGTTCTAAGAATAATCGCGGTGTCCTGAAATGTCCGTAAATAAATGAAAAGGGTGTGTCCTGAGGACGCTGTCCGTGTTGTTCACAAGCAAGCTGAAACTGTTCTAAGAACACTCGCGGTGTTCTGAAATGTTCGTAAATAAACAAAATGAGGGTGTCCTGAGGTTGCTGTCCATATTGTTCGCTGGCAAGTTGAAAGTGTTCTAAGAACACTCGCGGTGTCCTGAAACGTTTGTAAATAAATGAAAAGGGTGTGTCCTGAGGACGCTGTCCGTGTTGTTCACATGAAAGCTGAAACTGTTCTAGAACACTAGCGGTGTTCTGAAATGTTTGTAAATAAACAAAATGGGGGTGTCCTGAGGACGCTGTCCGTATTGTTCGCTGGCAAGTTGAAAGTGTTCTAAGAACACTCATCATGTCTGCGGACATTAAAAGTTCCAATAAGGCATAGTTAACATGTTTGACTTTATGGGTGTTTTGAACATATGGCCATGCACCCAAGACTCTATGCCCTGGCCACAACCACCGCAGCATATTACACTCATAGTGGCTTATAACTTTGGGATCCAAAAACAAATTTATAAGGAACAAAGTTATAAGCCACTATGGGTGTGATATGCTGCGATGGTTGTACCTATTATAATATACTTACTGTTTGGTTTAGTAACTGGAGTACATGTATTTCTTGTTCATTTCTGTGATAAAAGAAAAGATCATGTTAGTATTGGCATGTTTTAACGACTTATAACATTGAATAATTAACATTTTCTTTTTACCCTCATATTTAGTATATTACAAACCAGTGTACTGTGCAATTTGCTCAGTTTCTGTGTTTGTTGCTAAAATCATTGGGTCTGTGGGAGAAAAAAAACCTTTTTTGTTATGCTACAGTCTATTTGTTTGTTTTCAGTGTTCACTTGTTGTTTCTGGCTAATGCTCTATATATTGGCTTGTTGCAGATTTTTGGAGCAGTTACATATCATTTATTTGTTTGGATATTGTAAAATTTTGGAGCAGTTAGATACCAGTTCGTGTATTCTAACTGTCTATTTTTTTAAATATTTTAGTGGTATTGATTTATCTGTTTGGATATTGTAAACTTTTGGGGCAGTTAGATACCAATTGGCATATTCTAACTGTCTATTTTTTTTATATAATATAGTTGTATTGATTAATCAGTTTGGATATTGTAAAATTTTGGGTTAGTTAGATACCAGTTGGTGTATTCTAACTATCAATTTTTTGCTCTAATTTAGTGGTATTCATTTATCTGATTAGTTGTAGAATCTTCGGGCAGTTAGATACCTGTTGAAATATTCTAACAGTTTATATTTTGTTACTACAAGTTTAGTTAAGGTTTAAGTACAGTTTAGTTAATACATTTTGGTTTTAAGAACATTAAATAAGCGTTTGAAAGATTTGCTGGTAAGCTCTGCTTTAGAGTAATGGTACTATCATTACATTCAAACCATCCACATTTCTTTTTTATATATGCAGTGTGGTGACCTGAATTGGTTGTGGCTCCTGCGTGGTAGATTCTACCTATTGTTGTGAAGGTTTTCTTACCAAGTGATACTTGACCATGTGTGAATCCAGTCAGCTTGCAGTTGTTTTTGGTACCATCTGCATTGTAATGAAGAAACATTAGTATTACGCATTTACTATGTGTTTGTATTAATAAGGTGGAGCGATTATCCGAATTGCAGGTAGTACATAATCTACAATGGTTTGCATTTTGTACAGGTTGCTGAAATGGAATGGATTCACAATTAGGTATTGATATATATACAAAGCGTTCATTGGGGATTTGTTCTTGTGTCACATTGTTGCAGAGAGTGCATCTATGTTTCCACATGTATGAAATCTGGAAGATTTCATTTTTAGGTATGTTTTTATTTTCCAGTACTTGTAGAAGTCCATTAGAAATTCTTGTGGATCTTCCTGTGAGTTTATAGTGAATTTACCATTCCAGCACAGTAGTCCAATTGTTGTCTTATTCCATAAACACTATACGTTTTGTCAGGATTGTTTGTTGCGTTTCTATGAAGTACTAACATTTGCAAACACAATTGGTCTGTACTGTGTAAGTAAATGTTGTCAACAATTGGTGGCAATTGAAATAGAATATTCATTGCTACATTTGCATAGCAACTTACTCCAACTATATTTGAGAGTTTAAATGGACCAGGTAGTTCTGTATCTGATTTTTGTTAGTTTGTCTTCCTTCTTTGATGAAGTACGTGGTTTACTTTCCCTAATTGGTTCTTTTATGTTTGTGGTACTTGATGAAGTTTTAGTTTCTTTTACTCTCTTTGGAGGATTTGCAGTGACATCCTGTTGCATTTCTGTTTGATTTATAGGCCGATTCATGGAATTAATGTGCGCTGAAAATTTCGGCGCAGGCGTGCTTAAGCGTGCGAATCGCAGCACAAGTGCGAAAATCGCATCAAAAACCCGCGCACAGCGATTCATGGACGTCCGTGCGCGTGTAAATCCCAGGATGTGCGCCAAAATTCTGCGTGGTGCACGCTGGCGCACACTTCTCCAAACAGCGTGCGCTACGCGCACAGCGAAATCGCACGTAGCGCGGCGCACACAACAAAAGTAGGCGGAACAGGGGGCGTGACACGCGGAATGGGGAACAACGCGTGAAAATGTGGGCGTCACAGGGGAAGTACAGGAGGCAAAGGCGCGGAACGCCCACACGCACGTTCAAAACACGTATTCATGGAATCGAACGGGGCTAACGCATGCGCCAAAGAAGACACGCTAATCCGGAAACATGTACGCCAGCAGAAAGCAGGCATACGTGGACCCGCGCAGCATATAAGTGCGCGCAAACAACAAACAAGCTCAGACGCCAGGATGTATATACTGTTCCTAGCAGCAGTGGTCGTGGGATACCGCAGGAGGAGGAGGATAGTCAGGCCCAGAATTTTTACACCCAGAACCAGCCTTTTTGGGATGCCTGATGACCAGGTGTATGGGAGGTACAGGTTTCCACCTCACATAATACTCAACCTGGTCAGTGAGTGGGAGGATGACCTCACATCAACCACCCTGTGCTCCCAAGCACTCAGCCCCCTGGAGAAGGTCCTCAATGTACCGCACTTCTTGGCCACTGGATCATTTCAGCGGACAACTGCTATAGTGGGGGGGGTGCCACAGGCCACGAAGTCACGGTGCCTACACCAGGTGTTGGCAATCATGACTGCAAGCCCATCAGTCCTCAGGCACATATTCCTGCCCAGAACACCTGCAGAAAGGCAGGCTGCCATCAAGGATTTTTACGGGGTGGCACAATTCCCCAAAGTGCTAGGTGCCATTGATTGCACCCATGTGGCTCTACGTCCCCCCAGGGCATCTGAGCACATCTACAGAAACCGCGAGCACTGGCATTCCATCAACATCCAGGTAGTATGTGATGCCAAGGGAATCATCACCTCAGTATATGCCAACTATCCAGGGTCCACCCACGACAGTTTCATTTACAGAATGTCAACCCTAAACCGGGACCTAGAAGCTGGGCGGCATGGCGATACATGGCTGCTTGGTGAGTATAAATGCCTCTGCACATTCATGCATGTCACATACTGAGTAATGGCACAACCCCACTAATGATACCCATCATCACCTCCCCAGGGGACAGTGCCTACCCTCTGAGCACCCACATGACGACGCCAATTCAGAACTCCACCACGCCACCCGAGGTAAGATACAACACAGCCCATATTGCAACCCGGGGCATAGTGGAGCGCACATTCGGAGTGCTGAAGTGACGCTTTCGCTCCCTTGACCGTTCTGGTTGGCAGCTACTATACGCTCCCCCAGTAGTGTGCAGGATCATAGTGGCAGCATGTGTCCTGCACAACGTTGCAACACGCCGGGGCCTGCCGGTGGACATGGTGGTGCCCCCACATCCCCAACCACATGCACGCCCGCTGCGCATGGGAGGGCAAAGGGCACGTGGTGAGGCAGCCCGTACGCAGCTGGTGGCTAATTACTTCACCTAAAATCACACCCCTGCGGAGTGCACACAGCCCTGGCACATACCAGCTGACAATCAATGATGATGACATAAGGGACAGTCAACTGTCACTACCATACCAGCCTAAGATTGGTCACCTGGAAGTGCTGCATTGTGTGCATCCCTACCTACTTAAAGACAACCAATGATGCATGATAAAAAGACACACACATTCATGCTGCATGAATGACTACCCCCTTGAAAAATACAACATGAAACTAGTGCCATGTCACCCAACCCCTCCCCATCTCAGCTACCCAACACACCATGGCATGTCATGCAATGTGAAAGCAAGCAAATGAATGCACAACACATGACACAAGTGTCACAAAGTGCACTGTCCAAAATGCAAACAGGCCACAGACAATATGCTCCCAGTAATCAATAAGAAACAGCACACATGAACAAATACTTACCAGCAACACAATACAGAAACACAGGATGAAACAGTGGCAAAATATGACAGTACAAAATCAAAGTAGTGCAAGTCTTACAACCTGAATACGCCAGCACATCGACCCCTTCCAACTGTACAGTGTTACTGCCACGCAAATGTCTCAGTGTACTGCATACAACATGAACTCCATCTGCAAAGTAGACGGCCTTGTGAAGACATGAGGAAGGAACATGCAAATTAGGAGGAAGACATGGATGCACAAGCACATATCAATACACCATGCAGTGTACAAAATAACAACAATATCCACTAGGAATGTCTACACAGTATTGACTACAGACTGCCCACACAGCTCATGGGAGCCCAACGTCACTGTGTAATTAACTGTCACTTGGTCACACCCTTTGCAAGCCCATGGAAACGGGAATCAGGAGGGGTGTGCGTCTCACAAACCCAAGCATCTAACCCAAACTCAGGACAAGCCTGCATGTGCCCAGCCGGAATACAGTGGATGCCCACGGGAGCCACACAAGGCAACACACTGTAAAAAATGTTTTAAAAAAAATACAAAATGGCCATGTGGGGGTCAGGGGGGGTGGGGGAGGCCATCCAGGAGGTTCGAGGAAAGGGTGCACACCAACACCCACCTGCGTGCTGGACTGCATTCCCCCTCTGATGTGCTGGCCCAGGAACAGGATCAGATGCTATGGAGTGTGACCCTGCATCCGTAACCACCAAAGGCGGACCTACCAACACTGACATCCCCATAGAGCGTCCTACCCCTGGTCCAGGTGGGTTGGACAGAATAGAATCCCTGCCAGAAACACTTACCTGCGACTGCACATAAGTCTCATCATCCGACTTGAATATCATCATCCGACACCTAAATAGAGGTCTGGGGAGGTGCACCCAGAGGCACCCCTGGACAGTATGGTCTGCAGTAACATTGGGTTTTCACCCACCACCACACCACTTCCCCCACTGGTGCCCGGTCGTGCCTGAGATTCCTCCTGGGTCTGCACCATCTCCTCAACCTCAACAGCACCAAGTGCATCATTATCTGCAAAAACATGAAAGACAACAAATGGAAACAGGCATGAGCACCATAGCACACACATAGGCCGTGACAAGCCAGAGATCCAGTACATGAATTACACATGTCCCACATGACGATAACCCTGCCATGCATGCACTGTCAAAGAGTTGGAAGTGGAGTCAAAAAGGCAGACACTGGGAGAGCAATATGGATATGCAACACACTTGCAGCATGTTGGGTAGCATTAGCATCACACATCAGGCTGTGAGTGGCATGTCCAATACACATACATGACACATGCCATCACACAGATGTCATGTAGCATAGCCACGGTAAATTACAAAACTACAGCAATATGTCAGTGAATGAGTAATGTCACACATCCATGTCACATCGACATGATGCGAAGATTGATGCTGAATAGTGTTGCAAAATATGTATGTGCCACACACTGAAACACATCCAGTGTCCAATAACACATTCATTGTGGGCTGATCAATGGTTGGTCCCTTTGACATCACAGGAACCAGCTGTCATCTTCCACATGCAAACAGGCCCTTATGAAAATGTTCTGCAGGCCAAGACTCCATCGGCCTGAATGGTCTAATCATTAACATAACCATGTGAAAATAGTGCCCCAGTGTGGGCTGTGAACAATGACCGAAACATAGCACATATGTCGCAATAGTGCAGAAAAATGTCAAGCAAAAAGGGGAGAGTGGAAACAATCAGCCTGAATGAACACTTACAAAATGTGAACTATGTAGTTGCAAGATGACAGTTCAAGGTAAAGTGGGCAGAAGGGATACAGTCATACCCAAATCCAAGGCACGTCAATGTATGGGATGAAGAAAATGGGTGACTCATAACACTCAGGAGTACACACCCTCACCTGGCACTGAATCAGAACCCGTCACCCAAACAACATACACATGGATTACACACACACGCATGGCCACTCACCAGACAATGCTTCGTAATCAGGTAGATCTCCCACACCTTGGATCTGTTCCTCTGTGACAAAGGTCCCAGCAACAGACTCATGTTCAGTGAGTTTGTTGTCCTCTTGTGGAGACCTACCGCCAGTCACCAGAGTAGCAGCATGATTTGAGGCCAGCTTGTTCTTTGCTCTGCGTTTCAGGTCATTCTACCGCTTATGGCAATCATCAGCTGTGCGCCTCACAAATCCAAAGGCACTTAAGCGGTCCGCCATGGTCTGCCAGTGTGTCCTACGTTGACCAGGTGTGGTCTTGCACCCTGCAGTCACCAACATTTCGCGGCTATGTGCCGACACATAGGTCACCAGTGCACCAAGTTCCGGCTCATTAAAGCTAGGCTTCCTTGACGTGCCGGAGTATGTAGCCGTGTCTGGGGTCTTAGCCTGTTGTGCCAGAGCACCCTTCTTCCTCTTCTTCAAAGGTGGAGCGGAGCCTGAGTGGCTTACACCACTCTGGTCAGTAGGGACAGAAGCGCAGGTGGACTGGGTACTGGGAGTGTGCGAATGCACAATGACCATAGGTTTTGGTGTAGGCATTGGTTGCAGGGTGATGTTGGCAGGGGGAACGTCAGTTTGATGGACCTGGACCAACACTGTCCTGGCTGGGAGAGTCAGAGCTGGGGCGGATGGAGCTGCAGCTGCCCCTGCAGCCTCCCCATCCTGCCTACTTGGGGCAGCAGATGACATAGCTGCCCCAGATCCACGTGGCTTGGTGACAACAACTTTCACTGCCACATGTGGCCTAGACTTGCTGACCTGGAAGTCAGCCTGGGAGTCATCCTGTGCCAGGTCAGGTGCCACAATGGGCTGGTCCCACAAGGGCTGAGCTGGGATGGTGTCAGCCACTTTTCCCTCAACTATGGGGGGGCATGGGTGTCCCTGATTGGTCCTCCACACATGGGGGTATAGGGGCACCCTGCAAATCCCGGCCATGTCCCCTACCGCGCCCACCATGGCCACCTTCTGAAGGTCGGCCACCTTTGCCTCCCTTACCGCTTGGTCGCCTCCCAACCATGGCACTGATGTTGTTGTGCGTATGGGAGTTGCAGTCTACAATTGTCCTGGACAATTGGGGGTCAAAGGGGTAGGGTACTAGATGGAATTCGTACCCTAGTGCTGTAACAAGGCTCTCTGTGACCCCTGGGGGAAGATTACGGGTCACGCAACGCACAGGCAGCCCAAAATCAAAAAATAACCTGCACGCAACCCCTCATAGACCACGTGCATGAAAAAATGAACCCGCACTACTCTGTGGCACCCAGAAACACAAAAATAAGCGTACGCGTAATACACACAGCCAACAATGACCTCTGAAGGGGTACGTGACACACGGGGCAAGCACAGTTGTTAAATATGTGCGCGACTCACCGTCTGCCTGGAAAAAGAACATGAAAAATACGCGCGTGTGCGCGTTGGCAACACCCCCGCCAAAAGAAGAATTGTACGCTATCTGAGGAGACAGGACAAAAGAAGAAGTGAACGCTGTTTGGGGAAACAGGCCCAACAGAAAATCAGAAAAAGCTGTCAGAGGTAACAGGGAGTATGAACTAGAAACGCAGTGAAGTAATTGCGTGTGAACCGACAAGAAGTACAGATTTCACCCACTCGCTCTCCACGAAAAGCACGTACAAGGAAATGCGTCCTACACGTAGCTTTTAAACTGGCCCACACGTACAAGTCACATATGCGTGTACGCGGGCTCTTTCCGCCAATTACACGCGATGACACTCGGACATGCAGTTTTTCCACGTGTGCTCTGTCATCATGTGCTATGAGGGAAAAGCCTGCGCATAATGTAACTTACGCGCTTACGCGCTAAGGGCCTTTGGTCCAATGAAATTGCGCGTACGTGTGCTGACGCGCTTACACGCTAAGGCCCTTTCCTCGAATTACACGCTGACGTGTAATTGTTTCACGTGCCAAATCACTCCGTATCAAGCTGGCCACGCGAAAACACATGGAACACCACGCTCCTGCCCTGAAGGCCGAATTACTGCCCTCCAGAGCCCAGAGCACACTCCCACCTGTCATCTGCTGCTGCCTGACTGCCTGCTGCCAACGTGCCCTGCCATTTGCTGCCTACACGTCAGCCAGGGGTGCAGTTGCGGTGACCACCCCTGCTGGAACCGAAGACTCCCAACTGGGATTCCATCGCTCCACAGGCCAGCCCCAGGACCCAGTTGCCCACCCACTCCTGACTCTGGGGTTGCCATGTCCAGCACAACACCATCTGGCAGCACTGGCAACCCCCAGCCAGAGAGGCAGAGGGCCACCAGCTTCAGTGCCAGGGAAGTTGGTGTCCTGGTGGAGCAAGTCCTGGGGCAGTATGATGTCCTCTTTGGAAGTTCGCGCGCCGACAATGAAGGACGGATCAGGATCTGGATGGACATCGTGACTGCCATCAACGCGGAGGGGGTGGCAGTCCGCGACTTACATCATGTGAAGAAGCGCTGGGAGGACTTCAGGTCCAGGCCCTCAACAAGGCCCGGCGCCTCGCTAAGGCAGCGGATGCCAAGGGGCGACGGGGCCAGCTGTCGGACCACCAAATGAGGGTCCTGGAAGGCATGTGCCCAGCGCTCTACGTCCAGATCCTTGAGAGGCAGACCCATCTGGAGTCGAGCGGTAAGTGTACATGCATGGTGATTGGACGCTGTGCGTGTCATGGTGTGCCAGTAGTGTGCAGGTTGCACATGTGTTTTTGTAGGGCCATGTAGGGATGTGTATGAACATGGGCGTGAGGCTGCCACATGTGAGTCCTCTCAGGTGTGAGACACATTGATGGTGTATTTGTTGGTAAGCATGCTGGGCAAATGCAGGTGCGGCAGCACACATTTTTGAATTTCTGTGAATGTACATTGGCATGGTTGTGGCATGGATGGTTGTTCATAATGCATGTATCTGCACTGAGTACATGTGCATGTATGTGGATTTGACAAGTGTGCAACTGTGATGCAACATGGATGCACGTGACACTGATATGTAGAAGGCTGAATGTCAGATGTGACATGTATGGCGATCTCATCACTGCGACAGTTGGAGGAGATGTACACATGCATGTAAGTGTGGTGGGGTGTGTGCATGTTTAGTGCACTCCCAGTGTTTCATGTGATGTCAGGCTCAGCTTTGGCTGTACATGCTGTTGTATGTGTATGGATGGTGCTGCCTAGTGCAATATTGCTTTGGAAATGCTCATTTGTGTGAGTTAAAATGACATATGTGTTGTGGAGTGTGATGCCGTGTCTGAAGTTTGAAAATGCCACTCATGTACAACTGTCATGTGTGTATCAGTCCAATGTACTGTGCCCTGATGCCTGTGTTTTATCTCTCCCTGTCTGCAGCGTCGACTGATGAAGAGGGCGGAGAGGGTGCTGTGGAGCACAGCGGCAGGGACCGCACCACCAGCCGGAGACGCAAGGCCCGGCTACCCTCACAGATTGTCATCTCGTCGGGGAGTGAGGAGTCTGGTGCCACATCCCAGGCCGCAGCTGCCGAGGGTAGGTCCAAGAGGCGGAATTTGGAGGTGGCAGCAGAAGGGGCAGCTGAGATCCCCCAGGGTCCGACGGAGGAAGATGGCATGGAGTCATTCAGGTTGGTGGGGGTTTGGTGGAGGAGGAGGCCATGGAAAGGACACACACGGGATCTGGAGGTGGGGATTCCACTGGTGCTAGTGGTGCAGTGCAGGACCAGGGACAGGAGGCAGCACAGGCCGCCGCGGAGGTGCCTGTGTGCAATCCTGTCCCTGATCCTGTCACTGCATCATCTGGCACCAGCAGGGATGCCTACGTCCAGTCCCGTTTTCAGGGAGGGGATGAGCGCACAACAACTGGCCTTCCTCTCCCTGGGGACGTGGCTATCTGGGACCGTGTTCAGCCTGTCCTGGCCAGGATAGCGTTGCGTCAACGGGGCATGCAAGTTGATGTGCGGTCTTTTCGTGAAGAGACTGCACGTCATCTCGGGTGCCTCTTTGACCGCGTTGACCTGCTGGGACGGGTCACCAGTGCTGGATTCCTCTGTGTGCAGGACCTCCTTGCGACCCCCTCCTCACCTGAACCCCCTACATGCCAGTCGTCCTCCATGCCATCTTCCCATCCATGTATCACCTGGGTACCCTGTGGAGCTGTCTCTGACCCTGCAGCCAGGCTGGTGGAGGACACATCCCTGCCACAGTCGGGAGTCGGACGCCCAGCAGGGGTGGCCACCTCAACAACTCCTCCAGCCGGAGGAGGATGTGCAGGCAGCAAGAGCCAGGGCACAGGCAGAGGCACAGCAGCAACAAGGTGGGAGCCATGATGGCTCGGGGCCTTCGACATCAGAGGGGCAGGCATCGGCCAGAGGGCAGGAGGACCCAGGACTGGAAGTGTCTTCCGTGTGGCAGCGGTTAGGCCATGCTATAGAAGCGTAGCGGCAGTGGGCAGAAGAGGCACGGCTCACGATTGTCAGGGCGGAGAACTCCATGTGTAGGGCTCTGAGGTGGGCCGACTGCCTCGAGGCAATTCGCAGGGAGTTGGAGGAGAACATGTTGCCTTTCCCTGCGAACCCTCGGGGCCATGGAAGAGGACCGCCTCCAGGACATTGAGCAGGAGTTTGATGATGCCCTGGCACGGGACATCCAAAAGTGAGCCGTCGGACTAGCCCACTACCATTGTAAATAGTTTTTAGAGTTAGGTTTCCTTTTCCTTTTCCTTTTATTTGTGGTCAATGGACAATGCCACACACATTTGTACATAGTTTTATCTTTAGGTAGTTTCTTAGGTAGGTTTCATTTGTTTGGTTGGGCTCATGGACCCTTTACATCGTTGGACAATGGATTGATTTCTTTTTTTTTTAATTTTGCACATGGATTAATGGATTTTTATTTCGGACAATGGATTGTATATAGTTACATCATGGATTAATTTGGATTTTTTTTTCATTATGGACATGGAGTAATGGATTTTTTTTTCAGGACAATGTATTGTTAAATAGTTGGACTATGGATTGATTTCTCTTTTTTATTTTTCATTATGAACATGAAACAATGGATATCTTTTTTTTACCTTTCCTTTGGATTTGCGTTGGTGTAGGGAGAGTTTGGACTGTTTTTCTTTCAAATTTGTTTGGATTGGTTATCATTTTCATTCACTCTTCTTTTTCACATGCTTTTCATTTCATGTTTGATATTTTGGTATGCTTTCATTTCATTTATTTATTTATGTACATAATACATTTTCATATTTTAATTCCATGTGTGGGATTTGCTCATTGGGTTGATGCATGTGAAAATGTGGGTTTACACAAGCAATGCCAACCAGAGTATGTGTGTGATGGACATGTGTTGATGTACATAGTTGAGTTTTGGTTTGTGTCTGGAGATAGGCATGTCAGTGTGGGGTGGATTGGGAAATCAGTGCGACTCAAGAATGGGGTGGCGTGATGTGGTTTTTTGGTGTAGAAGTGGGCCATGATTGTGCATCTTTATTTCGTGTAGGGGGGGACATGAGTGGGATATGAGTGGGGGCCTGCTGGCAGGTGCCCCTGACTGCTGGGGGGTGGGGGTGCTGGGGGACATGAGTGGGGGCCTGCTGGAAGGTGCCCCTGACTGCTGGGGGGTGGAGGTGCTGGGGGACATGAGTGGGGGCCTGCTGGAAGGTGCCCCTGACTGCTGGGGGGTGGGGGTGCAGGGGGACATGAGTGGGACATGAGTGGGGGCCTGCTGGCAGGTGCCCCTGACTGCTGGGGGGGTGGGGGTGCAAGGGGCCATTAGTGGGGGCCTGCTGGCAGGTGCCCCTGACTGCTGGGGGGTGGGGTACAGGGGGACATGAGTGGGTGCCTGCTGGCAGGTGCCCCTGACTGCTTGGGGTGGGGGTGCAAGGGGACAACAGTTGGTGATCGGTAGTGCAAGCTGACATGTGGCTTGGCTAAGGGGGCCTGCCCATGGTGGATGGGCTGCCTGCGGGACATGACCAGGGGTGCAGGGTAGTCCCCTGTGGTTTGGGCTGCCTGCAGGGGCCGTGGAGGGTGTAGAGGGAACACCTGGGAGGACCCACACTGCCAATTCACGTGTAGGACTCCCCGCGCACCCCCGAAATTCACGTACCCCGCTCTGACAGTAAAATCGCGTGTGAAACTTCCCGCGCACCCCAGGAATACACGTACCCCACTCACACAGGGCCAATCGCGTGTGAAACTTCCCGCGCACCCCAGGAATACACGTACCCCACTCGCACAGGGCCAATCGCGTGTGAAACTTCCCGCGCACCCCAGGAATACGCGTACCCCACTCGCACAGGCCCTTTCGCATGTGAAACTTCCCGCGCAACCCAAGAATACACGTACCCCACTCGCACAGGGCCAATCGCGTGTGAAGCTTCCCGCGCACCCCAGGAATACACATACCCCACTCGCACAGGGCCAATCGCGTGTGATACTTCCCGCAAACCCCAGTAATACACGTACCCCACTCACACAGGCCCTTTCGCGTGTGAAACTTCCCGCGCACCCCAGGAATACACGTACCCCACTCGCACAGGGCCAATTGCGTGTGAAACTTCCCGCGCACCCCAAGAATACACATACCCCACTCGCACAGGGCCAATCGCGTGTGAAACTTCCCACGCACCCCAGGAATACACGTAACCCACTCGCACAGGCCCTTTTCGCGTGTGAAACTTCCCGCGCACCCCAGGAATACATGTACCCCACTCGCACAGGGGCAATCGCATGTGAAACTTCCCGCGCACCCCAGGAATACACGTACCCCACTCGCACAGGGCCAATCGCATGTGATACTTCTCACGCACCCCAGGAATGCACGTACCCCACTCGCACAGAGCCAATCGCATGTGAAACTTCCCGCGCACCCCAGAAATGCACGTACCCCACTCGCACAGGGCCAATCGCCTGTGATACTTCCCGCAAACCCCAGTAATACACGTACCCCACTCACACAGGCCCTTTCGCGTGTGAAACTTTCCGTGCACCCCAGGAATACACGTACCCCACTCGCACAGGGCCAATTGCGTGTGAAACTTCCCGCGCACCCCAGGAATACACGTACCCCACTCGCACAGGGCCAATTGCGTGTGAAACTTCCCGCGCACCCCAGGCATACACGTACCCCACTCGCACAGGGCCAATCGCATGTGATACTTCTCGCGAACCCCAGTAATACACGTTCCCCACTCACACAGGCCCTTTCGCGTGTGAAACTTCCCGTGCACCCCAGGAATACACGGTCCCCACTCGCACAGGGCCAATCGCGTGTGAAACTTCCCGCGCACCCCAGGAATACATGTACCCCACTCGCACAGGGACAATCGCATGTGAAACTTCCTGCGCACCCCAGGAATACACGTACCCCACTCGCACAGGGCCAATCGCATGTGATACTTCCCGCGCACCCCAGGAATGCACGTACCCCACTCGCACAGAGCCAATCGCATGTGAAACTTCCCGCGCACCCCAGAAATGCAGGTACCCCACTCGCACAGGCCCTTTCGCATGTGAAACTTCCCGCGCAACCCAAGAATACACGTACCCCACTCGCACAGGGCCAATCGCGTGTGAAACTTCCTGCGCACCCCAGGAATACACGTACCCCACTCGCACAGGGCCAATCGCATGTGATACTTCCCGCGCACCCCAGGAATGCACGTACCCCACTCGCACAGAGCCAATCGCATGTGAAACTTCCCGCGCACCCCAGAAATGCAGGTACCCCACTCGCACAGGCCCTTTCTCGTGTGAAACTTCCCGCGCACCCGTGCACTGAATTCTATGAATTACCCCAAAAGGCTGCACATAGTCAAAGGAAACTGCATGCACACACTATGTTCAGATATCAAACAAGAATACTACTACAAAAACATAAAAATCAACGTCTAAATTAACATCAGTGCTATAAACATACAAAATTACTAGCTTCTTTCTTTTACAATTGCAGTGAAAACCACTCTCCTGAAAAGCAGCAGCATTTGAAGTACAAACAACAACTCAGAAGAAACCTGCTCATTCCACACAAAAAGAGTAAGTACAATACTACCATAATATTCTTACTATTACTCAAACACACTGTGGGGTTGATTCATGTAATTTGTGCACCGAAAAACAGAGATTTGTGAACCATTCTGCCCACAAATCCCCATTTGTTAAACAGGGATTAGCAGGCAGAATGGCGCACAAATTCCCATTTTTCAGCGCACAAATGACATAACTCAGCCCCTAGAATGTTAGTATTACAGAACAAACAACTGTTTTAATTCTATACCATTAGATTTAGTATTAGTGCTTATCCTCGCCACTAGCTTACTTTCTACTGTCATCTGAAGCCCAGTATAGTAACAGACAAATAGAAGAATAGACTTCCCGACTAGTTGTAGCTGCCCAATGCACAATCAAACACCAACACACACATACTTACCATCATACTCAGACACTCATGCGCACAGCACACATACATTGCAGAACAGCCTAACCCATACCTTCTTTTCAAAGAATGCCTACCAAAAAGCAAGTCTGTAGAAAGCAACACAGCAAATGAAAATAAGTGTCCAAAATAAGCATCCATCTCTAGCAGAATTTGTACAAAAAGTTCAAACAAAAAAGCTAATACAGTCATTAAGCGAAACAAAACAAGCTTTCAGTACCGAAACTTTGCCTCCTCTATCAAAATGAAAAACGAAACAGAAAGTGATTAATAAGAATTCAGCTACCACTACTACTAACACTGCTCCTGTAAATCTTGATGTAGTGGCAAGTAACCATAATAAAAAAGTATTTTAGCAAAAATGTTCTGCCACAGAGTCCTTCAGAATGTTATAAAAACAGGAGACAAATCACGCACAACCCTTAAAACCTACCGTAGAAAATTAATCTTAGAAGCGTTGATATACAGTGCAATCCTTCTCAAAAGGAAGTTATTTATTTTAGTGTAAAACAGAATGAAACCACTAACAAAACTAATTACTACATTACAAAAAAGACTTCTCAATACATGGAATGTCAACAAAAATAACTTCTTAAATATCTGTGGAGGTGAATGGAGTCACACCACGAGCACAGAACCATATTTCAATGAATAAGCATACAAATAAAAGCAAACAAACACAATTGCCATACATAACAGTGGACAAGGGTATTAAAAATGTAATAATACCATAATGCAACAAGAAATACTGCTTACAAAAATATCCCCAGAAAACTCAGTATCACCTCTCCATTTGACTGAACCAGAACATCCAGTATACAAATGGCCATGCCCGTCAATGTGTAACATTGCCAAAAAATCTTTTAAATCTTTAAGCCAGTTCCTCAATCAGTATGTGAAAGGCAAAGACAAAATCAAAATAAAACTACTACAAAATATGGATACCTGTCCAGTGCGCAAATACACAGGACTACAAGGACATTCATTAGCCTGCATTTCAGGACCTATTTGCAAAAGCACATTCCATCATATCAAAATGATATCAACACATCATTCAACTATAATAAATCTAGTCTATAAACTGTACTATGCTAGAAGTCCTGCTGTAGCACTAGCCAATTTAAATAACAATCGTGTACATGGTACAGCCAAAGACCTACTCGAAGAAATAGAGCATATCCAGAGAAAATATTTTGGAAGTGAAAGCCACTTACAAAATGCAATAGCTTTACAACAGGCTACCAACAATTGTACAGATGGCAACCTTCTACTACACACATACACAAAAGAAATACTAAAATTTAAGTACATCAGCTGAAGTACCAAACCATGTGTGTGTTGCCGCAGAACTTTTTATAAAAGTAACACAAAAACTGTAGACGTAACATACAAAATAGAAGACAATGAAGATTCCAAATGGTTTGAATTAGCTCTCTACCTTATAGCAGAAAACAAATACGAAATAACTGATCCCTTAATACTTTGCAGTTACTGCACTACAAAACTTGACAACAACCAAACTCCTTCACGTGCTATCACAAATAACTTGGAATTATTCCCACTACCAAAACCCCTGCAACAACTCAATTTAGATGAAAGCATCATAATTCAAACAGTGCACCCATTTCCAGCAATAATACGCCTTCAACCAAAAACAGCAAAATTACCTCACTCTGAATTAGTGAAAGGCATTTTTGGCAAAGTAGTTTATTTACCATTAGATCTGAAAGAAAATGTGCACACTCTGGGATGCAACGTCCAATAGAGCAATCTTTAATTGTCTTAGTAAATGGTGTACCTACAAAAGACAAAATAATTTGGCAACAACTCGTAGAGTTACATAAAGTTAGACAAGACATGCAATATCTAAAAAACAATAATGAATACTACAAAGAAATGAATATTGGAGAAAACATAAGGAAAACCACTGAAATAATTCAACAGTCACCAGAAACTGGTCAATTTGAACTTTTAGACCCTGCTACAGTATCCAATATTTTAGACCATTATACAATTCATCCATTACACTCTAATGACACCATAGATGATGCACTAGAAACGTACCAAATGCGACAAACCAAAGGATCACTGTGGGATGTTTCAACCCACTAGTCCAGGCCCTGCAACATTACTGTGCATTGCTTGCAGCAGAAACATCAGAATGGCCGCCGGTAAGCATGCTGCTTGCTAAAAATCACCAGAAAGTGCGCAGTAAAAATCTGAAAAATATGCCACCATCCACTTTTGCCTATGTCAGTGGTAACACAGGAGACCACTGCCGAAACCCATCATTTGGCTGCCCACCGAGCAAAATCATTGCAAAAGAAACACAGAGCGGTTTTAAAAATCTGTTTTTCCCTGGCTGTCAAATTTGCAAAAATCATGGCTCACAAACCACCCAAAAAGATGCAACCTACTTGTTGGGTGGTGAACATCATTCTACTTCAAGAATCCACATAAATATAATGTCAGCAGGAGTATATGTAATCAGAACAAAGTCCACTTTTGAAGATGGTTGCTGGAAGAAATCTGTCAAAAATGGGTGTAATACCGTTACTCACCTCTGTCAGAAGCTGGCGATTTAAAACCAGTCATGTGTAAAATTGTACATTGAACTCAAACTATGCCAAAGAAAGACTTGCCATCAGAAGCCTAAGAGGTGGATACAATTCAAAACTATATTCTAAAAAGGCTTGAAGTAAGAAATTGGTTGATGTATTTGTTAAAAATGTAAGTTATATTTTAAGACAAGACATTTTCAGACATTGGGTTTAAAAGTTAAAGTTTCCCACATTGGGCTTCAAACACATTCCACACCTCCTCCCTAAACAAAGGAATCGGTTCTCCTGTGCTCTGCTAAGAAACTGGCAGGCTGGTGTGAAAAGGAACTGGGAGGAGCACCCTGGCCTGTTGCTCTGAGTGCAGACAAAGGGCTCCCTTAAGCTGAATAGAAATTCTAATTTGGGGCGTCAATAGAAACTGCCCTGGCAGGAAGAAGGTCATGTGACTCTCTGACTCAGCCAAGATCTTGGAGGCAGGCCAGACTGAAAATGTGGATTTGAAATTAGATTAAATATATGTTTAAGGAAAATGCTTCTAAAATATCGTACCGAACTGACAAAAATATGAAATTTAGAGATTATTAAAATGAAAAATTCGCTCACATTTTAAAACTAATCTGGAATCTGTGCGATATGCTGAGACTGAAGCACAAAAGTTTTTAATATTGTAGCTATTGTAGTTGTGCTAGGAACATGAAAAATTAGAGAAGTATGACCAGATGGTATGTGCATGTATATGTAAAAAATTGTACAGATCCAAAAATGTGTAACCAACCAAAAGCGCGAAAAAACTGACATTTGTGAACCGAAACTCGTAGGAACATGGGACTTGAACAGAGACGTGCCTTAATTAATCTATCATGTAAATATGTTTTATGAACAAGTTGTGCATATGGGAAATATGTTTTTTGGGAAAAATAGATTTTCTAAGTAAAAGCAAAGGGGAGGTTCTTCCCTAGGTTGTAAATGGCAGCATCACTCTGACACATGATGACACACTGCTCCTTTCTCCAATCAGGGGACAGGGAATTCTCTGACCTGTCAGATCCTTAGAGGGTTGGGCATAGACAATCAGCCTCCCCACCCACTGTGGAAAATGGATAAATAGGGACTGTTGAGGACCCACAGACACACTTCCACTCATCAACTGATCCACAGGAGAAGCACTCTGCAGGAAGATCCAGACTCCAGACTCTAGAACCAGACCCAGAATCCAGACTCTGGAATTTGGAAGCAGAAAGGCCCAATCCAAAAACCTGAACCCTTTTCAGCAGGCCTTTAAAATCTAGCAACCTGATTTTAACCCCTAAACTTCTGAGGGGCACCACAAAATCCAACAGCCTGGCTGAGCTGTTTTGCTGTTCTAGCTAAGAACCTCGTGCTAGAACCAAGATCCAGATCCGTCCAGCAGATCTGTAACCCAGACCCATAGAGCAGAGCTGTACCCAGAACCAACCCGTCAGATCCAGTCCAAGAGGCCACACAGACCAGAGGGTCTTGCTGAGAGCAGAACCCATTGCCTGAGACCTGTCCGGTGGCGAGAGAATACCAGCCAAACCCTTGACCAGATCTTTGACGGGCCCATTCCATTCCAAAGCCATAGGAGTGAGTATTTAGTATAGAACTGTCCATAGTCATCTCTTAGTTTAAAGTAATCCTATTCAATCGATTTCAACCCGTCCAGAACTGCGTTATAGAATCTTGTGTCCATCCTGAATTCTTCTCATTATATAGTCTGTGATACTTGTAGCAATAATCATCTGTGCGCTGATATTTTCTGAAGAAAGTCAAGTGTCCTGGTGCACAGCAATCAGAGCGGAAGGCGCCCTGTTCTGGTGGTTGTCCCATTGGGTATGTTGTACTTTCATAGCTCCTTAGTATAAATCCATCTTGGTTGCTAATCTTTAAAGCGCATCTTTCATGTTGAATCTTGACTCTGTTTCTGAAAAATCTACCTTCACAAAAACATCTGTAACTTTTGAACCGTCCTTATAGTTTTTCCGCAATCGCGTTTCCCGCACACGGAAAAATTGCTGCAAATTTATAATTTGGCTCAATTTCACTCCATGTAAAAATAGCTGTTTCTTGCTTTCAACTTCTGAATTTCGTTTTCCATCTGCTAATCATTCTGCAATCATTGCTAGTGTTGACCTGAACCTATCCCAAGCCACTCTCACTAGTTCTGAATCTCATTTAGTGGATTAAAATCATTTTTAGCATTTTTCCCATTCAATTCAAACCACATTTAAAAGCAATTGACCTGATTAAAATCATACCTGTTCTCTCTAAGCTTGCTGGGGGGGGAGTGGGACTGAAACTGCAATTGTTGATTGTTATTCCTGATACCTGTGTGCCCTCATTCCATATCTTCATATTGCATGTTGGGGGGAGTGAGTAACAACAGGGGGAAAGAGTGATCACAGTGGGCCTCCTTACGAGGTAGGTGGTAAGAGATTACCGGCACCGGTAAGGACACCGGTGCCGGTAATCCCTTACCACCCTATTCCGAGGTCCCTTAGCGGGTCCCTTCCTTAACGCCTTGTTTTACCGGGCGTTCTGGATGGGACCCGTTAAGGGACATCAGAGCTAATAACGGTGCAGTACCGTTATTAGCTCCATCCCCATTTTCATTGAGCCCTATGGGGGCTCGAATGGGAATGGGGAATGGTTCCCGGAATGGGGACTTACTGGGTCCTCCAAGGTTGGAATGACCCGGTAAATCCCTATTTCGGGGACCCGGAATGCGGTAAGGGGGTAGCCATGGTGCTAACAGCACCATGGCTACCTCCTACCTCGTAATGAGGCCCATTCTCTTTGGTTAAATTCATATCAAGTTTATTTATGTGTTGCATTCTTTCATATCACTGCATTTCCGTGAACCACACAAAGTATTCTCTGCTACATTAATCTTCCTATTCCTACTCCTAATTGATTAAAGAGGTTGTTGATATTGTAATATTACCCATTGCTGATCATTGTTCATATTCATAAGTGTTATATTCAGATATTGTTCATATTCATAAAAGTGTGATATATATATATTGTTCAATTCTTCAAATAAATCTTTTAATTTGCAAAACAAACCTATTTCTTGGTTCAGTGAGACCTGGGGAATTCAAAGAGAGGGGCGTTATATAAGGGTACATCATCCAGAATTAAACGAACGTTTGACATAAAAAAATATAAATAAGGGTTTCCATTAGGCATCCTATACTAGGCATTGACTTAGTTGGAGTGCTGGATTGAAATCACTTACATCACCAATCAACATATGGAAAGAAAGTATAGAAGCATGTGCTTTTCCTCTACTCTTTCCTACTGGGAAAGGAGGAAAGTACGATGATAGATCCATTCAGATAACAGCATCAGAATACTGCTTGTTATGAATGTATTCAGAAGATCCCAGAATTAGACAAAATGTGGAATACATATTCCACCTACTCTTTGAAAGTGAACTAGCAACTCTATGTTAGGGAGTTGCACACACAATGAAATCAGGTACCCACTTTCAAAATATGTCAGCTATGCAATTACTACAAAAAGTGCAAGAAAAAGATGAGGTTTTACAATCAAGCATTACAAATCTGTTAGCAAACATGCATGGTACCAAAGAGTACTGGTTCCGATGTCGCGGAGATGTACGTTGTATGATAAGAAACATTGGCCCACCCACTTGGTTTTTTACATTAAGTTGTGCAGAATATGCATGGGAAGATTTTCATGATTTCCTACGCATATCAAACAAAAACAAAAAAAACATAGATATACTAACACCTGGAGAACTTTGCTCTCTAGATCCTGTTAATGTTTCAAGATATTTCCATCATTGCTTCATTGCTATGCTACACTTTATTTGTAATAAAACTGGTCCTCCCCTCGGATAAGTGCAACACTTTTTTGGAGAAAAGAATACCAAGCCAGAGGAGCACAACATATTCACAAGCTTTTATGGATTAAAGATGCTCCTAAATTTGGTATAGACAGTGAAAAATATGTCACTTGTGAAATTCCATCAGAAGCAACAAATAGTGATCTTCATGCACAAATTGTACAATTTCAAAGACACAAATGTGGGAAATATTGTCGTTGCAAATACAAAAACAAAGGTAAATTCTACACCAAATGCCGCTTTGGTTTCCCTAGACCAGTTACAGAAACAGGTGAAGTGAACAACTTCATGTCTTCAGTTAGACATGGGGTCTCATTACGAGTCACCCGGTCTGGAGATAAGGGTGGCGCGTAAACTTTATACAGTACAAAACAATGTTGCACAATGAACAGCAACACGAAGAAGAACTCCAAACCCAAATAGATAAGGACACTCCCAACAGTAGTCAACCTTCTGTAACAGGAAGCCAAGAACCACTAGGACAGCCACTAATAGCAAATGAGGCAGAATTAGCTATGACAGAAGTAGAAAACACGAACAGGCCGATTCATGGAATAAATGTGCGCCGAAAATCCCGGCGCAGAGGGGCCAATACGTGCGCTGCGCCGAAAATCAGCGCAAAGCGCAGGGAAACCAGCGCACGTCGATTCATGGAAGTCCGTGCGCAAGAAAAGCAGAGGACGTGCGCCGAAAAAGCGCGCGGCGCAGGCCGGCGCACAGGTCAACCAACGTCGTGCGCCACGGCCACTGCGCCATCACTCCGAGCGCAGCGCACAGCTCTAAAGTAGGCGGAACACAGGGCGGGACACTCGGAATGGGGAATAAAATGGGGCACAACACTCGGAATGGGGAAGAATGTGGGCGGCACGGGGAAAGTTCAGGAGGCAAGTGCGCGGAACGCCCACACGCTCGCATACAACACGTATTCATGGAATAGAATAGGGCAAAAAAGCGCACGCTCAAAGCAGCGCACAGGCACAAACAGGCACAAACACGACCGCCACAAGAAAGCAGGCGGTAGCGTGTCTGCGCCTGCAAGAAATGTGCGCTAAAAGGCGCGCCAACAAATAGCACCTATATACAGACATAACCAATGTACAATACTGTTGCCCTCCTGGACAAATGACGTACAAAGGGGTACCCACAAACACAGACACGCGCAGACAGAAAAAATAAACGTGTGCGTGCATACCGGGGTGCGCGGTAAGTCCCACACGCGATATGGCAGGGAACGTGGAATCGAGGGGTGCGCGGGAAGTTGCACACGCGAAATGGCCAGGTACGTGGATTTCAGGGGCGCGCGGTAAGTCCCACACGCGATATGGCAGGGAACGTGGAATCGAGGGGTGCGCGGGAAGTTGCACACGCGAAATGGCCGGGTACGTGGATTTCAGGGGCGCGCGGGAAGTCCCACACGCGATATGGCAGGGAACGTGGAATCGAGGGGTGCGCGGGAAGTTGCACACGCGAAATGGCCGGGTACGTGGATTTCAGGGGCGCGCGGGAAGTCCCACACGCGATATGGCAGGGAACGTGGAATCGAGGGGTGCGCGGGAAGTTGCACACGCGAAATGGCCGGGTACGTGGAGTTCAGGGGCGCGCGGGAAGTCCCACACGCGATATGGCAGGGAACGTGGAATCGAGGGGTGCGCGGGAAGTTGCACACGCGAAATGGCCGGGTACGTGGAGTTCAGGGGCGCGCGGGAAGTCCCACACGCGATATGGCAGGGAACGTGGAATCGAGGGGTGCGCGGGAAGTTGCACACGCGAAATGGCCGGGTACGTGGATTTCAGGGGCGCGCGGGAAGTCCCACACGCGATATGGCAGGGAACGTGGAATCGAGGGGTGCGCGGGAAGTTGCACACGCGAAATGGCCGGGTACGTGGATTTCAGGGGCGCGCGGGAAGTCCCACACGCGATATGGCAGGGAACGTGGAATCGAGGGGTGCGCGGGAAGTTGCACACGCGAAATGGCCGGGTACGTGGAGTTCAGGGGCGCGCGGGAAGTCCCACACGCGATATGGCAGGGAACGTGGAATCGAGGGGTGCGCGGGAAGTTGCACACGCGAAATGGCCGGGTACGTGGAGTTCAGGGGCGCGCGGGAAGTCCCACACGCGATATGGCAGGGAACGTGGAATCGAGGGGTGCGCGGGAAGTTGCACACGCGAAATGGCCGGGTACGTGGAGTTCAGGGGCGCGCGGGAAGTCCCACACGCGATATGGCAGGGAACGTGGAATCGAGGGGTGCGCGGGAAGTTGCACACGCGAAATGGCCGGGTACGTGGATTTCAGGGGCGCGCGGGAAGTCCCACACGCGATATGGCAGGGAACGTGGAATCGAGGGGTGCGCGGGAAGTTGCACACGCGAAATGGCCGGGTACGTGGATTTCAGGGGCGCGCGGGAAGTCCCACACGCGATATGGCAGGGAACGTGGAATCGAGGGGTGCGCGGGAAGTTGCACACGCGATATGGCAGGGAACGTGGAATCGAGGGGTGCGCGGGAAGTTGCACACGCGAAATGTCCGGGTACGTGGATTCCAGGGGCGCGCGGGAAGTCCCACACGCGATATGGCAGGGAACGTGGAATCGAGGGGAGCGCGGGAAGTTGCACACGCGAAATGGCCGGGTACGTGGATTTCAGGGGCGCGCGGGAAGTCCCACACGCGATATGGCAGGGAACGTGGATTCGAGGGGTCCCACCCCCAGCACTGTGGGCAACCTGCCAGCAGGCCCCCACCCATGGGCAACCCATGTCTCCCACCACCCCCACCCCCAGCACTGTGGGCAACCTGCCAGCAGGCCCCCACCCATGGGCAACCCATGTCTCCCACCACCCCCACCCCCAGCACTGTGGGCAACCTGCCAGCAGGCCCCCACCCATGGGCAACCCATGTCTCCCACCACCCCCACCCCCAGCACTGTGGGCCAACCTGCCAGCAGGCCCCCACCCATGGGCAACCCATGTCTCCCACCACCCCCACCCCCAGCACTGTGGGCCAACCTGCCAGCAGGCCCCCACCCATGGGCAACCCATGTCTCCCACCACCCCCACCCCCAGCACTGTGGGCAACCTGCCAGCAGGCCCCCACCCATGGGCAACCCATGTCTCCCACCACCCCCACCCCCAGCACTGTGGGCAACCTGCCAGCAGGCCCCCACCCATGGGCAACCCATGTCTCCCACCACCCCCACCCCCAGCACTGTGGGCAACCTGCCAGCAGGCCCCCACCCATGGGCAACCCATGTCTCCCACCACCCCCACCCCCAGCACTGTGGGCCAACCTGCCAGCAGGACCCCACCCATGGGCAAGCCATGTCTCCCACCACCCCCAACCCCCCATCCACCTGGGGCACCCTCCACCAGGCCCCCACCCATGTCCCCCTGGCCCCTGGTCCTGACGATACACAATAATGGCAGTAATGACCAGCATACCCAGCACAAACACCCAGGCAAGGATTGCATGCACCCACATAGTGAATGCAATCACATGACACAACCCCAAAGGCAACTAAGCAAAAGAACACATGTCCGCCACACACACACACACAATGGGTGCAAGTCAATGTCAAAACCCATATCATGGCATGTAAGAAATCAAAGAAAAAATGACACAAGTGTAAGATAATATAAAAATGTATTAAAAAATAAAAATAAAGTAAACTCTGACAACTATCTGGGAAAGCAAATAAAAGGTCCATGTCCGGGAACAAAAATGAGAAACCAAAAAACAAAGGATAGAAAAAAGAATCGATTTTGTCCAAAGTAAACACAAGTAGAATGAAATGAAACATAAACCATTACGACATGGTGTGACCAACATGAAAGTAAAAATAAATTATCTCACAAAAAAAATAACTATATTTACAGGATTGTTCAAGGGTCCATGAGCCCAACACCACTAATTAAACCTAATACTAACTATCTAAAAAAATATGTACAAAGAAGTGGCCATTGTCCAAGCGGTCCAAAAAAAAATTTCAAATAAAGGAAACCTAGCACTAACTAACTAAAAAACTATATACAGAGGCAGCGGGCTAGTCCTGCGGCTCACTTGGTGATGTTGGCCAGGGCATCCTCGAACTCCATGTCTATGTCCTGGAGGCGGGACTCAGTCCTGGCCCCGAGGTCTCGCAGGGACAACCCCATGTGCTCTCCAAATTCCCTGCGAGCCTCCTCGAGGCACGCAGCCCGCCTCAATGCCTGATGCATGGAGATCTCCGCCCTGGCCATGGCGAGCCGCTCCTCTTCCGCCCGCTGCCGCTCCGCATCTATCCGCTGGCCAAACTCCTCCCACACGGAACACACCGCCATGCCAGGGTTGCCCTGCCCTCCGGCCGATGCCTGCCCCTCCGATCTTGATGGCCCTGAGCCATGATGCCTCCCACGTCGAGCCCGCTGCTGCCTGCGACGCCACTGCCTCTGCCAGCACGACGGCATCCAGGCTGATGGTAACCACCGACGCCGTCGTGCACGTGCCCTGCCCGATGATGCCGGCACATCTTCCATCTGCTGGGGTCCACTTGCTGTGTCGTCCACCCCTGCTGGACCTCCGACTCCCAACTGCGGCAGGGATGGGATCCCCACCGAGCTGGCTGCATTGGTTGGGGCAGGTCCACAGGGGGCCCTGGTGGCATCTGGGCCGGAAGACGGCTAGGAGAACGACTGGTGGATAGCCTGCACAGAGGAGGAGAGGGCCGTCAGATTGGCCAACACATGCAGGAACCCCCCGAACATGGCCGATCCCAATTGGGCCACGTCGGCACGGTGCACTTCGTGATGACGTGCGTGCTCCTCCCGGGAAGCACGCACGGCATCACGAATCACAGCCGTGCGCATCGCGACCCCAATCAGGACCTGCTCCACGCGGCCAGGGGTTCCCACGGCCGCAGGTGGAGGGGAGTCAGTTGACATGGACATCCCCTCTACCTGCGGACGGGCCTGGGACGGGGCATCCCTGCTGGTGCATGGTGGTGCACTCACAGGGTCAGGGACAGCGACATGCACAGGCCCCTCCACGGTGACCTGTGCTGCCTCCTGCCCCTGGCCCTGGACTGCACCACTTGCACCAGCAGGGATGCTCCCACCAGGGCCCATGTGTGCACCAGTGTCGGCCTCCTCCTCCTCTGTGCAAACCACCAACCTGGATGGCTCCTCACCGTCTCCCGCCGTAGCAGGCCCCTGTGGGGGCTCACCCACCCCTTCCGCTGCAGCCGTGGGGGCATCCCCGCCGCCTTGCTCCACAGCGCCGTCTCCGCCCTCTTCTTCACTAGCCGCTGTGTAGAGGGAGACAAAGAACACAAGCATCAGGCTACTGTACAATGGTCCCCTAGACAGGAAGCAATAGCAGATGAGCACCCCTGTCAAAGTACACTTCCATCATGTCCCTCCACAACACATGGGTCAGTGCAGGCGAAACACACACAGTAACAGGCATGGTGCATGCCATGCACATTTCCATGCATGTCCAAATGACTATTGAAACATTCAATGAAATGTAACTCACATGCATCATGGCTCATGCATATCACATGCACACACTACACCTCAGTCACATCCATCTGGCCACAATCACACCAAACACAGGCAAAACAAGGGTAAGGTGGGTGCGTCACTGAATCTGTGCATTGTCACACACATGAGTCATGCATCCATGGCATGCACAAGTCACAGACATGCAGGTCAGGCACACAGACATGGCTACCATATATGTACCTGGCATCAGCACCCATCCTCACCCCCATCCATGTCCAGGTACAGAGACTGCCATGCTCTCATGTCCCAAATCTGCATAGTGCTCCCCATGCCGCATTTCTACACATGCAACAACCATGTGGGTCACACATCACTGGTCGCACAGGCAGTACCATGATGTCCCAGCACACATACATGCATATATGGCACATGGCACACATACAGGCAAGTATCATAGAACCAGCACACCGCAACATGCCCTGTCTCACACAGTGATGCTTGGACACTTACCGCTCAACTCCAGACGGGTCTCCCTCTCAAGGATCTGGGCGTGGAGCGCTGGGCGTACGCGTTCCAGGACCCTCTTCTGGATGGTACTCATGTGGCCCCGGCCCCCCTCCACGAGGCGCCGGGCCTTCACAAGGGTCCTGGACCTCAAGTCCTCCCAGCGCTTCTTGATCTTCAAGACGTTGCGGGTTGCCACCCCCTCCGCGTTGATGGCAACCACACAGTCGGCCCAGATCCTCTCCCGTCCTTCCTTGCTGGCGCGGGACGATCCAAAGAGGGCATCATACTGCCCCAGGACATGCTCCACCAGGACACCAACTTCGGTGGCAGTGAAGCTGGTGCCCCTCTGCCCCTCTGGCCTGGGGTTGCCACTGGTGCCAGATGTAGAAGTGCCCGACATGGCAACCCCAGAGGCAGGTGTGGGTGGGCAACTGGGTCCTGGGGCTGGGCTGTGGAGCGATGTAATCCCAGTTGGGAGTCTTCAGTTCCAGCAGGGGTGGACACAGCAACTGGACCCCTGCAGATGGCTGATGTGCAGGCACCAAATGGCAGGGCACGGTGGCAGCAGGCAGGCAGGCAGGCAGGCAGCAGCAGATAGCACGTGGGAGGCTGCTCAGGGCACTTGGGGGGCAGTAACTCGGCCTTCGGGGCAGGAGCGTGGTGTTCCGTGTGTTTTCGGGTGGCCAGCTTGATACGGAGTGATTTGGCACGTGAAATTCCTGCACGTCAGCGTGAAATCCGAGGAAAGGCCCTTAGCGCGTAAGTGCGTCAGCACGCATACGCGATTCTATTGGACCAGAGTCCCTCATCGCGTGAGCGCGTCTGACGTGATCCGCACGGGCGTTCCCCACTCAGCACGTGAAGACGGAGCACACGTGGAAATCCTGCACGTCTGAGTGTAATCGCGTGTAATTGGCCAAAAGTGCGCGTTCACGCCATTGGCCTATGTACGTGTATTTCATCGCGTGTAATTGGCCAAAAGTGCGCGTACACGCCATTGGCCTATGTACGTGTATTTCATCGCGTGTAATTGGCCAAAAGTGCGCGTACACGCCATTGGCCTATGTACGTGTATTTCAGGGCCGCGCGGCCCCTTACACAGGCAAGTACGTCAGCGCACCTGTATGCCTGCAGCGTGGGAATATATACACGCGATTGGAGTGGGAACTCGATTCCAGGGGTGCGAGGCTCACACGCTGCCTACTACACGCGCAAGGCATTAATTTGCGCACTTTTCAATAAACAAGCCAGATGCCAGGATGAACATACCGTTCCTAGCAGCAGTGGCAGTGGGCTACCAAAGGAGGATGAGGAGGAGAGTCAGGGCCAGAATATTCACACCCAGAACCAGCCTATTCGGGATGCCTGATGACCAGGTGTATGGGAGGTACAGGTTTCCAGCACACATCATACTGGACCTGGTCAGTGAGTGGGAGGATGACCTCACATCACCCACCCTGTGCTCCCAAGCACTCAGCCCCCTGCAGAAGGTCCTGAATGTACTGCACTTCTTGGCCACTGGATCCTTTCAGCGGACAAGTGCCATAGTGGGTGGTGTGTCACAGGCCACGCAGTCACGCTGCCTACACCAGGTCTTGAACATCATCACTGCACGGCCCTCAGTCCGCAGGCACATATATCTCCCCAGGACTCATGCAGAAAGGCGGACGTGCATCCAGGAATTCTATGGTGTGGCTCAAATCCCCAAAGTGCTTGGTGCTATTGACTGCACACATGTGGCTCTACGTCCTCCCAGGGCAACAGAGCACATCTATAGAAACCGCAAGCACTGGCATTCCATCAACGTCCAAGTTGTATGCAATGGCAAGGGAATCATCACATCAGTATATGCCAACTATCCAGGGTCCACCCACGACAGCTTCATCTACAGAATGTCTACCCTATGCCGGGACCTAGAGGCTGGCCAGCATGGAGATACATGGCTGCTTGGTGAGCATGAATGCCACTCCACATGCATGCATGTCAGATACTGGGTCATGACACAACACCACTAATGATACCCATCACCACCTCCGCAGGGGACAGTGCCTACCCTATCAGCCCCCACATGATGACCCCAATCCGGAACCCCACCACGCCACCCCAGGTAAGGTACAACACAGCCCACATTGCTACACGGGGCATAGTGGAGCGCACATTCGGAGTGCTGAAGTCACGCTTTCGCTCCCTTGACCGTTCTGGCGGGCAGCTGTTATATGCTCCCCGAATAGTGTGCAGGATCATAGTGGCAGCATGTGTCCTGCACAACGTTGCAACACGCCGGGGCCTGCCCGTGGACATGGTGGTGCCCCCACATCCACAACCACATGCACGCCCGCTGCGCATGGGAGGGGAAAGGGCACGGGGGGAGGCAGCCCGTACGCAACTGGTGGCCAACTTCTTCACCTAGGAATCACAGTGCTGGCTAGTGCACACTGCTCTGGCACATACCATCTGACAATCAATGATGACTCTACCTGACAATGTCTGAAAATTACTTGACAATGAACTGTCAGATACACATCAGCCTGAGATTGTTAACATGGAAGTGTCAATATGTGTGCACCCCTAGCTACACATACACCAGCTATGCATCACAACGCAAAGACACAACTCCATCAATCTAAAATGCATTGCCACAGGCGATTCACTACATGACAACATTGCCATGTCACCCACTCCCTTCACAGTCCCGCCACTGAGGACACCATGTCATGGTATGTGACAGCAAACAAACTGGCCATCACAACATGACACCAGTGTCACAAATAGCAGTGCCCAAAATGGAACATAGCCGCACTTGAGCAGCTAACCGCCCTGGGGCCACTACTACACACCTGTGTAAGAGTAATTTCTATCAAATTACACACCAACCCACCCTGAAGCCCACCCAAACAAGACACATTGCATGTAATCAATGGTAGTCTCATTACCTGAATCTGCTGGTATGTCCTCACCGTCCAGGTGTACAGTGATGGCGCCATGCAAAAGTGTCAGTGCACATCTACCGACATGTAGTGTGACTCCAGAGAGTATGCCCTTGTGAAGATCTGTGTGAAATACCTGCAAAACATGAGCAACATATGTAAGTAGAGGCACATATCATACCATCATGCATAGTTAGGTGCAACAACAATGAACACTATGAATGTCTACACAGTATTGACTATGGACTGGCCAACAGCTCATGGGAGTCCAATGTCACCGTGTAATTTGCTGTCACTTGGGCACACCCTTTGCAAGCCCATGGAAAGGGAAGCAGGAGGGGTGTGGATGTCTGCTACCCAAGCATCGAAACCAAACTCAGGACAAGCCTGCATGTGCCCAGCCACAATACAGTGTATGCCCAGGTACCCACACAAGGCAACACTCTTGCAAAATAAAAATGAAAAAGAGAAAAAATGGCCATGAAAGGGCCGGCGGGGGGGGGGGGCCACCTATGAGGTCCGAGGACAGGATGCACGCCACAATCCACCTGTGTGGATCATGGGAAAGGAAAACACCCCATAGGCTCGTGGCCCACACGGCTACTCTGTTGTGGGAGATGAGTCGCTATGGCTCTGCCCAGACCCTGCAGCTGACTCTGGAGGTGGGGGAGCTGCCTCAGAAGATGGTGTGACAATGGGAGGCAGCCCACGCAAAGCACGAGTTTGCTCCTCCATGGCTGCAAGCAGGCGGGTCTGGTAGTTCTGGTTCTGGGTTATAATCATGCGGAGGTCCCCATGCAGTAACTCCCGGGATGACCTGACCTCCGCACGAGTTGCCTGCATCTCGGCCGAGAGCGTCCGTGTCAGACGCTCCAGCTGCTCCTCTGTCCTTCTATGGGATGAAGCCTCAAGCTCTAACAGGGTCGACCTGAGGTGACGGAGTTCTTCCCTCAGGGCTTCCCTGTGGCGCTGGGACTCCATGGAAAGTGATTCCCCCAGAGTCGCCAGTGCCGCCCGCCTGTCCATGTTGGACGCCAACATATCCTCCCTGTGTGCCTGGCAGATGGACTCTGTAGCCTGCTCCAGTCGCTCCATCAGCCTTTCTGGGGGGACAATGGAAGTGGCCACCCTATCCATGGCCTGTGCAATCATCTCGGATGATGCTGCCTGTTGGGTGGCCATACCGTAGATGGATTGCTCCCATACGGTATTGCCAGGTGGCATACGGCCACCACGTTGACGGGCACCACACCTGCCTGGGGCAAGGCGGACTGCGCCTTGCTGTGCCGGCAAGGCCTCAGGCTGCAGGACTGCATTCCCTCTCTGATCTGCAGCCCCAGGAACAGGATCAGAGATTGGGTGGTGTGGCCCTGCATCCGTAACCACCGGAGGCTGATCTGCCGACACTGACATCCCCATTGAGGCCAATGGCCTGGCTGCAGGTGGGTCGGACAGAGGAGATTCTCTCCCAAGAACACTCACCTGCGACTGCACATAGGTGTCATCCTCCGAGTCTACACCTGAATACTGCTCGGGGGAGGAACCCCCAGAGACACCCCTCGACAGCACGGCCTGCAGCACTTGTGGGTTTTCACCCACAAACACACCACGTCCCTCACTTGTGGTAGGTCGGCCCGGGTTGCCCTCCTGGGACGGCTCCACCACCACATCCCCAGCATCAACAAGTGCTTCGTCCCCTGCAAAGACATGAAAGAGAAAAATGGAAACAGGCATTAGCACCATGGCATGCAACAAGGGCTGATGAACAACATAGGCAGTAGTCCTACGACACATGTCCTACATGACTGGGAGTCCTCCTATGCATTCACCATCACTGGGTCTGTAGGGGAGGCTCAGGGCATACTATGTACTGATTGGAGAGCAACGCCTGCTCACCTTGATGCCTAGCACTGCCATCACACATTGGGCGGTGATTGCCATGTCAAAGGCACATGCCATCACACACATGGCATGTGACATAGCCACCAAGTGAGGAGGGAGAGGAGGGCTACTTTTTTGGATTTCAACCACTCTGGTCCTGACATTGCATCGTCACATCAATTAGTATACATGTTGTACATGGATCTGCTAGTCCAAATTGGCAACGATGCACAGTGCCTTGTCTAGATCAACATAATGCAGTAAACATTGTGATTCCACCTCCCCAACACCTGTAACGGAATAATTTTGCATTCGTGAAGCACCGGTCAAGTAATGTTTGTAGGTGCAGCGGAGCACTGAGGGGTGGTGGGGCAGAAGGGGATGCCAGTCAACAATACTACTGGTGCTGGTGTCATTCATGTCACGCAAGTGCAGGGGTGGGTGGCACAATGAAGTGCAAGGGGGAGTGGCGGCTGGAAGTGCTGTACAAGGTAAGTAGGACTTGACGTCAAGGGCAGATGGTGTTAGGCGCAGACAAGTGCTGGGGGGGGTGGCCTATAGGGGTACAGAGACAATCATGCTGTGCTGTGGGCTCGGAGGGGACAGGGGAGGTACACACTGCCTCTGGCTCGGCAAGGTCCTTTCAGATTTCTATGTGTCCTGCAGAGTTGTCACATGCCGCAGATATGTGCCCTTGGATTGGGGATCTCATCTTGGTGAGAAGGGTGAGGCGCTATTGCCTTTGGAGCATGTGGCAGGCCAGTTTGCCAGAGGATGGCCATGATGCAGGACATTCCCTCTCTGCCACCCGGCACCTGTGGTTTGGGTTCCCAAGATCCGAGTCATGCCAGGACTCTGCATTGGCATGGGGCTTCAGACAGGTGGTCATGACCGTGGCTAAGACATCCAGTGTACCTGACATGGAGTGGAGCATGGAGTGGGCCCTGTCAGGATGGGAGTGAGCCTAAGGGGGAGCTGGATGGGGGGGACATTTTGGCAGCATGAGCCTCGACTGACACACACTTCATGGGTCGGAATACAAAGAAGGTGTGTGACAGTGGTGAGGGTGGCTTTGCCTGTGGGGTGTTGAGGGTGAGCTGGGAGGAGAGGAGAATGTGATCACTCCAGGAGAGAGGAGTGCAGAGATGGACGGAGAGGGGAAAGTCAGATGAGATCAGAGCATCAAGAGTGTGCCCTGCAGAATGAGTAGGGACAGACGGGAGTCTAGAGGGTGAGAGGGAGTTGCTGAGGTCACAGAAAGGTCACGTGGGGGCGTCAACAGGCATGCAGGTGGATGCGTACCGCACCAAGGATGAGGAATTCTGTGTCTGGGGACATGAGTGAGGAGGAGAGGTGAGGACACTCAGAAAGGAAGTAGTACATTTGACCAGTTTTCCAAGACACAGTACGCACTGTTTGGAATGTCAAGGTGTGGTGGACAGTAACCTCACACAAGCCATTCCAGAGTGGAGTAGGTCTAAGTAGGTGTGACAGTGGCAGGAATACCCTCAGGGAAGCCAAGGGCACACCCCCCCTGCACAGTGGTGGCGGGCCAAGGAGAGGGTCAAGGATGCAGACAGAGCTGGCCGTCTGACATGTTTCCATGAGACCAAGGATGTCAAGGTGCATAACCTCATGTAAGTGACAGTTATCGGAGGAATGCCTGATGCAGCCGCAGTGAAAGGAGTGTAATTGTGGAGGGGGTTGACAGCCTTGTAGGACTTACGGGGAGTGCTAGAGATCAGAGGTGCCGCATGTGTAGGAGTTGGAGTGGGAGGCGGAGAAGGTTCATGGGAGGGTGCAGGGAGGCAGTGCAGGATTGATGAGGAGAGAGGAGGGGGGACAGCAGGAGAGGTAAGGAAGTTGATGAGATGTGGGTAGCATTTCTCAAGGAGATTGAGGTTGGCCTAAGGGCCTTGGACTGAGACGCTCCCATTACCATGCACATCATTAGTGGTATCTGAGGATTGGAAGGAGGCCAGGAGTACACCCCAACGGGTCCCACCTATGATGGTGGAAGAGGAGCAAGGAGAGAGGACAGGGACCATGTGAAGGGTCTATGGGACAGGCAAAGGCATGTATGAGCAGATGTCAGTGAGAGTTAGCTTAGAGTAGGCTCAGATGCACTGGTCAGCAATAGGGTGGGTCGCATTGGAGGGCAGGCTGCCCTCATTTGACTTTTGGCAAGCAGGTGTCGTGCGTAGGGCACGATGGTCTGAACTGTAGAAGTCATGGAAGATAGACCATGAAGAGCAGCATGGAGTGTGAGGGAATGGGGCTCGAAACCAGACGGTACCAAAGGACCCAGGAAGGAGGTGGATCTCAAGGCTACATCCACATTATGACTGCATGTTGGTAGGCATTTATATACAGAGGACGCATTAGCATGTGGTATCATTGCATGTCAGGCATGTGAAGATGAAACTTGAATGGCTGGGGGAAAGGGGAGGAATGGTATGTAAGACATCAGATGAATAGACAGGGGAGTATGAGCAACAATGTAGTGACAAAATTACTAATCAAGGGCAACTTCCATGGTGTTGGCCCATATGTGCACTGTTGCCAGTAGGGATAGTGCTGTGGCCAGATGGTGTTGCACTGAACATACTGGATGGGGCACATGGGTGCCACTATCAACTCTGCCACACACCCCCTTGACAGGCACCCAACATGAATGCTTCACACACACAACATGCACAGGGATGATACACACATGCATGTGCACTCACCGGATGATGCCTCGTAATCAGGGAGGTCTCCCACACCTTGGAGTTGTCCCTCGGTGACGTAGGATCCAGCTACGGACTCGTGTGGTGTGAGTTCTATTTCCTGTGCTGGGGACCCACCTCCAGTCACCAAGGTTGCGGCATGACTTGAGGCCAGCTTATCCTTTGCCCTGCGCTTAAGGTCATTCCAGCGCTTCTGGCAATCACTAGCTGTGCGCCTCACTACTCCAAGGGCACTTATTCTGTCAGCAATGGTCTGCCAGTGTGCCTGGCGTCTGGCATGTGTGGTCTTGGACCCTGCAACGATGACCATTTCCCTATCATGATCTGACACATACTGAACAAGTGCATTAAGTTCGGCGTCTGTGAAGCTTGGCTTCCTTGATGGGCCGGACTGTGCAGCCGTGTCTGGGGCATCAGCCTGTGCCGGACGTGCACTCTTCCTCTTGCGCTTGGAAGGGGGTGGGGATCCAGAGTGTCCTACGCCGCTGTGGACACTAGGGGCAGGAGCCGTGGTGGACTCTGTACTGGGTGTGTGTGATTGCCCACTCAGCATGGGAGTAGGTGCAGGCATTGGGGGTAGTGGGATGGGGTCAGGCCTGATCTGAGGTGCATGAACTAGGACCGACACAGTCTTGGCAGGGTGTATGAGAGGTGGGGTGGATTGAGCCACACCCTGGCTACGGGGGCCAGCAGATGACCTATCTGGCATAGATGCGCGTGCCCTGATGACACCAATGTGCACCGGTGCACGTACAGTGGACCTGCTGACCTGGATGTCAGCGATGGAATCACCCTCGGACAGGTCTGGTGCCACAATGGCCTGGTCCGACATGGGCTGATCAGGGTTGGTATCAGCCACATGACTCTCAACGGGGGGGGGGGGGGGGGGGCATGGGTGTCCCTGACTGTTCCTCCAGACTGGGGGGAACAGGGGCGCCCTGCAAGTCACAACCACGTCCCCTGTTGGATCCTCCACGGCCACCACGTGTGGCTCGGCCACCTTTGCCACCCTTACGGCTTGCACGCCTCCCAACCATGGCACTGATGGTATTGTGCGTATGGGAGTGGGTGTGCACAATTGTCCTGGGCAATTGGGTGTCAAAGGGGTTGGGTACCAGATGGTATTCGTACCCTAGTGCAGTGGCAAGGCTATATGACACCCCTGGGGAAAGATGACGGGTCACGCAACGCACAGGCACCCCAGAAAAGTTAAGGAAAGTGCACAATACCCCTCCTAGACCACGTGTGCTGATGGAAAACCCTGCACTACGCTGTGGCATCCAGTAACACAATGAACGTATGCGTGTCACACGCGGCCTAGATTGACCTCTGAAGGGGTAGGCTACACACGGGGCAAGCACAGATGTTAGATACGTGCGTGACTCACCGTCTGCCAGGTAAAAGAGCGTGAAAAAATAGCACTTTTGGTTGGCAACACCCCCGCCAAAAGAAGAGGTGTACGCTGTCTGAGGAGACAGGACAACTGTAGAAGGGGACACTGTTTGAGGGAACAGGCCCAGGAAAACCAGTACAAGAGGAAAAAGAGAAAAGAGCTGTCAGAGGTAACAGGGAGTACGAACTGGAAACGCCGTGAAGTAAATCGCGTGTGAAACGACAAGAAGTACCGAATTCACCCACTCGCTCTCCACGAAAAGCACGTACAAGGAAATAGTGTTCAACACTACCTTTTATACAGGCCCACACGTACATCGTCACTTACGGCGTGTACGTGCTTGGCCCATTTTCACCAATCACACGCTTTGGCACTCCTGCGTGTAGGTATCTTTTCACCAATCACACGCTTTGTCACTCCTGCATGTGGATCCTTTTTCACCAATCACGCGCTTCGACACTCCAGCGTGTAGCTCACTTTTCACCAATCACACGCTTTGTCAATCCTGCATGTGGATCCTTTTTCACCAATCACGCGCTTCGACACTCCTGCGTGTCCCTCACTTTTCACCAATCACACGCTTTGACACTGCACGTGCAGGTAACTATTGACGCACATATGCTGGTGACGGGTTTTCGCGCGATGAGTGGGGGGTTTTCAGGTGCACATTCACTCCCTATCAGGCTGTCCACGCGTTCTAACACGAAAGACCACGCTCCTGGCCAGGAGGCCAAATTTAAGTCCCCAAGAACCCTGAGCACGCTCCCACCTGCCATCGGCTGCTGCCTGACTGCCTGCTGGCCACGTGCCCCACAGTGCTGGTGGGTGGGGGTGGTGGGGGCCTGGTGGAGGGTGCCCCTGGTGGATGGGGGTTGGGGGTGGTGGGAGACATGGATGGGGGCCTGATGGCAGGTGCCCCTGCACTGCTGGGGGGTGGGGGTGGTGGGAGACATGGGTGGGGGCCTGGTGGAGGGTGCCCCTGGTGGATGGGGGTGCAGGGGGACATGATCAGGTGTGCAGGGTAGTCCACTGTTTTGTGGGCTGCCTGCAGGGGCCGGGGAGGGTGTACAGGGTACACCTGTGGGGGCCCACCCAGCCTATTCGCATGTGATAATTCCCACGCACCCCTGTGATACACGTACCCTGGCCAATCGCGTGTTGAACTTCCCGCTACCCCTGTAATACACGCACCCTGCCTGTTCGCGTGTGATGATTCCCGCGGACCCCTGTAATACACGTTCCCTGGCCTATCGCGTGTTCTACTTCACGCGTCCTCCTGTAATACACGTTCCCTGGCCCATCGCGTGTTGAACTTCCCGCTACCCCTGTAATACACGCACCCTGGCTGTTCGCGTGTGATAATTCCCGCGTACCCCTGTGATGCACGTTCCCTGGCCTATCGCGTGTTCTACTTCACGCGTCCCCCTGTAATACACGTTCCCTGGCCCATCGCGTGTTGAACTTCCCGCTACCCCTGTAATACACGCACCCTGCCTGTTCGCGTGTGATGATTCCCGCGTACCCCTGTGATGCACGTTCCCTGGCCTATCGCGTGTTCTACTTCACGCGTCCCCCTGTAATACACGTTCCCTGGCCCATCGCGTGTTGAACTTCCCGCTACCCCTGTAATACACGCACCCTGCCTGTTCGCGTGTGATGATTCCCGCGTACCCCTGTGATTCACGTTCCCTGCCTAGTCGCGTGTAGTACTTCCCGCGTACTCCTGATTTGGAGATTGCCCGCTTTGCTTTCCTTGTTTGCCTGCCCTGTGAAGTGGTCCGGGGTTAGCGCAGCCCTTAGCGATGATTTAGCGCTTTTGATGGCTTTTCCGTGCGCGAGGGCGTTCTTGGGGGCGTTACTGGCGCTGCTGCAGGCTCGCTGCGATTCTCTGCGCCACGGCTGTTTTGGGAGCTTGAAATCCATGAATACGCTGTGCGCGGAAATCTGTTTTAGCGCACGTGCCTGGCGCAGACTATCGCAGGCGCACGCTGTGCGCCAGCCGCGTGCGCTACTTGTGCGCTGGATTCTATGAATTAGCCTGTAAGTGTCACTATGAAGAAGATACAGAAGACTTAACTGTACTACAATCAAAACTGAACAAAGAGCAGCGCACCATTTTTCAAGAAGTAACAAAAGAAATTGCACTTGATGGGCAACATGAAAATAAGGAATCTACCTGCCAAAATTACAAACCTATACTACTATACGTCAGTGGTGAATCTGGTTCAGGCAAACCATTCTTAATCAAAATCATCAGCAAGTTCCTTCAACAACTGACAAACAACAAACTGTCAGCTGTTGTAACTGCCCACACAGGTTTAGCTGCCTACAACATAGGCAGTGTCACTTTACACTGATTACTACTCCTTCCAGTAGAACACCAAAACAAAGTAGAATATTACAAACTTTCTACAGAAGCTGCAATGGAACTATGCAGAGTGTTAAAACAAATGAAAATGCTACTAATAGATGAAGTGAGCATGGCCTCCAACCTAATGTTGGCTTTGATTCACCTCAGATTACAGGAAGTACTCAAAACAAACTACGAAGAGCTCTTTGGAGGAAAACACATTATTGTTTTTCGGAGATCTTCTTCAATTGACACCAGTGAAAGGTGAACCTATTATTAAAACCTTAGGACACAAACTCTGCCGTAAAACTGTTGGCAGCATATTAAATGTTAACCTTTGGCAACATTTCCAATACAGAGAATTAACAGAAAACATGCACCAGTCTGCAGACCTCACCTACGCCAGCATTTTAAAAAGTATTAGAGTTGGTGTACTATCTCAGGAAGCACAAGCAATATTAAAAACCCGGCAAATCCATGCACTTCATGGCCATAACTCATGTGCTACTGATGTCATGGAACAATTTGCACAAAAAAATGTCAATTGTATGTCCTTGATGCCAACTCTTGCAAGCTGTTCCAAATTCAATGAAACAATGTTGAAAAAAGAAATGCAACCAATAATTGAAATTTGCTCCACAGACAAACTGGACATACATGGTATGACACTACCCATGTGACAACAAGCCACAACAAGACTAAATACCTTAGAAAACTCTATCTCCAACACAGCTAGTTTGGAGAAAATATTAAAATTATCTTTAAACTGTAGAGTAATGCTTAAACATAACCTTGACGTGGAGCAAGGACTAGTTAATGGAGCACTTGGTACAGTTGTTGGATTTCAAACATACCCACGTGACAACAACATTCAGTTTGTCAATTTTCTCTTTGACAAACTATCAGAAGTAAAAAGGATAGGACGCTCAACAGCTCGATTCCTTCTTTTCAAAGACATGTATGTACGCAGAGAACACTTTTCTCTAACTCTAGCATATGCAGTCACCATTCACAAATCACAAGGTCTTACCCTAGATAAAGCATTGATAGATATTGGGAACACAGACTTTAAAGAAGTCATGAGCTACGTAGCACTATCACGCTTACGTACACTTGACGGCCTATTTCTAATCAACTTTGATGCAAGTAAAGAAAACGCTGATATTCCTTTTAGAATAGACTACGTTCACTATACACCCCCATCTAAAAACCTATCCTTTTCCACAAAAAGCAAAATGTTGTAAAAGAAAACGACTTCAAACAGAAATGCAACAGGATCTCACTGCAAATCCTCCAAAGAGAATAAAAGAAGCTAATACTGCATCAATTACTACAACCAAAGAAGAATGCACTACTCAAAGTAACTCAGGTACTTCTTCAAAGAAGCAACAAACACTCTGAAGAAATGACTTGGACACAGAACTATCTGGTCCATTCAAATTTTCAAATATAACTGGTGTAAATTGCTATGCAAATGTAGCAATAAATATTCTATTTCAATTGCCACCAATTGTTGACAACATTTACTTACACAATACAGACCCATTGTGTTTGCAAATGTTAGTGCTTCACAGAAATGCAAGCAACAATCCTGACAACACATATAGGGCCTCATTATAACCCTGGCGCTCCCATAATGAACGGGGCCGGTATGGGACTGGCCCTCTTCATTACGTGAGTGCCGATTACGAGGTTCCCTTTGTGGGACCCTATAAGGACACCTGGTAAAACGAGGCATCCTTTCCGGGTCCCGCGAGGGGAAGAGGGAAGTAATAATGGGCCATTTGTAATGTGCCCATTATTACCTCCCTCCCCATTCCCATTGAGCCCTATGGAATTACCGGGTCCTTCAATGTTGGAATGACCCGGTTATTCCTCATTGAAGGAACCCAGTATTGGAGCCCAGTTTGGAGGCAGCCATGGTGCTAATAGCACGATAGCTACCTCCAAACTCGTAATGAGGCCCACAGTGTTCATGGAATAAGACAAGAATTGGACTACTGTGCTGGAATGGTGAAATTCACTATAAACTCACAAGAAGATCCACAAGAATTTCTAATGTACTTACTACAAGTGCTGGAAAACAAAAACATACCTATAAATGAAATCTTTCAGATTTCATACATGTGGAAACATACATGCACTCTGGGCAACAATATGGCACAGGAACAAATCCCTAATCAACGTTTTGTGTATGTATCCATACCTAACTGTGAATCCATTCCATTTCAGCAACTTGTACAAAATGCAAACCATGGCAGATTATGTAATACTTGCAATTCAGATAATCGCTCCACCTTACAAACACAAACACATAATAAATACGTAATACTAATGCTTTTACGTTACAATGCAGATGGTACCAAAAACAACTGCAAGCTGACTGGATTCACACATGGTCAAGTATCACTTTGTAAGAAAACCTTCACAACAATAGGTATAGTCTACCATGCAAGAGCCACAACCAATGCAGGTCACTACACTGCATATAAAAAAAAGAATTGTGGATGGTTCGAATGTAATGATAGTACCATTTCTCTAAAGCAAAGATTACCAGCAAATCTTATAAACGCTTATTTAATATTCTTAAAACCAAAATTTAATAACTAATCTGTGCATAAACATTAATAAAACTTCAATTAGAAAACTATAAACAGTTAGAATAGGCCAACAGGTATCTAACTGCCCCAAGATTCTGCAACAACCAAACAGATAAATAAATACCACTAAATTGTAAGAAGAAATAAACAATTAGAATACACCAACAGGTATCTAACTGCCCCAAGATTTTGCAAGAAGCAAACAGATAAATCAATACCACCAATAACTAATCTGTGCATAAACATTAATAAAACTTTAATCAGAAAACTATAAACAGCTACAATACGCCAACAGGTATCTAACTACCCCAAAATTCTGCAACAACCAAACAGATAGATCAATACCACTAAATTATATAAAAAAATAAATAGTTAGAATATGCCAACATGTATCTAACTGCCCCAAGAATCTGCAACAACCCCACAGATAGATTAGCAACTTCAGAATATAAATAAAAAACTATAACCAGTTACAATTCGACAACAGGTAGCTAACAATCTGCAACAAGCCAACAGATAGAACATTAGCCAGAAACAACAAGTAAACACTGAAAACAAAGAAAGAAATGTACTGTACCATAACAAAAAAGGTCTTTTTAATTCAACTTGGATTTTTTTCCCCACAGACCCAATGATTTAAGCAACAAACATAGAAACTGCACAGTACACTAGTTTGTAAATTACTAAATATGAGGGTCGAAATAAAGCAAAAATGTCTATTATTCAATGTAATAAGTCTTTTTAAACTACCTACACTAACATATTTTCTTTTATCACAGAAATTGACAAAGAATATATCTGCTCCAGTTACTCACGTCATGAAAAAAATATATCGAATCACAAAAAATCTAACAGTAAGTATATTATAATAAATACAACTCATAAATACTGCTCCATAACGCAAACATTGAAGCAAACATCTAACCATACATCACAATATAAAATGTTTACTTCCATGGATATCTTATACTGCAGTGCTTGTTACCAAACTCTACAATCTTAATGACATGACGTAGCCAAAACTTCACATACAAACTATTCAAATCAAACAGTACACGAACTATAGATTTGCAAATATTTGATAGATATTCGATTCTATGGGTGTGTTCTATGGGTGTGATATGCTGTGGTGGTTGTGGCCAGGGACTAGAGTCTTGGGTGCTGGCTATATGGGCTACTGCACTGCATAGATTTGTGGATATTTGATGGATGTTTGATTCTATGGGTGTGTTATGCTAGGCCCTGGCCACAACAACCGCAGCATAACACACCCATAGAATCAAACATTTTAACTGTGATATATGGACTACTTATACAGGATATTTATTACAATCAACGCTGTACTAACAACCCAAAACCAATATCATACTAAAGCAAATAGCCAGAAAAGCATTTTTTATGTCCGTGGACAGCCGCGGTGACCGCAGAAATGACAAACACATATGGGGTGCCTGCCACCTAAACAAATAGAGCATTTGACCCATCTCTTACTCCCCCATCCTCCCCAAGCACTCTTACACACCAACACACTTGCCAAAGTTGTATTTCTCCCCCGTTCGTCACCGCGCTGTCCGCGGATCCAAGATGGTGGGCACATCGAAACAATACAACGCACCTCACGCTTCCTTCCAGCCAATCAGCGAACACGTCGTATGTCTGTGGACATGACGCAAGCCGATTAGCCAATCGGTGTCCTGTCCGCGGAGCGAACAGGGAAGTGTGTCTGCAGAGTGGACATAGATATCACTAATTTTTTGTGACCTACTTTTTGGTCTTTTTTTTAAAAAACTACTGGACCGATTTTCACCAAATGTACAAAAGCAGGCTTTCAGGACCAAGCCGCCGCTCCTAACGCAAATTTGGTGAAAATCCATCCAGCGGTTTGGGCTGTAGGTGTGAGCAAAGCTTTTTCTCCATTCAGTCTATGGGAAAAAAATAAATTTTGGGGCCCCCCTATAACTTTGCCTCCCCGAACCAAACCTCACCAAACTTTGCAAACAAATTCAGAGTTGACCATATACTTTTTTTTTGCAAAGTTTGGTGAGGATTCGTCCAGGGAGAGCGAAGTTATAAGCCACCCAAAAAGGTTAGCAACTTAACCATACCTACACAGCCTACCGTGGCTGTGTAATATATATTATGAAAAACTGTTTCCCTCTAACCATGTTGGTAATGGTGACAACTATCATGCCAAACACATTATTTTAAATTACTATTTTAAAATAACATTTCCATGTAAAATCATCCACCTTTAACCCACTTGGGCTAATAGGTATTCGGGACGAGAGCGAGGACCAAATCAATTAAATAGTATCAAAATATTATTATAATTAACAGAACACACAATGGTTTTTCTTACTATGTGCTTTAAAGTGAGAGGTCACACAGTTCCAATATGGCCACCTCCTTGACTAACAATCATCATTGCATTTAAGTAGTAAACATCAACAATGGAGGCACACTCTATTCTCTATAAGATTACAGTCCTCGCTCTCTGTCACATACCAGACGAAGCCCGAGTAGGGTGAAACGCATCGTTTTTTTCAGTGCATTCAAGACTGCTTTATCCTCCTTGTCTATGTGGTTTTAACTAATAAAGGACACTTTAATTGCACAATACACAAAAACTGTTTGTGGATCAATTGGAGAAATACAACGTATTGCTGGAAACACAGCCGGAGTGCCGATGCGACTCGGATTGGCTTCCAATCCACTTCTTTTTGTATATATATATATATATATATATATATATATATATATATATATAGATACCATGAACATCCACCTCGTATCAGGGTGAAAACTAAAAGACCACAGGTTCAAGGCAAATGCTGAGGCGGTCATGTGCCGGTGAAGGGGTGCCTGACAGAAGGATTACAGTCGGAACGCTAAATCAGTGAAACACAGGAGCCCAATCACAATGTGACTGTATCTTTATTCTTCTCAATCTTTTGGTAAACCCTCCCCTTCCTCCTTCTCACTTCCTTGTTCTTTTTTGAGTTTAAGGCCCACCTCCTCACAATTACAGAGAGAGGCCATGAACAGGGCTTTACAACCTCACCTTAGATTAGATATAAAGACAGTTATTCTATTCCTTCAATCCATCTCGCAGAAAATGTTCTTGCTCGAGATGGTCGGACTTCAGATGGTTCTTCATCCGACGGTCCGCTGTATCCTAAATTGCCCAAATCCCTCACATTCTTCTTGATGTTTTCAGAATATTCTAAGAAAAATGAATTTCTTGTGATTTACTCTGCCTCGTTTTCAGCCATTACTTGTGACCCAAGTGTAAATGTAGCTGGGAAGACATTTGGACCAAATTATGACATAGATTTGTGTTTTACTTGCTGTCTCCATAGTACGGTATCTCCTATCTTTACAGAGGAGCTTCTGTCTTGTTCATATTCTCCTTTGGCTTTTTGTCTTTGTGACTTATTGTGTCATCCTCCTGCGGCTTGTCTGACTATGTCACATCTTGCAGCAGAAGGGTGCAAATGGGTCGTCCGAACATGATCTTGGCAGGGCTTACTCCTGTGGTGCAATGAGTACTATTGCAAAACTCTCCTAATAACTAGTATATGCTTCTCTGGTGAGATATGACACGTGTCTGGCCATTTTTAGAATTCCCCTGAAATGCTCCACCATTGCATATTCCTGAGGCCACAGTGGTGTAATGTGTTGGTGATAGAAGCTTAAGTATTCAGCAAAATCGCAGAAACCTTGACTTGTCAAAATAGGACCATTGTCCGACTTGACCAATCTAGGCATGCCATACATTGTGAACATTTTGTCCAATGCTGACATAACATGGAAGGTGGCAGTAGATGTAATTAATGAAATCTCTGGATATCTAGAGTATTCGTTTGTTTCTACTAGGGCATGTGTGCCTGACTGGAGCAGTCCAAAGAAGTCAATTCCAACTCCCTCCCAGATTGTTTGAGGAACGGGCGTCATGTAAAGGTGTTCTGGGAATGTCTGTGGACTTACTGATAAGCAATTGTGTCACCATTTGAGGGTATCTTCCGCCATTGCATCTAACCCAGGAAACTAGACTTAGACCTTTGGACTAACTAAGGCAACAATTCATTGTCATAATGAGGTTGGGATGACAATTATTTTTCCTTTTAGTATCGTGTGAGGTTCATATGATGACAAGTCTTCCTTTACCAACAGTACATTTGAGTGATCTTGTATGTCTTCTATGTTCCTTGTCTTGGGCATATCATTTGCATGCTTTCATTTGCCTATTACCATGACCTGATCAATGATGAATATTGTGTCATCTTGTGCTGAGCTGTCCTGAATACCTTGTAGGGAGATTCCGATTGGTTTGGCGTTTTGCATTACACAGTGGATGTTGTGGTCAGCTATTGATTTTTGTAAAACTGTATGGTGAGTACAATTTCTTGATAGAAAATCAGCTGGATTGGCCTCTTTTTCTGGCTTAAGAATGATGTGACTTTTTAGTCCTGTAAGCACAGACCCCATCTTGCAAAACATGGTGACAGGCTTTCAGGTTGACATAGGTGGTGAGAAGAGTCTAATGGTCTGTAATTACTGTAAATTATTTGCTGCATAGTAATATAAAATGTTCAATTCAATGGATTTCATTGATATCAACTACTTGGGGCCAGCGACTTGTTCCTAAAACCTTTATTGGTTCCGTGTTGCGCTTATGAGATATTCGTAGGGAAAAGAAACCCAACTTCCGCTCTGAACATGTTTACTTGTTTCTCATAAAGGACTGCACCACACTTATTTTTTCACACAGAAACACGTTCTGTTTAATTTTACAATGCCAATCTCATGAAAAGTGCCCATGTGGATAACACATGTTTCGGCAAACTGTGCCTTTCTCAAATCTGGGCAATAGTTACCTCAAAGATATACAATCCTTCCTAAGATAACATCCATGTACATTTTAGGTCATGACAGAGATGTAGGGAAGGGTAAAGGGGAGGATATTAGGGGTGAGAAGGGACAAACAAACAAAAAAGAAACATAAATAGAACCATGTAAGTTTGTTGCATTCATATCTGAATGCATCACCAGTGATATTCAACCTCAAACCATACATTTCATCAAAAAAGTCCCATATGAACATATACTATGACTAAGTTACATTATTCCACTGTGACAATATCATACTTTTTCATTTGTGTGCCATGTCCCATATTCCGAAAACAAGGAAAAATCTATTTATCTTGCCAATGTTTCCATGTTTTGCTCACTATACAGAGGGTAGGTTCTTGTTTTTCTGCCTGGGAATAGGCTTGCTCTTTGTCCAACAGGCTTCGACTAGTGTATGAAATGATGCATCTGGGCTGTTCGAGTGTTAGCAGTATTGAGGCAGGATGACCCTTATCCTACTGGGCTGTCAACTGTAAGTTCAGTGTTCATGATGTAATCACAGTACGATGGGCATACTGATGATGCAATCTTTTGGCAAATGGCATAAACAGCCTCCTGATTATAGGGAGGCCATAGACATTTCTGGACTTCTTTTGTCACTTTCCATAGTGGGCAATGATAGATGTAAAGTCTTGCACGTAGCTAGTACAGTGGCTGGCTATGCCCAGGAAAGAACAAAGGTCTGACAGATTTTGTGTTCTTTTAGTGGTGCCAAGCGCCGTGTGTTACGATTCGCTCCCGTCACTTCATTCCTTCCACTTGGGGGCATCATTTGGAGGCTATTCCCTATTGGACTTACCTTTAGAACCCTACAACACAGTAGTGTGGTGAATTGGCAGCTCTGAACCCATATTTTCAAATTCACTTCCCTTCTTCGTCCAGTTTTTGGTTTTTGGCAGCCAGGATGCTTCTTTAATCAAAAGACTATGCTTCCCAGTATGCCTTGCCAACTGCTTCCTCTACACTCTTGCGGGACAAGGTTTGGTGTAGGTTAAGATACACCTGTGCTTTCAGGTTCTGAGAAACAGCACACCTGAGGCATGTGATCACTAGCCAGCTATAAAAGCCTCAGTTTGCTTCAATTTATGGGCGCGTTATGAATGCCATATCAGATCATATCATTTAGTACTGGCCATTGGAGAAGTGTTCCTGTTTGTGGCCAGTCTCTTTTTACTGGTTCTTTATTCTTAGTTTTTTGTTCCTAGTTCATTGTTTCTTGTTCATGCATCCCTAGATTCGAATTTACTGTGCTAATTAGTATTTTGTCTGCTTACTTGCTTCCCTTTCTGGCTTCTTCAGATTTGTACGAAGTACTTTCCAGTGTTTTCCTTTTCCTGTGCAGTCCTGTTTATCTGTTTTCTATATTTGACTTTGCTCTGTTCTGAAGTTAACCCAGATCCTATAGACATCCCTCAATGAGATTATTCCTATTTTTGTACCCCTTTCCATTCCTGGGTAACGCGGGGGCGGTGCGGGTGTTTATCTTGTAATTCCATTTCCGCTGCTCCTGTTCCTTGATTTCCTCCTAGAGTCTCCTCCTGGAGTCTGTCCCTGGTTTTCCCTTACACTTATCTCTTGGTTCCCTATTGATTGGTAGGTGTGGTAAGCTTTTGAGTCCAGCTCCAAAGTGAATGACTATATTTTCATCACCGTCCTGTAAGCACTATTCCTACTTGTCCCTTCTCCGGGGTCTCATGTATTAAGTTATCTTCACTTTGCTGTTATCACCTTCCTCGGTCCCCGTTTGATCAGCAGGTGTGTGGGCTTCGCTCAAATTCCAGGTGACATTCCTTGTCCGCGTGAGTATTTCCTTTAAGTTGCCTCATATAAGGATGTCAGTTCACTGACTCTGTCATTGCTTGGCCTTTACGTGGGCATAGAGCTGACAGTACCTCTAATAGCAATTGTGGGTGAGGAGTTTCCTGACGTCCTTGAAATCACAAGGAGCTTCTACATGCTTACCCCACATCCCTTTTCATATGCTTGTATTCTTATCATGCTCTACTTGCACATTCTGGGTGTTAGTGTGCATGTATCTTGGCTCCTCAGTACATGGGACCGCTCTACCTCCAATGTTCTCTTCCAAAACATCATCCTTATCAGGCTCTCCGCTCATCCACCTCCAACTCTCTGAGGGTCAGACGCTTCTCCAAGCAGTTGGGGGCAGATCTATCTCCTCGGCAGGGGCCTCCCTCTGGAACAGCCTTCCTGCCTCTCTGAAAACTTGAACAGAACCACCTGTGGTTCTGGAAGCAACTCAAGACCTTCCTTTTCGCTTCTGCTTCCTCTCTTCCACTCCCCTGCTGATGCACCTGACTGCTCTGCACAACGGTCTCCCTCTGAACTCTGGTCCAGGCTCCTGCATGTCAAGTTGCCCTTGCACTGCCTCTGGACTCCCCAGCACTTAAGAGTCTCTTTCTGCAACCCTAAGGTCCCTTCTCCCTGCACTTAGGAGTCACCCGCTGTCTGCACTTGTGAGTTAACTGCACTTCCCCCTTTCCACTCCCCCCTGGCACTACTCCCCTTTCCTCTTCCCCTAACTTGCGTGTTCTGAATGACACAAGGCCTAGTAAGATCATTATTCTATCCTCCCTTGTTTCCCCCTCCTTGCCTTGTTGCGCCTAGAAACACTTGTCTACAGGCGCATTATAAATGCCATATCATATCATGTTGTTTGATTCATATCTACACACTGTGTGGTTTTGTGAGTATTTCCCTTGCCATATCCAGTTCCCTTTGTCTCGTCATGACACCTTCACTTTTTCTCGCTCTGGTTCGGTTTCTCACACTGAAAATATGTGGCCAAAGAATTTTAATACATTTTTAAAAATTCACATTTGTCATTTATGTATATGGTTAGATGAGCATCATCTAGTGCCATGTAAAGACGTTGTATAGTGTTGTCCTGTTGTTCTTGTGTTGTCCATACACAAGGATATTGTCCTTGTAGTTTAAGCAATTTACGACATGTTGGATAATATTGTGGATTTCTTCTTGGAATATTTCTGATGCAGACGATACTCCGAAAGGTCAGTCATTTGTGAAGGTATAGTTCTAGGGGTGTTGCAAACATTGTAATGTATCGTGATTTGTGGTGCTAGCTGGTGATAGCCCTTGTTGAGGTTGAATTTGGAGAAGATGGGGGTTCCATTTGGTAAACAAATCATGTCTGACATTTTACTGGCTTGCTGTCTCTCTCATTGAATGGCAAGGATTGGCAGTTTCATGTCAACGCATATGCATATCTTTTCAATCTGATCCTTCCTTGGGACCTGGGACTACTGGCAACACCCATAGATTGAGGTCACTTCAATATCTTGTTCCATGAGGTTTTGTAGTTCAATTTCCACTTACTTCTACATTTAAAGTTAGTGCCCTGTATGCTTGTGCGCTTGGTTTTATGGCCTGGTCTATTTGTAGTTTCACTTGACATTGTATTAGTTTCTCCGGGCTCTGAAATAACATAGGGAAAGATTTGGCCTTGGTATTTAGGTATTGGCTAGCCATTATACAATAATGTATGCAGACTAATTCAATCTGTACAGCTGTTTCAAAGCGAAGTATGCAGCTGGTTTGTGCATTGGTTTTGATGATGTGGAAGTGAATTTTGGCTGCATGGTCTTTGTAGGTGCATCTTGTTACGAACATGCTTGTGCATGCAAGTGGCTCATTTTGTCGTTAGGGGAATAGATCAACATCCGACTCGTGGTGGGTTGGGAGGTATTACCTTGACACAGTCTTGTTCCTCTATCACGTTTACTGTTGCTCTAGTATCAATGAAAAAAACTGAAAAGGTTGGTCATTTATTTTTAAAACGAGCATTGGACTGTACTCATGTTCTTCTTTGTTTCCCAGAGCAAATATGTACCCTCTCTTGTGATCTCCACTTGATGAGGAGCTTGATTCACTCACTGCCTGATGGTGACCTGGCACTGATGTAGCATAATTACCTTTGTGAATTGTTACTGCCTATGCATTCTGGGGACTGCCGACAGGGGTTGGGGGTAGGGGTCAGATTTACTCCTTTCTGAAGGCCAGTGACTGTGGCTGTCTTCTTTAGCTAATGGTGCAATGTGCTGGGTGTTAGTCTTAGCAATGCACGTAGGTGGCGCGAGTTATGGTTGCTTAGCTTACCATAATTAGCGAGTGTCAAGTGTTTTTCGGTTTTACTGTGAACTATAACGTCCCTTTAACAAAGTTTTTTTTACTGAATATACATATATATATAAGGCAGTGAACAAAAACAAAGGCCTACACATGTGATATCATCAGTGATGTCATCAATGACATTTGTGATGCCATCTTTCATGTCCTGGGTGTTAGTGTTAGCAGTGCACAGTGGTGCGGGCAGGTATGGTTGCTTAGCCTACCATAACTGGCGAATTTCAGTGGTTTTTCATTTTTACTTTGAACCATAATGTCACGATTGTAAAGTTTTTTTAGTGAATTGCACAGGTTTTTAGTAGGGCAACTTAATCATAACGTCCCCTTAACAAAGTTTCTTTTTTTAGTGAATTTTACAGGTTTTTAGTAGGGCAACTTAACCATAACGTCCCCTTAACAAGGTTTTTTTTTGTGTACATTTTATGGGTTTTCAGTAGGGCAACTTAACCATAACGTCCCTTTAACAAAGTTTTTTTTAACTGAATTTCACATGTTTTTAGAAGGGGAACTTAATCATAAAATTGCGTTAATAAAGTTTTTCTACTGAATATTCACTTCCATCATGTGATTTTGGGAGTTGTGTACGATAATTTCCTTACTTTATATACATGTAACATAGAACATAATGAAACCCCTCGCTAATGATATTTGAAAGGCACGGACTGAGCGCCTGTCTGCGGATGGATGCGGACGAAGTCAGCACTACCCAAACAGTCAGTTGGTATCTGAAATTGTATTGTTGTGTTATATAAAAAATGCACAACTTTGAAAAAGAACATATAAAGACATTATAAGTACTAATAAATAAATAAGTGAACCTAAACGTCTGAAACATTAAGCATGCATTTAATGGCCATGTAAAATTAAATTGATTGTACCATAACAAAATAAGGTATGCCTCCAACATAATTACCTCACAGAAACTGTGCAGCCAGGAGCGACAGTAGACGCACACAGTAAAACGAAGACAAATTACAACAAAATAGTAAGTGACCTGCATTTTTCTGATATGTGTGTGTACTTTTTTTGTATGCAGGGGAGATAAAATAATGTATTTCTGTTGTTTTCACACAGAAATGGGCAGTACTTTGGAGTGGCTGGTGGAGAATTTTCTGCATGGGGAAATGTCAGAAGATAGCGATAATAATGTTACACAGTACTTTGCATAAGCAACTTAATGGTCAGTAACGTATGGGCATTTAACATATATATATATATATATATATAAATTTATTATTATTTTTTTTTTTAACAGACCAGGCACAAAAAGAAGAAACGCCAACAAAGGACACAGAGGAAGACAGGCTGAAAAGGATAGAATTGAAAATGGACATACTAAATGACAATTTTAACAGTTTAAGGCAATTTGTGGAAGAATATGTCAGAGGAAAAATACGATATCACTGTCTCACCTGTACCCGCCCCCTTCTTCATTTCCTAGTGACCCATCTCCAAACCGTCAAGAAGAAAATAAACGTTTTGATGAAACATCCATCCCTTCATCCCCTCACAAATCATCCCCTCACAACCAGCCTGTGTTAAACCCCAATTCCCCTATATTTGTATCAGTATCTGCTTCCCCCTGTATTTCTGTTGACTGATGTCTGTGTGTGTATTGAACATTTTTTATGTTAGTTGTAGGGGAAGGGTGTGTGGCAAATTTCTTTTTTTAAAAAAAGAGTAAAAATGTCCGCGGACAGCGCGCCTTTTCGAGCTGGACGTAAGCCATAGAATATGGATGTTCTAATGACAATACACCTACCCGTACCAATCGCAACCAAGATGGAAATGATCTTAGAACAGACCAGATGTCCAAGTTGTGCGTAAATGAACAGAATGGGGCGTCCTAAGGACATGATACCTCTCCGTACCGCTCACAAACAAGATAAAACATGTTCTTAGAACACGCCGGGTGTCCGGAATGTCTGTAAATGAACAAAATGGCAGTGTCCTAAGGACACTATACCTGTCTGTACCGTCCGCAGCCAAAATGGAACTGTCCGTAGAACAGGCGCGGTGGCCGGCATGTCTGTAGTCAAACAAAATGGACCTGTCCGTACAGTCAGCAGATCATGTACGCACATGCGCACAACACCCATAAGTACTGCGAACATCACGCCTTTCCGTAACTGTCCGTGCCACTTGTGTCACACTTTTAATTAGTTTCAGGAGCCGAACACTGTCAGTAGAACAACCGCGCACATGCACACGTCCATTACTCTGCATTTGCTGTCCAGCGGGCACCCATTTCCCTAGCGGATGTGTTCACGACGTCATCATGTGACCGCACCCATGCTGAGCATGTGGACTAATTTGCGCAGTTTGTCTGCTTCCGCAACATTTCAAAAGAACTTATACAAACATGGGAAATTATTTTACAGTATAAAATCACCATTTGACATGTCCCATACAATCGGCCTACTTTTGAACGTATTGTTTAGAATTTTTGCAATGATTTTGAGTGATCAATGTGGTCACGAGCCGCACCCCTTCACCCCAATAAATGGCCACACCCCTGAGCTCATCTTCGTTGTCCTTCTGGCTATAGCAGATTGAGTTATGCTGCCTTTATTGCTGTAGCGACCATTAGCCGCCTCCTCCTTATGGCATCCATGGCTACTGTTGCTTCATTAGCATCAGCACCACCCCTAACCCCCCCACCACCACCACCTCCCCAAGGGCTTGCAGAGGGAAATACGGGTGAGGATGTAGAGATCGAGGAAGAAGAGGAAGACGAGAAGGAGGTGGAGGAACTCTGCACTACAAGCACTCGCCGGGAGTCGTGGGTCTGGCGGTTGTTTTCCGTTTTTGGGAACGTACCAAAAGCATGTGCAAACCTGGTCAGGTGTAACCAGTGCCAGTTGGTGCTGAGTCGCGGGAGACCTGGTGCGTACAGCTTTGTTACGACAACCATGAAACGACACCTAACTTCGTTCCACAGTGCGGACATTCGCAAGGTGGTGCCATGTGAAGAACGTAGTAGATGGAGTTCCTCCACAACATCCTCTGCGTCCGATCCTCTCACCCCAAGAGACACTCCTGTGGGGGAGCGCATCCCTCCAGCTGCCTCACAAGCCATTCGCGATGCTGTTGACCCTTACCTTTCGAGGGTCACAATATTGTGTATGTACTGCGACGCAGTACTCTGCAGGGGGGAGAGTCTTCAAAGTGCTTTTGAAGCTATGGTCACGGAGCACCAGAAGAACTGCCCCCTACTTAAGGAAAGGGCACCATACATCTTTCTCTCTCCACCTGCCCTTTCTTATCCCCGTGGCTAGTGTCCCTTCCTTGCCCTCCTTTGGCCTGCTCTCGTAGTGTGTCGTGTGCTGAAAAGCAAACAACTTGAAAACAACAAAAATTACAAAAAAGGCTCTTTTCAGAGCTGCCTTTCTCACTTTAACAACAGAACTATCAAGTGACCGTTGTAGGCCCGTGCATTTTTCAAACAGTCAGCGGACAGTCGTTGGACGCAAAAAAAATAGAGGGTGCAAGCGGGGCAAAACCAATGCACTTTTCGCTGGGAGTAAGTGGTGGCTCTGAAAAGAGCCTTTCGGTGGTGTTTTGTGTGTTTCAAAAACTGTGGATTCGAAAAAACGGTAAATAGGTGACTATGAATCCAAAAAAGGTTGCAATGCATTTTGTACATTGCGAAGAAAAATCTGATTGCCAGCATATGTGAGATGGACTCCAGCTCTGCGAAAAATGAAAGTGCTGCGAAACAAAATATTTTCATTGTGGAATGAGGACATGCAAACATCTCTTAGAAAGGCACAAACAGCCTTATTGACATTGCGCCTCGCTTTCTCCATTTGTGGACCAAATGCAGAAGAACGCAGCCATATTGGTCTTTGTACAATACGGGAAAACACTATTTGGCAATTTGGAAAAATGCCCATGACCTTTCGCAAGACCTTCTTTCATTGCAAATTGCTAAGAAATTCCAGAGACATGGCCTAAACTGTTTCCTCCGCAATGAATGATAAGTATATCAGGATGGCCCTCTGTCTGTAAAATAGCACAGAGAGGTACCAAGTCCAGGCACCTCATTCCACGTACACCATGCCGGTGCACTTCCACATGAGGAAATCCAATATCTGCAGATAGACCACTACTTTCTGCATTCACCTTCAACCAATGTACCCATGAGGCTCCCAAAATTCAGATAATCTGTTTTCGAGCACACAGAGCCATGGCTGTCTGGTCTCCTGTCAGGGAAAAGACCTTCTCACTAAATGTCTCCGTTCAGAACACACCCACTGAACTTTACTGACCAATCCCTACCTTGGCACATTCTCATTTGCATGCGTCTCCACCCCAGAATCCCCGTTGGTAATACGGGCTGCCTGCAAACTACCGCCATGTCGCAGACACGTAGAGGATCAGAGCGTGACGACTGTACATTTAAATATTATTCCCCTTTCCCCTTTAAGGTGGGCTCTGAAAAGAGCCTTTTTTTTTGGGCAGATGTCTTATAGACACCTGTTATTTTAGTTTTTTTAAAATATTTGTTCTTCTTACTTTACTCTTACAACCATTACAGAACCTTCTCCAAAGCAAGCCTTACATTCCAAAAGAACATGGCATTTCCCAAAGAAGATAACGCAACACCATCTGCTTCAAAATAAGCCGCATTACAGGGAACAATGTTCTCGTGGCTACAGAAAAACATACCAGCTCGTAAAATGAAAGCACGCATGCCGCGATTGATGTTACACCTCCCAATACTTTGATCAGCACAGAAAACTGAACTGTTGTCCCATTTTCCTCTAGGGAGTAACCCAGAAAAAATTACTTTCGCAGTTGGAAAGATGTTAATGACTGCTTGCACCAACTGTTCCAAATCTTCCAACATAGTATGTGAACTCACGTAGCCCAAATGGCAAGAACCGTAGTGCAAAAGTACCACACGGGGACTGGTCAACCTAATCATGTCTCTACAAACTTGGAGAATTGCTGCAACATTGCAATTGCTGCAACATTGCGCTCACTCTCAGTGCTCCACACCACCTCCACTCCTCTCACATCGAAATTTTGTAGCACATGCCTACTTTCGGAATAGAGCTGTAAAGCATGGACAAAAATATCTCCAAGCACCAAAACCCTGACCCTCTCCACCTCTGCCATCTTCAGTATACGCACCGTCTTTCGACACAAAAGAGCAATGTGAACATCTGATTGGCTGATGCCTACAGTCCCCTTTCCATGCTGGATTTGCTGTAGAACCCCGTATGTGACACACCCTATCCGCGGACAAGCGCTGTCTACGTGCGGAACGTAACTCTTAGTCAGTCCTTCTACCCTTTCCACATCATTCGCGCATCCCTCATTGGCCAGAACCAAGCAGTCACACAACCATCCACCAATCACATTCAACATTTCTACATCTAACTCCGTCATCAAAATTTCGCACTTCAAATGTACTATTGATCACTCTGAATGCAACTCGCATATCATTGCAAAGAACCTACTTCAAAAACTACTGTGCAAGTGTCGCGTATTTCTATGTACAGCTCCATGCATGCGCACATGCATGAGTATAAAGTACAGGTATGCATATTTTAATCAGAGAACATGTGCAACCTTTATGATTTCATTTAAACAAATTCATGCCACTAAATCTGCATAGCCAACACATACCACATTTAAGTGCAAGATGTCCGATTTTTCATTGACAAACCGCACTACTTCTTACTGTCTACCGCATAACCTATACATACCTTATAATCCTCCCTATTTAGCCCAAAACTCGATTTTCCATTAGAAAATGTCACAATTTTTTACTGTGTACCGCCTACATTAATGCTACTTCCAATGCGATCGTATGAGAAAAATAAACGCTCCCGATTGCTGTGGTGACATCTCCCTCTGAGGGTCTCCTGATTTTTCAGATTTGTACTTATAATATGAAAGTAGTGACATTTTTCACATCTACTATAATGACCTACAACTTACAAACCTCTCTGCTATGGATAACACAGCTTAAAGAAAGCAGGCATTTTCATAAACTAAAAATTTTACTCATTTCTGATTCACGTGCAACTAACATACTGCAAATAACATACAAAGGCAGCACATAGTGATGTGAAATGCACACATGCACTGTGTTGAGATATCAAAGTAGAATACGCTGACGAAAGATGCAAAATTAACGTGTACAGTAACATCACTGCTTTAAACACACAAAGTTACTAACTTCTTTTTACAATCACAGTGAAGACTACTCTCCTGAAAATCAACAGCCTCTACACTGCAAACGACATATCCGAAGAAACCTGGTCATTCCGCAAAAAAAAGTAAGTACAGTACTACCTTTATATTCTTACTGTTCCTCAAAGAGACTGTGTGGGTTATTTATTTAATTTGCACACCAAAGCAAACATTGATTTCTCAAACATTCTACCCACAAATCCCCATTTATTAAACAAAGAATAACAGGCAGAATGGCTCACAAATTTTGGAACTCAAATAACATACAGAAGCCTTAAATGTTAGTACTAGAAAACAAATAGTTGTTTCAATTTTACACCATTACATTTAGTATTAATACTTCTCCTCACCACTAGCTAACATTGTACTCTCATCTGAAGCACAGTGTAGTAGTATAGAAACAGAAAAATAGCCTTCCCAACTCATTGTAACAGCCCAATGCACATTCACACACCACCACAAAGAGGTTCCTCATCAAACTCATGCACACATGCACACAGTACACATACATAGTACAACAGACCAAACCATGCCTTTTTTTCAACAGACCCCAAAGAATGCCTACCAAAAAGCAAGGCCGTAGAAAGGAACGCAGAAATAGAGCAAATGAAAATAAAAGTGCCCAAATGAAGCATCCTTCTGTAGCAGAGTTTGTAGAGAATGTTGTAACAAAACAGTTAATACAGTAGTTTAGCGAAACAAAGGAAGCTTCAACTACCGAAACTTTACCTCCTCTATCAAAATGTGCCACGAAAAACAAAACGCTTCACAAAAAATCGGCTACCAGAACTGCTAACAATGCTCCTATTAATCCTGATATAGTAACAAGAACCCATAGTAAAAAAAGTATTTTAGCAAAAATGTTTCATCACAGAGTCCTTCAGAATCTAATAAGAAGAGGACCGAAATCATCCTCAACCCTTAAAACCTACCATAGAAAAGTAATCCTACAAGCTCTCGTAGACAGTGCAATCCTTCTCAAAAGGAAGTTGTTCATATTAGTGTTAAATAGCATGAAACCACTAACAAAACTAAGTACTAAGCTACAAAAGAAACTTATCAATAAACGGAATGTCAACAAAAATCACTTCTTAAATATTTGTGGAGGTGAATGGAGTCACACAACAATCACAGAACCATATTTTAATGAAGAAACATACAAACAAAATCAAACTAACACAATTGCCATCCAAAGCAGTGGACGAGGGTATAAAAAAATCAATAATACCATCATGGAACAAGAAACACTGCTTAGAAAAGTATCCCCTGAAAACTCAGAATTACCTCTCGATTCAACTGAACCAGACCATCCAGTATACAAATGGCCATGCATGTCAATGTGTCCCATTCCTAACAAATCTTTCAAATCTTTACGTCAGTTCGTCAATCAGTATGTGAAAGGTAAAGACAAAATTAAAATGAAAGTGCTGCAAAATATGGATATCTGTCGAGTGCGCAAATACACAGGACTACAAGGACATTCATTAGCCTGCATTTCAGGACCTATTAGCAAAAGCACCTTCCATGATATCAAAGGATATCACTACATCATTCAAATGTAAGAAATCTAGTGTATAAAATATACTATGCTAAAAGTCCAGTTTTAGAATTAGCCAATTTAAATAACACTCTTTGCATGGTACACCCAAATACCTACAAGAAGAAATCGACCGTATCCAGAGAAAATATTTTAGAAGTGAAAGCCACTTACAAAATGCAATAGTTTTAGAACAGACTAGCAACAATTCGCCGCATAGCAACCTTCTATTACACACATACAAAAAAGAAATACTAAAATTTAAAAGTGCATCGGCTGAAGTAACAAACCGTGTGTGTGTGTTGCCGCAGAACGTTTTACAAAAGGTACACAAAAAATATAGACATAGCATACAAAATAGAACACAATGAAGATTCCAAATAGTTTGAATTAGCTCTCTACCTTTTAGCAGAAAACAAATATGAAATAAGTGAACCCCTAATATGTTGCAGTTACTGCACTACAAAACTGGACAACAACCAAACTCCTTCATGTGCTATCACAAAATAATTTGGAATTGTTCCCACTACCAAAACCCCTGCAACAACTCAATTTGTATGAGAGCATCATAATTCAAACAGTGCACCCATTTCAAACAATTATACGCCTTCAACCAAAAACAGCAAAATAACCTCCCTCTGAATTGGTGAAAGGCATTTGTGGCAAAGTAGTTTATTTGCCATTAGATCTAACAGAAAATGTACACACTCTAGGAGTGCAACGTTCAATAGACAAGCCTTGCAATATCTAAAAGACAATAACGAATACTACAAGGAAATAAATATTGAAGAAAGCTTAAGGGAAGCAACTGAAATAATTCAAGAGTCATCAGAAACTGGACAATTTGAACTTCTGGATCCTGCTGCAGTATCCACTCTTTTGGACCATTACACAATTCATCTATTGCATTCCAATGAAAGCATAGATGATGCATTAGAAACTTACCGAATGCGACAAACCAAAGGGTCAACAATGAGCATATGGGGAAAAAAGTATAGAAGCATGTGCTTTTCCACTGCTATTTCCTACTGGCAAAGGCAGAAGATACGATGATAGATCCACTCAGATTACGGCATCAGAATACCGCTCATTACGAATGTATTAGCAAAATCCCAGATTTAGACAAAATGTGGAATACATATTCCAACTACTCTTTGAAAGTGAACTAGCAACCCTATGTTACGGAGTTGCACACATTTTGAAATCTGGAACCCACTTTCAAAATATGTCAGCTACGCAATTAATACAAAAAGTACAAGAAAAAGATGAGATTTTACAATCAAGTATAACAAATCTGTTTGCAAACATGCGTGGTACAAAAGAATACTGGTTCCGACGGCATGGAGACGTACGTTGTATGATCAGAAACCTTGGACCACCGACTTGGTTTGTTACACTAAGTTGTGCAGAATATGCATGGGAAGATTTACATGTGTTCCTACGCATATCAAACAACAACAAAACAAACATAGATATATTAACTCCTGGAGAACTTTGCTCTCTACATCCAGTTAATGTGTCAAGATATTTCCATCATCGTTTCATTGCTATGCTACACTTTATTTGTAATAAAACTGTTCCTACCCTCGAAGAAGTGCAGCACTTCTTTTGGAGAAAAGAATACCAAGCGAGAGGAGCACTACATATTCACATGCTTTTATGGATCAAAGGTGCACCTACATTTGGTCACGACAGTGATGCCACTGTTTTGCAGTTCCTCCAAAAATATGTCACTTGTGAAATCCCTTCACAACAGACACATAGTGACCTGCATGGGCAGATTTTACAATTTCAAAGACACAAATGTGGCAAATATTGTCGTCGCAAATACAAAAGCAAAGGGAAATAGTACACCAAATGCCGCTTTGGTTTCCCTACACCGGTTACAGAAACAGGTGAAGTGAACAACTTCATGTCTTCAGTTTGACATAGTGTTAAAGGTAAATCACCTAAGAACACGTATTACATAAAAAGAACAGAAGAATCAAAATATATCAATGATTACAATGCAATCATTGCCCTCTTATGGAATGCAAACATAGATGTGCAGTACATTGCAGACAAATCCACTGCTGTTGCACGATATGTTACAGCCTACTTAACAAAAGCAGAAAAACAGAGCTTCAAGACCTCTGGGATGACCTATCATCAGACAAAACACTCTCTCAGAAATTGTACAGCCTAGGCATAAAAATGCTCTCTCATAGAGAATGTGGCGCCTATGAAGTGGCAGATCGTTTAACCGGTGCTGCATTGTATGGAAAATCAGACAACATAGTATGGCTAAGTCTTGGTCCTGCTAAATCTAGGAAAAGAGTTCTGAAATCATATGAGGACATAGAAACAATTGCCAGAAATGATCCCAACAGCTCAGACATTTTAAAAAACAATTTACTGGACACATACTATCCGAACAGGAGTAGCACTTTGGAAAGCATGTGTCTATACCACATAGCTCAAAACTTTGCATACAAAAATAATATAAAACCTGATGAAAGCAAAGGTAGATATAGAGTGACAGATTGTGAAGGCAGCATAGTGAATTTTACCAAACAAAGCTTAATTAATCATGTCAAATTGTCATTAAAAACTCCTCAACAGAAAGAACTATATTACATGTCTCTGCTACAACTTTTTTAACCATGGAGAAAAGAGGAACGGATACTAGATAACTATGACTGCTATGAAGATGCTTTCAAAGCAAATTAAAGCGCTATCACCGATGTGATCTTTACGCAGTACAAAACAATGCTGAACAATGAGCAGCAACACGAAGATGAACTTCAGGCCCAACTTGATAAGGACACTTCCGACAGTAGTCAACCTTCTGTAACAGGAAGCCAAGAACCACTAGGACAACCACTAATAGCAAATGAGGCAGAATTAGCTATGACAGACGTGGAAAACACCATATGTCACTATGAAGAAGATATAGAAGACTTAACTGTACAACAAGTAAAACTTAACAAAGATCAGCGCACCATTTTTGAAGACGTAACAAAACAAATTGCACATGGTGTACAACGTCAGTGGTGAAGCTGGGTCAGGAAACACATTCTTAATCAAAATCATCAGCAAGTTCCTTCAACAACTGACAAACAACAAACTATCCGCTGTTGTAACTACCCCCACAGGTTTAGCTGCCTAAAACATAGGCGGTGTCACTTTACACCGATTACTACTCCTTCCAGTGGAACACCAAAACCAATTAGACTATTACAAACTTTCTGCAGAAGCTGCAATGGAACTACGCAGAGTATTAAAACAAATGAAAATGCTACTAATAGATGAAGTGAGCATGGTACCCAACCTAATGTTGGCTTTGATTCACCTCAGATTGCAAGAAGTACTTAAAGCAAACTACGAAGAACTCTTTGCAGGGAAACACATTATCGTTTTCGGAGATCTTCTACAATTGACACCAGTGAAAGGAGAACCTATTTTTAAAACCTTAGGACACAAACTCTGCCGTAAAACTGTTGGCAGCATAGGAAATGTCAATATGTATAACTAGAGAGTTGGTAACCGCCGAAATGATTAAACCATTCTTAAATTGTAGAATGTTCTGTTGTTTACAGGGAACTGTAGAGGTGTCACAAATAATCACCTTATTCCCAGCATGTGAAAATTGAAAACTTAACTCACAATTATAGGAGATAACAGTATATATTCGAATGAAGCAGAGGAACTGTTATGAACCCCTTAATTCAAGGGACATGTGTTTATTTACATGAGTGAACAAATTAGATATACAAGAAAAGATCATTGTTTTTGGTATAATCAAGGAGTGGATACCATATTTGAAACAGTTATACCCATATCAAAACTCAACATGGGTTATGAAATAAGAAATGAAAACCAATTAAAGTTTTAACAAACAAATACAATTTCCATGTAACCTATTCGTGAAATGCGTGAAAAACTGATGGTTTCTAATATTCAAACCAGGAGAAAAGGACATAAAGCAGTTGTATTGATTCTACAATCTTTTAACAAAGTGTGGTTGGATTATAATTCATCCAAAATGGACATAAACAAATAGTAATGCATTTATAGCGAAACAGTTTTTCAGACAAAATTCAATGCATTTTGTTGTCTATGTACCAAATGTTGATTATAAAAAAAACATTTTGAATAGGCAAAGAAGTGGAAGCAATGTTACTTGTACATTGTTCTAGGGGAGAACAGGGCCTAACATTTATGGTAAACCGGCAAACTTATATTTTTTATGATAACATTTTGCACCCTAACTTTTATGGTAAACCGGCAAATTTATGTTGTTTATGATAACGTTTTGCACATTAGATAGATGATAACCAATCCTTAGGAAATGTCAACCTTTGGCAACATTTCCAATACAGAGAATTAACAGAAAACATGCGACAATCTGGAGATCTCACTTACGGCAACATTTTAAAAAGTATTAGAGTTGGTGTACTATCTCAAGAAGCACAAGCAATATTGAAAAAACTGCACATTCATGCACTTTATGGCGATAAAGCATGTGCTACTGATGTTATGGAACAATAAGTGCACCAACATTTCAATTGTGTGGCCTTAATGCCAACTCTAGCAAGCTGTTTCAAATTCAATGAAACAATGTTAAAAAAAGAAATGCAACCTATAATGTAAATTTACGCCACAGGCAAACTAGACGTACATGGTATGACACTACCCATATGTGAGCAAGCCACAACAAGACTAAATACCTTAGAAAATTCAATTTCCAACACAGCTGGGTTGGAAAAAATATTAAAATTATGCTTAAATTGTAGAGTAATGCTTAAGCATAACCTTGACGTGGAGCAAGGGCTAGTTAATGGGACAATGGGTACAGTTGTTGGCTTTCAAACATACCCACGTGACAACAACATTCAGTTTGTCAATATTCGCTTTGACAAACTTTCAGAAGTGAAAAGGATAGGGCGCTCAACTGCTCGATTCCTTCTCTTCAAAGACATGTATGTACGTAGAGAACAATTTTCTCTAACTCTTGCATATGCAGTCACCATTCATAAATCCCAAGGTCTTACCCTAGACAAAGCATTGATAGATATAGGAAACACAGGGCCTCATTACGACCCTGGCGGAACGGGTTAAACAGCGCCGTAAAAGGCTGCGGCACCGTTCAACCCGTTCCGCCACATTACAAGGTCCCCTCGCGGGACACGTTAAGCACGCCTGGGAAAACCAGGCGTGCCTACCGGGTCCCGCGAGGGGAAGAGGGAGCAAACATTGGGCAATCTCGTAATGGCCCATTGTTTACTCCCTCTCCCATTCCCATTCAGCCCTATGGGGCTGAAATGGGAATGGGGGTGAACCGTGTCCTCGAGTGAGGAATTACCGGGCCATCCGAACTCGGAATGGTCCGGTAAATCCTCATTCCGAGGACACGGACACAGATGCGGTTTTGCCGGCAGCCATGCCGCCAATAGCGGCATGGCTACCGGCACACCTCGTAATGAGACCCACAGTCTTTAAAGAAGGCATGAGCTACGTAGCACTATCACACTTACGTACACTTGACAGTCTATTTCTAATCAACTTTGATGCAAGTAAACTGAACGCTGATATTCCTTGCATTTTAGAATACAATAGACTGCATTCACTGTACACCCCCCATCTGAAACCATATCCTGTTCCAGAAAAGTAAAACGTGGTAAAAGAAAGCTAATTCAAACAGAAATGCAACAGAATCTGACGGCAAATCCTTCAAAGAAAACATAAGAAGCTAAAACTTTATCAATTACCACAAGCAAAGAAGAACCTATTAGGGAAAGTAAATCAGGTATTTCTTCAAAGAAGGAACAGAAACTCCGAAAAAAGGACTCAGAGACAAAACTAGGTGGTCCATTCAAAATTTCAAATGAAACTGGTGTAAGTTGCTATGCAAATGTAGCAATGAATATTCTATTTCAATTGCCACCAATTGTTAACAATATTTACTTACACAGTACAGACCAATTGTGTTTGCAAATGTTAGTCCTTCATAGAAACGCAACAAATAATCCTGACAATACGTACAGTGTTCACGGAATAAGACAAGAATTGGACTACTGTGCTGGAATGGTGAGATTCACTATAAACTCACATGAAGATCCACAAGAATTTCTAATGTACTTACTACAAGTACTGGAAAACAAAAACAGACCTATAAATGATATCTTCCAGATTTCATACATGTGGAAACATACATGCACTCTCTGTAACAATGTGATACAGGAAGAAATACCAAATGAGCGATTTGTGTATGTATCCATAATTAAGAATCCATTCCATTTCAGCAACTTGTACAGAATGCAAACCATGGAAGATTATGTACTATGTGCAATTCAGACAATCGCTCCACCTTACTGATACAAACACATAGTAACAACATAATACTTATGCTTCTACGTTATAATGCAGATGGCACCAAAAACAACTGCAAATTGACTGGATTCACACACGGTGAAGTGTCACTTGGAAAGAAAACCTTTACAACAATAGGCATAATCTACCACGCAGAAGCTACAACCAATGCAGGTCACTACACTGCATACATTAAAAAGAAATGTGGATGGTTCGAATGTAATGATAGCACCATTACTCTAAAGCAGAGATTGCCAGCTAATCTTACAAATGCGTATTTAATCTTCTTCAAGCCAAAATTCAATTACTAATGTGCACTTCAACATTACCAAAAAATCAAGTAAAAGGCTATAAACAGTTAGAATACGCCAACTGGTATCTAACTGCCCAAGAGTGTATAACAAAAAAAATCTGCAACAAGGCAACAGAAAGAACAAGTAAACACTCAAAGAAAACAAAGAAATAGTTTGTAGCATAGCAAATAAAGTTTTTTTTTAATCCGACAAGGATTTTTTTTCTGCCAGACCCAAGGATTTGAAAAACAAACACAGAAACTGAGCAAGATGCACAGTACACTGGTTTGTAAACTAAATATGAGGGTAAAAAAAAAGCTAAACTGTCTATTATACAATGTAATAAGTCTTCATAAAATACAAACTCTAACATGCTCTTTTCTTTTATCACAGAAATTAAAAAAGGGTTTTTCCGCCAAGTACTAAAGTCATCTGAGAAATATATGGATTCTGAACAAAGTAAACAGTAAGTATAATTACAGTCATGTCACACATATACGAATCTACACGTCTAATCTATGGCAGTAATATGGTGCAGGGCCTGTAGGCTGGGCCTAGCGTCTTGGATGTATAACCTACCACCTACACCCTACGGCCAAGCAACCAAGACTATAGGTCCAACCCACAACCATCGCAGCATATCAAAACTATGGTGCTTGTAATTTCACTACTTATAAGTTTACTCTTGGGTGCATGGTCTGCAGCCATGCACCTAAAACGCTAGGTCGTGCACACAACGACCGCACCACAGCATACCCATGTTCACTTATAACCTCACTGCTTATGACTTCAGTCTTGGGTGGACCAAGACTCTGGGTCCTGGCCAGAACCACCACAGCATATCACACCCATTGTGGCTTCTAACTTCACTACGTATAAAGTTGGGTTTGGGAGCATGGCCTTCGGCTATGCACCCAAAATGCTAAGCCCTCCCCACAACCACCTGAATGATGTTTGATAGTACGAGTGTGCCTATACCTGTAATATGCTGCAGTAGTTGTGGCCACAGGCTACAGTCTTGGGTGTAAGGCCATAGATTTTTCAATGTATGGGTATGCAGTATATAAAATCCATAGTGGCTTATAACTGCAGTGCTTATAACTTTGTTCTTGGGTGCATGGCCTTTGGTCATGCACCAAAGACTCTATGTCCTGGCCACAACTACCACACCATAACACACCCATTGTGGCTTGTAACTACACTACGTACAAATGTGCTGTTGGGTGCATGGCCTTAGGCCATGCACCCATGACTACAGGCCCTCCCCACAGCCACCTGAGTGATGTTCAATACTACGGGTGTATCTATAGCTGTGATATGCTGCAGTGGTTGTGGCCAGGGCCTAAAGTCTTAGGTGTATGTCCATACATATTTCAATATATGGGTGTGAAGTGGCTTACAACTCCAGTGCTTATAACTTTGTTCTTGGGTGCATGGCCTATGACAATGCACCCAAGACTCTACACACTTTCCACAACTATCTGATCGATAAGCAATACTACAGGTGTATCCATAGCTGTGACATGCTGCGGTGGTTGTGGTTAGGGCCTAGAGTCTTGGAAGTATGGCCTACAGCCATGCACCCAAGACTCTAGGCCCTGGCCACAACCACCGCAGCATATTACACCCATGGTCGCTTATAAATCATTAGCACACCCATAGAATGAAACATTATAACTGTAGCATGTACTCAATTTGTACCCAGGACTCTAGGCCCTGCCCACACCTACCAGATACATAATCGGATGTATGGGTGTGATGTACGAATGTGATATGCTGCAGTGGTTGTGGGCAGGGTTTACAATCTTGGGTGTATGGACTACAGCCTGCAGCCATGCACCCAAAAGTCTACGTCCTGCCCACAACCACCGCACTATCGGGGTAATTCATAGAATCCAGCGCACAAGTGGTGCACGCGGCTGGCACACAGTGTGCGCGTGCGACAGTCTGCACCAGCCGCGCTTGCTAAAATCCATTTCCGCGCACAGCGTATTCATGGATTTGAACATCCAAAACCAGCCGTGGCGCAGAGTGGCTCAGCGACCCTGCAGCAGCACCAGTTACGCCCCCAACCCCTCCCCGTGCACCATGCACAGTGCACAAATCCCGTACATGGCGCACAGGCCCCCACCCATGAAAACGCCTGTAAAACTCCCTGTGCACCCCTCCGAATACATGTACACCCCGGCGCGGGGAGTTTCACACGCGATTGGCCCTGTGCGAGCGGGGTACATGTATTACTGAGGTTCGCGGGAATTTCACATGCGATTGGCCCTGTGCGAGCGGGGTACGTGTATTACTGGGGTTTGCGTGAAGTTTCACACGCGATTGGCCCTGTGCGAGCGGGTTACGTGTATTACTGGGGTTCGCAGGAAGTTTCACATGCGATTGGCCCTGTGCGAGCGGGGTACATGTATTACTGGGGTTCGCGTGAAGTTTCACACGCGATTGGCCCTGTGCGAGCGGGTTACGTGTATTACTGGGGTTCGCGGGAAGTGACACAAGCGATTGGCCCTGTGCGAGCGGGGTACTGGCAGGTGGCAGGTATTACTAGGGTTCGCGTGGAGTTTCACACACGATTGGCCCTGTGCGAGCGGGGTACGTGTATTACTGGGGTTCGTGGGAAGTTTCACACGCGATTTCGCTGTCAGAGCAGGGTACGTGTATTTCGGGGGTGCGCGTGAAGTTTCACACGTGATTTCGCTGTCAGAAGTTTCACACGCGATTTCGCTGTCAGAGCGGGGTATGTGTATTTCGGAGGTGCGTGTGAAGTTTCACACGCGATTTCACTGTCAGAGCGGGGTACGTGTATCCAGTGAGGTGCGCAGGGAGTCCCACACATGAATTGGCAGTGTGGGTCCTCCCAGGTGTCCCCTCTACCCCCTCCACGGCTCCTGCAGGCAGCCTACACCACAGGGGACTACCCTGCACCCCTGCCCATGTCCCGCAGGCAGCCCATCCACCATGGGCATGCCCCCCAGCCAAGCCACATGTCACGTTGCAATATGATCACCAACCCATGCCCCCCAGCACCCCCACTCCCCAGCAGTGAGGGGCACCTGCCAGCAGGCCCCACACATGTCCCACTAATGTCCCCTGCAACCCCACCCCCCAGCAGTGAGGGGCACCTGCCAGCAGGCCCCCCACTCATGTCCCACTCATGTCCCCCAGCACCCCCACCAGTGAGGGGCACCTTCCAGCAGCCCCCACTCAGGTCCCCCTGCACCCCCACTCCCCAGCAGTGAGGGGCATCTGCCAGCAGGCCCCCACTCATGTCCCACTCATGTCCCCCTGCACCCCCACCCCCCAGCAGTGAGGGGCACCTGCCAGCAGGCCCCCACTCATGTCCCACTGCACCCACACCCCCCAGCAGTGAGGGGCACCTGCCAGCAGGCCCCCACTCATGTCCCACTCATGTCCCCCTGCACCCGCACCCCCCAGCAGTGAGGGGCACCTGCCAGCAGGCCCCCACTCATGTCCCCCTGCACCTCCACCCCCCAGCAGTGAGGGGCACCTGCCAGCAGGCCCCCACCCATGTCCCACTCATGTCCCACGGCATCCCCACCCCCAGCAGTGAGGGGCACCTGCCAGTAGGCCCCCACTCATGTCCCACTCATTTCCCCCTGCACCCCCATCCCCCAGCAGTGAGGGGCACCTGCCAGCAGGCCCCCACTCATGTCCCCCTGCACCCCCACCCCCCAGGAGTGAGGGGCACCTGCCATCAGGCCCCCACTCATGTCCCACTCATGTCCCCATGTACCCCCACCCCCCAGCAGTGAGGGGCACCTGCCAGCAGGCCCCGCTCATGTCCCCCTGCATCCCCACCCCCCAGAAGTGAAGGCCACCTGCCAGCAGGCCCCCACTCATGTCCCCCTGCATCCCCATCCCCCAGCAGTGAAGGGCACCTGCCAGCAGGCCCCCACTCATGTCCCCACTCATGTCCCCCTGCATCCCCACCCCCCAGCAGTGAGGGGCACCTGCCAGCAGGCCCCCACTCATGTCCCCCCTACATGAAATAAGGATGCACAATCATGGCCCACTTCTACACCAAAATACCACAGCATGCCACCCCATTCTTGAGACGCAATGATTTCCCAATCCACCCCACACTGACATGCCTATCTCAAGACACAAACCAAAAGTCAACTATGAACATCAACACATGTCCGTCACACACACACACTGGTTGGCATTGATTGTGTAAGCCCACATTTTCACATGCATTAACCCAATGAGCGAATACCACACATGGAACTAAAATATCAAAATGTATTATGTACAAAAATAAAGCAATGAAATGAAAGCATGACAAAATAGCAAACATGAAATGAAAAGCATGTGTAAAAGATGAGTAAATGAAAAGTATAACCAATCCAAAGAAATCCAAAAGAAAAATAGTCCAAACTCTCCCTCCACCAATGCAAATCCAAAGGAAACGTAAAAAGAAAAATCCATTTATCCATGGTGAAATCAAAAGAAAAAGTTCAAAATAATCCATTGTACAACTATGTACAATCCATTGTCTAAAAGAAAAATCCATTAATCCATGTTCAAAATCAAATAAAAAGTTCAAATAAATTCATTGTCCAACTATGTACAATCCATTGTCAAGGGTCCATGAGCCCAACAAAAGAAATTAAACCTACCTAAGAAACTACCTAATAAAAAAACTATATAAAAATGTGTGTGGCATAGTCCATTCACCACAAATCAAAGGAAAAGGAAAAGGAAAACTAACTCTAAAAACTATTTACAATGGCAGCGGGCTAGTCCGACGGCTCACTTCCCGATTTCCCGGGCCAGGGCATCATCAAACTCCTGCTCGATGTCCCGGAGGCGGTCCTCTTCCATGGCCCCAAGGGTTCGCAGGGACGATGACATGTGGACCTCCAACTCCCTGTGAATTGCCTCGAGGCACTCAGCCCGCCTCAGAGCCCTCCGCATGGAGTTCTCCGCCCTGACCATTGTGAGCCGTGCCTCTTCCGCCAGCTGCCGCTCCGCATCTATGGCCTGGTCCAACCGCTGCCACACGGAAGACCCTTCCAATCCTGGGTCCTCCTGCCCTCTGGCCGATGCCTACCCCTCCGATGTTGAAGGCCCCGAGCCATCATGGCTCCCACCTTGTTGCTGCTGCTGTGCCTGTGCCTGTTCCCTGGCTCTTGCTGCCTGCATGTCCTCCTCCGGCTGGGGTGCAGTTGTTGAGGTGGCCACCCCTGCTGGACGCCCGACTCCCGACTGTGGCAGGGATGTGTCCTCCACCAGCCTGGCCGCAGGGTCAGAGGCAGCTCCACAGGGTACCCAGGTGATTCATGGGTGGGAAGATGGCATGGAGGACGACTGGAGCATAGGGGGTTCAGGTGAGGAGGGGGTCGGAACAAGGTCCAGCAAACAGAGGAATCCGGCCCTGGTGACCCGTCCCAGTAGGTCAACGCGGTCAACGAGGCATTCAACGTGCAGTGTCCTCACGAAAACACTGCAGGTCACCTTGCATGCCTCTTTGACGCAACGCCATCCCACTCAGGACAGGCTCAACCCGGTCCCGGATAGCCACGTCCGCAGGGAGAGGAAGGCCAGTTGTTGTAAGCGGATCCCCTCCCTGAAAACGGGTCTGGACGTAGGCATCCCTGCTGGTGCAGGATGATGCAGTCACAGGATCGAGGACAGAATTACGCACAGGCACCTCCGCGGCGGCCTGTGCTGCCTCCTGTCCCTGCCCCTGCACTGCACCACTAGCACCAGTGGAATCCCCACCTCCAGACCCTGTGTCTGTCCCTTCCACGGCCTCCTCCTCCACCAAACCCCCCACTAACCTGGATGACTCCGTGCCATCTCCCTCCGTCGGACCCTGTGGAGTCTCAGCTGCCCCTTCTGCTGCCCAGGAGTCCAACTCCGACCTCCGCCTCTTGGACCTACCCTCTGCAGCTGCGGCCTGGGATGTGGCACCGGACTCCTCACTCCCTGACGAGATGACAACCTGGGAGGGGAGCCGGGCCTTGTGTCTCCGGCTGGCGGTGCGATCCCTGCCGCCTTGCTCCACAGCACCCTCTCCGCCCTCTTCATCAGTTGACGCTGCAGACAGGGAGAGATAGGACACAGGCATCAGGGCACTGTACAATGGACTGATACACACATGACACTTGCACATGAGTGGCAGTGTCACACTTCAGACATGGCATCACAATCCCCAACACACATGTCATTTCAACTCACACACATGAGCAATTCCACAGCAATATTGCACCAGGAAGCACCATCCATACACATACAAGAGCATGAGCAGCCGAAGGTGAGCCTTACATCACATGAAACACGGGGAGTGCACAAGACATGCACACACGCCACCACACTTACATGCATGTGTACATCTCCACCAACTGTCGCAGTGATGAGATCGCCATCCATGTCACATCTGGCATTCAGCCTTCTACATGTCAGTGTCACACGCATCCATGAATCATCACAGTTGCACACTTGTCAAATACACACACATGCACATGTACACAGTGCAGATACATGCAGCTGGAACCAACATCCATGTGTGACACCACAACCATGCCAACATACATACACAGTAATTCAAACATGTGTGCTCCCACATCTGCTTTTGGCCTGCATGCTTACCCACACATACACCATCCATGTGTCTCACACATGAGAGGACTCGCATGTGTCAGCCTCACGCCCCTCTACATACACATCCATACATGGCCCTACAAAAATACATGTGCAACCTGCACACTACTGGCACGCACAGCGTCCAATCAGTATGCGTTTACACTTACCGCTCAACTCCAGACGGGTCTGCCTCTCAAGGACCTGGATGTGGAGCGCTGGGCATATGCGTTCAAGGACCCTCATTTGGTGGTCGGACAGGTGACCCCGGCACCACTTGGCCTTCAAGAGGCGCCGGGCCTTGTCGAGGGTCCTGGACCTGAAGTCCTCCCAGCGCTTCTTGACATGTTTGATGTCGCGGGCTGCCGCCCCCTCCTCGTTGATGGCAGTCACGATGTCCATCCAGATCCTGGTCCGTCCTTCATAGTCGGTGCGAGAACTTCCAAAGAGGGCATCATACTGCCCCAGGACTTGCTCCACCAGGACACCAACTTCACTGGCACTGAAGCTGGTGGCCCTCTGCCTCTCTGGCTGGGGGTTGCCAGTGGTGCCAGATGGTGGTGTGCCCGACATGGCAACCCCAGAGGCAGGTGTGGGTGGGCAACTGGGTCCTGGGACTGGGCTGTGGAGCAATGGTATCCCAGTTGGGAGTCTTCAGTTCCAGCAGGGGTGGTCACAACTGCACCCCTGCAGATGGCTGATGTGCAGGCAGCAAATAGCAGGGCACGTGGGCAGCAGGCAGGCAGGCAGCAGCAGATGGGAGCGTGCTCGGAGCTCTGGGGGGCAGTAATTCGGCCTTCTGGGCAGGAGCGTGGTCTTCCGTGTGTTGTTGCATGGCCAGCTTGATACGGAGAGATTTGGCACGTGAAAAAATTGCAAATCTGCATGTAATTCGAGGAAAGGCCCTTAGCGCATAAGCGTGTCTGTGACGTTACGCGCGCGGGCGTTTCCCTCGTGACGTGGGCATAGTGGTTCAGCGCGCGTGAAAAAACTGCACGTCCGCGTGTGAATACGTGTAATCCGAGGAAAGGGCCTACGCGCGTCTGTGACGTTACACGCGCGGGTGTTTCCCTCATGACGGGTGCATAGTGAATCAGCACGTGAACACACCACACGTACGCGAATTCATTGGACCAAAGGCCCTTTAGCGCGTAAGCGCGTCTGTGACGTGACGCGCAAGGGCGTTTACCTCAACACGGGTGCATGTTCATCGTACACGTGCAAAAACTGCACGTCCGAGTGTCAGTTCGTGTAATTGGTGGAAAGGGCTTTAGCGCATACACGGGTAAGTGACGTTGTACGTGTGGGCCAGTTTAAAAGGTACGTGTAGAATGCCATTTACTAGTACATGCTTTTAGTGGAGAGCGAGTGGGTGAATTTTATACTTCTTGTCGGTTCACACGCGATTACTTCACAGCCGTTCAAGTTCGTTCTCCCTGTTACCTCTGACAGCGTTCTATTTTCTGGTTGGCCCTGTTTCCTCAAACAGCGTTCACTTCTTCTTTTGGTGGGGGTGTTGCCAACGCGCACACGCGGGTCTTTTTCACATTATTTTTCCAGGCATACAGTGAGTCGCGCACGTATTTGCCAACTGTGCTTGCTCCTTGTGTCACGTACCCCTTCAGAGGTCATTGTAGACTGCGTGTATTACGCGTACGCTTATTTTTGTGTTTCTGGGTGCCACAGCGTAGTGCGGGTTCATTTTTCCACGCACGTGGTCTACGAGGGGTTGCATGCACATTCATTTTTGTTTTCGGGGTGCCTGTGCATTGCGTGACCCGTCATCTTCCCCCAGGGGTCACAGACAGCCTTGCTAGAGCACTGGGGTATGAATTCCATCTAGTACTCTACCCCTTTCACCCACAATTGCCCAGGACAATAGTTTACTGCTACTCCCATACGCACAAAAACATCAGTGCCATGGTTGGGAGGCCACCAAGCGGTAAGGGAGGAAAAGGTGGCCGACCTTCAAAAGGTGGCCGTGGTGGGCGCGGTAGGGGATGTGGCCAGGATTTGCAGGGTGCCCCTAGACCTCCATGTGTGGAAGACCAATCAGGGACACCCATGCCCCACCCCCCCATGGTTGTGGGAAACATAGCTGACACCATGCCAGCTCAGCCCTTGGTGGACCGGCCCATTGTGGCACCTGAACCGGCACAGGAAGACTCCCAGGCTGACTTCTAGGTCAGCAATTCTAAGCCACGTGTGGCGGTGCAAGTTGTTGTCACCAGGCCACGTGGATCTGGGGCAGCAATGTCATCTGCTGCCCCAAGTAGGCAGGGTGGGGAGGCTGCAGGGGCAGCTGCAGCTCTATCCACCCCAGCTCTGAGACTCCCAGCCGGGACAGTGTCGGTCCAGGTCCATCAGACTGATGTTGCCCCTGCCAACATCACCCTGCAGCAAATGCCTGCACCAAGACCTATGGTCATTGTGCCTTCGCACACTCCTAGTACACAGTCCACAGGCGCTTCTGCCCCTACTGACCAGAGCGGCGTAAGCCACTCAGGATCCGCACCACCTTTGAAAAAGAAGAAGGGTGCTCTGGCACTACAGGCTGAGACCCCAGACACGGCTACACACTCCGGCACGTCAAGGAAGCCTAGCTTTAATGACGCCGAACTTGATGCACTTGTGGCCTATGTGTCGGAACATAGCCACGAAATGGTGGTGACTGCAGGGTGCAAGACCACACCTGGTCAACGTAGGGCACACTGTCAGACCATCACGGACCACATTAGTGCCCTTGAATTTGTGAGGCGCACAGCTGATGATTGCTACAAGCGGTGGAATGACCTGAAACGCAGAGCAAAGTACAAGCTGGTCTCAAATCATGCCTCTACTCTGGTGACTGGTGGTGGGTCTCCACCAGAGGACAACCAACTCACTGAACATGAGTCTGTTGCTCAAACCTTCGTCACAGAGGAACAGATCCAAGGCGTGGAAGACCTACCTGATTACGATGCATTGTCCGGTGAGGGTCCATGCAAGTGTATGTAATCCATGTGTATGTTGTTTGGGTGACGGGTTCTGATTGAGTGCCAGGTGACGGTGTGTACTCCACAGTGGTATGGGTCGCCCTTACTCCAATACATTCACGTGCCTTGGATTTGGGTATGACAGTATCCCTTCTGCCCACAGTAGCCAATTAGCACCACATTACTGCAGTTGCCCTTGACCTGTCATCTTGCAACAACATTGTTCAGATTTTTTCAGTGTTCATTCTGGCTGATTGTTTCAATTCTCCCATTTTTGCTACGCATTTTTCAGCACTAATGCCACATATGTGACATGCTTCTGTCATTGATTACATCCCATATTGGCCCACATGTGTTGCCTTGTTATGTGAATGATTAGACCATTCAGGCTGATTGAGTATTGGCCTGCTCACATTAATTTTTGGGGCCTGTTTGAATGTGGAACATGATAGTTGTTTGCTGTCATGTTAAAGTGACCAACCATTGATGTGTACATCTGCCTACAATCACTGTATTATTGTTCACTGGATGTGTTTCAGTGTGTGGCACATGCATCTTCTGCCACACTATTTAGCATTTTTCATCTAATCATGTCCATCTCACATGGATGGGTGACAGTACTCATTCACTGACATATCGCTGTAGTTGTGAAATGTACCATGGCTATGCTACATCCCATCTGTGTGCTGGCATGTGTCATGTATGTGTATTGGACATGCCACTCACAGGCTAATGTGTGATGCCAGTTCTACCCACCATGCAGCAAGTGTGTTGCTTAACCATCTTGGTGTCCTCAGTGTCTGCTTTTTGCCTCCCCTTCGAACTCATTGACAGTGCATGCATGCCAGGGTTATAGTCATGTGGGACATGTGTAAATCATGTACAGGATCTCTGTCTTGTCAGGCCTATGTGTGTGCTATGGTGCTCATGTCTGTTTGCATTTGTTGTATTTCATGTTTTTGCAGGTTCTGACGCATTTGATGCTGGTGAGGTTGAGGAGATGGGGCAGACCCAGGAGGGATCTCAGCCACGACCGAGCACCAGTGTAGGACGTGGTGTGGTGGTGGGTGAAAACCCAATCTTACTGCAGACCATTCTGTCCAGGGGTGCCTCTGGGTGTACCTCCCCAGACCTCTATTCAGGTGCTGAATCGGATGATGAGACTTATGTGCTGTCGAAGGTGAGTGCTTCTGGCAGGGATTCAGTTCTGTCCAACCCACCTTCCCCAGGGGTAGAACCCTCTATGGGGATGTCAGTGTTGGTAGGTCCGCCTTTGGTGGTTACGGATGCAGGGTCACACTACACAACATCTGATCCTGTTCCTGGGCCAGCAAATCAGAGGGGGAATGCAGTCCTGCAGCCTCAGGCAGTGCCAGCATAGCAAGGTGCAGATCGCCTTGCCCCAAACAGGTGTGGTGCCCGCCGATGCGGTGGCCGTGCGCCACCAGGCAATACTGTATGGGAAAACTCCATGTACGGTATGGCAACCCAACAGGCAGCATCCGTTGAAATGATGGCTCAGGCAATGGAGAGGGTGGCCATTTCCATTATCCCCCCTGAAAGGCAGATGGAGCAACAACAGCAGGCAACAGACTCCATTTGCCAATCACACAGGGAAGACATGTTGGCGGCCAACAGGGACCGACGGGCGTCACTGGAGACTCTGCGCAAAGCCATATCAATAGAGTCACAGGGCCACAGGGAAGCCCTGAGGGAACTCCATAACATCAGGGAGACTCTGCTTGAACTTGAGGCTTCCCGAAATTTTAGGGCAGAACAGCAGCTGGAGCAGCTCACACGTTCGCTCTCAGCTGAGCTGCAGGCAACCCGTGAGGAGATCCGGGCATCACGCAAGGTCATGTGTGCAGAAATGCAGGCAACCCGTGAGGTGCTGCATGGAGATCTCTGCATTATCATACTCCAAAATCAGACCTTCCAGACCCGCATGCTTGCTGCCATGGAGGACCATACCAGGGCTTTGCGTGGGCTGCCTCCCATTGTACCACCACCCCCTGATGCAGCAGCAGAGGGTGAAGAGACCGACAGCAGTTCTCCCACAATGGCATAGCCGTGCAGGCCATGAGCCCCTGGAGGTATTTTTTTTCCCAACATCCACGCAGGTGGGTGTTGGTGTGCACCCTGTCCCCGAACCTCCTGGGTGCCCCCCCTGGCCCCCACATGGCCATTTTTTTTACAGTGTGTTGCCTTGTGTGGCTCCCGTGGGCATCCACTGTGTATTCCGGCTAGGCACATGCAGGCTTGTCCTGAGTTTGGGTTAGATGCTTGGGTTTGTGACACACACACCCGTCCTGCTTCCCGTTTCCATGGGCTTGCAAAGGGTGTGACCAAGTGACAGTGAGTTACACAGTGACATTGGGCTCCCATGAGCTGTGTGGGCAGTCTGTAGTCAATACTGTGTGGACATCCCTAGTGGGTATTGTTGTTGTATTGAACACTGCATGGTGTATTGATATGTGCGTGTGCATCCATGTCTTCCTCAAAATTTGCAGGTACCTTCTTCATGTCTTCACAAGGCCGTCTCCTTTGCAGATGGAGTTCATGTTGTATGCAGTACACTGACACATTTGCATGGCAGCAACACTCTGCAGTTGGAAGGGGTCGATGTGCTGGCTTATTCAGTTTGTAAGACTACCACTACTTTGACTTTGTACTGTCATGTTTTTGCAATGCTTCATGCTGTGTTGATGTATTGTGTTGGTGGTAAGTATTTGGTCATGTGTGCTGTTTGTTATTGATTACTGGGAGCATATTGTCTGTGGGCTGTTTCCATTTGGGAAAGTGCACTTTGTGACACCTGTGTCAGTTCTTGTGCATTTCTTTGTTTGCTTTCACATTGCATGACATGCCATGGTGTGTTGGGTGGCGGAGATGGGGAGGGGTTGGGTGACACGGCGCTATTTTCATGTTGTATTTTGCTAGGGGGTAGTCATTCATGCAGCATGAATGTATGTCTTTTAATAACACAGCATTGGTTGTCCTTGGGTAGGTAGGGATGCACACAATGTAACACTTCCAGATGACCAATCTCAGGCTGGTATGGTTGTGACATTTGACTGTCCCTTATGTCATCATCATTGATTGTCAGCTGGTATGTGCCAGGGCTGTGTGCACTCCACAGGGGTGTGATTTTAGGTGAAGTAATTAGCCACAAGCTGCGTACGGGCTGCCTCACCACGTGCCCTTTCCCCTCCCATGCGCAGCGGCCGTGCATGTGGTTGGGGATGTGGGGTCACCACCATGTCCACCGGCAGGCCCCGGCGTGTTGCAACGTTGTGCAGGACACATGCTGCCACTATGATCCTGCACACTACTGGGGGAGCGTATAGCAGCTGCCCACCAGAACGGTCAAAGGAGTGAAAGCATGACTTGAGCACTCTGAATGTGCGCTCCACTATGCCACGGATTGCAATATGGGCTGTGTTGTATCTTACCTCGGGTGGTGTGGTGGGGTTCCGAATTAGCGTCATCATGTGGGTGCTCAGAGGGTAGGCACTGTCCCCTGGGGAGGTGATGATGGGTATCATTAGTGGGGTTGTGACATTACTCAGTATCTGACATGCAGGCATGTGCAGTGGCATTCATACTCACCAAGCAGCCATGTATCGCCATGCCACCCAGCTTCTAGGTCCCGGTTTAGGGTTGACATTCTGTATATGAAACTGTCATGGGTGGACCTTGGATAGTTGGCATATACTGAAGTGATGATTCCCTTGGCATCACATACTACCTGCACGTTGATGGAATGCCTGTGCTTGCGGTTTCTATAGATGTGCTCTGATGCCCTGGGAGGACGTAGAGCCACATGGGTGCAATCAATGGCACCTAGCACTTTGGGGAAGTGTGCCACCCCGTAAAAATCCTGGGCAACAGCCTGCCTTTCTGCAGGTGTTCTGGGCAGGTATATGTGCCTGCAGACTGAGGGGCGTACATTCATGATGGCCAAGACCTGGTGTAGGCAGCGTGACTGCGTGGCATGTGACACCCCGCCCACTATGGCACTTGTCCACTGAAATGACCCAGTAGCCAATCAGTGCAGTACATTGAGCACCTTTTCCAAGGGGCTCAGTGCTTGGGAGCACAGGGTGGGTGATGTGAGGTCATCCTCCCACTCACTCACAAGGTTGAGTATTATGTGAGGTGGAAACCTGTACCTCCCATACACCTGGTCATCAGGCATCCCAAAAAGGCTGGTTCTGGGTGTAAACATTCTGGCCCTGACTATCCTCCTCCTCCTGCGGTATCCCACGGACACTGCTGCGAGGGACGGTATATTCATCGTAGCGTCTGAGCTTGTTTGTTGTTTGCGCGCACTTTTATGCTGCGCGGGTCCATGTACGCCCGTTTCCTGCTGGCATACGTGTTTCCAGATAAGCGCGTCTTTTTTGGCGCACGCGTTAGCCCCGTTCGATTCCATGAATACGTGTTGTAGGCACGCATGTGGGCGTTCCGGGCATTTGCCTCCTGTACTTCCCCTGTAACGCCCACATTTTCACACGTTGTTCCCCATTCCGCGTGTTAGGCCCCGTGTTCTGCCTACTTTTGTTGTGTGCGCTGCGCTAAGTGCGCTTTCGCTGTGCGCATAGTGCACACTTTTTAATGACGTGTGCACCCGCGTGTGCCACGCAGGATTTTAGCGCACATCCATGGATTTACACGCGCACGGACTTCCATGAATCGCTGTGCGTGGGTTTCGCTGCAATTTACGCACTTGCGCTGCGATTCGCACGCTTTCGCGGGAATTTTCAGCACACATTAATTCCATGAATCGGCCTGTATATAAAACCCATGTTGGCTTATAACTTTAGAGCTTATAAGTTTGTTCTTGGGTGCATGGCCTTCGGCACAACCACCTGAGTGATGTGCGGTACTACGGGTGTATCTATAGGTGTGGTATGCTGCAGTGGTTGTGGCCAGAGGCTAGACTCCTAGCTGTATGTCCATAGATATTGCAATGTATGGGTGCGCAGTGGCTTATACCTCCAGTGATTATAACTTTGTTCTTGGGTGCATGGCCTTCGGCCATGCACACAAGACTCTACACACTCCCCACAACCATCTGATCGATAAGCAATACTACAGGTGTATCCATTGCTGTGACATGCTGCGGTGGTTGTGGCCAGGGCCTAGAGTCTTGAATGTATGGCCTACGGCCATGCATCCAAGACTCTAGGCCCTGGCCACAACCACCGCAGCATGTCACACCCCTGGGGGCGTACAAATCAATAGCACACCCATAGAAAAAAATAATTTAATTACGGCATGTACTCAATTTCAATGTTCACCAACATCATGCGTGTCCTTAGAACAGTTTGAAGTTGCCTGCGCACAGCACGGACTGAAATACTACCCTTATGAGACCCCTCATTTTCTGTACTTACAAACATCCCGAACAAGGCGGGCATAGGGAATACATCATTAACACCTACCGCCTGAACAAATAAAGTTTTTCACCCATCTCTTACTGTCTGCACCTCCCCAAGCACTCTGGCACAGTAAAACAGTTTTCGAAATAGCATTTTGCTTCTGGTCGCCGCTGCGCTATCGGCAGATCCAAAATGTCAGGCGCATCCAAACAATCTGACGCAGAACACGGCTCACTGCAGCCAATTGGCAGAGACGTCGTGTTTCCGCGGTCCAGCCCCTTAGCCAATCAGTATCTTGTCTGCAGAGCGAACAGGGAAGTGTGACCGTGGAGCGGACATAGATACTAATTTTTTCAGACCTACTTTTTGGTCGTTTTAAAGAAAAGTACTGGACGAATTGGCACAAATTTACAAAAGTACGCTTTCAGGACCAAGCTCCTGCCGCAAATTTGGTGAAAATCCGTCCAGCCGTTTGGGCTGTAGACGTGCGCAAACCTTTTCCCCCATTCAGTCTATGGGAAAAAAAGACGTTTTGGGACCCCCCCTATAACTTTTGCCCCCCTGGACTAAACATAACCAAACTTTGCAAAAAAATTCAGAGTGGCCCATATACTTTTTTTTGTGCAAAGTTTGGTGAGGATTCGTCCAGGGGGAGTAGAGTTATAAGCCGCCCAAAAAGTGCTCTTCCTATGGAAACAGCAACTTAACCATAACCGGTCACTACCATGGCCGTGTAATATTTATCTATATATAGATATATAGATAGATATATATATATACATATGCTCAAAATACTGCCATTCTCATGCAGAAGATTCAAGCTGCACTCTCCACAGTGTTTGTTAGGCAAAAACCGTCCCAATTGGGACAAAAATGCTGCCGGATCCACACCTTGTTAGCCAAAATTACCTTCGTTTATTTTTCTTGCAGGGAAAATCGTACAATACAATAACATGGAAATCCTTTAAAAATCCAAAACTACCAAAATACACGGGTCCTCCCAAGTGCAGCAATCAGTTTGCTGAGGCGTTCACGCGTTCCACGGCCAAATCGCCGCTTGTTCACAACGATTTGCCTCATTGTCAAACAAACATTTAAAAACACATAAAAAAGTGAGGCAGCCCAAAATAGGGTGTAAACATAGTCAAAGGACTAGTTTTCTTAGGATGCTGCAGTTCCAAAAGTTAACATGTCGGCCATATTGGCCTAGTGTTTTAGGTAAGTGACCAATAGCTTTTTACTTACTGCGAGTGTCAGTCCTATACATGCACAGTGAGATACTTACAATACTTGTATAATTTCACACAGCATATTACATTAAGGTGCATTGATACTCTTGACATTATTTTAGTATTGCGGCTGATAGATGATAAGACGTGTTACCATATGTGTAGTTGAAGGACAACATCAACGCCAGTACCCATGGAGCTTTTTACATATTGCAAATTTACGAAACATTTTACATGGGAATTATTGATGTAACCACCATGTATTTATGTATTTAGGCAATCTATTGTTCAAAGTAAAGTGCTTAGTGCATTAGCAGCATGTTATATGAACGATAAAGTGCCATGAAACATTTAGTGTCTAGTCATTCTAGTTTCTCTTTAGCGCTGTGGTTGGATCACATGTCTAAATGTGACCCGGTTGCCTGGTGCATACCGGGAAACCCTTGTAGAACATAAAGTGCATAGTGCAGAACCACATCAATGACGCGTTACTTATAGTTTCATCAATTTCATCAGTAAAGTGCATCGTGCTGTAGCAGCATGTTGCCATTATTTCACAATTCCAACTTAATACCAGCTCAACCAATGTCCAACTACCAATACAGTGCTTAGTGCAAATCATGATAGTACGTTGTGTCCTACCTATCTTGCGAATGCCCCAATAAATAGATTATTGTACTCAAATTAAACTGATGCTCGTCGGCATAATCGCCAAATCATTTTACATGTGAATTGCAGTGTCCTTTTGTGACCCCTATTGCCCCTCCTCTTTCACAGTCATTTAATTCATTTGGTATAATAGACATAAGTGCAATAAGAAACAATCACCTAAAAAACATTAAAAATTTAAAACCTTAAAACCTTAATTGTAACTGTTAAAACATTGTTGGTGTTAGTACTGTTACGATTCACCATCAACACATCTTGTTGCTTTATAACCTTTCAAACCGGATACTGGGGAGCTAACAGAATACTCAGGAGAGGTTTCTCTTTTCGATTAAGTGAGGGACTCTAATACCTATGCGCATATTTACCCTTTGAATAGTTGGTAGATTTATATACCCCAGGGAAGCATGGGAGTTTGTTTAGCACCCCAGAAAAGTATACAACGCTTCATCGATATTATGTCCATCGGGTTGTTTACTTTCAAAGTCCAGGATACAGCGGGTTTCTTTTTGTCTTAACAGTTTCTCCTTGTTCCCCCCCTCGGGCCCATTTCAATTTTGTGTAATCCAAAGAAACTAAAATTCTCAATATTACTTTGGTGACAATCAGAGAAATGTTTAGCCATGGGGTAATTGGCATCGTTGTGCAGGATTGCACGCCCATGTTGTTGAATACAAATTTTAAGTTTACACTTCGTGCTGCCAATATACCATTTTTGGCAGGGACAAGTAAGAACATAAACCACATGATCAGATTCACATGTGATCCGTTGTGGGATCCATATTTTTTGGCCTGTCACCGGGTGTGTAAATGCTTCACAATTTATTGCATATTTGCAAATATTGCACCTAGTGCATTTATTAAACCCCTTCTTTTTCATGGTCAACCAGTTGGTTTGTATCTTAGATTCGTCTTTGGACATGAAACTCTAACCAAGATGTCTTTAAAGGATTTATTTCTTCTAAAGCTTATCTGTGGGTGACTTTTAAGATTTTTAGCGAGGTCTGGGTCTGTAATAAGAATATTCCAATGTTTTTGCAAAATGTGTCGAATTGTTTTGGCTTCTCTGTCAAAAGTGACGATAACCCTAGTATTGTTCTTTTCTTCCTCTGTTTCCTCTTTTTTTGTTATGGCAGCTTGTTAGTAAGGTGTGTCTCTCTAGCTGTCTAGCTTTCAGAAAAGCCTTTTCAATGACTCGCTTCGGATACATCTGTCGTTGAAAACCAGCGGCTGTGATCTTGCTTTCTTTATCATATGCTTCCAAGGTGATGTTATTCCATTTGAGTCTTACAAATTCACCATAGGGGACACTCCAAATCAAACTCTTTGGGCGTCCACTCTGTGCATGGAGTGGTGTGTTTTAGCCCACCTTTTTCCTGTGTAATTTGCAAGTGATTTTGTTGTTCACTATTCTTACATTAACATCTAGAAAGGTAATTAGAGTCCTGCTGTGGGTTTCAGTGAATCTTAGGTTTTTAGAGTTTTGATTCAGTTTTTCAACAAAATCCAACCAGCCCTTTGTATTACCCTTCCAGATAATGAACAAAAATTTACATTTTGTGTAAAATCGTAATTCGTCTCTGCCCAGACCTCTTGTTCCTCCCATGCTCCCATCATGAGGTTTGCGTATGCGGGCGTAAATGTTGTGCCCATTGTGGTTCCTTGAACCTGTCTAAAATATTCATCGTTGAAGATGAAGACATTATTCGTTAAACAAAGATTGATCATTTCCATCACCATTTGAGTATGTTCCAAGTAGTTCAATGATTTCGTATTAAAATAGTGTAGGCACGCTCTTTTCCCATCCTCATGTCCAATGGATGTGTATAACAAAACCACATCCATCGTTGCCATTAGGTATTCAGCTTCCCAAGGGATGTCTTCAATTTTGCACAAAATATCTGTGGTGTCTTTGATGTATGACGGGAGAGCAGAATCGAAAGGGAACAGTACTTCATCTGTGTATTTGGACACATTTTCCAAAGCAGACCCTATGAGGCAGACTATGGGTCTCCAAGGTGTTTTTTTCAGATTTGTATGAACTTTCGGTATAAAATATATCGTAGGTGTTATTGCATGACTGATCCACAGAAATGTTGCTGTGTCTTCAGATATTATGCCTCTTTGCTCCCATCTGTCCAGGAATACTTTCACCGTCTGTTCCAACTCTACCATGGGATTCGACTTCAATTTAGTGTAGCAGCTTGTGTCGTTAGGTTGTTTATACGCCTCTTTGATGTATTCATCTCTATTGAGTAAGACTATGTTACGCCCCTTGTCAGAGGGTTTGATTATACAGTTTTTGAGCTCCTGAAGTTCTTGCAGAGCTCGTCTCTCATTCAAGGTTAAGTTGTCTTTGAATGTTGAGATTTTGGTTCTTATGCGTAAACTTTTTAAGTCCTCAATTGCTAAGCTCTGAAACACATCGATGTTACTGTTGACATTGGAGGTCGGATTAAATCTTGATTTCGATTTTAAACTACTTTTGGCCCTCCAGTCTGTGTTGATGCCTACATCGTTGACATCTATGGGCCCTGCCGCTGCACCCATGTCTGTGCCACTTTCAAGTTTCATGAGATCTGACAAAATGTCCAATTCTCTAATTTCAATTTCTGTTCTTCCTGTCTGTGCCTCTTTTTTGCATTGGTGCCAGCTGTTTGTTGCAAATAATTTCTTGAGACGCACTTTGCGGATGAAATGGTCTAGGTCAATTCTAGTTTCTACGTAATCATTTTTCGCATTGGGACAAAAGTTAAGACCCAAACCAAGTACTTTGTGTTGAGCATCAGTGAGGGTATGATTTGACAGATTTATTACTTTGAACATACCCTCATTGGGTTCAGCATCACCATTCATTTGCCAGAGCTCAGAGATATGGCCGGGATATTTTTCTGGGACCCTCCTGTTCCTTTGTCCCCTCCTCGTTTGTTTCTGCCGCCTCTTCCCTTGCCCCGATTTGCATTTCCACCTCTTTTTTGTTTGTTCTTTTTTCCATCTTGGTGCAGCAGGCTCATTTTGTTTAAAAAATGTAGGCGTATCTGTGGCTCCTCTGAATCACTCCCCGTCAGGTCTGATTCTGATAGTGATGAAATTTCACTAGTGCTTGCTGTGCTTTCTTTCGTGGCTGGTGGTGGCTTTTTCAGAGATGCTTGTCTCAATTGGTCAAATCTTTTTGCGAAGTTATATACTCTTCCTGTTTCATAGTCCTCCTTGTCCCGTAGAAACTTTCTTTGTTTTCTTTGTTGGATTTCTTCCTCATATTCTGTTAGATTCTTCTCCATAATGTTCTTTAGTTTTCTCCCTTCGCCCGTTTCTGTGAGTAATTTCAATTTGCCTTCCACTGTGGTTATTTTGTCTAACAATGCAATGCTGTCACTTCCTGCATATTTAATTACCAACAGTAAGAAAGTCTTTGAGCAGCCATTTGTGGCGTCACTCCATCCTTGTAACATAAGTGGATCTTGTTCTTCAAATGATGGGATGGTAAGAATTATCAACCCATGGGGTATTCTGCCCACTTCTATATAGTTCTTCAGTGAATGTTCTTCCCACCACTTGCTCACTTCCTTGCGTTGCAGTTTTTCTAATTCTTTAAGCAGGCCTATCTAGCAATCATTTTTGGCCATTACTGTAGAAGATGTGTCTTTCTTAGTTGGCTTTAATGTTTTGTTAAAAAGTGAAAGGGCTTGTGCCCGTCGTGTTGCTTCTTTGTGCACTTGGGAGTTAGCCATGTTTATTGTTTCCCCGAAAAGGAGGTGGTCAAGATGTAGGAATACCGGCTCATATATTGTTGAAATGTGCCTGTAAATCTACAGACAAAAACTGCCTTGCTGTGGAACTCTATTTGAAAGTCTTTATAGTCGTTCAGAGTCGTGTACATTTACGAGGAATGAGGCTTGCATAAAAATGTTCTTATTTGCACACTGTCCCGCTTCCCAGCACAGCTTCCGTACTACCCCCGCTCCACTTTGCCACCCGTTCTCCAACGTGTGGGTTAGTTTTGCAAAAGGAGTTTCTGGCTGCTGCCCCGTACTCACGTTCGTCGTCGTGTTTTCGTGCTGCAATCCAAGCAACTGCAGGACACAAGGTCAGCATTATCCGTGTTTGCCGCATGCTCCTCCTCCAACGTTGACACTGGTGCTTAGCTCCGCGCCAATTCGTTCCGGCGTGTAGCAATGTTCAAAATACTGCCATTCTCATGTAGAAGATTCAAGCTGCACTCTCCACAGTGTTTGTTAGGCAAAAGCCGTCCCAATTGGGACAAAAATGCTGCCAGATCCACACCTTGTTAGCCAAAATTACCTTCCTTTATTTTTCTTGCAGGGAAAAATCGTACAATACAATAACATGGACATCCTTTAAAAATCCAAAACGACCAAAATACACAGGTCCTCCCAAGTACAGCAATCAGTTTGCTGAGGTGTTCACAAGTTCCGCGGCCAACTCGCCGCTTGTTCACAACGATTTGCCTCATTGTCAAACAAACATTTAAAAAGACATGAAAGCGAGGCAGCCCAAGAAAATAGGGTCTAAACACAGTCAAAGGACAGGGTTTCTTAGGATGCTGCAGTTCCAAAGATAACATGTCGGCCATATTGGCCTAGTGTTTTAGGTAAGTGACCAGCATCTTTTTACTTACTGCGAGTGTCAGTCCTATACATGCACAGTGAGATACTTACAATAATTGTATAATTTCACACAGCATATTACATTAAGGTGCATTGATACTCTTGACATTATTTTAGTATTGCGGCTGATAGATGATAAGACGTGTTACCATATGTGTAGTTGAAGGACAACATCAACGCTAGTACCCATGGAGCTTTTTACATATTGCAATTTTACAAAACATTTTACATGGGGATTATTGATGTAACCACCATGTATTTAGGCAATCTATTGTTCAAAGTAAAGTGCTTAGTGCATTAGCAGCATGTTATATGAACGATAAAGTGCAAAGTGCCATGAAACATTTAGCGTCTAGTCATTCTAGTTTCGCTTTAGCGCTGTGGTTGGATCAAATGTCTAAATGTGACCCGGTTGCCTGGTGTATACCGGGCAACCCTTGTAGATATATATATATATACACACACACACACACACACACAGCCGCGAGTTGAATGGTTGTGCCAGTGTGGGTCAGTGTATTTCTTTAACTAATGGTGAAAGTAAATGGATATTTCACTTGCCTGATTATTGTTGATGGACATCGCCTGAGGAGCAGCCTCAATGTCCCCATTCGCTGATAGAGGTTATCTTTGTGTTTGCCCTTCGTTATGACCGCGCGCAGAAATATGCGGCAAGGCATGCCCTGCGCAGCTCCTTCTAGACACGCTGAAGTGAGGGCCGTCGCTAGTCAGGAGTGTGGGGGTATGGTACTTGTGATCCGACAGTTCGTGCAGCACAACGAGGCACAGCAAAGCCTTCGCCCTCTGGGAAGTGCGGGAAAACACGCCGTGGAATTGAGCATGCAATGCTGCTAGTGAATAGCACAAACTTCATAAGAGTAGAAAATGTCCATGTTCCTTCGTCGCTAGTGTGAAGGGGTCCCGACAAAGACTTAGAGCCGTAAAACACCAGTGCAATGAAACTGGGGAGCCAAATTCGACTGCTGCTTTGTTTTTTGCACTTTTTCAAACCCTCCCCTTTCTCCTTCTTAACTTCTTTTCGCATTGTCCTAGTTCACTGCCCGCTTCCTCACAATGACGAGGGGAGACCTTGAACATTACAGTGCCTTGGAGACTCCAGCCCTCATGTGATGCTCCACCTGTCACTTCACAGAGCTATGTGAAAATTCAAAACCAAACGCAGGCTAGAAAGAGGACTTAAGTCACAATGAATGTAAAATCAGCTGTTGCTATGCTCTAAATATCTGTGTTGTGTTATTTGAGGGCTATTGAGTTTTTCAGAGCATGTACTATCTCCCATGTTCCCGCTCACAGCAGGGCTCCCGATTCATTTTGAAGCTATAGAAATATTTATCAAATTGGAACTGGCACCAGTCACTTGGCAGGTTAGACGTGTCCTCATTTTCCAAACGCTGAAGCCTAATCATTGTTTGGCGGAAGTGCTGACATGCAGCAGGGTTTGTGTATTTCTCTTTTGCTTTAGGACTCATTTGTCTTTGGTCTGCCCTTTCCTGACCAGATGGATTCAGAAAAAGAGCTGTCTGCAAAATAATTCAATACCAGTCCCAGTGGCAGACAGCAGGAAAGAGTGTGGTTTTAACAGTTCATGCTGTGTGTTTGAAATCCAAATGTTCCGCCTTGTCTTTACGCCCTGTGTTAGAGCTTGAACTTTAGATCATAACAACTCCATGAAAGCAATTGTTCCACAGGCTTCATTTAGAGTTTGGCAAAAACTGTTTTACCGCGTGTGCTAATTTAGATACATAGGGAAAATTCATTTGATTATTTATGATGTAAACCGCAGGCGGAAAGCCTGCCTAAAATACCACAAAAAGTAAATTACTGTGCAGAGCACAAGTACTTTGCTCAAAAACCAACTGCCACTCGAAACAAGGAACAAGGAACCCAAATATTAAACAGGCTTCATAAATGTTCCAGGAAACTCCCGACTGGAGCATTACGTGAAATGAGAAGTGGCAGGTGTGGGACATGTCAGAAAGCTGGGGTTTTCTGTCTTTTTACACTGAGTATCAAGGACCCTTTGGGCTTACTGTACAAGATTACCAAGACTTGCTTTACAGTGGAAAAGTTCGCTTTAATGCGACAGGCCACACTCACAAAGAAACGCTAACCTGGCTCCCTGGCCTTTAAGACTAACATAATCGTTTTAACAAATTGCCAAACAATTAAATAAATAAACAATTTCCATTCCCCCACAATTAAATAATTAAAGCATTTCAAATTCGTCCCTTCCTATCCCTTGCTCCCTTCCATCCCCTTAAAATCCTCTCAACCTTCATTCCCGCTTTCTCCCATCTTCTCCCCGAGGCCACGCCCCTCCTTCTTCAATACCTGTTCCCCCTCTTTGTACCCCCGGGGTAGCCCGTTCGTGCAAACAGCACCACCCCCTTCCTTTACCACGCTAGTACCCCATTGTGCTTCCCCCACCCCTCCTCCAAAGGGCCATGTCCCGGCATCTAGCCACGTCTTACCCCTGTAAACTCCCCTCTACACCAAGCTCCTCCTTCCTATGACCTGAAGCCAGGCTGACCTGCCACATCAGCAACAATGAACTTTACATATCATCACCCATCTAACACCCCAGCCCGTCACACGAAAACTACCAACCCCTCTGTTCCTTTCTAGCCCTTCACCAAAAAGAAAACCCTGTTCCTGAAGATGGGGAAAAACCAAATTGTCAATTAAGGTCCGAACCCCTACCCCCAATATTAATACCCAAAAGTGGGGGGTGGGAGGGCGGGGACAAACGCTCCTCCGAACTCTCGCTTGCTCCCAAACCTTTCCTGCCCCCCTTTATACTCCCTGAGGCTCTCTACGTGCAGGCCATGTGCAGTGCCCAAAAACACCCCAGGGGGAAACGCTTTGTGTTCCCCACGGGGCCCCCCTTCTGCCATTTCCCATTACCAATTCCTCCATCATGAGCAAAAGCAATTGCCATATGCTCTGCATGCATGCGTAATTACACCATGCATATGGGGCCATTCTTCATGATCTACAGCCGGGCCTGCTGGAAAACTCTAAATCATGCATATTTACCCCATGTCACATTTGCTGAGACTGTAATTCCTGTTCTTAGAACTAAATGTACAGGGTTTTCCCCCCAACACTCAAAATTAGTCTCTAACATACACAGCTTTGTCATCGTGCCCTGTGAACATGATGTTAATGCACTGTAAATAACATGATTTACATAATATTAGATAGACTCTGAATTCACGCTCTGAATTCTCTGTCTAATTTTGTCCCAACCTGTTTGTCCTGGTCAGGGATCATGTATAGTTCCTGTTGATTCTAATTTGCTTTTTTGGTGTGCACACACCAAAATATGTAAATTAGTCTCACTGCACAGCGAGATGACACTGCTGTTCATCTGGAAAATATAACGTGATTTACACCTGTTTGTGGACTACTGCGTGCTGAACTGGAATGCAGGAAGCACCTACTCTCCAACAAGCTTTGCCCAATCCTGCAGTTAAACTAGAGCCATCTAGGAGTATGAACCAAGCCAGCACAGCTCTCAAGTGTCCAGACACACTCACTCGAGTGAAATTCCAGTTAAGCTCAATATTTTAAAACAAAAGCCTATCATTGCTGATTAAGCAAGAAAAAAATGCAGCCAAAATCCATGCTCTCATGAAAGTGAAATCAAAATATACTAATACGGCTGCCCTAATTAGTCAGGGGAAATGGGCATAGAAACATTCCAAGTGGAATCAAATTAACTATTTCTTTTGACATTCATAAACATTTTGAGATTATGTGTAGAAATATAGTTCAAATGTTGTTGACATCTTGGAAAGATCATTAGTTTACTGTCGGGTTGCTTTCTCAACTGTTTCCAATCTCGTTTGAATGAAAGTCCTTTCATCATATTTTTATATGCCTTCACGCACAATGTTCCAGGTTCAAGTACCAATAGAATCCTATCAAGTTCTACCTGAGGGAAGGCACATTTTAAACTTAACCCCAGGACGTTTTTAAAACCTTGTAGTTTGTTTTTGCATCCTAACCAGGAGGCATCCTCTTTAGAGGATACCTAATACCTACGTCAATGCGTACTCCAGGCAGACTGTCACCAACATCCTCTTTTCTGTCCCCTGCCCGGAAGTATGCACTCACCATTTGGTCTCAACACTTTCCCACTTTTCTTCCTCACCCATTAATGGTGGTAATAGAAGGGAAGTGCTCTTGACACACTTACCATCCTCTAGGTGCATCATTAATGCCCACCACAATGCCACTGTCAAGCCCCAGGGTTCTCAACATAATCTTCTCCTTCTTGACTGGCGCCTGCCGTCTCCCATTAACTTCCTTCCCTCTTCTGCTATTCCTCCTTCCTCCTCCCCTCTTACCCCTTCACCACCACCGACGTGAGCACCACACCCTTGTACCTCTCCTCGGAAAACATTCAAAGGTGGTAATAAGCTTCACTTAGGTACTCTGTATGCTTGCTCTGGGGTTAAATGCTCCTCTGACATCTGTCTCTTTCTTGAAGACTTTTATCTTGACATCCTCACCCTTACCAAGACGTGGTTCAATGTCAGCTCTCTCACTGCTCTTGACACCCTTCTTTCCGAGGGTACAAGCTCATCTCCAAAGCAAGGCCTAACCGGTCTGGAGGTGGAATGGCCCTGATTTTCCCTGAGTGGGTCCCTGCCTCTATCACACCTACTCAATCCTTCTCCTGTTTTGAATGCCTCATCTGTAGGCTCGGATTCTCTCCAACTCTCTCACCCTTGCCACCATCTATAGCCCCCCCCGGCCCATCTCCCTCTTCTGCTCTGAATGGGCTAACCTCACCTCTTCTCTCTTGGCCTCTGCTTCTAAACTCCTCCTCCTCTGAGATTTCACTATCCACCTTAACTCTACTGAATCAGCCGGTTATAGGTCAAAGGATTGATTAAAAAGGATCGAATGGTCAAAGGATCGATTCAAAAGGACCGAAAACAAAAGGATTGAAAACATTTATTTTTTTTTGCATTTGTTTTTTTTTTGGGGGCAGGGGGCCACTTTTTTACCTATTCGAAAACCCCAAAAAATATATATAATTTAAAAAAAATGTGATCCTTTTGTTTTCAGCCCTATTGCGTCAATCCTTTTACATTCGATCCTTTTACATTCGATCCTTTGACTGGACACCGAATCAGCCACCTCACTGTTCTGGGACCTTTGTGACTCCCTTTCACTTACCATTCTTCCTTCCAGTCTGACCCACTCAGCTGGACACACTCTGGATGCCTTCATCTCTGCAGACATCCCTATCTCACTATTTCCTCTCCTAGCCCAATATCGATCCATCAGGACGGCTGTCCCTGCTCCCATTCTGGAAACGTCAACTGTAGTTTTGCAACCTATGTCATCTGCCACACACTTCTTTCCTTCTCTTCGGAAGCACAGTGTCACATTCGCCAATGGAATCACAACCATTGGACCTGATTCATCTTCTACCCATGTCAGCAGTTTGGCATGTTTAGCCCATGACTTGAAACACCCATCGTTTACTCTCTATACCTTTTGCACATATTCTGACTTCAGTAGATGAGCTGCACAGGACATCAGTCCTCCTTCCATCCCTTCTTGGACTTCACTTGTCCATAGACTAAGACTTCAGTTTGTTCCCAACATCCAGGCGATCCAGCTATCTCTGTTATATCAGGGCATTCCATTCTCTTCATGTCTTTCATGACCACCTCTTCCTGTCCGTCTGCAGGATTCACAAGCATCTTGCTCTCCCATCCAGGTTGCTTTTCCATCTGTGAAGTCTTCCAATTTCTGTTCAGGCATAACTTTGATACGTCAATGAGTTTCTAAAGTTCATATTTGGCCTACTAAAATTCTCTGCAAGTCCTTGTACTCCTGCTAAAATATCTATAAGGAGTATTCGCTGAATTTTAGTCCAAGCTAAATCTGTGTCATTCACTAGTCGCTGCTTTATTGTCCTTCTTCTTAGTCATCGATTGAGTCTGTACACGCTGAAATTCTTCTTCTAGTTTTGCTTCTGGATCGGCAATGGTGGAAGGGAGGGTCTCACCTTTGTAGACTTTCACATCTGCTAAGTGAAGGCAAGCTCGTCTCCCTTGGACTTCACAGCTGAAGGGGTTATATTTTCAATGCAAAAGAGGCCATTAAAACGTGGCTCAAGCCACTTAATATTAGATCACCAACATACAGCTTGGGTGCTGATAAAATTTCTGTTGGGCTGGTTCTTGAATTTTCTTCATCTGTGTTCTGAGACCGACCCCCCTGTCGCTTGAATTGATCTGAAATGAGAGAGATGCTAGAGGTCATACATGTCGAATAGTCATGCAATTCATCACCTAACGTTTTAGCTAAGCTTAAGAGGCGTTCTCATTCACAGCCCTGTCACTAGCTCGTGAGGGGTGAGGTGATGGTCTGAACCTGGCTGATTCTGAAGGGCAAGATAAGGTTAGGCAATATAGCCAAACATTCTTCAATGTCAATTTAATCTTTGCAATCCTTTCTTTAAGGAATCCTTTGAGTCTCTCACATATCCCGTTTGGTTGCTGGTGATAAGCAGAAGAAAACTTGTGTTTAATGTTCAATAAAAGCCCTATCTGTTCAAATACCACGTTAACAAAATGTGTCCCATTGTCGGATCTCAGCACTTCACACACACCCCATCTCGGAAAGACTTTGCACACTAAAAGCTCTGCTGCACAAGTGGCATCAGGGTGTGTACACGGACCTGCCTAGATCCACCTAGAAAAGGGAAAACCACCTCTAATAGATACCTATATCCATTACATACTTGCAGCATTGACATAGTCAATATGTAAATGCTGAAACGGACCATTCGGTCAAGGTATTACCCCTCTAATTGTTCTCAGTGTATGCCCAGCAGTAAACTTTTGACACACGATGCAGTTTACCATAAATAGGGCAACGTGTTCCAATAAATTCAGAATTAACCAGTCTTCCGCAATCATTGCAGCAAGACTCTGCCTAGTTACATGCGCAGGGTAATGCAGCTTTTCTAGTGCTCTAGTGCAACCTTTAATAACGCTACTGGCATCACCGGCTTTACAATGCTATCCTGTCAACATAAAGCTTCTGTGGGGGATAAAGAACACCCCCTTCGCTTCCATAATTCCTGCTCTTCCTGCGGTGCACTTCCTTAAATCTCCATTAATTAGGTTATTGACAATTTATGAAACCCTTCTTGCACTAACATGGCTGTAACTACTTTCTCTTTAATTCTCTCAGTATCAAAATGTGAAATATCTGGGAAATATGCAACCCTTTTGGCTTCTGTGTCTGCGGCTTTGTTCCCGTAAGAGATCAAACCTGTTCGCTTAGCATGAGCTGCCATTTAACGACCGCTATGGCTACTGGGAGTTGTAGTGCCTTAATAAGCCTGTCCAATAAGGTTGAGTGCTGCACTGGAGTGCCGTCTGCTCAGAGGTAGCCCCTCCTTTTCCAATGTGCTAGCCCTGCATGTACGGTTGACGTCACATAGGCGGAGTCACTATACACCGTCACTTCCTGCCCTTCATGTTTCTCCAGTGCTACAATGAGCGCCACTAATTCTGCTGCTTGTGCTGAAAAGTGAGACTGTAGCCTTGCACTTGCTACATCTTCAAATTCTCCATTTAATCTGTGTCTCACTATCACTGCGCTTGAATGCCTTTCCCCCACTAGCCTGATCAATTTTTGAAGAACCACCAATAAAGAGGATTTCCCCTCCTGCTAAAGCATTTTCTTTCACACAGGGCTTATCATCATAAAAATCAACATAATTAGCACAGTCATGCACATGATCGATTTCTGCTATTGGCTCGGCTATAAACATTGCAGGATTCACTATCTTACTTCTAACAATCTTAATTGTCAGATTTGAAATCATTACCTCATAAACTGAAGCTCTTTGGGATTTCAGTGTGCATTTGGGTTTCTCTAAAATGGCAAACTGAGCATACTCCATGAAGAGAGCCACAGAGCAGCCCATGAAAATACTTGTATATTTCTCTATTGTGTACGTAGCAGCTGCCAATTACTGTTCACAAGGGAAGTGTCCTCTCATAACTGGGTCTAAAATCCCACTGTAATACGCCAAAGGCTTGTACCCCAATATAGTTCTGTGTAAGCATGGCTGCCATGACTGTCCCATTCCTGTGTGAAAACAAATAAAATTCCTCTGCATCATTGGGAATTCCTAACTGTACAAGGGCTGTACAAATAGCTTTTTTCAGCTGCTCAAACCCTTCTTCCATTTCCTCAGTCCATCCAGGAATACATCTCAGGGATCAGGAGGCAGGTACATTGGCTCCCCATCAAGGAAAGGGTGGTCTTCAAAACTCTGGCCCTTACACATAAGTGTCTTCATGATCAGGCCCCTCCCTATCTGACACAGAGGATAACCAGACAAACAGTCACCAGACCTTCAAGGGTAGCCTATGCTAACCGCATCACTGTCCCGCACACGCGCAGAGTGTGTGCAGGAGGCACCAGCTTCCCCACTATGGCGGCAACTTTATGGAACAACCTCCCAGCTCAGATTAGATCAATTGATTCTCACACAGCCTTCCGCAAGGCCTTAAAAACCCAGCTCTTTGTATAAGAGCCCTTCACTCCAGGTATACACTACTACTGTATCACCATGTATTGGTCACTTTCTGTTATGCCACTTGCTACCTAGACAAGAATATGAGTAACCAACTATCACTATGTATCCTCTGTAACCATGTTACTGGATCTATCTGAATCTACTTAAGTATACCTTCTGGGGCAGCTTATTGTAACACTCAAGCAATCCTTCTTTAAATCTCCTTATAGCACCTCGTTGCCTCTGGGCTGTAGTGCGCTCTATAAATACTAAAATAAATAAAAAATAAATAAAAATCTATTTTTACTTTATCCACTTGTGCTTTCTTCAAAGCTTGCAAAAGGGGTCTTGTTTATGAACTGTAATCAAAAACACAGGCTCTAACATAGTTGCATACCCCCAAAACCTGTTGCATCTGCTTCACTGTATTTGGCTTTGAGGTTTTCATAATCGCCTCAGCTCTTTCAGGTGTCACCTTCTTTCCTTCATCTGAAATCAACTGCCCTATGTATAACACCTGTTCTTGACAGTATTGTAACTTCTCCTTGGCTACCTTATATCCCTTGTCTGCTAGAATAGTCATTAACTGAATAGAATCTTGTCTGCAGTCATTTTCCGTGGTGCTACAAATTAAAATGTCATCTACATATTGTATCACTGCATTCTTAAGATCAATATTGCCTAAATCCATCTGTAGGACTCTGTTAAAGATCGATGGGGACTCACAGTACCCTTGGGGCAAACGAGTAGATTTCAGTCAAGTTTGGCAAAACGTAAAGGAAGTCAAGACTTGTGAATCCTTGTGCAATGGGATCGAGAAAAACACATTTTTTAAATCGATCACAGTGAAATATCGAGCTTCCACTGGGATACAGCATAGTGTTGTCGCCAGATTAGGAACTAAAGGAAACTCTGCATCTACAATCTGGTTAATCGGTCTCATATCTTGTATAAATCTCCACGAGCTTCCTTTAGATTCTTTGATCGGATAAACTGCAGTCTTACACGACGATTCCGATGGCACCAGAATCCCTTGCTTCATCAGTGCTTCAATAGTCTGAAATATACCTTCATCAGCCTCTCGAGACATGGGGTACTGCTTAGCTCGAGGTAAAATCACTCCTAGCTTCAACTTTATTTTACCTTCCCCTATTCTCTTTAATAAACCTATGTCATAAGGGCCTGTGGTCCAAAGGACACTTGGCACCTTCTCCAAGTCTTCCTGAAACAATGCTGGACGCTGCTGCATTATCGCCATTCGCTGTGGAACTTCCCTTTTGTCTATTCTTATCCAGTAGGTGATGTTCATAAAGAACACGACTTCATTGTCTGTTTGATCTTCTCTAAACAGGTCATCATCAGTTATGTCAGTCAATCTGTACACTTCCTTGAGAGCTATTACTGTTCTCCATGGTCTACCCTCATTGTCTACTCCTTCGAACATTGCCATTTCCCTTCGTACTATGGCTGCTTCCAATTCTATAGGGATAGTCTTTCCCCCTCTCTTCGTCCATATGTATTAGTGGTCTAAACAAAAACACGTCAGCAATCGTCACAATATTTTCCACTAAACCAGGTAGCCATGTCAGTAGAATGCTCACTCCATACAGAAAAAAATCTCTGGATCTACAGGAACGCCTCGCAGAGCCACTTGCCCTGTGAATGCCAGTATAAATTCACCCATGTGTAAACAGTTTATTCCTGGAGTGGAGCACACTGTCCCTTTATCAGTTACCGAAATCGTCATGTTAAGTTTTGTCATCAAATCTCTTCCCAAAATATTAACCAGTGTCTGTTGTGAATACAACAAAGGAACAGACATATCACACTGTCCTACAGAGACTGGTAATTCATTAGTAAAAGGAGCTTGACTCATAGCTCCAGAGAACCCTGCAGCATTCATGGCAATTCCCGACATTGGAAATGTTCCCTCTCGTATACATGAACGAGTAGCTCCAGTGTCTACTAGAAAAGAAAAGGATTTGCCTCCTATTGTCACATCAAACTTTGGTTCCTCTTGGGGGCGTGGTGTTACAGATAGTACTGAACACATCAAATCACCCTGTGAGCTGTCCTTTTATGGGTACAGGCTCATCCCCGTCCCTGTGAAAGGGTTTCCTCCTATCACAGTGACGCCTCCTATTTTGGGTGTCTGCACTTGTCCTGTGTTTGCATACTGCTGTGTCTGCCTGGGGGATTGTTATGACTGCCCTTGTGGTGGATTCATTTGCACTCGCTCTAGCTGCTGTACCTGCTGTACTCGTGGCGCTTGTGTCTGATACACTGTGTGATCTTGGGTGAACCCTTCCCTCGTTTGTGTGCTATATGGTGGAGGATAAGCTGTCCCCCTCTTGAAAATTGGCCATTCTGTACATTCCCTTGGCTCCCACATATGCGTGCAATGTGCACTGTCATCCCACAAGGTCAAAATATTGTGGGTACTCATCTGACAAAGTTCCCCTTGGTTATATCTTCCCTGGGTGCTCTGATTCTCATTCTGTGTATTCTGAAACCAACCTTGATTATTTTGGTGTCCTCCTCTTCCTCTATTGCCTATACCCCTGCCTCGTGGCATGAACCCATATTCCCCTTGGTCCATCAGGTGCTGATTATTTGCCTGTGATGTACCCACTTCTCCCTGCATTGCCAATCCTTCTCTGTTTGTCAATACCACCCATTCTATGGCAAATTGGGAAAATAAATTCTGAACTAACATGGATTCCTCGATTTTCCTAGTCTCATCACTTCTCCTGAATGTCCTGAATGTAAGCAATAGGGTCTTCATCTTCCTTCATTTTATGTGTCATAATTTCACCCATATCTGATGTATCAGGATACTGTACCCTAAGAGCCCTCCATACATATGCGCTGCAATTATTAAACGGTGCTGTGTTTTGTGCTGTCACACTTGAATATCCTGCTCTCCTCCATATGTCATCAGTTCTTTATACAAGAATAGCGGCCAGGAGACCTTTTATGTCTCCTATGGCCAGCGTGTTTCCTACTGTCATTTTCTCTAATTCGTATATATCCATTTCCTAGCGCCCGAAGTCAAACTCGGGAGCTTACACCTTAGATTATCCTTGTTCATCTGTGGCCATGCGATATACTGTGGTCTTGCTCCACCTTTTTCCAATAAGGGAATCTGCGTAAATCCCAACACACTGTCAGCTCCCATTGTTAGTCTATCCATGGCAGGGATGATCGTCCCTGTCCGTCTCCTTGTCGGTAGTGACCTTAACCTGCTCACATATGGCGGTGATTCTCCCTTCTCACTATACGATCCTCGTAGGGGACACCCTGGATATGCTATGGGATCTGGCGTCCTATCCTTATGTTGTTCCAGATTCAACCATCTTAATTCTTTATCTATTTGCAGACATCCTTCAGGAGCGCACCGCTCCCCCTTCTACCTCAAGACTGGATTCTCTGTGCTCGTCTGACATGTCTTTTCCCCAACAAGTGTGACATCATCCCCTTCAGCCTTATCCAGATTCAGTCTGCTCAAGGACAATGCTTGACATTCATCACTGAACAGGCTCCCCTCCTCCCTTTGTGATCGCGGCATTAAGGGTCGATCATCTTTCCCTCGAGTTTCATGCTCGCTATTTTGCCTTAACTGTTAATAGGTCTCATTGATCCTCTCTGATGCTTTCCGCATAAAATCTTTCCTCATCTAACACAACTTTAGATGCCCCAGGTGTTACTTCCTTTATCGGAAGGAACTCTTCTGTTCTGTCCCATCCTATTTCTGGGCCTGGCCCTACTGGCTCCTTGTGAATAAGATTAGTATCAAGACCTCCCGGTCTCCTTCTTTGTTCTATTTCATCATCTAGTTCTCTTCACTTTCTCGCATCCCTTCTAATTCTTTATTCCTCTTGCCTTCACTCTTCTCTCCTTACTGCTTCCGTTCTTTCATCTTCTTCCCTTCATCTGTGTATTCTTTTGTCCCTCAATTTCTGCGCTTCCTCCTCTTCCCTCTTCCTTTGGGTTCTATCGATGTCTTCTATCGCTCTGTTGTCATACTACTTTGCTCTTCTGCCAGTTCTTCTTTCTCTTGCTCCTCCTGATACATCTGATTTCGTTGTTCCCTATTTTTCGTTTCTGCTTGTTTTCTTTCAATCTCTTCTCTCGTACTTTGTCCCTTCTATCTTGTTCGTCCTTATCTTCTCTTTGACTAACTTCCTTGATGCTTATCCCATCGATTTAAATCAATATCTACCCACCCATCCATTCATTCATTCTGCACAATCGCTATCTCATCAGCTTTATCCTTCTCGCCTTTCCATCTCTTAATTTCCCTTTCTATTTCTGTCGATATATTCGACTGCTCACTCTTTTCTTCATTGCCTTGCATGATCTTACAGATCTGTTATTTTCTCTTATTCTCCTCTGGAATATCATTGCTGCTATAAGTGGGAGTTTCATACATTGGATTACTATACCCTGTTGCCTCTTTCAACACCTTTAAAGGATACAACCCTATTTCTTCTGTGCTATCATCTTTTACTTCGGGCGAGGTAAGGGAAGCAGAAGACTCAACACCTTCCTCCTTTCTCTGACTAAGCACCCACTCCTCAGGTGGCGGATCCTTTCTCTCTTCCTGATACATTTTCCAGACCTCTAGAATTGGTAATCTTTTCTCTAATGTCGTCCCCGTGTACGCAGCGTGCAACTATGTGGTCATGTGTTGCAATACCGCTTTTGACAATGATCCCTCTTGTGGCCACGGCATGAACATTTTATCTCCCGTGCCTTTCACCCATTCCGCACATTACTGTTTGAGATTGTGCATGTGCTTTGGTGGCGTCTTGCATAGGTGCATGAGAGGAGTATCCCCCATAATGACAAGTTTCAATTGACTGTCAATACTTCCCAGATTGATAATATAACCTTTATACTTTTACTTAAATCCCCACTTTTTGAATGCCTTTACAACAACAAATATGAGTGTGCACCATCAATCGCCACTCAAGCCTCTAATTTCTCAATTAGCTATCTCTAACTTTGGATTGGTACCAACCACTTTGCTAAGGTAGTTACTATAAATCCTCAGTTTTTTCCCAATTATTTCACAACTTTTATCGCTCTTTAATATTTTTACTCAACAAACAACATACAGACTAGTCGATTTAACACATTAATAAACACTGTGATCGCACTTTTTCCTCCTTTGCCTTTTCTTAATACCCTGAGACGTCACCTTACATGAACCGTTCATGCTTTATATTTTTCCACTCTACTCCCATTGGAGTTTGAGACGTCTCCTTCTGAACTCCCTTGAGCTAGGACCCTAGGGGGTTTCTCTTCACACAATATTATTACTCAAAAATGATCACAACCCCAACCCCTTCATTTGCCATTACCCTTAGTCTACTCACCATTCGTTTGTTAATCGACTCAAGGCCTTCGGTATCAACTCCTCCTTCAATCCGACCACTTTGCCTTTCATCCGCAGAGCGCCCACGGAAACCAGGTAGGGATTTTATCAATGGAGGACCAGCCCACCATCTTGATTCTTCTTGCAAGATTATTTCTATTCAGTCGCTCTCCACAGGAAACCCAGCGATCTTCCGGCTAATGCCGAAGGATGCACAATCGTCCGAAACTCTGGAGACAAACTAATTTGGATCTTTAACCATCCGCAGTGCTACCACATGATCATAAGGCCCTTTGGATAGCGTGCATGCAATGGATGGGGATGCAGAATAACTGACATCAAATAATCGAACCAAATCAGGAAGATGGCAAGGTTTACTCTTTTAATATTAATTGTCTAAAACAGGGAGTTACAACGGACATCAAAAGACGTTCGCTCGAGCTCTCGCACATTACACATAAAAACACATTTATATATTAAAAATGCATCCTACGTGATGTCATACTACGTGGCACATGAGAAAAACTTACGAGGGATTGTGATAGGTTCAAGGGGAACATCTAAGTATACTTTCTATGAGGAGTGGGATTGTGATGGGATGTCTACGATTAGGTGGACAACTTATGCCTACCTCTAAAACATGTCATCTTCAACATTGTTAAGTACACAGTATATCATTGGCTCTCAAACTATAAGGCCCTTCATTATATGGCCCTCTACAATTGGTTGGCATGCTTGTGCCATGTCTGGAACATTTGGTTCACTTAGCAGAACGTGAGCTCAGACCCAGGTGCCAGGAGGTGGACTTGATTTTACCTCCCCACCCAATTAGCCCATCATCTCTCATCACCCATGCCTTCTGCCATGAAGATTGTCTTTGAACTTGGACTTGCAGAGTATTCTTGTCTCTGGGAATATAATGGAGTACAAGCACGCACTATCGTCATTCTAGAACTCCATGCTCAACTCTATTTCCATCCTTGGCTCACGTGACAGGAGACCACGGTTTGGTCCATTTTGCAGCATTTAAATGTCTTAAATGAATAAAACTTGGCACACTTGGTGTTCTTTCTTTGCACCTTAACAAGGGATGATTCAGCTTCTCACGTTCACTGCCTTCAAGAATAGATAACTTGCATTGGCTGCTTCAGCTTTGGTACCAGGTCAGACAGCTTTGTATTTGTATTTGTATTTATTTTATTTCTATAGCGCACCAGGCCCAGGGGCAACCAGGCACGTCACTTAGATACAACATGATGAAAGCAGACATGGCAGTACTTACAGTGTTTACAGGTATATTACATAGTTTACAAGCAAAATAATAACAATAAGAAGACAAGCAGAATGTATGTACAGGGGTACGTCAAAGTACAAGTTAAGCAGTGAGCCCAGTGTTAGATGTCTTGGGAGGACAGCCAAACTTTGGTAAGGTGTTTGAATCTCAGAAAGGAGGGTTCTGCTCTCAGCCCATTAGGGAGCCATTGGTATCCACAATCTCAGCTAATTCTTTGCTGCAACACAGTTCTCTGCCTTTCTGCTTCATTAGTCCGGTCTTACTAAATTCATGACACTGATGTCCAGTTTCTATACAATGGCGGCTTTGCCTGCAGTCTATTCCCTACTTATAGCCAGCTTCTATGATCACTTAGGGCCACATTCTGAGGTGGGCGGTAAGGGATACCGGGCACCGGTAAGGAGACCAGTGCCAGTAATCCCTTACCACCCAATTCCAAGGTCCCTTAGCGGGAACTGTAAAGGACGTGTGGTCTGACCACATGTCCTTTACGGGTCCCGCTAAGGGACCAGGGCGCTAATAACGAGCCTGCTATTCGTGGGCCCGTTATTAGCACCTTCGCCATTCCCATTGAGTCCTGTGGGGGATTAAATGGGAATGGGGAATGGTTTGGTGCATGGAGACTTACTGGGTCTTACAGGGTCGGAATGACCCGGTAAATCCTCATTCAACCAGACCTGTGCCAGACCGGATATTGGAGACAGCTATGGCGCAAATGGCGCCATGGCTACCTCCAATCTCGGAATGAGGCCCTTAGTCTACTTGCGTTACAGCATCTGTACAGTTATTGAACGGCTTGCATTTTCTGCAGTGCGTCACACACATGCAATCTTCTTTTCGCATATGAAAGTTTACTCGATTCTTAACTTCGTCATCAGTTTCTATAAGGTCGAGGCATTCTCTTTAGCCAGTATTCTTAGGGCGTCACACTCGTCTTTCGTGACTTCACCAGCTCCTCTTTCACTCTTTTTCATATTCCTTTGGGTAGTTCCTGCCTGAGAATTTCGTCTCTTCAGGGATACATTTGGTAGGGCTTTCTCAGAGGATACCTTCTTTCGAATATTCTCCGTGGTATGGTCACAACTGCTGGTGTCAAGCATGGCACAATCTCAGGTTTCCAACATACAGGATGTAGGGGGTGGAACTTCCTGCAGAGGCATTCAGCTGCTCCTCTACACAACCATATCTAATATACCCTAACGCTGACATGGTAGAAGGATGTGTGCATACACCACTGGACATAGAAGAGCTATAAGTGAAATCAGACCAGAGTCAAGTGACATCATGAAGAGAAGACACTAGGATGCACTGAAACGATATACAAATACTTAAAGAATGAAGATGTAACCGAAGTAACAAAGCAAACATCTATGTAAATACGATTTTTTTGTATACACTAACAAGATAAGTAAGAAGAGAATTAGCAAATGTATATAAGCAGAAAGGCAAAGGGAGATGAGACATATAGAAGCTTGTTGCAGGAGAAAATATAACTTGAGTAAAGCGGCCATGATGGAAAGATGGACGCTTCATGCGAAGAACAAAGAATATCTGTTTGACTTGGAATCAAGGATGCCACATCAAGAGGCAACTGGAAGGCACAAGGGGAGTCAAAGAGGATAAGCTACATACGCATTATATATTTCTCTTAGATTAAGTGAAGCAGTAAACATTTTCAAGTGTCAAGTATTGAACAATTAAAGATGGAGAAAGCATTTGCAAGAAGGAGCAACCAAGTCTCCAGAGGCCAAGAGGAGTAATAGCACCCAGCTCAATTTAATTAAATAGCAGGTCAAAACGGACAATAATCGTGGACTCCTCACACGTGGTGCAAGACCCGAAAACAAAACCTATTCAGTAAGCTCCAACTGAAGATAGCAATGTACCTACACTCCCTTAAAAGTCCCAAGGAAGAGAACAGTCAGCAAGGTCAACTACAGAGAACAAGCCTTGGCTCAGGGCCTAACTGATGAGAGATGGTAGGCTAATTGACCAATTGGGCAGTGGTCTGACGTTGTTCCATGCACCAGGTTTTCATTTTGCTTAAGTGCTGCTAACAAGCTAAATGTCCAAGGCTGAGAGAGAATGTCAACCAATCATGAGGGCCTATTTAGCAGTGTACCATACATTGTTGCAGAAGCCAATCCACTGCTGTTATTCTGCTATTAATATGCATTATACGTAGTAAGAGGTAATTCAAGGTGTGCCTACTAGATAGGCAGCATCCAATTATGTTATTAACACCTAAACAAAGTATAGCTATGTTTGTTCCCTTAACAAATCCCTCCTTTCGATAGGAGTTTACTGTTTGCCACGTAGGATGATGTCATAGCTGACATACATCGAGGTATAATGCTTTTGTGTAATCGAAATGTAGATGAGAGTGAGCGCTTCAAACTGTACACCAGGTTTCCCTACTTTATTTGAACTGATGATAAAGTAGTATTTTGCCATATTCTTTGAGTCTGACCAGTTATATGGGTCTGAGATAATTTATTGGTAAATTCATCTGGCACTTGGAATGCTCCAGGTGCTACTGCACATTTTGGTAGCGTTGTGGATAGTTCTGATCCAGTCTCCTGGGCCCAGATACAGACTCTTGGATTTTTGACGTCTTCCACCATCATACAGAAGATTGCAGAGTTTCCTGTGGAGAAAGGAAAAAAGACACACATGTGAAAAAGAGTTGGTCGGCAGGTGTCCCTTTGATGAAATTCCTGTACGGTCCCCGCAGACGCCCTGCGGACAGAAGGCGAACTGGTCGATTGGGGAAGAGTCGATACCTAAAGACTCAAGCTGAGCAACGGATGTAAGTAGAGCATCGAAAGTAGAAATAAAGGGGAGAGGATTGTATTATAAGTAAATATATGTATACAGTTTACAAGATTTGGGTTAAAAGAGAGAGAGAGAGAGATAGAGACAGAGAGAGAGAGAGAGAGAGAGAGAGAGAGAGAGAGAGAGGGAGAGAAACAGAGAGAATAAGAGAGAGCTAGATACCTTGATTCCTGGAAGGGGACAGAAGGACACGCATTAAACTCCAAATGGGGTATTTTAGGGATTCCTGAGGCAGAGGCCGAGATGAAGAATGCTTTGCAAACTCCAAAATGGGCTAAAAAATGAGATGAGATACATTTACTAGAGAAAGTAAAGGAAGGTGATAGCAGAAAATAAAAACATTTCTTTGGCATTATAAATATGTCAGCGTAAAACATTTATCATGTTTAAACTAGGAGGCATAAAACAATAGTAATAATTTAGTTGGTTATCAAACTCTAAAATCAAGTGATTGACGTCAATCAGAGAAGGATAAAAGTTGAGAAAAAATAATTAATAAAAGATGATTCTTAGAATGTTAATAACAGATCAGCCGGATAGCAAGATTTGATAAGACTATAAACGAAGGAATAAAGAGAACATCATTGCTTTCAAAATTGGTTAAAACATTGTGTTTTGGTAATGGGCAGCGATTGATGGTGCTTGTCCGAATTGATTATTGTGGTATATTTGCTTAAAGTAATAAAAGAATAAAAATGTCTGGTAAGTATTGACAGTCAAAAATGACTTATCATGGGGGACACACCCCTGCTACACCTGTGTAACACACTACTGAGATACACACCCAAGATTAGGAAGTACCATTCTGAATGGGTAAAAGGCACGGCTGACAAAATGTACATGCCTTGGCCTCAAGAAGGTATTTTATCAAGAATCGTTTTGCAATACATGACAACATATTTACATGGCGCATATACAGGGAAGAAGTTACAGAAAAGGTAAGCCATTTTAGAACTATGGAAAATGTATTCGATGCTACCAGCCCTCCTTCAGGACTCTTTCGCAACGTCTGCGATTCTCTCTTTCTTTCTATTCTTCCCTCTGGCCCGACTCACTCTGCAGGGCACACCCTGCATGTTCTGATCTCCTCAGATCTCCCCTTCTCTAACCCTCTAACCACTCCTCTCTCTTGGAGTGATCACATTCTCCTTTCTTCCCACCTCTCTCTCTTCCCCGCATGTCAAGCAGACTCCAGCACTGGCAACTACCTTCACGGTCATCCGACCCATGAAGCGTGTGTCATTTGAGACTTTTGCCACTAATTTCTCTCCTCCTCCTGCACCTTTGGCCGACTCACACCCTGACACAGCCCTTTCTAACCTTCATATCTCTATCTCTAACACTCTGGATGTCCTTGCCCCTGTAATGAGGATCAGCTTGCAGTCCAAATCCAAGTACAACTCTTGGTACAATTCTGACCTCGCCGCCCTTAAACACAAGTGTAGGGTGGTGGAGAGGAAGTGGAGGGCCTTGTGCTCACCCCCTGACAAACTGGCCTGGCACCATCTCCAAAGACAGTACAGACTCTCTGTCCTCTCTAAGAAGTGAGCCTACATCCAAGCCCGCATCTCTGTGGCATCTAACAACTCGGCTGAACTTTTCAAAATCTGCAAGGAGCTAGCCAATTCTGCTGCAGTCTCTACCTCTCTTGTTCCCTCCCAGGCCCTCTGCACGGACTTGGCCTCTCATTTAACTACTAAGATTCAGGACATCCTGTCCACCCTCTCTTCCTCTAACACCTCTTCCTCCTCCTCTAGCACTCCTGGCCTGTCTGAGGCCTCTCTCCTCCTCCTTTTCCCCGATGATGTTTCTAGACAAGTTCAATCTATGAAAGTCTCATCAAAGCAGGTTCTCCCCTGCTCATCCAAAACTATCAAGGACCACATTGACGCCCTTGCTCCTGCTTTGGCTGATTTTTGCAATCACTCCTTTTCTATTGGAACTTTCCCCTCCCCCTTAAGCACTCTCTTGTGCACCCACTTCTAAAGATGCCATCGGCTGATCCTTCCTTTCCAGCTAATTATAACTCCTTTCCTGGGCAAACTCTTGGAAAAGCTTGCCATCTCCCAGCTTAATCTACATACGGAATCTGTTGGTTGCCTCCATGACCACCAGTCTGGCTTCAGAGCTGCCAGATGCATGTAAATTGTTCTCCTGAACACCTGTGAAGACTTGCTCTCCAATCTTCTTGACTCTAATCTCCCTTCTGTCCTCATTCTCCTTGATCTATCCTCTGCTTTTGACACGGTCAGCCATGCCATCCTGCTCAATCGTATCCGGGACAACCTTGGTATTTCCCATCAGGCCCTGGCCTGGTTGACCTCCTTTCTCACCGACCGGCCCTCTCAGGTCCAACTGGGGTCTTTCCTCTCATCTATTTCTCTCTCTACTTGTGGCGCTCCCCAGCGGTCTAACCTCTTTCCCTGGCTCTTCAACCACTACCTGGCACCTCTTGCCCACTGCATCACTATTTTCTGCTCCAATTTTGAATGTTATGCAGATGACACTCGGCTCTCTTTCAGGCTCCCCTCCGCCACCTCTGCTTCTTCTCTCATACCAGACTCTCCAGCCGCAATTTAGGAATGGTGTGCCACCAATGATCTCTGCCTTAATGTCAGTAAGACTGAGATCCTCCTCATTGGGACGTCCGCTCCCTCCTTTCCTCTCTCTCTCTCTCTCTCTCTCTCTGGCTGCCCACTCTGGGCCCTCTTCCTGCTCCTTCCTGTGAGTCTAAGAACCTTGGTGTCATCTTTGACTCCACCCTCTCCTTCTCTCCTCACATCTCAGAGGTATTCTTCCTTTTCTCACTTTCCCCCAGAAGCTCACTGTCTCCAGAGCTCAGGTCCTCTCTAGACTGGACTATTATAACAGCCTCTTTTGAAATCTTCCTGCCTCTACTCTTCGACCTTTATAACTTATCCAGAACAGGCATGCAAGACTTATCCTTGGCCTCAAGCCCAGGGATTGTATCTCTCCAGCTCTGTAATCTCTTCAGTGGCTCCCCGTGGCTGCAAGGATCAAGTTCAAGACCCTCTTCATCACCCACAAGGCTTTCTGAGGCCTGAGACTGCTCTACCTCCAACTTTCTCTTCCAAACATCTTCCTTCTCGAGCTCTATGCTCATCCACCTCCAACTCTCTGAGGGTCAGATGCTTCTCCAAGCAGAGAGTTGGGGGCAGATCTATATCCTCAGATGGGGCCTCCCTCTGGAACAGCCTCCCTCCCTCTCTCAAATTTGAGCAGAACCACCTCCGGAAGCAACTCAAGACCTTACTTTTCGCTTCTGCTTTCTATCTTCCTCTCCCCTGCTGATGCGCCTGACTGCTTCACACACTGGTCACCTGGTCATCCTCTGAACTCGCTGAACTCGGGCCCAGGCTCCTGCATGACCAATTGCGTTCGTACTGCCACTGGGCTCCCAAGCACTTAAGGGTCTGTATCTGCAACCCTACAGTCCCTTCTCTCTGTACTTATGAGCCACCTGCTGCCTGCACTTGTGAGTTAACTGCACTTCCCCCTTGCCCTCCCCCCTGGCACTTCTCCCCTTCCCAATTCCCTGCACTTGCGCGATCTGAATGACACAAGGCCTAGTAAGATCGTTATTTTGTCCTGCCTTATTTCCACCTCCTTGTCTTGTCGCGCCTAGAAACACTTGTGTACAGGCGCATTAGAAATGCCACATCATAACATATCAAGGAAGATCCGCCCAAAAAGGAGTGAATGCTTAATCAGCATAAAGGGGAGAACCTAACGCCCTTGGCTCCTCTTTCTCCTTCTGAAAACAAGAATACAAATACTGAGAAACAGGGATTCTTACCTTTAAAGGAGTTAAAGACAGCGGCGGGGTATGTTGATCTGACATATGAGCCCTCCGCCTTTTAACAGAAACATGAAAAAAGCAAGATTAAAGAATGCAAATATATGTCAACATTTGATGAATATAAAGGACGTGATGAAAGAAGGGACAGACAGATAGAGATAGATGAAGAAGCTAAAAACAAAAAGAAGGGAAGGACAAAGCCAAGGAAGTGACAATAGTGCAGAACGAGTGGCTGGGAGGACAGCTATTACTCAAGTTAGACTGTCAGGGCATTGATGGTGTGGAGGAAGCGAAAGGAACAACAAAGAAGGTATGAGGAACAAAATAAAGCAAAAGAGAGACCAGAGAAGAAACGTGATGAAATTTAAACACTGCGATTGAAAGAACATAGGTTGCAAAGAAGGTGAGAGGAAGAAGAGAAAGGTAGATGAGAAGAAGGGAAGAAGACATGAGAAGGAGTAGGGGACAAAAGGATGACAAAATAAACTACTTGGTTAATGGATGCATAGTGCCAATCAAAGTACGAGAACGGTGGGAAGAAGAGAGAGCGTCACAACAGCCTCCTTTGGGAGCTTCAAGGGATACCGAGAATACACCCATGGACTGATGAGCATGAGGCAGAAGACATAGGGATAAAATGGTTACAAAACCAAAGGGAATAACAAAGGATCTCCACCAAAAGAAACAAGAGGCAGATTGGATGGCGTTATAATGGATGAGCATAGAACACTGTCCTTAATTAGATTAAATCTTGATGAGGGAAGGGACGATAGCCATACCAGGTGCAGTATAATAATGTCAGATGAAGAAAGGGAGGAAAACAAAAGGGCACGAAGAGAGGGCACATGTGGTTTTTTTGATATGCCAAAGCATAAAAAGAGGGCCAAAATGGTCAGATTTAGAAGATCCCAAAGAAAAAAACACCAGAACCGACACCATATACTGAATGACCACAAGCACAGTGCAGGGGATATATCCCCACCTTATGTAAGCAGATTAAGGTTGTTGCCATGACGGAGATGAACGGGCGAATTGACCACCACCTGGAAGACAATAGTGTAGGTGGGTATGATTGTAGATCAGGATTTACACAATTCCCATTTTTAGAGAAAGGCGGAGGACAACCACAATATATACTGTGGCCACAAATGGACAAAGACAATCTGAAATGTAAAATACCTAGTTTGACTGCAGGTGCAGGAAAATGGATTTATGAATTAGAAAGAATGACTCTGTGAATGACTATGCAGTGGGTGATATAAAAGGCCTGCTAGCAGCCATTCTAAGGGAGAGAGCTGACAATATTTGGAGACAAGCAGAGAATGCAAGTGTAACAGCACAAAACATGACACACGATGGAGCACCATTTAATAATTGCAGAGCAGAAGTATGGAGGGTGCTCAGAGTACAATATCCTGACACATCAGACATGGGTATGATTATGACCAGGAAAACGGGTGAGGCCAAAGATCCTGTTGCCATTATTCACGAGATTCAAGAGGGTTGGTGTCTTGAGACGAGAGAATTGTGTCATGAAACAGTAGCATTATTCTATCACATTTATGTCAGGGATTGCCTGAGCCAGTGCAACGGCAGGTGAAGAAACAGGTAGGGATGGAAGCAAAGCCATGGTCAGAAATATAGTTGACTATTGTACTTCATTGTCAATTGTTACAAGAAAAGAATAAGAAGAAGGCAGAAAGCAGGAGGTAGCAAAGTTGGTTCAGATAAAATTGTCATAATTTTCTACAGAAGAAACAGTATTGACAAGTGGTGAAGGTGTGGCAACACGAGAGGTACAGCCAGCGCAGCCAAGTAATATAGGGTATCCTATAGACCAAAGTGGGTAAAATATTTGGCCACGAGGTAGGGCGAATGGACCTAGAGGAGGACGAGGTGGATTGCAAAACTCTCAAGGAGGAGGAGGATTTAATGGAGGACAGCCGCAGCAATGCTGGAACTGTGGGAGGATAGAGTAAATGGCCAGAACGTGTAGAAGTAGAGGGGGCATGCAGCAGAAATGGCAGTCACCAAGAGGGGGATGGGCTATTCTCCACAGTACAATACAGAACCGCAAGAATATTATGGCCAAGATCGCACGCAGAATCAGACACATGTGCCGCAAATACAGCAAGCCAAGCAATTTCCATTGCAAGCACAGTCGCCACAAGGGCAGCCACAGCAAGCGCCTATGCAAACACAGCAAGTACAGACACAATAAGAAATGGTATCACAATGGAATGCAAATACGGGAGTCCCACACGCATCCACACCCATGATAGGGAGTGTGACCATGGTAGGAGGAAATCCTTTCACAGAAACAGAGATGATTTTATATCCACAATAGATAAGCCCACGTGATGTCCTGATGTGTTCAGTATTATCAGTGACACCAGACACCCCAAAAGGAACCAAGGGTCAGTGTAATGATAGGAGGCAAGACATTTTCATTTCTTGTAGACACTGGATTCACTTGGTACTAATATAATATGATATGATAATTTATTTATATAGTGCCTATACACAATGTGTTTTTCAAAGTGCTTCAAGGCATGGGAGGGAGCACAGGAAAATACAATGACATTCTTACCCAGCCATAAACAATAAGATTGTGAAATAACTATCGTACTCTGCCTGGCGACATTTCACATGGAAATGTGTTTGAGAGGGGAAATACCCAAAGTCTGGCATTGCCATGAATGCACAGGGATTCTCTGGGGCTATGAGTTTAGTTCTTTTTACTGACAAATTACCATTCTCTATAGGAGAACACAACATGTCTATGCCACTATTGTATTCTCTGCAGACACCAATTAACATATTAGGATGTGACCTGATGACAAAATGAAAAATGACGATATCTTTCACTGACAAAGAGACAGTGGGCCTCATTACATGTTTGGCGGTAGCCTTGCCGGTAAAACCGGCAGGCTGCCGCCAAACCTGTGATTTTTTCTGGCACCTGCGAATAGGCAATTACCGGGTCATTATGGCCCCGCCGAACCCGGTAATTGCCCATTCGTGGGTGCCGGAAAAAAATGTTCCCCATTCCCATGGAGTGGGGAGGTCAGATGCACCAGCACCATTCAGAATGGTGCCGGTGCCTCCGACATACTCTGCTCGCAGGTGCCGGTACGCCCACCAGGACAGTCCGGGTGCGCAGGAAGGCACCCGCAAGCAGAACTCGTAGTTTGCCGGTCCGGTAATAATGGTACCGGCAAGCTTACCAGTACCGTTGTTACTGGACCAGGAAACTTCTAATGAGGCCCAGTGTGCTCCACTCCAGGGATACATTATATGAATGTAAGGGAATTCATATTAGTATTTACAGGCCAACAACCGTTATGAGGTGTTCCTTTAGAACCAGAAGTATTTTTGTATGGAGTAAATGTTTTGTTGACATGGCTTCCTAGATTGATAGATAAAGCATCGTACTTGTGTGAATTAGCCCAAACCAACATCCAAAATTAGGTCCATTCAATATACTCTAGAAACTAAAATAAAACAAATCACTAATACCCAGCGGTCATGATAAAATGTTCATTATTTACACTCGACAAATTATTTAAATATTAGAGACTCATTTCCATTCAAACAATTGGTAAAGCCATCCACATTACAATCTACCCCAATCCAACAAGAAGAACGCAAGAAAACCAAGGTAAGGCGATCTCCAATGCTTAGCATAGCCTCCAAAGCACCAACACCACAATAGTAACTTGTTTAGTGGCGCCATGCGAAACGCACATTTTCAAAACTATATTATCTGTTCTCCAGTAGAAAACCAGACATTTGGCTTTCTTTTCATATAGACTACACCGTGGAAAATTCTACTTTAAGAAGCGAGAAAGTTTCCATTATATATAACACAGGACGAAATTGCTCTTCACTTAGACAAAAAGTGAGTGCCTTTTCTATTACATTTACCAATCGAATTCTATTGAGTGAGCAAAGTCAGTTGACTAACGAAATATTCCAGTTGGGAGTATCAATGTTAATGTTTGGGTCTAAAACACAAAAAGTATTGGTTTCATACACAACTAAGATTCATTATTTTGTATATTTTTGATTGATAAATGAAATGCGAATTTAATTTGATGACAAAGAATCAATATCGTTTAGAAATATAGGAGGTGAAAAATGTTTAAATAGACAAACAAAATATTCCCCCCTTTTTTTCTTTTCACCTGTTTTAGATTTATATTGATGCTCTAAGCAAATTCCCTCCTGAAGAACTGTATGACATATTTAAAAGACAGTGAAACATGTGTCAAGGGTCTCAAACTATTTCTGAACAAACTTAACTAAAATCAACTTTGTAAATACAACAACAATAAACAATATTGTGCCAAACAGCAAAATCAGAGTTCCTCTCTTCATTTTGAAACAAAAAAAAATTGCTAAGGGCACAAACACAGGTTTTCAAACTTTCTTTGTTAACAAAGAAGAACTACCAATAGCTAAAGCATTGGTAAAAAATAAACTGTCATTTTTCCAGGAAGATCTAGAAAAGGTGCAAAGCATATTATGGACCAGCAGTCCATACAACGTGGGCCTGGACCAGCAGTCCATACGACGTGGGTCTATTGTGTGGCGCAAGAGCAGTTAAAATTAAGCTCAAACCAGGAGCATTTTTACCAGGAGCAAAGCAATACCCATTGTCCAAAGAAGCAGATGAAGGTATATTTAAAACCATTACTGCTTCAGTACAGCAGGGAATATTAGTGCCATCAGAATCCCTGTGTAACAAAGCTGTGTACCCAGTGAAGAAATCAACAGGTGGATCATGGAGATTTACTCAGGATGTCCATCCCTTAAACAATATAGTCAAAGCAGTTTCCAGTTCCATGTAATAATGTCCCCGCAAAAATGTCCCCTGACACAAAGGTCACTGTTTTTTGCAGAGACACCATTACATTGAACATGCGGGGGACACCCCTGCACCCCCATTTTAATAATCTTTTTAAATGGGAGCAGGGGACATCCCCACAACCTGTCCCCATACATAATGTCACCATATATAATGTCACCAATGGCTTTTTCCCGGCGACATTATGTATGGGGACATTATTACCTGATATATTATGCAATATTCCAGCCACAGTCAGGTATTTTACAGTAATAGATTTAAAGAACGCCTTTTTCTCAATACCCCTTCATGATGACTCACAATATTTGACTTTGTTTTCATATAGAAACCAGTACTGGAAACACACAAGACTGCATCAGAGGTACTGTGATTTCCCCTCGATCTTTAATAGGGTCCTCTGTATGGACCTGGGTAACGTACAATTCGAGAGCACAATAATTTAGCACGAAGATGATATATTAGTGTACAGCGAGACAGTAGAAAAGTACAGAAACAACTTGGTTCAATTAATGACCATACTAGCAGAGAAAGGATATAAAGTAGACAAAGAGTAATTACAATATTGTCAAGAAGAGGTCCTGTACATAGGACAGCTAATCCCTCAAGAAGGGTAAAAAGTGACACATTAGAGAGCAGACGCAATCATGAAAACTCCAACACCAGAGTCAGTGAGGGAAATGCAACAATTTCTAGGCCTATGTAATCATTGCAGAGCGAGGTTTTTGATTACACTACATATATTCAACCACTTTTCAAAGGACTTAAGGACACACAGGTAGGGAAAGGTAAGATAACATGGGCAGATGAGATGACTGAAGGATTTAAAGAATTAAAAAGGACAAATTGTACAGCCCCTGTGTTAGGAATTCCAGACTATAACAGAGAGTTCTATCTATTCTCACACTCAAATGGAGAAGTGATGACAGCAGTACTCAGACAGAAGATGGCATTAGGACATGGACATAAACATTAGCCTATTATGGTGGGATTTTAGATCCAGCAATGAAAGGACATTATCCTTGTGAACAAGCGTTTGCTGCTGCTTTCATGATTGAAAAGGTTGCAAGTATTGCCATTGAGTGCTCAATGATGTTATTTGTCGAGCATTCCTTATTTGCCATTATAGAGAAGCCCAAAAGTACATTGACTACACAAAGAGCATCAGGAAAGGAGGTAATTATTTTGAACCCAGCAATCAAAATTGTTAGATTTAGAGTAGTGAATCCAGCCCCATTTATAGCAGAACCAGTTGGGAAGGAGGACATGACTGCACAAGGTATATTGAATTTTATGATGATATTCCCCATGTTAGAGAAAATGCTCTCGGAGGGGGGAATCCTATTCATTGATTGTTCTTCAAACATTGGCCAAACGACAGGAGAAACGGATACGGGAGCGGTGGTAGTAAAGCTAAACAGGAGTGGTGAATGTGAAGTAGTGACAAGTATGAGACTGCCTTCATATTGTTCAGCACAGGCTGAAGAATTAGTGGTGCTTATCGCTGCACTTCAGAGATATGAGGATGAGGAAGTGACAGTGTACTCTGACTCCGTCTATGTGACGTCAACCGTGCACACAGGATTGTTGTACTGGAAAAGGACAGGCTTCCTCTACGCAGATGGCACAACAGTGCAAAATGTATCCCTATTGGGTAAACTCATTAAAGCACTAAAGCTCCCATTGGCTATTGCCATGCTAAAATGTGCAGGCCATACTAAGAGGGCAGACATGATTTCTCGCAGTAATGAATCCACAGATGTTGAAGCCAAAAGGGCAGCATATTTCCCAAACATTTCTGATTTTGAAGTAGAAAGTGTTAAGGAAATGTGTGGGGGATATATGATTGTAAAGGAAGGTCTTAATATGTTATCCATTGTACAGTTAATTGAGTTACAAGGTCGAGTACCTCAATAAAAGCAGGATTTATGGAAGAGAAGGGGTGTTCTTTATCCCCCACTGAGGCTATCTGGAGACAGCATAGCAGTGGAAAGCCAGTTATGCCTCTAGCATTATTGAAGGTGGCGGTTGAGCAGCTTCACCTCTGTGCGCACACAACTAGAGAGAGTCTTGCTGCCATCATCGCAGAAAGAATGGCTTTCATCAAACCTATTAGAATGCTGTGGCACAGTTTATTGTGAACTGTATTTTATGCCAGAAGTTCATAGCAGGGCATGCTTTGAGAACAGTGAGAGGAGCAATCCCCAGGCCTAATGGTCCTTTTCAGCATCTACCTATAGATTATGTGGATATGTTACAAACATGCAACGGTTATAGGTATATGTTAGTGCTAATATGTTCCTTACCCAGTTGGATTGAGGCGGGTCCATGTACGCACCCCGATGCCACTTGTGGTGTCAAGTTTCTCGGACATGAGGTGTTTCCCAGATGGGGTGTGTTCCAAGTCCTGCAGTCTGATAATGGGGAATTTGTAAGTGAGCTATTTGAACAGGTCCCTCTTTTATTAGGTATAAAGCACAGGTTTTCATCTGCCTATCACCCACAGGTGAATGGTATCTGCAAGAGATTAAACAGACTCCTAAAGAAAGGATAGCTAAGATATAGATAACTTTGAAGAAGGGATTGCTACATTTCCTACCCTTGCATTATTTGCACTTAGGAATTGGCCTGGCTCAGATCACCATCTGACTCCTCATGAGTTGGTGACTAGACGCCACATGAGAGTACCTCTTGCTCCTCCCACTCAAATAGGAACTGATGCCCACAGTGTAGCAAAAACATTAGATAATGAGATGCATAATTATTTAACAAATATGACCACTTGTGTTTCTTTTATTTCCCAACCGATAAAAAATTCGAGGGAAGGGTCGAAGAAGATTAAGAAGACAGCCAAACAATTGATCCCAGTGACTTGCTAAAACAGCCTAGTTTTTACCCACGACACCAAGTGATTGTAAGAGGTTTTGTATGCACTTGGAAAAAGTCTCGCTTTGAAGGACTGTACCTAGCAGAGGGGGTCACTACCACCACAGTAAAACTTGGAGGAAGAAGAGGCTGGCTGCATCTGAATGACATACAGCCGTATAGAGACCCTGACAACTTGGTTGCGCTGGATCCCGAGTTGCGTGGCGCTGTGTTAATTCCCATTCATTGAGTCCACTGGACTTTATGGGGCTTTTCTGCGCTATTACTGCCGGCGGTAATAGTGCTGGCGGAAATAGCACCAAAAATTGGTAGAAAGGGGAGGTTTTTACCTCCAGTAAAAAGTGAGTGGAGCGGAGCGTTAATGCAGCGGTATGCTGAATTTTTACTGCTCTGCCCCTGATGAGGCCCAATGTGTTGGTGATTAAATATAAAGAAGAAGAGCACACAACACTTTATGTTAACTATAAAAATAACATTGCACACATTCTTATATGCTGTTTCCACTTACATACTGTAGTCTTACGCACCTTTAGTAAGATAGCACGTTGATGTTGTAACATTCTTTGGAAATCCTAAAAACAGCCCTATTATTTTCAGGATGATAATTGCGATCATTTTACAATTTCTGATATAAAAGAGTGTGGTTTATAAAAGTGACAAAAATTACATGTTGAATTAAAGAATAAGACTTACTACATGCCTATCAGAAGCAGCTGTTTTACGGTGCTGTGAGAAGCAGTGCGGCTTGATATGGACTCTATTCTATGTGTTTTATGTGTTGCAATTCTCTCAGTCCTTTCCACTAATTCATTGGCTGCGCAGAGCTGTCGCTCGTCTTGACCCGGTGAAGGACGCTGCTCGGTGTGCATGTTCCACACAGTGGATGTGGTGGTTTAGGAGAGGGGCTAATCACCAACTGCAAGTCGAGAGCCATAAACTGTGGCCAGCGCTGAGAAAGGATTTAACGAGTCATAAACCGTGATCAGTTCTGAGCCATAGTGCCGCCGGCGCTGAGCTGTTTACGATCAGGTGGATGAGGCTGCATGGTGCCGTGCTGGTGCAGTGCTAGGTGAGTGAGAGCAGTATGAGGGAAACTGAGAAGACTGTGCACAGAGCAGCAGATTAAACAGAGAAACGCTGTTGGGACATAAATGCAGCCTCTTTGTAAATCTTATTGGAGGACCGAATGCGAGTGTGAAGTTATTCACAGACCGAAGGTGTTCTACATTTTATTACTTTACGGGAGTGTGACAGCATTATTTTCGACATAGTTCGCATTGAGAAGTTTATTCTCTGGGTATAATTAAATCCAGTACATTGTCTTTTATGTTTTAAAATAAGTGTTTTAAACACACAATGTTGAAGAAACTTGAGACACAGGATAGGGTCAACTGTGGTTTTGCATATGTATGGCTGTTGAGAACCAAAGTCCCTGGTTGTTGTGCCAAGATTGGAGATCTGCTGAGTGCCTGAAATAACATTTTCTTAAGCACAAGTAAGTGCGTGTTGCGTATGCTCTTTAGCATATTGACATTTGTGACGGGAGTGTTTAAGATTGTATTGAACTCCTTGTGACAAGGTGAGCAAAATTTCTCCTTACTCAACTACAAGGAAGAGAAATAAGGAGAACAATCCTTAACAAAATCTACTACACGAAAGACTACTCTTTGTAGTGCAAAGGTGGCACCGCCTCCTATACAGAAATACCAACCTAAAGAAAAAAGAAACAAACGTTTGTTAAAATTGGTTTGTGAAGTGGAGAAGTAAATACTGCCTAAAGCAGATATTACTAAATTCTGATTCCATTAAAGCACCATCAAAGCCTACAAATCACTATAGTACCCAAATTGAAGATTCAGAGCTTTTAATACCACCAACGATTGATAACAACAATCCCCAGCTAAATATGGTTCTGGGCCTTCAGTGTGCGTCTTTGGGTGGTGAAACTGTACTTCCCTCCTATGAGGATGACAACAACAAAAATTAAACAAATCTCTTAAATTCTCATGACCTCATAGCTCTACTGTCCTCATCAGCTCACTCATATTCTAAAAATATGTCTATGGACAGCATTGATGATAACAGTTTACATAACAACCTTACTATAGACATATTTACTAAGGCTTTTGATCTCCTCCTTTCTAAAATTTAAGGGATAGCTTTGATGGTGTCTAGCCCCTCAAATGATCAAGTAGATATGAAAAAAATGTTGGAAGAAGTGCAAACTATGACTGCAAAGGGGCAAAAAGCACATTAGTTGGTTGGAAAATCTTTTAACACAGAAAATCACACAAAGTTATCTGAAACAAAATTATTTCCATCCCTTGCAAAGAGTGATAGATCTCTCTTGGCACCTGGCCCTTTCATACAAAATCAAAATCAAAAAGACTTTAATACAAATTGGGACTACGAGGAAGTGTTTTTTCCACCAAAGACACCCAAGGATGTGTTGCTTAGCAAAGATGAACATTTGAAAGCTTCTCAAACGGTAAAGTTTGAAACAGTGAAATTAAATCAAACGAACGAGAAGAAAGAAAATGGAAAAGCAGCAATATTGCATTCTGATTGGAAGGTGGCTGAATCAAAAAAGGGGGTGCAAGAGAAGAAGAAAGTTATAAGTATTTTCTCGGATGGTTCCACACAGGAGGTGTTGCTCAGTGGCCCTAAAATTCAGCAAACAAAAACAAGACCAGACATACAAATAAACCTGGCTCCACATAAGACTAGTGCAAAAACAAATCATTTCTCTTCTTGCTGCTGCCTAAATCCAACCGATTGCTTTTGGAAACAGGAAGATAAGACAGCTGAAAAATAAATCATTACAAAGGAAATAACGAAGCCTCAAACAAATATGGATTGTAGCACGGTGCAAAATACTATTTTAGGAGACCATCAAGTCTTAGAAAAAAATGATTTAAGGGCTTTGGGAAAGTGGGTTATTTTGGAGGAATTAAAACCTACCAATTATAGCCCATTTATGAACTGCACACGCCTGTTGGAAATGCTCAGTAAATTACCTCAATTGGATTTGATCAGGTCTAATCACATCAGTTGTATTGAATTACCCTGGGTGGGGAGTAAACAAATTGGGCACTGATCGAGTTCTCATCTGTCTTGACTGTTTCGCTACTAAAGGCAAGTGTAAGGGAATTGGAGAGTCTGGGTCTATCCTTAAAGATATGTTGGAAAAATAAGAGCCCAACACTTAGTGAAAAACTCTGTGTGACCCTATAAAAAGGAAACTAAAACAACCAATGCGGAACAGAAGGGGAAAGCTGCTTTACAAGCTTTTCCAGCCCAGAAAAACCTAGAGATTCAAATGAGAAATGGGATTTGGAAAACTTGACTAAGAATGCAAACTGACACCATACAAAGGAACGACAACTGAAATGGCTTACTTGGAACACTCAGGGTGATAGATCATTCTTGGCCCACCCAGTTCGAATAGAGATAATAACGGGAGTGGGCATATTTCTATTACAGGAGACCTGGTGCACAAGACTCTTCCTTCGAGAAGGCTATCAATGAATTTTAAATCCTGCTACCCCTTCAAATAGGGGCAGGGGTAGTGGCGGCCTTGCCATCAGCACCAAACTATGAATGATTTGCGCCTTTTTCCCGTAAGGTTCTGGACTCCGTATGTGCTGGAGGCTATTTCTTCTCCTAAAGGTAAACAAGACGACATACTGATCATATAAATATATGATCCACCTGGAGGACTTTATATTGTGTCTATACATAGAACCATCACCTCGATAATTTTGAAATGACATGACCTCTCCTCTAAGGGGCGAATAAGTATTGCTGGTGACTTCAATTCTGAGAGTTTAAATATACAACACTTTCGGAGTAAGAAAACAAACTCTCTCTGGCTGCATCAAATCTTATGTTGCTTGATTTTGAAAACACAAATCTAGGGGAAAAAACCTATACATGGACTAATATTACAATAAGATCTCACTTAGACTATGTTATGATGGATTTGTGGTTGTCCAGTAAATGTGATGGCATTAAAATCTGTTTTAATGATGTCAGTGATCATGCCTCTCTAACTTGGATTATGATTTTGGAAAATCCCTACCCTATCAACTTACTGTGCTCTAGAATGTTTGTTAATATGCAGGGAAATCGACTACGTTGGGGCAAAAAAGACCATCTTCATAAATGATCTTTTGAGCTATAACTTACAAGATCTTATGGAGAATGGTTTGTTGATCAAATGGGACTTACATTTTCTGATTTGTAGTAGGCTAAGTAGCCAAAAAGGATGTACCGAGGGAATGAAATTAAAAAATGGAATGAAAGGAAATTCGGTTTTTGACCCAATTATCACAGCACAGAAACAGCTTTGGCAAAAACGAGTGGCATCCACCATTGTGCACCATGAGGACCCTTGCACACTCCATGATGGCCGCCCATGCCTCCTGCACCCTCCACATCCATTGTTTGTGACCAGAAGCCTTGTGATTGGTAGCTAGCACCAACAACTAGCCAATCATCTCTCGCCGGCAGGGGATCGCCGGCCCACGATTGAAGGCACAGGAAAAAAGGCACCTGACTGAGCTGACCGAGCGTGCCGTGCTGCAAGGGCTGCTCAAGGTCCAAGCTCTTGTCGTGCCTCTGCCCTATCTTCCTTCCCAGGACTGCTGCAAGTACGGTGAGACACTCCACTAACAATATTAAAAGTTTAAATCTGTAACATCCAACTAGGAGCCCCACCCACCTATACCAGCAGATCTCTTCATAAACAATGCAGCCTGGCGCTATACTCGCACCGCCCTACCTACTTCCAGTAACCCATTTGTGTCCTGCGTTATGCACGGATGGATCGCACTGACAAATCAACCATGTATACTGCTGTTCCAAATGCTATATTGCACGGTTTAGCCTTATACACCACACTTTATCACTGCATTGTTATACTTATTCAATGTTACTGTTAAACTCATTTAATATCTAAATGCACATTAGCATTTAGTCTGCCTGCAAGGTTCTAAGCAAGCCCGGCCATGTCCAGCACATAGGTGCACAGTCGCATTTAGACTATTGTGATGTTAGTAAGCCCTGCTATTATTGCCACGTCCAGCACATAGGTGCACAGTCGCATTTAGACTAGTGTGATGTTAGTAAGCCCTGCTATTATTGCCACGTCCAGCACATAGGTGCACAGTCGCATTTAGACTAGTGTGATGTTAGTAAGCCCTACTATTATTGCCACGTCCAGCACATAGGTGCACAGTCACATTTAGACTATTGTGATGTTTGTAAGCCCTGCTATTATTGCCATGTCCAGCACATGGGTGCACAGTCGCATTTAGACTAGTGTGATGTTAGTAAGCCCTGCTATTATTGCCACGTCCAGCACATAGGTGCACAGTCGCATTTAGACTAGTGTGATGTTAGTAAGCCCTACTATTATTGCCACGTCCAGCACATAGGTGCACAGTCACATTTAGACTATTGTGATGTTTGTAAGCCCTGCTATTATTGCCATGTCCAGCACATGGGTGCACAGTCGCATTTAGACTAGTGTGATGTTAGTAAGCCCTGCTATTATTGCCACGTCCAGCACATAGGTGCACAGTCGCATTTAGACTATTGTGATGTTAGTAAGCCCTGCTCTTATTGACATGTCCAGCACATAGGTGCACAGTCGCATTTAGACTATTGTGTTGTGTTCAGTAAGCCCTGCCATTGCTATTACTTTTCATTACTGAACTGTTTAGTGCCCTTAGCCCTTTGGAATTCTGTTAAGCAAACGCTCCCACCTCTGCCTAGATCTGTACCTCTAGCTTGTCCAATTAAGTAGCAGTAGCCTTCGGCATTACTACTCGCACAGACCCACTCCACAGGCGTGACCCTCCAGGTACACTACAGCTAGCCGGTACCCATCCTCCCTCTTAACTAAACCATGCCAGGTTGGTTATTAATCATGATGTTTCCTTTCTGCATCGTACCGCATGACACACCCTGCATAGGCTCCCACTTCATTATCCATGATAATGGCCTCTCCAGAGCAGCTTGCCCCCGCCATCACCCCATCCCCTGCCCCACGCCTTTCCTGCCCCTCACTAAACCGTTCCCCCATCATCATCATCTAATCAATGGTCTAACAGACTACATAGGCATCCAAAAGCCACAAAGAGCCAACACACCCTACTCAGCTACTATTAATAAAGTACCTATAATGACTGCTCCGGTCCTCAGTGCACTTAGACGCACCAGACTCAGATCACGGACCCTAACCACTTTCTGTTCTCCGAGTAGGGACCTCCTCAAAGTTAAGCAAACCAAAAAATTCTCTCTACTAGGTCCCATAAAAACCCAAAGACTCAGATCCTGATTCATAAACCATCTTAGAGCAAATGCCTTCACCAATCCTGCCAACATAGGAAGCGTACCTCCACTAATGACCCAATCCAAACACCCCAAAAAGACCACCGCAAACAAACAACAATCCACTACTACATAGACCACCAACACTTACCCATCTCCCGCAGTCCAAGAGCCCTCCCATACACCTCAAAGCAGCCCTCATTAATGCACGGTCCATACCTGCTCACGCCACAGAAATACATGACTATATCACAGAGCAACAACTTGACTAACTTATAGTGACGGAAACCTGGCTCCACCAAGCTTCCGGACCCTCTCTCTCTATTGCCATTCTCCCAGATTATACCATTCTTAGGACGTACAGAACAAAATCAGTAGATGGGTGAGTAGCTATTATTGCTAAAACCCACCTTAAAATAAGAACCTGCCCCATTGAGAACCCAGACGGCTACAAAGTCCTGCTAGCTAAACTAATGCCACTTATTAAACCAAACACAAAATGTTTAGTCCTAGGGGATTTGAATCTAGGATTTAATGATTCCCAAGACCACAAAGCAGAAGCACTGTACAGTGCACTCAAAGACATGGCATTCACACAACTCGTGAACGCGCCTACCCACACAAAAGGGAGAATATTAGATTGGATACTACCACTCAACACTATAGTATCTATAGACTCCATTAACTTGGTACCCTGGTCAGACCATCACAGTATAAACTTCTCTATTCTGTGCAACAAACCAGACTTACCGAAAACGGTCGTTGAGGAACCTTATGTAACGAGAAATATCCGCAAATTTACAGCAGAAAACCTCAACCCTCTATTAGCAATCTACCTCAACAACAATAAGATCAATGGTAAAGAACCCTGTGCCCTGGCGGACATTTATCATAACTGTTTTACCAGCACAATTGATACCTTAGCACCTTGTGTTAATAAAACCAAACGCAAGGACAAAAAATCCTCTTTTTGGTTCAATGAGGAATTAGTCTCTCTTAGACGGATTAAAAGATTGCTCGAACACAGCCTAAATAAAACCCACACCTTAGAAGCTATGGAAGCATTCAACTCTGCAAACAAAATTTACAAATCAGCCATCATTGCCCATAAAGCAGATGCCTTTAATACCAGAATCAGCAATGCATCCTCTGACAGCAAAGAACCATTTACCATACTCAAGGAGTTGGAGAATCCAATCCCCATAATCAACCCAGTCCAACCAAGCAAAGATTGGTGTACCACAATCCAAGATGCCTTTGCATCAAAAATCAAGCTATTACAAAATAATATCTTCTCCATAAGAAATCTCCTTTCTGATAAACACTCCACGTCTAACCAAATCACCACTACTATAGAAGATACCACCCCCCTCTTCAACTTCACACCAGTCTCCCATGATGTAGTACTTAATACTATATCCAAACTTAAAGCTTCTAATTGCAAAGGAAACAACTTTCCAGCACACCTAATTAAACTATGTGCACCTACCCTCACACCTATAATCACCAACTTTGTGAATGCCTCTTTCTACACCAATCAGGTCCCAGTCAGCATTAAAGCGGATTGGGTCACCCCTCTACTAAAAAAGCCCACCCTAGATCCATTAGTGCCCATGAATTACCGTCCCATAACGACTGTCCCCTTCTTACTTAAAATCATCGACAAAATAGCCTATAACCAAATACAAACCCACCTCGAACAAAATAACTTGCTAGGAGCTAGACAATCTGGCTTTAGACCCAACCACAGCACCGAGACAGCCCTCATGGACCTGAAAATCCAACTGGACTCTATTAGAGACTCAGGCAAATTAGCCACCCTACTGCTATTGGACCTATCAGCAGCATTCGACTTGGTAGACCATGACAAACTATGCGACACACTAAAAAATGATTTTAATTTCTCCAGCAACGCCAAATAGTGGATCAAATCCTTTTTAACGGACCGTACATCCAGAGTTGCCATCGGAAATTTTGCAGCGGCCCCCATAGTAATACCCATAGGAGTCCCCCAGGGATCCTGCCTTTCTCCCACCCTCTACAATGCATACACTAAACTCCTATTCTCGGCCCTTGATGATATGGGTGTCATCTAAACCAACTTTGCAGATGACACCCAGATCCTCATCCCCATTACAGGTGACTACACCCAAGACACCTACACCATCAATAAAGTATACTTTATAATCCAAAACTGGATGGCCCTCAACAGTCTCAGCCTTAACGATGAGAAAACGAAGGTCCTCATAGTGGGCTCCCAAAAAAGAATAAGCACCCTCCACTCTGACTACTCTCACATCAACATTGACGGTACACTGATCCCAGTACTCAAACCAGTCAAAACTCTTGGTGTTTATATAGATGCCAACCTCACCATGCACAAACAAATAGCAGCCCTCTCCTCGTCCACAGCCTATACAGCAAAACTTATTGCACTCAGCCGTCAATTTCTTACCCCTTCAAATTGCATCACTTTGGCCAGAGCACTGATCTTAACGAAATTGGATTATTGCAACATGCTCTTTCTAGGAAACTCCAAAACCAACTTAAATAAAATCCAATTATTACAGAACAAAGCCCTTAGAGCAGCATTGGGTATAAAGAAATCCGATCACATATCCAGCATCAGAAGAGAAAACCACTGGCTGCCAATTGAAGCAAGAATAATTTTCAAAACTCTTAGTATCGTCTATAAATGTATCACCAACAAAGCGCCTAGCTATCTCAACAACTCCATTAAGAAAAAAATCTCCTGTAGGACACTGAGATCCAATAAACTTGCCCTCTTAGAAGTTCCTCAATACAAATACAGTAGAGCAGGAGGAATCAGCTTCGAAGTCCTAGCCCCATCGCACTGGAACGCACTACCCCTTAGCATCAAAAACAAGGACACCCTACTAAAGTTCAAAAAAGCACAGAAAACTTGGTTATTCAACAAATATTAACCTCAACTAGTCCTATTCCACTTTAGTACTAGAACGCTACTGGTTTACCTCTTTTGACACTAAATGTATCTCCCATGGCCAACATGTATCTCCAGGGGGCACCTTTAGAACTGCAACTAGTGCTTAAACTAATTGTGAGTGGCTACCTGGACAAATTGTAACTTAGTATAAGTAGCTTGATTACATGACTTTATTTGGAACTTAGTATAAAAATGTTTATATGACTGTACTTGCAACACTGTATAAAAATGCAATAATTCACCTGTATCTTTCGCCGTGATACCTTCGGGTCTGGGCGAGTAACAAATGTAATAAATAAATAAAAATAAAATAAAAGTTATTTCGAAGAACAAAGACTGAGCAAAAAAAAAAAACATGTCTATATCTGTTGTAGAAAAATTGATACAATTAATTAAATTGGCCACAAACCACAGAAATTGGACAAAATTACATAAGTCCTCTATGCATACAGCAAATTGGATCTGTTTATTTGGATGGCTTAGAGGCAACGATACCAAGAAATTCTGGTCCCACCTTCAGGAGTGGTGAGTGCCCGATAAATATAAATTTAGTCTCAATCTAGATGGCTACAATATAAAGGAGATCTGTACTATAAGCCTATCTACAACGGTTATAAAGATCTTTTAAAATTAAAAAATTTGGAGGCACAAGAATTGGGTATTGATGAAGCCTTGATAGAGAACATCATTGTAAAATCAAAGAGTTCATGAGCACCAGGGCCAGATGGGATTCCAAATATACTAATGAAAGCAAATCTGGAACTGTTGGCCAAAATATTAACAAAAATATACCTACAGATTCTACAATCTGGAGTCATCCCTGAGAGCTGGCGTAAATCGGTGTTGGTCCCGATTCATTAAAAAGGCAACAGATCAAACTCTGCAAACTATCGGCTTCTAGCTATGAATGATGCTAGCCATAAGATCTTTGCAACAGCAAAATTGAAAGAACTAACAAGATGGGTGGAAAACAAAAAATTGCTAAACCCATTTCAAACAGGTTTTCACAAAGCTCACAACTCGATTACAAACATATGTGATTTGCAATACTTCATTGCTGAGACGGATAAAAGCAGCAGACCAAATCTATACTGCTGTTATATAGATTTCACTAAAGCATTTGATTTAGTCTTGTGGCCTGACTTGTGGAGAAAATTAACTGCTAGGGAAATAAACCCGACAATTCTATATTTTATTCAACAACTTTATGCAGACACTTGTGCAACGGTCCTGCTAAGTCAGACAGGAGCCCATACCAACTACGTTAGGCCAACCCGTGGCTTGAAACAAGGATGTTTTTTTTCACCCATACTTTATAATCTTTATATGGCTGACTTAACACAGATATTCATAACAATGAAAATCTATCCTCCCAAGAAAAATGGAACACGCATACCATGGCTGTCTTATGCGGATGATATAATATTATAAGATCAAACTCCGATAGGTCTCCAGCGATCTTTGGAAGCTCTGCTTACATATACAGAAAGAAATGCCATGATTATTAATACATTGAAAACAAAAACCATGATCTTGGGTAAAAGCACTAAAAAATCCAACACACAGAGATGGAAATTAAAGGAATCGAAGCTGGAAAATGTCAAAGAATTTGTTTATTTGGGCTTTCCCATTAAAGTAAAGCCGGAAGAGAAATAATATAAAATCTACATAGTTGCGAAAATCTGGAAAAAATTGTTAACTGCTCGGCATTCCATAATTCATCATGGAGGTCATAATATCCAAGGCCTCATTGAAATATATTGCACTTCAATAATACTGGGAATTATGTATGCACTACAAGCATTACCCTATAAGCTAACAAAATGGCTAGATAGTTTTGAAGGGAAAATATTGTGAACAGTTATGAACCTCCCGAAATCTATTCCAGCCGGGGCTCTAAGACTTGAGTGTGGTGTAAAATCAGTAAGATTGTCATGGCAAATGCAAAGGGCACTTCTATACAGGAAAATGTGTCAAGCTAGCCCAAACCAAAATCACCTATTTAAATATTTAGGTGAGTCTTACAGAACGGAGAATAAGAACAATTTTCTACAGGACCTGAAAAGCTCTACTGAAACATTTGAAAGAAATTGATCTTGATCTAGCAACAATTGAAATTGATCCTAACTTTGAAAAGAAACTCAAAACAAAGGCAAAACCGCAGGATAGGATAACAAATACTGGTATCCTACATACTAAACAAAGGTATAAGGAGCTTTCTTATCAAAGTTTTTCAATATACAGACCTAGCAGTTATTTGAATAAGTTATGTTCTTTAGCTCTAAATGTTTTATAATTTGAGGTTTAATCTCTTACCTACAAGAGAATATTGTGCTCAATGGAACAAAGTCCAGCATGTTGATAAAAGCTGTTGATTATGTCAAATGGAAGTTGAGAACAGCAGGCACATACTGACGGGTTATGTGGCACTAAAGGACTGCTACTATAAAGGCTACAGAAATAAAATAACTCATCTTGATGACATTACGGGAGATCAAGTTTGGTCTGCGGTTGTTGGAGCAAAATCTGAAGTACTTTTGGCAGCAGCCTGGGCAAAATGGCAGAAGGCGACAAAGAGACTTGCTGAGTATCTTGTCAAAATAGAAGTATAATATTTTATGGATCTGGATTGTATTGTATTTTAATATATATGTTAATTTTACCTTTTTAGGATCATTGCTTAAATTATGTTAAAATGTGTTAATTTGTTTAAAAGTTTATAATTAACTATGGCACAATAAATTAATTTAAATTTAAAAAAAAAAAGAATGAATAAGAGATTCACTGCCATTAAGAAGAACGATACGTTTCTTTGGAATACTCCTTTGTAACCTCATTTTGTACAATGATTTGTCTTTTCTTCCTTATTATTATAGCATATTGTCAAATAATGCAGATTAAGTATTGAGCAATGAGATATCTCTTTTTATCCCTAAGAAAAGCACAAGTAATAATTTCCCTGATATTTTTAGACAAATTACCCGATTTAAGAGAGATGCTGGAGAAGACCATGAGGATATAAATGCATCATATTTTGATGATTCAACCCATTTAAAGAATAACATGTGGCATCAGCACATGTAGGAGGTAGGTAGGAGAATGTCAGATGAAAGCTGCTACGTGTGTTCTCTCATCCCTTATGCCATGAGCACAACCAGAACATTAACTGCAAGAGAAATAACTATGTATGATGCGTTGTGCTTCAGCTATCTAGCAGCATGCACAGAGAATTTGAAGGAAAATGGGCAACCCTAAAATGAAGGTCGAGGAAGACATTTCCATATTGAAACTCTTGTGTATAGATGCGCTATAAATGCCATACCATATCATATCATATGACGATGAATACATAAAAACGCAGCAAATGAAAAAAGGCCCAGCTTGGATAAGTAGAATGCTCATGTATTCCCTCAGTGGTATGGCTAGAGACCAGATAAGGATTGTCGAACAAAAGAGACTTAGTTGTGCAGACGCATGGGAAACACCAGGATTACCAGGATGCTGGGAAAGACCTTAGCTTTTAGTATATGGATGAGTAGCAACCAGCACAGGATGGGAGGACCGAATGCTAGCCTTTAGTGCACACGTATTGATGACAGCACCCATAGAGATAGTGCAAATAGTGAATGATGAATGTCTGAAATCATGGGCCAAGTATGCGAAGATATTAACATGGGTCGAAAATGAAGCAGGACCTTTATCCATACTGCCAATGAAGAATGCCACTGTGTGTTTCTGGAACAGGGGTTCGACTAAAGTTGGAAAAAACAAGGAATGTAAGCAGATAATTGACAAACCAGGAATGAATGGAGGAACTGCTGTTCTTATAGACCACAATTGGGCCTGTGGATCCAGAGCTTATATGCAGCTGCTTAGAAATTGGGGAAGAATGTGCTCTATAGTGGTCATATATGTTCCTGCATTGGTGATTCCCCAAAGTGATCTGCATATTGAGGACTTTCTGAACATGGATGCACACCAAAGAAAGAAGAGGTAGCTTAACCTCCCTCGGCTGAAGAGAAAGAACTATTTCTCTGCAAAATCAATAGAAACCTATGATGACATTCCAGCTGACCATGAACTATTCAGTAAAACGGCAGTGATATTTACAGCAATATTGATGCCAGGAATTCAGACTGCAGTGAACACCAAGCGGTCACAAATAACAAGGTGGGAGATGTTACAAACAATAAACACGACAATAAAAGGATTTAATGCGACTCAAGAAGCATTTAGCGCTATCAGACCCATGACCCTCCAGAACAGGTGTGTGTTGGCCTTCATTACAGCACTGGAAGACGGTATGTGCGCCAAGATTGGGCCTTCTTGTGGCACATACATACCTGCCCATGACTGAGAAACGGAACCCTTACAGAGTCAATAACTATGCTGTTGACCCTGCATATGAAGATGAAGGAAGAAGTAGACAAGACAGAAGAGGATGACTGGTTCTCTTCCCTGTTTTTGTGGGTTTCAACATGGATGGCAAATGCTTTTAAACTGCTTGGCGCAATACTAATGTTAGTATTGCTAGGATTCTGTCTTGTAAGAATAATCATAGGACAAAAGAAGAAGACAGCAAAGAAAACTATTGGGATGAAGATAATGATCAATTTAAATGCGGAGACTGGAAAGCACATACAGACTGAAAGCACCACCCATGAACACCTGAAAGGAAGTCATCCGGTACCCCAGGAATGACGTTTTATTACCCTAAGGACCATAAGAACTATGTAGGACATTGGGTATTCCGTCAACCGACTGGGGAGTATTGCCATATGACCTGGGGTGTGGATGAGCACATAAAGAATGCAGGTGACCTGAGGGGGGTGACAAAGATATGGATTCTAAAGAAATCAAAGTGTGGAGAAAAGTTGAAGGAGATTGAGGAGGTGGTTGAGTAGGGGGGAATGTAGAGAGGCAGGTGTGCACCTCATCTCTAGTGCCTGCACCCTCACCTCTGTCATGCTGGAAGAACAGCAAGAGAGCACTGTGTGTGACACCAGGTTTTGTCCCAATGCTGCATCAAAGATACACGAAACATTCTGCACTCAGACAACCGTATCAAATGTACCCTCCTACTGACGTGGAGGAAGGATGTCTGCATACACCACTGGACACAGAAGAGCTATGAGTGTAATCAGAACAGAGTAAAGTGATGTCATGAAGAGAAGACACTAGGACGCACTGAAACTATATACAAATACTTAAAGAATGAATATGTAACTTAAGTAACAAAGTAAACATACATGCAAATATGAAAGAAATCGTATACACTAAGAAGATAAGTAAGAAGAGAATTACAAAATGTATATACGCAGAAATGCAAGGTAGATGAGACATATAGAAGCTTGCTGCAGGAGAAAATATAATGCGAGTAAAGCAGCCATGATGGAAAGATGGACCTCGACTCTGTATAAATATTAAACAAGAAGCCTTGAAGAGAGAGACCAGAACTGCAGAGCTGACAGGCAAGTGGAAAACAGCTTTGTGTGAAGTTCAAAGAATATCTGTTTGGCTTGGGATCAAGGATGCCACATCAAGGAGACAACTGCAAGGCACAATGGAAGTCAAAGAGGATAAGCTACATACACATTACATATTTCTCTTAGATTAAGTGAAGGAGAAAACATTTGCAAGTGCCAAGTATTGAACAATTAAAGATGCAGAAAGTATATTCAAGACGGAGCAGTCAAGTCTCCAGAGGCCCAGCTTAATTGAATTAAAAAGCACTAAATAAAAGGTCAAACTTGACAAAACCGTGGTCTCTTCAAATGTGGTGCAAGATACGAAAATAAGGCCTATTCATTAAGCTCCAACTGAAGATAGCAATTTACCTACACTACCTTAAAATCCCAAAGAAGAGAACAGTTAATAAGGTCAACTACAGAGAAGAAGCCTTGGCTTGGGGCCTAACTGATGAGCGATGGCAGGCTAATTGACCAAGTGGGCAGTGGTCTGACGTTGTTAACCACAACTGGATTTCGTTTTGCTTACGTGCTGCTAACAAGCCTAATGTCCAAGGTTGGGAGAGAATGCCAACCAATCATGAGGGCCTGTGTAGCAGTGTACCATGCATTGGTGCAGAAGCCAATCTGCTACTGTTATTCTGCTATTAACCTACCGTATTATAGATAGTAAAAGGTAGTTCAAGGCATGCCTACTAGATAGGAAGCAGCCAATTATGTTATTAACACCTAAACAAATTATAGGTATATTTGTTCCCTTAACCAATCCCTCCTTTCGATAGGGTTTTACTGTTTGCCACATAGGATGACATAGCTGAATTGCATTGAGGTATAAGGCCTTTGTGTAATCAAAATGTAGATGAGAGTGTGTGAGTCTATTTGGTCACCAGGTTTCCCTTGATCTAACAATAACACTTATCTGCTGTTTGAATCTTGTAAGGCAGGCATGGCATCAACAGTAAGACAGACACAAGTGAACACAGTTTAGGGGTTTTTATGGATTTTTAACAAGGGTATGATAAACGCCTATCTAATCCTAAATCTACAGATGGGAGCAAGATATGACCATCAAATAATAATGATGCAGTCCTAGTGGTGTCTTGTCAAAATAAAATGGCCTATACTAAAATAAAACTATTGCCAATCCTTATCTCTAAATAAAAATGGTATGGGGGTAGTGTTTATGAAAAAGAAAGAAGTGTTCACAAATATGATATGCCAGGATGTTCAGGCCGTTGACCTCGCTTCCCCGTGTTTTCAGCACAGGACTATGCGGTTCACTCGAGCGTAGCACAATCTCTGGCTTCTTCGGCACAAGGATACAGTTCAATCACTAGCATCAGGGCCTCCTGTGCCCAAGTCTCTTCACTTATCAAAGTCTCTTGATTCAGAGGGCCTGATGTACCTCAGCCAGGCTCAGATCCCTTTAATATAATGATCAGTACTTTGGATCCCCTTTTCCGGGCTCAGATCCCCTTTTACAATGTTCACTTGGGTGACTCAAGGTTCACCCCTGGATCCCCCTCAGACGGGCTAATATCCTTCCTCTTCATTTAGTATCAACTATCAAAGACTTTCGAATGTGCACAGAGTTTTGCTTGACTCGTTGCAGGACCACTTCGATTTCACAATTCCTTTTTAAATTTGCCACCTCTCAGTTGGATACCTAACAGAGACCTTCGAATGAGCACCCAGGCGGCGCCGGACACTCTGTTTACGGTATCTGCCTTGGCTTCAAATTTCAGTCACTCGTCTGCTGTTTAATTATTCACGTCGCTCATCACATACACTTCACACACTGTTCTCTTCAGATTTCTCTATACAATGTTGCTGCTTGCAACCTTGGCTCTAACAGTGACCAGTCTGGTATCAGTCTCCCCGACTCACCGGCTGTGCTGACTTTACTGGTGCTGCTTTGTTGCAGGAGACAACAAAAGTATCACAGCGGCAAATGCTTCTCCCTGCCTGGCTATTAACGCGGGAGAGCCCTGGCTACCTCCGACACACAATGCAGGTCTCTTCAGCTTTAATTCCAGGTCTTATGTTTCTTATTCTTGAAGGCTCTTGAAAGTAACAGTCTTTCTCTGAAAAGGTCAGGGGCATTTCCCTCCTTGCAACCCTCTCCGGTCTTGCTGTCTGTATTCTCGTTTTAAACTGCCATCTTGGAACTGCTGCTTCCTTTTGTGTTTTGCCTTGCTCGGAGTGTGCATTTTGCTCCGCCTTTATTCTGTGTGGGGGAGTGTGATGGAAGTCAGGTGTGTGTAATGATCAGTAATTGCCTGACTCTGCCTGACCATTGTGTTGGGACAGGTCAGGTATACGGCTCAGGTGTTAGTCTGTTTTCTCTCACAGTGAGCTGTCTGTGAGAAACTGTTTGAGTCGGGGAAGGGGGGGGGGTTGAGTTCCTAAGTATCCTAACTGGTAGCATGGGGAAAAGGTGTTATAGGGAAGGAGATACCGCGTCTCGATGTCTGGTGTCTCACTTAAACTCCCTGTAGACCCCTCATCCAGGTGATCCTCAAGCACTGGTCCATCCCCAGGAACTGGGTCCAAAAGCGATGGCCGTGTCCTGGCCACCTGGGTTTATCACAGTCTGCTTTCAGTGCTTGCTGCATGGAGGAGAAGACATCTCCTGCACACTATCCTCACCCGACGTGGAGCGTCGAGCAAAGTGTTGGCTGAGTGTTTGCTGAAGTGGATTGCTGATGGAGTCCATGCTGCCCCCCCCCACCGCATGCCTGCAGAGGACCTGGAGTAAAGCTTGTTTTCTGCTTCAGCGGGTTCTGAAGACGCTGCCTATGCCTGTGTTCAGTCTATCTGATATCCCAATCTCACAGAAGCCTGGACTCTCCCCTACAGTTACTTCATGTAATGTCAGTACTGAATTTGTTGAAACCTTCGATCTTTCCTCGTCCCCTCATGACATAACTGCTTCTCGCGCTATTGCACAAATTGAGAACTGTACAAGTAGCGCTGCTGCCATGACCACGGACTCATTGGTATCTCATACTCTTAGCCCACAACCTCAGAACATTAATAACTATTTGGGGTGTGTGGTTGTGACACTGCTGTGCCAATAGATAATGCTCCAACAGATAACTATGTTGTGGATACAAACTTGAGCTCCATCGCTCCCACTTCCGTTTCCATTGCCGGTGAAAATACTGATTGTGCTGAGGGTACTGTTCTAAAAACGAGTGCTAACCACAATACAGACTCGCGAAACCTTGGTTCCATCAGAAAAACCCCTAGTCTGCATACTCGCAATCATAATCTTATTCAACCCCAAGGTGCCACTCATGCCGTGGTCATTCTTCGGGAAAAAAATGCAGATTCCACCCAGAGATTTTAGAACGTGTACTGGGAGCAAACAATGGTCTGATCCTAAACTGCTCTAATATCATGTGTTTACTCCACTGTGTTCTGAAGTTAAGAGTGATACACACGAATGATATTAAGATATTAAGATAGTGGAATTTCTGAATGAGGAAGAAAATGATTGAGTGATTTTGCATGTGTCTCAGCCTATCTATCTGCCTTATTAAGGGACACACGTGATGAACTTCACCCCCCACGGTTTGACAAGAAAGAAACTGCTTTTCCCTGGTGCCCACCTGCCAACAAACTGGGAATTTTGTCAAAGCCGAAGAACCATCATAAGAGTGAAAGCTATCGATCATCTACCTATGTGTGTCCAGCCTGACCCTTCTGAGAGGGAAACAAAGTTTAAGTCCAATGACTTGGAACCCCTTAGTATAACAATCAGAAAATCAATTTCCATACAGGAACTAAACGGTCTGAACCCCCATGGCACACTTGAATTCACAGCCTTGAGCAAGGTGCAATCATGGGACTGGTTAGCCAGAGCACTAACTTCCACTAACGAAGAATAGAGCCAGACGAATGAAGACCCGTGGAGGTTGGACATCAGGTCTTGGAATATTCAGGGCTTTTCCCATCTCTTCCTCAATAGCCAAACTAGGAATGATATGCTTATAGGAAGCATGGCTCCTTCAAATCCCCCTTTTGGATGGCTTCTCAGTGTACCTCAACAAAGCCATAAGGGGTTTGTTGGGCAGATCTGTTTCTGGCTTATTTATCACTGTAAGAAACAGCTTTAAACTGGAGGTTATTCGTGTAATTGAGCCAAATCTGCATATCCAGATACTAGTCCTTAGACGCCATGAACATTTTCAGAATGCCCATGACCATTTAGTTTAGTAATCCAGAGAGCGTGGTATCAACCAAATTTGTGGATACAGTGATGGTCTGGATCAATTAACTATATTCCGTCATAAGCAAACCATTGCTAATAATTTGTGGCGATCTTAACATTGACTGGCTAAAATTGAGTTTGTTCAAGGGTAGAGGTGGCCCTTCGGGTCCAAGAACAAACAAAAAAATCAATTTGAACAATGGATGGCCGAAACAGAAGTGAGACACTTCCACATGCTGAATGGGAATGTGCAGAGAGACGAAGGTGCAAAAACTTGGCACAATGGAAACCAGAGTACAACCCTAGATTACTTTTTTGGATCTAGGAACGTAATGACAAGGATGGCTACCTTAGGAGTTCTGCCTGTCCAATCCAGTGATCATAATCCAGTGGTTCTATCATGTAACATGACAGGTAAACCAAAAGTCGCTTTGTGGAATCAAACTGTTGAATTGGCCCCTGAAAGAAACAGTCTGCGTATTAGACCACAAGAAGTCCCGCGCCTAACCAATGATTTACGATCCTGGCAAGAGCGTGAAGATGCGAGCGTGGAGTACGATTGTGTGCTGACCTCCTTTAGAGAACAGCGTCACAAAAGCCACAAACCCATTTTCAAACACAAACACTCCTTTGATGGAGCAGTCAAAACCCCAAAACGCTCTCTTCGTAAAGCCCTCCAGGATGCCCCCATGATTATTAGAGGCCAATTAATCAAGAAGTGCAGACATAAATATCGAAACTGGATTGCTTCTCATAGATCGGCACTGTATCAAAGAGATGCAGAACTAAGGTTGCAAGCCTTAGAACCACAGAACACTCAGAACCTGTGGCAGTTCTTGAATGGCAGAGAAGCTGCAAATGGCTCCCTCCAGCTCAATCCCATCCCTGAAACCCTATGGATGCCTCATTTTGAAAATCTGTTTAACAATACCACTCTATTACGTGCTGAACAACACCCTGAAAAAAGAAGCAATGGAACCTCAGTTTCTATGAAGAGGGAATCTTACTAATAATAAATAAATCTAGTAGTTCCCGTGCTCCCGGGCCCGACGCCTTGACCAATCAAATACTGAAAATTGCTCCTGAAGCGTGGGCAGAGTTCTGCTAGATCTTATTTCAAAAGGATTATGCTGAAAGGTGAAGTCCCAGCCTCATGGAAGAAATCAGTGGTAATCCCAATCTTCGCCCCATTGCCCTCCTTGATATCTTGGGTAAAATCTTTGCTGGAGTTCTCTTGAGACATTTGAATGAGTGGGTGAAAGCCTCTGGAAATTACTGTCCCCGTCAAACTAGCTTTACAAAAGGTGTTGGCTGTGGTTTGAACTTGTTGTTGCTGAGTCTCCTAAAGATGAAGACCTTAAGAGGCAATTGCAAAATCTATTTAGCATGTATTGATGTACAACAAGCTTTTGACAGCACTAATAGAAAACAATTGTGGGAGAAAATGACCATCAGTGGATGTCCAGAAGACCTACTGTCGGCAATCAGGGATTTGTACAATTAGACTTGACAAAGAGGGGTACCTGTCAAACTCTATCCCGACCTCCAGAGGCCTAAAGCAGGGATGTTCCTTGGCTGCCGCACTATTTAGCCAGTTCATTGCTGATTTGTGCAACTTCATGGAGCCTTCACCTTCATGCTCCCCAAAGATCAATGGTCATATGACGTGATGGCTTTGGTATGCTGATGATTTGGTTGTCTTAGATAGAACCCTGTGTGGTCTACAAAGGAATCTAGATATCCTACAAAAGTACGTAGAACAGAATGGCTTGAAAATCAACACCAATAAAACTGAAATAATGATCTTGGAGAACCGAAACGGATGAAGGTCTAAATCGCTAAATTGAATCCGGAATAAGCACAGAATTGGACCGGTTATGTCCATAAAATTCTAAGGGGTAATGATAAGTACAAGTGCCTTTGAAACCCCATGGAAAGAACACCTAGATGGTAAAATCAAATTATTAACTGCTCAGGGCATATTGATTGCACGGAAATATTGGAAGTTCACGCTCCTGCCAATCATTCACTTTTATAACCAGAAAGTGACACCTGCCCTTATCTACATGGCTGAAGCCTGCCTTGGCTTGCCAGGGGATATATGGGACTGCGTAGAGGGTAGATTCTAGAGACAGATTCTACATATACCCAATGCAGTACCCGTGGCAGTGATAAGACACAAAATCGGCCTTCTATCCTTGTACGTAAGGGTGGTTTGGAAGTCCCTGCTTCTTTTTGGCAAACTATACACCCCTGATTGCCCACCACAATAAAAGATCCTATTGGCAAACACAGTCATAACTCCTGACTGGTCTTTGAAGATATGGCTAGATAGATGCAATGACATTTTGGTAAATTGAGGATTAAACATCAATATGTTAATCCGAAATTCCACACATGTTAAAGGATGCTTTGGGACAATGATTGGAGAAAGACAGAACCAAAAAGAGTAAACTCTAAACTGCATACTCTTTAAAAAAATCTTTCTGCGTCATTCAACATGACACTGTTATACCTTAAAAGATTCCACAGCGTAAAACACAGATTTGTTTCTTAGGTTCCGGTTAAATATACTACACACACAGTCTACACTATGTAGATATAGAATTACTTCAGGAGTGGAAGACTGTAGACTATGTAACGCCCAAGTGGAAGCTTTGAACCATCTGATTTTGTTGGGAGGCTTTCTATGGGGAGGAAATGTAGGATTAACACATGCATTGGTGATATTTTTAGAGATTCTTTTTCAAAAGAAATTCAAAGAATTGGAATTTTAAAAGAATAACTGATTTGTGATTGTAAAAAGTTTGTAATTAACTAAATGCCTAAGAATAAAAAATTAAAATAATAAAATAAATAAAGACGTCTTTTGCCATATTCTTTGAGTCTGTCTGGTCAACTATCGCCCGGTGCCGGTGCCGTGTCTCCTTTCCCCAACCCGTTTCATTTCCTGATTCCCTCTCTCCCTCCTCCCACCTCCCAGCCCACCCCTGACAGGCTGCCTGATTTTCTTGTTGCAGCATAGTCCCCGGACGTGTGTGCCAGTACACACTTTGCCCCAGCTCCTCTGGTGAGTAGGACTGTTTTAGACCCTCCTGGGCCTCTGTATCCTGGGTGAAATTGCTGCGTGTTTGTAACTTATTGGGCCGCTGCTGGTGCCGTGTCTCCTTTCCCCGACCCGTTTAATTTCCTGATTCCCTCCCTCGCTCCTCCCACCTCTCAGCCCGCCTCTGCCCCTGATTGGCCACTTCAGTGTTTTACCCTCCTTCCCTGGGCAGCCCACTGCCTGGCAGCCCATGCAGCTAAGGGCCCCAAGGCAAAGGGTGGCTTCTTCAGAGGCGGCTCCAGCTAGTGTCTGCAGGTGCCAGCAGGGGAAGCCAGCCATCAACCTACAGTGAATATTAAGGTAGGAATGGCCCCAGGTGAGAAATAGAGCCTTAATTCTACCCTGAAACCCTGCCACATAAAAACCCCACCTACACTAGAAGAATTTTGTGTTTTGTTAGCCTGTACCACGCTGGAATAGCGCTGTGATATTTGTGAAAGTATTTCAATTGCATTGTGAAACCTAGGCCTTTCTCCCACTTACAGGACTCTCAGACCTAGGTGTGTTTATTATTATTTCTACTTGTCTCGTCTCCCTCAGTCTCGTCTGCTTGCACCCCGTCCTGTTTCCTTCCCTATTGTTCTCACCCCACTATCATCTTTCCTCTTCTCTCCTCTCCCTACCTAGTCTATGCTGTTCTCGTCTCTCCTATCTTTTCTAACTGCTTCTCTATCGACTATCATGCTCTCCTCACTAAAGGCCTCATTACGACTTTTGCGGTAACCCTTAAATCCGGCGGTCGCGCTATTACTGCCGGATTTAATGGTCCGCCAAATCAGGACTTTGGTGGATTTCACCCCAGCTCTTGGCTGGGGGGAAATCCGCCAAAAATGTGCGCTATTACCGCCGGCGGGAAATCCGCCAGCAGTAAGAGCACAAATTTTCCCCATTGAGGCCAATGGGGAATGGGGCATTCCCGAATGGGCTCAATGGGGAATGGGGAATTACATTACCGCCGAACTCATGATCCGGCGCTATTAGCGCCGGGGAGTTTGGTGGTAGGGCTAATACCGCCGGCGGTAATATCTCTGGCGTTACCGCCAAAGTCGTGATCAGGCCCTAAATCTGGTAGGAAGAGGTTTAAAAAGGACATCCTGGTCTCCAACCCAGGCCTCCCTATCGCTGATACCTATACCAGTGCATCCTCAAGGCAAACCCTCACCGGCATTCTCTTTGTCATTCCCTCGCCTGACATATAGACTCTACATATGGTCTATGTGCTCTCTCCTTTCTCTTCTTCTCCCATTAATGCTGGCACCCGGTGGAAGGCCCTCCTGGCCTCCTTCCATGCCTCTAAGGTCATCATTAATGTTGCACCGTCTTGGTCCAAGGCCCTCAGGCCAATCTTCTCTTCTTTGATAGACGCTTCCTGCACCGCATCAATTTCCTGTCTTCTCCTGCTGTCCCTTCTCTCCCTTCCTCGGCTTCCTTGGCTCCTCCTGCTGTCTCGTCCTTGGCTACCTTGCCCTCTCCTCCTTCCTCTTCTGCCCCCTCCGTCTCCTTCTACACCTCCGCAGGGCGTACCTCTGATTTTTACTCCTCCCCAAACGTCTTTCATGGACGGCAACCTTCTCCTTATTGCCACTATTAACTCTCGCTCAGCTGTCAAACACTCCTCTGACATCTGCCGCCTCCTGGAGGAGCTTGACCCCGATGTCCTCGGTCTCACCGAGTCATGGTCCATGGCCAGATCTGTCACGAGCTTTGACACTCTCCTCCCTGATGGCTCCAAGATCCACTCCGCGCCCACGACCCACCCATTACGGATGGGGTGTAGCCCTGATCTTCCGAGTGGATTCCTGCCTCTGTCATTCCTACACAGGCCTACTCATCTTTCAAATGCCTAGTCTGCAGGCTCTCTCTCTCCTAGCCATTCCCTTACTGTGGCTACCATCTATCGGCCAGCTGGTCAGATCTCCTCCTTCCGCTCTGAGTGGGCGCACCTCTCCTCTTCCCTCCTGGTCTCAACGACTCAACTCCTCCTTCTTGGAGACTTTAAAATCCACCTGGATGCTTCCTGTCCTTCCTCAGGACTCTTTCACGACCTCTGGGATTCTCTCTCACTCTCTATTCTCCTCTATAGCCCGACTCACTCGGCAGGGCACACCCTGGATGTTCTGATCTCTTCTGACCTCCCCCGCTCGATCTCTCTTACCACTCCTCTCTCCTGGAGTGATCACTTTCTCCTTTCCTCCCAGTTCACCCTCTCCACCCGTCAGGCCAAGCTACCGCCACCTACCTTCTCGGTTATCCGACCCATGAAGCGTGTTTGAGTTGAGGCTTTGCCACCACTTTCTGCCCCCTCCTCCTCCTTTGGCTGACTCCCACCCTGACACAGCCCTCCCCATGCTCCACTCGGCTATATCTGATACTCTCGGTGTTCTTGCCCCTGTCATGAGAATCCGCTTGAAGCCGAAAGCGAAGTGCAACTCTTGGTATGACTCTGACCTTGTCACCCTTAAAAACATGTGCAGGGTGGCTGAGAGGAAATGGCGGACTTCTTGTACATCCTCTGACAAACTGGCCAGCCGCCTGCTCCAAAGGCAATACCGGCTCTCTGTCCGCACCAAGAAGAGATCCCACATCCAAGCCTGTGTCTCTGCGGCATCTAACAACTCGGCCGAACTCTTTAAAATCTGCAAGGAGCTGGCCTATCCCGCTGCAGTATCTACCTCTCCTGTCCCCCCTTTGCCCCCCCAGGCCCTCTGCACGGACCTGGCTTCTCATTTCATCTCTAAAGCTCGGGATATCCTGTCCTCTTGAAAGGGGCCCCTAGGGGTCCCTCGTGCTATGGAAACAAGGCAATGACCATACACGAAAAGATGCGTCAGACACAAGGTTTTAAATTCCCAATGCTAGGGTTTTATTGCAAGCAAAAGATAGTATTAATTGGCCAATTCTGATCTCACGCCCTGCGAGGTGAGTTTCCTTGACCTCGAGGGACGCAAGAGAGCGAATTACGTACATCAGTTACATATATACAAAATGCATATCATACAATCAGCAAAGTCATGTTCAACACCCCTCTGTATTAAGTTCCTTTGAACTCGGGATGACGATGGACATATCCGACGAGTATGACGATTATAATGCTTTCGATGTCTATTCTAGTAACAATGTGCAATTTAGAAAGTGCGGAGGCATCTTTTAGAACACGGTGGTTCTGTTCTTGGAAGCAATCTACACGGGGGAAGAGCCACATTCCAAGCTTTGCTATCTATGAGGTACTATTCGTGTCCTGGGAGCCGACACGTTCTAAAGGGTTTTGCGAAGGGGGGCCGTAAGAGAAGCATAATTCAAGCCTTTAACTGTATTATTCTAACATTCGTACGACGATGGCTTGCAGCTGTGAAGTGATTAAATGCCCTGCAGCCTCCTCCCAAGGCTACAGAGAGGGAGCGTGGGCATTCCTCTCTGGGCTACTCATGAGGAGTTTCAGCAAACTCTTCAGTCCTGCGACCTTGTCCTTTCATATTCAGACAACAATGTTAACAGTTGAGCAGAGTAAGCAGAATTCGCAAGAATTGCAAGCTGCAAAGCAGTTTTTAGACAGAAAGCAATGAGCAATGGTTAACAAGCAAAATGGCGATTCTTGCTACATTTAAAATGGCCGCTCGTCGGTCAAGCATAGCAGTTTATATTTCTATAATTTGGTGCATAAGACGGTTGGCCCACGGCCATCAAGTTACGTCTATCATTCAAATGAAGGGTATTCATTTTTCCAGATTGACACTCTCTTTTTTCCTCTCCCCCTCCTCCTTATATTCCCTGCTCTTCCTCTGGCCCTTCTTCGGCCACCACTCCTCCTTCCTTCTCTGCCTTTCCCCTGTTCTCCCCAGATGAGGATTCCAGACAAGTCCGATCTATGAAGGTTTTGTCTAAACAGGTTCACCCCTGTTCCTCCAAAACCATCAAAGATCACATGACACGCTGGCTCCTGCTCTGGCTGATTTCTAAAACCACTCCTTCGGCACTGGAGTCTTCCCTTCCCCCCTGAAGCACTCCCTTGTGTACCCTCTTCTTAAGAAACCCTCTGCCAACCCTTCCTGCCCAGCTAACTATTGCCCAATCTCCATAACTCTTTTACTGGGCAAACTCCTGGAAACTCTGGCCACCTGCCAGCTTAATCTTCACACTGAATCCGTTGGTTGTCTCCATGGCCATCAGTCTGGCTTCAGATCTACCAGAAGCATGGAAACTGGTCTCCTGAACATCTTTGAAGACCTGCTCTCAACCTTGATTCCAACACCCCCTGTGTCCTCATCTACTTGATCTGTCTCCTGCCTTTGACATGGTCAACCACACCATCCTGCTCAACCGTCTCCGTGATAACCTAGGTATCACTGATCAGGCCCTGGTTTGGCTCACTTCTTTCCTCTCTGAGCCACCCTACCAGGGCCAACTTGGGACCTTCCTCTCCTCTTTCTCTATCTCTACCTGTGGTGTTCCCCAGGGGTCTAACCTCTCTCACTGGCTGTTCAACCAATACCTGGCACTTCTTGCCCACCGCATTGCCGCTCTCTGCCCCAACTTTCAGTGCTATGCAGATGACACAACTCATTTTCAGACTCCCGTCCACCACCTCCTCTCCTTCTCTCATACTGTCTGTCTGCTATCCATGAGTGGTGTGCAGCCAATGATCTCTGCCTTAATGCCAGTAAGCCAGAGATTCTCCTCATCAGCTCTACAGATCAAGTAGATGAGGACACAGGGGGTGTTGGAATCAAGGTTGAGAGCAGGTCTTCAAAGATGTTCAGGAGACCAGTTTTCGTTTGATCCCAAAAACAATTAAGTAAGTATTAACAGGGATGAATCCCAAAACATTAAAAAAGTATTAACAGGGTTGGATCCCACCTGCTGTTAAATTGCTGTTCATCTTCTCCTCCTAGCGCTTTCCTGTCTCAAACAATCATCAGGGAGGCTGTGCTGGTATCCAGGTGATTCCAATTAGCAGCTCTTATAGTCTCTAGGGATTCTGGTAGCTGTAGTTTTCACATGTTACCAAATCAGGTGACCAAGAACCGGCACCCCTCCTAGTGCACAAGTCTTTTCCAAATTTGGGGAGGGGAGAAAACCATCAATGTGGTTCTCTAAAGTGGGGCACAGTAACGCTGGTGCTGCTGCCTCTGGAGCCCGGGACTCCAACATGGTAAGAAAAAAAGGGGAGATGGTGAGGCAACTGAACTGCAGCAGAAGGGATTCAACCCTGTTAATACTTGTTGAATTTTGGGATTTAACCCAGTTACTACTTGCATTTGATATATTTGACTGGGAACTGGAGTGTGCGCCTTGCCTTCCTCTTTTTTCACATAATGTTATGGTAGTCCTGTGCTCCAGAGGCAGCAGCACTGGGGTTACTGTGCCCCACTTTAGAGAGCCATAGGGATGGTTTTCTCCCCTCCCCCAATTTTGGGAACGATTTGTGCTCTTGGAGGGGTGTTGGTTCCTGGTCACCTGAATTGTAAAAATGTGATCACTATAGCTACCAGAATCCTTTGAGACTGAAAGAGCAACTAATTAGTAACACCTGTAAAGAAATACAGCCTCCCTGATGATTGTTTGTGACAAGAAAGCGCTAGGAGGAGAAGAACAACAGAGCAACTGATCTGCAGCAGAAGGGATTCAACCCTTTAAATACTTGTTGAATTTTGGGATTTAACCCAGTTACTACTTGCATTTGATATATTTCACTGGGAACTGGAAAGCGCGCCTCGCCTTCCTCTTTTATCTAAGAAGTCACACTACCAGCTGCACCTCCTCAGAGGTATTCTTCCTTTCCTCTCCTTCCCCCAGAAGCTGCATGTCTCCAGAGCTCTGGTTCTCTCTGGGCTGGACTACTGCAACAGCCTCTTTCTACATCTGCCTGCCTCTACTCTCCGCCCTCTGCAACTCATCCAAAACAGGACTGCGAGACTTGTCCTTGGCCTCAAGCCCAGTGATCGTATCTCTCCAGGACTGAAATCTCTGCACTGGCTCCCAGTGAAGGGGCGAGGATTAAGTTCAAAACCCTCTCCATTGTCCATAAGGCCTTCTGGGGCCAGGGCCCTCAATACCTTCAACTCTCTCTTCCTAAATATCTTCCTTCTCGAGCTCTTCGCTCATCCACCTCCAACTCCCTCAGGGTCAGTCGCTTCTCCATGCAACGAGTTGGTGGTAGATCTCTTTCTTCTGCTGAGGCCTCCCTCTGGAACAGCCTTCCTGCCTCTCTGAAACTTGAGGAGAACCATATCTGGTTCCAGAAACACCTCAAGACCTTCCTCTTTGCTTTTCTTTCCCTCCTCTGCTTCCCTGCTGATCTCCTGGTTGAGACTGAATCTGCACTTGTTACCTGGCCACCCTCTGATCTCGGGTCAAGTTTCTGTATCCCTACAGCCCCCTACCAGCACTTGACACCGGTATTACCCAAATTGTTTGTTTACAATTGTTCAAATGAACAATTGACCGATTTTAAAGGGTGACAATTGACCTTTTCACAATTGACCGAATATAGGGTTTTGGGGGGGGTTTGTGTTGGGTGGGGGATTGCAGGGGGTTTCCTCCCACATATATGTTCCAATTGACCGTCACAATTCGGTCAATTGTGATAAGGTCAGTTGTAATCCGAGCAATTGTAACTCCAACAAATCGTATACAACCCTTGACACCTGATGTCTGCCCTTACCCTTGCACCTGCCACCAGCTGGCCGCACTTCTTATTTATTGTCTTTATTCATTTTATTTATTTATGTAGCTTTATTTATTTTTTACAGTTATCTTATGTACTGCACTGCCCCCTCCCTCTTACCCCCGCACTTCTCCCCTTCCGCCCTCCCCTGCACCTGCGCGATCTCAATGTCACCCGACCTAGTAAGATCGCTGTCTCTGTCTTCTCTCTGTTCCCCCTCCCTTGCCTCGTCGCGCCTTGAAACACTTCTGTATAGGCACGTAATAAATGCCATATCATATCATAACTTCTACCTTGCCCCTCTTGCCCACCTGAACTCCTTCTTTTCTCCTCACTTCCAGTATTATACTGATGACACACAGCTCTCTTTCAGGCTTCCTTCTACTACCTCCTCGTCCTCTCTCATTCCTGATTGTCTGACCACTATTCAGGCATGGTGCGCTTCTAATGATCTCTGTCTTAATGCCAGTAAAACTGAGATCCTTCTTGTTGGGACACCTGTGCCCTGCTTTCCCCCAGCCCTCTGTCCCCACTCCTTGGACCCTCTACCCTCACCTTTCACTGAGGCCAAAAATCTTGAGCTCATCTTCGACTCCTCTCCCTCCTTCACCACTCACATCTTGGACCTTGCCAAGAAGGTCCACTTTCAGTTTCACCTCTTTAGAGGCATTCTGCCATTCCACACCTTCCGCCAGAACTCAATGTCTCTAGAGCCCTGGTCATCTCCAGGCTGGACTACTGCAACATCCTCTTCGTCAATCTGCCCCTTTCTTCTCTTCGCCCTCTTCAACTAATCCAGAATAGGGCTGCAAGACTTATCCTTGGCCTCAAGCCTTTGGACCGCATCTCTCCAGCTCTAAATTATCTCCAGTGGCTCACCGTGGTCTCGAGGATCAAATTCAAGACCCTCTGCATCACCGCAAGGCTTTCTGGGGCCTGGAACCCCGCTATCTCCAACTTTCTCTCCCTAAATACCCCCCTGCAAGATCTGTTCGGTCTTCAAATTCCAACTCTCTGCTGATTAAACGCTTCTCCAAGCAGAGAGGGGGGGTTGATCTCTCTCTTCGGCAGGTGCCACGCTTTGGAAAGCCTCCCTGCCCCTCTCAGGCTTGAATGGACCCCCTTAAGTTCTGGAAACTTCTCAAACTCTTCTCTACCTCTTTCCCTCTCTCCCTCCCCTGCTAATCCCCCTGCTGGCGGCCTAGTCCTTCTGCTGGCTGGGCAAGCCCCCAGGCACACCGCTGCCCTAGCATTTAGCCAGGGGTCTCCTCCCCTGGCACCCAATGGCACTTCCCCTCCAGGGCTCCCAATGGCACTTGCCTATACCCTGATCCCTCCCCATCCTCCTCCCTTTCCTCTCTCCTGCACCTCTCGTCACTGCACTTGCACGTTCCGCATGTCACAAGGCCGAGTAGGACTGTTTTTTATTGATTTATTATTATTGTTACTGCTATTTACTGCTCCCTCCCCACTTCTGCCTTGTGGCGCCTGGAAACACTACTCAATAAAAAAAAGAATGGACTATGGAGGGAGCGGGACAACCTAATTAATCTAATCTGCTGCACTCGGTTTGTGTTAAGAATTTAACTAAAGATATGTTGCTGCTTCATCAGTTTTTTTTATGGAGGTACCCGCAATGTAGTCTCTTTAGCTGGAACAGCACAGGGAACTGTTGTTGCATACCTGTGTTGATCCTACCTCCTGAAAAATCTGGTGGGAGCGCCAATCCCCTGCAGCCTGTACTGGAAGCATGAAGTCTTGGAACGCGCAAGGGATATGCGTGGTGTGGGCGCAGGTCAATGTTTCTGTCTAGTGCCCTGATTTTACCTGGGCGTGATCCAACACAAGGGTTATTCCTTTATGCCCACTGTTAACTGGATAGTTTTGTAATAAACATTATGTTATATTTTTTGATTTACAAATAATTATATACATGTTTATGAATATTTAGTAATATTGCCATAGCTATCTCGATTACTAGACACATTTAATATCTCATATGGATACCACATTAACACTTTTTTCAGAAACATTTTAAACCATCTTTGTTGTGTTGCTCTACAAATATCTTTGAACGGTTGAATACCTTTAACTTGTTCATTACATGTAGACAATCTGGCAGTCCATTTTTAAATCATCAGTAGTAAGAGCATCACAGATTTTATTTTGTGACACAATATTCAGCTTCTCAGAAAGGTATATCATGCCTTGTCTTCTCTCTTGATATAAACCTGCACACATCTCCTCTCAACAAGTGTCACCAAAAGTGCCTGTTTATTTATCAATAGGCCTTCTTCAGGATACGAATGTTTTGACGAGTTTGCATATTATGTGTAAACTATTCAATAATCATCAAAAATATTAAAATATCTGAAAGAAAAAGAAAAATGAAGGAGACCCAGTGCATAATACTTTAAGCAATTTCCCATAAAATACTAATTGAATATATGTCTTTCTTACCAGATTGAAGAACATTTGTCATCTGGTACGGTTGTCGATTTAGAAAATAAATATGTTTATACATACAGATAATGGGTAAGTAGGAATCTCAATTTAATTTTAAATACTTAAGATTGATATTAAATACTTTGACATTTAGAGACCTCCTTTCTTGTTTTACAGTTGGCTTAATTTAATACTGGACATGTGGAAGTAACACAATGAGTCGACCATGCCTTTCAAGTGTGAAATGGATGCACTCTTGATGGAACACAATGAGCCTGATTCATGGAACGTCTTCCTATGGGATTGCACTATTATAAAACACTTGCATGAATCAGGCCCAATGACTGTCGTGACGTTCACGTGTTATGCATTAGATCACTGCACACAATCAGGTAAGCATATGTATATAGATGTTGATGTTTCCTGACATCCTCCTTGAGTTCACAGCCAATTGGAGGTTCTATAACCTTCACGTGTTGCCTCTCCCTAGAGTTTCCTAAGGGGGCCTCTGCCATCCGGGTATAGGAGCCTGTTGGCCCATTTGCATACAATGCCACAAGCAACCCTCATCAGCAGTGCCAGGCTTGCTCAAGTCTGGCCCATAAATAGAGACTATTGCCAGGGCAGTTTCTGCTGTTAGTTGCTGTTACCTATTTTGTATGAAACATTGTAGGTCCACACCACTAATGTGGGAAGCCACTGCTGCCTATTACACAAGGAATATGGCTTCAGACTAACCATGAGCTGTTCTGGAGAACGGAGTTACCTTACTCGAGCAACTCGAATGCCTTATCAAGCAGTGGTCGAAGCGAGTGGGAGCGATGCTCCTCTACTTTTTTAAATTACCTTTTACAGCTCCTACACTTTTATTTTAAAAAGAAACCGTTCCGGAATGATTTCGTTTTAAATTAAATGTGTAGGAAGAAGTTGAAACTTGCCCTTTCAGTGCACTGCACGTTCCCTTAAACAGCAGGTGCAAGTGCGTTCTGGTTTGTATTGTGTGTGGGAGGGGACGTGATGATGGGGTTTGTGGGGAGTGGGTGCAGGCCAGCAGGGAACATAGTTCCACTACTTCTTTTCGTACACTTCGACCACTGTCATCAAGGGTGTCTACAGACCACTAGTCTGAGGGGGCGTGGACCTGGCGGTATGCACACACTGGTTTTTCTGCAGGGAGTGTCCATGGATGACCGTTTTTGCGCATGTGAAGGGGGAGTTTCATCTGTAGGGATGAGGTTTGCTGGAGGGCTTGGTGCAATATCCCCAAACATCCCCACTGTGTCTCTAGGGTGATCGTTGTACACTGTCACTTAGCAGTGTTGCTGTTATGAACTACTCGAAGGTGACATGGGAGACTAATCCAGACACCAAATGATTGGAAATTAGCCTCTGCTACCGACACGCTAGCAATGTAAGCGCTTTGGTGGATACCATTATGGAGGCGGTGGAGGTTAGGGGCTTTTGACCGCATGATAAATGTTAACAGTAGACACATCCTTTACAGACCTGTACCTGTATGGGTACTGTCTGTCTGATGTCACGTGCCCTCTTTCCCCGAAAGGAATATTGTTGTTTACATAACATGCCAGTCCTAGCCCCCCCCCCCCCGATTCCTTGAGAATCATTGGGAAAACGCTGACGGTAAAGCTTTGGTTAAGGTTCACGCCATACACAGATCATGCATAGACCCCCGCCTGGCCTGTCAAGCATGCATGTCATCTACCAGAAGTTCACTGCTGGTATGCCACTTAAAAAGTAGCATTCACATGATCACCCCTTCACAAAATCCACTTTCACATCTTTAAAAGTGGTCCGAATTCAATGACTACTATGTAAAGACATGTGCGGGACTCATCTGTAGGAACCGTGGACTCCTGGCTCCTGAAGGCCACCGCCCCTTAAACTGAGAACCTCTCAATATACAATAGTTGAATGGGAGTCCAAAGGTTACACAGTCTGGGAGTCCAAAGGTTACACAGTCAATGACGGGGCGCACTTCAACCTCGGAGTCTAGTTGCCAACTAAGGTTTCCCTGGCCTCCACACTAACTGCTCAATAAGGTAAGTTCCGGCATGAGGAGGAAGACATCCGGGCCCATATTCATAACATGGCTATCCCCACATGAGTAAGCCCCCATCTTGAATTTGCAAATTTGCTGACAAATCGCGACAGCATTCCGCAAAAGCCCACACATCTGTGAGAACATTTGTGATGGGGCACCATTGTTTAATAACTCGTTATTTATTTATTTTTTTGAGAGGAAGTGCATTGTAGACCACAGGCAAAAAAAGTATGGGGGTCGGTGGTTGTGCCTTCTGTTTTGCCACTGTGCGGTTTTGCAGTGCCCAGTTGTGATGTCAACATCATATCGGGCTCTTTGTTTTACATATGTGCATAAAGTGTGCAAGGTCTATATTTGGCTTGTTACTATACCGGTTACTGTAAAAAATTCTTTGGTGTCTCCTTGTCACTCTCTGTGTCGGGTGTGTGTGTGTGTAACTTACATATCTCAGCATTGCCACTGGTTTCAGCTATTCTTATATGTGTTCTCATGATATTACTTCTGAGGTATCAGGCATACGTCATGAGAATTCCCTTCAGTCACGATTTACTGTAATGAACTTTGCATCCTTGCATGTTGCATGATTAGTCTTTCATGATGTGTGGACCTGTGTTCTGCTTGCCGTTCAGCTGTTACTGGTATGGCATTGTTTATTTGTAAAGCGCATATACACAAAGCAAGTGTTTCAAAGCACTCAAGGAGGGAGGGTATAAGAGCAAAAAACAACAGTCATTCAGAGCCCTCGAATTTCTGAACAATACAAGTCTGCATGGGCAGAGTGGGTGCAAGGAACAAGTGCATATAATACAATTAACGGTGTAGATAACTGCAAATAGGTCTGACGACGATTCTGCAGTTTTTCCAAGTGCATTGAGGCGCCACCATGAAAGGAGGGGAGACCAGGGCAAAACAGATAGATGATCTTCAAGGCATGGTGCATTCTGATCGTGCAAGTGTGCAGACAGGTGCAGCAGAGGGGAGGGGACAGGGGGACAAATGCAGGGGGTGAGGGGCAAGGGGCCAAGTGCGCCCTGTCAGTCTGAAGCTGGGGTAAGTGCTGAGAGATGCCACTCTCATGGGTTATTGACCAAGTGCAGTAACACTGAGGCAAGTGTGAGAGGACTGGCGAGGGTGCCAGGGACCTTTGAGACTCTGAGGTACACCAAGTGGCCAGTCAGCAGGCTGCCCGGAAAAAAGGAGGGAGAGAGGGATAGAGCAGAGAGAAAGGATAGCAGGGTAGAGGGAGAGAGAAGGAAGAGGAGAAGAGGAATCTCTTAAGGAGTTTCCGGAATTTAAGGAGATCAGGCTCAAGACGGAGTATGGCAGGGAGGCTATTCTGGAGGGAGGCCCCGGCAGAGGATAAAGTTCTCCCTCCAAATCTCTGGTTGGAGAACCGGCTCACTCACAGAAGGTTGGAGGTAGATGAGCGGAGGGCTCGGGAAGGACAGTATTTAGGTAGACAGTGTTGCAGATAGGTTGGTCCCAGGCCCTAGAAAGCCTTGTGGACAATGCAGAGGGTCTTGAACTTGATCCTTGCAGCCTCTGGGAGCCAGTGGAGGGATTTCAGCGCTGGAGAGATGTGGTCCTTGGGCTTGAGGCCAAGGAAAAGTCTTGCGGTTCTGTTCTGGATAAGTTGCAGAGGGTGCAGAGGCAGGGAGGTTGAGAAAGAGGCTGTTGCAGTAGTCCAGCCTTGAGAGAACCAGGGCTCTAGAGACAGTGAGCCGGTTGGGGGAGGTGAGAAAAGGAACAGTACCTCTGAGGAGGTGGAGCTGGTAGTTGGACTTTTTAGAGACGTCCAAAATGTGAATGGAGAAGGAGAGAGTGGAGTCGAAGATGACCTCAAGGTTTATTGCCTCTCGGGTGAGAGCGGGCGCAGGGCCAAGGGAGGCCTGCCAGAGTGAGAGTGGGAAAGTGGGAGCAGGAGGCCCAATGCGTACAATCTCAGTCTTACTGGTGTTGAGGCAGAGGTCATTTGCAGCACACCACGACTGAATTGCGGACAGTCAGATATGAGCAAGGTAGAGAAGGTAACTGAGGGTAGCCTGAAGGAGAGTTTGTGTCATCCGCATAACACTGAAAGTTAGAGATGAAAGTGGCAATCACACGTGCAAGGGCAGCCATGCAGGCATTGAAAAACCATGGGGATAAGTTAGAACCCTGGGGAACGCCACAAGTTAAAAGAGTAGTAGTAGAGAGAAAAGACCTAAGTTCTACCTGGGATGGGTGGTCGGAAAGGAAGGAGGTTAACCACGCCAGAGCCTGACCTGTTATTCCCAGGGTGTCATGCAGGCATGCGATCAGGTTGTTGTGGTGTCAAAGGCAGAGGAGAGGTCAAGAAGAATGAGGACAGAGGGAGTGTTAGTGTCGAGATTTGAGAGCAGGTCTTCAGAAGAGCAGCTTCCATGCCTCTGGATGCTCTAAAGCCAGATTGTTGTTTGTGGAAGCAACCCGCAGTTTCATTGTGGACGGTGAGCTGAGAGATAGCCAGCTTCTCCAGGAGTTTCCACAGGAAAGGGGTGATAGATATAGGGTGGTAGTTTGCCAGAATGGAGGGGTCGGCAGAGGGATTCTTAAGTAGAGGGTGCACAAGGGAGTGCTTAAGAGAAGTTGGGAAAACTCCAGTGGCAAATGAGAGATTGCAGAGATCAGCCAAGACTGGAGCGAGAGAGTCAATGTTGTCCTTAATGCTATTGAAGGGGCAGGGGTCCACCTGTTTGGATGAAGCAATCATAGACCGGACTTGTCTGCCGACCTCATCAGGTGTGACGGGAGTGTGAGAAGAGAGGAGTGGTGGAGGAGCCAAGGGAGGCTCCAGAGGTGTTGGTGAAAAAGGTGGTGTGGAGGAGAGAGGAAAGGATGTCTTAGGTTTTTGTGGTGAAGTGTGCAGCCAGGGCCAAGCAAAGGTCTGGGTGGGTGTGACGGAAGATGAGGCTGCTGCAGGATTGGTCAGGTCCTTACACACTTTGAAAAGTTTGGCCGTGTTGTTTGATGCCACAGAGATGCAGGCTTGAATAAAGACTCTTTTCTTGGTGTGGATGCAGAATCGACATTGCTTTTGAAGGAAGCGGCAGGCCAGTTTGTCAGAGGGTCCACCCGACGAATTCCATTTCCGCTCAGCTGCCCTACAGTTGTGTTTAAGGGCAGCCAGATCAGAGTCCTACCAAGAGTTTCACTTTTTGAAGGCTTCAGTCGGACCCTCATGACAGGGGCAAGAGAATCAAGGGTGCTAGAGAAAGAGAGATTGAAGTTAGGGGCTGTGTCAGGGTGGGAGTCAGCAGCAGGATTAGGAGGCGGAGAGTAGGTGGACGCAAAGGCAGTCACAGTCACTCTTTTCATGGGTCTGATAACTGAGACCGAGTGACCACTCCAGGTGTGCCGATGCAAGAGGAGAGTAGAGCTTCAAGTGCGATGAGAGAAGTGAGTTGTCCGTCCAAGAGAGGGATGGAGAGAGATATGTCAGTAGAGATGAAAGCATAAAAAGTATGGCCCACAGTGTGCTTGTAGCCAGATGGTAAGATACAGAGGTAGAGAGAATCACATAGGTTGTGGAAAAGTCCTGAGGAGTCAGGAGAGTCCAGATGGATTTTGAGATCACCCAGCAGGAGGAGTTGAGGGGAGGAGAAAAGTAGGGAGGAGGCCAGGTCAACCCATTCTGAGAGTAATAGAGTGGACTGTCCTGGTGGCAGATACAAGGTAGCTAGAAGGAGAGAATATTTAGGAGAGGGAGCCTGCAGACTAGGCACTCGAAGGAGGAGTAGGCCTGAATAGGGATGATGGACACAGTTATCCATTCTGGGAAGATCAGGGCCACTCCCTCTCCTGTCCCCTGGACCTGTGCACAGAGAGGATCTTGTATCCTTCAGGGAGGAGTGTGTCAAAGCTCATGGCAAATCTGTCCTTGAACCATGTCTCCGTGATGGCGAGCACATCAAGATCCATGAGCTCAAGGACGTTGCAGATGTCAGACGAGTGTTTTACAGCAGAGTGAGAGTTAAGCCTGGCAATATGGAGCAGCTTGCCATCTTTGAAAGTCTTACATGGGGGACACGGGGGACAGTGGTCCCCCCCGAGGGTGGCAGAAGAGCCAGAGGGATAGTGGAGGGTGGCAAAGGAGCCATGGCCAACCAAGGAGCCAGGACAGTGAGGGAAGGTGAGGGAGCCTGTGCAGAGGAGGAGGTGGGCACAGTATGCAAGGGAGCCTGTGCAGAGGAGGAGGAAAGCACAACAGACAAGGGAGCTTGTGCGGAGGAGGAGGAAAGCGCAGCAGGCAAGGGAGACTTTGCAGAGGAGAAGGAAGGCCAGTAGGCAAGGGAGCCTGTCCAGAGGGGAGGTAAGGTTTGCGAGGTGAGGTAGGAGCCTATCAAAGAGGAGAAGGTTGGGTTGAACCCTGAACCATGTTGGTTCCATCCAGATAGACATTAATGATGACTCTTGAAACGGCGGAGAGGTCAAGGAGGAACTCCCAGAGGGTGCCACCGTTGATGAGAGAAGATGCAATATGAGAGAGAAAGGCGTCCATGTGGAGAGTCCACAAGTCGGGCAGGGAATCACTTGCCATTCCACTGACATTTACCAACACCACACACGTGTCCCACACACACCAGGGATAGGATTACATTGCCTGCATATGCGTCTTCGATGATTATATGCTCCAACGTCACCTCTCAATCTGTCATGGTGCTCAGCAAAAGCCACACTCATGAATGTGGAACCAAAGTCCCCTACTGCATCCATGTTCAAAAGGGTTCACATGACTCCACTCAACGTATGCACGCGGGGTTCCCTGGCACAGAGCCAAGGAGGGAAACATTTCCCTCTTTGCCGAAGGAACCCCATCTCAAGGGGAGCTGAGTTTTCTTGCTAAAGTTGCACTCCATAACCCTCAATGCCACCTATTCAAGCCCCCAGTTAAAGAGGGACAAAATGCAGATTTTGTGGGTGGTCCACTTTGGTGCATCCCACCAGTGGTGACCATTCCACAGCATGTTCCACAATGGATGCATGCAACATTCCAAGCTGGCACTACCAGCAATGCAGGGAACACAGCACTGTGCAAAAAAGGTTACACTCCATGTTTAAATAATTCGCTCTGGAACACCCCTGTATCATAAACAGCATTGAATCTGATCTATGCAAGACGCATCATTATTATTATTGTTATTAGGGTATTTATTGAGCACAGACCTAGCTTTGTGAAGCAATGGAGCACTTTACAAGTCCTAGTTGGAAGTACGCAGTGAAAGAAGCAGATTGTAAGGGATCAATACAAGGAAACAGGGAGCAAACAGGGAAGAGGACGACAGGCAATTTGGGCGCAAGAGATCTACAAGCATCAGGGGAGGAAACAGAAGGAGAGCCGATTGCCCAGTCCCAGGTTAGGTGGGGAGTGGCATTATTTTATTTAAAGTGGTCTCATATCTGTATTGTGCTATGTGTGGCTATTTTTCTGTGCAGACTCGGCCCTCTTCCAATCACGTCACTAGTGGGACCATTTCTTGCCAATGTCCATTTATAAACATTTTATTTATCAAAGCGAAGTTGTTGGACTTGGACTGGATACTCACGAAGGATACAATAATGGCTTACAAGACCACAGTCCAGGGCCTGCAAGAACACTTTAAAAGAGAAACGGTCCCACCATACTTGGAGAGTTTTCCATCCCAGGTGGAAAGGCAGAACTTTCTGATATTCCGCTTTAATCTGTTCCCTACAAGGGAGACTGTGGATAGGAGAAAGAAGGTTCCGGAGCACAGGATCCTCATGTGCCGCTTCTGCAGAAAAGGTGTGGAAACTCTGAAGCACCTTGTTGTGTGAACCACTAACAGACATGAGAGCCAGGCTCCTGGGAAAGTTCTTTGAAGAATCAGCCACCACAGCACACAAAGAATGGTGGGCAATCCTAAGGTGGAGGGGGGAAGCTGTCTTTGATGCTGGCGCTTTTGAATTTGGTTAAATTGATCTTTGGCATACTGGATCAAATGGACACTAAAGACACATAAAACAGCCCTCAGTCGACGGACACAGGGGGCCTGGCTCCCTCTGAATCTTTGAACTTCTTAACTTCTTTGAGCAGTGAAATTGTATCACAACTGCACCTGTGAGACACTTATATTCTTTGTTATTTTCTTTTAAATATTTCACTGCTTCTGTGGTTATTTTATTTTCACTTTTATGTGAATGTATCTGCATCTAAGGTTTTGTTTTAAATCAATTGATGCTAATAAAAATATATATATATATATATATATATGATTAACTGACTTTGAGATTTTAAGTGAGTGCAATTACCTTCACAATTAAGTGCTTTGTGTGGTCATATTTCATGAGGTGAAACTGCTCACTTCATTATTATTGGTGGTTTTTGGTATGTCTATTTACTTCATCTGTGTATTTCTGCTCTGCAATGTAATTGGGTCGAGGTTATCCATCACTCACCTCTATGCAGTGCTCCAGGTAAAATTATGAAGTGAGAATTTACTCTCTATTTTTAGTTTGGGTTATTAGGTGGTACTTGCACCACCTATAAGCGAAAATTGCAATAGAGTACAGATAGGTATAACTGGAATATGTGGAGGGACACACAGCCTGTATGTGTTGTTTGGTTATTTGGCCACCCATTGACCACCCACGGCCATGCTAATCCCTTTGGCAATTCCTAAGCAGTTCCTGCCCCTCTCCAACTAAAACACTTCCTCATAGGTACTCTTTGAGCTCTCTTTAATCAAGCCTTACCATCAAACTTTGCACTGCATCTGCCAGTGGTTTTTCGAAGCAGTTTTCTGAGAGTTAACGGCTAAATTGGCATTGGAAACATGCTACTTGTGTATTAAAAATGTCTTACCAAGGTCTGCCTTCATCCACTCGATTTATAAGCACTATAAGTCCTTCACTGATGTCCTGTTAAAAACAAGCATTGGCTTGTGCATAAGTATTAGGCATTTACCAGGCACTTCTATTCGATTCCTAGGTACTCACACCATGTTGCACCTGCTACCATCAAGGGCCAGTTATTACCGCTACTTCAGTGCCTGGCAAATTCCTTTCCCATGCCTACACAAAAGGCCAAAGCCCAAACTGGTGGCATTGCCAATGCGTGTTTAATGTTGGGAGTAAAATGATGTTTTAGCAAGTAAAAAATTAAGTCACATTGCCAATGGGGGTATTTAATGCGTGGCAAAAATATATTTCATCTGTGAAACAGAAATGTTTTGTAATAAATATTTCTTTGCACCAAGTTAATTATGCATATTGAAAGATATCCTTTTACCTCTTCACATTAGTGTAATAATAGTAGAGTTTCCTGCTGTGGCACTACGTGTATCACTGGTCCAAACATGTATCCATCGAGCTGTGTGGATGAAAGCAGGGGCACACACTCCTATTTGTCAGTTTCCGACTTTTGGCTAGAGTATTTTTACTCCTTATTTTCATTTTTGTGAGTATTTGCCTCAAGAAAAGTTTAAAGCTGGCAATCTGTGGCTGAGCAAAACTGAGTTTACGAATGTGGCTCTCAAGTGAATCTCCACTGAAGCAGGGTCGGACTGGGGGTATCGGTCATTCGGCCACTGGCTGAACGACCTTGAGGAGCTGGGGGCCAGTTTTCATCAAGCCACCCCTGGGTCGGTTTTCTCCAGGTGTCATTTTTGTTGAAATAATAGTTTTTGTGTGTGCCGTGATGGAACTGGGCTGGCCCAGAGCACTACAGCATTCATCAAAGCAAGGTAACAACGTGTGTGTGTTTAGACCATGCTTTGATGATCTATTTAGCAAATTACATGCATGCATTTTAGGGGCCATCACTGGGCCGCCGTGTGATGCTCCGTGCTCACCTCGCCTGCAGCAGGCCTGCAGCCATGTGGCCTGGACAAATACTGGGCATCCGTGGCCCGGGCCAGCGTGGTTGGACCAGCGCCAGTCAGCCAGGCGGTAGTGCGAGCAGAGAGAACCTATAGGTAGCACTTCTGTCAATTGTCTCGAGACAATTGACAAAAAGTGCTACCTATGTGCTATGCTATCTGACTAATTGTAACACCGGGCCGGCTGACTGCTGGGCTGGGCTGAGGCCATAACTAAATATTTGTATAATCAAAGAAAAGGTGGTCGGAATTGGAAAGAAGGTTATGGGAGTAGGAGGGGTTAAGGAAACTGAGGGAAGAGGTGAGACAAGTAGTACTACTTCTTCCTTTCAACTTTCCACGAAATAACAACAAATGTGTTGCATGCAAAGTTGAAAGCAACTTGTGCCTGGGCCGGCCCCTGGGGTTGGGGTCCACCGGGGAAGAGAAGGGAAACAATGAAAATGAGGCAGTTCCTGGACATCGACAGACTCCATGGCACCAGGAGGAGGAGGAGAGGTCAATTCCGTGATGTGTGAGTCGAGGATATGGGCGTCTTGCTGCCGCCTGCCGGGCATTATTTTTCACAGAGAGAGACTCTCAGAGACAGACAGCCGCACACACCGAGGCAGCACTGCAGCAGCAGGCAGTGGCACTGGCAGGGAACTTGCAACAGCATCAGGCACTGAGTTGAGACTGCAGTAGCGCCGGCAGTGCCCCGGACCGCCCGCCCCCACCACGTCAAGTTCTTGCTTCTTCTTGGCTGTTGGGCACAGTAACCACTGCACCGCAGCCAGCACCACAGCACGAGTGGTCTGCACCTGCCAGCCACCTTGAGCAGCGGCACGGCACCTGCTGTGCTCTTCAGATTCCGGACCAGGGACCACACCAACAAGTACGTTTAGGTCAGAGGGAGTCGGACCATTTCAAAGGTCAATTTTTACTTGTATCAACTCCGTTCCGATCAACCAAATCTTGTTAATGTGTCTGTGAACTGTCTTGCACTATTAGGCAATGGCAGCTGTCCTCAGTTTCCTTCACAGGGGACACTTTTGATAGACTATACAAAGAAAGCGTTTTTTTCATATCACGTGCATAGACGCGCATTACTGTCTCTCTCCAATTAAGCATTCACAGTCAAGACTACTGCAGCAGTTCTCTGTGTGCCTCGTCTAATGTCTGATTCAAGCAAGCCATCTTTCCGCATGGGTACCGTAGTGCACTCTCTTGCATGCGCGCACACACACACACACACACACTGCAAATTGCTATGCTTGAGCGAAATCTTCAGACTCGCAGCAAAGCAATTTCATATCTATGCAATAGTTGGCAAGCAAATATTTGCTCTCTAGCCAGATCTAAAATCAGAAGGCTGTTTTATTTGTGAAGTCGTGCTGCCCTCACTCCCTCTTTACTGTGGAAGTACAGGGTCAGGCAGGTTGCGTTTGTTGAGATCTTTTCCTGTGGTCCTAAAATGACAACCTCAATGTTGGTGTTTACTTTCAAGCAGATTGTGCCTCTTCAAGAATCTACATCTTTTAGAGAACTCATAATTTCCACCCTTTGACTCAATTTACACCATAAACTGACACATACGATATGTTAATCGCCACCTCCATCACTGCCACCCACCTTCTCGGTCATCAGACCCATGAAGCGTGTGTCATTTGAGGCTTTCGCCGCCACCTTCTCACCCCCCCTCTCCCTTTGGTTGACTCTCACCCTGACACAGCCCTCTCCACGCTTCACTCTTCTATATCTGATACTCTTGATATCCTTGCCCCTGTCATGAGAATCCGCCTGAAGCCCAAAGCCAAGTGTAACTCCTGGTATGACTCAGACCTTGTCACCCTAAAACGCAAGTGCAGGGTGGCCATGAAGAAATGGCGTGCTTCTTGCTCATCCTCTGACAAACTGGCCTGCCGCCTGCTGCAAAGGCAATACCGGCTCTCCATCCTCACCAAGGAGAGAGCTCATATCCAAGCCTGCATCTCTGCGGCATCTAACAGCTCGGCTGAACTCTTTAAAATCTGCAAGGAACTGGACAATCATGCTGCAGTCTCTACCTCTCCTGTCCCCTCCCAGGCCGTCTGCACGGCTCTGGCTTCTCACTTCATTTCAAAAACTCAGGACATCCTGTCCTCACTCTCCTCCTATCGCCTGCCTCCCTCTATTCCGTGCTCTTCCTTTGGCCCATCTTCAGCCCCCCACTCCCTCCTTCTCTGCCTTTCCCCTTTTCTCTGCAGACGAGGTTTCCAGACAAGTCCGATCTATGAAAGTCTCATCGAAACAGGTACACCCCTGTTCCTCCAAAACTATCAAGGACCATATCGACCCCTTGGCTCCTGCCCTGGCTGGTTTCTGCAATCACTCCTTCGCCACTGGGGTCTTACCATCCCCCCTGAAGCACTTCCTTGTGCACCCTCTTCTTAAGAAACCCTCTGCCGACCCCTCCTGCCCGGGTAACTATCGCCCTATCTCCATCACTCCCTTCCTGAGCAAGCTCCTGGAGAAACTGGCCATCTCCCAGCTAAATATTCACATCGAATCTCTTGGTTGTCTTCATGACCATCAGTCTGGCTTCCTAGCTGCCAGAAGCACGGAAACTGCTCTCCTGAACATCTGTGAAGACCTGCTCTCTAACCTTGACTCCAATACCCTGTGCGTCTCATCTTGCTTGATCTCTCTTCTGCCTTTGACACTGTCAACCATGCCATCCTGCTCAACCGTCTCCGTGATAACCTGGGTATCACCGGTCAGGATCTGACGTGGCTGACTTCTTTCCTCTCCGACCGACCCTCCCAGGTCCAACTTGGGTCCTTCCTCTCTGATATCTTTTTCTCTACATGTGGTGTCCCCCAGGGATCTAACCTCTCTCCCTGGCTGTTCATCCAGTACCTGGCACTCATTGCCCACTGCATCGCTGCTCTCTGCCCTAACTTTCAGTGCTATGCAGATGATACCCAGCTCATTTTCAGGCTACCCTCGGGCCTCCTCCTCTCATCTTTGACTGTTTGTCTGCTATCCAGGAGTGGTGTGCCGCCAACAATCTCTGCCTTAATGCCAGTAAGACTGAGATTCTACTCATCGGCACACCCACTCCCTCCTTCCCTGCAGCTCTCTGGCCGGCCTCTCTTGGCCCTCTTCCTGCTCCCACCTGCAACGCTAAAAACCTCGGGGTCATCTTCAACTCCACACTATCCTTCTCACCTCACATCTCTGACGTCTCTAGGAAGTCACACTACCAGCTGCACCTCCACAGAGGTAATCTTCCTTTCCTCTCCTTCCCCCAGAAGCTCACTGTCTCCAGAGCCTTAGTTCTCTCTAGGCGGGACTATTGTAACAGCCTCTATCTAAATCTGCCTGCCTCTACTCTCCGCCCTCTGCAACTTATCCAGAACAGGACTGCGAGACTTGTCCTTGGCCTCAAGCTCAGGGATCGTATCCCTCCAGGACTGAAATCTCTGCACTGGCTCAAAGTGGCTGCGAGGATTAAGTTAGAAAACCTCTGCATTGTCCACAAGGCCTTCTGGGTTATGGGGCCGAAATACCTTCAACTCTCTCTTCCCAAATATCTTCCTTCTCGAGCGCTTTGCTCATCCGCCTCCAACTCCCTCAGGGTCAGTCGCTTTTCTAAGCAACGAGTTGGTGGTAGATCTCTCTCTTCGGCAGGGGCCTCCCTCTGGAACAGCCTTCCTGCCTCCCTGAAACGCGAGAAGAACCATCTCTAGTTCCGGAAGCACCTCAAAACCTTCTTCTTTGCTTCTGCTTTCTCTCCCTCCCCTGCTGAATTCCTGGCTGAAACTGCACTGATTACCTGGCCACCCTGTCTGATCTCGGGCCCAGGCCCCGCCAGTTACCCACCTGCACTGCCTCCCTGGCAACCCCTGCACCTGGGTACTGTGTTTGTGTCTACATAGAGCCCCCCTACCAGCACTTATGTGTTCTGCACTTACCTTGCACTTGCCACCATCTGGCTGTTTTTATTTATCTTATTTATTCTACTATCCCAGGTACTGCACTTTCCCCTCTCCCCCCCCCACACTTTTCCCTTTCCCCCTTCCCATGCACTTGCGAGATCTGAATGACACCTGGCCTAGTAAGATCATAGTCCGTCGTCCCTTTTTTGTGTCCCCCCTCCCTTGCCTCGTCGCGCCTTGAAACACTTGTGTATAGGCGCGTTATAAATGCCATATCATATCAATCATGGTGATCCTTGTGAGTTGCTGACACCAAGTATCAAAAGTAGAGCCTGACAGAGACAAAAGAGTCTTGAGCACTGCATAGTACATTAGTCATGGTGTTTCAATCAGTCACCGCTCCACATTAGTACTAGGTTGAAACTGGGTAACCAAAAAGAGGGCTCAGGATGCAAGCATTCCCTTATCCCCGGGCCTTACCACTGCTAATGGCATGCAACCCAACGCATGCTACCAAATCAACATCCCGCTGGCCTATACCTCCCACTCCCTGCAAGGCACCTCGATTGCCCCCCACCTACTGCCATCCGACACACATCACTTACCAGAGCCACATGTGGCCCCTACTGTGCGTGTTTAGTAGCCATGTGCATGCGGCCTCCCTAAATCTCTTGCATGTGTACAAGCACATGAACAGCCACATGAGGCAGTGTTTGAAATGTGCACTAATTGTAGCACTCTCTTGCAGCAATTGAACAGCTACTACGCCACATCCTGGCACAACGAAATCGCAGGAGACAAGGGACACTCTAGTGTCAACTAACCTAAGCCAAGTGCTGCACTACACCTCATGTTTGTTTATTATGTTGATATGCCTGTGAATACTGCTATAGTGATATTGTATATGTGTGTAGAGTCAGAAGCAGGGACGTGTGTTTCTATGAGTGTAACAGCTCGCTGGAAGTGTGCGCAGCGATCAAAACCTTACCGTAACATCCCCAACCTATCCATAACCTCATTCCGGTTTCCCTACTTCCGCCCATTACCATCCAACCATCGTCACCCTAACCCTCCTTCCCTGCTGGGGTTGCAGAGCCCTGTATAAGCATAGACTTGCAGGAGGTTCCAAAACTGCAGTGGGGGTGGTTGGTTCATGCCACTCCTGCGCCTCAGAGCTGTGGACCCTGTCACAGAACTGTATGCAAAGTTATGTTATTTTATGAGTTGTGTTGTTATTTGAGCATAAATACAACTGGCAACTGGTACTTTCTAGTGTCATCATTTGGCTGTACTGCTTATTAAATGCAACTCTATTTTCATTACTGGTGGCAACGAGTAGACAATCCTTGAGTCTGGTTCTGCAAAATAAGTATTTAGCTATGTGATGATGTTTTTTAAAAAAAAAGAACCCTCCATAGGTAGCATTTTCTGTAAAATCGTGAATTGACGCAATGCACGGATGATGGTTTCAGCCACTGTTTTGAGGCAAAGGGTGGGCCACTCTTTTTTGGGTGTCCGGGCCTATTTCTTGTCCCAGTCGGACCCTGCACTGAAGTGAATCTGGCCAATCATTTGGAGTGAATTGATTCCCTAAAATGATATGAGAAAAAAACAATGAAGAGACAATGACATACTTTTGCACTAGACTCCACTGTGGTGTATGCAAGCTGTGATCTGGGGAGCCACGTTAGTGTTTTTGGGATGAGTGGCACATCACAGAAAGTCAGTTATACTCCAAGGTCCTGCATGATGTCAGCAATCTGGGTATGCGTGATTCTCCGTTGAAATGTATGTGGCTTGTAAGACCCCACAGGAGGGGCACTGCAACTGCAAATCCGATGGCAGACGGGAACTGCAGGTCCAGCTATCCAATCCAATCTGTGTTATACATAATCGGTCCTACTCAGAGTTTGGCATATTGAAGATCCATCTGCTTTCTGATGTTTTTCCCATCCAGATATGACTATACTTAAGTTTGCACCATCTTGGCTTGACAGCGGCAATCCAACAATGGAAAGCTGGTGTGCCAGTCCCAATGTACATGCATGGGGCTAGTAGATTTTCCGACAGCTTTCCCCTGGTGGATTACCAGTTTAAGGCCAACACTTTGCAAACATTAAATACCGTCTTTCCCCATGGGCTTGATTCTAGATACCAATGCTTAGATACAACATGTTGGCCTTAGTGATGTCCTTTAAGGTTTTCACTTCCTTTGACCAAAACAAGTAGCAAATAGAGCACATTCTTGATTCTCAGATTTTCTTTTGAACTTGTAATCATGTTAAAAAAAATCTTACAAAGAAAAGCAACCGAGTCTAACAGAGCAGCGGTTACAGCTATCAGAGGCTAAACTACCTTTTGAAGATCTCTAAGCACAAGTCATAAATGTTTCAAAGCTAATGATAAAACAAAAGGCCTGGGGCTACAACACATCCACCTGAATGGACCATATCTCTGAAAGATGCCTAGAGCTACTGGCTCTGATTCAGATCATCACAGGCTCTGAAATGTTTTTAGGCACACTGGGATTGTTCAATAATTATAAGAGGGGCATTTCAATGATCTGCTCTTCTCTGCATTGAGGTCTTTAATAAAAAATGGTATACGTTTGGTTTTCAAGTGTCGAAGCGTGTGTTCAAGTGAGAGACATTGGGGTGCGACTCAAAGCAGATTGGAGAAGTGCATTGCTGAAGTGTCGAGGGTTTACTAGTAGGTGGGTTGTTGAGGTTGGATGTTGCCGGGGTGGGATTACAAAGTCATTGGAGATACACCGGAGAGGACATAAAGTGAGTGCATTTATGAAGAGCTAGTGGAGGATGCTTGGTGGAAAGCCATGTTGCAATACATCAAGCATTGTGGAGGTATTACAAGGAAAGTATGAAGTTTAGACACAGGGACTACATTTAAAAGAAATATTTGAGGAGAAACGGGCAATGAAGAGGAATCGAGAAAGTATAGGGTAGGAGTTTTGCTAAAGTTGCGAGAGTCGTGTTGAGAGTATATATTACTGTGGAGCGATAACGTGAGGGGCAGTTCAGTTCAAGAGCAGAAACAGCATGCATTTGCAAGTTTTTTGGGAAGTGTGCTGCAGGAACGGGTGGTGGATTTGTGGAGTTATTGATGAATAGCAGCAAGCAATTGATTCTGGAGGGACAATCAAGGGTTACACTGAGTAGTAAGATTTGAGACTGTTAGGGGGTTAGATATTGGTCCAGAGAATTAAGTGTGTCATTCATGTGCCATTCAGGAGAAGCAGTGAGGAGGAACTTAAGGGGAGTTATGAGGTGATTTATTGAGGAGCTGGTAGATGGTGATATTGAGGAAAGATTTTCTGGCAATTTAGATTGGGTATTTTTAGGAAAGATTTCCGTTTATGTGTGATTTTCCCTCCAGTGTGAACCCCCCAACTTTTTGCTGTTGTTTGACCATCCGTGCCTGACTTTTGCCAGTGGAGCCCAGCCTTCTGCTGTACTCTGCTGGGCTTTTGCTCATTTTGTTATCGGGAAACTGGCATGCGTTTAAGACTCTCAGTACTGGGTGACTTTGTTTCCCTTAGTTTTTCGCTTTGTTGCTATTCTTTAGTAACATTTTATCAGTGCACAAAGTACCTTACAGTACAGTGCGCTGGGGTCCCTTTTTCAATTTTAAGGCCCTAGACACGCTCAAAGGATTTTTGGTGAATGTAAAAGTGGGCCCTGGACAGAGCTGGTGGCAGCTGTTACTTTGATGGGTTTTTAACTATTTTCTATGGGCCATACCGCGTTTACCACGTTTGGCCCAGGACAATGGCCAGTGTCTAAAATGGCCATGCCACAATGTCCTTTGTTCTGTCATTTGGTCATCTTGTCCCTTTACCTTCCCCAGGTCAAGCAGACCCGGGAAATTCCTTACTTGGTCAGCAGCCGCGCGCAAACCAAAGCTTTTGTGGGCTTCTGCATTCCCTGTGAGCATGCGCCCAGGATGTAGTTCCAATACACATCATGGGTGCCAGGATGTCTGGCGTACTGGAATGACTGGGACCACTGTGGTCTGTGATTGGTCCATGTCTGGGATGGCTGTATTTGAGCAGATCTCCTATTGGTTTCTCTTCGTTTTGGCGCAAAGGAGTTGTTGGATAAGAGAAGGCATCTTACAACCATTCCAGGTCGATCTTCTGAGTTCACACCAAACTAGTAAAGGAGCCAAGTATCCTGAAACAAAGAAGCAGCTACGTGGAACCGCTAGTGACCTGCTGGAAGGTTTGGCACCCTGACCCCTCTGTTGTCCTGTCGTACCCCCTGTTTCTGATTGAACCCAGTAGGCCTGCAAGGGCGCTTCGACCCATTGGAATAGTGGGACCAACTATTACCGGCACCTCCTGCTTAACCTGTAAGCGTGCCTTTTCGGGAGAGTTCTTGGACCGCCCACAGAACTGACCAGCTCATCTGGGAACTTTGCCCTGGAACTACGGTCATCTCGAGTATCGACTTCAGCCTTTGCAGACTGTAAGCTCTGGGTATAAGGCACTTGGTAAACACCAGCGCTGAAGATGAGAATAATTGTACCACTAGATACTTCTTGGTACAATTATTCTCATCTTCAGCGCTGGTGTTTGATTTTATCCCCAATTCTTTTAATTTACTTAATTATCTATCAAAGGACACATTGTACGTCTCGTAAGTATTATTATACCCTACAACGTTCTTTATCTAGTGTTGAATGTGGGACCCGTTGCAGCTGATAAACATAGGCTACTACATGCATAGCTTTGGCCGTGGAAATTAGGGAGAGAATGGGTTTAGAATATGGGCAACAGGGGATGTGGATACATTTGCCTGAACCATATGCACTGCAGGTTTGTCTAACACAATTTGGGGTGCTTGACCTTAGTTATGTGAGCAGGTGTGTCAGTAGTATTGAATTAGTAGTGGTAAAATTAATAGAAGGGCCAGATTCACAAGAATGAATGCAAATGAAAAAAGCGAAAGGGGTGCTCAGTTTACATTTGCGTTCATTGCAGAAATGTGTAAGTCATCTTATTCTCAAAGGTTACCTGTACAATTCAGGGAGCAGGGTAGCAATGCAAAATATGTGGTGTCCAGCCCCCTTGCATACATTACTGCTGGGAGCGTGCTCTCGACACTAATGTATTACAGGGTCCTAGCGCTGGGAGCACTTTTCACAGGACAGTTCCTTAAAGAGCCTGTCACTGTAAAATGCTATAAAAAAATGCAGTCCTGCACAAGTGGGAGAACTTTGGTTGCACCACTGCCTTCCAACAGAAATTCACCTCTCATGCATTGCACATTCCTTTGTGCCTAGTCCAAACATGTTCAGGGAATGCCATGGATTTTTGGCCATTTCGATGCACATCCCATTTTTCAAATTGGGATGCACATCGAAATGTGCAAAAGGCATCCCTTATTTGCACAAATTCTCAAAGGAAGTGAAAAAGCATCTGAATGTGCATATCTGAGATGCACATATTCAGATGCCTTCTATGGATTGGGCTGCTCCATTTTTTGGGACATGTAATGTGTTGCTCTCGTGCATTTCATCACTTGCACCGGAAAAGGTTATAAAAAAACTGGCACAAGGCATTTTGTTGTTTTTAACTTTAACAGGTATGAGTAAGGGAGAAAGCAGGGGGAGGGATTTGCAATGAGATCTACAGATATTTAGAAAGTGAATTAGAGAGAAGTGAGATTTCGAGAAAAAAAAGCGTTGCAGAGCCATTTGGAGAGAAAGTGAGGGGGATTTAGAAAATAGGAGGAAAAGAGAAAAAAACATTTATATACCATTCCAAAGAGAAAAATAAATTTCCAGATAAACAGTAAAGAGAGATTTAGAAAGGAGGAGTTTACAGATTTAGAGGGAGAGATTTAAAATGAGACCGGGAGCAAGAGATAAAATAAATTACAGGAAATTGAAAAACATATTCTGAGACTAACTAATCCCCTCAATCCCCCCTCCGATCCCCCTGGTCCCCCCTGCAAGGAGTCAAGCTTCTTACTGCCAAGTGATCAAGTCATTACTATGATCCACCATTGACACAATGATGTGTGCCACAACTGTTTAAATAAAGCTAAAGAAAAACATATTCTGAAGCTCTTCACCAGGTGAAAGAAGATGGAAGATACCATCATGAGGCTATTGTGGGAGGGGAGGTTAAGGGATATTTGAGCGGACACATGGTTAGCTGCCTTTATAAACTCTACTTTTGGAACCCATTGTGCTGCTATCCTTTTAGTACCAGCATTTGTCATTGCTGCAGCTATACATTTCTTGTGCTAGTACATGCCCCTTTCAGCAGGCATGATATAAGTCTTTATTTTCAAAGAGATTTAATGAAGGGACAATTATGATCTAATATTACATTTTAACAGACTATTTTCGGAAAATAAACAAAGACGAAGCAAGTCTAAGCTAGATTACTTGATAAAATACTCAGGGCCTCATCACGAGTTGGGCGGTAGCCCTTAAATTCAGTGTCAATGGGATTACCGCTGCATTTAAGGGTCCGCTCAATCATGAGTATGTCGTGTTTACCCCCAGCTTGCAGCTGGGGGTAAACACGCCAGATAAATGCCGATTTTCGGTGCAATTACCGTGCAGAACCCAATGGGGAATGGGGAATAATGTTTATCGGCCAACCCGTCATTTGGTGGTAATACCGCTAGACAGGTGGCCGGTCAAATAAAGTTGGGGGTATCCCAGACAGGATACCGCCCAACTCGTGATGAGACCCTTAGTCTTTGAATGTTAATGATCTAGCTAATTTCTCCTTCTTGCCCTGAATTTAAAAGGATTTGAGCTAACAGAACAATCAAAATGAAGCTAGTTAAGTAGCAGACAGCACAGAACATCACAAGACAAACAAGCAAGACAAACGCAACCTGTGTATTATCCACTTATTCATACAAATCCTTAAGTACACATTATAACATTTCAAAACGATCCATATGTATATATATTATATGCAAAGGATGTCTTTGCATTTGGGACTGGGCATTTCCACAAGGGAGAGCACGCACATACACACGCACACACACAAGCAGGCAGTTCCGATGCATGTCCTTCACACAATGCAGGAACTGCCAGCTGGCTCCCCCAGTAGAAAATACAAAGCAGGAATAAACAGCAGTGCATATTTCAGGCACAATTTCCTGAGGCTCCATCCCATCTTGCATCCAGAGCTCAGACAGGAGCAAGGGACAGAGATATGGCTAGGGAAAGAGACACTTATCGGGATACAAATATTGAAACTGAGACACTGACGAGAGAGAGAAAGAAATGGAGGTGGACAGAGACCGATACTGAGAAAGACTGACCCTGAACAGTGACTAACGATGCCAGAGATGAACACTTAGAGAGACTGAAAATGAGAGAGACTGACAAGAATCCCACTGACTGAGAGTGACACAGAGGAACTGTCGCTGGCAGAGACTGACTGACGGGGCGAGAATGGCACAGATTGACACTGGCAGAGCGAGAATGAGAGAAGATAGATTGCACATAGAGAACCCAGAGGTTGAGTGCACAGACAGGGCGCTAGATTGGAGCATTATACCCTGGGTACAGTTAGTCTAAGATATTACGTGCACAGTAGGAAAGCTTCTCTCTGAACAATAGGTTCCGATATCTTGAATCCAGTGTTCAATTTTGGGGCTAACACCATTGTTCCAGTTCTTTCATATTTGTTCCTTAGCTATGATCAAAACTCTGGCGAACATTTTCTTTGCTGTTGAGGAAACACACTTAAGGTTAACCAGCCCAAAACGTATATTAGAGAAAGTCTTGGTAGACAAAGCAACATCAATTGTTTGTAAATGAGGTTAGCCTTTTTACAGTTCCAGAGCACATGCAAGCTAGTACGCTTCTCCTTAATGTAGAACCAACATACAACAGATGTTGAGAGTTTACAGTTCCACATTTATAATAAGGTCCTCTAGAGAAAGTAGACTGTGCATTGTTGGGTGTAACAAAGACCTAAATGTAGAGACTATTTGAATATATGTAATGCATTTTATTAAACAAGGTGCATGACTTTACAACTCTATACAATGTCAAATATAACAGGGATTGTATTGATTAAAAAGCCTAATCACTTGATGCAAGGAGAATTTCTCTTTGTGTAGCCACATTGAATGAAAAACTATTAAAATATGTTGTGAGCAGAAGTTACAGTGAAATATATTGTTTATATAGATTGAGTTACATGTGTTTATGTGGCCTATATCGATTACATTGTCATTAACATTAAGAATTACACAAAGGAGATTTTCCCTTTTTACATGAAACTTTTAAATGGTCGACTTACGTAACTCTTAGCCTGGGATGTGTTTAACCAGGGCCCAGCTCTTAAGATAGGGAATTCAGAGGTCAGCGTTCTGTAAAACATAACTCACCATTAATCAGTGAATAAGCCATTCAAACAGAAGAATGGACAGAGCTTGCTGCACTCAGAACAAAAGGACTTGTTTCAAAATACCAAGAAAATAACGCTAAATATGAGCCAGATATTGAAACTTGCTCAAATCAGTGAGCCTGTAGATTTTATGGGGAATGCAAGGTCAGAAGTCAGGATGCAAGGTCCCACATAAAACCTGAACCTAAACAGAGCAATAAGGCCTCATCCACTATGCGTCTGTTTTATTTTATAAAGAGCAACCTATTAAAATAAAATGTTTATTTCGAAGATGTCTGTTTAGTGCATATTATTTGTTAATTTCAAACCTCTAACCATGTAAGATACAACCATAGAGATTAAATCAATTTAAAGTGACAAAATACTATAATACACTATCAGGCCTAACCTTTGAACCCTTTACTCGATTTCAAATCCAACACTAGATTAGGATTCAGCAAAGCTATCCCGAACATGTGCATATAAAAAGGATATACTAATATGCATGAATAATTAATAAATTCACATATTTTAATAACTCATTTACACCTGCAACTACAGAAACCTGAAATATGTTGCTGAAATCAGAAGTGTAATGCGATTCTGACAATGTAGGCCTCAGTAAAGGACTAGGTCCATAAAAGAATTTAAAAGCAAAAGACAAATTTCACTCTATTTTGATCATAATTCAAGAAGTGAGTCCACAGTTAAATAGATCCTCTCATAACATGCCAACGTTCATTGGGCCAATTGAGGCAAAGAGGAGGATTTATGTGGGAGGAGTTTATTAGGATCGGCCAATTGAAATTGACCTCAGAAAATTAGGAACCGTGGGCTCCTGGCTCCTGCAGGCCATCGGCCCTTAAGCTTAGAACCTTTGAATATACAATAGTTGAATAGGAGTCTAATGGTTACACAGTCAATGCCTGGACCCACTTCAACCTCTGAGTCTAGTTGCCAACTAAGGATTCCCTGGCCTCCACCCTAACTGCTCAATAAGGTAAGTTCCGGCATGCGGAGAAAGGCATTTGGGCCCATATTCATAACATGCCTAACCCCACATGAGTAAGCCCCCAACTGCAATTTGCTTACAAATCGCGACCGCATTCCGCAAAAGTGCACACATCTGTGAGAACATTTGTGATGGGGCACCATTGATGTATATCTCGTGTGATTTTATTTGAGAGAGGAAGTGCCTTGTAGACCACAGGCAAAAGAGTATGGGGGTTGGTGGTTGTGCCTTCTGTTTTTCAACTCTGGTTTTGCAGTGCCCAGTTGTGATGTCAACATCATATCAGGCTCTTTGTTTCACATATGTACATAAAGTGTGCAAGGTCTCTATTTGTTTTTTTACTGTCAAATATTTGTGTGTGTGTGTGTGTGTGTGTGTGTGTGTGTGTGTGTGTGTGTGTGTGTGTGTGTGTGTGTGTGTGTGTGTGTGTGTGTGTGTGTGTGTGTGTGTGTGTGTGTGTGTGTGTGTGTGTGTGTGTGTGTGTGTGTGTGTGTGTGTGTGTGTGTGTGTGTGTGTGTGTGTGTGTGTGTGTGTGTGTGTGTGTGTGTGTGTGTGTGTGTGTGTGTGTGTGTGTGTGTGTGTGTGTGTGTGTGTGTGTGTGTGTGTGTAACTTAGATATCTAAGCATTGCAACTGGTTTCAGCATTGCAACTGGTTTCTGCTCTTCTTACATTTGTTTGCATGTTATTATTTCTGAGGTATCAGGCATACTGCATGGGCATTCCCTTGAGTCACGATTTACTGTAATGAACTTTGCATCCTAGCATGTTGCATGATACGTCTTTCATGATGTGTGGACCTGTCCTCTGATTGCTGTTCAGCTGTTTCTCAATCACTTTCCATCCCACTGACATTGACCAATACCACACATGTGTCCCACACACACCAGGGTTAGGATTGCATTGCCTGCATATGCATCTTCGATGACTACATGCTGCAATATGTATTGTAGGTCCCACAGTGTACATGATTACAGTAGTCAATGGTCCCACCTCTAAATCTGTCACTGTGCTCAGCAGAAGACACACTCATGAATGTGGATCCTAAGTACCCTACTGCATTCATGTTCAAAAGGGTTCACATGACTCCTCAACGTCTGCATGCAGGGGTTCCTGGCACAGAGCCAAAGAGGGGAAACAAGTCCAATGCCCCCCTTAGCTCTGTGCTGAGGGAGCCCTGCCCCAAGGGGAACTGGATTTTCCTGTTAAAGCTGCACTCCTTAACTCTCACTGCCTCCTAGCCAAGCCCCCAGTTAAAGAAGGACAAAATGTAGACCCTTTTGTGGGTGGTCCCCCTTTGGTGCGTCCCACCAGTGGTGAACATTCCAGAGCATGTTCCACAATTGATGCATCATGCTAAGCTGGAACTACCAGCAATGCATGGAACACAGGACTGTGCAAAGACGGTTAATCTCCATATTGAAATAATTAGCTCTGGAACACCCGTGTACCAGAAACAGCTTTGAATCTTATCCATGCAAGACGCATCATTGTTATTGTTATTATGGTATTTATTGAGCACAGACCTAGCTTTGGGAAGCAACTGAGCACTTTACAAGTCCTAGGGGGAAGTACACAGTGAGGGAAGCAGGCTGCAAGGGATCAATACAGGGGAGCAGGGAGCTAACAGGGAAGAGGACGACAGGCAATTTGGGCGCAAGGGCTCTACAAGCAACGGGGGAGGAAACAGGGGATGAGCCAAATGCCCAGTCCCAGGTTAGGTGGGGAGTGGCATTTAATTTAAAGTGGTCTCATATCTATGTTGTGCCATGTGTGGCTATTTTTCTGAACAGACTCAGCCCTTTTTCAATCACGTCACAAGTGTGATCATTTTTTACCAATGTCCATTTTTGAACATTTTATTTAATTAACTGACTTTGAGATTTTAAGTGAGTGCAATTGCCTTCACAATTAAGTGATTTGTGTGGTCATATTTCATGACGCGAAACTGGTAACTTCATTAATATTGGTACGGGTTTGGGTATGTCGATTTAGTTCATCTGTGTATTTCGGGTCAGTAAATGTAATCAGTTCGACTTTATCCGTCACTATCCTGTATGCAGTGCTCCACGTAAGATACTGAAGTGAGAGTAACTTACTCTCTATTTTTAGTTTGGGCTACTAGGTGGTACTTGCACCACCTAAAAGTGGAAATCATGGCATTAGAGTACAGATAGGTAGAAATGGCATATGAGGAGTTACACACACAGCCTGTAGATGTTGTTTGGTTATTTGGCCACCCGTTGACCACCCATGGCCATACTAAACCCTATGGCAATTCCCACCCAGTTCCTGCCCGTCTCCACCTAAAACACCTCCTCACGGGGGCACTTTGAGTGCTCTTTAATCATACTTATCATTATACTTTGCACTTCAACTGCCAGTGTCTTTTCAAAGCAGTCTTTTGAGAGTTAATGGCTAAATTGGTGTTGGAACCATGCTACTTGTGTAATAAAAATGTCTTACCCAAGTCTGTCTTCATCCACTCGATTTATAAGCACTATATGTCCTTCACTGAAGTCCTGTTAAAAACAAGCGTTGGCTTGTGCATACGTATTAGGCATTTACCAGGCACTTCTATTAGATGCCTAGGTACTCACACCATGTTGCACCTGCTACCATCAAGGGCCAGATATTACCACTACTTCAGTGCCTGGCAAATTCCTTTCCCATTCCTACATAAACGCCCAAACTGTTGGCATTGCTGGAGTAAATGTATGTTTTAGCAAGTAAAAAAGTAAGTCACATTGCAAATGGGGGAATTTAATGCATGGGTAAAAATAAGTTTCACCCTTGAAACAGAAATGTTTTGTAATAAATAATTATTTTCACCTAGTTATTCTTGCATATTGAAAGATATCCTTTTACCGCTTCACATCAGCCAGTAATATTAGTTTCCTGCTGTGGCACTACATGTATCACTGGTGCAAACATGTATCCATCGAGCTGTGTGGATGAAAAAAAGCAGGGGGACAGGCTCCTATTTGTCGGTTTCCGACTTTTGTCGGTGGTATTTTTACTTCTTATTTTCATTTTTGAGATTATTTGCCTATTTGTAGGAAGTAAAAGTGGGCAATACACCCCTTCTCTGCAGGGCAGCCAGTATATGCTTGCATTATGAGGATCTAGAGATACATCAAATGTGTCAGCGGATGAGGCGTGCCTAGCCGGATCCACATACTATGATCACCTCCATGATATCAGTGAATTTGGGATGAATTACATTTGATGGAATTGTATACAACCACTCAGTAGAGGTTAAGCCATATTCCATAGAAAAGCATAAAGCTGGCACTCTGTGGCTGAGCAAAACTGAGTTTACGAATGTGGCTGTCAAGTGAATCTTCACTGAAGGGAACCACGCTGATATTTGCGGCATGGCTGCCTCCAAAATCGTTCCGATTCCGCCCTGGTGAATGGAGTAATTACCGGTCCATTCCAAGGTTGGAGGGACCGGTAATTCCCCATTCACCAGGGCCCCTCCCCATTTACATTGAGCCCCCATAGGGCTCAATGGGAATGGGGAAGGCTCTAATAACGGTACCGTTATTAGCGCTAAAGTCCTGTTGCGGGTCCCGTCCTAAAAGCAGGCGTTAAGGGAGGACCTGCAAAGGGAACTCGTAGTAGGGCGGTAAGGGTTTAACGGCACCAGTCTCGTTACCGGCGACCGTTAACCCTTACTGTCCTACTCGGAATGAGGCCCAGTGACATGATGTTGCACTAGACTCCACTGAGGTGTATGCAAGCTGTGATCTGGGGAGAACGAACATCCATTAACACACTTATGGTTAGTGTCCTTGGGATTAGTGGCACATATCCGAAACTCAGTTATACTGCAAGGACCTGCATGATGTCAGCAATCTGGGTATGCGTGATTCTATTTTGAAATGTATGTGGATTCTAAGTCCCCACAGAAGGGGCACTGCAACTGGAAATTCGATGACAGACGAGAACCGCAGGTCCAGCTATCCAATCCAATATCTTTTATACATAATGGGTCATACGCAGAGTTTGCCAGATTGAAGATCCGCCCGTTTTCTGATGTTTTTCCCCTCCAGATATGACTATACTTAAGTCTGCACCATCTTGGCTTGACAGCGGCAATCTACCGATGGAAAGCTGGTGTGCCAGTCCCAATTTTCATGCATGGGTCTAGTAGATTTTCAGACAGCTTTCCCCTGGTGGATTCCCAGTTTAAGGCCAAGACGGTGCAAACTTTAAATACAGTCAGTTCTGCGAGCGGTAAACCAGCAGATCTGCAATCCGCCAGACTCTAAATGAGGCCCAGATTCGCTCGGCAGGGTACATGAACATAAGGGTGCCTGAGCATGGGCGTGAAATGGCGTCCTTACTAGATAGCCCTTACCCATGGGTTTGATTCTAGAAACTGTATACCAATCAAGTCACTTGAATACAACATGTTGACCTTAGTTTTGTCCTTTCAGGTGTTCACTTCCTTTGACCAAAACAAGTAGCAAATAGAGCGCATTCTTGATTCTCACATTTTCTTTTGAACTTGTATTCATGTTAAAAAAAATCTTCCAAAGAAAAGCAACCGAGTCTAACAGAGCAGCGGTTACTGCTATCAGAGGCTAATCTACCTTTTGAAGATCTCTGCGCACAAGTCATAAATGTTTCAAAGCTAATGATAAAACAAAAGGCCTGGGGCTACAACACATCCACCTGAAAGGGACTATATCTCTGAAAGATGCCTAGAGCTACTGGCTCTGATTCAGATCATCACAGGCTCTGAAATGTTTTTAGGCACACTGGGATTGTTCAATAATTATAAGGGGGGCATTTCAATGATCTGCTCTTCTCTGCATTGAGTTCTTTAATAAAAAATGTTATACGTTTGGTTTTCAAGTGTCGAAGCGTGTGTTCAAGTGAGAGACATTGGGGTACAACTCAAGGCTGATTGGAGAAGTGCACTGCTGAAGTGTCGAGGGTTTACTAGTAGGTGGGTTGTTGAAGTTGCATGTTGCCGGGGTGGAATTACAAAGTCATTGGAGATACACTCGGAGAGGACATAAAGTGAGTAAATTTATGGAGAACTAGTGAAGAATACTTGGTGGTAAGCCATGTTGCAATACATCAAGCATTGTGGTGTGATATGATATAGCATTTATAGCGCGCCTATACACAAATGTTTCAAGGCGCGATGAATCAAGGGAGGGGGAACAGAGGGAAGACAGAGACAACGATCTTACTAGGCCAGGTGACATTGAGATAGCGCAAGTGCAGGAGAAGGGTTAAAGCGCGGGAGGGGAGGGGACGGAGCAGTGCAGTACATGGGATTGACAGTAAAAATAAATAGAATAAATAAAATCAATTAGTAAAAAGTGCAGCCAGCTGGTGGCAAGTGCATGGGTAAGTGCAGACATCAGGTCAAGTGCTGGTAGGGGACTGTAGGGATACAGAAAACAGTCCAAGTGTGGGGGTTGCCAGGGAGGCAGTGTAGGTGTGCACCTGGCGGGGGAGGGGACCTGGGCCCGAGATCACAGGGTAGCCAGGTGACCAGTGCAGTTTCAGTTTCAGCCATTGTGAAGGTATTACAAGGAAAGTATCAAGTTTAGACACTGGGACTACATTTAAGAGAAAGATTTGAGGAAAAATATGAGCAATTAGGAGGAGTTGCGAGAGTCGTGTTGCGATAACGAGATGGCCCGTTGTTTGCTCCCTCGCGGGACCCGGTATGCACGCCTGGTTTTCCCAGACGTGCTTAACGTGTCCCGCGAGGGGACCTCGTAATGTGGCGGAACGGGTTGAACGGCGCCGCAGCCTTTTACGGCGCCGTTTAACCCGTTCCGCCAGGGTCGTAATGAGGCCCTATGTATTCAAAATCGTAATGTGAGCTTGAGAATTACTCGTCCCAGTTTAATTATAAAATAAACCAAACACCAGCGCTGAAGATAATAATTGTACCACTAGATACTTCTGGTGATTACATGCAGCCTTCTTCCCCGTTAAAGATGTTGACAAAAGGCCTTCTTTGGGAGTTTTGCAGTATTCTACTATAGATTGGCAACCAATCATTACTGGGTTGATACGGGACAGTAATGGCCCACACCGCCGCTCTTGCAGAAAGCAGAATGCACTTAACGTTCAGTAATGGCCCATGTGCATCCCTTCTGTTAAAGGACAAAAAACTGGTGCACGTGCTGTGGCGAAAATATTTTTAACACCACCTTTTGGGTGACCATGAAAAAAAGCATAATTCCAATATGGATTTCAAACGCCTAATTGTGAGTATGTCTGGAATACCGCACTCACGGCCTCATCACAAGTTGGGCGGCAGCCCTTAAATGCAGTGGTAACGAGGTTACTGCCACATTTAAGGGTCCGCCCAATCATGAGTATGGCGTATTTACTCCCAGCTCAAAGCTGGGGGGTAAACACAACAGAAAAATTCTGATTTTCAGGGCAATTACCACGTAATTGTGCCATAAATTCCCCATTGGGTAATAACGTTTACTGCCCAACCCGTGATCTGCAGGTAATTACCCCAGACGGGTGGAGGGTAAGGTAAATAAAGTTGGGCGGTATCCCAGTCTGGATACCTCCCAACTCGTGATGAGGCCCTCAGTAATTAATCTACGTCCCATAAGTAGGAGGTTACTAATAAGTAGCAATGTTTCAAATAATGCCTGGTTTTACTGTTACCACCAAACTCCCAATGAGGGACTCAGGGTGTGGGGCTAGTGTTGAATGTGGGAAGCTGCCGCTGATGAACATAGGCTACTACATGCATAGCCTTGGGCGTGGAAATTAGGGAGAGAATGGGTTTAGAATATGCGTAACAGGGGATGTGGAACCATTTGACTGATCGACATGCACTGCAGGTTTGTCTGTAGCACAATTTGGGGTGCTTGACCTTAGTTATGAGAGCAGGTGCGGCAGTAGTATTGATTTAAAAGTGTTAAATGTAGAGAATGGCCAGATTCACAAAAATTAATGCAAATGAAAAAAGCAGAAGGGGTGCTCCTTTTACATTTGCGTTCATAGCAGAAACGTGTAGTCACCTTATTCTCATTTCAGGGAGCAGGGTAGCAATGCAAAAGATGCGGTGTCCAGCCTCCTTGCATACATTACTGCTGGGATCGTGCTCTCGACACTCATGTATTACAGGGTCATTTGCTGGAGTACATTTTTACAGGACAGTTCCTTAAAGAGCCCGTGACTGTAAAATGCTATGAATCAATGCATTTCTACCCAAGTGGGAGACCTTTGGTTAGTACCACTGCTTTCCCACAGAAATTAACCTATCATGCATTGCGCATTCCTCTGTGCCTAGTCCAAACAGGTGCAGAGAAATGCCATGGATTTTTGGCCTTTCGATGTGCATTCCAATTTTTCGATGTGGGATGCACATTGAATTGTGCAAAAGTATCGCTTATTTGCCCAAGTTCTCAAATGAAGTGAAAAAAGGTTTGGAATGTGCACATCTGAGATGATATCTTATTTATAACACGCTTAATACCCAGAGGTCTCTAAGCACGGACCCAGGTATCAGACCTGTGTTGCTCTGTGTCGTCTTGCTTCCAAGGCGAGCACCTTGCCCCTGAGCTATCCTCCCGAGAGGCACATATTCAAATTACTTTTATGGATTTGGCTGCTCTTTTTTTGGCATAAGTAAGGAGTTGCTCTTGTGCATTTCATCACTTGCACCAGAAAAAGTTTTAAAAATCTGGCACAAGGCATTGTGGTGTTTTTAACTTTAAGAGGTATGATCGAGGGAGAAAGCAGAGGTACAGGGGAGAACGTGGGGAAGGGATTTGCAGTGAGATCTACAGAGATTTAGAAAGGGAATTAGAGAGGAGAATTGAGATTTCGAAAAAAAAGAGTTGCAGAGCCATTTGGAGAGAAAGTGAGGGGGATTTGGGAAATGTGAGGTAGAGTGAAAGAAACATTTATAGACCATTCCAGAAAGAAAAATACATTTCCAGATCAACAGTAAAGAGATTTAGAAAGGAGGATTTTACAGAGAAAGATTTAGAGAGAGAAATTTAAAATGAGACTGGGAGGAAGAGATTAAACAAATTACAGGAAATTGAAAACATATTCTGGAGCTCCTCACCAGGTGAAAGAGAGAGGAAGCTACCAGGATGAGGCTATTGTGGGTGGGGAGGTTAAGGCATATTGCAGCGGACACATCGTAAGCTGCCTTTATAAACTCTAATTCTGTCTGGCTCCCATGTTTCTTATCCTGAGCACTGTAGATTGTCTGACAATCTTGGATTTAATGAATTTCTAGTGTCATCAGACAGAGGTCAAGGAATGAAGTGGGCGGGATTCCTACGGTTTTGTGAGAATAAGGTTAAATTAAAGCATCCGGACATAATTGTAGTGCACTGTGGAGGCAACAGTTTGCACTATGTTACCGGAATGTCATTAAAATTTGCAATGTAGTTAACATTTGGAAATTTGATGGAATTGTTTCCACATTCAAAAATATTTTTTTCACGGATAGCTAAGAGACAAATGTGGATGTGTTAGAATTTATTTTGTGTACAAATTGAGAAAGCACGGCGCAATGTGAATAAAGTTGTATGTGCTTTTTTGCGAGATGTTGGCATGACAACTTTCCATGATGAAAATATTAAATGTGACATTGTCAACATTTTTCTAAGAAATGGAGTGCATCTTACTGATGTGGGCAATCAGATTTTTCTTGAAAACATTCAAAATGTATTGAAGCAGTTTTTGTGAACATGCAGAATATGGATTGAAGCATTATTTAGTAGGTGAAGAGGAAAAACAGAAAAAATAATTAGAAGCACTTTTAGTGAAAGTTCGAAAAAATAATGAAGTTCAGTAGAATAATTTTTAGTTGAGTACATATAACCAAAGAATTAAAACAAATATATGAAAACCAAAAAGAGAAAAAAAGTTTCTTTTAAGTGCCACCATTTTTTAATGAAAAACAATTCAAATGATTTTCTCCCACCCCATGCCTGGAGTTTTCTAGGCGTCTACCTAGACACTTGCAGGCTGCAAAGTCTCCTGTGAATCCTGTTTTCAGGTCAATTTATTTTACTGTGAAAGGTGGCTCCTAAAGGAACCTTTTTTTTCATTTTGTATTTTTTGGGGCTTTTTTGTTTTTTCAGGAGAGGCAAGGTAAGGTGAGGGAGGGAAAGGAGGGTAGGGGCACCAACCAAAGAGACCGAGGGGCAGGTGGCCAGGGGAAAATTTAAGGTGGGGGGGCAGTGTTTCTCGTGTTCATTGGCCGCGACCTCGAAAGCACTACGAAACTGCTCCACCCTACAAATCGGTGCTTCGCAGTACAAACATAGCACTGTGACCCTCGAAAGGTAAGGGTCAACAGCATTCTGTATGGCCTGCGAAGTGTCCGCTGGGATCCTCTGCCCCAAAGGAGTATTCTTTGTGGTGACAGGAGCGGTCAAGGAAGATGAGGTAGAGTCAACCTACTTTTCCCTAAGAAAGGAATTGCCTTTCTCAGAGCCCCCAGGTGGTTAGATTTGGTGTGGCGGCACATGGAGGTGGCTACTAGGAGTACAGCGCAGGTTGTCTGTGCTGGAGTAAGCACTCCCTGCATTTCACTGTGGCTGCCCCAGCCATTGGTACACCCCAAAGTGGTGAAAAACCACCACATCCAGGACTCCCTCTGGGCGCTGAGATAGGGACTTCCTCCAGCTCATCTTCATCTTCCCCTTGATCCTCATCTGCATCTCCGTGCCTGTTCCCCTCTCCAGGCCCTCCAGGTTGTTGTGGTGGTGGTGGCTGGGGAGGATGGATGGCCATAGAAGATGCCATTGATGGCAGATAAGGTCTCCAAAAAGGTCTCCTAAATAGCTCTTCAAAGCAGGTGTTCTCTCCTGGACTGCCAGATTGGGTCCCTTCAGAGGAACCATCAGCGGACATCGCGACTGTCTGCGGACTGCAGAGTTGAAAATAGGCCTTGTAAAGTTGTAAAAAGTTGCCGAATCAACTAAAATTCGGTCCAGGAACTCGGGAAAGGTACACTTCCAACTTAAATCACACAAGATTGGCCAAAAATGAAGTTTCAAACTGCCCGCGGTCACGGACAGACAACCCATCACGCTGCATGGGTGTGGTCACATGACGACGTCCGGGGACATCCGGGCGCTGGCAGCCGTCCGTGGACACCCATCAGGCGGAAGACGTAGAACACATGTGCGTGACTGTCCGTAGAAGTGACGCGATATCTCGGACTAATTAAAAGTACGTCATGCAAATACAGACACGCACAGACGCTACGTGCTGTTTGGGGACAGACACTCCCATTTTGAGAATGGACCCCGTGGACAGTCATATAGTCTGCAGACTATTTATTGGGGTTTTTAAAAAAAATGTCAGAACAATATGCAAGATATCTATAGTATAAGCAATAAATGAAAGGGGTGGGGTATCGAAATGGAAAACAAACAGGAGAATTTGGAATTTCTGTACAATAATGATCAGGGGAAGAAGGGAGTGAAGTTTCATCATTGCATCTTTCATTTATATTTTGGGAATTTGATGGGGATGATTGTTGCGGACAAGGGCGACAGGTGCAAGATGGACAGTGATAATCAACATTTTTAATTGCATTATTTTTAACATAATTTAAAAGTTCCTTAAAGTCATTACTAAGTTTATCCAATTTTGCAGACACCATCATGATTTCATCATCTACAGTTGGCGATAAAGATTGTCTTTGTGCTTCTTGGGTTCTGCATAATTAAATTGGGGTGGTGTTTCTTCATGTAAATTATGTACTATAAGATAAAAGAAATTATTATTTTACTGACGTTTGTAGAAATTACATTATTTGTTTATAATAAAATGTGTATTGTTTACCATTAGAGATGTTATCAACACTAATTTCTTCCATTAGAAAGTTTTCTTCCAACCACTCAAGTATGTTTGCCATTTCTGTTAAAATAAAAAAAATAGTAATATTTGCTTATAAGAAATGTTTACATAATGAATGGTAATAATAAAGAAATAAATACATTGTACTTACAGTTTGGTGAGAGAATGTTTTGGAATAAGCGCTTGGTATATGTGAGTCTCTATGAACAGTTGTACTTAAGTGATAATATGAGGTGTACAGTTATGGTTTATGCTTGGTTTCTACATTTTGAAGTAATCATTTCTACAAAAAGATATATTTGAGTGTTGGAAATATAATTAATGTTGTTTTATGTATATCTGTTGGTTGATGGGTAGAACATTTTGTGCTCTCCCTTGTGCTTCTGAGCTTTGTGAATGCTGCCTTCTGTCCACGGACAATCACACTGTCCTTGGACTTTAGAGCTGCTACATTGGAGTCGATTACAATATCATGAACTTGTAGCAAATTAAGGGTGCACTGGTAAAAACCTATGAAATTCAGTGAAAAAACGATGTTAAAGGGATGTTATGTTTACAAGTAAAACCTAAAAACCCCAGAAATGTGCCAGTTATGGTAAGTTAAGCAACCATAACTCGCGCCAACACTGTGCACTGCTAAGACTAACACACAAGAGAAGTCAGTGTAAGGAGTGATTGTGAATTGAACGATAAAGGGCGAAAGGAGGGTGTTTGACTAGTGGGGTGGCAGGAGGGTAGTAGCAGTGGTAGGAGGTGGGGTGCAGTGGAAGGAGGGGAGTATCATTGGTAGGAGGCAGGGTGCAGTGGAAGGAGGTGAGTAGTAGTGGAAGGAGTGTGGTAGTGCAGAAGGTCGGTAGTATGGTGTGAAGAGTAGTAACAAGAGGAGAAGAGTAGTGTAGAGGCGATATTGTCACCCTCTGGGAACTGTCTGGAGCTCGTAGGCATGCAGGAGTGTTCTCCTGTCAGTTTGGAGCAATGCTATGGGTCCTGTTGTAGCCCCAGCATGGAGGCCCAACCAGTCCTTATCAGGGCCTTGGCAAAGATGTCAGGCATGTTCAAGTGGAAGGCCTCTATCCTTCCTTTGGGTGGGAAATGGTATCTGCAGTGCTGCTTCCAGAGAGTCTCTGGAACGAGCACTCTTCTACCTCGAGAACAAAAGAACAAAGAAGACTGGTGATGTGAAGGACCAACAGAGTAAGAAGACCTTTTGCGGTGGTGCTTCTTCCTGTCGTTTCTTGCAGAAGGTCTGCCCTTAGAGAGGCAATCCATGCTGCATGACTTCGACTGAGACAACGCACTCATTGATCCTCTCAAGGTGTCGAGCCAAGTGATCAACAACCTTAACTGGAGGGCCAACCGCAGCAATCTGTTGACTGGGGAACCTTTCTGGGCTCCTTGGCCTCAGGCCCGGGTGGTCACGGATGCATATCTGAAGGGTTGGGGGCACTCACTGCGAACATTTGCAGGTGAGTGGCCTTTGGTAAGCAACAGAAGCCAGGTGGTACATCAACAGACTTTTGCCCCGTCTCTGATTCTGACCAACAACACGGTGGCCATGCACTACCTGAGCAAGGAGGGTGGCGTACAATCCCTTCCCCTCTAGACAGAGGCAATGCAGCTGTGGTTCTGGTTGCTGGAGAACTGGATCTCGGTCTTGGCAGTTCATCTGACGCGGTCAGAGAACGGTTTGGGGGATACTCTAAGCAGGCAGGGCACAGTCTCACATGAGTAGGAAGTGTGCCAGGAAGTCCTGGAAGAGGTCTTCTCTGTCTGGGGTACCCCAGCAGTGGATCTATTTGCCACAGAGTACAACAGGAAGTGTGGACAGTTTTGCTTGAGGAAATCCCCAGTTTACGGTGCACTGGGGGATGCCTTTCTGGTGGATTGGACCTTCCCTATCCACTATGCCTTATCCCCAGATTTCCGTCACTCCATGGCTTCACAGGAGGATGAAGAGGTTCCAAGCAACCATGATCTTGATCGCCCCAGACTGGGTGAGGAGAACGTAGTACTCTGTTCTCTTTGCCATCTGTCCACCTCACCGGTTGCCTCGGCGTACAGTTACGATATGGTATGGCATTTATAACGCACCTATGCACAAGTGTTTCTAAGCGCGACAAGACAAGGGGGGAAAAGAGGGAGGACAAAACAATGATCTTACTAGGTCTTTTGTCATTCTGATCGCTGAAGCGTGGGGAGGGGGGTGAGGAGAAGTGCAAACAGGGGGTGGAGAAGTGCAGGTAATCAAAAGTGCAGCCAGCAGGTGGCTCATAAGTGCAGAGACAGGGGACTATAGGGTTACATATATAGACCACAAGCACTGGGGAGCCAAGAGGCAGTGCAAGGTGCAATTGGACAGGCAAGGACCTGGTGTTTTTGGTACCATCTACATTGTACTTTAGAAGCATTAGTATCACATTTGGCGATGTGAGTTTATTTGTATGTTGGAACGACTGGTGAAATGAAATGGATTCAGAATTTGGTATGGATACATACACAAATCATTCATTAGGTATGTGCTCTTGTGAAACATCGTTGCAGAGAGTTCCACATGTATGAAAAGTGGAAAATACCATTAATATGGATGTTTTTGGTTTCCAGCCCTTGTAGTAAGTACATTATGTATTCCTGTGGGCACTGGGCCTCATTACGAGTAGCAAGGTAAAAACGGGGTCATTACCGGCATGGCGGAACGAGCGGGTCCGTGCTCGTATGACGCCGCTAATAGCTGGTGATTATGAGTGCGTGAGCACGCGCGAAGCCCCATGCCGGTAATGGTCATACCGGCATGCCGCAAAAGGCCCTTCAATCCCCCAATAGCGCCATCACGGGACCCGCCGATACCGCCACTGCCTATGAGGAACCGCTAAATACCGACCCGGTAATACCAACATGCTAATACCGGGCTCGTAATACCGGACCCGGAAATAACGTCATCGCGTCGGAACGGGAAATGGGCCGGCGGACATCTTTGAAAACACAATCCATTGCAATCCTCCCAAACCACCAGTTGTTTCCTGGAGAGCTCTGTGCCAATACTACCATAATGTCCAAGTCAACACGGAAGACCACCCCCCGGCTGCGGAAACAGCGCTTTTCCGACGCTGAATTAAATATGCTAGCGGACACCCTTGCTGCACATGCAGATGTCATAAAATCCCAGAACCTCAAGCGTGAGGTGCAGCAGCAGAAGAAGGTCATCTGGCAGGAGGTAGCCCGCAAGGTGTCGGCTGTAGGAACCACCCCACGTAGTGTCAAGGACTGCAGGAAGAGGTGGGACGACCTCCGCTTGAGGGTCCGTAGCATCATGGCAAGCAACAGGAGGGAGGCCATGGCCACAGGCGGGGGTCCCCACTCTCCTGCCAAAATGACCACCTGTGAGGAGACCGCAAGCAGCTTCATTAATCCAGAGACCATTGAAGGATTTGGGGAGATGGAGACGGGTGCGGCATCATCACCAGGAGGTGAGTGACCCTGCAGATCCCTGTAGGGGAAACCTTGACGTAGCACAAGTGATGTGAAAGAGAGTCTAGGCAAGGCAATGCATGTCCCAACACCCACATGAACACATACAAGTCCAGATGGTGGGCCAAACCCTGCCAGACAGAAATGCATGTTGAGTGCCAATCCCATTACCAACACACAGCCAACACACATGGACCGTGCCCATGTAATACATCACACAAACCCCAAATCAATGCAAATGCCAAAATGCCCTTTCAGACTACCCTGTGTGACACCCCTGTAAGACATGAATGCATGATTTAATGAATAATGAACAGCACCATAGTATGCTTCTGGCATGTAACACCATCACTGAGGTCCTGCATCTCTTCTACCCCCCCAGGCACCGATGGAGAAGATGCCAGCCAAGACACCACCGCGAGGGCATCCACACCCCGCACACAGAAAAGGGCTACCACCACCACCACCTCCGGGGCAGCCAAGCAGGCCACACCTACAGCGAGTGTGCCTGACACAGCAGAGACACAGCTGACAACACATACTGCCAGTGTGCCTGACACACTCGAGACCCAGCAGCCCACACCCACACCTGTGTAAGGGGAGTCCCTACAAGCACTGGCCACCACAGAAGATGACTTGGAGGAGACTGGGGACCAGGAGGGAGTCATGGAAGTGACATGCCCACGCCCCCAAGCCCCGTGTCCACCCCCAAACTCAGTCCTCACCCACCTACAGTGTATTGGGGGGTTGGGGAGTTCACTGGTGGGGTTGGGGAGTTTATTGGGGGGTTGGGGAGTTCACATTTTTGCACTTTGATCCAATACACACGTTGTGATAAAAAACATAATGTCTGGACATTGGTGATTTGGTGTGTATCCATTTATTGTATGACAGTGGTCAGTGCCCAAATCCCAACATTCCCTGTGTGCATGTCCACATGGACCCCATGTGTCACTGACACATGCCTGTCAAAGTCCCTGTGGTTCAGAAGTATTTGCGAATCAGTGATTGGCGTACTGCATGGCCATCCTGTGCATCACGTACTGGCAGGGGTGCTGCTTCACCTCTGTCTCCATCCTCATCATCCTCACCCAGTGCATGCATGTCAATGTCAGGTGGCAGTGGTACATTTCTCCGGACGCACATGTTGTGCAGCATGACACAGGCCATGGTGATCTTTGCCACCTTCTCAGGCCTATAAAGGAGTGCGCCACCAGACCTGCTTAGGCAGCGGAACCGCGCCTTCAACAGGCCAAAGGTCTGCTCAATCACAACACGGGTACGGGTGTGTACCCGATTGTACTCCTCTTCATGGCTGTTCTGCGGGTTCCGCACAGGGGTAAGTAGCCACGGCCTCAAGGGATATCCTCCATCACCTGCAAGCAAATACAAATAGGTGTGTGTCACTCTGAGCTGCCACCTTCAGGAATCACAGTCATGGCCGCAGCGATTTGGTGTGGACATGCACATGTCCCTGTACGTATGCGCGAATGTCAACTAGATGCATACTATACTGCTATGAGGTGTGGTAGTCTGGATGGCGTTCATTAGATGATGCAGGGTGAAATGATGCATGCTGAGGGGGATGTACTATGGTTGTACGACAATGTTTATCCTCCCATTTATGCTGTGTATACTACACTGTGCATGGACACAGTAGCCACATTGGCACAGTTGCAATCCTGTTTAGTCATGCATTGCTTGACATACACATGGTGGTCAGGTTGTGCGTCTTACATGTGGTCAATGATATGCGTTAATGATCAGATGTGTGCCAATGATGTGTCCTGTTGGTGTTGGGGGGTTCAGGTCAGGTGTCATTAGTTCTGCGTGCATTCTCCACTCACCGTCCATTCCCACCCAGGTGGGGTATGCATCCCCCCCATCCCACCCGGGTGGAGTATGCATCGCAACACATCCCTACCCCAATGCACTGCCATGGCCCACTCACGGAACTCACCAAGCAGCCAGGCACGTGGTCCAGCATGTCGCTCCATGTGACAGGGTAGCGTGGAGTTCCGCAGCACCATGGCATCCTGTGTTGATCCAGGAAATCAGACGCAGCAATGTGTGATGATCTTGCTGGAGTCACATACCATCTGCACATTGATGGAGTGGTATTGCTTGCGATTCTGGTACACCGCCTCTACGGGATGGGGACAACCAATTGGACATGGGTGCAGTCCAGGGCACCAACACAATTGGGCATGCTTGCCAGTGCATGGAAGCCTACTTTGGTGTCTTCTATCTCCTGGGCAGTCCGTGGTAGGGATATGTGTGTGGTAGTGTGCTTCAGGAGGGCATCCAGCACTTGGGTCAGCATGCGTGAAAATAGTGGTTGGGAAATGCCATGCAGCTGGCCCACTGTGTGCTGGTAGGTGCCTGTGGCCAGGAAGTGGAGCACAGGCACCACCTTTAGTAGCGGGGGATGGCAGTGTCTATTTCTATGAGGCTGGCAATGTCGTTTCCTATCATGTCCACTATGGTGGTGATGGTGTCCTGGTCCAACCGGTACAGGGTGTGGATCTGCTCAGGGGTTAGATGAATGGACTGGGTCTGATGCGAGGGATTGGCGGCTGCCTACGAGGGACTACTGGCTGCACTGGTGGTAATTGCTGGGCCTGTCTCATCCTCCTTCTCCTCCTGCGTCTCCTCTGTGCTGCCTGTTGTTGCTGTAGTTGTAGCAGTATAGGCATGTCCTCTAGCGCCTTGATTGCAACAGCTAGTGGTAGCATTTTGGTGTAGGAAGGGGTGTGTTGTGTGGGTGTACTCCTTTTATACAGGCCCTGACTCCATTGAGTCCACCTGTGGTGATTGTGTGCACCTGTGCCAGTTGGCTTGATTGCTGATTGCTGTTTGCGGGTGGTCCGCGATACCTGTATGGCCGGCATTGTGCAGCCCCTGATTACCCGCCTTCGGGATGCCTGTATTTGCATGTCCGCGTGGGTTGTGATATCCTCCTATTACCGGCATGCCGGTATTTGCTCTCCGAAGGTGCACGTGTACGTGCACATGCTGGTATGAGGGAGCACGGTAGAGGCGGTGCCGGTATTAGCGGGTTGTCGGGTCGGAACGCCCTGGACCCGTTAATGATGCCGCTATTACCATTCTGCCTTCCTTTTTTCATTACCTCCATTCTTGTAATGAGGCCCACTAAGTGCTGTCAAAATTATTTGTGGCATTTCTATGAAGGACAAGCATTTGCAAACACAACTTGTCCAAGCCGTTTAGGTAAATGTTGTGAACGATTGGAGAAGATTGATTGCTACATTTGCATAGTAATTTACTCCGGTTGTGCTGCTGAATTTAAAAATGGACCGGAGTGGTGTGCCTCTGTATCCTTTGATGGGCCTGCAGTTGTTTTTTGAGAAGAGACATTTGTCTCTTTGTCTTTGTCTCTTTGTCTTCAGATGAATGTGCAGTTTTGTGGTTGTATTATTTGATGGAGCAGCAGTTGTTCTTTGTATCTTTAGTGGTATTGTTGGGTGATCTGTTATAGGTTCTGTTAGTATTCATTTTCTTTTTTAAAGTTTTCTTTTTTGAGGTACAGGGTACATATCTAGATGGGGCTTTACAGTGCACATAGCCTGTTGTATTCTAGGATGCAAGGAATGTCATGGTTTACTTTGTTTGCATCAAAGTTAACTAGGAATAGACCATTGAGTGTACAAAGACACGAAAGTGCTACGTAACACATATCTTCTTTAGACACTGTGCTGCCAATGTCAATCAAAGCATAATGTACGGTTAGACCTTGCGATTTGTGAATAGTGACAGTGTATGCAAGAGATTGAGAGAATTGTTCTCTGCGTACGTGCATGTATTTGAAAAGAATGAAATATGCGATTGTGCAGCCTATTTGTTTAACTTCTGCAGGTTTTGTCAAAGTGAATGTAGACAAACTGAATGTGGTTGTCATGTGGATATGTTTGGAATCCAATAACTGTACATATTGCTACATTGACTAAACATTGGTCTATGTGAAGGTTATGTTTTAGAAGTACTCTGAGGTTTAGACACAGAGTTAATACTTTTTCTAATCCAGCTGTGTTGTAGATACATTTTTCTAAGCTATTTAGTCATGCTGTTGCTTGTTGACACGTAGGGAGTGTCATGCTGTGTACTTCTAGTTTGTCTTTGGAGCTGATATGCAGTATGGGTTGCATTTCTTTTTTCAACATTGTATCATTGCCTTGACTACAGCACTACAGGACATGCATTTTATATTTTGTTGAGTTAATTGTTCCATGACATCAGGAGCAGATGTGTTTGGCCCATGTAGCTCATGGAGTAGTCTAGAATTTAAGATGAATGTTGCAGCTTTAGTAAGCATCCCAGTTCAAATGCTTTTTAAAACGTTACCATAGGTGAGATCTGCACACTGACATGTTTTGAGTTAGTTCTCTGCAGCGAACATGTTGCAAGAGATTTACACTTCCAATGCTGCCAAGTGTGTAACAGCATTGTTTGTGTCCTAATGTGTTGAAAATAGGTTGACCTTTTACTGGAGTTAACTGTAGGAGGTATCTGAAAACAATAACGTGTTTTCCTCCAAACAGTAATTGGTAGTTGGTTTTTAGGACTTCTTGCATTGTGAGATGAATTAAAGCCAACATGAGGTTGGAAACAATGCTTACTACATCTATCAGGAGCACTTTCATTTGTTTCAGAATTCTGCACACTTCAGTAGCAGCTTCTGCTGATAATTTGTAGTATTCTAATTTGTTATCGTGTTGTACTGGGAGGAACAGTAGTCTGTGTAAAGTTACACCTCCTATGTTGTAGGCAGCTAAACTTGTGGGGGCTGTTACAAAAGATGAAAGGTTGTTTGCTAGGTTTTGTAGAAATGTGCCGAACCACATACGTACCGGAGCAGAGATTTATATCATTTTTACAGCTAGAAGTTCAAATTTCATGTTTAAACCCATGTTCAAGTTCTTCATTGACTTCTAGATAAATGGTGGTTTTTTCATATTTTAACTGTGACTTGAGGACTGACAAGTCTTCTTCAGATTGTTTAAATTGATACATGGTATATTCTACCCCAGCCATGGCTATTTCTGCTTCATTTAGAATAGGTGGTTCTCCAAGTGGTTCTTGGCTTCCTGTAAGGGAAGGTTGACTGCCCTCAGGAGTGTCTTTATCTAGTAGAGCTTCAATGTTGTCCTCTTGTTGGCGTTCATTGTCCAACATTTCTTTATATTGTTTGGAATTGACATTTGTTATACTGCTTTCATTTGCTTTGAATGCAGCTTCAAATGGGTCATGGTTACCTAATAATTCTTCTTTTCTCCAAGGTTTAAAAAGTTGCAGTAGGGCCATGTAATTAAGTTCTTTATTTTGCTGAGATTTAAATGATAACTTTATGTGATTAATTAGGCTGGGTTTGGTAAGTTTTGCTAGGCTTCCTTCACAATTTGAGACTGAATATTTGCCAGTTGTCTCATCTGGTGTGACATTGTTTTTGTAGGAGTAGATTTGGGCTATGTCGTACAGGCACATGTTTTCCAAAGCAGTACTTCTGTGTGGCTAAGGATAAAGCTGGACCAAGATTTATCCAGACAATGTGTTCTGATTTGCCATATAAGGCTGTACTTGTTAAATAAATGGTCTGCAGCTTCGTAGTACCCGCATTCTCTATGGGAGAGCATTTTTATACCGAAGCTGCACAATTTTTGTGATAGTGTTTTGTCAGATGATTTGTCATCCGAGAGGTCTTTTAGCTCTGTTTTCTCAGCTTTGGTGACATATCTTGCAACTGCAGTGGAATTGTCTGCAATCTATAATATGTCTGTATTTGCATTCCACAAGAGGGCAATGGCAATCATTAATGTACTTGGATGTGTCATCCCTTTTAATGCTTATTTGTTTTTAGAGGATTTGCCTTTATACTGTGTCTAACAGAAGACATCAAGCTATTTACTTGTCCTTTTGCGGAAACTGGTCTACGGAAGCCAAACCGACATTTGGTATAGCATATCTACGTCGGCAGTATTTGCCACCGTTATGTTTTTGGAAGCATAAGATTTGTGTACGTACGTCACTATGCGTGGTTTCTGAAGGGATGTCACAGGTAATATATTTTTCAATAAACTAAAAAAGTGGCTTCACAGTAATGGCCAAATTTGGGAGCGTCTTTTATCCACAAAAGCATGTGGATGTGTGGTGCTCCTCTGGATTGATATTCCTTTCTCCAAAATAAGTGTTCAACATCTCTGAATGGAGGGGTGTTTTTATTGCAGATGAAGTGCAGCATGGCAATGAAGCAATGGTGAAAGTACCTTGATACATTGACAGGGTCAAGAGAACAGAGTTCTACTGGTGTTTGTATACCTATTCCCTCCTTATTTTGGATTGCAGAGTGTAAAAAGTCATGCAAGTCATCCCATGTGCATTCTGCACAACTTAAAGTAGCACACCATGTGGGTGGACCAGGTTCCTTAACATACAACGTACATCAGGGTGACCTCTGAACCAGTATTCTTTTCTACCACAGATGTTTGCCAAGAGATTTGTGATACTTGACTGCAAAACCTCATTTTTGTCTTTTTTCTTTTGAAGCAGTTGTATAGCGGAAATGTTAAAAAAAAATTATAGCCTGTTTTTAATGTGTGTGTAACTCCATAACAGAGTTGCTAGTTCACTTTCGAACAGGAGGTGCATCATGTTGGCAAGTATGCATGTACTGCCAACATATTACAACATATTACACTTCCACAAACCAAGTGCCATTTGAAAATGTTGTACAAATCTTTTCAATCTGCTTTTACTTTCTTTTAGAAAAAAGTTACACAAAGTGCTGCTATAAATGCACATATGCATTTTTTAACTTTCATGAAATTGCTCCTAAAAATATATTTTTTTAAACGCGCAGCATTGTAAGTAACTGCCACTTGATGTGAGCTGCTGAATGCTGCAATTCATGGCATTTGATAGAGTGGTTAAAAAAGAGAATATGCTTATTGAGAGGCTTATTACAGGGTACGTTGCAGAAACCCTGTATATATACATTGGTAAAAGAGTTGAAAAAATACTTTAAGCAATATAAACATACCTGTACTATGTCTTGTTAGATGCAGATGTTGCATTAATCTTCAAATAGAAATCTTGGAGAGTTTTACAGTAGTTTCAGATATGCGTGGCTGTGAGTAACAGAAGACATGTACTATGAGAGTTCAGAGTATATTTGAAGTGTTGAACTGAGATAACAGGGTAACATATAGAGGGTTTGGGTGTGACTGGTGGATGGATGTGTAACTGTGTCAGGGATGGCACTCGAATACGAGTGGCACAAGACACCCAGACGAGTTTGGGTGTTGAAATAAAGTGGACAGATAGGAACACACACCGCGGAAAGGAAAGGGAGTGAAGAGTAGGGAAGAGTAGCAAGGGAAAAGGTATAGAGTGAATACCCTCTTGGGGTGTATGCAGAATAGGAAAAGAGTATTCCACGAACCTTGGAAATACTCTAGCCTTCTGCACAGTTTGCTATAACAGAGTCCCACGCTGTTTGCTCATAACTTGGAACAGCAGCTATGGGTGTCTGTGATATAGAAACGAGACAAGGGAAGGGGCAGAGGTTGACTGATGGGAACCAGCAGACAAGCTCTGTACAAAGGGTCTACAAACAGTACAAGAGAAGATACAACAGACAAATCCAGGAAAGGAGATGATAGCAAACTAGCAGAAGGATAGGAAGGGAAAGTCAAGTAACAGGATATGATAGCAGAGGACAGAAAGGTAGGTGGAGCGTTCAGAGGAGCAGGAAGGCAAGGAGTAAGCCCACAAGAGTGGGACGGTAAGGTAGAAATATCAGAGGAAAAGGACTACGGCAGCCGGAGTGAGGAAGACTGCAGAGCAGGGAGCCCTGAGGACAAGGGCTAAGGCAGCCGGTGTGAGATAGGCTGCAAGCAGGGAGCCCAGAGGACAAGGGCAAAGGCAGCCGGAGAGAGGAGGCTGCAGAGCAGGGAGTCCAGAGGACAAGGGCAAAGGCAGGAAAACAGCAGAGCGTGATACGCTGCAATGTGGAGAGCCCGGCAGGGCAAGGGCGAAGACTGGAAGACAGCAGAGAGTGATCCGCTGCAATGTGGAGAGCCCGGCAGGGCAAGGTCGGAGACTGGAAAACAGCAGAGAGTGATCCGCTGCAATGTGGAGAGCCCGGCAGGGCAAGGGCACAGACTGGAAGACAGCAGAGAGTGATCCGCTGCAATGTGGAGAGCCCGGCAGGGCAAGGGCGGAGACTGGAAGACAGCAGAGAGTGATCCGCTGCAATGTGGAGAGCCCGGCAGGGCAAGGGCGGAGACTGGAAGGCAGCAGAGCGTGATCCGCTGCAATGTGGAGAGCCCGGCAGGGCAAGGGCGGAGACTGGAAGGCAGCAGAGCGTGATCAGCTGCCGTGAGGAGAGCCCAGAGGAGCAGGGCTGAGAGGCTGGGAGCCTGGAAGGCAATGACTGGAGGCAGCAGGGTGGAGCAAGCAACAAGGCAGGGAGCCCAAAAGGCTAAGGCTGTAGGCAGCAGGGTGTAACAAGCTGTAAGGCAGGGTCCAAGCAGGAGTGAGGATAAACAACATACAAGGATCCGAAGACACTCGCGAAAGGTGGAGGAAGGACTCTCAATGCAAGAGGCTGAGCCACTGCAGACAGCAGCCTTATATACTCCCTAGCCCAGCACAGAGGCAGGCCAATTGGTTTCATCTGGCGAATCACACCTGCAGGCAATCGGCCACCTCCCTTTCTGTTCCTGGGCTGGTGGAAGCAGGACCAGACTCTAAGGCTTCTGGGGGGTGTAGTTCCATAGAAATCCAATAGGAACGGCCAGGAAACAATGCTTGCGGCCAGGTGCATTATGGTATGCGTAGTTAGATGACAATAATCATTAATTAGCAAAGTCCAAATGGAGCAAAAATGGATGTGCCCATGGCGCATGCATGACAGTATGCCCCTCTCCAGGCCCCTCTCCAGGCTCCCTGAAGACCGACCTGTAGGAAGAGTGTCTGTTCCACAGTACAAGAGTCTTACTCCAAAAAGACACATCATGAGGCACCAGAAACAAGTAGTAAGGTGAGAGTCTTGAATGACGGAGCCGGTACCAATGTTCTGAACCTTGGATGTAGAATTCAGAAAAGATGAAGTCTTTGGAACACAGACCCCAACTGTGTGTGCATGAAGAGAGGAACTGTGAAAAACTGCTGCAGGCTCCAAGATAGATTTTTCCTTGATGGGCAACAGTATGATGCTGGAAAGTGGAGCCATAGGTACAGCAGAGTTGGTATCTTTAGGAAGGTTTTCCAAGACATCCGAAGTAGTAATGACAACATTAGGGTTTGCCATAGAGAGTTCAGAGGATACAGCAGCGGTGAGATCTTGGATGGCTGTAGGGGGTATCGAGGCTGTAACAACTAGGTGTGAGGGAGCCATGAGAGAGCCAGCGGGCTGGAAAACACCTGAGACTGGTAGAGTAAAGTCTGGCAGTCTTAGTGCTATAGATATACCAGCAGGAACAACTGGAGTAGTAGTTTCAGGATTCATAATAGCTATAGCGACCTCAAGATCTGTAGTAGGGACTTCAGGAGTCTCAAATGTGTCCGGGGGTTTTGGAACCACAGCAGTAGGCAGATCATGAATAGCAGTTGGAAGTTCGAGTGATATAGCAGCTACAGACAAATCAGGTGTTGCAACTACTGGTAGATCGGGTACCACAACCACTGGCGATTCAGGGGGTATCGAAGAAACAGAAGATGTTAATTGCTCAAGAGTGATTTCTGATAGCACAGCCACACTTTGGCAAGCCCCGCTTGCCACTTCCGCATGCTCGGTGTGAACTGTGCCAGTCTCTTCAGCTGCCATTGTCATTGCAGAGGAGGTTGTAGGTGTGGGTACTGGACGATAAGCAAGGGTGAGGGCGGAATCATCCTTTGACTCAGAAGGATTTTCAATCAGTGGACCACTCTTGTCTTGCGATGTAATGACTGTGTGCGTGATATGACCCACCGGAGGAGTTAATTCTTTTCTATCAGTACAACAACCTGAGCTTCTGCGGCTGGAAGGTGAAAGAGCTGTGTCAATCTCTAGAAGGGATACATATGATATGTTTAGGTCTTCCATCTGCTTGGTAAATGTCTGTATACTTTTCTGTATGGCAACTCCAGGCCTTATCATGTCGATCTCTAAAGATAAGATGTCAGGTGTTGGACATAGTGTCATAAGGTCTGGTGACTTGTGTCCCTTCATAAGATTCTTGTGATACAAATAAACAAAGTCATCATAAAGGTCTTCGGTCTTTCTTTTAAGTCGTAGGAGTTGTTTGTGTAGCAGGTAAGTATCATTAGTTTGATCTACAGCTTCAGAAGCGGGTGTGGCAGAAAATGTGGTTGTAGCAATGGGAAGACTGACCTTAGGGTTATTGTGGTTAATAGATACTGTGGAAGTATTAGGACAACCGATGGTTAGTATAGGTCTTTTGTACCCGGAACCAGATGCACAAACCTCAGGATAATAACTGCCTTGTCCTGTCGAATAAGGTTTTCCAGCATTCTGGGGAGCTTGCCAAGCTGATCTTGCGCATATTACACTGGCAACAGCGTATTCTGGTTTAGATTCTCTCACAATGAGTGATATGTCCTTAGCTGTTACGGTGTTAGAAGGCTTGTCAGAAGACGCAGGAGAGTTTTCCACTGTTTGGTCTAATAAGATCTGTAAGAAATCATTATCTTGCTGTAGCTCTGCAACAGATAAGGACTGCGGATCATAGTCGCAAATGTCATAATAATTGTACATGGAAGAAGGGTCAGCTAGCCAGTGGGTATAGTACCGTGCTTGTAAATCTTTGTTTTCTAAGGCAAGACTGTCCTTTAGACTAAGTTTCTTGTTTGCTGTCCTTAGGGAAACCATAGGTTTATGCAAAGGTTTCTTAACTCGAAAGGGAAGCATCTTTGGTCTGTGTGTGCCCTTCCGGCCAATGGAATAGGAAATTTTTGGCTCTTGCATTCTGTCAGGGATGGCACTCGAATACGAGTGGCACAAGACACCCAGACGAGTTTGGGTATTGAAATAAAGTGGACAGATAGGAACACACACCGCGGAAAGGAAAGGGAGTGAAGAGTAGGGAAGAGTAGCAAGGGAAAAGGTATAGAGTGAATACCCTCTTGGGGTGTATGCAGAATAGGAAAAGAGTATTCCACGAACCTTGGAAATACTCTAGCCTTCTGCACAGTTTGCTATAACAGAGTCCCACGCTGTTTGCTCATAACTTGGAACAGCAGCTATGGGTGTCTGTGATATAGAAACGAGACAAGGGAAGGGGCAGAGGTTGACTGATGGGAACCAGCAGACAAGCTCTGTACAAAGGGTCTACAAACAGTACAAGAGAAGATACAACAGACAAATCCAGGAAAGGAGATGATAGCAAACTAGCAGAAGGATAGGAAGGGAAAGTCGAGTAACAGGATATGATAGCAGAGGACAGAAAGGTAGGTGGAGCGTTCAGAGGAGCAGGAAGGCAAGGAGTAAGCCCACAAGAGTGGGACGGTAAGGTAGAAATATCAGAGGAAAAGGGCTACGGCAGCCGGAGTGAGGAAGACTGCAGAGCAGGGAGCCCTGAGGACAAGGGCTAAGGCAGCCGGTGTGAGATAGGCTGCAAGCAGGGAGCCCAGAGGACAAGGGCAAAGGCAGCCGGAGAGAGGAGGCTGCAGAGCAGGGAGTCCAGAGGACAAGGGCAAAGGCAGGAAAACAGCAGAGCGTGATACGCTGCAATGTGGAGAGCCCGGCAGGGCAAGGGCGAAGACTGGAAGACAGCAGAGAGTGATCCGCTGCAATGTGGAGAGCCCGGCAGGGCAAGGTCGCAGACTGGAAAACAGCAGAGAGTGATCCGCTGCAATGTGGAGAGCCCGGCAGGGCAAGGGCACAGACTGGAAGACAGCAGAGAGTGATCCGCTGCAATGTGGAGAGCCCGGCAGGGCAAGGGCGGAGACTGGAAGACAGCAGAGAGTGATCCGCTGCAATGTGGAGAGCCCGGCAGGGCAAGGGCGGAGACTGGAAGGCAGCAGAGCGTGATCCGCTGCAATGTGGAGAGCCCGGCAGGGCAAGGGCGGAGACTGGAAGGCAGCAGAGCGTGATCAGCTGCCGTGAGGAGAGCCCAGAGGAGCAGGGCTGAGAGGCTGGGAGCCTGGAAGGCAATGACTGGAGGCAGCAGGGTGGAGCAAGCAACAAGGCAGGGAGCCCAAAAGGCTAAGGCTGTAGGCAGCAGGGTGTAACAAGCTGTAAGGCAGGGTCCAAGCAGGAGTGAGGATAAACAGCATACAAGGATCCGAAGACACTCGCGAAAGGTGGAGGAAGGACTCTCAATGCAAGAGGCTGAGCCACTGCAGACAGCAGCCTTATATACTCCCTAGCCCAGCACAGAGGCAGGCCAATTGGTTTCACCTGGCGAATCACACCTGCAGGCAATCGGCCACCTCCCTTTCTGTTCCTGGGCTGGTGGAAGCAGGACCAGACTCTAAGGCTTCTGGGGGGTGTAGTTCCATAGAAATCCAATAGGAACGGCCAGGAAACAATGCTTGCGGCCAGGTGCATTATGGTATGCGTAGTTAGATGACAATAATCATTAATTAGCAAAGTCCAAATGGAGCAAAAATGGATGTGCCCATGGCGCATGCATGACAAACTGTTTGAAAGCAGTCAATGAGGGAGTGTTACAAACATAAAAGTAAAAAGGGTAAAAGGGCTGCCCTATGCTATGGTGTCAACGGACACTGCGATAGTCCGCAGACACCACATGTCCAGCCGAGGTTTTTAAGGATGCCTGGCATGGAAAGGGGACTGCGGAAACCGGACAGTCATGGACGTCCATGGACACTGGGTGAGCAGCCAATCAGGTTTCCTGGTTGTGGTGTGTAGTATGCAGGAAGACTGGGGATAGCTATGGCTATGGCTGTGAGTGTCTGGATTGTGGGTGATTCTTGGGTCCATTGGCTAAAGGTTTATTCTGAGAAGTGTGGCTTGTCTGAGAATCTTGGATTAGAAGAATTTCAAGTGTCATGATATGGAGTTCGAGGGAACTGCATTTTCTACAACCATTTTGGACGAAAATCCATCTCCAGCTGAAAGCCACAAGTGGCTCCTCTTGCAACACCAATCAGGAAGAAAACACCTCATCCAAGAAACAGCAGGGACAATATAAGAGAGAGCAACCACTGATGGACTAGGCGATCATGTGACAAGAGCGTGTGTCATTCCTTCTGGTTTTTGGCTTCACTTTCTGTCTGGAACTTCACTGCAAGTGGCCATCTTGGATTGGGCACGGACATCACTTCCAACGGCCATCTTGTATCCTTGACATCACTTCCTGCAGCCATTTTAGACCAAAATCCATCTCCATCCGAAAGCCACAGGAAGTTCCTCTTGCAACACCAATCAGGAAGAAATCGCCTCAACCAAGAAACAGTAGCGACAATATCAGAGATGGCAACCACTGATGGACTAGGCGATCAGGTGACAAAAGCGTGTGTCATTCCTTTTGGTTTTTGGCTTCAGTTTCTATCTGGAACTTGACTGCCAGAGGCCCTCTTAGATTGGTCACAGACAACATGAAACGCACAGGCTGTGATTGGCTTGTTGCTACAACTTAGCAGCCAATCGGAAGCCAGCAGTCTACAAAAGGCCCTCTCTGAGCAGTATTGCGCTTGGATGGGCCCCCCACCTTACTGCAGGCCCACAAACAATGCAGGAAGCTCCTGGGCACATCTATCAACCAACCTTGTACTATGGACTCCCTCCTCTGCAAAAACGTGAGTGATTGCCTCCTCCAGCTATCCCTCAAACTTTATCTGTGCCACTCCTGACTATCTCTCCTTTAACTATTTCTCTATGACACTGCTTCCTTTGTGCTACCTGGTCATTACATCTGTCTTTATGTTTGCATCCTTAACATTCGCATCCCTGTGCACAATGTTAGCACATCTTGCATTCACTTTATGCTTCAGTTTATATTCCTGTTTTTCAAAATCGAATCTAGATGGTTGAGCTCACATCTTGTTCCACTTTGTGCTGCAGTGCTTATATTCCTGTTTTTGAAAATCGAATATATGTGGGTGTGCTAACATTTTGCATTGCTTTTCTGTTTTAAAAAAATGGATTCCTGCATTGTTCCCACTGCTATATTGCCTGTGAGTTAGGATCAGGACTGTGCATTGCAAACCCCCAACCCCTCATTTTTCTTTCTCTCATCTATGCTCAGTCCCTGAGATGGCACTCGCCATCTCTGCAATCTTTTCTAACAGCTACACTATCACCTATCCACCCTCCTTCACATATTCCTGACAGAAAAAGCACAAAAAGACATCCTAGGTGCAAACCCTGCCCTCCCAATCACAGACACCTATGTCAGTGCATCCTCCAGATACATCTTCACTGACACCCTCTTTTCTGTCCCATCTCCAGACCTATGGCCTTCTCATCTCTACTCTCCCCCCTTTCTTGTCCTCTCCCATTAATGGTGGCACCAAGTGGGAAGTCCTCTTGGCGGACTTCTTCTCACCTCGCTGCTGCATTAATGTCTAACACACTGGCACCATCCTGGTTCAGGGTCCTCAGGCTGACCTTCTCTTTGACCGGATCCTGCTGTCTCTCATTAACTTCCTTTCTTCTTCTGCTTTCCCCCTACTCCCCTCCCTGCTCCACCACCTCTGACTGAAGTACCACACCCCTGTACTCCACCTCAGAAAACCTTCAAGGGCAGAGATTCTCTCCACCTGGCAACCCTCAATGCCCGTTCAGCCAACAAACACTCTGCTGACATCTGCCTCCTTCTTGAAGACACAGATCTTGATATTCTCGCACTTACTGAGACTTGGTTCAATGCCAGCTCAGTCACTGCTTTTGACTCTCTCTTAACTGACTGCTTGAAGATCATTTCCAAGCCTCGACCCCCACCGTGCTGGTGGTGGAGTTGCCTTAATCTCCTCTGAGTGGGTTCCTTCTTTCATCTTACCCACTAAGCTATATTCGTCCTTTGAGGGCCTGTTATGCAAATTGATTATCTCTCCCTCCTCCACCCTGACCATTGCTACCATTTATCGGCCTCCTGGTGTTACCTCCCTGTTCCTCTCTGACTGGGCAGATGTGTTCCCCCTTACTCTCAACCACTTCCAACCTGTTACTCCTGGGTGACATTAACATCCAATTGGACTCCCCGGCCAAATCATCCACTCTCTTCATTGACCTCTGCAACTCTCTATCCCTCTCCATTCTCCCTTCTGGTCCAACCCACTCTACCAGACACACTCGGGACGCCCTCATCCACTCCGACCTCCCTCTCTCATCTCCTCTGGTCACTCCTCTCTTTTGGTCTGACCACTGTTCTCTCCGCCCACCTGGGTGCCTATGGCCTTGTGACAACTCCTCCAAAGGCCCTGCCAACCTCATTCACGAACATCTGTCCGATGAAACGAGTGTCAGCTGCTGGCTTCACTTCCACCTTTATCACTCCTTGCCCGCCCAATTCAGACTCTACCACTGACTCTGCTCTCAGCAACCTCCACCTGTCCATCACCAACACTCTTAACATTCTTGCCCCAATCATGAAACCTGCCTCTAAGCATAACACTTGGTATGACTCCGAACTTGCAGACCTGAAACGTAAGTGCAGAGCTGCAGAACAGAAGTGGGAAACCTCAGGTTCACCCTCTAACAAACTGGCCTGCCACCTGCTCCAAAGGCATTACAGACTCTTTATCCATGCCAAGAAAAGGGCCCACATTCAGGCAGGATATCTGGCGCTTCTAAAAACACAGCTGAACTTTTCAAAATATTCAGGGAACTTGCCAACCCTTCTGCAGTATCCTCCTCCCCTATTCTTTCTCAGGCCCTCTGGAACACACTTCCCACCCACTTCACCACCAAAACTCAGGACATCCTGAACTGCCTTGTCACGCACTCCCGCAACTCAACCCTTTCCCCCTTGCCTCCCTTGGCTACTCACCAACTTCCTTCCACCTTCTCCTCCGTCGCCCTTGTCTCACCGGAAGAAGTCACCAGAGTTGTCAACTTCATGAAGGTCTCTTCCAAACAGGTTGTCCCTTGCTCATCCCGAACCATCAACAACATTTTCTCTCTCACCCCTGCACTCGCTGATCTCTGTAACCACTCCTTTGCTACCGGTTCTTTTCCATCCTCCCTCAAGCACTCCCTTGTACGCCCCCTACTTCAAACAAATGCCAGCAGACTCGTCCTGTCCAGCCAGCTATCACCCCCTTCCTGGGGAAACTGCTTGAGAGGTTGGCCCTGCCATAACTTAACTCTCACACTGAGCTTGTTGGTGATCTCCACGACCATCAACTAGATTACAAGAATCCAGGGGCACGAAAACTGATCTTCTGAACACCCGCGAAGAAATGCTTGCATCCCTTGTTTCCAACTCCCATGCTGTACTTCTCCTTCCTGATCTCTCCTCTGCATGAGACGGTCCACCACTCCATCCTCATAAAAAGGCTCCATGACATCCTTGGTATCTCAGAGCGGGCACCGGTCTGGCTGACTTCAATCCTAAATGACCGCTCGGCACAAGTCATCCTGGGCACCTTCTCCTCGCCTACTTCATTCTCCACCTGTGGCATCTCCCAGGGATCCATTCTCTCGCCTTCACTCTTTAACATCTATCTTACTCGGCTGGCACACCTCATCTCCTCCTTCTCCCCCAACTTCCAGTGCTATGCTGATGACACAAAACTCTTCTTCAAACTTCCTGTGGATGCCCTTGCACCTTCCATCATCCCTGACTGCTCTCTGCCATCCAGGCCTGGTGCACTTTCAATGATCTCTGCCTCAATGCTAGCAAAACAGAGATCCTTCCTGCTGGGACCCCTTCACCCTCCTTCTTCCCTGCACTCTGGCCTTCTTACATGGGCTCTCCCCCTGCTCCCTCTTCCGAAGCCAGAAACCTCAGAGCCATCTTCGACTCCTCTCCTCCTTCCTCCCTCACACTCAGGACATTGCCAAGAAGTCCCACTTTCAGCTCTTCCTTCTCAAAGGAATTCTACCTTTTCTCACCTTCCCCCAGAGGCTCAATGTTACACAGGGTCTGGTTCTCTCTAGGCTTGACTATTGCAATAGCCTCCTCCTGAATCAACCTTCGTCCATTCTCTGACCCCTCCGGCTAATCCAGAATAGAGAAGCAAGACTTATCCTTGGCCTCAAGACCAGGGACCGCATCTCTCCTGCCCTACAAAGTCTGCACTGGCTCACAGTTGATGCATGGATTAAATTCAAATCCCTTTGTATCATCCACAAGGCTGCCTGGACCCGGGGACCACACTATCTGCAACTCTTAATTACTAAATATTCCCCCTCTAGGTCTCCCCGCTCCTCTAGCACCAATTCCTTGTGTGTAAACCAGTTCACTAAACAGAGGGGATGTAGTCGATCGCTTTCCTCAGCAGGCTCCCTTCTTTGGAACAGCCTACCTCTTCATCTTGAGCAGAACCTTATTAAATTCCAGAAGAGCCTCAAGACTTTCCTCTTTACCTCTTCCTTCCCTCCCTCCCTCTCTCTCCTGCTAATTGCACAGTAGCTTGATTGGTGTGCAGGGCCCTTATGCATCTTCTGGGCTGTGACCTCAAACATTGTATCACACCAGCTGCTGTCTATCCTAAGCACTTGCGTTGGCTCGCCTTGCCCCCACTGGAGGCTTGCACTTACTTTTCATTGCACTTCACCTGCTGCTCACCCACGAGCACCACAGCATCTATCCCATTCCCTCTCCCTTCTGCACTTGCACATTCTGAACACTCACAAGGCATAGTAGGTTAGTCTTCCCCTCCCTATTGTTTTTTTTAAAAATGTATTATTTTTATGAATTGTAATTTTAATTGTCTATTATCCCATGTCCCCTCCCTGTTGCCCTGTGGGCACTTGAAATGGTATGTGCTTCCTGTATAAGCACCTAACAAGCAAACAATAAATAAATGAAGTGGGCAGAATTTGTCCCGTTTTGTAATAATATGGTTAATTTGAAGCATCCGTACATCTTTGTAGTTCACTGTTGAGGCAACGGTTTGGGCTATGTTACTGGAATTTCATTACAGTTTGCCATGAAGGAAACATTTGCAAAGTTGATAGAACTATTTACTTTTTTATTTTTTTATTTTATTTGATTTGGCTGATAAAATCAACCTTTCAATACAATTACATAGTTTACAATTATTACTATAATGACAATTTAGAAAAAGGAAATAACATTTTTTTAAATATAATTCTTCATATAAATCAGTTAAACTTTTCATAACCTATTGTAAATAAAAGAAAAGGAAAAAGAAAATATAACTAAATCAAATAACCCAAAAAATGTTCTATACAAAATTCTCATTTAAAACTGTCATTTAAAATATCACGTGTGCTCATCTCACTTTCAAGATAATTCAATTAGTTCCTCTTTTGCCAAGATAACTTCATCTAAGAAATTTGTGATTTGAGCTCAAATGAAAAATTATTTCCCAGGACCTTTCATCATCTAGATTAGTATATGGTTAAAAATGTTGTTTGAAGTTCTTAGTCCTCTGTTGCTGTTAAGGAAGTACAGTCAATCATGATATGTTTCAGTGTTTCATTTGTTGTTTGGCAATATTGACACAATTCATTATCCAATTTTAATGGTGCGCCATATATTGAACCTAAAGCGCATGAGATCTCCACGATGCTGAACATTAGGTGACTTCATCAAATAGGACTCGGTCGAGCCACATGGATTTTTACTAAAATCTTTGTATTTAAAACATTATTCTCTGGTTTTTATCCAGTCATTTTCCCATGATTTAGTTTTGGTTCTCATGGGGTTTGATAAAAGTAATTCCTGAGAAATGTTCGCCTCCTGGAGGTATTTATGAACTTTTAGTTTCCATGATCTTATAAAATTGTCATTTGAGCTTTTTACATAATCAGATAAAATGAACCATAATCCATTACTATTGTCTCTTGCTATACATTTCCGAAATAAAGTGCACATTTTCCATTTGTAATTAGCATGTAGCGAAATTAGTCCCAATTCATGCCTTATGACCGCAATAGGGATGGCTAGCGGACGATTTAGTAGTATCTTCCAAAATTTACTTTCCATACTGTCCCAATACAAATCAGATTTCCATTTTTTTGTTTCAGAGCCATACAATATAATTGGCATAATTTTCTGCCTATAATAGGTCAGAATTGGGCAAATTGAAAATGTGCAGTACCTGGCATGAATAATACGAGCATGTGATAATGTTACGTCCAATTTAATTTTCAGACTAACCTCATAGGGCAAATCAGAATGTTGATTATTTATATTGACACCTAAATAAAGATAGCTTGAAACCACCTGCATATTTGCATTGTCTAGTTGCCATTTAATTTTTTTTACATTGTTTCAAGGATCCGAATTGAACTATTTGTGTCTATTTCGTATTTATCATTAGAATATTATTACGTGCATAATCTCCCAAAATGTTTAACATGTTTCGCAAAACCTGCAGGTGTTTTTGAAACAAGACGAGATCGTCTGCGTAAAGGAGCCATTTCACAACATGATTTGCTACTTTACGAGCATCTGTTACAGTGCCTGTGAAACTCAAGCCAACATTGTGAATAAAAAAGTTAAAGAGGGCTGAGGCAAGCATGCATCCTTGCTTCAGCCCTCTTGTTGTTGGTATTGGTGCAGACAACAAGCCATCAAGATCCAATCTAACTTGTATTGTATTCTGGTCGTGGAATTGAATGAACCAATTTAATATGGACCAAGAACATTCATGGTCCATTCATTTTTTAAAGAGTATTTCTCTTGGAACCAAATCAAACTTGGTCCTGAAATCCACGAATGCCATATAAATGGGCTGCCTTTTCTAATAATTTCAGGCTATGATTTCATTCAGGATGATTAAACGAATGCTAGTCCCGAGACTAACAAAAAACCCCTGTTTGATAGGGGTACTTAAGTTATTTTCTGTTAACCATAGATTAAAGTCTCTAAGTATTAAATGTGCAAAAATCTTTCCAGGACAATACAGAAGGGCTATTGGTCTATAAGAGGATGGTTCTGTTCTGTCACCCTTCTTAAATAATGGAATGATTATTGACCTTTTCCAGAATAGTAGAATGTGTCCAATACACATTATTTGATTGACATTTTTTTCCAGAATTGAAGCCCATATTTTAGGGTGACTTTTAAGCATATTATTAGCATATTATTATCAAGGTCATCAAGCCCCGGGGCACGGGAGCAACTCAACTTAGATATAAAATACAATATATCAGATTTATCAAAATGTACTAGGTGATCCCACTTAGCCACTTTTAAATTTATTGATCAAGATTGTAGTGGAGTTTGATAAATAGAACGATAATAGTCATCCCAACTTCTTTCCGCAATTAGGTTTATTTGTACTGATACTTGTGAGGTACAAGTGGCTGAATTTAACAAAGCCCATATGCCCGCCGATGACTTAGATGCTATTTTTTTTATTATGTGTTCACTATCATTCTGATATTGAAGGGATTGCCTCCCACGCATCCAATTTTCATAGGACAATTTCAGGCTTTTTAGTCTCGTAATCTTTCCATTATTGGTACTTCCTTTAGTGCTCCTATGTTCTGTCTTAATATGGATTTCTTATTTTTTATAATAGGAACAAATGCATGTAGATGTTTATTACCATAAGTAGGCTTTTTCGATTGTACTTACACATACTTCTGCATTGATGCAACAAAGCACTTTGTTTTCTGATTTGGTAATCTTTCGTCAAAATTTAGCAAAGATTCCACAGACCATCTTAAATGATTCTTCCCATTATTTGCCATTAGATGCCCTTTAATACAATTTCTCCTTCCTATCTCATTATGCAATGTCCAAGACCAAGAGCGGCACATTTGATTATGATCACTCATGTCACTTCGTTTTATAGTGAGAGAGTTCCTTACACATTTGAAAATTATTTTTTTTCAGATAGCTCAGAGAAAAATGTGGATGTGTTTAAACTGAGAAAGCAAGGCACAATGTGAACAAAGTTGTGTGCGCTTTTTTGTTGGCATGACATCTTGATGAAAATATCAAATTTGATATTGTCACATTTTTCAAAGCGACAGAGTGCATCTGAATGATGTTGGCAATCCGTTTTTTCTTGAAAATGTTCAAAATGCATTGAAGCAGTTTCTGTGAACACATCAAATATGGATTCAAGTATTCTTTAGTAGTTGAAGTAAACAAAAAGGAAAAACAAAGAAATATAAAAAACACCACAAAATTAAAAAAAATGTTTTTATAAGAGTGACCATTACCAAAAAACAAGTTAATTGATTTGTATTCATTGGCCCCATTCCTGGAGTTTTCCAGATGTCCTCAGACATTCATACTGTCTGCAGACTATGCAGACTGCAAAAACTCCTGTGAATTGGATTCTTAGTTATATTTTTTAACTAAAGGATCCCTAGTTTTGTGTTTTTTTACTTTTTTTTGGGGGCTTTTTTTGTTTTTGACAGGAGAGGCAAGTTAAGGTGGGGAAGGGATTGGACACCAACCGCAGAGATGGAGAGGCAGGTGGACAGAGGAAATGTTGGGCCGGCCTTCAATTTAAGGTAGGTCACAGTGTTTCTTGTGCTCCTTGACCCCGGCCTCAAAAGCACTTCGGAATTGCTCGCCACTGCAGATCGTTGTTTCGCATTACAAACAGACTACTGTGCGCCTCAAAAGGTAAGGGTCAACAGCGTCCTGTATGCCTTGTGAGGCATCCGACGGGATCCTCTGTGGTGGCAGGAGCGGTCAAGGAAGATTGGGTGGAGCTTGACAACCTTTCTCAGAGCACCCGGGTGGCTGAATCTGGTGGAGTACAGCCCAGGTTTTCCATGACTGTGGCCCTCAGTGCATCTCACCTTGGCTGCCTGAGCCTTTGGTAAACCCCCAATGGTGGTAAAGAACTGCCACACCCATGACTGACAGCAGGCGTTGGAGGTAGGCACTTCCTTTACCTCATCTTGTTCTTCTTCATCCTCTTCTGCGTCTCTGCACCTGTTCCCCTGTCCAGGTACTCGGGATGGTTGTTGTGGTGGTGGAGGAGGCTGGGGAGGAGGAATGGCCAAGACAGATACCATTGGAGCATGTTTTAGGATATCTCCTGGATAGCCAGATTGAGAATGACTAAAAGTAATGGGTGGGTCCCTTCAGAGGAACTGTGAGCAGACATTGCAATTGTCTGCAGACTATCAAGTCAAAAATAGCCCTTGGAAAGTTGTAAAAAATTTACAGATCATCTGAGAATTTGTCTAGAAGCTCTGCAAGGATAAACTTTCAACTTGAAACATCAAACTGTCCGTGGTGACCGACACCATCCGCGGACACACCGTCACGTGACACGGTTGCAGTCACTTGATGATGTCCCTGGGTGTCTGCCGAGGGGGCGGCTGTCCGCAGACAGCATCAAGTGGGAGATCGCTGGGCGCATGGATGTCTGCAAACTGGCACACTGTCCACAGACTAATTTAAAGTGCATCATGCGAGAACAGACATGTCCAGACACAGCGCAATGTCTGCGGAAACTCTATTGCATAAACGGACACCCCATACAGTCGTATGGTCAGCAGAAATTTAATTGGGGTTTAAAAAAAAAAATTCTGACAGAACAATATACAAGATATTTATAGTATAGAAAATACATTTATTTATGAAAGGGATGGGCTATCAGAATGGGAAACATAAATGGGAGAATTAGACATTTCTATACAATGATCATCAGGGGAGGGAGTGAAGTTTCATCAAAGCGTCTTTCATTTATATTTTGGGAATTTGATGTGGGTGATTGCTGGGGCAAACGGAACAGGTACAAGAAGGACAGTGATTATCAACAATTCTAATAACATGATTTTTAACATAATGTAAAAGTTCCTTGAAGTCATTACTAAGTTCATTCAATTTTGCAGACAAGATTACGATTTCATTACATACAGTTGGGGATAGAGATTGTCTTTGTGATTGTTGGAATGCTCCATAAATAAATTGGGTTGTTGTTTCTTCATGTGAAGTATTTACTATAAGAAAAGGAGACATTATTTCACTAAGCTCTGTATAAATTACATTATTTGTTTATATTGAAAGATGTATTGTTTACCATTAGAGATGTTATCATCACTCATTATCATCCCTCATTTCTTCTTTTGGCAAGTTTTCTTCCAACCACGCAAGTGTGTTTGCCATTTTGGTTAGAATGAAAAAATAGTGCTTTTTGCTTATAAGAAATGTTTATATAATGAATGGTGTTAATAGAGAAATAAATACAGTGTACATACCATTTGGTGAGAGGTTGTTTTGGAATTAGCGTCTGGTGTATGTGAGTCTTTAGGAAGAGTTGTACTGAACTGATAATATGAGGTGTACAGTTATGGTTTGTACTTGGTGCATTCCATTATATTGTGTGCTAAATGAAAAAATGTGTACATATTGAAATGATGATTTATACGGGGCACTGTTGCACTTGCTGAAGATGGCCGCCTAATCGAGAGCTCCGAGCTGGAGGCACCTTCCTTCTAGTATCCTGCTATGGTGTGCTATGAAATTCTCCACCAACTGTCGCAGCCTGCGGCTGGGAGCCTGCGGCTGGAAACCTGAGCGTGGTTCTGGCCGAACATCAGGACGGAAATCTGCTCCTGCGCTGAGTTACGGCCCATTGAATTCGGACCGTGGGGCTGCACCGCCCGATCCGCTCCTCCCTTCAAGCGGTGCTTGCTGCCGAACCCGAGGATCTGTGGCCTGGCGTGGGGGAGGGGTGCTGCGCCTGCTCTGCTGTGACCTCCTCCCTTTGCCGCTGGCATCCACCGAGCCCTGCGGGGGAGCGCCAGCCGTTGCAGCTACATTTCCACCAGCTCCTGCATCTGGACTGTGCAGCCAGTCCCTGACGCTGAGCTACCTGCTCCGTCGCCCCTCCTGGGTGGCGTGCTGCGACGCGGAGTCTCTGCTACATCTGGGCCTCTGGGTGGCCTGAGGCTGCGTTCCCTGCCGGATAGCACGCCAATACTCCGCCAGCCGCGGTGAGTCCCCAAGCCCCCAGGAGCCCTAGCTCTCCTCCCCCACAGTGATACCCTCATCAGTCTTGTCCGTCTCTGCCGGGGGTACAACAATCCTCATCAGCCTCCCACATGCTGTGTGATGGGGGCCGTCCCTTCCCCTAGCCTTCAGCTGCCTGGAGGACACGGGGACCCCGAGCGGTCCATGCCCAACTAATACGCAGGTGTTCCAATAGCGCCCTTTGGTGATAATCGGGGGTCTCTTTGGCCTACCACGACCCCAGATTTGTTCTGAGCGACTGTACTGCCCAATGCTCTCTACCTGGGCATGTGGGCCCCGAACTGTGGCAAACGTGTGAGAGTCATTGCTGTGCATCTGAGCTTTCTGGAACCCCCCTTCTTCAGGCACTTGTCGGGAGCCTAGAACTCAAAGCCCGGTGCAGTGGGGGTGATTCCACATCGTGCATCAGTGCCCCCACTCAGTGCACAGCACCTGAACATCTTGAATCACCTGGCTGGTCTGTGGCTTGGGAAGCAGACGCTGGTGTGCTTTGCTGGTGTCTGTTGCGGTCACCTCTCTGCTGGTGCTCTGGCACTCACTACCTCACCCCCAACTCTCTCCTGTGATACCCAGCTACCCTGCTTCTGGACATCAGGAGTCTACCTGCCCTCCAACTCAGGCGCCCTTGAGCCTACAACGTGGGCTTGACCCCCCGGCTAAACATTGTCCACCTGCTCTCAGTCACCGATCAGGCCCGTTATTGTCAGTTTTCATCAGAGGATCTACTCACCGAGCACCAGTCACATCTACTTAACTACCGGCTTGGATTGCCCTACCAGCCCTGGTTGGTGGATAATCACCTGAGGTCCTGTGGCCCCACTACTTACCAGTGAGTTGAACCTCTACAACACATTCAAGAGCCGCGGGGCACCCTGAACACCCCTACTGACCTCTCGGACTGCCGCCTGAGATCTTCCTCCCGCTTGGCTTGCCTTGGTCCCCCCCTGCCAGCCCAGGCCTATAGGGTCACCCCTGGTTGGCACCATGACTAAAGGAGCAGGGAAAAAACAGTGCTCCATCAACATGTTCGCAAAAACACAGTCGAGATCAGCTGAGGGGGCGCCAGAGCAGGAGCCAACCACTTCAACGCCCTCGGATCCCATAGACTCCCAGAAAATGATGGAATATATCCGCAAGGGCTTCACTACGCTCCACTCCAAACTTGATGACATGAATGGCACCATATCCTCCATCAAAGCTCACATCGAGAGGACCGATGGCTGAGATCGAGACAAGGGTGAGCGCCACCGAGGATGACCTGGGCTCCCTTCGGGCGGAAGTCTCCTCGCTCTCTAGCCGAGTCCTTGAGGTTGAGAAAAAGAACGAGGACCTCGAAGCCAGGCGCACCTCTACGCCCCATCATAGCCAGGGTCCTAAATATCCACGATCGGGACGCCCTCCTCAGGGCAGCAAGAGCCAAAGGCGAACTGCTCCTAGGGTCCGCCAAGGTTCATCTGTACCCTGACTTTTCTAAGGCCGTTCAACAGGAGTGCAAGACCTTCCTGGCGGTAAAGAAGAGACTAAGAGACCTGGGAGTCAAATACTCAATACTATACGCCGCCAAGTTGAGAATTGAACACTCCAACCAGGTGCTCTTTTTTACAATCCAGGAGGCATCCAGGTTCATTGATGAGCACTTCCCCGGCTGACCCCCTCCTGCAGTGCCTATTCATTACTGTTATGTCACTCTGTCAAATGTTTATGGGTCGGGATACCTTCCTGTCCCAGAAGCCTGGGAGATCTTCTCTCCCAGCTATGAGTAAATTGTTTAACTACTGCGGGGCTGTGCTGTTCCCATCTGCTTAAGGTCCTACCTAAGTTACGCACGACCTTCTCTTCAGGCACCATGTTCATCCTTAATTGCCCCATCCCGGTGCATCGCCGCCAGGCCAGTTCACAGGCCCCCCGGCGTTGATGCCATTGCTTTGGATTTGGTTAGTAGGGTATGGGGTTATCATTCCTCTGTTTAGGGGTGGGATGTGAGTGGGAGGAGTTGGGTGTTATGTTAAAAAAGGCTTGACGTCCACGGAATGGGTAGAGCATTAGCCAGTTCCAGGTCAGTTTTACTCGGGTTGGTGTTTGACCGCTACCTTGGCTCGGGAGCCACCACTCCGATATGTGTTAATGACTAATGAGTACCTCTACACTGTTGATCGAGGATAACGTAACGTTCATGAGCTGGAATGTGCGGGGATTGGGTAACTATAAGAAAATGAGACAATTACAACTTCAAGCTGAGCGTCACAGGGTCAAAATCCTTTTCCTACAAGAAACGCACTCTTGTACTGAACAATGTGAAAAGTTTGCCAAAATGTGGGGCCCTCAAAGGTACTTTACTAACTACTCTACCCAAAGCCGGGGAGTTATGATCCTAATTCACAGAAGCCTTAAGTTCAGTTGCAAGTTCTCACAGATTGACCCCCTGGGCAGATATGTGTTGCTCCATGGCACCTTGCAAAATAAGGAGGTGGTTCTGTTAAATATCTACGGTCCCAACATCGATGACCCCGAATTTTACCTACACCTAGCTTCCCTTTTAGATAGCTTCCCTCTGATACCGATCCTATGGGATGGCGATTTTAATACAATATTAGATGTGGACCTCGATAGATCCGGTTCCAGACCCCGTCAACTCTCCAAAGCAGCCTACTCTATATTAACATCTCATCCCCAACTTGCAATCGTAGATTTATGGAGGCTTATCTACCCTGATTCCCGCTCCTACTCCTTTTACTCCTCAGTACACGACTCACACTCAAGAATTGACAGATGGCTAGTATCTGACATACTGATAAGGAACGTGTCACGCTTAACGATTCTCCCTAGGACCCTCTCCGACCACTCGCCGGTGACCATCTCCCTTTGCTGGGGTCCAGACCGTGACCACATTAGGCAATGGAAAATGAAACCTCACTCTCTTCTCGACATTGTCTTTAGCTCCAAACTGGAGAATGCCATTGAAGATTTCTTCGAAATCAATACTAATTTGGTGTCGTCACAGGCTACCCTCTGGGAATCATTTAAAGCCTACATCAGGGGTATTGCCCTATCCAAAGAAAATGGCATCCTGAAAGTAATCTGGGGGGATATCGTAAAAAGTGAAGCTACACTTGCCACCCTTGAATCCCAATACGCACTACATCAAACCCCTGAAATCCTAGCATCCCTAGGCACAGAACTCAACATGTTTCGCTCTCTCATGGACCATGAGCTGAAATTTGTAGACAACCCTGGCCTCGCTAGAAAATACAGTGAGGGCGAACGTCCGGGTCGCATCCTTGCCAGGCTTCTCAGCCGTGAGTTCGGCTCCCCACACATCCCAGGAGTGGAAAGACCCGATGGCACCTTGGCCACATTACCGCAAGACATCAACTCCTGATTTCTGGCCTTTTACGAATCCCTTTATGCAAATGCTGAGAGTGTCCTGACAGCGGAGACTGATTCCTACCTAGACAGCCTCCCCCTCTCGATCCTCTCCCACAAAACCATTAGTTCTCTCGAGAGAACGTTCACCCCGAGGAGTTCTCAGAAGCCATAGATTCACTATCATCAGATGGCATCCCAATTGAATTTTACAAACACTTCAAATTGCTCCTACTCCCTCATCTGATGGCCCTTTGGGAAGAATCAGTGGAAGTGGGCAAGCTTCCCCCTTTTCTCTGTGAGGCCATAATAACGGTCTCACTCAAGCCCGGCAAACCCCCTACCCAATGTGGCTCGTACTGCTCCGTACTGCCCCCGCTCACTTATTAACTGTGACGTTAAAATCTACGCCAAACTATTAGCTCTACGCCTGGCCCCCTTCATGCCGCACATTATTCACCCAGACCAAGCAGGTTTTATCCCGGGACGCTCCACCTCCCTGAACTTGAGACGGCTCTTTAACATAATAAGTAGGATCAACCCAAATGTTCATGCAGTAGCGGCCACGCTCGATATGCAAAAAGTATTCAACTCTGTGTCGTGGAAGTACCTCTGCTAGGTCCTGGAAAAATGCAAATTTGGTCCCAGCTTCCTCTCCTGGGTTAGGCTGTTATATTCCGACCCAGTGGCCAGGGTCCGCACTGAGGACAGATGCTCCTCCCTTTTTCGAATTGCTAGAGGGACGAGACAGGGCTGCCCCTTATCTCCCTTAGTCTTCGCCATAGCGATGGAACTGTTTGCGGACATGATGCGTCAATCCCATGCACACAGAGGCTTACGAACTGCTGGCCAATCAAACATCTTTTCTCTAGATGCTGATGATGCCCTGCTCTTCATTCGTTCCCCCGCCACCAACTTAGCTCCGATATTGGAAGATGTTGTCTACTTTGGGTGCATCTCCGGACTCAAAGTTAACTGCTCCAAATCCACCCTTTTCCCACTCACTGACTGCACACGTCCCCCACTGACACCATGGGGTTCACATGGGCCCAATCGAAGTTCACTTATCTCGGTATAGAAGTGGCTCGCCAGTCTGAGTCAGTCTTTGAAGAAAATTACCAGAAATACCCCACGAACCTTGCAGTAAAGACGCTGGGCTGGATGAGACTCCCAATCTCCCTTGCGGGCAGGATAGGGATACTAAAGATGGTGGTACTACCCCAGCTCCTGTATAGGTTCACCAACATCCCCCAGTGGCCAGGTGAGGGCTTTTTTCCAGACGTTAACTCATACTCTCAACACCTTTTTGTGGCATTCAGGTGCGGTTCGACTTAAACTTGGGACCTTAGCCACCCCTATGGAGTATGGTGGCTTTGGCGCTCCTGACTTCCTCAGATACTGGCTTGTGGCACAAGCCCAATTTGCCTCACACTGGTTCAATACATCGGATCCTCCTCCCCACGTCAGGCTCTAGAGACTGGCGGTCAGCGATCGCGATACCCACTCCCTAGTTCTCACACCCATGCCAGTAGTCCTAGACTCACTTGATCCTGTAGCTTGCACATCCCTTGCCCTATCTAAAACCTGAAAACTATTAGCCACGCCCCACCCTTTTCATGGTGACCTACCACTTTGGAACTTCCTCCCGGAGGTCCCGCATGTAACACCACTCATTGTGCGCCGGTGGGCCGAAGCAGGCTATGAATGGTTCTGGGACATTTTTGAACAGGGCAACTTTATTGAATGGCCGGACCTCCCACTGTCCCTGAGATGGAAACCATCCGCATGGCTTCAATACTCATCCCTCCGGAAAACTCTTAAATTTAAATACCCCAATTTTCCAACGATACCACCTGATGTAGTTGCGGAGCTTTTTGCCTCCACTTCCTCGAGGGGTAAGGTATCTAGACTATGGGCCTCCTCACGAGTTGGCCGGTAACGCCGGCGCTAATAGTGCTGGCGCTATCTGCCCTACCGCCAAACCCACCGGCGCTATTAGCGCCGGGTCACAGGTTTGGCGGATTTGGAAATCCCCATTCCCCATTGAGCCCATTCGGGAATCCCCCATTCCCCATTGGGCTTAATGGGGAAATTTCACACTCATACCTCCAGCGGATTTTCCGCCGGCGGTATGAGCGTGAATTTTTGGTGGATTTCCCCCCAGCTCAGAGCAGGGGAGAAATCCGCCGAAGCCCTGATTTGGCGGACCCTTAAATCCGGCGGTAACAGCGCTACAGCCGTATTTAAGGGTTACCGCCAAACTTGTGATGAGGCCCTATATGCCCTGGTACAGGCCAGATCTACCCCTGCATTCACTAAACTGAGGCACGAATGGGAGGATGACCTGGGGGTGGAAGTGACCGATGAGCGTTGGGCCCTTATGTGTGCACGCACTCATAAAGTATCCTTCAATTCCTGCTTCAAGTTAATTCAGTTCAAGGTACTTCACAGATACCACTACACCCCGAGCAGACTACACCATATGTCGAATGACCACTCCCCAAGATGCCCCAGGTGTGGCTCTGACAATGCTGTCTACATCCACATGATCTGGTCCTGTCCTTGCCTTGTGCAGTTTTGGAGTGCAATATGTTCCACCATGTCAACTATCCCTGATCACCCCATCACTCCGTCTCCAATGCAGTGTCTCTTCCATGATTTCCCTGAGCTGCACCGTGATTCCAAAAAACTGGCTGGCCTCTGCATGCTACTTGCAGTACGCTGCATCCTACTTTGCTGGATCCGGCCCATACCGCAGTGGCTCAGGGCGGCCACATGGGCCTAAGATACTGAAGAATCCTGGGCTATTCAACAGTCAACTCATTCAAGGCCCAGAGACATTTGGTCGAAGTTTCGGTCCTATATGGCCCCCACATGTTCTTTTCCAGATGTTGAATCTCCAGCCCCCTCGCCCCCTAACCGCCTCTTGAATCACCGGTTCTCCAGCTCCTCACCTGCACTGTGAATATTCCCCAGTTCACAATCAGGACGTATATTGACACTCTGTACCTGTACTACATGCAATGTACATGATTTTTACCTGCCTCGAATGTTGCTCGCTTCTTTTTGTGCTGTCAAGCTAAATAAATAAAAGTTTTAAAAAAATAAAAAAAATGATGATTTGTACAAAAAGGTATATGTGGGTGTAGTAAATATTTGTAATGTTGCTTTATGTATATGTGTTTGTTGGTTGAAGGCTACAACATTTTACGTTGTCATCTGTGCTTCTGGGCTTTGTGAATGCTACCCGACATCCATGGGCATTCGTACTGTCCGCAGACTCTACAGCTGCTACATTGGGGGTGAGTATAATATAAGGAACTTGTAGCAAATTAAGGGTGCACTGGCAAAAACCTCTGAAATTCAGTGAAAAACTGTTGAAGAGACGTTATGGTTAAATTGAACTAATAAAAACTTATTAAATTCAGTGAAAACATTTTGTTGAAGGGACGTTATGGTTACAAGTAAAACCAACCACCCCCAGAAATTTCCCGGTTATGGTAGACTAAGTAACCCACTGTGCACTGCTAAGGTTAACACCCACGACATCAAAGATGACATCACAAATTCTTAATTTCCAGTCATATACCCTACTGTCTCGTAACATTGTATAAGGCCTATACATAGGCCACCCTTATGTCTCCCCTTCATAGCTCTGATTGCAGGTTGAAAAGAAAGTTTGATAGCCATCCATTGATAAAGTCGACTTGAAGCACGTAATTTGTAGCATGAATATATTGGTTGTGGCAAGAGCAGCATAGCCGATTAGCTGTGTGGTAAATAATCTAAATCCCTTGTGTTCCAGGATAGGGCGAGGCCCAATTCAGGATGGGCCAGTGGTCAATACTGAGGCTCTTCAGCCGTATAGGCCCAGGGCTTGTTGGACAAAGTGTGCTGTATCAATATGGCTTGTTGACCTTGCTGCCCCAACCTCTTATTGGGCCAAGCAGATTTAGTTGCTTCTCTACCCTCCATGACATACACTGAGATGATAAACTGATCCTTCTTAAGAGGTACATAGTTTAGTTGCATGCAAAAGCCCATGGCGTCCAATTCCTCTGTGAACTGCATAATTCTTTTCACAACCATACCACTGAAACTGTATTACCGCCCAATTGGATTGACTATAAAGAATGAATAGTTCCACCCTTTCTATATATTGTGGCGACATGGCGTTCAACTCTTCCATTTGTTGGAACAATAGCAGCAGATTTCCTCTGTTTAAGAATGGGCTATAGCTGGTAGGCTCAATTTACTCAATACAAATGCATTGTGGGTAATATGCTGGAGTTTTAGATGGTTAAACATAATGCTGTTTACATGAATGGGCATGAACAAATTGTCTATCTTCATGCAAAACTTGTGTGGGGCCTGCTGGATCCTTGGCTTTCGCCGGGATGCGCGAAGATTCATAAATCAGTCCATTGGCAAAAATGGGCATAAGCGTTACCCTAAGGCAGTGGTCTTCAAACTTTTTTGGCCTAGGCCCCCCTGAGCAAAAATGTGGGCAGGCTGGGCCCCCCAAAAAATACCAAATGGACAGTATGTTTTGCATGCCGTCACCTGCCCCCATTAGTCGCTGCACCCCCTCATCCCACTCCTACCGAATCCCTGGGCTATCCCCACCCCATCACACACCCTGGGATCTCCCCACCCTGCTCCCACCACTATCCCATGGTTCCCGGCCATCCTGCTCTCACCACAGTCCCTGGGCTCCCACATCCTGTTCCCAACACAGCCGGAGGGCAAGTGGCGGCCGATACAATTTTTAAGTGGAGGGGCATAACTATATCCCCCAAAAATGCCATAGCGACCGAGCGCAGTGAGGGAGCCCCAACCAATCAAGGGGGTTCAGTGGGATTTTCCCCCGGTGATTTTTTATATCAATAATGGGTTAAAATGTTGCATTGTAGAGCATACTTAAAAATAAAATGGGTAAATAGCCAAACAGTTTGCAATTGGTGCTGGAGGTCACAGGGGGCAGGCATGACATTTTTTACTGGACATCCATGATAGATGTCCAGTAAAAAGATACCATTCTTGTCCCCTGGGCCCCACTGGGCCCAACAAAATCAACATGATTATGTGTGTATGCAAGGCGCGGGGGTGCCAAGGGGGAGAGCATGGTATTTTTTAATGGACATCTATGATAGAAATCCAGTAAAAAAAATACAATTCCTTTCCACTAGGCTCTACAGCGCTTCAGAAGGAGAGCTGATTTTGGCAGGTAGGTAGGGGGATTGTGCAACAAAGACATTAAGACATTTTTAAAATGTCTTTGTTGTACAACCCTCCTTCCCCCCTCTATCCACCACTTGCCAAAATCAGCTCAACGGATCAAAACAAACTAACACACACACACAAACACATTCATACAGCAATCACTATATCATTCACACGAGCATCCATCACCATACACTCATTCATAACACAAACGTACCTTCTGCATTGGCCTGTGTGTGGGTGCTAAAACGCCCTGCTCCAGGATGCTCTGTCCATATGTACGAGGGGGGCGCAGGTGTTCCCCCTCGCACATACAGACATACAGTGCCCCAACCAGCATTTCCAATGAGCTATGCAATGCTGGCGAAGCACAACGTCCCAGCCTTGCATGGCTCAGTGAGCATGTGCGGCTGGGGAACTGAACTGAACTGACAAAGGGAAATAGTGTTTCCCTTTCACAGTCCAGCCAGCCCAGGAGCACTCCCTCAGCTGAAAAAAGCAGCTGAGGGAGTGCTCACTGTTTCACTGGGCTGGCTCTTTATCTCCTTCATAATGGGTGAGGGGGCCACTGGGTGGGCGCCCCCTCGCCATTATGGATGAGTTGTCAGGCTCAGACTGGCCAATAGGGCAATAGGGCAATGCCGGTACCAAAAATGCAAAATGCTAGTGGGGGCCGGTCAAAATGGGCCACCTTTTTGGCCAATGTGGGCCAGTTTGATGACTTACATCACTATGCAGTTAGTAATTTGGACCATTGTTGCTGAATAAATATTCTTTAACTATCACAATTTACAATGTACTTACATTTTAACACAAAGCACCCCCTTGGGTACTATTGAAACAGTCTATGACTAAAGGAATGAATATACATTTACAACTGCGGGCCACTTTTTCATTGGTGCCTGAGACAGTTTCATGCATCAGCCCGATCATGTGAGCTGCCCCAGCCCATTTTTTCCAATCTAAAAAAAAGAAATGTAAAAAAAAAATATTTTTTTAAACATTTCATGCTGGGCTCTCACGGCCCACTGCGCGTGCGCGCCCCACAGTTTGAATACTGCTGCCCTAGGGTCTACAATTTCAACTGTCATCTTGGAAGACTAGCTAGCCGTAGACAGTGTACACTGTGCACCTATATCCATTTTAGTCAGTTGCCCGTCATGACTTGGGCTTTGTCTCTTTGTTCAGGTGTATTTGCATCTTTTATTACTGGCCTATGTAAGGCACTCTCCTCAGGAAACTGTAGCCATTTATCTAGAGTGCCGGATGGTCGCTTGAGGTGTGCATTTTCTCCAGCGGTTTCCAGGAATTGTCTCCCTTGAGCTTTGCTAATGTAACACTCTTATTTATATTTGGGATAGTTGCCAGTGCTGATGGGTTGTTAGGCGCTTCCAGCGGTACTTGTTTTTTGTTTAGGCACTTTTTTTCGGTTTATTTCTCTTTCTGCATTTCCGTTACATTTCCAAATGGTTGTTCAGTGGCAGGAAAACAGTAGAAGATTTTGCAGCTGGCAATTCCTGCATGACCTCGGAGGATTTGCCTCCACAAATGACACTGAATGGTCAGAAATTGAAAGCTGTGTGCTTATCATACTTGACTCCATTGTTGTCTCTGCAATCAACTGTTCTGCAAAGTCCAACTCTAATGTTTCTCGTGGATGTCCCCTGTCCAGTACACTATTGGTCAAAATCACATCCACTACCCTTGCCAAGATCCCCTTTATGGTGCTGTTTGCTAGAGTCGAGCATAGGCCAAAAATTGCATCCAACGTACGTCAATTGTATTGAAGCTTGGCATGAATGTAGAATCATTAAAATTAGCATTGTCATGTATAGTACTTTTAGAGGTATTTAAGCTCGAATCAGCCTCTTGTGTGTATTCTCTATTTTTTCAAGATCCGGGGTTAGCAGCAAATTAGTTGGAGGAAATGATGCACAAAGTTCAATATTGGGCACCACATTTCCTGATAAAGAGACTAGTCTTAAATTCAAACACATACTTAGCAAGGAGTTATTGTTGTCGATGTTTGCCATGGAATTGGGTGAGTCGCTACTCCAGGAGGGCCTCTGGGTCCACACATAAAAAGGGTGGTTAAGAAATGTGTTATCTTCTCTTGCTCCCGCCATAGCCCATCTGCTGACCACGCTGCCCTGGTACCCTGAAGACTATCTGCTTTATTAATGTGCTCAGGGACCACTGTCATTGGAACCGAAGGGCTGTCTCCTCTCTCTTTGCAAAGTATTTGTTCAATGATGTTAATGTTCATCCTTTCAATGCTAAGGTCCATGACCCCGTGCACAGGACGTGCTTTGGGCATGGCCTGATTTCTTTCGTCAACAGTCCAGTGGCGTTCTCCTTGACTGCCCAATGAATATGTACATGGGGGTAACATGCGATATCTGCACAAAACAAATACAATTCCAAGTAACTGCTCCGAAGATCAGTTAGCCAGTCACACAGGTCCTATGCCCCATTCGTGGATCTTAGCCCACTAAACAGCGTGCACCAGGACCATGGTGTAATAATGCTCAACCACCTTTCGCCCAAACACCAAAAGCTTTCTGTAGGTGCACAATAAGTGTCATGTTCACTCTGTTGTCTCACCATGTGCCTAAATGGTGAGTTACTAACATACAAGCAACATGCTGTTGTAGGTTGTGTAACACTAATATGCAATTCAATAAGGCAGCGTGAGCCTAAAATTCACCCAACATTCCAATGCTTTTCTCAGGTCTGCGCTATAAAATAAGCGCTACAGCAGAGCGTAGGAGAAGATAATACTTCCCGTTTCAGCTCCAGCACCTTCAACGTCAACACTGTCCTAGGGCCACCACTAGAGCCAGCAGCAGCCCTTTCCCCCAAGCAGCACTGCGCTTAACTCGCCACGGTCACCAGTCCCCTGCAGTCGCTTCCTGCGCTTCTGTGGCAGAAAACACCACGCCACAGGGGAAAGCACCTTACTGTGTGAGCACTTCCAGGAAAGAGTCGTGTCAAGCCGCACCTCCTCTCCTCTCAGTGAAAATCGAGCCCGCTTCAGACTGTGGTTCCACACCTCAGTGAGTGAATACGCATATTAGATTGCATTGTGTTTTTGGGTGGGCAGATCATGTGAATATTGCTAGGTGTATTTGTGCGAGTGACATTTTTATTTTGATTCACACAGAAAGTGCTTAGCCTTGAAAAGGGCATGTTCTTTTTAAGGTAAGTCAATACCAACCGCAAATATGCCGTCCATTACTTAAAACTACTACTCACATTCCCTGACCCTCCTTCATACGTTTATCTTGATACTAACAGTGGTAATGTCCTGCCCTGAACTAATGGCCTGAAATTATGCAGGGCCCAGGGGCAGGCATGACATTTTTTTACTAGGCATCTATGATAAAGCAAGCATGATAAGTGCTCCGAATACGACCGCCTGATGTTGCTGTGCTAGCAGCAAAGTATATGTCATGGAAGGATCGCCGACCTCAGACGCAGGAGTACGACTGGGTGCTGGTGCCATGTAGAATTTCGAACCAGAAAAGATCTAAAGAAACCTGCAAGCACGACCACTGGTCTAACAAAGAACTGGTTGCCAAGAGGGAAATATATTGTGCAGGCCTTTCCACTAAATGAGCAGACTACACTAATTAAAAAAAGGAAGCAAAAATATAAAAACTGGCTGCGCAATTCTAAGTCCAACGGGACACTGAAACAATGCTCAGGATCCTGGCCAAACAAAACACTTGAGACCTATGGGCGCTACTAAACGGGAAAACTACTAATGTCAGCAGTCCCAGAAGAGGCATGGACTCACTTCTCTGCCCTCTATGCCAAAGGATCCACCGCGGTGGAGAGGATTAACGACATCCAACCAGGAATATGGCAAATAGACTGGGACAGAGATCAAATCCTAGCATTAATTAAAAAATTGAAAACTTCACGAGCGCCAGCACCAGACGGCCTAACCAATAATATATTAAAATCAAATCCTGAAGCCTCTGCAGATTTTTGCACCATGGAAAAATGCTGTGATAGTCCCAATCTTCAAGCTGGGGGAAGATCACTCCTGACAAACTACCGCCCGATTGCTCTACTGAACCCATTGGGGAAATTGTTCGCCTCCATCCTTCTCTGTCGCCTAACCATCTGGGCCAAAGAAAACAATAGGATGGGTCAAAGACAGACTGGCTTCGTCAAGGGAGTGGGTACCAATGTGAATCTCCTGCTCCTTAACCTGTTAAAATTGGAAGCAATAAGATCTAAAACCAAAATCTATATGGCCTTTATAGATCTGAAACAGGCTTTTGACAGTGTGGACCAAGGAAAACTGTGGCAAAAACTACTGAGATGGAACTGCCCCTCTGACCTAGTAGATGCAATACAGGCTCTACTGTGGTACCTCTGTTCAGGTGAGGCTCTCGGGCACCGGCGCCGTCTCGGAGAAAATTGAAACCTGAAATGGCCTCAAACAAGGATGCCCTTTGGTGGCAATTTTTTTCAATCTATATTTCAGACTTGGGCGCAAGCCAAAAAGAAATGAGAGCCCATCCTCCGATCCTGAATGCAGTACTTACACCTTAGATGATCTACATGGATGACCTGATCCTTCTTGACAAGACACCGACAGGGCTGCAAAGAAGATTAAAATCTCTGGAGGCCTATATCCTGGAAAATGGGTTAAAGATCAATGTAAAGAAAAGTCAAATGATGTCCTTCTGCAATCAACATGGAAACAAAAAAGAAGGGGACGCTGTTGAGCAGCAGTTGAAATGGCTGTCTAGCTGTAAGGCTCCGTCCAAGGTGAAATCCTGACATCAATATATCCCTTTCTGTGCCCTCGATACACAGGTATTCTGAAGGTGGGCAAAGGTGGCTGGGGCAGCTGGCAAGCTTTGAAGACCTGAGATGCATCCTCGCCGCAGAAAGCCTTGAAAAAAGCAGAATGTTGGGTGGGTGGCCACGGCCCGCAACGGACTTCCATGCTGAGGGTGCTGGAGTTAACCGCAAGTACGAGGCTTATGCAGCCTGCTGAGGGGCAGAAACCTCAGGGCCATGCGTATTCCTACATTGTCGTAAACTGCTTTAATAAACCCTAGCATATGAGACGGACCGGCGAGGCCGCTGTATTGGTCGACCTGTGCAATCCGATCCCCTTTGTGACCATTTAAGCGGCTGGCGAATTACAGAAAGTGGTAACAGCTTTAAGGACTACGCAGGTGCGCGAGGAGTGGGCCTGGACCTGATCCGACCACCGCAGCACTCTGTAAGCCAATTTCGACTGTGACTGCGTATGTCCGGAATCCAGTGGTGGGTTCCGTGGGATAGCGTGAGAAGGAGACCATGCTCGCACAATGGCTGAAACAATATACAGTGCGTGCCTTTGTGCCCTTGCGTGTAGCCTGGGGAGACTCTTGGTCCCCCCAACCCGGGTTTGTGACACTCCGCCCCCAATGCTCTAGGGCTCTTCGAGCAGACAGCTTCCAAACATAGGACCGGGTGGGGGTGATTCAAGAGTGTCCAAAGAAGAACACTTGTATGTATTCAACAAGGTAGCTGAGACATCACTCCCTGCATAAAACTAACTAATAAAGACAATGCACACTGACGGATGCCATATATATAGGCTCTCTTTGAAAGGAATTACACATTGATGCAATTACGAGTGTCTGCCCTGGGAAGTACTAGATGTGCAATGGAAGATTTGCATGGGGTTTGATACAGTTACCTAACCTTGTGGGCTCCTCCAAGCCACTGCAGGGACAAGTGCAGTGCTGGTCCCGAATCCTGGGATAAATTAATAGATCCTGCAAGGACACAGAGATGGACACGAAGCACCCCCATAGTGCTGTGGTGGAGTATGCATGCTCTGCCAAAAAAGCACAGTTCAAAACAAAATAAAGGGGAGCGTTCCTCATCTCCACCCATTGCCTGGTGGCTGGTACCACACAAGACCTGGGAAGCAATCACATCTACGGCACACTGTCCCACCATAGACTTGTACGTGGGAGCTACTTGGACAGCGTTGGGAGCATTGTCAATGTTATAATCAAGTGGTGTGTTGACACTGTTTCTATACCACCGATGATAGTGCTGTAACAGAACAGCCTACTCCCACGAAGCACCAGCCCTGTGAGTGGGTGACAGCAAATATACCCAGATGAAGGTGAAGAACATCTCTTGCAAGATTTAGAGAAATGATGAAAGGTGCAGGGGGAAAGAATAAAGGTCCTATGGATCCCTTCCCTAGCTTGCAATCCCCAGCCACGAGCACATCGCCGCACCCTGATGTTGATGCACCACCACCCCCAGCAGATAAAGCCAGGGAAGACCAACTCCCGATGACAGTACAGGCTGGCTTTATGCCTATAAATGTTAAATTGGACGATATAGTGGCTACAATCGGGTCGCTCAAATCCAAATTGGAGAAGGAGAGTGGATGAATAAATGAGGCTGAAGCCCAAATCAGTGTAACAGAAGACAATGTGGATCAACATGATCAGGACATAACTCATCTGAAACTAGAACTGTCCAAGTTAAAGGGTGAATGCAATGATTTGGAGTCAAGATCTAGGAGAAACAACGTGCGTATCATTGGAATCCCGGAATCTGCCTGTAAGGGCCAAATGGAAACATTTGTGGAGTCACCTCTTAAATCCCTGTTTGCTACAGCCTCATTCTCAGAGCAATTTCTGGTTGAAAGAGCTCATTGGACCCAGGCCCCAATCCCAAGACCTGGGTCTCCCCCATACCATTATAGCAAGACTATTGAATTACAGGGAGAGGGACCTCATCCTGAGGCTTTCGAGAGAGCAAGGAACACTACGGTATGAGGCAAGTAATATACACATCTATCCAGACTTTGCAGCGGGCATACAGGCTCAGAGACGAACATATGATCCGGTTTAGTGACTGTTGAGACTGCGACGAGTTCCACACGTATTGATGTTTCTGGAAAAACTTTGGATTCAACACGGGGCACACTTTTTCAAGAATCCTGCCGCGGCCATAAACTATGTGGAGTCTTCTATCCCAATCCCACCACAACTTCAAGACTCTGATCAGAACAGAAACCGGAGACCCGAGAATGACAGGGGGATCCTGGTGATTGAAAACATGAAACACAAGTTAACCTTACTGTTCTGATTCGTAATGAGAAGAAACAGACAGGCACAAGTGAATAAGTTAAAAAGTATCCTGGGAGGTAGCATGTGGCTGGCGGCCTCTTATGGCAGCTGCAGGTAACGTGGCTCAGGAAAGTTCCATGTGTTATTTTGGGGTACATCATCTAGTTGGGGCAGATGGTGCAGGCGGCGGGAGGGGCTAAATGCATGAGTAAAAGTGCAATATGGGGGAAAGGTTTGGTAAATCACGTTGGGTGGAAGTAGGACAATGAGATGCAAATGCTTCAGATAACAGTCATTTAATGTTGGGGAACGAGGGGGTGAGGAGGTGGCAGAATTGGTTGGGGAAGTTAACGGGTGGAAATGTATTGGTCATGTTGAAAGCAATAATAAGGATGATGGGTGCAAACGCAACATATCTGGTTATGGAGTTTACGGGATATGGCAGTGGACGGAACCAGGGGTTGGGGGTTAAAAATCAAATTGTTGACCTGGAATGTGCAGGGACTCAACAATCCTGCGAAGGCAAGGAAAGTCTATTCATATATTTCACGACATGGGCCCAACATATTAATGTTTCAAGAGACACACGCCATGGAAAAGGTTAATAAGTCCTTTGGGTCTTGCAGATGTCTGGGGGTGATTATGGGCCCTAGCTTTGCCCAAACTCCAATACCCACCATAACTTAACAGGAGGGATTGATAAAGAGACATCATTTTTATAGAGTCAGTAGAAAATACACACAACTGTGATAACTATATTTTTAAACATTATCCGACCTAAGTGGCCGAATAATTAAATAAAGTCAAATACCGCCCATCATTGAGTGTGCACTTGTATTTCTAGAGATAGAAAAGTAGTGAGAGAGGATAGGGCAAGGACCTCAACATCTTGGTTGTAGGCGTCAAACCAGCGTACACTAGGGCTGGACAGACCAAACCATTGGTGAACAAGGTACGAACACACAGGGTGAACAATTAAGCTATAGGGACTTAGCCACAGGAATAACTAATTAATCAGAAATCTTCTGTCTATATTGTGATACAGAGGGGACCTTAATACCATTCTTGACACAAAAATTGAAAGCTCTTTATGCACTTCACGCAGGCTCACCAGAGCTGTGAAAACATTACATCAAATATTATTACACCTCTCTCTCACTGATATTTGGTGGGCATTTCACACATGTAGCGGGAAATTTACATATTACTCCTCAATTCATAACTCAGAGTCTCGCATTGACGTCTGGTTGGTCACCTCACAATTGGCCACCATGGTTCAGACTTGCACTATTCTCCCACGTACCTTGGCCGACCATTCCACCAGTTTACATGACCCTGGAGATCTCAGACTACCTGGTACGGACTCCACGTTGGAGAATGCCCTCCTCTATTCTCAGAGACCCCAGTGTGGCTGACTTCCTACATGCCGAAATTACTGAATTGTTTACTATCAATGAGGGCTTGGTGCGTGCCCACTGAGTGCTTTGGGAGACATTTAAGGTATGGGCCAGGGGCATCATTACGGCCCAAAACTCTGGGTCCCTCAGAATTATTAGATCCGAGTTAGGCAAGGTGGAAAATCAACTTTGTGAACTGGAAAATAGATACAGCAGATCACACAGGGAGGAGACGTTGGCGCAGATACAGGTATTAATGAGTGAATTCCATACACTGGCAGACAGGGAGATACTATATATATGGCTGTCCCCCTAGGGGGAAGAAATATGGTGAGGGGAATAAGGCCATCCGACAGTTGGCTAATCTGGTGAAAAACGAGAATCATAGACAACCTATAACCAGTATTCAGGGGCCAGATAGCACTGTGGAGCCAAGTGAAAAAGGTATTAACTAAACATTCGCTAACTTTTACTCTACACTATATTCTAATCATGACGAGGTGACCGAGGGGGAGCTTTTCCGATATTTAGAAACAATGGCCCTACCGACACTGCTGACTGAGGCTATGCTCACTCTGGAACAACCCTTAACGTTAGCAGAGATAGAGGAAGCATAAAAAGTCATTGGCAACGGGGAAGGCACTGAGGTCTGATGGGCTGGGGGTAGAACTATATGAGGAGTTCTGTCGGGAGCAGGCTCCGAGATTACTGAAGGTTTGGGATGAGTCTATGGAACAGGGAAAACTTCCACAACCTATGCGAGAAGCCATCATCATGGTGTTGCTCAAACCACATAGACCTCCCCATGACGTGGCCTCTTATAGACCATTGTCCTCGATCAATACAGACGCTAAGATTTTAGTGAAAATTCTTGCTACTAGACTTCTCCCGTTTATGCCCCAACTGGTGCACCCCGATCATTCGGGCTTCATACCCATGAGGTCTACGGCTCTGAATTTATGCCACCTGTTCCGTGTAATGGAACAGGTAGATCCCCAAATGAGAGCGGTGGTGGCCGCATTGGATGCTGAGAAGGCCTTTGTTTCTGTTTCATGGAGCTCCCTATTTTCGGTGTTGTAGTATTTTGGGTTGTGCCCATACTTTTTGAATTCTGTGGGGCTGCTGTACTCTACCCTGGGGCAAGAGTCCAAACTAACCAAACCCAGTCTGCACTATTCTCTCTTGGAAGAGGAACCAGACAAGGCTGCCGCTTCTCCCCCCTTATTGTTTGCCCTCACTATCGAGCTAATGGCAGCACTGGTCAGGAAGATACACAGACAGTGGAATAAGAATAAATGGACCTCCCCAGAATATTTCTTTGTATGCAGACGATAATCTCCTGTATGTGTGAGACCCCGAGCTCAATCTTGCCCCAATAAGGGAGGATATCCATATATGTTACTGCTACTATGGATACAGAATAAATTATTCTAAATCCGAATTGTTTCCCATTACACCGTCCACTTTTCAGCCACCTAACTCTGGGGGTTCAAATGGTCACCAATACACTTTGGTACCTGGGCATCATGGTTTCGGGCGACCGACAAATGCTGTATGCAGACAATTATGATTCGTACTTGCAACAATTGACTACTAAGCTACAGTTGTGGGCTTGGCTCCCAGTCTCATTGTATGGTCGGATAGCCCTAGTGAAGATGATGGTTCTCCCGAAGTTACTGTCAGCAAGTTATTTGGCAACATTCTCCTCTGGCCAAGACGAGCATTTTTCACTAAATTATAATCCTTAGCTTCCCGTTTGTCTGGGCTACCGGGGTGGCAAAGTTCTGATGGCAAAAGCTGTCTGAACCATATGAGTATGGAGGCTTAACAGCACCTGATTTTAAATTATGTTGTCTGACAGCACAGGCCCAATTTGCAAGATATTGGTACGGTAGTGGGGACATAGCGGTACATATACCCCTGGAGAAATATGGGGCGTCCCAAATGGAGATTCGTTCAGTTATATTTAGTTAAAGGTACAAAGACTCTTGCACTTTCGACCTTGTTAGTACAACCGTTAACGCTTCGACAAGAGACTTCAGAAAGATAGGGTTGGTGGTTCCCTGCAGCTGGGATATCCCACTGTGGGATTATCCAGGCATCCAACCCACATTTGATATCATGCTACAGAGGTCTTGGGACCCATTGGGGCAGATGAAGATTGGTGACATGTACCCAGAATGGCGATTTGTATCGCAAAACGAATTTATGGATACACTGGGGGGAGGCCAGCTAAGAGTGTTTCAATATCATCAAATACGAGCTGCCTTCCGTAAGCGATGGACATCTTTCCCGGTAGAGCCTGAGATGCATAGCTGCATCAAGCCCTTGATATCAAATGATGGCACGAGATGCGGAGTGTCGCGGTTATATACATTTATACAATCACATCTGTCCTCGCATAACACCATTAAAGAAGTGTGGGGAAAACAAGTGGGTCTTTCAATAGGGGTTGAGAAATGGAGAAGTTTTGCCAATTGACCAAGTCAATATCCCTGGATGCTGGGCTGTGACTAATCCAATATAAGGTTCCATACCCATTACATTACACCCCCACCAGAATGGCCAAGTTCACTCCAGATTGTATGGGCGAATGCCCAAAGTGCGGGAGCCCGCCAGCAAATTCCTTCCACATGTAGTGGTTGTGCCCCCCGGTCTTGACATTCTGGGGCAGGGTAGCTGAGGCCATAGAAGACATAGTGAATATCCCATCTTCACCCGCCCCACTTAAAACCCTATTTGTCGATATTGAAAAAGCCGCAGAGACTACGAGGAGATTTTCAATGTAGCTTGTGCAGTAGTGAAAAAGTGGATGTTAAAATGTTGGAAGTCAAAGAATGCACCTACCTTCGAGGACTGGCTGTACAAATTAACATATGTCAATGAATGTGAAGAGAAATGTGTTTTATCAGTATCTCCCACATGCCATGCTAAAGACACCTTGGCCCCATTCAGACTATTTGAGTGAGACGAATTCTGAAACAAAAGATACTGGGGTTCCCGACAGTGCTCTCTTGTAAATATAACTTCTGATGACTTATTGTAATTGTGTTATGCACCAAGAATATGTAATGGTAAATGAATGTGCCTAAACATGACCATTGAATCAATAAAGTTATTTAAAAAAACAAAGAAACAAAAAAGGAAAGTTCTCCATCTTCCTAGGCTACACTAAATTAGATTGTTAAATAAACTTGGCTCACCCCCCTCGAGCCTAAACCTATAGAGGAGCTACAGCGGTCAGAGGATCGTGACCGGAGCCCTCAGGCACAAATACACAAAAAGTACATTGGTGTTCTACTGCCTCCTGCGCATAAACCCCAATATACATATTCAAAGTTAGAATCCCTTCTATGTCAATGGACAATAGTAAACAAACAGTCCATAAGTTATTGATTTGTAGACTTATGATGTTTATTGTCATCAAATGGTCATGTGCCAACACGTGTTTAGACCCTACTCCTAGGTCCTCTTCAGGGCTACCAAGACGAAACAATTTGATTGCCATTACATTACAACAGTTGCAATGATATACATTTTGATACCCATACACATACATAACACTTTTAGTTCAACCATTTCACATAATTTACATTTTGTAACCATGATAGTACATATTCCACCAACAATTACCCAATTCACATTGATACATTAACACCATTTGAGAAAGAGTTCCACCCGCACCAGCGCGCATCATCCATTTCACAAGTAATGGAGGAGAAAAACAAAAATACGGGAGGAGACAGCATCCACAAACTCCTAAGTAGATGCACCCTCCCAGTCTCCTTAAACATTACAAAATCCCATGAACCCACACAAAGCACGTCTGATAATCCCAAAGGGCCTACACATTATATGCATTCGCATAATTCTCATAGCCATGTGCCTTCATGCTAACAACCCATCACTGTGCCCTACTGCAGACCAAAACACTACACCTTTAAATACACAATACCCACAACTAATGTCAATACCGTTATTGTATTAAACTTGCACTAGTGATGGAGCTATCACTTTAGCATTGTATTCTTGAGAAACAAACAGAAAAACAGCATAAACAACAGGTTTATTAAAACAAAAAAAAAAGCCAGTAACCATTATATACCCTTGCCAGGCCATACCAACACGTTTACTCAAGCCTGTTTACCTCACAAGTAGTGCCTATTGCGTGGTGTCGCTCATCCTGTATGTTTGCTTTTAGATTCTTAACTTCCTGGAACGCGCTCTCACATCTACAAACCAAATCATCCGAACAACCATTTAGGTTTAAATATTCGAGCTTGTTGTTCACTAAAACCCATCAAGGCCCCAACTCTTACCTTTCTCCGTGCCCCGTTGCAATCATGGTGGCCTTTTGGCCAGGATTGCGGAGCTCTGCACAAATCAAAAAATACCCAATTAGAAAATATTGTATTCACTTCCGGAAACCTGCTTAGCATGCCGCATTACCTTGACAACCATGATGCTCATGACATGACGTCCTCTCAGTCTGTTGTCTAGAACCAATTACCATAAACTACTTCCTCATTACCCCGACAACCAGAACCTCCTTCACGTACCACATTACCTTTACAACCGTAAAGCTTACGTCATGACGTCCTCGCATTCAGTTGGCTGAAATCATTCACCATAAACTCCTTCCTCATTGCCCTGACAACCAGGATGTGATGTGCCTTAAATTCCCCACACTGCGGGTCTGGTAACCCATCACTTTCTACTTCCTCTCAGACAAATCATAGTTTTAGAGTCTAGTCCAACTCTATACCCCCATGGGACAATTACACACCACGCGCTCGTATATCATAAGCCCGTTGTGGTGATCAGACAAGCATCATTTTCAAAAGTCGTCTACTGGATTGCTGGAGTGTATCAACTTCTAGGCCCATACATCCCCATACTGGGATATGTTTGTAAATCACTATAATTAATATATATTAATGCTTCTTTACATAAATGCCCCATCTCATGCTTGGTGTTGAGCCCATGCAAAACCGTTCTATGCTTACAAATTAACCATGCTTCAGCTTGCCTTAATTCTCTCTCCCTGTCACCCCCACTCGGATTGCTTGAGATCGTTACATAGGGAGATAAGAAATTCCTTACAACAACTAAACCAAGAACACCTACGATCTATTTCCTGCCAAAAGTACATAAGGTCTTTGACACAATACCAGAAGGGAGACCAATTTTAAGTGGAATTGGGTGGGTAACTGAAAAGTATTCTAAATATATAGACCGTATTATCAGTAAGGAAGTACCAAAACTGTTGGCATATTTGAGAGATAAAATGCAACTTTTAAAAAATATTTAGAATTTGGAAAGGATGGATGATTGTATTTTGGTTTTAGATGTTGAGTCACGATATACATCGATTAAGCATATCTGGCCATTAAGACCATTGAATATGTAAATTCAAATAGATCATATTACTATTTTCTGCATACAATGATGTTAAATGAATGTTTAGCTTTTACTTTACGCAATAATATATATTTTTTCAATAACAACTTGTACAAGCAAATTAGGAGAGTGGCAATGGGGCGAACTATGCTCCATCCCAAGCTAATTTGTTTATGGGGTACTTTGAAGATATGTATGTGTATTCTGAGATGGAATTTAGACCCAGGATTAAACTCTGGGTCAGGTATATTGATGATGTTTTCATAGCTTGGCGGGGTAATTCGAGCAGTCTCAATGGGTTTGCCGATAACCTAAATAACAACACATTTGTTATTGAGTTTGTAATGCACTCCCATATATATGAGATTGATTGTTTGGATTTATATTGTTATGCTAAAGGTAATAGAATCCTGATAAGAACATTCCATAAACCAACACAGGTGAATTCAGTACTCCTGGCTACAAGTTCGCACAAGTCCAGTGTTATACAAAGCATACCAGTGTGAGAGTTTGTCCAGGCATGGCACAATTGTAAAGAGATGTCTGAGTTTGAAAAGGAATGTGAAATATTGAACATGTGATTTTGAGAAAGGGGCTATTCGAATGCCAGTTTGGCTCAAGCCAAGAAACAGTGTTTGCTAATGAACAGAAAGGATCTGTTGCAACCAAAGAGGATTGGGACTACAGATCCTAGCCCAGTGAGGATGGTGACCCAGTATTCATGTGAGAATGGTAAACTGTTTAAAGTTTTGCAGAAGCGTTGGGGAATATTATTGTTGGACACAGAGTTGCAAGGGTATGTTTCGAAGAGACTAGATGTGGTTTTTACGAGAGCACCAACTTTGAAAAAGGAACTATGCCTTTCGTTCACACAATCAGTTGAGAAACCTGCAATGTTGTTTGTCTATGTTTTTAAGCATTATTTAATGTTTTAAATCATGGTGGTGGTGTTGTTTTATATGTTGTAGCACTGATAAAGCCTTTGAATAAGTCTACTTATCCTGAAGAAGACGTTGACCAATGGTTCTGTAACATCTGGCCAATTGATGTCAAGTCGAAACTATACAAAAGGAAATCCAATGATAAGAGGAATACTACTAGAATAATCTTGGATACTTATAGTTGATACATAATGGTGGACTGTCAAAGTAGGAATATTACTACTGTAAAAGTTATTTAGAATGTCTCTATACAAACTAGATTTGATTGTGAAGATGAATGGTAGAATGGGGTGTTAGTGATATACACATAGGAGAAATGTTTATAAAAAAATGCGCTATTTGCACAAAAAACTTTGGTTCACAAAAATATATGTTGATTGGAAATGAACTGTTGTCTTATAATTGTTAAAAAATGAAGTATTTTATGAAATTGTAACAGAATAAAATAATATATTTTTAACAAGAACACACTCTCTGGTCCTCATCATGTGCTTTCTGAAACACATTTATTGAATTTTTCAGCACATAGGGCATCCTCTCTGTTTAGTACATACTGAACTCACCCCAGATGCCCATGTAGGGGTCCCCACCTTTGTTTTTGCTTTTGTGATTATCAGACATGCTTTGTGTGGGTTCAATGGATTTGGTAATTATTAAGGTGACTGGTAGGACGCATCTACATAGGAGTTTGTGGATACCAAGTCGCCCGTGTATTTTTGTTTTTCTCCTCCAGAACTTGTGAAATGGATGATACGGGCTGGTGCGGGTGGAACTCTTTCTCAAATAGTGGTAATGTATCAATGTGAATTGGGTAATTGTTGGTGGAATATGTACTATCATGGTTACGAAATGTAAATTCTGTGTAATGGTTGAACTAAAATTGTTATAAATGTTTGGACAAATTTAAGCATTAGTGAACACGACTGGGATGCTGTGCTAAGAACTAAGGTGCAGAGTCTGGCGCGCCAAGCTCTGGTACTACATAAAAAGTATGGGAAGTTCTCCATGCTACCAGTAATCACCTTTTATCGTCAGAAAGTATCGCCAATTCTTACTTATGGAGCGGAAATGGCTCTCAATTTTACTTGGTCAATCTGGGACTTCCTGGAAGCTACTTTCTGAAGGAAAGTGCATTGTCTTCCGAAATTGTCCCCTGTAGCACCATATAAGATACAAGCCCGCTCTCCAGTCACTGCAGTCAATGGTGTTGTGAAAATCTCTGGATCTATACCACAAAACAGTCCAACAGAATGGGCTGCTCAATGGATGGAAAAATAAATGCAAAGAATGGTTCAAAGTTCTCGGATGCTCAATGGAAAATTTGAAGACAACTCCTATGCAGATCCCAAAAAAAATTCAATGGACAGACTGCACAGAAACACAAGAAACAAAAGTGCAATACAAAATATATATCAACAGTTTGGCAGAAAGATGCTCAATGAACCAGCTTGCACCATACCAGAGGACATTTCCCTGTCTGAAATTCAGAGATCTCTTTCTGTGATTCAGACTTAACCTCCTTCCTACAAGCGAGGTCTTATCACAACGGAAACAACTGAAAGGACAGCCAAGGACTTGTCGCTTTTGTGAGGATAATGCCCAGGTAGAAACCCTGAGACATATTCTGACTGAATGTAGGGCCTTGTCCAGTCTAAGAAATAAATATCAGGAAACCCTGGTATGTGACCCATTAACCCTTAACCCGGAGGAACGGTGGAATCTGCTTCTATTGGGTGAACAAAAGAACTTCATCTTTACAATACTGCTATTCTGGAATGAAATAATTGCCCATCACAAATACCAGGTCATGCTTGCGAACTAGCCCCCCCTTTGCCTTCAAGTAATCTTGGCTACGGGGAAAGCTGCTGGAAGAACCTACTGATGCCTTTGTTTGCTGGGACTGCTTTGGAACAAATTAGAACTAATTAATGGCCCCCGTGCTCGGACGAAGATCACTTGTATGCCTGACCTAAACTTTTCCTCCCTCTTCCTTTTCTCCATTGTTAATCTGTGCTTTTATTATGAATTTGTAATAAAAAAGTGAAAGGTTTGTGATAAACCAATCCACTAAAAAATAAAAATAAAAAAACAAAGGTAAGTGTTATTACAAGAATAGTCTGGCGTTTTGGTGCGGCCAGTTAGGACATGTTATCTTATACTGGCATGGCAAAGACAACAGGAGTATGCTCTTACGTAGGGGTACTGGTGTATATTGTCGGAGCCAACTTGGAGATGTTTACTGGTAGTTTCATTACTGGCCTTATGTGCAAAGCAAACATGAGTATGTTCTTATATGGGAATGTATATTATATGGGTTCAGGCTATATGGCTACGCTCCATTGATGTCACATATTTGTGACACATATTTACACCCCTCCAATTAAACAATTCACCAACCACCACAAGTGGCTTGTACATTTCGGTGCCAGGGGCCAGGCATTAAGCTTTTTTTTAGAACATACTTACCCCTTGTGCAGTGCGCAGCGAGCTCCTGGAGAAACATGATCAACATGGGCATTACATATGCGTGGTGGTCAAGGACGGGCCGGAGTATGTCACGGTCCCTGCTTTGTCGTGGAGCATGGGATGGCCCCCTCAGCTTGGCTCGCATCGGGCGGGGGGCCCACATTTTGTGTTACCGCCCTGGAAGGGCGCCTACTGGGAGAGCCGGGGATATATGTTCATGTACGGGTGCCCTTCTGGAGGTACTGCTGTCTTTTAGCATGCCTGCACTTAAGCCATGCATTCGCTTCTTTGGCGGCCTGGTGGGTTCCTTAAACTTTCATTTATGTACAAAACATTCTGGAGCTGCTGACTGTTCGTGTTTCCACTGTGTCAGCAATGACGCACTTATTATTTGCTGGGCTTTTTTTGAAATTAGCGTGATGCATATTATTTTGGGACATTTAGATCAATGCGAATGAGATATAGAGGATAAACTGAGCAAATACATTGTTAACACCGATTTGCACAACTAAAGATGGGGTTAGCATAGTAAGTAGAAATGGCTGTCATTTACCAAAAGTCAGCAAGCCTTGCTGACAAATGTTGCACGATTCGTCAATTATTTTAAATACGAAGTCTGCAAGGAATTCTTGGTTTTTTGAGAAGAAAAGGATTAGGAATTTGTTTGAGCTTTAATCTAACTCAAATTGAGTATGGCCTTTTGCCATCCGCACACAAACAAGACCTGGCGTGGGAGGCTCGCGGTTCAGATATTGGGTATGGCTTTGGAAAAGCATGTTATTAGACGTTTCCCAGCTGTGCTGTACTTAGGGAAACCACAAATAATGAAGAGAGGCAACATGCCTGGAAGAGAGACAGCCGTCAGGGAAGGAAGACATTACAGAGAGGGCCTTCAAACCGCAGCAGGGATAGCTCGAATGTGGCAGAGGGCTGTCTCAACCTCAGGATACATCTGTCTACAAGTCCTGATTTCCGACAGCGCTGCATGAAACCCGGAATCGATCCACATGTAATCAAACAGGATTTGGTGCTCATTATTTGCCACTCGAGGTAGCTTCGGCTCTTCCTCCGACACGTTGGCAACAAGTGACGTAAGGGATGGCGCCATCGAAAACAATCATTGCTCCAGAGGCAGTGAGGGGCACTGGCAGGGGATGAGCATAGGCATAGCATTAATTCTTCCAATTCAGTTGAATACCAACTCTTGCTGCTATGCTCTCTAAGTGCAGCATCACAGAAAACATTGATGCTGCTGTCATTGCTTATGGAGGGGAAGAAGCACCGTTTCACATCACATGTATGTTTCACTGCTCCTATTTTGCACAGGATTTACTTATGCATCGGTTATTTCATATGAGGTTCATGTAAGCACCCCATCATCCTCCCGCTGGGTCATAGGTGGCAGAGGAGGCACAGAGGGACCACTGCGGATTAGAAGACATTGTAGTTATGGATTTATAATGCGCAAAAAGCCTGCATGCCATCCGTTCACAATCTATTTGTTTTCCTTCCTTCTATACAGAAAAAGAAGCAGAAAAGAGAAGGAAAGAAGGGGAAGGAAAAAAACAAAACACTGATGCAAAGAAGGGAAAAGAAAATAAGATGGAAAGAAAAAAAAAAGAATGGCAGTGCCTCTATGCCATGAAATACATTTGAGGGGCAAGGGTCCGTGCCTTAAAAACATTAATACATCATTTTTCTATCTACCGTACACCTGCGCTCCTGTGAACATTTGCAGATAAGAGTATTTGTTAGAGCTGCCTAAAAATGATGTAACATTAACTCACCCTACATTTAATTGGTGTTTTTTTAATTCTACTTTTTGTTTTGAAGTGTGTTATATTATTTGCTTATTATTTTATATTTTTATTTTGTGTGTGGATGACGTTTTTGTATGTTTAGGTATAATTAACCGCTATTATAATGTAACTTATCACTGAATGTATTATATTTTGAAAAACTATATATTTTGATGGTGTGACAATTCGAGTTTTGTTTTATTTTAGTGAGGGTTGTAATGTTCAAAACTGCAGAGATGTTCAACTAAAAGGACAGAGTATACAATTCCTGTGCCTTTCTTAGGTAAATGTTAACTTCATTTTACATGCCTGATTGTTTGTAATGGAGGGTGTTTAATGTGAATGATAGCAACAGTTATCAGATATATCATACAGACGGGGGAAGCTTAGTTGTTTCTAATCTGTATTTTGGGGCACTTTTTATATGGTATATCAATGTTATATCAATGGTGGTTTTAAAATAAAATTCTATCTAGAATTTGAATTTATTTCACAAGCGCATATTCTCATCCAGCGATGAACAAATCTAGCAGACAAAACTGCATCGGTGCGTCAATCTTACAGAAAGAGCGATATTCTGCAGAAATAAAATACAGGATTATTGGAAAAGATAGGTTTTTTAATTTTTTCGAAATGACAGATAAGAGTCCTTTGTTCTGAGATCAATGGAAAGTGAGTGTCATAAACGAGGGTCCAGAAACGAGAAACGCTCTATGAACTAAATGGGAGACCGGTACTACTAAAAGGTGTTGATCGTAAAGATATGTAGGAGTGAGCCAGTTTAAACATTTAAAAACAACACAGAGGACTTTAAAAGAAGATTCTCTGTTGTACCGGCAACCAGTATAGGGCCTTCGGATGATGTGACCTAGATGAGAATTTACTGACATGGAATACAAGTCTCACAGCTGCATTGTGGGCCTTTTGTAACCGTGCAAGCTCCTTTGCCAGAATCCCTGTCTGGATAATTTATCAGTGAACCGACCACTACTGGTTGGTCTGCCTGCGGAATAAAAGAAAGAATCAGTGATAAAAGTCGGAGGCGGAAGTAAATAGATTTCTCTATTTCCCCTCTGGTAATCACCATCCAGATTGGATTGCCAAATGCAACCCAAGTTATTTCATTACCTCGTGAGCAAACGATGTAGGGCAGGGGGTCATTTTAATGGATTACTCAGAATATTTTTGGGGCCAAAAACAATAACCCCTGTTTTTGAAGGGTTAAATTGCAATTTGTTAGACTCCATCTAGCTTCTAACTTCTGCTGCGCAGTCCACAATGCGCTGAAGAAAGTCAAAAGAGTTATTCACGCGCATGTAAATCTGTGTGTCATGCTCATAGTGAAAAGAAAAAGTTGAAAACATGTTTGATCAATTTGATGTGGATGTAAAACAATAAATGGGACCAACAGGAGACCCGAGGGACCACACAGGAAACTGGAATTGAGCTGGAGTAGTAAGGTTCAACTTGTTGGGTCCTCTCAGATAAAAACCAATCAAACCATTGTAAGGAACTCTGAGACATCAGCGACTCAGAATGTTTGTAGGTTTTTAGCTTTTTCGGATTGTAACCTTAACATTTTTTTCATTTTGTTTTCAATTGTATTTCTTTGTTTTTTAAAAAAAAATGGAAAATGTGTCTTATTTATTTATTTAGTCATTTGCGTAGCGCACCAAACTCATGGGTGCTTTTCTTACAGAGGTAATAATTAGTTACCGGGTCTTACTACCTCCGTTTTCTCTGAGGTAGTGCCTTTGTGCTGATTGCACAGAAGTTGAAACATGACCCAGCCACTTTCCGGACTAGGTATCACGGAGGTACTTTGAAGCCCCACCTAGTCCTTTGTATCCATAACACGACCATTAATGTTCCATCACAGGTATTGGTCCTTATGTCATATCGGGGTGGGGAGGGGGTGTAAGGATGTGATAATTTCCATCACATGACCATAAATGTTCCCTAAAAAGATCTATCCAGCTTTGGATGTATCTATCTGTCTTTCTATGGCACGCGTGTGCTTGATCATTATAGTATTCATTACAAGTGTTTTGCTTATATGTTTACTTATTTTTGTTTGTTATCTAACACATTAGGAGTCCTACTTTTTTGTCTGCTTATTCTTGTTCATAATATACCAGTCCGATAGTATAGCAAGTAGAGCGCTCACTTTGACATCTGTGCAGAGCCTGCTGATGCAGGTTCGAATCCCGGCAGGGCGAAACTCAGCCTTTCATCCTTCCAAGGTCGATAAATGAGCACCACACACTGTGGGTAATAATAAGCAGCACTCAGATACCTGAGGGTTCGTAGTGCTCTATAAATGCAAAATTATTATTATTAATAATATTATACATTACAAGTTTATACATTACAAGTTTTCTGCTTATTCATATGCTAGTGATTTTTTGAGACTTTACACATTACAAATGTACTTCACGTGTAAAAAATTATATATAAATCACAGTTTTTCTACAACTTTACCTCTTTGAGCTTGAGTGATGCATTTTTATAAAACTGTGTAATCATAAACATAAAAAGTGTACATGGCTGCCAGAAATCTTGAAAGTCAAATCAAGCTATCTATGGGCTAGAATGAGAAAATGTGTGTTAGTGGGGGGAGGGACAGATGAGATGTACACGATAATGAGGAAATGGGACAAGTAAACACAAAGTACTGGTAATGAGGGACTGGGATGAGGATTCAGGCAGTGAAAGTAAATAGAGACCAGAAAGAGAATGCGCCTGGTCATGATAATAAGGAACCGGGATAAGGATCCATTCGGAACTGGTAATACAGCACTGTGGCAAGGATGAGGGACTTGTGGGTAATGAGGCATTATGAAAAGGATGAGGGTTGCAGGGAAAATGAGGGGCTGTGGCGAGGACGAGGGCTGTGGGGGTAATGACGGACTAAGGTAAGGATGAGGGCTGCAGGGATGATGAGGCACTGTGACAAGAATGAGGATAGCTGGGATAATGAGGGACTGTGATGAGGATGAGAGATGCAGAGCTAATGGGGGGGGGGGCTGAAGGACGTGCGTGTAATGAAGGACCGTGATGAGGATGGGGGCTGCAGGACGCAATAAGTCACTGTGTAGAGTATGAAGTAGGCCAGGGTCACAGTAATGAGGGACTGTGACTTGGATGCATGACGCTGAGGTAAGTGGGTAATGAGGACCTGTGACAAGGATGAGTGATGCTCAGGTAAGAGTAATTTGGGACTGTGAAAACGATAAGGGATGTCAGGAGAAGGTTAATGAGGGACTGTGCTGAGGGTGAAGGATGCTGAGGCAAGAGTAATGAGGGACTGTGATGAGGAATAAAGATGCTGTATGTTCATATATATTACACATTACAAGTGTTTTGCTTATATGAATGATATTATTAAAATATAACACAATATGCTTGTTATATTACATAGTTGTAACGATGGCAAAGGGCTCCACCAACCAGGTGACTGGACAGGCGTGTGCACACTGTAAGCCTCTGCCCACTTTCTCACAGCCACTTGCACCCCTTACACAGGTACTACCTTCTTTTTGTGCTCCCCGGTGCTGGCTGCGCCTTACCCTCCTCCCAACACATACCATCCTCCTCACCCATCAGCAACCTGCACCCACACCCTAACCTTTCAACACTCCTGCTCACCAAGTGTCCTCTTCCTCCCTGCAGCACTGCCTCACCTTCTGCGCCATCATAGAAATTGAAACGGGACCATGTCCCTTTTATTTTTCTTATGGTGGGATTCACAGCCATTATTTTATTTTGCTTCACTAGATGAAAGATTGGGCATGTGCAAGAAGCGGTGTCCACAGCACGAACGCTCGGCAATCGAACCGGAGATCAAATTTGAACTGCTAGCATTGGAAATTTTCATACTTTTCACTAAGGGTTTCTTTTGCAAGCGGCCACTCTCAACTACGATATATGACAACCAGATCCATTCACACTAGTCAAGTGAAACAGGCTGCTCAAGCAACCTTGTAGAACTTAACAAATACCATCAGTTCAACTGATTTTCTTTTCGAACCACTTTCAATATATTTAAAACCCCTGAAGATCCGCCATACACCAGACGGCGAAACATGTGTTGGGTATTCAATTTTGCAATTTTTTCCTTTTTTTTGAGACTAACTAAATTCTGTGATGCAACAGTGTTTAGCAACTATATTGAACTTGGATGGAACCAATACCAAAACTGTGAAGCAACAACAACCTATACTATAAACGGATTAGCACCTTTTTGGCATAGCTAAATCCTGTGAAGCAACAGTGTTTACTTTGCCTACAATTTATAATTTACACCATTTCCTGTTTGGAATAAAATCAAGGCTAAAACCACAGAATTAGCGTTTGGCTCATTTTATTTCTGCGAAAGATCTTGTAATTATCATTTGAAATATATATATTTTCTTTTGCTGACTGGGAACACAGTCTTGCTTTCTGCAGAGCGCAAAACTCCCTAAGGTCTAAAACAAGCAAATACGTATACTCATTTCCCCTTACAGTCTAGGGGTAATAGACTTTAGTTTCGCTGATTTGCATCTATTTCATATAGACATTTTGAAGAGCGCCGGAATCAGCCAAAGACTCTCTCAACTAGATGCATTGTGCAAGAAGCATGCAGCTCATCTCCAGTAAAAGAAAGCACTTTTTAGAATGTTATCACATTGGAGGGAGCCCTGAGGTGTGAATAGCTATCACCCCCTCGTTCAGGGGCAGAATGGCCCCGAGTTCCCGCCAAAGCCCCCTCTTCCCTCTGGCTCACATAGGCTCCGACAGGTGGGCCACTGCCAACCCTGTACCCCCGCTACCAAAGGACAGATAGCAATAGTAGGAGTGTTCTGCTTTTTGTTTGCCTAATTATCTTGGTAATACTAAACTTCATGCATTTTCGTATGCTTATGCTTGATTAAAATGTTACATACACATTACAAGTGTTCTGCTTATTCACATGCTCATGGCACTTCGTGAAATTGCACTTTACCCATATTCACGCTGAGATTTCTTCTGTTCTGCATTAAGAGGTTTCGGCTTATTTGGATGTTTCTGATTTTTTGCAATATTATACATTATCATTGTTCTGCTTATTCATAGGCTTCTGCTTGCAATTTCACAAGCATTTACTGTGTGTGCTTCTCATTATAAGAGTACTGCTTTTCTGCATTACAGATTATCTACTTATTTGTACCTTCTGATTATTTGTAATATTACACATTACCATTCTTCTGCTTTTTCATAAGCTTTGGCTTAATCAATTGCTTGTGGTGATTTGTAACAATGTCATTACACTTCACGCATATTCGCTAAGTCTTCTCCTGTTCTGCATTCCAAGCTTTCTGCTTATTCGTATGCTTCTTATTGTTCGTAATATTAAACATTACTATTAATCAGCTTTTTCTTATGCTTCTGCTTGTAACAGTAGGAGTGTTTAGCTAATTCGTATGTGTCTCACTGAGTTCTTGTGTTCTACATTATGGGTTTTCTGCTTATTCGTATGTTTATGATTGGTCATATAAGTACAGTGCATCATTGTTCTGCTTACTCATATACTTCTGCTTGTAACATTGTGTGTGTTTAGCTTATTCATATGCTTCTGCTTGTTGTGAGACAGGCATGGTATCAAGAGAGACACATACTCACATGTTACAGTTTCAAAACCTTTATTTACTACAATGCTGGAGTTGGTGTAATACCTAACTGGCCCTAACTCTAGAGGGATAGTTCCTGGCCCTAACTCTAAAGGGATAGTTCCCGCAACTGATCTTTCTAAGGGCCGTCTATGTCCGAAAGTCCAAAACCAAAATCTGTCTGTGTCTAAACTTATGCTTACCCTCACTCTTTGATAACATTTGGTAGGAAGTCTCTTTAAAGAAAAATAGTGATTCAGAAAGAAATGTATACCAAGGCTGGTTTTCCAGTGGTCTTCTCATCAGATATTTCTCTGTCAGTATCATCAAAGTTCAGCACAATCAAAAAGAGGTTGTTAATTAACTCTCCTCCACAAAGGTCTTGCACTCTGTTCAAACAACGTCCAATGTCTGTAGTTGCTGGGGATACCCTTCCCCAAGCTTCAATCCTTCGAAGTTTCAGACAAAGCAAAGATATAACAGTTTCTCTCAGGCTTCTCAGGGTTCCCTTCCCCAAGCTTATGCATTGCTGTTTCACCAAATAAGTATTCACCTTTGTTAGGCATCTTAGGGTTCCCTTCCCCAAGATTAGGCCCCTTTAGTTCCAAACACAAAATTCAACTTGTCAGGATGTACGTTTTACTTATTTACAGTTCTTTTCACACACAAACTTCTCATGGGGTAAAATCAGAGACTTTAGAAAATGCCAGGTTCTTTGCTCCTTCCAAGCATGACCGCTCTGATATTTGGCCACCTTTCTGTATTTCCTGTACTTGTTTTTCCTTCTATCCTTTCATATTCAGGTGCGTCCTGTACCCCTTTGTTATCTTCCACTTTGCTGTGGAACACTTGCACCTTCTTTGGCTTTCTCTTCGTTCACGTTGTGCCCCTGCTGCCTTCCTTTGATTCACTTTCTCTCCACTGTGCCTCTTGAACATTCACTTCTTTACTTTTGTACACCCTTGCACCTGTCCATTTCCTTCTGGGGCCTCTTTCACACTTATTTCACTATTCGGTGCTCAGTGGTACCCTTCCTTTACTTGCCGGTCACTTGCAACCTTCTTATTCACTTTCAAGCCTTTTGGGTTCACTCTGATCTCTTAGCGCCTTTCTCTCACTTTCCATTCACTTTCTGCTTTATCTCATGCTTTCCGCTATGTGCCACTTTGCAAAAACTGTCTTTCTCCCTTACTGCTCCAGCGAGCCACACCCTTCCGAGTTTCTCCCGCTTACTGACTTGAAACTCACCAGGGAACATTGCACTGGAGAGCAGTCTCTCCAAGCATATGGGATCGAAGCCAGGGTCTCACCACCTGCCCCTCAGACCCCCTTGGGACCAGCACACGTCCCAAAGGAACAAGTACTTTTCTGCAGACCGCCAGGAGGACACAGGCTGCCTCTCTCCAGCACCCGGAGACATCGCTCCTTAGCCATGCTGCAGCCCCTCTCAAACACTGGGCCTGTGTCTCGTCATGCTGCTCTTCCCGGGTCCTCCAGGCTTCTCTCACTGCAGCTCCCTGCTCCTTGGCTTCTCGGCTCCATTCACAGCTCGCTCTCCTGATTGTGCAAAACCACACCCTTTATACTTAAAACGGGAGTCAAGTGGAATCAAGTTTGGGTAGTCAGAGTTGAATTCCTGACCTTGCCTGACTAGATTATTGGGGCAACCTAATGTTAGTAGGCGGCAGTCTTCCTTCTGTTTCTCAAGGTGTTTCTTGCAGGTAATCCTCACTACTCCTGGTTGCCTTTTCCTTTTCCTAGTCTTAGTTGGAACTGGGGAGGGGGAGATGGAATGGGATTGAAAATATCCCATGAAGGCTGAGGAAGGGGTTTCTCATGTAAAATGGGGAGGGGAGGAATACCATGTCTCGCCCTCAGGTATTCTCCTCCCAATCCCTCATGACATCCTCCCTCGCTAGTCCACCCCAAGGGTCGGTATCCAAAAGTGATGGCCCTTCCCTAGCCACCTGAATGGAAGATCCCGGGGGAGTAGGTGGGAGAACACTGTCAGGTATCTCACATTGATCTTAATTTTAAACATTACGAGTGTGTGTGCCAGCTAAAAATAGCGATAAATCTTGTTTGTATTTTCAAATGTTTGCCGGAATTGGTTTTTTAAATCTATGAAGCAAAAACAAGTATAAGTGTGCAAAAATAATTAAAATCAAAGTGTCCAATTTTGGTTCTATACTTTCTGTTACCTTATGGAGATATCAATAGTAAGAAAGTGAAAAAAAACATATTTCGCACTTCTTCTGATTGAGTCCATACATTCTTACCAGGCTTGGCATTCCCAACCAGACAGGCAAGGAGCAGTAGCCTTCGAAATTTGGTAACCATGCATCTACAGATTTAAAAGTTATAGTGAAAAGTATGTTTCATTTTAACAGAACATGCAATGTAACCTTTACCATAGAGCCATGACTGTTTTATAGGGTCTTATAACTTTGGTTCCATTCAACGATGAAACTTTCCATAATAAAAGAGAGCTTCAACTCTGATATTTTGGGGAAATTTGCATGCAGTTTCAACAGGGGGCAGAGTAATAAGGGTTCCCAAAAAATGTGAAATTCGAATGGACTTGCATTGAAAGACAATTCTGGCCTGCTTACAGCCTAAACCACTGGATGGAATTTTGGCAAATGTGCATCAGGGGCAGCTTGTTTTATAACTGGTGCTCGAGACATGGCCTTTGGCCATGGCCAGTGCCAAGATTGCTCAGGCATTGTGGCCTTTTGCCATGTTCACCATGGACCGGCTACCAGTTGTTTGGCGAGGTCTGTAACATGGCTGATGGCCATGCCCAGGGGGATGTGGTCATGACCAGTGGTACATGGTCCCAATATGGTGGCATAGTGGCCACCAATGGATGGGCTGCAGGTCAGGAACAGTGGCTATTGTGGGTGGCCTGCCAGGGCCTGGGGCATGGCCAAAACTCATGCCACAGTCAACTGAGTCATAACTTGCTCCCCCAGCATGCGCTGATCAAAGTGACACACAGCATTGTGCACTTATTTGTTAAAAGAGGACTTTCAAATAACTTATATACAGTGCTGGAACATTATGAAACATATTAATTGATCAACACTATTGAAATTCAGTGAAAAACATTGTGAAAGGAATGTTATGGTTACGTAGCCCTAATAAAAATCTGTGAAATTCATTGAAGCATGTCTGTTAAAGGATCATTATAGTTAAGTTGTCTGTTAAAGGATCATTATAGTTAAGTTGCTGTGAAGGATTTCCATCTGGCAAAGGTAGGAAACCCATCATTTCTTTGATTTGAAATAATAATAAAATGATGTGGGTAATCCATCTCATAAAGGATGGTCTGCAAAACAGACCCCCCTTTTCATCAAACTTCAAGAATAGTGTACAAGGCTGCGCAGCTGCATCATTATCCAGATCTGCTGCTCCTGCTCACCGTTGGCACACAGCAGTTTTCAGAGGTCACGGGTGCCCTATTTGACAGCTGCTGTGACAGCAAAGTCACTGCACTGCACAGGTGGCATTTAAATCTGCATCCCTCTTCCAAAACCATAGTACCTATGATAACTATCAGCCTGGTGGCAGGATAATCTGGAACTATCAGGCATACCTACGTTTTGTTATGGTAATGCTAGTTCACATGAATATTAAAGCCACACATGATTTGAAGAAGCATGTAATGTAATGTAAAGTAAGTGGTCTTGTATAACTCCTGTCTAACAATATTGGTGGCCTTGCTCTGCATACCAGTGTCAACCCTGTGAGCTCCAGCCAGCTATGAGAGATGACGAGGCTTCCATGAACATGAACATGACTGTCTCCATTGCAAAAGACAGGATGCTTGCCTCTGTTAACATTCTTGGAGGTTGGGTAACTCATCCTTGCCAGGCCTAGTAGCTCACCAAAGGAGAATTCCTGTGACCCTAACATCAAAGAGGCAATCCCATAACAGAGGCTTGCCTCTAAAAATAGGGTTGTCCACCAAATGGTCTTTGAAGAGCCAGACTAGCGATGGGGTGGGTTTACACAGGCTGGCATAGCAGTATCAAAGAGAGGATAGATTCCTCCATCTTGGTTTTCTGTGGGATTCTCTTTCCTTCCTGTCTGATACACAAGCAAACACTTTGGGTGTGATGCAAAAAGGCACATGTCACTAATCTTCTTAACAAGGATTGGACCCATTACAGCAGGCTTGCTTTTAACCACCCCCCCTGTGGCTTGTTGCCTTCATAATGCCTTTATAATGAATGAGTTGGTCTCCCTTTGTATTTGTGTATTTTATTGGTTTTTAAAAAGATCTTTCCCCAAAGCGCAGTACATGTATTACAGAAACCGGTACATAATACAAAACTGTTAAAAATAAATCTTAGTTCAGCAAAATAGGAAAATATTTTAGTTACAATGGAAGAGTGAAGGTGAGCTTTATCTCCATTTCAGAAAATACAAAGAGAGGAAGAGGTGTGATGATCGGGTGGGAGAGAATTCCAGAGTTTAGGGCAAGGAGTGTACACAATGGAAAACAGGAAGGAGTGTAGGGAGATTTAGGGACCAAAATGAGGTGAAGATATTGTGACTGAAGGGGTCATGGAGGGAAGAAGCGAGAGACAAGTGTAGAAGATATTGTGACTGAAGGGGTCATGGAGGGAAGAAGCGAGAGACAAGTGTAGAGAGGTGGGAAAATAACATTTAAAAAATAAAAGGCGAGACAAAGGGGAGAAGTAAGATGGAGAGAGTGATGTAGAGATCAAGGATGGGGGTAGAGAAAAAGGCGCACAGCAGAATTAAAGACTACTGAAGAGGAATGAGATGAGAGGGGGGGGAGACAAGTAGATCTGAGCAGTAGTCCAGATAAGAGAAGATGGAGGAAGTGATGAGACGTTTAGTAGCTCAGAAGGGTAGTAAAGGACATAAGTGATGAATATTATAAAGATGGTATGGCAGGTACGAGTGGTAGAGGGGCTATGAAGAAGAAAAGATACATCTGGGCTGAAAATGACCCCAGGATTGTGTGCTGAGAAGGAAGGAGACGAGGGAGGAAAATAAAGTACATAGGTTGGACAGGAGAGGACAGGGTAGATGCAGGGATGAAAAGAGCTTCACTTTGAGAAGAATTAAGATGTAGAAGATGACAAGACACCCAGGATTGAACGGCAGAAAGCAGGCAGAAACAGCTGAGTGAAGAAAAGTCGGATAAGGAAGAAGGAGATGAAAAGATCTGGGAAAAGTCTGTGTAAAAGTGACAGGAAAGGTTAAAGGATTCAATAAGTGAGGTTAAATGATAGTACTGATAGAGAAAAGTAGAGGGCCAAAAACGTGAGTCATCAAGGGGAAGAGGTGTGAGCAGCCGAGGAGACAGAGCGAGTGTGCTTAGAAAGATAGGATTGAAACCTTGGAGAGACTGAGCCAGGGATGCCAAGAGATGAGAGAGCAGAGATGTAGTGTAGGGTATTAAATGCTACAAAAGGACCAAGAGAATGAGGATTAAGAAGGGCTTAATATGCTGAGGTGAGAGAAGAGCAGTTTCAGCAGAATGCACACAACAAAATCCAGATTGAACCAATAGGAGCAGTGAGTGGGAGTTGGGATAAGACGAAACCTGGAAAAAGACAATTATTTACAGCAGTTTAGAAAGAAAGAGAAAAAGAGAAATAGGACAAAAGCTAGAGGGTGAGGTGTCAAAAGAAGGTTTATTTTAGATGGGGATAATAGTTGCATGTTTAGAAAGAGAAAGGGAAATAGCAGTTACAAAGGTAGGTGTAATAGGTAATAATGCATGGATAGATCAGTGGGTTAAGGGATGAAGGGATAGAATCGAGGGGGGAACCAGTGGGGTAGGGACAAGAGAGGAATGAGAGTGCCAAAATCAGTTAGAAGAGTTGAAGGGGTGATTTAGTATTGGAAGAATTTGACAGAGAGGTAGAGTGAGAAAGAGGAGAAAAGAGAATAAACTTTAGCAGTGAAGCAATCAGCAAAGTTAGGAGAGATTGGAGGAGATAAAAGGGATGAGTAGCGGGAGGAGAAAGAATTGGGAAAGAGAAAATGTAAGAGATAAAAAATAATATTTTTTGGCACTAAGAAGTAAAAGGTTATAGGACAGATCATAGATTGCTTAGATCAATATATATGTGGGTTTCTTCCCGCATCACACAGCTTTGCAGAGAGATTATCTGAGAGAGAGAAGGGAAGATGCTCCTCCATCTGGTTTTGAAGGCTACAACGCCATAGTAATTATGATAAACTATTAGCCTGGTGACAGGATGAAGTGGAAATATAAGACATACCCGGGTTTTTATATGGTTGCTGGTAGTCCACATAATTATTAAAGCCACATGTGATTTATAGCATACCTTTGACTACCCTGTGAGCTCAGACCAGCAATGAGAGGTGATTTGGCTTTCAGGCAACAGACTGTCTGCATTCCAGCGAATAGGACAAAAGGCAAGATGCCCGACTCTGAAATTCTGGTAGGTTGGGTAACTCCCTGCCTGTCCAAAAAGACCACAACAGGAAATCTCCTGGGACTCTTGAAAAAGGCAATTTATATTTAAAAAAAGCCCTGCCTCAAAATAGGAGGTTGCACATCAAATGGCCTTTGAAGTACTGGGCTAGAGAAGGGGTGGGTTTAGACAGGCAGGCAGAGCAGCACCAAAGGGAGGAATGGTTTTCCATCTAGTTTTTCTGCGGGCTGTTCTTTCCTTCTTGTCTCATACACTTCCTAAACAAGCAAAGCACTTTGGGTATGAGGCAACAAGGCAAAAGTCACTTGCTATATGAACAAGGATGGGATCTCATGCAGCAGGATTGCTTTTAAACAATCCACTGTGGCTTGTTGCCTTTATATGGAATGGGTCACCCCCTCTTTATTTGTTTCATTCCTGGACTGCAAGAAGAATTCATTTGGATCTCTTTTGGGAGAGTTTACCTTTATTTAAGTCCTCAGCCATTGAGGTGAGGTGAAGTATTTCTCTGGGGCAGAGGCACCCTCTGCTCCTTACCTAGCCCTATGTTACATTGCGGGGTGAACTGCTGCTGGAGCAAGACTGTTAGCTACACTAGTACCCAAGAACCTCACTGGAGGTAAAGGACTCCTACAGGTGATAGCCATCCTTCACCAGGTTGGGAGAATGAGAACAAGGGCTCATCTTGTCCCTAAGCCCCTGGAGTTGGACTTAAAGCATTAGACGATGCAAAGCAGCTTGTTTCCACCAGCTTTCTATGGCCTCGGACACCTGCCAAACCATCATTGACCGCGTTTAAATGCATTCAAGCCAACAGGACTTGCTGTGCTGCCTTTGGAATTTCTTGGACCCTCTTCAAACTACTGTTGCTGCTCCTCGAACCAGTTTGCCATTGCACTGCGCCAGCTGAGTGCATCGATTGTGCTGGCTCGAACAAGAAGCTCACTGCCGCAAACATCTTCGAACTGTCACATCTTGAACAGCATCTTGAAATGCCAGCATCTTCATAATCGACTCAAAGCTTGACCATCAAATCAACCATGGGGTCCTCCTCGACATACATTTTTTTGAATATCACATTGATCCACAGCGAGCTTCATCTTGTGACCGACCTGCGGACCGCTCCCTGTCTGGATCACTGCGACTTTCCGCATTCAAACCTGGTTTCATCTGCTCACAGAACGTTAAGGTTCGATGATGTCAAACCACAAACAACTGAAATGCCCCAGCACCCCATGTCCAGTTGCTGGGATCATAGAGACTGGTTAAACCCCCCTTGTGTACCTTTTCCCAAAGCCATATCCTTTTCTGACAACAGTATAGTTATGTATTGCCTTTTCCTCCCTGCTAAATATCCTAGCCTTCCCTCGACCAATGTTACTACAAAAGGTGAAGGCGGTATATATCTGTTGACTGTGCAGTAGTCACTTTGTTAAAGTTGCCTATACAAAAACCTATGAAATATTAGTGTAAAAATGTTGTTAAAGGGATGTTATGTTTAAGCTGCCCCAATAAAACCTGTAAAATTAAGTGGAAAAACTTTGTTAAGGAGACCTTGTTTTGCACACACCTTCTAAAAGCCATAGATGTTTGCCAGCAACGCAACCCTAAATCACGCCCCCCACTATGCACTTCACTTGTCCACACACATGACATCACAGATAACATGACAAATGGTATCATTTTTGTGAAGATATTTTAGTCGTTCAGGCTGTGCATGTGAGCAAAAACTGCGTTTTCCCTCAAAGTAAAATCAATTCATGCATAATCTGTGAACCATTAGACAGATCTGTGCCAAACTTTGTAGATATTTGCTACTGGTCTGTTATTTTCATGCAGTAAGACCAGTGATCCAAATAAGATTTTGAGGTGGGAGTATTTTACTCCCTATTTTTAAACTTTGAGTAGTAAATGTGATTTATTTTAAGAGAGTAAAAATGACTTTTCTCCTTTGCAAGAGAGTACAATGTATGCGACATCCAGCCGATGTGTGCAAAGACCATATGGAAATCATTACTATGCTGCAGCTTTCTGCATTGTGACAGAATACAACTTTCATTATTTCGCTAAGGTCTGGCCATTCTATCTCTGGTAATGGTAATGTTTATTTATAGGCACGTATACACAGGCACGTGTTTCAAAGCGCTCAAGGAGGTAAGGAACACAGGGAAAAACAACAGAGCCCTGGAATTTCTGAGACAATAAAAGTCTGCACAGGCAAATTAAGTGAATATGATAAATTTAACAATTTAGATACAGCAAATAGGCCTGACAGCGATTCTGGAGTTTTTCCCAAGTGCACATTAAGGGGTAAGACAAGGGAGAACAGACAGAACGATCCTCAGGCAGGGCTGTATACAGATTGTGCAAGTGCGGAAGGGTAAAGGAGGGGCAGGGGACCAAGTGCGCCCAGTCAGTAGAGACTGGTGAAGTGCGGAGAGAGAAGTTCAAGGTTTTTATTACACGTGCATTGGGTGCAGGGCCTTGCAGCAAGTGCAGAAGGACTGGCAGGGTGAGACTCTGCGGTACACCAAGCAGCCAACCAATAAGCTGTGTGGAAGGAGGGAGAGAAGGAAGAGCAGAGAGCTAAGTTAGCAGGGTAGTGTAAGAGAGAAGGAAGAGGAGAAGAGGAAGGTCTTGAGGAGTTTCCGGAACTTAAGAATTTCAGGCTCAAGACGGAGGGTGGCAGGGAGGCTGTTCCAGCGGGACACACCTGCTGAGGAAAAGGATCTCCCTCCAAATCTCAGCTTGGAGAACTGGCTCCATTATATATTTAAATATTGAAAACATAAAAACCTAGCCAATTACATAGTAAAGCAAGCATGAATTGTATTTTGTGTTTTGATGTTCAATAGCAGAATTGTCTTTTGATGTTCAATGACAGTCCTCATTTCCTGGAGCGATTACTGCCTAATCGTCTGCCAATGTTATGATACAACAGTGCAGAGAGGCAAGGGCTCCATGCTAAATTCTATATCTAATTTCAAGGTCAAATGGTTATTTATATAGCGTTTTAGGCAAAGCTCTGTACATGGTACATATTTATCACAATTATCACCAATCCAAAGTCGGTACTCCTTTATCGACCTTGTAAGGATGAAAAGCTGAGTTGGCCTTCCCGGGATTTGAACCTACAACATACAGATCATGCATAGATTGCAGCAATGAGTGCTCAACTGGCTGAGCTATCTTATTGGCCAACATCCTTCAGAGGTCGGTTACCTCAGTATCGACTGAGGTACAATAATCACGGTACCTAGATATTGGACGAACCATGTATGAAGCGCTACATAAAGTTAAATACCTATCTGTATTATCACAGGGACATGTTTTGCTGTGTTTCTATTTCAATTACAAATGTAACTTTGATTTGTTTGTTTTTGAACAGTGCTTGCACTTCCTGGAGAGTCAGGTTTTTGATGTTTTCATTGTAGTCTTGAAGATTTGAGAGGCTAGAACACCTGTGATTGGTGTAATGACAATCACTCACCCTTGAACAAAATCTCTGCTGCCACTGACCATTTATAGTAATGTCCCCAATTGACTGCAAGGTTGAATGGATGTAAACTAGACCGTGCATAGCCATCATTTTACACTGTTACATTTGTGCAATACTGGTTTGCTTTCCCTGGAAAAAAGCAAAATTTGTTACAAACTATTAATTCTCAATTGCAACTTAGTTTTCCATCTTATTCGTTTTACAGTCCTAAAATGCTAGGAAAATAAATATGCACAGTGTTTAGGTTTGCTCCATGAGCAGAAGCTGAATGGAAAGAAACATTTCCATTTGTCACAGTGTGCAGTTTCCTTTTTTGAAACGCTTCAGAGAAATACATTCTGTTTCAGAGGCTTTTACCCCTGGCTTGCAATTAAAACCATGTAGATAAAAATCAAAAGAAGCCTTCTGGTTTCTGTCAAGTAACCTGACTTTTGAACTGCCCTCTGCTCTACACTTGTGTGTAAATGTACACAGGAAAATAATAAAGGGGTCGTATTTACAAGATTTTCATGTGTAAAAAGGCCTCTTACACACCTTATCTGGAGGCCTGAGTAAGACAGTTCAAATGTTTTAAAACAGATTTTTGCAAATGGTCAATGCAATGAGGTTTCACCGTAACGATAGGGAGAAGACTATCGCCCTATCATGTTACTTAATGGAAGTGGGCATTCTTAAACTCCTGGGGCAGGATGCAATTGAGGAACTACTTCTTTTTAAAAATAATTACAGACATTGATTATTGGGTTGAGCAGATTTAATATTGCTCTGCAGGGTTGAATCCCATATGACATCAGAAAAATGCTCTGCTTACATTTCAAAAGTGATGTACCTTATATTTTGCAAAACATTTTAAAACATAAATAGATTAAAAGAAAGCTGTTATTTATTTTTTCACATGTCATGTTAAGCAGTCTTATTATGAATGATTGTCCACCCCTTCGTAGAAGGATGTGTGTTTGTTTTGATTAAGTATTGTGGCGAACCAGAAGGAGTCAGATTAAGATGTGCCATTTTGAAGGGTGTTTATTCAAAATAATAAAACGCCTATCTATCTCTGCAACTATAGGGGTAACTACCCACCTAGAAAAACATAAACTAATGGTCCTCGTCAAAGTCTAAATGAAAATAGCCCTTAGTCCAAAATCCTACGTACCACTTGGAATTAAATAGCAAAATGAAGGAGGCTGTAGCAACAGCCTCTTTCATTGGCTGTCGTCTGGCACAATTGTTTGGATCACTCTCTGAAAGAAGAAATTAAAAGTTCATCAAGTCCTGCATTTCCTTCCAAAAGAAGCATTTAAAGGTTTTCAAGTTCTGGATCTCTTTCCAAAAGAAGGTTTTTACAGTTCTTCAATTTCTCACACTATAGTTCTCAGAATGTTTTGGATTTCTAGGACTTCCTTCTAAGTCCTCTTTCCCTTTCATATATATACGCCGGCAGAGTCTTGGTTTTGCGCCTGCCCACATCAATGTTTGGGTTTCTCAGGCTCCCGTAACCCTCTCGGCTTCTGCAGCCTGCAGCCTTGGATATTACTGTCTCTTGCTTTTCTACAGGTCTCCAAAGCCTTTTTGCCCAATGGTCGGCTTACTTTAGTGTGGTCTCAGTGAGGAGTCTGCCCATATCCAACATTCAGATTTTCCTATCTTCCATAGCCCCGGTGGCTTTCCCAGCCTCTAACGTCAATGTCGCTTGACTTTCCTAGGCTCTCCTCAGCTGGGCTTGCTTTAGCGTTGCCTCAGTTAGGTATTTGCCCACATCCAGCATTTGGGTTTTCATGGCTGCCATAACCTTGTTAGCTTTCCCAGCCTCTATCGATGTCTTTTGACTCTCACAGACTCTCCAAAGCCTGTTGACCCTTGACTAGGCTTGCTTTAGCAGGGCCTCGGTTGGGTATCTGCCTGTATCCCGAATTCAGGTTTTCTTGGCTTCAAAGTCTTTTGATTCTCCTGGGCTCTCCAAAGCCCTTTGGCCCAAGACTAGGCTTATGCAGCTTTGGACACAATCGTTCGCGCACCGCAGCAGCATTACCTCTTCGAGAGAGGTTGCTTCCCTTTCTCTGGCCTCAGCATCAGCTAACCCTCAGAACTCCACCACCACTTCCATGTGGTCATGCCACCAGGCGAGATGGTCTCCTTACTGTCTGTCTCTCTCGAGGCTTGGCTTCTTTGCTGCTCAGGACTCCAGCCTTCCAGCATCTTGCTCGCGATCAGCTCGCTCTCCACACTATCGCCGGCTCTACGGTCTAGTGTGGCTCTGCCCCTCCAGGACGTCCTTCATTCAGAGCCTCTTCTCTGCAAAGAGATTGAAGAAATATCACTATTTGGTGAACCCAATACAGGGTTGACAACACACTTTCTGATTCCCATGTAGGCAGACAATGTATTCTGGTCAGGGAGTTCCTTACCAGAATGGGTGTCCTTGTCCCTGAGAGGTGAGTCACACCCAGCGAGGTCCCCACTTGCCCAGACCCTTAGGGAGGGTCTTGCTGAGCTGGCTCACCTCTAGCCTCAAAGGGGGTCGCTCTGCTCTGGATAGGAGGGACGAATAGTCCAGATTTGTCGCAGTATTGCAAATGGAATTGCATTCATTATTTATAGATAGATAGAAACAGGTATTCTGTTGCTGCCATCTTAGTACCCAAGATTCTTGAACACTCCAGCCAAGAAAATAAATTATCTAAGCAGTCTGAAAAATCCAAATCATGTACTTACAAATGCAGTGCAATGGCTTTGTATCACATGGTTTTGGAGCGTTTTACTGTGCAGCTTTCTCACATGCAAGCTACACCTTTACTGACCACTGAGGGTTTATAGTCATAATGTCGAAAAAAAAAATGTTGACAAGCAAAAAAGTCGAAAAAAAAATGTCGAAAACAGTAATGTCGACATCCCATACATATAATGGAGAAAGTCAATTTTTCGAAAAAAAAATGTCGACAAAAAAATGATCGATTAACATAGACAATAACCCGAAGTAATTATTGGGGGGGGTCCCCCCCCCCCAATCCCCCAACCTCAACCTACATCACGAACCATCCCAGCACCCTCTCCCCTTCCCTTCGTCCTTCATCACCCACTTGTCTGTTACACTAGATAAAGATAGGTTACAAAATGGTTAACACAGTAGATGACATTCCTGAGTAAAGCACCTTGATTTGGTAGCAGGAAACCAGTAACGGCTGTGGAAAACCGTCATTACCTGACAGAACATCTCTTGAGAGGGTACTTCGGGCAATTGATTACACTTCATTCATACTTATAACAGGAGAAAAGGTAAGACACACTACCATTATAAAAAATAAAGTGTACTATAAAAGACATAGTATAAAATACCACAAAAAACTAATTTTATGTATCGTTTCAGGTGATAAAATGGAAAACAAAGTAGAATTTATAGAAAGCCAAAAAGGAGGAAAGCAGTTAATTTGGAATGGTTACATATTCTATAAGGAGCTTCAGCGAAAAGAGAGGATTTACTGGCGCTGCACAGAATATGCAAAAAATAAATGTACAGCACGCGCAGTAACAGTCGGAACAGAGGTAAAGGGAAAAGCTGAACACAATCATATGCCTGATCAGACGAATATAATAATCAGGAAAACCTTAACGGAACTAAAAAGAAAAGCAATTGAACATGAGGGGGAAGCTAGTGGATCTGTACTCAGAGAAGTTTGTGGCCAATTACCAACACATGTAACAGCGCAATTACCGGCTGAAAAATTAATGCAGCGCACTATTAACCGAGCCAAACATACTAATGAAAACCTACCCCCTCCACCTACATCCTATGAAAATATAACTATTCCGGACATTTTTAAAGTTACTGCACGAGGAGAAAATTTTTACTGTGACTCAATTGGAATAAACAATGACAAAATCTTGGTGTTCGCTACCGCAAAAAACTTTCAACATCTGAGTCAAAGCAAAAATTGGAAGAGTGACGCCACTTTTAAGGTATGCCCTCACCCGTTTTTTCAATTTTACACCGTACATGGAACAATCAATGACAAAATAATACCACTAATTTACTTTTTGATGCCAAAAAAAACAGAGGACGCATACAAAATCATATACAATAAAATTAAGGAAACAACACCAGATTCAAAACCAGAGACAATAATCATGGATTATGAAACAGCTCAAATCAAGGGATTTTCTAGCGTGTACAGAGAAACTAAAATAAAAGGATGTTTTTTTCATTTCACACAAAGTGTTTGGAGAAAAATACAAAAATTAGGTTTGGGATCAAAATATACGGAGGACAGTTACTTTCAAATTAACGTTAAGAAACTTTTTGCTTTGGCTTTTGTACCGGAAAATCATGTTATTACTTATTACGAACATTTAATTGAAAGTCAATACAATAAAAATCATGAGGATGAATGTACAAATTTACTGGACTACTTCGAAAATACCTGGATAGGCCAATTAACTAGGAGTGGCAACAGACGCAGACCGAAATACCCAATTGATTTGTGGAACTGCTACCAGTCTACCATGGACAACAAACCAAGAACAAATAACGCGTTAGAAGGCTGGCATAGCCGCATAAATAAAAATTTCAACACCCTACATCCAAATTTATGGCATTTCTTACGAGACTTAAAATTAGAGGAACAGCACCAGGAATTGTGAATTTCACAAACAATTTCATTGGCAAATCAAGCGCCAAAAACAAAAAAATACAGAGATTATGACAATAAATTAATGCAACTAGTACACGCATTCAGCATAGAGAACAAGGACAGTTACTTAGATTCTATTGCATTTAACTTAAAATGTTAAGAAAAACACTTACAGTTTATGGTCCTCAGGAATCCGTGTTGAAACAGGTGAAAACTCCGAAAAAAAACCCCATAAATCCTGGTGCAAAACGAAATTGCATTGAACATGAAAAAGTGCCGATTCCAGGCTAAAATACACAGCTTGAGTAAAAAAACTGTCCAAAGTCCATGTAAAGTATCCGTAATCCGCATTAATCCACGATCCAAATATCTGTTCCAGGTAAACTCGATACTCCAGGAAAAAACGACTACCAAAAAAACCATAATCCAAAAAAAATGGAAACATCCAGGAATGCAAAGTCCAACATCCAGAAGGCAAAATCCAAGGAATCCAAGTAGACCCGGTCCATCCGATGAAAAACCAGAAGAAAATGGTGAAAAACCAAAAAAAAAAAAACAATCCGAGGACCGAACGGACGGAGACGCGACCGCTGTAGAAACTAATCGATAGTGAGCTTTAAAAATGGCGCTCACGTTTACGTTGTACTACGTATCGTGCGTAGGAAACCAAAACAAAGATATGTTAGTAATGATAAACATACATTTTTAACGCGCTAGCGCCATCAACTGGTTATTTAGTATATTACATGTTGAACTAAATTATAAACAAATGTTGCATTTATTTATTTATTTATCTGAAAAAAATGCATTGTTACATTTATTTATTTATTTAAAAAAATACGTTGCACAGTTATGTTTGCTTTAAATATTATCTATAATTAATTTTTACTATTTAATAAACATGAAACTAAATTACCTTCTGAGTTGCCTATTTTATTAATTATTACATGTATTGAATGAATGTATTTATGTATTTATTTATGTGTTGAAAAATTAATGTCGAAAAAAATAATGTTGACATTTTTGTATGTCGATATTATAGATTTTCGACATTAATTTGTCGACATTTTGACTGTCGACATTATTGATGTCGACATTATGACTGCACGCCCCACTGAGATCTGGAGGTATGGTCCAGTTAAATGACACAGACATAGCTGCTCCAGAGGGGGTCCAATTTAATATCCCAGTAGCTGTTGAGCAGTTGCCTATGAAGTGTCAATTCAAGCAAGTTTCAGGACATAAACTGCTTCTTCTACAGTGCTGATTTTGAAAAGTATTACATCCTACTGACATAACACAATGTAGCATAACATATCACAACATCATGTTGAACATTCTGGAGTGTATGCATGCACCAAGCGTGCGGAGGCTGCCCGTTCAGACAGCTGTCCAGTTGAAAACATTTAGCCCATCCTAGTGCATAGCTATGCACAATGACTGCCAAGGAATCATTTTTTGCCATCAGTATCGATATTTGAACATAATTTGGTACGGTTGTTCAATAAATACCATTTGCACAGGTTTGTTTCTCCTCATTTAAAAATCCATTCATGTGAAAATGTATACAAGTCCCAATGACAGAGCAAAAGAACTGGATTACTTGTGAGCCTAAGAGACATGTTTCCGCTCTCTTGGTATTAAGCCACTGCATGCCTATGATGGAAAATGTCGAAGTGCCATCCCATGTTTACAGTAGCGCTCCAGAATTGTGTCGTCATAGATCTACCACAGCCTAATTTCCAGAGTTTATATGGGGAACCGAGTTAAGTATGTTTTCGAATTCGGAAGTTTGAGGGGTTCAAAAGCATTGCTAATATTAGTGCCTCAGGTAAAACGTAGTCGGTTGGCATGTATTTTAAAATGGTTGTGGTCTGGTGTAAATATTAACGCATTAAAAGAAACGTATGGAACAGCTTCTCCTCTAAGGGAAAATGTCAATTAACGTACGTCACAAGTTGCTAATCTGGCGCTCCTGCTCGCCAACACTCCTTTCTCGCCTTCTGGCATTTACACATGCTTTGTACTCGGATTTCCTGGAATGTAAATGTGTCCTTAGATGTGAACGAGATTTATGTATTGCACCTTAACTACCTGTGTCCTCCCTGCCCTCCGCCCCCATCTTCCTCAAACACCAAACCTTTTTGCATGCTGGTGTTGTATAAATCACTAATGAAATAAACACAAATAACAGTTATGCCGTTACATAATGTGGCGTTGCGTTATTCACAGCCAACATTGGCCCACCCATCATGATCTAAAATGGGAGTGATTACTTTAGGGGAAAAGCAACAGCTGCTTAATCCACTATCAAGTAATCTGCCCAGGCCAGTGATCCATGTCAAGACTTGCAATTTCAAACTATTAACAAGCTGAAGATAATCTATAGTATTAAAAACACGTAACAATCAACAACAAAACGATACAACCAAATGCATAGGTTTTCCCTTCAATTTAGTTAAGGGCCCAGTCACTCACTCATGCCCTTTAGATAACAATGCCTTTATTACTACTAAACATTCTATGCAACTTAATACACAGGTGTCTAGCAGAAAAACACCTTACATAACTGTATACATCTATACAAAGGCTGGCTGGGTCTTAACCTCCACTTACAAAATGAATGACAGCCCAATAATAATAATTCTAAATGTGCAGCCATCACTACTTCTAGTCATCAATAGGGCTATACCGCCTCATTTATATATATGTTAAGTATGTATCAAACATGTAAAAAATATAATTTATTGAGAGCCATTTGACTATATGACAAACACTTACCTCTTTATGATGCACAGCCAGAAGAAGTGATGCTTTATGAGGAACTATGTGAGTGCAGAATACATCTCGAGACTCTGAGTACATGTGTGTTTTTTATTTAAGGTGCTTTTATGTTCAATATTTTGATACTTATGTACTACAAAGGGCTTTTTATCTATCTACCGCCATTTGTATACCTTCAGTGGAACGTATTCCCATTGTTAACAGTTACCAGTCTATAATTCTCCATTTTGTACTTATTAAACTTCTTTAATTAGATGCACGCCTTCCACCAATAGTGCGGATTGTGCTACCATTGGAGACCGGTAAGCAAGAACAGGCCTCCATTGAAGGAATGGTCAAGTTCTTGTGGTTACCGTCTCATGGTCAATCCTGCTCTTGTCTAGTCACATTATTGAAGGAGTGTGGCACCCAATTGTGCACAAAGATTACCCATTCATGTCTGTCCACCGTAATGAGGAGCTCCCCTCTTTAATTCACTGAATTGTTATTTACGTTGTAGACACATTTCTGGGTCTTGTCATTGCATGCATTTGTGTGCTGGGTTTTAGCACGAACACATCTAGCTCCCAAGCAACGAAATACTCATGAAAGGGAATCAGTAATGGGACAGAATGATCTGTATACAATTGCAAGAATACAATATTAAGGTTTGAGTTGGAAGGATATGGAGAGAGGGGATACAAAGGGTTACAAGCAAGCAGGTTCCACTAAATATCTGTCTGTGCAGTCTTGTTTGAAGAGATGAGTCTTTGGGCATACTACACAAAATTACCCAAAAAACGCTAACCTGGCTCCCTGGCCTTCCAGACTAATATATACATTTTAACAAATTGCCGAACAATTAAATAATTAAACAATTTCAATTCCCCCACAAATAAATAAACCATTTAAAATTCCTCCCTTCCTGTTCCTTGTTCCCTCCCATCCCTTAAATTCCTCTCAACCTTCATTCCCACTTTCTCCCATCTTCTCCCCGAGGCCACGCCCCCCTTCAATACCTCTTCCCCCTCTTTGTATCCCCAGGGTAGCCCGTTCGTGCAAACAGCACCAGCCTCCTTTACCGCGCTAGTACCCCATTGTGCCCCATTGTGTTTCCCCCACCCCTCCTCTGAAGGGCCAGGTCCCCGGCACCAGAAAAACCCGCCCCTGAGGTGTTCTTTCTGCCCCCACCCCTTCCTATTCCAGATTGGCATCTACCTCAACTCTTTACAATGTTCTCCACTGCCAACCTAACATCCCCCAGGTAATACATGTTCCCCAATAACTGTACTCCATCCTCCCGAAACAATGAAAAATCCTCGTAAATTATTTCCTGGTGCTCCAGCACTTGCAACTCCCATGATCCACAAAGCTTCGCCATCTCCCTGTTAATCTTCTTTCTTGTCCTTTCCACTGCCCCTCATTCACCGCCCCCTCCATTCTCTCTTGGCAGTAACATGATCCAAACCAGTCCCACCATGGGCCATATCTCCTTTAACCAGCTCAGCTCCCTTTTCATCTTCTTTAGCAGTGACACCCCTGTATCTCTAACTAGATCTTTCTCCCCTACATGCAAACTTATTGCCACCAGAACCCCATGGCGCTCCCTCAAACCCGTTATCATGGGCAGCAATTGGTCCCACCTAAACCCCCCTATACCAACCATCTTCCTAAAGCAATGTAATAGCTCCATCCCAATTGTGCAGAAAATTCCCCAAAATACTTTTAGCCACATCTTTCCCTGCCCATTTTACAATTGAATGTCCACATATCCATATCTGCGGCAACTCACCATTCCTCTGTGCCACATCTGCAAGAGACATTTTTTTATTCGTTTTTTTCTCTCCACCACTGCCATTTTCTCCCGCCCGCTCTCATTCCTGTCCTAACCAGCCCCCTTCCACAACTCTCTGATGTACCCTTGTATTTTTCTGATTTCCAACACCCCAGCCTCATGACTTCCTCCTCCGAAAGACCCATTCTGCTACCTTCCGATGCTGCCCCATCCTGGAATATGTTCCAAAATCCTCCGCTTTCTCCCCCAAATCCAACAAAGCCCTCCTCATGAGCCCCAGAACTTGCGCTGCTGTCACCGCCGATCAAACCCTCTCTTCCCCTATATTTCTCCCACCAAGATACTCCTGCACTCACTGGACAAAACTCATTACTAGCTGTATCCAGCAGCACCCAACAGCCCTTTCCCTTCTGGTCCATCTTTGATCTGCCGATCTTTATATCCACTCCTATTTCTGATAAATGAACATCTCCCCACCGTAGACCTCCTTCTCCTCTCCACCCACCCCACCAGCTCAGACACACTAAATGCCCCAAAGAACAACCTAATGAAGCCGGTCAAAAACATATCCCTCTCCCATGATGACCAGCACACCCCCCTCAAAGCCTTGCACAACCTCACCAACAGGGCAGTTGAGACTGGTCTCCTGCTATCCTTGCCCCTCCTGTTTTTCCTCGCCCAACATTCTAAATGCCATCTCCCCGCCACTGGGCTGAAAGCCCCAAAACCATTTCCTGTGAAATATGATGCCCGCCAGTTTCCCCGCTATCGGTGCCCTTGACCAACCCTTATCCATACACTCCAGTATAAAAATCTACCACATCCTCCCTTCTTCTCTCCTCTGCATCCTCCATGCCCTTCCAGCTGCGCACTCCCCTTTATACACTCCAACCATGCCCTCTTGTATGCAGTCCTAGACCCTGGGGCTAGCAAACCCTCCACTAAGCACAGCGCTCTCAGCATCCTAGCCGCCACAGCTCCTCCGGGATCCGATGCCCGCTCACGTCCGCTTCCGGTGCCATTCCACAGAATCACTGCCACTGATAACAAGATAATGCATCAGCGATGCCATTATCCTTCCCTGGCACGTGCGTTGCTCTAAACACCACATTCAACTTCATACATTGCAATACAAATTCTCTCATTAGCCTGGCTAACCTTTGTTCCTTAGCCGACTGCCTGTTCACAACATTGACCACTGCCTCATTATCAATGTTGAAATTTACTTTCCGATTCCGCAACTCTCCACCCCACAACTCCATTGTTATATATTCATATGTATTAAGATTGTCAATTTTTATACAGCTGTGTTTACTATCTTAATAAAATATGAATATATAATTATGACTACTGACTGAGCATATCCCCTTTTTCCACCCACCTGAGTCGTATTTACATTCTAAATTGAAAAATATTGTTCCTGTATGACTATCTCTCTTGGTTTCTTGATCTTAATGTCGCACTTGGCCATGAAAGCTCCACAACCTTCCTTCCTCACCAAACCCACTGCCCGATCCACACTGGCATAGGACACCCCACAATCCTCTGGCGAAATATAATAATTCACCAACATGTTCTCTGGCCATGGCAAATGGTGAATTAGTCTGAATTCTCCCGCAACCTTCTTAGGCACAACCCCAAATGGGGACACCACCAAGTCCCCCGGCAAATCCGTAAATGGCCCTACCACTCTCCCCGCTGCCACCTCCTTGTGCAGCTTCACCCTCACCACTTCCACATTCTCCCACGCCGACTTCACATTTTCGGCCCATCGCCGCATCCTTGGACCCAGATAACCCAACCTAAAACCCTTGCAAAAACCTTCCCCCAAAATCTTGGCCCCTTCCCTGTCTGGGTAAAAAATGAATTATAGAGAGGATAGAGTCAAAAGGCTACTCTAGCCAGTTGCGTGATAGGGGGTCAGCAGGACCTTGCAGAAGAACTATATCATTGATAGTTCTAAAAAACGAAATTCACCATAGAATACATGAAAAAGCGATAAACATTTATTTTTAGCAAAAAAGGTTTTGTCTGAAGAAATTATTTTGTGCCGTGGCACAACACAGATACATATAAAAGTGCATGTATAATCTGCACAGTGGTGGGTTAGTAAAATATGTTTACAGTTGATTCCGTGTATTGCCATTACACAGTAATCATTATCAAGTTGGTGACAATCTATTATATATATTGTTCAAAATCACAATACATCAAACAGTGTCTGTATATGTATCTGTGTTGTGCCACGGCACAAAAACATTTCTTCAGACAAAACCTTTTTTGCTAAAAATAAATGTTTATCGCTTTTTCATGTATTCTATGGTGAATTTCGTTTTTTAGAACTATCAATGATATAGTTCTTCTGCAAGGTCCTGCTGACCCCCTATCACGCAACTGGCTAGGGAAGCCTTTTGACTCTACCCTCTCTATAATTTTGTGATTATTTCTACCCTCAAGAGTCAGGCCCCCGAAAAAAGAGGGTTTTTCGCCCATACATATTTTTTCCCCCTGTGTAAAAACTGAGCCACTCTTCCATAACCGCATCTTAACTGGAGTATAGGCCTTTCCCCACAACGCCTAGCCCTGCTCCCCGCCCCCTCCCTCTGGCACATGTTTGAAAACATATCGTAACTGGATGACGTCCAGCACATCTGCTACACTCAGGCCTAAATTTGAACACTTTTCTCATGCAACTTTCTTTATTGAAAGCCCAACATGCTGCTGATGGCTGACCCCTCCAAGTCGCAGCGACCATGAAAGGTCTGGTAAGGCACGGTAAACCACTTACCGTATGCAACGTTGATGCTGGATGCCCATGCAAAACCCCCGAAGCTTGTAAACACTTTCCTTATTACATCCATGTATTTCAGTAACGCTACACAACTCTCGCAGAAACATCTCGCAATAAACACTTGCATATAAAATAAATGCTGATGTCCAATTGTCAATTGTCACCAGCACCTTTGGTCTTCCAGCCAACTCCTGCTTTTCCTCTTTGAACCCTTCTTTCGCTCTCACCTCCCTGTGCAGGAGTTTAGAAACATCCACAAACTCGCCTGGCCATATATTTTCCATTGTCGCCCCAATCAAATGCGCACCCAGTGGATTTGTAATGCCCATATTTAAGGCATTCTCTTGTCCTTCACTGCACCCACTGCAATCCTTTCCTTAGAAACATCTACGACCCCTTTGGCCACAGGCTGCACCACCTTGTCAGTTTTGTACTTACACAGAGGAGACACTTCTTCCACTCGCCCTCACCAATGCCCATGTGGTCAACCTCTCCATCTCCCCGCCTGCCCCCTGAGCCCCAGCTCCCTCCCTGTGTGTTCCCCACCTCGTACCCAACCTGACCCATACCGCCGACCACTCCCGTTCCCGCTCACCTCTTTTTGCCCCACAGTCACCTAGCCGCTGCATCCTGGCCTCCACTCCAACACTCCTCCTCTCTTTTCTCACCGGGCTCCTGCTGCAGGGACAAAAGACATCAGCAGAGTCGCCCAGCCAATTTCCCCATCTTCCTCTTGTGCTCCTGCTCCCACCAGCCCCAACATCCCCTTCAATCCTTAGACCCCCCCACACCCTTTCCCTCAAGCCACCTTTCTCCTCATCCCCCCAGCGCACATAATTCTCCTCCTCCCAGTCATCCTCCCCAGTGAAACACCATTGTTGTTGCGAGTGCACGTTCGGGCTGGCTGCTCTTCCTCAGGTGACCCTGGGGCATCCGTCCCGCCGCTCCCGTGAAGTCTTCTTGGCGGGATCGCGCCAACCCCTTCCTGTTCTTCTCCTGTCGGCGAGGGGTTCTCTCATCCACCATGTGCTCAGCCGGGCTACAGGCCATACTGCACCCTCCAGTCTGTCCTTTACTGTTTGCCAGAGGGGTCGCCCTAAAGCCCTCTCCTTCGACCACCTCTGGAAACACAGGGGCGTACTACGCCCTCCGCATACCACCCTATTAGGCGGAGAGGTTGTTCCGCTCCTTCCCCTTTCCTCGCTAACCGACGGGGATAGAGCCCTCCTCCTCTCACCTGCACTCTTTTGCAGGTATTTCCCTCCTCTGCACCGTCGCCCCTCTAGGGTCCGAGCTGACCCGAACATCACCTCAACCCTGTCCGGTGCCCACCTCTACCCCCATTCCTGCTCCGCTAGTGGCCTCCCCCAGTCCTTAAGCTCCTGTCCCACTACTAGACCCTTCACCGTCTGCTCCCCCACTCCTGGTTTCTCTCCTAGGCACCTCCCTCCTGCCCTTCCTGGTCCCTCTGTCCCATACCTCCCCCCTCCCGGTGACTTCCATTACTGCCCCCTCCAGCTGGGCTTTAGTTGCCCTGCTAATAATAATCAGGACCTCTCTCAATGCCTGGGCGTCCACCAGGCCCCTAGTCCCAGAGCCCGGTCCTGCCATCCTACTAATGAAAATTAATGCAATACAATACCAACACCCCCCCATGCCACCAAAATAGATGGCCTGTAATATATAACTCCCTGCGGGTCCTTATCCATAATATAGTTACTGGAAGTAGCCCGACTTCCTAAATATAACCTGCTAAATTCCCCCTTATTCGGATGTCCCCCCCTAATAGCATGCAGGGGCTGCCCCCCACGTAAGGAAGACAATTCTCCTGACAACCAACCTGCTGCAGGGCAAAACGTGTCGCCAGCAATATATACCAATAAAGTTCTGAATACAACATGTTTGTTTTGTTTTGTTTAATATATACTCTTCCCCTGGCGACAAGGAGCAGCTGTGTGCATGACAAAAGACAAAACAGCTGTCATATAACGGTGCGAGCCTTAACAAGGTTCTGCACCACACTGCCCCCATGTGGCTGCAGCCCGTACCTGCTAGCCGTAGGCTACCTTTGGGGAAGAGCCTACACAAATGTGTTGGCTTAAAAGTGCTGCCCCTTTAAGAGCGCCGCACTGCTCCATAGATGCGAGGCTCCAGCACCGCACTCTACTGGCCTGCACACAGAGCTGAGGCGAACCCCCGAAACAGGCACGCTCCACCACAAACTCCCCCATCACTGGCCGCTGCTCACCCTCACACCTCTCCACAGCACACAAACCAAACAGGAGGAACCTGAGCAGCACAGACCACAAAACATCCCCTTTCACCGCAGAACACCGTAGGGATGCGAAACGGGCCCACAGCGTTCCAGGAGGCCGATCATTTACAGCACCCCCTAAGTTCACGTTATCCCTCAATATCCTTTTTTTGTTTTTTTTAATATATTCCGCCTGCCCAAAGGAACACCTCTATCCTCCCCTAACACACTTAACCCTACCTCTAAATGCCGCCACCAACCAAGGCCCAAAGCAGGGAAGGCTCGGGAGCCGCATCCAGGACAAACGCTACGTCCTAGACGTCACCTGCTTCCCAGACCACTTAAATACCCCTCTCAGCGCTCTATGGGCAGGCTAGCTCGCTGGCCTGTGCAGCGCCCAAAAACACCCCAGGGGTAAACGCTTGCGCATTCCCCCTTCCTCCCCATTCTGTCGCTTCTGAATTAAATGAGATAAAAGGCCTGTCTGATGCAATACAGCATGTTCCATACGCTCTGAGTTTAGTTGGAGAACGCTTGCAATATGCCCTTTCCTTTTTGCAGTTCTTGGCTCCAATCTGATGATTTTCGTGCTTCTGGTATTATGTTAGTTTCCAGTGATGACAGGTTTGGTAGTGGGCTAAGAGCAATATTTGTTATTAGTGCTTCGTAAGTGATCAGGCTGCCATGAAGGTGATTTGGGGGTTGGAAACGAAGCCAGTGTGTTTCACCTTTAGGATTAGAGTTATATGGTCATATTTCCTCCATCCTTTGACAAGATGAGTGTCGTAATGCATATTACGTGTTGGGTATGAGGTGCGCGTGAATGTTGCTGAGCATGGCTTAGAACGTGCAGTGTATGAGTTCAGCGCTATGTTCTGTATTTGACAGTTGGGGCTATCTATTGCGGGTGGGTGCAGGTCTGGACTGCCCCACCGGGAAACTGGGACATCCCCCGGTAGGCCTCTGGCTGGTAGGGCCTCTTTTTCGAGTGAAAGTATACATGCACATAAATTAAGCACATCGCGGGATTTCGCCTCGGCTCCGTCTGGGTGGTTTGCCTTGAATTGGCTGCCACCACAGACCGAAGCAGGCGCAGGCGCTGTAATTCTTTTTTCTTCCCAGCAGCAGGGCCCCGCGCCTGCGCATTAGGGCCTCATGGCCTGGGCACTGGATTGTAACCGCACGTGCTCCTGCTGCAGCCCAGGCTGTGCACAGTGCACACATTGGAAGTGCAAGCAGGCAGGCAGGTCAGCAGACTGCAGGCAGGTGGCCCGGGCTGCATGAGGCCTTGGCAAGCCGCAAGAAGATCGAGGTGGATTGTCAACTAAAAAGGTAAGCATGGCACCCCCAACCCTCTGCTCTTGCCCTACCCTGGCTCTGCCACTGTTAGGAGTGCAAGTAGGTGAACTGAGGCACTACACAGCATCACCTGGGCCATGCAGAACCCAGTGGGTGAGGAGGCTGTGCCACATGATCTTGTTGCCAGTTGTTGTGGAGAGGGGGCTGTAAAAGTGAGTTGGGCCCGCTTGCACCTTGTATGCAATAAACATGCACACACAGTATTGCTGGCATGAGATGCAAAGGCGTCCCATTTATATACTTAGGCCCGCCCGCATTCAGGTCCTTGGACATTTACATGACTCCCGGCATTCTAGTCATAAGAGCAAACCAAGACCCTGTCGGGCACAATAATGCAAAAGCACTACCAAGACTGCAGCTCGTTCACCTAACCAACACGACTGGTCTTTTACACACCCCCTGCCCAATACCCCGGCTGCACAAGGGTGGCAGCACCTCTTCTACCGAATCGTGGACGCCTTTGTGCTGCTAGAATTTCTTAGCTCCTGCTCACTCCCTAAATGTTGGCTCTGGCAACGCTGATATCCCCCCGACCGTGCAGCATAATGACAAGGGAGAGGTCTTGCTGCTCCCTGTTGCCGTGAGTAATCCCAGCCCCAAGAAAAGCTCCTGCCTACTTTTCACTCCAAGGCTGTCTCGCAGAAGCATTCGAGGTTGACTGTCTCCATCAAGACTTCTTTGTGCATCCAGTTTCCGTGTGACGTGCCTTGATATTCAGACTTAAAGCCTGTTGATATATACTCAGATGACGGAAGCCGTTCATATTTTCTGCTTCCATTTCCTGATTTTTTTTTTTAATAGTCTACCATTCTCCAATGTATTTGTATCCCTTACTATCACTTTCCCTTTCCTTCTTCTATGTATGGTTCTGTTTTAGTTTTGCATCGCCCTTGCCCCCCAATTGCCCTCCAATTGCCCTCTTCAATTTCTCCTGAGGATTTAGCCCTGACTATTTCAGTGTCTTTTTTTAATTTTCTGTGACTCTCTATAGTCCCTCCCTCAGCTGCGTGCTTCTGAGACTTCTCTTGCACCCCATCTCGCCTCTTACCCCATCTCTTGCCTATGAATTTCTTTCCATCTTTGCCTCACCTTTTTCTCTCCCGTTATCTGTCTTATTTCACTCCTTCTCTCCCTCAGCTTTTTCACTTCTTTCTTTGATGGCATTTTGCGACGTGGAGGAGGAGTGCCCGGGTCGTAGTTATGTGCCCTTTTCCTGCATCTGTAGAAGGGCACTGCGGTATAGGGTCAGTGTGAAGTCTGCTCCAAGTCGCACTTCCCACAGCAGCTCATTACTGCAAATGCACCGATGTTCATCTGTGTGGAGACACTTGAATCCCTATGGATTCCACCTGTTTTTTTAGACTTACAACAATCGTGTGTAGTCCATATTAATGCTGCCTGCCATGGACACCTACTGTGTGGCATTTTACACTGTTTCTGGTAATGGGTGCAAAAGGTATGAAAAGCCTTGACTGCCCGGATTCCCACAGCTTACTTACACCCATTACCATTAAGAATTAACATGGCAATGACAGGGTCTTGGGCACACAAGGGTTCCAGGTCATTACATCCACTGTCTCCTAAGATGTCGCTGCCTAGAGGGGGCTAGGGGTCATGTGCCATTTCTGCCACATGGGAGCTGAGGTAATAGGACGGAAGACCCTTCCTGCCACAGATCTCTGGGGGTATTAATACAGTAGCTGGTGGAACGGCCTCATCTTGACTAGTCCTGAAATTCAGAGATCACTGAGAGAACCTGATCCATCCTTACCTGATTTTCAGTGGCCAAAGGTACCGGATTGTCGCAAACTGTCTATGCGCACTGCTGGCTCATGTTATCTGACCGTCGAGCCGCCTACTCTTGACACATCTTCTGCATGGTTTCTAGCTGTGCTACACTGACTCGGCTCTAATGGTCCCCCTGTTTGTAGTAGACCTGCAAATCTTTCCCCTGCCATTTATTCTGGGGTGCTGTTCAATGCAGTCATTTCTCATTCAGTGAGGGGTCTGTTATTCTCATAGCAACCTCCCCTCTCAACCCTCATAATATGAACTAGGATTATTGATTTCTCAATCCTATTCCGCGTCCCTTCCTTTTCGCAATGTTTTGCGTTCAGAGATTTTCGATTCTGACCTCGCTCTGCATATCAGCAGTGGGATAGCACCGGACACAGGGTTTGCAGTGAAGGCAAGAATCCCAGTAGGGCCTAATCATCAATTCTTCAATCCCTGGACGATAACGTGTGGTTGGTAATGGGAACACTTAGTAATGCCTCTGCATCACACCCCACCCCACAGGGCTCTTAGAATAACTACATCCTTCTATAACTTGCAACCAGCTACCACCCATCATTGCCTGAGCGTTCACTTCATCAGTACCTGAGCAGGAATCCTTTAAGTGCCTTGGCTTTATTTCGTTATTGTCCGAGAATTCATAGTGTTGCTAACTCTGCAATAGTATAATATTGCAGTAATAGATCGTTTAATCAGCACTAGCTCCTATTGCTCGAGTGTTTTACAGCTGTGCCATTGTGTTATGTTTTCACCAGATTGACAACATATCAACGTCGTTGTCCTTGAATGGTCTTAATCAGCATGCACTTCCTTCCTTCCTTCCTTCCTTCCTTCCTTCCTTCCTTCCTTCCTTCCTTCCTTCCTTCCTTCCTTCCTTCCTTCCTTCCTTCCTTCCTTCCTTCCTTCCTTCCTTCCTTCCTTCCTTCCTTCCTTCCTTCCTTCCTTCCTTCCTTCCTTCCTTCCTTCCTTCCTTCCTTCCTTCCTTCCTTCCTTCCTTCCTTCCTTCCTTCCTTCCTTCCTTCCTTCCCCCACTCGCTGCACCCCCCCAATCCTGTGTCCCAGACACCTGTATAGTGAGCTTTTACTCTCCCTGTCTGCGATTGATCTCAGAGTTGCCGATATTCTGTTGCCCTGCCCGTATGTCGTGCTTGCTCAGGCTAAGTGGGCCCATGGGGAGGGGATGCTAGTTCCTAGCAAGTGAGTAGGAAAGGGTGATAAAAGTGTGTGGTGTTCCTGTAATATACATCTCCTTTGAGCGCTGGAAAGTGCTATGGAGGAGGGCTATGTGAATCTGCAGAGGGAAAAGTCTACATGGTCCACATCTGATGACACCATAGACGGACTCCTGGATAAGGCATTTGTATTATTTCCCATATTTTCCATAGGATAGCAAACACTCGCAAAAATGCGCAACAACAAGATCCTGGCTGCGGGTTGGATCTACCTTCTGGGGTCAATGACTTTGGGAAAGGGCTGAGTTGTCCCCTTTAAATGAAGAATTCATTGGAATTCAGGTATGGTTGCATCTGTTTATTTATTTTTGCATTTATTTCAGTGCACCAAACCCTTGGGCATCTAGGTGCTAGTTACAGAAAGTGCATAGTACATTAGTGAATTGCGAGAGCACGCATAGGTGTTACAGAGCGAATTGGTGAGTATGTCATTGAAGATATACTTTGCGAGATCATGAACTTATTTAAAACATACATTTTTTAAATCCATATATGATTCAAACATGGTTTAAATGCACTAATTTGGACTAATTTGATTCAACATCTTCTTGGGGGATACTCGCAATCCCCTCATAGAAGGGTTGCTGTGCTCGCTCCTTCAGAGAAATATGGGGCCACTTTGAAAATAATTTCCAGGGCCACTTTTTGATCCCAGTCCAGCCCTGGCCGGGTGGGATGTGCCGGTGTCGCTCGCTTGCTTACCATCTAACGTGATTGAGGATGGCGCTGTAACAAGTAATAAACGTACCATACATTACTTACCTGCGTGTCAGACTTCTGTAATCTTAAATTACATCAATGAGCTAGAACATTTTTATTTATTTTATCTATTTGAATGCAATGCTCTTTAGGTGTGCCAGAGTTGTGCTAAGTACACTGCAATGCTCTTTAGGTGTGCCAGAGTTGTGCTAATTACATTGGAAACGAGGGTATAATCACCAGCCAAGTGAGAGATGAAAATCCTTGTGCAATGGTCCTGTTGGGTTTGTAATGTCACCAATGTTTCTGATGAAGCCTTAGTGACAGGCTTAATTAAACTGACTTTTCTGTAAGAGTAAGTATCTGTCCTCTATGTAACCTTGTATTATGATGGTGCTTGTCAACCTTCAGTGGAAGCATTTAACATATGCCATTATATTAGATCCCATCACAAGAGGATCATTGCTTTCATTTTGTCCTAAGTCTGCTCTCATGGCTACGTTGATTATTCCATATGTGCTTGAAAGGGGTAACCGAGGTCTGTGGTTGCTCCCTGAACCATGTATAGCCTTTGACACCTCTGACAGCACAATGCTCCTTCAAAGAGTATTAGGATTGCCGGAACTTTCATTTCTGTCTGAATATTTGTTCATCGAGAGACTAAGGAAGAGTGTTGCTGAAATACGTTCTCTCCTTCTCTTGGGGAATGCAAATGGCATTTGCTTGTTTGTGTTCCCATTCAACTGGTTCAAGAGATCCCTCATTAATATTAACCATATCCCATTCTCGCTTCAGATGACGAAGAGAATTGTTCTCTGGCATTCTATTTTGGTTAGTGAAGGACTGGATGTGGAAGGATTAGGAATGCCTAAACTAGGAGTATATCCTGATTTTTTCAATTTGTTCAAAATCTCTTTATTAGAGCAACCAAAAAGAACAATACAGTGGGCCGCATTACGAGTCCAGCGGAACCCCTGTCGGTGCTACCGGTGGGTTGCAGCTGGACTCCTAACATTTTTCTGGCACCTAGCAGACCGGGAAGCTTGGTGCAGGGAAATGTTAGTCCCCATTCCCATGGAGTCCAATAGAACTCCATGGGAATGGGTTCACGGATATCAGATTATGGGCCAACAAGGAACAATAGGCGGTAACAATATTTGATACTCACCAGGAGACCTTTGAATACTCACTGGGAGACCCTCACGGACACTTAGCCAAACACCCCACTGGTAATACCTTATTCTCACATGACGGTCTGGACCCCATCAACTCGAGGGAGACCTTCCCAGCAGTATACCCTACTGCCCAACTAAGCAACCAGATCAGATGTGTTGATTGCTTGAAAGGCCTCAGACCCTGATTCCCTGCGTTCCCACAGCAAGCTAAGGAAGCAAGTGGAAATCCAATTAGGAGAGTATAGCAGAATATCTCTGAGGCAGTACAAGAAGAAGTGGGAGACAAGCCACTAACGTGAGGAAAGAAAGTAGCACCTGCACGTACTCCCACATGATCTGGTGCTGGAGAAAAGCACACTACCCAAATCTTAGCCAAAAAGAACACCCAAAGGGAGGAAGTGCAACACAAAGAAGGTCTAGTGAGAGGTAGTGAGTTGCGCTTACCAGATGATGGTGTAGCGTGGAACCAAGGCAGTCCAAAATCCAGGAGGAAAAGAGGGAAAAATTAAAGAAGGGAAGTTAGTAAGGGGGCTACCCCGGGTGGCACGAGGGACGTAGTAGAGTCAGGTTGTAGCATAATGTACACAGGGTAGCATCCAAAGGTAGGGTAGCATCCAAAGTTCTTGTGCCAGTGTTTCCGTGCTGAGAGAGGAGTAGGGGTCCTGGAAAGAGGCAAGTGGTCAAGTAAAACACAGGGTATGCGTGCAGAAAGTGTACTTCTTGTGGAATGGGAAAGTAAATGCACAGGGATGGGAGGGAGAGACAGACCAACCTCTGTCAGGGAATCCAAAACAGTCCTGGTCGGTACACAATCAGGCCGGAACAGAGACAAACAGAAGCACTCCAGACAGCAAGCCGAGTCAAGTATCCGTGCGGGCAGAAACAGAGCAGAACGTAATCAGAAGACAATCCAGGTAACAGGCAGTGGTCGGCAGCAGCAATGACGGTAAGAACAAATTCAGTAGGCAGAGGCGTAGTCAGGAGTACAAAGCAGGGTCAGAATCACAGAGTTCAAATGAAGGCAGCCAACAGAGTGACACAACAAAATCACAACAAAGGCGGAGAAAATCCTGAAATGATCAAAAGCGCCAACACAGAAGTTGGAGCGTCTTTTATTGGCCCAACGGAATGGTGCATTTGCATTGTAAGCCCGAAGCCCGCATCATGAAACCACAAGTTTTAACCACTCGCAAGGAAGGCTAGCCATGCGGATAGGAAGCGTACCGTGACCATGGCATCTGTCCGGACGCCGTCCAAGCCCTGAACTGGGGGCGTGTTGCATACTGGAAATGGGATAGCACCTGAGCATTTGGGGCAGCCGGTATGTATTTGGAAGCAGAAAGGACAACAGGCTTCAGTATCGTGATAACGGAAGCATCGGCACCGTTACTAATGTTGCCAATGCTTCTGTGATGAGTGTAGGTGCCGGGGCGGCTGCGCCCGGAAACAAGGGTGCCAATGTCAGGATATGGAATGTATTCCCACATGAAATCTCTGAATAATCAGGACATGTCTAAGGAAATAAACATTGTTCAATTTGAATGTTTAAACATCTCCTTGTAGATTAACAAGGGGGGTCCTGGGAGTCCCTCTGCCAGACATTAGTCCTGGTTACGAGAGACTTACCCAGAGTCTTTAGCTCACTATCTTTCACAAAGAAGAAATATCCCAAACATATCAGTCTTTGTCCTGCCCTGGGGCAGTCCAGCACCGAAATGCTAGGCAATTCTCCTCTGAACAAGAGTACCAACAGAAACCCCAGACACGTGTTTCAGTCTGGTTGGACCTCATCAGTAGGTTGGATCTGTGCCTCTCTAAGAAAAGTGAGCAAGGGGTCCACGTCTGGATTCCCCTAGTAACTTAGGGTGAGACCCAAAGTTACTTAAATATGCAGATTAACAAGGGGGGTCCTGGGAGTCCCTCTGCCAGACATTAGTCCTGGTTACGAGAGACTTACCCAGAGTGTTTAGCTCACTATCTTTCACAAAGAAGAAATATCCCAAACATATCAGTCTTTGTCCTGCCCTGGGGCAGTCCAGCACCGAAATGCTAGGCAATTCTCCTCTGAACAAGAGTACCAACAGAAACCCCAGACACGTGTTTCAGTCTGGTTGGACCTCATCAGTAGGGTGGATCTGTGCCTCTCTAAGAAAAGTGAGCAAGGGGTCCACGTCTGGATTCCCCTAGTAACTTAGGGTGAGACCCAAAGTTACTTAAATATGCAGATTAACAAGGGGGGTCCTGGGAGTCCCTCTGCCAGACATTAGTCCTGGTTACGAGAGACTTACCCAGAGTCTTTAGCTCACTATCTTTCACAAAGAAGAAATATCCCAAACATATCAGTCTTTGTCCTGCCCTGGGGCAGTCCAGCACCGAAATGCTAGGCAATTCTCCTCTGAACAAGAGTACCAACAGAAACCCCAGACATGTGTTTCAGTCTGGTTGGACCTCATCAGTAGGGTGGATCTGTGCCTCTCTAAGAAAAGTGAGCAAGGAGTATGCCCACGGGAATGGGGGCTGGAGATCAGGACGGGGAATCCCTACCATGCACACTCCTACAAAGGATATGCCTAAACATAAAAAAATCTCGTCCCGCACCAAGTCAAAAAGACTTGGCACACCAACCTGCTTAAATACATAGCAGCCCAACCCAAATACATGAACACATGCTCTGTGCCCCCAACACCAAGAGCCATCTCCATCCCTCTTAAATTCAGGTTCACAACACTTCCATACAGGAACTGACTGCATCTGGCAATTTTCCAATTCTTCTAAATGTCTATATCAATGAATACTGTGGCAAACCACATGGCCCAAATAAGTGTTGCCCTTCTGAAATTTCTTCGAAGTGTTTCTACCTGGTGAGAGTGCAGAATGAATGAGCATGAAGCAAAGATGACTTGAAACCACACTATTCAATGCCAAAAACGATCGGTTGTCCATATACCACACTATCCACTTACAACTGATACAGATTGCCACGTCCCCCCTTTTCTCTGGTGTTATCAGCAAAGATAATACTGCGCACTCCACTATGATCTCTTTAGTTCAAGAGAGACTGGCTTTTCTTTGGACCCACATGTGTGCGAACCTTAGTGAAGGTAAGATCTTTCACTATGTCAATCAGTCAGATGTTTGGGCATCAGTGAAGGTCATAGTGCTTTCCAGAACCGTGTTACATCCAGCTGTCTAGAAGCCTCTCTTCAGATTCAATACTGCAGAAGTCATGCCGTCTGTGCCAGGCACCTTTCTGCTTTAATCAGCACATTGCCAATCCACCAATATTAGAAACCAAATAAAAAAAGGTGAACTAAAAAAAAAAAAAAAAAAAAAAAAAAAAAGTGGAGTAAACAATATAGGAATTCTGCCAATGGAATCTGCTCAGTCAACTTCCGGATCAAAGCTTCCAATTTCTTTTTTCAAATGTGTCACTTGTGATGTTGATTCCTTTGTAGTAATGCTGCCAGTTCTGAATCTTCATCATATTCGATATCATATTATTGACGCATGCATTTCTGTTGTATTATGTCTCATTTTACACAGACGATTTTACGTTTGCAGTATCCAAGGTGAGTAGTTTGGTTTGAAACATCCTAGGTGGAAATGTATTCATGTATTAATCATGACCGATTCATTTATAAACATGACTGGTAGCCTTAGTCACTATCTAAATATACAAATTATAATACAATGATGTGACAATATACAAATAATCATAATTCAATGATGTGACAATTCTGCTCTGTATGAACTTGACTTCTAAATCAGGCTGACTGTAGTCCATCACAAAGAGGGAACACTTTCTCACTGAAATCCTTCATGTTCTCAATTTTGTTGCTGACCAGGTATAAAGCTTCGCATCTTGATGGGTAAGCATGATTCAATATACAACATGATTAAGCAAAGTGTTATAAAGCCAAGTGGGGCTCCCAAAGACGCTGAACACTACTCCTGAGGTCAAAGGGGATTTTAGACAACACAACTTAGTTTCCCTTCTGGACACAACTCAAAACAGAGATGTACTCAAAAAGTAGGAACGTCTCTTTTATAAAAGTTCCACCAGGGTCAGGAAGACTTTGAAAAGAAAGTTCACAAGGTTTGTGGTCTTCCAATTATACATAGTCTTAGGGTTTCCTCCCTGGATATCCATCAACGAATGCATACATTGCGAAAATAAAATCTTCCATAAAAACAATACACATTATAAAATGCATTATACAATTAATATCAGGAAATAAAAAAAGAACCATTTATAATTATACACTACAATTGTGATTGTTTCTAATCTTGATCACCTGTCTAAGGTACTGCAAAAAAGCCCATGGAGTGCAGGGTGAGTTGGCCGCATGAAGATAACATAATGCACGACAACATTGGAAAAATGCATATGCTTTAAAAGCAATAAAATAGTTCTCTTTCTAATGTGCATATATGCAGGACAAAGCATATCAAAAGGTAACAAATCTTCAATAGGTCCATTGCATAACGGGCAACTGGTGCCACTTGACTGACCTTGCTCTAGTAATGAGCCATCGACCATGGGTCTTGTCACTCCAGGTGAGATAATCTTGCAAAGTATCTGGAGTGGAATAAACAACAAATCTGCAATTAAAATTGATTAAGAAATGTGGAGGCTCATGTACATGTTTAATGTGAGAAGTTAAAAGTATTGTAGTTCATCTGCCGTGTCTTGTCCATCTAACAAGGTGAAGACAAAAGTGCTTGTGCCTTAATTCCTTCTAGGCATTTTTTGATATGTTGAAAGCAAGGATTAATGGTGCCATGATAGCCTTATAGACTGAGGGAGTGGTCGTTACCACGGGATAATGACCCGCCACCACCTTTCACCTCGGGCCATCAGTTGGGGAAGGGTCATTATCCCAAGAGATAATTACCCCTCCCAAGCTCTAAAAGGCTATTAGCAATTCCTGTTTTGGGGTTTGTGAAGTTACACAATGTTCATTAAGAGGGAGTTAGCAAATTAAATGTTATTTTATTTTGTAGTATTTAAATAACATAGTTTAGTCACTTAGTTAAACTGAAACTGTTTTACATGGCAGTGCATTAGTTGTCATGTAAAAGTAAATGTTTTTTCTGAGAGTAAGTGAACGCATTTTCCATTTTTTTATCATTCTCTTTCGTGTGCTAAATAGCATGCTGTAACAAAAAAGTTCCTCCCAGCGAGGAATTGTCTTGCTGAAACAAAATCAAGCCTGGAAATTGCATTGTTGTTTCCCTGTCTGCTTCTGAGGTCAGCATGTTTAGAATGCAGTCAATACCAGTAGTTATTGGCTGCACTCTAAACATTCTGATGAGTAAGAGGATGTCAATAATGATTTCCATGTGCTAATTCTAATTAGAAGCTCTTTAATAATTACCTGTGTTAATGTTGCCCTGGGGTTGGACTATATCCATGGGCAATGTAGAGCTGATTCTAGACACAGCTGATCCGCCAAGAAGCTGAGACCTAGCTCAGCGTGTACAGCATAATTTGAGGCTGATCTCGGGAGATACAAGTGCTTCATGGGAAAGTATTTGTCCATTATTTGGAGATTGGCAGTATTACAAAATCCCCATAGTGATACGCCATATTTAATAGCTGCTTCAATACTCCTAAGTGAAAGGGGCCCCTAGGGGTCCCTTACGTCTATGGAAACAAGACGAGTCACCACACACGATAGATACGCCAGACACGAGATTGTATTCCCAAAGCTAGGGTTTATTGCAAAGCGAAAGTCTCAGTTGGCCAACTCAGTCTCACGCCCCGCAACGCGTATCTCTAGACCTCGAGGGACGCAAGAGAGTGAATTACGTACATCAGTTACATATATACAAAATGCATATCAAACAATCAGCTATGACATGTTTAACACCCCCCCTTTATTGGGTTTCTTTGAACTTGGTGTGATGATGGACATTTTCGACAACTATGAAACCTTCAAACATCTATTCTAGTAACAATTTGCAATTTGTGAGTGCAGAGGCATCTTTCAGTTGTTGAACAGAACACAGCGCTTCTGTTCTTGGAAGCGAGCTACATACGGGGGGAGTTACATTCCATACCTTGCTATTTATGAGGTGCTATTCGTGTCCTGGGAGCTGACACGCTCTAACAGGGCTCGGCAAAGGGGGGCCGTAAGAAGAGCATAATTCAAGCCTCTAGCTGCTTTATTCTAACACATTCTACCATATAACGAGACTGGCTGGCAGCTGCGTAATGATTAAATGCCCTGCAGCTCTGCTTCAAGGCTACATTCGGGAGGGAGCCGGGCATTCTTCCTGGCGCTGCCTACATTGTGTTTCAACAAACTCTTGTTATCCTCTTGGCCCTGCGGCCTTGTCCTTTTACGTGCAGACAACAATGTTTTACAGTCGAGCAGTTTAAGCGGAAAATGTACTGCGAAGCAATAAGAACAGAAAGCAATGATCAATGGTTAGAAAACAAAATGGCGATTCTTGTTACATCAAAATGGGCGTGCATTGGCAAACTCGGAAACCTATATTCTGTCATATCGTGCATGAGATATGGCCATCAAAATACGTTTGCGGTCACACAGTAGAGGTATCCATTTTTCTAGACTGACAAACCCTCCTTTGGCCGTATGCCAAACATCTCATCTACTTATTGAAACCTCCTCTAGTGATGATGAGTCTGAAGTACTTATGTCTGAATTTTGAATGCTATCGTAAACATCATCGTCTTCATCAATATCTATAGCCATCAACTCTTTTACTGTTTTCATCTCATTTGTGCCTTGGTCGGCTCGTCCATTGTAAGAGGATTCAATTCAGCACTACAGCCAAGTCAACGCCTAGTCTAGAATACTGAATGAAAACCCTTATTGATATATCTTTATGTCCAGTTCATGCGTTCTGGATGACTACCCCTATATAACACCCCTCCCTTGGAATCCCCCTGACCCCACTGAGCCAAGAAGTAGTTCTGTTTTGCAAGTTTAAAGGTTTATTTGATAACTTAAACAATATATATTATATCACGCTTTATAATAAATTAATAATTGAATATCACACTTAATCTGATATGATAAAGATTAACAACGGAGAATCTGGCACTAGCACACTTCTTGATAATCACTAAGGAGTTGACATGAAATGGATAAGATAGCAACAATACTTTTATGGTTTCAAATGGATGCAATGTGGAATGAAATGCAGTAAAGAAAATAACTTGATAGGATTTCAGCAAAGACAATGTAATCACTTTTCTCTGGCAATCCCCTCCCCCCTTTATGCAATGCAAGGAAATGGAAGGAAAGCACACAGTTCTCAGAAATGCAATCAAATGTGATTCAGTTCACCCAGCAACTTAGACTACAGACGTTGAAAACACAGGCCCAAATGCTTTTAAAGGTGCTGGCAATGAAGGAAAAATATGCTAAAATGCTTTTAATTCCCTCTAGGAGGTTCGGGGTGAGTGAAATCAAGTTAATATTAGTCCAGGCTCACTTTAGCAAGGATCTAGGGTGTAACTAGCAGGTTAAACGAATTTTTGGCAAGTGAAAGGCAAGCAGCAGCAGATTTTTACACGTGAAGAAATTTGCAAATCGCGGTAAAATATCAAATCGCGGCTAAATTTGTGAATGCGCCGAGCGCGATTACAGAGGAACTACCTCTATCAATTTGGGGTCTTACGAAAGCCTAGGATCTCAGCTTCCAGATGAAAGTTACTGCAAGTCTCTAGCACAAACGGTCACGGAGATATGAGCGATTAAATAAAGGTCGTTTTTCAGATTTGAAATTTTAAAGTTCAAAAGACAAGTGCAGCTTGCAACTAGGAAATGACAAGTGACAGCTTTACAAATGACAGGTGACAGTTAGGAGACAGTTCTACTTAGGTTAAAATAGGATTGAATTATATTATTTTAACTAAGAGATTGGTTCTGCACAGTTTTGCTAGGTACTCACACTATATTTAGAAATATGCCTTGCCACGGATCTGGTCAGGTTTTGGACTGCACTCCGGTTCAGCTCTCTCTGGTTTTGGATACTGCTCTGCTTTCTCTGGGTCTTTCTGCACAGCTTTCTCTGGAGATTGATGGAGGTAAAGTATGGATTTTCCCGGCAGAGCATCCCGCAGCAAATGGATTTGAAGGTCCCTATCTGTCCTGAGTGTCTGCTTTAATGTGTTTTCAAAATGGGTGTGTGTGAGCAGCATCGCTAGCCAGCCCCTCTCCACTTATCATTGGCCAAGCTTTCATTTCTCCCCTGATTGGGGGAGCTAAGTTGTGTCAGAGAGATGTCATTTTACAGCCTGCAGAAAGTCCACTCCTCCTGTCAACTTACACACAAATCTAGATTTGAACCAAATACATATTTGCAGAGGTACATATTGTTTTAAAATCATATGCACCCCTCACATATCACAGGAGGTATCTCCTGTTCAAACTCTGCTCTTCCTGGGAGCTTGCATTCAGAAATGGCAATATTTTGCACTTTTTAACTGGTTTGCAATTCCGGACATTACTCCAAATTTACACACATGTGCGCAAGGAGTATGGACATTAATTGATGAAGTGTCAGATTTTTCACATGCACACATTTTGAGTAATATCCTCTTTTCCGCTAAAACCCCCCTGAACATGCCACCGGTTCGAAAAACCTCTTAAAATGTGGGCAGAAAAATCACAAGAATTATGGTATCATTTAAATAATTTTCACAAGTCCGTACTATGAGTTATTCATCTTTTTCTAAAACCATATTCTGGCTATAGAGGTGTGTCTTTTCAGGTCACATGGTACAGAAACCAGTCTTTCCAGTTTCTGCCAAGCTCAGAGACCCTGCCACTCCCAGCTTCTGCCAAGAGGAAGCTGTTTTACGACATCTGCAATAAAACATTTGCCTGAGTCAGGACAGGGCTTTGTTCAGAGCTCCTGTATTCTGTGGGGCTCCCCTTAATTCAATTATCAGAGAGATGGCATATCCTTAGTGTGGCCAGCAAAAGGCAGATAGGCCTGGGAACACAGCTGTGACTCAAGTTTCACTCCTGATGGGGGTGGCTGGTGGGCAGAATCCAGTTCCTTAAGCCAAGTTTCAGATAAAATGTCACTTTTTGTTCCCCAGTTTCTGCATTCAAATAAAACTAAACATTTTTACATATGCAGCTAGAATGCTGATTCTAAGTTTAAAACTATGACATTTAAACAATTTCAACCTATGTGACACTCAAAAGTAGGTCACTCAGTCAATTTGAACATTTAGATTTGTAGTGTCTTTCAGTCCAAATTTACTTAAACTGCTGAAATCCACAGCTCAGCCAGTCTTGTTATACACCTTCAAGTCACTTCAGTATATAACTTTACATTGGATCCACCTCTCAGTAAGTCTTTCTTTGGCTTGCTTTGGGTTCATTTATTCAGTTTTCTACAAAATCTGGTGGTTTTAAAACGCCGGCTTTTGGATAGTGGTGAGTACTGGTACTACACCCCTTTTTGGGATTTAAGAAAATGAATTCCCAACAGTTATGGGTTTGCTTTTGGCAATTAGCATTGCCATTCCCAATGGTTTCAGACTACTGTGTGGGTAGTCCAATGGTGGTTTTAGGCAGTGTCCTTCTGTGCCCATAACATCGGCAAAAATGGGTGGCAGCCTATTCTTCATGCATTTCCCTGGGCATTTTCTGGGAAGCTCTGGCCATCATGATGTTTTCCATGTCAGTACTGCACAGTTTTGAGGTAGGGCTCGGATGCATGGATAAAAACATCCCACAAGCCCCCCTCTTGCGATGGCCATTCTATTTCACTAATGGGACTCGCAAGACCTGGGATGTTTCCTCATCTTCTTCCAATAGATGGCACAGTTCAGCATCTTTTTCTCCATCCGGTCGGATCGATCGGTTCTCCTCGCCGGTCCTGATGGGAATATTGGGCGGTACCCCGGGCCCATTGCGTCTCTGCTCCCGGTCTCCGGATCGTCCTCCTTGGCCCGTCTCCAGGTTTTCTTTCTCCTAGGACGACAAAGGAAGAGCGGCAATACCTACTCATAGACGTGTTTCCACCACTGTTGAGATAGTGGGGCAGCATATGCATTTCATCATAACGAAACATTACATTCTTATTTTGAGAAAAAAAAAAAACAGTATAACTAAGAGACAGTTTCATGCAAATCACAATATTTTAGAGACTAGATGTGGTATGTTTTATGGTTGGAACTGAATTAGTCTGAGACAGTACTCGCTAGGATTCCAGAGGATTCCTCCAGTTGTTGCAGAGCGTGCCTGGGATGGCAACATTTCAACTGGTTTATGTGGACCCACTTGTCTTCCCCCTCTGCCAAACCGCCTTTGGGGATGTGGATTTTGTAGGCCACAGGGGAGATCTTGTCGATGATCTCAAAGGGTCCCTTCCACGTAGGCAAAAATTTCCGCTGTTTTGCCTGGTTTCTTTGGAAGTTGTATAGATAGACCCGGTCCCCCACCTGATATTCCTTCCTGGAAGTCTTCAGGTCATAGTGGGTCTTCATGCTATCAGCTGATCTTTCTAGATTCCGCTGAGCATAAGCAAAAGCATGTTGAAGGTGTTTCCTTAAATTCTCCACATACTCGTGAGTTGTGGAGGCATTTATTAGGGTCTGCTCTTGGGTCCTGTAGAGCAAATGCTGAGGAAGCACCATCTTGCGCCCAGTCATCAACTCAAATGGTGACATTTTGGTTGCAGATGAAGGGGTAGATCTGATGGCCATTAGGACCAGAGGTAATCGGATATCCCAACTTGGCCCAGAATCTGCCACAAACTTCTTTAACATGCTCACAATGGTTCGGTTATATCTCTCTACTGCCCCAGAAGAAGCTGGCCTGTAAGCAATGTGTAGCTTTCTCTTGACCCCCAGTATCTCCCACATCTTTGTCATTACTTCACTGGTGAAGTGGCTACCTCTGTCTGACTCAATCCTTTGAGGTAGACCAAAACGGGAAAAGATGTGGTTAATCATCAGGGCAGCTGCAGTTTCTGCCTTGCAATTTGGGGCTGGGAGACATTCCACCCACTTGGTAAACAAGCATGTCACAGTCAACATGTACTTATTCCCCCTAGCAGAGCGAATCACGGGGCCTACAAAGTCGATTTGTAAATCTGACCATGGCAGTGTCATCCCCCTCTTTTGGAGAGGCGCACGGTGCGTGAGGGATGATGGCTGAAATTGTGCACACACGAGACACCCCTTCAAGTATTGGTCAAGGTCCTGCCCCATGTGTGGCCAGTAGGCAACCTCTCTTAAGATCTCAAGTGTTGTATGAAACCCCCTATGACCGGCTGTAGCCCCATCATGGGCGTGACTTAACATCAGGCTTCGGAATGAGGTAGGAACCACCCACTGATCGTGGCCAGCTTTGGATTTCCTTACCAACAAACCGTCTTGGATCCGGAACATTTTTGGACACTTCATCAACACTCTTAGGTCCTCTTTCCCAATGTAATCGGTATCCGTCAGGGGAAAGTTCTCAGGGTCCTCAAGGTGCTGGTAAAATTTACCAATTATTGGATCCCCCTTCTGAGCTGTAATTAAATCAGCATCAGGGGTCTCCTTACTCCATTGTGCAATTGAAAGGTCGTTGTGAGCATTTGTCTGGTACCTAGTGATAGCAGTGACCTGGATTTCCCCCAACAGGGTCTCAATCTCAATTAGATCCCCTTGGATGGCCCCGGTTTTGGCCAGCTGATCAGCTAAGTCATTTCCAGTTTTGTCTGGTCCCTCTACTTTGGAATGACCCTTGATCTTTTTCTAATAGATGGTCATCTCATTCGAGGTGACCAGATCATCAATTTTTTGGATCAACTTCCCATGTTTCAAGGGTTTGTTGTTAGCACATAACATGACTCTGTTTTTCCAATTAACCAGGTGCCCCACAACCCGTTCCGTACATAATCCGAATCGGTGATTATGACCAGTTTGTGGAGTTGATGCTGGACAGCAGTGAGGATGGCCTGATGCACAGCCATCAATTCTGCCACCTGACTACTTCGGGGACCAATTTTGTATCCAGCGGAGGGTTCTGGGGACTCATTCACCCATGCATTCCCTACGCCGGCCACCAGTTCTTTCTCCCCGTTGTTGTCAACATGGTACGAGCATCCATCCACATAGACAGTGGGCATTCCCTCACACTTGTCCTCTTCAAAGACTTTGTGGGGGGAATTAAGGTATGCCTCCATGTTGTCCTTGATTTTCAGACTTTCGTCCTCGAGACAGTTTTCTCTGGCACAATCATGCAAGTCAGCCAGACCTTGCGCGAGGGGACTCTTCTTGTTTTGGCCATATCTGACCTCCACAGGAAAGCCTTGCATTGACAGAATCCAGGAAGTAATTCGGGAATTACTCACATTTCCGGCCCAGATTCTGTCACTTTGGAGATATTGCAGAGGCTGGTGTGGAGTCTCCACTATGATGTGTTCCCCCTGGATAAACGGGCGGTAATTCTTCAATGCCCACACCGTTGCCAGGAGTGCCTTCTCACAATCGTTGAATTTTTCCTCCACAGAGGATAAAGTTTTGCTCGCATAGGAGATTACTTTATTGACCTTGTCATGCTTTTGGTATAATACTGCCGTCAAGCACGTATTAGAGAACCCTGTCTCCAGGAAGAACTCCTTGTTTCTGACAGGGTAAGCTAGGCAAGGCGCTTGTGAGAGGCTTCTCTTGAGTTGTCTTACTGCCTCGGCTTGTTCTGGACCCCATTCCCACTTGACCCCCCCTTTCAGGAGATGAATCAGGGGTCTGGTGATCTCTGCGTAGCCCTCAATGAACTTTCTGCTGTAATTGGTCAGTCCAAGGAGGCTCCTTAGTTCCCGCAGAGTTGTGGGGTCTTTCAGTTTCTGAAGTGCTTCCACTTTCTTTTCCTGGGGACAGAGACCCTGAGGAGTAATCTCATGCCCCAAGAAATTAACACGGGTTCTACACCACTGTGCTTTCTGAAAGGAAAGTTTTGCTCCGGCGGCCCTCAACTGCGTCAGAACATAACGGATCTCCGCTATGTGTTCCTCCACAGATGAACTTTTAATGAGGACATCATCTACATAAGCCAGGTTACCCCTTGCACCCAAGTCGGGCAAGGCCTTGTGTAGAAAAATGTTGAATTCATTGCCGGAGTTGAGGTATCCGAAGGGAGTCCGGGTCCAGGTGTACTGCTGGCCCCCAAAGGTAATAGCCAGCTTGTATTGGTCCTCCCTACTGACAGGCACGGTCCAGTATCCATTGGTCAGGTCTATTGCTGTGAATACCTGTGACCCCTGGATCTGGGCCAGCCCTTGGTCAATGTAGGGCAGAGGCCATCGGGAAGTATGGACCCGTTTGTTGAGCTCCCTGAGGTCAGCACAGAGTCTCCACTGGCCGTTTGGCTTCAATATTCCCAGCACCGGATTATTGAAGGTGCTGTGGACTGGACAGATTATTCCCCTGGACTCAAGGTTCTTAATTATTTCAGTAAGGGACTCCATTGATGCGAGAGGCAAGCGATATTGCTTCACAAACACAGGAGTCATGCCAGGGTCCGTGGGGATTGTTGTTGTGTGGATGTCAGTGCGACCACAGTCATATGAGTCTACCGCAAAGAGATCTTGGAAATCCAAGAAAACTTGTTTCAACTTTTGCTTTTGTTCCAGAGTCACACAGGCATCGGCTAGGTTGACTCTCTCTTCCACCATCTGCCTGAAGCCCGGAAAGACTTCTGGTTTGGCTATCTCCGCGGCCTCCTCCAACTGGGTGGAGAAGTCCCTGGTCAGAGTGCTGATTTGGACTGGAGGCTTCAGGTGGGAAAGGCAGCCCTCATGGACCTGGAAAATCACCTCATCCCTCCTGAAGTCACAAGTCACATCTTCCTTACCATAGGGGCAGGAAGTGTACACCAGGAAGTTCCCCCCATGCCGGGTAAAAATCCTGTCTGGTGTTGTATGGTCCTCACTGTCACTGTCAATGCAGTCCTTGGGGATTGGTCCTAACAGTTCATTTACTAAGTCGATGGAAAAATGTCGGTCATCAACCGCCATTCCAATAATGGTGCCGGCGGCTAGAGTCATACTCTTTAAGTCGCTGTTATCCACCTCTATTAGAATGGTGTCATGTTCTATGTTGACTAATGGAGTTGGGTTTACCCCCAACCCTTGCTGTTGGAGAGAAGCATTTAGATGTATGTAAGCATCAGGGTTTTGCAAATATTGTCCTCTTTTAACTTTCACTTCCAGGGAGAATTGTCGGGTCCTTTCTGGGATGGTGACTTCCTCTTTGATCTGAATTTCAACTGCATAAGGTAGCAATTGAGCTGACCTAAATGCTTTCTCTGGATCATCAAAGCCCATGGGATTATCCGCTAATCGGGACCAAGCTTTGAAGTTTATTAGGTCCAAACTAATGGCAAAGCGATTGAGAATGTCACTGCCTAAGTAAAAGGCGGCAGTGACCTCTCGCACGACCCAACAATTATGGACTATGCTCTTGTTGCCAATGGAGATTTTGAGCATACACCTGCTTGGCAGGAGATGTTTGGAATTAGGTGCTTCCAGGTCCATTTCCCATTTGTCTATCAGTTTGAAGGTGGGAATGGCTGGATCTTTTGGGAGTTGGTGGAACATGGCTTCGCTGATGAAGCTCTTACCGTTGTTCACACACACTCGAGCGAGAACAGAGTCCTTCCCATCATTTAACTGAACAGGGATGAACAACTGCTCTCCAATTTGCTGAATATCAGCCAGGCTATGAGCTGATTTCACATCTTTCTGGACTATAGGAGTGGGAGTTTCTGATTGTGGATTAGTATAGAATTTCAGAGTGTTTCCTTACAGCGTGGAATACCACTTTAAACTGGAAGGGAGGTTGATTTTCAGAAAAAGAGAGGACCCTCCATCACCAGTCTGTTGTCCTACTGCTATTACTGTCACGTCTGGAATTTGGCTATTCTGGAAGTGAAATTCTACTTGGTCAGGTTTTTGTTCAACCATGTGGCAGGTGCCGTTTAAACTAACATGGTTGACACTCTGTTTTAATTTTATTGGTCGGCTAGTCTGGGTCCAGAGGACCTTGTTTACGCAATCTATTAGGGGTGACAACCTTCTCAGGAGGTCATTCCCTAGTAAACAAGGGGTGCCCTCTGGGGTCACAACTATGACCGGGTGTTTCAACTTGTGTCGCCCAATTTTAATGTCCACGTCTGCAGTCCCCTCGACAGGAATTTCCTTCCCGTCAAAGTTCTGGAGTTGTCCAAGAAGAGAGGTGAGAGGAATTTGGTAATTCTCTCCCCTTCCTGCATTCAGTTCGTCAAAGGCCCTTCTGGACAGAAGGGTAGCTTGAGATCCAGTGTCCACCAGTGCCAAAATTGTACCCTGCCCCTGTACTTGTACCGGGGCATAGTATCTTCCCTCCTTCTCCTCAAGGGGGCACAGATAATGCACATTTTTGGACAACTGGTGGGCTAATTTTCTGGTTTTGGACATTGCAAGAGAAGAAATTTGGGCAGAATTCTGTGGAGAGCCTTGGGAATCTGAAAGAAAAAGTTGGCAACTGGAGATCAGAGCCATTGTGGGTTCCCCTGGCTCCGGGCCGCCCCCCCCCTTTTTGGAGGCAGTCACCAGGATGGGTTTGAACCAGGGGATTTTCTTGCTGTTGGTTCTGGGATGAGATGGTGGGCGGCGGTAGCTCATTCTCCACATCTCCCCAATCTGGATTTGCATCCCTAGGGACCCATTTTTCTTTGGGAGGAGTTCCCCCATCTCTGAAGGAGAAGATCCTTTTCCCAGGATCTTCTGAGGATCCCTCTCCCTCAAATTGGAAGATCTGTTCCTCCTCCTTAAACTGAGTCTGTTTGGGTCTTTTGTTTCTCCTACCCCCCCTCTGCTCCTTAGGAGGCAGACTTTCAGGGGCAAGAGATTTTGTTTCCGGTTCCTGGGTTTCCAGGGGCTGTTTACAAGTGAGGAAGGAAGCTTCCTCCAAGGCTTTACACCCCCCTTCCCTTTGTGCCTCCTCCCTAGGAACCGGTGTGTTATCGGGGTGCTGCCCCCGTCATTGTTCTGGGGCACCAGGTCCAGAGTTGGGTGCGTTCTGCGCCGGCATGCCGATCTGAGGGTTCTGCTGAGCCCTCAGTATGTGACCCAGATCCTGCGCCATGTTTTGAACCTGGCGCTCTAACTGGGAAACCCGCTCAGGCTGATACGGGGCCCTGTTTTCTCCCCTGGGCTGATCCCGGGAAGGGTAGCTGTCCCTCCTCTGGTAATACCCCGGGTTGGGAAGATTTGGGTACCCCTCCACCCTTGGCCTCCCCTCTCCCGGATTCAGTGGTCTGGGCTCAGGGAATTGGGGAAAGAAGGATGGATGGTTTTGGGGCTGGAAATTGGGTGGATACCTGGGGAAAAAGTTCTGCCCAGGATTCTGAGAATTTCTGCCCTCCGGTGGGAAGTTAGGAGGAAAGTTCCCTGGGTTAGGTTCTTGGCTGGATCTCCCCCCTTGGGCTGGAGGAGTCCACACATAACCCAGGATGGGTCTGTTTCCCTTGTAACGGGGGCTTACATAATCAGGAGAGCGAGGGACCCCATTTGTGGGGCTGCCTCCCTGGCTCCCTGTCTGTGACTGGCCCGAGGACCTTCTGGGCCTAGCATTATTAGGTGCAGGTAGGTTTTTAGGCCCCCCCATCTCCAACTCTAAAACGGGGGTGACCTTTACCTCTGCCACCTTGGCATCAGCAGGGGTGCTGTTGGCTTTGGGGTTTTTCTGGGCATTATTTTTGCTATCTACCGGTTTCTGCACCTCATAGATCCGGGTAGCCTGTTCAATGACCCAGTCTAAAGATATTTTCTCGTGAAAATCCCTCACGAGCTGGGTCATTATGTATTTGGGCAAGGCATGAAAAAATGTATTAATGAATTCTCTACTGTCTGTGCGCACCCTTCTGGTGGTCTGCGCAAAAGCACGTTTCAGTTCTTGCACAAATTCTTGTGGGGCCTGATCCTCCCCACATTGCAAATTGTAGGCTGCCTTGCGAGCCTCTTGAGGATTTCTATGAATGGAAAAATGTTTCAAGATGGCCGCCTTATAGGTGGACCATCTTAAATGATTTTGGTCCTCCAGCCCCGCAAAGAAACTGGAGTATTCCGGGGAGAAGGTCCACTTTACATATTGAATACAGCTTTGGCTGTCCTTCAAATGGAAAGTCTCCATCATTTGCTCAAACAACTCTAAGTGCTCCCAAACAGAATACTTAGCGTTCTTATGGTAAGGCGTGATGACGCTCCTGATCGCCTTAATCTGCTTTAAGGGGTCCTTAAGCAAGGCCCTTTTTGCCTTATTGGCCTTTTTGGTTCGGGTAACCCTTGTCCATTCATCCTCTGACTCAGAGGCACTGCTCCCAGAGGTTCCCGTCAGATCTTCCAGGTTTTCCCGGATTCTGCGAGCCTGGGAATGGCTGGCAGAATGTGGGGACCTGGTCTCCTGTTTCCTGTACCGCTCAGAGGAGTCTTCAGATCCCTCCTTGCTGCCAGGATTTGATGGGTACCCCCCCCACTGACCTAACTGGGCAGAGGTTTTCAGGATGCCCTTCAGGGGCCTACTCTCCTGGGGTTCCCCACTGAACTGTACTGTACTTGGGTGCCCATACCCGGATGCCCACCCCTCCATTCCTGAGTGGTACTGGCCTATGAGCCCCATACTTTTAGCTGGATAGTAATCTGCCATCCCTGTGGCCCTGTGCTCATGTGCGCCAGGGGACATGGGGGTGGCAGAGTCCAGGGACTGAGAGAAATAAAGGCCTCTGGTACTAGGGCTCCTGGGGTTATGCTCAGGAGTTTCTCTTTCCCAGCGAACCTCATCTCTATCCGCCCCTGCTCCCTGTTGCAATGCAAGAGCCTGCACCTTCAGTTCCTCAGTTAAGGCCTTACTAGACTCTATCAGTCTCTCCTGCATCGCTACCTGTTGTTGGAGCCTATCATTGTGCTGGCAGAGAGCCTCATTCTCTCTCTGCGTTTCCTGATTGGTCCTGGAGCACTGGGCCAGTCTTTGCTGCAGGAGGGTTACCTCCTGAGCTGTGTCCCTATTGGCCTGCTCCTTTCTTGCTAGAGCATCCTCCACCCTCCTGGTGTGCTCTAACAAGTTCTGGTGTTCTTTTTGGAGGTCACCCAGTCCCTGGTGGGCCAGGTGATTTTCTTCCATTTTTCTTTTTAAATGGCAGACTTCCTGCCCTAAGGCGTCTCTTTCCTGACTAAGAGCCTGCATTTGTGCCGCCAGGTCGTCCCTCTGCCTTTGAAAGGCACCCGCTTTCTGGCGTTCTTCATCCAACTCTGCCTGGGTATCCAGGTCTTTCGAAATCAGCTTGTTGCTCTCTACCTTCACTCTATCTAGATGACTTTGCAGGGTGGCTACCTGCTCTGCGCATGCCCTGTTGAAATTGATCTGTTGCTCCAACTTTTTCTGGTTCTGCAGTAAGGAGTCCAAACTGTCTTGGTGCTCCTTCTGCAGGGCCAGAAATCTGGTATCCTGGTCTGTCTTTTCCTGTTGTAGGATGCCCATATCCTCTTTTATTTTAATGATATATTGCCTACTATCATTTTCTGACTCCTGGCTCCTGAGCAGCCTCTGCTCAGAAGAGTCCAGCTCAGATTGGGCCTTCTGTAATGCCAGCAGTTGCCTACTCGCCAGATCTTGGCCTTCAGCACATTTGTCCTGCATGGCTCCCATATGTAAATATAAATATGCCGCTACCCTGGCAATCTTATTGTGTTCATCTTTGGCTTTAGGAGCCATATATAGTTCACTCAGGGCCACATGTAATGGACCCTGATCTCTCCATAGGTCTGACCCTGTTTCAGTGACCTGTCGCGCGATGGCCTGCAACCAGGCATCCTGGCCCTGTTCAGTCCATTCACCTCTCACAAATAGTTTATGTAAGAGGTGCTCTCTGGCTATTTTCATGTCTACTAAGGTCGTCATTCTAGAGATTGGTCTCTGTCCTGACTTACAGAAATTAGTATTTTATTTTTGCAAAACAGACCTTTCTCTTAGAGCGTTCCTATGAGGAGTGCTTTACAGCGTAACACAGCGTGGTGATCCGACCGGATATGTGTATCTGGTCAGCTGGCACGCTGTATTAATCTGCACAAATGGTAGATCTAACCCGAACGTCCGGCACGAGCCCCCAATTTGTAAGAGGATTCAATTCAGCACTACAGCCAAGTCAACGCCTAGTCTAGAATACTGAATGAAAACCCTTATTGATATATCTTTATGTCCAGTTCATGCGTTCTGGATGACTACCCCTATATAACACCCCTCCCTTGGAATCCCCCTGACCCCACTGAGCCAAGAAGTAGTTCTGTTTTGCAAGTTTAAAGTTTTATTTGATAACTTAAACAATATATATTATATCACGCTTTATAATAAATTAATAATTGAATATCACACTTAATCTGATATGATAAAGATTAACAACGGAGAATCTGGCACTAGCACACTTCTTGATAATCACTAAGGAGTTGACATGAAATGGATAAGATAGCAACAATACTTTTATGGTTTCAAATGGATGCAATGTGGAATGAAATGCAGTAAAGAAAATAACTTGATAGGATTTCAGCAAAGACAATGTAATCACTTTTCTCTGGCAATCCCCTCCCCCCTTTATGCAATGCAAGGAAATGGAAGGGAAGCACACAGTTCTCAGAAATGCAATCAAATGTGATTCAGTTCACCCAGCAACCTAGACTACAGACGTTGAAAACACAGGCCCAAATGCTTTTAAAGGTGCTGGCAATGAAGGAAAAATATGCTAAAATGCTTTTAATTCCCTCTAGGAGGTTCAGGGTGAGTGAAATCAAGTTAATATTAGTCCAGGCTCACTTTAGCAAGGATCTAGGGTGTAACTAGCAGGTTAAACGAATTTTTGGCAAGTGAAAGGCAAGCAGCAGCAGATTTTTACACGTGAAGAAATTTGCAAATCTCGGTAAAATATCAAATCGCGGCTAAATTTGCGAATGCGCCGAGCGCGATTACAGAGGAACTTCAAGGAATATCACTATCGTTCTGGGGTCCTAGGAAAGCCTAGGATCTCAGCTTCCAGATGAAAGTTACTGCAAGTCTCTAGCACAAACGGTCACGGAGATATGAGCGATTAAATAAAGGTCGTTTTTCAGATTTGAAATTTTAAAGTTCAAAAGACAAGTGCAGCTTGCAACTAGGAAATGACAAGTGACAGCTTTACAAATGACAGGTGACAGTTAGGAGACAGTTCTACTTAGGTTAAAATAGGATTGAATTATATTATTTTAACTAAGAGATTGGTTCTGCACAGTTTTGCTAGGTACTCACACTATATTTAGAAATATGCCTTGCCACGGATCTGGTCAGGTTTTGGACTGCACTCCGGTTCAGCTCTCTCTGGTTTTGGATACTGCTTTGCTTTCTCTGGGTCTTTCTGCACAGCTTTCTCTGGAGATTGATGGAGGTAAAGTATGGATTTTCCCGGCAGAGCGTCCCGCAGCAAATGGATTTGAAGGTCCCTATCTGTCCTGTCTGTCTGCTTTTATGTGTTTTCAAAATGGGTGTGTGTGAGCAGCATCGCTAGCCAGCCCCTCTCCACTTATCATTGGCCAAGCTTTCATTTCTCCCCTGATTGGGGGAGCTAAGTTGTGTCAGAGTGATGTCATTTTACAGCCTGCAGAAAGTCCACTCCTCCTGTCAACTTACAAACAAATCTAGATTTGAACCAAATACATATTTGCAGAGGTACATATTGTTTTAAAATCATATGCACCCCTCGCATATCACAGGAGGTATCTCCTGTTCAAACTCTGCTCTTCCTGGGAGCTTGCATTCAGAAATGGCAATATTTTGCACTTTTTAACTGGTTTGCAATTCCGGACATTACTCCAAATTTACACACATGTACGCAAGGAGTATGGACATTAATTCATGAAGTGTCAGATTTTTCACATGCACACATTTTGAGTAATATCCTCTTTTCCGCTAAAACCCCCCTGAACATGCCACCGGTTCGAAAAACCTCTTAAAATGTGGGCAGAAAAATCACAAGAATTATGGTATCATTTAAATAATTTTCACAAGTCCGTACTATGAGTTATTCATCTTTTTCTAAAACCATATTCTGGCTATAGAGGTGTGTCTTTTCAGGTCACATGGTACAGAAACCAGTCTTTCCAGTTTCTGCCAAGCTCAGAGACCCTGCCACTCCCAGCTTCTGCCAAGAGGAAGCTGTTTTACGACATCTGCAATAAAACATTTGCCTGAGTCAGGACAGGGCTTTGTTCAGAGCTCCTGTATTCTGTGGGGCTCCCCTTAATTCAATTATCAGAGAGATGGCATATCCTTAGTGGCCAGCAAAAGGCAGATAGGCCTGGGAACACAGCTGTGACTCAAGTTTCACTCCTGATGGGGGTGGCTGGTGGGCAGAATCCAGTTCCTTAAGCCAAGTTTCAGATAAAATGTCACTTTTTGTTCCCCAGTTTCTGCATTCAAATAAAACTAAACATTTTTACATATGCAGCTAGAATGCTGATTCTAAGTTTAAAACTATGACATTTAAACAATTTCAACCTATGTGACACTCAAAAGTAGGTCACTCAGTCAATTTGAACATTTAGATTTGTAGTGTCTTTCAGTCCAAATTTACTTAAACTGCTGAAATCCACAGCTCAACCAGTCTTGTTATACACCTTCAAGTCACTTCAGTATATAACTTTACATTGGATCCACCTCTCAGTAAGTCTTTCTTTGGCTTGCTTTGGGTTCATTTATTCAGTTTTCTACAAAATCTGGTGGTTTTAAAACGCCGGCTTTTGGATAGTGGTGAGTACTGGTACTACACCCCTTTTTGGGATTTAAGAAAATGAATTCCCAACAGTTATGGGTTTGCTTTTGGCAATCAGCATTGCCATTCCCAATGGTTTCAGACTACTGTGTGGGTAGTCCAATGGTGGTTTTAGGCAGTGTCGTTCTGTGCCCATAACATCGGCAAAAATGGGTGGCAGCCTATTCTTCATGCATTTCCCTGGGCATTTTCTGGGAAGCTCTGGCCATCATGATGTTTTCCATGTCAGTACTGCACAGTTTTGAGGTAGGGCTCGGATGCATGGATAAAAACATCCCACACCATGAGTTTGTTTTTTTCTTGTCATCATATGCATACATCCCTCCGTACATCCCTCAGTTATTTCAGCGCAAACTATTGGTAGGCAGTATATGCAACAACAGCATGTTATGAATATTCCAAACACCACTACTAATATAAAAATCAACTTCCATCCCCAAGAACGCAGTATTCCCCAAAACCAAGACCCTATTCCCCAGCTTCCTTCTTCAGTAGGGAGTTCGGAGCTTAGGGCATGCATTTTCTTTATCGCTTCAAAGATCGTAGGGGAATAGTCATCGACATATACACAACACGCTGATCCCACTATTTTGCAAATTCCCCCACGATCAACCAGGATTACATCGAGAGCCATTCTATTTTTCAGCGTCATTAACCTGATTCCTCTTTCTTCCAACGTCATGTTAAATAGTATATCTTTCGTTGTGTTTATGGTATTTTTTAGTATTCTGGACAGCTGCCTTATATTATAGGAGTTCACTATCTGTCCTAAGAATGGAATGAATGATTTTGCTACATCAGTTGCTATCAAAACACCCTTGTCAGTCCTTTTGACTCTAGTTCTGGATAGTCTGGCCATGTCTGCTGTTTCTAAGAGGAATACTCCTGGGAACAGCAGACCTAGGTAACCTGTACCTCCCCAGTTTCTGGGCAACCAAGGATATGCTTTCTCTCCACATATAAAATAAACTGGATCTCCCACATATACTGGTTCTATTTCCCATTTCAATACCACTGTATTCATGCATCCAGTATATGTTCCGACTGAAAAAGAACCTTTCTTTTTTAGACAAAAAGGGACAGTTCTTGGGCTATAATTCACCGTGTAAGATGGGGGGATTGCATCTTTGTCCCCTTCGGTTCTTACACAAAACGTCATTACAGATGTTTTTTTCTGGTGGGGACAATCTATCTCGTCTATTTTGTCGTGTTATCTTTCGCGTACTTTTCCTCGTGGGCTCTGGGGCCATTACTTGTGCTTTATGGAATATGGAACAACCCACAGGCTTCATTATTATTTCCTCAAACTCATTCATGTTGGTTCTGTCTAATTGGCCCATACTACTCTCATTCCATTTCCCATAGAACATTGCACCTAAAGATGCACTACATGCAGAACTTACTGGTAAAGGCTGTACATACCACCCTATTCCCTACCCAGCATGCTGTGGTAAATGGGCACATACCCAGCAATTTGTTTTCTTCAGAATTGCATGTGTCATGTTCATTATTAATAACAACGTGTTATTCCCGAAACCTTCCCTGTGTCTTTCTTCCATTGGGGGCAGGGTATAAGTAATCACCTGAACCGGGCTTTCAGTAGTGGATATATTAACTATTGGTAAAAACATTTCTAATGGGTGTATCGATTCCACATGCCATAAAATTAGGGCTGTCGTTATTGGTGCTACCCCCTCTTAAAGCACATAAGTATTGTCAGCGCCAGCATACAATTCGTTTTACCATGCGTTTTTCTTAAGCTTACAGTCTTTATAATTGACCCATTCTCAGCAGTGGTGCAGGAGGAGGCTGGAGCCGGTCCCGACATGTTTCTCATCGTCCTTCTTTTTCCTTATTACAGTTTGTCGTGGATATCTCTCTTTGTTGCACTTGCTCTGATGTCAATAAGTTCAACGGAATTGTCACAGTTCAGTTCTGCCAGTCCTTTATAGCCTGGATTTGTTTACTTGTTTTTAGGCAAGATTACTTGTCCTTTCTCATACTGCTGAGAGGACCTTTGATCAGTTATCTTTTTGCCTTAGTACCATGTGTGCCCAGCTTGTCCGCTCTTGTTCCAGACACATGTACTTTTTATAATCGCACCGAGGAGCCTTGAATTGTCCGACTTGCACAATTCTTGCGCTTCTCTCGTCTACACCTCTAGTTTCTTCTCCATCCATGAGAAAAACCAGAGGTTGACATGAACACCAAAGAACTGTGGATCACTTTGTCTTTCGAGGCTGCAAATTGTATTGCCTCACTCCTGGAATCGTGTGATCCGTGAACAGTGCCGGTGCACTTCCAGATTCAGGCTCAACGGCAGCCTGTGGCGCTAATGCAGGTGCTGGTGTGCACTGCGCCAGTGATGCAGATTCGGTCTTTGGCGTGCTGGCAAGTGCTGGTGGGCGCCAAAGGGGTACACGTTTCGTTTCTGCTGGTATTTGCAAGGCAGATTTCGTGTCGGCCAACAGTGATGTCGATTCTGCTGGGCAACATTGGGGCACTCTTTGCCCTTTCCCCCATTTTGGCAATCGTCTCAGGCTTTGTTTCGAGTTTCACTTCTCATTTGGGCAGATTTGGTGGCTGCTTACTGGCAAAAGTTTCTTCCGTTTCTGGGACCGCTGTCTCTTTCCGGTCATCTGGGTCAGGCATCTTTCAGTGAAGTTGGAATCTTTTTGGCATGGATCCACGACTTCCGTCCATCCACCCGTATCGCCGTCTGCGTTGCCAAGAGTACTTGATAGGGGCTGCGCCACCTGGGTGCTAACAATGACTTACTTTCAAAATTTTTAGCAGTACCCAGTCTCCTGGCTCCAGCGCGTGCCCCGGACTGGTGTATCTCACTGGTAATGCCTCCTGCACCTGCTGATGAATCAAACGCAATTTCTGCATTAAAAGGCCACAATAAGTACTAAGCACAGGATGTTCTACCTCTCTAAGTCGTTTTGGCTGAGGTGCGCACTAAACATTTGCCGGCCTTCCCATTACGATTTTGTACGGGGAGAGCCCTGTTTTAGCCTGTACAGACGTACGCATGCATAATAGCGCTATTGGTAATGCATCCACCCAACTCAACTTGCTTCCCGCACATATTTTACTGATTTTTGACTTGAGAATCCCGTTGTGCCTCTCCACAAGACCGGCTGAACTCAGATGCCTTGAACTATGGAATCTCTTATCGATCTGAAGACCTGCACATATCTGTAATAACACTGCACCCACAAAATGTGGGCCATTATCGGACCATAAGACACGGGGCAAGCCAAATCGGGAAAAGTATTCCTTAAGCATTACTTTTGCCGTGCTCATTGCTGTGCAGTCCTTCAAGGGATATGCCTCCACCCACTTACTGAATGCACAGATCACCACTAAGACGTATTTTAAGTTTTGGCATCCCTCCATCTCTATGAAATCAAAATGGATCACCTCAAACAGCATAGAGGGCGGGCCAAAACTGCCTGTTGGAGTCACTGTTTCCTTTCCTACATTGTGTTGTAAACACGTGATACAGTTCTGCATCAACCTCTCTGCATTCTTCTTTATGTTTACATTCTGCCATACTGTAGATAGGTGCTGTATTATCTTTTTCGCACAGATGTGGGTAGGGCTGTGGGCCATTGTGACCATTGCAGTCACATAGGAATTTGGCAACATCCAGTTTCTAGTTCCCTTGTCCACCCAACAACCTTCCAGATCTAACTCGGCAGAGCCCTCTGCCCACCCTTGTATTTCATCGGCCGTAGCTTCGGCCTACATTTCTTTGACAGTGGCAACTCCATTTTCTATCATACGGGGTACTTCCTCAGTCTGAACCGTCATCATTTTGGTATTTAAATCAGTGGCAGTTTGTTTCGCAATTCTGTCTGCAAACACGTTTCCCTCTCCTACTTTGCATGTTACCTTTTTGTGTGCCTCGCATTTCACTATTGCTAGGCGTTTTGGAAGCGTGAGTGCAGACAGCAATCGTACAATCAAAGGGCCATGTTGAATTCTGGCACCATGTGATGTCAAGAAACCTCTCTCAGCCCAGAGTCGACCAAAGTTATGAACCACCCCAAAAGCATACTGACTATTAGTATATATATTTACATTCGAATTTTCAGAAATCTCGCAGGCTCTGGTTAATCCTATTATCTCTGCGGCTTGTGCCGAATTGTAGGGGATACTTTTGCTTTCTACAACGGTCTCTAGTGTAGCGATAGCATATGCGGCAGTTGTCGTGCCATCTGGTAATTTAAAACATGAGCCGTCACAAAATAACTCTCCATCTGGCTCTTTCTGTGGGGTATCACTTAAATCAACTCTCCCCTTGGTTTCTTCCTCAGTGACCATTAAGCAATTGTGGGGGGGGGTGATTCACTCTCCCCAATTTCTTTTATGGGTAATGGCATTAATTCTGCAGGATTCAAAGCGCTACACCTCCTAATTTGGATATGGGACGCGAACAAGACAATCCCATATCTTATCAATCTAGCAGAGGTGTTGTGTTGCGTCTGTGTCCTATTTAATAGAACATCTATGGCATGTGGCACCATCAGAATTAAAGTGTGCCCCAATACCATCCCTTCCATTTGTTTTACTGACACAGCAGCCGCTGTGACAGATCGCAAACATCGTGGTAGTGCACGCGCTACAGGGTCCAGCGCAGAAGAAAAATAGCCGCATGGCGTATTTCTTCCACCTTGTTCCTGTGTAAAAACCGCCAATGCACATCCTTCACTTTCACACACAACAGTCTAAAAACGTTCTCATAATTCGGCGTGCCCAAAACTGGAGCCGAGCATAATGCAGTTTTCAATTGATCAAATGCTTTCTGACATTCCTCACCCCACTGTAACGGCATAACCGCATCTTTTTTAGTCAAATTCACCATCGGTTTCACAATTAACGCAAAATTACCAATCCATTGTCGGCAATATGAAGCCATGCCTATTATGGCTCTGACTCCTTTTTGTGTCTTTGGAATAGGCACACAAGAAATACTTTCTATGCGTTCTGGCGTTAGCCTTCTCCCTTCATTCGAAAGTAGGTAGCCCAAATAGGCCACCTCCTTTCGATTATATTGACATTTCTTCAAACTAGCTTTATGGCCATGTGCCGCTAGGTGTGACAGTAGTAATACAGTGCTTTATTTACAAATTTCCTCTGTGTCAGCAGCTAACAATAGATTGTCTATGTATTGCAAGAGTACACAACCCACTGGTAATTCTAGCATGTCTAGCTGCTCTTTTAATGCTCTACTGTAAATACTTGGACTTTCCGTGGAATCCGCGTGAATGTAAATGATCGTCCTCCTAATGTGAACGCAAACAAATATCTGCTGTCCTTGTCCACTGGAATGCTGAAGAACGCGTTTTTCAGATCAACTACACTAAAATATTCTGCTGAAACAGGTATCATTGTCAATATTGTAGTGACATCTGGCACTAGGGGAAATTGTGGATCTACTACCTTGTTTAATGCGCGCAAATCAAATATAAAACGGTATGGTAAACTGGATGAATCGGGCTGTTGCATGTACTGCCTGTAATTTCTTCAATTACCCCTAATTTCACCAAATCTGTAACAATACTCTTCAATTCTTTCTCACCTTCAGCCGAAATTCTGTATTGGGGAAACACCTTCTTTCAAAATGATCTTTACTGGCTCTATCTTCAAGCATCCTACATCGTTGTCATGCATTGCCTATATACAGGTTGGCACTTTACTTAGTTCTCCTGGAAAAGTTTCGGACATGAATTCTGACACAGGGGCATCGTGTGGTCAAATCGTTAGGAACACCCCGTCTGCTGTGCAATGTATGACAGAACCTAATTTTTTCAACAAATTTAATCCCAACAGGTTCTCCCCACAATTTTCTGTTAAATGGAAAGGACAATGTTCAGTGAATGGCCCTATAGTAACTGGGACTGGTTTGGACACCGGGTTTATGACTGGTGTACCTGCAAACGCTATGGAAACATTTTTTTACCCTGACAGTGGTATATCCGGAACCAAGTGGTGGTCTATTGAACACTTTTGCGCTCCTGTGTCTACAAGAAAGCTATGTAGGTTCCTCTCTGATTCACGGGAATAGACACTGGTTCCGACCCCTGTCCTGGGCTGCCCTATTGGGGAAATAACACATCGTCCGATGTGTAATCATTACTATTACTGTAATACGTGTTTGGCTGTGTATCAAAAATGTTCCCACTCTTTCCTCTATTTCCCCCACTCTGGTTTCCATACTGTTGGTTTTGCTGTCCCTGGCTCTGGTTAGGGGCATTTTGGTTTTGGGCTTGGTTTTGATTACCTCCGTTATTGTGGTGCTGCTGCATACTATTCCTATTTGGTCCATTCGCTCCTTGGTGTCCTCTGTGCTGTCTCCTCTGACCAGACCCATTTCTATTCTGCAGATGCGGACATTGCGCCCGCCAGTGTCCTTCCTCCTTACAATACGCACACTGATTCGGTCCCACTGTTCCCCCATGCATATTCGAACTACTCCTTCCTTGTGCATTCCCTCTCCCTCTATTGTGTCCTACTACTTGCTGTAGTAGTACCTGCGTTTTCAATAGACATGCTTTCAAGTCTGCCCCCATCTGTTTTAGCGACGATAATTCGTCCACCATTTCCTTCTGCCCCGGTGATGGTAACTGCTGCCGTTCATTATGTGACCCCTTTTTCCACTTCCGATGTCTCCCGATATCCCTACTACTGTACCCAGGTATAGTAAACATTTCGGCATAATCATTATCTAATTCATCTTTAAGTTCAAAAAGTCCATATACATGTTCTCTCATTTCTTCATCCCTCTCCCTACAGCGTGCTAATGCATTCAAATCTAACAATCGCTGTGGTGGTAATTTCCCAATTAACTGTTTCCATTTGTCCACCAAATATTCACCCATGCATTCCAACACTACCTGTCTTTCGTTGCTTCTTCAGCTGCCGTCCCATCATTCCCGTCTATATACATCTCTGCCTGTTGCTGCAATTCCACCTTCCTTTCTTTGCTGATCTCGCTGCGAGTTACCCTCGTGCATCCCCGTTGTTCAGTCCCACCTCTCACCCCCGTGGTTTCAACTTCAACCCCGGGAGGAACGGACGGTACCGAGTCTGTGTCTGAGGCGGGAGGTGCGGATGAGACAATGGGAACAGGGAGTGTCTGTTGTGGGCCTGGTTGGCTAATAGAAAGTGTTACGTGCGCGGTCTGTGGCTGGGGGAGGGCTTGAGCTACGGGAGGGAGAGCTTGGGCTACGGCCGGGGTTTGGGCAATAGTTACTGACGTGTCTGGTCTCACTTCTGGTCTTGGGCGTTGTTTTGTATGGGTTAATATGTTTTCTATCAATTCATTTGCTATGTGTAATTCTCGTTGTGGGTATATTTTTTCTATATTCAACTGGTCACGCCTACCTGCCCTTCTTAGACTCTCAGTCCACTCCTCCTCTTCTTTCTTTTCCGCTACTTCACCTTTCGATGTATGCCTGCGCGCATACTTTGCTCTACTTCTAAATCGGAGCATTGCTTCCCTTCTCCAGTCTTTAATAGTCTCAAATGCTGCAGGACGCGCTTTCTTTCTTATCAACACTCTTTCCAAGTTATCTATTCTCGCTATCTCAAAACTACCATTATTCGGCCACTGATGGTCTTGTTGCTTTCTGGTTTGCCTATGCCAAGTCTCACAGAATAATATCGCACCCACTCCATACTTCAAATACATCTCATACGCCGGCGTTCCCCCAGGTGGTACAATTTGTCCATCTTCCAAAGATTGTCAACCACAGCGGAAAATCCCCGCCAGGGTGGACAATACCCCAGGCATGTTTCAACCTTCCCCCTGGTTAATCAACCTTACCTAGGGTGTTTGATTTTGCAAAGTCAACTCTCAAACAATATCAGGATTACTTTGAACCGGGGAATGACTCACCTGATAAATCAAGTTGTCTGTATATTGACGCACCAAATGACATTGTGTCTGCGTTTCTTGGATTCTGCCTCGTTTCTGGACCCTCGCCTCCTTGTTCTCTATCCAGGCACGTCAATCAGGGATCAGATGTGTGCAGATCTACAAAGGAGTCTCTCATCACTTCTACAGGGCGCCCCGGACACCTCTTGATCCTGGTTCGATCGTCCAGTCCTCGCCGTTCTCCGCCTTACTCAATTACAACGTTATGCGATGGAACAAGTGGGGGAGGGTCCCTTTTCCGGCGCCATCTTGAAAGGGGCCCACAGGGGTCCCTTACGTCTATGGAAACAAGGCAGCGAGTCACCACACACGATAGATACGCCAGACACAAGGTTGTATTCCCAAAGCTAGGGTTTTATTGCAAAGCGAAAGTCTCAGTTGGCCAACTCGGTCTCACGCCCCGCGACATTTATCTCTAGACCTCAAGGGACGCAAGAGAGTGAATTACGTACATCAGTTACATATATACAAAATGCATATCAAACAATCAGCTATGACATGTTTAACACCCCCCCTTTATTGGGTTTCTTTGAACTTGGTGTGATAATGGACATTTTCGACAACTATGACACCTTCAAACATCTATTCTAGTAACAATTTGCAATTTGTGAGTGCGGAGGCATCTTTCAGTTGTTGAACAGAACACAGCGCTTCTGTTGTTGGAAGTGAGCTACATACGGGTGAGGGGGGAGTTACATTCCAGACCTTGCTATCTGTGAGGTGCTATTCGTGTCCTGGGAGACGACATGCTCTAACGGGGCTCAGCAAAGGGGGGCCGTAAGAAGAGCATAATTCAAGCCTTTAGCTGCTTTATTCTAACATATTCTACCATATAATGAGACTGGCTGGCAGCTGCAAAATGATTAAATGCCCTGCAGCTCTGCTTCAAGGCTACATTCGGGAGGGAGCGGGGCATTCTTCCTGGCGCTGCCTATGTTGTGTTTCAACGAACTCTTGTTATCCTCGCGGCCCTGCGGCCTTGTCCTTTTACATGCAGACAACAATGTTTTACAGTCGAGCAGTGTAAGCGGAAAATGTACTGCGAAGCAATAAGAACAGAAAGCAATGATCAATGGTTAGAAAACAAAATGGCGATTCTTGTTACATCAAAATGGCCGTTCATTGGCAAACTCGGAAACCTATATTCTGTCATATCGTGCATGAGACGGTTGGCCCACAGACATCAAAATACGTTTGCGGTCACACAGTAGAGGTATCCATTTTTCTAGACTGACATAAGAATCAAATTAATTGACTGACATTTACACATGGCCATAAAGCGAGTGACTCCTCCTAACAGTTGTTTCATTCTTAAAACCGGTTTCTTGATATTGCCATCCCTTGTTACATCTGAGCTAAAGCAGACCCCCTAGCAGTCAATTTCCGAGACTTTTGGTATAATGAACCAATTACTTGATATCTTGCGATTTCTTGTCTCTATAGACACCATAACGGCAGACTGACCCATATTAACCTTAAAATCGAAACTGTTCATGAATCGAGTGTACGCGTTGATCTGCTCTTGCGGAGTCCTTGGCATAGGGGCAATTAAAACCGTATCGTATGGTTCCACTCCCGGTGAGGAAGTCTGTTTGGAAGAGCTTGGATTGCTTGATCCAGACTTTCATCTGGAATAAAAAGGTACAAAGAATGAGACTTTGGAAATTGCAGTTCAATTCTTATAAGGGAGGTTTAAATCTATGGAACTTCAAGAGATACCACCATGCGTTCACCCTTAGACATATCTTCCCATTTCTATCGGATCTGAAGGATGAATGGGTGACAGCAGAGCAGGACCATTGGATGCTTGGGCAATTCTCTCCACCTTCAGTATGAGTCGGACGCCAGTTTGCTTATTCCAGCGTGGCCTAATAGAGTCAGACAATTGTTGGAGGTGTGGCAACGATCAAGGTTCTCTGGAACACATGGAACACATGCTTTGGGGTTTGTCCGAGATTGAAAGACTTTGAGAGGGATTGCTTTGGTGATGAACTGAGTATTAAGAAAAGATCTACAATTTGACTTTGTGACCCTCATCTTAGGGGAAACCAACATATATGGAGATTTGAATGCACATCAAGTTACCTGGGCCTTGAGAGGGGCAGCAGTGGCAAAGAAATTATTTTTACGTGACTGGAAAACAGAAAAATCTTTGAAATGGGAATGTCAGTTGGAGGAGATGTATAGTATTTGCAATATCGAAAGGGTAGTATTTTCGATGCAACAGAAGAATTCACAATTCCGGAAGATTTGGGGTCCATTCCTGAGCTTGGATCCAATTTAGTCATTCGCTCTTGCAAGAACTTGTTCCGAAATATGAGTAACTTCTGACTTTTTAGCGAAAATATTGTCATTGTTGTATTGTTTCATATGATTTGTGTCTTTTAATTTTTGTGTAACTTTAACTCTGGTTTTTGCCTTTTCACTCTTTCTTCCCTTGCCCCCTAGCACCCCTCTTTTTGTTCTTCCTTTCCCTCTTTTTTTCTCTTTTCCCTTCCCACCCATTATGAAAATACTTGAAATGATGTTTTTATTGGTGGCTGTTTTTCAAAACTGTTGTTTAATTTTTCGGATTTTGAACTTTGTATTATATAGGTTGTATATTTTGGTTCTTTGTAATTCTTTTGAACGTATCGTCTGCATAGGCCAGTATAGGCAATGCTCTAGCCCCAAGCCTAATGAAGTCAGAATTTTTTTCACAAAAGCATCATATAATTCATTATATAGAGAATGTGGCTAACAGGCAACCCTGGTGTACTCCAGAAACTATGGGAAAGTGTTGAAGTACAATGGCCCCGATCACTACTTCTAACACAAGCATAATTATTAAGATGTATCACCATCAGCACATTTCTAAGATCCACAGAGCAGTCTAAAGACCTGAGCACTTTCCAGAGTTTTCTCCTATTCGAAAGCTATGCTCCAATTCATAAATGCCAAATAGATTGGCTCCTTTCTGATGAAGGTGGAAAATGCAGACATAAAATACAAGTTCAGGGCTTGTTCTCCCATTGCTAGTACCGGCCAAAAGCCAATTGTATATCAGTCAGTATAGTTTGAGAATGTACCCACTGTTCTGTTCTTGCTTGTAGTGCCCTCCCAAATATCTTGAAGCTTGTATCAAGAAGTGATATGGGCCTATCGGCAGACGGATTAGCTCTGTTACCTTTCTTAAAGATTGGGAAAATAATCACCAATTTCCAAGATGCAGGAATTCTACTTGTCTTCAAAATGGTATTGCATGAAATAGTGAGCAGAGAGGCCCAATCCTCAATCAAATCTTGAAAAAGGGTCTTTGTTATTCCATCAGGGTCAGGGGAACGATTGTGGACATAACGGAGGATTGCTTCTGTCACATCTTTTGCCGAAAATTCCAACAAGGCATGGGATTGGGTATTAGCCTCTTGCTCTCCAACACCTTCATAGAGAGTCGAAAAATGCTCCATCCATTCTCTATCCATTACATTTGTCTCAGTACCCTTTTGTTTATGTTTATACAATGGTCCATTTGCCATTAAATGCCAGAATTATTTTAGTTATTGTTAATAAATGCCACCACTATATCCTCCCTGGCTATTTGCTCCAGTTACAGTTTTCATTTTGCCAGGGTTTTCTTGTATGTTGTTCTTGCCTTGATTATCCCTACCCTCAAAGACACTACATTTTTTTGTACGGTAAGTAGGTTGTCTTTTGCTGTTCTGCACTCATCATTAAACAATCCCTGTGGTTGCTAATTTTTGCATAGCCATATTCTTTTGAAAGATTCCTGTGGTCTTTGTCAAGACTGTGTTAAATGATAAAATGGCATTTATATATCCTCACAAAGTGGCCAAGATTTTGCTCTATGATATCCCAATGAACAGCTGTTATCAGTAATTGCCCCATTTGATTCTTCTTTTGCAGTTCGAATCAATTCCTACCCCTCTAGATGTATTTTCTCGTTTGAGTTTAGCAGACTAGGTTGCCATTTAATACGAAGACAAATGGGATGATGGTCACTGTAGACATCTTTAACCACCCTGAATTCTTCAATGGTATGCCACTTATTTGCAGAAATACAAAAGCAAATCTATAGTATGCTGCCCAGGAATATCCAAAGGGACACTGCCATTTATGGAGTGAATGTCCCGCTCAATTAACCAAGTGTAAAAAAGTAAGCCGTTAGCAGAGGACCAAGGGTCTAGCATTACTGATTCCAATATCCCCAGGTTTAAATCTTCATATTCATCAAATAGCTCCAAAAGGTGGTCCATTCCCAATTTTAACATTGAAATCGCCCCTATTATCCAAAACTATTTGGCTTCAGCTCCTTCACTGCTATTTCAGTCATAAATAGCAAAACTAGAAGCTTCTATGTGTTTTGGGGGGACATTATAAAAGTTCACAATTGTCAAGCTTTCAACAGAGCGAGTGGTGAGAAGTAACATCTAAAGGAAATTCAGGTTAGTGTCAAAATTCTTAACAAAGAAGTTCAAAGAAGGGTATCCAGTGATTCCCTCGAATACAAAGCATTGAATGCAAAAGCTTCGAAAAAATGCATTTTTTTGTAGGTAAAGTTTTTTTTAAATTAAAATGGGTTTTAAGGGGTAAAATAAACAGGGGTTGGGGGACCCCCCATTAATTTTTTTTTTAAATGCATTTTTTCAATGCATTTTATTTCTAGGCTTTTCCATTCGATGCTAATCATCGACCTGTGGATTTTTTGAGGCATGAATTGCATAGAAAAGTAGAAAATCAATCAAACACCAAATCTTCCAGGGCCAATGTTTCCTGCAGTAAAATCAGATCATGAGTCATTAAAAAAGCCATACATCTCTATCTAAGAATTTGGAACATGCACCTGCGATGTTCCATGAAAGTAGAGCAATTGAAAGAGGATGTCTGGCCCTTTTAGGATTACCCAAAGTAATAGTCGGAGCAGGTGGTGAATTGGATAAAACGATCAACGGATCATATATCGGATAAAACATGGTGCATAATCTCTGTTTGTCATTCAACCTCATTTAAGGTGGACAAGATTTCAACTATATTATCCATGACCACTTGTCCACCCAGCCGCCTTATGTTCACCTGCCTCTGATCTCGGGATTTAGAAATATCGGGTAGCTCTGAAGAGAATGGGGAAAACTGTTCTCTATAATTTCACAAGATGTCTTCGTAAGAGGAGGTTGGGATTGGATTCTATTAGCAGGGACCCTTGAGGGCATACAGGTGGGTGTAGAGAAGACCAAATGCGGAACGATTTGTGCCTGGCTATTCAAATAACTGTTTTGGAAACAACTATCCATATTAGAGTTTGTCAAATAAAATATTAAATTCGACTTAGAGAATGTAATCACTATACAATGCCCCTTGCTAGTTTTAAGCGTCTTACCCAGCCAGCCAAACCTTCTGGCCATCAGAATCCCTTGTGGGTCGATGGCTGGTCCTTGTAACCTACTATTGATTCAATGTGCAGCATTATTGGTCTAAGAAACAGTGGGTTATTAGTACCCTGAGTAAGAACAAAAGTATCAATGATTATTCCTTCTAAGGGTGCCGCTGCAGGGGGTAAATTAAATGTCTTAATACCACCATATCTTCCCTTAGCATTAGTCACTTCCGTAGATGGAGATGGAGCTAGCAGGGGTTAAGTGCGATGAACTCTCAAGAAAATATCTGCCCGAACACAGAGCGTTACACTCTCCTTTCCTTTATTAGACTGAGACACTAGATTTGTGGTCTTTCTCATAACAGAGGCAGTATCTTGGGCAAGGTCCTGTTGGGGATTCGATTGCAATCTATTACTGATGTCCAAAAGCCCTTTTTCATACCCCTTATCACGTCATCCATTATCAAAAGAGTTAAGAATGGTTTGATTAAAAATTACAACAAACTCCATAATTGTTTTTTCTTCTTCAAGAGCCTCAGTTAGCTGCTTAGTTACTTGAGGTAAAATAGAAACAGTGGGTGATGCCAGATTTTGGTTTTCCATTCTAGTATTTACAAATTAAGTGTTCTGTGCCGTTGTCCAGAGTCGCAGCAAGAGTTGTAATCAATGGAGAAAGATTGGCATATAAGCTATCAATCGTCATTGATTGTGACTTCTGATTTGTCATCAAATCATTACTACAATTTGAGGTATTAGAATTGGTATCATCTACCTGGTCAGTAGTGCTACTACTCAGAGCGGTTTCCAGCGCCTCAGTTGATGTTTGATTCCCAGTTAAAGGACACCCGAAGGATGCTATGCACGGCTTATTAGTATTTATTTTTACTGCTTTGGGGCTTGTTTGCCACCAATATTCTCTCCTATTTTAACTCTCATTTCTCTCAGGTAGGAGTCAAAAAGTGATCTTTCCCTTTCAGTTTAACCTTTTTTTATTTGTTCTAATGGGCCCATTCGTAGCCTTCCTTGGCCTTACATTTACCCATTGCACTTGCACCCTCCACACCCCAAGGATAAAATGAATGCAGAGACAAGGTATCCAAAAACCATAATATCACAACAGGAAAACTCCAATAAAAGATATTATAAAAGGTTGGAGTTACATTTTCCCCACTGTCTATGTTAAAAAATAAATTATTTAACCTCACTAAAATAAGAAAAAGACTAAGTAGTGAATACGTATGAAATTGTGAGTATGAATAAAAGTGTAAGCATGAGTCTGCTTTTGTAGGCAGTAGAATATGACTAGACTATACACAAAAATGTATGTCTACTCAAATGAACAAAAAAGGCCTCTATCAGGCAGAGACCCAAAATGATCATTAAAGCACATTAAAGTGTGTTAAACACACAGATTCCTGAATCACAATTACAAAACAATGAAATTGCAACAATTATAAAAAGAGTTAAAGAGATAAGACCTGACAACCACCATAGAATCACTATTATTCACTTAATAAGGTTGAAAATCTTAGAATAAAATACCTTATGAGAAAAGAGCGGAGAATAAAAACAAATGAGGCCCATCCCCCACCCCAATACCGAGTTGCAATGCGCCAAACACCTTACGCCCTTCAGTTTACAAATTCAACGATGAAGAGTTCATATGTATTCCTGCGTTATAGTCGCTGTACCTTTCTCTGAAAAATCAGAGAAACAAATCCACACCGAGCAAGAGGAATGCCGACACTTTCAATTCTTTGGGCTTTGCGGGATGGGACACTTCAGAAAAGACCTCTGCTATAAGGTTGCCCTCCTGGTCTACAAATGTCTCACTGCTGTGATTAAACAGAAGCCCCTTGACCACTCCATTATAATCCCTGCTCACCACTCCGCACGTTAAGCCAACACCATAGTTTACCACTAGGCTGGATTTTATCCCCTTGCTGCAAAGTCTGCTTGGTCCATAGAATACAAATTCATCCTACTTGAGTCCAAGGCGGTCTTTGTAGGTAGCTGTATCATTCCATGTGCTCAGATCACTAGGAATCTAGGGACTGGGGGTCCTTGGTAGGCACCTGGAATGACCTTTGCAGATCCCACATCTAGCACCATCTGTCATATAGCTGAGTGGGGTTCACAAAGACCATGAACAACTTCTGAGGTCAACATTTTCAACATACAAACTCAAAATAGAACATAATTCAAGCGTAAAAAAGTATATATTATGAAACTTCAGCAGGTCCACGAAAGCTTTAAAAGAAAGTTCAGGTTTTTCCTGTCACACACAGTATTAAGATGTACTCCTTTACCATCTTCCCTCTTGGCTTGTATTGTCAGTGGAATATGACCACCTCCATAGTGTCATGTAGACATCGTTGAGTCTGGACCTAAAGTTGCAAGTAGTACATGACCTTCTTTACCAGAGAAAGGGCCAACTGGGTTGATCTTACCCAGTTTCTACAAGAAGACTGGTGGGGGCCTTGACACTTCCTCTTCCTAGGGTCCTGGTTTTCCCCCTCTCCATCCCTCTGTTCCTGCCTCTTATAGATGTCATGTCACAAGCTCGCTCCTCCACCCACCATGGGTTTGGATGCTTCAGTTCAGGGCCTGGTTCCTATCCTCTCCACCCTCTGACTCAGGCCAAGCATGCGCTCTCATTCCTTCCTGATCTTACTAAGACTTTGATAGTGAGGTGATAGTTTTTTTACAAATTACTCCTAGTCCCACGTTCCACCTCTTCCAAACTTCTCTCTTCCTCTTCCTGATGCACCACCTCCAAATCTTTATCCACCCCTCCTGGTGTTCCCTTACACCACTTCCAAATGTCTCCCCATGTCCACCTGATGTATTTTTGAAACCTCCTCCAAGTCTCTCTCCACCTCCTCCTGATATTGCTACACCACCTCTGCCTGCCTTATCTCCATCTCTACTTTGCAAGTGCCTCCTCCATGTTCAGTCACCTCTCCAACTCCATTCAAATTACTGCTCTGGCATCGAACACTCACACTACTTGACTAAAAGCCTGGTCCTATCATTCCCCTGGGGTTGGGATTCACCTGTACCCGTGGAAGGAGAGGAGTGTGGAAATCTGACTGGCAGAGGTTTATTGTTTAAGCTGAGTGTGGTTTGGGTATTTGATGTTGTGCCCCCCACTCCACAGATGTTTTATTGGAAAATCAGCACAGTGCATGCATTTTTAGATGTTCAGCTGCATGGCTGGGAACCAATTAGGGCATCGACTTTCACAGTCGGTTGGCTCCTGGTAAGCATAACAGGCCCCTGATGTCTACACGGGTACGTCATGCGAATGCTGAAGGAGAATAAAATATTCCTCTCATATCATGCACATTCACGGATTGAACGCTGTAGAGAAAGGCCAGTGTTCCACCCTTTTAAATGGACAGTGTCCCTGAAATCTGTAAAGGCGGGAAAACAGAAAATGTTCCCTTTGGACATGAGGAGAGTCTTCTGTTAATAGTGCCATATACATTCTAGTTCTCAGAGTTGGGAGCTGTTTGGCTTAAAATGATCACATGCTTAACTGGCCCCACATGGCTGTCACCTGCCCCTTTCCACCCACAAACTTGGTTAGACACTGGGCTCCTTGGTCACGCCATTAGATGTACACAAAGCCATTCAGGGGACCTTGTCACAACAATCAGGAAACACAATAAAGACTGGCTAGGAAAACACGTGAAATGAAGTTAAAATATTCAAATGAACAAAATGATTAACTATAAATGAGTCACGTCTCACTAACCTTGTATTAAACGTGTACCTCCACTGATAAATAAGTAACGGTGGGATTATTTACATGAGGCTGTGTGGGATAGGATGTCCCAAAAGATGGACCAGTTAGAAAACTCTTTTTGTTATGTTATGTTGGATTTGTATAGCGCAGCTGTGCCATTTACACAATACTGTGATGTGGTTCACAGTTCCCTCCAGGAGCCAGCCAGATTACAGAAACAATGCACCAGGAAAAGTGCAATTTTGCACGGTATTAGCACAAGGGCAAAAATACATTTTTCAAAGCATTATTTGTAATGTAAAGTGGTTTTATATAGCACTATTCTGGCAATAATGTTTGTCTGTGTATGGCTCTGTAAGAAAGGAGGGCAGGATTTATTAGTCAGATAGCGAGAAGGCAGTGGCAGAAAACTTTGCTGTTGATGGATTCAGGTTGGAAGTAACAGTTACCTGTGTGCCGATATGAAAATATCTATGTTTGTGGTTGATACCGACCAGGAAGGTTAGTCATGTAGACAGCATCCAGATCGTGGAGTGCAAAAATGAACAGCATGTTTGCTGAAGATGGATAGGATCTGAATCTGTTACAGCAGAAATAGGTCGTCTGAAGGAGTATGGGAGGTGTAAAGGTGCAAGATTTTAATAGTGACAAGTTAGTTGAGGGATGAAGGGGTGAGGGTATTGTCACTTCCTGCTTGTTGGAAGTAGATTTGACTGAGATTAAGTTGCAGACCAGTGTCACAAAGCAGAGGTTCCATGTGTCAAATTGGTTTCACCAAGATGGTAGTGCCAAGAGTTTCAAAAATTGTCACAAATTAGCCCACGCTTCTGGTGCACATTTGTTTGTTGGTTGCTATTTTTTATTATTTTTTATTTCTTTCAAATTAATTGGTTAAAAAGCCAAGTCTTGAGCTGTTTCCTGAAAGTCAGGCGGTCCTCTTCCAGGTGGTGAGGTTTGATTAGGGTCTTCCAGAGTGGCCAAACTGAAAAAAGAGGTTCCTCACCATTTCTGGGTCAGTTGAGATCTAGTACTAGTGCAGCATTGCTGGACCTAAGTGTTCTGGAAGAAGCGTAATGTCACAACTTACATCTGAAGGGGCCCCCTCTATATAATGAACGATGATCGAGCCAGTAGAGAATACGTAATGCTGGCATGATTTGTTGAATTCGCTTCATTTAGAGAAGCAGTCTTGCCATTGCATTTTTAACTCTTTGAAGTTTCCTCATTAGGTAATCTGGGAGTCCGAGATAGAGGCTGTTTGCATAGTCTAGTTTGGTTAGTATTAAGCAAAATTATGGCTAAAATGGAATGGTAAAGCATGTGCTTTTGCCCTAGTGCTAATATGCAAAATTGCACTTGCACCAGTGCAACGTTTTCTAAATCTGGCCCAGGTGTACTTTAGAACTTGGAGGACTGGAGCATCTGTTTCATGGGGACTGGTTTGGAAATGTCATAATTGTGGCATGACTTATTTGTTTGTCCCGGTGAAATTGCTTTCTAATCGTACTTAAATGTGTGTATTAAACTTTCAGTCCTGCTCTACTATTTTAGGTTAACAAAAAAGTAGTGCAGAACAACTTGTAGTTTGCGACAAATTTTTATTCTTGTCATCTCTTCTTTTTCCACCACTGATGCATTAATCATACCACAGCGGTAACAGCTACAGACACCCTTGCAGTGCGGCACTCGAGGATAGTGGGCCCTCTATCACATGGCCCCACCACACCGGACTAGCAACACAATCAGGGCTCATCTGCCCAGAGATGTCCACACTTCACGTGAGAGGGGAACTGCTACTTCCAGAGGAGGTAGTATGTCTTGAAGTCTGGAAAAGCTGCCAATAATCCCAAATAAGCTACTGGTGCTGGTCCAGAGAGCGGCTATTTGCTTCTGCGGAATCTCGGCATAGGTCTTGCTCATCTATGCTTATAGTAGACCACTAGCTGGGCTATTATGCTAAAGGATATTTATACCTTGCACTATCGCCACCTTTAAACCTGAGCTTGATTTCCTCCAGGCACCTTTCTAGCTATTAACAGCAAGTTCAGCATCTAATAGGGACAATACGCAGGGATAGCAGCATTCCTTAATGTCTAATCTCTTCCCCTTTCATCTTAAATTGTCCTATAGACACTGCAATACACATAGTATTCTCTCTTAAGACAAGGATGCAGTAGACCGTGGTTAAAAGAAGATGTAATACTTTTTTGATGTCCTCTGAAAATTCAATGTTATGTAGTCCAGCATACGCTCATCAGAACATGTCATTATTTGCACATTCTTCTGAACGCATTCATGGTGGACTCCTTATAAGGGACTCGGTTACATATGAGGATAGGGGACAATCTGTGAAACTATAGAACATCAATATCACACAAGGGTGAACATTAGCACAGAGATGTATTTATTTAACCTTATTTTTAAAGGGACTACCTTTAATTAATGTGAATATGGCGTCATTATTTGTATGCACTACAGTGCATTCAAGTGATAGGTTTGCCCTGGTACTCAGCAGAGTGGATAATGCGTTCATACGACTTTATGACTATTTGTTATGTAGTAAGAGTGCACCGTAAATCAATGGGGGTCATTGAACAAAATATGCACTAAAACCCCCATACACTAGTTTTACACTAGTTTGATAGAAACACGCCAACATTGCAATTTAAAGTAGATTTGCTACCCCAAAGCTTAGTACTGTGTTGAAATCAGAGCATCTGTTTTAGTTGTTAACTAGCCAAGTGGACTGACTAGCCGTGCATCAGAGCAGATTGGTGATTTCTTACAGCTGATTTAAGACACAGCAGCATTTTAAATTATATTGTTTTAATCCTTCAAATGAACCAAGCCGTGTTCTTTTTTTGTAGGGTGGATAACTGCAAGTTTTTATCCTAATTGCAAATCAGCCAGCAACAATTTGAGCAACTTGTTGTGTTACAAGTGATTCAATACACATCAGAACCTCTGGCGCTTAAGAGCTTGAACTCTGGGGCTCTGGCACTGCTCCAGTCGCAAGCCTAATGTTGCAAACAGCACCTCTGGTTTGCCAAGAAGCTCTGCATCAAAGGTTCTGAGATCATTTGAAATGAACTATTGCAGGTTGGACATAATTTACCAAATGTAGACATGTAGTTGACTACCCCTATTTCGGATCCCAAGCGAAAGAGTATCACTTCTAGGACTTGGAAGACCCCAGAGAGTCCTGAATGTGTCTCTATATTATAAACCCTCACCGAGCAACCCTCGAGCTGTATAGAAAGATAAAAGTCTGGACACCTTTTCAATTTCCATCTGCACCTTGCTAAAAAAGCTCTGAGCCCTGGGATGTCATTCCAGTTCTCAGATGTTCAGCCTCGTGGCACGGTCCCCAATTCTACTGCTATTAGACTGTCCTCAGCGTCAATGGGTTTCCTATGGAATGTATATGTGGCCCTTCTTCTTACTTACCTTTTACATGTCCATACCTCTTCCTCCTTCACTAACCCCATAGTTACCCCTATTCTAACACCAACATCCATATCCTGCTCTGTCTTCTGTGAAAGCAGATTCGGCCACCCAATTTGGTTAAACCGCAGAGCCCTTGAGAAACATTTGGGCCCAAATAGGATTGGATGAAAATGATGGTGATCTAAGTGGAAGTCCTTGACAGCTAGTTGGAGTTATTCTCTACAGCTCTACAGTTGCATCATCACACAATACAAAAATATATGTCTCACTTCAATCCTCCACAAATCGAAAACCAGAGCAGCGCGAGATTCATAATTTGGAGCCTCGCTGCACGGTTTTAGGAGGAAATGGAGGTGAAACAGCATTGCCCCGTGTTACCAAGCATCGCTGAGTAAATGGGCAACCCTGAGATCTACTCACCTCGAAAGAACTCTCTGTGTGAATACTTGACCAATCCCAGGCCGAGTATATAAAGCTACCAGGAAAACACCAAGTACAGCCACAGTGGCCCGGAAACACCCACGCCAAGTACAGATTAAGACTCCATCCATATATCGTGTGCTCACAGCGTACGAATCAGAACATGCTGAGCCAGACTCATTGGATGAGCAGATTCAGAATATCTGAATGAAATTAACAGGTCCTAAAGAAGATTATGCATGAAAAGACAGATCATTGAAACCAGTCGACCACAGACCTAGATGTCCGAAAAATAAGGGGGACACAGATTTCAAAAGACCGAAAAGAACTGCCAATCACTACAGGCTATTCGGGACGCTGAAGTGTGGTTCATAATTTTAATATAGGCTCTTTGTCTGCAAAAGAGACCCTCTTTTTAGTGGTGACAAAAGAAGTCATGCAGATAACAGTGAGATGATGTAATTAATTACAACTCTCACTTACCACATAGTATTATCTAAAACGCCACTGCGGTGAGCAGACACACCCCACGTAGGGCTAATAAATAGCTGTATGAGCATATAGACCCACGTGGACTGTCTGTCTTCACAACTTTTTTTTAGTAAACTGTGCTATGCATAGGCATAGCTAATGATAACCAATTTTAGAAGTTGACTAATTGTAGCCAGAGGGCAAGTCTCTCCTACCTATCCCTTTTAGACTGGCGGAGCGACAGCGCTACCTAGGGCTAGACCACAACACGAAGGGAAAGGGTGTGCTTCCGATAAGGACAAGCGTTGAGGGTACACAATAACAGTGTGAAAAAGTTTTCTTCGGCACAAAGTAAGCCATATATGTTTGTTGTTTTGTGTGATATTATATATGAAGGTAACAACAGGGACATGAGACCCCAGTAATGAGGTGTAATGTCGTCAGAACAAACATCCCTGTAGTGTTTCGTCACTTCAATAATCAGCATCAAAATAAACTCAATACTGTTATTCTCTCCTAATTCTTTGCTTCAAAAGTTAACTGAGCAGTAACTGAATTAGCGCACTGCTACAATGTGTCTTATCTTGCAATAATATCTTAATATGGGTACATGCTACTAATATGAAATAAAAGCTAAATAATGTATATTCATCCCCATGTCCATTACCTCAGTCGTTAATGTGCCTATACATACGTATCAGTCTCTTACATGGTTAGCTTGCATGTCAGAAGTCTTAGCGCACTTCCTTCTTCTGGTTTTTCATGTCGAATTGAGAGTCATGCCTCAAACTGGTCTGTGTGCCATTTCTCTTACAACAGGGAAGCCTCTTTGGGGCTCATTAAGAATATGATGGTGCAGGAAAAAAGTGAGGGTAACAGAATTACCACTGTGTTTCCCGCACCACCATAATACGAGTTTGGCTCAGGAGTGCAGGAGGTAAATCCTCCCACTTTCTGCTGACAAATCTGCAAAAAAATAAATAAAATAAATAAAAATAAATACAAATCGGCAAGTCCACTGGTGGTAATTCTGCCGAAAATCCCCAATGGACTAAAAATTAATGGGGACTAACACCACCACAACCGCTTGTAATCCGGTGTTAAATCCGCTAGACCAAATGGAGGTAATGGTAACTCCTTTGGGTGGTATTCTGGTGGATTTTCTGCCAGAATACAGCCCAACTCATGTCTTAACCTTGGGTGTGATGAGTGGTGCAATTCAAGCTCTTTCTACCCCACAAGCACACTCTCCTCACCTGAGCTGTCCGAGTTGACGGTTTCTTGTAGACGTCGTCGTGCAAGGTAGTCTCTTTCCTTCTTGTGATGAATGTGCTTGTCAAGGAGAGAAGCCACAGTGACCGCTGGATAAACAGCTGTCCTGTGACTCCCCTTCCGGAACCAAGACGGAATCAGGGAAAAACCCAAAAGGGAAAAAACCCTGCGGAGCAGTGTTGACTCTTCAATCCCAGAATAGTCGCTGAAGAGAGCAATGGAGCGAGGCAGATTGTTGAGTAGAAGTCCAATCGTCGAGTCAGGAGAGACCGGGGCTCCTTGTGGCACTTAGAATAAATGGCAATGGTTCCAGAAAGAGGAAAAATAGTTGCGTAGCTAGCCAGCTCGGAGGAGCCAACAGAAATAGAGAAACGGGAAGAATTCCCGTAAATCAGAAGAGAGAGAGAGATAGAAAATAGGCACACCGGAGTACCGCCGGAGTAGCGGAAGGAAATGGAGGCGTTCCGAGGAAGGAAACAGGAAACACAGGAATAAAACAGGAAACCCTCTGGCAGATCCGGCAGAGGATCGGAGCGAGGAAACCCGGAAACAGGAAGTGTCCAAAGTGGGTTGCAACGCAGCGACTACCCGGAGGCGGGGAGTTTAAATACTTCCAGCGGCGCTGCGTCACGTAACTGGGACTGGTGACAAGAACACAGAGAAAGGACTAAAACACTCTACCTCTGTGTCTCCAGCTCCAACGCGGATACAACCGCCAATTATGGCAATGGCCGTGACGGCTGATGACATTGGGAGGAAAACTGACAGCTAGACCATACATTTAAGGCCAGGGATAGCTTTTCTTCTGAATACTGCTTCGATTCAAGGCCCATCATTGCAAAACCCAACAACTTACTCCGTTCTTCTTTTCACATACGTGTATTATTCTGAACTTATCTTAAAGGCCTGTGAGTTTTATAATCACTGCTTCCCCGAGAGCCAGTGTTTTCTATTTTGTTTGTGAATGCCTTTTATCACAGCATATTTTGAAAGTATAATCTTGTGATGTTTTGGAGAGCATGGGAAGTTTATCATTGGTCTAGGAAATATTTTATACTGTGAAACGAATGATAAATGTAGATCAATCACTGAAGTGTACTTTGTTCAATGCCCCTGCATACATATGTACCTTTGATACAAAGCAACGCTTAGGTTCATGTGAAACCTCTGACTTGTGTATATTAATGTGATTAGCACATGGAGCAAAAACAAAAATTAAGCCTGGATCTACGTTGTAGTGTGCAGAAATGGGGACCCCCAAACAAGAATTCAAAATATAAACCGTTTTATTCTTTGTCAAAATATAAACACTGTAATAAAAAAAATGGGAGCAAAGTTCCAAATAGATAGTTATAGTTTACCATCAAATCATCCATAATAAAAATACACCTTGTGTTACATAATGTCATTCAGCACATGATGATCATTACTGATCTCCTCTTACCAATCAGAAGAAAATGGCCCAAAATGTCGCCCTCACAATTGCGATGGCCATTTGTGATGTCATCTTTGATGTCATGGGTGTTAGTCTTAGCAGTGCACGGTGGTGGCGCGAGTTATGGTTGCTTAGCTTACCATAACTGGCGAATTTCAAGGGGTTTTCGGTTTTACTTGGAGCCATAACGTCCCTTTAACAAAGTTTTTTCACTGAATTTCATAGGTTTTAGTAGCACAACTTAACCATTACGTCCCTTTAACAAAGTTTTTTCACTGAATTTCATAGGTTTTTAGTAGCACAATTTAACAATAATATCTCTGACTTTATGTACAAGTAACATAGAACATACTGAACCCCCTCTACTGAATTTGATGTCCGCAAACTCTTTTACTGTCAGCGAACATGTTCGGACAACAGCACCACTACCCAAAAAGTCTGGGGGGTATGTTTAATTGTTATATCATAACATATGAACATTTTACAAATTCACAAACCAGCAAACATGCAGATTACATGTAGTAATAAATAAGAATTGTAACCCATATATATGTAACACATTGACCATTCATTTAAATACAATATGTTCTAAAATGGAATATACCAAAATAAGAAAGATTGGCTTCCAACATGATTATCTCACAGAAACTCCACAACTAAAAGCAACAGCAGATCTACAGACCACTCAGAACACACCTTACCTGAAATAGTAAGTGTACTGCATTTTACTCATATATTTGTAAACTTTCTGTACTACATACAAAAAAAATGATATTATGTTTTTTTTTTTCTCACAGAAATGTCTAGTACTCTGCAGTGGCTAGAGGAGCATTTCCCACGTGAGGAAATGTCAGAAGATAGTGAATCTAATGGTAGACACTTTACTATATAAACCAATTAATTAATATTATTTTATATACATTTAACATATATATTTTTTTTGTACAGACCATACAAAAATTGAAAATACTAAAGAAAAAGCAGTATTGGATAAGACTCTTCGGCACATAGAAGAAAAAATTGACCTACTCTTGGCAAATTTTAATAATTTAAAAAACGTTATGGAGGATCACTTCAAACAAAGAACTACATACCATTGTCCCACATGTACCTGACCCCCCTCACCATATCCCAGTCAATTATCCCCAAACCCTCTCCATGAACCAAAACGTTTTGATGAGACTTCCATCCCTTCTTCACCTCATATAAATCCTATTGAAACTCCCGATTCTCCTGTTTTTGTTTCAGTTTCTGCCTCACCTTCTCTGTCATAAATTTAACATGCATGTAAAATGAAGTAAAATTATTATATTGTGTCCTAATTCATTTTTTTTTTTTTTAAAAAGCAGTTGAGGTGTCCGCGGACAGCGCGGGTGTCCAGGATGTCCGTGAAGAAATGAAAATGGAGGTGTTCTAAGAGCACTATACCTGTCCGTACTGTTCGCTAGCAAGTTGAAACTGTTCTAAGAACTCACACGGTGTCCTGAAATGTTCGTAAAGAAACAAAATGGGGGTTGTCCTGAGGATGCTATGCCTGACCGTATTGTTCGCAGGCAAGTTGAAACTGTTCTAAGAACACAAGCTGTGTCCTGAAATGTTCGTCAATGGACGAAATGGGGGTGTCCTGAGGATGCTGTCCGTATTGTTCGCTGGCAAGATGAAAGTGTTCTTAGAACACATTATGTGTCCTGGGATATCCGTGAAGAAACGAAAATGGAGGTGTCCTAAGAACACTATATCTGTCCGTACTGTTCGCTAGCAAGTTGAAACTGTTCTAAGAACACACGCGGTGTCCGGGGATGTTCGTAAATAAACAAAATGGGGGTGTCCTGAGGATGCTATGCCTTTCCGTATTGTTCGCAGGCAGGTTGAAACTGTTCTAAGAACACAGGCTCTGTCCTAAAATGTTCGTAAAAAAAAAAAAAACAAAATGGGAGTGTCCTGAGGACGCAATGCCTGTCCGTATTGTTTGCAGGCAAGTTGAAACTGTTCTAAGAACACATCAAGTGTCCCGGGATGTTCGTAAATAAATAAAATGGGGGTGTCCTGAGGACTCTATGCCTGTCCGTATTGTTCGCAGGCAAGTTGAAACTGTTTTAAAAACAAACGCCTGTCCGTAACTGTTTGTTTCACTTGTGACGCACTTTTAATCACTTCAGGACCCAAACAGTGTCCGTAGAACACCAACGCGCATGCGCAAAACAGTTTTAGTGCATTTGTGTCCTGCAGACACCTAATCCCTTTGCGAACATGTTCGCAAACCTATCATGTGACCGTGCCTACGATCAGCGTATGTTCTGATTGCAAACACTGTTTGTGTTCCCAAACAATTTAAAACTACATTTTCAAGTAATCTACAATATTTTCCAATAAAAACTCACCATAGAACAAGTCCCACATACTAATCCTGAGTTTCTACATACTTTTTGTGACTTTTTAACCCTTTTTTCTGTTCGATCTGTCCGCGGACATCACGCATGTCCGCGAACTACGCACAAGCACCCCTATAAAAGATCACGCCCTAAAGCTCATTCTCATTGTGTTTCTGGCTATCCTACAGAGCACAGCAAATTTTGCTGCCAATTTGCAGATTTTCGATGCCAAGCTGATGGCCTCCATGGCTCCACTCATGCCACCTGGTGCTGCATCTGCCTCAGCACCACCCCCGTCCCCACCCCCACCACCACCACCTCCCCAAGGGCCTGAAGAGGGGAACAGGAGTGAGGATGCACAGGAGGATGAAGAGGATGACGAGAATGAGGTAGTGGAAGTCCCTACTACCAGCACTCAGTGTGAGTCTTGGGCGTGGCGGTTATTTACCATTCGTGGTAATGTTCCCAAGGCGCGTGCGAACCAAGTCACCTGCAACGAGTGCAAAATGGTACTCAGTCGCAGGAGGCATGGTTCATACAGCTTTGGGACAACTACCATGAAGCGACACCTAAAGTCATTCCACTCTGGGGCCATTCACAAGGTTGTACCTTGCGAGGAGCGTAGCAGGTTGACTTCCTCTACTTCATCCTCCGTTTCCGATCCTGTCTACACAAGGAACACGCCTGTGGGACAGCGTATTCCTCAAGCTGCCTCACAGGCCATATGCAATACTGATGACCCTTACCTTTCGAGGGTCACAGTTGTGTGTATGTACTGCGACGCAGTACTGTGCAGGGGGAGAGACTTCGTAGTGCTTTTGAGGCTATCATCTCAGAGCACAAGAAGGTCTGCACACTACCCAAGTAAAACCCACTCTACATCTTCCTCTCTCAGCTCGCCCCCTTTCTTATCATCGTGGTTGGTGTCCCCCCTTACCCTCCCTTCCCCTCCTCTCCTAGTGTGTCTTGTATATAAAAAACAAAATAAATATAAAACAACAAAAAAAGGCTCTTTTCAGAGCCGCCTTTCACAGTTAAAAAATAGAAGGGAAAATAAATGAAGCAGGTCACTGTGAATTTTTTAGAAGTTCGCGGACAGTCCGCGGACATCTAAAATGGTGGGTTGCTACCCTATCATAACCATTGCAGTTTTATCTGGGAGGAAGTGGTGGCTCTGAAAAGAGCCTTTTGGTAGTGTTTGTTTGTGTTTGAAAAATTTGAAATGCTCAACACCTACTATAAAATGGATGCTGTAATTCCAACAAAGGTTGCAATGCCTTTTGTACATTTCTCAAAAAAATCTGATTGCCAGCATAAGTAAAATGGACTCCATCTCTGCGAAAAATGCATTGCGCCTTGCTTTCTCCATTTTTGGACCAAATGAAGAAGAACGAAGCCACATTTGTCTCTACGCAATCCGTGAAAAAATTACTTGAGAATTTGGAAACATGTCCATGACCTTCCCAAGTCCTTCTTTCATTGCAAATTGCAAAGAAATTCCAGACACATGTCCTAAACTGTTCACTCCACAATGAATTAAAATTATGTGTGGATGCTGCTCTGTCTTCAAAGTAGCATAGAGAGGTAGCAAGTCCAACTACTTCATTCCACGTACTCCATGCCAGTGCACTTCCACATGTGGGAATCCAAGATCTACAGCTACTCCACAGCTTTCTGCATGCACCTTCAACCAATGTATCCACGAGTCTCCCAAAATCCAAACAATCTGTTTCTGAAACACAGAGCCATAGCTATCTGTTCTTCTCTCAGCAAAAAGAGTATCTGAGAAACTCTCTCCTGGCACAACACACCCACTAAACTTTACTGACCAATCCCTTTCTCTGCTCATTCTCATTTGCATGGCTCACCAACCCAAACATCCCCAGATGTAACACCCGATGTCCGCGGACTAACGCCATGTCCGCGGACATATCGTAACATGGACAGTCCTTCTACCATTTCCTTTTCACTTTCTATGCCATTCCCTCATTGGATATAGCTAAGAAGTCACATGAACAGCCACCAATCACATCAAGACCTCTACATCTAACTGCATCATCATAGATCAGCACTTTAAATGTACTGTTAATCCCTCTGAGTACAAGTGTCATATCATTGGAAAGCACCTTCTACCAGAAATACTGTACAAGTCTCCAAGATTTCTACTTGCAGCTGCATGCATATCCATATGCATGAACACAAACTACACATATGCATATTTTCTATATAGTACATGTACAATTTTTATAGATTCATATAAAAAGATTAACTGACTTTTAGCTTGTATAATCTATAAAATGAATTTACCGTTATGTTTTCCTTCTCCTAAAATCAACTGTCACTTCCAAACCTATCTGCTATTTAATTTCTTTTTACACACACATTTTCAAAGCATGTTGAACTAACATATTTAAAGTATAATATGAAGAGTTAACATACTCAAACAAAATTGCATGCACAGAGTATGTTCAAAAATCAAACAACAATACTTGTACAAAAACATAAACATTTATTTACTTATATTTATATACTGCGCAAGCAGCCCATGGCATTGAGGCGCTGTTACTTACAAGAGCTTAGTTACAGAAATAGTGGTATTCAGTGGTACATTATGAATTCCACAAGGCATACAAATGATATTTTGGTTGGTACAGTTAGTCATTACAATACAGTTTATGCATTAAGAACATATGATATGTATTCAACTGGTGCGACGCATCTTATGTGAATAAGATAGTTTTCATGATTTTGAGAAAGGCGCTGAGGGTCAATGTCAATTAAAAAAATCAATGTCTAATTTAAAAACAATGCTATATACAAACAAAATTACTTATTTGTTTCCTTTACAATTGCAGTGAAGACCATTCTCCTGAAAAGAAGCAGCCGAATTTGAAGAACAAAGAACAACTAAGAAGAAACCTGCTCATTTCAGAAGAAAAGCAAGTTAAATACCACCATATTATTTGTACTATTATTCAAACACACTGTAAGGTTAATTCATGCTATTTCTATGCCTAAAAATAGAGATTGTGCACCATTCTGTCTACAAATCCCCATTTCTTAAACAGAGATTTACAGGCAGAATGACGCACAATTTCTTATTTTTAGACACACAAATAACCCAGCTCAAACACTAGAATTTTGATATTATAGAACAAACAACTGTTTTAATTGTATACCATTAGATTTACAAGCATTTACAAAACAAGCATCCATCTCTAGCAGAATTTGGAAAAAAAAAAGTTAAAACAAAACAGCTAATACAGTCATTTAGCGAAATAAAACAAGCTTCAAGTACAGAAACTTTGCCTCCTCTATCAAAATGTAAAACGAACCACAAAACAATTAACAAAAAATCAGCTACCAATACAGATAAAACTGCTCCTATAAATCTTGATATAGTGCAAAGTAAGCATACCAAAAAAAGTATTTTAGCAAAAATGTTCCGTCACAGAGTCCTTCAAAATCTTATAAAAACAGGAGAGAAATCACTCTCAACCCTTAAAACCTATCGTAGGAAATTAATCTTAGAAGCGTTGATAGACAGTGCAATCCTTCTCAAAAGAAAGTTATTTATTTTAGTGAAACTACTAACAAAACTAATGACTAAATTGAAAAAAGACCTCAATAAAGGAAATGTCAACAGAAATAACTTCTTAAGTATCTGTGGAGGTGAATGGAGTCACACTACAAGCACAGAACCATACTTTAATGAAGAACCATACAAACACAAGCAAAGAAATACAATTGCCATACATAGCAGTGGACGAGGTTATGAAAAAGTTAATAATACCATAATGGAACAAGAAATACTGCTTACAAAAATATCCCCAGAAAACTTAGACTTACCTCTCCATTCAACTGAATCAGAACGTCTAGTATACAAATGGCCATACATGTCAATGTGTAACATTCCCAAAGAATCTTTCAAGTCTTTATGCCAATTCCTCAATCAATATGTGAAAGGCAAAGACAAAATCAAAATTAAACTACTGCAAAAAATGGATACCTGTCCAGTGCGCAAGTACACAGGGCTACAAGGATATTCATTGGCCTGCATTTCAGGACCTACTTGCAAAACCACCTTGAAGTGGGAAAAGTGAACAAAAGGCTCCCACCAATCCCCTCTCAACCCTGGCCTAGAGGATCACGGCCCAGACACCCGCCACGAGAGGAGTTTGCCCATCTCCCAGATGACCAAATACCCTGGTACAAGAACATACGGATGTGCCCACCCGCCTGCCCTGCACATGCTGACACCTGTGGCATGGATGGACTCGACTGAATCATCCAGCACCAAATCAACACATCGTTAGAGATACCATGACGACCTAGCCAACGGTCAGCACACTTTTGCAAACATACACACCGGACACTCCCACACCAATCCACACGAAGAACATACTCAGTGCTACGACGTAGGCGACGGACACACCCACGGACGTGCATCTTTATTATTTTCCACATAGGCTTTTCAAAATGCAGAAACGCAAGACGCATAATGGACTCATCTAAAAAGGCTTGCTCACGCTTCTTCTAAACCCTTGTACCATAATGAGAAATATAACGAAGACATGATACTGGGGATAGAGCAATATGATACCATAACCTAAAGCGCTCTGTATCAAACGGTTCCACCTATGCACCAGGCCCAAGTAGGCCGCAAGCAAAAGCTTCCATGAACATTGAATGAGCAAGAGTTTGGTTGCTGACCTTGCAGAATGAGCCCAGCGAAAGCAGACAGTCAAGGGCACAACGTTGCAAACTCTCATACCGCAAGCCGACGCCAAGGTCGCACCTGCAAGATAAGCCAGGCACACAGTGAGAAATGCAATATTAATTGTGCAGAATTCTGCCTTAACCACGGTCCCACCTCACGTGACCAAGCAAACTTGATAGGGTGCCAAGCCCAGGAAGAAGAAGAAGGCGCCTGGATCCCCCGTCTCAAGACACAAGCAGATACAATTAAGCGACTCAATGGACATCTGCGGCGGTGGGAGTAGTCGGCCTTCCTGCTTATGAATAAATCCTCACATCGTCTGCACATACCCATAGTGAAACATTGTTGCAAATGACAGGTGCACCGCGAGCTGGGAACAGCGATGGTCCCAGACTGTGGGGCTCGCGGGAGAACCAATCAGAACATGGGGCCCTTATCACTGACGCCATTAACATTAACCAATCCTCAGGGGTCTTCATGTAACAATTTTTATGTATCAAACTGAAGGGACAGTCGAGCGGCCCCGCATCAAGAGAACTTGGTGAGTATGCCACGCCCAACAAGCAATGTGAAATTGTGAGGGAGGGGGGAGGAATTGAATGCGGGAGGTATTGCACGGGTGCGCGGCGAAGGTTTGATAATTTAGTGTTGGCAATGAAATGAATGGTAGCCGGACGAGTGCGAGAGCAGTCCGCTATGTTACGGGAGAGAAGGGGGCGGAGCACGAAAACATCACGTGCGGCCGCTCGTAGACACTGATTGGCCTAGGTCGCGACCATGTGTAAGGGTGTGTGTGCGTGGTTTCCTACGATTTGGCAAATATTGATCAATGAGTAGATGAGGATCCCTATTGTTCGAGCAGGAAACTCGATAGATAGATGACGTTTCCCTGTAGGCGGTAGCTAGCTAGTTGCCCAATACGGAAGATAATTGGCTGGTTAAGCCCTCCTGTCGAGGGGCGTATCACACGCGAGGCGACGCAGCTTGCGCAGTCCGATTATATTATTGACTACCTTGTTCCAGGAGTGACAGGAAGACAGCTGTGGGGTTAACGGGGGTAGATTGCAAGTGTATTTTGGACTTAAAGAATATATGAAGAACTTACTAGTAGTTCGAAGAGATCGGTGACGTCACCAGCAGGGCTTTCATAGGACATCTCGAGAACCAGGCATCTTTAGCGGGGAGGAGAGCTGTGTTGAGGGCGTGGAAACGGAGGTACACGGTAATGAGTTGATCGGGGGAAGGCGAAAAGGGGGACGTGGCTGCGCACGGAGAACGCCGGCCACGGCAAGTGTACAAGAGGGAGGAGGAGCAAGTGAAAGTAGGACGGCAGTATAAGAACATCACAAGGGGCACGCAGCCGCAGGGGGCTACGTGCGCCTCGGCCGCAGGGGGCAGTAAGGGTGTTGTATAGAGGAAGAAACGAAAGAAAAGAATATACAAATGCAAATACTATATTTTACTAATTATTCCTTAGCGGACTATCGCAAGTCCCCAAACTTACGGGGCCAGGTAAAGATATAAGGCTGTATATTGTAAACTGCTAGTGAGATAACCGCTACCAAATAGGGTAAGGGTAACAAGTGGAGCGCTACTATGTCATACGGGACTGGATCAGGGGGGTGGGGGAACACCCTCACTACCCCGCTGCAACACATATGTAAAACACTATCACCCCATAGGGAGAAATTGATCAAGTACAGCATAAAATGGACACAGGGGACGGACAACAAAATGGCGGCACCATGGCCACCAAATGGTAGCTTTGATCCATATACCCAACACTCACTATTAAACCATCTGCATAATACATACAAGGGGAAGAAGTTGGCACACCACGTGGAGGTGTTCAACTTATGGAGGATGTTCCAAGGGTCTCGACCAGGACCAAACGGAATGTTCATTATAGGAGAAAAAACGGGAGATAAGGAGATTAAGGAGGAGGGAGAGAATGGGGAAAAGGAGAGTGAAGGCACACAGAACACGGGGAAAGGACAAGAGGGAGGAGAAAAGAGTGACAACTCAACCGAAAATGAAATAAAAAAGGAACAGAGCGATGATATACCTCTAGCGAAGGTAGTGAAAACAGAGGGAGGGGGGTTGTATCCTTTAAGAGAACTAGGAGAAATAGCAAGAGAACAATTAAGAGCGGCTGAGGGGTACTCGAACCCGGCATACAGCCCGCCTCCATATACAGCTACAGGTGACCACACGGGAGGGGAGCGGACTAGTACAACGGGATCAGCCCATAGGAAGATGCTAGCAGGGGTGGGGAGGGCTGAAGAAGAGCAGACTACGGACGTAGGAAATGATGAGTGGGTAGCTGCGCAGATACTATTAAAATTACGAGGTTCATTAACAGGAGAAGAGAAGGAGATGGTAAGGAAAATGGACGAGGATAATACCAGGGAGAGTGAAATGGAAGGGGAAGAGGGGAAAGGAAAGGGGGAAGATCTGTTAAGACAAAAGGAAGAGACTTTGGAGGAAAGATTAGCAGAATTGAGGGATGAGCAGAATGAACTGATCAAGCAGCTCGAGAAGGGGGAAAGAGAGAGAGCACGGGAAAGGAAAGAAGGTAAGAATGAGTTGGAAAAAATGAGAGAACGAACTGAGGAGCAAAGGAGAGAAGCCGAAAGGATAAAGGCAGCAGCAGAAAGGGTATCAAGAGCAGCACTGCGCGACAGGAAAAAAGAGGAAGAGGAGAAAGAAAAAGAAATGGCAATATGGAAGAAGAGATTACTGTCAGAAACGACAAGGAAATAGGAAGAAGGGAGGATGATAGAGAGTATATTAGAAAGGGAGAGGGAGAGATGGGAAAGGAAGAAAGAAGGTGAAAAGATATTGGAAAAAATGAGTTGTGAAGTAATGGAAGAATTAAAAAAGAAAAGAGGAAATTGGTAGAGAAGTAGCGGAGAGAAATGAAGGGGAAAGAGAAGATAGGAGGGGGGAGAGTGAAGTAAGGAGGAATGTATATAGAGGTAGAGAAGTAGCAACAACATCGGCACAAAGGGGAGCGAGTAGTAAAGAAGAAAAGGGAGGAACGGACCTAATAGACTTAAGAACAGTAACGATTGGGGGGAAAAAGACAATTTGGGGGTTGTCATTTATGAATGACTTTTGTAATGAGGAAGAAGAAGGAATGGAGAAGGAAGGAAGAAATAGTGAAAGGGAAAGCCTAGATAAACTATACACCACCCGGACAAATAGAGACTCACCATGGATCTGCAGGAGAAAGGAAGAACTGCAGAGAAGTGAGGAGGAAGAGCATGGAATAGCGGAAAGGCAGACACATGAAGCTACGCCGTCACCATCCCGTCCTACATGCTCCACCACCTCACGCTCATTACGTGCAACATGCCCATCTAAACTAGCGCCCTTCACAAGCGAACTGACACCCTATGCAGGAAGGCTTAGAGACCTCCCTGGATGCAGGCAGGGACAACTAATACACATGCCCACAATAAACAAAGGAAACGATGAAAGAAGGGGAAGTGGTGGAGGAGAAAGGGTGAAGAGCAGGAGAAATATGGACGAAACTGACGATGTAGAAGAGACGGAAGAAGAGGAGGGGTGTGAGGACTCGATTTTGTGGAACCCAGGGGGTAAAACGGGACACAACTTAATGCCTCTTCTAGAGAGGGGAGGGGTTAGACCACAATACGTGCCTTGGAAGCATACAGACAAGGAAAATATAAAGTGCAGACTCCCATCATTAAGCGGAGGTGTGGGTAAATGGATATATGAAATGGAAAAACACACCGCAGGACAGAAGTTGGCAGTGGGAGATGTAAAGGGCCTTCTAATATCAATATTAGGGGATGCTGCGGATGACATCTGGAAGAGAGCGGGCTTCCCAGGGGTCACAACAAACACATCGCACGATGGGGCACCATTCGCAAACTGCAGACATGCATTATGGCAGGCGCTGAGGGTACAGTATTCAGACACATCAGACATAGGAGCAATTACCTCGCGCAAGATGCGTGAGAACGAAGATCCTGTTGATTATATCCAGGAAATTCAAGAGAAGTGGCGTATGGAAACTAGAGAACAATGGGACAAAACACCAGCAATATTCTATCATATACTAGTACAGGGGCTCCCAGAAGCAGTCCAGAAGCAACTAAAGAAAGTAGTGGGGATGGAAGCAAAAGCATGGCCAGAAATACAACTGACTATAGTACATCATTGCAGGACATGGCAAGAAAAAATGAAAAAAAAGGAAGAGGATAGGAAAACGGAAGAGGCTAAACTAGTACAGAGGAAACTCACTAAATACACGATGGAATGCGCACTAATAACTACACCTGCCACAATAACTCAAAGCCCCACACAAGTAGTGGCTGCACAAGACCCCTCCCAAATACAATCATCGCAGACTGTAACACAACAGATGCCGCCACTCCAACCATACACGACTAACATGGGAGGAGGATACTCAACGCCAGGAGCTGGGTATTATAATTACAACTGGGGAAGAGGAGGAATAATGAGAGGGAGAGGATACGGATATAACACACAACAACAGGTGGGGGGACTTAGAAATTCCTACCCGACCGGGCACCCAGTATACCAGGACAACACAGGAAGCTTTCCATGGCAGAACAGGGAACCACTGGTGTGTTGGATTTGTGGATTGGTAGGACACATGTCACGTACGTGTAGAGTGAGACCAGGCACACTGTTGTGGAGTGAACAGGGACAACAAGAGCTCACACAGGAACAGCAGGGCCTCCAGCAACAGCAGACATTTCAACAGGGAAATGGACAGCAACAACTCGTAACACAACAACAGCCACCTGCACAAGTCCAAGACCATAACATTACCTCAACCAATACCCAACTACAGCAAACACAACTGGGTAGGGTGACAGTCCTGGGACACAACCCTTACACGGGAAGTGGTCAATCATTATACCCCCAATAGGACAGCCCACAGACGGCCTTGGTGTGTCCCATCCTGTCGGTAACACCTAATAGTGCGGAGGAACCACGCATAGAGGTGACGATAGGTGACAAAAAATTATCATTCCTTGTTGACACCGGGGCGACCCGGTCTTGCATAAGGGAAGGTAAATTTAAGATGTCAGGTGAAGCCATGAACACCCAAGGATTCTCCGGGGGTAGGGGGTTGGTTCCCTTTACTGATAACATTCCCTTAACAATAGGGGATTATGACATGTCAGTCCCACTTTTATATTCTAGGGCCTCACCAGTAAATATAATGGGGAGAGACATAATGAGCAGGTTGAATATGACGATCTCCTTTACGGAGGACGGCATAATTTGCTCCACTCCAGGAATTAACATGCTCACTGCACGACAGATTATGCAGGCATACTGTGGACAGACAGTGATTAGGGCTGAGCCAGTAGATGGTGAACTGTTCCAGTACGGGACGGACATGGCATTTGCATGGATGCCAGGGATAGAGGGAAAGACCTGGAGGAGGCCAGCAGCCTACTTGTTTAGACCAGAAACACCAGCCAACGAACCAGAAGGAAAGGTGATTTCAGTGGACATAGAGAGCATTATAGCAACCGCTGATTACATTGCAGTGCATGCCCAAGACAGAGAAGGAAGAGCATGGAGGGCAGTGATAGCACTGGCAGAGGGATGTAGACTCACCCAGGTGTCAGATGAGGAGCTCTTCTCAGGAGAAAAGGAAGAAGGTGAAATGGTATTTATGATGAGTGTGGAAATATGGCTTAGGGTGACATACAAACAAGTGGCACAGAAAATTGCAATGGCACTTGAGGCACCCACGTCCACCCCAGTTCCCTTCTTTGAGGAGGATATGGCAAAAGTACCCACATCATTATGGACTACTAGCCCCTATGATGTGGGGTGCATAAAAAGCATAGGGGGAGTAAGAATAAAATTGGAAAAGGGTGCAATACTCCCCAGAGTGAAACAGTACCCACTATCAAAAGAGGCAGATGAGGGTATATATGAAACAATAACGGCCCTTATAAATAATGGCATATTGGTCCCATCAGAATCACCATGTAACACAGCTGTATACCCAGTGCGCAAGGCTAAAGGTGGGTCTTGGCGCTTCATACAGGACCTCAGGCCTTTGAACAACATGGTGGAAGCAGAATACCACAATATTGTGTGGCATTCCAGCAGAGGCATCACGGTTTACAGTGATTGACCTTAAAAATGCCTTTTTCTCATTACCACTGCACCCAGACTCACAAGATCTGACAAGCTTCACTTACAGAAACACAAAGTGGAAACACACCAGATTGCCACAGGGGTACTGTGAGTCACCCTCAATATTCAACAGAGTAATACAGATGGATTTGGGTAACATTGAAGTAGACAGCACAGTGTTGCAGTATGTTGACGACATAATAATTTGCAGCACAAACGAAAAAAGATGCAGAGAGGACTCATTAAAGATGCTGACAATATTGGCTGAAAAAGGTTACAAGGTAGACAAGGAAAAGGTACAATACTTTCAGGAACAAGTACTTTACATTGGACAGCTCATATCCCAATATGGAAGACAGATTGCACCACAAAGAGCACAGGCCATTTCAAAAACGCCATTGCCACAAACAGTGAGAGAATTACAGCAGTTCCTGGGCCTGTGCAACTATTGCAGAGCATGGGTATTTGATTACAGCTCATACATAGGGCCCCTACTTGAGGGGTTAAAGGAAGCTAACAAAGGGGAGAAAAAGTTGGGGTGGACAATGGAAATGAAAGAGGCTTTTGATGAACTGAAAGATGCAATATCAACAGCTCCGGTACTGGCCACCCCAGATTATGAACGACCATTTTTTATATTTTCACATTGCGACTCAACAGTGATGAAAGCAGTGTTGGCTCAAAAAACAAGCATGGGCTACAAACCAGTAGCATTTTACAGCGGCCACTTGGATCCTGTGATGCTAGGTCATTTCCCTTGCGAACAAGGTCTCGCTGCAGCTGCCTTCGCGGTAGAGAAAGCATCAGCAATCACCATGGGGTGCCCGACCACACTATTTGTGGAACATGCACTATTTGCAATATTGAACAAGCCTAAGTCCACGCTAACAACGCAGAAGCCGTCAAGTTATGAAATAATATTATCTAGAGCTGAACTATCAATTGTTAGATGCAGCACGGTCAACCCTGCAAGGTTTATAGCAGAAGCAATTGAGGAAGGAGACTATGCACACGATTGTACAAAGATTACTGAAATGTATTCATGCAGTAGAAGGGTTGAAGAGAATGCACTAGACGGAGGTGAGCTCTTGTTCATTGATGGGTCATCAACAATTGACCAAAGTGACGGGATTAGGAGAACTGGGGCAGCAGTGGTAAAAATGACTGAGGTACCGGTGTATGTGGCGATGAAATGCATACAATTACCACAGCATTACTCTGCTCAAGCGGCGGAACTAGTTGCACTGATCTTGGCGTTGAAGGAAAGCTTTGACAAACGAGTGACCATATATTCCGACAGTGCATATGTCACGTCTACTGTCCACTCAGGGTTGTCCAAATGGAGGAGAAGAGTGTTTAGGAGAGCTGACGGCACTCCAGTGCAACATGCCCTCTTATTGGCTGAACTAATTGAAGTAATAAATGACCCCCAAGAATTAGCCTTGGTCAAATGCACCGCACACACTAATGGAGAAGACCATATTTCAAAAGGGAATGCAGCAGCAGATGCACACGCAAAGTATGCTGCATATTTTGGCGAGATATGGAACCCCCCAGAGTCAGAGAGAGGGAGAGGGAGGGGAATAGCTAAGGAGATGTTAATAAGAGAAGGGTACACCCATCTCCCAGCCACACAGATAATGGAACTACAAGCGGCTGCACCAATGGCAGAAAAAGAAATATGGGTAAAAAGAGGATGTACAATGTCTCCAACTGACGCACTATGGCGCCAGGGTAGCACTGGAAAGATGGTAATGCCACTGGCACTATTGAACACCGCCCTGAGCCAGCTACACCACCCCGCCCACACAGGCAAGGAAGTCATCGCAGCACGAATTAGGGAAGATTGGTTCTGCCCCGAGTTAAATTCCCACGTGTCAAATTTTATCAGCAATTGTCTCACATGTCAGCAGTTTACGGCCGGTCACACGCTGAAGGTGATAAAAGGTACTATACCCCGGCCAGAGGGACCTTTCCGACACATCCATATTGACTATGTTGATATGATCAACGTATGTCAAGGAAATAGGTATATGATTGTAGTTGTGTGCCCATTTTCGAGGTGGATTGAGGCAGGGCCCTGCTCACACCCCTTCCGAGCAGCTAAATTCCTAGTGAGGGAGGTCTTCCCCAGGTGGGGGGTGTGCAAAATACTGCGGTCAGACAATGGGCCGCATTTCACCAATGAAATGTTCCAGCATATCACATCCTTACTGAACATCAAGCATAAATTTGCATGTGCATATCACCCGCAGGCCAACGGTATATGCGAACGCCTGAATGGCCTATTAAAAGAGGCAATTGCAAAGATACAGCAAACAACAAAGAAGAGTTGATTGTATTGCCTTCCGCTAGCCCTATTTGAGCTAAGGAATAGACCAGGATCCGACCACCACCTCACCCCTCATGAGGTGGTGACCGGACGCCAAATGTGCCTTCCTCTGACGCCAACATCAAGAGCATTCACCGACCATGAGAGTACTTGGTGATGAAATGTACCAATATGTGTCTTCTTTGATTACTAGTGTAGTGTTTGTGTCTCAACAGCTCGAGCGCACGCGGGGCGGGTCTAAGAGTGATCAACAAGAAGACGCGGATGAAGAATTGGAAAAGGGAAAACTGTGCAAAATTGCCAAAGGTGACCACGTACTACTCCGCAATTTCAACAGAAAGTGGAACAGTCCACGCTTCACTGGCCCCCACCTGGTAGAGGAAGTATCAACAAGAGCAGTAAAGTTACAGGACAAACGTGCCTGGAATCACCTACACGACGTAAAGATCTGCAAACTCCAGACCCGCCCTAGCGTCACCGACAGGGCCATTGGAAGAACAGCAACAGCGTCGCCAACGGAGGAAGGGACTTCTACCGCAACTAACGGCCAAAGTGTCCCCATACCCTGCCACCCCCCTGATTACCCAGAGACAACTACTGAAATAGAAAGGGGTAATTACCATACCGCCCACCCCATGGTCACACGATCAAAGAGTAAACAAACCTCTACCAGTTGAGCCCCAACCCTCTGCCCATCGACCCCCTACCCACTGCAGTAATAACCCAACTGAAGGACATTGTTTTGCACATACACATGTAAACACTTGAATGTTCTTTTTTCTCTCGCACATGCAGGTACAGTGTATTATTGTACTGCTAAGAAAACAGATAACTAACAAAGTTCACTGCCCAGGAGTAGATGATACCCTCAGACAATAACCACCCTGAAGAATTATCGCACCAATTTGTCTATTACATAAAAAGGCCAAAATACCTGAAAAGGAGGAGGGTACGTGTCTACTACACAGCACTTCTCTTGGCCATAGAACAATCAATGCCCCACCTCCACCCATACTTGCCTGTCCTAAAAGATAGATCGCTTAGATTGGCGTGGGAACAGCTCTTCGCCTGGGTACTGAACAACTACTTGATAGGGAGAGCTTGAAAACAACAACTAACACTAATAACAAGCATATTGAGAATTTTCAGGCGGGCAACTTTAACGTCGCAAGAATTAGCTGCCGGACTGCAGCAAGGTAAGAGCAAAATGCCGGTGAGACTAGCCTCTGTAATAAAGATGATAGGGATTTTGATGATCACCGGGCTCGTGGCTGCCTCTGTATGGCGGAACAGTTATGCTATCAATATTTGTGCTGTACCCAAACCTAATATACCCCCACCCCCAGCTGCAACAGGTGTTACGTCATGTGGTACTAGCAAAATTCCACATAAGGAAAATAAGAGTTAAACGCAGCACATACTCAGACAATAAAGATATTGACAACTACATACAAAATTCAGCACACGTCTCAAACAACATGTGGTACCAGCACATGACTCAAATAGGTAAACAAACAACAGAAGACAGCTGCTACGTCTGCTCATTGATCCCATCCGCCATGAGTGCCTCCCGAACTTTCGTTGCCACTGAAATAGATGAAAAAACAGCACGGTGTATAATATACCTGGCACTGTTCCAAACGAAAGGGAGATTTCAAGGGAACACGGTGCACCTGGTATGGAAAACACGAGACACATACCCGTACGAAAATAACTTCCTTAAGAGTTATTTGAGTTACCACAAGTCCAGTTTACATGTTGAAGCATTCAAATACATAACAAGTGGCCCTGAAAAAGGAGAAACGAAGAAAGTTACACTACAGTACCTACCATGTGATTGGTACGCCACTGAATTTCCTGGTGAACAAGGATGTTGGGAAAGACCGTTGGGAATAATAACAGGAAAGGTGTACCTGGGTGACAAATGGGACACAGGAGTGGTTGGCAGCAACATGGTAATGAGAGAAGATACTACAACTATTGCTGAACACAACAACAGATGTTGGACGACTTGGATCAAGTACGTACCCATGCTAACGTGGATAGAAAAGGATGAAGACCCAATAACAATACTGCCGATGACTGCACCTAAGGTATGCTACCAACACAAAGGAGAAGTGGACATAGGATACAACACCAACTGTGCAAGCGTGACAGAGCTACCTGAGGGGGGAGCAGGAACAGCAGTAGTAATGGACCATTACTGGGCCTGTGGAGACAAGGCATACCACACACTGCCCCCTCTGTGGAATGGTGTATGCACAATGGTACACGTTAATGTACCATCACTAGTGGTTCCCCAGAAACATGTTAATGTGGTGAACTTCCCCAAAATGGATGAAGGAAACAAGAGGAAGAAGAGATCTGCACAGCTTCAGAAGGAGCCAAAAAACCAAAACAACGGCAACAACGCTGTCCTGAATAGAAAGAAAAGACAAGGAGAACCCCTGACAGGAAATTACCTATGGGGAAGGTCGGAAACAGCACTCACTTCAATTCCGCCAGAACACAGACTATTCAGCAGAGCAGCAATGTTCTTCTCATCAATAATACATCCGGGACTACAGGCTTACGCAAATGCAAAATGACTCCAGATAACTAGATGGGAACTAATGATGACAATTAACTCTACAGTAAATGGATTGAACGCAATAAAAGAGGAATTGCGAGCAGTGAGGATGGTAGCACTACAGAACAGATATGTACTGGACCTCCTCACAGCAATGGAAGGAGGAGTTTGCGCAAAGATAGGACAATCATGCTGCACATTCATTCTTGCTAACGATGCTGACAATGGTACACTGACAGAAGCAGTATCACAATTGGCCCAGATGCACTCCAAAATGATGGATGAAAGCAAAGGTGTAAAAAAGGATGAGAGCTGGTTTTCGACGCTATGGTCATGGATGCCATCTTGGCTGTCAGATGGACTGAAGATCATAGTTGGATGCATTATTTTGGCTGGAGCTGAACTTATCATAATAAGATTTTGGAAGGCCTGCAAGGCACGCACCACAGACGAGATGATCGAAATGGTCGGTATGCACCCCTTGATGCCAGCAGATGACGGCCAACATGCAGGCACAATAATAAAAGAGAGAGAGAGGTTGCGCAACCAGATCATCACTAACCACCTGGACCCACCATCTGTGAAGCTCGAAAACCCAAGAAACCCAAGGAGCTACATAGGGAAATGGGTATACTGCACACCTGGAGGAACCTGTGTATATATGTACTGGTCATTTGAGAGGAGTGACTAAAATATGGAGAGTGAGAGGAGATAAGGAAAAGGATATGTTTGTGGTCGACAAGTCGACCAGAGGGGGGACTGAAGTGGGAAAAGTGAACAAAAGGCTCCCACCAATCCCCTCTCAACCCTGGCCTAGAGGATCACAGCCCAGACACCCGCCACGAGAGGAGTTTGCCCATCTCCCAGACGACCAAATACCCTGGTACAAGAACATACGGATGTGCCCACCCGCCTGCCCACCAGCCTGCCCTGCACATGCCGACACCTGCGGCATGGATGGACTCGACTGAATCATCCAGCACCAAATCAACACATCGTTAGAGATGCCATGATGACCTAGCCAACGGTCAGCACACTCGTGCAAACATACACACCGGACACTGCCACACCAATCCACACGAAGAACATACTCAGTGCTACGACGTAGGCGACGGACACACCCACGGACGTGCATCTTTATTATTTTCCACATAGGCTTTTCAAAATGCAGAAACGCAAGACGCATAATGGACTCATCTAAAAAGGCTTGCTCACGCTTCTTCTAAACCCTTGTACCATAATGAGAAATATAACGAAGACACGATACTGGGGATAGAGCAATATACCACCATAACCTAAAGCACTCTGTATCAAACGGTTCCACCTATGCACCAGGCCCAAGTAGGCCGCAAGCAAAAGCTTCCATGAACATTGAATGAGCAAGAGTTCGGTTGCTGACCTTGCAGAATGAGCCCCGCGAAAGCAGACAGTCAAGGGCACAACGTTGCAAACTCTCATACCGCAAGCCGACACCAAGGTCGCACCTGCAAGATAAGCCAGACACACAGTGAGAAATGCAATATTAATTGTGCAGAATTCTGCCTCAACCACGGTCCCACCTCACGTGACCAAGCCGAACTTGATAGGGTGCCAAGCCCAGGAAGAAGAAGGCGCCTGGATCCCCCGTCTCAAGACACAAGCAGATACAATTAAGCGACTCAATGGACATCTGCGGCGGTGGGAGTAGTCGGCCTTCCTGCTTATGAATAAATCCTCACATTGTCTGCACATACCCATAGTGAAACATTGTTGCAAATGACAGGTGCACCGCGAGCTGGGAACAGCGATGGTCCCAGACTGGGGGGCTCGCGGGAGAACCAATCAGAACATGGGGCCCTTATCACTGACGCCATTAACATTAACCAATCCTCAGGGGTCTTCATGTAACAGTTTTTATGTATCAAACGGAAGGGACAACCCAAGTATACCACCTGACTGACCCTTAACCAATAACAACGTTCTCTATACGTATGCTATACTAACCCTACCACTCAGGGAACCAATCCAGAGTGGCGATAGGTTTTTTGTTAACTTTCTCAGGTGACGCAAGTAGCGCGTCATACTAAGGTAAAAAGGGCCTGCGAGCCCCACGATGTTGAGAGAGTGTCAGGACGGACGCGTACGATCCTTGACCCATCCCTGCCGTTTTGTTTAATAAACAGCAGAATCACCTTGCTTCTTGCGTGTGTCTCATACTCTATCTCTTTTGGGATATACGGCAGGAGTTGGCCCAGCCAACCCCTGGAGAATTCCCCCCCGACAACCTTCCACTATATCAAAATGATATCAACACATCATTCAACTATAAGAAATCTAGTCTATAAACTATACTATGCTAAAAGTCCTGCTTTAGCACTAGCCAATTTAAATAACATTCTTCTACATGGTACAGCAAAAGACCTACTTGATGAAATCGACGATATCCAGAACAAATATTTTGGAAGTGACAGCCACTTACAGAATGAAATAGCTTTAAAGCAAATTAGCAACAATTTTATGCATGGCAAACTTCTACTACACACATACAAAAAAGAAATACTGAAATTTAAAAGTACATCTGCTGAAATACCAAACCATGTGTGTGTATGTTGCCGTAGAACTTTTTATAAAAGTAACACAAAAACTGTAGACCTAACATACAAAATAGAAGACAATGAAGATTCTAAATGGTTCTAATTAGCTCTCTACCTTATAGCAGAAAACAAATACAAAATAACTGACCCCTTAATTGTTTGCAGTTACTGCACTACAAAACTTGACAACAACCAACATGAGCTATCACAAATAATTTGGAATTATTTCCACTACCAAAACCCCTACAACAACTGATATTTATATGATTGCATCATAATTCAAACAGTGCACCCATTTCAAGCAATAATACGCCTTCAACCAAAAACAGCAAAATTACCTCCCTCTGAATTGGTGAAAGGTATTCGGGTTAAAGTAGTGTATTTACCATTAGATCTAAAAGAAAATGTGCACACTCTAGGAGTGCAACATCCAATGGAGCAATCTTTAATTATCTTAGTAAATGGTGTACCTACAAAAGACAAAAATATTTGGCAACAACTGGTAGATTTACATAAAGTTAGACATGCCTTGCAATATCTAAAAGACAATAATGAATACTACAAAGAAATTAATATTGAAGAAAACTTGAAGGATACCACTGAAATATTTCAAGAGACACAAAAAGCTGGTCAATTTGAGGTCCTAGATCCTGCTACAATATCCAATACTTTAGACCATTATACAATTCACCCATTGCACTCTGATGACACCGTAGAAGATGCACTAGAAACGTACAAAATGAGTCAAACAAAAGGATCACCAATCAGCATATGGGAAAAAAGTATAGAAGCACATGCTTTTCCTCTACCTTTTCCTACTGGCAAAGGAGGAAGGTACGATGATAGACCTGTACAAATAACAGCATCAGAATACCACTCATTACGGATGCATTCTGAAGATCCCAGATTTAGACAAAATGTGGAAAACATATTCCGCCTACTCTTTGAAAGTGAACTAGCAACTTTATGTTACGGAGTTGCACACACATTAAAATCAGGATCCCACTTTCAAAATATGTCAGCTACACAATTATTACAAAAAGTGCAACAAAAATATGAGGTTTTACAATCAAATATTACAAATCTATTAGCAAATATGCGTGGTACAAAAGAGTACTGGTTTTGACGTCATGGAGATGTACGTTGTATGATAAGAAACCTTGGCCCACCCACTTGGTTTGTTACATTAAGTTGTGCAGAATATGCATGAGAAGATTTACATGATTTCCTACACATATCAAACAAAAACAAAACAAACATAGATATATTAACTCCTGGAGAACTTTGTTCTCTAGATCCTGTTAATGTTTCGATATATTTTCACCATCGCTTCATTGCTATGCTACACTTTATTTATAATAAAACTGCTCCTCCCCCCGGAGAAGTGCAGAGCACCACATATACACATGCATTTATGGATTAAAGATGCTCCTAAATTTGGTCAAGACAGTGACGCAACTGTTTTACAGTTCATTGAAAAATGTGTCACTTGTGAAATTCCATCAGAAGCAACAAATAGTGATGTTCATGCACAAATTTTACAATTTCAAAGACACAAATGTCGCAAATATGGTCCTCGCAAATACAAAAACAAAGGGAAATACTACACCAAATGCCGCTTTGGTTTCCCTAGACCGGTTACAAAAACAGGTCAAGTGAATAACTTTATGTCTTCAGTTAGACATAGTGTTAAAGATAAATCACCTAAAAATACATATTACATAAAAAGAACAGAAGAAGAAAAATATATCAATTATTACAATGCAATCATTGCCCACTTATGGAATGCAAACATAGATGTGCAGTACATTGCAGGCAATTCCACTGCAGTTGCACGATATGTTACAGCATACTTAACCAAAGCAGAAAAAACAGAGCTCAAAGACCTCTGGAATGACCTGTCATCAGACAAAACACTGTCTCAGAAATGATACAGCTTGGGCATAAAAATGCTCTCCCATAGAGAATGTGGCTCCTATGAAGCAGCAGATTGTTTAAATGGTGCTGCTTTGTATGGAAAATCTGAAAATATAGTATGGCTAAGTCTTGGTCCTGCTAAATCTAGAAAAAGAGTTCTAAAATCATACGAAGATATAGAAACAATAGCCAAACATGATCCCAACAGCCAAGACATTTAAAAAAACAATTTACTGGACACATACTACCCAAACAGAAGTACCACTTTGGAAACTATGTGTCTATACCACATAGCCCAAAACTTCACATACAAAAATAATATAAAACCCGATGAAAAAAAAGGTAATTACAGGGTGACAAATTGTGAAGGCAGCTTAGTAAAACTCATGAAACCAAATTTAATTAATCATATCAGATTGTCATTAAAGACTCCTCAACATAAAGAACTATATTACATGTCCCTGCTACAACTCTTTAAACCATGGAGAAAAGAAGAAGAAATACTAAATAACTATGACTCCTATGAAGACGCTTTCAAAGCAAATGAAAGCATTATAACTAATGTAAACTTTACACAGTACAGAACAATGTTGCACAATGAACAGCAACACGAAGAAGAACTCCGAACCCAACTAGATAAGGACACTCCTGACAGTAGTCAACCTTCTGTAACAGGAAGCCAAGAACCACTGGGAGAGCCACTAATAACAAATGAGGCAGAATTAGCTATGACAGAAGTAGAAAACACCATGTGTCAGTATGAAGATAAAGAAGACTTAACTATACTACAATCAAAACTAAACAATGAGCAACGTAGCATTTTTGAAGAAGTAACAAAAGAAATTGCACATGGTGTACAACATGAAAACAAAGAATGCACCGGCCAAAATTACAAACCTATACTACTGTACGTCAGTGGTGAAGCTGGTTCTGGCAAAACATTCTTAATCAAAATCATCAGTAAATTCCTTCAACAATTGACAAACAACAAACTGTCAGCTGTTTTCACTGCCCCCACAGGTTTAGCTGCCTACAACATAGGCGGTGTGACTTTACACCGATTACTACTGCTTCCAGTAGAGCATCAAAATAAATTAGACTATCACAAACTTTCTACAGAAGCTGCAATGGAACTACGCAGAGTATTAAAACAAATGAAAATGCTACTAATAGATGAAGTGAGCATGGTCTCCAACCTAATGTTGGCCTTGATTCTCCTCAGATTACAAGGAGTACTCAAAACAAACTACGAAGAGCTCTTTGGTGGAAAACACATTGGGCCTCATTAGGACCCAGGCGGTAAGGGGTTTACGGCGGCGTAAACAGCGCCGACCCTTACCGCCTGATTCCGAGGTCCCTTAGCGCCATGGAGGATTTAACACCTGCTTTTAGCAGGTGTTAAAATCCATGGCGCTAAGGGACCTTGTTGTTAATTACCCCACCGTAATTTACGGTGGCATAATTAACGCCTTCCCCACTCCCATTATGCCCTATGGGGCATAAATGGGAATGGGGAAGGGTAAATGGGGATTGGGGACTTACCGCCCCGCCAACCTCGGAATGGGGCGGTAAGTCCGCCAACCACCATGGCGTAAACGTAGTTTACGCCATGGTGGTAAAGGTACGACCCAGGCGGTAACTTACCGCCTGGGTCGTAATGAGGCCCATTATTGTTTTCAGAGATCGTCTTCAATTGACACCAGTGAAAGGTGAGCCTATTTTTAAAATCTTAGGACACAAACTCTGCTGTAAAACTGTTGGCAGCATTGGAAATGTCAACCTTTGGCAACATTTCCAATACAGAGAATTAACAGAAAACATGCAGCAATCTGCAGATCTCACTTGTGCCAACATCTTAAAAAGTATTAGAGTTGGTACATTATCTCAAGAAGCAAAAGCAATATTGAAAACCCGGCACATTCATGCACGTTATGGCGATTATGCATGTGCTACGGATGTTATGGAACAATTAGCCCACAAAAATGTCAATTGTATGGCCTTAATGACAACTCTTGCAAGCTGTTTCAAATTCAATGAAACAATGTTGAAAAAAGAAATGCAACCAATAATTGAAATTAGTGCCACAGACAAACTAGACATACATGGTATGACACTACCCATGTGTGAACAAGCCACAACGAGACTAAATAGTTTAGAAAATTCAATCTCCAACACAGCTGGATTGGAAAAATATTAAAATTATCCTTAAATTGCAGAGTAATACTTAAACGTAACCTTGACATGGATCAAGGACTAGTTAATGGAGCACTGGGTACAGTTGTTGGCTTTCAAACATACCCACGTGACAACAACATTCAGTTTGTCAATATTCTCTTTGACAAACTTTCAGAAGTGAAAAGGATAGGATGCTCAACAGCGCGATTACTTCTCTTCAAAGACATGTATGTACGAAGAGAACAATTTTCTCTAACTCTTACATATGCAGTCACCATTCATAAATCACAAGGTCTTACCCTAGACAAAGCATTTATAGACATTGGTAACACAGTCTTTAAAGAAGGCATGAGCTACGTAGCACTATCACGCTTACGTACACTTGACGGTGTATTTCTAATCAACTTTGGTGCAAGTAAAGTAAACGCTGATATTCCTTGCATTTCAGAATACAATAGACTTCATTCACTATACACCCCCATCTAAAAACATATCCTATTCCACAAAAAGTAAAATGTTCTAAAAGAAATCTAAATCAAACAGAAATGCAACAGGATGTCACTGCAAATCCTCCAAAGACATTAAAAGAAACTAATACTTCATCAAGTACCACAATCAAAAAAGAACCTATTAGAGAAAGTAAACCAGGTACTTCTGCAAAGAAGGAAGACAAACTCCAAAAAAGCACTCAGATACAGAACTACCTGGTCTATTTAAACTTTCAAATGTAATTGGTGTAAGTTTCTATGCAAATGTAGCTATGAATATTCTATTTCAATTACCACCAATAGTTGACAACATTTACTTACACAGTACAGACCAATTGTGTTTGCAAATGTTTTTACTTCATAGAACGCAGCAAACAATCCCGACAACACGTTCAGTGTTCATGGAATAAGAGAAGAATTGGACTACTGTGCTGGAATGGTGAAATTCACTATGAACTCTCAGGAAGATCCACACGAATTTCTAATCTACTTACTACAAGTACTGGAAAACAAAAACATACCTATAAATGAAATCTTCCAGATTTCATACATGTGGAAACATACATGCACTCTCTGCAACAATGTGACACAAGAATAAATCCCCAATGAGCGCTTTGTGTATGTATCAATACTTAATTGTGAATCCGTTCCATTTCAGCAACTTGTACAAAATGCAAACCATGGTAGATTATGTATTACCTGCGATTCGGATAATCGCTCCACCTTACTAATACAAACACATAGTAAATACGTAATACTAATGCTTCTACGTTACAATGCAGATGGTACCAAAAACAACTGCAGGCTGACTGGATCCACACATGGTCAAGTATCACTTGGTAAAAAAACCTTCACAACAATAGGTATAATCTACCACACAGGAGCCACAACCAATGCAGGTCACTATACTGCATATATCAACAAAAAAATGTGGATGGTTCGAATGTAATGATAGTACCATTACTCTAAAGCAGAGATTACCTGCAAATCTTACAAACGCTTATTTAATGTTCTTAAAAAACCAAAATGTATTAACTAACCTCTGCTTAAACATTAACTAAACTTCTATTAAAAAACTATAAACTGTTACAGTATGCCAACAGCTATATAACTGCCCCAAGATTCTACAACAACTAAACAGATAAATGAATACCACTAAATTATATCAATCAATAAACAGTTAGAATACACCAACTGCTATCTAACTACCCCAAGATTTTCAATAACCAAATAGATAAATCTATACCACTTCATTATAACAAAAAATAGACTGTTAGAATATGTCAACAGGTATCTAACTGCTCCGAAAATCTGCAACAAGACAATATATAGGGCATTAGACAGAAACAACAAGTGAACACTGAAAACAAACAAACAAATAGACTGTAGCATAACAAAACAAGGTTTTTTTTAATCCAACATGGATTTTCTTTTCTCCCACAGAACCAATGATTTTAGCAACAAACACAGAAACTGAGCAAATTGCACAGTACACTGGTTTGTAATCTACTAAATATGAGGGTAAAAAAAAAGTTGATTATTCAATGTTATAAGTTGTTACAAACTACCAATACTAACATGATCTTTTCTTTTATCACAGAAATAAACAAGAAATACATGTACTCCAGTTACTAAACCAGACAGTAAGTATATTATATTAAGTACAACCATCACAGCAAATCACACCCATAGTGACTTATAATTTGGCTGCCTATAAATTTGATCTTGTCCATGCACCCAAGACTATAGGCCCTGCCCACAACCACCACAGCATATCACACCCATAGTGGCTTATAACTTTGTTGCTTATAAATTTGTTCTTGGATCCCAAAGTTATAAGCCACTATGGGTGTGATATGCTGCGGTGGTTGTGGCCAGGGCATAGAGTCTTGGGCCATGCTCCCAAGACTCTATGCCCTGGCCACAACCACTGCAGCATATCACACCCATAGAGTGAAACATTTTAACTATGCCATATTGGCACTTTTAATGTCCGCGGACATGATGAGTGTTCTTAGAACAGTTTCAACTTGCCTACGAACAGTACGGACAGACATAGTGTCCATAGGACACCCTCATTTCGTTTATTTACGAACATCCCAGAACACATAATGTGTTCTAAGAACACTTTGAACGTGCTTGCGAACATGTGTTCTTAGAACAATTTGAACTTGCCTGCGAACAAAACGGACAGGCTTACCGTCCTCAGAACACACCCATTTTGTTTATTTTCGAACATTTCAGAACATCCGCTTTGTCCGCGGACACAGCAGGGGGGTCTACCACCTAAATAAATACAACATTTAACCCATCTCTTACTCCCCCACCCTCCCCAAACACTTTTACACACCAACACACTCTACTAAATAGTATTTTTTCCACCAAGTTTCACTGTGAATCCAAGATAGCGGACGTTCCCAAAAATCTGACGCGCTTCACGCTCTTCGCCGTCCAATCAGCAAACACGTTACATTTCCGCGCACATGGCCAATCAGGACACTGTCCGCGGAGCGAACAGGGAAATGTGTCCACAGAGCAAACAGGGAAATGTGTCTGCGGTCACACTTCCCTGTTCGGTCGATGTACAAGAAACCGATTGGCTAAGGGGCTTCCGTCATGACCACATACACGCAACGTCTCTGCCCATTTGCTGCTGGGAGACGTGTTCTGCGTCAGATGGTTTGGATGCGCCCAAGATCTTGAATCCACGGAAAGCGGAGCAACAACCAGCGTACACATGCTTTTTTCATTACCCTATTCTGCAGTGTCACATAGCATTGGGAAAGGTTCACACAGTAAGAAATGGGTGATCTATGCATTTGTTCTTTGGCTGTCATGATGTAATTCCTATGGACACCTTGTACGTACAGTAAATGTGGGGGGTAATAACGATAGCACTTCAGTCCATGTAGTGGGCAGGAAATTTGTAACACTTCAGTCCATGTAGTGGACAGTAAATTTGTAACTCTTGAAAGCACAAGGGTATAGGTAGGCAACATTGAAATTGACAACATGCCGTGAATGCATTATTTTTCCCAATGGCTATTATTATATTCATTAGTACGCCGCCATGGGTGGCACATGCTATGGTGGTTGTGGCCAGGGGCTACAGTCTTAACATATGGGTGATTAATGCACTTGTTCTGGGGGTCGGTCATCATGATGTAATGTGTTTGGACATCTTGTGCGCACAGTAAACTTATACCTACTTAATGACGTATGTTCTATGGCCTCCTTGTACGCACAGAAAAGGAGGGGTCCAATTAGGCCAGTATATGAGCCCGTGCACTGCATGGGGGAGCTGTTACATTTGTAAGAACACGTGTGGTGTTAGGGAACATTGAAATTGCCAACATGCTGTGAATACATTACTGTTTCCAATGGCTATTATTATATTCATTAGTACGCTGCCATGGTTGGCACATGCTATGGTGGTTGTGGCCAGGGTCTAGAGTCTTGGATGCATGGCCGTCGGCCGAAGGCCTTACTTCCAAGACTGTAGGCCCTGGCCACAACCACCTCCGCATGTGGCACCCATGCATACACCCCTTATGTTGTATTTTCATTGGCAAGTTGTGGGGAGTGCGTGCAGTGTTGGGTGCATGGCCAAAGGCCATGCACCCAAGAACAAAGAGGTGGTTGTGGGGAGATTCTGCACTCTTGGGTGCAGGGCCGAAGGCCTTGTACCCAATAGTACACTTATACCTACTTTATGACGTATGTCCTGTGGCCTCCTTGTACGCACAGAAAATGAGGGGTCCAATAAGGCCAGTATTTCAGCCCATGCAGTGCGCGGGGGAGTTGTTAGATTTGCGAGGACACGTGTGGTGTTCGGGAACATTGAAATTGACAACATGCCATGAATGCATTATTTTTTGTAATGGTTATCATTATATTCATTAGTACGCCGCACATGCTACAGTGGTTGTGGCCAGGGCCTAGAGTCTTGGATGCATTGCCATCGGCGAAGGCCTTTCCTACAAGAATGTAGGCCCTGGCCACAACCACCACCACATGTGCCACCCATGCACACACCCGTAGTGTTGCGTTTTGATTGGCAAGTTATGGGGAGTGCGTGCAATCTTGGGTGCATGGCCGAAGGCCATGCAACCAAGAACAAAGTGGTGAGTACTAGACTTGGAAGACACTGCACACCCATCCCATGTAAGATCTACAGAAATACACCTAGGAGGGAAGCCTCTGGGCAGAGGTACTGAAAGATAGCACACCTATAGAATAATCCCCACTACCACACATCACCGAGGTGGTTGTGGGGAGACCCTGCAGTCTTGGGTGCATGGCTAAAGCCCATGCATGCAAGACTGAAGTCATAAGCAGTGGAGTTACAAGTTAATATGGGTGTGGTAGATTGTGGTTGTTGTGTTGATGCCCTAGTTTCTTCAATTCATGGCTGCAGACGATGGTCCGTAAAGTAAATTTATGAGCAGCTAATTTACAAGGACCATGTTTTACATATGCAGCGATGGTTATGGATAGGAACTGTACTCCTTGAAACTTGGTTGTAAGGCATAGGTGGTAGGTTACTCACCGCAAATGAAAGGCCAGCCTACAGGCACTGCAGCATATTACTACCATAGATTAGACGAGTAGATTCCCATGTGTAGAAAATGCCTGCCAATATACTTAATCCTTTGTTCAGAATCCATAAACTTTTTTTAAATTGGTTATCGTACTTGGCAGAAGTATCACTTTTTCCATTTCTGTGATGAAAGAAAAAGGTGTGTTAATGTTTGCAGTTTTTTCACATTTACCACTGTGATAAAAGAAACAGGTATGTTAGTCTTTGAATTTTTTGAAAATGTACTACATTGCATAATAGACAGTTAACTTTTTTTTTTAGACCCTCATATTTAGTTTACAAACCAGTGTACTGTGCATTGCGCTCAGTTTCTGTGTTTGCTTTTCTAATCCTTGGGTCTGGGTAAAAAAATCCTTGTTGGATTAAAAAAAAACCTTCATTTCTTATGCAACTAAGTACTTCATTTTTTCCTTACAGTGTTTTCTTCATTTTTCTGATCAATGTTATGTTTATTGCCTTCCTGCCCATTTTTAACAACAGTTAGATACTCGTAGGAGTATTCTAACTGTGCATTTGTTCCTACAGATTTGTGATACTCATTCATTTGTGTCGTTGACATATCCTATTTCCTTTATCTTTCCCATTAATGTTTTCTTTGTTGCCTTCCTGCCGATTTTTAACAACACTTAGATACATATAGGCATATTCTACCTGTGCATTTGTTTCCAACGATCTGTGATAATCATTTATATGTGTCATTCTTCCAACCTGGTGGGTAGTTAGATACCTGTGGGCGTATTCTAACTGTTTGTAGTCTTTCACATACTTTGTTGACAATTTTGAAGTACATATTATTTCGTAAATTTTGGCTTCAAGAACATTAAATACGCATTTGTTAGGTTAGCGGGCAACCGCTGCTTTAGAGTAATGGTGCTATCATTACATTCAAACCATCCAGAATTATTTTTAATGTATGCAGTGTAGTGACCTGCATTGGTTGTGGCTCCTGCATGGTAGATTATTCTTGCTGTTGTAAAGGTTTTCTTTCCAAGTGACCCTTGACCGTGTGTAAATCCAGTCCGTTTGCAGTTGTTTTTGGTGCCATCTGCATTATAACGTAGAAGCATAAGTATTATGTAGGCACTATGTAATTGTATCAGTAAGGTAGAGCGATTGTCTGAATTGCAAATACTACATAATCTGCCATGGTTTGCCTTTTGTACAAGTTGCTGAAATGTAATGCTCTCACAATTTTGGTATGGAAATATACACAAATCGCTCATTTGGGATTTCTTCCTGTATCACTTTGTTACAGAGAGTGCATGTATGTTTCCACATGTACGAAATTTGGAAGATTTCATTTACAGGTATGCTTTTGTTTTCCAATACTAATAGTATGTACATTAGAAATTCTTGTGGATCTTCTTGTGAGTTCATAGTGAATCTCACCATTCCAGAACAGTCGTCCAATTGTTGCCTTACTCAATGAACGCTGTATGTGTTGTCAGGATTGCTTGTTGCATTTCTATGCAGTACTAACATTTGCAAACACAATTGGTCTGTGCTGTGCAGGTAAATATTGTTAACAATTGGTGGCAATTGAAATAGAATATTCATTGCTACATTTGCATAGCAACTTACCCCACTTTCATTTGTAAATTTGAATGGGCCAGCAAGTTCTGTATCTGAGTGCATTTTTTGGTTTTTCTGATGCTTCTTTGCCGACGTGCCTGGTTTACATTCCCTAATAGGTTCTTCTATGTTTGCGGCAATCGATGAAACTTTAGCTTCTTTTCTTTTTTTTGCGGAATTTCCTGTTGCATTCTATTGTATTTCTGTTTCATTTACTTTACTTTTACAACGTTTCACTTTATCTGGAACAGGGTATTGTTTCAGATGAGGGGTGTACAGTGAACACAATCTATTGTATTCTAGAACGCAAGGAATATCAGCTTTGACATTACTTGAATCAAAGTTTATTAGCAATAGACCATCAAGTGTACATAAGCGTGATAATGCTACATTGCTAATGCCTTCCTTAAACACTGTCTTTCCTGTATCTATCAATGCTTTCTCTAGGGTAAGACCTTGGGATTTATGAATGGTAACTTCATATGCAAGAGTTAGAGAAAATTGCTCTCTACGTACATACATGTCTTTGAAGAGAAGAAATCGAGCCACTGAGCGCCCTATCCTTTTCACTTCTGAAACTTTATCAAAGCGAATATTTACAAACTGGATGCTGCTATCACGTGGGTATGATTGAAAGCCAACAACTGTGCCCAGTGCTCCGTTAACTAGACCTTGTTCTACGTCAAGGTTACGTTTAAACATTACTCTACAATTTAATGATAATTTCAATACTTTTTCCACCCCAGCTGTGTTGGAGATTCAATTTTCTAAACTATTTAGTCTTGTTGTGGCTTGCTCACACATGGGTACTGTCAAACCATGTACGTCTAGTTTGTCTGTGGCGCTAATTTCTATTATTGCTTGCATTTCTTTCTTTAACATTGTTTCATTGAATTTGAGACAGCTTGCAAGAGTTCGCATTAAGGCCATACAATTGACATTTTTGTGCGCTATTTGTTCCATAACATCAGTTGCACATGCATTATCGCCTTAAAGTGCATGTATATGCCGCTTTTTCAATACAGCTTGTGCTTCTTGCGATAATACACCAACTCTAATACTTTTTAAGATGTTGGCATAAGTGAGATCTGCAGATTGCCGCATGTTCTCAGTTAATTCTCTGTATAGGAAATGTTGCCAAAGGTTAAGATTACCAATGCTACCAACAGTTTTCTGGCAGAGTTTGTGGCCTAAGGTTTTAAAAATCGGTTCACCTTTTACTGGTGTCAATTGTAGATCTCCGAAAACGATAATGTGTTTCCCTGCAAAGAGTTCTTCGTTACTACTTTTAAGTACTTCTTGCAATCTGAGATGAATCAAAGCCACCATTAGATTGGAGACCATGCTCACTTCATCTATTAGTAGCATTTTCATTTGTTTCAATACTCTATGTAATTCCATTGCAGCTTCTGTAGAAAGTTTGTAGTAGTCTAATTTATTTTGATGGTCTATTGGAAGCAGTAGTAATCGGTGTAAAGTCACACCTCCTATGTTGTAGGCAGATAAACCTGTGGGGGCAGTGACAACAGATGACAGTTTGTTGTTTGTCAATTGTTGAAGGAATTTACTGATGATTTTGATTAAGAATGTTTTGCCAGAACCAGCTTCACCACTGACGTACAGTAGTATAGGTTTGTAATTTTGGCCGGTGCATTCTTTGTTTTCATGTTGTACACCATGTACAATTTCTTTTGTTACTTCTTCAAAAATGCTACGTTGCTCATTGTTTAGTTTTGATTGTAGTATAGTTAAGTCTTCTTTATCTTCATACTGACACATGGTGTTTTCTACTTCTGTCATAGCTAATTCTGCCTCATTTGTTTTTAGTGGCTCTCCCAGTTGTTCTTGGCTTCCTGTTACAGAAGGTTGACTACTGTCAGGAGTGTTGTTTGTCAATTGTTGAAGGAATTTACTGATGATTTTGTTTAAGAATGTTGTCCCTGATCCAGCTTCACCGCTGATGTACAGCAGTATAGGTTTGTAATTTTGGCAGGTATATTCTTTATTTTCGTGGTGTACGCCATACACAATTTGTTTTGTTACCTCTTCAAAAATGGTGCACTGATCGTTGTTAAGTTTTGCTTGTTGTACAGTTAAGTCTTCTGTATCTTCCTGATACTGATACATGATGTTTTCTACTTCTGCCATAGCAACTTCAGCCTCATTTGCTATTAGTGGTTGTCCTAATGGTTTTTCACTTCCTGTTACAGAAGGTTGACTACTGTCGGAAGCGTCTTTATCTAGTTGGGCCTGAATTTCTTCTTCCTGTTGCTGCTCATTGTGTAACATTGTTTTGTATTGCGTAAAGTTAACATCGGTGATAGTGCTTTCATTTGCTTTGAAAGCATCCTCATAGCACCCATAATTATCTAGTGTGTCTTCCTCTTTTCTCCATGGTTTGAAAAGTTGTAACAGAGACATGTAATATAGTTCTTTCCATTGAGGACTTTTGAATGAAAATTTTACATGATTAATTAAGCTTTGTTTGGTTAGTTTCACTAAGCTCCCTTCACAATCAGTCACTCTATATCTGCGTTTACTTTCATTGGGTTTTACATTATTTTTGTATGCAAAGTTTTGAGCTATGTGGTATAGACACATGCTTTCCAGAGTGCTACTCCTGTTTGGATATTATGTGTCCAGTAAATAGTTTTTCAGAATGTCTTGGCTGTTGGGATAATTTCTGGCAACTGTTTCTATGTCCTAATATGATTTTAGCACTCTTTTTCTAGATTTTGCAGGACCAAGACTGAGCCATACTATGTTGTCTGGTTGTCCATACAAAGCAGTACCGGTTAAACGATCTGCTGCTTCATAGGCACCATATTCTCTATGAGAGAGCATTTTATCCCTAGGATGTACAATTTCTGTGATAATGTTTTGTCTGATGCTAGCTCATCCCAGAGGTCTTGAAGCTCTGTTTTTTCTGCTTTTGTTAAGTAGGCTGTAACATATCGTGCAACAGCAGTGGAATTGTCTGCAATGTACTGTACATTTATGTTTGCATTCCAAAAGAGGGCAATGATTGCATTGTGATCATTGATATATTTTGATTATTCCCTTCTTTTTATGTAATACGTGTTCTTAGGTGATTTACCTTTAACACTATGTCGAACTACAGACATGAAGTTGTTTACTTCACCTGTTTCTGTAAATGGTCTAGGGGAACCAAAGCGGCATTTGGTGTAGTATTTAGCTTTGTTTTTGTATTTGCGGCGACAATATTTGCCACATTTGTGTCTTTGAAATTGTAAAATCTGCCCATGCAGCTCACTATGTGTCTGTGGTGCTCCTCTCGCTTGATATTCTTTTCTCCAAAAGAAATGCTGCACTTCTCCAAGGGGAGGAACAGTTTTATTGCAAATAAAGTGTAGTATGGCAATGAAACGATGATGGAAATATCTTGACATATTAACTGGATCAAGTTCTCCAGGTGTTAATATATCTATGTTGTTTTTGTTGCTGTTTGCTATGCGTAGGAACTCATGTAAATCTTCACATGCATATTCGGCACAACTTAGCGTAACAAACCAAGTCAGTGGTCCTAGGTTTCTGATCCTACAACGCACGTCTCCATGCCGTCGGAACCAGTATTCCTTTGTACCACGCATGTTTGCAAACAAATGTGTTATACTTGATTGTAAAACCTCATCTTTTTGCTGTACTTTTTGTATTAACTGCCTAGCTGACATATTTTGAAGGTGGGTACCAGATTTAAGAATGTGTGCAACTCTGTAACATAGGGCCTCATTACGACCCAGGCCGTAAGGGGTTAACGGCACTGTAAAAGGTTGCGGCACCGTTAACCGCTTACCGCCTGATTACGAGGTCCCTTTGCGGGTCCCTATGTTAACGGCTGGTGTTACCAGCCGTTAAGGAACGGGCCCGCAAAGGGACCTTGGAGGCAATTACGGTACCGCAATTTGTGGTACCGTAATTACCGCCTTCCCCATTCCCATGGAGCCCTATGGGGCAAAAATGGGAATGGGGAAGGGCGAATGGTGAATGTGGAATTACCGCCCCGCCAACCTTGTGATGGGGTGGTAATTCCGCCATTCACCATGGCGGATTCCGGCGTCAACCATGGTGCTAATAGCGCCATGGTTAACGCCTGGGTTGTAATGACACCCATAGTGTTGCTAATTCACTTTCATAGAGTAGGTGGATCATGTATTCCACATTTTGTCTAAATCTGGGATCTTTCGAATACATCCGTAATGAACGGTATTCTGATGCCCCAATCTGAGTGGGTCTATCATTGTATCTTCCACCTTTGCCAGTAGGAAATAGCAGTGGAAAAGCACGTGCTTCTATACTTTCTTCCCATACACTCATTGGTGACCCTTTGGTTTGCCACATTTGGTAAGTTTCTAGTGCATCATCTATGCTTTCATTGGAATGCAATGGATGAATTGCGTAATGGTCCAAAAGAGTGGATACTGTAGCAGGATCCAGAAGTTTGAATTGTGCAGTTTCCGATGGCTCTTGAATTATTTCAGTTGTTTCCCTTAAGCTTTCATCAATATTTATTTCCTTGTAGTATTCATTATTGTCTTTTAGATATTGCAATGCTTGTCTAACTTTGTGTAAATCCACTAATTGTTGCCATTTTTTGTGTCCTTTGTTGGTACTCCATTTACCAAGACTATTAAAGAATGCTCTATTGAACGTTCCACTCCTAGAGTGTGTACATTTTCCATTACATCTACTGGCAAATAAACTACTTTGCCACGATTGCCTTTCACCAATTCAGAGGAAGGTAATTTTGCTGTTTTTGGATGAAGGCGTATAATTGCTTGAAATTGGTGAACTATTTGAATTATTATGCTCTCATACAATTTGAGCTGCTGCTGGATTTTTGGTAATGGAAACAATTCCAAATTAGTTGTAATAGCACGTGAAGGAGTGTGGTTGTTGTCTAATTTTGTAGTACAGTAACTGCAACACATTAGGCGTTGAGTTAGTTCATATTTGTTTTCTGCTAAAAGATAGAGAGCTAATTCAAACCATTTAGAATCTTCATTGTCTTCTATTTTGTATGCTATGTCCACATGTTTTGTGTTCCTTTTGTAAAACGTTCTGCGGCAACACACACACATGGTTTGGTACTTCAGCCGATGACCTTTTAAATTTTACTATTTATTTTCTGTATGTGTGTGATAGAAGGTTGCTATGTGCAGAATTGTTGCTACGATGTTCTAATACTGTTGCATTTTGTAAGTGGCTCTCACTTCCAAAATACTTTCTCTGAATACGGTCAATTTCATCTTGTAAGTATTTGGGTGTACCATGCAGAAGAGTGGTATTTAAGTTGCCTAATTCTGAAGCTGGACTTTTTGCATAGTATATTTTATACACTAGATTTCTTACTTTGGAATGATGTACTGATATTCTTTTGATATCATGGAAGGTGCTTTAGCAAATAGGCCCAGAAATGCAGGCTAATGAATGTCCTTTTAGTCCTGTGTATTTCCGCACTGGACAAATATCCATATTTTGCAGCACTTTCATTTTACTTTTCTGTTTACCTTTTACATATTCATTAAGGAACTGACGTAAAGATTTGAACGCTTTGTTTGGAATGGTACACATTGATGTGCACGGCCATTTGTATACTGCATGGTGTGGTTCTGCTGAATCGAGAGGTAATTCTGAGTTTTCACGGAATACATTTGTAAGCAGTGTTTCTTGTTCCATGATGGTAGTATTGATTTTCTCATACCCTCGTCCACTGCTATGGATGGCAATTGTGTTTGTTTGATTTTGTTTGTATGCTTCTTCATTAAAATATGGTTCTGTGGTTGTTGTGTGACTCCATTCACCACCACAAACATGTAAGAAATTATTTTTGTTCACATTCCTTTTTTTGCTCAGTTTCTTTTGTAGTTAGTACTTAGTTTTGTTAGTGCTTTCATCCTATTTAACACTAATATAAACAACTTCCTTTTGAGACCTTGTAGGATTAACTTTCTACAGTAGGTTTTAAGGGGTGAGGATGATTTCTGTCCTCTTCTTAGTAGATTCTGAAGGACACACTACAATGTGCTTCAGATGAGAGTACAAAGTGGCCTACTTGTGACGAAAACCATTATTAATAATTGAAATGCCATAAACTTGCGACAGCAACTTCTTTTCTAAATCTAAACTTCTAAGGATTACGTATGTTATTTGTGTTCCAAACACACAGGGACTTGTGAGCCATTCTGCCTGTTATTCTTTGTTCAATAAATGGATATTCGTAGGTAGAATGGTTTAGAAATCAATGTTTGCTTTGGCGCCTAAAATAAACAAATAACCCACACAGCCTCTTTGAGGAGTAGTTACAATATAAAGGTAGTACTGCACTGACTTTTCTTCACAAAATAACCAGGTTTCTTCGGGTATGTCGTCTGCAGTGTAGATGCTGTTGATTCTCAGGAGAGTAGTCTTCACTGCGGTACAAAAAACAAAATCAATTACTTAGTGTGTTTACAGCAGTGATGATACTGCACACATTAATTGTTCTTCTTTCATCACAGCATTCTACTTTCATATTACAACCCAGTGTATGTGTGCATTTCACTTCACTCTGTGCAGTCTTTCCATGGTATTTGCAATATGGGACTTGAAAGTCCTTCAAAATTGCTAACAATTTGAAGTTTATGGAAATGCCTTGTTTTTACACGATGTACAATGTATAGGAGAGAGGTTTGTAAGCGATAGGGGACAGTAGTAGATGGGGAAAGATTCAGAAAAATCGGGAGACCCTCAGAGGGAGATGTCACCACAGCAATCGGGAGCGCTTACTTTTCTCATACCATTACATTGCAAGTAGCATTACTGTAGCCCGTACACAGTACACGACTCCGACATTTTCACATACAAAATTGAGTTCTGCCCTAAATAGGCATGCTTACAATGTATGTATAGGTTATGCGGAAGACAGTAAGCAGTCGTGTGGTTTGTCAATGATAAATCAGACATCTTGCACTTAAAAGGGGGAACGTTGGTATGTATTGCCTATGCACATTTAGCGCCATTAATTTGTCTAAATTAAATCATAAGGGTTGCACATGTTCTCTGATTACAATATACATACCTGTATTCTATACTCATGCTTGTGCACATGCAAGGAGCTGTACGTAGAAATTCGCAATACTTGCACAGTAGCTTATGAAGTACGTGCTTTGCAATGATATGCGACTTCCATTCACAATCATCGACAGTAATTTTGAAGTGCGCAATGTTGATGACGGAGTTAGAATTAGCGATGTTCAATGTGATTGGTGGATTATTGCGTGACTGCTTAATTGTGTCCAATGAGGGACTCGACTTGCTACTGCTGTTGAAAGGGTGGAAGGACTGGGTAAGAGTTATGTGCCGCACGTAAGCAACGCTTGTCCGCAGGTAGGGCGTGTCACATACGGGTTTCTACAGCAAATCCTGCATGGAAAGGGGACTGTAGGCATCAGCCAATCAGATGTTCACATTACTCTTTTGTGTGGAAAGACGGTGCATACAGTGAAGATGGCAGAGGTGCAGAGGGTCAGGGTTTTGGTGATTGGAGACATTTTTGTGCATGGATTACAACACTATCCCGAGAGTAGGCATGTGGCACACCATTTCGATGTCAGAGGAGTAGAGGTGGTGTGGAGCGCTGACACTAATGGCAATGCTGCGGCAATTCTGCAAGTTTGCAGAGGCATGCGTACAATGACCACTCCTCATGTGGTAATTTTGCACTACGGTGCTTCCCATTTGGGAAACGTGAGTTCACATACTTTGTTGGCCAATTTGGCACAGTTGGTTGAAGCACTCATGACCATCTTCCCAACAACGAAAGTAATTTTTTCTGCTTTGCTGCCTAGAATAAAATTGGACAACAATTCTGTTTTCTGTCCAGACCAAAGTATTGGCAGGCGTATCATCAATCGCGGCATGCATGCATTCATGATACAGGCTGGTATAGTTTTCTGCAGCCACGATAACATTGCTATAAGCAATACGGATTATTTTGAAGCAGATGGTTTTACGCTATCTTCCTTGGGAAATGCGATGTTCTTTTGGAACGTAAGGCTTGCTTTAGAGAAGGTTCTGTAATGGTTGTAGGATTAAAGCAAGGACAAAAAAATACAAAAAAAATAAATAAATAACAGATGTCTGTACGGTATCTGGCCAAAAATAAAAGAAACGCCTTTTTTCTGAGCCCATCTTAAAGGTGAAAAAGGGAATGAAACTTAAATGTACCGTTGTTATGCTCTGATACTATACATGTCCGCAAACATGGCGGTACTTCCCAGCCAGCGCGTATCACTAACAGGGATTCAGGGGTAGAGACGCATGCAAATAAGAATGAGCGGAGCTAGGGATTGGTCCATAAAGTTCAGTAGGTGTGTTCTGAACGGCGCACTTTAGAAAGACCATCTTCTCCCTGACAGGACACCACACAGACATCGCTTTCCATGCTCGAAAACAGATTATCTGGATTTTGGGAGACTCATGGATACATTGGTTGAAGGTGCATGCAGAAAGCTGCAGTTTATCTGCAGATCTCGAATTTCCTCATGTGGAGGTGCACTGGCATGGCGTGCGTGGCATGAGGTGGCTGGACTTGGTACCTCTCTGTGTTACTTTACTGACAGAGCGTCCTCCAGATATACTTATCATTTACTGCGGAGGAAACAGTTTGGGCCATGTCTCTGGAATTTCTTTGCAATTTGCAATGAAGGAAGGACTTGCAAAGCTCATGGACATGTTTCAAAATTGTCACATACTTTTTCCCGTATTGCACAAAGACAAATATGGCTGCATTCTTCTGCTTTTGGTCCACAAACGGAGAAAGCGAGACTCAACGTGAATAAGGCTGTTTGTGCCTTTTTAAGAGATGTTCCACAATGAAAACATTTTGTTTCGCAGCTCTTTCATTTTCCGCAGAGATGGAGTCCACCTCACATATGCTGGCAATCAGATTTTTCTTCGCAATGTACAAAATGCATTGCCACCTCTTTTGTATTCACATTAACCTATCTGACAATCCGTTTTATCCAATCCACAGTTTTTTACCCACACAACACACCACCGAAAGGCTTTTTTCAGAGCCACCACTTACTCCCAGCGGCCACTTCATTGTGTTTGCTCCGCTTGCACCCTCCCTTTTTTCCTCTATGACTGTCCGCAAACTTTTCCACCACTCTGCGGGGGTCTACGACCGTCACTTCATAGGTTTATCTTAAAACTGAGAAAGGCGGCTCTGAAAAGAGCCTTTGTGGTAATTTTTGTTATTTTCACGTTTATTGCTTCACAGCACACAACACACTAGGAGAAGAGGCCAAAGGAGGGTAAGGAAGGGACACCAGCCACGGGGGTAAGAAAGGGCAAGTGAACAGAGAAACATATAGGGTGAGCTTTATTTACGTAAGGAGCAGATCTTTTGGTGCTCTGCGACCGTAGCCTCAAAAGCACTTCGAAAACTCTCCCCCCTGCAGAGTACTGCGTCACAATAATTACACACTATTGTCACCTTTGAAAGGTAAGGGTCAGCAGCATTGCAAATGTATTGTCAGGCAGCTGGAGGGAGGCGTTCCCCCACAGAAGTGTCTCTTGTAGTGGGGGGATCGGACACGGAGGATGCTGTGGAGGAACTCAAGCGACTACGCTCTTCACATGGCACCACCTTGCGAATGTCCGCAGTGTGGAACGGAGTGAGGTGTCGCTTCATGGCTGTACGAACCAACTCTCCCGCGGCTCAGCACCACCTTGCACTGGTTACACTTCACTGGGTTCGCACATGCTTTTGGTACGTTCCCATAAACGGAAAACAACCGCCACACCCACGACTCCCGGCAAGTGCTCCTACTGCTGAGTTCCTCCACTTCGTTCTGTTCCTCTTCTTCTTCCTCACTCTCTACATCCTCACCCATATATCTCTCTGCAGGCTCTTGGGGAGGCGGTGGTGGTGGCGGGTTTGGAGGTGGTGCAGAGGCTAATGAAACAACAGCAGCCATGGAAACCATACCGATTAGTTTCCTTTTGGTCACTACATCAGTAAAGGCAGTACACCTCAATCTGCTATAGCTAGAAGGAGAATGAAGATGCGCTCGGGGTTGTGGCCATTTGTAGGGGTGGAGGGGTGTACCTCGTGACCGTCTTCATCACTGCAAAGCAATACAAAACCTTTACACATCAAGTCCTCAGGTCAGCTATTGTCTGGGATATGTGAAATTATATTTGTACACTCTACAATACTTTGCCTTGTGTCTATAATTTCTTTTGGACTGTTGCGGAAGCACACAAACTGCGCAAATTAGTCCACACGCTCAGCGTGGGTCCGGTCACATGATGACGTCCTGAACACATCTGCACCAGAAATGGGAGTCCGCTGGATAGCAAATGCAGAGCACCAAACGTACGGATGCGCGCAAGTGTCCTACGTTCGGGTTCTCAAACAATTTCAAAGTGCAACACAAGTAAGATGGTCAGTTAGGGACAGGCGCGATGTTCGCTATACTTACGGTTGTACTGCGCATGTGCATACATGATATTTTCACTGTACGGACAGTTCCAGTGTCCTTAGGACAACTCCATTTTGTTTGCCTACGAACTTGCCGGTCACCGCGCCTGTTCTACGGACGGCACCATTTTGGCTGCGCCCGATAAGTACAGGTATACTGTCCTTCACACACTCCCATTTTGCTTATTTACAGCCATCCCGGACATCTGGTGTGTTCTACGAACATGTTTCATCTCGTTTACAAGCGGTACGGCGAGGTATAATGTCCTTAAAAGCCCCTTTCTGTTTATGTACGCACAACTTCAACAGATGGTGCAGTCAAACTTCAAGTCCATCTTACTTGACATTAGTAAGAGTAGGTGTACTGCCTTTACAGCACCCACATTCCGTTCCTTATGGATAGGTCGAACAGGCGCGCTGTTTACGAACATTTTACCTCTTTTTTAAAAAAAAATGTTTTCTCACTCTCTTTCACTACAACTACTGTACAAAAACATTCCAAACACACAAACACACACTTCAGTCCAAAGAAATAGCGGGGGAAGCTGTACAGTTAAGTCTTCTGTATCTTCTTGATACTGATACATGGTGTTTTCTACTTCTGCCATAGCTACTTCAGCCTCATTTGCTATTAGTGGTTGTCCTAGTGGTTCTTGACTTCCTGTTACAGAAGTTTGACTACTGTCGGAAGATTCCTTATCTAGTTGGGCCTGAAGTTCTTCTTCCTGTTGCTGCTCATTGTGTTGTACTGCGTAAAGTTCACATCAGTGATAGCGTTTTTATTTGCTTCGAAAGCATCTTCATAGCAGTCATAGTTATCTAGTTATCATAGTTATCTTCCTCTTTTCTCCATGGTTTGAAAAGTTGGAACAGAGACATGTAATATAGTTATTTCTGTTGAGGATTTTTTAATGACAATTTCACATGATTAATTCTTCGTTTGTTAAGTTTCACTAAGCTCCCTTCACAATCGGTCACTCTATATCTACGTTTGCTTTCATCAGGTTTTACATTATTTTTGTATGCAAAGTTTTGAGCTATGTGGTATAGACACATGCTTTCCTGAGTGGTACTCCTGTTTGGATAGTATGTGTCCAGTAAATTGTGTTTTAGAATGTCTTGGCTGTTGGAATCATTTCTGGCAATTGTTTCTATGTCCTCATATGATTTTAGCACTCTTTTTCTAGATTTTGCAGGTCCAAGACCGAGCCATACTATGTTGTCTGATTTTCCATACAAAGCAGTGCCGGTTAAATGATCTGCTGCTTCATAGGCCCCACATTCTCTATGAGAGAGCATTTTTATGCCTAAGCTGTACAATTTGTGTGATAATGTTTTGTCTTATGCTGGGTCATCCCAGAGGTCTTGAAGCTCTGTCTTTTCTGCTTTTGTTAAGTAGGGTATAACATATCGTGCAACAGCAGTTGAATTGTCTGCAATGTACTGCAGATCTATGTTTGCATTCCATAATAGTGCAATGATTGCATTGTAATCTTTGATATATTTTGATTCTTCCCTTCTTTTTATGTAATACGTGTTCTTAGGTGATTTACCTTTAACACTATGTAGAACTCAAGACATGAAGTTGTTTACTTCACCTGTTTCTGTAACTGGTCTAGGGAAAACAAAGCGGCATTTGGTGTAGTATTTATCTCTGTTTTTGTATTTACGGCGACAATATTTGCCACATTTGTGTCTTTGAAATTGTAAAATCTGCCCATGCAGCTCACTATGTGTCTGTTGTGAAGGGATTTTACATGTGACATATTTTTGGATAAACTGCAAAACAGTGCTATCACTGTCGTGCCCAAATTTCGGTGCACCTTTGATCCATAACAGCATGTGAATATGTGGTGCTCCTCTCGCTTGATATTCTTTTCTCTAAAAGAAGTGTTGCACTTCTACAAGGGGAGGACCAGTTTTATTGCAAATAAAGTGTAGCATTGCAATGAAACGATGGTGGAACTATCTTGAGACATCAACTGGATCTAGAGAGCAAAGTTCTCCAGGTGTCAATATATGTATGTTGTTTTTGTTGCTGTTTGCTATGCGCCGGAACTCTTCCCATGCATATTCTGCACAACTTAGCGTAACAAACCAAGTTGGTGGTCCAAGGTTTGTGATCATGCAATGCACATCTCTGTGCCGTCTAAACCAGTATTCCTTTGTACCACGCATGTTTGCAAACAAATTTGTTATACTTGATTGTAAAACCTCATCTTTTTCTTGTACTTTTGTATTAACTGCGTAGCTGACATATTTTGAAAGTGTGTTCCAGATTTAAGAATGTGTGCAACTCCATAACATAGTGTTGCTAATTCACTTTCATAGAGTAGGTGAAATATGTATTCCACATTTTGTCTAAATCTGGGATCTTGTGAATACATTCGTAATGAGCGGTATTAATCTGAGTGGGTCTATCATCGTATCTCCCACCTTTGCCAGTTGGAAATAGCAGTGGAAAAGCACATGCTTCTATACTTTTTTTCCAAATACTCATTGGTGACCCTTTGGTTTGTCGCATTTGGTAAGTTTCTAGTGCATCATCTATGCTTTCATTGGAATGCAATGGATGAATTGTGTAATGGTCCCAAAGAGTGGATACTGTAGCTGGATCCAGAAGTTCGAATTGTTCAGTTTCTGATGGCTCTTGAATTATTTCAGTTGTTTCCCTTAAGCTTTCATCAATATTTATTTCCTTGTAGTACTCATTGTTGTCTTTTAGATATTGCAATGCTTGTCTAACTTTGTGTAAGTCCACAAATTGTTGCCAAATTTTTTTATCCTTTGTTGGTACTCCATTTGCTAAGACTATTAAAGAATGCTCTATTGAACGTTCCACTCCTAGAGTGTGCACATTTTCCGTTAGATCTAATGGCAAGTAAACTACTTTGCCACAAATGCCTCTCACCAATTCAGAGGAAGGTAAATTTGCTGTTTTTGGATGAAGGCGTATAATTGCTTGAAATGGGTGAACTGTTTGAATTATTATGCTCTCATACAAATTGAGCTGATTTTTGGTAATGGAAACAATTCCAAATTATTTGTAATTGCACGTGAAGGAGTGTGGTTGTTGTCTAATTTTGCAGTACACTAACTGCAACATATTAGGCGTTCAGTTATTTCATATTAGCTTCCAGCTAAAAGGTACAAAGCTAATTCAAACCATTTAGAATCTTCATTCTTTTCTATTTTGTATGCTATGTCCACATTTTTTGTGTTCCTTTTGTAAAATGTTCTGCGGCAACATACACACACATGGTTTGATACTTCAGCCGATGACCTTTTAAATGTTAGTATTTCTTTTCTGTATGTGTGTAATAGAAAGTTGCTATGCGCAGAATTGTCGCTACTATGCTCTAAAACTGTTGCATTTTCTACGTGGCTCTCACTTCCAAAATACTTTTTCTGAACACGGTCCATTTCTTCTTGTAAGTATTTGGGTGTACCATGCAGAAGAGTGATATTTAAATTGCCTAATTCTGAAGCTGGACTTTTTGCATAGTATATTTTATACACTAAATTTCTTACTTTGGAATGATGTACTGATATTCTTTTGATATCGTGGAAGGTACTTTTGCAAATAGGCCAAGAAATGCAGGCTAATGAATGTCCTTTTAGTCCTGTGTCTTTCCGCACTACACAAATATCCATATTTTGCAGCACTTTCATTTTACTTTTGTCTTTACCTTTTACATATTGATTGAGGAACTGACGTAAAGATTTGAAAGCTTTGTTTGGAATGGCACACATTGATGTGCAAGGCCATTTGTATACTGGATGGTGTGGTTCTGCTGAATCGAGAGGTAATTCTGAGTTTTCAGAAGATAGTTTTGTAGGCAGTGTTTCTTGTTCCATGATGGTAGTATTGATTTTCTCATACCCTCGTCCACTGCTATGGATGGCAATTGTGTTTTTTTTATTTTGTTTTATGCTTCTTCATTGAAATATGGCTCTGTGGTTGTTGTGTGACTCCATTCACAACCACAAACATGCAAAAAATTATTTTTATTCACATTCCATTTATTGCTGAGTTTCATTTGTAGTTTGGTACTTAGTTTTCTTAGTGCATTCATCCTATTTAACACTAATATGAACAACTTCCTTTTGAGAAGGATGGCACTGTTCACGAGTGCTTGTAGAATTAACTTTCTACGGTACGTTTCAAGGGGTGAGGATGATTTTGGTCCTCTTCTTAGTAGATTCTGAAGGACTCTGTGATGAAACATTTTTGCTAAAATACTTTTTTTACTATGGGTTCTTCTTACACTATCAGGATTATTAGGAACATTGTTAGCTGTACTGGCAGCCATTTTTTTACAACATTTCTGTGTTTTGTGGCACTTTTTGATGGAGAAGGTACAGTTTCGGTAGTTGACACTTCTTTTATTATGTTACCCAACTGCATTAGGTGGTTTGTACCAAGATTCTCCACTAACTCTACAACAGGTGGATGCTTACATTGGGCACCTTTATTTATATTTGCTCTAATTCTGCTTTCCTTTCTACGGAGCTGCTTTGTGGTAGGCATTATTTGGTGTCTGTTGAGAAAAAAAAGTATACTTTGGTCTGTTGTCCAATGTATGGTGCATGTGTGCATAAGTGTGATGGCGAAGCTCTTTGGCATGGTGTGTCGACGTACAGTGACCTCTAACTATCATTTGGTAAGGCTACTTTACTGTTAGTATACTAGTACAATGTGCTTTAGATGAGAGTACAAAGTGCCCTACTTGTGACGAGAACCATTATTAAAAACCAAAATGCCAAAAACTTGCTACCGCAACTTATTTTCACAATCTAACCTTCTAAGGATTTCCTATGTTATTTCAGTACCAAACACACAGGGATTTGTCAGCCATTCCACCTGTTATTCTTTGTTCAATAAATGGATATTTGTAGGTAGAATGGCTTACAAATAAATGCTTGCTTTGGTGCCCCAAATAAACAAATAACCCACGCAGTGATGTTAAGGAGTAGTTACAATATGAAGGTTGTACTGTACTTACTTTTTTGTGCAAGATGACCAGGTTTCTTCGGATATGTCGTCTGCAGTGTAGATGCTGTTGATTGTCAGGAGAGTAGTCTTCACTGTGAATTAAAAAAACAATATCAATTACTTTGTGTGTTTGCAGCGGTCATGATACTGCAGACTTTACTTGTACTTCTTTCGTCAGAGGTTTCAACTCTCATATTTCTACCCAGTCCACGTGCACATTTCACTTCTCTCTGTGCAGTCTTTGCATACTACTTTCAATATGGTTCTTGAAAGTCCTTCAAAATAACTACATTTTTAAAGGGTTTGCAAATGCCTTGTTCTTTACAAAGGGTAAATGCGATGCGGAGAGAGGTTTGTAAGCGATAGGGCAAAGTACTGGATGGGCAAACATTTTGTACTTGTTAATGAAAAGCACGATGTCCAAAAATCGGGAGACCCTCCGAAGGACATGTCAGCACCACAATCGGGAGCGCTTACTATTCTCATACGATCACATTGCAAATAGCATTACTGTAGGCAGTACAGAACTCCGACATTTTCACATACAAAATTGAGGTCTGCCCTAAATTATACTTCTCAACTCATACGCTTTTGGCGGTGTCACCCGCCTTGTAAAGGGCAGACACACCCGCCAAGCCTCCTGCGCGGCCATTCATTCCAATGGGCGTCTCACCCGCCAAAAACAAAATCGGCTGATTTCACCCGCCTTTAAGACAAAAATGGTTGAGAGCCCTGCCTAAATAGGCATGCTTGCAACGTATGTACAGGTTATGCAGAAGACAGTAAGCAGTCGTGCGATTTGTTAATGACAACTCGGCAATCTTGCACTTTAAAAGGGGGAGCGTTGTTATATGTTCCCTATGGAAATTTACTGGCATTATTTTGTCTATTTTAAATCATAAGGCTTCCACATGTACTCTGATTAAAATGTACATACCTATACTCTATACTGATGCATGTGGACATGCATGGAGATGTACGTAGAAATTCTTGCACAGTAGCTTGTGAAATAGGTGCTTTGCAATGGTATGCAATTTCCATGAAGAATCATCGACAGTAATTTTGAAGTGCGCAATGTTGATGACGGAGTTAAAATTAGCGATGTTCTATGTGATTGGTGGTTGATTGTGCGCCCGCTTAGTTGTGTCCAATGAGGGTCTCGCTTTGGTACCGCTGTAGAAAGGGTGGAAGGATTGGGTAAGAGTTATGTGCCGCACGTAGGCAATGCTTGACCGCTGGTAGGGCGTTTCACATACGGGTTTCTACAGCAAATCCTGAATGGAAAGACGACTATAGGCATCAGATATTCACATACTCTTTTGTGTTGAAAGACGGTGCCCACACTGAAAATGGCAGATGTGGAGAGGGTCAGGGTTTGGCTGCTTGGAGACATTTTTGTGCAAGGCTTTCAACACTATGCCGAGAATAGGCATGTGGCACACCATTTCGATGTGCGAGGAGTGGAGGGGGTGTGGAGCGCTGACATTGATGCCAATGCTGCAGCAATTCTGCAAGTTTGCAGAGACATGCATAGAATGACCACTCCTCATGTGGTAATTTTGCACTACGGTGCTTGCCACTTGGGATACCTGGCTTCATGTACTTTGTTGGCAGATTTGGCACAGTTGGTTGAAGCACTCATGACCATCTTCCCAACATCGAAAGTAATTTTTCTGCTTTACTCCCAAGAGTACAATGGAACAACACTTCTGTTTTCTGTCCAGATCAAAGCATCGGGAGGTGCATCATCAATCGCGGCATGCGTGCATTCATGCTACGAGTTGGTATGTTTTTTTGTAGCCACGATAACATTGCTCCAAGCAATGCGCATTACTTTGAAGGAGATGGTGTTGCGCTATCCTCTTTGGGAAATGTGATGTTCTTTTGGAACATAAGGCTTGCTTTAGAGAAGGTTCTGTAATGTTTGCAAGAGTAAAGCAAGGACAAGAAATACAAAAAAAACATAAAATACGACATGTCTGTACGATATGTGGCCAAAAATAAAAAAAACAGCTCTTTTCAGAGCCTACCTTAAATGGGAAAAAGGGGAATAGTACTTTAATGTACCATCGTGTTATGGACTTGATGGTCGTGCAGAGTATGAATACCTCCGTCCCCAAGTACCACACATACAACACCAGAAACACTGCCTGTGCGGTCTTTGAGGCCACAGGTGTGGTAGTCCGTCGGGCCTGGATTCAGGAACAGCCAGAAGAACCCCTTGAACGCTGTAAGGCAATGGATTATGAGGTTATGCACAGAGCAGGAAGAATAAACACAAGAACACAGGTAACTTGACACTGCTTACCTATGTGTACTGAAAGGTTGCCAAGAGACGTGAGGAAGGACTGGACCCCAGGGCAGGAGCTGTATGAGGTCAGGAGTATAGACAGGTAAACACCTAGCGTGGGGCCTGAGGCCAGGTTTCAAGATAAAGAGACGTGATCCGTAGAGTATCCAGGGACAATACCGTGGTCAGGCAACAAGAGGACCAAAGTTCGAACAGTAGAAGGGTGAGGTAGAGCAATCCATGGAGTAAAGCATAGTCAGGCAACAGGAGGTCCAAAGTTCGAACAGTAGAAGGGTGAGGCAGAGCAGTCCGTGGAGCAAAAGCGTGGTCAGGCAACAGGAGGTCCAAAGTTCGAACAGTAGAAGGATGAGGCAAGGCAATCCGTGGAACAAAGCGTGGTCGAGGAAACAATCCGTAAGTCAAACCGAAGAACTAAACGTCACATGATCCAGGAGGAAAACAGCTGTGAAGCAACGCTCCTAGTTTCCAGAAGCCTTTAAACAATGTCAGAAGTCACGTGATACGTGACACGGAAGCGTTGCTGCGTGATGGAAACTCACGTGATCCGTGACACGCGGGTCTCCATGGGCAGCGCAAGGCGCTACGACGAGACGGCATCCTCCAGTTCAGCTGCCAAGAACGGGAGGGGCGATAGACGCCAGGTCTGCCATGCTGCAATCTACCATGATGGGCGAAGGGATGCAAGGGAGTACGTGAGCCAAGGTACGTGTGTGGGGTAGTGGGAGGGATGGAGGCCGAGGGTGGGGAAAGAGCACCTGTAGGGGATGCACTCGGTGCGGGAGACGTGACACGTCGTCACGCTCTGATCCTGTACATGTCCGCGAACATGGCCGTAGTTGGCAGCCCTATTCTCAAAATGGCTTGATCCACACTGGGAGGTTCACAACTTCTTAATCCATGGAGAAGTACTTATATTATACAAAAAGAGGTTTAACAATTCGAAAAAGTGCCTATCTGAAAGGATATCCTAACTAGCAAACAATAACATAGCATATTATTTAATTAACATATACTTACATTTTATTACTCACATGTAGTGAAAATTCCCAATAAAAAAAATCATAAAAAATGATCATATCACATAAAACAATTACAAAAGTAAAAAAGCAACACAATTATATCTGTATAAGTGGGTCCTAATGGTATGATTTTTCTAAGGTCAATAACAGTGTCGACAATTCACACTCAGATCCTTAAGCCACAGAAGAATCTGGCTGTTTCATATTCTTTGATGTATTCAATAGGTTCCCAACTTGCACAAGTTTCTGTCCCTTAGACACACAGAATGTAGGACATTCTTCAGGGGTATAAAATGTCTTGTGTCGATTGTATTAAAAAATGCTTCTAACATTGAGGGGATACCCTGCAGGTCGAAAAAGAAGCCACTAATTACTACTGCATCTCTCTATATAGGTCATTTTAATTTAACCATTCAATAACCCTAACCCCCAAGGGTGCACAGTATGTTATTAATCACATACCTCTCTGTCTTGTGGGATAATTGTCCCGGAGTCTCTTAAACCTTTAACTTGTTTTATAAATGGCAGGTTCCAATTGATTGCGGAAATATTGCCTTTGTTTTCCTCTAGCTCCCAATCTAGTGCATAATAGATAATCAGACATAGAAGTTTCTAATGTCAAAAATGTCACCCTAACTCACTTTATAGATAACATGAGAAAGGGGGAAGTATTACCCAATATGGCTGGGTCTTCAATTGTCTGCTTATTGTAAAACACCTACTGGGTGTTGCTGGTCTAAAGACACCCAAAATAGTTCATGAATAATGCTTGTTGTTGTCTGCAAATAAAACAAACAAGCCACAACATTTGTCAGCTATGGAGGTATATAGAGTTACCCCATTCCTAACGTAGATGTCCAGAATCCCACTTACTTGCATATGAAAATGGTTTGCTCCACTCTATTCTTCTAATCCTCCAGGTGGAGTAGTATGCAGTACAGGCAAAACCACTCTTCTTAAGGTCTATCCAGCCTGATACAAAACCCAAAAAGACAAAAAGACAAAGAGCCCCCACCTCTAGGTTAAACAATTGAATAAGTATTCACTCTGTTTTATGGCCCCTATTTAAAAAAAAAGGGTCTCTGAATATTCACATGGGCTTTCCTTTAGTTGTAAGCCACATTTTCTTTAAATGGAACTCCTGTTTCCCAGCACGAAAATGCTGCGAATGTAAATTCAGCACTTTTTTATGACGTCACTGCATCATCGCTTAATTACGTCATCGCGTATGTGTCATGACATCATCGCGTATGCGTAAAAATCATTATTATTATTTTTTTTTTATCCTGGGAATTGAAGTCCCAAGTGTATAATAACCCTGAGGGACATTGGAAAATGGCAAATATCCTCCCAAGTGTCTAGATGCTTTTTAGAAATAAGCCTGCCTAATTTTATTTAGTTACATATAAATTACATTACTGGTATTACAGTTTGTCTGTTCACCGAGTTTCCACATTTTATCCGGACCCAAATCTACATTCTGAGTTTTAGTCGTTTGGGTGCACATTACACAATTGCCACACGGATAGTGACCGAAAACCGGGGGAAGACCCCTTAGGTTAGTCTGTTGTTGTTTGCTCTTTTTGTTGACTATATCATTTCTCATGACTAGATTTCGTACAGTGGTACTCTTCTTGAATGCTACAAGTGGTCTACCTGCTTCTTTTGTCATGTTTTTTTTCCAATTTCTATTGATGATGCTTTTGATTTTGTATGATAGATTACTAAATGTGTTCACAAACACAAGAGGTGTCTCTTATGTCTTATCGTCTCCTTGTGTTTGTTTGTCTAGTAAAGCTTCGCGATTATGATTAAATGCTCTTTTAGCTGCTCACTTGACCATGGGTACAGGGTACCCTCGATGTACCAATTTATCAATAAGATTATTCGCTCCTCTTTCATAGGATTTGTTGGTACTGCTGTTCTTTTTCAAGCGCAAAAATTGCCCAAATGGCAAGTTATTTTTCACATGCTGAGCATGATTGCTGCTAAAGTGCAGTAATGCATTCTTGTCGGTATCTTTAGTATATGGCCTTACCAACAAACTTACTTGGTCATGATATATACAAATATCTAAATAGTGTACTTGTTCATTACTGGTGTCGCTAGTAAATTTCAAATAATTATTTTGTTGGTTCAACCACTTGACAAAAGCTTGTGCTTCTTCCTTATTCCCTTTCCAGATGACGAAAACGTCATCTATATAGCATAGCCAACAGACTATATTGTGTTGAAATGGGTTAAAATTGGTGTACACTACTGTTTCCTCGAACATATTGACATATATATTGGCCACATTGGTAGCTATGGCTGCCCCCATTGCTGTACCCTGATTCTGTTTATAGAATTGACCCATGAACTGAAAAAAGATATTGGTATGTGCCATTTCAGTGCACCATTTTATGAAGGAATTAGATACAGGATGCTGATCTTCTCTCATAAGTAGAGTCTCCTCCACAACCTCTAACGTTGCTAGTTGGGGTATATTGGTATAGAGGGCTTGGATATCTAAGCACATCAATAGATTTTCATTTGGGTTGAATGCATTGCCTTCAATCTTATTGATGGCATCCATGGTATCTTTTATGTAACTTTTCATGTTGGGAATAAAGGGCCTCAAGTAGTAATCCACAAATTTGGAAAGTGGCTCCAACATAGAGTTAACACCAGAGACAATGGGCCTCCCAGGGGGTTTCGTCAGGTTCTTGTGTATCTTAGGGAGAATGTAGAATACAAGTATTCTACCATTCTCTCTGATCAAGTACTCTCCTTCTTGTTTACTAATCATATTGAGGTCAACTGCTCTAGTCACTTTCTCCTTGATTATGAGGATTAAGTCGTTACTGGGGTGTTTGTCTATTTCCTGATAGTGGGATCCATCAGATAGGAGGTTCACACATTTCCTCAATATAATCAGTTCTGTTTAGTATTTTATGACACCGCCTTTATCAGCTTGGCGAATAATGATCTTTTCATTGGTGCCTAGATTTTGCAAAATAATTTGTTCTGATTTACTGAGGTTTGAGTGATGTGGAATCCCTTTGAATTCTAAAATGTTTACCTCCTCCATTACTTTTCTCTCAAAGACCAAAGATTTAGGGGAATAAGTACTAGAGTGAGCACAAAACGTGGAAGGATTTCTGAGACCACTACAATTTGGGTAGATTGATTTGGAATTGAGGCTATTATGAATATTGCATGTGAATAGTAGACTAGGATTCTCCGGCATCTAACATTATATGTAACTAAATAAAATGAAGCAGGCTTATTTCAAAAAAGCATCTAGACACTTGGGAGGATATTTGCCATTTTCCGATGTCCCTCAGGGTTATTATACACTTGGGACTTCAATTTGTATCAGGCTGGATAGAGCTTAAGAAGAGTGGTTTTGCCTGTACTGCATACTACTCCGCTGGGAGGATTAGAAGAATAGAGTGGAGAAAACCATTTTCATATGAAGTAAGTGGGATTCTGGACATCTACGATAGGAATGGGGAACCTCTATATACCTTCATAGCTGAAAAATGTTGTGGCTTGTTTGTTCTATTTGCGGATAAAAACAAACATTATTCCTGAACTATTTTGGGTGTTTTTAGACCAGCAACACCCAGTAGGTGTTTTACAATAAACGGACAATTGAAGACCCAGCCAATATTGTGTAAGACTTCTCCCTTTCTCATGTTTTCTATTAAGTAAGTTAGGATGACATTTTTGACATTAGAAACTTCTAAGTCTGATTATCTATTATACACTAGGTTGGGAGCTAGAGGAAAACAAAGGCAATATTTCCGCAATCAATTGGAACCTGCCATTTATAAACCAAGTTAAAGGTTTAAGAAACTCCGGGACAATTTTCCCACGAGACAGAGAGGTATGTGATTAATAACATACAGTGCACCCTTGGGGGTTAGGGTTATAAAATGGTTAAATTAAAATGACCTATATAGAGAGATGCAGTACTAATTAGTTTTTTGACCTGCAAGGTATCCCCTCAATGTTAGAAGCTTTTTTGAATACAATCAACACAAGACATTTTATACCCCTGAAGAATGTCCTACATTCTGTGTGTCTAAGGGACAGAAACTTGTGCAAGTTGGGAACCTATTGAATACATCAAAGAATATGAAACAGCCAGATTCTTCTGTGGCTTAAGGATCTGAGTGTGAATTGTCGACACCGTTATTGACCTTAGAAAAATCGTACCATTAGGACCCACTTATACAGATATACTTGTGTTGCTTTTTTACTTTTGTAATTGTTTTATGTGATATGATCATTTTTATGATCGTTTTTATTGAGAATTTTCACTACATGTGAGTAATAAAATTTAAGTATATGTTAATGAAATAATATGGTATGTTATTGTTTGCTAGTTAGGATATCCTTTCAGATAGGCACTTTCGAATTGTTAAACTTCTTTTTGTATAATATGAGGTAGTTCGCAGCCAGCACATATAACCACCGGGGACTGAAGGGTGGAGCCGCATGTAAATGAGAATGAGCAGAGGTAGGGATTGGTCCATAAAGTTCAGTAGGTGTGTTCTGACCGACGTACTTTAGTAAGACCATCTTCTCCCTCACAGGACACCACGCAGCCATGGCTTTCCATGCTCGAAAACAGATTATCTGGATTGTGGGATACTCACAGATACATTGGTTGAAGGTGCATGCCGAAAGTTGCAGTTTATCTACAAATCTCTGATTTCCACATGCGGAAGTGCACTGGCATGGCGTGCGTGGCATGAGATGGCTGGACTTGGTACCTCTTTGTGTCACTTTACAGACAGAGCGTTCCCCAGATATACTCATCATTCATTGTGGAGGAAACAGTTTAGGCCATGTATCTGGAATTTCTTTGCAATTTGCCATGAAGGAAGGACTCGCAAAGCTCATGGACATGTTTCCAAATTGTCAATTACTTTTTTCCCGTATTGCCCAAAGACAAATATGGTTGCGTTCTTCTGCATTTGGTCCACATATGGAGAAAGCGAGACGCAATGTGAATAAGGCTGTGTGTGCCTTTTTAAGAGATGTCGGCATGTCCTCTTTCCACAATGAAAACATTTAGTTTCGTAGCAGTTTCATTTTCCGCAGAGATGGAGTCCGCCTCACATATGCTGGCAATCAGAGGTTTCTTCACAATTTACAAAATGCATTGCACCGTCTTTTGCAATCACACTAACCTATCTGACAATCCGTTTTCCTCAATCCACTGTTTTTGACCCACACAACACACCACCAAAAGGCTCTTTTCAGAGCCGCCACTTACTCCCAACGTACACTTTATTGCATTTGCTCTGCTTGCACCCTCCCTTTTTCCCCTCTACGACTGTCTGGGAACTTTTGCTGAACTCCGCAGGGGTCTACGGCCTTCACTTCATAGTTCTATTGTTACACTGAGAAAGGCGGCTCTGAAAAGAGCCTTTTTTGTCATTTTTGTTGTTTTTACGTTCATTGATTAACAGCACTCGACACACTAGGAGAGGAGGCGAAAGGAGGGTAAGGAAGGGACACCAGCCACGGGGATAAGAAAGGGCAACTGAACAGACAAATATTAAGGGTGATCTTTATTTAGGTAAGGAGCAAATCTTCTGGTGCTCAGTGATTGCAGCCTCAAAAGCACTTCGAGAACTCTCCCCCCTGCAGAGTTCTGCATCACAATACGTGCACACTACTGTCACCTTTGAAAGTTAAGGGTCCACACTACTGCGAATGGCTTGTGAAGCAGCTGCAGGGAGGCGCTCCCCCACAGAGTGTCTCTTGTGGTGGGAGGATCGGATTCCGAGGATGCGGTGGAGGAACTCAAACGACTACGCTCTTCATATGGCACCACCTTGCGAATGTCCGCAGTGTGGAACAAAGTGAGGTGTTGCTTCATGGTTGCCATACCAAAACTGTATGCTCCAAATCTCCAGCGACTCAACACCACATCACACTGGTTACACTTCACCAGGTTCGCACATGCTTTTGGTACGTTCCCATAAACGGAAAACAACCGCCACACCCACGACTTCCGCCGAGTGCGGAGTTCCTCCACTTCATTCTCTTCCTCCTCTTCTTCCTCAATCTCTACATCCTCACCCATATATCTCTCTGCAGGCCGTTGGTGAGGTGGTGATGGTGGCGGGTTTGGGGGGGATGCAGAGGCTAATAACCCAAGGACAATGAAGATGCACTCCGAAGTGTGTGTCCTTTTGTAGGGATGCAGGGGTGTGCCTCGTGACTGTCTTCATCCCTACAAAGCGGTACACACATTTTACACAGCAACTCCTGAGGTGCCCTATTGTTTGGGATGTGTGAAATTACATTTTTACACTCCACAATACTTTGCCTTGTGTCTACAAGGTAATTTTTATTGTTGCGGAAGCACACAAACCGCAGAAACTAGTCCTCACGCTCAGCATAGGTGCGGTCACAAGATGACGTCCTCAACACATCCGCCCCCGTAATGAAAGTCCCCTGGACAGCAAATGCAAAGAATTAAACATGCGCACAAGTGTCCTACGGACAGTGTTCGGGTTCACAAAATACTTCAAAGTGCGACACAAGTGAGACAGACAGGAACTGGCGCGATGTTCGCAATACTTACGTTTGTAATGCGCATGTGTAGGCATGCTATGTTCACTGTACGGACAGTTCCAGTGTCCTAAGGACCACTCCATTTTTTTTGCCTACGAACTTGCCGGCCACCGTGCCTGTTCTACGGACAGCACCATTTTGACTGCGCCCAATACGGATCGCTATACTGTCCTTCACACACTCCCTTTTTACTCATTTACACCCATTCTGGACATCTTGTGTGTTCTACGACCATGTATTATCTCGTTTCCAAGCAGTACACCGAGGTAGTATATCCTTTGGACACCCCTTTCAGTTTATGTACGCACATTTTCAAAAGATGGTGCAGTCACACATCACATCCGTCTTAGTTCACATTAGGCAGCACCCACATTCCATTGCTTGCGGATAGGTCGAACAGGGGTGCTGTTCTCAAACATTTTACGTCTTTTTAAAAATAAAATCTACACACACACTCTTTCTCTACAACTACTGCACAAACACATTTCAAACACACACACACACACACATCAATCTAAAGAAATAGCGGGGGAAGCGGACACGGAAACAAATATGGAGTAATTAGGATTCAACACGGGCTGGTTATGAGGAGAAGATTTGTGAGGGGAAGAAGTGATGGATATTTCGTCAAAACGTCTATTTTCCTGTTCAAGGTTTGGGGATGGTTCACCAGGGAATGGAGAAGGCAGGGCAGGTGCAGGTGGGACAATGATAACAAACTTTTCCTCTCACACAGTCCTCCACAAACTCCTGTAAACTTTGAAAATTGTCGTTCAATGTGTCCATTTTCTGCTCTATCCTTTTTATCGTGTCTTCTTCTGTCTCGTTTGTGGCCCTTTCTTCTTTTCTTTCATGGTCTGTTAAAAAACAAAATACATAGGTTGAATGCCTCTAAAATACTGGTCACTATTTTGCATATGCGGAGCACTCTGTACCATTATTGTCGCTGTCTTCAGACATTTCCTCATGTGGGAAATGCTCCTCCAGCCACTCCAAAGTACTAGCCATTTCTGAGTCAAAACAACAGAAAGAAATTACTATTTCTGCACTACATACCACAAAAAAATCACCCATATAAAAACATGACCTGTACTCACTCTTTTGCTGTAATGTCCCTTCGTCCTACTGCGTCCATCCACTGTCGTTCAAGGCTGCCGAGTTTCTGTGAAGTGATTACGCTGGAGGCATCCTTTCTTTTTTATGGTACCATCCACTTTATTCTACATGGTTATTAAATGTGTGGTTTTCTTTTCCTAACTTCAGGTTTCCATGTTTACTTATTAATACTTATAATATATTTATGTCCTCCTTCTACGTTGCACATTTTTTGTGTAAGACAATAGTACATTTTCAGCTATCCCCTGCCTCTTTGGGTAATGTTGATGCTGTCCAACCCCGTCCGCAAACAGGCGCTCAGTCCGTCCCTTTCCAATATCATTAAGGAGGGGGTTCTGTATGTTCTTTGTTAAATGTATGTCAAGTACATACATTATACTACATATCTTTCAAAATCATTTGATTACAGTGTATATTCTGCTGAACGACTTCATTGCCACAATTTCATGCTTAAATTCCACGTTCCAAAAGCCTATGCAATTCCCTAAAAAAAAAACTTTGTTATGGGGATGTTATGGTTAAGTTGCCCTCCCAAAAACCAGTTAAATTCACTATAAAAAAAACTTTGTTTAGGGGACGTTATGGTTAAATTGCCCTCCCAAAAACCAGTGAAATTCACTACAAAACAAACTTTGTGGAGGGAACGTTATGGTTAAGTTGCCCTAACAAAAACCTGTACACTTCACTAAAAAAAAAACTTTCCACCTCCCCTTTATGCTTCAAATTAAAACCGAAAAACCCCTGAAATTCGACAGTTATGGTAAACTAAGCCCCCAACCCTGCCACCACCCCTGTGCACTGCTAACACTAACACCCAGACCATGAAAAATGTCATCTCACATGTCAATCATGACATCAATGATGACATCACTTGTTTGGCCCCTTTATTTTCCTTCCCTGCCATACATATATATGTACATTCAGTAAAAAAAATTCACTAAAGTAATGTTATACTTCACAGTGCAACGAAACACCACTGCACATTCCCCCATTATAGTAAGCTAAGCAACCATAACTCGCACCATCTACGTGGATTGCTAACACAAACACCCAGGACATCAAAGATGACATCACAAATATCATTGATGACATCACTCATGACATCACATGTGAAAATAATACTCCTAACAAATCCCTACCTAAAAGGGGTTCTATCTATTATGTTGGTAACAAGATGTCAGGGGTGATTGTGTAATGTTACACATGTAATAAGTAGCTCACAAATCTACACTTAATACAGACTTGTGCTACAACAAACAATACATATGACGACCCAATGCATATAACTGAGCGGCACATACAGGGAAACTGAAGTAGGGTAGAAAGAACTAGCAGAATCCCACAGTTTATCTTCCTGTATACAAATTAATTGTGTGTTTGAGGCCTGCTATTGCCCCATGCATGTGCATCATGAGCTGCCACCGGACCCTAAGGAAAGTAGTTTAAGAACACACGACAAGGGTAACGTTTTGCTACACTGCACCTTTTCAATTTTCATATTGTGCGGTCAGTTAATAAAACCACCCACCCTACATTTTTCAATGCACCAAAATAGTTGAGGCACACGTGATGTCATGAGTGATGTCATCAATGATATTTGTGATGTCATCTTTGATGTCCTGGGTGTTAGTGTTAGCAATGCACGTAGATGGTGCGGGTTATGGTTGCTTAGCTTACTCTAATGGGGGAATGTGCAGTGGTGTTTTGTTGCACTGTGAAGTATAACATTCCTTTAGTGACATTTATTTACTGAATGTACATATATATGTATGGCAGGGAAGGAAAAGAAAGGGGCTAAACAAGTGATGTCATCATTGATGTCATCATTGACACTTGAGATGACATTTTTCATGGTTTGGGTGTTAGTGTTAGCAGTGACCAGGGGTGGTGGCAGGGTTGGGGCTTAGTTTACCATAACTGTCGAATTTCAGGGGTTTTTCGGTTTTAAGTTGAAGCATAAAGGGGAGGTGGAAAGTTTTTCTTTAGTGAAGTGTACAGGTTTTTGTTAGGGCATATATTACACGGTCACAGTAGTGGCCGTGTAAATATGGTTAAGTTGCTCTTTCCATAGGAAGAGCACTTTTTGGGTGGCTTATAACTTTGCTCCCCCTGGACGAATCCTCACCAAACTTTGCAAAAAAAGTATATGGGCCACTCTGGATTTTTTTTGCAAAGTTTGGAGATATTTGGTCCAGGGGGGCAAAAGTTATAGCGGGTCCCAAAACGTCTTTTTTTCCCATAGACTGAATGGGGGAAAAACTTTGCGCACGGCTACAGTTCAAACCGCTGGATGGATTTTAACGAAATCTGTGGCAGGTACAGGGTCTTGGACCATAAAGCGTGCTTTTGTAACTTTGGTGACCTTCCGTGCAGTACTTTTCTTTAAAATTATCAAAAAGTAGGTCTGAAAAAATGTGTGATATCTATGTCCGCTTCGTGGTCACACTTCCCTGTTCGGTCCACGGACAAGATACCGATTGGCTAAGGGGCTGCGATCATGACTGCAGACACGCGACATCTCTGCCCATTGGCTGCTACAAGACGTGTTCTGCGTCAGATTGTTTGGACGCGGCCGACATCTTGGATCCGCCGAAAGCAGAGCAAGAACCAGCATACATATGCTCTATTTATGAAACTGTTTTGCTGTGTCACAGACCGTTGGGAAAGGTTCAGACAGTTAGACATGGGTGATCAATGCATTTGTTCTGGGGATGGTCTTCATGATGTACTTTCCATGGACAGCTTGTACGCACAGAAAATGAGGGCTGTAATAACGATAGCATTTCAGTCCATGCAGTGGACAGGAAACTTCTAACTGTTGAAAGCACATGCGTAGTGGTAGTCAACATTGAAATTGACAACATGCCGTGATTGCATTACTTTTCCCGATGCCTGTTATTATATTCATTAGTGCGCCGCCATGAGTGTCACATGCTACAGTGGTTGTGGCCAGGGCCTAGAGTCTTGGATGCATGGCCATCAGCCGAAGGCCTTCCTTCCAAGACTGTAGGCCCTGCCCACAACCACCGCAGCATGTCACACCAATGGATACACCCGTAGTATTGCGCTTCGATTGGCAAGTTGTGGGGAGTGTGTGCAGTCTTGGGTGCATGGCCAAAGGCCAAAGGCCATGCACCCAAGAACAAAGTTATAAGTACTAGACGTGGAAGCCACTGCACACCCATCGCATGTAAGATCTATGGACATACAGCTAGGAGTGAAGCCTCTGGCTAGAAGCACTGAAGGATACCACACCTATAGAATAAAAACCACTACCACACATCACTGAGGTGGATGTGGGGAAACTCTGCAGTGTTGGGTGCATGGCCGAAGGCCATGCGCCCAATAACACACTTATACCTTCTTCATGATGTATTTTCTATGGCTTCCTTGTACGTCCAATAAGGGCAGTATTTCAGTCCGTGCAGTGCACGGGGAACATGTAACAGTTCTAAGGACACGTGTGGTGTTAGGGAACATTGAAATTGACACCATGCCATAATTGCAATACTTTTTCCTATGGTTATTGTATTCATCAGTACACCGCCTTGGGTGGCACATGCTACAGTGGTTGTGGCCAGGGCCTAGAGTCTTGGATGCATGCCGTCGGCCAAAGGCCTTACTTCCAAAACTCTAGGCCCTGGCCACCAATACTTCAGCATGTCATACCCATGGATACCCCCTTATTAATGCGTATCGATTGCCTGGTTGTGGGGAGTGTGTGTACTCTTGGGTGCAAGGCTGAAGGCCATGCCCCCAACAACAAAGCTATTACCTCTTCACTTACAAGCCCACATGGGTTTCATGTAGTGCGGTGGTTGTGGACAAGATGTGTACTTTTGGGTGCATGGTTGCAGGCTGTATGCCATACACCCAAGCTTGCACCCAACAGGAAACGTGTAAGCACTGCAGTTATAAGACACTTCACAACCATATATTGAAATGTATGGCCATACACCTACAATTTTAGGCCCTGCGCACAAACAGTGCAGCATTTCAGAGCTACAGAGACACCCCTGGTATTGAACATCAGTCAGGTGGCTGTGGGGAGTCTGCAGTCATGAGTGCATGGGCGCAGGCCATGCACCCAACAGCACAGTTATATGTAGTGTACTTACAAGGCACAATGGGTACAATATGGTGTGGTAGTGCATCACTCTGGCGGCTGTGGGGAAGGGCTGCAATCATGGGTGCATGGCCAAAGGCCATGCCCCCAAAAGTACATTTGTTCTTAGTGTACTTATATGCCACAATGGAGTTCATATGGTGTGGTAGTAGTGGCCAGGATGCAGAGTATTTGAACAAAGTAATAAGCACTGCAATTGTAAGTAACTATGGATTTTAAATACTGTCTACCCATACATTCATAATGCTATGGCCTCAACCTCACCTCTGTAGCCTGTGGCTACAAACTACTGCACCATATCACAGCTATTGGTACACTTGTACTATGCAACATCATTAAGATGGTTGTGGCGTTTTGGGAGCCTGGCCAAAGGCCAGGCTCCAGAAACCAAGTTTGTACATAGTACAATGACAAGGCACAATGGTTCCAATATGCTGTGTTATTTCTAGCCAGGACTCAGACTCTTGATTGCATGCCCAAAGGCCATGCACCCAAAACTGAAGTCATAAGCAGTGGAGTTACAGGTCTATGGGTGTGGTGTAATGCGCTTGTTGTGTGGACGCCCTAGTGTTTTGCCTGCATGGCTGCAGACGATGGTCAGAAAAGTAAATTTATAAGTAGCTAATTTACAAGGACCATGGTTTTGATATGCAGCGATGGTTGTGGCTAGGACCTATACTCCTTGTACCTTGGTCGTAAGGCGTACATTGTAGGTTACACACCGAAGATGCAAGGGCCAGCCTACAGGCACTGCAGCATATTATTACTATAGATTAGACGTGCAGATTTGCATGTGTAGAACATGACTGCCAATATACTTACTCCTTACTTTGTTCAGAATCAACATGCAATTCTTTTAACGGTTATCGTACTTGCCGGAATTATCCCTTTTTCATTTCTGTGATAAAAGAAACAGGTATGTTAGTCTTTGAATTTTTTGAAAATGTACTACATTGCTTAATAGACGGTTTACCTTTTTTTTACCCTCATATTTAGTTTACAAAGCAGTGTACTGTGCATTGTGCTCAGTTTCTGTGTTTGCTTTTCTAATCCATGGGCCTGGGAAAAAAAAATCATTGTTGGATTAAAAAAAACCTTCATTTACTATGGTACTAATTACTTCCTTGTTTCCTTTGAGTGTTTCATTCATCTTTCTGATTAATGTTATGTTTGTTGCCTTCCTGCTGATTTTTACCAACAGTTAGGTACCGGTAGGCGTATTCTAACTGTGCATTTGTTCCTACAGCTTTGAGATATTCATTCATTTGTGTCGTTATATCCTGTTTCCTTCATCTTTTCCATGAATGTTATGTTTGTTGCCTTCCTGACGATTTTTAACAACTGTTAGATACCTGTAGGCGTATTCTACCTGTGCATTTGTTCCGAATGATCTGTGATATTCATTTCTTTGTGTCATTCTTACATCCTCTTGGGTAGTTAGATACCTGTTGGTGTATTCTAACTGTTTGTAGTGTTTCACATATTTTTTTTTTAATCTTGAAGTACACATTATTTCATAAATTTTGGCTTTAAGAACATTAAATACGCATTTGTCAGATTAGCTGGCAATCTCTGCTTTAGAGTAATGGTGCTATCATTACATACGAACCATCCACAATTCTTTTTAATGTATGCAGTGTAGTGATCTGCATTGGTTGTACCTCCTGCATGGTAGATTATACCTACTGTTGTAAAGGTTTTCTTTCCAAGTGACACTTGACCGTGTGTGAATCCAGTCAGTTTGCAGTTGTTTTTGGTGCCATCTGCATTATAACGTAGAAGCATAAGTATTATGTAGGCACTATGTAATTGTATCAGTAAGGTGGAGCGATTGTCTGAATTGCAAATAGTACATAATCTGCCATGGTTTGTATTTTGTACAAGTTGCTGAAATGCAATGCTCTCGCAGTTTGGTATGGAAACATCCACAAATCACTCATTTGGGATTTCTTCCTGTATCACATTGCTACAGAGAGTGCATGTATGTTTCCACATGTACGAAATCTGGAAGATTTCATTTACATGTATGCTTTTGTTTTCCAATACTAAAAGCATATACATTAGAAATTCTTGTGGATCTTCTTGTGAGTTCATAGTGAATCTCACCATTCCAGCACAGTCGTCCAATTGTTGCCTTACTCCATGAACACTGCATGTATTGTCAGGATTGCTTGTTGCATCTCTATGCAGCACTAACCTTTGCAAACACAATTGGTCTGTACTGTGGAGGTAAATATTGTTAACAATTGGTGGCAATTTAAATAAAATATTCATTGCTACATTTGCATAGCAACTTACATCAATTTCATTTGCAAATTTGAATGGTTCAGCAAGTTCTGTATCTGAGTGCATTTTTCGGAATTTGTTGCTTCTTTGCCGACATCCCTGGTTTACATTCCCTAATAGGTTCTTCTATGTTTGCGGTAATTGATGAAACTTTAGCTTCTTTTCTTTTCTTTCCAGAATTTGCTGTTGGATTCTATTGCATTTCTGTTTCATTTAGTTTTCTTTTACCACGTTTTACTTTATCTGGAACAGGGTATTGTTTCAGATGAGGGGTGTACAGTGAACGCAATATATTGTATTCTAGAATGCAAGGAATATCAGCTTTGACTTTACTTGCATCAAAGTTCATTAGCAATAGACAGTCAAGTGTACGTAAGCGTGATAATGCTACGTAGCTCATGCCTTCCTTAAAGACTGTGTTTCCTATATCTATCAATGCTTTATCTAGGGTAAGACCTTGGGATTTTTGAATGGTAACTGCATATAAAAGAGTTAGAGAAAATTGCTCTCTACGTACATACATGTCTTTGAAGAGAAGGAATCGAGCAATTGAGCAGCCTATCCTTTTCACTTCTGAAACTTTATCAAAGCGAATATTGACAAACTGAATGTTGCTATCACGTGGGTATGACTGAAAGCCAACAACTGTGCCCAGTGATCCATTAACTAGCCCTTGCTCTACGTCAAGATTACATTTAAGCATTACTCTACAATTTAAGGATAATTTCAATATTTTTTCCAACCCAGCTGTGTTGGAGATTGAATTTTCTAAACTATTTAGTCTTGTTGTGGCTTGCTCACACATGGGTACTGTCATGCCATGTACATCTAGTTTGTCTGTGAGGCTAATTTCCAGTACTGGCTGCATTTCTTTACTTAACATTGTTTCATTGAATTTGAAACAGCTTGCAAGAGTTGGCATTAAGGCCATACAATTGACATTTGTGTGCGCTATTTGTTCCATAACATCAGTTGCACATGCATTGTCGCCATAAAGTGCATGTATGTGCCAGTTTTTCAATACAACTTGTGCTTCTTGCAATAATACACCAACTCTAATACTTTAAGATGTTGGCATAAGTGAGATCTGCAGATTGCTGCATGTTCTCAGTTAATTCTCTATATTGGAAATGTTGCCAAAGGTTAACATTGCCTATGCTACTAACAGTTTTCCGGCAGTGTTTGTGCCTAAGGTTTTAAAAATCGGTTCACTTTTCACTGGTGTCAAATGTAGAAGATCTCCGAAAACAATAATGTGTTTCCCTGCAAAGAGTTCTTCGTTGTTACTTTTAAGTACTTCTTGCAATCTGAGATGAATCAAAGCCAACATTAGGTTGGAGACTATGCTCACTTCATCTATTTGTAGTATTTTCATTTGTTTCAATACTCTGCGTAATTCCATTGCAGCTTCTGCAGAAAGTTTGTAGTAGTCTAATTTATGTTGATGCTCTACTGGAAGCAGTAGTAATCGGTGTAAAGTGACACTGCCAATGTTGTAAGCAGCTAGACCTGTGGGGGCCGTTACAACAGCTGACAGTTTGTTGTTTGTCAATTGTTGAAGGAACTTGCTGATGATTTTGATTAAGAATGTTTTCCCTGATCCAGCTTCACCACTGACGTACAGCAGTATAGGTTTGTAATTTTGGCATGTACAATTTGTTTTGTTAACTCTTCAAAAATGGTGCACTGATCATTGTTAAGTTTTGCTTGTTGTACAGTTAAGTCTTCTGTATCTTCTTGATACTGATACATGGTGTTTTCTACTTCTGCCATAGCTACTTCAGTCTCATTTGCTATTAGTGGTTGTCCTAGTGGTTCTTGACTTCCTGTTACAGAAGGTTGACTACTGTCGGAAGATTCCTTATCTAGTTGGGCCTGAAGTTCTTCTTCCTGTTGCTGCTCATTGTGTTGTACTGCGTAAAGTTCACATCAGTGATAGCGTTTTTATTTGCTTCGAAAGCATCTTCATAGCAGTCATAGTTATCTAGTTATCATAGTTATCTTCCTCTTTTCTCCATGGCTTTTCTCCATGGTTTGAAAAGTTGGAACAGAGACATGTAATATAGTTCTTTCTATTGAGGACTTTTTAATGAAAATTTTACATGATTAATTAAGCTTTGTTTGGTTAGTTTCACTAAGCTCCCTTCACAATCAGTCACTCTATATCTACGTTTACTTTCATCGGGTTTTACATTATTTTTGTATGCAAATTTTTGAGCTATGTGGTATAGACACATGCTTTCCAGAGTGCTACTCCTGTTTGGATATTATGTGTCCAGTAAATAGTTTTTCAGAATGTCTTGGCTGTTGAGATCATTTCTGGCAACTGTTTCTATGTCCTCATATGATTTTAGCACTCTTTTTCTAGATTTTGCAGGACCAAGACTGAGCCATACTATGTTGTCTGGTTGTCCATACAAAGCAGTACCGGTTAAACGATCTGCTGCTTCATAGGCGCCACATTCTCTATGAGAGAGCATTTTATCCCTAGAATGTACAATTTCTGTGATAATGTTTTGTCTGATGCTAGCTCATCCCAGAGGTCTTGAAGCTCTGTTTTTTCTGCTTTTGTTAAGTAGGCTGTAACAAATCGTGCAACAGCAGTGGAATTGTCTGCAATGTACTGTACATTTATGTTTGCATTCCAAAAGAGGGCAATGATTGCATTGTAATCATTGATATATTTTGATTCTTCCCTTCTTTTTATGTAATACGTTTTCTTAGGTGATTTACCTTTAACACTATGTCGAACTGCAGACATGAAGTTGTTTACTTCACCTGTTTCTGTAAATGGTCTAGGGGAACCAAAGCGGCATTTGGTGTAGTATTTAGCTTTGTTTTTGTATTTGCGGCGACAATATTTGCCACATTTGTGTCTTTGAAATTGTAAAATCTGCCCATGCAGCTCACTATGTGTCTGTTGTGAAGGGATTTTACATGTGACATATTTTTGGATAAACTGCAAAACAGTGCTGTCACTGTCGTGACCAAATTTCGGTGCACCTTTGATCCTTAAAAGCGTGTGAATATGTGGTGCTCCTCTCGCTTGATATTCTTTTCTCCAAAAGAAATGCTGCACTTCTCCAAGGGGAGGAACAGTTTTATTGCAAATAAAGTGTAGTATGGCAATGAAACGATGATGGAAATATCTTGACATATTAACTGAATCAAGTTCTCCAGGTGTTAATAAATCTATGTTGTTTTTGTTGCTGTTTGCTATGCGTAGGAACTCATGTAAATCTTCACATGCATATTCGGCACAACTTAGCGTAACAAACCAAGTCAGTGGTCCTAGGTTTCTGATCATACAACGCACGTCTCCATGCCGTCGGAACCAGTATTCCTTTGTACCACGCATGTTTGCAAACAAATATGTTATACTTGATTGTAAAACCTCATCTTTTTCCTGTACTTTTTGTATTAACTGCCTAGCTGACATATTTTGAAGGTGGGTACCAGATTTAAGAATGTGTGCAACTCTGTAACATAGGGCCTCATTACGACCCAGGCCGTAAGGGGTTAACGGCACTGTAAAAGGCTGCGGCGCCGTTAACCGCTTACCGCCTGATTACGAGGTCCCTTTGCGGGTCCCTATCGTAACGGCTGGTGTTACCAGCCGTTAAGGAACGGGCCCGCAAAGGGACCTTGGAGGCAATTACGGTACCGCAATTTGTGGTACCGTAATTACCGCCTTCCCCATTCCCATGGAGCCCTATGGGGCAAAAATGGGAATGGGGAAGGGCGAATGGTGAATGTGGAATTACAGCCCCGCCAACCTTGTGATGGGGTGGTAATTCCGCCATTCACCATGGCAGATTCCGGCGTCAACCATGGTGCTAATAGCGCCATGGTTAACGCCTGGGTTGTAATGACACCCATAGTGTTGCTAATTCACTTTCATAGAGTAGGTGGAATATGTATTCCACATTTTGTCTAAATCTGGGATCTTGCGAATACATCTGTAATGAACGGTATTCTGATGCCCCAATCTGAGTGGGTCTATCATTGTATCTTCCACCTTTGCCAGTAGGAAATAGCAGCGGAAAAGCACGTGCTTCTATACTTTCTTCCCATACACTCATTGGTGACCCTTTGGTTTGCCACATTTGGTAAGTTTCTAGTGCATCATCTATGCTTTCATTGGAATGCAATGGATGAATTGCGTAATGGTCCAAAAGAGTGGATACTGTAGCAGGATCCAGAAGTTTGAATTGTGCAGTTTCTGATGGCTCTTGAATTATTTCAGTTGTTTCCCTTAAGCTTTCATCAATATTTATTTCCTTGTAGTATTCATTATTGTCTTTTAGATATTGCAATGCTTGTCTAACTCTGTGTAAATCCACTAATTGTTGCCAATTTTTTGTGTCCTTTGTTGGTACTCCATTTACCAAGACTATTAAAGAATGCTCTATTGAACGTTCCACTCCTAGAGTGTGTACATTTTCCATTAGATCTAATGGCAAATAAACTACTTTGCCACGATTGCCTTTCACCAATTCAGAGGAAGGTAATTTTGCTGTTTTTGGAGGAAGGCGTATAATTGCTTGAAATTGGTGAACTGTTTGAATTATTATGCTCTCATACAATTTGAGCTGCTGCTGGATTTTTGGTAATGGAAACAATTCCAAATTAGTTGTAATAGCACGTGAAGGAGTGTGGTTGTTGTCTAATTTTGTAGTACAGTAACTGCAACACATTAGGCGTTGAGTTAGTTCATATTTGTTTTCTGCTAAAAGGTAGAGAGCTCATTTGAACCATTTAGAATCTTCATTGTCTTCTATTTTGTATGCTATGTCCACATTTTTTGTGTTCCTTTTGTAAAACGTTCTGCGGCAACACACACACATGATTTGGTACTTCAGCCGATGACCTTTTAAATTTTACTATTTATTTTCTGTATGTGTGTAATAGAAGGTTGCTATGTGCAGAATTGTTGCTACGATGTTCTAATACTGTTGCATTTTGTAAGTGGCTCTCACTTCCAAAATACTTTCTCTGAATACGGTCAATTTCATCTTGTAAGTATTTGGGTGTACCATGCAGAAGAGTGGTATTTAAGTTGCCTAATTCTGAAGCTGGACTTTTTGCATAGTATATTTTATACACTAGATTTCTTACTTTGGAATGATGTACTGATATTCTTTTGATATCATGGAAGGTGCTTTAGCAAATAGGCCCAGAAATGCAGGCTAATGAATGTCCTTTTAGTCCTGTGTATTTCCGCACTGGACAAATATCCATATTTTGCAGCACTTTCATTTTACTTTTCTCTTTACCTTTTACATATTCATTAAGGAACTGACGTAAAGATTTGAACGCTTTGTTTGGAATGGTACACATTGATGTGTACGGCCATTTGTACACTGCATGGTGTGGTTCTGCTGAATCGAGAGGTAATTCTGAGTTTTCACGGAATACATTTGTAAGCAGTGTTTCTTGTTCCATGATGGTAGTATTGATTTTCTCATACCCTCGTCCACTGCTATGGATGGCAATTGTGTTTGTTTGATTTTGTTTGTATGCTTCTTCATTAAAATATGGTTCTGTGGTTGTTGTGTGACTCCATTCACCACCAGAAACATGTAAGAAATTATTTTTGTTCACATTCATTTTTTTGCTCAGTTTCTTTTGTAGTTAGTACTTAGTTTTGTTAGTGCTTTCATCCTATTTAACACTAATATAAACAACTTCCTTTTGAGACCTTGTAGGATTAACTTTCTACGGTAGGTTTTAAGGGGTGAGGATGATTTCTGTCCTCTTCTTAGTAGGTTCTGAAGGACACACTACAATGTGCTTCAGATGAGAGTACAAAGTGGCCTACTTGTGATGAAAACCATTATTAATGATTGAAATGCCATAAACTTGCAACAGCAACTTCTTTTCTAAATCTAAACTTCTAAGGATTACGTATGTTATTTGAGTTCCAAACACACAGGGACTTGTGAGCCATTCTGCCTGTTATTCTTTGTTCATTAAATGGATATTTGTAGGTAGAATGGTTTAGAAATCAATCTTTGCTTTGGCGCCTAAAACAAACAAATAACCCACACAGCCTCTTTGAGGAGTAGTTACAATATAAAGGTAGTACTGCACTGACTTTTCTTCGCAAAATAACCAGGTTTCTTCGGGTATGTCGTCTGCAGTGTAGATGTTGTTGATTCTCAGGAGAGTAGTCTTCACTGCGGTACAAAAAAACAAAATCAATTACTTAGTGTGTTTACAGCAGTGATGATACTGCACACATTAATTGTTCTTCTTTCATCACAGCATTCTACTTTCATATTTCAACCCAGTGTATGTGTGCATTTCACTTCACTCTGTGCAGTCTTTCCATGGGATTTGCAATATGGGACTTGAAAGTCCTTCAAAATTGCTAACAATTTTAAGTTTATGGAAATGCCTTGTTTTTACACAGTGTACAATGTATAGGAGAGAGGTTTGTAAGCGATAGGGGACAGTAGTAGATGGGGAAAAATGTTCTACTTGCAAATTAAAAGCATGATGCCGAAAAATCGGGAGACCCTCAGAGGGAGATGTCACCACAGCAATCGGGAGCGCTTACTTTTCTCATACCATTACATTGCAAGTAGCATTACTGTAGCCCGTACACAGTACACGACTCCGACATTTTCACATACAAAATTGAGTTCTGCCCTAAATAGGCATGCTTACAATGTATGTATAGGTTATGCGGAAGACAGTAAGCAGTCGTGTGGTTTGTCAATGATAAATCAGACATCTTGCACTTAAAAGGGGGAACGTTGGTATGTATTGCCTATGCACATTTAGCGCCATTAATTTGTCTAAATTAAATCATAAGGGTTGCACATGTTCTCCGATTACAATATACATACCTGTATTCTATACTCATGCTTGTGCACATGCATGGAGCTGTACGTAGAAATTCGCAATACTTGCACAGTAGCTTATGAAGTACGTGCTTTGCAATGATATGCGACTTCCATTCACAATCATCGACAGTAATTTTGAAGTGCGCAATGTTGATGACGGAGTTAGAATTAGCGATGTTCAATGTGATTGGTGGATTATTGTGTGACTGCTTAATTGTGTCCAATGAGGGACTCGACTTGCTACTGCTGTTGAAAGGGTGGAAGGACTGGGTAAGAGTTACGTGCCGCACGTAAGCAACGCTTGTCCGCAGGTAGGGCGTGTCACATACGGGTTTCTACAGCAAACCCTGCATGGAAAGGGGACTGTAGGCATCAGCCAATCAGATGTTCACATTACTCTTTTGTGTGGAAAGACGGTGCATACAGTGAAGATGGCAGAGGTGCAGAGGGTCAGGGTTTTGGTGATTGGAGACATTTTTGTGCCTGGATTACAACACTATCCCGAGAGTAGGCATGTGGCACACCATTTCGATGTCAGAGGAGTAGAGGTGGTGTGGAGCGCTGACACTAATGGCAATGCTGCGGCAATTCTGCAAGTTTGCAGAGGCATGCGTACAATGACCACTCCTCATGTGGTAATTTTGCACTACGGTGCTTCCCATTTGGGAAACGTGAGTTCACGTACTTTGTTGGCCAATTTGGAACAGTTGGTTGAAGCACTCATGACCCAACAACGAAAGTAATTTGTTCTGCTTTGCTGCCTAGAATAAAATTGGACAACAATTCTGTTTTCTGTCCAGACCAAAGTATTGGCAGGTGTATCATCAATCGCGGCATGCGTGCATTCATGATACGGGCTGGTATAGTTTTCTGCAGCCACGATAACATTGCTATAAGCAATACGGATTATTTTGAAGCAGATGGTTTTACACTATCTTCCTTGGGAAATGCGATGTTCTTTTGGACCGTAAGGCTTGCTTTAGAGAAGGTTCTGTAATGGTTGTAGGATTAAAGCAAGGACAAGAAATACAAAAATAAAAAGATAAATAACAGATGTCTGTACGTTATCTGGCCAAAAATAAAAGAAACGCCTTTTTTCAGAGCCCATCTTAAAGGGGAAAAAGGGAATGACACTTTAATGTACCATTGTTACGCTCTGATACTATACATGTCCGCGAACATGGCGGTACTTCCCAGCCAGCGCATATCACTAACAGGGATTCAGGGGTGGAGACGCATGCAAATAAGAATGAGCGGAGCTAGGGATTGGTTCATAAAGTTCAGTAGGTGTGTTCTGAACGGCGCACTTTAGTAAGACCATCTTCTCCCTGACAGGACACCACACAGACATCGCTTTCCATGCTCGAAAACAGATTATCTGGATTTTGGGAGACTCATGGATACATTGGTTGAAGGTGCATGCAGAAAGCTGCAGTTTATCTGCAGATCTCCAATTTCCTCATGTGGAGGTGCACTGGCATGGCGTGCGTGGCATGAGGTGGCTGGACTTGGTACCTCTCTGTGTTACTTTACTGACTGAGCGTCCTCCAGATATACTTATCATTCACTGCGGAGGAAACAGTTTGGGCCATGTCTCTGGAATTTCTTTGCAATTTGCAATGAAGGAAGAACTTGCAAAGCTCATGGACATGTTTCAAAATTGTCACATACTTTTTTCCCGTATTGCACAAAGACAAATACGGCTGCATTCTTCTGCTTTTGGTCCACAAACGGAGAAAGCGAGATACAACGTGAATAAGGCTGTTTGTGCCTTTTTAAGAGATGTTGGCATGTCCTCCTTCCACAATGAAAACATTTTGTTTCGCAGCTCTTTCATTTTCCGCAGAGATGGAGTCCACCTCACATATGCTGGCAATCAGATTTTTCTTTGCAATGTACAAAATGCATTGCGACCTCTTTTGTATTCACACTAACCTATCTGACAATCCGTTTTATCCAATCCACAGCTTTTGACCCACACAACACACCACCAAAGGCTTTTTTCAGAGCCACCACTTACTCCCAGCGGCCACTTCATTGTGTTTGCTCCGCTTGCACCCTCCCTTTTTTCCCCTATGACTGTCCGCAAACTTTTCCACCACTCCGCGGGGGTCTACGACCGTCACTTCATAGGTTTATCTTTAAACTGAGAAAGGCGGCTCTGAAAAGAGCCTTTGTGGTAATTTTTGTTGTTTTCACGTTTATTGCTTCACAGCACACAACACACTAGGAGAAGAGGCCAAAGGAGGGTAAGGAAGGGACACCAGCCACGGGGGTAAGAAAGGGCAAGTGAACAGAGAAACATATAGGGTGAGCTTTATTTACGTAAGGAGCAGATCTTTTGGTGCTCTCCGACCGTAGCCTCAAAAGCACTTCGAAAACTCTCCCCCCTGCAGAGTACTGCGTCACAATAATTACACACTATTGTCACCTTTGAAAGGTAAGGGTCAGCAGCATTGCGAATGGCTTGTGAGGCAGCTGGAGGGAGGCGCTCCCCCACAGAAGTGTCTCTTGTGGTGGGGGGATCGGACACGGAGGATGCTGTGGAGGAACTCAAGCGACTACGCTCTTCACATGGCACCACCTTGCGAATGTCCGCAGTGTGGAACGAAGTGAGGTGTCGCTTCATGGCTGTAAGAACCAACTCTCCCGCGACTCAGCACCACCTTGCACTGGTTACACTTCACTGGGTTCGCACATGCTTTTGGTACGTTCCCATAAACGGAAAACAACTGCCACACCCACGACTCCCGGCAAGTGCTCCTACTGCTGAGTTCCTCCACTTCATTCTGTTCCTCTTCTTCTTCCTCACTCTCTACATCCTCACCCATATATCTCTCTGCAGGCTCTTGGGGGGGTGGTGGTGGCGGGTTTGGAGGTGGTGCAGAGGCTAATGAAACCACAGCAGCCATGGAAACCATACTGATTAGTTTCCTTTTGGTCACTACAGCAGTAAAGGCAGTACACCTCGATCTGCTATAGCTAGAAGGAGAATGAAGATGCGCTCGGGTTGTGGCCATTTGTAGGGGTGGAGGGGTGTACCTCGTGACCGTCTTCATCACTGCAAAGCAGTACAAAACTTTTACACATCAAGTCCTCAGGTCAGCTATTGTCTGGGATATGTGAAATTATATTTTTACACTCTACAATACTTTGCCTTGTGTCTATAATTTCTTTTGGACTGTTGCGGAAGCACACAAACTGCGCAAATTAGTCCACACGCTCAGCGTGGGTCCGGTCACATGATGACGTCCTGAACACATCTGCACCAGAAATGGGAGTCCGCTGGATAGCAAATGCAGAGCACCAAACGTATGGATGCGCGCAAGTGTCCTATGTTCGGGTTCTCAAACAATTTCAAAGTGCAACACAAGTAAGACGGTCAGTTAGGGACAGGCGCGATGTTTGCTATACTTACGGTTGTACTGCGCATGTGCATACATGATATTTTCACTGTACGGACAGTTCCAGTGTCCTTAGGACAACTCCATTTTGTTTGCCTACGAACTTGCCGGTCACCGCGCCCGTTCTACGGACGGCACCATTTTGGCTGCGCCCGATAAGTACAGGTATACTGTCCTTCACACACTCCCATTTTGCTTATTTACAGCCATCCCGGACATCTGGTGTGTTCTACGAACATGTTTCATCTCGTTTACAAGCGGTACGGTGAGGTATAATGTCCTTAAAAGCCCCTTTCTGTTTATGTACGCACAACTTCAACAGATGGTGCGGTCAAACTTCAAGTCCATCTTACTTAACATTAGTAAGAGTAGGTGTACTGCCTTTACAGCACCCACATTCCATTCCTTATGGATAGGTCGAACAGGCGTGCTGTTCGTGAACATTTTACCTCTTTTTTAAAAAAAAATGTTTTCTCACTCTCTTTCACTAAAACTACTGTAGAAAAACATTCCAAACACACAAACACACACTTCAGTCCAAAGAAATAGCGGGGGAAGCGGACACTGACACAAATATGGGGGAATTAGGATTCAACACGGGCTGGTTATGAGAAGATTTGTGAGGGGAAGAAGGGATGGATATTTCGTCAAAACGTCTATTTTCATCTTCAAGATTTGGGGATGGTTCACTAGGGAATGGAGAAGCGGGGCAGGTACAGGTGGGGCAATGGTAACAAACTTTTCCTCACACAGTCCTCCACAAACTCCCGTAAACTTTTAAAATTCTCGTTCAATATGTCCATTTTCTGCTCAATCCTTTTTATCCTATCTTCTTCTATTTCATTTGTTGCCCTTTCTTCTTTTATTTCCTGGTATGTTCCAAAAAAATATACATATGTTAAATGCCTATAAAATACTGTTCATTATTTTGCATATGCAGAGCAATGTATACCATTATTGTCGCTACTTCAGACATTTCCTCATGCGGAAAATACTCCTCCAGCCACTTCAAAGTACTAGCCATTTCTGAGTTAAAAGAACAGAAAGAAATTATTATTTCTGCACCACATACCAAAAAAAACACACACATACAATAAAATGGCCTTCACTCACTCTTTTGATGTAATGTCCCTTCTTCCTACTGCGTCCGTCCTCTGTCATTCCAGGCTGCCGACTTTCTGTGAAGTGATTACGATGGAGGCATCCTTTTTTTTTTTTTAAATGGTACCATACATTTCATTCTACATGCTTATTAAATGTGTCCTTTTCTTTTCACATCTTCGGGTTTCCATATTTACTTATTACTACTTACAATATCTTTATGTCCTTCTTCTACGTTGTACACTTTTTGTGTAAGACAATAGTACATTTTTAGATACCCCCGCCTCATGGGTAATGTTGATCCTGTCCGCCCCCGTCCGCAAATAGGCGCTCAGTCCGTCCCTTTCTATTATCAATAGGGAGGGGGTTCTGTATGTTCTATGTTAAATGTATATCAGGTACGTACATTATACTACATATCTCCCAAAATCACATCATCACAGTGTACATTCCACACAACACCTTCTTTGACACACTGTCATGATTAAGTTCCCATTCCAAAATCCTGTATAATTCACTACAAAAAAAAACTTTGTTGAGGGGACGTTATGGTTAAGTTGCTCTCCCAAAAACCTGTAAAATTCACTGCAAAAAAAAACATTGTTGAGGGGACGTTATGGTTAAGTTGCCCTCCCAAAAACCTGTAAAATTCACTGCAAAAAAAAACATTGTTGAGGGGACGTTATGGTTAAGTTGCCCTCCCAAAAACCTGTAAAATTCACTAGAAAAAAGCTTTGTTGAGGGGACGTTATGGTTAAGTTGCCCTCCCAAAAACCTGTAATAAACCTGTGAATAAAACCACCAGGGTTACATTTTTCAATGCACAAAATAAGTGAGGCAGACATGTGATGTCATGAGTGATGTCATCTTTGATGTCCTGGGAGTTAGTCGTAGCAATGCGCGTAGATGGTGCGAGTTATGGTTGCTTAGCTTACCATAATGGGGGAATGAGCAGTGTATTTTGGTTTCGCTGTGAAGTATAACATTCGTTTAACAAAGTTTGTTTACTGAATGTACATACATATATCTGTATATATATATATATATATATATATATATATATATATATATATATATATATGGCAGGGAATGAAAACAAAGTGACTAAACATGTGCTGGGTGTTAGTGGTAGCAGTGCACAGGGGCGGTGGCAGGCTTGAGGGCTAAGTTTACCATAACTGTCGAATTTCAGGGGTTTTTCGGTTTTAATTTGAACCAGAAAGCGGAGGTTGGAATAATTTTTTTGTGAACTGCAAAGGTTTTTGGTAGGGCAACTTAACCATAACATCCCCTCAACAAAGTTTTTTTTGTAGTGAATATAAATATAAATATATATGTGTGTGTGGGGGTGTGTGAGATATTATAGTAATATGGGTGAGGTACGGGGGTCCCCCCACATATCAATGTGGTGTAAAGGGAGTTTAATTAAAAAAATACATTTTAAAAAGTCGGCATTTTCAGCCGTCGCAATTATATGTGTTTGCAGTGATCACATAGATCCAAACAGAATGTTCAAAGTGCTGTCAATAACTACTGGTAATGACTGACTTCTGGACATTCTTTATTGAAAAGCAACCAAGGAAACGACAATGCAATTTCCAGGCAAGATTTGTCAAGAAAATCTCTGGAAGGAGCTTTATTTTGCTGCAGCATCCTATTAAACATGGGAACATGTGTTTACCTTCTTATAATGAAATCGTTGACTTTTCCACCTAATGTTAAACCTGCTATATTACAACCATGTTTGCAATGTGAATGATTAACTTTTGAAGACATTCTTATTTAAATATTATAAAATAAAACCACATTTAATTTACTAGCTCAGTTTGTCTATTTACTTTACTCACTATTAAAGTAACATTTTAACAGCACCAAGGGAGGGCTAATTATCGCTAGGGTTAAAGACGCTTCCTAAATCAATGGGCCTCTGCTTTTGCTCAGACCATAACTTGGTGGTGGGTCATTATCCTGCAATAATTACCCCTCCCTCAGTCTAGAAGGCTATCATAATACATTAAACTAATTGTGTGTTGGGCACACTAGGCTCCTATACATTGTGCCATTTATAATGGTTTCTTCACCCCCAATAACCTGGCTCCTCCTAACTGTTCCGACTCATACATGTTACTTTTATTTATAGGTTATAATTCTGTTTTTCCTAGCTAAATAAGTATTAGACATATTACCTATATGTGAGCCAGGTTGCATATAGCTGCAGCACTGTTACTCATAATATGCATACTGTGACGAATTGCAGGAATTTCACCCTTCTCCCCTTGGAGGTAACCCTCTCTCTGAGGCTAGGGATGTGAGGCCGCTTCGCAAAGCCCTCCATAGGGGTAGATGCAAACAGCATCTCACTGGGAGAGACTTCCCCCTGTGGGGACAAGTATTCCTGTTCCTGTGAGGAACTCCCTAAAGGCCCTATTTACATTACCTCTTCAACCATAACCCACAAGGACTTGTAAGAAGAAAGAACAAGTATGTGTTACTGTACACAAGAAAATATGAATACCTCTTTAAATGAAGAGGCGTGACGAGGATGAAGAAAAACAAAAGACGAAAGACCCCAACAGGCAGAAAAAGAGAGATGCAGAGATATGTCGGGGAAGACCCATGACTACACAACCTCCGAAGGGGTAGGAGAATGGAAAATCAGAGTGACCTGCGAAATGCAAAACGGCTGCCAAGCCGAAGATAGAGGTTCAGACGTGCAGGGTTGTGTCAGCTGAAGAAAGAGAGAAACAGACAGTGCGGATGAAACCACAGAGAGCCAGTGGTGTACCGGTGATCCTGGTAACCATACAGAGGCCTTTCTATAACTGGGACAGTGTAACATATCAGTCCCTGGCATACTAGAAGGCAATTTGAGAGGGAGGCTTGGAGTATGAGATACTGAGAGAGGAAAAGCAATCAAATGATCAAAGGAGAGAACCGAAGACGAACGAAGCAGAATCCTGGTGACGTTATCCCCAAGAGTGTCCCATAGAGTGAATGAGGAGCATTATAAAAGTGCTCATACTCGTCCCAGTCAAAATAACAAGAATATAACAGTGAGGATGAGAGACGTGAATGAGAACCATTATAAACGTGCTCATATTCGTCAAAGTGAAGATAATGTGAATATAACAGTTAGAACCAGAGAAGTGAATGAGAATCGTTATACAAGCATTTATTCTCTTCACAGTCAAGATAATGAGAATATAACAGGGAGCACCAGAGAACGAAATTAAAATCGTTATAAAAGCACTCCTACTCCTTGCAGTCAACATAAAGAAAATATAATTGACAGAGAGTGAAAGTGTAAAAGAAAATCCTGAAGATAAGGATAAAAGAAGATATATGGTTCTAGGTCATTTGGTCGAATCTAAATGGTCGACAGGACAAATGGTCGACAGGTCAAATGGTCGAATTTTTTGTTTTTTCACATTTTTTTTTTGGGGGGGTCCCCCTAACCCCCTTTTTTTGCTAAAAACCCCTTTTTTCACTAAACAAAAACCTAATATATATATATATATATATATATATATATATATATATATATATATATAAATTTCAAAAAAATTCAACCATTTGACCTGTCGGCCAAATTGTGTCGACCATTTGTCTGTCGACCATTTGACTACACACCAAGATATATATCAAGGGAGATATACAATAAAGAGACTAACAGGGTAATTCATAGAATTTCGCAGAAAAGTGTCGCAAGCGGCTGGCGCAGAGTGTCCGCGTGCGATTGACTGCGCCAGGCACGTGCGCTAAAACCGATTTCCGCGCACAGCGTATTCATGGATTTCATGCTCCCAAACCAGCCGTGGCGCAGAGTATCGCAGCGACCCTGCAGCAGCGCCAGTAACGCCCCCAAGAACGACCCTCGCGCAAGGAAAAGCCATCAAAATCGCTAAATCATCGCAAAGGGCTGCGCTAACCCTGGACCAGTATACAGGGCAGCCAAACAAGGAACGCAAAGCGGGTAACGTGCATATCAGGGGTACACGTGAAGTCATACACGCGATTAGCCAGGGTACGTGTATTACAGGGGTACGCGGGAAGTTTAACACGCGATTGGCCAGGGTACGTGTATTACAGGGGTACGCGGGAAGTTTAACACGCGATTAGCCAGGGTAAGTGTATCACAGGGGTACGCGGGAAGTTTAACACGCGATTAGCCAGGGTACGTGTATTACAGGGGTACGCGGGAAGTTTAACACGCGATTGGCCAGGGTACGTGTATTACAGGGGTACGCGGGAAGTTTAACACGCGATTGGCCAGGGTACGTGTATTACAGGGGTACGCGTGAAGTTATACACGCGATTAGCCAGGGTACGTGTATTACAGGGGTACGCGGGAAGTTTAACACGCGATTGGCCAGGGTACGTGTATTACAGGGGTACGCGGGAAGTTTAACACGCGATTAGCCAGGGTAAGTGTATCACAGGGGTACGCGGGAAGTTTAACACGCGATTGGCCAGGGTACGTGTATTACAGGGGTACGCGGGAAGTTTAACACGCGATTAGCCAGGGTAAGTGTATCACAGGGGTACGCGGGAAGTTTAACACGCGATTGGCCAGGGTACGTGTATTACAGGGGTACGCGGGAAGTTTAACACGCGATTAGCCAGGGTAAGTGTATCACAGGGGTACGCGGGAAGTTTAACACGCGATTAGCCAGGGTACGTGTATTACAGGGGTACGCGGGAAGTTTAACACGTGATTGGCCAGGGTACGTGTATTACAGGGGTACGCGGGAAGTTTAACACGCGATTGGCCAGGGTACGTGTATTACAGGGGTACGCGTGAAGTTATACACGCGATTAGCCAGGGTACGTGTATTACAGGGGTACGCGGGAAGTTTAACACGCGATTGGCCAGGGTACGTGTATTACAGGGGTACGCGGGAAGTTTAACACGCGATTAGCCAGGGTAAGTGTATCACAGGGGTACGCGGGAAGTTTAACACGCGATTGGCCAGGGTACGTGTATTACAGGGGTACGCGGGAAGTTTAACACGCGATTAGCCAGGGTACGTGTATTACAGGGGTACGCGGGAAGTTTAACACGCGATTGGCCAGGGTACGTGTATTACAGGGGTACGCGGGAAGTTTAACACGCGATTGGCCAGGGTACGTGTATTACAGGGGTACGCGTGAAGTTATACACGCGATTAGCCAGGGTACGTGTATTACAGGGGTACGCGGGAAGTTTAACACGCGATTGGCCAGGGTACGTGTATTACAGGGGTACGCGGGAAGTTCAACACGCGATTGGCCAGGGTACGTGTATTACAGGGGTACGCGGGAAGTTTAACACGCGATTGGCCAGGGTACGTGTATTACAGGGGTACGCGGGAAGTTTAACACGCGATTAGCCAGGGTAAGTGTATCACAGGGGTACGTGGGAAGTTTAACACGCGATTGGCCAGGGTACGTGTATTACAGGGGTACGCGGGAAGTTTAACACGCGATTAGCCAGGGTACGTGTATCACAGGGGTACGCGGGAAGTTTAACACGCGATTGGCCAGGGTACGTGTATTACAGGGGTACGCGTGAAGTTATACACGCGATTAGCCAGGGTACGTGTATTACAGGGGTACGCGGGAAGTTTAACACGCGATTGGCCAGGGTACGTGTATTACAGGGGTACGCGTGAAGTTCAACACGCGATTGGCCAGGGTACGTGTATTACAGGGGTACGCGGGAAGTTCAACACGCGATTGGCCAGGGTACGTGTATTACAGGGGTACGCGTGAAGTTATACACGCGATTAGCCAGGGTACATGTATTACAGGGGTACGCGGGAAGTTTAACACGCGATTGGCCAGGGTACGTGTATTACAGGGGTACGCGGGAAGTTTAACACGCGATTAGCCAGGGTAAGTGTATTACAGGGGTACGCGGGAAGTTTAACACGCGATTAGCCAGGGTACGTGTATTACAGGGGTACGCGGGAAGTTTAACACGCGATTAGCCAGGGTACGTGTATTACAGGGGTACGCGGGAAGTTTAACACGCGATTGGCCAGGGTACGTGTATTACAGGGGTGCGTGGGAATCATCACACGCGATTAGGCTGGGTGGGTCCTCACAGGTGTTCCCTGTACACCCTCCACGGCCCCTGCAGGCAGCCTACAAAACAGGGGACTACCCTGCACACCTGCTCATGTCCCCCTGCACCCCCACCCCCCAGCAGTGCAGGGGCAGCCTCCACCAGGCCCCCACTCATGTCTCCCACCACCCCCACCCTCCCGCCACCAGGGGCAGCCTCCACCAGGCCCCCACCCATGTCTCCCACCACCCCCACCCCCCGCCACCAGGGGCACTCTCCACCAAGCCCCCACCCATGTCTCCCACCACCCCCACCAGTGCAGGGGCACCCTCCACCTGGCCCCCACCCATGTCTCCCAACACCCCCACCCACCAGCACTGTGGGGCACGTGGCCAGCAGGCAGTCAGGCAGCAGCAGATGGCAGGTGGGAGCGTGCTCAGGGCTCTGGGGGGCAGTAATTTCGCCTCCTGGCCAGGAGCGTGGTCTCTCGTGTGTGAACGCGTGGACAGCCTGATAGGTAGTGAAATCCCACACGTCAGCAAAGGCCCTTAGCGCGTAAACCCGTCAACAGCATATGCGCGCCTATAGTCACCAGCATATGCGCGCCTATAGTCACCTGCACGTGCAGCAAATTGTTGCGTGACACGTCCCAGTGTCAAAGCGTGTGATTGGTGAAAATGGATGTACACGTAGAATTGACAAAGCGTGTGATTGGTGAAAATGGATGTACACATAGAAATGACAAAGCGTGTGATTGGTGAAAATGGATCTACACGCAGAAGTGACAAAGCATGTGAATGGTGAAAATGGATCTACACGCAGAAGTGACAAAGCGTGTGATTGGTGAAAATGGATCTACACGCAGGAGTGACAAAGCGTGTGATTGGTGAACGTACACGCCGCGTAAGTGACGCTGTACGTGTGGGCCTGTATATAAGGTACATGTAGAACACCATTTCCTTGTACTTGCTTTTCGTGGAGAGCGAGTGGGTGAAATCTGTACTTCTTGTCGTTTCACACGCGATTTACTTCACGGCGTTTCCAGTTCGTATTCCCTGTTACCTCTGACAGCTTTTTCTCTTTTTTCTCTTTTACTGGTTTACCTGGGCCTGTTCCCTCAAACAGTGTCCCCTTCTACTGTTGTCCTGTCTTCTCAGACAGCGTACACATCTTCTTTTGGCGGGGGTTTAGCCAGCCAAACACGCTCATTCTTCACGCTCTTTTACCTGGCAGACGGTGAGTCACGCACGTATCCAACTTCTGTGCTTGCCCCGTGTGTAGCCTACCCCTTCAGAGGTCATTCTAGGCTGCGTGTGACACGCATACGTTCATTCTTGTGTTACTGGGTGCCACAGCGTAGTGCAGGTTTTTCTTTCTGCACACGTGGTCTAGGAGGGGTTGCGTGCACGTCATCTCCCTTTTTTGGGCCTCCTGTGCGTTGCGTGACCCGTCATCTTTCCCCAGGGGTTACAATCAGCCGTGCTAGAGCACTAGGGTACAATTACCATCTGGTACCCAACCCCTTTGACCCCCAATTACCCAGGACAATTGTCTACAGCCACTCCCATACGCACATTAATATCAGTGCCATGGCTGGGAGGCGAGGATTCCGTAAGGGTGGCAAAGGTGGAAGAGCCACAAGTGGTGGCCGTGGTGGATCCGGTAGGGGACGTGGTCGTAACTTGCAGGGTGAGCCTGTCCCCCCATGTGTGGAGGACCAGTCAAGGGCACCCATCATCCCCCCCCCCCCCCTCCCGTTGAGGCTGAAGTGGCTGACACCATCCCTGCTCAGCCCTTGTTGGACCAGCCCATTGTGGCACCAGACCTGGCTGACTCCATGGCTGACTTCCAGGTCAGCAGGGCTACGACACGTGCGCTGGTGCACGTTGATGCCATCATGCCACGTGGATCTGGGGCAGCAAGGTCATCTGCTGCACCAAGGAGGCAGGGCGGAGTGGCTGCAGGGGCAGCTGCGGCTCCATCCACCCCAGCCCTCACACACCCAGCCAGGACAGTGTCGGTCCTAGTCCATGCTGCTGACATTCCCCCTGACACCATAACACTAGAGCCAATGCCTGCACCAACTCCCATGCTGAGTGTGCAATCCCACACTCCTGATACAGAGTCCACCAGGGCTCCTGCCCCTAGTGTCCAGAGCGACGCAGGACACTCAGGATCACCACCACCTTCCAAGCGGAAGAGGAAGAGTGCTCGTCCGGCACAGGCTGATGCCCCAGACACGGCTACACAGTCCGGCCCGTCCAGGAAGCCCAGCTTCACGGATGACGAACTGAATGCACTTGTCGAGTATGTGTCCGGACATGACAACGAGATGGTCATTGTTGCAGGATCCAAGACCACACCTGCACAACGCCAGGCACACTGGCAGACCGTTGCGGACATCGTAAGTGCCCTTGGAATCGTGAGGCGCACAGCCAATGATTGCTATAAGCGCTGGAATGACCTAAAGCGCAGGGCAAAGAGTAAGCTGGCCTCAAGTCATGCCGCAACTCTAGTGACTGGAGGTGGGTCTCCAGTAGTAGACATGGAACTCACTCCACATGAGTCAGTCGCTGGGACCTACGTCACGGAGGAACAGATCCAAGGCGTGGGAGATCTGGCTGATTACGAGGCATTGTCCGGTGAGTGCACATGCATGTGTGTGTCATACATGTGCATGGTGTGTGTGTGAGGGCTTCTGTTTGGGTGCCAGGTGAGAGTGTGTGCGCCTCAGTCGTATGGGTCAGCCATGTGCTTCATGCAATACTTCCTGCGCAGCTGCATTTGGCCATAGCAGTATCCCTTCTGCCAACAGTAGGCATCTAGCACAACTGCACGCCAGTTGCCCTTGAAGTTTCACCTTGACACAACAGATTTGCTAATTTTTCACTGTTCATTCAGTCAGTTTGTTTGCATTCCACCACTTTCACTAGGCATGTCGCTGTCCACTAGTCACATGTCTGACATGGGTATGGTAAAGGGGAGTGACTTTGTTACCTGGATATAATTTGTACACACATGTCCCTGTGCAATTTGACCATTACAGACTGGCAGCTCCAGGTGAAAAATCTGACCTGTTAGAATCAGAAAAGCTATTACATGCGGGAACTGGACTGAATGAATAGGTGCTGCCCTCCTCTCCATCTTCACTCAATAGCAATGGTACATGCCATCTGTGTGATGGCATGTGTGTTTCACCTGCCAATCACAGGCCAATGTGTGATGCCACTGCCAGGCAGCATGCAGAAAATTTGTTCTTCTTCCATCTTGGTGTCATCAGTGTGTGCCGTTTGCCTGCACTTCATACGCAGTGAGGGTGCATGCATGGGAGGGTTTTAGTCATGTGGGACATGTCAATCAAGTACTGGTTCTCTTGCTTCTCAGCCCTCAATGTGTGCCATGGTGCTAATGCCTGTTTCCATTACTTTGTTTTCATGTCTTTGCAGGGGAAGACGCACCTGATACTGCTGGGGTTGTGGAGATGGTGCAGACCCAGGAGGTGTCCCAGGGGCGACCAACCACCAGTGAGGGACGTGGTGTGGTGGTGGGGGAGAACCCACAAGTGCTGCAGGTCGTGCTCTCAAGGGGTGTCTCTGGCTGCACCTCCCCCGAGCTGTACTCAGGTGTTGATTCGGATGAGACCTACGTGCCGTCGCTGGTGAGTGTTCCAGGGAGGGATTCTGTTCTGTCTCACCCACCTGCACCAGGGTCAGTACCCTCCATGGGGATGTCAGTGTTGGCAGCTACGCCTTCGGTGGTTACGGATGCAGGGTCACACTCTGCGACATCTGATCCTGTTCCTGGGCCAGCAGATCAGAGGGGGAATGCAGTCCTGCAGCCTCAGGCAGTGCCGGCACAGCAAGGCGCAGTTCGCCTTGCCCCAGACAGGTGTGGTGCCCGCCGACGTGGTGGCCGTACGCCACCCGGCAATACCGCATGGGAGCAATCCATTTACGGTATGGCTACCCAACAGGCTGCATCATCCGAGATGATGGCTCAGGCCATGGATAGGGTGGCCACTTCCATTGTCCCCCCAGAAAGGCTGATGGAGCGACTAGCGCAGGCAACCGACTCCATCTGCCAGTCACACAGGGAGGACATGTTGGGGTCCAACAGGGACAGGCGGGCGGCACTGGCGACTCTGCAGGAGGCCATCTCCATTGAGTCCCAGGGCCACAGGGAAGCCCTGAGGCAGGAGCTCCTACACCTCAGGACGACTCTTGTTGAGCTTGAGGCTTCAACACACCAAAGGACAGAACAGCAGCTGGAGCGTCTCACCCGTACGCTCTCAGCTGAGATGCAGGCAACGAGGGCGGAGGTCCGGGCATCCCGTGAGTTGTTGCATGGGGACCTCCGCACACTCATCCTCCAGAACCAGACCTACCACACCCGCATGCTTGCAGCCATGGAGGAGCAGACTAGGGCCTTGCGTGGGCTGCCTCCCATAGTGCAACCACCTCCGGATGCAGCTGCACAGGGTGATAATAGCGACAGCAGTGACACTCCCACAATAGGGTAGCCGTGTGGGCCATGAGCCCATGGAGGTGTTTTATTTTCCCAGGATCCACGCAGGTGGGTTCTGGTGTGCATCCTGTCCTCGGACCTCCTGGGTGGCCTCCCCAACCCCCCCGGGCCCATCAATGGCCATTTTTGATTGTTTCTTATTTTTATTTTTATTTTGATTTATTTTATTCCCAATTTTTTTGGGAGGATCTGTTGGCTCCGATCTGTTGGCTCCGATCTGTTGGCTCCGATCTGTTGGCTCCGATCTGTTGGCTTCCGTGGTTCCTGTGGGCATACGCTGCATTGTGGCTGGGCACATGCAGGCTTGTAATGTATTTGGTTCAGATGCTTGGGTTTGAGTCACACACACCCCTCCTGCTTCCCGTTTCCATGGGCTTGCAAAGGGTGTGCCCAAGTGACAGTGAATTACACAGTGACGTTGGACTCCCATGAGCTGTGTGGCCAGTCTGTAGTCAATACTGTGTATACATTCATAGTGCATATTGCTGTTGTGTTGTACACTGCATGCTGCATTGATGTGTAACTCTTCTTCTGTGTCTACCTCCCAATTTGCAGGTCCCTTCCTCAAGTCCACACAAGGACCTCTAGTCTGGCGACGGGGACCATGTTGGCAGCAGTGCACCTACAACTCTACATGGCGCCAACACTGCACAGTTGGTAGTGGTGGGAGTGCAGGCATTTCCAGGTGGTGAGACTACTAATATGTAACCTTTTTGATGTCATGTTAATGGTACTACGTGCTCAAGTATGTTGTTGGTCCGGCATTGCTGTGAGCATTTCAGGTGTTGCAGGTTTCTAATAGTCTCACTGTACATAGTGAGAGTGATGTCATGTTGTGGGGATTACTTTGTTTACCTGCAATTAGCATGACATGGCACGGTGTGTCGTGTGGCAGTGCTGGGGTTGGGTTGGCTGACATGGCACTGTCCTCTTGTTGCATTTTGCAAGTGGGTATTCATTTTAGCTGCTTCAATGTGTAACTTCACAAAACTGCATTGGTGGTGTCTGTGTGGGTAGGGATGCACACATTGTGACACTTCCAGGTGAACAATCTCAGGCTGACATGGAATTCCCGGTTCATTCTCCACACATTCAGGATCAGTGTCAGGTTGAGTCATCATTGATTGTCAGATGGAATGTGCCAGGGCAGTGTGCACTCCACAGGGGTGTGATTTCTATGTGAAGTAATTAGCCACTAGCTGTGTACGGGCTGCCTATCCCCGTGCCCTTTCCCCTCCCATGCGCAGCGGCTGTGCATGTGGTTGGGGATGTGGGGCCACCACCATGTCCACGGCCAGGCCCCGGCGTGTTGCAACGTTGTGCAGGACACATGCTGCCACTATGATCCTGCACACTACTGGGGGAGCGTATAACAGCTCCCCGCCAGAACGGTCAAGGGAGCGAAAGCGTGACTTCAGCACTCCGAATGTGCGCTCCACTATGCCCCTGGTTGTAATGTGGGCTGTGTTAAATCTTACCTGGGGTGGCGTGGTGGGGTTCCGAATTGGCGTCATCATGTGGGGGCTGAGAGGGTAGGCACTGTCCCCTGTGGAGGTGGGGATTGGTATCATTGGTGAGGTTGTGACCTTGCTCAGTATCCAACATGCATGCATGTGCAGTGGCATACATACTCACCAAGCAGCCATGTATCGCCATGCCGCCCAGCTTCTAGGTCCCGGCTTAGGGTGGACATTCGGTAAATGAAGCCGTCGTGGGTGGAGCCGGGATAGTTGGCATATACTGAGGTGATGATTCCCTTGGCATTACATGCTACCTGCACGTTGATGGAATGCCAGTGCTTGCGGTTCCTATAGATGTGCTCAGATGCCCTGGGGGGACGTAGAGCCACATGGGTGCAGTCGATGGCACCTAGCACTTTGGGGAATCGTGCCACTGTGTAAAAATCCAGGGCGGCAGCATGCCTTTCTGCAGGTGTTCTGGGCAGGTATATGTGCCTGCGGACTGATGGGCGTGCAGTCATGATGTTCAAGACCTGGTGTAGGCAGCGTGACTGGGTGGCCTGTGACACCCCACCCACTATGGCACTTGTCCGCTGAAATGATCCAGTGGCTAAGAAGTGCAGTACATTGAGGACCTTCTCCAGGGGGCTGAGTGCTTGGGAGCACAGGGTGGGTGATGTGAGGTCATCCTCCCACTCACTCACCAGGTCCAGTATGATGTGTGGTGGAAACCTGTACCTCCCATACACCTGGTCATCAGGCATCCCGAAAAGGCTGGTTCTGGGTGTGAATATTCTGGCCCTGACTATCCTCCTCCTCCTCCTTTGGTAGCCCACTGCCACTGCTGCTAGGAACGGTATGTTCATCCTGGCGTCTGAGCTTGTTATTGTTAAAGTCCGCAATTTATGCTTAGCGCGTGTTCTAGGCGAGCGTGTGACCCGCGCACCCCTGGAATCCAGTTCCCAGTCCAATAGCGTGCGGAAATTCACACGCACCACGTGATACAGGTTCGCTGACGTACTTGCGTGTGTAAGTGGCCGCGCACCCATTAAATACACGTACATAGGCCAATCGCGTGTACGCGCACTTTTGTCCAATTACACGCGATGACACTCTGACGTGCAGTATCTCCACGTGTGCCCCGTCATCACGTGCTGAGTGGGGAACACCCGTGCGGGTCACGTCACAGACGCGCTTACGCGCTGAGGGACTCTGGTCCAATAGAATCGCGTATGCGTGCTGACGCGCTTACGCGCTAAGGGCCTTTCCTCGGATTTCACGCTGACGTGCAGGATTTTCACGTGCCAAATCACTCCGTATCAAGCTGGCCACGCGAAAACACACGGAAGCCCACGCTCCTGCCCAGAAGGCCGAGTTACTGCCCCCCAGTGCCCCGAGCAGCCTCCCACGTGCCATCTGCTGCTGCCTGCCTGCCTGCCTGCTGCCACCGTGCCCTGCCATTTGGTGCCTGCACATCAGCCATCTGCAGGGGTCCAGTTGCTGTGTGCACCCCTGCTGGAACAGAAGACTCCCGACTGGTATTACATCGCTCCACAGCCCAGCCCCAGGACCCAGTTGCCCACCCACACCTGCCTCTGGGGTTGCCATGTCGGGCACTTCAACATCTGGCACCAGTGGCAACCCCAGGCCAGAGGGGCAGAGGGGCACCAGCTTCACTGTCACCGAAGTTGGTGTCCTGGTGGAGCATGTCCTGGGGCAGTATGATGCCCTCTTTGGATCGTCCCGCGCCAGCAAGGAAGGACGGCAGAGGATCTGGGCCGACTGTGTGGTTGCCATCAACGCGGAGGGGGTGGCAACCCGCGACGTCCTGAAGATCAAGAAGCGCTGGGAGGACTTGAGGTCCAGGACCCTTGTGAAGGCCCGGCGCCTCGTGGAGGGGGGCCGGGGCCGCATGAGTTCCATCCAGATGAGGGTCCTGGAACGCGTACGCCCAGCGCTCCACGCCCAGATCCTTGAGAGGGAGGCCCGTCTGGAGTTGAGCGGTAAGTGTCCATGCATTACTGTGTGAGACAGGGCATGTTGCGGTGTGCTGGTTCTATGATACTTGCCTGTATGTGTGCCATAGGCCATGTATGCATGTATGTGTGCAGGGACATCATGGTAATGCATGTGCGACCAGTGATGTGTGATGCACATGGTTGCATGTGTTGAAATGCCGCATGGGGAGCCCTATTCAGATTTTGAACATGAGAGCATGCCAGTCTCTGTACGTGGACATGGGTGGGGGTGAGGGATGGGTGCTGATGCCAGGTACATATATGGTAGCCATGTCTGTGTGCCTGACCTGCGTGTCTGTGACTTGTGCATGCCATGGATGCATGACACATGTGTGTGACAATGCAGAGATTCAGTAAAGCAGCCAAATTACCCTTGTAACCGCTGTTTGGTGTGTTTGGGGCCAGATGGATGTGACTGAGGTGAAGTGTGTGCATGTGATGGGCATGAGGCATGATGCATGTGAGTTACATATCATTGAATGTTTCAAGAGTCCATTGGACATGCATGGAAATGTCCATGGCATGCACCATGCCTGTTACTGTGTGTGTTTTGCCTGGACTGACCCATGTGTTGTGGAGGGACATGATGGAAGTGTACTTGGACAGTGGTGCTCATCTGCTATTGCTTCCTGTCTAGGGGACCATTGTACAGTGCCCTGATGCTTGTGTTCTTTGTCTCCCTCTACGCAGCGGCTAGTGAAGAAGAGGGCGGAGACGGCGCTGTGGAGCAAGGCGGGGTGGATGCCCCCACGGCTGCAGCGGAAGGGGTGGGTGAGCCCCCACAGGGGCCTGCTACGGTGGGAGACGGTGAGGAGCCATCCAGGTTGGTGGTTTGCACAGAGGAGGAGGAGGAGGCCGCCACTGGGGCACACATGGGGCCTGGTGGCGGCATCCCTGCTGGTGCAAGTGGTGCAGTCCAGGGCCAGGGGCAGGAGGCAGCACAGGTCACCGTGGAGGGGCCTGTGCATGTCGCTGTCCCTGACCCTGTGAGTGCACCACCATGCACCAGCAGGGATGCCCCGTCCCAGGCCCGTCTGCAGGTAGAGGGGATGTCCATGTCACCTGACTCCCCTCCACCTGCGGACGTGGGAACCCCTGGCCGTGCGGAGAAGGTCCTGATTGGGGTCGCGATGCGCACGGCTGTGATTCGTGATGCCGTGCGTGCTTCCCGGGAGGAGCACGCACGTCATCACGAAGTGCACCGTGCCGACGTGGCCCAATTGGGATCGGCCATGTTCGGGGGTTTCCTGCATGTGTTGGCCAATGTGGCGGCCCTCTCCTCCTCTGTGCAGGCTATCCACCAGTCGTTCTCCTTGCCGTCTTCCAGCCCAGATGCCACCAGGGCCCCCTGTGGACCTGCCCCGACCAATGCAGCCAGCTCGGTGGGGATCCCATCCCTGCCACAGTCGGGAGTCAGAGATCCAGCAGGGGTGGACACCAGAGCAACTGGACCCCAGCAGATGGAGGATGTGACGGCATCATCGGGCAGGGCACGTGCACGACGGCGTCGGTGGTTTCCATCAGCCTGGATGCCGTCGTGCTGGCACAGGCAGTTGCGTCGGAGGCAGCAGCAGGCTCAACGTGGGAGGCATCATGGCTCGGGGCCATCAACATCGGGGGTGCAAGCATCGGCCGGAGGGCAGGAGAACCCTGGAATGGGAGTGGCTTCCGTGTGGGAGAGGTTGTGCCAGCGGATTGGTGCGGAGCGGCAGCGGGCAGAGGAGGAACGGCTCACGATGGTCAGGGCGGAGGACTCCATGCGGAGGGCGCTGAGGCGGGCTGAGTGCCTCGAGGGTCTTCGCAGGGAGTTAGAGCTGGACACTGCGTTATCCCTGCGGGACCTCGGGGCCAGGGAACATGCCCGCCTCCAAGCCATTGACCAGGAGTTCGATGATGCCCTGGCCCATGACAACAACCAGTGAGCCGTCCGAATAGCCCGCTGCCTTTGTATATAGTTGTATAGTTAGGGTTAGGTTTCCTTTGTTTTTTTGATTTTTTTTTGGTTGCGATTGGACAATGCACCACTTTTTTGTATATAGTTCACTTTTTAGTTAGTAGTCAGTTAGGTTTTATTTGGTAGGGCTCATGGACCCAGGATGATCTTCTTAATTTCCTTATTTTAATAATTCTGAATTTTTTTCTTGGACATTCATCTTGTTTAGTTTGATTTGCTTTGTGTTTTTTCTTGTTTGCTGTTCAATACATGATATTTTTTTATTCTTCAATGTGTCGTATCATCTCATTGCTTTCAGGCATGTCATGTTGGGTGTTTTGTCATTCACTTGCAGCCATTGTGTGTGACAGACATGTGTTAAATTGCATTATTTACATTGGGGGTGTAACATGTAATTGCCTTTGATATGTGGGTGGGTGTGATAGTTGGTTGGGCCTTTTGGCAGGGGAGGATGGGCATTACAGACATGATTGGGGAATGTTGGGACCCAGGTGCAGGGGGGCATGGATTGGACATGGGTGGGGGCCTGCTGGCAGGTGCCCCACAGTGCTGGGGGGTGGGGGTGGTGGGAGACATGAGTGGGGGCCTGGTGGAGGGTGACCCTGCACTGCTGGGGGGTGGGGGTGGTGGGAGACATGAGTGGGGGCCTGGTGGAGGGTGACCCTGCACTGCTGGGGGGTGGGGGTGGTGGGAGACATGAGTGGGGGCCTGGTGGAGGGTGACCCTGCACTGCTGGGGGGTGGTGGGTGACATGAGTGGGGGCCTGGTGGAGGGTGCCCCTGGTGGCTGGGGGGGTGGGGGTGGTGGGTGACATGAGTGGGGGCCTGGTGGAGGGTGCCCCTGGTGGCTGGGGTGTGGGGGTGGTGGGAGACATGAGTTGGACATGGGTGGGGGCCTGCTGGCAGGTGCCCCACAGTGCTGGGGGGTGGGGGTGGTGGGAGACATGAGTGGGGGCCTGGTGGAGGGTGACCCTGCACTGCTGGGAGGTGGGGGGGGTGGGAGACATGAGTGGGGGCCTGGTGGAGGGTGACCCTGCACTGCTGGGGGGTGGGGGTGGTGGGTGATATGAGTGGGGGCCTGGTGGAGGGTGCCCCTGGTGGCTGGGGTGTGGGGGTGGTGGGAGACATGAGTTGGACATGGGTGGGGGCCTGCTGGCAGGTGCCCCACAGTGCTGGGGGGTGGGGGTGCAAGGGGACATGAGTTGGACATGGGTGGGGGCCTGCTGGCAGGTGCCCCACAGTGCTGGGGGGTGGGGGTGCAAGGGGTCATGAGTTGGTGTTCATTAGTTCAAGGAGACATGTGCCTTTGCTGGGGGGCATGCCCATGGTGGGTGGGCTGCCTGCGGGACATGACCAGGGATGCAGGGTAGTCCCCTGTGGTGTGGGCTGCCTGCAGGGGCCGTGGAGGGTGTACAGGGTACACCTGGGAGGACCCACACTGTGGAACTTCCCGCGCACCCCTGAAATACACGCGCCCAGGCTGTTCGCGTGTGGAACTTCCCGCGCACCCCTGAAATACACGCGCCCAGGCTGTTCGTGTGTGGAACTTCCCGCGCACCCCTGAAATACACGCGCCCAGTCTGTTCGCGTGTGGAACTTCCCGCGCACCCCTGAAATACACGCGCCCAGTCTGTTCGCGTGTGGAACTTCCCGCGCACCCCTGAAATACACGCGCCCAGGCTGTTCGCGTGTGGAACTTCCCGCGCACCCCTGAAATACACGCGCCCAGTCTGTTCGCGTGTGGAACTTCCCGCGCACCCCTGAAATACACGCGCCCAGGCTGTTCGCGTGTGGAACTTCCCGCGCACCCCTGAAATACACGCGCCCAGGCTATTCGCGTGTGGAACTTCCCGCGCACCCCTGAAATACACGCGCCCAGTCTGTTGGCGTGTGGAACTTCCCGCGCACCCCTGAAATACACGCGCCCAGGCTATTCGCGTGTGGAACTTCCCGCGCACCCCTGAAATACACGCGCCCAGGCTATTCGCGTGTGGAACTTCCCGCGCACCCCTGGAATACACGCGCCCAGCCTATTCGCGTGTGGAACTTCCCGCGCACCCCTGAAATACACGCGCCCAGGCTATTCGCGTGTGGAACTTCCCGCGCACCCCTGGAATACACGCGCCCAGCCTATTCGCGTGTGGAACTTCCCGCGCACCCCTGAAATACACGCGCCCAGCCTATTCGCGTGTGGAACTTCCCGCGCACCCCTGGAATACACGCGCCCAGCCTATTCGCGTGTGAAACTTCACGCGAACCCCTGTGATGCACGTACCCTGCTGAAATCGCGTGTTAGACTTCCCGCGCACCCCGGTATACACGCACACGTATTTTTTGTCAGCGGGTGTCCGTGTTTGTGGGTACCCCTTTGCACGTCTTTGTTCCTGGAGGCCCACAGTATGGGACATTCATCATGGCAGTATATAGGTGCGATTAGTTGGCGCACCTTTTGGCGCACATTTCTTACAGCCGCAGAGACGCTACCGCCTGCTTTCTTGTGGCGGTCGTGTTTGTGCCTGTGCGCTGGTTTGAGCGTGCGCTTTTTTCCCCTATTCTATTCCATGAATACGTGTTGTAGGCGAGCGTGTGGGCGTTCCGCGCACTTGTGCCCTGTACTTCCCCCGTGACGCCCACGTTTTGGCAAGTTGTTCCCCATTCCGAGTGTTACGCCCGTGTTCCGCCTACTTTTGTTGCGTGCGCCGCGCTATGTGCGATTTTCGCTGTGGCCTGTGCGATTTTCGCAGTGACCTGGCGCACGCTGTTAGATGGCCTGTGCGCCAACATGCGCCGCGCACTTTTTATCGCACATCCGCTGGTTTTCTCGCGCACGGCCTTCCATGAATCGACGTGCGCTGCTTTTCGTGCGATTTTCGCACTTGCACTGCGATTTTCGCTATTCCACTGCGATTCGCACGTTTTTGCCCACTTGCGCCGCGCTAATTATTCCATGAATCGGCCTCTAAATGTTGAGAACTAAACAGGGATGTCATTTCACCAAAATGCCAGGGGTCGCGGAAGTGACATCACACTACATTTGACCTCTGAAGACATCACAGGAAGTGATGTCATTTGACCCCTCCCCCCAAAAAAGTGACATCACGGGAACCATCATTAAAAAACCTACATGTAATCTAGCACCGAGCGCCCACTGTACTGGTTCCAGCAGGAATGCTCTCTACAGGCCCCATTAGCTTACACACCAACATTAAAAACAACGACATAGTCTTACATCCTACGCGGACATTGTGCATAACCTTGCAAACACTAGCTTGGCCCTGCAGCACCGTGGCAGTCAGGTGAGTGGAACAATGCCGGCGTCGGTTCAAGGATTTAACTAGTTGGCAAGCTCCATTGGAAAGCTGTTTAACCTAAGGTGTGGCGGCCAGCACACTAACCTAAAAATGCAAGTTCCCCCAACCACCCTATCTTGTGCTCAGCCAACGCGGAGCCAAACACCATCAAACCAGTAACATCGCTGCACCTAACCAGCAGGGACCCCTTCCATAAAACTCGAAAAATGCACCGTTGTACCCCTATAAAAATTCCCACGCAACTCACTGCAAACCCTTTGGGCATTGCTAACCAGCGACTCTATATAGGGGTAGCTTCTGCTACCTCTAACTTCCACTTTGGTGCCACTGGCATTTCACCAATGTGTTTATATTTCCATATAAATATATTTCTAACGCACCTTGAAACACTTGTGTATAGGCATTTTATAAATGCCATATCATATCATACATTTTTGAAGCATTTGTCTGCGTGTGGCTCAGCGCAGGCTCCCAGGGAAGAAAGCACAGAGAAGCCGGGGGATCCCTGCACAACGCACGCCGAGCTGACTTCAGCATCGACCACGGAGGTATCCCCTTTAACACTATCACACCCTCAGCGCCCTTCAAAGCCATTCGTATTGCCTGATGGTAGGAGATAAGCAAACCAAATAAGACAGTGCCAACAGCGGGTAAGCTGGGGGCATGCCGCTGTGCTTCTGTGTGATATGACAGCCTTTCACAGCACTGGGCTTTCTGGTGGGATAAACCCACAGGGGAGGCCGCATGGATTATTATAATTATTCTTTTATAACGCGCTTAATACCGGAGATAGGCTTCTAAGCGCAGGATCGGGATTCGAGCCTGGATTGCGCGCGTTGCTGAGAGTTCCCCCCGCCCCTCTCAGTAATCGTGGGATATGCCCGGGCATATCCCCCTGCTGCCGTTCACCATGCCCTAGCCCAGCTCCTTGCAAAATTAAAAGACCTGGGTGCACTGTGCCATCCTCCCACCAGGCAGACTTACAAAAACTAGCTGCTAAGGGAGTGGATGAATGATTGAATTGTGGATAAGTGGCTCTGTTCCCTGCCTCCCTGGGCTGGAGATAGCAACTTACTCCCCTCTGTGTGCACCCCCACTCTCTGTGCACACCTTTACATTGAATAACCATTTTGCGGGCATGCATTATTGAATGGTGATTAAAAGCAGCTCTGCGAGCTGAATCCCCCGGATTCAAGGTGCTAGTCCACCTCACTGCGTGAACGCTTGCACAGTAAAGAGCCACTCCCTGTGCACATCTCTGCACCCTACACCCCGTGCTCAGCAAACTCACCCTGCTTGCCCCCGTTCTAGCACCCAGCAGCGTGCCTGGCATTCCTGCCCTCCATTCCCCGCCAGCCGCCCCCACCCCGAGGTTGCGCAATCGCAGAAGAAGTGTAAGGGATGTCGGTGTGCCATGTGCTGCGGGCAAGTCGGGGCTTGCAGCTGCCACGCTAGAGTTTCTGGCGGGGCTCCGGGAGGGGCAGACAGGGAGCTTAACACTTAATACCCTGGCAGACAGCAAGGGGCTAAGGGTGAGACTCTGGCACCCTTCCCCACCCGTGGTCCACGTGTCAGAGGAGCTGCCCTCCACTGGCATCCCCTGGGCACTGTCACTATCCCACCCTCAAGGCACTACACCCACTCCGAGATGAAGGCAAGACCCACATCCCCGCATAGCCAGGAGCACCGCAGATATCGAACGCACACATGCCCACTTTACATACAAAATAAGACAAAAACGGAGAAATAGTCACAGCACTTTATGCTTTTTGAACTGAAAGCGCCTAAGAAAGTGGAGTTTTGGTGCATTTTTAAATCGGATAAATTATAAAGTGATTGTTTTGCAATAAATTGTCATTCTACCATCTTTTACAGAAATGAAAAACAACTGGTGTTTATTGCCATCCTCTGTAAGAACAGTGCCTAGATGCCTTCCGGTTAGGTGCACTATACACATTGCAAAATAAATGCATTAAAATGCAATGCAGCCGCTGCGCCCATGTCTTTAAGCCACACCTCTCTTGTTTGGTGACAGTGACCTTTAGCGCATTAACGCGGCCACGCACATGCCACTCGTCACAGTTCTGGTGCAAACCCGACTATTTTAACAGGGCACTTTAAACAACATCGCTTTCCAATGGGCCAAGGCCCACTTGGGCAGGCATACCGTTGTTGCCGTGGGTCTCGCCCGGCCCCACGCAGTGGGAGCAGATGACGACTGTCTGGGCTATCAAGGGTCTTTCTGTGCAATTATGAAAAGCTGTTAATAGCCCGCTCACAAACCATGCCTGCTGCTCGAATGTGTGGTGTGACGTTAAGCGGCGGGATGGGGGATAGTAAAGGACATGTGTATGTTGGGTATGATATGGTATTTATAACGCGCCTATACACAAGTGGGGTATGAATACACACAGTGTAATTTTCCCAATGTCCGTGCCAACGCAAGAACCTCCAATTGCATTGGATGTGACAACCTTGCATCAGTTCACATATTGATTTAATAGTATTAAAAGATAGCGTACTTACTGAAGCACTGCAAGTTGCCTGCTGCAGCATGCCGTGTGTCCTCTCTCTGCCTGGACATTATGTGCACATGTACTCTGTTAATGGAAAGGAAATTCATTGCAAGTCCATCCTGTCCGTGCTTAATTAAATGGACCTTTTGTGAATATCTAACTTGCTACATACTCAGAGGAACTTAATGAGCCGCGCACAGACCAGGATTCACATCTCCCCTCCCAGGAGTTTTAATTGTTGCAGGGTCATGGAAGGGCAGGGATGTTTACTCAATCAGTGGCGCCAGCCCGGCAGCCGCAGTCCGACACTTGTAGACACAGCTTTTGTGAAATTGGAAAAACAAGAACGACCACGCGGAAGAATAAGCATTTTCCTTCCTTTTTCCCCCTCGATGAGAAAGGGCGGCCTGCCTTCGCCATGGCCCGTGATCATTGAAATATAACGTTTTTCAGTTGGAGCTTCGGTCCGTAAAAAAAAAAAAAAAAAAAAAAAAGGGAACCACAGACGTTGCAGCCCACAGACCCAAAGGTCGCGGTAGCGACCTCTGGCGACCCCCAAATGACGTCCCTGGAACTAAATAGAACAGAAATAAACCTCAATAGAGAAACTCAGAAAGGTTGGATAACCTTACCCTGGGAAAACGGAAGAATAACTTTTGAAAAGAGAATTAAAGAGCAAAGTCACAAACTAACAGAAGTCACTGACATGGAAAAGGATATCAGTGTAAAACCAAGGAAACCCCACGTTGAAAAGGAAGAACAGAGTAGCAAAGTATTAAAAGCACTGTATGAACTTATTAAACAAGTCACAAGAGACTAATTGAAAATCAACTATTGAACAGCAAACGTGCAAGAAGTAAGAACACAGCAGAAGGGAGTAATTTTCCAGCCTTTAGTTGTTAGGATAGTGGTGGGATCAGCCAGGGTTAGTTTGGACAGTGGACAGATTACTTAAAGATTACTTTAAGATATTCATTGTCGACTGACAAGCACCTTAGTTATACTGTTAGGTAGGGAAAACCCCATATAAGTAGGGAAAGCTAGGTGTTATCTTCAAATCATATTTAATAATGTCTTGCCAGAGTCTACATCCATCATTTGACCCACCATATATGGTGTCTGGAGTGAGATCAGTTACAGCTGATAATGGCCGGAGTCCCTTATTATTTACCAAGTTAAGTCTGAAAGCCAAAGCCCCTACAGTAGCAACCACAGAGTGCATAGGCTTTGATCCGCAAGGCACCACCAAAAGTGTAATATCACCAGGTGAAAGGCATCTATTCCCCACAAGTTTAACCCTAGCCCCTGCAAAAGGGACCCACATAAGACTGACCTCTAAATCAGGGTTAACTTGGAGACACGGTCCAAATGTTATAGCAGGTGTCATTGATCCTATCGAGACGATGTTAAAATCCTCCTGCACAACCATGGGACCAACCCGTGTACCGTAAAAGAAGGTGAAAAGGTAGCTCAAGGGATATTAGAAAAAGCCTTATTCCCAATACGCCCACAAGGTAATGACTCAGGATGAGACAGACAGAGGTTCACAAGGATTTGGGTAAGCAGATCTCCCCAGAAAGGTGAAACGGCCCCAGGAAGTAGAAGAGGTCCACCTCCTTACTGGCTTAGCATTTTCCCAAAGAAAGGACCTCATCCTTATGGAAACTTTTTCAAACGTAGTTGCAGAAAAAGAGGGAATAAATTAGATGGTCCGTTCTCGTTCTTAAAAAAGGATTGTTATATTGGGGTGATACCAACTCAGCAGGAATACATCGTACCTAACTAGTTTCACTCAGAAATCACAGAAGGATTGTCTTAGAATTAGCCCACTCATTTGACTGCAGTCCATCAGGAGTGGAAAAACCCAAAGCCATATAACACCTACATTCTAATGGCCCGGGATCTTTGCAGGGATAAAGAACTTTGTACTGACAAGTGAGATATGTCAGAACACCACCTCCACCCCTGCTCCCGTTGCCAGCTTTCAACCATTCCTCATTAATGATGTACCATTCCCAAGCATAGTCATGGATATCGTGGGCCTACTGAAACATCCAAGTTGGGAAATGTTTTCATCCTACTACTAGTGGTCTATGCCACTCATTATTCAGTCTTCCCTCTGCTGAATAACACCATGCAAAAAATATTAAGAATTTACTACCTTTTCACTCAAGATTTGTGTTCCCAAAAGAGATCCTCACAGACCAGGGTAAGACCTTGCTGTCCCGGTTAATGCAGGAGGTCAAGGAAATGCTTAATATTAAAACACTAAGAACCTTGGCGTACCGAGAAAGAAAACTGGGATGCAATGATGGGCTTTATTTGCAGTAAGGAAAACCCCACAAGCTTATCTGGGATATACCCCCTTTGAAGTACTCTATGGGAGAGAACCACAAGACGTATTAGATATGTTGAGCAAAACGAGCCAAGAGAGAGAAGTGGTCAACCTACCAATTTCTCAAACCACCCAGAAATGGTGTTCTCATATGGCAACAGTAGGCAAAATGGTAAGGAAACATCTGGGACAAGCCCAAAATTATCAGCAGGCTAATTATAACAAACATGCAGTCCCCGTACCTTCTCAGTCTGGCAATCAGTAATGGTCCTACTGCCCATCTCTGAGACTAAGATGATCTCCAAGTGGTTTTGTAGAACAACCAGGTAGCATATTTATTTTTTTTATTCTATTAGGACCCCACTGAGGAAAGTCATACACAATCCAAGAAGCTAGGAGAAAAATAATTGAAAAAGAGATAGTTCAATAATATCATCCGTAAGTATCTGCGCTATCTGAAAGTGCTTGATACTCCCCCACTATTTTGGTAGCAAAACCAGACCAAACATGGCGTTTTGTATCCATTTACGTAAGCTCACCTCCATATCTGTATTTGACAACCTAATTGAAAATCGGCCACACTTTAGCATGAAAGTGAGCCCATGTGCACCCAGTTAAAGAATGGCAGCCTTTTTTGTATGAAGTTTTGCAGTCCTTTGCAGCTTTGGTTTCCTGTATTTGGCGATTTCTTACTGTGCAAAAATGAAAAGTATCTCTATTACCTAGATGCTGCACCTTGAAGTGAATATTGCGGCTGCTGCAATATTAAACAAACAATTCTTTTTAGCTACACACTTCCTTGGAGTGCGCTTCCGGTATTCCTTTTCCTGACTTTCAAATCATACAACAAAATTTCTTTAACTGTTGATACACATCTTTGTTTATTATTTCCTCTCAAACATAAGATTTCTTCTTCAATTATTATTTCCTCCCAAACATAAGATTTCTTCTTCATATATTTAACCATATCCTTATTACCTCTCAACACGCGTTTCTCCACGTCTAACGCACGTGGTTCATCAGGAGAGTTTCTAATACAAAAAGAAAAAGTTTTTTTCACAAAATAAACCCAAATGAACTATTTTTGTACAGCAAACAGTGGTTGTATAAAAGCAACCTTGCAAAATATATATCTAGCATACTCACCAATTTTATGAATTAGGTAATGTTCCCAACTTTTAAATCCAGTTGTGAATTGTTTCTTTCATTCTTAAAAGGACATTTATCCTTTTTTATCTTCTAAGTAAAGTATATATAGGGTTTCTGTAAAAAAACAGAAGTATAATAAACAAGGTTTTAAACTTAGGTTAAATTTATGTAATCCCTCTAGTTTGGGTATTACAGAGTGTCCCTTATTCTGCTCCCTTCTTTTGAAAAAGAATGAATTACCTTGCCATCCCGGTACAATTGCCTCCAGTCCTTCTTAATCTGTGCTACTGAGAAAATGAGTTACTTCCTCCTATTTGTACTCGCGGGCCCGCTACGTGTGACGTCATCACGCCGCGCCACGTGATGACGTCATGCAATGTGTTGTGCTATGACGTCACGCGTTTTTCCTGAACGTCCGGCAGCCATCTTAACTTTTATTTATGCCGTATGTTTCCTATATTCTAAAAGCACTATTTAGAGGTCATAGGGCTTAATCAAATTAGGTTTAAATATGTGCAGACAACAGCGACAGTGTTAGCTGTCCATATTTTAGGTGGAGATTGATTTTTCTAAGATTTAGCTAGATTTTTGCCCTATCCTCTATACCTTGAATGTTAATTAAATAAAAAAAGTTTTAATTATAGCCAATATTGTTGCCTTACAAACATACATAAACTAAATTTCTCTAGCTTGCACACATTTAAATAAATGCACTCTCTTAAGCTGTATTTCCCTTAAATTCTCCAATAGCTAATTAACAATTCATTTTTTCATTTTTTCACTTTCACAGGCTCACAGTCTCAAAAATTAAATTACCTTTAACCTTAAATATTTTTCTGAAGTGTCAAGTTACAAACAAAGTTTCTAGAAAATTTCATTATAACCAGTAACTCATCTCATTATCTGAATTTAGCCCCGAATTACAAGTGTCCAAGATACAAATCCATTTAGCTTCTTTTCTCCTTAGTTGTAGCTCTCTGTTACCTCCTCTCTCCATACTTTCAATTTTTTCAATGCCTAGAAACTTAATTTTCTTGATATCAGTTATTTTATGTTCTTGATTGAAGTGAATTGCCATAGGATATCTCATGTCCTTATTTTTAATTAATGGCAGCCTCACCTACAATCTATGCAATGTGCAAGAAAAGTGAAGCGGGCGCATTTGGGAAAGTCATAACATACCAACAGGAAACATGAAAATGCTAACAGAACTAGGGAGCAGTGTGTTTTCAATGATACACATAAAGATAAGTTTATAAATTCAAGTGCCAGGCAACAATTTGCAGTATGTTATCACATTGCAAATGAGTTATCATTAGCTGCCTTTTGTATGACCCTCTTCTAGAATTAAAAATGAAGACACCTGCAAATGATTTTGTGATGAGAACTGTTTGTACATACACTCCAGCTTGAAGGTTCCAACCCTGATATGGCCAACTCAGCTTTCGGAAAGTCAAGGAAATGAGCACCATAGTGGTGGGTGAAGTTAACATCTGTTAACCAGTGAATTGCAACAGGTAAAGTGCCAACAATCGTAACATATAAACACGTGTTTTACTGTTTATTTCTGTCTGTTTTACTGTTTCTTTCTCCACTGACCGAATGCACTGTGTCTGAAGATCGTCTGTCTGTTCTCCCTTGTCTTCACCCCTTAATCGCACTGGTAAAACTGCAGAATCGCTGTCAGGCCTATTTGCTGTGTCTTAACAGTTAAATGTATTTTATTCACTTACTCTGCCTGTGCAGACTACTATAGTCTCAGAATTTCAAAGGCTCTCAGCGACTGTTTCCCCCACCATGTTCTCACCCTCCTTGAGCGCTTTGAAACACTTGCCTATGTATAGGCACTTTATATATAAACAATACCATACCATACCTTGTCCTACCTTTCATTGTAAAGTGCATATCAAATAAATAGGAAACGAAGGAGCTCATTCCGCTCCGTAGTCTAGCGTAAATGAAAAGCATAAAAGCCTTGCGTAAAACTTTTATGCCTTTCATTCATGTCATGGCACATTTTCATTCATATGCATTGCTGTATCATAACTCACGATTCTGCCACCACCTTCCTGTACGCCATACAAAAACTACAGCATTTGCGCTAGCATGGATTTTCATGCTGGTGCAAATGCTGTGGATTCCTATGGATTCTGCTTGCTTTTTACACCAGCTAAAAGCAGGCTGACTCCAAAGAAACAATTGTAAACACTGCTTGGCATACGTGCATAGCAAGCAGTGTTTACTTCATGTGCACGGTTTAGTGCAAAAGGGTGTCGTACAAGCGGGTAAGCTGTCTTTATCCACTCCCCTTTCGCAGTTCGGCGTGCAAATGAGGAAAATTCAGCGGCTGGGACCAGTTCATGCAAAAATGCAAACATAACAGGTCTGCCATAATACGGGGGACTTGAAAAGGAGCCCCAAAGTTTGAAGCAGCCACCACTTTGTAACAGAGGCTGAAACCTGTTTAGAGAAGTGGATAAAAACTGGTCTTGCACAATTGTAGGTCAGCGTGAGATAAGAGGTGGAGCACATTGACTTACACATGAATTTGAAAGGTACCCCAATGTGTTTTTTTTCCCGGACTAAATCGTGTAGTGCAGTTAAGTGATCCAACATAAATCCATTACCACACGATCAGCATCTTGACAGGGGAATGTCAGTTTCCGGTCCAGCCCGTTAAGTATTGAATGGTGTTCCATGGCTTCGAATTTTTTACATAAAATGAGGGTGGTGTTTCTTCTATTTCTTCGGGCTTCCTCTGTCAGCACTGGCTGCTTCTTTTATTGACGGCCGAGCAATAAATAGCAGGAGCGAAGCGATGAAACAAATTATTGTAAAAATCTCTCTCTCTCTGGGCTGGGGATCCTTAAAACCTTGTTTTTAATATCTAATTGATGGAAAATGTGAACAACTGCCATGCTTCATGAAAATTATAAATGGGGAAATGCCACTTACCCCACTGATATTTCCCCGTCCCCACACCCATGCATTACCTACAATCAAATCTCCTTTAATTTTAATATCTATCAACAAAAAGCAGTGCACAACAACTGCAATTGTGAATGCAAATACTGCACCATATATGTAAAATAATTTAAAGGGCTCCTAAAAATAATGATTTAAGGCTCAAGAGTGATCAGACTTTCTCATCCTCTCTCATGTATGCTTTTATTGTAAATTGTTTTTGATCCGTTTTTCTTGACTCCTGGTGAAAGAAATATATATAATATATATTGCATTTCTGCTCATTTACAAACCTTTATACATCATACAAAGTAAAAAAGAATCATGCAATATACAAAAAAAATCAACATTTCATTTTAAAACACTTGATCTAAAACTCTTCATAACTACCATATTTATAAATAAAAAATCCCAATCTTCCCCCAAGCGGTCATACATGACAATAGAGTGAACTAGTGCAATGATCATTTTCATGTGGTTCCCAAGCATCTGCATTTTATATTTTCTGTCTTTCAGAAATGATACAAATTTAGGCAGGACACAGTCCATCAATGTGTATACTGAGCATGATTGTCAGTTCTCTTTAAGAAATCCATAACTGTTACTCAACGATGCCCGAGTTCACCTTGTTCGCCAAGTCCTTTCACAACAGTGTGGTTTTGCTTAGAATAACCATTAGCACCCTTGGAGGGGGCGCTGTCCAATCTGGATGCTCATAATGCAAGCATTATTCTTTATTATTTAAAACAAGCCTGCATTCCGAGTATCCTGGCTGACCAGCACCCACTTCCCTTCCCTTCCACGCTGACCCTTCACCACCCACGTAGTTTTCTACATGGGTGCTAATGGGGTCTTTTTAAAAAAGAAAATACAGGTACCTTCCTTCCTTGCATTGCAGCTGTCAGTTTAGGCCGTTATCCTATCGATGACGTCACAGACATCAACATGGAAAATGGACTTGGTAACAACAGCATAGCGAGGCACCAGGCCGAGCCAGAAAGGTACAGTTATTTGTTTTATTTTTTATTTTTTAAGACACCATTAGCACCCGTGTAGTGATATGTCCCTCAGAGGCGAGCCTACCCTTGTAACGGCACCACCACCCTTGTTAAGGGACTCTCGCTGCGCTCAGGCCATTAAGTTCGGTGGTGGGACGTAACCTACAGCGACAGCCTGCTGACTTAGGGCATATCAGCTCAATATAGGACGCTTCAATGCTTTTGTTCACCAAAAATAATCAACCTGCGGACCACAGATATGCTCCTAAATGAAATTTGTAAGACCCCATTCACTGATAGGATTTTTTACATTTCATTTGTTCAATCACTTTGTTATTTGTTGGATTTTATGTCAAGTAATGAGGTCAAATCCCATTTTTACCCAATGATACGAAAGGAACACTGAAGAATAGAAAGTATGAAGATTAAAGGGAAAACGGCAGAAAATAAATGTACCTTTTTAATTGTCACTCATGGAGGGAATGCAGCAAATGTGTATTCTTGATATAAGGCTGTAGTTTTCTTAGTGTGCCAACATATATGCACATAGAGCATTGTGATCTGAAAAAAAGTAACAGGGATATTTGGAAGCCCTGAGTGCTTAATTAAGCTACTTTATATTTTTTTCACTCGTCCATTTATTTATTGTATTTATTCATTGTACCTATTGAAGAGAAAGGGAAATGCTTCTGCCGAAAAACTGTATATATGCAAAACAAACCTTGCAGTTATTTATTTTTCTGTGCCATGGAGGCTGGAGGCTAAAAATTAGGGGGATTTCACTGTAGCGCTCTGGTGCCCTGCATTTGAGAGAAGACTATCAAGGTGAAAGATCAAAGGAAAATATCGAGGCTTAGTACCACCAAAATGAAATATGGCAATCACGAGTTCAGAGTTACAATTATACTTTTTAATCAAAGTACAGATAGCTATCTGGCACTCAAGTGCCTCGATGTGTGTACCAGCAGACACTGTGAGGGAAGAGAGTGCTGAACATCACAAAGCATACTTTATTTATACTCTTTTTCCAGTCCCGGTTACATTGTCCAGCCACTCTCCAACTTACTTAGTTGCTAAAGTTCATGCCCAGTTCACATGACAAATACAGAAATGCTGTTTTCATTAAAACATGTTTTTCCTATAGACAGAATACAATAGTAACAACTTGGTTTAAATCGGCCATGTTGATCTTCACTAGTGTCTTGAGCGTAATGTAAGTCCAGTTTCAAGAACAACCACAATGGATTTCTGCAAAGGTACACGATTTTAGTTACTTAGCATACTGTTGCGTTGCTTGAATGAGGATGAAGCGGTGGGTGTAGGCAACACTTAAATTGCAGTTCATTTTGGCTACAAGGTTTCTTTGCACAGAACAAACATTCTGCTTTAGGCAGCCCCAGCATGTTGACATAGTTCAAAGTTCATGTATCTCTGCTGCAGCCAAAAACACAGTTTAACATTTTAGGACAGAAAGCAGGAGTTAGAATCAAAATGGTGGATAATTCTAAGATGACAGCAAAGTCAACTCTATTTAGGTCTGTTTAAACACGGTTTTCACTACAAATGTGAAGGAGCTTAGGCCAATAGTCATTATCAGACGGTATTATGTGAATATGGTTTGACAAACCATGCTTTTGGCCTAAACCAAGAGCATTACTCAATCATTTTTACTGTACTGTACAAAGACCACGTGTCGCTATTAGAACACCCTGACTCTCTGGTTTCTAAGACATCAATCGCCATTAACTCTTTGATAGCAATTTCCTGCATTAATAAGGCATTGGTCGCTTTTTCAGGAATTTGTATCTCAGGTCCCAGTGTACCTATTACTTGTGCACAACATCCTCCTATCATAGAACATATGATGGGGAGACATTGTATGCAACAACAACAAAACAATATAATACCAAGAATTATCATAAGGACTGCAAAGGTTTTACAACCCCATGATCGCAACAAGTCCCAGAACCAAGTACTAAGATTCCAGTTTCCCTCTGGCACATGTACTTCAGTACTCAAGGTATGTAGATTTTGAATTGCCTTGAATATAGTAGGGGAGGAGTCGGGGACAAAAACACAACATGCAGATCCCACCATTTTGCACAATACCCCACCACACTCAAATACAATGATGTCTAACACCATCTTTTTTTGGAGGGCTACTAATCTAATTGCCTTTTGCTATAGCGTCACGTTGTAAAAAACTGTGGTCTGTGGTCTTATTGATGTTTTTTCCTGTACCCTTGCTAATCTTCTGATATCCTCAGAATTCATTATCTGTCCCCAGAATGGCACAAAGAATTTTGCAACATCACCTAAGACTTGTGAAGGAGTATCACAATTCTCATCCCGCCTGGGATGAGCTTTAGAGATTTCAAAGGTGGTAGCAACATATACTCCTGGCAACAATATACCTAAGTAGCAAATACCCTGCCAATCTTTGGGTAACCATGGATATACCTCATTGCTGCAAACAAAGTAAACAGGGTCTCCTACATACAAAGGTCTGCCCCCACTGGTATTTGCAATGCTAGTACAACCCTGAAATGTACCCATTGGCTGAGAACCTTCTCTTTGTATGCAGAAAGGAACAGAGTTGGGACTATGATTGATAGTATAGGACCGAGGCATGGCATCCCGGTTGCCTAGGGGAGCCATTTTGAAGGAAATCAATGATTGAAAAAGTCTAGAGAGTTTATCAGAAGGCCTAACAGAAGAAACATTGAGCTTGCTCCCATTTGCAAAGAGAGAACATCCTAAAGGTGTTTTTCAAATTCATTAAGATTAGTCCCATCAAAATTCCCAGTAATCCTGTCGTTCGAAACGGCCAAAGAATAATGCTCTAAGTGAGGCATATATTTAAAAAAAAGGTTTTAGGCACTCCTCTCCAGAAATAACATGGCATGATAGCCTGTTCTTAGGTGAGAGTTTGCAGCACATGCTTTTTGCTCACTGTACTTTTCACAGATGGGAAATATCAATTTGCATATCAGTCTTTGTCCCGCCTAAGTGAGGCATCACAGGCAGTGGTTAAAGGAAGAGAATGAATATACTAGCCCAATCCCTTTTACCCATGTTGCGGCGAATGTGAACACACCCAACAATTTGTTTTGTTCAGAATTGCATGGGTACCGTTCATAATCATTAAGAGAGTTTTATTATGGTAACCCTTTCTATGTTGGAAGTCTCGACGAGGAAGAGTGTGCATATCAACGAAGGGTGGAAAGACAGTGGGTGATTTTTTCAGTGGGTAGCAGAATATCAAGCAGATGCACTTTTTCCAGGTACCAAATACCAAGTGCAAATATAATTAATAAACAAATTACTATTGTGACCAGCAAACAGTGGGTCCTCAGGGACAGTGACCTTCGATGAACAGATTCATCATTAGATAAGTGACCAGTATCTTTTTCAGTACTAGTGGGTTCAGGAATGTGCATTGTTTCTCAGAGTCTGTTTAGAAGCCTCTCGGTTAGGCTCTTTTAGTTTATCCGTCCCTGGCCACTGGCCACGTAGCTTATGATGATTGTAGGCGGCTTTGTCGGTCCCTTCCTCTTATTTGATGCTGCAGAGGAATGACAGGGGACTGACTCAACAATGGTCTCTTGTAGGCACAGCCGATGCTGTGCTGTAAATTCAGTTTTGCGGTCGCAGATCGTATCTCAAGACTCCAGTTACGGTGTGTTCTGCAAACAGAGTGTCGTTGTTTCCTGAAGGAAATGATGAAGCGAAAGCAAGATTGCTCAACGGTGAAGAGAAATTCAAAGAAGAACTTGAAGACAAAGCAGCAGTCTCCCCAGGCCCCACGGGCTCAGGAAAGATTTCTGTAGACAAGGCAGGCTCGTTGTGAGAATCAGAGTGAACAATCTCTGTCTCCTGTCCTTTGTCGTGGGGCAGAGGAAAATTAATCTTCTTGACATGTGTTGCATGAATCAAATGTTTCTTGCCTGCCACTGGTACGGCGGTCTGTGTGGCCAAGAGGACTTGGTGTGGTCCTCTCCAGAGAGGTGCGAGACAGAAGGCTCTTTCAAATGCTTTTACGAGTGTTACGCTCAACTGGACCCCACAGGGGTGTCGATCGGACCCGGACAGCTGCGGTCTCCTTCAACGTGATGCGTAGTGCAGAGATGACTGTCTGGACTGGCCCGCCTAGTCTTGTCTGCTGGACCCGAAGAAGTATTTTCCTTATGTTCGTAAAAGATGAGCTCTCCATCCTGCGTGTCTTGCAGGGGCGCGTAGACCAGTTACTTCACTGGTTTGAAGGCATTGGGAGAGTTCCGGTAAGTATTGACTCTGAAGTCCCTGGTGGGATTGGTAAGTATCAAGTTCAAAGAGTTCAATGTGCCCGATGTTCACTCTTGTCCCCTTCCTTCCTTAAGTTGCAACTGAGTTCGTGAGAAGAAGGTCTTGTAGCTGCTGCTAGCGTTCAGGTAAGAGTCTGTGTTACCCAACGCTGTCTGGTAACTATTGCATGCGTTAACGTGTTGTTTTTCTCCTTCTTTACAGATGCGGCATATGAAAATGTGGAGAGTTATGGAATAATACCGCCGGTGGTAAGTCTATGGTGGTAAGAGGTTGTATTTGTTGATTCCCTTGGCTCACCTTGTTTTTTCTTGTGTCCCCTAGGTGCCAGATTACGGCGAAGAAATGGAGACAGTGCCGGATCGAAAGATGCTGTGAGAACTGGCGAGTATGGCGCCGTGCTGTAGCTGGCGAAGCGACGCATGCAGGACTGATGTACTTTCCAGGTCCGGAGATGAAATGGTTCTGGAATTAGGTGAGGAATTTGAAATAAGTTTGTTTTCTAACCTTGTCCTTTTCTTCTTCTTTATTCTACGAGCTCCGGATTCGAGGCGGGCGTGGCAGAAGACTGGATGCTGGCTGCAGGCACGCGGGCGTGGCAGAAGACTGGATGCTGGCTGCAGGCATGGTGAGCGTTGCGCTGCTTGATGCAGAATAACGCGAAGCATGTGCTGCTGTTCGGGTGTGGTTTAAATAGCCTCCAAAGTAGTTCCAGGTAAGAAGTTCCCTAGAGCCACGCCCGAGTAAAAAATAGTCCCTGTAACAAAACAGTCCCATCAAGCCTCATGTAGGCTTGGACTCTTTTGCAGCATGGTCTGCATCAGGTAAGTAAAGTCTATGAGCCTGGCGCCTATGGCGCCAGGACTGATTTCTATGATGAGCCTGGCGCCTAAGGCGGCAGGACTGAACCCAGACAGCTCCTAGCCGGGGCTGCTGAGGTTTAAACAAATGTCTGGATGCCTGCTCCCGGAGCTGAGGGCCTTGGTCCTGATGCCCGGGGGTAGGCATCATGATAACGACCACCCAGTCACCAGGTCGGAGACGATGACCTGGACCCTCGTATTATACTGGGAGTGCTTCTCGCACCTGTTGATGAATCAAATACAAGTTTTGAGTTAATTGGTCACATTAGTCGGAAAGAAACAAATGCTCGATTGGTAAGTTCCAGATGTTGGCTGTCTCATAGGGAGAGTCCTGTTTTTGATTGTGTGGTCATTCCCATTGATAATAAAGCTATTGGTAAGGCATCAGGCCATTTCAAGTTGCTTTGAGCGCAAACTTTTGCAATCTTTTTCTTTAACATGCCGTTATGGTGTTCTATAAGTCCGGCACTCTGAGCATGCCTGGCCAAATGGAACCGTTTATCGATCTGTAATCCCGTGCAACTTGCAGGATGACAGCAGCGATCAAATGTGGACCATTATCAGACCATATGACTCTCTGCAAGCCAAACCTAGGAAAATATTCCTTAACCATGACTTTTGCCGTTGACATTGCAGTGACATCTCTTAGAGGGAAAGCTTCAACCCATTTACTAAAGGCACAGATGACTAACAATACATATTTATAATTCTGACAACGCTGCATTTCAATAAAGCCAAAGTGTATGACCCCAAACGGCATCGAGGGGGGACCAAAACTACCCTTTGGTGTTGGTGTTCCTTTACCAACATTATACTGTAAGCATACCATGCAACTTTGGAAAAACACTCAGCAGTCTTTGGAATATTCACATTAACCCAAATAGGTTCTAATAGTTTGCAAATCTTTTTGGCACATATTTGAGTTGGACCGTGAGCCTTCGTAACCATAGCAGTGACATGAGCATTGGGTAGCATCCATTTGTTCTTTTCATTATCTACCCAACAACCCTCATCATCTAAACTTGCTGGACCCTCAGCCCACTGTTTAATTTCATCTGGAGTGGCGTCAGCCTGAATTTCTTTTATACAACCAATTCCTACATCTATCACACAAGTTTTAGTGACCTCTTTTATCACATACATTTTGGAATGAAAATCGGTGACAGTCTGTTTGGCTATTCTGTCAGCAAAAGCGTTTCCTTTTCCCACATCGTCTGTTACTTTCTGGTGAACTGCGCACTTCATTATTGCTAACTGAGTAGGAAGCGCAAGTACTGAAAGTAGCCAAACTATTAGAGTGCCATGTTGTATCTTAGTTCCATGCGAGGTCAAGAAACTTCTCTCAGCCCATAGTCGACCAAAGTTGTGAACTACCCCAAGGGCATACGGGCTGTCCGTATATATGCTCAAACTAAGCCCTTCAGAAAGTTCACAAGCTCTAATCAATGCAATAATCTCTGTGGCCTGAGCAGAATTATGCGGAATTCGTTTGGTCTCCACTATAGTGCTTAATGTAGTGATTGCGTAAGCAGCAGTGGATGTACCATCCGGAAGTTTGAAGAAGGAGCCATTGCAAAACAGCTCCCCTTGTGGATTTTTTAAAGGTGTATCACTAAGTCAATTCTGCCCTTAGTCTCTTGTTCTGTGGTATAGAGGCAGTCATGTGACATTTGTCACTGCAATCAATTTCTTGCGGAAGAGGCAATAGTTTGGCCAGATTTAATGAGCAACATCTCTTAATTTGGATATGCGGTGCAAATGGAATCAGCTCGTACCTTGTTAGTCGTGCTGATGTGAGATGTTGCCTCTGTGTTCTGTTTAATAGAACATCTACTGAGAGAGGTACCATCATGGTTAAAGAGTGACCCAGAACCATACCCTCACTTTGTTTTACAGATGCAGCAGCAACAGCTCTCAAACATCTCGGCAAAGCGCACACAACAGGGTCTAACATGGAGTAAAAAATAACCGCATAGTCTATTTTTACCCCCCATGTTCCTGTGTCAAAACAGCCAAAGCGCATCCATCATATTCATGTACATACAACACAAAGGCCTTTTCGTAATTTGGTGTGCCCAAAACTGGCGCTGCACACACCCAGCCTTGAGCAGATCAAAAGCTTTCTGGCAATCCATGTTCCACGGTAAGGGCAAAGAAATGCCCCTTCTTTGTCAATGCCAACATAGGTTTTATCATTCATGAAAAGTTTGGGATCCACTGTCTACAGTATGAGGCCATACCTATCAAGGTTCTGACCTCTTTCTGTGTATTTGGGACAGACATGCTAGAGATGCTTTGTATCTGTTCAGGTGTCAGTCTTCTGCCCTCCTTCGACAGGAGGTAGCCTAGATAGGCGACTTCCTTTTGACAATACTGAAACTTTTTTAATGAAGCCTTACGACCATGTTCTGCTAAATGAATAAGCAGCAACACGGTGCCCTCCTTTGCAAGCAACCTCAGAGTCAGAAGCTAAAAGCAAATAATCTACATACTGTAGCAACGTGCAAATAGAAGGTAACTCAAGTGTATCAAGCTGTTCCTTCTATGCTCTACTATAAATGCTTGGACTCTCAGTGTACCCTTGTGGCACACGAGTAAATGTAAACGAGCGTACCCCTAGGGTGAACGCGAACAGATATCTACTGTCAACATGTACAGCGATACTGAAAAGGGCATTCTTTAAATCCACAACACTAAAATGAGTAGCTGAGGCTGGAATCATGGTCAATATTGTAGTAACATCAGGTACAATCGGAAACTGTGGGGCAACAACCTTATTAATAGCGCGTAAGTCAATAATGAAGCGAAAAGGAATCACATTATCCCCTTTCTTATACACAGGTAGAATCGGACTATTACACACGCTCCCTGCAATTTCTTCAATCACACCTATGTGTACAAAATCAGAAATAATACTTTTCAAAGCCTGCTCACCTTCAACCGAAATCTCATATTGCGGAATACGCGGTAATTTAACACCTGGTTTCAATACAATTTTAACTGGTTCAATTTGCAAAATACCTACATTATTGTCATTGACTGCCCGTAGACATGTCGGAACCTTATTCAATTCAGGTGGTAACGGTCTAGACAAAAATTGTGGAAAGGAAGTTTGAGGCAAAACCGTTAAATGCACTCCATACAGAGAACAGTAAATTACAGCATTCAATTCTTTCAACAAATTCAATCCCAACAAATTCTCGCCACAATTTGTCATCAAAAGAAATGGAGATGCATCAGTAAATGGTCCCAGTGAAATCAGTACCGGCTGAGAGACTGGACTAACCACTGGTGTACCAGAGAACCCTACAGAAATTTTGTTCTGCCCTGACAGGGGAATATCCAGAACCCGCAAATGATCGATAGAACACTTCTGTGCTCCTGTATCTATGAAAAATAGATGCTCCCTATTCCCCACCTTCATTTCAATGTAGGGCCCTTTCTGATCGACGGGAATAGGTACTGGTTCCAGACTCTGCTTCGGGCTGCCCTAGCGGAACAGTATATCATCAAATGCAAGATCCTCAGAAAAATACAGTCGAAGGATTATTGAAAATGTTCCCACTATTAATACTATGCTGCTGACTATCCTGTGAAGATGACTGTTGATTCTGAGCGAACTGACTTCTACCAGGACCCCCCCTAACCCAAGACAGCCTCTGGATCATCTAGCCATGACACCATATGTGCTATTCAATCTCTGCTGAAGGATCGGACATTGTGGTCGCCAATTACCTTCTTATCTGCAATAGGCATATTGGTTCATGTGTACAGGACTCAGTTGCCCATTACTCTGTGGTGTAAATTGGCCTCTAAACTGTGTATTCCCACCTCTGGCTCCTCTAGCGATATGCTGCAACAGTACTCTAGTTTTCAAGTCTCCCTTCTTCTTTTCCACTCTTTCCTTCTCTGAATTAACTCTATTTTCATAGTACTGAGGCATATGTAATACTTCAGATTGTGATTTCGCTTGCCAAGCACTTTCAGAAGTCATAATTTGTGATTGGATTTCAGGGAACAATCTGCGGACAAACTTGTCTACAAACAGCCTTTTCCCTGACTCTGTACTGAAGTCTTGACCACTAAAATCTGAAAACACTTGTGCAAATCGATTAAAAAAATTCAGTGGCACCTTCAGACTTCCCTTGGATGCAAGCTGTAACCTTGTCCCAAACTATTCTTCTCTCAGGAACCAGTTTTCAATTTAGCTACTATTCTGTCTGGCAACGTCAATATCACCTGTGGCGGTTTCTCACCAGCATTCCTTTCCCCATCTATCTGTACCAAGTTAACCCATGTATCACCCAACCCTGCCTGGTCGTCTACTGTTCTAATCTGTTTCCATAAATCGGCAGGAAGGATCACGGGAAACAATAAATCTATATCAAACAGCGTGAAAAGTGACGAATGCAAGACAGATTCCATTTCTTTATAAAATCCTGGTGGATTCTTCATAATATCTGGAATTGTTTGCCTAATGGTATTCACTTCCTGTCTAGAAAATGGGACATGAACAAACTGAGAAGCATAATGTGCTTCAACAGTAGTAGCAGGCATTCCTGCTGCAGCATTAGCTGGAATTTCTACTTTCGGAACAAATGTCGGAGAAACCTCCCTCATCGGCAATTGTGAAGTAGGCAAATCTGAACGTTTATTAAGCAACAAGGCTAAATAAAGTGACAAAGTAGTCAAGGCAGTATCGGGCGAAAATGCTCTCCTGTAAATGACTATCAAATCTGTGGGATAGCAAACCTTTTTCTTCAAAAATTCATCTTGTAGGTACTCTACCATCACCTGTAACACTTTCCTTTGCATTGCATTGCCGGAGCATACTGACTAAACGTGTCATGCACTTCAATGGGAGGGATTGAAACATCCGAAATCCACCTAAGAGCGTCTCTTGTGCAAATGCGCATTTCTTCACTCATTGGTTTCAATGAAGGAAGAAATCACTTCTGCACATATGAGGCTTCCAGTCTATTACCATCCAACTCATCTTTCTGTAACCGATCTAGCTCCCTATTAAACTCAAATACCTTCTCAACATGCTCATATAATTTCTCTGCAGTGTCCCTTGAGCGGGCAAGGACATTCAAATCCCTCAACCCCTGTGGGACACTCACATCCATCAACTCACTCCAAATATCAGCCAAATGCGTTCCCATCCCCTCTATCAAAATAGTCTGTTCGGGAATACTTTCTTGGACAGAGATCGCAACTAAAACAGCCGATTCTTCACCCTCTTCTATATATTTTTTAGCTCAGGTATACAATTCTCTTTTTCTAGCTTTAGATACTGTCCCACGAGTCACTATTCTTGAATCAGCTCCTGCCCCTTCAACCTCTTCAAGTGGAGCAGAACCACTTGGAAAAGAAAGTTCAGACAAATCGTGTTCAATAGGTAGCAGAGACACTACTGCTGGCGGTGGAGACAAATTAAGGGAACGGCAATTGTCGGTAAGGGTGGAGATACAGGAAGAGGAACAACAATAGGAATAGGAAAAACAGCAGGAAGAGGAAGAGCAATGGAAGGAAGAAGAACAACAACAGGAGGAGGTGCAACAGCGGGAAGAGGCAAAACAACAGGGAGAGGCATATAGGGAGGAGGTGCAGTTGCAACAGTTCTACGTTCATTCAACAATTTGTTAATTAGTTCATATGATGCATGACAATCCTGAGAGGGGATATATCTTCTGTACATCAGGTGAAAAAGCCCTTTCCAGACTTCTAATAGATTCTATTAGAAGTCTGGAAAGGGCTTTTTCACCTGATGTACAGAAGATACAACTTCTGAGTTGCTGCATAGCTTCCTTTCTCCAATCTTTAATTACACCAAATGCTGCAGGCCTAGCCTTTTTCTTCAACAATATACTCTAAACGAGCAATTTCAAAACTGCCATGAACTGGCCACTGAAGTTCGGAAGCATGTCTAGTTTGTCTGTGCCAAATATCATTAAATACGATACTATTTAGGCTGTACTTACAGTACATTAAACAAGCTGGCGACCCAATGGGTGGCGCCTGTTGGCCTTGGCCCAAAGATTGTCTATCTCTGCGGAATAATCCCCTGAAACAGGATGACAATTTCCCAGGCATGTCAGATCACTGGTGTTACCTGGCATTGTTTGTACTCATGAGAACAAAACTGCACCCAATATCAGGATTCTTAGGAATCGGGGCACGACTCACCTGACTTCAAATTCAAAGGAAGTCCGATCGAATTACAAAGGAGCGTTGTGGTTGGGGATTTCAGCAAGGAGTCTGCCTCGATATGGGGAACCTTGTCAAGATGTCCTCTCGAACCGCTTGCTCACCGCCCAGGGATCAGATCGAGCAGTACTGTTGAGGTGTCGCGTCTCATACAAAGGGCCCCTTCACTCTCCGATCCCGGTCCGATAGCCGTGTCTCCTGTTCAGCGAGGTGACATCAATCTTGAGGGTCCCTATTTGGGCGCCATCTGAAAGACCAAAGGAAAATATCGAGGCTTCGTACCACCAAATTGACATGCGCCAATCACAAGTTCAGAGTCACAAGTATACTTTTTAATCAAAGTACAGATAGCTATCTGGCTCTCAAGCGCCTCACAGTGTGTACCAGCAGACACCGTGAGGGAAGAGAGTGGTGGACATCACAAAGCATGCTTTATTTATACTCTTTTCCCCAGTCCCGGTTACATTGCCCAGCCCCTCTCCAAGTTACTTAGTTGCTGGAGTTAATGCCCATTTCACATGACAAATACAGCAATGTTGTTTTCAGGCTTAAGACATGTTTTTCCTACAGACAGAATACAATAGTAACAACTTTGTTTAGCTCGGCCATGTCGAGCTTCACTTGTGTCTTGAGCTTAATGTAAGTCCAGTTTCAAGAACAGCCACAATGGATTTCTGCAAAGGTACACAATTTTAGTTACTTAGCATTCTGTTGCGTTGTTTGAATGAGGTGAAATTGTGGGTGCAGACAACACTTAAATTGCAGTTCATTTTGGCTACAAGGTTTCTTTGCACAGGACAAACATTCTGCTTTAGGCAGCCTCAGCAGGTTGACATAGTTCAAAGTTCATTTAGCTCTGCTGCAGCCAAAAACACAGTTTAACACTTTAGGACAGAAAGCAGGAGTTAGAATCAAAATGGTGGATGATTCTAAGATGGCGGCGAAGTCAACTCTATTTAAGTCTGTTTAAATGCGGTTTTCAGTACAAATGCGAAGGAGGTTAGGCCAATATTCATTATCAGACGGTATCATGCGAATATGGTTTGACAATGGCCATTGCCTTCAAGGCCATTATTGTGGCAATGGTCTGGTCATCAGTGGGAAGAACGTTCCAGTAGTGGGGTGCCATGAGGTTAAAGGAACGGAAGTGGGCCGAGGCACAGGTAAGGGACAGCAAAGTGATCAATTGATCACGACTTGAGATTGTAGAGTGAGCGGTGGGGCATAAAGAGAGAAAGAGTTAGCCAGGCTGGAAGGAACATATATATATTACCAAGTAGCATTTCAATGGTCCATTGGGGAGTGCATAATCTGTATGGAGCATTGCAGCTGAAAATTGTATTGCTCTTAGAAATGAATTTATAACAGCAAATTAAAAATGGTAGGTACACAGACGTCCCTTCCCCCTAAAGATTCTAAAATGTGATTATTTACAATCCTAACTGAGATTCTCGAAACTTTGGTGTTTAGTGTGAAACCCCATGGGTAGGGAACTATGGACCCACCATGAGGGAAACCTCTGAAAGAAAGCAGGTGAAAAGCATGATCCAGCCCACAAATAGATGTGGATACAAGGAGGATGAGTGAAGAAAAACTGGTGCAGCAGGGAAAGCCATTCCACATCACGGCGTGGGCAGAGGTGGCTGATGAACATGGGAATTTGTAGAGTGTATAAGTTGCAGATTATTTTGTTAGGGTGGACAGAGGAGAAGCGAGAAGGGTCGAGAGGGTGGCTAGAGCAATAAAGACAGATAAGATAAATAGTAGAATTCAATCTTTCAGCACCGTGATAGTTGAGGTTTGGTCTTGTGTATATTCATTAGGTATATCTTTTCAGCCACAATTCATTTTTGAAGTTTTCGATCACTGTCAAACAGGTCCCCAAACTTGCAATACCTGAGCTATCGGGTGGGGAAGCCAGCGAGAAAGGATACATGAGACGAGGGATGGGGCAAAAGTGGGATGTGGGATGCCCATTAGGGACTGAATTGCCATCCATTGATGAATGGTAGAGAGAGAGCTAGAGATGTGTGCGAGGATAATTCAGGGGTGAAGGATGAGAAGGAGAACAAGATGTGGGTGTGTTTGGAGAAATGTTTGTAGCAGAAGCCAAAAGGAAGAAATTAGTTTACCAAAGAAGTGGAAGAGGGCCCAAATCAGACCTCACTGAGCGGCGGTGAAAGTGGAGAGGCCTGTGTTCCTAGAGATGGAGAAGGATTATTCCAATAGGTACGGGTCTATCGAGGCATGGGCAGAGTTACTAATGCCAATGTTAGAGAGGGTGAGTAGGAAAGAGGGTTGTTCAGCAGTGGTGAGAAGGTTGCAGACATTAGTGATGCCGTTTCCATGGAGTGTCTACTGAAGAACCTACTGAGATTGGGAGGAGTTACAGAGTCCATTGGGGCCTAGGTAAGTAGCAAAATGGCTAAACACCGACCCCTTTCAGAATTTTGGAGGAGCATGTGCGGGGAGAAACAGGTTGGTAGTTAGCATGGTTGTATGTTTCAGCAGACTTTGTTTTCAGCATGGGTAGAACAGTCACAATTGTGTATCAAGCAGGGGAGACCCAGGGAGTAAGACAGAGTGTAGATTATGGGTGGAGGGGGTAAATGGCACCAGAGGATGATTATAAGCTGGGTTGGCAACCCAGAGGGTGGTTGCCAGATTGTCAAGGGTAGTAGCAAAGAATGTATATAGGGGCGAACAACAGAATACATCACAAGCTGGTAGCAACAGATAAAAAAGCACAGACTGATAAAGAAGGGGAAAGAATCTGATGCCGAAAATGCGTAATTCATTTTTAAATGCATTTCACTGCATACCACCCGCAGTCCCCCATACCACGCACATTTTTATTACCCTTACCCACTCCCGCCACATATATATGCAGCGAAATGCATACCTTAACATTCAACATTTTCGGCCTCAGAATTATTTCCTTTGTTATTCTGGTATGATCGCATAGAGACTAATAAATTAACAAATTGGAAGTTATAGGAGCTAGGCAAAACATATCCTGAGAGGAACGTATCAGTCGATCATGTGAGGACGGTATCAGGTAATATTGTCCCCATATATAATGTTGCCCTATATATAGTCGATGGGAAACGGCAAAGGCAACATTATATATGGGGACAATGTATGGGGTAGATGGGAGTGAGGGTTGCAGGGGTGTCCCCCCCATGTTCCTTATGATAATGTTGACACAAAAAACAGCGCCATTCTTGCATGGTGACATTTTTGCAGGGACATTATCACATGGAAACGTGAGGACAAGCACTGTACTGAGACATTGCAACACCTGATCATAGAAGGCCCAAAAAGATATTTTTACAGATATAAGTATTTTAAAGAGTTTTTAAACGATAAAAAGGCACTTACACCTTTGCATTTCTGGACAAGGATCTTGGTTAGAAACCAAATTTCCCTCATTCTGGCAGCTTTGAGATGTATTAATGAAATCCTCCTGGGAGCAAATTTGCAGGATGAGACTGGAAGTTCATAGATAGACATACATGGTAATGGTAGTGTTTATTTATCTAGCGCCTATTCACAGGCAAGTGTTTCAAAGCGCTCAAGGAGGATGGGAACACGGGAAAAAACAACAGTCGCTCAGAGACCTTGAATTTCTGAGACGATATGATATGATATATGACATTTATAACGCTCCTATACAAAAGTGTTTCAAGGCGCAACGAGGCAAGGGAGGGGGAGCAGAGGGAAGACAGACAACGATCTTACTAGGCCAGGTGTCATTCAGATCACGCAAGTGTAAGGGAAGGGGGAAAAAAGAAAAGTGCAGGGGGGGAGGGGAAAGTGCAGTACATGGGATAATAAATAATAACATAAAATAAATAAAGAATAGCCAGCTGGTGGCAAGTGCATGGCGAGTGCAGACATAAGTGCTGGTTTGGGGACTGTAGGGATACAGAAAACAGTCCCCATGTGCAGGGGTTGCCAGGGAGACAGCGCAAGCCAGAGATCAGATGGGTGGCCAGGTAACACGTGCAGTCTCATTACCAGCCAGGACTTCAGCAGGGGGGAGGGGGATAAAGGTCTGCACAAGTAGATTAAGTGAATATGATACATTTAACAGTTTAGATACAGAAAATAGGCCCGACAGCGATTCTGCAGTTTTTTCAAGTGCACATTAAGGGGTGAAGGCAAGGGAGAACAGATAGAACGACCTTCAGGCTGGGCTGTATACAGATTGTGCAAGTCGGGGAAGGGCAAGGGAGGGTCAGGGGACCAAGTGCACCCAGTCGGTAGAGACGGGTGAAGTGCTGACAGAGAAGCTCTCATGGTTTTATTACAAGTGCCGTGGGGGTGGAGGGCCGTAAGGCAAGTGGCGAAAGGACTGGCAGGGGTGTCTGGGACCTGTGAGACTCCGAGATACACCAGGAGGCCAATCAGTAAGCGGTGTGGAAGGAGGGAGAGAAGGAAGAGCGGAGAGCTGGTTTAGCAGAGTAGGGTGAGAGAAGGAAGAGGAGAAGAGGAAGGTCTTGAGAAGTTTTTCAGAATTTAAGAATATCAGGCTCAAGACGGAGGGTGGCAGGGAATGAGAAATGTAGATTGTACGTTTGAATCTATTATGAGAAGGACAGATTATGAATTAAATGGTGTACCTGGTTTTTAAATGATGTTGCTTGTGATTTGTATTTTTTTTCTAAATGAATTGTGTAGGGTTTGTATATTAAATCAGAGCACAAATAACAAAAATAAAAATATTAAATTGAAGGCCGTTAGTGAACAGAATATTAAAACATAGTAGGGTCATACTGAGCAGTGGAAGGGTAAATATTGAGCATAGTTAATAGATAAGAGGTCTGGGTGGTGGTGGTTAGGAAGCATTGTTGTGGCAGACAGATTCCAAGAATCTGGACGATGGTGGTTGTAGCCATATTTGATGTGAGAAGGACGAACTAAGAAAACAGATGAGACCCTTTTCCAACCACTCTTCTACTAGACACCCTGGTTGTAAAATATCTAGGGAGTGGGCCATGGCATGTGTGCAGTGTGGTCCCAATCAGGGCTGCAGGGTGGAGTTGTGTTGAAATCGGATAAATAAGAGCCATTGGAATCAGGGGCAATAAATCTGGCTGTAAGATGTAGATGCATGTTGGAAATGACGAAGGCCGTGTATTATAGAGGCCGGCAGATGTACTTCTTTAGTCTACTCACACAACTACCCTCTGTTCTTGTCATACCTGAACAATGGACTAAGTACATAAAGGAGCAGTGTCCAGGTGAGAGCATAGTGTCCAGGTGAGAGTATAAGGATGACGGCTGCCCATGGATCAGCTTTGGAAAGCACTGCTAGTCGGTTGACTGGTGTGCACCTAAGACTGGTAAATCTGCAACCCCATAATTTGACTCCTACATAGGGTCAACCTATCTCTACGGTCTGGGGTAGACCTAAATCTACGCATAAGAAGAGAGATAGATACTTTATACTCCAAACACAACTCTCTCAAAGAAGGTGATGTGATTCTGGACATAGTACTCATAAAACATATACATTTCTAAATTGATTCAATTCATTAGTTCATATATCATGAAAAAGAATTAAAAAGCACCCATAGAATCACAAACGGATAATGACTTAATACAGTATCACATCAACAAGATAAAAAACAACAACATAAAACAATACAATAGACACAGATGACACAAAGGTAAACTTTGGCACTCATAAAGTGTCACTACACTGGACTCCCAACATGTCTCTGTTTCTACCACCACGTTTGTTGAACATTCATCAGGGGATATTCATTAGATTTAAATGTTCTCAATACTTTGTGCTTTGAGTAATCCACATCACAAATGCAATGCCAGTTAAAACTTGAAAAAGAGGGACAAAGAACACCTTGATCACCCACTTAAGAGTGACGCTCCAAGTGCATGTGGTACCCAACCACCTGTAAATATACAGTGTAGGGGATACCTGGAGTATGCCCCTATGTCATACTCCATAATATTCTGCCACAAGTACCTGCAACTGGCACTTCTTCCACGGCGTTCCACTAATTAGTTTATTCGCCTAGTTCCAAATAAATAGGGACTGTTCACTCTGAGTTGCTCTTGCGTAGCATGTAAGCTCTTCGGTTACTACAATGACATCAGACATATGGAACACCCATCAATATTGTGGTAGGTTCCCTGGACACAAGCACCATCACCCCATGTCCACTGCCCACTGTAACAGTATCTCTTACATGTATCAAACTGCATCATACCTTATGTAGCCAAATCAGAGGGCTTGCATGCGGTACACTTCGATCCAAACGGAACGGCTAGTAAGAAAACTCTTACTCTCTGTTCAGAAAATCACAATAATAGAGGAGGCTCAATAACTCCAGATCTCACTGTTGTCTCTAAAACGGACATAGGCACACAATCCTGTTACCTATGGACTGTAAATAGCTCCCATCAAGTTTACTCGATTATGGAATCACATCTATGCATCAGTCACTCCCTTCAGTACATGCTGTCCTCCGACGCAAGCCTAAACCGTAACGTTAAAGGGCTATCATAAAAACCATGAAAGTTCACCATAGAGTAGTATGAGAGCCTAGGAAAGAGGGTAACGTTTATAAATAACCCCCACCTATGGACCTGAAAGTTCACCGGGAAACTCCAACTAACGCCCTTCTCCAACGTTAAACTCGGCCACATGTGCATGATATCTTCATTGTGTTCCCGATATTGGGCTGGCTTAATCAGCAATAACTAGAAATACAGAGACAGCCTTTTTTTGTCAAAGCGTCACTCATTTACCTTTGCAGTCTCACTGCTTGCCACAACGAATGCTGGATCTCAAACGCGGAAGCCACTGACCACTGCATTGTATAAAGATGTGCTGGTAAACATAAAAAATGCACTTACACCGCACTAGTCGTGGTATAGCGCCATATTGGAAAATCTCACATGCAAATGCAGTGTGGATTCAAATGCAGGCAACTGTAATTCCAATATTTCCAAAAAGCTTGTTAATGCGTTACTAGTATCCATCCAACAACCGCAAAGGAGCCAGGATGCACACAAATGCTAGAAGGCTTTCTCAGAAACTTGAGCAACAATCCCCATAGGTTACGGGCTACAACAAAGCGTTCAGACTCAAAAGGTGAAATATGCGCCTCCTAATGGTGAAAATCAGTGTTGAAGAAACCCATAATCTTTGACATTGAAACATCTCTAGGCTTGTGAAAAGTGGCACATTCGTAGTCCGTCAAATTCAACCTCATTTACAAGGATAGAGATTTACACATGAACTCATCATCATTTTATCATCACAATTGTCTTTTACATTCAAGCAATTACGAGACTTACAGATATACTATACATCAGCGCATATAAATTGATACATTCATAGATGGCTAATTTGTGCCTTATTATACAATTCTAACATGCATATTGATCAACTGGACAATGAACACGGCAGCTGTATAAGACCTCATAGGATATGCAGGAGAGGGGTGAACCCGTTTTATCCCAGGGAAATTTACGCCAATCAATCCCTTCATTCAGCCCGATAATGAGTCTTTGGACTTTAAAAATCATCTTTTGTTCGAAATTGGCAAGTTTACAGTTGGTATCCTCTTTACGAGCCCAATGTACCTTCTTAAGTATCACCCATTCAACTTCCTCATGGGTGTGTCCTTTCTCCACAAAATGCTTAACCATAGGGGCCCACAGGACCTTGTTCTTGATAAAGGTGCAATGTTCCATCATCCTCATTTTGCATTTCCTATTGGTTTTACCCACATAATACAGCCCACATGGGCAAGTAATCATGTAAACTACATTATCGGTGTTACAGTTGGTCATCCCTTCTAACATCCAATTCGAATCAAGGCCTATAACTACTTCCATTGTTTGTTTGGTATGTTTGCACATGATGCATTGGCCACAGGGAAAATGTCCTTTGACAGGGGACATACCCCATAATGTAGTTTGGCATGTCTAAGTTTTTTGGAAATGTCATTCCTCCAAATGATATTCCTAAGGTTTTGGCTTTTTTTAAAAGCCACTAATGGAGAGTTTGTCTTTATCATTATATACTTTTTTCCACACCTTGTTAACCAACGATTTGATCTTATATGACAGGTTGGAAAAAGTGTTAACAAACACTGTGCCAGTTTTTTTGTTGTTAGCTTCTTTGTTCTTTTTGCTTCCCGGTTATTATTGTAAGCTCGTTTGGACGAGTCCTTTACTAATTTAGCCGGGTAGCGTCTTACAAACAGTTTGTCTATTAGACTAGTCCCATCATCCTTCTTCTTACCACCCGGCTTACCAACAGGCAAAGAATACACCCGAATAGGCCTCCCAACATCTAATCTACACATGGCCCCCAACCTACCGCCATCAACTCTAGTTCCACCATCCCCCTTTTTACCACCCTGCCTACCAGCAGGTAAAGAAAACACTCCAACAGGCCTCCGTTCTTCTGATCCTCACATTAACCCCTACGGCACCTACTCAGTATCCTGGCCCGTGACCAATACCCTACACATAAGAGCACACTTATCGTGCAACCACAAACCAACTATAGCGCCACTGCCCATTGAGTCACTACCACAATACAATACCCATCCAAGCAGATCCCACCCACTTGCAAGCCTAATCTGCCTAGTACAACAACATCCTCCTCCACCACTCTCTGCTTACTTAATGACAGGAATCGTCGCCTTCACTCTAGACTCACCACCTTTCAATCATCACCCTTCACCAAACATACTACTCACAAAAACAACCTGCCTAATGATTCTATAGCCTCCAATACCATAAATAACACTCACTCTACCAATACGCCCAAGAGCACCTTGTCCAACATCAATTCAGCTCTTATCAATGCGGGATCACTGCCGGCCCATGCACTTGATATTTCAGACTACATAACCTCTCATGACTAGATATCATGGCAATCACCGAGACCTGGCTACACCCAGCCTCAGGACCCACTCTTGCTCTCGCTATCCCTCCCAATTATTCTATTATTAGACAGGATAGAGACTCAACCTTTCCAAAGGGAGGGCATTGCATTAATCCACAAAACAACATTGGAACTACGAACCATCACCAGCGTCGCCTTACCAGCGGCAGAACTATTATCAGTCAAACTATCAACCTCACCATCCAGCACCATCACAATGCATCTCATTGATAGGCCTCCTGGCCCTATCACCTCATTCGAGGACGACATCTCCCTTCTCTCATTGACTAACATCAAACCCAAATACCAATTCATACCATTGGGCGATCTCAACTTGGGCTATCAGGACCCAAATGATAAAAAAGCCTTGGAGCTTGGATTCCAACATAGAATAACTGAACCAATGCACTGCAAAGGCAGAACTCTCGACTGGTTAGTGGATCACAACTGTAACATCAACATCTCAGCCAATACACCTTGCGCTTGGTCAGACAACAATATAATCTCCTTCACCATCAAGGAAAGCATCCTTTCCAACAATCTGCCCCCAGCCCCCCCATCCAAAACTAGAAACAAACACAACATCACTTCAGAAATCATCCTGCCCTTACTCAGGCCCATCACCAACCCAACTACACACATCACAGACCCCACTGCCCTAGTAGACCTCTACAACCGCACTCTACTCTCAGCCATTAACAAAATAGCACCTCTCAAATTACGAAAACCCAAACCTTAGCCCCACTTCAATTCATGGTACGCCCCTCACCTGAGGTCACTACGAAAACTGAAAAGAAACACTCTGGAAATGTACCCCTACCATAATTAACAAAGAAAACTTCTCATTAGCATCTCGCGACTACAAAGAAGCCACCTTCCAGGCGAAAAAACAAAGAGCTATAATGACTGCATCATTAATACAAAATCAAACACTAAGGAATTATTCAATATCCTTAGAGAACTAGAATCCCCTGGCCCACCGCCTGACACATGCACCAAAGACACTACCTGATGCACAGACATCCCAAACGTTTTGCAGGATAAAATCACCATGCTCCAAAGCAAAATCGAATAAAAAAAAAACTCCTCATCTCCAGCCCTATACCCACACCTGCCCCCTCCTCACCAGACAAGATCTTACTCAAACAATTTAACTTCACCCCTCTCTCTATCAAAGAGGTCGAGAACATAATTCCGAAACTTAAGACATCAAAATTCCAGGGAGACATCTGCCCTGCCCCCATTATTAAAGAAGCGGCCAAGGAGAAGGTGGCCAAGGAACTTGCTCCCTTTATCACCTCCTTTATCAATGCCTCATTCAAAACCAGCACCGTTCCAAATAACTTAAAAGATGCCTGGGTACCACTGCTATTAAAAAAGCGTACACTAGACCCCAGCAAGCCCTCCAACTATAGACCCATCAAGACAGTCCCGTTTCTGCTTAAAATACTGGATTGTGCAGCATACCTGCAAATTCAACATCACCCTCAATACAACAATCTTCTCGGTCTCAGACAATCTGGGTTCAGACCCATAAACTGCATTGCTGGATCTCAAGACCCAGATCCAAATCATTAAAGATAAAGGTGAGTTAGCCCTACTCTTCCTCCTAGACTTGTCGGCGGCATTGACCTTGTGAATCACAAGGTCCTCTGCAACCACCTCACTACCGCAGCACATTTCTCTCATTAAGCTAACGCCTGGATCAAGTCATTCCTTAGCAATAGATCCATGAGAATCTTTGCTTCCTCAGTCTCTGCAGATCCATCTCCAGTCACATGCAGAGTGCCTCAAGGCTCCTGCGTATCACCAACATTATATAATGTTTTTACTAAACCTTTATTTGATGACCTTGACTATCTGGGTGTCGTCTACAGCAACTACACTGACGAAACTCACAGTCATCCACATCACAGGTGACCATGCCATGGATAGCCAAACACCTATACAAGCCTGGATGGCAAGGCACGGACTCTGCCTCAACAACGAGAAAACAGAGCTCCTCCTCTTAGGCACACCTGCTGAACTGATCAAACTTAATGACAATTTAATTCCTTTAATATCGATGGAAACATAATTAAAATATCCAAAGACGTTAAAACTCTAGGAATTTACTTAGACTCGGCCCTCTCACTAAAAAGACAAACCAATGCCATTGTATCTTCAACTGCCTATACCTGTAAACTTACCTCAGCTTGCAGACCATTTTTGACAACTGAAAACTGCATAACCTTAGTTAGAGCATTAGTCTTATCAAAGCTTGATTATTGCAACACGTTATACCTAGGAACCTCTCAACCAAACCTGAACAAAATGCAAGTGATCCAAAATAATGCCATCCGGTCAGCCCTAAACATCCCTAAGACACAACACATCTCAGAAACCAGACAAACTGAATTGGCTCTCAATTAAACAAAGGATCACCTTCAAAACATTATCACTTACCTACAAATGTCAATCCAATCACGCCCCTCAATACTTAACCAACAGTTTCCAACTTAACTTACCGTCCAGACCAATCAGATCGGCCCAATCCAACTGTATCAAGGTTCCTCGTTACACCCTCCAAACAGCAGGAGGCTCGAGCTTCCATGTCCTGGCAGTCAAAAACTGGAATGCACTACCCACCAGCTTAAGAGCAGAACCTTCATATCACCTATTCAGAAGGAACATCAAGCTCTGGCTATTAGAGCAAGAAAACTTTTAACACCTCATCTCACCACACCTACTTAGTATCTTAGGCCATTGTAAAAAGTACCTAACACTGTATATTTTAGATAGGTAATTATATTATATTGCAATTATGATCTAACACTGTCAGGCCGATTCATGGAATTAATGTGCGCTGAAATTTTCAGCGCAAGCGTGCGAAAACGTGCGAAACGCAGTGCCAGTGTGAAAATCGCACCGAAACCCGCGCACAGCGATTCATGGTAGTCGGTGCGCGAGAAAATTCCAGGATGTGCGCCAAAATTCTGTGTGGCGCATGCTGGCGCACACGTCTCCGAACAGCGTGCGCTAAGCCCACAGCGAAATCGCACATAGTGCGGCACACACAACAAAAGTAGGAGGAGCAGGTGGCGTGACACGCGGAATGGGGAACAACTCGTGAAAATGTGGGCGTCACAGGGGAAGCACAGGAACGCCCACACGCACGTTCAAAACACGTATTCATGGAATCGAACGGGGCTAACGCATGCGCCAAAAATGACATGCTAATCCGGAAACATGTACGCCAGCAGGAAGCAGGCGTACGTGGACCTGCGCAGCATAAAAGTGCGCACAAACAACAAACAAGCACAGGCGCCTGGATGAATATACCGTTCCTAGCAGCAGTGGTCATGGGATACCGCAGGAGGAGGAGGAGGATAGTCAGGCCCAGAATTTTTACACCCGGAAACAGCCTTTTTGGGATGCCTGATGACTAGGTGTATGGGAGGTACAGATTTCCACCTCACATAATACTCGACCTGGTCAGTGAGTGGGAGGATGACCTCACATCACCCACCCTGTGCTCCCAAGCACTCAGCCCCCTGCATAAGGTCCTCAATGTACTGCAATTCTTGGCCACTGGATCATTTCAATGGACAACTGCTATAGTGGGGCGGTGTCACAGGCCACGCAGCCACGCTGCCTACACCAGGTCCTGGCCATCATGACTGCACGCCCATCAGTCCGCAGGCACATATACCTGCCCAGAACACCTGCAGAAAGGCAGGCTGTCATCCAGGATTTTTACGGGGTGGCACACTTCCCCAAAGTACTAAGTGCCATTGACTGCACCCATGTGGCTCTACGTCCCCCCAGGGCATCAGAGCACATCTACAGAAACCGCAAGCACTGGAATTCCATCAACGTCCAGGTAGTATGTGATGCCAAGGGAATCATCACCTCAGTATATGCCAACTATCCAGGGTCCACCCACGACAGTTTTATTTACAGAACGTCTACCCTAAACCGGGACCTAGAAGCTGGGCGGCATGGCGATACATGGCTGCTCGGTGAGTATAAATGCCACAGCACATGCATGCATGTCAGATACTGAGCAATGTCACAACCCCACTAATGATACCCATCACCACCTCCCCAGGGGACAGTGCCTACCCTCTGAGCACCCACATGATGACGCCAATTCGGAACCCCACCACGCCACACGAGGTAAGATACAACACAGCCCACATTGCAACCCGGGGCATAGTGGAGCGCACATTCGGAGTGCTCAAGTCACGCTTTCGCTCCCTTGACCGTTCTGGCGGGCAGCTGTTATACGCTCCCCCAGTAGTGTGCAGGATCATAGTGGCAGCATGTGTCCTGCACAACGTTGCAACATGCCGGGGCCTGCCCGTGGACATGGTGGGGCCCCCACATCCCCAACCACAAGTACGGCCGCTACGCATGGGAGGGGAAAGGGCACGGGGTGAGGCAGCCCGTACACAGCTGGTGGATAATTACATCACCTAAAATCACACCCCTGTGGAGTGCACACAGCCCTGGCACATACAAGCTGACAATCAATGATGACATAAGGGACAGTCAACTGTCACAACCATACCAGCCTGAGATTGGTCACCTGGAAGTGTTACATTGTGTGCCCTACCTACACAAACACCACCAATGCTCTGTCATCAAAAGACACACTTCTATGCTGCAAAAATCATTACCCCCTTGCAGAATACAACATGACAACAGTGCCATGTCACCCAACCCCTCCACAGCACTGCCACCCAACACACCACGGCATGTCATGCTATGTGAGAGCAAACAGAGCAATCCCCAAAACATCACACACGTGTCAAAGTGCAGTGTCCTCAATGGAAACTGCCCACACACAATATGCTTCCAGTAATGTAGAACTAACACACATGACCAAATACTTACCAACAATACAATGCAGCTACACAACCTCAAACATAGCATAAACATGACAGTACTAAGTTAAAGTAGTGGTAGTCTTACAACCTGATCATGCCAGCACATCGGCCACTTCCAACTGTACAGTGCTGCTGCCACGCAAATGTCCAAGTGCACTGCTTACAACATGAACTCCATCTCCAAAGTAGACGGCCTTGTGAAGACATGAGGAATTAACCTGCAAATTAGGGGAAAGACATGGATGCACAAGCACATAGCAATACACCATGCAGTGTACAATTCAACAACAATATCCACTAGGAATTTATACACAGTATTGACTACAGACTGCCCACACAGCTCATGGGAGTCCTACGTCACCGTGTAAGTCAATGTCACTTGGGCACACCCTTTGCAAGCTCATGGAAACAGGAAGCAGGAGGGGTGTGTGTCTCACGAATCCAAGCATCTAACTCAAACTCAGGACAAGCCTGCATGTGCTCAGCCGGAATACAGTGGATGCCCACGGGAGCCACACAAGGCAACACACTGCAAAAAAATAATCAAAAATCAAAAATGGCCATGTGGGGGCCAGGGGGGGGAGGCCACCCAGGAGGTCCGAGGACAAGGTGCGCACCAACACCCACCTGTGTGGATGTTGGGAAAAAAAACACCTCCATGGGCTCATGGCCTGCACGGCTATGCCAATGTGGGAGAACTGCTGCTGTCGCTATCATCACCGACTGCTGCCGCCACAGGAAGTGGTGCTGCCACAGGAGGTGGTGGTGCAATGGGAGGCAGCCCACGCAAAGCCCTGGTATGGTCCTCCATGGCAGCAAGCATGCAGGTGCGGAAGGTCTCGTTTTGGAGGATTATAGTGCGGAGATCCCCATGCAGCACCTGACGTGATGCACGGATCTCCTCCCGAGTTGCCTGCATCTCAGCTGAGAGTGAACGTGTGAGCCGCTCCAGCTGCTGTTCTGTCCTCAAGTTAGTGGACAGCTCCAGCTGCTGTTCTGTCCTCAAGTTAGTGGAAGCCTCAAGGTCAACAAGAGTCTCCCTGAGGTGATGGAGTTCTACCCTCAGGGCTTCCCTGTGGCCCTGGACTCTATTGATATCGATTGGCGTAGAGTCTCCAGTGCCGCCCGTCTGTACCTGTTGGATGCCAACATGTCCTCCCTGTGTGATTGGCAAATGGAGTCTGTTGCCTGCTGTAGTAGCTCCATCTGCCTTTCAGGGGGGACAATGGAAGTGGCCACCCTCTCCATTGCTTGAGCCATCATCTCAACTGATGCTGCCTGTTGGGTTGCCATACCGTAAATGGATTGTTCCCATGCGGTATTGCCTGGTGGCGTACGGCCACCGTGTCGGCGGGCACCACACCTGTTTGGAGCAAGGCGATCTGCGCCTTGCTGTGCCGGCACTGCCTGAGGCTGCAGGACTGCATTCCCCCTCTGATCTGCTGGCCCAGGAACAGAATCAGATCATGTGGAGTGTGACCCTGCATCCGTAACTGCCAAAGGCGAACTTACCAACACTGACATCCCCATAGAGGTTTCTACCCCTGGTACAGGTGGATTGGACAGAACAGAATCCATGCCAAAAACACTTACCTGCGACGGCACATAGGTCTCATCATCCGAATCAGCACCTGAATAGAGGTCTGGGGAGGTGCACCCAGAGGCACCCCTCGACAGAATGTTCTGCAGCAAGATTGGGTTCTCACCCACCACCACACCATGTCCCCCACTGGTGCCCAGTCGTGCCTGAGATTCCTCCTGGGTCTGCACCATCTCCTCAACCTCAACAGCATCAAGTACGTCATCCCCTGCAAAACCATGCAAGACACAAAATGGAAACAGGCATTAGCACCATAGCACACAAATAGGCCTGACAAGCTACATAACCAGTACATGATTTACACATGTCCCACATGACTATAACCCTCCCATGCATGCACTGTCACTGAGTTTGAAGGGGACCCAAAAGGCAGACACTGATGACAACTACATGGAAGAGCAACACATTTGCTGCATGTTGGGTAGCACTGCCATCACACATTGGCCTGTGAGTGGCATGTCCAATACACATACATGACATGCCATCACACAGACGGCATGTACCATAGCCATGGTAAATTCCACATGTCAGTGAATGAATACTGTCAGCCATCCATGTGAGATGGACATGATGAGATGAAAAATGCTACATAGTGTGACAAAATAGGCATGTGCCACACACTGCAACACATCCAGTGTACAAAAATACAGTGAATGCAGGCAGATGCACACATCAATGGTTTGTCATTTCAACATGACAGGAAACAACTATCATGTTCCACATTTAAACAGGCCCCATAAATTCCTGTGATCAGGCCAATACTCAATTAGCATGAATGGTCAAATCATTCATCTAACAAGGTAACACATGTGGTCCAATGTGGGGTTCATCAATGACAGAAGCATGTCACAAATGTGACAATAGGGCTGAGGAATGCGTAGCCTAAGTGGGAGAATTGAAACAATCAGCCTGAACGAACACTGAAAAATACAAACAATGTTGTTGCAAGATGCCACTTCAAGGGCAACTGCCGTAATGTTGATCCAAATTACTAATGTGGGCAGAAGGGATACTGTCACACCCAAATCCAAGGCCGCTGAATGTTTTGGCTGATGCACATGGGTGACCCATACCACTCAGGCACACACACCCTCACCTGGCACTCAATCAGAACCCGTCACCCAAACAACATACACATGCATTACACACACATGCATGGGCACTCACGGGACAATGCTTCATAATCAGGTAGTCCTCCCACACCTTGGATCGTTTCCTCTGTGACGAAGGCCCCAGCAACAGACTCACATTCCGTGAGTTTGTTGTCCTCTTGTGGAGACCCACCTCCAGTCACCAGAGTAGCAGCATAATTTGAGGCCAGCTTGTTCTTTGCTCTGCGTTTCAGGTCATTCCACCTCTTGTAGCAATCATCAGCTGAGCGCCTCACAAATCCAAGGGCACTTATGCGGTCGGCGATGGTCTGCCAGTGTGCCTTACGTTGCCCAGGTGTGGTCTTGGACCCTGCAGTCACCACCATTTCGTGGCTATGTGCCGACACATAGCCCACAAGTGCATCAAGTTCCGTCTCATTGAAGCAAGGCTTCCTTGAGGTACCGGAGTGTGTAGCCGTGTCTGGGGTCTCAGCCTGTCGTGCCAGAGCACCCTTCTTCCTCCTCTTTAAAGGTGGAGCAGAGCCAGAGTGGCTTACGCCGCTCTGGTCAGTAGGGGCAGAATCACCGGTGGACTGGGTAGTAGGAGTGTGGGAATGCACAATGACCATAGGTCTTGATTCAGGCATTGGTTGCAGGCTAATGTTGGCAGGGGGAACGTCAGTTTGATGGACTGGGACTGACACTGTCCTGGCTGGGAGAGTCAGAGCTGGGGCGGATGGAGCTGCAGCTGCTCCTGCAGCCTCCCCACCCTGCATACTTGGGGCAGCAGATGGCATAGCTGCCCCAGATCCACGTGAATTGGTGACAACAACTTGCACCGCCACACGTGGCCTAGACTTGCTGACCTGGAAGTCAGCCAGGGAGTCATCCTGTGCCAGGTCAGGTGCCACAATGGGCTGGTCCAACAGGGGCTGAGCTTGGATGGTGTCAGCCACGTTTCCCTCAACCATGGGGGGGGCATGGGTGTCCCTGATGGTTCTTCCACACATGGGGGCATAGGGGCACCCTGCAAATCCCGGCCACGTCCCCTACCACGCCCACCATGCCCACCTTTTGAGGGTCAGCCACCTTTGCCTCCCTTACCGCTTGGTCGCCTCCCAGCCATGGCACTGATGTTGTTGTGCGTATGGGAGCTGCAGTAAACTATTGTCCTGGCCAATTGGGGGGTCAAAGGGGTAGGATACCAGATGGAAATCGTACCCTAGTGCTCTAACAAGGCTGTCTGTGACCCCTGGGGGAAGATGACGGGTCACGCAACGCACAGGCAGCCCAAAATAAAAATAAACGTGCATGCAACCCCTCGTAGACCACGTGCGTGAAAAAATGAACTCGCACTACGCTCTGGCACCCAGAAACACAAAAATAAGTGTACGCATAATACACGCAGCCTACAATGACCTCTGAAGGGGAACTCGACACACGGGGCAAGCACAGTTGCTAAGTACGTGCGGAACTCACCGTCTGCCTGGAAAAAGAATGTGAAAAATACACGCGTGTGCGCGTTGGCAACACCCCCACCAAAAGAAGAATTGTACGCTGTCTGAGGGGACAGGACAAAAGGAGAAGTGAACTCTGTTTGAGGAAACAGGCCCAACAAAAAATCAGAAAGGAGCTGTCAGAGGTAACAGGGAGTACGAAGTAGAAACGCTGTGAAGTAATCGCGTGTGAACCGACAAGTACAGATTTCACCCACTCGCTCTCCAAGAAAAGCACGTACAAGGAAATGGCGTCCTACACGCAGCTTTTAAACCAGCCCACACGTACACGTCAGAGACGCGTGTACGCGGGCGCTTTTATCCAATTACACGCGATGACACTCGGACGTGCAGTTTTTCCACGTGTGCTCTTTCATCACGTGCTATGAGGGAAACGCCCGCGCGCGTAATGTAACTTACGCGCCTACGCACTAAGGGCCTTTGGTCCAATGGAATAGCGTGCGTGTGCTGACGCGGTTACGCGCTAAGGCCCTTTCCTCGAATTACACGCTGACGTGCAAGATTTTCACGTGCCAAATCACTCCGTATCAAGCTGGCCACGCAAAAACACACGGAAGACCACGCTCCTGCCCTGAAGGCCATTTTCCTGCCCCCCAGACCCCTGAGCACGCTCCCACCTGCCATCTGCTGCTGCCTGACTGCCTGCTGCCCACGTGCCCTGCTATTTGGTGCCTGCACATCAGCCATCTGCAGGGGTCCAGTTGCTGTGTCCACCCCTGCTGGAACTGAAGACTCCCGACTGGGATACCATCCCTCCACAGCCCAGCCCCAGGACCCAGTTGCCCACCCACGCCTGCCTCGGGGGTGGCCATGTCGGGGCAAACACCATCTGAGACCACTGGCAACCCCCAGCCAGAGAGGCAGAGGGCCACCAGCTTCACTGCCACCGAAGTTGGTGTCCTGGTGGAGCAAGTCTTGGGGCAGTATGATGCCCTCTTCGGAAGTTTGCGCGCTGACAAGGAAGGACGGACCAGGATCTGGATGGACATTGTGACTGCCATCAAAGCGGAGGGGGTGGCAGTCCAAAAATTCAAACATGCCAAGAAGCGCTGGGAGGAGTTCAGGTCCAGGACTCTCAACAAGGCCCGGCACCTCTTGAAGGAAGCAGATGCTAAGGGGCGCCGGGGCCACATGTCAGAACATCAAATGAGGGTCCTGGAACGCATATCCCCAGCGCTCCACGTCCAGGCCCTTGAGAGGTAGACCCGTCTGGACTCCGGCGGTAAGTGTACATGCATACTGATTGTAAGCTGTGCGCGTGGTGGTGTGCCAGTGGTGTGGAGGTTGCACATGTGGTTTTGTAGGGCCATGTATGGATGTGTATGTACAGGGCCGTGAGGCTAACACATGTGAGTCCTCTCATGTGTGAGACACATGGATGGTGTATGTGTGTGTAAGCTTGCATACCAAATGCAGATGTGTGAGCACACGTTTGAATGACTGTGTATGTAAATTGGCATGGTTGTGGTGTCACACATGGATGTCGGTTCCAGCTGCATGTATCTGCACCGTGTACATGTGCATGTGTGTGTATTTCACAAGGGTGCAACAGTGATGCAACATGGATGCTTGGGACACTGATATGTAGAATACTGATTGCCAGATGTGACATGGATGCCGATCTCCTCACTGTGACAGTTGGTGGAGGATTACACATGCATGTAAGTGTGGTGGCGTGTGTGCATGTCTAGTGCACTCCCTGTGTTTCATGTGATGTGTGGCTCACCTTTGGCTGCTCATGCTGTTATATGTGTATGGATGCTGTCTGTTGCCATATGGCTGTGGAATTGCTGATGTGTGTGAGTTGACATGCCATGTGTGTTGGGGATTGTGATGCCATGTCTGAAGTTTGACACCGCCACTCATGTGCAACTGGCATGTGTGTATCAGTCCAATGTACAGTGTCCTGATGCCTGTCTCCTATCTCTCCCTGTCTGCAGCATCAACTGATGAAGAGGGCGGAGAGGGTGCTGTGGAGCACAGCGGCGGGGATCACACCACCAGCAGGAGACGCAAGGCCCGGCTCCCCTCCCAGGTTGTGATCTCATCAGGGAGTGAGGAGTCCGGTGCCGCGTCCCAGGCCACAGCTGCCGAGGGTAGGTCCAAGAGGCGGAGGTCGGAGTTGGACTCCTCGGCAGCAGAAGGGGCAGCTGAGACCCCACAGGGTCCGACGAAGGAAGATGGCACGGAGTCATCCAGGTTGGTGGGGGGTTTGGTGGAGGAGGAGGCCGCGCAATGGACAGAGACGGGGTCTGGAGGTGGGGATTCCACTGAGGCCAGTGGTGTAGTGCAGGGGCAGGGACAGGAGGCAGCACAGGCCGCCGCGGAGGAGCCTGTGTGTAATCCTGTCCCCGATCCTGTGACTGCATCATCCCGCACCAGCAGGGATGCCTACGTCCAGACCCGTTTTCAGGGAGGGGGATCTGCTTACAACAACTGGCCTTCCTCTCCCTGCGGACGTGGCTATCCAGGACCGGGTTGAGCCTGTCCTGGGTGGGGTGGCGTTGTGTCAACGGGACATGCGAGGTGACCTGCAGTCTTTTCATGGAGAGACTGCATGTCATCTCGAATGGCTCGTTGACCACGTCAGCCTACTGGGACAGGTCACCCAGGCCGGATTCCTCCGTTTGCTGAACCTTGCTTCGACCCCCTCCTCACCTGAACCCCCTATGCGCCAGTCGTCCTCCATGCCATCTTCCCACCCATGTATCACCTGGGTACCCTGTGGAGCTGCCTCTGACCGTGCGGCCAGGCTGGTGGAGGACACATCCCTGCCACAGTCGGGAGTCGGACGTCCAGCAGGGGTGGCCACCTCAACAACTGCACCCCAGCCGGAGGAGGATGTGCAGGCAGCAGGAGCCAGGGCACGGGCACAGGCACAGCAGCAACAAGGTGGGAGCCATGATGGCTCGGGGCCTTCAACATCGGAGGTGCAGGCATCGCCCGGAGGGCAGGAGGACCCAGGACGGGAAGTGTATTCCGTGTGGCAGCGGTTAGGCCATGCTAAAGATGATGAGCGGCAGCGGGCGGAAGAGGCATGGCTCACGATGGTCAGGGCGGAGGACTCCATGCAAAGGGCTCTGAGGCGGGCCGAGTGCCTCGAGGCAATTCGCAGGGACCTGGTGGTCCGGAAGTCATCATCCCTGCGAACCCTCGGGGCCTTAGACGAGGATCGCCTCCGGGACATCGCGCAGGAGTTCGATGATGCCCTGGCCCGGGAAATCAGGAAGTGAGCCGTCGGACTAGCCCGCTGCCATTTTATATAGTTAATTAGTGTTAGGTTTCCTTTTGGTTTTCATTTCATTTGGGGCGCTTGGACAATGCCCCACCTTTTTGTATATAGTTGTTCAATAGGTAGGGTTTTTGTAGGTTTCCTTTCAATGGTTGTGCTCATGGACCTTGGATTTGTATTTTGTATATAGTTCTACACTGGATTTCACTTCATTTAAGTTTCTTTTTTACCATGGATCAATGGATGTGTCTTATTTTTACACTTTGAATTTGGTTGGACGGACAGACTCTTTGGACCCATTTGCTTTTGGATTGATTTGGATTCTGCTTTCACACATTTTTTTTAAATATTTTGGACATGCAGCTTTTTCTTCATTATTTCCATTATTGTGTGATTTTTTTTTATTCATTTGGTTAATTATTGAATACACATTTATTATATACTTTACTGATGTGGTCTTATCTCATTTGTTTTGTGCATGTCACAATGTTGATCTTTTCACAGTCATGTGTCACCATTGCGTGGGTCTGAGGGACATTGATTCATGGCCATGCTGGTTATGTATTTTCTATCATGACTTTGAGAATTCAATGTGGGTGTTTGGATTGGGGTGGGATTTGGGTGGCCATGATGGGCATGGGTCTGGAGTGTGATGACCTGTCGGGGGGGACGTGTGGGGGCCTGCTGGCAGGTGCCCCTGACTGCTGGGGGTGCAGGGGGACATGTGTGGGGGCCTGCTGGCAGGTGCCCCTGACTGCTGTGGGGTGGGGGTGCAGGGAGACATGTGTGGGACATGAGTGGGGGCCTGCTGGCAGGTACCCCTGACTGCTGGAGGGTGGGGGTGCAAGGGGACATGTATGGAGGCCTGCTGGCAGGTGCCCCTGACTGCTGTGGGGTGGGAGTGAAGGGAGACATGTGTGGGGGCCTGCTGGCAGGTGCCCCTGACTGCTGGGGGGTGGGGGTGCAGGGGGAAATGTGTGGGACATGAGTGTGGGCCTGCTGGCAGGTGCCCCTGACTGCTGGGGGTTGGGGGTGCAGGGCGACGTGTGGGGGCCTGCTGGCAGGTACCCCTGACTGCTGGGGGGTGAGGGTGCAGGGGGACATGTGTGGGACATGAGTGGGGGCCTGCTGGCAGGTGCCCCTGGCTGCTGGGGGGTGGGGGTGCAGGGGGACATGTGTGGGGGCCTGCTGGCAGGTGCCCCTGACTGCTGTGGGGTGGGGGTGCAGGGGGACATGTGTGGGACATGAGTGGGGGCCTGCTGGCAGGTGCCCCTGACTGCTGGGGGGTGGGAGTGCAGGGGGACATGTGTGGGACATGAGTGTGGGCCTGCTGGCAGGTGCCCCTGACTGCTGGGGGGTAGGGGCAGGAGGACATGTGTGGGACATGTGTGGGCCTGCTGGCAGGTGCCCCTGACTGCTGGGGGGTGGGAGTGAAGGGGGGCATGTGTGGGGGCCTGCTGGCAGGTGCCCCTGACTGCTGGGGGGTGGGGGTCCAGGGGGACATGTGTGGGACATGAGTGTGGGCCTGCTGGCAGGTGCCCCTGACTGCTGGGGGTTGGGGGTGCAGGGCAACATGTGTGGGGGCCTGCTGGCAGGTACCCCTGACTGCTGGGGGGGGTGGGGGTCCAGGGGGACATGTGTGGGACATGGGGACATGAGTGGGGGCCTGCTGGCAGGTGCCCCTGGCTGCTGGGGGGTGGGGGTGCAGGGGGACATGTGTGGGGGCCTGCTAGCAGGTGCCCCTGACTGCTGTGGGGTGGGAGTGCAGGGGGACATGTGTGGGACATGAGTGGGGGCCTGCTGGCAGGTGCCCCTGACTGCTGGGGGGTGAGGGTGCAGGGGGACATGTGTGGGACATGTGTGGGGGCCTGCTGGCAGGTGCCCCTGACTGCTGTGGGGTGGGGGCGCAGGGGGACATGTGTGGGACATGAGTGGGGGCCTGCTGGCAGGTATCCCTGACTGCTGGAGGGTGAGGGTGCAGGGGGGCATGTATGGAGGCCTGCTGGCAGGTGCCCCTGACTGCTGTGGGGTGGAAGTGAAGGGGGACATGTGTGGGGGCCTGCTGGCAGGTGCCCCTGACTGCTGTGGGGTGGGAGTGCAGGGGGACATGTGTGGGACATGAGTGGGGGCCTGCTGGCAGGTGCCCCTGACTGCTGGGGGGTGGGGGTGCAGGGGGACATGTGTGGGACATGAGTGTGGGCCTGCTGACAGGTGCCCCTGACTGCTGGGGGGTAGGGGTGCAGGGGGACATGTGTGGGACATGAGTGTGGGCCTGCTGGCAGGTGCCCCTGACTGCTGGGGGGTGGGGGTGCAGGGGGACATGTGTGGGGGCCTGCTGGCAGGTGCCCCTGACTGCTGGGGGGTGGGGGTGCAGGGGGACATGTGTGGGACATGTGTGGGGGCCTGCTGGCAGGTGCCCCTGACTGCTGGGGGGTGGGGGTGCAGGGGGACATGTGTGAGACATGAGTGGGGGCCTGCGGCAGGTGCCCCTGACTGCTGGGGGGTGCAGGGGGACATGTGTGGGACATGAGTGAGGGACTGCTGGCAGGTGCTCCTGACTGATGGGGTGTGGGGGTGCAGGGGGACATGTGTGGGGGCCTGCTGGCAGGTGCCCCTGACTGCTGTGCGTGGGGGTGCAGGGGGACGTGTGGGACATGAGTGGGGGCCTGCTGGCAGGCGCCGCTGACTGCTGTGGGGTGGGGGTGCAGGGGGACGTGTGGGACATGAGTGGGGGCCTGCTGGCAGGTGCCCCTGACTGCTGGGGAGTGGGGGTGCAGGGGGACATGTGTGGGGGCCTGATGGCAGGTGCCCCTGACTGCTGGGGGGTGGGGGTGCAGGGGGACATGTGTGGGACATGAGTGGGGGCCTGCTGGCAGGTGCCCCTGACTGCTGGGGGGTGGGGGTGCAAGCTGACATGTGGCTTGGCTGGGGGGCATGCCCATGGTGGATGGGCTGCCTGCGGGATATGACCAGGGGTGAGGGGTAGTCCCCTGTGGTGTGGGCTGCCTGCAGGTGCCGTGGGGTGTGTAGAGGGAACACCTGGGAGGTCCCACACTGCCAATTCACGTGTAGGACTCACCACGCACCCCTGAAATTCACGTACCCCGCTCTGACTGCAAAATCGCGTGTGAAACTTCCCGCGAACCCCAGAAATACATGTACCCTGCTGAAATTGCGTGTGAAACTTCCCGCGAACCCCAGTTATACACGTACTCCACTCGCACAGGCCCTTTCGCGTGTGAAACTTCCTGCAAAACCCTGTAATACACGTACCCTGCTGAAATCGCGTGTGAAACTTCCCGCGAACCCCAGTTATGCACGTACCCCACTCGCGCAAGCCCTTTCGCGTGTGAAACTTCACGCGAACCCCGTAATACACATACCCTGCTGAAATCGCGTGTGAAACTTCCCACAAACCCCACTTATACACGTACCCCACTCGCACAGGCCTTTTCACGTGTGAAACTTCCAGCGAAACCCCGTAATACACGTACCCTGCTGAAATTGCGTGTGAAACTTCCCGCGAACCCCAGTTATACGCGTACCCCACTCGCACAGGCCCTTTCGCATGTGAAACTTCACGCGAACCCCAGGAATACACGTTCCCCACTTGGCGTTTGCTGTTTGGCAGCCCTGTAAACTGGTCCAGGGTTAGCGCAGCCCTTTGCTTTGGATTGGGGATTTTGATGGCTTTTCCCTGCGCTAGGGGCGTTCTTGGGGGCGTAACTAGCGCTGCTGCAGGGTCGCTGCGCCACTCTGCGCCACGGCTGGTTTTGGAGGCGAAAATCCATGAATACACTGTGCGCGGAAATCGATTTTAGCGCACGCAGCTGGCGCAGACATTCGCATGCGCACACTGTGCGACAGCCGCTTGTGCCACTTTTGTGCAAAATTCTATGAATTACCCTGTGTGTATATATCCAGATATGATACAATCTAAATGTAACCTTAAATCGCTACTGTATCTATGTAATTCAAAAATGGATATATGCAACCTCAAGAATGTGGCAACTGTACATACCTCTGTAATTCGTAATGTAAATTGTAATTTGCAACTATGTAACCTCAAGCCAAGCGCCCGGATGCCAGAGGGCCCGGAGCGCTTTACAAATAAATAAACTAAACTGTTTGCACTGTTTTCTTAGCCTTTTTTTAGGCTGCTATTTCTCTTAAGCCTCAAAAGTTGGCCAAACGGCAGGTTGGATTTGATGTGGTTAGCATGATGACTTGAGAAATGGAGTAAAGCATTTTTTACGGCTTCACTTTGAGAGTCCCTAAATGATGAAACACTGATGTCCAAAAAATCTATTTCCTGTTCCCTAAATTCTTAATTTAAGAAACCTGTTTTGCAAATTAAGCCAATTGACAAAGTTTACTGCTTCCTCCTTAGTGCCATCCCAGATTATATAAACATAATCAATGTACCTTGGCCATTTACATAGGTGATGTTTGTAAGTGTTGTTTTCTTCATATATGATAGATTTTTCCAAAAATTCAACATATAGATTTGCCAAATTAGACGCCATGTCTGCACCCATGGCGGTCCCTCAATTTGTTGGTAAAACACACCTTGAAATTAGAAAAAAAGTCTTGGTCAGTGTGAAATCAGTGCACCACATAATGAACCAGTTGCTCACTGGATGACCATCATTCCTGTTATGTAAAACGTCCTCAATAACCTCAAGGGTAGCCCTCTGAGGTATCATGGTGTATAATGACTATATATCCAGACTAAGCAACATATTGGTTCCAGTCCTTCAAATTTGTTAATAGCGTCTGAGGTGTCTACGTTTTAGAACAAAGGGTCTCAAATAGTAATCAGCATACTTTGATAGAGGTTCTAGGATAGAGCTAACTCCCGACACGAGTGGTCTGCCAGGCAGACTTACCAAACTTGTATGTATGTTTGCTGATCATTTCAGCGTCCAAAGCACTGTATACTTATTCTTTAATTATCTTAATTAATTCTGGGGTAGGGTCACCAGCAAGTCTTAAATAGCTCCTTTCATCTGATAACAACCTGGTATATGCGGTTCATCAACACAATGGTGCCTCCTTTATCTGTTGTCGCACAATCACCTCTTGACTTTTATCTAGTTTGGTCATTAATTTACGTTGTTCATTACTGAAATTTCAATGGTGTTCTCTTTCCATTCTCTCTAATTTACACACCTGTTTCTCAAATACAAGAGATTCTGGAGAAAAATGGTGTACGCGGGCATGTTAAGGATTTTAAAGAGGCATCACACTCCAGACCAGCACTCTTGCTACAGGCCAGGGACGCGGCGCACAATAAAATGCTTTTATGTTTATTTCACTCAGATTACATTTTTGAGAAGGTAACCAACCCGTCTCACACCCACCTTAAAATACACCCCGTGTCGCAATGGACCATGAACCAGGCCATTGTGTAATAATGAAATATTTATTTATTTTAATTTTGAATAAAATCAAACACATTCAATATAGGGCAGAAATCACCAGGGTGGTGATAATTACACAGGAAAATGATAGAATACACTTAGTTTAACCTTCTGACCTAAGATACACAATGCACAATTGAAAGAAAGCAAGATTACTTTTGGGTAGTGCTTTTAAATGGCACCACAGTTAACCATTCCCCCTGAAACACCCCCTTAAACACATGTTAACCAAATTTGGTGTGGGTGAAGTGTAGTAGCAAGGAAGGTCAGGTATACTAGGCAAAAATCAGAGTGAAAATCCGACCTACCACCCCTGAATGGGAGGCAAAAATCGGATTGAGCTCCCTTGAAAAATGAGCAAAATGGCACTCGGAGTTACTGAATGGTGATTTTACATGTGCGGTTAAATGGATAAAGCAAGATTGTGTGGGGCTGTATCAAAGAAGAAGAAAACTTGCAAGCTACAAGTCAAGGTACTAAACAACGGGCATACAGTTTCGGAAATCGACTTTGGAAGGAAAAGCAGTGCAGCAAGCATCACACGTGGTGAAATTGCAATTGCTTCATTTCACGGGTTTAAAATAGCAAAACAGCTTGGAAAATGAGCTAAACAGACCAAATCGGAATGCTGTTTTAATGCCGAGGTACAAAGGCACATAACCGGTATGATATGAAAGTGAAAGGGTGACTTTTGATGGGTAACAGTATGGGATTCTTTAAAGGAACAAAAATCGGGTTTTAAAAGAAAAACGAACTCGGTTTTGTTAGCAAAATGATTAGTTTACTGAGACTATGACAAAATTGTTGTTTTCGGATAGCAACAATTTTGAACGTGAATTTTCAACTGGGAAATTAATTGATTTACTTCAAATAATATTAGGGACTTACACAGATAACTGAATGAGTTGGAAAGAATTGCGCTAACGCATAGAGACTTACTTGGATTTTTCTATGGTCATGATACACAGAGGATTCTAACAATGTTAAGCAGTTACTAGGACACTTATAGAATTTCTTATAAGGTTTCTTATAGGGTTGGACAAATGGAAAGGTAACAGAGTAAAGGATGCAGCGTTTTGATATTGGGGAGGGGTAATACTTACAAAAATAAAAGCACTTGAATGGGGTAGTTTGGACCAACCAGCCGGGCTCTCCTCTATGGAAACAGCGGGGCAACCGGGATCTGGTCACAGTAGACAGTGGAGTGCATCAGCTGGGCTCTCCCTGAGTTATTGGGATGGTGTAGGGTTTTAATTTTGGATCAGTGGTTCTGCCTGGATCTGCTACCTCTAGCCTGGCACTGGAATATTGCAGGTTGATTGTGGGAAACCTTGGATGTTGATTTTTGAATGAAGGGTTCTTGAATGTCGAATTTTTGAATGAACTGACTTTCCCCAAGCTTCCTCCTTTTCTAAACCAGATGACATCAGAGGATTTGTACTTTGTGGGCAGAACTAAGCTAGACCTACCTCTAAGAAGGGATAGGTCACTCTGTGGATGTCGCCGCCTCCCTGTTAACAGATTGGACTGAAGGAAGTGACTCAGTTTTAGTGTGGGTGTTTTTTGCAATGTGCTTTATTCTACCAAAGTTACTTTTGACAAAATCAGTTATGACACAAAACTTAAATATTCCCAGAAGTCTCATTAAAATTATATATACAGATTCCATATTTCACAAGGAACATTCCTGTCCAAACGCCAAGTTTGTGTGATACTGCTTTGTTCTCCTGGAATTCTTTCACAATTTCTATGGACATTATTTTATCAAAATCCTACAAATAGAAACACATGAGCCTAACAGCATCGGGCATATTTGCATTTGAGTTTCATAACTGTGTCATGTATGCTTTTTCCAGAAATGTCTTTTTACTGTCGTCCGTGCCCCCCACATGCTAGGATAACACGCCTCGTCTCATTTTCATGGCACACAAATTACATTCAAGCTGTCAAAATTTGACATTACTGCTTCTTTAGATTACTAAAATAAATGTCTTTATATGAAAAGTCTTTTCAATCATATGCACCGGCTTTGTTCCCAAAAGTAGGCAGTCCTTTCAAACCGGCAGCCAAATGTCATGCTCTGGTTAGCTTTGCCCAGGGATGCCATGGATTTGCCTTTGATCCTCGGCAGTTGAAGCTGAGGAGAGGTGTCAGAGGAATTTACACTTGCCTGTGACAAGGCCAATTCCCCTGATCCATTGTTACTGGCTGAAGAAATGCCAGTCAGTCTGACAAAGCCACTAGATTCTCCATCCTGGCCTCTTTCATGTGCCCAGGGGGCTGGTCCACTTGGGGAAGTTAATTCTGTTCCCACGGGAGGCAGGGCACCTTTGAAATCAGTGCCTGCCAAACCTGTTGTGTTGGTTTCAACGTTATTTTTCTTCTTTCTTTAAACAGATAAGTCTTTTTGTGTTATGCTAACCTGATATTCCCGGGGGCATCTGGAAGGCTCTGAGATCGGTAACCCTGGATGCATTGTTGCCCATTGCTGAATAATGAATCTTAGTTATTTGTAGGGTGAGCTATCCGTCCTGCATTTCTTGTGCAGGGGTGCTTGACGTTTGTTGGCGAGCTGCCTAGTTGCTTCACTGGTGCAGTACGCCTTACTTGGGCCCAGGACTGCTGTGACCCTGAATCTGCTGGTAGGCAGGTAGGTATGTTAATTGTAAGTCTTTGTACTGTTTATGGTGGGAATTTGTTAATGTCTTTATCTCCTTTTTGGGTGCAAACGTCTTGATGCTGGCGTGCCGGATGGAGAGGCACGTTTCTAGGTAAGAGAAAGCGAAAAGCACAGCGACTTTATTGTCTTTTGAAGCTTACCTGTGTTTTCTTCTTCTTCTCCTCACAGGCCGCTGTGGTGCTGCGAGTGGATGAGAGCGCGATGAAAAACAGGCCCTGGAATCCGTTAAGGTAGTACAGCGCTGTGCGGTTCTTTAATATTGAAAGCGAACCTGAATATGTCTCTTTTCCTTTACAGATGTTGCTGTGGTCCTCCGCAATGGAATTCAGGTAAGACTGATTGAATTCAATGTTTTTCCCTTTCTCGTTATTGCAGGTCGCAATGTTCTAACAGCAGCTGTGGTGGCGGTTCGCCGGAAGTCCTTCAGCTAGTACTCAGAGGTGAGTGACGTTTCTTCTTCTCTCGGTTTCCACAGATTGCAGCCCAATTGAGATGTTGAGTGCTGGATGGTGTTTTCTCAAGTAAAACAGAATAATCTTGTTCTTGCAGGATTACAGGAAGATGCTGAAGACCAGGAGCTAGACACGGTGAGCGTCACGCTGCTGGTTGCAGAATAACACGAAGCATGTTCTGCAATCAGGGTGTAGTTTATATAGCCCAGGTAAAGTAGTACCAGGGAAAGTAGTTCCAAGCCTGCCACACCCAAAACACTAGAACGCATGGCTTGGTTCTTAGAACTACTTGGGTGCTTCCATGTTGGATTTAAAGGCCCATGTACATAAATGGGACCTAGTTTGAACAGCCCTGCCTTCCTACATATGAGCCTGGTGCCAAAGGCACTAGGACTGGCTCCAAGAGCCCTTTTGCAGTGGTTCTAAGGCCCTCAGGGTTCTGGTGGGAGCCTGCGTGTGGCACAACTGGTGCCCCCTCACAGTGGTCATGACATTTTGGGAATAAATATCATGTACATTTTAGAGCAAACCCCCATCTTCCATCACATTTATGTGCAAGCACAGGGCATCATTTAAAATTTTCACTTTCAAAAGTCATTTTCCTGCTTGGCAAAAGCACCGTTTTAAATGCTCGTAAATGTACCCCTCAGATTCCCCCTCCTGCTTTCCCAAGACTTCTTGTTGAGGGAGAGAAGGGCAAAGTGGGGTTCATCTAGTGGAGTTCTTCTTTCATCTGGGAGCAGCACGCCAAGATCTTCCTTCGGTCTTCCGTTGGAGTGTGGAGCGACAGCCCCTTTCCTTCCTTGCTTTTCCAGGTATCCAGGGAGGTCCTCATCAGTCTAAGAGGGAATGGAATTAGTACTCTAATAGGAGATAGATAAAGACAGGTTTTAGAATTTTTCACTGACTGTCTTCCCGGAAGGTTGACAGCAGTGGAACAAAGCATATATTTACATTTATTAAAGTACTTGAACAATATCAGCAAACAATTACTTAACAAGGCAAAGACAGGATTGAACTTTTACACCATAGTTTCATTACATATTTTGCAATAACACTGAAGAAAAGTACTTCCTGTTAGATAGATATACCTATGGACCTACCTATTCCCTTCTGCTTTTTCTTTTTCTTGCTTCTTATTCTCCAGGTGTCTCCTCTATTTGACTTTCCTTGGGCTCCTCAATCAGCTGCAAAAAGTGTCTGGGGGGACATCTTTTTAACTGGTTAATGTAGACCCATTGTCACGACCCTCGCCCAAAACCAAGCTATGCAGTCTAGTGTTTTGGGTGTGGTACCCTAGGGACTACTTTACCTGGACTATTTTGTTGGGGCTATTTAAACCACACCTGAGCAAGACAACACGCTTTGTGTTACTTTGCAGCTTGCAACGTGACGTTCACGTGTCCAGCTATACCCCCGAACCTCGGAGAAGCAGAACCTGCATGGAGACAAAAGGACCATCATTAGCAGCAGCATCTTACCTGCAGTCTTCATCTTTAGTTACTCGCAGCTCCTGAGAACAGCTTTCCTTGGATCTGCACGCCTCCCGGACTGCACGACCTGAAAGAGGAAGATAGAGGCAACATTAAGAAAGCAGAAGAGACATTGCAAATTACGAACTGCTCAGAAGGCTTACTTGGCTGGTCGCCTCTCGGCTGGCACCACTCCTGAAATTCCACACGCGCTGAAGAACACTGCGACCTGCAAGGAATGAAGACAAAACAGGTTATGATATGATATGGCATTTGTAACGCGCCTATACACAAGTGTTTCAAGGCGCGACGAGGCAGGGGGGGACAAGGGGAAACAGACAATGATCCTACTAGGCCAGGTGTCATTCAGATCGCGCAAGTGCAAGGGTAGAGGGGACTGGGAAAAGTGCAAGGGGAGAGGGGGGAAAGTGCTGTACATGGTTAGTAAAACACAAGATAGATAATAGGGCCAGCTGGTGGCAAGTGCAATGAAGGTGCAGTACATGGTTAGTAGAATACAAGATAAATAATAGGGCCAGCTGGTGGCAAGTGCAAGGTAAGTGCCGGGAGAAGGGGCTGTAGGATACAGAGACAGTCCCGTAGTGCAAGTAGGCAGTGCAGGGAAGAGTGGCTGGGCCAAGGACCGAGATCGGTGAGTGGCCCAGTAGCAGATTCAGTGCAGGTTCAGTGATTTTAGCAGGGGAGAGAGGGAGAGAAAGCGGAGGCAAAGAGGAAGGTTTTGAGGTGCTTCCGGAACCAGAGATGGTTCTCCTCAAGTTTCAGGGAGGCAGGAAGGCTGTTCCAGAGGGAGGCACCTGCTGCAGAGAGAGATCTACCCCCAGCTCGTTGCTTGGAGAAGCGGCTGACCCTGAGGTAGTTGGAGGTGGATGAGCGAAGAGCTCGAGAAGGAAGATATTTCGGAAGAGAGAGTTGAAGGTATTTTGGCCCAAGGCCCCAGAAGGCCTTGTGGACAATGCAGAGGGTTTTGAACTTAATCCTCGCAGCCACTGGGAGCCAGTGTAGTGATTTCAGTCCTGGAGAGATACGGTCCCTGGGCTTGAGGCCAAGGACAAGTCTCGCAGTCCTGTTCTGGATGAGTTGCAAAGGGCGGAGAGTAGAGGCAGGAAGATTTAGATAGAGGCTGCTTCGAGAGAACCAGGGCTCTGGAGACAGTGAGCTTCTGGGGGAAGGAGAGGAAAGGAAGGATACCTCTGAGGAGGTGTAGGTGGTAGTGTGAATTCTTAGAGACGTCAGATATGTGAGGAGAGAAAGAGAGTGTGGAGTCGAAGATGACCCCAAGGTTTTTTGCCTTGCAGGTAGGCGCAGGAAGAGGGCCAAGGGAGGCCGGCCAGAGAGCTGCAGGGAAGGAGGGAGTGGGTGTGCCTCTCTTTGTTTAATAGAGGTTAGCAAAGGCAAGCCATCGCAGCGCTGCGCATAGCGCTTACTTACCGCATCATAGCGCTCTTAAAGCGCCATCATTTACCAGCGGGGATCAACCAAGCCAGTTCGCCGTGCTGAAGCTCTGCATACCTAAGGGAGAAAAAGAGACATTATTAGACAAAGAGGCATGCAGGATAGCAACAATACTAAAGAACAGCAATAAGACCTACCTGAACGATATCAAACGGGCCACGTCAGTGAAGTAACTGGACCGCACACGCCCACGAAAGACAACGCGCCCCTGCAAAGAAGGCAGGACGGAGAACACGCCTAACTCTACCACACGGTGAGCAGAGGGCCTCTGAGGGGCTGAAATCATATGGGGGTGGAGGGAGGATACTTACCCCGGTCAGCCAGTCTTGAACACAGTCCTCCTGTATTTTCAGGCAGAACCTTCCCCGCAGACCACATCTGGGCAAAACTGAGAAGCATACCAGCGAGTAGCCCGGCTGGGTAGCATCCCTGTGGATACCAGGTGAGTGTAACACCCATTTCTCTTCTGTCAGCTCTTCTTTGGGGATGAGGATTCTGTAGGCGATAGGTAATTTCAAAAGGACCGCGCCAGGAGGGGAGACATGTTCTCTCCTTAGTCTGGTTCGTCTGAAAATTGTACAAGTAGACCCTGTGTCCTACTTGGTATTCCTTGTTGGTTGTTTTTAAATCATATCGAATTTTCATCCCCTCTGTCGATTTCTCCAGATTCTGCTGAGTGTACACAAAAACATGCTGAAGGTGTTTTTGTAGATTCTCAACATATTCATGTGTTGTGTAGGCGTTTATCAGTCTGCTCTTGTGCTGTATAGAGCAGATGCTGAGGTAGCACCATTTTCCCCCCAGTCATTAGCTCAAATGGAAACATTTTGGTCGCTCAGCGTTCGTTGTGGCACGCAGTGAGACCACGAAAGTAAATGAGTGGCGCTTTGACAGAAAAAGGCTGTATCTGTATTTCTAGGTATGGCTGATTAAGCCAGAACAATATCGGGAACACAATTAAGATATCATACACATGTGGCAGAGTTTAACGTTGGAGAAGGGCGTTAGTTGGAGTTTCGCTGTGAACTGACATTGCATTTGTGATGCGGATTACCCAAAGCACTAAGTGTTGAAAAAAAATGTAAATCTAATGAATATCCCCTGATGAATGGTCAACCAACGTGGTGATAGGAACAGAAACATGTTGGGAGTCTAGTGTAGAGACACTTTATGAGTGCCAAAGTTTACATTTGTGCCATCTGGGTCTATTGTATTGTTTAATGTTGTTAATTTGTATCTTGTTGATGTGATACTGTATCAAGTCATTAGCCACTTTGTGATTCTATGGGTACTTTTTTTAATACATTTTCTTTCATGATATATGAACTAATAAATTGAATCAATTTGGAAATGCATGTTTTAGGATTACTATGTCCATGTTCTCAGGAATATTGGTATTGAGGGGTACAGAGTGACATCACCTTCTATGAAAGAGTTGTGTTTGCAGTATAGAGTATCTATCTCTCTTCTTATACGTAGTGGGTTGACTGGACCATGAGAGCATTCTACAGGTGATGAGACAGCAACAGGAAGGTTATAATGCTAAAGTCTCAACAGGTCAATCAAAATCACCAGTCTACAAATTCAGAGGTGCCACATAAATTCCAAGATGCTTTAATTGAAATGACTAAAGGAGCAAAGCAGAAATCATAAAGCACTACGGGCTGCACATAAAGGGGCCAGCAGAGCCGTCTGAATGAAATGAGTAAATTCCGTAGGTCAGATAAACTGACTTTAAGTGGGCCAGGGGTGGCCAGGGTTCCGTCCCTGGCAGTCTCCAAATATTGACATTGAGCCAGGGTTCTGCCAGGGCTGACCGAACTGACTTCCCCAAACAGATTTATTCCCTGCAGTAATGCAAATGAAAATGAGTGCCAATACTGCTCTTCAACAGTAGATATCACTTTCAGCCCCATTTAGAACCATAACATAAAGTTACAGCACATATTAAAGAATTGTCATTCAAATCATTTAATTTGTAAGAATAATGGATGTCTTTCAAAAGAACTGCAGGATTGCATGGTCTGCTGATCTGTTTTGAGTTGATGTTTTATTTTATATTTGACTAGATATATTTTGTGAATATTTTTACACACATTTATTATATTTGAATACTTCTTTGAAAGTAAAATGTACTCCTTTTTCAATGCACATTTGAAAACTTGATTGGCGGTGTTGGCTTACACCTTTAGTTATATAGGCCCGCCTCTTTTAAAGATGTATTATCTACTTGGGAAGTGAAGCTGCGTTAAATCCTTTTTTAGGACCTGCCCACAAATATTGCATCATTACGCATTAGAGCCCCGCCCTCAATGTTTTATCCCACTGAAAGCTCTGCGAACGAGACTTTCTTGAATGGTTCAGCATGCTGCGAAGCTTGCAACAAGCCAAGCATGTCAAGCATCAGTGCTTGCTTCCACACACCCCACTCATGGATCAAAACTACAATGAGATACGAGTCCCCAGAGCCTGGCACGCCAGGCAATGGGGATGTGTTTCAAAGTACTTGGCTGGTTAATTGCTTGCTTGGGGAGGGAAGGACCAATGTGGATTGGGGATATGTGTTAAGGTACACTATGAAAAGATTGTCTCCACACAGACAGCACAGCCTGCAGCTGAATAATGGCTTGTTTTGAAGGATGCATTTTCCTGGCACATTTATGCCAGCGAGAGCCTGTTCTTGGATTTTTAGTTGCGCTCTTTGCTTGGAGTGTGATCCTTTGCCGATCATTACAGGTCAGGGCAACTGGATTACATTAACACCCTGTGGGATGTGCATGTCACACCTGTCTCTCCCTCAGTTCACTGATGCAACGGAGGCAAACATTAGGTATTTGTGGAAATAACAGCGTGGTGCAAGCGAGATCATATTTCAGAAATAAGTGACGTCAGATAGCTACATGGGCTGAAATCCTAGGGGCGGCGTTCATAAATAGTAGCTTGCTCAGAGGCGGGGGACCGCAGTGAGGTTCCTGTTCCGGATTTTATTTTTCATGCAGTCTACTTGCTGCGTAGGATGCAACTAATATCAAATTGTCATCTCCTCACTTACACAGACAGCAAACATTTCTCATGGAAAGCTTTTTGACGGATAGGAAAAATATTTTTGGGAAGAAACCGAAGCGGGCGGACGTGTCAAGCACAGAACAGAAAGCAATCCATTTGAATCCCCGTGCCCAGCAAAAATCAATGTGCCCCCCACCTTTCCGATCAACAACAATTCATGTTCCCTAGATTTGCAAAACCTCCATCTCCCTCTGGCATTCAATAGGGACTGTGGGTCTGCCTTTTTTATCTGGGAGAAAGTGGAGATATGTTACAATTTCCTGAACACAACTAGCTTTGCTTGGGGTCAGTGATTGTGCTTTCCTGATTTACAGAGCGTATTTCAGTGGGATTTTCCCAGTGAAAACGCTTTGTGAATCCGGTCCATTGATTGTGCTCAGCCCCCCACCCCCCACATCCCAAAACGTCCACCGTGTATGGCAATAGTTTCCGACACTGTGCTCCTAAACAGTGATTTTGAAGACCTCATTAAAGTCTCTGTGTTCGTTAAAAATGAGCACCGAAGACACCAATTTAATTCTAAAAAACAATAGTTCATGGTTTAAAAAAAGCTGGACGTACAACACGGCTGTAATGTGAACATATGCAGCGTGAACCCACCAAAGCTCTATTCACACTTTCTTGCTCTCACTGTGAGAACATTAGCATGACTAACCGTACAAGGAAACCACTTTTAGAGAACATATGTGTATGCTATAAATAGCATGCACATTACACCACAACATGCGTTTTCGGTAAACAACTGCCCATGTTAACTTGTTCCCCACGGCTCACTGGAAGAACAAAGCTTCTTGTGGTCATAAACTGTGTTTTTGAAGAATACTGATAGGAGAATTAATGAAATAGCTACCCTTACTTTACGTGTAGCTAGGCAACAAATCACATTAGGTGTCCTGAAATTTAGCAATCTTAAGAAAGATCATTTCAGTGGGTTGCACTGTAATCAGTTTTACGTTTTTAAAGCATGCATGGTTTTTCACAAAAATACAAATTGCTATTGTGCAGACAGTAAAGCAGTGCATTGTGACTAGAAAACGGGATGACAGTAAAGGTTTGGGCTAATCATGTGTAATTTGCCCCAGTATAATTTCAAGCACTGCAACTGACACAAACAAGCCCGGACAGTGACACCCATTCCAGCTGCTTTGCAGTGGCAGAAGTGTACCGAAAAAGGTAGTGGAACTGTGGTCTTGGCAGTGGAGAGGGTAAGTGGGCGCACAGTGCAACATGTGACAAGGTGTTGCAGCTGGGGCATTGCAATAGTCTCTTGCACAAGGAAATGAATGGACAATCCTCTGTATACAATGGTGAATATGGCCACATAAAGCAGAGGAATGGCAAACAGAAAGTAATTAAGGTATTGGAACACCGCTCACTTCGATCACTGCTGCTTTGGGTAGTCCCCAATAACAGTGATGAAGCCCAGGTCCCAGTGTTCATTCTCTGAGCGATGTGTTCTCGCCCTCCCAGACCACTGCCCAGATCGCACCTGCCTTTCCAGAGCAGGAACTCACTCAGTAGCTGCAGATGAGCCTTGGAGCCCCCATGCATGGTTTAGAAAGTTCAGCTGAACTGCAGGGTGAGCCTAGAAAATGGACACCCTTTACAAATGACCAGAAATGTCTGTTATTGTGCTCTCTGCTGTGCGCGTGCATTCAAACATGCTGAGAAAGAAACGTGCATGTGCACACAAACACGAATAAATCACAGCCTTACAAACAAGCAGATTGTTTCCATGTTCAAACAGAATTCTCGTCCTTTCATCGACTTAATTTTAATGAAAAAATGACTGGAAAAAACTCAACGAAATATGTAGGGGGTTAAAGGGTGCAAAGTGGTGGGGAGATGGTTGGGGTAGGGTTAATGATATAGGGAAGAGAGGGGGGTGTGGAACCCCCAAATAGAAAGAAAAACATAAGATTTGCGATTCGTTTTTTCTAAGTCGTTTGTTCGAAAGAAATGACTTTGAAAAAAACTGTTGTTGGTAAAAGACGGACATCACAAATGTCAGTGGGATGCAAATGAGATTACTTAAAAAAACTTCAAAAGGTGCCTTCTCCTATGGTTTATAAATAACTCAGTATTTATGAAAGCAGCATATTTGTTTCATGATCCCAATTGTCAGGTAGATGTGGGTGGGGAATGGTTGGGGTGTTGCAATAAACAAAGGCCAAGAACAAGGCAGGTGGAAAGGATTTTATAGTGATTCAAAGAGTATACACTCTCTCTCGCTCTTCTTCTCCTTGTTGCGTAGGTAAAAATGTAACACAAATGCTTGTGATAATTGTACAATATGCTGTCCATAACATAATTAACTAGTCATTGTTAGCTTCTTGGTTCTGAGCAGAGGTGGGCTGGCCTTTAGAGAACTCTGGATATTTCCTGGTGGGCCTTTGCACCCTGGGCCTCTTTTGTGTGTGGTAGCCTATTTTATTTTCAAATGTTCTCAAAGGAAAATGGTTGTGCTTGCTGAAAATGTGTAATATGGAGGCACTTTGAAAATTATTTGCAGGACCTCTTTTGGTTCCCAGTCCACCCCTGGTTCTGAGATGCCAATATGGAGCTGCAAGAACTTTCTAGTGTTAATTAATGAACACAGAAGACATAAGGGGCTGCATTACACTAATAACGTTGTTTTCGCAATAAGATTGATATGACTTCTTTAACATAAAGACTCCAATGAGTGAAAAATTATTCAAAACAACTTTTTTTAGGATTTCTATCTTTGTTCTATTCTGAAAACTGGCGCCACTTAAAATGTGACTGCTAGGACGTCAGTGATTTCTTATGGGAATTAGGAAGTGGAGGTATACACCTTAAGGGCAGCAAAAGAGTTAAGCTAATGGCCAGCAAGGCCCCCTCGCTGTCTGCGGGAAATCCTTTTCAGCCAAAGGACCTTCAGCATCTCTCCAGGGGTAAACCATAAAATCAACAAATGAGAGTGTGTCGCAGAAATCGCTGCTTCTTCGAGCTTCCATAACATGTGAAGGCACCGAAAAAAAGAAAGGGGATTTCAGCATCCCATACATATGGGCGCACATTAAAAAAACACAAAAACGTACAAAATGCAGTGCTCGGAAAAAAACAATGCCAACCATGAAAAGAAAGACTCACTGACCCAACGGGAAGACCAAGACGACACAACATCTATGGGGAAAAAGCAGGTGGCGGCGAGGCCTCCGACTAAATATTCTGCTGGCATTTCATCACAGCGGCGGCCTGCAACCAGTTCAGCTCCCTAGATACTCTTCCGGGAGGGAGAACTAAACACGCTCGTTTATTAAAGCTGCTGGGCCGGATTGCAAGGGCAGGCCACCTGCACCTCTCCGATTGTAGCTGCTTTTAATTTTCAGGCTACACCTCTGCAGGATCAGAAGACGTTAGGAGGCCCCCCTTCCCCTCCCCGTGAACCGGGCCTCGATCACACATCATCGGGACTCAGAAGGAAAATGAAAAAAAGCCATCCAGGCAGCTGCGAAAAACAGTCAGAACGTAAACATGGCAGGCGGGCTGCAGAGCGAGGCAAGTGGGCAGGAAAGAAAGCAGTTGGTTGTTTCACAAATCGCAGAAGTGACACAATTCAGACAGGAATGCGGTTGGTATATTAATGCACTGATAATATAACTCAAACTAAACGCGAAAGAAAGAAAATCCATTGGTGTGTAGTAGTTCACTTTTAAAAAAAAAAAGCATTGGTTCCACCTTCGGAGATCAGGGATACCCTAACTGGAGGCGCGGGTGGGCCAGGTGCTTAATTAAATCAGATTCATTTGTATCATTCGTTAGTATCACGCGTGGAGAGAAACAATTAAAACAGAGACGAGGGACGGTCGACTCCATACCTGACCAGTTGCAGCTTGCCCCCGCCCCCAACTGAGAGCTGGCAATCCATCATATGGTGCGTTTCGGCGGGAGAACGGAGCTTCCGGGCTTGCATCTGTCAATCACCCACAGCATTCACGCCAGCATCACCAACATAAAAGGAAGAAAGTCCTGCTGCTCCAGAATGCACCAGTCATGTGACCACCATGCTCAGTCAAAATCAGTAGAGTATACTGTCTGCTGGGGGTTTTCTGCAAGTATGAAATGACGCTGACAAACAGCATAACTGCTGAACCCATATGCATGCATTAGTATTGGCCAACCCCTTACCCACACCCGGAATAATTAGGCTCACAAATTTTTGTCATTTGTTGGCAATAAAAGGCCATAGGATTTTTATTGTACAGATATGGTTATGGAGATAACAATATTCACATATCATAATAGTATCATACTTTTGGGCACCGGGTCCTGAGGTTACCCCCTCTGGCCCGTGCCGCCTTCTCACGTCCCACGACTTGTTGTGGGCACCATACTTTTCCTTTGTTCTTCTCCCTTATTTTGTAGGGTGGAAGGGTTCTGTGGTAAAGAAGCAAAGGTTGGAAGACACTGAGTACACAGTGAACCTCCTGTTTGTTTGGGTCCCCGTTCAGGGTCCACAAACAGATTGTGTTTACTCAGCGCATGCTGCTCTTATTTATAAGACCCAGGGGAGTCCTGCGTCTTTGTTATGTATAGTAGTGGGGGCTGCTGTGACACAGCCCCCGGTCGGATAGCCGACTGTGTGGCCCCCTGGGGGGTGGAGGGGGCAGGTCTTTGAACCTGGGCCCTGCCTGCCTGTTGGTTTCCTAGGTGCTTAGCACCTTGCTGTTTGGAGGAAGGGTGAGGTGATTGTTCATACCTCACCCTTCCTTGGCTTTGTGTTTGCAGAGACCGCGTGTCTCTGCAGCTGGGGGGAGGAGAGGAGCAGCCAGAGGGCGGTAGGGCTGCCCCTCTCCAGGCTTGCTGATGCTAACAGCAGTTACCCTGCCTCGCTTTGGGCGGCCCTGCAGCATTGCCCATAACTGCTGAACCCATATGCATGCATTAGTATTGGCCGACCCCTTACCCACACCCGGAATAATTAGGCTCACAAATTTTTGTCAAGTGTTGGCAATAAAAGGCAGTAGGATTTTTATTGTACAGATATGGTTATGGAGATAACAATAATCACATATCATAATAGTGTCATACTTTTGGGCACCAGGTCCTGAGGTTACCCCCTCTGGCCCGTGCCGCCACACGCGGGCAGGTTGACGGCTGACCATGTTCCCCCGAAAGTATCTCCTAGTGACAACCCCTGGAGGCTAGTGTTGCTGTGATTTCTCAAAAGAAATGCTCCATGCCCTGCTTTGTTAAATGAGTGCCGTCCTTGAGAAAAAGGTCCGGGTCACCTAGTGTAATGGCCGGGTGCTTTATGAAGCCCAGGCCTCTTGTTGTACAGAATTTCTGTAGCCCTCTGTTCAGTTTTCTTCTAGAGATGTCCACTGATTTGTAGCAGTTGGCCCCTTGCCATTTCTTTCTGGGTATGATGGCCAAGAAATATATTTCTGTTCCCCTCCAGTTGTGAGAAAAGCCAGCTAGGGAGGAGTAAATGTCCTCGAATAAGGTTCTCCTTCCAATGGAAACCAGATCATTGCCTCCAAGGTGTATAATCAGAAATTCTGGCGGGTCTCTGTATGCGACAAGCTCTGCTAGTGTTTCTTGTTTTCATTTTAGGCCTCTGTATCCCCACCATGAAGCAATGGTGTTTCTGAAGGGTGGCCTTTCTCTGGTCTCTTCCACCCATCGGCCCGTCCTGAAGATAAATGAATGGCCGAATATCCATGCTGATCAGAGAGGGGGCCTCCCTTCGCCTGTCGGTTCTGCAGGGAGGGAGAGGGGGAGGGGGGGGAAGAGAAAGAGATAGTAAGGGATGGAGGCTATATTAGCTGAGGTCTGATGTATCTTTTGTAGCAATCTGACTTCCATCCCCCTATGTTTTTTAGCTGTTGAGGAGCTAAGCCTCCTTGCCATGCTGAGGTAGCAGCACCTATCCTGAAGGAGTGGGTGCCAAAGCTCTTTGGGTCCCACCCTGCTTTGCTGATTGCTTTCATCAGCACCCCTTTAAATTGGTAGCGGCTTAGTGCCGAGGTGTCCTTGTGTATTAGGAAACCTCCCCGCCACTTTGGGCCTTTATGCGTAATAAAGATTGGTGATACATACTGGGCAGTTTGTTGTCTCATCAATACAACAAATATTGATGGTCCTTTTGGCCCCAGTTTTTGACTGTTGGATTTCTATGCTGACACTCTCCTGTCTGACCCTGACCTCCATGACACCTAAACCATTAGTGGCCTCGGCGCTGGAGGCAATACGTTCTCCTACCCAGAAAGCACCGAAATATGCCAGGAAAAAGGCTGTTTTGAATAATATGATCTCGTATGGATGCCAGCATATGGCTTCCAGCTGGCTTGAAATTTGAACCAGTTTGTTGAAATCAAGGGGGCGGCGGGTGTCCACCTGAGGGTCCTCTATTCTGCACCATCCTTTCATTGCGTAGGCAATGAGGGTGTTCTGGATGGGGTCTGAATCGCCCCGTATTTTTGAGAAATATGAGATTGCAACTAGGTGTCTTTTTGCCCAGTCCCCCTTAAAACCCTGTTCATGTGCCCATTTTAAAAATATTTCTATGTCTTTAATAGTTATTAACTCTACATGGTTTAGACCTGTGACTCTAAATACTGTTTGTTGCCACTTACTGTACTTTGTTGCGGTAGTGCCATCTCTGTTAGAAAACCCGTTTCTGAGGTGCCTGGTTCTTGCTGGACATCCCGGCCCGGGCTCTCTGGCGCTGGCGTTGATGCTGTTATATTGTTGGCACCCGTTTTTGAGGTGCCTGGTTCTTGTTGGGCATCCCGGCCTGGGCTCTTTGGTGCTGGCGTTGATGCCGTTATTCTTGATTTCCCATTATTGCCCAGCATTCCACCGGTATTGGCGTCATCTGTTCCAGGTCGTGCGGCTCTAGCTCCCGGAATCTTGGCCACTGAAAGTGAGATAAAGCGTCTGCAATGTTATTATCCGCCCCCGGGATGTGTTTAGCTTTGCCCACAATGTTTTCATGTAGTGAGACAGTTGTGATGGCTCGTAGGACTTTCAGCACTAAAGGGCATTTGGTAGACCTTCTGTTTATGGAGCCCACTACCGCCATGTTGTCACACCAGACCAAGAGTTCTGTGTTAGCTAGTCGCCTGCCCGAGATGTTTAAAGTTAGCCAGATGGGAAATATTTCTAGGAGGGTGATGTTTTTTGTCCACCCTGCCAGTTGCCATGATTTGGGCCAGTGTCCTGCCACCCATTCTGAGTCTAAAATGGCTCCAAATCCCTTGCTCCCGGCTGCATCGGTGAACAGGACCCTTTTTGTCCAGGTGTTCAATGGCGTTCGCCAAAGTGAGGTCCCATTGAAGTCTTTGAGGAAACTCCCAAAGGTTTCCAGGTCGTGTTTCACCTCCGTGCCTAGCCGGATGTGTAGGTGGGGTTTGGTGTATGATTTGATTTTTAGCTCCAAGCTTCTGGAAATACCCTCTCCTGTGGTATTATTCTGGATGCGAAGTTGAGGCTGCCTGCTAATGATTGAATTTCTTTTACTGTGCTTTTGTATTTATTTGTCAGAATTTGTATTTTTTCCAAGAGTTCTGTAATTTTCGTTTTTGGGATTTTGCATAAGCCCTTTGCAGAATCTATTTCAATCCCCAGGAAAATTATGTTTGTGTCTGATTTGGTTGTTTTTTCAATTGCCAAGGGGATGCCCCATTGTGAGGCCATCTGTTCTAGGCACGCTGGGACCCTGCCGCATTCTTCAGAATTTGGTGGTCCCATTAGCATGAAATCATCGAGGTAATGCACTATTTTGGACCCTGGTCTCTGTTTTTGAAAAGCCCATTGGAAAAAAGAGGGCGCGCTGTATCTTGCTCGAATAGGGCGCAAGATACAGCGCACCCCAAGGGGAGGCATCTGTCTACATAAAATGTGTCATTGAAAGTAAAGCCTAGCCATTGCTGCGATTCTGGGTGGACTCGTAAAAGTCTGAATGCAGATTGGATATCTAGTTTGGCCATCAGGGCGTACCTTCCACATTCCTGTTTGAGTCTTACCGCCTCTTGGAAATGTGTGTAGGATATGGCGGATTCTGTGTGCGGAATGCCGTCATTAAGAGATTGGCCTTTGGGATAAGATAGATGGTGGATTAGCCTCATTTTGCTGGGTTCTTTTTTGGGGACCAGACCTAGTGGAGATATTATGTATTCTTTGAGGGGCATGTGGTCCCAGGGTCCTGCAATCCTCCCTTATAGTAGTTCCTTCTTGATTTTGCTCCCAACTATCAGGGGGTTGTTCCTGACTGATTTCAGGTTCATAGGGACCTTCTGTTACCCTGTGCCCTTGAAAGGGATGATGAAACCTGTAGTGAAACCTTGCCGTATTGCCTCACTGGTTTCTCTGTCTGGGTACTTACTGAGTGCTTCTCTAAAATTGTTTGGGTTGATGGGAGTTCTGCCCGCTGCTAAGATTTGGTTTGGTGGGGGAGGGGGGGGGGGTGTTGTTAGTATTTTGAGTTTTTGGCTGGTAGTCTGGTGCAGTTGCTTGCTGCGTGGTCACCATTGTAGTGTGTGCAAGTGTGTTTGTACCAGCATTCTTTCCCCCATGTGCACTGTTTTTTTCCAAAATTCCTGCATGGAATGTTGGCCTTTGGGGAATGGTTTTTGTTCTGCCTGTGGGTGTTAGACTTAGCCGCTCATGGCTGGTTCTTCCGAAAGGGCTGTTCCCCTTTTTTGTGTTTTTCGTTGTCATTAGATCTGGGGCCCTGTGCATTCTTGTTATTTTTGGAGGTTGTTTGTGTTGCCTCTTCCTCTGATGGAGGCTCTGCGTTCAGTGTGTATAAGTCACTCTGGACCTCGTCCCATTCTATGGCTGGTCTCTCTGACATGCTTCTCCTAAATCCAATATCATATGCTAGCCAGGTCTTCCCTCTTTGAGTGATTTTTACTTCCCTTATTTTATCCATATATGCCCATAGCTTTCTGCTGTCATTGGGGAATTTCTCTTCATATATTGTTGCCAGGATGGCAAACGCCTGCAGCCAGTTGTCCCAGTTTTGTTCCACCTGTGCGTTTCTGGCTATGGCTTTCTCCTCTATCTTTTTGGGATCCCTAAAAGCATCTTTCCCTTTGCGTTGGGCTTCTATTAATGAAAAGATTTCAATGAACCCTTTTGCCCAAATGGCTTCTTTGATTGTGTTGTCAATGTTCCATGCCAGGCATCTTTTGTATCTATTTAATATTTCAGTCTGAAAGGATTTAATCTTTAAATCTAATTGGGCATTGCAGATCATTACTATGTCGGTCGGGTTGCTGCTGCTTGTCCCTGTCTGGCCCAGGTTGTCTGCAATGGGGGTTGCCCATGCTTTTAAAGCACCTGCTGGGTCTGGTGTTGCAGCTGTTGGCGCTATTGTGGTGTCTGCTGTTGGTGTTGCTGGCACATGTGGCAGGGGTTCAGTGGGGACCGGTGTTGTTGAGTTTGTTGCCCGTGAGGGGGTGGCCACAGTTATAGCGGGTTCTAGCGGTATGGTAGGATTCGTGGCCCCTGGAGCCCCTGTGGGTGGTGGTTATTTTCCCCTGGTTTCGAGCAATACATTTTGTAATGCAGACATGTTTTCGCATAATTTAGTCAGTTTTTTGTTACCTTTTCTTGCACCTTCAGTTAACTTTCTTCTCTTAGCTGATGTTGTGTCGTCATCTTGGCTGGGTGGTATGGGTTTTCCTTCCTTTGGTAGGCCATACATGTTTTCCCTGACCCATGCCAATCCGTAATGCTCTGCCGCCTCGATGGCTGCCTCGATGGCTGCTAGGAGGTGTGGTGATTTGGGTTTTATCGCTGGGGTTGGAGGTTTCGGTGATTTCTGTTTGGGACCCATAGCCCTTTTTGCCTGTTTGATCAGAAAAAGAGAAAATGTACTACAAACGACTGGATAATTGTTGCTTTCTTGTGGGCTTGGTATGCTGTTGCCCGTGTTGGGTAACTGGTGGATGTTGCCCCAACTATTTTCTTGCTTATGCCCAGGCGGTTGCCTTTACCCCAAGTGTTGCCCCGGATCTGAATCTCTGTGCTGTTGCCCCTGTACTGCCCCCCGGGTTTACTGCCCTGTTCTTTAATGGGCTACCGTTTTTTAATGTGCCAGGGTTCAATTTAAGGTATTAAATTATGCTCTGAAAATCACTGTATCTATTGGCAACATCTGTTGCCCTTTCGGTGTCTGTGCGCTACTTATTATTGACCTGATCTCTTCAAGCTGTGACAAAATTGTGCCCGTTGTTGGCCTGGGCTTTAGTAATGCATCTTAGCAAGTGCCGTGGAAAACAAACGGTATCTGGGTTTTGCAATTATTGTCAATGGGCCTGTTTTGCTGTTGCTGCTTTTGGAAAGTCCCCCTTTCTAAAAAGGGTTAGCCTGCCACCTGGGATTCCAAAGTGGAACGTCCTTTCTGTGATTGACGCGCAGCACGCATTGTGAGTTAGCCGGAGAAACTGCTTTTGGCGGCTGCTCGTAACATTTATCTCAATGCACACGTTCAAAAAGATAACATTCTCTTTTCCCCTTCACAAACCCGGCATGGGGGCTTACCTGAAAGTGGAAAGCTGAAATTGATACCGCCTACACCGGGCTGCTCTGCTCGTTCCTCCTTTCCTCATTCGAGTCGGGCTGCAGTCTTGTTTCCACACGGCACGCCTCTGGGGACTCTTTGTTTATTCTGTTCGCCGCTCACTCTCCCAGACTGTAATTGATTTGAACAGTGCAATGCTCAAAGGGGGAAAATAAAGACGCTGCGGGTACAATGAACTTCATAAGATTGCTATAGAAGCAAAGGTTGGAGGACACTGAGTAAACAGTGAACCTCCTGTTTGTTTGGGTCCCCGTTCAGGGTCCACAAACACATTGTGTTTTCTTAGAGCATGCTGCTCTTATTTATAAGACCCAGGGGAGCCCTGGGTCTTTGTTATGTATAGTAGTGAGGGCTGCTGTGACCCAGCCACCAGCCGGATAGCCGACTGTGTGGCCCCCTGGCGAGGGGGCAGGTCTTTGAACCTGGGCTCTGCCTGACTGTTGGTTTCCTAGGTGCTTAGCACCTTGCTGTTTGGAGGAAGGGTGAGGTGATTGTTCACACCTCACCCTTCCTTGGCTTTGTGTTTGCAGAGACCGCGTGTCTCTGCAGCTGGGGGGAGGAGAGGAGCAGCCAGAGGGGGGTAGGGCTGCACCTCTCCAGGATTGCTGATGGTAACAGCAGTTACCCTGCCTCGCTTTGGGCGGCCCTGAAGCATTGCCCAAAACCGAGTCAATAATGCAAGGAAAGTAGTCAGTATAGAAAAGAAAAGGACTGATCTGGTCATGGTTTAGAAGTCCGACTCCGAACGTTAATTTCCAACTTCACAAAACCGCTCTTTTCATCATAAGGTTGCATTTTACAGCAAGTGGCTGCTGAACAGGCAATGCTTTCAGCACTTGCATGCCTTGTTTCCCTCCTCTCTGTCCTGTGGGAAGGTGGTGCTGGCGGTCTCACTTGGACATGCTCCTGTGGGTGCAGACGCTTCACAGTGGAGGCCGTCTCTGACGGATGAAGTGCCTCTGTGAATGGAGCTCTTGAGCAGTTACAACACTGGACAGTGAGCGTAAGGTATGATACAAGTGTGTTTAAAATTGCATTGGTGACTTTGAGCACTTACCACAATAACTACACGCTCAGCTTTGGCATTGCATGCATTCGCTATCCAACATTCCTTTCGAATTGAAGCAACCAACCTACTTGGTTTGGGGGTACAGCAAAACAGAACGGAGAAAGGGACAAACTGACACAAACCTGGAAAAGAAAAGAATGATCGAAAACAAACCTTCCTGCTAAGTAGAACTGTAGAGTGTTCCATGCTACCATGTAGAACCACAGCGCGTTCTATGCTGCTGTGTAGAACCATAGAGCATTCCATGGTAACATGTAGAACCACAGAGAGTTCTATGCTGCTATGTAGAACCATAGAGCATGCCATGCTACCATGTAAAACCACAGCGTGTTCTATGCTGCTAAGTGGAACCGTAGAGCGTTCCATGGTACCATGTAGAACCATACAGAGTTCTATGCTGCTATGTAGAACCGTTGAACGTTCCCATGTAGAACCACAGAGAGTTCTATACTGCTATGTAGAACCGTAGAGCATTCCATGGTACCATGTAAAACCACAGTGCATTCTATGATACTATGTAGAACCGTAGAGCATTCCATGGTACCATGTAGAACCACAGAGAGTTCTATGCTGCTATGTAGAACCGTAGAGCACTCCATGCTACCATGTAGAACCACAGAGCGTGTTATGCTGCTATATAGAACCATAGAGTATTCCATGCTACCATGTAGAGCCACAGTGTGTTCTATGCTGCTATATAGAACCATAGAGCATGCTATGCTGCTATGTAGAACCATAGTGTTTGAGGCTGCCATGTAGAACCACAAAGCATTCTGTGCTGCTATATAGAACCATAGACCGTTCCATGCTACCATGTAGAATCACAGAGCGTTCTATACTGCTATGTAAACAATAGAGAGTTCCATGCTGCCATGTAGAACCACAGACCAGTCTATGCGGCAATGTGGTACAATACGGATAACCTATTCAAATCAGAATGGGTGGTGTAACTGGGGCACTACTAGATCTTGCTCACTAGGTCTCTAGAGCCTCTTAGTTACAGCATGGGATCATAATTAACAATGCCAAAGCCTTCATACCATTCCAAATCAAATTAAAATCTAGCCATACATCAAGGTAGCAAATGTAATCTTGTCCATATAGGTAAAAAATATCCCTACTTTCATGTCTGCCATTTCTCACTCTCCCCTCCTGGTTACACACAACATTCCCTTTTCTGCCTCGTCCTCTGTTGGATGGATCTATGTGAAAATATTGAGAGAAAAAAAACACTGCGAATCCGAAATGTATTTATTTATAATTTATTATTATTATTTATTTATTTATTATCAAACGAACCCATCCCCCACATATATTGTGCAGTGAAATGGTCGAAACTTTCGGATTTGCAGTGAGTGTCTGTGATATTTTGTAGTAATACCCTGTTGGACCTGGCCATTCTTAGACATTGCCTTGCCAGTCCCAGGACTACAATTTGGGAATTATCTGTGTTAACGTAAACTGATTCTTCAAATATTCTAAGCCCACACATCTATCAGGATTGTACAAACACTTTCTAAAGTCATTCATGCATCCAATACTATTCAACGGTCTTTGAATCTAAGAGATTATGCTAATTTAACACTATCACTTGCTCAACTTTCTTCAGAAGTCAGCCCATATAAAACAGACTAACAGGAATCTATTGTAGCACAAAAGCAGTTTCCCCTTGCCTAATTGCCCTGCTGATCTCACCTCTTACCACTTGTCTTATCTGGTACTCTCATTCTCGCCCATGCTCCCTTCAACAGACTAAGGTCTAGTTTTCCCACGGACCGGGATCGGGTGAATCGAAACTAGTATGCTTGTGATTCAGTGCAGTATAACAGCACAGTAACATACCATAACATATATGTTCTCTTCCTTGGCAGCCAACTTCTATCTCAGCATACAGTGGGAAACTATTTCCTAAAGTTCCAGATGGCTCTTCGTGCACACCTATTTCATGCAAGTTATGGACAAACCTAATTACCCCGCCACGCTCATCACACGAGTCTCACACACCAACAAGCTTCTTTGTTCCACTTGTAAGGACATCTATCTATGGAAGATATTTCGTTTTCTAAGGATTCTTTTTATACTTGAATGGCCATAACTGAATGCTCCCCCAGAACAAAAATTCCAGCCCACAGTCTGGGAAAACAAATAGGCTGTTTTAATATGAACATTTCATTTTATTTAAAATAATAAATGAAAGAGTTCAAGGCGGTCCACTAACTTTCACTGCTGGGAAGTCACTCGCAAGACATCAAATAAATACAAGTAGCTTGCCACCGGAATGAAAAACGCAACCTGATGCTATTGTCTCACTAATGTTTCATTTGATTCAAAAAGGGTAAACCGTTTTCAAATAAAGTTTGAACAAAACAATTCACTTAGTTTTCTCTGAAAACACTGACAAATATTGGCATCAAAGAAACATATTTACTCTAACACATGGTTCTCTAATTCTTGGGTAAATTCAAATCTGAAATGTTGGAAAATCGCACTGACAAACTATTGGTTCTTAGCTTGGGCATAGATACCGTTCTGAATTTGGGATGATCATCCATATAAAAATTATATTCTGAAATGTATACGTAGTGCATCACTCGTATATATTTATAACACCACTATGCTTGAGAAAGGAGAATTTAACCTTACAGCATTTAATTCATCACATTCACACAAATCAGAATATGTCATTTTGCCCACTCTCACATGTTTGCCTAAAGAGTTATATCAGACATGAATATTTTGGCCCAGCAGAGTTTCCCACTCCAAAGAGAGGACGCTAGTTTGTAAATGACACAACTTTCTTTTGACACATCAGATTTCATTTTATTTATTTATTACGTTTATATAACGCACGTAACCCTCAGGCATCTGGGCACTTGAACTTAAGAATATGGTTACAAGTGATACTTAGCTTTACAAGTCAGTTAATTGGTTATACAGTTCAGTGGCGCAATACAGTTACAGAGTAGATAAAGTCTTAATGCAATGTAATTAGGGTCATAAAACAGGTTAACAAGACTAGATGCCGGATAACAAGTTACCAGTCCAAGGGTGAAGCCTAGGACTCCTACAGGTAGTGGGGGGGGGGTGATGCTTGATATCCTGGGTGAAAAGTCAGGTCTTTAGTTTTTTGTGAAAGAATAGTAATGAGGGGCCCGTCCTTAGTTCCATGGACATGTCATTCCAATAGTTAGCCCCAATGACGGGGAAACTGGCGCCCCCAGCTTTTTGTCTTTTATATCTCTGTGTGGTCAGTTGCCCCAGGTAGGCTGAGCAGGTGGGTCTTGCTGGTTGGGTTTTAGAGATCAGACTTGACAGGTAATGAGGAGCAGTCTTAAATAGGCATTTGTGGGTGAGCGAGAGTACTTTAAATTTAATGCGGTCTCTAACTGGTAGCCAGTGAATGTTTCTTTTGAATGTGGTAATGTGTTCTGCCTTAGGGATATAGAGTGCCGCTCTGATAATATTGTCCTAAACAATGTGGAGTTTCTTAATGTTTTTAGAAGAGGAGCCTGCAAAGATGGCATTACAGCAGTCTATCCTAGACATGATTAGTGCTCTAGCCAGAGTAATGCGGTTCTCCACAGTAAGATATGCAGGGTAATTAATGGAATAAATGTGCGCCGAAAAAGGGGAGCGCAAGCTTGAAAAAGCAGCGCATGCGTGCTAAAGCCGCGCACGCAGCCGTTCGTCGATTCATGGAATGTGCTGCACGTGTAAACCCTGGGATGTGCGAGAAATCCGTGGGTGGCGCACGCGGGCGCACATGTCACCAAGCGCACACAAGAAAAGTGGGCGGAACACGGGACGTAACATGCGGAATGGGGAACAACGTGTGAAAATGTGGGCATTACGGAGGAAGTACGGGAGGTAAATGCTCGCAACGCCCACACGCGCGCTAACAACACGTATTCATGGAATCGAAAAGGGGAAATCCGTGTGCCAAAAAAGACGCGCACAGGCCTTAACACGTCCGCCACACGAAGGCAGGCGGTAGCATCCCTGCGCATTACAAAAGTGTGTGCAAACAACAAACACGTATTTACAGCTACGATGAATGTCCCATTCTGTGGCCCCCTAGGAGAAATGACGTGTCACGCAATGCACAGGCATCCCATAAAAGCAAGAAAAATAGATAAGCGAACCCTGTAGCCCACGTGCGTATTAAAAAACACACGCAATACGCTGTGGCAGCCAGGAACCCCAAAAATACGTACGTGATCAACACGCAGGCTAGTATGGGCGGAAAAAAAGGGGTACGTGACAAACAGGGACACCCGCAGTGGGAAAAATAGTGTGTGCGACTCACCGTCTGCCTTGCGTGTAGAAGAAGAACACGTAGCCAACACCCACCCGCTGTGAAGTAATCGCGTGTGAACCCCAACGCCTGGAAAACACACACACACCGCTTTCCACGAAAAGCACGTACAGAGCGATGGACCCCCACGTGGGACCCTCAACCCGTTGCAGGGAAACGCCTGCGCGTGTTACGTCACATACGCGCTAAGGCCCTTTCCTCAAATGACACGCTGACATGCAGTTTTTTCACATGCCAAATCACTCTGTATCAAGCTGGCCATGCGACAACACACAGAAGACCACGCTACTGCCCAGAAAGCCGATTTACTGCCCCCCAGAGCCCCGAGCAGCCTCCCATGACCCAACTGCTGCTGCCTGCCTACCTGCTGCCACCGTGCCCTGCCATTTGGTGCCTGCACATCTGCCATCTGCAGGGGTCCAGTTGCTGTGACCACCCCTGCTGGAACAGAAGACTCCCGACTGGTGTTCCATGACTCCACAGCCCAGCCCCAGGACCCAGTTGCCCACCCACACCTGCCTCAGGGGTCGCCATGTCGGGGCAAACACCATCAGAGACCACTGGCGAACCCCAGCCAGAGAGGCAGAGGGCTACCAGCTTCAGTGACAAGGAAGCTGGTATCCTGGTGGAGCAAGTTCTGGGGCATTATGATGCCCTCTTCACACCATCGCGCGCCGACAAGGAAGGACGGGAGAGGATCTGGGAGGACATAGTGGGTGCCATCAACGCGGAGGGGGTGGCACCCCGCGACATCAAACACGTCCGGAAGCGCTGGGAGGATTACAAATCCAGGACCCTCAAGAAGGCTTGTTGTCTCTTGGAGGCAGCGGATGCAGTGAGGCACCGGGCCCATCTTACCACCCAGCAGATGAGGGTCCTGGAGCGCATTCACCCAGTGCTTCACCACCAGATCCTCAGGATGCAGGGCCATCTGGAGTCGAGCGGTAAGTGGCCATGCATTCACGTTTGAAACAGTGCATGTTGAAGCATGGCGGTAGTTAGCTACTCGGCTGCATGTGTGACATGGGTCATGTATGGATGTTTGTGTGCAGGGAAATGACAGTGCTGCATGTGAGTCTAGTCAGGCGTGACCCACATGGATGGTGTATGTGTTACAATGCATCATGCTGAGCAGCATGCGGAATGCACACATGTATGCATGCCTGTGTCTGTACCTTGACATATTTGTGGTGTGATAGATGTGTGCTGCTGTCATGGACATGCATGTAGTGTGTGCGCCATGGATGCATGACACATCTCCGTGACGATGTGTTGAATCACTGATACTGCCTACTCATCCTTGTATTCACTGTGTCTGTAGGCATACGGGCCAGATGCATGACCCTCCGGTGATGCGTGTGCATGTGATCAGTTAGTCCCATGATGCATGTGAGTTTCAGCCCACTATTGGATGTATCTACGGTGCGGTGGACATGGATGCAAGTTTTTGTTGCATGTGCCATGCCGGTTCCTACATGTGTGTTGCATGCACTGACCCATGTGTTGTTGGGAGACATGATGGAACTGACGTTTGACAGTGCCACTCATGTGCTATTGCTTCCTGTCTAGGGTACTATTGTACAGTACCCTGATGCTTGTGTTCAATGTCTCCCTCTACACAGTGGCGAGTGAAGAAGAGGCAGAGACGGCCCTGTGGAGCAAAGCGGCGAGGATGCCTCCACCGGCCAGCGACACAAGGCCCAGTCACCCTCCCAGGAATTACCATCATCTGGGAGTGAGGAGACTGGTGCCCTGTCTGCCACTATGGCTGCAGCGGAAGGGGTGGGTGAGCCCCCACAGGGGCTTGCGGCGGCGGAAGACGGTGTGGAGCCATGCAGGTTGGTGGTGTGCACAGAGGAGGACGAGGCCGCTATTGAGCCGCACATGGGGCCTGGTGGGGGTAGTACCACTGGTGCAAGTGGCGCAGTCCAGGGGCAGGGGCAGGAGGCAGCACAGGTCGCCGTGGAGGGGCCTATGCATGTCACTGTCCCTGACATTGTGACTTCACCACCATGCACCAGCAGGGATGCCCCATCCCAGGCATGTCTGCAGGTAGGGGGGAGGTCCATGTCATCTGGCACTTATCTACCTGTGGACGAGGGGACCCGTGACCGTATGGAGTTCGTCCTGATTAGTGTCGCGTTGCACATGCGTGACATTCGTGATGACATGCGTGCTTCCTGGGGGGACCACGCAAGTCATCACGAAGAGCTGCGTGCTGACGTGGCCCAGTTGGGAGGGGCCATGGTCGGGGGTTTCCTACATGTGTCGGGCACTCTGGCAGCCTTCTCCTCCTCTGTGCAGACTATGCGCCAGTCGTTCTCCATGCCGTCTTCCGGCCGAGATGCCACCAGGGCCCCCTGTGGACCTGCCCCAACCAACGCAGCCAGCTCGGTGGAGATCCCATCCCTGCAACAGTCAGGAGTCGGAGGTCCAGTAGGGGTGGACACCCCAGCAACTGGACCCAAGCAGAGGGAGGATGTGCCGGCATCAACGCGCAGGGCACGTGCACGACGGTGCCGGTGGATTCCATCAGCCCGGATGCCGTCATTCTGGCAGAGGCAGTTGCGTCGGAGGCAGTGTCAGGCTCAGCGTGGGAGGCATCATGGCTCGGGGCCATCAACATCAGAGGGGCAGGCATCGGCCGGAGGCCAGGAGGACCCTGGAATGGGAGTGTCTTCTGTGTGGCAGCGGTTGGGCCAGCGGATAGATGCGGAGCGGCGCGGGCGAAGGAGTCACGGCTCACTATGGTCGGGGCGGAGAATTCCATGCGCAGGGCATTGAGGTGGGCTGAGTGCCTCAAGGAGACTCGCAGGGAGTTGGAACAGGCCATGACTGCATCCCTGCGAGACCTCGAGGACAGGGAAGAGGCCCGCCTCCGGGACATCGACGTGGAGTTCGATGATGCCCTGGCCCGGAACATCACTGAGTGAGCCGTAGGACTTGACCGCCGCCATTGTATATAGTTCATTAGTCTTAGGTTTCCTTTATTTTGGAGTTAATGGACATTGCTCCACTTTGTGTATGTAGTTTTTTCTTCATAGGACTTTTTTGTAGGTTTCCTTTTGTTTGTGGATCATGGACCATTTGGACTTCCATTGTATATAGTTGCAGACTTGCACATACTTTCTTTTTCTATATTCCCATGGATCAATGTTTTTTAATTTGGGTTATGATTTTATTATGGACCACTTTTTTATTGTACATGATTTTTCTTTTTTTTACGTCATTGGATTTACATTTTTTTTTCTTAATCTGGCATTGTACATTGATTTTCATTTTACAATTCCTCCAAGTCAGTTCATTATGTTTTTAATAACTTTTTTCTAACTTTTAAATTGGTGTTGTGTTCTGTCATTGGTTTTGTGCATGTCTCATTGAACATTTCCTCAGTCATCATCACTGTGTGGCTCCGTTGTTCATTCCTGCATGGGCATGGTGGCTCATTTAGACTATCATGGCATGTGTAATTTGGGAGTGGGTTATGTGGGTTATGTGGATGGTTGCATGCTTGGACTTGGGGGCAAGGGGGATTAGTGTTGGCTTTAGGGACATGGCTATGTTTTGGTAGGACATGTTTGTTGGGACATGAGTCGAAGCCTGCTGGCAGGTGCCCGTCAATGGTGGGTGGGTGGCTGTGCAGGGGGACATGTGTTGGGGCCTGCTGGCAGGTGCCCGTCAATGGCGGTGGGTGGGGGTGCAGGGGGACATGAGTCAGGGCCTGCTGTCAGGTGCCTATCACTGCTGGGTGGGTGGGGGTGCAGGGGGACATGAGTCGGGGCCTGCTGGCAGGTGCCCGTCAATGGTGGGTGGGGGTGCAGGGGGACATGAGTCGGGGCCTGCTGGCAGGTGGCCATCAATGGTGTGTGGGACATATGTTGGGGCTCACAAGTGCATTATGCCATGTGGGCTGCCTGCGGGGCATGTCCAGGGTGGATGGGCTGCATGCGGGGCATGCCCAGGGTGGATGGGCTGCCTGCAGGGCCTGGGGAGGGGTAGGGGGCACATCCTTGGAGGATCCACACTGCCAAATCGCGTGTAAAACTCCCCGCCCACCCCTCAGAATACACGTACCCCACTCGCACTAGGCCAATAGCGTGTAAAACTTCACATGCACCCCCGTGATATGCACAGGCAGCCCATCCACCCTGGGCATGCCCCGCAGGCAGCCCACTCCACAGGGGGGACTTTTTCCACATTTTACACGCTATTGGCCTGGCGCGAGTGGGGTACGTGTATTCCTAGGGGTGTGTGTGAAGTTTTACACGTGATAGGCCTGGCGCGAGCGGGGTACGTGTCTTCTGAGGGGTGTGTGTGAAGTTTTACATGCGATAGGCCTGGCGCGAGTGGGGTACGTGTATTCTGAGTGGTGCGTGTGAAGTTTTACACGTGATAGGCCTGGCGCGAGTGGGGTTCGTGTATTCTGAGGGGTGCGTGTGAATTTTTACACGCGATAGGCCTGGCGCAAGCGGGGTATGTGTATTCTGAGGGGTGCATGTGAAGTTTTACACACGATAGGCCTGGCGCGAGCAGGGTACGTGTATTCTGAGGGGCGTTCGGGGAGTCTTACACGCTATTGGCCTAGTGCAAGTGGGGTACGTGTATTCCGAGGGGTGCACCTGTACATTTTCACACTTCGACTGGCGTGAGCGGGGTATGCATGGTATTTTCACGCGATTACAGTGTACCGGCCCTGTAAACTGGTGCAGGGTTAGCGCGGCCCTTTGCGCTGCATTGGGGATTTCAATGCCTTTTCCTTGTGCAAGGGGCGTTCTTGGGGGCGTAACTGGCGCTGCGGGATGTTCTGTGCGCCAGCGCACAAAATGGCTTGGAAATTCCATGAATAGGCGGTGCGCCAGAATGCTGTTTAGCGCACATGGCTGGCGCACGCTGGCACACGCTCCCTCTCTGCGCTGCTCGCGTGCGCTGCCTCTGCGCTGAAATCTATGAATTACCCCCATGGTCTGCATGCAGTGATGAGTTTGGCAGTATAAGATGATGCCGAAGCGATGGCATTGGCTTGTCGGGAGTGGGTCAGTGATGAGTCAAGGTAGATTCATAGCGTCTTGACTTCTTTGGCTACCGTGGTACAGTTTCCATCTACGTCAAAGGTTTGGGAGGCGGGTGGGAGGCCCTTGAGTTTCGCTGGGCTGCCTATGATCAGGATCTCTGTCTTATGGTCGTTGAGACAGAGCTTGTTTTGGGCCATCCAGGCTTGAATGGTGTGGTAGAATGCGTTTAGTTCTTCAGAGTCGGTGTCGTAGTCGCCTGTGATATAGATTAGTATTTGGGTGTCATCGGCAAAAAGGAAGAAAGGAGCAGGGCCCCTTTGGGTATGAGATAAGGAGGGAAACCAATCATGGAACCCATACAATCAGAATTGTACAGTAAAAGTATGCTACTAGGTGGAGTTTGGAAAGTATAAAATCCCAAAACACTATGGGAGAAGTTAGAACTCGATCATTAGTTTCTACCTGCCAACCCACAAGCTATGGCTGAGAAATTGTCAGATACAATTGCAAAAGGGGTTGAGCCACTGAACCCAGTAAGTAGTTCCAAATAAAGCCAAAAGGGGACCAGTGCTGGAGGGCACTTTATTACCTGGATCCAAAGGATTGAGGAGAAGCAGCCCAGCATTCATTGGACATCCCAGAGACTGATTCACGTATGTAAGATTGTATTGTACAACTGAAAATGTAAGTGATCCTATGCCACATTGAGTATTCAGTCCCTTAGCAATTGAATCCAAAAATGGGAGGGGTATTTCTCTCTCCACGTAAAATAACGGATTCATTTTCTGAGATTGTTTAAAAAATCCAAGGGCCTCATGAAATCTTTGGTTTCTTGATGCAATTTCATATATTTGGCAAATGAATTAAAGGACTCAGTGCTCTGCAGCAGTGTTTATAGATAAATGGCCAAATATAGAACGTTGTCCCGAGAGAGTAAATCAAGAGGATGGGGCTCTTTCACGGAAATCCAATTCAGAAAGGTGTATTTAAAGTAATTCGTTTTATATTAGACCTCACTCCTAAAGCAAATAAAATATTTAGGAATGTCCCTTTCATCCGTACTGAACTTGGAAACAAACATATTTTGAAATGCACTGTTCATGTGCTCTGAATAGAACCCCTTCCTTATTCCAATACCGTTATTCCCTGATATAATTGTTCACTTGCACATCCAATAGAATATTCCTCTCACAGTTTTAATAATTTGTTTTTAATTATGTGTCATTTTAAGTGGTAGAGATAAATGTTTAATAATGTGTAATGTTTTGCTGACAATTGTTTTTCTTTATAAATTTAGTCATTTTGGAAGGGGCTATACGGAGAAGACTCCCAGTAGAGGTAATTAGACTAGAGCTGGAGTTGACTTCTTTAATGGGTATGTCCATTTTAAAAAGGGGTCTTTTATACATAAAGGCAATGGAAGAGCCAGTCTGCCCTCTGCTCAAATTATTGGGAAACATCATAAAGAATTCTGCATGACATGCTTTACAGGAGTTTAAAGACTCAAATGAAAAAAAAGGTATGCGCATTGGATGTAGCGGTTACCAGTCATTTGGTCGAAAACCAAATGATCGAATGCCATTTAGTCGAATGCCAAATGGTCGAAAAAATGGTCGATTTTTTTTTTTGTTTTTTGTTTTTGTTTTTTATGGGGGGGTTCCCCCCCAACCCCCCTTCTTTATTATTTCTTTTTTTTACCAACCGAAACGAAAAATATATATAAATAAATAAAAAAATTCGACCTTTTTTTTTCGACCAATTGGTATTCGACCAAATGGTCATTCGATCTTTTATTTTCGACGAAATGACTGGACACCGATAAAGCCCTTCATGGGAACTGGATATTTATAATTTCAAAAACACATTTGCTAAAAAATTGAAACTATAGGATTGGCCAAAACAATTAGCACATGTGCACTTTACAAACCTGTAATGAGTATGCTGGTATGATATTACATTATTTGCAACCTCAGAATATTTGGCACAATGCCTGTCACCATATGTCAGGAGATTCATCATTTTACTAAGGCTTAATCAATTGCCAACACTGGTAGTTTGTGGCCCTCATCAGGTTATTCCTATATCAGTTAGATTTTGCAGGATATGCGAGTTAGAGCACCTACTGGAAACCAACAGACATGTGTTAACCCAATGTCGTATACTGGGGAATTAGTATTTCACTCACTTTAATAAATTTGTATATAACTTGGATTATATAAACACTGGTTTGTTTTGGCAACGCTATATATCAGGGAAACCAAATATCGCTATCCATGGATCTCTTTACATTTTGGCAGCTAATTGTGGGAAAATGGAAAGATTTAAAATACATAATTTATTGTTATGAGGACACTCGTACAATATATGGTGGACTAAAATGAGTTAGGATTTGTGCAAACTGTAATTAAGAAATGTACTCTTTACACAGAAAGTTGTAATATGTATGTAGTAGACCTGTAGACAAAGTGAATGTTAATATTTTAAAGGTGATTATTGGATGTATTATGTATGGTTGGAAAGCCGTATGGGAATTAGTTGGATGAAATGTTGTATTGTTTTATAAACAAATTGTATTGTTTTTAGAAAATTGTTTGTATTGCTGTGAAAAAATCGATTGTACTATAACACACTATTTATAAAGAATTAAATAAATTCAATTACACATTGAAAAGTAATGTTTTTGATGGTGATTGCATTGTAAAATTAAATACCTGAGCCTTCTACACAGAATAACCATTTATATACGTACATGTGCATGGATCTTTCTGTGAATAACTAAAGCAAACGTGATGTTCTAAATTTACATACAAAGTATTAGTGAGAAAACCGTAGTCAGGCTGCAGTTGTATGTTGTTTTTCATTGTAGTCTGAATTAATTTGTAGTGTTCTTATGGGACTTCTCCAGCATTGTGCGGTAGGGACCACCTTCATTTTCACCCAGTTCTTATTTTTTAATAAAACACACATTTTTATTAAAACAGCCTGTTTCTTGTCCAAGACTATGGAGTGACATTGTTGTTGTGGAGTGCATTAGTTTAGTGCCATCCCACTGTCATAAATGAACCATTACAATATAAGTTAAATATTAAGTATACTTCTCTTACACAATGTGTTCAGTAAAGCACAAGCCAAAATGCTTCCTCTGCATTTAGACTATTAATGTCCTATTGATTTCATCTCAGGGGCCAGGATTCCATGCGGGTGGATGTTTGCTCCTACTGTAAAGGAGGACTCACAGACATGATAGTACTAGAATTATAGTCTCTGTACTGGCTTTATTTAACCATCCGGCTCTCCAGGGCCGTTCCCTATGTTTTTGTCTCTAATAAGGTATACAATCTATGGCTCTGTATGGACTACAGGGCTGTTAATGAAATCACTGTGAAGAAGTGGTATCCATTACCTATGGTTTCTATCAAATCAGAGATGCACACATATAGTAAGCTGAACCTCTGAAGTGCCTATCACCTAGTACAGCTCTGTCCAGGTAATGAGTGGAATACAGAATTTCATACAAAATATGCATTGTACAAATACCAAATATTGCCTTTGTTGCTGTCTAATACCCCTCTTCATCAATGGCTTTTTCATGAAGGGTTGGTTAGTGATGTCATGTTTTACCTTGATGACAGTCTGGTGTTCTTGCCCTCGGTTCACACTCAGGTCAATCATGTTAAGACAGTCCTTCACCTCCCATGTGACCTTCACCTGTAGGCAAAATTTTGAAAAGTGTTGCGTTGACGTAACCGCCGTGGAATTTATGGGATTTGTGCTCTCACCAGAAGGAGTTTTCATGGATCCCAGCAACGCATGCGCCCTACTAGATTGGCCTGTACCGATGTCCCCAAAGGGTTTGTCAGGATTCCATGGCTTCGAATTTCTTTTATAGGTCTTTCCTTTGTGGTTGCTCCACTCACTCATCTCCCCAAGTCAACTGTCCCATATGTCTGGTCACCCCAAGACCAGGCTGCTTTCTAAAACCTAAAGGATCCATTTGCAAAGGTCCTTGTGCTCCAACTTGCTGATCTGGCTCCTGCAGTATTAGTTGTAGCCGATGCATCGGCCCTTGGTCTTGGTGTGGTGCTTTCACAACACTGGCAGACTCCCAAGTGCCTCCATCCAGTGGCCTACTTTCCTACAAACTGCCAAATGGTGGCATTTTCTGCAAGGGACCAGACATCTGGTGCAGGTAACCATTTTTCGAACCTCAAAAATCTCAAAAATCTACTACGCTTCATCAATAGCATGATGCAGCAATCCACTGCAAACCTGTTGGCACATCTTCCTTGAATGTTTATGTATGAATTAGAAGAAACATATTATGGCAAAGCATAGTATAGTCCATAAGGGAATGCCTACAAATATATTTTGTAACCTTCTATTTCCCTGTATGTCTTCATATTTCAGAAATGGTAAAAACACTTAATATTTCCTTTGGCAACTTTCTACTGAAAGGCATACATTAGTTACATTTTTTAAATGTCTTAAAGTGTAGATGTAATCCATAAGTAAACATGAAATTCCTTACGCAAATTTACATACATAAGGAACAAACATGGGACAAAGTGAAACCTAATAACACAACTGGATCATAACAATAATAATGTGCCAAGGAATATACAAATAATGTGTAAGACTAACGTACACAACAAGATAGTGGTGCTAGAACAAATACTATAGAAAGCAAAGAATATGCAAGCATTTGTAACATCCTAAGTTAATAATTGATTTGACATAAATAGCCAGTTGGAAAGTGACAATTTTAAACTGCGATTTGCTGAATGAAAGCTGTTACAATTATTCAAGCTGAGCAGTTTTTTGGTTGGTTTTGTCCGCTACGACATTTGGAAGTTATTTTACATCCACGAGTGAGGAGTGCTGCATCCCCGGAATGGCGTCTTACCCGCCATTCACATTCAAAATATATATATATATATATATATATATATATATATATATATATATATATATATATATATTGCGGTTGTGATCAAGCGGCAAGAAGTGCCGCGAAACGGGTCAACTGTTTTGTCTGGCAGTGTGAGAGCCGGTATTGATGGCGGCTATATACTATGGAGCTATGATGTGCGATCTATTATGATGAAATAAAGAAGATATTTTGACATGGAATTCGGAGTACTGGATTAAGTGTTCATTTTTACTGAAAGGAGAGTGCTCCTCACTGACTGGCGGTCCTACAAGTCCTGGAGAAATATATATATATATTTATTTACATATATATATATATATATATATATATACGTATGAAAAACAAGACAGCTGGCAGTCAAAGCTGCCTGCGGGGCATGGGGAGGGTGGATGGGCTGCTTGCGTGTATTCTGGGGGTGCGCGTGGAGTTCTACATGCGATCGGCCTGGCGTGAGCGGTGTATGCATATTCTGGGGGTGCACAGGTGTTTTACACGCGATCGGCCTGGCACAAGCGGGGTACGCATATTCCCGGGGTGTGCGGGGAGTTTTACACGCGATCGGCCTGGCGCGAGTGGGGTACATGTATTCCGGGGTTGCGCGTGGAGTTCTACACGCAATCGGCCTGGCGCGAGCAGGGTACGCGTATTCCAGGGGTGCGCATGGAGTTCTACACGCGATCGGCCTGGCGCAAGCAGGGTATGCGTATTCCGGGGGTGCGTGTGGAGTTCTACATGCGATCATCCTGGCGCGAGCGGGGTACGCGTATTCAGTGGAGGTGCGTGTGGCATTCTACACGCGATCGGCTTGGCGCAAGCGGGGTACGCGTATTCCGGGGTGCGCAGGGAGTTTTACACGTGATTGGCCTGGTGCGAGCAGGGTATGCGTATTTCGGTGATGCGCAGGGAGTTTTACACGCGATCGGCCTGGCGCGAGCAGGGTACGTGTATTCCAGGGGTGCACGCGATTTGGCAGTGTGCCCCTCACCCCCTCCCCATACCTCGCAGGCAGCCCACACCACAGGGGACACACCTAAAACTCCTCCCCATGCCCCGCAGGTAGCCCATCACCCCAGACCATGCCCCGAAGGCAGCCCATCCACCCTCACCATGCCCCGCAGGCAGGCCACATGGCACCATGCACTTCGGAACCCCAACACATGTTCCCCCAACCCCACCCCCAGTGGGGGCAACCTGCCAGCAGGCCCGACTCATGTGCCCCCCCACCGCACCCACAGTGAGGGCAACCTGACAGCAGGCCCCGACTCATGTCCCCACCACCTCACCCCACCCCCAGTGAGGGCAACCTGCCAGTAAGCCCCGACTCATGTCCCCCAACCCCATCCCCAGTGAGGGCAACCTGCCAGCAGGCCCCGACACATGTCCCCCCACACACCACACCATAACTATACAGACCCATGGCCCTAATGCCAACCCAAATCCCATGTCCCCACTCCCCAGTGCAAACCCCCAACGATCCACTGCACCCACTCCCTAGTAAATTACCCATTCCATGACAGAACCAGCATGCCCATCAACAAATGTCCTACAGAGCCCCAACACATGTCCCCCCCACCCCACTCTCAGTGAGGGCAACCTGCCAGCAGGCCCGACTCATGTCCCCCCCACTCCACCCAAATTAACAGGCACCTGCCAGCAGGCCCTGACTCATGTCCCCCCGACCCCACCCCCAGTAAGGTCAACCTGCCAGCAGGTCCCGACACATGTCCCCCCACCCCAATTAACAGGCACCTGCCAGCAGGCCCCGACTCATGTCCCCCCAAACACCACATCATAACTATACAGACCCATGGCCCTAATGCCAACCCAAATCCCACGTCCCCACCCCCCCAGTGCAAACCCCCAACGATCCACTGCACCCACTCCCTAGTAAATTACCCATTCCATGACAGAAACAGCATGCCCATCAAAAAATGTCCTACAGAGCCACACAGTGGCAACACATGACTGAGCCAATGCTCATGGAGACATGCGCAAAATAAATCATAGTACACCACACCAATGATGTAGAATAATGAAATGTATTAAACAAAAAAAATGACAAAATGAAAACCACACATGCAAGTGAAGAAATAATGAATGCAATCTGAAAAAGAAAGTTAAATCCCAGGAAAAATGAAAATCCAAGACATGAAAAATGAAAAGTGGTCCTTGCCAAAGTCCATAGAAATAAATCCAAAAATGAAAAGCATAAAAAACCATTACTCCATGGGATGACAAAAAAAAAGTATTTACATGTCCAGTATATTTACAATGAAAGTCTGAAGGGTCCATGATCCCAAACAAAAGGAAACCTACCTAAAACCCTATCTAAAATACAACTATATACAAAAAGTGGAGCAAAGTCCGTGGACTCCAAATCATAATAAAAACCAAATGAAACCTAAACTTAAATAACTATATACAAAGGCGGCGGGCTAGTCCGACGGCTCACTCATTGATGTCCTGGGCCAGGGCATCATCGAACTCCACTTCAATGTCCCAGAGGCGGGCCTCTTCCCTGGCCTCGAGGTCTCGCAGGGATGCAGCCATGGCCTCCTCCAACTCCCTGCAAGTTGCCTCGAGGCACTCAGCCCGCCTCAACGCCCGGTGCATGGAGTTCTCCGCCCGACCATTGTGAGCTGTGCCCTCTCCGCCCCCCGCTGCTCCGGATCTATTCTCTGGCCCAACCACTGCCACACGGAAGACACTCCCAATCCTGGGTTCTCCTGCCCGCCGGCCGATGCCTGCCCCTGGGATGTTGATGGCCCCGAGCCATGATGACTCCCACCCTGAGCCTGCTGCTGCCGTGCACGTGCCCTGCCTGTTGATGCCTGCATGTCCTCCTTTTGCTTGGGTCCAGTTGGTGGGGTGGCCACCACTGCTGGACCTCCGACTCCCGACTCTGGCAGGGATGTGTCCTCTACCAGCCTGGCCGGTGGCTCTGGGGCAGCTCCACAGGGGGCCAAGGTGATACTTGGGTGAGAAGATGGCACGGAGGACGACTGACGCATAGGGGGTTCAGTTGAGGAGGGGGGGTCGCAAGAAGATCCAGCACATGGATGAACCCAGTGCAGACGACCTGTCCTAGTAGGTCGACGCGGACAAAGAGGTATTCGAAATGACAGGCATTGTCCAGACGAGAATCCTGCACGTCATCCCGAATCACACGTTGGCGCAACGCCAACCCAGCTAGGACAGGCTCAATCCGGTCACGGATTGCAACGTCCGCAGGGAAAGGAAGGCCAGTTGTTGTTTGCGCATCCCCTCCCTGAAAATGTGTCTGGACGGAGGCATCCCTACTGGTGCTGGATCATGCAGTCACAGGATCGGCGACAGGATTACACACAGGCACCTCCGCGACGGCCTGTGCTGCCTCCTGTCCCTGCCCCTGGACTGCACCACTAGCACCAGTGGAATCCCCCCTTCCAGGCCCCATGCGTGGGGCTTCCACGGCCTCCTCCTCAACCAAACCCCCCACCAACCTGGATGACTCCGTGCCATCTTACTCCGTAGGCCCCTGTGGGGGCTCAGCTGCCCCTACTGCTGCCGAGGAGTCCACCTCCAAACTCCGCCTCTTGGACCTTCCCTCGGCAGCTGCAGCCATTGTCGCGACACCAGACTCCTCACTCTCGGAAGAGATCACTACCTGGGAGGGGAGCTGGCCCTTGCATCTCTGGCTGGCGGTGGGATCCCTGACACTGTGCTCCACAGCACCGTCTCCGCCCTCTTCATCAGTCGATGCTGCAGATAGGGAGAGACAGAACACAGGCATCAGGGCACTGTATAATGGTCTGATACACACATGACAGTTGCACATGAGTGGCAGTGCCAAACTTCACAGATGGCATCACACTCCCCAAAACTCATATCATTTGAACCCATACACATGCACAAATAAACAGGAATCGTGCAGCATGCAGCAGCATCCATACACACACAACAGCATGAACATCCAAAGGTTGGCATGACGTCACAAGCAAGTGTGCCGAACACATGCACACATGCCACCAGACAGACATGCATCTGTACATCTCCACCACCTGTCACAGTCTAATCATTGGCAACTTTGTCACATCTGCCAATCAGGTTCCTACATGTCTGTGTCACATGCATCCATGGCATATCACAGTCGCACACATGTCACACACGCACATGTACGCCGTGCACGTACATGAAGGTGGAACCAGCATTCATGTGTCACACCCCAACCATGGCATAGTACATACACAGAAATGCTAGGATGTGTGCGTCTTCCACATGCAGTTGTGCATCATGCTTTGGAACACATACACCATTGATGTGCATCACACATGACTGGACTCACATGCAGCACGGTCATGTCCCTGCACAAACACATCCATACATGGGCCTTTCCAGACATATGTCCAAGCTGCACACTCCTGGCACACCTCAACATGCACTGCGTCCATTAAGTACGCAGGGACACGTACCGCTTGACTCCGGACGGGTCTGCCTCTCGAGGACCTGGAGGTGAAGCGCTGGGCGAATGCATTCCAGGACCCTCATCTGGTCAGTGGTAAGGCGGAACCAGCACCCCACTGCATCCGCTGCATCCAAGAGGCGCCGGGCCTTCCTGAGGGTCCTGGACCAGAAGTCCTCCCAGGGTTTATGGACGTGTGGTAGGTCGCGGGTTGCCACCCCCTCCGTGTTGATGGCAACCATAATGTCCATCCAGATCCTCTTCCGTCCATCCTTGTCGGCGCGTGTTCGTCCGAAGAGGGCATCATAATGCACCAGGACTTGCTCCCCCAGGATGTCAACTTCTCCTGCAGTGAAGCAGCTGGCAGCCCTCTGCCTCTCAGCCGGGGGGTCACCATTAGTCCCAGATGGATTTTGGCCTGACATGGCAACCCCCGAGGCTGGTGTGGGTGGGCAACTGGGTTCTGGTGCTGGGCTGTGGAGCGATGGTACTGCAGTCGGGAGTCTTCTGTTCCAGCAGGGGTGGTCGCAGCAACTGGACCCCTGCAGATGGCTGACATGCAGGCACCAAATAGCAGGGCACATGGCCAGCAGGCAGGCAGCAGCAGATGGCTCGTGGGAGGCGGCTCAGGGCTCTGGGGGGCAGGAAAATGGCCTTCTGGGCAGGAGCGTGGTCTTTCGTGTGTTGTTGCATGGCCAGCTTGATGCAGAGTGATTCGGCACGTGAAAAAACAGCATGCCAGCATGTAATTCTAGGAAAGGCCCTTAGCATGTAATCGCGCCGATGTTTCCCTCGGCATGGGTGCATAGTGATTCCGCACGTGCAAAAACAGCACATCCACGTGTTAATACGTTTAATTCGAGGAAAGGACCTAAGCGCGTAAGTGACGTGATGCTCACGGGCGTTTCCCTCGGCACGGGTTAAAGGTGAGTGGGGCCCAGCAGTTCGCTGTATGTGCTTTTCGTGGAGACCGGACGCATGTGTTGCTACTTCTTGTTGTTTCACGCACCCTCACTTCACAGCGGATCGAGGACGTATCTCTTCTTTTGGCGGGGGTCTTGCCTACGCATGTTTTTCATTACCACGCTAGTCAGATGGTGAGTCGCGCATGCTATTTTTCCCACTGCGAGTCCCCTTGTGTATCGTTTACCTGTTTTGAGGTCATAGTAGCCGGTGTGTCCCACGGCTACGCGTTTGTGTCCCTGGGTGTCATCGCGTACTGCGGGAGGTTAATTCCACAACCATGGACTACCGGGGTTGCGTGCATGGTTTTACTGCAGTTTTGGGGTGCCTGAGCGTTGCGTGACCCGTCATCTTCTCACTGAGGTCACGTACAGCCTTGCAGGTGCAAAGGAGTGCTGTTTACATCTAGTACCCCACCCCCTTCACCCCAATTGGCCAGGACAATTGTCGTGTACACCTCCCATTGGCACTACTACATCTGTGCCATGGTTGGTAGGCCACGAAAGGTGAGGGGCGCCTCAGCTGGGCATCCTCCGCATGGTGGGCGTGGTCAGGGATGTGGCCAGGGTGACCAGGGAGTAGGGGGAGACGAGGGTGCTCAGGGTGGCTGCAGAGGGGGAAGAGGCAGGGGTGCGCCACTTCGGCAGGATGTTCTGCCACGTGTTGGTGCAGTCATGCCACCACCCCCTGCGGCTCCGAGAGATGCAGCTCTTGCATCTGACACTGGCGCCCATGTGACCCGGCAGTCCGTTTCATCGACTGCCACAGGCCCAATGGTAATGGTAGCTGCAGGTGCAGCTGTGATGACCACCACCCAGGTTCAGGGTCGGACAGCGCATGATGCGTTGGCACCTGGCGATTCCCAGGCAGAATTTCAGGTGGTCAGGAGGCACAAGGTAAGTGCACGCAGGGCTGCTCTGACCGAGGTACATGTCCCTGGGGCAGTGTTGTCATCTGCTGCCCCGAGCAGCTGGGTGTTGGTAACTGCATGGGCAGATGCAGCCGACACCACCCCAGCTGTCAGTCTGCCAGCCATAACAGTCTCGGTCAATGACCTTGGCACAGCGGCGGTTGCTGCGCTGGATCCTGTCAAGAGCACCCAGCAGCCACTGACACAAGTCAGGGCTTTGGTCCTAGTTCCACCTGCCACTCCCTTGGTCCAGTCCACAAGCGCCACTGCCCCTACTGATCAGGGCGGCATTTGCCAGTCAGGGTCCGGACCACTGTCCAAGAGGAGGAAGGTTGCTCCTGCACAAGAGGCTGGGACCCCAGACACGGTTCCGGCCTCTGGCATGTCGACGAAAAAGCCTTTCAGCAAGCAGGAACTGGACTTCCTTGTGGGCTACGTGTCGGAACATGACCGTGATATGCTAGTGTGCCCAAATTGTCACACTACACCTGCCTGGCGTTGGGACCACGGGAAGCATGTTGCGGAGGGTGTTTGTACATTCGCACATGAGGTGCGCACAGCTCAGGAGTGCAAAAAGCGTTGGGATGACCTCTGATGCTGTGCTAAGCTAAAGCGTGCCTCCAATTATGCCATGACTCGGGTGACTGGCAGTGGGCCACCACCTCAGGAGGAAGAATTCACTCCGCACGAGGTGATCGCTGCGGAGTTCATCCCGGCAGAATTGGTCAAAGGAGTGGGAGAGATGCTGGATTTGTATGCCCCGTCCAGTTAGTGTTGTTGCATATTTGTCAAGCCCATGTGTGGTTTGCTTGGGGAACATGTTGTGCTCGACTGCCACTACATGCTATGTGTACATGGTTCTCATGTGCGAGTCATGCAATGCTTCACGAATGTGTGCCTGCTGTGCAGCATGCTGGACATGTAGAACAGACAGGGACTGTCCTCATCACCACACTTGCACCCTACTCGCATGCTAGTCACCCGGCTGCCCCTCTGGTCCATGTTCCAGCTCACTGGCCCTTCTGCATGTAGCCTGGGGTGTCTTTCCACTCGGCACTCGGACTATGTCATTGCATGACTGACGTACATGTGTGTTCTGCCTGCATGCGGGTACTCCATGTAGGTATGCTCTCTTGCCCCTCCACCCCCCTGGACCCCAATTTCACCATGGCACTGGTGGATAACATGTTGGACTACTGCAATGGCCTATTCAACGCTCCTATGTACATGCACACTTCCCCTTGCCAACCTGCCAGACACATACTCTGTGGTACATGCTTTGTCCTTGATGCAGGGTGTCTCACTCAGACTGTGCAGATTGCAGATACTCCGCAGGGACATGAGTGCCCATTCATGCTCCATGTGCATTCCATGCCTACCCCTATGTGTCCTTGGCAGGATGATCATTGTAGTACGTGTCCAGGATGACATACATTTAATGGCATTTGATCATCCATTCCATGCTCACTCTGGCTCAGTCCTGCATCACGCACATGTTTAGGGTGACATAGGCTGTGTGGGGCACAGGCCTCCCCCTGTCTCTGTTAAACTGGTGTAGTGCCTTCTGCACAAATGGGTGTACTACAGAGGGTTCATCATGTGTCCTGCTTACTGTCCCATTCTCATCTGCTGTGTTGTCAGTTGTCTCAGATGATGCAATTGACGCTACTCAACACTGTCTAGCAATACACAGTTCTCTGGTCAACCTTTCACTGCCATGCAATGCCTCCCTGCATTTTCACTAGGGGGTCGGGGGGTTGCCTGTAGCCATGCAACCCATTGCATGCACATTGCACGTGATGCCTGAACTTGCCCTTACACTCCCTTCATGTTTATTGATTGACATCATAATGTACTTGTTGATGTAGATAGTCGGTAACATACACATGTTCTGCACTGCACCAACCCACTTCTGAGCCATGTTACACCGTTCTACATGCCTACTCACTGCTGCAATGTGAAAGTGACCTGGCACGTATGGTCAGATTGTCATCACTTCACTGTCATGAAAGGCACGGACACAGGTGCATCCTGTGACACATACTCAGTATTGGAACACCCTAGCGGGTATATAGCAAAGTTGATTGGTCAATCTGCGGCCTATACTAACTGGTATAGTCCGCAGATTGATTATAGCCTGCCAATCGGGTTGTTATGACTGTGGAGCTGCCTGTACGTGTGTAGGTGTATACTTTCACATGCATCAAAGCAAGCACCATTGTAGCTGCTTCCTTTGCTGAATAGGATGCTGTTCATAATCACCATATGGGTGTCTATGAAAATGGGTGTTTTTGAAAACTTTCACATGTACATATGCAAGCAGCTTCAACGTTGTGTAGTGCAATATTGCAGCTACTCACTTATGTGTGTGTGAAAGTGTTCATTTACACATGTGTTCTCTGCAGCTTTTTTGTTGAATGACTAATATGTAGTTGATTAACGTTAATGCTGCTGAGATTTCAGCATTGCGCCCGTTATGTTCAACTGGCACAATCCTGAAGGTGCACTGTCGTGCAGTATTTGGATGCCCAGGCCCACTTAGCTAATCTGGTGGGGCCAGGCTGTAATGATTTGACACACTGAATAATGTTTTAGGGCACAATAAATGCACAATGTGCTCAATCAGGCCCTGAAGGGTGTTCTGGAGGCTTCATGGACCAGCAGCTCGGACCGTACTGGGTGGTATGGTCCCTCATGCCTGGTTGCAGGCCCTCTCTTTGCTCGGGACATTCACTATGTCTACATGGCCCATGACGCCCGGTATGGGCCGAGTGTCATGATGCCTACCCCTGGAAACCCCAGACCAAGTCCAGCAACCCCGGAAGCAGGCATCAAGTTATACTAAGCAAACCCAACAACCCCAGCTAGGGGCTATTTGGGTGCAGTCATGGCGCCTATGGCGCCAGGCTCATATGGAGAGTCAGTCATAGATTAAAACTTACCTGATGCAGACCATGCTGCAAACTCACTTGATGCAGACCATGCTGCAAGAGCTCCAAGCCAAAGGAGGCTTGGAAGGGACTACTTTACCTAAGGGACTATTTTTTTACTCGGGTGGGGCTGGGGAGGAATACTTACCTGGGACTACTTTGGAGGCTATTTAAACCACGCCCGAAGAGCAGCACACGCTTCGCATTATTCTGCATCCAGCAGCGTAACGCTCACCGTGCCTGCAAGTCTGCATCCAGTCTTCTGCCACGCCCGCCTCGAGTCCGGAGCTCCTAGAAAAAGGGGAGAGAAGGAGAAAAGGTTAGAACAAGAGCAAAGAAGTTATTTTATGCACGTCGCCTCGTCTGCAGCAGCGCCGCGCTGAACTCACCGGCCTTCGCAGCATCTTCACATTCCACCGTATCCTTCTGCATGCTCCCGCCGCACTGCGGCACCGAAGGGGAAGACAAGAACAGCAAGGTGAGCCAAGGGAATACACAGAGGCAATATTAGTTACCCCCCATAGACTTACCTGATTTTACCACTGGGGGTACTATTCCTCTTCACGGGTCGGCGCAGCTTCCACTGCATCCTCGCCGAACCCTGGCCCCTAAGGGGAAACAAAAGGAGAGCAAGGTGAAACAAAGGGACAAACAAGGGGAAACCTCCTCACCACAATAGACTTACCTGATTTTACCGCCGGAGGCATTATTCTCCGAGACTTCATATTTTCTCTCAGCGCCTGAATAAGGGAGAAAGCAACAGGTTACATATTGACATTATTTTATCGAACTGTGTTGGATAATTCAAATCCTTACCTAAATATTACCGGTTGCCACGAGGAACTCTTCGCTAGGGTCAAGCTGCAACCTGCAAGGAAACGGACAAGAGTGAAAGTCAGACATTTGAACTCTTACGAACTACATACTTACGGCGTCTTGCCGGGAATCTCAGAGTTAATATTGTTCTGGAACTCACCAATTCCTTCGAGCCAGTGGAGCAACTGGTCATCAACGCACCCCTGCGCTCAATTAAGGATGGAGAGCTCATCTTTCCAAACCATCAGGTGAGACTATAGGAGGGGACATCAAAGGTGATCAGTGGGGAGAACAGCGTGAGTGGGGGAGGGTTAACGCTCAACTCCACGGGTGGTTAATTCCCTTTCTCCATTTGCAGAAGAATATTCCTACGTGCCAAGCAAACAAAGCTAGGTGGGCCAGTCCAGTCCGTCATCTCGGCACTACGCCTCACATTGGTGGAGGCCGCAGCTGTCCAGTTCAGATCGACGCCCCTGTGGGAGCCAGGTGAGCGTAACACCGAGTTACAGATGGATGAAGCTATATTGGTGATGATGATTTAGTGATGCATGGGTACATTCATATTACGTGTGTCATGGTGTGTTTGGATTCACTTGCAGATGTGGCCATTTGGCGGTTCAGAAATGCTTATGGTATGTGCCATCTCTTTGTTGCCATCTGTCATTTCTGCCTGTGACATGTGCCTGACAGAGGTGGTGTGTGATGGAGGTGAGATACTACATTCAGTACATGTGTAGGCTTTGCTATTTACACACATCCATTTCAGCTTTTGGGATGTGTTAGCATATCAATGCCACTGGATGCATGCCAGAATCACAGTTGTGTGTGACATGTCTGCTTTATGTTTTGGCTGTCTATGTAATGTGTGTGTGTGTGTGGGTTATGTGCTTCTGACATGTGTACTCATGTTTGTTTTTTTCACATTACAGATGATGACGCAATGGAGCCAGAGGTTGGTGATGTCATTCCAGACACGGGGTTGCTATTACATCAGAAAGCCGGCACAAGTGGGGGTCGTGGGGTGGTAGATCACGAGAACCCACTTGTGCTCCAGACCATCGTGTTCAGGGCTGGCAATCAGTCTAGCTCTGAGCACAATGTTAAGTTGGATGCGCGTCATGTCCATTCGTCGACGGTGAGTGATCCTGATGTGGACAATCTTCTGTCCGCGACACCTGCACTGAGGGCCAGACAGTGTTGGAACCTCTGCCTGTGGTGGATCGGGACGCACGGTCACACTCCACACCAGTTGCTGATGTACCTGGGGCATCATGTCAATGGAGGGATGTAGTCCTGCAGCCGCGGGCGGTGCCAATCCATCGAGGACCATGGCACTTTGGGCCCCACAGGTGTCATGCCTGCAACCTGGTGGCCGTGCACCACCGGGGTATACTGAGTGGGAGCAATCCATGTATGCCAATTCAGAATAACAGGGGGCAGCTATTGATAAGATCGCTCAGAGCATGGAACGTGTGGCCCAATCCGTGCTCCCCCCTGCTAGGCAGGTGCAGCTCCAGCAGCGTGCAGCACAGTCCACGGCCCACTTACTCAGGATGGGCATGGCGGCCTCAGACAGGGCACGCCGGGCTGAAATGGTGTTTCTGCATCAAGCACTTGCTGCTCACGCAGAGGCACACAGGGAGGCCCTGAGGGATGACCATAAATCCCTCAGATCTACTCTGGGTGTGCTCAACATGTCCCAGAGGCAGCGGTCAGAAGAGAGGTTGGAGCAGCTTGAGAATACCGTCTCGGCTGAGCTACGTGCATTCCGGGAGTTGCTACAGATGTCATGCAAGGCCATGCAGGCAGAACTCTGTGTTACACAAGCTTCCTTGCAAGAGGAAGCACGCGTATCACCTGAGGTGCTGCATGCTGACCTGCGTGCCATCGCCACACAGGACCGGGCTTACCAGTCCCGCAGACTTGCTGCCGTCGAGGGGCAAGCTGCGCATAGGCGTGCTCAGGGTATTGTGCCACCTCCACCTTCTGATTTCCATCCAGAGGGTGAGCAGGTTGACGACTTATCTCCCACACGGGTCGGGCCGTGCAGGCGTTGAGTCCATGGTGTTTTTTTTTATCTCAACATCATCGCATGTGGGTCTTGAGGTGCACCCTGTACCTCCCCCCTCCTAAGTGCCTCCTCCCCCCCTCTGGGTCGTATGTGGCCATTTTTTATTTTATTAGTATAATATTGTTTGTCTATTGTGCATTCATGTGATGGTGTGGTGCTTTGTGGCTGTTGAAAGCATCCACTGTCTGTTCCAGCTGGGCCCATTCAAGCTTGTCTCATGTATGTGTTTGTGGCTTGGGGTCCAGACACACATGCCGCTCCTGCTTCCCCTTTCCATGGGCTTGCAAGGATGGTTTGGTGTGACAACAATTTACACAAGGGCATTGGACTTTCGTCATATCTGTGGCCTGTCTGTTGCTGTACTACTTGTGTTTACACCCCTAGTGGGGATTATGGATGTTTTCTCCACGGCCTGTCTGCAATCAATTTTGGTGAGTACATTTTTGAACTGTCCATTTATTGAAGTTGATTGTGATGTATTTTCATTTCTTGCCTGTATACGTGCTTGATGAACGTCATGCTGTAGACGGTAGCCTGCACCCTTTAGCTGTCAAAGTCACAATGATGGTGGGAGGGGGCCGGGTGGTGTCAATATCAAGTTGGTACGTGTTGAGTTCAGCCCCTGGGGATTGTGGCAAAGGAGGATGCATTAGGAATGTGACCCAAAAGGCACAACTCACGGTCCAGTCCTCATCTGATATGTCCGCCTATACTACTACTCCGCTCTGTTCTGTTTGGACGGCACGTTGTATCTGTCTTCCCTCTTGGACTTCGCTGTTGCCCGACGGCGCAGTTTTCCTACTGGGCTACAGCTCTTTTACTTGTTTTTCACACTCTGGTGCCTTTAGTCCCTTTTTTTCTTCCTGCTACTGTCCTTGCTGCAGATCTGTCCTGTCTCGGGCAGTTATTTCTACGTACTCTTACACTGCCTCGGTTTGCCTCAGTACACTTCTGTTCCACAGCATCTCTTTGTCGCTCCTCCTGTCTTTCATCTATTACATCCATACCTTTATGTTGACTTTGCCCTTTTACCAATGCTATTGAACTGTTGTGGCTCTTAACTTGCTGTCAGCTGTTTCCGGCTATCTCGCATTCACTGTGCCTTTCCAGACTTGTGCTGTCTCTGCCTTTCTTCGTTCACGCTATCAAGGATTGATTGGGCTTCAGCTCAACCATCCAGTTGTGCCAGCCTCCTTGGTTATTTTCTACTCAAGTTCCAGCTCTACCCATCAGTTGTGGCATCCTCATTGATTATTGTGTACTCAAATTGCTACCCATCCTGTTGAACCATTGTTCAACTGTGCTACCTTGGTAGTTATTCTGTCATTCAGCTTGGACATGTGCTTGGCCATATTCTGCGACTTCAAGTCATCTACTGGAGACTGTTCCAGTGTTTTTTGGTGCCTAGAGGCTTTCTCCCTGATTTGGGGGTTGGCTCCTTGGAGTTCTCTGCAATTTGGTATTTTTACCAGTCAAGGTGGCCTCTGAGGGGGCTGGACCCTATTTACACGAAAGCAAGAACAAGGAAACCAATGGGAAGGGGGATCCTGATGCCAGGTAGACTAGAAGGAAGAAGCCGATGGATCCCAGACACAGTTTTTCTGAAGGTCAGGGTGATGAGGAAATGAGGGAGGGGCTTTTGTTGTCGGACAGTACGCTTGGGCTACGATTGGGCACTCTCTGACATTGTCATTGTGGGGTACTATTTACATGATGTGTTCTGCTGGTAAATGGCTGTTCCTGTGTTGGATTTACTTTTCAGGTGTCAGGGGATTGGTGTGGTTTGACATACTGGGGTGTCCACATGGGCAATGTTCACATGTGATGTGTACAGGACACTGAATGTCACTTCATTTCACATGCATGTATTGAGTGCATGTCCCTACTGACACACACTTACACAATGCACCACCACACATACAACCACCCTTGCATGCCCACACGTGCACACAGATTGCCTTCTCTGACATGCTGTGTCCCTGCAGCGCATGATCACTTACCATTTGGGGATCGTGTACATGCGTCACTGGGTTATTTTTGTTGCTTGTCCCTTTTATATGATGCTCAAGGTGTATCCCCAACACAATGGCTGCTCACTATGCTGTGTGCTGAGCGGTGTGTTGCAGGAGACACACAGCACACGGTTTTGGGATTTGCGGATTTGGATTGGCCAATGTGCATGCCAACAGGCATTCTGTCTTTTGTTGATGGTACCGCTGGTGGCATGCATTTGTGTATGACTTTGTATGTGTGGGAGGTTGTTGGTCAATCATTTCATCTGATTCCATGTCAGGTGTGATTGTCTCAGGCCTCTTTCCATTTATTATGTGTCACATCGTATCTAATTGGTCATGTGTTGTGCTTTTGGTTTGCTCTTTTGCTGTTGCATGCCATGTCATGGTATGGCCAACGAGGGTGATGGGGGTTGGGAGGGTTTGGGTGACATACCAGGGATTTTCATGGCATGTTTTGCAGGGGGGTGGTGTGATATGCGCCTTGCATGTGTTCCTTTTGGTCACACAGGATTGGTTATGTTTAAGTAGCTAGGGATGCACGCAACGTGGCACTTCCATGGAAACATTCTCAGGGTGGTAAGGTTGTGACAGTTGACTGTCTCTTTGTCATCGTCGATTGTCACCTGGTATGTGCCAGGCCTGTGTGCCTTTGTGGGAGTTTAGGTAAAAAAAAAGTGGCCTATCCCCTCGCATGAGCAGCGCCTGTGCCTGTGGTTGGGGATGTGGGGGCACCACCATGCCCACCGGTACGCCCTGCCATGTTGCAACATTGTGCAGAACATATGCTGCCACAATGATCCTGCACACTACTGGGGGTGCATATAGTAGCTGCCCACCAGAGCGGTCAAGGGAGCGGAAGCATGATTTGAGCACTCCGAATGTGCGCTCCACTATGTCCTGGTTGCAATATGGGCTGCGTTGTATCTTACCTGGGGTGGTGTGGTAGGGTTCCGTATTGGCGTCATCATGTGGTTGCTCAGAGGGTAGGCACTGTTCCCTGGGGAGGTGAGGATGGTTGTCATTAGTTGGGTTTGTGTATTTGTCTGTGTGTGACATGCATGCATGTGCACAGACATTTCTACTCTCCAATGAGCCATGTGTCGCCATGCTTCCCAGCTTCCAGGTCCCCGCTCAGGGCGGACATTCTGAATATGAAACTGTCGTGGGTAGACCCAGGATAGTTTGCATAGACAGAGGTGATGATTCCATGGGCATCGCATTCAACCTGTACCTTGATGGAATGCCAGTACTTGCGGTTGCGGTAGATGTAGGGCCACATGGGTGCAATCTATGGCACCAAGTACTTTGGGGAAGTATGCCACCCTGTAAAAGTCCTGGACCACGGCTTACCTTTCTGTGGGTGTTATGGGCATGTATATGTCCCTGCGGACTGAGGGGCGCGCAGTCATGATTGCCAACACCTGGTGTAGGCAGCGTGACTGCGTGGGCTGTGAGACACCCCCAACTATGGCATTTGTCTGCTGAAATGACCCAGTGGCCAAAAAATGCAGGACATTGAGCACCTTTTCCAAGGCGCTCAGTGCTTGGGAGCACAAGGTGGTGGGTGATGTGAGGTCATCCTCCCACTCAGTGACCAGGTCTACGATGATACGAGGTGGGAACCTATACCTGCCATAGACCTGGTCATCAGGTGTCCCAAAAAGGCTGGTCCTCGGCAAAAAAATGCGGGCCTGGCTTTTCTCCTCCTCCTGCGTTGTGTCCCACGATCAGTGCTACGAGAAATGGGACATTCATCATAGCTGTATATACACGTTTGTTTTTTGCGCGCACTTTTATACTGCGCGGGGACGCTTCCGCCTGCCTTCGTGTGGCGGACGTGTTTACGCCTGTGCGTGTCTTTTGGCATGCACGGGTTTCCCCTATTCGATTCCATGAATACGTGTTGTTCGTGAGCATGTGAGCGTTCCATGTATTTCCCAGCAGTACTTCCTCAGTTACGCCCTCATTTTCACACATTGTTGCCCATTCCGCGTGTTCCGCCCCATTTTTGGTGTGTGCACTACACGTTGTGCGCTTTCGCTGTGCGCATCGTGCACAGCGTTCGGGATGTCGCAATGATGTGTGCGCCACGCGCGGTTTCGGTGCAGCTCCCTGGAAAACACACGCACAGACTTCCATGAATCGCTTGCGTGCAAATCGCACACGTGAGCTGGATTTTTCACGCTTGCGCCACTGAATTCGGCGCACAATTGTTCCATGAATCGGCCTGAAAGTGTTTTTGTAAGTACCTGCCTTTCTCGCATGATATGTTGGTAAGTTTTCTGATGCTTTTAGGATGTGGTCCGAGTGGACGTAGATGGAGAAATTGGCTCTGCTGACCCATTTTCTGTAAAATGCACTATGTTAACTATATATGTAAGCGCTATGCTGAGGACATGTATGCAATGCACAGTGATTACACCGGATTGATTGAAATGCCGTTCTCGTGAGGAGCTGCGGAAATGTATGTGCCATAGTGGGGTACTAGGTACTGGGATTTGTTAGAATGACAGCATCCCTAGAGATTGTTTCTGCACTGCTGCTTGGTAGTCTAGGGCAAAGTGCATGCCGCATTGTTCAAATGATGTGTTCATTTCTGCACAGTAAAGTGAATATTGTCATAGTGGCAGCCATTGACTGGCCCATGATAAAGTGCATAGTGCCCGGGGATAAATCCCGCAGTTAAATTGACTGTTGAAGGTGCATTAAATTTAGCAGCATTAGTTGATGTCGTAAAAATAAAGTGCATCGTGCATAGGCTGTCGGGCATAGCACCAAAAGTGCATATTAAGTTTAGCAGTGTTAGTTAATATTGTTGGAATAAAGTGTATTGTGCGCGATGTTATCAGGGATAACCTTGAAATTTATGTGACCATGACACTAATGTTCTTATTCACAGAAGCATTTTACAATGACGTAATCCCATTGAAAAATGATCTGTGAATCAAGCCCCAAAATGCATATACTCATGACTGCGACGATATATATATATTCAGTGAAAAAAACCTTGTTAAAAGGGACATTATTGTTAAGTTGTACTAATAGAAACCTATGCAATTCATCACAAATGTCACAGATGAAATCACATATCTGGGCCACTTGTTTGTGTTCACTGAAATATCTAGGCCCAGTGGTTTTGTTCAGTGATAGTCAGAATATGAAAATTTAAAATGTGTTATATATCTAGACATTAACCATCTTGTATGTACTTAAAGTACTTTCCTTAGGGGTTGGTCTCAGCTCATGGTGCACATATATGGGGCAGTAAGCAGGCCTCGAGCACACAGTTCACTTGTATACATGATGATGAACTTGAATGTTATTGATATTTTCTGGTGATGTTATTTTCTTACTTCCTTACTTTAGTTTCAGTGTATGTGCCTCTGATTTATATGCATTGTTGGTCTTCATATGTATTGTTTGTAGTAACACAAGTATGTAGCAAATCTTCAATTATTAGCTATTCATTACATGTTTAACATTACTCAAAACTCTGATAAGGTAGCATTCATTATTTCACTATCCAAAATTACTATTCAAAATGACCAGATAAAACATATTGTACTTCTATGGTACATGATGTTGCCATTGCCTATGTGTATGTATAATTATGTTCCTGTATTAACAACAACACTCCAACATAATGTCTTTAATTAATATTGATATTTTATTTCTATCGCACCCTTACACAAGTGTTTTAGAGTGCGCCAAATCAAGGGAGGGGAACAGGGGAGAACAAAACAACGATCTTACTAAGCCCAGTGACATTGAGAACGTGCAAGTGCATGGGAGAGGGGGAGGGGAAAAGTGCATGGAAGGGGGAGAAGTGGAAAGTGCGGAGCAAAGGAGAAACAGATAAATAATAATAAATGAATAAATAATAAAGGCAACAAACAGTGGTAGTACAGCCATCAATTTCTGATAAGTGCAGGATGAAAAAAGGGGGGGACTGTATGGGTACAGATACAGACCCCAGTGCAAGGGGTGGGCAGGGGGCAGTGCGGGAGGGTGGCAGGGTGAGCAGGTACCTGGGCCCTGAGGATAGAGGGTGGCCATGTGCACAGTGCCAAGAGAGAACAAATCAGCAGGGGAGGGGGGGGCGAAGGCAGAAGCAAAGAGGAAGGTCTTGAGGTGCTTCCCGAACCACAGATGGTTCTCTTCAAGTTTTAGAGTGGCAGGGAGGCTGTTCCAGAGGGAGGCCCCAGCCGAAGACAGAGATCTGCCCCCAGCTTGTTTCTTTGAAAAACGACTGACCCTGAGGGAGTTAGAGGTAGAGTAGCGAAGAGCTCGAGAGGGGAGGTATTTGTGGAGGGATAACTGAAGGTATTTTGGACCCAGGCCCTAGAAAGCCTTGTGGGCAATGCAGAGGGTTTTGAATTTAATCCTTGCACCCACTGGGAGCCAAGATTTCAGAGCTGGGGAGATACGATCCCATGGCTTGGGGCCAAGCACAAGTCTCGCAGTCCTGTTCTGGATTAGTTGCAGAGGGCAGAGAGTAGAGGCAGGTACATTTAGAAAGAGGCTGTTACAATAGTCCAACCTAGAGAGAACCAGAGCTTGGGAGACCATGAGCTTCTGGGGGAGGGTGAGGAAAGGCAGAGTACCTCTGAGGAGGTGCAGTAGGAAGTTTAACTTTTTAGAGACATCAGAAATGTGGGCAGAGACGGAAAGTGTGGAGTCAAAGATGACCCCGAGGTTCTTAGCCTCACAGGTGGGGGTAGGAGGAGGGCCAAGGGAGGCTGGCCAGAGAGTGAGGGGAAAGGATGGTGAAGGTGTGTCAATGAGGAGGATCTCTGTTTTGCTGGCATTCAGACAAAGATCATTGGCGGCACACCAATCTTGAATGGCAGTTAGGCAATCAGAAATGAGAGAGGGAGAGGAGGTGGCCGAGGGCAGCCTGAAAATGAGTTGAGTGTCATCAGTGTAGCACTGGATATTTGAGCAGAAAATGGCAATGCAGTGGGCAAGAGTTGCCAGGTATTGGTTGAAAAGCCAGGGCAAGAAGTTAGACCCCAAGGTAACACCACAGGTAGAGAGGAAGATAGATGATAGGAAGGACCCAAGTTGGAACTGGGGGGGTCGATCAGAGAGGAAAGAGGTCAGCCAGGCCAGAGCTTGATCTGTGATACCCAGGTTATCACGGAGATGGTTGAGCAGGATGGTATGGTTGACTGTGTTGAAGGCAGAAGAGAGATCGAGGAGGATGAGGACCAAGGGAATGTTAGAGTCAAGGTTGGAGAGCAGATCTTCGCAGATTTTCAGGAATGCAGTTTCCGTGCTTCTGGCAGCTCTGAAGCCAGACTGGTGGTCATGGAGACAGACAACACATTTGGAATAAAGGTTAAGCTGAGAGATGGCCAACTTTTCCAGGAATTTGCCCAGAAAGGGAGTAATACATTAAGTAGTTCATGATAGGTCTCCCGATCACCCCTGACATCTTGTTACCAACTTTATAAACGCAAACCCTTGCAGGGAGTTTTCATGAAAATTAATTTCATATGTGAAGTCATCAAAGATGACATCACATCCGTTAAAGTATTTTCACTGAATTTCATAGGTTGTTACCAGTGCACCCTTAATCTGTATTCACCCCAAATGTAGCATCCGTACAGTCAGCGGACAATATGAATGTCAGCGGACAGAAGACAGCATTCACAAAGCCCAGAAGCACAGGGGAGAATGGAAAATGTTCTACATATCAACCAACAAACACATATATATAAAGCAATGTTACTTATATTTACTGCACCCAAATATACCTTTCTGTAGAAATGATTACTTGAAAATGTACAAATGATTTTTTATTTATGACACACAATATAAGCTAGTGCATCAAGCATAAACCATAAGTGTACACCTCATATTATCACTTCAATACAACTATTCATGGAGACTGACGGTGGTCGGTCAAAATACCGAAAATAAAATCTCGAATTACAAAACGCACGAATTAAAAATCTCAAAAAAAAAAAAATTGAATTTTTTATTTATTTATTTATATGTGTTTTTGGGGTCAGGTAAGTAAAAAAAAGGGGTAAAAGAAAAAAGGGGGATTGGGGGGAACCCCCCATTTTGAAAAAAAACACATTGAAAAAAAAATTCGATATTTTTTTTTCGAGATTTTTAATTCGTGCTTTTTTTTCGAGATTTTAATTTTAGAGATTTTGACTATAAACCGAGACTGACATACGGCAAGCACTTATTCTAAAACAATCTCTCACCAAACAGTAAGTACACTATATTTATTTGGTATTACCCAAATTGTTTGTTTACAATTGTTCGAATGAACAATTGAGCGAATTTAAAGGGTCACAATTGACCTTTTCACAATTGACCGTATATAGGGTTTTGGGTGGGTTTGGGTTGGGTGGGGGGTTGCAGGGGGTTTCCCCCCGCATATATGTTATATAGTACAACTGATCTTCACAATTCGGTCAATTGTGAAAAGGTCAATTGTCATTCGAACAGTTGTAATACGAACAATTCGTATACAACCATTTATTTCATTATTATTAGCCCAACATCTCCTGTCCACCTGCCTCTCCGTCTCTGTGGTTGGTGCCCCTTCCCACCTTTCCCTCCCTCCCCTTCCCGACCTTACCTTCCCTCTCCTGCAAAAAAAAATCTCATAAAAGCACACAGAAAAATATAAAACCAAAAAAAACTAAAAAACATTTCCTTTAGGATCCACCTTTCACAGTTAAAAAATAGAAGTGAGACAAAAAGTCACAGGCCCCTGTGCAGCCTTCATAGTCGCAGACACCGCGGTAGTCCACAGACATCTGAAAAAATTCCAGGTGTGGAGTGGAAGAATTCAAATCATTTTAATTGTTTTATGTTAAAAAATTGAGGCTCTTTAAATAACCTTTTTTGTGTTTTTGGCTTTTATATATTTTTTAAAAAAACTTTGAGTTTTATAAACTGAATTAAAGAACATTTTACTGAACTTAATTATTTCTTTGAACTTTCGCAAAAAGTGTGTATTTGTTCTGTTTTTTCCATTTTCTTGAAATTAACTACTAAAGAGTACTTAAATCCATACTTTATATGTTCCCAAAAACTGCTTCAAAGTATTTTGAATGTTTTCCAGAAAAATACGATTACCCACATCAGCTAGATGGACTCTCTCCGAAAAATGTTGGCACTGCCAAATGTAATATTTTCATTATGAAAAGATGTCATGCCAACATCTGGTAAAAAGCATGCACAGCTTTATTGACATTACGCCTTGCTTTTTCCTTTTGTGGACAAAATAAATTTGAGCGCATCCACATTTGTCTCTGAGCAATGTGCAAAAACATAATTTTCGAATATGGAAATGTTTCCATCAAGTTTCCAAATGTATCCTTCATTGTAAATTGCAATTAAATCCTGTAAACATACTAAAACTGTTCCCTCCACAATGAACAACAATAATGTCTGGATGTTTTAAGTGAACCATATTTGTACAAAACGGGAGCAAGGCAGGCCATTTCATTCCTCGCACTCCATACCAAAACACTTCAAATTCATAAAAGCCAAGATTTCCAGCCACTACACAGTGCTCAGCATACACCTTCAGCCAATGGATCCAAGAGTCCCCCAAAATCCATACACTCTGCCTCCTCAAAGACAAAGCCATTTTCACTGCTCTCAAAACTCCTGCAAGCAAAACTCCTGCTACGCTCTCTTGCTGTACACCACACCCAGGAATTGGCTGATCCCCGATGTCCTCGAACACCATGACTGTCTGCGGTCTCCACAGTCTGATTTCCATGCCAGGCACCCTCAAAAGACCCAGATGTGGCACGTGCCGTTACACAGTCACATCTACGTACACTTGTAGGTTTATTCCTAGTCAACTTTGATGAAAACAAATTCAATGATGACATTCCCTGTGAGCTTAGGTCCCTTTAGGAACGTGCATATGTAGCACAGTTTTATTAGTAATTATCTAAAACAAGGAGTTTACAACGAACATCAATGGACAGAAGCTCAGGTTCTCTCAGCAATCTTTTCACAAAAAGAAAAGATCAGAGAGGACTGTGAATGTTGCCTTGAGTCACATCTAGAGAGGACTATGACTGTTAGCATGTGCATCGCTGGGACAGAACTGTGAATATTGGCCTGCGTCACATCCACAGAGGATTGTGAATATTACCATGAGGCATACCCAGAGAGGACTGTGATTATTAGCCTGTGCCACACTATTGTAGAACTGTGAATATCAACCTGTCCCACGCTAAGATAGAGCTTCAAATATTAGCCTGCGTCGCATCCAGAGAGATTTGTGACTATTACCTTGAGTCACACCTAGAGAGGACTGTGATTATTGACCTGTGCCACACTGGGATAGAGCTGTGAATATTGGCCACCGTCGCATCTGGAGAGGATTGTGAATATTGCCTTGAGCCACAACTGGAGAGGAATGTGATTGTTTGCCAGTGCCACACTAGGGTAGAGCTGTGAATATTAGCCTGTGCCAAAATAGAATAGAACTGCAAGTGTTGGCATGTGCTGCATCCAGAGAGGTTTGTGAATGTTGCCTTGAGTCACACTCAGAGAGGACTGCGATTGTTGACCTGTGCCACACTAAGATAGAACTGTGAATATTGGCCTGTGCCTATGTGTTTGGATAGAGCTGTGAATATTGGCCGGAGTTGCATCCAGAGGGGATTGTGAATACTGCCTTGAGTCACATCTAAAGAGGACTGTGAGCCTGTGCCACTTTGGGATAGAACTGTGAATATTAGCCTTCGTCGCATCCAGAGAGGATTGTGAATATTACTTAGAGTCACACTGACAGAGGACCCACAAAATGAGTATGCGTCTTTTCAGACAAAAATGCCAATAACCAACCCTACTAAAACCACACCCCTCTGCATACACCTCTCACACTCTAACTAAACACAACCATGCCTCTAAAACCACAGAAAACTGCAAACACCTCACTGCACTGCAACAAAAAACACACCACACATAGCCTTACACAACAGCACACAACAGATATCGACCGGATACCACACCGAAAAGCTCAGCGAACAGTGTTAACCAAACTGGAGCTGCCAACAGCACATCACAGATCCCTTGCTCTTTCTCCAAACTTTGTCCAACCAACCCCTTTTGTTCAGATCCACCAGAGTGCCTGGGGACAACTCTGGTGGTGACAGTGCGTGGTATAAATATCCTTTAACATTAACAAAACATAGACTTTGGTCTTCATTACGATACTGGCGCTAAACCATGGCGCTATTAGCACCATGATTGGTGCCGGTATCGTAACGAGTCTGCCAATGTTCAATGGGGAATTACCACCCCATTCCAAGGTTGGCAGGCAGTAATTCCCATTGAACATTGGCCCTTCTCCATTCCCATTCCCATTTTTGCCCCAAGGTCCCTTTGCGGTTCCCTACTTTAACGGCTGGTCTAGACCAGCCGTTCAGGTCGGGTCCCGCAAAGGGACCTCGTAGTAAGGCGCTAATGGGTTAACGGCGCCGCAGCCTTTCACGGCGCCGTTAACCCATTAGCGCCAGGGTCGTAATGAGGCCTTTATATCAAAAATACATCAGAGATGATGTCATACTACGTGGCAATAATGAAAACCTACCAAGGGTCGGGATTGGTTTAAGGGGAACATATAAGTATACTTTCTATAAGAACTAGGATTGTGATTGGCTGCCCACTATCAGATGAACAACATATGCCTACCTCTAAAACATGTGATCTTCAGAAACATTAGATACACAGTTTCTCATTGGGTCTCAAACTATAAGCTCCTTCATTATATATGGACTACTATAATTGGTTGGCACGCTTGTGCTATGTGTGGAATATTCAGTTAACTTAGCTGCACGTAAACTCAGACCTAGGTGCAAGGAGATGGGGCATGACACTACCTCCCCATCCAATTAGGCCAGCATCTCTCATCATCCATGCCTTCTGCCAGAAGATTGTCTTTGAACTTGGCCTTGCAAAGTATCCTTGGCTTTAGAATGCATGGGAGTGAGAGCACTCACTATTGTGTTCTGGGACTCCAAGTTCGAGCTCTATTTTCATCCTTGGCTCATGTGACAGGAGACCACGATTTGGTCAGTTTTGCAGTTCTTAAATGCTCTAAATGAATTAAACTTGGCACACTTGGTGTTCTTTCCTGCGGTTAAGGGCCCAGGCAAAGAGTGGCTCCCTCAGATGCAGCTCCATCTTGTGTCTGCAGGTGTCAGCAGGGGAAGCCAGCGACCAGCCGTCTTCCAGCAGCCACTAAGTAGGGTAGGAGTGGCCTGGGTTAGGAGTGGAGCCTTCACTCTACCCTGGATACTGTGCCACTAAGCAGACTCTCAGACTTAGGTGTGTTTTTCTCCTGTATTTAAAATTGCATTGTGAAAGTATTTGAAATTGCATTGTGAAAGTATTTAAAATTGCACTGTGAATCCTAGGCTTTTTTCCCCACTATACAGGACTCTCAGACTTAGGTGTGTTTTTCTCCTGTATTTAAATTGTATTGTGAAAGTATTGCCGTTCTGTGGGCTTTTCCTTCTTAGCAAAGCATTCATCCAGCGAACTTTTCTACTCTATCTGAGTTCCTGTCGTCTTGTCTATTGTCTCCCCTCTCTGTCTCGTCTGCCTGCACCCTGCCCTGTGCCATACCCTAGGTTTCTCCTTTCTCCTTCTCTCCTCTCCCTACCTATTCTATGGTGCTCTCTGTCTCTCCTATCTTTTCTAACTGCTTCTCTATCGACTATCCTGATCTCCTCACTAAATCTGGTAGGAAGAAGTTTAAAAAGGACAGCCTGCTCTCCAACCCAGGCGACCCTGTAGCTGACACCTATACCAGCGCCTCTTCCAGGCAAACCCTCACCGACATCCTTTTTGTCCTTCCCTCACCAGACCTATGGGCTCTTCATATGGTCTCTGTGCTTTCTCCTTTCTCTTCTTCTCCCATTAATGGTGACACCCGGTGGGAGGCCCTCCTGCACCACTTCCACTCCTCTAAGGTCATCGTTAACATTTATCTTTGTCCTACCTTCTCCTCTTTGACAGACTCTTCTCGTGCCTCATCAATTCCTTTCCTCTCCTGCTTTCCCCTTTCTTACCCCTATGGCTTCCTTGCCTCCCCCTACTGTCTCTTCCTTGGCTACCCTGCCATCTCCTCCTTCCTCTTCTGCCCCCTCTTGCTTTGTACCCCACCCCGTAAATCTTTCAAGGATGGCAAACTCCTCCATATTGCAATTCTCAACTCTCGCTCTGCTGTCAAAAATTCCTCTGACATCTGTCGCCTCCTGGAGGAACTTGACCTCAATGTTCTCGGTCTCACCGAGACATGGTTCACGACCAGCTCTGTCACATGCTTTCACACTCTCCCCCCTGATAGCTACAAGATTCCCTCCGCGCCCAGATCCAACCGCTGCAGAGGGGGTGTAGCCCTGATCTTCCCTGAGTGGATCCCTGCCTCTGTCATTCCTACGCAGGCCTACTCCTCTTTCGAATGCCTCGTCTGCAGACTCTCTCTCTCTCTCTCTCTCTCTCTCTCTCTATCTCTCTCTCTCTCTTTCTCCTGACCATTCCCTTACTGTGGCTACTATCTATCGGCCACTTGGTCAGATCTTCTCCTTCCTCTCTGAGTGGGCAGACCTCTCCTCTTCCCTGCTGGTCTCAACCACTCAACTCCTCCTTCTTAGAGACTTTAACATCCACCTCAACGCTTCCTGTGCTTCCTCTTCCTTTGTGACCTCTGCAATTCTCTATCACCCTCCATTCTCACACTGCAGGGCACACTCTGGATGTTCTTCTCTCCTCAGACCTTCCTCTTACTATTCCTCTCACCACTTCTCCCTCCTGGAGTGATCACTTTCTCCTTTCCTCCCAGCTCACCCTCTATACCCCTCAGGCCACGCCACCTCCAGCACTGCCACCTACCTTCTCGGTTATCCGACCCATGAAGCGTGTTTCAATTGAGGCTTTTGCCGCCGCTTTCTCTCCCCCGCCTCCCCTTTTGGCTGACTCACACCCTGACTCAGCCCTTTCCTTGCTCCACTCTGCTATATCTGATACTCTTGATGTTCTTTCCCCTGTCATGAGGATACGCCTGAATCCCAAAGCCAAGTGCAACTCCTGGTACGACTCAGACCTCGTCACCCTCAAACGTAAGTGCAGGGTGGCTGAGAGGAAATGGCGTGCTTCCGGGTACATCCACTTACAAACTGGCCTGCTGCCTGCTCCAAAGGCAATACCGGCTCTCTGTCCGCATCAAGAAGAGAGCTCACATCCAAGCCTGCGTCTCTGCGGCATCTAATAACTCTGCCGAACTCTTTAAAATCTGCAAGTAGCTGGCCAATCCTGCTGCAGTTTCTACTTCTCCTATCCCCTCCCAGGCCCTCTACACAGCTCTGGCTTCTCATTTCAGCTCTAAAACTCAGGACACCCTGTCCTCCCTCTCTCTTCCTCTCCCCCTCCACCCTCTACTCCCTGCTCTCCCTTTGGCCTTTCTTCAGCCACCTCTCCTCCTTCCTTCTCTGCCTTTCTCCTCAGATGAGGCTTCTAGACAAGTCCGATCTATGAAAGTCTCGTCAAAGCAGGTTCACCCCTGTTCCTCCAAAACCATCAAGGACCACATTGACACTGTGGTGCCTGCTCCAGCTGACTTATGCAACCACTCCTTTGCCACTGGAGTCTTCCCTTCCCCCCTGAAGCACTCCCTTGTGCACTCACTTCTTAAGAAACCCTCTGCCGACCCGTTCTGCCCGGCTAACTATCGCCCAATTTCCATCACTCCTTTACTGGGCAAACTCCTGGAAAACCTGGCCATCTCTCAGCTTAATCTTCACACTGAATCTGTTGGTTGTCTCCATGACCATCAGTCTAGCATAAGAGCTGCCAGAAGCAGGGAAACTGTTCTCCTAAACATCCGTGAATACATGCTCGCTAACCTTGATTCCAACACCCCTTTGGCCTCATCTTACCTGGGTATCACCGATCAGGCCCTGGCTTGGCTGACTTCTTTCCTCTCTGATCGGCCCTCTCAGGGGCAACTTGGGCACTTCCTCTCCTCTATCTCTATCTCTACCTGTGGTGTTCCCCAGGGGTCATAACCTCTTCAGCCAATACTTATCACATCTTGCCCACCGCATTGCTGCTCTCTGCCCCAACTTTCAGTGCTATGCGGATGACACTCAGCTCATTTTCAGGCTCCCTTCAGCCACCTCTACTCCTTCTCTCATCTCTGATTGTATGTCTGCTTTCCAGGAGTGGTGGGCCATCAATGATCTCTGCCTTAATGCAAGTAAGACTGAGATTCTCCTCATCGGCACACCCGTTCCCTCCTTTCACTCTCTGGCCAGCCTCTCTTGGCCCTCTTCCACCTGTGTGGCTAAAAACCTCAGGGTCATCTTCGACTCCACACTCTTTCTCTCCTCACTTCTCGGACATCCCTAAGAATTTACACTTCCAGATGCACATCATCAGAGGTATTCTTCCTTTCCTCTCCTTTTCTTAGAAGCTCACTGTCTCCAGAGCTCGGGTTCTCTCTAGGCTGGATTACTGCAACAGCCTCTTTCTAAATCCACCTGCCTCTACTCACCTCCCTCTGCAACTCATTCAAAACAGGACTGCAAGACTTGTCCTTGGCTTCAAGGCCAGGGATCATATCTTTCCAGGACTGACATCTCTGCACTGGCTCCAGGTGGCTACAAGGATTAAGTTCAAAACCCTCTGCATTGTCCACAAGGCCTTCTGGGGCTTTGGGCCTCATTACCTTCAACTCTCTCTTCCTAAATATCTTCCTTCTCAAGCTCTTCGCTCATCCACCTCCAACTGTGTCAGGGTCAGTCGCTTCTCCAAGCAACGAGTTGGTGGTAGATCTCTTTCTTTGGATGGGGCCTCCCTCTGGAACAGCCTCCCTGCCTCTCTGAAAATTTAGGAGAACCATCTCCGGTTCCGGAAGCACCTCAAAATCTTCCTCTTTGCTTCTGCTTTCCCTCCTCCTCTCCCCTGCTGAACTCCTGGCTGAATCTGAAACCGCACTGGTCACCTGGCTACCCTCTGTTCATGGGCCCAGGTCCCCTCCCCTCCCCTCCCCTCCTGCACTGCCCCCTTGGCAACCCTTGAACTCTGGGGCTGTTTATGTATCCCTATAGCCCCCTACAAGCATGTCTGCACTTACCCTTGCACCTGCCACCAGCTGGCCGCACTTCTTATTTATTGTTTGTTTTATTTATGACTATGTATCCTATGTACTGAACTTCCCCGCCCACTTTCCTTCGCAATTTTCCCCTCCCCCCCTGAACTTGCATGATCTCAATGTCACCTGGCCGAGTAAGATCGTTGTCTCCGTCTTCCCTCTGATCCCTTTCCTTGCCTCGTCGCGCCTTGAAACACTTGTTTATAGGCACGTTATAAATGCCATTTCATATCATATCACCTTAACAAGGGATGATTCATCCTTTGCACATTCTCCCATTTCCAGAATAGATAGCTGACCTTGGCTGCTTCAGTCTTATCTTCAGGCCTGACAACCTCCAGGATTCTGCATATTCTTGCTGGGACACAGCTTTCTCTTCCCGCTTCATGGGTCCTGGCTTACTAAATTCATGATACCAATGTCCAGCTTCTAGATGATGGTGGCTTCGCCTGCGCTCTATTCACTACGTATAGCCAGCTTCTATGATGATTTAGTCTACCTTGCGTTTCAGCATCTGTACAATTATTGAACGGTTGATTTTCTGCAGCACTTTGTTCACATATAATCTTCTTTTTTGTATTTAAAAGTTCACTTGATTCCTTACTTCATCATTAGTCTCTTCAGAATCTATACATCGTCTTCAGGCAGTATCTCGGGACATCGTACATACTCTTTTGTGAGGTCACTAACTTCTTTTCTTTGCTCTTTCTCATATTCTTTCACAGAGTTCCTCCCTTAGGTTGTCATCATTTCGGGGATACATCCGGTAGGGTTGTCTCAATGGGTATCTCCTTTCGAACAGATGCTGCGGTATTGGCACAACTGCTGGTGTCAAACACGGCACAATCTCAGGTCTCCAACATATGGGAGGAAGGGGGGCAGAGTTTCCTGCATAGGCATGCAGCTGCTGCTCTACACTTGCATCCTAGAATACAACAGGCTACTTCAACTGTGCACCCCCTGTCTAGATAGACAGTGTGATGTATGGTTATTACGTGTTCTGTTATACATCATTACTAGAGAATGTTGCTTTAGAAGATAGAATGGATTGGAGAAATCCAGAACGTTGGAATGAGAGAGTTCAGTTATTGGTTGGCTATTAAATGATTAAGATATCACAAAGAAGCTCTCGTGTATTCATATTATAATTATTACTATAGATGTAACAATGGCTATGAGGGGGAAACAAATTTAGTGAAAGGAAGGAACAGAAGCAGTAAAGTGAGAAAAAAAAAAAGAGGAACGGAACAAGAAACGGGCAGCAACGGTGACAACAAAAGTATTATGCAGGGAGAAAGCTGCAAACTAAAACGGACATTGAAAGAAAAGGAAATTTGTGCCCACGAGAGGGACGGTAAGGGCAAGGCACGCAAAGTGAGGTGAATGTGAAACGAATTGGAATGGACAATGCAAATATAGAAGCATGGTAAGTACATTATTTAAAAGGTTAACAGACTTACTTGTAGCGCGAGCTCAAGAAAGGTGAATATAAAGCAGCGCATATGCTCGCTGTGTGTAGGAAGGAGAAGGTGCCGTCCATTAGAAGAAAGGACCTAAAGGCGTCAGGAAAACATGACGCCATGTTTAAAAACGGACAAGTTTAAGAAATGAAGTTATGAGAACAAGTGGGGTGAAGTGAAGAAATACATGACAAGGAAATAAGTGAATAAAAATAATAAATAAAATACAACCATTAAACACACAGAGGGTCATATAAAATGTTGTCAGAAAATGCAAGTGGAGACATGAGTGCACAAGTTGCCTTGGAGACAGCCGTGTCCACAAATCCCATTAGTTATTTGCGCCGACCAAATCCATTTAATCTAGAACCAGAAGAGGATCAGGGACAAAGATGGCAAGAATGGCTAGATGAATTTGAAGAGTTTTTAAGAGCAGTGGGAAACCAAAATGCTGTCAATAAACTGGATATTTTCATAAATTTAGTCGGGAAAGAAATGAAAACCATCATCAAAACTATTCCTGTAGAGAAAGAGGAACATATCAACTTCTAGTGACAGCAATCAACAGTCAGATAGTAGTTCTGCCAAATCGGGACTATGAACAATATATCTTTAACCAGTGCACGCAAAGTCCACATGAAACCATTGCGCAATTTGCATTGCGACTTCAATGGAAAGCAACATACTGTGATTTTACAAATTTTAATAATGATGAAGCGATCAGGTTAAGGATCATTCAAGGGTGTATATCATCTCAGTTTAGGAAGCATTTATTAAAAAAATCCTTGCCATTGAAAGAGGTATTGGAATTGGCAAGAGTTTACAAGAGAGTTGACACACAAGCAGCGAATATGCAAAACCCGAGAAGATTAGATAACATTGCTGCCATAAATCAAGGTCCAAATGCTCAGTGGCAAAGAAAATATTCCAACGTGTCACCTGGGTTAATACCCCATCAAGAAGCATGGAACAACAGTTGTAGAAATCAAATAGAAAGACACTGTTACAGATGCGGGTTTGAGTTCCCTCATAAAGGTCAGTGTCCTGCTTTAGGTCAAATGTGTCTCTGTTGTGGTCAAGAAAATAATTTTCAGACAATGTGTACAGAAAGAATACCATCAATGCCTCCATAAAAATCAAATATACAAATATTCCCAAATCGAAGATATGACATACAGAAATTTTTCATCGAGAGGGCATACCCCCAGAAAGAGTCAATTAAGTCAAATGGGAATCAAAGAGCGAATATAGTGCAATGCACTCAACATCCGGATCTGGTTAGAGCGCTGGACAGTATGCATGTGGAGGATGCAAGACAACGAGTAGAGCCGGATCAAATTCAAACTTCACAGTCATATCAAAATCAAGGTCAGGAAGAGATACTGTATGGAGATCTGTATGATCCGTATGAAAACCCACCACTAGAAGAAGAAGCGGATATGGATACAAATAAAGAATACCCAGAATATGACAGATACAGTAATAAGTACATGAGGCTAATATATGACATGTCAGATGGAAATGTAGCCATAAAAGTCACAGTGAACATAGGTGAACAAAACCTACCATTCTTGGTTGACAATGGTGAGACAGTAAATGTGATGAGCGAAAAAGTATATGAAAGAATAGCTCATATTTACTCACTGCATCCGTCAAACGCTAATATTTTCCAGTGAGGAGCAAAACAGCCGCTAACTTCAAAAGGAAAGTTGAATTGTGACTTGATTCATAAAGACAATTGCATAACTGTGGAAATACATGTTATAAGCAGTCCAGTAGAGGGGAGATGTCTCCTGAGTTGTAAGACTGCCACTAAGCTAAGGATTATTGATGTGAACTATATCCAGTCAGAAATGATAAAGGGATGCCATCTCGTTGTCACATTATTTAACTATAACAGAAGGGACATTGAATTTGGAGAAGCTGAAAGAGAAGCTTCTGAGATTATTCAGCGGTGTGGGAAAATTGAAAGGAGATGCCAATATTCTGCACATTGATCTTAAAGTCAATCCAATTCCTCAACATCTGAGGAGGATAGGATTTCATCTCCAGGCGAAGGTGTCCCATGAGCTGAAAGAACCTGTTTAAAATGACATCATTGAGAGGGTGGAAGAAGGTCGCACACCGTGGGTATCTCCATTGGTAGTGGTTCCAAAGGTGGACGGGCGTCTTCGCTTATGCGTAGATATGAGAATTCCAAACAAAGCAATACAGAGGGGAAGGCATCCGGGTCCCAATATTTAAGACATAATCATTCGGTTGAATCAAGCAACAAGATTTACGAAACTGGATTTGAATCAAGGCTACCAACAGTTGGAAATCTCTGCACTTGCTTCCCAGTGGCTGCAAGGATTAAGTTCAAAACCCTCTGCATTGTCCACAAGGCCTTCTGGGGCTTTGGTACTCATTACCTTCAACTCTCTCTTCCTAAATATCTTCCTTCTCAAGCTCTTCGCTCAACCACCACCAACTCTGTCAGGGTCAGTCGCTTCTCCAAGCAACAAGTTGGTGGTAGTTCTCTTTCTTCGGATGGGGCCTCCCTCTAGAACAGCTTCCCTGCCTCTCTGACAATTTAGGAGAACCATCTCTGGTTCCGGAAGCACCTCAAAATCTTCCTCTTTGCTTCTGCTTTCCCTCCTCCTCTCCCCTGCTGAACTCCTGGCTGAATCTGAAACCGCACTGGTCACCTGGCTACCCTCTGTTCATGGGCCCAGGTCCCCTCCCCTCCTGCACTGCCCCCTTGGCAACTCTTGAACTCTGGGGCTGTTTATGTATCCCTATAGCCCCCCTACAAGCATGTCTGCACTCACCCTTGCACCTGCCACCAGCTGGCTGCACTTCTTATTTATTGTTTGTTTTATTTATTACTATGTATCCTATGTACTGCACTTCCCCGCCCACTTTCCTTCGCAATTTCCCCCCCCTGCACTTGCATGATCTCAATGTCACCTGGCCTAGTAAGGTCGTTGTCTCTGTCTTCCCTCTGTTCCCTTCCCTTGCCTCGTGGCGCCTTGAAATGCTTGTTTACAGGCATGTTATAAATACCATATCATATCACCTTAACAAGGGATGATTCATACTTTGCACGTTCTCCCATTTCCAGAATAGATAGCTGACCTTGGCTGCTTCAGTCTTGACTTCAGGCCTGACAACCTCGTCATGCAGCTCCACGATTCTGCATATTCTTGCTGCGACACAGCTTTCTCTTCCCACTTCATGGGTCCTGGCTTACTAAATTCATGATACCAATGTCCAGCTTCTAGATAGTGGTGGCTTCGCCTGCGCTCTATTCACTACGTATAGCCAGCTTCTATGATGATTTAGTCTACCTTGCGTTTCAGCATCTGTACAATTATTGAATGGTTGATTTTCTACAGCACTTTGTTCACATATAATCTTCTTTTTTGTATTTACAAGTTCACTTGATTCCTTACTTCATCATTAGTCTCTTCAGAATCTATACATCGTCTTCAGGCAGTATCTCGGGACATCGTACATACTCTTTTGTGACGTCACTAACTTATTTTCTTTGATCTTTCTCATATTCTTTCACGGAGTTCCTCCCTTAGGTTGTCATCATTTCGGGGATACATTCGGTAGGGTTGTCTCAATGGGTATCTCCTTTCGAACAGATGCTGCGGTATTGGCACAACTGCTGGTGTCAAACATGGCACGATCTCAGATCTCCAACATATGGGAGGAAGGGGGGCAGGGTTTCCTGCATAGGCATACAGCTGCTCCTCTACACTTGCATCCTAGAATACAACAGGCTACTTCAACTGTACACCCCCTCTCTAGATAGGTACCCTGTGTGATGTATGGTTATTACGTGTTCTGTTATACATCATTAGTAGAGAATGTTGCTTTAGAAGATAGAATGGATTGGAGAAATCCAGAACGTTGGAATGAGAGAGTTCAGTTATTGGTTGGCTTTTAAATGATTAAGATATCACAAAGAAGCTCCCGTGTATTCATATCATAATTATTACTATAGATGTAACAATGGTGATGAGGGGAAACGAATTTGGTGTAAGGAAGGAACAGAAGCAGTAAAGTGAAGAAAAGAAAAAGAGGAACGGAACAAGAAACGGGCAGCAACGGTGACAAGGAAAGTATTGTGCAAAGAGAAAGCTGCAAAGTAAGACGGACATTGAAAGAAAAGGAAATGTGTGCCCCCAAGAGAGACGGTAAGGCAAGGCATGCAAAGTGAGGTGAATGCTAAACGAATTGGAATGGACAATGCAAATATAGAAGCTTGATAAGTACGGCACTATTTAAAAGGTTAACAGACTTACTTGAAGCGCAAGCTCAAGGAAGGTGGATATAAAGCAGCGCATTTGATCGCCGTGTGTATGAAGGAGGAGGCGCCATCCATTAGAAGAAAGGACCTAAAGGCGTCAGGAAAACATAACACCATGTTTAAAAACAGATAAGTTTAAGAAATTAAGTTATGAGAACAAGTGGGGTGAAGTGAAGAAATACATGACAAGGAAATAAGTGAAAAAATAATACATAAAATACAACAATTAAACACACAGAGGATCATATAAAATGTCGTCAGAAAATGCAAGTGGAGACATGAGTGCACATCAAGTTGCCTTGGAGACAGCCGTGTCCACAAATCCCATTAGTTATTTGCGCCGACCAAATCCATTTAATCTAGATCCAGAAGAGGATCAGGGACGAAGATGGCAAGAATGGCTAGATGAATTTGAAGAGTTTTTAAGAGCAGTGGGAAACCAAAATGCTGTCAATAAACTGGATATTTTCATAAATTTAGTCGGGAAAGAAATGAAAACCATCATCAAAACTATTCCTGTAGAAGAAAGAGGAACATATCAACTTCTAGTGACAGCAATCAACAGTGAGATAGTAGTTCTGCCAGATCGGGACTATGAACAATATATCTTTAACCAGTGCACGCAAAGTCCACATGGAACCATTGCGCAATTTGCGTTGCGACTTCAACGGAAAGCAACATACTGTGATTTTACAAATTTTAATAATGATGAAGCGATCAGGTTAAGGATCATTCAAGAGTGTATATCATCTCAGTTTAGGAAGCATTGAAAGAGGTATTGGAATTGGCAAGAGTTTACAAGAGAGTTGACACACAAGCAGCGAATATGCAAAACCCGAGAAGATTAGATAACATTGCTGCCATAAATCAAGGTCCAAATGCTCAGTGGCAAAGAAAATATTCCAACGTGTCACCTGGGTTAATACCCCATCAAGAAGCATGGAACAACAGTTGTAGAAATCAAATAGAAAGACACTGTTACAGATGCGGGTTTGAGTTCCCTCATAAAGGTCAGTGTCCTGCTTTAGGTCAAATGTGTCTCTGTTGTGGTCAAGAAAATCATTTTCAGACAATGATTACAGAAAGAATACCATCAATGCCTCCATATAAATCAAATATACAAACATTCCCAAATCGGAGATATGACATACAGAAATTATATATCGGGAGGGCACACCCCCAGAAAGAGTCAATTAAGTCAAATGGGAATCAAAGAGCGAATATAGTGCAATGCACTCAACAACCGAATCTGGTTAGAGCGCTGGAAAGTATGCATGTGGAGGATGCAAGACAACGAGTAGAGCCGGATCAAATTCAAACTTCACAGTCATATCAAAATCAAGGTCAAGAAGAGATACTGTATGGAGATCTGTATGAAAAACCACCACTAGAAGAAGACGACGTGGATATGGATACGAATAAAGAATACCCAGAATATGACAGATACAGTAAGAAGTACGTGAGGCTAATATATGACATGTCAGATGGAAATGTAGTATCAGAAACAGCATGATGAAGCATTGAAACAGGTATGTGAGTGCTTGCAAAGAAGTGGCTAGATGTTAAATGGTTTGAAATGTGACATAAACAAACGAAGTCTAACATTCTTTAGACACATATTTTCAGAGCAGGGAATAAAGGCAGATCCAGAGAAAGTGAATGTTATTCTTGGACTAGAGCCACCAAAAGATGTGACTGAATTAAGGTCATTTCTGGGAATGACTGGGTATTGTGCCCGATATCCACCTAATTTTGCAACAATAACGGATCAGCTCAGACAGTTATTAAAAAAGGAAATGGGATTCGCATGGAATGAAAGGTGCATTGAGAGTTTTGAGGTAATCAAAAGAGAACTTGTTAATAGTCAACACTTGGCTTACTTTAATCCTGAATGGGACACTGAAATCATAGTGGATGCCAGCCCTGTTAGGATTCGGGGCAATTCTAGCACAGGTGGAGTCAGGGAAAGAATGTGCAAGGTACATTGTGTCATATGCTAGTCATGCTCTGAATAAAGTTGAAAAGGCTTATTCGCAAGCGGAAAAGAAGAGTTTGGCTGCTGTGTGGGCTTGTGGTTGGCAGATCATTCAAACTTGTTACTTGTTTCCCTGTTTGGGAATCCAAGAATCAAGATTCCTCAGCGCATTGAGAGATGGGGAATACAATTGCAGGATTATGTTATTGTACAGAAACCAGGAAAATAAGCAAATCCTGCTGATTATTTATCTAGACATCCGAGAGAGGAATCTGGTACAGAGATGCAAGTGGAGGCAGATGAATATGTGTCGTATCTATCACTTAATGCCTTGCCGCCAGCGGTGTCTAAGGAAATGTTCATGGAGAAAAGCAAGAATGGCCCTACAATTCAGATGGCAATTCGCCTCACTCAGGATGGCAAGTGGAGATGGCTGGGTCTAGAAAGTGGGGTGGATATGAATGATCTTAAAAGATTGGCAAGAATAAGTGGGGAACTGTCAGCAACAGAGGATGGAACTTTATTAAGAGGTAATAGACTTGTGGCAACTAAAAGTTTAAGGAAAATTCTCGTGATGTTGGCACATCAAGGTCATCGTGGTGTAGAAAATACAAAGAAAATATTAAGAAGTCAAGTGTGGTTTCCGTGCATGCATGTGATCATTGAGGAGGTTCTGAAAAATTGTTTTGCTTGTCAAGTAACTGCGGCAAATAGTAAAGCAACTCCTCTTCATATAGTACCGCTACCTGATGGTCCCTGGAGTAGAGTGCCTCCTGACTTTATGTGCCACTGGAAGAGAGAGGATACCTGTTGGTTGCCCTGGATGAATATTCTCGGTTCCTTCTGGTGAAACATGTGGCGTCCACTGCTTTTCACAATGTGGTTGTGGTTTTAGACGAAATATTCAGTGAATGGGGAATTCCGAAAGTAATAAAGACTGATAATGGGCTGCCATTTCAAGGACATCTTTTTGGGAAATCTGCGGCTCATCTATGTTTCAAACATCAAAAAATTACACCACTCTGGCACCAGGCGAATGGCATGGTTGAGAGGTTTATGTTTAATTTAAAAAGGGCTCCCCAAAGAGCAATTGTGGACAATATGTTGTTGCCGCAAGCTTTGTCACAGATGCTACGGAGTTATAGGAATACCCCACATGAAATAACAGGATACTCACCGTCAGAATTGATGATGCAGTATAAGCCTCGAACCAGACTTCCTCAACTTGATGATTATACCTTGGAGGAGGATTATGAGATCAGGGAACGTGACAGAGTAAAAAGGTAAAAAAATAAGGAATGGACTGATCGTAAGAGAAAGGCTAGAGATTATCAACTCAAACTGGGGGATTCAGTAGTAGTGCAACAAAGAGTATGCAGTAAGTTGGATTCTAAGTACAAACCCTTGGTTTTAAAAATAATAAAAGTAAAAGGACCAATGGTCACAGCTGCTGGAGAAGATGAGTATGAGGTCACAAGAAATGCTTCATTTTTTAGGAGAATGTTTCAAGAGGATTCCATCAATGACTCTGGAAAGGATGAATGCTTTGATGTTGGACCACCGACTTGTTCTGTTTTGGATGATGACTTTATGGATTCAGAAGCGGTTCAAATTCCTGGGGGACAGTCCGAGCTGGCGGGTGGTGGTGTTGTAGTACCAGTTGGTTCAAATCCTATTGAGCTAGCTGGTCATGAGAACTCTGTTTTGAGAGACATGATCCTGAGAAGCCGTCCTTGTAGGGTGGTTCGTAAGGCAGATCGATTAATTGAACAAATGTAGTTCTGAGCTCATCAATTTGTAAGTACAAATTTACATGATATTTGAATACCTGTAATTGAAAGTTATTAATGTGTGAGTATGTAGTTAGATGATAAGCAAGGGGGATTGTTATGTATTGTTATTTGGTGTTCTGTTATACATCATTACTAGAGAATGTTGCTTTAGAAGATAGAATGGATTGGAGAAATCCAGAACGTTGGAATGAGAGAGTTCAGTTATAGGTTGGCTATTAAATGATTAAGATATCACAAAGAAGCTCCCGTGTATTCATATTATAATTATTACTATAGATGTAACACCCTGTACCTCAGAATACTAAACCTTTAAAAAGAAAAGTAATACATACAGAACCTATAAGAGATCTCCCAACAATACCACCAAAGAAACAAAAAACAACTGCTAATCATCAGAAGACAAAACAACAAATATTTCTTCTACAAAAACAAGTGCAGGCCCATCAAACAACACAGAAACACAACTCTATGGTGCATTTAAATTTAGCAACACTACAGGAGTAAATTGCCATGCAAATGTAGCAATTAATCTTCTCTTCCAATTACCATCAATTGTTCAAAACATTCACTTAAACGGCTCAGACCAGTTGTGTTTGCAAATACTCGTCCTTCATAGAAATTCCAATAAATAACTCTGACAACATATACAGTGTCTCAGGTATAAGACAAGAATTGGACTTTTGTATAGGAATGGTGAAATTCAACATAAACACACAGAAAGATCCACAAGAATTTCGAATGTACTTACTACACTACTAGAGACCAAAAACATACCTATAAATTAAATCTTCCAGATTTCATACACATGGAAACATACATGCAATCTCTGCAACCTTGTTTCACAAGAAAACATCCCTAATGAATGATTTGTGTATGCATCCATACCAAATTGTGAATCCATTCCATTTCACCAGCTTCTGCCAAATGCAAATCATGACATATTATGCACTTTTTGCAATTCAGACAATCGTTCCACCAGACAAATAAACTCACATAGCCATTATCTGATACTATGCTTTTACGGTACAGTGCAGATGGTACCAAAAACAACTGTAAACTTACTAACTTCACACACGGCCAAGTATCTCTTGGCAAGAAAACCTTCACAACAGTAGGCACCACTGCAGGCCACTAAACTACATATGTAAAAAAAAAACAAGTGGTTGGTCTGAATGTACCGAAACTTCCGTTACTCTAAAATATAGGTTACCAGCAAATCTAACAAATGCCTACATAATATTCCTTAAACCCACATTTATTCACTGAACTGTAGCACTATCAACAGTTAGAATATGCCAACTGATATTTATGTGCATCCATAATACTGCAATACTAATTTTAAAAGTCAAAATAGTTAGAATACGCCAACAGGTATCAAGCTACTTTACAAATACCCTTCATTGCACTACACTTCAAATACACCATCACAATTCATCTTACTACAACACTTCTTCTAACATCAAATATAATTAGAAAGGCAAGGTATCTAACCACTTTAATAATTTCCTTAAGTACAGCACACTTCAAACAAACATACTGTCAAACTTACACTGACATAAATGTAGTAGTTTTAAAAAATCCTGTATGGATTTTTTTCCCCAATGACCCATTATTATTTAATGTTAATACAACAATAGTCTAGCACACACTAACATTGTACCAAACATAGTGCATATAATGTACTGTTTATGAAGGTCTAAAATGTATATGAATATGTGAAATTGTATGCAATTAAACATTTCAAACTACCCTGCTGATCATATTATACTGTGTTTTTTCACAGATAAAGAACCACAGATGTCTCCTTCATCACCATCTGCAACTAAGTAAACCTACCAAATGTAATCCTATTTGTTAGGTTTACAAACAAACAAATACAAATTCGATAAGCACTACCCTCTATTATACTGCACTTCAATTGTATTATGCCACCATATTAAAAGTACTGTATACTCCTCCTACAGTACCTATAATTACTGTACACATATTACTATAGTGTCTGTGGGCAGTGCCCCTGGCCACAACCACCACAATATAATGAAACCATATAACAAGTACATACAATACATATTGAAATAACCAAACTCGACCAGGACACCCCTTTGAATGCAAACTATGTCCGTGGACACCAATATTGACTGCAGACTCGGCGATATCTGCAAATCCTTTTTTCCACCTATAGAAACGGCTCCATATCACCGTACCCTTTCCGAAGCCTCTTTCACCCTCCAAATAACTCCAAATGTGTTTCCCAAGCCGTCTGTTCATGGCGCTATCCGCAGACTGCTGTGGTGTCCATGGACTACCATGACACCTGCATGCCCTTTTTCCACCTATAAAAATAGCCCCATATCTTTTGTCCACCTCCCCCGTCCCAGCCCCTATTTCCACCACCAAACAACCCCAAATGTGTTTTCCAGACTTTTCCCCACTGCACTGTCTGTGTACAGCAGCCGCTGTCCGCGGATAAAACATGGCCGGCATTTCAGAAAATATGACGCACCTCAGGCTTTTCACCATCCAATCAGTGGGTGTGTCCAATGTCCACGGACATCACACAATCCTCTGGACCAATCAGAGGCCTCGCTGCAGGCCTCACAGGGAAGTGAGTTCACGGACCAAACCCAGATATCTCTAATTTTATTTTACCTACTTTTTGGCCTTTGTAAAAAAAAAAAAAAAACTACTGAACAGATTTACACCAAACTTACAATAGCATGCGTTTGGGACCAAGCCGCCGCTCCTGGAACAAATTTTGTGAAAATCCATCCAGCGGTTTGGGCTGTAGGCATGAGCACATTTTTTTCCATTGAGTGGAAAAAACACACATTTTGGGACCCCCTATAACTTTGCACCCTGCACAAAACCTCACCAGACTTTGCAGAATCAATCTGACGGGCCATATGGGTATTTTGCAAAGTTTCGTGAGGATTCGTTTAGGGGGGGCAAAGTTATAAGCCGTCCAAAAAATGCACTTTCTATGGTTTTAGCATCTTAACCATAACTACACTGCCACTACCGCAGGCTATGTTTTATATATATATACATATACACATACACGTGTAACCCCACATTAAATGTTGGGTGGGAATAAAATGCTCTGCAATGGTATGAGACCGTGAAAAAAATTATGAAACATGAGTTTATAATTTTCATGTTACATCTTGCTACAGCATGGAAGAGAAAAAATAAACATAAATATACAAATGAAAGACATGCTATTAGTCAATATGGAAGCTATGTAGTGTGCCATGTGGTATGTCTAAGTTAAAAACGTTTGGTCTTCTCTCCACTGAACATTTCAATCTTTGCCTTTTCCCCCACCCCAGTACTTACCTGTGGGCCGCACATCTCCTTGTGTGCCACGGTCTCCAACAACCCGCTGCAACGCTGGTTCCCTTCACTTGCGTGTATGGGAACCAGTGCTGCAGGGTCGGTTTTTGTTTTTCTTTTTTTTAATACTTTATTGAGTCGGGGTTGCGGGGGACACCTCCGCAACCCCCACTCAAATTAATGTTTCGCATTGCATATTTGTTTGCATTTTTAGGCTATACAAGATTTTCGTATAGCCAACATTTGGTGAAATATGCCATACGTTTGTTTTTTTCTCTGTCTTTTTGAGTGATTCCTATATACTAAGGTATAGAGTCTGGAGTTTTCATAGTAAAGTATACATTGGTGTTTGGATGTTTGGAGTTTACAGTTTGAGTTCAGAGTTTCATAACGTTTTTAACAGTACCCTAAAAAATGGAAGGATGGGCAGTTTACACAAAGCATTTGCTCTCAATTGCCACAACCATGTTCTGCTTCTACAGGCCTGGTTTTGCCTAGATCATCAAGCACCACATCATTCCAGCAATGACATGGCTTTTTTCGGTGTGTTTCATGCCAATTTGCATCCATATTGTTTTGCTGCCTTCTCCCAGAAAGCCTTTTTTACTTTACTTGCAGAGATCTCCCCTTTGTGAAAAATCAGAAGGTGTTTCACTTCCTAGACCCTGGGGATCCCTTACTCAGGTGGCCAGGGCACAGCATCGCCTTTGGATCCAGACCCTGGGGTGGACAAGTGCAGGAGGATCACCTGGGTGAGGGGTCCTCAGGGAGTGGGGAAGGAACTCCTGATGGCGAGAAATGGTATCCTTCCTTTCCAAATACCCCTATCCCATTCTATTTTACAGGATATTCCAACTTCCAGATTCCCCTCCCTTTCCTACACAAACACTGAGCCAAGGAAGACGAGGTCTGAGGCTAAAAGGAGTACCACCCATGGAATACATTGGACATGTCCCACTAATAAGATCAGACAGGGTCAGGCACTTGATCTTAATTACATACACCTGGTACCTGTTAGCTCTCCCCACTTTGTTAAAAGGTGGAACACTGAGAAACACTCTGAGCAAGGCGATGCACGAAAAGGAGCAGTTCTTCCAGGGTGACAGCGAACCAGGCGGAACAGAGTGACAGGCAGAAGGATGGAACCGAGGTACGGAGAAACCTTGGACACCCCAGCGAGTGATCGTTATCTCCGTAGTGCCTTGAAGGTTGCGCAAGGAAGCCAGCCAAAGAGAAGTGACAAACCTCGTTTGTGTTTTAAGGATGCCAGCCGCTCTACAGGGTGAGCAGCAGAGTTGGGGAGGTGAAGCAGCAGTTGTGGTATCAGCCTTGACTTTAGGATGAAAGCCGCGAAAGGTGAAAATGAATTAACACAGCCAGTGAGTTGATGAAAGCAATGAAAGTCCGGTCTGTGTTAAATGAAACAGTATCCGACGAATGAAGGATGCGCGTGTGCCGATAAGACGCGAGAGAAAGCAACGCTTTGCACAGAACTGTAAATTAAAGATACAAAGTAACAGAGTGGTCTGGCAAAAAAGATTGCCCAATTGAAAGTCTCTGTGAAATGGCTGATGCCGTAGAAGTGGCGGGAAGAGAAAGAAACGGAGAGACAAGATTTGAACTGTTAGGTTTTATCCCGGCAGAGGGAAACCTGGATATGAGAGATGTCTTTGAACCGTTAGGTTTGATCCTGGCAGAGGGATACCTGGATGTAAGAGATATCTTTGAACTTCGAAATAAGTACTGTGCTCAAAACTACATTTACCAAGAGGTCTTGGTATAGGAGAGAAAAAGTGACGTTTAAGGAAAGAAGGTCGAAGTGGTCATGCTGAGGTAAGAGCAAAAGCCTTTCAGTTTCAGTTTCAAAAATCTTCGACACGGAAGGAAAGTGAAAGGAGGCTTGAGCTCGATGGAGTTAAGCCTATGAAGGTGTGATTAAAGCTTGCGGAAGGGAACCCCACAAATTGTCATTGAAAGGTTTGAGCCTGGCAGAGGGAAACCTGTACTGAAATGTGGTAACCAACCCCTTTTAAACCATCAATACAGGTTTTGAAACTTGCAGCATCTTGTGTCAGTTTCTACTTGTGATGTCATGCCTCCCACAAACCTTGCACACTGCTACAGCATTCTGGGCATGTTTTATGCCACATAACGTATAAGGCATGTCGCCTACACCATACCAAACATTTGGTTGATTTACAAAGAAAATGTAAGATTCAAAGCACACAGACAGGTGAGACCAGAAGAAAGTAGGCAGGATGATGTCAGACTTGCATGGGTATGTGGTTATGTGTTTTATGTTCCACTAAATGCACTGTAGCAAGTGATAAACGTTTCAAATGTATGTTTACACCTGTGTTCTCACTCAGCACAAATTGATTTTTTAGTGAACTACTAGCTCATTATCACAGGGTGGCCCGCCAAAAAGGACCAAGCTAACTCCAATAGCAAGTCCAAGGATCCTTATTAAAATTCTTTACCCATAGGATAGATGTATCTCTTGTGGCAAAGATAATCTGTTGGCTGTGTCTTACATCATGATGCCTTCCTAGATGGTGTCAGAAGTGGGATGTGGCTCATCCACTACAAGTTGGGGGAACCTTAATATGGAAAATATAAAGCAGAGAGCGTCAAATCCATAAGTTATTATCATTAAGACATCGGGGGAAGAGTGGAGTAACATCACCTCTCCCATTGATGAATCCTTTACCCAAAAAAACAACACAGGTTCCTATTCTCTTAACCTTGAACCTGGTTATCATTTACACCAGTGAGTTGAAACCTTTAGAAAGATCAAGAGGATCCCTTCATCTTATGGGGCAGAATGTAGGAATCTGTGTTTTTCACTTGACTTCCCAAGCCATCCTTCCCACCCGGAAACATGTGGAAGGTAACCACTATAATCTTTAATTCCCTCATGAATGCCAAATCCCCAGTAAGGACAAGGCAATAATTTCCCTAGAGCTTAGGACAGAAACCTCTACCAACTCAGTTATATATACTTTTTGCCGCTAGGTGAAGCAAGATGGAAGAAGAGATTAATGGTATTGCCCCTGTTATCTAGTGAAGAGGAAATAAAACATGGGAAACTCTATTCCAATTAAGTCTTGGAAAGGAAATAGGGAAGCATCAGACAAACCATCAGATGGGAGGTGGAACCAAGAAATCTATTCAAGTGACTTGAAGTGGGAGGTAGAGAAAAATCATGACTCCAGTTACGATCTAACCAAGTCAAAACCAATAGTGGGAGAGAGAAGAGCTTCTAATACTTCAATGTCATGGGAGATCCCTCTTCCCTTGAAACCTGAATATGGTAATACTCCTGAAACAACAATAACCTTGTTACCATGTCTAGAGAAATGTAGAATCTCTGAACAACCCATAGAGGCTTCTTTTAGGATGTTTGATGAAGGAAATAACAACTTAGCTGAGTCCCCACCTACTCAAAAAATTCCATGCTCCTCAGAAATTGAAAACTGTGAAATGTCCTAGGCTAATAATTTGATACTCTACCTCGAGTGACGATAGCTATGTCTCACCTGAGAAAAATACACGTTCTATGTTATGTACATCCTCTGATGAGAGAGAGATTCCTTTCTTCCTAACAACAGAAAACTGAGAGCCCTCTAGAAATGCCATATTCTTAACTCCATCCCAAGATCAGAACTCCCAGGAAAACCATATCCCACTCTGTACCAATATCTTGCATGCCCATTCTGAGGTAATAGCAAACACCATTATAAAAAAAAAATTTAAGGAAAATATGTTTTCAAAATTATCAACTCCCTCCAATGATAAAGGGATGTCATACATGGACATTCATCTGATTCGCAGCACCTGCGTGCACCCTTGAAATTACAGCTGTTCCGTATTACCAAACGGTGCACGAACACTTCTAAGTGGCAGAAATGGAGGTTGCCATGGAGACTATCAACAAAGGCACACCTCCCATGTCACGTGAGACGTCAACGGATCCTGCAGAAGCATGCTCACACTCAAGCCCTGCCCCAGCCCTATGGCATAAAGCCAGTGCACTTCCATAGAACGGGGCTTCTAATTGTAGCATTACAGTATCCTGCTTTCAGCGTGTTATTGAACCAGCTACAGTTTACAGACTACTTTCCGTCTTCTTCCTTGAAGCTCTTTCTTCTTGATTCTGTTTTCAGTTTGCTGCATGGTTTCCGACCTCGGTCTCCTCACCGGACTGTGCCTTCCCTTCCGATTCTGCTCCAGCGCTACTTCCAGGCTTCGACTACAGACTGTTTACTGACTCGGCTTTGTCTTCTGATCCTGCTTCAGGGCTACTTCCTGGCTTTGACAACAGACTGCTTACCGAATCTGCTTTGCCTTCCGATTCTGCCCCAGCGCTACTTCCTGGCTTCGACTACGGACTGCTTACTGACTGCTTTGCCTTCTGATTTTGTTTCAGCGCTACTTCCTGAATCCAACTACAGACCGCTTCCCGACTCTGCCTGCCTCCTGAATTACTGTAAGGGGTTTTGTTTGTTTGGGGTCTAGTGCATCTTTCCTTACCTTTGCATTCTATTTCAACACCTGACTTTGGATAATACTCATAAAACTCTTTTCTTGCTATTGAATCATCACCACCTTCTTCAGCATTCCATTTTGAAGACTCAACTGAAACGTGCACATACGAACGCACTGCTGCCCAGTGCACCAACCCATTACCAGTGTGTCCCTCGTGTTGCCCGGGGTAGTCTTCCCATACTAACTTACCTTTTTGTTTTTTTATCCTATTATTAATTTTATAATAATTATTTTTATTTGTTGTTTCTGGTACTTTCTTGACTTCAGAGGTTGTTTAGAGTCCTGGTCACTATAGGTGAATAAGGCTTGTTTTGGTTCTTACTATAGGTTCAGATTCCCTATCCTTAGCAAGACAACTATACAGGTATTCTATAATCTTAGTTGTTAGATTATTGCTTGATGATTTCAGCTCAGTGTCACTCGCTCCTTGTCCTTTCTTTGCAGCATTGGTATAAGCGATGCGTATGTTCCCTGCTCTTTTGTGGGATCAACCCCTCTGCCTGTCTTTCTAGAACAGCAGTGGGATGTATCATAAAAAGGAGTTTCCCTCAAGTTGAGGAGGCCTGATTTCTTGGAGGTCTTAGTGAAATCAGACTCGCTGCCAAGTACAACAGGATCTGCTCCTTTGGTTCGCCACGCTGGTCTCTGGACGTCTATACAACGCCCTTAGCAGATAAGGTCCGATGAGTAACAAGGGACCATTGAAACAAAGGTAGAGAACTTCTGTTCAGATGATAACAATGAGGAATTTGATCCTTCCTGGCAGGAGTTTAGGTTTCCCATTGGATACCAACCAGAACCAGAATGTTTTATTTGTGGGAAATGGGTCACTCCACAAAATGTTGTCCCTTGAAAACATTGGTACCATCAATCCTACCCTCTGTGTTGAACTTGGGGAAAGGCACTGTGTCCACATGCCAAGGAACAAACAAGGACCTCTGCAAAGAACAGATTGAAAAAAAGCAGGATTGTGCTGTGTCAGTTACTCATCACTCCTCCCAATGTAACACTGGCTATGGTGCTTTGGCCATTACCAAGTTGTACAAGAGATATATTGTAGAGACAGCTCCTCCAAACGCAGTATCAAAACCTGGTCACCAAATAATTCCCCTCATAAGAGAAAAAGCACCAGGATTCCATTAAAACATAAGATGCTTAACAGGCTCAAGTGACCTCTCTCTGTGGAGATAAACTCCAGAAGCAGGATTGAGTTTAAGACGAGTCTGCAACCTGCGCTCTCCAGGTGATTTGGACTACTATTCCCATGATCCTTCACCATTGATTCTGTTGGCTAGTACGGATGTATTTGTAGTCAGAAACATCTGGAGAGCCAAAGGTTGCAGACGCTATTACAATCCCTGGAAAACGTTTTATTACAAGGAGTTTACTAATGGCAGCTGAGAAGTGAATCAATCGGTAGGACATTTGGAATGTTCCAAGAAGACCCACGCGTACTTTCAATAACACACGGGACAACATCAAGCCAGGAAATGCTATGCTAGCTGAGAAGGAGCAATTGGGGAAAACATACGTATCAACAATTCTTTAGGTTCACGGATGCTTTTAGACCAAACACCCCTCACCCCACCAACCTTGATCCCTCTCACTACCCTCACAACACAGTTTTTAAAATCATATTTTTGTTGGGCTTCCACATCCTTGCCGCCAACTTTTTGCACTTCCTTTAAAGAACAAAATACATATTTCTAGACGCAAAGACCTGAGGGCAAATCCATAATTCACATTTGAAACTCGACTATGCCGTTATATTGTGATTGGTTAGAAAAGTGGGCTCGCCTGAAATTAAACAGCCCAGTGTGTTTATGATCTCCCTTCAAGCGCAAAACACAGTTTAAAAATCACAAAATAATGTAAGATATGCTACTGCTGTTCAAATATTTTTGAATTCATGTCAATAAAAAGTCAGAGCATATTGAGGGAACACTAGAGCACAATTCAGTGGAAATCACATATTATATTCGATATTCTAGTAATCTAAGCAAACTACCCAAGATTAAATGCAACATTACTTACTTGGGGAAGCGTGCAATTCCCTACCTCGACATTCTGAAGATCAATTTGTTTGCATTTTGCAAATATCAGACAGAACATGACTTATGCCCTGTTCATCAAGCTTTTTAAACTTTTCAATCCATTGTTATGTTATGTTATTTGGCATTTATATAGCGCTCTATATATCATTGGTATGACCTCACAGCACTGGTAGGTTGAACGCCCTCAGGGACCGTAGTCCAGGTCAGTTGAGAGAGGAGGGTGTCGTGTGCTTGGGTGCACCAGTTATGTGTTCAGCTGATGTAATTGCCTGATGGTAGCTACATCGTAGCATTAGGTGGAGTGGTATTGATATCAGTAGAATGTGTGCAGTCTGGCGGGTGGACACCAAGACTGGGTTCTGGCTGCGTTAGACCTGTATGATGCTTATGTATGCAGCTAGGCCCGTTTGCATGGGATATAGCTGGGTTTTTTAGAATGATGAGGTGTTCATGTGGTAATGTTCGTATGTGAGCTGCTAGGCCAAATTGATCGAGGGGTGTAGCTGCACTCTGTGTGATGGTGTAGAGTAGGCAGTAAGCATAGTGATATGGGAGGATGGTGTTTGCGTGGAGAATTGGGTGCATCCTCGCGCTCAAGCTTAGATCTGCAGATCTTAGGTTACTTACAGGCCACACTTTCATCGCAAAAATGTGTAGCTGATTTGTTTTTGTGTGCCTGGCCTCCAACCTTTGCAACTCTCATCCACTCCAGCTCACACACCCTGATGAGCGACTCACTTTTAAGAAACATCTAAAAATTAAGCTTTTCGCCCCAGAATTATCCTGACCCCAAACTTCAATTGTAGGCAAAGTGTGGGCTCTGCCACAATGACAAGATGCCCCTCCATAACACCTAGATCCACACACCCTCTCCCTCCCAATCTTACCTGGGATTGGGTGATCTGCTCCCCAGTGTCGCCTCCCCTGAATGCTTGTAGATCCCTTGCTAACAAACTGCCCTCCCCCTACCCTTATTAGCGCCCGCTCCCTTGTTTCGCTTCTTATCACGCCATGTTATTCCTTTTATGATTGTAAAGCGCCCATTGCTTCCCGAAACAAGTTCTGCGTGCAGTAAATCCCCTAATAATAATAATAATAATAATAATAACAATGCTTACGGGTACATTGCACTTGATCACATTTAAAGTAATTTATACCAAACAAAACTTCTCTACAGTAATGGGCTGAAATCCCTGTGTGTGCATTGCGCCATGAGGATGCAGTCCTCTTGGTATCCTAAATGTGTGAACAATTCGGTTTTTAATACATTTTTAACACCATTTGAAGCAGGGACGATGCTGAGAAAGATGTAGCAGAAGAAGTGAAGTCTGTGAGTACTCACATTCCAAAGTTGGATGGTCATAGCATAGATCTAGCTACTTAGTAAAAGGTGGATGTGAAGTTTCATGTTAAATCCAATTTGTGACCTCCCAACAATGTTTGTAACCTTTAAAGATCACCAAAGGTTTGTAAATTAATGAACACCCGCGATTACATGATCATGTTGAATTTAGTGAAGTGATTAAATCCTTTTGGAAGGGCAGAAAAATACCTTTTGCAAAGGTCTATGTTCACAATTACCCATACGCCTTTGCATCATGTTGATATAACTTTGGCAATGCCATCAGAAGAAATAACCTTTGAAGGTGCCTTAATTTAAAGGTGTGAAAATTGATTTTAAAGCTTTAGCAAACATGAACAAGCATTTTCAGTTTAATTCACATTTCCCATCTGTGAATGTAATGATTTCATGAGTTTTAACATGGCAGGTAAATAGGCCTTCATCAGATTAAGAACTAAATAAATTGGTAGGTGGCACGTTGGCGCTGCACGTGCATTTGTGTAGATTTAGCTGCAGGACTGAAATCAGCTGATCAATTTGAGCTCAGCATTTTAAGCCAAAGTGTAATCAACGGAAGTAAAAATGGCCCCGTTTAGTCTTCAGACAAAGGTTTTATTTGAAAGTTGTGCCTTGCAAGAGAAGATCAGCATCCCAGCACCGAAACCTATATAAACCAGCCCGCCCTCTACACCGCCTTCTCTAATACCGCCAGTGACAATTGACATTTTGGGGGACATTACGACCCTGGCAGAAGAGGGTTAACAGGGCCGGTAGAGCTGCCAGCCCCGTTAAGCCCCTATCGCCTCCTTTTGAGGTCTCCTCGCAGGACCCGCGGCTCCCGCGAGCAGACCAGGATGCAAACAACGGGCCCCTCATTAACGGGCCCGTTGTTTGCATCCTCTCCATTCCCATTGAGCCCTATGGGGGCTCGAATGGGAATGGGGATGTACCGGGTCCGGGTTCCCTGAATGGGGAAATACCGGGCCCTCCAAGGTCGGAATGACCCGGTATTTCCCCATTCTGGGAACCCGGACCCTGCACCCGGTATGGGGGTAGCCATGCTGCAAATAGCGGCATGACTACCTCCATACTCGGAATGAGGCCCTTTATCTCTGAGACACAGACATAATGCTTCCAGCATAGTGTTCCCGCCTCCCTGTAACAAACGAAACCTGTGGTTTCTGGTGAGCATTCATCCTCTGTTCTTCTTACCTTTCCATCATCACGTGTCATAGTTCCTCTGGGTCGTCTCAGTAGTTGCCTTGGCTTCCAGGCTCATCCTTCTCAAGCGAGGAGCATTAGTCCACTACCCTCTGATGTTTTTCCTGTGTGCAACAGAGTTCCGTTGTCCTTACCAGACTGTACTGTCCGATCCCAAACATGGCATCCCTGTGGCCTACACCCAGTGCACCCAACCAATCCCAAAATCATTGTCACAGCACTTGATGTATGCACAGTTGACTGCATATCGTACAAGCCCTACTCAGGTACCAATGCCACAAGAACCCCCTCAAAGTCTGCTTAAAATAAAGAAAAATAATAAACACTAGTGTTCATTACAAATAGGCATGGCGTTGGCATCAGAGAAGAGGAAGTTTCACCCTTAACCCCTCCTCTTATGTTCATTGGCCATCACCACACCACAATAGAACCCATCATGACAATATCATGTTATAACTAATAGTAATGGGAAACCCCAAGGGCTCTGCGTTTACAGTGCTTGCACATGGATTCAGCACCTTGCTCTCAGAGCATCACACCTGAGCATAGACATCCTCATAGGAATAGTTGGGCAGATCATTTGGGCTAAATGCCTAAGTGTTGGAGCTAATGTACAGTGCGTGCGCATTGACTATACAGTTACATTCATTTCTCTGCATTTAGAGCTGGGGATCAGATTTAAAATTACAACTGTTTGATAAATGCGCAAATATATTTTAAATGTGACAGAAATGTATAGAAAGCTTGTCTGGAATAAGGTGATTTCTTCCAGACGTCGATTGTGGTTAGGACACCCATGCATGCCTATGGCAATGATTGCTGATACGAGTTGCAGGCAGAATTTGCAAACAATGTTCACTTAGGGGTACATTAAAAAGTGAGAGGTACAGAGAGGTGTTTTGGGGTCTACCTGTTAAAGTCAAAACAATGAAGATGAAGGACTCCTCTCCATTCTGGAATGTATGATGGTGTGAATTGATGCCCACCATAATTATTTCATCACAGTGTCATGGGTCTGGATATCAAAGGTCAAAAGCATATCAAACAATGCCAGCATGGTGCGATGCCCTTCATCTGCTGTCGTGCAGTTAATGGAAAGATTAGGAATCTGGGGAGGTGGTATATGGCTTTTTTTTAAAAATGTATTATGCTTTAGTTTATATTCAATCAAGAACAAACTTTTGCACATTTAAAAACAATAAAAACATCATATTTGCTTTAAAGAACAAGTCAATACACAAATGAAACAACACAAAAGAAACTGCATTCCTAAATTCAAATCTTGATTAATCATACCATATATATCATATCTCATGATTGTTAAAGCCCAATCCAGATAGTTGTCTAAAGAGTCCCCAATTGCAATATATAGAATGCTGCAGTGTTAACTACTACTGATTCTGCCCCTATCAAAGCTGTCCAAAATTGGTCCCTACTTATGTTCTCAATTGATTTTGTAAATCCCAATAACCTTTAATATACAGTGGTTTCAAAACGTCCCATGCTGTCAGTAGATGTCTACTTGTTTCCACTTCTGTTATATGGCGTTCACTTGGCACTGGACTCAGAACCTGTTCCAGTACCTACAATGAATAGAGCTCCATTTTCCTCAACATCCTGATGTAGGTAAGGGCCCTGCCCCACTCGAAGCACTATGGAAAGGGCTTTGGTCTGTGGTCCCATCCGTTGTTCAATCCTATCACAGCACACCCAGCTGCCATGTTGTCTGTAATTGTGTCAACAAAGAAGGAAGAAGGAAAGCAGCCTTGATGCGGATATTACTTTCACCCCAAAAGAAGATAAGTCTTGCAGTCACGGTAGACTTTTGGTCATTTTCCAATGATGTAGGTCAATGCCTTCATCTCCATGAGGGTTGTTCCATTTGGTTCAGACCAGATTATTTGGTCATAATGTAAACCCTGGTGTGCAAGAATGAGGTTTAAAACCAATGCGTAAGAGGTTTATGCTTCCCCTTTACACTCCAAGGGATTTTCATTTCTTTGGAAGGTGGAGCAGGGTCATAAGGAGGACATATAATGGTCACCAACATTACTCCTCTGTGTCCAAAGAGCACATGGCATTGGTGTGAGTGGGAACCGCTTCCCTTTAGACGTTTGAGCTATTTACTGATATTTGTATGAAGGGAGCAGGCCATGGCTTTGTGGCTTGAATTCCATGGACAATATTTGCTGTGGCAGCCGCCAGGGAGTTATATGGGAGTGGGGCAGGTCCATGTAGCAAGAGGCAGGGAGTTGAAACCCAGAGGCAAGGGAAGAGAGCCCAAAAGGGGTCACAGTGGTGTTCACAGTAGTGTCCCTTTGTGGAAATATGAAAGGAAAGTCTGGGAGCACAGAGTTGAGTTGTCCACACACACACACACACACAAGCGCGCATGTGTGCATGCCCGCGTGCGACTGTGATGGCAGAAATAAAGGGAAGAGAGGGCCCGGGCACTGTCACAGGATGAAGGTGAGAGGTTGCAGTTGAGGCGCAAAAGGAGGTGAGTTGGCAGTCGTGGGAATCAAAGTTATGTAATATGTGAAACAACTGAAGAATATGAATTAAAAAATAACTTTTCACATATGAACACATTGCACATGGGATTATGCCAGTGTGAGATTCTCTTGCAGGGGTACATTGAATGGAATCTGTCTCCTTGCAGGCAGATTCAACAGGAATCTACTCTAAATTCCATCTCCAGAGTGCAAATAGCATTTAGTGTTTTTGCAAAACAGAGTGCAAAAAGCAAGGCGAAAAGGTGATTTGGCATGTTTTTATACTTTGCTTTTTTCTCTGATTCACATGTTGTTGGGTGCCCTCAGCGCAATACCACTTCATACATGTGGTATGACGTGTCTGCCCAATTGATAGTGCACAATCTTGGACCTCTTCTACATTTTCGAACTAATTTAATTTTGTATTCATCATTTAACGTGTTCAATCATATGTTGAATGCACAATCCTTTGGTCTTAAATGTATAAATCAGCTGACCAATCTGTGGTGCACATCTCACACTTTAATACATAAGATTTCATTGCTACTCTAGAGTGTCTATGTAGCTATGAGAAAGCATGTTGTTTGTGTTCCGTGTTCAGGCTAGGCTCTGTGCTGCGTAGAGTATCCATCCAGTCGGCTTTGTTCTGTTGCAATAGTAGTTCTCTATGTCCACTCCTGCCATTCGGTCTAACTTGTTCTATCTCTATGATTCTGATCATCACCAGGTTTCCCATTTGATGAATTCCTTGCCAGTGTCTGCTGAGCGACTCTCAGTACCATTGCTTATTACCCTCTTAAATGTTTTCTGATTATGTCCTACACACATATGGTTTACCTTAAACGCACAAAATAATGTAAAGCACAAATCCTGTTTCACAGTTGATATAGGATTTGATGGTATATGTTTTACCTGATGGGAACATTCAATCTTTCATCTTGCTAAGCATGCATTCACATGTTTTGCATTGTACACACTTATTAAATCCATGCATTTGTCATAACCAGTAGGCCTCTGTCCTGGCAATGGATTTAAATAGCTGGGGCTAAATTGGGTCTGCATTATTTTGGCTCCCCTGTACCTTATATTGGGTTTGTGTTTAAGATATTGCTGATCAATGTCTTTATCAATGTATAAGATTTCCAAAGTTCTGTATCAAATCTTTTGCAAGTCACAATTGTTTCTTGCATATTTAGAAATTAATCTGATCCTGTCACTGTCTAGAGGTAGATTACTAACTCCAAACAAGAAACAGCTACGTTTTTCATTCTATCTAATACATTTTTACCCTGCAGAATATTTTTCATAGTGAAACCTCTTTCTACAAAAAGTTAAGATATCAAATCCTCTGCTTGGTTGCATTCAACTTTTATCCTACAATTTCTTTTTGGCTCATATTCTTTGGGGTGTATTTTACTTTGCAATCAGAAGTTGATTTAGTCTGTGCAGTAATTCATTGCCAATTGCGCTCTCTGGATATTTCTGTTAAGAACTTGATTAAATACCTCCAATGCCTTTTCTGTACCTTTCTAAAATACTATTGTATCAGCTTTGTATCTCGCCCATAAAATGACATTTTCGTTGTGTTCGTTTGTGATCAAGGGTGTAATGTAACATGGTGCTTCCGATAGAAAGCATGGATAGAGTTGCCATTAAAATAGCAAATGTTGCTCCCATGTCTGCCCACATGTTGGTTTGTACAAAGTGGCATCAAAGAGAAAGTATTCACAATCCATGGAAATCTGGAACATTTCTAGTATAATTTTATTTCTGCTACAATAAACGACAGATTGTAACTTAAAATAGTGCATCACAACTTGGATTCCTAAATCATGTTCAATAGTGGTGTATGAAGTTACAACATCACATGCGACTAAGAGGTAGCTAGTTTGCAATTTAGTTTCTTGAATCTTGTTGAGCAGATTCATACTGTCCCATAAGAAATACGGTTGGTGTTATGGGGTGAAGTGTTTTCTCCACAAAATAAGAGAGATATTCTGGCAATTGGTCTCTGTGGTTGAACCCTTCTTTGTGTACATTGGTAAGGAATCAAATGTGTGGTGTGATGGGACATTTTACATCAAATCATTTTTTCTTCATAGCCAATGATGAGACCCTCACTATGCCCACTGTGAAATGTATTTCTGCTCTCTAATTTAAATTTTCTGGTTGGGTCATCTATTAAGATTTTATAGTCATTAGTTCCTGGTAGATGTTTCATACCCTCTTATATGGAATCTTGTCAATTCAAAATAATGAGCACAGACAGTATAAGCAAAAATACCAGATGCTACCAAAAATAATTTTGATATTAAGACAGAATTTTGAGAAAATTCCCTGATGATCTTAAGTTGAGCAAGAACCAAAACATTTTCTGAGATACAAAAGATGACATGGAAGGCAGCAAATACGTTTATAAGGGTAAATATGATAATATTAGCAGTGAATGAATCAGGAGAAAGACGATCAGTTAGCTCTCCGGTACGTTCAGATGCTCAGTTAAGTGGCAGCCACACAGAGACTAAAGATAATGTGGATGAGACCATGATTGGTTTGATGTGTTTGGGCAAAACTTGTTTGGGGTTTATCCCTAAACTATTATTTGGAATACCACCTGGCAAATAATTATTCAAGAATCATGTGTCACATACAGAATAGGCAGGTTAAATGTGATATAACGAAGCAAATTTCAGAGTGGTACATCGCAACCAAAATACAGAAAAATACTGAATTCTTTTTTTTTTAAACGTGGACCGGCCATCCCCAAACCCCCCCAATTTTCTATCCTTATAATGCCACTCCAACCCCACCCCACCCATTTTAACCCATTGCCCCTCTACCCTATATATATTTATTTCATATTTTCAGCATGTTCTCTATTGTGGTCGCGATGAAATGTACCACTCTGAAATTTGCTTCGGTAAATTGACTGAGTACCAATATGTGTTGTCAATAGGGGAGTTGAAAGTAGAAACAACAGAAAAATATTGCTATCGGTGTGACACTGTGAAGTGATACATGACACTGTCAGTGTGTTAACATTAAAACTCAAGTACATACTTATCTTTTACCTTGTAAATTCGCTTTATGTTTTTCATATGTTCAAGCTCCAGCCTTGAGAAAGCAGTAATTAGGTGTGAAACACGTGTTGGCGGAGAAGGATGATGCACAAATAAAGAAGAAAATCTTCAGGAGTGGACTTTAATGGAAACAGCACCTTCTTTACCAGGCACTAGTTGCAGGGAGTAAAATGTTTTATCTGCTTCACTCCGCCTATGTTTTTGTGACTAGGTTGTACCATAATGGAAAGTTTTTTTTTCCTTCTATGTCCATGGTGTACTCAGTCTGTGCATCCAAAGTAAAGCCAAGTGGTTTCTAACCTTTTTTTGAGATTATGTCTCTAGAGGGGACAACGTCCTCCAGCTGCAGAAGCTTACCTTTGGCTATCAGTGGGTAAAACGACTTATAAACCAGGTGGAGGAACGTCTCAGTATTTCACTTACAGAGGATGAAGTTAATCAGACCACTTAGTGGTCACATTTTATCCAGGAAATGGGGCAGAACCTGCACCTTAAGTAGCCACCCTGCCCGCCTCTACTTACCTTGTAACATAAGGGACAGCATAGGGTCGGACAGGACGAAAAGGCTGACAGAATACTGTGTACGAGGGGGTAGTCTTGTCCTCAAATATTTACGGCTGCAATTATTTGTTGCAGTGATAATTTCAAACCTCCAGAAATCAACAGTAAGACATTAAGGAATATGTATTTACTGGAAAAGGAATGATCCAAACACTGGAATGTAACTACTGTTGCCTTTTTTTAATTTGGCTACACATGTAGGTTTTCAAAAGGAAAGTTTCAACAAAACACTTTAAATCAAGTGGGTCACAGGGTTCTCAAGTGTTCTGTGAAAATAAATCCAAAAGAGTGCATAAACAATTGTGTCAAAAAGTACAGTGAACAGGACACTTTAAATCAAATAAATAACAGAATGTCCTGTGGGGACAAATCCGAAAAACACATACAGTTTGGTGGTATCAACTCGCATATGCATAGTTTGGCTAAATATTACTTCATATTAGTCCACAAGCATGTTCAGGAAATACATCAAATGCAGTGAGTGTTTCAAATGCACCCGTTTTTAAGCCCAAACAGTCCACAATGTATCTTTGGTGTTTTAAGGTGTTCAAGTATCACCAGAAAAGACGCACGTTTTTATAAAACATAAAGGTGGTGTTCATCTGATGGCAGACTGCTGTCCGAAGAACTGGTGGGCTGGTCTACTTGTGAGTGGAATGTAGACCTTAAAAATAGGGTCTGCTGTAGCCTGGCTTAGGAGGGATAACCAAATGATTGGTCAATTTACCACCTCACCCTCTGGGTACACCCAAATAATCCTTGACATTTCCCCTCGAACTCCATGGTGTCATTATCCATGAGACTCCCCAGAAGCCTGCCACTTCCTCCCCCCTTCATCTACCCCTTCCCATGCCCCTTAATTCCCCAGTCTATACTCCGCCCTCTTTGCCCCACTCCTCCCCACTCCCCATTTGCCACATCTCCTCTTAGTCTGGCCCAGCCTATCCTGTCCCCTTTTCACACGTTTTATGTGCCTAATACAGGTTGCCCAATAAAAGCAGTACACCACTCAATCACTGTCAAATTCTTCCCTTGAAATTTTTCACTGGAAGACTTGCCATGTCCAATGCTTTGGGGTCATGCCACAGATTTTCTCCAGGTGAATGCACACCAGGGACTCTGAAAGCAATTCCAATGCCTCTTTTTGAACTGCAAAGTATACGAAAGTCTTCTGTAAACGTAGTCTAGTCTTGGAACATGAAAGCAGGGGAAGAGGCAAGCACTGCAACAGGAATTCCCTCTCTAGCGCCACCTGTGGCAGAGCGGGGTTGGGCAGTGAATTGGGCCACCATCCTTCAAAGTAAGAACTCGGGACAAAGCTATGATGGTGGATCGCTTGGGTATGGTTTTGCTTAAGGTCCTGTTAGGTGTACCACATGCCCTGATCTGTAAACCAGATGACTATGTGTAAAATTGGACATAAGAGGCTTCCTAAATACATCCATGCAGTGTTAAATAGTTCTCATATTTTGTTTAAAGTAGTTGGTTGAGGCAGCCTGCAGCTGCCTTCTAAGAGACATGGAATTCTGGATGAGTGGCTGTACTGGGAGCCTGTAGGTTCAAGCCCGCTCTAGCCATGCCCCAGTGCCCTCTCCAATGAGTAGGGGCTTAGTTGGGAATGTGGCCTGGGTTGCTTACAGCAGATAGTAACCGAGGCCAAGTCCTTAAATGCTATGGTAGTTGTGAGGGGAGAAGAACAATGTCATATGGAGGGAAGCAAGGGGCCAAGCCTTCACCTGGATCCACTCTCGGTGCTCTTCCTGAATGCAGCTTGGGAGTTCAGTCTGTGGTGGGGTATGCCACTCCTGGTTGAAAATCGTACGAGCTAATAGCTACTGTTGGTTGTGTTCTGATAGTTGTATGTTATGCTTCTCATGCAGAACATTTACAGACCCCCCACCCCCGTTGGGATACCATGATTTTCATGTGTCACGTGTCTATGTGATTAAAGCTCAGGGTGGTAACCCATATCCTGTTATTTATTTTGTTGCAGGTTGCCCAACATAGTTTCCTTTGTAGCTGGTAGGTTGTTTAGTTTTCTCTCCCTTGTCTGGTGCCAATGGCCAGCTAGCGGCAAAGGGTAAAAATAACTTGGGCTACATCTGCATTATTCTAAATCATATGGACTCTTCCTGTTGCTACATGCTTACCGCATGCAGCAACCGCAATTTTCTGTTTGGTGGTACTACAAGTAGCAATACCACCAAATTCTTACTAAAGACAAAAGATTCTAGAAAAGTTCCCGAACCTACTAAGAAATATTTTTACAGTTCTTGAAACCTACAATCCCCATTTTGCAAGGCATTACCCGTGTCATGTCTTTCAACCACTTATCCAATGTTCGGTATGATTCACACTTCTACTCCTGCAATATTATCTGCATGGCAGTCATTAATGGCTTCATCTGCCACCTATTTTCCTACTTACGCTATTCTTTCGCACCTAATGTTACAAAGCCTAGGTCTTTGGGTAATGTCTCATTTTTCCCTTTTTCATAAACCCCACTTCCAAGTATGAGGCCAGGTTTTTCATGACCATACCATGTGCACTATAGTAGGCTGTCGGTAATCATAAATATTTACATCCTTGGCAAGTGTGTGGATGATTTCTCTCTTTCAGTCTTAATAAATGTAGCATAGTCCTTTCATCCATTGTATCTTTTATGTGTTCTATTCCTGACTTTCTCCATTCCTGACTGCGGCGTAACTACAGTGTGCGTTGCAGTCGGTTGCAGCTCGAGGTTCTCGACTGGCTCGAAAATGTCCTTTAAGGCAGATGTCAATAGATGCTCTTGGATGCACTTATCCTAGCTTCATTACTGGGCTCATGTCGTCTTTTAAGGTGGACGGCCCAAAGCTGAAGAGTGTGTTGCAGGCAACTGCCACAGGAGTATAAAACCACCAACTTTAATGATAACACTGCCCAAAAATGGCACCTCTAAATGTAAACCCTCATCTAAAGCTCAGTAGCTTGTGCGCTCTTTACCAGGAACGCCTACCGATTTTAAGACTCGGATGTTCTGTATCCTTTCGTTTCCCTTTTTCTCCTCCGCATTTAAACATCAGATCTTGTCTACTGGATATGTTCTGTTATTATACAGCCCATCTAGGAATCACATTAACTTAATGATAAAAGATGGCGAGCTGTTGAATAAGACAATCGCTATCAATGCAGAACTCAAACCATTCAAATATCCAGGCACCTATGACTAAATTACACGTACATAAGAGTGTAATTGCAGAAGGCCTCTGGATAAAGTCCGCCCATCGCAAGGTCGCTTTGTTTCCCGTCTGCCACTGTTTATTTTCTGAGGGGTTTGGAGTGGGGCATCCACTATTTCCGATTGCGGCCTCCAACCTGCCAGTCTGCAGTATGACGCTGGCGTGGCGCTCTTTTTGCAGGCTTCCACCCTGCAGTCTGCAGACTGCAATCCAGGTCCCGTATTCCCTTTTAGATACTAAGAAAACATTATAGATGAAAAGTGTTGTGGTCTCCAAGCGTCTGCATTGGAGGTGATGCCTGTGAGGAAGTAGGTAGTCAACGTGACGGTCAGCCTTCTTTATTGTCTCTGGTTACAGGTTATCACTCACCAGTATGGGTGGAGACCTCTTCTGACAATTGGTGCCCACCACCCAGGCTGGCAACCGTTTCTCTCTCTAATCGTCACTTGTGGAATCTCCTCACAGAAGATAACACCAACATTCTCTCAGTGACATAGCTGTAACATCACGCACCCATCGGCTAGACACTACAAAAAGCTTTGAATTGGTATTAGCACCTGGAGTGGGGGGAGCAACCAATCGCGTTTCTTTGATCATGGGCTGAATCCCACTATCCAAGCCCCTGTTAGATGCAACCTGAGGGCTGCTTCACCCACTCGCACCACCATCTTCCACCCACCCTCCGTTCGCATCCATTTCCGTGACCCTCCAATCCCCGGCTCACATACCTGCTTACTGCGGCAGTGGCGCCTGTCGCCTCCACTTCGCTCTGTCTCCTTGCCAGGCCGCCATGGAAATGGAAGAGGGGCTCCATTTGGAGCCCTGTCTTCCAGCTCCGTGGTGGCCACCTTGTGTAAGTATTTTCCTTCACGGAACGGGATGCCACGAGGCGACCCGTTCATTGAAAGAAAATAAATTGGTCTTACCGGATTGGCAACCCGAGGTGCTAATAGAAATAATCATCTGTTCCAGCTTGTGGAACGGGTGATTATTGCTTAGATAATCCTTTGCACATGCTGAAGAGATGTTCTTTTTCTTTGTTTTTTAGTCTGTCTATAGCATCATAGAAAGGGGCCTGTGACAAATCAACTTCTGGGGCACCAGTGGTCAATATTGGTTTCTAAACCATCAATCAGCCCCACACCTCTAGTACACCAGAAAGTATCCGAACAGATTGGAAACACAAGCAAATTATAAACCTTCTTGACCAATTTTGGTAACGTGGACAGAGCGGCAGGCTTATCTCCGAAAGGTTGTGGATCATTGGTTAGTTCCAACACAGCGAAAATACAATTATTACCAAATAGGGACTGTCCAGTCAAGGTTGTATACAAATATCTACATTATTATCCCAACAGACACTTCTAGCAACACTAAGAAATACAACCCACCCTGTAAAGGAATGCAGAGGACAGACGGTTTCAAAGAAAGAAAAGGCCAGCACTCTGGATACTGACAGGAGTGTGGTCGGTATAGTACATAAATGCAACAGTTCAAGGATATTTGGTTCCAGCACAGAGAGAACAATGGGTTGTAACATGTCTCTAGAGGCCTTCGGAGAAGGGCTAGGGGACAGAACCACAATGTACACTGTGCTTGTAGGGGGTGTTGATGCTCGGCAGGGTCGAGTCGGTTTCAGGGCGCTTTGCCGCTTCTGCAACAGAGTTCAAGGCAGGAGACAGTTCAGGGTATCAGGTGGCAAGCGGTTTGGCGAGCAAAGCTGGACGGATGGCTGCAGTCTGGCGTACACGGCAGCTCAGGATCAGTATTTGTTGTCTCAGTGCTGGTCGGCGGTTCTAAAGCACTGGTTGATGCATCTCAGAAGTCTTTAAGCGACTGCTGTGTAACAACAGTCAGTGTTGCAGTCAGTTGAAGATCGAGGGACTTGAGTGGCTCAGAAATGTCCTTTAAAGTGGATAGCCGAAAGCTGAGGAGTGTGTTGCAGGCAGCTGCCTTGTCCTTGGTTTAGGGTTCAGAGACTCTCTGGCACTTCCCACCTAGGAAACTTGCTGCAGAGCCTAGCAGGGCACGCTGTGTGATGGCTGGGTACCAGTTCTGGGGCTGCGGGAGGGTCCTCTGGATATGGTATTTCTGTTCCCTGGGAGATGTTTAGGTGAGGGATCTTACTTGGAGGTCCTGGCCTTCCTTCACTGGAGAAAGATGTGAAGCAGACTGTACCTTCAGCCAGTCTGCAATGAAGAGTTAATCTTGCTACTCCTTGCAAAGTCTTCAGATGATCTGCCAAAAGAGGTCTCAACCATATTTTAAAGCCAAATGGACCGCAGGGATTGTTGTAGGCTAAGCCTACCTTAATGAACCAATCCTGGGTCCCCACCAACAATCTCCTGTATGCGTGAGGTCATACCCAGAGTGCTTTTTAACAGAAAAGTTAAAGGGGTGAAAACATGTAATACTAAGTCCCACCCATCTTCCTGTCTGTTGTGGATCAATTAATACCTCTGGTTAATGGAACTCTCTGTGGTTCCTGATTAAATCGGCAGGTCTCCCTTGAAGCTGCAGCGAGACCAGATTTTCTGCCTCCGTCAAACCACATACTCGTAACTTCTGAATGGGGTCCCCATAGAGGGATGACTACTGTAAACACACAGTCCCAGACATGGCATTTCACTGTCAATCGATAACTAGGGCAGGAGCTGGCTTCAGGTTGGCACAGTGCATATGAAAGGGTGTTGAGGTTTGCTGTCTCCTTGGTTAGCCTCTGCAGCCAGGCCCCATTTGGGCCTGTTTCAATTACCCTGTGAATGGTATGCAAAGCTGCCACCAGCTGCAGGGCCCAGCGAAAGGACGGGGCAGATCCATGGAGCCTTTGTTAGTTAGTTAGACTGTGACTGGCAGGGGGTAGGTTTGGCACTCCCCCTTCTGGAGATACATTGTGTACTCCTCCTGTCACATCCAACTAAATATGGCAGGGGGACTGCACTTTTAGGCTTTGTCCATGTGTATATGCATATGTTGTGCGGTGAGCACAGGAAAATGTGTGTGGATTAGCTGCATACATTTTCCGGAGGTTGATCTACCATCATTCAATTTCATTTAAAATTTCAAAAAAAGCCCAGGCGAGTGCACACCCACCGTGCGGATGGTCAAATTCCTCACAGGGCCAACTACAAGTAAATCAATCTTTGTCCAGCCTGCAGGGTGAGGTGTCCAGCCTAAACGCTTCGGACATGCCCACTCTGCACGGAAACACAAGTACTTATTGGCCTTGTTGATTAATATCAGTGAGGTGCAGCTCGATTACCTACGCACAGGAGGAAAGGGACCCACAGCTGGTCACTATCCTCCCACTTATCGTGTCTCACTAAGAAGCACCAAAAAGAGTTGGGTGGAAAGCTTAGAATAAATCATAGCCAGCCACATATTCACTTACTGGTACATTAAATGATGTACCTTCATACCAACATGTTTTCAGAAAAAGTACATTTGATCGCTGAAACGTTATGCTTTGATAAATGTAGTAAAATATATATGTTCACAATACAACCAAATCGAACTGCAAATGAACTTTTCCAAGAAATAAAAAAAGACACCAAACGGCAAGTTGACGGAAATGAGTTCATGTGTACACAAGACGTGTAGAATTTCCCCCAGAAGTGAATAAAGGTGACGCAGCGTTGTATGAGTAACACGCAGGAAGGCGGTGTGTACTGATATGGAAACAGGGGCCGCTCATGCGAGCAGGGACGACGCGAGACATGCTCTCAGCAGCTGCTCTGCATTTGATTTATGAGCATGAAGTGCAGCTTTCATGCTGAAATCGCATCAGTGCTGGCAAATGGGAAAATAAAGAGGAAACAATACCTTGGTGTGCTTTTCCAGTTCCAACAGGTCCAGCAATTCCCGCCATTTCCTTTCCTATTACAGGGCTTGCAGGCGAATAGGCGAGGGCACTTAATGATTTGTGAGCTTGTTAGATGAACTATGCATCCTACTGTGTTGTGTGTATAACAGCTGTGTATAAGGAAATGTCTATGCATGGTTTGTGTCCTTTACTTTCGTAGTGCCACTTATTTTATTACAACATTGGAATGTTGACCGTCAGGGACGTCATTTCACCAAAATTCCAGGGGTAGTGGAAGTGACTTCACACACCCTTGACCCCCCAGATGACATCACAGGAAGTGATGTCATTTGACCCCACGCCAAAGTGATATCTCGGGAAGAGATGGAACACAACCTTTCACCCATTGACAAAACAGGAAGTGGCATCACATAGCATTTTATACTATAAAAAAATATTGTTACGATATCACTATAATGTGATGTACATTTCATACAAGAATGGATCACCATATGTATCTGTTAAGATCAGTGTGTACAGGCCCATACTACCAAATTACTGTGAATGCAAGCAGACATCCATGACCAAATGATGATGATGTGTTATTATATAGCACTTCCGCCTAAGCGCTTTATATAGAAGAAATATACATACAATATCACCCAACCTGTGTTGGTACTAATTAATCGACCCCAGAAGGATGAAAGGCTGAGTTGAGGCGTTTAAGAACAGACTAAATCAGTGACTCACCCCCTGAAGTGTGCCTGAAATAAACCTTTAATGAGTCTAGCAATTATGGTATAGAATTCCTGAAAGACACATTATTTGGTATTCCTATTCTTTCTTATTTAGGGTCAGTGCTGAAAGTGTTAGACTTGTGGCACTCCTGTTCTTATTTTTCTTAAGGGGCCTGAACAACAAAGCCAGCCACTCCAGAAGTAAAGAGTCACATGGTGCTGGCCACAGCCCAGGAACTTGCATTACAAAAAAATAAAAGCTTTATTTTTATTTTTTTCTTTACATTTTTTTAGAGGTTGCAAGGGAGACCACAGAGGTCGCAAGGGAGACCACAGAGGTCGCAGTTGAGTTGATCTCAGCCCACACTCCACAGAACACGCCGACTGCCTCCTGCACTGGCTGCAGTGCCATCTTCCCCCCGCAATCATGTTTCTGTTTTTAAAAACTATTCTCCAATCCCATTCCCCTGCCCAATTTACATGATTATTCTGGCGGCAGAGCTCGCCGCCGCCCCAGCAGCTTCCCTCCTTTTTGCTTTGCCAACCACCATAGAAATGGAAGAGGGTTTCCATATGAAGCCCCGCCTCCCACAACCATGGTGGCCATCTTAGCAAAGGATTTTCCTTCATTGAACGGGACACACGCGGTGTCCGGTTCAATTAATAAAAACACTTTTTTTAGCACCCCGGGTTACCGATTTGGTAACCCGGGGTGCAAATGGCGTTATGCACCTGTTCCACGGGCAACACCGGGGGGGCAATGGACAGGGGCCCCATTAACTGTCCTCACTTTTCATGACCCGTTAACTCAGGCAATCAGGCTGTTACCCCCAGGAGTTGCCCGTGGAACAGCCACATAATGCCAAAAAACAGATGGCAGACTATGGAGGAGCACCTGAACTCACAAAAGTTAAAAGAATCTCTAGGGATGCCTTGAGCCAGAGTAACTCTCCCTGATTCATGTTAGACCAACTGTAATTATATCGTATAATATACTTTTCACACAGGGAATTACTTCATGTACATTTTTACATTTACATCCAAAAAGTTTACATTTATTACAATCATGCACTTCATAAAAATAAATTTTAATTAACCAGAAATGGAATACAAAAAAAATAATTGGCATCTAACAAATCTTTACAGTAATGTATAATGTTTGCTGGATGTGCAAATAAAATTATTCTCAAGGGACGTGGAGGGGAACTGCTCACAGGGGGCATGATAGAAGGTGGGAAATTAGAGAATGCCATGAGATTAACAAAATAAATTAGGAAGTGGGAGAGAGAAGAGCAAACAGAAATAGCAAAAAAGAGAAGAAACAAGATGAAAATAATACATACAGTAAAATCAAAAACAGAAATTAAATGAAAGCAAAACACACGAGGAAAGAAGCACAGCCTACAAAGAGAACACAAGGAAGGTCATGAAATACCGAGAGTAACTGATTATAAGCTTTGTCAATCACAATTTTGAAATGTCAACGATTTAGTCAGCCATGGTAAGGGAATGAGGATGTTTATTTACATAGCCTAAAAATGATATATATTTTTTTTTTATTAAGTGTATTTGGTTTATTACAAACCTTTCACCATCAGTAAAACGTTTCATCTTACAAAGAGATCTGTCACAGCCAGTCAACATCAAGCAGATATCAAGTCATAATCAACTTACAATAGCTAGTATATCCTATATAGGCTAGACTAAATCTAAGAAGCCATTTTCTTTCATATTGGTTACTTAAGATAAGTTTTTGGCTCTCCAGAGATCATAAAGTTAAAAAAAATTGAATTAATTCACAATACAATGTTCAATAAAATATTTACAACAACACTGCACGGTGAGTCCTTTTAGCCAATTCAGTTCAGATTTTATAATGCATTTCCTTCATCAATAAGGTCTAGCCTTTTTAGTGTGTTTTCCAGAAATTTGACTGTTGCAAAATGATATTTACTTTCTTCTGGAAACCCATCCTAAGAAAATATAAGAAAAGTGCTAAAATGATGATCTATTAAGGTAGTAACTGGGACCTTCAACTCAGCACAAAAAGGAGATTGAAATTATTTTAGAAAAAAGTGTCCTTTGCAAGGTATAATGGAGTTCCAAGATCAAAACGGTAAATGGCTCATAGCACACCAAATTTTATAAACCAACTGCAGATGACCTGGAAGTACTATTAGGTTTCGAGACAGAATTAGTAACTCACATGCACCCTATAATGATGAGGTGTTACAATATTCCCCTGGATTCAGATATGGATTGGAGCTATATGCAACCCCCCGCCCCCACAGGGGAAGATATACATGGGGAAAGCTAGGAATTCATTGGATGGTGTGACCAAAACATACTTGGAGGAGAATCCTCCTAGAAGCATGTAGAAGTACTTTCACTCCCGCAGACACCGCTGGGACTCACCTGAGATCCGGTAGTGGCATCACCAAAAAGCATGGTTGCCCCAAAATCCACTGTTGAACCAATTGGTGCGCTGTAAAAATAATCCTGAAAAAAAGGAAGAATACTGAAAGAGTTCAAACCAATATTTACGAAAATAACTAAGGTAGAAAATGAAGAAAGCAAAAATCATCCAGCCTTTAATATTTAATTTAAAAACATAAAATAGAGCAAAGCACAATGGAAAAGACTCAAAAACCTTTGGCTGGGTTTAGTACGGTTCCAAGCAGGTGAGAAGAGTAGGGGAGGGTTGAAACGGTGCTTGGAGGCTGGAAATAGGTAAGTGCAAATAAGTAGACAATGGGGTCACTTCGGAGGGATATGGGGGATACCCTTAGTACTGCTAAATCAATAAAAGAAATCAAAAACACACACGGAAAACTAATACATATATGATCTTTTTAACCAAAAAAGTAAAGTATTACATTTACTTATTTTTACGTGCTTCGTTTGAAATGTCTTTATTTTTCAGTGTTTACATTACTTTCAATTTAAAATGACAGATTTTTACCTCTTCATTATTACCACTGCATTTCTATTCTAAGTCCTTATTCCTGGGATATTGTAATATACAATATATGCGTTAATATCAGCGGGATGCCAAAAACCTTGTAAAGTGATAACTTATTTCAATGACATATAAAGGCACGTATTTAAGAGCCCTATTGTTTAATGGCACATATGAGAATGCCATAATTCTTTGGGACTGTTCTAAAGCCATCTTGTGAGGCAACATCACCTCCTACGCAGTTAATAACTAGAAAGAAATTAACAACCATTGGAAAACACTGAGGAAAGACTTACCAAGACTACAGAACACGCAGTGTGCATTGGCAAAACCAAAGATAATGTCGCAGTGACTGCAGTAAACCTATTGCACCGGAAAAGGAACCAGAAGGGTGCTTCGATAAAATAACTAATGCTCTGTACTCTCTCTCTCTACAGTTTTATTTTCCAGTGTCAAACAGCCAGCATAGAAAAACACAATTCATCGCATAATAAATCAAACATAGCAACACTAATTAATAGAAAACATGCAGCTGAAATACAAACAACAGTAGTGGAGGTAATTCGATATAATTAATACTATCAAATATCTCTATTGTCGTGGTTAAAAATGTTGCATGTAGGATAGCATTTAAAAACATCTTGCTATCATGCAAGCTCTCAGCATAATTTGGATGTGTATCTTAACATAAGATCCCGTTAGCACCATTCTCATTTGGGTGCATTTACCACAAAAATAACAATTAACAAACAGGCAATCATTTCTTCCTGGTTAGTCATGCTCAAAAAATAAATTCAGATACTGCAAAAAGTAGGATATTGTATTTAGTTGATTTGCACAAACATAGTGCGTCAATCAAATGTCAGACATGAAACCTTCTCAAAATGTGGGTTTAAATAGTGTGCTCTAAAATACCTATACATGAAGAGGAAATGTTTGATGCTCTCCCTGGTTCTGTTACAGACTGGGCATATATCGAGGGAGGTTGTATTCCATACATGTTGCAAGTATGCTAGAGGTAATATGCCTAAGCGAAACCTTAGGTATAAGGAATGTGCATACGGTGGACTGACCGTGTGTAAATAACCCTCATACCCGATATCGTGCTTACTGTCCCAGGAACCGCAGTTTGTGTTGCATGATTACAGTACGCCAATGCGCGCTCCTTCAATTGAGCAGTGTGTGCTTCTCTCATCACTTGTTTCACTCTCCCATCAATTCTCTGTGTATTAATCAGAAGTCTTCTAGACCCAGCAAAACGAGTGTGATTGTAATGTGTTTTCATCGGGATAAATCCTGCTGTCATGTCTAGTCATTCCCCTTCTACTGTTCCTCGTTCTCACACACACTCACCTGCTACTGTTCCCCGTTCTCACATACACTTCCAAAGGCAGCGGCACAGCCGGAGGGGTTTCCCGGCTGGTGGACTAGTGTCTTTGCATCCCTTTCCACGTTGGCGGTTGCCATGGCGACTCCTCCACGCTCCGCGGCGAGACAAGGGCATATGGAAACCCACGCGTCACATGACAGGAAGACGCCCGCAACACCAATCTGTCTGCGTTGCGTTCCACGTGACACGCAGTTGCGGTCACGTGATCGCGTCACATGATCAAGCTCGTATTGAAAAGGGGCGAGCGAACGCAGAAACATTGCTTCACAGCTTCTTCACGGAGAACTGCTTGGCGTTTTGTTACTCTTGTTATTCTGATACCGGAACGTTTGCTTGGACTGTCTTTGGATTTTCCTACCTGGATTTTGGTGCGCTCTCTGATTACCTGGATTCTTGGACCACTGGCTTGGATACTGGACTTGGCACTTGGATTTCCCTGTCTTTCTGACTCTTGGCTCCTGACCTCAGATTGTGTTTTGGATTGATCATGGATTACGTTCTTGTTCCCTACCTAACTCAGGTGTATCCGGAATGCCATCAGAACACCTCAGCCTGCTGCTGCTGCCAGCTATACTACCTGCCTACGCCTACTACTTCCCACCTATCCCCTATAGGTAAGCTGCTGGTGCTACATTGTCACTACTGTCCCTATCATTGTTGCCAGTTATCACTGGACTTGTCACTATTTAACATAACCCTTCCTTGCCTTACAGTGGTCAGGGGTTTCTTCCGGCATTCCCGGTTCCAGGCTGACGACACTCTACACCTGTGGCCTCAAAGATTGCTCGAGTAGTCTTTTTGCTCTTACTCGTGTGGTACTTGGGGACGGAGGTACTATCTATCTACATGACCATTAAGTCAGAACACCCGCCCTTCCTTCTGGGCCAGGAGATGAGACAGCGCGTCTCTACATTTCCCCAGATGCAGTGAGGACCACAGACGTTCCACAATATAGTAGCCGCTTCAGTACGTCATCTGTTATGGGATCATGGTCGGTTTATATATGCAAGATGATATTCCGAGTACATCGGGGCAAATTGAGTATTTTTGTTAAGATTTAATTTTTTGCAACGACTGATATCCTCATTTTATTTGCAAAATGCCAAATTTCAGATCCATAGATTGCAGCTGCCTTCATCTGTATATTAAAGATGCTAACGTGTGGCAAGAGGGCACCATTTCCATGTGCAAAGGCAAATTTAATGATGGCATTGTTGGTCACTTCCAATGTGAGAATTGATTTTTCAATTTGATTTTATCATTCACCAGTTTCCCGACATGAGCGGTAATAAAGTCATGTTCAAAAAGGTGTCCATGCCATATAGAAATCTTGAGTCCTAGCCTCTCATGTTCTGTATTCAAATCACGTTAGCACAATCTTCAAAACGTGGATCTATTGGATTGTGTATGCGTGAGTGGTAGAAACAATGAGAGTTAACACAGAAGCAGGTGTTTTTTTTTTAATGAAGATGAATGGGCAAGCCCAACATGTGTGCAAAAGCTAGGAGGCGAGCCAATACACGAAAAAACAAAATAGCCAACAAATTAAGCAACATCCGCAAACACAGAATTCATAGTGAGTCCCCATCTTTTTAAATAAAGACCACCACAAACTGCTGCATGGTCACCATCCCTCCCAAAATGGATGTTTAAATGTCCCTAATGCACAGTATGATAATCTAACAATCATCTAAAAATAATTCCATTAAAAGGAATAAAAACAAAGAAATCTTTACTTTCATTAACTGGCAGGCATTTTTTTGTTTAATTAGTTTATGTATTGGAGTTTATTTGTGGAAAAATCTTTGTTGGCGGCACTATCTGGCAACTACCAAAAAGAACTATGCAGCATAGAAGGATGTGAACTATTCAATAGAAGAAAACTGTAAGAGGGAACAAAGAATGTGGGTCTGATGTTCTTTGGACTAGAATGTGTGCCAGTGAACCCACATTTTGGGATCAGACGTGCAGACACAATGATTCCAAATTGATTCATTTTTTGAAGTCAGTTCAAATTGGTGTAAACACTGAACATGTAATGCAAGTATTCTTGGGATGATCTGAAAACTTTACATAAGGCATTTTTACTTTACATTCACACACGCACACTTGTGTCTTTATATGCCCACAACCTGTTGCTATATATTAAAAACCCTTCGGACAATTTTAACCCTTTGCTCAGAGAAGGTAAATCCTTTGGTGAGATCTTTGGATTAAGGGTTAACCCAACTAAATTAGAAGCCTTCCCAGTCACTGAGAGTGACATCCACATTGGTCAACTCCTCTGGTGTCCTGAGTTGGTCCGGTAGCTGGGTACTAATATGATTTGATCATCAAATAGGCTACACCATACGGCACTGTTACGACAGCTTTAGCAAAAAATTGCCAGTTGGAGCAAACTCCCAATTTCAAAGTTTAGGAAGCATCCATAATCTGCATGGTGATAATACCCAAGTTGGTTAGACTTGTTCATGAAAATGCCCCAAAAAATGCCATCCTAGTTTTCAAGCACATACGCCAGTTACTAAAGTGATCTGGGGTGCAAATCAGTGTAGGATGAGATGGGAGTTCCTAATGCATCCCCTGGACGATGGTGGCCTGGGAAGCCTTGATTTTGAACTATGCTATTTGGTGGTGCAAGACTCACATGCTATTTGGTACTCAGCTACCCCAAACCCAGTGCATGTTGAACAAGAAGGAGCACTAGGACAACTCAATGCTCTATGCAGTACAACAATCAAAACCCCTGGCAGCTTCACATCTGACATTGACAAGGTAGACCCGGCACATTGGGCATGCGGAAGATTGCACAGATATCTTGCCTTGGGTAGTAGTATGTACTCACAGATATTTCTACAAAAGGATAAGGGAATCCCTGTAACATTTGACAAGGCTTTTTCTGAGATGCGTTTGCATCACTTGGATTGGTGCGATTTGAGGATATATTTCCTGGGGGGTCTTTATTACTTATGATTGCTTGAATTAAATGAGGCAGGACAAGTAGCATGTACGCACTGTGGTATAAAAGCATACACACCTCATAGTCATATCACTGACGTTTAGTGAAATCTTCTGGAGGCAGTCACGCCATCTCTACACTCTACAAATTAGAATTAACTACCAGACAGCTGTAATCTATGACAAGAAGGAAATGGGAAAACTCACGTGTCAGGCAACTGAATGACATACAGAGGAAATACGCTTGAAGCATGTCGGTAGGGTTTTGATGCGGTACATATAAGCTTATTCAATTCATATATTTGGGTCAATACTACCACACATCCCAACAGGCTAGAGAGCGGAGAGTGTCCGCGATATCATTCAATAAGCGTCGCTTTCTCACATTTTGCATGGTTGTGTCCTCCCATCCTGGAATTCTGAAAGTAAAGGCCTCTTGTGGGTTTACTCTGATTTTATCTCTGAAATAACAGCGACGTACAATTATAAAGTGCAATAAATATTGCAAAAAATATAGACAGGCCTTTTACACATTGCCCATTGTAAAAATACTTTTTTTTCAGGGGAAACACCCCCGTTCCCCTCCTGACCTCTCCTACTCCTAAACTCTCCTTGTCTCCCTCCGGGTTAGCCCAATTTTAACCTAAGTCTGTTTTTTTACACCTAAAACACACCCCTAGCATTATACTTTCTTGCCTTTATTTCGATATTTTTTCTGCTGGTTGGTATGTTTTACCCACTTTATTAACTATAGCAATAGTTTTTTCTTCTTTGTAAATTCAGTCGTTATTATTTCCTGCAATATTATCGCTGGATACCCATCTTGTGGAGTAACAGGAGAATGTAATCAGGAATATAGTGAGCACTATATGCCGCCCCTAACACTGCTGTGGGGCATTTCTCTCTTATCTTGTCAAACCAGCTCAATTTGAAAAGTCCGACGAGTAATCCCTTAGATAGTGTAATGGCCTATCAAAACGTAATGAACTGCTGGTCTAATACCTATAACAGGTACGAAGAGATGGGCGATGTCCTATGCTTCTTATAATTGATATGTATATGACACTAGCTAAGATCATTTTGTGTAAACTCCTTATTTCACTTTTCCTGTTAAAGTTAAATTACAATAAACAGAAGTATAAACGAAACAGTGCTGTGAATTTATGGGACGCGTTCAATTATAAAGATGTCTCTTGAACTCCCCAACTACCATAATGAAAGGATTGTATGCCCTTTTTCAAAGAGTCGGCCTCGAACTGCATTCAGGAGGTTCAGCCAGTCTACCCACCTCTGACTCATTATCTCACCTCTCTAACCCCCTATGTTTGCCCTAAGCTGCTGCCCCCTTGTCCATGAAAGATATCCATGCTACCAGGCTCTTTTGTTAAAATGGTAGTCATCTGCTGAACACATGCATTCTAGCCAGCAACTCTAACTGATGCGAGACGTGATCTATTAACATGTTTCACCATCAAGTAAAGGCAGACAAGGGCAGCCAGGCTTGCATGTGAGCAGAATAAAATGGAGTCTTGCAGCCCAGAAAGATCAAGTATACAACAGTGGTTTAATGTAAGAGAGAATGAAAGGATTCATTTTCCTATTGAAACCTGTGAGTATTGAAGGGGGAAGTTTGAGTGCATGGGAGGCACATTGAACCAGAGTCTGTCAGCCACTGTGTGAAGAACCGGCAGTGACTGATACGACGAGGATGTGCCCATCAAAATGGCAGACATCCCCCATTAAGCTTCAGTCTATGGATCTGTGGTAGGGTGCACGGTTCATTACTGGGGAGCTTCAATAAACAGTTTCAGTTTGAAAAAACAATCTCTGCGCTGGCAGTTGAGCACTGTTCGATGTGCACACACGCCTGGGGTGTGCCCGCATGGCTACAAAAGCACTCACAGTTGTATGCTGAGCAAGGGTGTGCATTGAAACAAGGCAGTTCCAATTTTGAGAGTAGTGAGAGAAAGGCAGCGAGTAAGCAGGAATGGTGTAAAGGCTGAGAAGCAGAGAGAGAAGAAGTGACGAAGAAAGGGCTAGAAGGAGCAGGTGAGAACGTGAGAGGCAAAAGTGTGGGAAGACCTGGTGATAGAGACCCAGGGAGGGGAGAACCAACAGGGGGAAAAAAGAGGATTATGAGAAGGTGGAAGTGTGGGGAAAAAGGAGAGCAGGCAAGCGCAGAGGAGTGAGAGAAACCAGACAAAAAGGATGGGAAGGGGTAAAGAAAGGAAGGAGAGACCGGGGTGTAGTAGGAGACACAAGAAATATCTGAAGACGAGGAACGTTCCTCTTCCAAGCATCTTGCTCACTGCATGATTCTATTCCTCCTAAATTTGCCAAGACAATCTACTCCCAATGTCTTGAACATATTGTCTTGGTATGTAACTCCTAATTGAACCGTGGAATTGTTCTCCTATTATGGGAAAACATTACAGTGAGACCTTTGCTATAGATGCTCTTTCTATATCCAAACAAAAAGGTAATCTCAGACCAATTACCCACCTCTCATACTTAGACCAGTGGTTGGAACTAACTGTACCCCAACAGCTACATTCCTTTCTTGAAGTCAACAATCAACCATCAAAAGATCAGGCACAAAATGGATATAGCCCTGACCGTAGAACAAAGATAACTACTGTAGCCATAGTGGACCAGCTCAGATAGGAAGAGAGTGGATGCGGTGTCAGAGACCTTACATCGCTGGATCTTTCTACAGCCTTTGACATTGTTGACCACCAGATTTTGCAAACATGTCTGGAATCACGGGGCTTTCACAGTCCGCTCTTAACTGGGTGTGTTACGGTTGTACTGATCGCACACAGCCAGTGGAGCTGGTGCCCTTTGCATCAAATCAAAAATATCTGCTCTGCAGTGTGGTGCTGGGCTCGTCATTACCACCCCTCTTTTTCAATCTGTTTGTATGTTTTCTTTAATTGGATATTTGTAAGGTGCCTATACAACAAATGGTGTTTCAAGGCGCCACAAGAAAAAAAGGGAGGGGGAACAAGGGAGAAAGATAGCAATAACGGTCCTTCTAGGCCTTGTGTCATTCTGATTGTGCAATTGCAGTAAAGAAATACGAGGGAGATTAGGCGAAGTGATGATCTGCACGGAGTGTCAAGTACTAGGGTGGGAAGGGATTTGCATGGTAAAGATGAAGAGTGAAGTGAAGTGAAAAGGGAGGGGGGCAGGGCCTAGTCAAGTCCTAAGGGGAGGCCAGGAGGGCAAGTGCCAGGGAAGTGCCAGGGAATTGCATGGTGTGCAGGTGGAGAGGGTCCACAAGCTAAGTGCGAGAAGGGTAGGTGGACTGGGTAGGGGCGCAGGTGCCCTGTAGAACCAGACTGCCAGTACTGTGGCAGATGGGGAGTGTTGGCAGGGGAGGTGGGCAGGAAGGAAGAAGAGAAAAGGAGGGTCAGGAGGATGTTCTGGAATTTAAGGAGATCCGGCTCAAGCCTGAGAGGGGCAGGGAGACCATTCCAGAGGGTGGCTCCTGTGGAGGAGAAAGATCTACCACCCACTCTCTGCTTAGAGAAGAGTCTGATCTTCAGAGAGTTGGAGCTAGAAGACCCAAGGGCTCTAGCAGGGAGATATCTAGGAAGAGAGCTGGATGTAGTGGGGTCCCAGGCCCCAGAAAGCCTTGTGGATGATGCAAAGGGTCTTGAATTTGATCCTAGCAGCAAACGGGAGCCAGTGGAGAGATTTTAGGGCTGGGGAGATGCGGTCCCTGGGTTTGAGGCCAAGGATAAGTCTCGAAGTCCTATTCTGGATTAGTTGAAGGGGGAAAAGGGATGCTAAAGGAAGATTGAGGAAGCAGCTGTTGCATTAGTCCAGCCTAGACGAGACCAGAGCTCTGGAGACATTGAGTTTCTTGGGGAAGGTGAGGAATGGGAGAATGCCTCTGAGGAGGAGCAGCTGATAGTGGCCTTCTTGGCAAGGTTCACCATGTGAGGAGAGAAGGAGGGAGGGGAGTAAAAGATGACACCAATGTTTTTTGCTTTGCAAGAGGGTGAGGAGAGGGGGCCTATAGAGGGCAGCCAGAGGGTAGGAGGGAAGAAGGGAGCTGGGGTCCCAATAAGAAGGATCTCAGTCTTACTGGCATTAAGGCAGATATCATTGACAGCACACAAAACCAGAATAGCAGTCAGATAGTCAGGGATGAGAGGAGGAAGAGGGGGAAGAAGAGGCAATCTTGAACGAGAGCTGCATGTCGTCTGCGTAGTGAGGAGAGAAGGATGAGATCAGGTGAGCCAGAAGGGCAAGGTAGATATTGAAAAGCCATGGCGAGAGGATAGAGCCTTGAGGGACTCCACAGGTGGAAAGCATGACACGGGAGAGAAAGGGGCCCAGTTGAACCTGGGAAGGGCAGTCAGAGAGGAAAAAGGTCAGCCATTCCAATTCCAGGCCTGTGATGCCAAGGGTGTCATGGAACCAGTATGTCAGGGTGGCATTATTGACTGTGTCAAAGGCAGAGAAAAGATCCAGAAGGATAAGAGCGGATGAAGAGTTTAAGTTAATATTTGAGAGAAAGTCTTTGAGGGTGTTCAGAAGAGCAGTTTCCATGCCTATGGCTGCTCTGAAGCCAGGCTGGTGGTCATGGAGAGTTAAGGTCAAGATTTGAGAGCACGTTTTCACGGGTGTTCAGAAGAAAGGTTTTCATGCTTCTGGCTGCTCTGAAGCCACACTGGTGGTCATGGATACAACCAGCAGATTCAGTGTGTTGGATCAATTGCGAGATGGCCATCTTCTCAAAGAGTTTGCCTAGGAAGAGGGTAATCAAGATAAGGCTGTAGTTAGCCAGGCAAGAGAGGTCTGCAGAGGGCTTTTTGAGGCGAGGATACACAAGGGAGTGCTTGATGTGTAGCGGAAGGAACCAGTGGCAAAGGAGTGATATTAGACTGTTGGCTGACTATATATCTTAAAATGGTATCTTACTCTCCAACTACACAGATGATACTCAAAATGTAATAAAAACTATGAGGCAACTGTGGTCTCACTTCTAAGACAGTAGGGGACTTTATTTCCTCCTTCAAATTGTGGATTGCACAAAAGTACCCTGAAAGAGTGAGATTTGCCCAAAATCTGGAGATCTTCATTAACTCAGATCTCTCTCCCTCTCCCCGCTCTCTCTGTCTCTCTCTCTCCCTCTTTCTCAATAAGCAGTCTCTGTCTCAAAGAAGTGCTGTTTTCATTCGAAAAGACTAAAACCTTATTGTCATTAGCACAGCAATTAATGGTGAATGATACATTCCTTAGTGATGCATTCCTTTTCCGCTGGTCTAGAAACGGAAACAGCATTTACTTGGGAATTTCTAATAAGCGCATGTCTAGACTACAGAGTATTCAGAAAGCAGTTGTAAGACTCCTCCTTGGATTGGGAAGATTCCATCATATTACGCCAGGTCTGGTTCTGCTACATTGGCTTCCAGGCAAACAGTGTTTATTTTTTAAAATCTCTGTGCCCATAGCACAAGACTTTATTTTATCAGGGAAGTAATTTTTGTGTTGATTAAAATTCATTGGTACTACCCTTCTCGAGCCCTGTGCTCTCAAACAACAACACTACTGATGAGCCATGTTATAGGAAACATATGGTGGCGGCAGCTTTTCTGTTGAAGCTTCTACACATTGGAATGCTCTGCCTCACCCTTAACGAATTAAGTCCACCCTGTTAATGTATTAAAAGAAACTTAAGACCTTTCTTTTTTATGCCATCATTTGAGAATTCATGGCGTCTCTACTTTCTTTTACTTAATCTGACTCATGATATATCTGTGTTATAGTTTACTCAACGGTGCCAAGATGCCCTTTTGGTGAGCGGATGTGCTTTATAAAATCCATAAAAATAAACATTACAGACACGTGAGAGGAGCAACATCTGGAGGAGAGAGGAAACCAGTTAGATAGAGAAGTGCAAAGAGGAAAGGAGGATGGCACAAACTCTGTGACTAAATGAATTAGACTTGAGGAAAGAGGGGGAGAACTCGAAGTCAAGAGGGGAGATAAAGAGGGCCCGTTTGTTCGGGATGCATTGAGGAGGCACTAAGCTAAAGGTCCGCTGTTAGGCTGTTATATGCAGTACCCTTTGGGAACATCACACACAATTAAGACTACAAGTGACAGTATAAATTCACCTGTGGTACAAGCCTGTAGTACACTGTAAAGTGGTAGCGATGGCTGAGCAGCCAGACTTATCTCAAGAGCAAGTGAGCAGTATCAAATAGTTACACAAAGGACAGCAATTACTATGATTCAAACAAACATGGACTCAAGGTTTCTGAGTAAAAGAATATACATTTATTTACAAATCAGTTCTATAACATCTCACTAAAGTTAAGCAGTTTTAAAAAATCACACTCTTAATTCACCACAGCACTCGCAATAAGTTCCAGACAAGTTAGCTCACAAAATGAAGTGGGAGCAAAATGGCACTCCAGAATTTTAAAAGGGAGGGAAACGGAGGGAAAGACAAAGTTAGACAGAAATTGAGGTAAGTACTCAGGGCAATTGAGCAAGAGGAACTACAATGATAGAGTCATGGAAAAAAGGCTTAGGGCCAAAGCCAATAGCCAATAGGTCAAAAGTCTTTTGCTCAAGATCACACGGTTCAGGGTAGTTTGCGGTAAAGTTCGTGCCACGAGTTCTGGACAAAATTGGACCACGGCAGAAAAGTTAGTTCAAAGAGAAGAGAAGGACAAGCCCTCGGATTGGAGAAAGATTTCACACACTTTCACCGCGGCTGAACGAAACGAACAACCGGATTTGGACAGTACCTTAAAACGGAGAAGAAGCTGTAGCTGAGGCGGACGTTCCTGTTAGTTCCAGCAGGCTCACGGTTCCTGAAGTGACTGTCGGTCTGACACGAAGTAGGAAGACTGGAGGGTCCTGCACCACCAGGGAAGAAACTAGCAGCAGAGCAAAGCAACAAATAAAAGGTGCGCTCCTTAAAACCCAAGCAGGGTCCGATCTTCCTGGCTATCCGGCCCACTTTAGCTCTGTACTGCGAACCAGAGGAGGGGTCCTGGCTTGAAGTTTGAGCAAAGTGGTTGGTCCCACCAGCTCAGGGGAAGAAGATTCCTGGAGTATCTTCTCTGTCGTTGGAGTTCGAGGATTCAGACCTGGAGCAGGGCTTCACCGGGTGATTCAGTCATGGTAGGGGTCCTCTTCCATCAGCTCCTCATCGGTTCTTTCATTCCAGTGGTAACTCTGCCTTTCCAGCCCCAGAGACCTGCTTTTTATGCAGTTTTCCCCCATTCACACAGCCTGGCTGTCAATCACGCAACAGGGTGGCTGTCCTGGCAAGGGCAGTCACCCAGCCAATCAAACAGAAGTGCAACTTGGGTTACCAAGGGCACCCATGGCAGGGGTCCTAAGACCCCTCCCTCACATCCTGCCTACCCAGACTTTCAGGCACCTTAAGGAGGACTTCTGTGCAGAAGCCCGCAAAAAGACGGCAAATAAAGGAACCAAACCTGGTTTGGCGTGCAGAGTAAAACACGAAAAAAGACTTTTACAAAAAGAAATGGTGCATAAACCCAGCCAGAGCTGAAAGAAAATATATTAGGTCAAGCGGGTTTATATTCGAGACTAATAAAATAGCCTAAAACAATACCATGGTTATTTAAGATAACCGCGGTAGGAAAAATAGGGTAGTTACCACTGCCACCAGCCAAGTCTTGATGAAAAGGGAGCAAAACAGACAAAACGGGGTAAGAATTAACCCTTTCCAATACTCCATGTAAGATGGGGTGTACTGGGTCTGTGATTTAAAGAGACTACATAAAGTTAATGGCAACTTTACTTGTTTCTGGGAGACAGTGGTCAGTCCCAGAAAAATGGAGTCAGTGGGAAGTCTAAAAGACAACCCTGTGTCACTGCACTGAAGGTGCTGTGTAGCACACAAAAAAAAAAAATGATGCCCATGGAGTAGGTGAGACACCAGAGCCCAAGATCACACAATTGGTAAAAACACACACAGCAAAACACATGTAAGAGTGGGAAAAAGGCTCACACTCTTACCAGGTGAAAAAAAATAAACCCCAGAAATCCAGCAAAGCTACAGTAGGTAAGGGAAATTAGCCATTTATGAGAATTCTCCCTAACATCCGCAGAGAGTGGGAAGTAGCAGGGAGGAAGAGGGGCCCAGTCAGGTGGCACTTGTCTACCAAAGGCACGTCCTTCAGATGTTGGAAGCCTGAGCAATGGACCCCGAGCCCACCAAGCTCTGACAGGTGGAAAAGACCACCTGGGAGACCTTCATCATGAGCATATGAAATCAGAGTGATCACTCAAGAAGACAAGAAAAAAGTGCAGGGGACATTTGAAACCCCATAGAGCTTGACTGACTTTCATGTGTTGCAAGGAGGAAAAACACAAGCAAAAGAGGACCGGACTGATGGACTCTGATCATTAAGCAAGCAGGAATTGCTCACCTTTGATTTTATTTTATTTTAAAATGTTTTTATTGGCATTTATCAAGCATATCCTCTTACTTCTCCTCCCGCTCCTTTACTGTTTCCTGGGGAGGCCGCTCCTCTCCTTCCCAGCTTCTGGAATACAGAGTTCCTCAGGGCTCAGTGCTTGGCCCTTTCCTATTCACGCTCTACACCTCTCTTTTTGCTCCTGTTATCTCCTCTTTTGGCATCTCTCACCATTTCTACGCTGATGACACGCAGCTCTTTCTTTCCTTCTCTTCCGACCTCCACCTTAAACTCTCCTCCTGTCTTACTGCAATTAAAAACTGGATGTCTTCTCGCTTCCTTTCCCTTAACTCTGACAAAACTGAAGTAGTTTTCTTCCCCTCCAACTCCCTTCCTCCCACTCCTCCTCCCTCTATTCATTTTCCCCCCACTAACCTTACTTTATCCCCTCACGCCCGCAACTTAGGCATTCACTTTGACTCCTCTCTCACTTTTTCCCACCATATCTCTCTCACCTCTCGCTACCACCTCTATAATATCCGCAAGGTCCGCCCCTCTCTTACTTTCCATGCCACTAAACTCTTAATCTCCTCCCTCATCTTCTCTCAACTCTTCTACTGCTCCTCCTTACTCTTTGGTCTACCCTCTTCGCATCTCACCCCTTCAAATCTATTTACCATTCTGCTATACGTACCCTCTGCCTCCTCACCCCCCGAGACTCTATCTCTGCTTCCCTATCCTCCCTTGGTTGGCTTCCCTTTCACTCCCAACTTAAATTCCATTTCCTCTGTCTAGTCTTTAAATCTCTTCATGATCTCGCTCCCCCTTATATCTCTTCCCTTCTCTCTTTCTACTCTCCCTCTCGCCCCCTTCGCTCCACTGACCACTTTCTTCTCACAGTTCCTCCTTCCCCTTGTGCTTTCTCTCGATTCCGCTCCTTCCAACTCCTAGCTCCCCTCCACTGGAGCTCCTTACCTCTCTCAATCTGCTCTATTCCTACCTTTTCCTCATTCTGCACCTCCCTCAAATCTCTCCTTCTCCACTCTCCGCCATGATTTCCCTCCCCTTATCACCCCCTCCCTCCCTCTCCCTCTTTATTCACCTCCCACCACACCCCCTCCCACTCCCTCCACTCCCCCCTTCACTCCTCCTGTTCCCCTTCTCCTCCTCCTCCCTTCCCTCCCTCTTCCTCCCAGAACTTTCCACTACTCTCCCCTCACCCTGTCTCTTTTGCTCTAAGTACTGTTTTGTTGGTCTGATTCAAAAATGTCATCATTGTTATTTGCTTCTACTGTTATTGTTAATTGGTTATCGTTAAATGTACCCTGTTGTTATAATGTGAAGCGCTTTGACGTAAAGCGCTATATAAAGCAAATAAATACAAATACAAATATCAGTACATTTCAGTCATCATATATGATCTCAGCATTGGTAACAATACAATATTAACAACAGTGTATAAACAAAAGAAAACAACTTTCTTCACTTAGCAAGTCTTGAGTCCTTTTCAGTTCCAAGGCGCTTTTTAGTGCGAGGTCCTGATTTATCTTTACTGCTGCTATTATCAACGGTTTCCGAGTGGGCAGGGGGGTGTAACCTGGGCTGTGAAACAATATTATTCAAGTATCGGGTAATCCAACGTTGCATCTCAGTGTGGTTTATCGTCTGACGGGTGGAACATATCATTGACCAATGCTTTCCAGGTGTCGCATTTATCGCTCCAGTCTGAGCCCGCTCTGCTCACCCTTCCATCCATACTGCAGTCTCTGCTGGAGCCCAGTGTTTAAACTCATTGTGCCATCTTGTGTATTGCGGGCCACCGGCCGATTTCCAAGCCATTGCTATATCTCTTTTAGCCAGTATACATGCCATGTCCATAGACTTAAGCACATGTTTATATTTGCTGATTCTGGGGTATGGACCTAGTAGGCATTCTTTTGGCGCCCACTCATATCTAGTGATACCAGCTTTCCTACAGGATTGCTCAATTCTTTTTTTAAACCTGTGTGCTTTCCTTTGATTTTTTAGATTGTTCTCAATTCTTGTAGGCAGTCCACCACAAATACGGAACCGACTTTTATTGTAAAATAAACCCTTTTGAACAATAGAATCAAAGTCTAGATTTGCCACTTGATCCATGTGCTGTGACAGAAGCCAGTAGGTAGTTTTGTTTTGCATGGGATTTATATGTGTGTTGCTATGTTAAAATTATTATTAAGCCTCATATTTGTCACAAGTGATGTCTTGGAATTGATGATCCCGGCTTACAACGGATCAGAAAAAGCTGGATATTGCGCCTGAAACAGTTGGGCTTTTAGGTGCCTGTAGAATTGTAGTGGATGCCTCTAATCCAGAGAGAAGTTCACGCAATGATGTCGGGGCTAATTGAGAAACCGCATAGCCTGGTATCTTATTTCTTCCAACTCCTGCGGTGGTAGAAGATCTATCAATACTGCATTGCAAACATGTGGCTGGATGGTATTTGTGTATGTGGGCTGTGAGAAAGGTTGGGCAGGTCTCATAGTAGGCTTGATGAGCCATCCAAAGATCCTTACAATTCTATGTTTTTCACTGATAAACAGTGCAATGCTCTTAAAAAAGGCAAGTACACAGGCAGTGACATATTGAAGCCTCTGAATTTACTAAGTTAAATCCGTCCGTATACTCAGGTACACCCCATTGTCATTGTCCGAAACGTGACTAGACGTTGGTTTAAGTGTCTTGGGATTAATAGGGATGGCCCACACAGTGAAACGTTTTAAATCATTTTCAAATGAAAAAGCCTCTTTGACAACTTGCATGACCAAGAGAGCAAGCAAAAAAGCATTATTAATAATTACTCCAAGTTATTGCCCCACAGGCCCCAGTGTCAGACTTGTGCCCAGGCTGGTGGCCACAATAGATTGAGGTCTGTTACAGGATTAGGTTTGAGAATATGTAGTCCTATCCATGTGCCCATTACTAAGATACAGTCTTTCATTCTGCTATCTACAATATGAACAGAGGACAATATCACCTCCTGTACAATCTGGGTGTTGCAACATTGCAAAAATATAACAACCAAAGATTTCCAGTGGGCACAGATAGATATTGAAAAGTAAGAGGAATTTGGCCCAGCCCTGTTGTACTCCACAGGCAACTTCTGTACATTTTGATGAGAAGGTATTCATTGTGATTCTTGCTCGCTTCAACAGGAAGGTTCTGATCTATTTCAAAACCACTCTTCAGCGCCATATTCTCTCAGTCTCGACATCAAATGTGAGTGCATGAGCTTGTTGAAGGTTGATGAGAGCTATGACAGCCAAAGTATCTGTAACAAATTGGTTTCTGCCCTGCAGAATTACAAGGGTGATTAGAGGCTAAAATGCTAGCTCAGTCCTCAGACAGCTCCAAACAGATGCCAACACAATAATTCATGTAAAACAGGCACAGTTAAGAGATAGACCTCCTTCGCCTTTTGTGGTATTGTGGGCTGAGGGAAGGCTATGCTCTTAAGAGGGGTGTGAATGTGATTCACTAGCGACCCAAACAGCAAAGCATAACAGTCCAAAATAAAGGCAATGCCCAATCAAGGTTCTATAAAAATAGATACACTTTAATAAAACACACCATCTGCAAATGAACTGTATAGAAAGACCCTACACGAAACCCACCCCTGAGGAAAGAACAGAAAATAAGCAAGGATGGCACAATGCAGCAGTAATGAATCAAGGGTGTGAGACAAGTTCAAATAACAATGTTCTTTAAAAAGTATATGTTTCTTGGATGCAAAAAGGGAATTAGTGACTTAAATAGTTTCTAAGGCCCCAGAACGAGACCAAGGAGGCAGTTAATGGTCAACAGTACCTATTTGCAGTTATTGGCAGTGCTGAACCAGACTCCTTGGCACTGCGCAAGTGATTTCAAGATTGGGAGGGTGCAAAAGGCACCACCGGAGGGTCGTGGTGGGCCAAATGTGTTGAACGGTTCTTGAGCTCCAAGCAGTTCAATGGCAAAAACACTAGGATCCCAGCTGTCTTGGCGCTCAGGGTTCTGTGAGTCCCAATCCAGGGAGTCAGCAACAAGATGAGTCCTTTTCTAAAGCTCCCAAACAAGGGGAGGCTGTTACACAACTGCAAGGGTCCTTCAACACATTAAGGTTCTGGGTACTGCTATAACTGGAAGAGAGACAGGTATTTGTTCCAGCAGCAGTTCACCCCCACTGTCTACTGGGGATGGGTAGGGGACAGAGCTTCCCTCTGGCTTAGACACTCACGGCCCAATTTTCAAGCGGGTGTTAAATACCGAAAAGATTGTTAAAAGCGTTAACAACCTTTTTGGTACTCTGAATGTGGCGCATTCTTCCGAAGTCAGTATGAATGCGCCACTTTTGAAATATATGTGGCGGTTGCTAGGATGGGTGTGAAACTAACCTAGCAACCGCCACATTCGTTACCTGTCACTTTTGGCAGGTATTCTTGTGGCACTCCTCCAATTTTAAATGTGCGCTAAAGTGGCACACATATACAGTACCATTTTGGTGCCGGTATTGTGGAGTAGTGCCACAAGAAGCCGGTCGCAGTGCAGGTGGGTGGGCAAACCAGTAAAGTAAGCAGCTTCAACACTGTAGCATGCGTCAGGGCAGAATACAATGTTGAAGCTGCTGTCAGGGTGAGGATTTAATTATTCCAGTAGCTTGGTTGGTTTAGTGTACTTGTAGGGCTGGAGGAAGCATATATCATAAGCACCATGAAATATTAAACGCATTTTCTTGCAACATCACAATAGCTATGTATGCATGTATGTTCTCAGCAGAACTTTTGTTAAATAACGAATATGTCAGTATGTAATGAAAGTGCTCATGTGCACCCTTGTTCTCGGCAGCACTTTCGTAAAATAACAATTATGTCGTTATTTTACAAACATGCTGTGGAGAGTTCTGCATCGCGCCCGTTGTGCACAAAAACAGGCGCAAGGACCACTGTGCACCGTCGTCCACTACGAGGACGTCCAGGCCCACTTGACAATAGTGATGGAGCCTGGGCATCCTGATTTGGTGCAGTGATTCATGCTCTTTAGCACGCTCACTGCGCCAACTTGAGAATCGGGCCCTCAGTCTTCACCTCACTGGCGATGGACTTTGTAAAGATCAGACCCCCCAACATAGGTCTAATGGAATCTTCTTGAAAAGTTGGAATCCAAAAGATGATTCCACGATGATTCAAAGACATGGAGGGAGGCCCCTTAATTGAAAGGCAAAGGCCTGCAGGTGATTTGACTAATGCTATCCTGTCCTAGTGGTCCAGACCCTGTTTGTGAAATAAGTAGTGGACTTTACCTGTCATCCAAAGTACTTTGCTTTAGAGGAAGTGGAGGGGACAGGACGGAAAGAGAGAGCAAGATGGTGGACGTCTTCCTACACTGTACAGAGCCCTCCTGTCTACTCTAACCTCACCTCCTTCCCTTCTCACTAGAATGAAAGGCCTTTAGAAATGCAGCACCATGGTGTGAGGCTACTCCATTTGAATGGTTGTGCTCCTTAGATGCCTGGGCCCAGGACCGCTGCCTGTTGTGTGGCTGTTTCTGGGGGAGGGTGTTACCTGCCCTCACAAAGAGATCAAAGAAGAGGCATGGCCAGGCAGGCTTCTGTTCTGTCATTTGGCAGGCTGAGCCCTTCTGGCCAGAATACACATCATCTTCCACAGCTGAAGTGACTCACAGGAGCGGACACATTCATCACAGCACAGGCCTTACCTCTTCAGGACGCTGCGGTAAGGCATGTCCCTCCCAGAAGCCACTCTCGATGGAGTGTCATAACACCCCCCCTCAGGAAGAAGACAAGGAAGGAAAAACCTTAGCAGGGGGGAAAAAACCTCCATGAAGACATTATTTGGAGTAGTTTGAGCTCCGTGAGGCATGATCATGGTTATCCAGGAGAATACGAGGCAACAACAACCTACACGGTCTGGAATAGGTTGTGCTCTGTCAGGCAAGATGGTGGTTAGCCAGGAGAAGAGGAGGCTACAAGGAACAACACATAGGAGGAGAGCTGAGAAGGCCTGGATACGAACCCACAAAGGCAACTAGGTAGGGAAGGTAGGCGGGTCTGGAAGGAAGACCAGACAATCAAGGACCAGGAGAAAAACAGAAGGAGGAAGAGACTCACAGAACTCTGAGTCAACCGTCCGATCAGAAGGGGAGCATTAAGATGCATAACCTACCGTGGACCCGGGGACTATGTTTCCTGAACGTGTCTGCGTTACGTGCTTGCGACGGCTGCATCGGTGCGCGTGTGCCATCTTGGCATGGGCCGTGCAATGTGTAGGAGACGTGGATGCATCAGTGTGTGAACGCCATGTTGGAATGGGCCGCCAGAGGCTCCAACGTGGATCCAGCTGCTAGCGTGGCACAGCATCATCCCTGTAACAACATCTGTGATATTGTGATATTGGATGCGGTTGTAATAATTATGAGAATACCGTCCATCATACCCTAACTCAGGTATGGCTTATATTTAAAGATTGTTCTGCCACCAGGAGATAGACTCCTAATTATAGGGTTTTGGAACAGGGGTGCATATCTTAAATGCAGCCCCTGGGATGCAGAGATTTGACTAACTGCAGCTGTCAAATGGGCACCTGTGACCTCTGAACTTGCCCTGTGCCTCCGGTAGGGCAGGCACAGCAAATCAGGATACTGATTCAGCAGGACACTGGTACATTCAATGATTTTAGCATGAAGATTATGAAAGGGGAATCCGATCAGCAGATTTCCCTTTCAGAGAATGAATTACCTGCATCACTTCATAAATGTAATACAAATCAAAGAAGCCAGGTCTCCTACACCCTTGCCAAATGGCAATAGGAAACAATATCCCGATTCCACCTCTGTGTGTAATGGTATGTACTCTGTGTAAGGCTGCTATCAGCACTGATGCGTTATCCATCCCAGAAAGAACACACTCTGTAGTTGATCTAAGATATTATTGTGGTCAGAGATTACCTGGAGCTGTGTAACAAGGACATATTTAAGGAGCTTTGCCAGAGAAGTTTGAGATGGAATGATAATTTGCCAGGTCTTTGCAGTAAACAAGGTGCCACACCGAATTGATAAAAAAAGAACATTTATACTATCAGGTTTGCCAGAAATGTGATGGCTCTTTTGCTGCACACGTTAAGCGCAAAGACTGCAATGGGATGTAGAAAGCAGTGATACTCACGGAGGAAGCACAGGGGAGAGTTACAGAAGTGGGTAGACCGTGGGAGACCGATTGTACTCTAAATGCTCAGTCTACTCAGGGCCTCATATGTGTCTGGAGGGCAGAGGTAAAACATGCAGTATTTCCAAATACTGGCTCTTTGGCCTCGTCACCAAATTATGAGTTTCCTAAATGAAACTCTTCAACAGTGCCTGGTTTTCTGTTTGTGTGTGCAGGAAATATTCTCCACAGTCCACACACAACCATTACTGGATGAAGTTAATACCCATGCAGAATTACAGCATGCCGTAAAATCTCAGAAGTTTGCTCATGACACTTTGATGGTAGTATCTTCTCTGATGGAGGCACTTAGTGTATATAGTGTTCCGCAAGGGTATTGCCTTGTTTTACCGACATTATTTTTTTCAAAGTAATTTTTCCTGAAAAAAATTACAAAAAAAAACTCAGCAAAATGTATAGGGGGATTGGTAAGGGGTTACAAGAGGTGGGGTAGGGGTAATTGCATAGGGAAATGAGGGGGATCGGGAAGATCCCCCAACATTTATTTAAAAAACAAAATAAAAAAAAAAGTGGTGAGTTTTTTCATAGTACCTTTTGCAGAAACAATTTCTTCAAAAAAAGCATGCGGAACATAGAACCGCAAGAGTCAATAAAACAGTAACACATTACAAGGGCAACCAATATTATTTTGAACACAGTTGAGACTCAGTAGCCAAACCTAGTCGGGGGTCGCAAGCAATATAAATTGCAAGGCAGCTGCTCCCCCCCCTGTCTTTATGAATAGCAACCCACATCATGCATTCATTCATATGTGAAGGTGTGATGGAGTAGACATGAAAAGCAGAGAGCTGCCACCCCTTCAGTGTCACGTGACTTAGCAGCCAGGAACCCACCCACAAGAAATAAGACGACAGAGGGAAGAATATTGATTATGGAAAATATCATCTTAATGAAAAAGGTGTCTTTTAGCAACAGTAAACAAACAAGCAGCCAGAGCACTGGCAGGCAATGGCGAGGCGAGCTTTATGGTCATTATTACTTTCAAACAGCACATTTTATTTGTTGTGCTACACGCTGAATTATGAGGAAAGTGTCATTTTCTTGGAGTCTTCGCCCGTGTCCGGGCATAAATCACCATGAAAGGTTTAGAGCTCTATCGGAATCGCCGCGTCCCTTGATTTATGAGATTGATAAAAAAATGTAAACGTTTTGAGATTTTACAATGTAACTATTGATATCTCGCTCTCGGAATATTTTCACAGCAAATACAATTGAAGGACTTTGGTGCACACAGGGCTGCTTGGGGAGGCTTCTTGGGATGAATAACTCCTGGTTTCCCCCCTCGTTTGTCTTTGGAGGGAGATGTGAAATAGTGATGCTCGTTTCCGGCTGAATTTGTGAGGTTTTATACGGATATGCTGTTTCGATTCGCCGTTATATGTGTACCTTGCTGGATACAAATGGAGCAGGTGATTGGACGCGATAGAAAAATCATTATGTTTTTATCACGCTGTTCTCAGCTCAACAGTCTGTGGGGGAACTTTCAGAGCTTAACTTTCAGCAAATAAGCTATGAATTTCTGTTTCATATAAATCCGAAATGCACATATGATTGTGTTATGCTAAAAAATTCAAGGGGGATCATTTTTGGATTGCAAGTGTTTTTCACAGAAACAGGGAGCACAGTCGGTGTCAAGTACCTGGTACATCACTTAATGGACTTCGCATTTACTCATCCTTCAAGCATGGTCGAAGAGTACCACTTCGCCTTCAATACAGTGCGGCTGCTTCAGCGTGCTGATCTCTCCAATGGCCCTCAATTTATTATTGTGACACATCAGGCACTTTATGTAAATGGTCCTCCATTCTTTGAGTAAAACACTGTTGCCATCATACCAGCAAATCATGTCAGTACTCTGAAGTTCGGCTGCTACAGCTGTCTACCACTTGCTAATTTTAGCAACAAAAGGATGGAGGGGGGACCTTTCTTCTCAGTACATGCAACCTTGGGAGGACTTATCTTCTCGGTATTAGCAACCACGGGAAGATTTTTTTTTTCTCGATACTAGCAACCACTGAGGACTTTTTTTCTCAGTATTAGCAACCATCATAGCAACCATGGGAGGACTTTTCTTCTCAGTACTATCAGCCACACGAGAACATTTCTTCTTGGTACTAGCAACCACAGGAGGACTTTTCTTCTCGGTATTAGCAACCACAGGAGAACTTTTTTTCTCTGTACTAGCAACAACTGGAGGACTTTTTCTCTCTGTATTAGCAACCATCGGAAGAGTTTTCCTCTCTGTATTAGCAACCATTGTAAGACTTTTCTTCTAGGTACTAACAACCATGGAAGGACTTTTCTTCTCGGTACTAGCAACCACAGGAAACCATTTCTTCTTGGTACTAGCAACCACAGGAGGACTTTTCTTCTCGGTATTAGCAACCACGGGAAGATTTTTTTTTTCTCGATACTAGCAACCACTGAGGACTTTTTTTCTCAGTATTAGCAACCATCATAAGACTTTTCTTCTCGGTACTAGCAACCATGGGAGGACTTTTCTTCTCAGTACTATCAGCCACACGAGAACATTTCTTCTTGGTACTAGCAACCACAGGAGGACTTTTCTTCTCGGTATTAGCAACCACAGGAGAACTTTTTTTCTCTGTACTAGCAACAACTGGAGGACTTTTTCTCTCTGTATTAGCAACCATCGGAAGAGTTTTCCTCTCTGTATTAGCAACCATTGTAAGACTTTTCTTCTAGGTACTAACAACCATTGAAGGACTTTTCTTCTCGGTACTAGCAACCACAGGAAACCATTTCTTCTTGGTACTATGAACCACAGGAGGGCTTTTCTTCTCAGTATTAGCAACTATCAGAAGACTTTTGATATATGATATGATATGGCATTTATAACGTGCCTATACACATGTTTCTTCTCGGTACTAGCAACCATGGGAGGACCTTTCGTATTGGTATTAGCAAACATCGTAAGCCTTTTCTTCTAGGTACTAGCAACCATGGGAGGACTTTTCTTCTCGGTACTAGCAACCACAGGAAAACATTTCGTCTTGGTGCTATCAACCACAGGAGGACTTTTCCTCTCAGTATTAGCAACTATCGGAAGACTTCATCTCATAATAGCAACCATGGAGGACCTTTCTTTTGGTATTAGCCACCACCAGACAACTTTTATTCTTGTTACTAGCAACCACAAGAGGACTTTTCTTTTCAGTAGTAGTAATCTATTATCATCGGCCATCAGTTAAGGTGTTGAAGATCTGTGTCATTTTCTTTTAATTTGCAATCGATACATTGATCTGTGAAATAATTGGTCGGGGCCACATTCAATTGCAAATAATACCAGGAATGATGTTTAAGCTTTGTCTTTGTTATTGCAAACTAATGATGTAATTATTCTTTGAGATGCACGTGCATATTTAAAAGCTACCCTGAATAGATGATTAGTCATTTTAGCTAGATAATTTGTTTCTTGGTGTAGGACTTTAATTATGATATGATTTTATATGACGTCTTTGAAGGTCACTGTAAATAGTTGTAAGGGCCAAAACCGAATAGCCCTATTTGAGTTCATTTGTACACTTTGAACTCATTGTTGAAATGGTGCACTTCCCGAATTCTTCAGAATAAGCTCATTGGCCACACTCGTAGACTGTGTGTCATGCTTTGGCATACAATGATAACAAAGGAAATGTGAACCAAAGGAAAATTAGTTTGTGCAGGCAGTGACACTAATAAATAGGTGTTGTGATATGAACCACACAGGGTTAGTTTCATAACTGGTTTATTGCATATTTGAAGACAGCTGTAAAAAACCCCCAACCAATCCAACAGACCATGACCAACTGCTGATAATTGCACAGCAACAGGAGCTCTAAGGTTCTATGTTCTAGAAACATCTGACATCATAACTCAGCAGGGTACAGGTAACACAAGAGAGTTCTCACCACATGTTATCTTAATAACAAGCCCATACATAATACACCCCCCCTTATCTTAACAAAAAAAACAAAATATTATATTAAATCGCTGTTGAGCAATCGGAAACAAAACCGAAGATAACACCATAACTCCAATTGAGTGAGAAAACACTAAAATGCAGATTATATACAATGAATAATATCCATTCACTTTACCTTTTTAATTTTGCAACTCTAGACAGATTCCATACCTGTCCACTTTCTAATCTCACAGCGTTATCAAACACTTGAGCAACTCTCACAGGATCAGAATAAAGAGGCTCACCCTTCTTGGAAATAACAGCTCTCCTTATCCTAATAAGATCCCCTACTTCAGCCACGGATCTTTTCTTGGGAAACCTCTCATTCATTTTCTTCACCCACTTCTCTTTACGACCATCCATCCTCCTCCTTACATCATCCACAACAATATCAGTTCCTCTTGCCCTGCCCAGCCAGGCTGGTGATAGAGTATTACCCTTTCTACCTCTCATAAGTTCAAAAGGACTAACCCCGTCTCCACACAAGGCGCCATTCGTAATGCATACAAACATTCCTTCACCACCACCTTCCTATCTATCCGACACGCACTCACCCCTCTGATTCCTTCCAGGATACATCGATTGACTCTCTCAATCATGCCATTCCCTTGTGGATAATAAAGTGCAGTCCCTTTTTGCTTTATCCCACACTTGTTCAAATATTCTCCAAACAAATTTCCTGTGCATTGCGGACCGTTATCCGTAAGGACACTCCTCGGCAACCCTTCCCTCTCAAATATATTTTCCAAAAATCCCACAATCTGTTGGCATGTCACTTCTCTCAACACTCTGAACTCAGTCCACCTTAAAAACGTGTCCACTAAAACAAGAACAAATCTTCCTCGCCCCATTCCTATGTCAACCAGGCCCAGAACATCCATGGTGAGGTCCTGCCACACTCCATTGGGTGCATGAACCTTTCTCATCGGCTGGGACACAGCCAACAAGTTTTTTCCCGATTTAACACAATCCAAACTTTCTCCAACCACCCTCTCAATTTCACGATCAAACCCTGGCCACCAGTAGTCAGCTTTTATTATTTCTTTGGTCTTGAATACACCTATATGTCCTTGATGAACAGTCTTAATTAACCTTCTCCTCAAGCATCCAGAAACAACCAATTTGTCCCACCGATATAACAACCCGTCCTTCATTGACAGCTCAAACCTCATTTCCCACAGTGCTCTCTCTTCTCCAGACAGTAGCCTTTTTTCTGGCCATCCTTCCCTGATGAAACCTGTTATGCGTCTCCACATTTCATCAGATTGCAACAATCGAATCCATTCCTCTTTCTGTATAATTCCCTCTACAGTGGTAAAAACCATATTTTCCACCTCACTCATTTTGTTATTTTCATCATCACCAGTTTCTTCTAGTCTCACCCTAGAAGCATGATCGGCTTGCACATTCTCCCTGCCTGACACAACTTCAATGTCAAATTTGTGACATTGTAATCTTGTTACCCAGCAAGCGTCTCTCCTTGACACCTTATCCAAACCTTTGTTCTCAAATATAGCCTTAAGGGGTTTATGATCCATTCTTAGAGTAAATTCTTGTCCCCACACAAAATTTGTGAGTTTCTCTATGCCCCAATGGCATGCCAAGGCGTCCTTCTCTAGCACAGAATAATTGAGTTCTGCACCTTTCAACATGCGACAAGCATGCATTACAACAGCTTGAGTACCATCCACTCCCGGTTGTGACATCACAACCCCTATGCCAGTATCACTGGCATCAACGGAGAGAATTGTCCTCCTTCTCGTGTCATACATTGCAAGAGGCTTTGCCATATCAATTTTCTTTTTGATCTCACAAAACTCTGTTCACATTTCTCGTCCCACTCAAACTCTACTCCCTTCTTCAACAATGTCCTTAAACTTTTGACACTGTCAGCGTAGTTCTCCAGAAAGCAATAATAAAATGTAATCGTTCCCAAAAACAATCTCAATTGCGCTTTATTCTTTGGTGATTGCATTCTCATAATGCCATCCACCAAACTTCTTTTCGGCCTCAATCCATCCACCGAAATGTAATGACCCAAATATTCTACAGTGCGAGTTGTAAAAACACATTTCTCCCTCGCAATGTTATACCTCTTCCTTTGAAAATCTCCAACACCACCTCAATCCTCTGTCTCAATTCCTCCTCACTCTTTCCACATATTAGCACATCATCTTGAAAACACCAAACTCCACTCACATCTTTTAACAGTTTATCCATAACTTTTTGAAAAACAGAGGATGCTGATATCAATCCAAAGGGCATACGGCAAAATTGATAGATTCCCTCATACGTAATAAAAGCCGTAAGCTTGTGAGACTCAGCATCTAAATTGATCTGGTGGTAAGCACTTGCCATATCTAATTTAGCAAAGTACTTTGCATTTCCTATGTGATTCAAAAGCTCTCCCATATTTGGAAGAGGGTGTCGGTCAGCTACCACACATCGATTAAGTTCTCTCAAGTCAATGCATACTCTCAGATCATCATTCCCTTTCTTCACTACTATCACTGGAGAAATCCACTCCACAGCTTTAGCAGGTTCAATTATCCCCTCTTTTTCCAACTTATTTAGTTTCTCACGACCAGCATGTCGCATTGACAATGGCAAAGGCCTGAGTTTAGCAGCAACTGGCACACTTCCCTCCTTCACAACTATTTTGTGCACCATCCCTTTAAGACATCCTACACCTTTGTTGAACACTTCTGGATATCTCATGGTAATGTCACCTCCTTTTTGGATATATTTATCACCCTATGACAAGCTGGAAACATATAGCACCTGTTCCTTACTGTTGGGATCTAGTCTAATGCATAGGCCCCTCTGCTCCCTCCATCCGAGTAGTGTTTCACCTTTCTCAGTGACATAAATGTTACCATACGTCATCCTACCTTTAAATTTAGCATTACAACAACCAAGAACTTCTTTTCTACTTCCATTATAACCCCCAGGATTCTTATCTGAGGAGATTAAATCTTCCATACATCCACCAACAACATTTTCGTAAACTGCTTTCGACATCAGAGTGATTTTTGAGCACGAATCTGCAAACATTTTCACTAGATGTCCATTTACTTCAACCCAAGAGGAAGGATGTTCGCATTCATCCAACACAGAACAATGTACCATATTCACAGTAACAATCTCATTTTCTGAGCATTCACCTTCATCTGATGACACCACCTCACACTCATCAACTAACATGGTTGTCTTCCCCGTACCAATACGATAGTTCTTACAACAATTTTCAAAATGCCCCCACTTCTTGCAAATGCTGCAGTTGGCGTGTCTTCCAGGACATATGGAGATGTCGATAGATGACGTGCACTTCCACATCTGAAGCACAATCTATCATCCTTCCTTACATTGCTTTGTATGCTATCCTTTTGGATGGGTTTATTTCCAGGCTACCCCCCCACCTTTGCCCTGGAAGGTATCATAACGTTTGGGGGGTCTATACTTATGTTTCTTCTTTTCCCTAACATTATCCTTCTTTTTTGTCGCCCACCTTTAACACTTCAGTGGACTGTGACACTTTGGCTTCTTTTACAGTCAGTTTGGCTACACACTGCAAAGTATGCTCAATTCTATTAGCAATCTTAATAACCTCTTCTAAACTCGGATCATCTTTTAGCCACACTTCTTCACAAATTTTGTCATTGGAACAATGTAGCATAAATTGGTCCCTTATATGTTCATTCCCCCCCCCATTCACCCCCCACCAAATTTACAGTTTAATGACAAATGTCTCAATGCTGTAACATAATCTTCTACAGATTTGCCTTCATGCTGGAATCTCATGCCATAATGATACCGCTCCAGCACAGTACTTATTTTCAATTCAAAATGTCTATCTAGTTTCGCCAGCGCTTCATCAAAATCATTTACTCCACCTTCCAAATCCAACTCCGGTGTGTCAGGGAGGGTATCATAAATTCTTTGCCCTTCATACCCAAGAAAATGCATTAACATTGCCACCTTTCGTTCCACTGACATACCATTACCACATGTGGCTTTGACATAATGCAAGAACCCCCTCTTCCAAGGGGACCACTTAATCCTGGGTGGGCCCGGTGTGTGCACGCACATCTGCAGGCCAGGAACTCCAGACAGGGCCATGTCAATCGCACAACACACAACTGTGGCTTAATAAACAAGTTCTCCTCTGTATCAAAACACTATTTTTCAAGCAAGAGAATCAGTGAGATGCAAGCCGCGGGCAACTAGTAGCAAAGAACGTATACAGGAGCTGAATTCTCTCCTCTGTTTTCCCCAGTACTCAGGTTTCACTAACACAACTGTGATATCCAGCAGGGCCTCGATCAGTCTCACCTGTGTTACAAACGTAAATAAAGCACACACAACAACTGCCCACTGGAGTGGCCATAACGAGGAATATGCACAACTATGAGAAATATGCAGCTCAAACACAAGTAAAGACGCTGCCTTCCCAAATTGGCCCTGGGCAGGTCCGTGGACGTGAGTCCTCGCTCCGGATTTCCACACCGATGAGTTTTGGAATCGAAAACTTGTAGGCGTCACGTGACTCCGGTCATGTGAACAGAAGAGGAGGCGGTGGTTCCTCCTTTTTCTCCAAAGCCGCTCTGGGCTCGTACAACATCCAATCAGGGCCCCGCACACATCACGTTGCTCCGGTCACGTGATCAACAAAAAAAACGAGGAAGCTGATCAGCTAGGCCCGCTAGAAGTCACCCTCACTGTCGGATGGGGTGCCGATCCTTCACACTCCACAATGGTTTTCCTTCGATGAGGTGAAGCGTGAGAGCTGTAGCCCGCGTTGCCGCCTCCCAAGCAGCACTCCGGCTTGGTAGGGAAGCAGCTGGCTCACAGCTCAATGCTCGGATGGCCCAAATTGATGGATCCTCCCTCACGTACTGTTGCTGGAAGCAGGCAAGCTCTCAGCTGGCAGGGCAACGGATTCATGCACAGCGGTGCCTCTTCCTTCCTGCAGGTCGGGGTCTTCACTCCATATCATGGACTCCAGGTGGGTGCCACTCTTCCTTTATCCCATCCTCGTCGCCATTGTTGGGATATGAACCACACAGGGTTAGTTTCATAAGTGGTTTATTGCATATTTGAAGACATCAATAAAAGACCCCCAACCAATCCAACAGACCATGACCAACTGCTGATAATTGAACAGAACAGACCATGACCAACTGCTGATAATTGAACAGCAACAGGAGCTCTAAGGTTCTATGTTCTAGAAACATCTGACATCATAACTCAGCAGGGTACAGGCAACATAAGAGAGTTCTCACCACATGTTATCTTAATAACAAGCCCATACATAACAATAGTCTTAATTATCAGTGAAATCCACGAATATTTGTAAGTAATTCATTTCAAAGATCCTGGTGTTCACATATAAATGCTTTTTTGATATTCATTAGAAAATGTTTAGAGAAAAAGGAACGATATGAAATATTGCAATGCCATTCTGAAACATACTTTAAAGACATTAAGAGCTGTAAGTATTTAGCTAGTCTTTTGGTTTTATTTGCATATGCTCAGGTTTTATAAATATACATCATACATAAACGTAAACATCATTAAAATGAAAAAGAACAATATCAAATACTGTACATAGGGGGGCGTGGCTTGGAGCCGATGGAGGGCAGAAGCTGATCTGCCGGGCTCCGGCCGAGACGCTGCTTCCTGATCCTTTTTCTCCGGTACAAGAGTGGTTGCAGCCAGCGGAAAAGCACGCATCGGTGGGGGAAGTGCTCCCCATTGGGAATTACTCGAGTGTTGGAATTTTCGGTGCCCCCGTGAGGAACGGTGGGCTCCGGATCCCACCCTCCCCTCCGCCGCGCATTGATCCAAGATGGCGCCTGGCACAGCTTCACGCAGCCCCTGTACCAGCGTCCCCTGACGGAGCGCTTTGGGGATTGGCAACAAGGCCGGGGGGGGCGACCCCTGTCCGACGCTGAATCGACACAGGCCCCCAGGCACCTGACCCCGTTACCCCTCGGCTGGCCCAATTTATGCAACGCGGACTACAACTAGAACCACGTGGATGGCATCACATAAAGAGAAACTCGCCACCTTTGAGAAGCAGCACCCCGCCCCACGGCCATCACCCGAACGATCTGATTCCAGCTGAAGCACTCGGGGGCCCTGAAATTCAAGGTGCGTGAGCCTACATAACACCCTTTGGTGGGCCCCTGACCACCACCGCACCCTCGGGCCGCCTGCACTTGGCTCCCCGACTCGGCTGCCCGGGGCACGCACTTGCCCCTGCAGGTTCGGCGATCTACGTCCAGCGGCTTCAAGATGGCCACCAAGAACAAGAGCAGGGCCGCCACCATGGACTCCTTTGTCTCGACCAAGGCGAAGACCTCCACCCAGTCCAGACCTAGCCTCTCCGAAAACACCCATCCGAACGAAGGGGAGGTCAACGACAATCGCTCTCAGATATTAGATGCCATTGCCTCACTGAGAACCCACATTGACTCCAAGATTGATGAGTTCAAAATGGACATACAACTCATCCGCCAGGATGCCCGCAACTTGACGGAGAGGGTAACGACCGTCGAGAATTCCATGACGGAGCTGTCCAGGGCCACCACAACCCTGAAGTCCGAAGTCTCCGATCTAAAGAGGAGGGTCGCCTTCCTGGAGGGAAGGGTGGAGGAAGCCGAAGGACGGGCCAGACGGGGGAACATCAGGATCCTGGGTATCCCGGAGGGAACAGAGGGCCTAAACACCACATCCTATGTCGAAACCCTTCTGCTACAAGAGATCGGGCCGGAAAACTAACCCAAGGCTTTGCGGTCGAAAGGGCACATAGATCCCTCCAGAGACGTCCTCCCCCCGGCTCGCATCCACGGCCAATAATAGCCAAAATATTGAATTTTCAAGATAGAGAAACCATCCTACGGCACTCCAGGGAAGCAGGTCCCATAGAAAGGGGGGACTCAAAAATTACTATTTACCCCGACTACACCCAGAAAGTGCAGAGGGAAAGGAACTCATTCGTCCCGATCAAGGCAAAGCTTCGCCAACTGGACATTAAATACAGGCTGCTGTACCCCGCGCGCCTGAGAGTTGTTCATAATGGGCGAGCGATATTTCTCGAAAACCCGGAGGCGGCCAATATGTGGCTAGAAGATAATAACCTAGCCGATGGCAAGGATCCCCCTCGGAATGAAGATTAAGTCCCGAGTCTCCTCGCACCACCAGTAACCGGACCCCAGCAGGTAATCCAAACAACAGTTTAACTTACGGAAGCGGCCCTCGCACGGCCCTGCCGCCTCGCACCAACCCTACCCCCAGCAGAAAATCCAATTGGGCCAGTTCACCGCCCGACCCAGCTCGCGCCCGATTCCCGGATGGGTTCAGACGGCTCGAGAGCGCCTGAGCACCGCGACAGTGTTGTAGTCGCTGGGCGCACCAGTTTGTGTTATATCATTAGTTTAGTTGGTTTTGCAGTCTACGAATCATCAATGTTGGTAAAGTACAAGACGGTGGCAAGTTACGACACAAGACTTCATGAACCAGGGGCCCCCCGCCCGCAGAACGCCTCCTGTGGCTCGTCGTACCACCGGGCCAGCGGGCCAGAACTCCAAGACGAATTCAGAACACCGATCCGATGGCGTCGCAACTTGTTGTGATGACATGGAATGTGAGGGGAATGGCTTCATACCTCAGAAGGAACCGCGTACAGTCCTACCTCAGGAGGAAGAAGGTCTCGATTGCGCTATTACAAGAGACCCACCTTACAGCGGACTCCATGTCTAAGTTAACAGATCGATGGGATGGGACCACGAGGGGGTCTCCTTACTCCAAATATGCGAGAGGCGTACTGATATGGGTGAACCCGAATGTGCCTTTCCAGCTAGAAGGCTGGGATTCTGACAACGAAGGGAGATATACATCAATGTGGGGCACCATAGAACAAACCCCAGTGTGCTTCATTAACACATACTTTCCGCAGCACGGAATCCCGTCACACTTAAGCACGTTGAGTGCTAGACTGGCACAACACCGAGGCAGGACCTTCGTGTGGGGGGGAGACTTCAACTGCGTCATGGACTTAAGGACAGATCGCGCCCTCCTCCTCAGCCAAGCAATCCCGCATCCACCTCCTTGACGGAAACACTCGACCAGCTCAACCTGGTAGACATCTGGAGAGTGCAACATCCAGAGGCCAGAATTTACTCACACTACTCAGCTCCACATGGCGTCCACACAAGGATCGACTACTTGTTTGTTGATAAGGAACAATCTCCACTGGCCACATCCACTGAATATTTGGGGAGATCGATCTCCGACCACTCCCCGCTCGCCATGCATTGGCAGCTGCGTGGACCCAAACCTCCAATTCCCATGTGGAGGATGCCTACAGCAGCGTTGGATGATCCGGAGTTCAGAGAGGACCTTGCTGAGAAGCTAGAGGAATATGTCGAAATCAATAAGGGATCGGTGGCTACCTGGTCCACACTGTGGGAGGCCATGAAGGTAGTTACCAGGGGAGAAATCATTTCAAGAGCGGGCGGAACCCGCAGACAACTACAGTCCTCTCTCGAGGCCCAGGAATTAGAGATCGCAAGACTAGAGTCCGCCCCTGACATTTCTCCAGAGTCCGAGAAGATCCTTAAAACAGCCCGTATAAAATGCCAGGAATCATGGGTCAGACTGGAGAAATTTGACTTCGCAACACATACCGCCAGATCCCACAGCGAGTCTGACAAACCCGGCAGATTGCTTGCCTGGCTCTGCAAGCGGGAACACCCTAAACACCTGCCAACGGAGATAAAGGACGAAAAAGGAGTAACACACAAGACGCAGATGGAGATCAACGAGACTTTTGCTAAGTTCTACTCCAAATTGTATGCCCACGAGTCCCAGGTGCCCGCCGCAGAATTAATCGAAACATTGGAGGAGATAGGCCTCCCTCAAATCTCCAGCGAGCAGAGGGAGGAACTGGACTCAGAAATCACTTCCGAAGATGTGACAGCGGCCATCAGATCGCTCGCTAATGGTAAAGCCCCCGGCAGTGATGGTCTCCCGCCCGAATTCTACAAGACCTACGAACCCATACTCACCCCCATCCTGCATGAAGTTTATCAAGAAGCCTACACAAATGGCATCCTGCCCAACACCATGAAAGAGACCATAATTATTCCAATGCTCAAGCCGCACAAGTCACCCACCGAATGTGATTCTTATCGACCTTTGGCCATGCTGAATTACGACAGTAAGATCCTCACTTCCATATTAGCCAACAGACTCGCCAGAGTGGTAGGATCCATAATTCACGAAGATCAAAATGGATTCGTCCCAGGACGCAATACCACGGCCAACCTCAGGAGACTACAACACATCATGGCCGAAACCCACGACCGAGAGGAGGACCTGGCGATACTGTCACTTGATGCCATCAAGGCCTTCGACTCTATCTATTGGGAGTGGCTTGTGGAGGTTTTGAGGGGCTTCGGCTTTGGTGCGGGCTTCATCAGATGGATCCAGGTACTTTATAATTCGCCAATGGCAAGGGTTAAAACAGGCAGAATTGTCTCGGGATCCTGGGCAATACAAAGGGGCACGAGACAGGGGTGCCCACTCTCGCCCATGCTGTATATATTGGGCCTAGAACCAATAGCCATATACTTTCGCCAACAGTTTTTTGATGCGGGCATTAAGGTGGGCAACGCTTACAATATAATCTCATTATACGCGGATGATGTACTTCTCTACTTGAGGAACCCTGAGCTCAACGCACCCACAACGCTAGAAGTTCTCGACAATTATGCAAAGTACTCAGGGATACGATTCAGCAGACACAAATCAACTGCATTCCCCTAGCTAGCCTGAGGGGCATTGCAGTAGACGACCTCCCGCCTATCGGAATACAGTGGCAACCTGACAAGTTCCGGTACCTGGGAATCAATGTGGGTCACACCCCGCTACTCACACACGAACATAACACTATAGCAGCAGTCACCGGCCTTCGGCGTTCAATCAAATTTTGGTCCAAACTACCACTGTCAATGGTGGGTAGAGCGGCGATTGCCAAAATGATAATCCTTCCTCGATTTCTGTACTTCTTTGCCAATATTTGCCACTACGTTCGCCCGCCTTTCTTCAAGACACTAGAGGCCATCATCAAGGACTTCTTGTGGGGTCCGCGCAGACACAAGCTCACACTGGCCACGCTGTCTCTCCCACATAAGGAAGGTGGAATAAAACTCCCAGACCTTCACCTTTACTACTTGGCGGCCCAGCTCAGTCACATTACGAAGTGGCTGTCTGATGACACATCGGCCGAACTGGAACTACTCAGGCAATCTTCCACAAACTTAATACCTAAAGAAACTCTATGGTTTCCCCCTCGGCTACCTCCCGAAGCTCCGCTGATTGTCAAACTGGGCAGGCAGATATGGGCCAGGGCCTGTCACATAAGGCAAGTGAAACATCCGTACTCACCAGATAACCCCATAATGGTGGATGTGTGCAAGTCAGAGGCGGAACTTCCCACGCCCAGGAGATGGGAGGAAGCAGGCATATATACATGGGGAGACATGTTCACAGATGGGGAATTCAGGGACTTCGAGTCGTTACAGAACATTGAAGGACTATCCAAGGGCCAGTTCCTCTGGTACCACAGGATCAAACAGATCGCTAAGAAGCAGTGGAACAGTTGGCCGGAAGAGCCCACCCCAGACCCACTGCTACAGGAAATGCACGACCTCTCAGATGGTTGGAGACCAGTTTCCAGACTTTACAACAGACTCATAGACAAGCCTAACCCCAAAGGTCAGGCACTGAAGGCGAAATGGGAGGCAGATCTTGAATCACCACTTACTGACAAGGAATGGGAGAGAGCACTGATTTACCCCAAGAAAGTGTCCCGGAATTCCAGATTCGGACAAATACAGCTGAATGTCCTTTACCGGACATATATGACTCCCCACAGGATTGCCACATTCAACCCGAAAATACCCCCGACGTGCCCATGGTGCGGAAATGACAAGGCAGATATGATCCACATGTTCTGGTCCTGCATCAAAGTGAAATCACTCTGGTCCAAAGCCAAACAATCCTGTGCAGAAGCTGGCATGGTAAGATACGACTGGACGCCCGGTGAGTGCCTACTAGGTATATATCCTAGACCGGGCAAATTTAAACATTTGGTGAAACTAATGGACATCTCATGCATTTTGGTCAAGAGAACAATAGCGATGGCCTGGAAGACTCCAGCGGGCCCCAGCCATGCTCGGTGGCTGAGCGAACTGGCGAGATGGACGACTGCTGAAACCAGGGCCTGGCAAGACGGGATCACAACCAGCGGAGAAGCCACAAGTGGGACCCTGGACTCCTGGAAAGCCCTCCTGAGTGACATGCGCTTCAAGGCAAACTATAAGCCTCCCTGAGGGACTGTAGCGTCCTACAACACCCGATTTTTCATACTGATACAGAGATGGAATTACCTGAATCTGTTCCCCTCGCTTCCTGTAACATCGGAACTATAATTTTTACTTGCCACCAAACATCTCATAATTAACGCTACACGTAGACTGCTGTTGTTTTGGTTGTTCTCACGTCACTTTTTTTTTCTTTTTTTTGTTGTATCGTTTTTTTTTATTACCACACTTGTAACTTTGTAATGTTTCTCACTTTCTTGAAAAAACCAATAAAATACTTTATAAATAAAATAAAAATCAAATACTGTACATATATACAAACTCAAGTATATAGATAGATACGCATACGTATGTGTGTGTGTGTGTGTGTGTGTGTGTGTGTGTGTGTGTGTGTGTGTGTGTGTATATATATATATATATATATATTACAGTGTCTGCGGTAGCAACCCTGTAGTTATAATTAAGTTAATAATTCCCATAGGAGAGCAGCTTTTGGGCAGCTTATACATTTGGCACCGTTTGACGAATCCACACAATATTTTGCAAAATAAAAATTGTAGACCTGACTGAATTCTTTTGCAAAGTTTGGTGCGCTTTCGTCAAGAAGGGGCCAAGTTGTAGGGTTGGTCCCAAAACCTTTGAAATTCAGATAGGCACGAATGGAAACCAATTTTGCTTGCCGCTACAGCCGCTGGACTGATTTGTGACAAACTTGTGCGATGAGCGGCGGCCAGGTCCGTAAAACGTGCTCTTGCCAATTTGGTGCTAATCCATCCAGTAGATTTTTTTTAAATGGCCAAAAACAAGGTAAACAAAAATGAGTGATATCTCCGTCCGGTCCATGCACTCAACTCCTGGTTTGGTGTCCGCGGACGCCTCTAGACCAATCAGGGAGCCGCGTAATGGACAGATATCCTACGTTGCCTCTGGTCAGTTGAGAAACGTGAGGTGCGTCAAAGTGTTGGAAATGGACGCCATGTTGGATTTGCGAACTGCGCCCATAGTCTGCAGACATTGCAGTAAAACATATATATATAAAAACACAACATTACATTTGTCAAAACTAATAAAACAATCTCTGGGGAGGTGTGGAGTGATGAGGATGGGATGGGATATGTCCAGAAAAGCCAAAATGCATGTTTTTCCTTCTCGGATGTCCGCGAACATCTTAGATGTCCAGGGACATAGCTGTGATGTTCGCGAACATGACAAATTCCATGGACATCCATGCATGTGTGCATTACAGGGTTGGTGAAGAGCAGTTATTTAACGGCTTATAACATTTGTGCCGTTCAACGAAACTGCACATAATTTTGCAATTATGATAGAGGCCCAACTTTCAATGCTGTTGCAAAGTTTGGTGCCATTTCATCAAGGCGGGGGACAAATATAGAGGGGGTCGTAAGGTTTTTGGATGGGTTATAACTTTGGTGCCATTTGATGAATTAGCACAAAAACTTGCAGACATATTTTACACCCAACTTTGAATGATCGTGCAAAGTTTGAAGGGATCTTGTCTAGCACGGGCACAATTGTAGGTGGTCCCACAAATTTAGAAATTGGGATAGACTTGAATGGGAACAGAATTCTGCTTGCGCCTAAATCCCGAAGTGCTGGATGGATTTCCAGCAAGCTTGTGCGAGGAGCATTGGCAAGGACCTGAAAGCACGCTTTTGCAAATCTGTCCTGTGCTTCATTTTTTGAAAAGCATCAAAATGTAGGTACAAAAAAAATAGGAATAATTTTGGTGCCTGAGGCATAGCCTGTGGCCGTGGCCAGAGGTCAGATTGTCCAGGGCACGGCCAAAGGCCTTGCCCCAGACAATGTGGCCACTGCCCATGTCCCACAGTGCTCTCTATGGGGTTAAAGTGGGAATGGCCACCAGGGACTGGTGATGAAAGTAGGGAGGTGGCCGGGCCCCCAGCAAGGACAGGTGCAACAAATAGTGATATAACTTTGGTGACTGAGCCATGCCCCAGAAAAACTGGCCACTAGCCATGGCCACCACGGGCTGGCAATGAGGTTAAAGTGGGCATCGTCACCAGGGCGATGTGGTAACATTTTCAAAGTCGGAATAGGCTTCAATGGGAAACAATCTTCTGCTTGTCGCAACAGCTTGACGTGCTGGACGGGTTTACAGCAAACTTGCACAAGGAGCAGCAAGAACCTGAAGGCACGCTTTTGCAAATCTGTCCTGTGTTTTATTTTTCCAAAGTGTCAAAATGTAGATACAAAAATAGTGATATAACAGTGGTGCATGGGTAGTGGGCCGGGCCGCCAGCAAGAACAAATATGTTCTCTGATTGCTTATTGTGACCTGTGGCATGGCCAAAGCCCCATGACCAATGAATCGTGACACTGTCCATGAATGCAAGCCATGAACACTAGCCATTGGTCACATTATGGGGGTATAGTGGACACTGGCTCAGGATGCAGGCTAGGTGCAGTGAATAGCAAGGGTAGTTTTGTGAAGCTGAGGTTATGGTCGAGCCTTATGCACTAGGCAATTCAACCATGACTTACAACACACATCAGTATTTGCTGCAAAAAATAAGGCTGTTAAAGGAGGTTTATAGTCCTTTTATCTATGTTAAAAGAGGAATTATTAATGATGTATATGCAGTGCTGTAACATGGTAAAACATTTTCATTTATAAAACCATTGAAATTCAGTGAACACCCTTTGTTAAAGGTATGTTATGGTTAAGTTGCACTAATCAAAACCTATGAAATTCATTGGAAAAGGACTTTGTTAAAGGGACGTTATGGTTGCACAGTAAAATCAAAAAACCCAAGAAATTGACCATTTATGACAACCATAACTCGCGCCACCATCATGCACAGCTAAGACTAACATTCAGGACATCAAAGATAACATCACAAATGGCATCATTGATGACATCACTGATATCATCATATATGACACCACTCCTCTCTAACAATCATGATGCAAAGTCCCTACCAGAGGTTCTGTTTAGAGAGTTGCTAGCATCATATGAAGGATGATTGGGAGGCCTCTCATGAACTACTCCACGCATCACAAAATGTACTTATTGAAACTTAAAAGTTCTACTGAAGTTTTGTTGTTAATGTAGAAATCTTATAATACATACACATAGGCAATGGCTGCAGAATTGACCATAGAAGAATTTTTTATATGGTATGTTTGGCCAGTAGAATCATAAATCCAATGCTATCAGAATCTTGGCTAATGTTAAACTTGGAATCAACAGCTAACAATTCAAGAATTACTACACACGTGTTCGAGCAAAAAATATATATGGAGCGCATCAATGCATACAAATCTGAAGCACATACAGGAAAACTCCAGTAAGGAGGAAACACATACTATGACCAGAGATGACACTAAGATTAGAGTTCATCGTTATCTATAAAAATGGTATTGTCTGTCTAAATTCTAAGAATCAGCCTAATTAGGAGTAATCTGCCTGGTTGGCAATTAATGATGTGGATGCTGTATTTCTGAAAATGTGCACATATTTTTAAATACACCTTTACACACATTCTGAGGATGGAAATCAATTATGTGCTGTACATCTGCAAAACAGGTTAAAAGGCAGAAAAACATAACTGTTGACCCTTTACCAAATTCTACATATGACACAAAGACAGAGGTATAGTTTAAGTAGTTATATTTCCTTTTTCAGTATGGTTGGTGTTTTTTACAGTGTCTCCCCCCACCCCCACACTGAACAATGGCTCTCGTCTTTGTCCTGGGTTCATCCCCAAGTTGCACTTCTGACTTATGTTCTGCCTAAGCTAGTAGCTAGGCAACTGATCTCCCTGAGCTAGTCCTCAAGCAAATCATCTCCCTGTGATTCTTCTCTCTTGGTTTATCTCAAGTTAGCTCTTCTGATTCTCTTCTCCCCTTACTCAAGAGCCCTGTCCTTTTCTCTTCCTTTTCCTTGGCCTTTGTCTTATGCATGACCTTTCCTTATCTGGCCTATTCCAGGTCCAGCGCTTGTGCCTCCACTTTCTTTATCCTCTTGTGGACTCAGACTTGTGGACTTCCTTGCAAACTCCAATATTGGCCCGGGGGACCTATCTTATATTTCTCTGCTCTCTCTTTGACCAGGACTTTGTCTTTTCTCTCACAGCCCTCTGCCTTTACTTCTGTATTCTTGCATGGGGCCACAACTCCTGGCTGTTTCTATGGTCTTGCCTTAGTCTCTTTTTAAGTGGAAAAATGTGCTTGACCACCTTCTTCTTTTGGGACAGGATCCCACCCTCTTGCCCTCTTCTTAGTCTTGGGAATGTCTACTTCTCCCTCCTTTGTTTCCTCTCTGGTTTTTTCTCTACTTTCACCTTCTTCCAGTATCTGCATGTCACACCTCTAATAGTCTCTAGATTTCCCCTTCCTCCAGTATCTAGGTTTTATTCCTCACTTCACATTCCTTCTGGCTTCGAATTTCATCTTTCCCCTGCCTTCAAATTTCAACTTCCAATGGTCTCTGGGGTTTCCTCCTTACTTCACCTGCAGTGGTCACTGTCTCTTCACCAGAGTACTTGCCTTCTTCCTCTGAACTTACAGACTGCCCCTCCTCAATTCGCTGGCCATCAGCATTTTTATTTTATGCAGTCCTTTCCTCTTTTTCCAGGTCTCCAGGGCTCCAACACTGCATATTGCCTGAGATCTGGCCCATATATAGAGCGTTTACTGAATAGCTTCTCTCTGATGGCTGGATAAATCACATAACCTATATGGGCATGATCAGTGGCAGGGATACTGTGTAGTTCTTGCCCTATGGGTAAAGTCTTGAAATAGGCCAGACACCATTTTGAATCCATTCACTGTGAGGTGTTGCATGTGGCTGCCCTTCGTTTGGCTGTTCTCTGCCTCTTGCTGGAGGACCCACTCCTCTGAGATTCGTTATGGCTATTATCTGTGGTCAGCAGGCCAGTGTGTGTGTACTGTGAACTCCCTCTGCAGTCCCTCTGGAAAAACAGTGATTCCATGAAGAGAGAGGCTACAGGGGTCTCTCTCTGCTCATTATGCTTGCAGCTGTGAGGGAAACACAAGCGTTCCCCTTTCCAGGTCTTTCCTTGATATGGGGAAGAAGTGGGCATCACTTTTGGGAACCCGATTGTTGTGCCAGGGAGAAGAGTGCTTTTCCCTGTCACTTCTTGTAAAACATTGGAGAGAAGCGTGAGTTTTCCATGACTGTCCCCATTTTGGTGTGGGAAGCCCTTTTGTGGTATCCTCAGAGCGGGCCCTCCTCATAGTCTTCCTGCTGCTGGATCTGTAACTGTCTGCCAAATTCACTCTGGGCTGTCAAGAGAGTTAATTATGAGAGATGTAGTTACTTGGCATGCTCGTTTTATGGCCAAAAGCTGCTTCTCTAAAACAGTGCAGTTGACTTCTGATGATGTTAATGATTTAGAGAAATAAGCTACAGGGTACTCAAAGCCGTCTGCATGTTTTGGCTTTAGCACTTCTCCTATAGCAGTATGGAAGCATCAGTTTCCAGATTTAATGGCATGTTCTGATCCGGTAGTTTCAGTATAGGAGCGATGTGAATGCTTCCTTTATCTCACGGAAAGCTATATGCTGTCTATCCTTCCATTCAAACTTCTTCCCCTTCTTTAGTAATTCCATAAGTTTTATTCTGTATGAAAAGTTGGAGATAAACTTCCTGTAAAACTTTGAAAAGCCTAGAAAGGATGCATTTCTTTTGCAGTCCTTGGTTTATTCCACTGCAGGATGGCTTTCACTTTTGAAGGATCCATTGCCGTTCCGTTTTCAGATAATATGAACCCAAAGAATGGGACATGGACCTGGTGAAAAATACACTTTTCTGCTTTGGCGTAAAGATGATGTTTCTTAAGTCTGCATACAATTCTGAGACGTACTGTATATGCTGTTCAAGGGTGTCAGTGAATACCAGGATATCGTCAAGGTATACAATCACATAGTGCAGGAGGATGTCCGAAAACACATGGTCAATGAAGTGCCGGAAGATGACAGGGGCATTAGACAATCCAAAGGGCATTACCCTGTATTCAAAGTCCCCCAGAGGAGTACGGAAAGCTGTCTTCCATTCGTTCCCCTCGCAGATACGTACTAGATGATACGCACCACAGAGATCCAGTTTAGAAAAGATCTTAGCACCCTATACTGCTTCACGAATGTCTGCGATTAACGGTAAGGGATATTTATCCTTGATAGTTATTTCATTCAACCCACAGTAATCTATGCAAGGCCTTAATTCTTTCAAGTCTTTCTTGGGTATTAAAAAAGAGGGAGGCTCCGGCTGCAGATTTGGACTCAGTGATGAGACCTTGCTGTTTTTATCTAAGCTAGATATTCCTTTAATACTTCTCTTCCAGGAGCTGACAGGGCAGACATATGGCTGAATGGAACCTCCTGGTTTGGGAGTAATTCTATCACGCAATAACCCCCTCTTTGAGGGGGAGTTCTTTGGTTTCTTCGTTGGCAAATACTGTATGAAATTTCTGATAGTAAGAAGGTATCACATGGATCATGTAATTTCTGGAAGACTGTGTTATGTCTTCATTGGTTTCTAACAGGGAATGGATGCCCACTGATCCTTCTTGGAGACACCTTGGCACACAATGTTCAGAACCGAGACAAATGGTAACGGCAGACCATTTTATGAAAGGGTTATGGAGTCTGAGCCATGGTAATTCCAATATTATGTAAAAATGTACCACCGTGATCAGGTCAAATTGAATCTTCTCCTGTTGTGAAGCCAGATATAAGGAAACAGGACCTGTCTGTTCCTCTATCATACCTGATGATAGGAGCTTCCATCTACTCATTCTGCAGGAACATATAGCATTTTCGATTGTCTAGCGATCCCATCAGTTGGAGCCCGTTTATTATCTATGAAATTGCCGGCTGCACCACAATCAACTAGGGCAGGTATGTCCATAATTGAGAGTTCCCGGTAGTGTATGGACACCTTTACTACTACCATAAGCGTTTCTTGGATGGAGGCGGAATTCGTCAGGGAACACCTTCTTTCTTCCCGATCCTTTGTTCCCTCTAAGGTCGGGATCTGGCGTTTCCCTGGTGGCGAGGGGGGCCACTGGGCATCCACGAACCAAATGGCTGTGTGAACAGCAATATATACAGAGCCCTTTTTCTCTTCTATGGTTTCTTTCTTTGGTTAATAGAGGTCCTCAGGCTGCACCTACTTGCATTGGTTCCTCTTCATGTGTTGTCCTGGTTACACCTCTGTTATTTTCTAGAAAGCGACCTGTCTTTGCTCTTCTTCTTTCACTATGTCGTTCTTTTGGGTTCAGTATTCGAGTTGCATTACTAGAGCAATTAGCTCTGCCAGATTAGGGGAATGTGGTACCCTAGCGAGCTCATATTTTAGTTCTTCTGACAGGATCCTCCGCATTATGGTGATTAGAGCAGCATCGGGCCAGACTGTCTCGTTTGTCCTTTGTTTGAACTGTGTTATGTACGTCAATGGTTCCATAGACCCTTGCTTAAAATCCAGCAAGTTTTCTTGTGCTGAAAATACTATTTTAGTACTAGCGAACATCGTCCAAACACTCTGTACAAAACCCGGAAAAGAATCCAATAAGGGTTATTAGTTGTCACGAGTGGTGTTGCCCAAACCAAAGAGCTTCCAGACGTATTTAAAATCATGCAACTGACTTTGGACGAATTGGTAGGGAAATATGCAGATTTAAATGTAAATTGGACCACACATACGTTGATGAACTCTTTCACTTTTCTGGGTTTTCCTTCGAACTTCCCTCCCGCTAACGGTCCTGGAGGTATATCGGTATGGGGTGCACCCTGCATGAATAAATGTCTGAAGTTGTTGTTTTCTGTCTTTAAACTTTGCACTTCCAAGGTCAGTGACTGTACCGTGGCTGTAAGCTGCTGGACTTGTGCCATCATATCTTCGGGCATCGCTTACTATCAGATAAGTAAGTCGCACTGACCTTGTCTTCTTTACAATGTGCGAGGAGTGCGCCAGCAGCCCAGGGAACCCTTGAGTTACTGAATGTTACAGGGACTCAAGGGAATCCCGGGACACTGGTAAGGGAAAAACCCTCGAAGGGAGTAAAACTCTCTTGCAGTTGTTGCTGATGGGGTGGAATGGATCAGATCGGAGTAGTCAGTGGCTTCAGTAGAAAGTGGCACAGCCTTCAAGGCAGGCAAAGGAACAGTTTCAGCTTGTAGGATCCGTAGCAAGAAGATGGAATAGAAGGAGCAAGCACAGGAAATGGGAAGTCAAAAGCCCAGCCGGAGCAGAGCTATGGTAACGGGCGGCCAGGAGAGACCGATTCGTCACATTTCAAGGAAACAATGCTGCGATAAGCAATGGGGACAATGAGCAGCCAGTCGGTGACTCGAGGGGAATGGAGAAGAAAGAATAGAACCGAGGCTTTCAGGTAATGGAATGGGCTTCGGAGACGAAGACCCGCTAATGCAGTGCCATGGATCAAACAAGGACAATGTATTGTGCTGAAACCTGGAAAACTCAGCAAAAAGGGAAGACATAGGGAGCAGGGAGGAAATAACAAAGTTAAACAGCGTCAGAAAGACAGAAGCAATGCATCCGCTGCTCTCCTGGTGAATCGGGGTAACCTGGTGTTTTCCATGGGATTTGAAGGAGAGCGAGAAAGAGCGAGAAAGAGCGAGAGCGCACAGAGGGTCTGAATGGAAGAGTTAAAGATAGCGTGGATGGGAGAAAACTGATAAGGCATACCACTAAGCAAAGCTGAACAGTAATCAAGACAAGAAAAGACAAAAGTGGAAATTTGTAATTGTGTAGCTTGAAATGAGGGAAAGGGTCAAGCTTTGCAGATATTAAAGAGATGAAATCGGCAAGAATGGGCTTTGTAAGAGATGTGAGATTTAAAGGAAAGGGACAAATCAAATTAACACCAAGGTTGCAGACTGTAGTGGAGAAGGAAAAGTGGGAGGGGGAGAAGATGGAAGCAGCGAGAGTGGGGGGGAAGAATGGAATGAAAATGATCTCCATTTTAGGTGGGTTGAGGTGAGGGAAGTTGGCCTGCATCCAAGATTTAATTGCCAAAAGGCCGGAAGAAATAGTAGACTGAAATGTGTCAGAGAAAGAGGAGTACAAAACAAAGATTTGTGAGTCATCAGAATAAAAATGTGAGGAAAGATCAAAGAATGAGACAAAAGTAGTTAAAGGAAATGTGTAGAGTGAGAAGAGTAGGCAGCCAAGAACAGAGAACTGAGGAACACCATGAAGAATTGGGAAGATAGAGGAACATTTTCCAGCCCAACAGATCGAGAAGGAACGGTTTGTCAAATAGGATTCAAACTATTTTAGAAGAGTTAGGAAATACCAAGCAAGGAGAGGGTGCAAATGAGGGTAGAGTGGTCAACGTTGTCAAAGGCAGAGGAAATATCTAACAGGTTGAGAATAGAGGATCCTTTAGAATGGCGAGTGGAAAGAAGTGAGTTTGAGACCGAGAGAAGGGCAGTTTCAGTAGAGTGAAGGGGTAAAAGCCTGATGGGTTTTTCAGAAAGAGGGAATGATGATCAAGATAGGATGAAATGTTGAGTAGACAACCCACTGAAGGATTTTAGAAAGAAGGGAAGTAAAGAGATGGGCTTGGTAGTAAGCCAGGGATCGAGAGGTTTTTTGAGAATGGGGAGGATAAAAGCATGTTTGAAACTAGAAGGATAGGTAGCTGAGGACAGGGAAAGATTAATGCATGTAGTGAGCTAGGGAAGAAGATGGGGAAAGACTTTGGGAATGAGAGGCGATGGAAGAGGATTGAGTGCAGAGGCAGTAGGTTGGGCATTAGCAAGAAAGCAGGCAGTATCAGAGTCAGAGAGGGGGGTGAAGCAGCCAATGGAGGATGTAATTAGAGGGCGAGGATAGTCAGGTGGAGCGGGGAGTAGCCGAGAGAGAGGACCTAAATAGATTAATTTTGTTGGTAAAAAAAGCTTGCAAAGTCAGTGGGAAAGAGTGAGGAGGATAAGGCAAGGCCATGGGGTGGGAGGGAGTATTTAAGGTTGGACAAGATGACAAGGATGAAGGGAGTGAGAGAGGATGAGTTCAGAAAAGCATGTTTTTTTGTTGGCTGTAAGATTGGATTCATAGGTAGAATGAAGAAGAAGATAAGAAGGTCAGCAGGAGAGTGAGATTTTTACAAATGTGTCTCGGCATGTCGTAATAGCGAGCGTCGGGAGAGAAGATCTGGAGTAAGCCATGGTTGAAGAGGTTTGTGAGAACGGTAAAAAGGACAGGAAGGAAGAAGATAAGTATAATGGTGCCAACCCCCGTAAAGACATGGAAGGTAAAATAAGTTTTATTTGACGAAAAATTGCACATAGCATTGGTTGCAGCTACTCCTTCCAGTTCTACCTGAAAACTGCTCTCCCAACATTCTCTCCAGTCAAACCAAAACAATTCCAGGGATGTAAGGCAGTGATTTCAACTATTCTAATCCTGGAAGAAATTAACAATGCAGCAAGATGATGTCACTATGAAAGGGATATGAAAGGATGAGATAACATTAGGAAAACAACATCATAACACCTACGTCCCTCACAAACATCACAACAGCAAGATGTAATTAAGAAGGAAGAGTAAACAATGAAAAAAAGAATATGAATGAACACAATAATTTAAAAGATGCCACCCTTTCCTTATTCCACACCTCCACTCTGAACACTCATTGACAGCATTGGCGTAATAGTTCTGCACCACCTTCTCTGTGGAAAATCTTGCATCACACTTCCTTCCCTTCCTTGACAACAACACTTTCACCATGTCTCCTCTCACAAAATCTGCACGCAAACAACCACGCCTCCTGTCATACCTCTCTTTCGCCATCTCTCCTTGCCTGACAATGCAATCTCTTATTTTCACAGTCAAACTGCACCAAACCTGACTTCCTCAGCCAAAAAGGTATCAAAAATGTGTGTGTTTCCATCCCCTGAAGAGTTTAAATGGAGACACACCTGTCTTGGCATGCGCAGTAACACGATATTTGAACACCCTCTGCAACAGAGCATCTTTCCAACTCTCATTATTGGCAACAGCAATCCTGATACCATACATGATCGTTCTGTTGAACCTCTCAACACACCCATTGCTTTTGGAATGATATCCAGCGGTCTTCCTATGTTCAATCACCAGAGATTTCAACCACTCTCAAACTCTAGGGACGTGAATTGAGGACCATTGTCACTGATGATCGTAGAAGGAAACCCTTCCCTCAAAAATACCCACTCTAGAAACGTCACAACATTGGCGGTGGTGATCTCCTTCAATATTCCAACTTCAGGCTATTTAAATAGCATGTCCACAACCACAATGACATAGCTGTCCCTCATTCTGGGAACATTAAAAGGCCCCAGCAAGTCTATAACTTCCCAAGGAACACGCGGAACATCCAGCACTACCATGGGGGTTACTCTTGGTTTCCAAACCTTGTCACTTTCTTTACAACTACTACAATCTTTGATCTGTTGTTCGATGTCTACATGCATCTGCGGCCACTTGAAATCAGTTTTAATGACCGACTTGGTCCCTGAAATGCCCTTGTGACCTTTGTGGCCTAACTCGATCACAGCAGTTCTCATGCATTCTAAGCACCAGCAAACTGTCTCCTCTGCGTATCCATCCTCCTTGCACTGTCAGCTCATTTTCAACAAGCCTAAATCTTTTTATCATGGACAACTTGCCATCAGGTAAATCATCACCCTCACCACACCACTGTTCCAAAACATGACGCTTGACATACTAATATACGTGATCTTCTTCACTATCCTTCACCCACTTTTCTTCCGGTAAGCACTGATCCACACCAAAAATGTCCTTGACATCATTCTCCAAGTCATCCTCCACAGTATAATCCTCTTCCATAACAGCATTGCACAAAAGCACACCGGCAATCACATTCCTCTTGCCCTCCATATGTTTTACTACAAAGTTCAATCTTTGAACCACCGTCACCCACTTCATAATGCTCCGGGGGATGCCATCTAATCCTCCTTTCTTAAATATGTTAAAATGTGGCTTGTGATCTGTCCTCACAACAAAAGTTCTCCCATACATGTACACCCTGAACTTTCCAATGGCCCAGATAACTGGTGCCGCCAATATACATTTTTTTGATGCACCGGAACTCCTCGTCACATTCTTGAGACCAAAGATATTTAACTCCCTTCCTTGTAAGTTTCCTGAGCTCACTGGTTCTGCTCACCAGGCATAATATTTAACCAGACCTAGAAATGATTAAACCTCCACCTTGATTTCGGGAGCTGGCATATCCACAATCGCCTTCACAGCGCTAGCCTTGGGCCTTATCCCTTCACCTGACAAATTGTAACTGAGCTATCCAACTTCTCTCTTCCTGAAGTGACACTTCTCCAATGTCAATGTGGGTTCAGCCTCACATATCCTCACAAGAACCAGACACAATCTGTTATCATGAAATGCCAAGTCGCACCCCCATATCAGTATGTCATCATGGTACAACTAGACACCTGGTACCCCACCAAGCAGTGTATGCATTACCCTTTGAAATACACTTGCTGCTAACACGAGACAGAAAGGCATGCACACGTCCCTGAACATCCCAACGTGGGTATTGAATGCAGTCATTTCACATGAGTAGGGATGTAAAATAATTTGATGGTACACAGAATTTAAGTCAAGCAACAAAAACACTTAAGCTCCAGAGAGTCCGAAATCAACTCATCAATTTTAGGGACAGGAGGAAATTTTGCAGGCCCCAGTTGCGGCAAGAGATGGAGAGTTTAGCATGGCAGAGGGAGAGGGAAGAAGAGGAGAAGAGGAAAATCTTGAGAAGTTTCTGAACCTAAGAAGGTCTGTCTCAAGTCTAAGGGGGAAGAGAGGCTGTTACAGAGGGAGGCGCCAGCTGGGGAAAGGGATCTGCCGTCCACTCTCTGCTTGGACAAATGTTTGACCTGCAGAGAGTTGGAGCCAGAAGACTGAAGGACCCTGCCCGGGAGGCATTTCAGGAAAGAAAGATGGATGTAGAGAGGTCCCAGGCCCCAGACAGCCTTGTGAATGATGCAAAGGGTCTTGAATTTGATCCTTCCAGTCACTGGGAACCAGTGAAGAGATTTTAGGGCTAGAGAGATGCGGTCCCTGGGCTTAAGGAGAAGGAGAAGTCTTGCAGCCCTATTCTGGATTAGTTGAAGGGGGCAAAGGGAGGAAAGAGGCAGGTTGAGGAAGAAGCTTTTCCAGTAGTAAAGCCTAGAGAGAACCAGGTCGCTGGAGACATTGAGCTTCTGGGGATGGTGAGGAAAGGTAGAATGCACATAAGGAGATGAAGCTAAAAATGTGACTTCTTGGCAAGGTCAGTGATGTGCGGAGAGAAAAAGAGAGAGGAGTCAATGATGATCCCAAGGTTTTTTGCCTCACAGGTGGGTGAGGGGCGAGTACCCTAGGAGTCTGGCCAGAGAGTGGGGGGGAACGAGGAACAGGCGTCCCAATGAGAAGGATCTCTGTCTTACTGACTTCATAATGTCCATCTAGCTTTAACAATGCTTACGTCAAAGCAGTTCCAGGATGTGGTATCTGGGGGTAGTACGGGTTCCAGAAGTCTTTTGAACACTTCCTGCCTGGCATTGCCCAGGCAGTCATGGAGTAGGGCATCTTTCCTCTCTACTGCATAATTTGTGTCAGACTGCCAAAACAAACCTGAGAAAACACTCTTTCCATTTAATTAGAGGCTCGCCAGGTTAAGCCAAAAACAGGACTGGCCCAGGAATATTCACCGTCTCCTGAGTAATTCCACAGTCAATAACGCAAGCTGGTAGATAGGCTGATAGATTGTATTGTCTCCAAACACTAAACTCTGCTCCAAAAAAACAATTGCCTCAGTGCAGAAAAGCAATTCAACTGTCAACAATGTGGGGTGGTAAAACAGGTTATAATAAGCTCAATATGCTCAATGTAGGTTACTTCAATATGCTCTGTCACCAAATATCAAGCTCCAACCCCCACTGAAAACAATTGCCCCAAAGTACCTGGATGTGGCGTGCTGTGCGCTTGAACAATCAAAGTGTTTTTGGCTCCTGTCCAATTGCTGCAACCTAACTATACGAAGATGGCAGCACGTTGGGTGATAGAGTGAAGTCCTTTCCTCCTCACCCAAGTGCCGGTATGATGGGCATGCAGATGCTGAGCGGCATTGTCACAGCAACCAATGACAACCATAAAGATGGCTGCACGCAGAGCTTCATCATAGGGTTCTTTAGATTCGATTTGCTCGCTGCAGCGACCAAGCGAGATGCAAGATAACGGGCAAGATTCTGGCTTGCTCCTGCCTTGGCAGGGACATCACGCAAGGCTCCTGCCTCAGTCGCCGGACACAGGGGCACTCCCATATCCAACAATGGTTGCACAATCCCTGCAAACACTGCAGAGTCTTCCTCACCTCAGGGCAGCGGACTGCCAGCACCAATACTTCAGCGGACTGCAACTGCATTCCGTAAGTGGTCAGGAATGCAGGGACTCACTGTGGGAGTATTTCACAAGCAATTTCTGTTCTCCAGTTTCCTGTGGATTGCCCAGCACTCGGTGTGTGGGCAGAGAGAATGCAGAACGACCTGTTCCAATCTGCAGGCCCTCTCCCCCGTCCTCCTCTGCTGCAGCCAAGACTGGTGCGTCGGCAATACAATTATGCCAAATCTGGTAAAGATGTGGAAGGTAAGATAGGTTTAATTTGAAGAAAATGGCATATAAGATTGGCTGCAGCTACTCTTTTCACTTTTCCCTGTCAACTGCTCTCCCAACATTCTCTCCACTCAAAGCACAACATTTCCAGGAATGGAAGGCAGTGATGTCAACTATTCTTATCCTGGAAGAAATTAACAATGCAACAGGAGAATGTAACTAAAAACAGGGATATGACAGGATGAGATAAATATTAGGAAAACAACATCATGCCAAGAATCAAGTGTAGAAGTGATGCCAGAATTGACAGCAGCAAGAGCAGAGTCAATAGGAAGCTGTATGACATCCGTGAGAGAAGGTAGGGATGAACATAAGGCAGGAAGGAAAACAGAAAGGTTGAAGGATCTGAGAGAATGTATGGGGGAGGTAGAAGTGGGACGATAGGAAGGGGGAAGGAAGGCAAAGGACAGCAGAAGTTGGTTCGAGGAGGTAAAAGAAAGAAATGACAGTGAAGGATGGGGAGATGGAGAAAATAATAAGATTAAGAGAGAAACCAGGGAGATGGGAAGGGGAGGGATATTGGATGAGATGGTAGGTGTCAAGAAGAGAAAGAAATACCATTATGTGGACACATCTGTATCAATTGTTATATCATCATTTACTGGATCCACTGTTATTATGTATTGCTATGTATTACATTTCTCAAATAAAATCTTTTCAAACAAAAAAAAAGAAGATAAAGAAAGGGCAAGCAGGCATGTGTGGAGTTCAGGTGAAGGGTGAAGTCAACCAGAAGAAAGAAGGGGGAAGGAGGGGCTAAGAAGTGAATTGAGATCATTGAGAAAAAAAGCGAATGGGCCAGGAGGACAGTAGGTAATTACACTGTTGGTGTACTGGCAACCATTAAGTGACCTAGGAAGGGCAGGAGATGGAATCCCTTTTTCTAAGACTGACAATCATTCAAATAAATGCATTTTGTACTTGCTGCAGGCTTTGGATTTGTTAGGCTGGAAGCCCTGCAAGAAGAGAAATGGCACAGTCTACTTTTGAGTTGGTAAGTGAGCAAACTATTGAGGGATATAGTTGCATTGGAATGTAGGGGAGAATTCTATATAGCTGGGGAGTTTGAAAAAGTAGTCTTTAACCACTGAGTCAATCTGAGTATCCCTGTTAAGCCTGAACTCCGAATAAACTTAGGTTCTTATCTTTGTTGGCGAAAGAAGAATGAAGGACAAAAATGTTGGGCTGAATATATTCGGGAGTCTCAAGCAGATGAGGGCCAAGAAGACGAACCTCAGTTTTGAGAGTGGCATGGTTCTCATTATGTTCTCTGACCTTCAAATAGATCTGCACATCTTCTGTATAAGAATGAAAGCTCAGGTCTAAAGAGTGTATAAGACTCATATTGGTATGAACATAAATGTTCAAAAGCAGAGGAGAGTGGGGAACCTTAAGGAACACTGCAGTCCTTCCCCAGGGAGTGTAGAGATAGGGGCCAAAAGTAACCCTTGGTATGCAAACTGCCAGAAAGTATGTCAGTCGAAGATATTTTCAGGGACATGTGCTACTGTGGCCAACCACTACATAAGGAGGGATTGGGCCACAGTGTCAAAGCTGCCTGCAGACCTATCATTATTAATAGTGAAACTGCACCTTTATCTGCCTAAGCAAGAATATCATCCAACACAGACAGGAGCTGTCTCTATGCCATTCCCAGGGTGGGAACCACCTTTTTCAAGCACCTTGGAAATCGAAAGGAGGCAGCAATAGGTCTGTAATTAATTTCAGTCTCCGGGTCAAGAGTTGGGGTTTTTGAGAAGCACTGTCAAAACAACTTGTTTCAATGCTCAAAGGACCTGAACTTTATTCGATAAATAAATCAGAACTTTAAAAGTAGAATCATGGAACACAAAAGTGAGATCAGATGGGAAGATGATGCTATGACATTGGGACAACTATGAATCATGTGGTTGTGGGCTATGATGCTAGGCAACTGAGACATCTGAAATTAAGGAGACAAAGAGCAACTGCTACACAGACGGCAAAATAGATCTCAAAAGTGGGGACCTTTACACCAGCGCACTGAATGATGAATTGGACATGAAGACAATACAATAACCTCGAGCAGACCCTTTGCTTATATACTTCCTAGTATTACTCTCTGAAAGTGTCATACATGTGGATGAGAGCAGTACGTGCTTGCATTGGATTACTACAAAAGGAACTTGAATGTCAATCTGTGTGACAGAGATACAGCTATCATCATTGTTGAACAAATGAATATAACGTATAATGTTGATGTCAATGCAGTTATGTTGTCACAGCACCACCAAATGCAAGAGAGCAAGCAATGTAACAGAATTGTGCATAGGAAAATAGACTGAATGATATAGGATGACCCATGTGCATTTGAACGTTCAGGAAGGGACTTCAGAATGGGCAAAGCTGCATGTCCACTGCACATGGGACACCTTCAGCACGAGGTTGTGCTCAATTGGTGGAATAAAACATGGCATGATGAAACAAAACTATATGTGGACTTTTGTTCTCTGGTTGTCTGACACACTGCCACATTTGGCACACTCTGCCAACTGACAATTGCAGAGGATCATGTTGTCCCCCCTGATTACTTGTAGATACATTTCTGACAATTGCCCTCCCTCCCCTGTTAGATCCCCACTCCTTTGTTTCTCTGCTCCCCAACCTTGTTCTTCACCCTATGATTGTAAAGTGCTCTGTTGCTTCCCGAACCAAGGTACTCCCTCAATAAATACCCTAATAATACAAATTTGGCGAATCCTTTATTGTACCCCAAAGTCCACTAGTGCAGTCCTTGTTCGCTGCTTTCTTCCATCCTCTACACTCAGTTCCACATTATCTTTTACAAACTATTTTTAAACGTAGGTTGATTGAAAAAGAAATTAGCGCAGGAATAGTTTTGAGCAGAGGGCATGATGTGTAGTGTACTGCTTGCTTGTCTTCTCCAGGACTTTCTGGTATTCAATGATGTACTATTCTTGGGGAGAGAGGGGGAACAACTAGTGCTAATTTGGGAAATATTTAGACCCCTTTCAATTGAAATGTTCACCAACCATGATTGGCTGTGAATAGTTTCTAGCAGGGGTGTTGGTAGGTTTACAGAAAATCCAGGGCTAAGCTAATGTTGGGACTGTTGGGACTCGGGGCTAGCATCCAGGGGTACAACCAAAAGACCCACGGCTATATCCCTCCCGACCCTCCCCTAGCAACTCCTCTGATTTCTAGTCCAGATGCCCCCTGGAGTTGCTTGTGCCGCGACCTCAAAAGCTGCCTTCTGCACTGCTTCAGAGGCACCCCTACCCAGCATTTATTTAAAAGCTATGATAAATATAATTTTCATTCTTCCATTCTGCAATCGCAACTCTCCCATCACATCCCATCCTATCCCAACTCAAGAGTTTATAGATAAATGCCTTTGCCTGTATCTGCACGAGACTCCTATCCTCCACTGACCCCCTTTCCCTCTTTCCTTCTCCTACTTGTGAGGTGTCTGTTGCAGCAGGGCCAGGCTCTCCCTCAACATGTTCTAGGTCCAGGAAGTTGGCGAGCCTCTGACCGGACAGGAGGGGAATGGCCTGCTCTTAACTATTGTTGCGCCTATCAAGATGTCCTCTTGTCTTGGATGTGTTTATTTCCTGCAAACATCCCATTGCCATTCCTCTCCTCCCCCCAAGCCAGGATTGATAGAGTCCAGGGCCTTTTCCTCCTGTAGTGTATGTCAATAGTCACTCCTCACTCAGACCCACCAGTTGCCTCTCAAAAAGATCTCCTGCAGTACTTAGTTTGAAACAGTTCAGTCACGCAGAGCTCAGACACTGAATTAGGGGGCCACATAATGTTTCAAATTGCATTGCGTTGCCCCTGTCATAGCCACGGTTTCCCAAAGTCTTTTTAGCCACTAGCCCAGTGAAGGAGGAGGCTACTTTCTCGCCCACATTTCTGTTGTCACCAGCTTTGCAGCCAGCACCATAGCCGTAATCAGACTGAGTTGCATTTGTAGCCCACTCTTCGTCCTGCTGAGGCCCGAATAATATGAACCTCAGAGTGAGCTTGCATTTGACACACACCCCAACCTGGTATATTGTATCTTCAATTGTGCTCCATAGTTCAGCCAGCTTCAGACAAGTTCCCATAACGTGTGCCAGTGAGCCATCGTGGCTACATTCCATCCAGCATGTTTTCTCTGTTCCCGGCTTAAACCTGTGTAGTGTAAGGGGGGTATAGTGCCATCTATGTAGAATTATGATCTGCAGCGCTTTGTGTTGCGTGTATGTGGAGCTTTTCCAAGTGTTACGGAAATTCCCTTCCCAATTCTTTGGCTAATGGGCCTCCCTAGTTCTTCTTTCCATTCCTGGTTATAAGGTCATTCCTCATTCCAGTGGGGGTTTGAAATACAACCAACTAGATTCCCTATTAGACCTCCATAATACATGCCTCCATGAGGGTTTTCTCGAAAGTTGTGAGTTGGCTTGTAGCCCCCCCTTTTCATGATGGGGCCATGCAGCCAGTGTCTCAGCTGTTGGTATGTGGACCTTTCTCCCTCCTCAAGTCCAAAGGGTTCCTTGTACTCATCAAATGACTTATATCCTCTCCTTTAGCCAGCTCCCCAATCTTCCTACAGCCATTCCTCTCCCATTCCTCAAAGCTTCCATCCTTATGGACTGGTCTGAAATCATTATTGTCTTGTATAGGTGTGAAGGGTGATGTAAAATGCCATCATTGTATGCACCATGTCCCATGCTACTATGGTGCCCCTAGACATCAAATGTATATATAACCCTTTGGCCCTTTGTTGTTTGTCCAGAGTAGGGAGTGTAAATTCGGTCACTCGGGTGTTCAAGTCACCATGCATCAACCAACCACAGCTGCCGGAATGCCCCCTTAACTCTCCCTGTTATCTCCCCCATCTTTGGGACTTGGATGAAGATGATCCATAAATTAATTGCAATCCCACGCTACAAGGCACTGCCCTTCCCTGTGGGATGTTTTAACCCACTCGGCTCTGCCCTGCGGCATCACTGTGTGCTGGTGGCACCAGAATCAGCAAAATGGCTGTGAAAACCCCATGCGCGCCAACACCTAAGGGAATTGCGCTCTACCAAACACAAAAAGATGGCTGCCAAATCTACCTTGCCTGTGTCAGTGGTGGAACAGAGACCTCACTGCTGAAACATGCCACTGGGCTGCCCACCAAGTAAAAATGGAAACTGCATGAAAGGCAGTGATTTACTGAAGAAAACCCAGCCATTTTTCTTAAATCCCTTTTTCTTGGTTGCTGAAAATACAAATACCGGTCTAAAACACCACAAAACATCCAATATGCTTGCTGGCTGTTACCCGTCACCTCCTTTAAGAAATCATTACGAACCTAGAATGTCATGGAAAGTGGAATCAGTCATCAAAATATCCACAATAAATCTGTCAAAATATGGGTGCACTACCAGCGGCCGCCTGTATGACAGCTGCCATTAGTTTGCATCAGAAGTTTAAACTTGTGCAATTGAAATCAAATGTCTGGAAATTAAGTAACCTGTTATTATGAGGAACCTAGGTTGTAACTATTTAATTTCCATGGTTTAGAAGCTGGAATAAGAGTTCTAGCTGCTTGTGTGAAAATTGCAAGTTTTGTTTTAAACCAAGAAAAATGTAAGAAAATGACACTGAATTTAAGCTGACTCAAAGCCAACCAACAAGTTCCACAGCCTCCCCCCAACAAAAGGCATCTCTCTCCTGCTTCCCACCAAGGCCAGGAAGTCATACCTTTGTGAGAATTAAATCAGGGGAGGAGATCTTGGGCTACACCAGCAAAAAACAATGGACCTTCCTTGGCTGAAAGGATATGTCAAGTGTCAAGCGTCAAAAGTGGCCTCTTCCAGAAGGAAGGGGGCAGATTGCTTCAGACCTGCCAGCAGGAAAAGGAGGCGGGGACAGACAGTCACTTGTGGATTCACAAAGCACAGAAAGCATATTTTTGAAAAAGACTGATAAAGGACTGTGCAAATTTGTAAAAATTATAGAATAGCATTGTAAATGTGATTTTTGGGTGCACATTTTAAAAGATGCCAGAACTCTGCGATGTTCTGGGAAGGCACAGTAAAAATTCTGGTTTTGCAGCAAATGTATTTATGTCAGAAGCATGAAATTTCACACATTTATGCCCATAGACAATGCGCACATATGTACCAATTTTTGGACAAACTAGATATTGTGTTCCGGACATAAAGTGCAAAAGTCTGTCAAATCCAGATCCAAGATCCCACAGCAATGGGGCTTGGAAGAATATTTGCTCCACAAAATATGTGATCTATGTAGGTTATTGGTATAAAGATTGTACACATGTGAAGATGTATTATACCAAAAGTAGATTTCATGTTCAAAGGGAAAAGGGGAGGAGGTTTTGCCTCATAAAACCACATCATCATGGTGACACACTGTTTTCCCCTCCAATCATGGGAGAGAGCGGATTCCAGCCAATAGCCTAACTAGGGGGTGCGCTTAGGATCATTCAGCATACACGCCCCTTAATTAAATGCATAAATATAGACAGCTGAGGGCTTAGACACACACAGATTCACCGACCAACCGATTGCTGGTGCAGCACCCTGCCAGAGGACATGACATCTCCCTTGCTCCAGACTCCAGAAACTTGGCAAGCAGAAAGGCCCATTTCCAGAGCTGAACCATTCTCAGCTTGGCCTTAAAAATTCCAGAAACCAGAATTTACCCCAGACTTCTAAGGGGAACCAAAGAACAGCCTGGCTGTGCTGTAACTGCTTTCCTGCTAAGAATTATTGCCAGAAGCCAAAGACCCAACCCAGTAGAGCCGTGCTGTGACCACAGAGCCATTGCAGATCCAGTCCAGTCCTACCATGTGGTGACCAGAGCGCCTTGCTGATTGCAAACCAGAGCGCCTTGCTGTCCAGTCTGGTGCGCCCAGCAGCCTGTCTAGTCTGGTGTGCCCAGCAGAATTCCTGTCCAGAAATCTTGACTGACCTAAATCCCTGACGGTTCTGTCCAAACCTATGTAGTAAGTATCCTTAGTATAGGACTGTCACTAGCCATGTACTGTCCATAGTCATCCCTATCCAAACCCATCCTCTATTATAGTCAGAACTGCATTGTTAGAATATTTTTGAACTGCCTGAACTCTCCATCTCATCCCCATTATCTTCTGTACTAGTAGTGTTAAACCGATCTTTGTGCTGATATATATTTCATCTGAAGAAGGCAAGCGTCTCGGCAGGCAAAAACCATCCAGAGACGTCCTGGGCTGGTGGCTATGCTGTCATGTAGTTTGCATCTTCATAGTCCATCCCTAGTGTAAAGAATCCTGTTTGTCTTTTTAAAAGCACATCTTTATTTTACAATTTGCCTCTATCTGAAAAAACGACCTCTACGAAAACATCCATAACTTCTTCAATTTTCATGCTAAAAACGTGAAAAAAGTGACTGCTTGTAGCCAACATCCTACGCTTTCCAGAGAACCCAAAAATGCATCCCAAATCCTTATAGTTTTCCCGCAATCGTGATTACTGCACGTGGAAATGTTTGCCGTGAATTTTTCGTTTTGGCAAAATCTATAATGTGTAAAATATCTTTTCATTGCACCCGACCTCAAATGTACGTTTTTCCATTGCTGTTTACTCTCAAATCATTGCTAGTGTTTGCAACCATACAAATCGGCTCCCAGTAGTATTTCAACAATTTCAGTGATTTAGCCCTTATTTAGTGTTTTACCTATTCCATTCAAAGACAATTTTAAAACCATTTAGACAGTTTGCCAATTAGTTCTGTTTCCAGGGGAGAATTTGGGATTGATCCATTGTATTTGAATTCTGCATTCCCGAAACCTGTTCTCTCTCCTCCTATCTCTTTATATTGTATATTGGGGGGTTGAGGGGTGTGCAGGGGGAAATAGTATCCACACTCATATTTGATTTGAATATACACCCAAAAGTATAATTTCTGTGCTGAGTGTTTTTGCTCATTATTACTCCTTATGATTAATGAGATTGCTTAGTGTGACATCACTGCATTGGCGATTATTGAATAACCATTAAAAATAGTGTGATTATATTGTAAATATAATTAAATAAATATTTTAACTTTGCAAACCAGCCTGATTCCTGGGTCAGTGTGACCGGGGGGATTCAAAGAGGGGGGTGTGATATAAGTGGTACATCGTTCAGAATAAGAGAACTTAGACACAAATAAATAATTAAGGGTTTCAGTTGTGCATCCCACGCTAGACATTGACTTAAGTGAAGTGCCGGATTGAAATCACTTACAAGACTGGGGGCTCGTGCTGGGATTTCCAAATAAGACATACCACTTGTGACAGTCTAATACAGCGTGCTAACTGACGGGGTACATAAACCCTTTTAGGCTACCACACTGTGTTACACTGTGAAAAGCACCCTTATATACGAACAATGAGGAATTTGGTCTGTTTGCAAAAATAAAATAACTTCTGTAAGTCAGGAAGGAAATTCATATTTCCGGAATGGCGACCATAGTAGAAATTAATATGGCATAAGGGAACACCTACTGCACAAATTATTTGTCAGGGGTGAATGGACAGAACAGGATCAGAATGTTTGGTTGCAGGAAATTAAAGAACAGGCCACTGCCACAGGATTAGACATATGGAAGGATCAGGGTCCATTACACATGGCACTTAGTGAATTGTACATGGCCCCTAAGGTAAAAGAAGAGCAAAGTAAAATTGCCAAAATAGCGGCACATCTGTACCTCCACATTGGAGCAATACAGGAGAAATATGCCGAAAACCTAGATCTGGCAAATAGGCGTGTACAATCACTAGAAAAGGCCCAAACTGATCTGGACTCTGCAGAGCAAAGGCTACAAAAGAGTCTAGAATCAGAAAATGAAACCAGGCAGTACCTGATAAAAATAAAAGGAGACATGGATATCCTGCAGCAGGAGAAGGTAGAGCAGCATACCAAAGTACTGGCGATGCAGAAAGAGTGCCAAGAAAGTTTGGACTCTCTACTGCAGAGCCAACAAAAGCTTTAACAGCAAATAGATTTTAATAGAGCATGCGCAGAGCAGGTAGTCACCCTGCAAAACCGTCTAGACCAAGAAGAAGAATAAAATAATAAATTAATTCTCAAAGACCTTGACACCCAGACGGAATTCGATGAAGAGTGCCAGAAAGCTGGTGCACTCCAAAAACAAAGACGACCTGGCTGCACAGAGGGGTACTCTCATTCAGGAAAGGGACACCTTAGGCCAGGAGGTCAGTTATTTAAAAGTTAAAATGGAAGAAAATCACCTGGCCCTTCAGGGACTAGGTGAACTCCAAAACTCCAAAAAAAAACATAGAAAACTGTCAGAGCACGCCAGGAGGGTGGAATATGCTCTAGTCAAGAAGGACCAGACAAGTCAGGACAGGACTCAGGGGGTAACCCTCCTGCAGCAAAGATTGGCCCAATATTCTAGAATTACCCATGAAGCACAGAGAGACAATGAGGCTCTCTGTGAGAAAAATGACAGGCTCCACAGACAGGTAGCTATAATAATAATAATAATAATAATAATAATAATTTGGCATTTATATAGCGCTAGGAACCCTCAGGTATCTGAGCGCTGCTTATTATTACCCATGGTGTGTGGTGCTCATTTATTCACCTCAGAAGGATGAAAGGCTGAGTTTGGCCCTGCCGGGATTCGAAGCTGTCTTAGCAGGCTCTGCACAGATGTCAAAGCGAGCACTCTACTCATTGTGCCACTTGACCGGCTAATGCAGGAACTACTCATAGAGACTAGCAAGGCATTGATAGAAGAACAAAAAGGTCAGGTTCTTGCATGGCAACAGGGAGCAGGAGCTGAGGGAGATGAGGTCTGCTGGGAAAGAGAACCCGAGCATAACCTCAGGAACCCTACTACCAGAGGCTTTCATCTCTTCAACTCCATTGTCTCTGCCACCCCCATGTCCACTGGCGCACATGAGCCAAGGACAACAGGGATGGCAGACTTCAATCCAATGAGGATAGGGCTCATAGACCAGCACCTCCCAGGAATGGATGGAGGGGCATCTGTGTGTGGGTTCCCAAGTGCTAGGGCCAACTTCTCTGATCAGGGAGACTCCAATGAGGGGAGGGTCAGAGAAATGGATCCTCAAAAACACAATTCACCCAGAGACCAGACGGTAAACATTTAGTGGGGAACTCCATGAGAGTAGGCCCACTAAGGGCATCCTGAAAACCTCTTCCCAGCTAGGACAGTGGGGGTGGGGGGGTACTCAGCCAATTCTGGGAGCAAGGAAGAATCAGAAGACTCTTCCGAGCGCCACAGGACCCAAGAAACTAGGCCCCCACATTCTACCAGCCATTCCCAAGCTCGCATAATCCGGGAGCCTAGAAGACCAGACAGGCACCTCTGGCAGCAGTGCCTCTGAGTCAGAGGATGAGTGGACCAGAGTCACCAGAACCAAAAAAGCCAACAAGGTCAAGAGGGCCTTGCTCAAGGATCCCCTAAAATAAATCAAAGCCATTAGGAGCGTCATCACGCCCTATCATAAGAATGCAAAGTATTCGGTTTGGGAGCACATTGAGCTATTTGAACAAATGATGGGCACTTTCCATTTGAAGGACAGCCAAAGCTGTATTCGATATGTAAAATGGACCTTTTCTCCCGAGTACTCCAGCTTCTTTGCGGGCTGGAGGATCAGAATCGTTCCAGATGGTCCACCTATAGGGTGGCCATCTTGAAACACTTTTCTATTCACAGGAATCCTCAGGAGGCTCGCAAGGCAGCCTACAACTTGCAATGTGGGGAAGATCAGGCCCCACAAGAATTTGTTCAAGAGCTCAAATGTGCCTTTGCGCAGACCACTAGAAGGGTGAGCACTGACAGCAAAGAGTCTGTAAATACTTTCTTCCACGCTCTCCCCAAGTATATCATGACCCAGCTAGTGAGGGACTTTCATGAGAAAAGATCACTAGACTGGGTCATTGAACAAGCCACGTGCATTTATGAGGTGCAAAAGCTAGTGGAAAACAAAAATAATCCCAAAAGCCCTAAAACAACCAACACCCCTGCTGCTGCTAAAGTGGCGGAGGTGAAGGTTGTCCCATTTTAGATTTAGAGATGGGGGGGGCCTAAAAACCTGCCCGCACAGAATCAAAACAACCCCAAACCCAGAAGGCCAATCACAAACAGGGAGCCAGGCAGGCAACCCCACAAATGGGACCCCTAACTCCCCTGACTATATCAGCCCACGCTACAAGGGCAATAGACCCATCCTGGGTTATGTGTGGACTCCTCCAGCTCAAGGGGGGGATCCAACCAGACAGCAGCTAACCCAGGGTACTTCCCTCCTCACTTCCCCTAGGATGGCAGTAATTCCCCAAATACTGGACATAATTTCTTCTCACTGTACCCGCCAAACTTTAACCCCCAAAACAATCCATCCTTCTTTCCCCACTTTCCTGAGCACAGACAGCCCAATCCGGGAGAGGGGAGGCCAAGGGTGGAGGGGTACCCAAACTTTCCTAACCCAGGGTATTTTGGTAGAAGGGATAGCTACTCTCTCTGGGATCAACCCAGCGAAGACATGAGGACCCCGTACCAGCCAGAGCGGGTGTCCCAAATAGAGCGCCAGGTCCAAAACATGGCACAGGATGTGGGTCGCATGCTGAGGGCTCAACAGAACCCTCAGATGAGCATGGCGGCGCAGAATGCCTCAAATCCAGGATCTGGTGCTCCAGAGCAATGACTGGGGAAGAACCCCGATAACCCACCAGTTCCCAGGGAGGAGGTACAGCGGGAAGGCGGTGTAAAGCCTGGGATGAAGCTTCCTTCCCCACTTGTAAAAAGCCCCTGGAAACCCAGGAACCGGAACCAACATCTCCTGCCCCCGACAATATGCCACCCAAGGAGCAGAGGGGGGGTAGGAGAAATAAAGAGCACAAAAAGACCCATTTTGTGGAGGAGGTACAAGTCTTCCAGTTTGAAGGAGAGGGATCCTCAGAGGATCCTGGGAAAGGGATCTTCTCCTTCGGAGATGGGGGAATGGGGGAACTCCTCTGTCAGAAATCTCCTTCCAAAACTTGACCTCGTAGTGAATAAGAATATTCTTCCTACTAATGTAACCCTCTGAATGTAAATAACATGCAGAAGGATCAATTAATCGAAAGATGGAATACCTCCGAGACGTTTTGATGGCTGCAAAGAAAATACTTCAGGTTATTGTAATTGATAACTATAGGCTCAAACAAGGACTAAGTCGATACCCACTAACCTGTGCACTGATATCTGTTAAGCCCAATACTTCCTTACATCTGCTAAGTACACAGTCACTGAGACTACTCTAACAAAATACGAGAGAGGATTTACTAACAAGAACAATAACAAAAGTAAGTATGCAGAAGTAAAAGAGTTAGTCTTACCAAGAGGGTTTTTTGCTGTTAAGGAAGTCCATAGTTTGACGTGAAGTTCTTGAAAAAAAGCACAATCCCAACAAAGCTATTCCCGACGACACGTGTACGCCTTAAGAGTCTCAAAAGGCTGCCCCAACGAAACGCGGACACCTAAGACACACACTTGCAAAGAAGTCTCTAGTCCGTGTGTGAATTCCAAAAACGCCTGATGTCGATGATGGAGCTAGCAGTTCAAATGTTCAGGCAACAATAAGGCGACTTGCTGTACAGCTCCAGAGACGTAACCATGGAAGAAGCAGAAGCAATCCGATGTGCAGTCCGAGTCGATGGCGTGCCGGTGTAGAAACATAGCCGTGGAAAAGACAAAAGCAATCCCAAGTGCGGTCCAAGTCGATGCCGTGCAGGTGTAGAAATGTAGCCGTGGAAAAACAGAAGCAATCCAGGTAACAGTCCGAGTCGTAGCTTGAATATCAGTTCATGGGGGGGGGGACAGAAGTAAATAAAGGCAGAAAGGAAACCAAGGCAAGGCGCAATGACAAGGGCAATCCAAGAATGAGGGCAAGGGTGGACAGGAGACAAGGTAGTACGTAACTTCAAAAGCAAAAGCCAAAACGCTAATCAGAAGCAAAGAGCGTTAGGAGAGGTGGTACTAAGGAGTGATCACATGACCCTGCTGTGGACGTGCTGAACGTTGAATCCTCCCCCTTGGCAACAGAGTACTGAGCTTCCATGGCAACCGCCAGTTCCCGGGAAAAAACCTCCTCCGACAACCCCTAAATTGTACAGTACGTCTATGAAATGGCAATACCTTTCGTGCGCCATGTTTGTAATTTGAAATACCAGATGGGTTTCTGCTGACAAAACCAGGCTTACATGAACGTACGGGATGTACTGAATACTTAGCCATGACAGTACCCTATCCCAAAGATGGACTCCCCTTGCAAGAGGCCCAGAAACCTGCTATCAATCGAGGGGCGTGTATGTTAACAGTAGGCTCCACGTACGATCCTCGGGTCCATACCCTTTCCAATCCACCAGATACATTCGTACCCCCCGTGAGACCTTGGTGTCCAAAATATCTTGTACTTCAAACTCTTCCTCTCCTTGAATCTGAACAGGAAGAGGTCGTGTAGACATTCTAGTGTCAGGATGGAAAGGTTTGAGCAATGACACGTAGAAGACCGGATGCACTCTCCATTTCACGGGAAGAAACAAACGTACTGCCACTGGGTTGATTACTGCGGAAATCTCATAATGACCGATGTTTCTAGGCAACAAAGCTTTCCAACCAAGAATGTGCAGGTTCTTATTGGACAACCACGCCTTCATGCCCACAGTGTAAGCAAGGGCAGCAGAGCGATGACCGTCAGCATAATGCTTGGCACGTTCTTGAGCCTGCTCCAGATGTGCTCTAACCCCTTTCTGGGTGGACATCAAACGAGAGAGACAAGAGGCCGCAGCCGGACTCCTAGCCGGTAATACTGGGGAAATTGGCAAGGACTTAGGAATGGGTCCGTAAAGGGCAAAGAACAGAGAAACTTTAGTAGAGGAATGAAGGGAGTTGTTATAGGCAAATTGAAAACTGAAAGCCAGGTTTCTTGATACTGATGGGTCAGACACCTCAAATATTGTTCCATGGTTGCATTTAAGCGTTCAGTCTGCCCATCAGTCTGAGGGTGATATGAACTAGAGTACCTATCATCGATATCAAACGAAGATGTAAGAGATCTCCAGAATCGCGATGTAAATTGCAACCCCCTGTCAGTCATAATAATAGAGGGGAGACCAAAAAAGCGAAACACATGTTTGGAGAACAAATCCGCCAGAACGGGAGAAGAAGGTAAGCCCTGACAAGGGACAAACAGGGCTACTTTGGTCAGATAGTCAATGACCACCCAAATGGTGTCATAACCAAATGGCAATTCCACAACAAAATCCATAGAAATCATATCCCAGGGTTGATCTGGTATTGGCATAGACTGAAGTAACCCGACTGGTTTAGCAGGAGTGTGTTTGCATTGTGCACAGACGGAGCAAGCTGCAATAAAGTCAGTGACGTCCTTTTGCATGGAAGACCACCAACACCAGCGATGTAGAAGGTCCAGAGTCTTCTTAACACCGGGATGTGCTGCTATCCTGGAGTCGTGGCACCACTGCATAGCTTTGTGACGTGATGCACCATCCGGTATATAGAGCAAGCCATGAGCATAAGGCAGAGAGTGTATGACTTCCAAACTTAACTGCTCAATCTCTTGTGGATTCTTGGCTACCCAGTTTTGCAAGGCTGATCTTAAAGTGGGCTGTAAAGTACAGCTGCAAAACACCTGATGAGGTAACAACAGCGGACCCCCTATGTCTTTGGGTGGTGAAGTCCCATGTATCCATGATAATGCATCTGCTTTAGTGTGAAGGGGACCTGGCCGGTAGGTGATAGTGAAATTTAACATTGAAAAGAATTCATGCCATCGGGCGTGACGTGCTGTGGTGCACTTTACTGATTGCAACGCCAACAAGTTCCTATGATCTGTGATTACTTGGACCGGAAGAACAGTACCTAATAGATGATGACACTATGTTTTAAAAGCGTCCCTAACTTCTAACAGTTCCTTTTCTGTGATTATATAATTCTTTTCATACGGGGTCAGTTTCCTAGAATGAAAAGCAACCTGGTGCAGACCACTAGCCTCTGGACATTCCTTTGACAAAATTGCTCCAAGAGCGACATCCGAAGCATCAGCTTCCACAATAAATGGAAGAGAGGGATTCTGGTGTTGAAGAACCGGAGCGGAGGTAAAAGCGATTTTCAGTGTGGCAAACGCCTGAGTAGCCTCTTCGTCCCATTGAAAGCTTCTTTTGTTACTCGTGAGGGCAGTCAATGGGGCAACAATGGCGGAGAAGTCTTTAATGAATCTTCTATAAAAGTTTGAGAAACCCAGAAATGACTGGAGGGACTTCAAAGAATTGGCTATGGGCCAGTCTAAAACTGCCTTTACCTTGGACTGACTCATTTGTACACCTTTGCTTGTAATATCATATCCAAGAAATTCTACTTCGCTGGTATGAAAGACACACTTTTCTAATTTAGCAAAGAGTTTGTTTTCTAGTAACCTTTGTAAAACCTGGGAAACATGCTGCACATGTGATTCATAGGAAGGAGAGTAAATCAATATGTCATCCAAATAGACGACCAAAAATTGATCCATCATATCATGAAAAACATTGTTTATAAAAAACTGAAACGTCGCAGGTGCATTACATAAACCGAATGGCATTGCTAAATATTCAAACAAACCATATTTAGTCTTGAAGGCAGTTTTCTATTCATCACCATCACGAATCCTAACCAGATTATAGGCTCCTCTTAAATCGAGTTTTGCGAATATAACAGAAGACCCCAATTGGTCCAGCAAAACTGAAACAAGAGGTATGTGATATTGGTCACATTTAGTAACAGCATTAAGAGCCCTACAATCGATACATGGACGAAGATCCTCTTCTTTTTTAGGGATAAAAAATAATGGAGAGGCTGCTGGAGATCGTGATGGGCGAATAAAACCAGATGCTAAGGCCTTATCAATGTATTCCTTAAGAATCCCATCTTCTTTCTGGTTAAGAGAATAAATCCTACCAGACGGGATCTTGGCTCCAGGAATGAGGTCAATGGGACAATCGAATGGGCGATGAGGAGGAAGAACCTCACTTCCCCCTTTGTCAAAGACATCATAATACTCAGATAACTCCTTGGGCAGAATACCCGAAATTACTGCCCCAATAGTGGGTGCTGAATCCAATAGTGGACGACAAGGATTGTTGGTCTGATTCAAAACAATACCACAATTCCCTTCACAATATTCGGACAAAAACTCGATGTTACCAGAACGCCAGTCAATAAATGGATTGTGTAACTTGAGCCATGGAATTCTGAGGATGAGTCTAAAGTGAGGGGCTGAAATGAGATCGAAAGAGATTGTCTCAGTGTGCCCTTGCATAGACTCCATGAGCAGGTCTATTGTCTGTTCGGTCACTAAACCTGATACTAGAGTAGTGCCAACCACAGCATTAACCAGCACGGGTTCCTTCTTCTGAATGATAGATAGTGACAGTTCTTTAGCATACGTGATATCAATGTAGTTCCCAGTGGCCCCGGAGTCTAATACCGCCATGGCTGAGATGGAACCTCCAGTAGGAAGAAGAAAGGCCACATCAACTGTGAATGGTAAGACCATCTGTGAGTCCATGGGAGAAGTGTAGCCCGGCAATTGGACTCCTCTTATTGCTGAGCTTTCAAGTTTCCCAACTCCTTAGTGGGTTTCATTGGACAAGCTTTCAATAAATGTTCTTGGAAACCACAATAGAAGCACAGATTGTTCTTTTTTCTGTGTTCACGCTCCTCTGGAGACAAAGGACCCCATGTGGCTGCCCCCACCTGCATGGGTTCCGGGGTTCCCAATGCTGGCGCAGGTATTAAAGAAGAGGTAAGAGGAGATCCTCTCTTCTCTCCCGTTCTGGCAGCTTTCCAGGCATATATCTGCAAGACTAGGTCCAACAATTCTGGAAATGTGCTTGGGACAACAGGAAGCATAGCCAGGGTATCTTTCAATGAATTGGACAATCCCTTGTAGAAGAGAGAGGCCTTATCATCAGGCCACCGAGTTTCAGCAGTAAACTGATTAAATTTAGCCAAATAAGCTAAAAAGGATAAGTCGCCCTGGTGTATGTTCAATAACTCAAGTTCCATAGCTTGACTCTTATAACGGGTATCAAATACTTTACTCATAGCCTCAATTAGGGTGTTGCAGTCAAACAATAAAGGACTACCCCCTTCAAGTAGAGGGTTGGCCCAAGCTGCTGCTGTTCCTCCAAGATGGGAAAATAGGAATGCAGCTTTAGTAGTAGAATCAGGGAAAGAGCCTGGTCGACACAAGAAGTGTAGGCGACATTGATTCAGAAAAGTCCTATAATGTTTAGGATCCCCATGGAACCTCTCTGGAGGTGCCAGTGGAAATTGGGATGCAACATATATGGGGCCTGCATCAGCTTGGGGTGGTCCGGTAGCCAAAGTGCTAGGGACTGGCTGTGCAGCAGGGATTTGCACTGTATTTTGTAAAGCAACTATCTGTTGCTGAGTAGCGGCATGAGAAGAGGCCATGTCAGAACGGAGGTCTGCCACCAGTTTCAATATGCTAGCCAATGTCTCATTAGGGTCCATTTTGTAAGGCTTCTGATTTTGTCAGAAATCTCCTTCCAAAACTTGACCTCGTAGTGAAGAAGAATTCTTCCTACTAATGTAAACCTCTGAATATAAATAATAAAATGCTGAAGGATCAATTAATCGAAATATGGAATACCTCCGAGACGTTTTGATGGCTGTAAAGAAAATATTTCAGGTTAGTGTAATTGATAACTATAGGCTCAAACAAGGACTAAGTCGAAAACCCACTAACCTGTGCACTGATATCTGTTAAGCCCAATACTTCCTTACATCTGCTAAGTACACAGTCACTGAGACTACTCTAACAAAATATGAGAGAGGATTTACTAACAAGAATAATAGCAAAAGTAAGTATGCAGAAGTAAAAGAGTTAGTCTTACCAAGAGGGTTTTTTGCTGTTAAGGAAGTCCATAGTTTGACGTGAAGTTTGTGAAAAATACCACAATTCCAACAAGGCTATTCCTGACGACACGCGTACGCCTTAAGAGTCTCAAAAGGCTGCCCCGATGAAACGCGGACTCCTAAGACACACACTTGCAAGGAAGTCTAGTCCATGGGTGAATTCCAAAAACGCCTGATGTCGATGAGGGAGCTAGCAGTTCAAATGTTCAGGCAATAATAAGGCGACTTGCTGTGCAGCTCCAGAGACCTAACCATGGAAGAAGCAGAAGCAATCCGATGTGCGGTCCGAGTCGATGCTGTGCCAGTGTGGAAGCATAGCCGTGGAAAAGATAGAAGCAAACCAGGTAACAGTCCGAGTCGTAGCTTGAATATCAGTTCATGGGGGGAACAGAAGTAAATAAAGGCAGAAAGAAAACCAAGACAAGGCGCAATGACAAGGGCAATCCAAGAATGAGGCCAAGGGAGGACAGGAGACAAGGTAGTATGTAACTTCAAAAGCGAAAGCCAAAACGCTAATCAGAAGCAAAGAGCATTAGGAGAGGCGGTACGAAGTAGGAGTGATCACATGACCCTGCTGTGGACGTGCTGAACGTTGAATCCTCCACCTTGGCAACAGAGTACTGAGCTTCCATGGCAACCTCCAGTTTCCGGGAAAAAACCTATGTAAAGTCTATGAAATGGCAATACCTTTCATGCGCCATGTTTGTAATTTGAAATACCAGATGGGTTTCTGCTGACAAAACCAGGCTTACGTGAACGTATGGGATGTACAGAATACTTAGCCATGACATCCTCACAAAGAAAAATGGGTCCCAAAGGATCCATATCCAGACTGGGTAGATGTGGGGACTGAGTTAGCACCGCTCCTCATGAAACCCCAGAATCATCAGCAGGAAAATCCCCTGGTTCAAACCCATCCTGGTGACTACCTCCAAAAAGGGGGTTGGGTGGTGGCCCAGAACCAGGGGAACCTAAAACTTCCCCATATCTAGCCGTCACCTTTTTCTTTCAGATTCCCAAGACTCCACACAGAATCCTGCCCAAATCACCTTCCCGTCAGTGTCCAAAACCAAGAAACTAACCCACCAGTTGTCCAAAAATGTACATTATCTTTGCCCCCTTGAGGAAAAAGAGGGAAGATTTTATGCCCCGGTCCAAATACAGGTGCAATGTACAATTTTGGCACTGCTGGACACTGGATCCCAAGCTACCCTTCTGTCAAAAAGCGTCTTTGATCAACTGAATGCGGGAAGGGGGGAGAAATACCAAATTCCTCTCACCCCTCTTCCTGGACAACTTCAGAACTTCGACAGGAAGGAAATGCCCATCTAGGGGACTGCGGATTTGGACATTAAAATAGGGCGACACAAGGTGAAGCACCCGGTCATAATTGTGACTCCAGAGGCCACCCCTTGTTTACTAGGGAATGACATCCTGCGAAGGTTGTCACCCCTCATAGATTGTGTAAACAAGGTCCTCTGGACACAAACTAGCCGACCAATAAAATTGAAACAGTGTCAACCATGTTAGTTTAAACGGCACATGCCACATGGTTCAACAAAAACCTGACCAAATAGAATTTCACTTCCAGAATAATGAAATCCCAGACGTGACAGTAATTGCAGTAGGACAACAGACTGGTGATGGGGGGGTCCTCTATTTCTGAAAATCAACCTTCTCTGAAATTCTTTACAAATTCACAATAACAAAATCCCACTCCTATAGTCCAGAAAGATGAGAAATCAGCTCAAAGCCTGGCTGATATTCAGAAAATTGGAGAGCAGTTGTTCATCCCTATTCTGTTAAATGAAGGGAAGGACTCTGTTCTCACCCGAGTGTGTGTGACCAACGGTAAGAGCTTCATCAGCGAAGCGATGTTCCGCAAACTCCCAAAAGATCCAGCCATTCCCACATTTAAACTGTTAGACACATGGGAAATGGACCTGGAAGCACCCAATTCCAAACATCTCCTGCCTAGCAGGTGTATGCTCAGAATTTCCATAGGCAACAAGAGCATAGTCCATAATTGTTGGGTTGTCCGAGATGTCCCTGCCGCATTTTACTTGGACCTAATAAACTTCAAAGCTTGGTCCCAATTAGCGGGTAATCCCATGGGCTTTGATGACCCCGAGAAAGCATTTAGGTCAGCTCAACTGCTGTTTTATGCAGTTGAAATTCAGATTGGAGAGGAAGTCACCATCCCAGAACGGACCCGACAAGTCACACTGGAAGTGAAAGTTAAAAGGACAGAAATTGAAAAACCCTGACGCCTACATTCATCTTAATGCTCATTTCCAACAGCAAGGGTTGGGGTTAAAACCAACACCACTAATCAACATAGAACATGACACCATCCCAATAGAGGCGGATAACAGCGACTTAAAGAGTATCACTCTAGCCGCAGGCACCATTATTGGAATGGCGGTTGATGACCGTCATTTTTCCATAGATTTAAGTAATGAACTGTTAGGACCAATCCCCAAGGACTGTTTTGACAGTGATAGTGACGATGACAACACCAGACAGGATCTTCACCCGGCATGGAGGGAATTTACTGGTGTACACTTCCTGCTCTTATGGTAAGGAAGATGTGACCTGTGACTTCAGGAGGGATGAGGTGATTCTCCAGGTCCATGAGGACTGCCTTCCCCACCTGAAGCCACCAGTCCAAATCAGCACTTTGACCAGGGACGTCTCCACCGAGCTGGAGGAGGCCGCTGAGATAGCAAAACCAGAAGTCTTTCCAAGCTTCAGGCAGATGGTTGAAGAGAGAGTCAACCTAGCTGATGCCTGTGAAGCCATGGAGCAAAAGCAACAATTGAAATTGTGGCCGGCGTAGGGAAAGTTTTCTTAGATTTCAAGATCTCTTTGCGGTGGACTCATATGACTGTGGTCGCACCGACATCCACACAACAACAATTCCCATGGACCCTGGCATGACTCCAGTGTTTGTCAAGAAATACTGCTTGCCTCTCGCATCAATGGAGTCCCTTACTGAAATAATTAAAAACCTTGAGTCCCGTGGGATAATTCGTCCAGTCCACAGCACCTTCAATAATCCGGTGCTGTGGATTTTGAAGTCAAACGGCCAGTGGAGACTCTGTGCCGACCTAAGGGAGCTCAATAAACGGGTCCATATTTCCCGATGGCCTCTTCCCTACATTGACCAAGGGCTGGCCCAGATCCAGGAGTCACAAGTATTCATTGCAATAGACCTGACCAATCAGTACTGGACTGTACCTGTCAGTAGGGAGAACCAATACAAGCAGGCTTTCACCTTCGGGGGGGCAGCAGTACACATGGACCCGGACTCCCTTTGGATACATCAACTCTGGCAATGAATTCAACATTTTTCTACACAAGGCCATGCCCGACCTGGGTGAAAGGGGTAACCTGGCCTATGTAGATGATGTTTTAGTCAAAAGCTCAAATGTGTGGAGGAACACATAGCGGAGATCCGTTATGTTCTGACACAGTTGAGGGCTGCCGGAGCAAAACTCTCGTTTCAAATGGCACAGTGGTGCAGAACCCGTGTCAATTTCTTGGGGCATGAGATTACTCCTCAGGGTCTCTGTCCCCAGGAAAAGAAAGTGGAAGCACTTCAGAAATTAAAAGACCCCACAACTCTGCGGGAACTAAGGAGCCTCCTTGGACTAACCAATTACAGTAGAAAGTTCATTGAGGACTACGTGGAGATCACAAGACCCCTGATCCATCTTTTGAAGAGGGGGGTCAAGTGGGAGTGGGGTCCAGAACAAGCCGAGACAGTAGGACAACTCAAAAGAAGCCTTTCACAAGTAAACAAATAGTAACCACACTATTTGCTTTGAATATACACCCAAAAGTATCATTTCTGTGCTGCAGTGTTTTTGCTCATTATTACTCCTTATGATTAAAGAGATTGCTTAGTGTGACATCACCCCATTGGAGATTATCGCATAACCATTAAAAATAGTGTGATTATATTGTGAATGTATATAAATAAATATTTTAATTTTGCAATCCAGCCTGATTCCTGGGTCAGTGTGACCGGAGGGATTCAAAGAGAGGGGCGTGATATAAGTGGTACATCATTCAGAATAAAAGAACTTATAGACACACATAAATAATTAAGGGTTTCAGTTGTGCATCCCATGCTAGGCATTGACTTAGCTGAAGTGCCAGATTTAAATCACTTACATCCCTAACCCTCTCCAGTTTTTGTAAATAATTCAAAAGGAACTGCTCCTGTCCCTTGTTTGGTGCATATATTACATATCGCTTTATCTTTAGTGGTCCCCTTCACTGTACAGCTGAGATCTTATGTATTAAGATTGCTACTCCTGCCCGCTTCCTTACATCGCAATCTAGCTTGATCCTGACTTACCAAATGAGCCTCCTGCAGTGCTACCACATCGGCCCTCTCTCACCTCAATTCCCTCAGCAATTGAATTTGTTTATTCAGGGTGTTAAGGGCCCTCACATTCATCAAACGAAAAATTATTGATGAAAGACCTGTTCCCTCCAAACGAGGTAGGAACCTCTTCCTTTATGCTTTATTATATAAAAAATATATTTTGATAATTAACCTGCATACTTTATGAATATTAATACACAAATAATTTTCACATCCCTCTCTTTCAAATAAATACATCATCTGACAACAGTTCTCAACATTGCATGCTCCACAGGAGGAAAACATCAACATAGTTGATAAATAACCACAATTCGGTACTGTTTGCAGCTTGGTATCACACTCCAAGTAATAACACACTGATGAGACCCGAGTTCCTTCTGTGTGATGCTGGTGCGTGACCCCTCACTATGCGTTTCGGGGCTACCTGCCCCTTCTTCAGGTGTAGCTGTTACCACTGAGTAACCTGCAAAAATTACATCTACATCAGAATATCTTAAATAATATCAAATATTGTGCAGCGTTAATTACTATATGGAGGAAAGTTACACTGACCTTAGTCTTAACTTTTTCCCACTATATCCCTTTTATTTTGAATGGATCCGTTATTCTCACTAAAAAGCTGAAAGACATTAGGCCTCATTACAACCCTAGCGGTAGCCGTGCCTGTAAAACAGACATGGCTGCCGCCTGAGTTGCATTTTTTGCTGCGCCCAGAAATGGGCAATTACCAGGTCATTACGGCCTTGCCGGACCTGGTATTTGCCCATTCCTGGGCGCCGGAAAAAATATTTCCCCATTCCCATTTGAGCCCCATAGGGCTCAATGGGAATGGGAAAGCCGGATGCACAGGCACTGTTATCATCGGTGCTTGTGCATCCGAAATACTGTGCTCGCAGGTGCCTTTCATTCCGCCAAGTCAGACCTGACGGAATGAAAGGCACCCGCAAGCACAACTCAGAGTTTGCCGGTCCGGATACAACGGTACCGGTAAGCTTACCGGTACCGTTGTATCCGGACCGGCAAACTCGTAATGAGGCCCATTGAGTGTCACCCTCAACAATTCATAGCTCTCAACTCACCCGCTTTTGGCGGGTGTCACCCGCCTTGAAAGCAGACGAATAACCCGCCAAGTCCCTCATATGCCCATTCATTTCTATGGGCCTCTCACCTGCCAAAAAGAAAATCGGGTGTTTGCACCCGCCTTGGTGACAAAAAAGGTTGGGAACTATGGCAATTATGCTGCCATGTCATGATATATTGTTTCTAAAAATATAATTCTAATGACCCAAAATCCACAGTATAGCCTACCTTGAAAGCCCAAAGTTGTGCACTTAATTCTTCAAGTGCATTAGTCTGGAAGCTATCTTCATAATAGCTTGTGGTATCTCAGTCTACAAAGAAATTCCAAAAGATGGGATCAAGTTAGGCTCTGATCCCCTCGCAGTGCTCTCTAGAGATTGCATAAACATATAATCCACAGTTTACCTTCGTAGTTAGTAGCGGGAAACGGGACTGGTTGAATGAAAACAGCCTCCCGTCCCGCATCCTGTTAAATATGCTTCCTGTCAGTGTCATGTGACCACAATTGGGTCACGCAGATCGCTGCGAGACCACATGGTCCCATTGTTTCGAGGTCCAGTTCTAATCGTATCATGTGACCTCAATGCAGTCACCTGATGAGGCAGTGCGGTCACATTGTGACAAAAATTAGAGTTAGTAATCGCCTAATAATCACGATCGCATGGTCACATTGTTACAAAGTTTTATTCCTGGTAGTATCATGTGACCTCAGTGCGGTCACGTGATAATGCAGTGTAATCACATTTTAACATTAGTTGGAATTGGTAATATCAAGCTCTACTTGGTCCTCATGAGAAGACTCAATGTTACATAAACACACTAAACAATGTGACATGCCACTATACATTTTATTCGAAATAGTGATCATAATCACGTGACTATATCACGTGCTTCCATAGTACATGGAAATACCAGTTAGGCAAAAGTTATTCCTTAGATTACTGGTAGTATGTCCCATCAGTAGTACGGAATTAACGCCTGTAAAACTGCAGCCAATGGAGCATATATTTTCCTGCTTTTGAAGTAGCTAAATTAATAAATCTGGGGTAATACTATCAATGCCAAAGGCAAACAAAATCCATTCGTAATATCTGAACGTTTTAGCTTCAGGCACAGTGTGGCTGCAGTTGAAACTAATCCGCCATTATTATCATGGTGTGTACTGTTTACATGCGACACTGCAGCAGCCAGTGGACCTTTTTAAGAGAAGCATTGAATTATCCTATTTTGTGCAGTAATGTAAACCATTGCTGTGTGGTATTTTGTTCTTTAATGGGAATTATCTAGGGAGTCATTTTATCAATAGAGGTAACCCTGCAGAGTAGATAATACAGCCAGTCAGAATATTCAATTCTCTGTGCAGTACATAGCTCTCAACCATTTGTGTTGCAAAGGCGGGTGAAATCACCCGATTTATTTTTGGCGGGTGAGAGGCCCATTGGAATTAATGGGCGTGCAGGGGGCTTGGCGGGTGACTCAGCCCTTTACAAGGCGGGTGAGACCCGCCAAAAGCGTGTGAGTTGAGAGCTATGGCAGTATGTTATCGCCACCAGTAATTGCCAAGTATGTCTGACGACGGATAGACTCTCCCATATGCCAGAATGTACAGGGACCTATACTCCTTGCGATGCAACGGAACACTGCAGTAAGTGTAACTGTTTTATTTCAAGAACAATGACTGCTGTCAGGCATGCATAAAGGATCTCCCTTCTCGGAGCCAACCTCCTCGCGGCTCATGCCCCCACCAGAGGCGTTGCCAGACCTAAGGATTTACAGCAGGAGCCAGAGCCATGCCACCCACTCCCCCCTTAAACTTGAGTGATAAGTTGGCTGTTACATGGTAAAAGTGAAGGTAATAACGTTTATTGGCACTTTACTGGACTGGCAAACTACAAGTTTGCCGGTAGGGATGGAGGATTTACCTCCAGCTACTAGCTGGAGAAAAATCCTACACCCTACCAGCAAAACATTGATGTATTACCGGCATGGGACTACTGGTGCCAGTGATACCGGCAAATCCCCCCATGGAGTCCTATGGAACTACATGGAATGGGGATTTAACAACCTTACCGGCACTTGTAATCTTCCGGTAATTCCGGCAGACCAAGTTCCTGAAACGGCAATTCTGTTTGACGGTATCCTGGTGGTATTACCGTAGGCTCTGAGATGACTTTGACGCTTGATGAGCTGTGGGATGTTTTTACCCATGCATCCAAGCCCTACAATAAAACTGTGCAGTACTGGCATGGAAAACATCATGATGGCCAGAACTCCCCAGAGAGTGCACAGGGAAAACATGAAGAATAGGCTGCCACCCATTTTTGCCTATGTTGTGAGCACAGGAGTGCACTGCCTAAAACCACCAGTGGGCTACACACACAGCAGCCTGAAACCATTGGGAATGGCAATGCTGATTGCCAAAAAAGCAACTCAGAACTGTGGGGAATTAATTTTCTTAATCCCAAAAATGGTTGCATTACCAGTACTCACCACTATGAGAAAGCCGGCTTTTTAAAACCACCAGACTTTTGTGGAAAACTGAACAAATGAAACAAAACCAGACCAAGGAAAGACTTGCTAAGAGGTGGATACAATGTAAAACTATATTCTGAAATGACTTGAAGGAAGTAATTATTTAATGTATATGTACAAATTGTCAGTTTGATTTGAATGTAGAAAGCTGGGAACAAAAAGTGACATTTAGCTGAAACCTGGCTTAATGAAACTGGATTCTGCCTGACAACTACCCCGACAGGAGTTGAAAACTGCTCAGCCACTCCCCTTGCCAAAAGGAGTTGTCACCTCTCTGATTAGATTAGGGGTGGAGCAGCTGGGGACTACAGGGAGTTGAACAAAGGCCTGTCCTGGACTCAGGCAAATGTTATATTGGGGGGGCCGTAAAGTGGCTTCCTCTTAGGGGAAACTGGGAGGGGCAGTGCCTCTGCTAGCAGCTGAGCTTGGGGGAAGTGGATAAACCAGTTATTCCACCCTGTGATGTGGGAAGTCACACCCCTTTTTGACCAGGGCATAATTTTAAAAAGATAGATAACTCATAGTGCAGACTTGTCAGAATTATATAAGTAATATCATTATTTTTGTGATTTTTCTGTGAACATTTTGAGAGGCGTTAGGATCCTGTGGTGTATTCTCGGAGGTTGCTAGCGGAAAATAGGGTCTCACTCCAAATGTCTGCATGTTAAAAATCTGACACTTCATCAATTAATGTCCATACTCATTGCGCACATGTGTGTAATTTTGGGTAAATGTCCGATATTTGCAAAACCAGTTAAAAAGCGCAAAATGTTGTCATTTTTGAATGCAAGCTCCCAGGAAGATCAGAGGCGGACAAGCATGGACCATAAGGAATATATAATGTGCACATGTAATTTCAACAAATTGTATATCTGGGAAGGATGTATTTGAATCAAATATAGATTTGTGGGCAAACTGACCAGGGGAGGATCCTCTGACCCATAAACAGACTTCATCATGCTGACAATCCATTTCCTTCCCCCAATCATGGGAGAGGGGAGAATTGGGCCAATGACAAGTAGAGAGGGGCAGTCTTAGCTAGGCCCAGGCACACACCCATTTTCAAAACACATAAAAAGAGACTGCTGGGACAGGTAGAGACATTCAATTCCATTTGCTGCGGAGCATGCTGACCGACGACTTCACATCCAGAGATCCAGACTTCAAATCCATCAATCTCCAAAGACCAGAGCTTTACTTCAGAACTTAAAGCAAGGGCCTAAACCCACAAACTGAGAACTCTTCTCAGCAGGCCTCAGCAACCTTAAAATCATTTGCGAACTATTCCACAGCCGGGCGAGCTGTTTGAATTCTTTTGCCAAGAACAATTGCCAGAGACCAGACCAGAGATCCAGATTGACCCAGACTGCTGTGAGCAGAACCAGAGAGCTGACCCAGATCACTGTGAAGTGCCGAGACCAGAACCGGAGTCCAGTCCAAAACCTGACCAGATCTGTGGCGAGGCCTATTTCAAATTTATATTGTGAGTACCTAGCAGAACTGTGCAGAACCAATCTCTTAGTTAAAATAATCTAATCCAAACTATTTTAACCTAAGTAGAACAGCCTCCTAGAAATCGTGTCATCTGTCATTTGTAAAGCTGCACAACTGTCACCTGTCAATTCTGAAGCTGCAAGCTGTCACCTGTCATTTTGAGTTTACTTTAAATCTGAAAAACTACCTTTATTTAATCGTCCGTATCTCTGGAACGGTTTGGGCTAGGAACGAAATTTGCTACTCCTTATACTTTTGCCGTAATCACGATTCACGCACTCGCGAATATTGCCACGATTTGCAATTTGGCCTGATTTCTTTACCTGTAAAAAGATAGCAGCTTTTTGCTTTCCTCTGCTAAAAATTTGTTTGCCTCTTAATAACCATCCCTGAATCATTGCTAAAGTGAGCCTGAGCTCATCCCAAGTATCTCTCACTCTCCCTGAACCTCCTAAAGGGAATTAAAAGCATTTTCAGCATATTTCTCACTTCATTGCCACCACATTCAAAGCACTTGGGCCTGTGTTTTAAAACTCATACCGGTTTTCTCTAAGCTTGCTGGGGTGGGAATTGAATTCCGTATTGTATTTGATTGCATTCCTGAGAACTGTGTGTGTTACTTCCATCTCCTTCCATTTCTTACATTGCATAGGGGAGGGGGGTGAATTGCCAGAGAAAAAGTGATTATCTTATCTTTTGCTAAAATCATATCAAGTATTTCTGTACTGCATTTTATTCCTCATTGCTTTTCCCTTGAAATCATAAAAGTATTTTTGCTACTTTATCCATCCTATACTAACTCCTCATTGATTATAAAGAAGTGTGCTAGTGCCAGATTACCCATTGTTGATTAACATTATATTTATAAGGGCGATATCGATTATTAATTTATTATAAAAGAGTGGTATCTATATTTTGTTTTATTTCTCAAATAAACCTTTTAAACTTGCAAAACAGAACTACTTCTTGGCTCAGTGGGGTCAGGGGGATTCTAAGAGAGGGGTGTTATATAGGGGTAGTCATCCAGAACTCATGAACTGGACATAAAGATATATCAATAAGGGTTTCCATTCAGTATCCCAGACTAGGCATTGACTTAGCTGTAGTGTTGAATTGAATCCTCTTACAGAACCTGTTAGAAGATCCTCTGCGGGAAGTCACCCTGCCTGTACCTTCAGATGGTAGCGAGTGAGGGCCTTGAAGAATATAGTCTCTAATATGTTGTGGAGGTCTGCGGGCCCTGCAAGATAGCAATTTAGGGACCATCTACTGACTCTGTGGAGGGGTGGGAAGCTCAAACCTATTACACATCCTACCTCCCAGTGCATTTGCTTCCAATGAGGGCACCCCAAATGTGGCCAGGGCAACCCAATCTAAATTCCACACCAGTCCATTACTTGACCAGGAAGAGTTATGGAAGACCCTTTCAAACCTCAAGGTTTTGGATAATTGCATCGGCACTTCATGCAGGGCAACAGGCAAGTACACTCTTCCTAGATTACTCTTTTGTGGTCTGTTGAACCCCCGAGCCTTCTTAAAATCATAACAAGTTTTATTATAACTTTGGTGCTTCCTGTGCCTGTATGGTAGATATTCTGGGTCAAGGTACATCCTGCACACCCTCTGCTGCCAGAGTGGTCACAGTGTCCTTTTGGGTTTCCTGCCTCTGATTAACTCAAAGGGGGACATTGCTGCAGTGTAATGTGGGGGAAAAGAGTGAACAATGCCTCTTTCAGTAACAGTCTATTTCCAGTCTCTATTGTTGGCCCATACCCAGCATATGCAATCGTTGACTAATTTATGGATACTCTCAACCATCCCATCGGTTTGTGGATGGTACACTGAGCTAAAACGGTGTTCGATACCATTTTCTATGTGATACTTGCACATCTCAGCAGAACTAAATGGAACCTGTTGTCTGTTAAGAGGGTACTGGAGACGTTTTCTCTCTTAAAGATCTCATCTAAATATTAGATAAAAGATTTGGTGGAGATGCCCCTGGTAGAGGAGAGCTCCACTCATCTTGATATCTTGTCAAAAGCTTGATTAGAATTGTGTATTAATGTGGCACCTACTGGCTTAAATGGGAGCCAGCAGATCCATTTCCACCCTTTCTCTGGGTAGTTTTGGAACAGATATGTCTGTCATGTGAGGCCAGCGGGCGTGGAGGCCCCATTTCACGGTTGGCGCATAGAACATAGCTCCTGAATGCCCTCTCAAATTAGGTAGCACATCTAGGCAACCAGTAGTCCATTGTAATATGTTGTTTGTTCTTCCTTATGCCCTGTTGGCCCACGCATGCTAGCCTCATGTGATCACCCCTTAAAAAATGTATTCTCCTTCGACATTAATTTAATCTCTTTTTGGGTAAGATCCTCCTATCCCTCTCTTTTCAGGTTTGTTTTGTTGAGCAACCCTTTTCCCTTAATACCCTTCTGACATTACTGGCACCTTCTTCTTCCTCCATGCTCTTGTTCCAGACTTCCAAACATACAGCATCCTGTTCCACTGTCAGTACATACTCATCACATCAACCAGTGACTTCATTGTTAGAGGAGAGCAGTAATAGGCAATCCAACAGGCAATTTTACGCTCCCGGGATGTACACTACACTGGGTATATTCTTGGAGCGATTTGACCCATTTCTTGATTCTGGAGATGACTCTGTCTAACACCCTTGGTCACAAGAGCGTCTTCCAGTGGTTTGTGGTCTGTAGAGATTTTGAATTCGGTGTCCCACAAGAACGTTCTAAATGTACCAGTAGTCCACTTGACTGGCAGGAATTCCTTTTCTTTTATTGGAGTATGCAGATTCTGCTCACTTGAGGAGGTGGGAGGCAAATTCAATTATCAATTCCTCCCCCCATCCATTTGTGGTTGGATGGCTCCTAGTCCTACCTTGCCAGCATCCATTGACAATATGGTTCTACTTCTTATTTTGAATGTTATTAGTGAAGCAGTTGTTATTGAATTAGCAATTGCTTAATTGCTTAATTGTTTTGAATTCTGAGTCACATTAGTCTGTTCATTCGAATAGGGCATCTTTCTTTAATCGGAATCTCATGTTGATTGCATCATTCACAGAATTAGGTATAAAGCATAAAGAATACTCTGCCATTCGTAAAAATTAACACGTTTCTTCTTTGTCCCTGTGTCTGGGAGTGTTTTACATTGCATCAATCAAATATTTCCAAGGCTGAATGCCTCTGGCCGATATCACATGACTGAAATATTCGATGTTGTCTCTGTTGAATTTTCATTTTTCTTTCATCAGGCGCATGCCAAACTCTTTTAGTTTGTATATCACTCTTGACTGACACCCTCCAATCATGGTCACTAGGGCACTCATGTATACTAGGATGTCATTCTGTAAACAGAGGACACCTGCCTCTAATTTCAACAGATTACACATTACACGTTGAAAGAATTAGGTGGCAGACACCAGGCCAAATGACATCCCTTCTGGTGTAATGAAAGCCATCAGCCTACATGAACTTGGGTGGAGTCTTAGCTGGTGATATGCCGTTATTTGATCAAGTGTTAAAAAGACTTGGATATCCCTTATAGTTGGAAGCAGTTCCAAAAGATTGGGGAGAGGGTGCCGGTTGCTGGTGTGTATCACTACTACCACTAAAGGCAAAACCCATTCAGGAACCTCAGTCCTTTCAATGATGCCTTAATATTCTAGAAAGTCGAGTTCTATTTTTACATCACTCTTAAGAGATATAGGAATGTTCTGAAATGTGTCAAAAATTGGGTTGGATCCTATCCTAAGCCTGATCTGGTGAACAAACCCTCTTGGGCAATCAACCTCTTCTCTGGAAACCTCTCAGTCTTGCCCATCCTAACCGTTTAACATATTGTCCCAGACACACCCTGGATGTTCTCATCTCCTCAGACATCCCTCTCCCTAACCCTCTCACTACTCCTCTCTCTTGGACTGACCACTTTTTTCTTTCCACTCACCTGACACTCTCTGTCCCCCAAGCAAAGCCCACCCTAGCACTGCCACGTACCTTCTCGGTTATTCGGCCCATGAAGCATGTGTTAGTGGATGCCTTTGCCTATACTTTCTCTGCTCCTCCTACTCCTGCAGCTGAGTCACACCCTGACACAGCCCTATCTAACCTGCATCTTGCCATTTCCAATACATCCTTGCCCCTGCCATGAGAATCCGTCTAAAGCCTACCTCCAAGTGCAACTCTTGGTATGACTTTGACCTTGCTGCCATGAAACACAAGTGCAGGGTGGCTGAGAGGAAGTGGAGGGTTTCGGGTGAATCCTCTGACAAACTGGCCTCCCACTTGCTCCAAATGCAATGCAAACTCTCTGTCCTGCCCAAGAAGAGAGCCCACATCCGAGGCATGTGTCTCTGCACTCTCTAACAACACGGCTGAACTCTTTAAAATCTGCATGGAGTTGGCCAATCCTTTTGCAGTCTCCACCTCTCCTGTTTCCTCCCATGTCTGTTATGCTTACCTGGTCTCTGCCGGGACAATGGGGCACCTTTGCAGCCCTCCCTGGAACTGGCTCCCCTTGGTCAGGCTTCTTTCCCTGCTTTTGTGTCGTGGACTGCGCTGGTTGTTGGCACTGCCCCTGCGAGAATATGAGAGGCTGTGAGACTGCTGTGATATGACTGTGGTTCCCCTCGAACCCTTCTTCCCAGAATGTGGTGAGCATGCGCCGACCCATATAGTCTCACCTGTTTAATTATAATGGCAAGCTCTCTGTCCTGCTTCTCACTGCAGGGGCGCCTTAGACAGACTGAGTTTCTTCACTGGTCCATGTGCGTGGCAGCCCAGACCAGCTGTGGCTGAACCACTCCAAAAGTAAGTATCCTTTCAATAATGATTATTGTCTGTATCCTTTTGTAATGTCTTTCCTTGATTATTGTCCGTATATAATGTCTTTTCCTTTTCCCAATAGGTGATATGAGGCCCAGCGGTAGTTGCGTTGCAAGAAGCAAGCCCCAATGGAAGAAAAGGGAGTGCACGATGTCCCAATAGGTGGTAAGTTTGGTTTTAAGGTGAAGCGCGAGGATTGGTCTAAGTGCAACCTTAGTGTAATGTCTTTATCACTTTTCTAACCTTCTTTTGTCTTTTTCTCTTGCAGGGATCGTCTGGCGATGTCGGACTGGAATGCTGTTATCCGAAGATCTCTGGGTGGGTGAAGGATGCCTGGATCCGCGATTATGCTGTGAAGTGGGAGAATGGGAGAAAAAGCTCCCCCCAATCTCCTCGCGACCATGGCCTAGAGGGTCGCGGCCCAGACACCCACCACGAGATGAATTTGTCTATCTACCAGACGACCAAATACCCTGGTTCAAGAACATAAGGATATGCCCACCAGCCTGCCCTACTCAAGCCGACACCTGCGGCATGGATGAACTCGACTAAGACCTCAACAACAAGCACCCACATCGTTAGAGGTGCCATAACGACCTAGCCAACTGCCAAGAACACACGTGCCACCATGCACACTGGTCACTCATGCACCAACCCACCCGAAGAATATATTCAGTGCTATGACGTAGGTGACGGATACACCCACTGACGCGCATCTTTATTATTATTCACATAGGTTTTTCCGTAATGCAGAAACGCAAGACGCATAAAGCACTCGCGTATATGCTTGCTGACGCTTCTCCCACCCCTCGCATCGTGATGAGAATATAACGAAGACGTAATGCTGCCTATGAAGCCATGTCAAGCCGCAACACAGGTGCCGTGCATTGCACATCCCCACCCATGAACCAGGCCCAAATAGGCCGCAAGCAAGAACCGCCATGAACACTGAATGAGCGAGAGTACAAGTGCTGATCACGCAGAACGAGCCCAGTGAGAGCTCACAGCCAAGGGGGCGATGTTGCAACTCGTATGCTACCAGCCGGCGCCAAGGTCACACCTGTAAGCAAAGCCAAGCACACAGAAGCAAAATACAACTTTAAATGTGCAGAATTCTGCCCCAGCCATGGTCTCTCCACACGTGACCAAGCCAACCTGACAAGGTGCCACACCCACGTGGAAGAAGTCGCCTGGGTCCCACGTCTGGGACACAGGTTGCAACAATGAAATGACCCGATGGACACCTACAGCGAAGGGAATGGTCTGCTCTCAAGCCTATGAGCAAATCTGCACATTGTCTGCACGAATACATAGTTACACATTGTTGCTAGTGACAGGTACACCGCGAGCTGGGAACAAGGATGGTCCCAGACTGGGGGGCTTGCGGGAGGACCAATCAGAACATGGGGGCACTCATCACTGACGCCACTAACATTAGCCAATCATCAGGGGTCTGCGTGTAACAATTTTCAACTATCTAATTGAAGGGACAACCCAAGTATACCACCTGACTCATCTTCAACCACTAATATTGCTCTCTATATGTATGCTATACTAACCCTACCACTCGAGGAACCAATCCGGAGTGGCAATAGGTTTTTCGCTAACTTTCCCAGGTGACGCAAGTAGCGCGTCATACTGCGGCAAAAAGGGCCTGCGAGCCCCACAAATTTTGAGAGTCTGGACGGACGCGTATGATCCTAGACCCATCCCTGCTGTTGTTTTAATAAACCACAGAACCGCCTTGCTTCTTGTGTGTGTCTCATACTCATTTGTGGGGAACACGGGAGGAGTTAGGGCCTCCCAGCCCAGAGGTCCGCGGACGGCTCAGCCGACCGCGGGATAATCACCCCGACAGCTGGCCGAAGGTGGACTCCCGAGTAAGTGTTGTGGCTGGGAGCCGGAATCAGGTATGGATGCGCTCCGACTGCGGTTGCTGCTGGAATCAGGTAAGGATGCACTCTGACTGCAGTTGCTGCTGGAATCAGGTAAGGATGTGCTCCGACTGCGGTTGCTGCTGGAATCAGGTAAGGATGCGCCCTGACTGCGGTTGCTGCTGGAATCAGGTAAGGATGCGCTTCAGGTGGCGGTGAGCATTACGCTGCTATAAGCAGACTAACGCGAAGCGGTTGCATGTGGGCGGGGCAGGCTTAAATAGCCTGGTCCCGGCCACGCCCATTTGTTCTGATTCGTGGCCCCACCCAGCCACTCCTAGAGGATGCTGCACATGCAGCCCAATTAACTCCTATGGCCACGCCCGACCTGGAGGCACAGGGAATGTGCACCAGAATAAAAGTGGAATAAATGGGAATGGGGAAGTGGAAACACCGGCACGATCTCGTGATGGTGCTGGTGTTTCCACGTCCACCTGCAGGCGGGCGGTGTTAAACCCGCCAGGTGAGACCTGATGGGAACGCCACCTCCCGCCTGCAGGACTCGAGATCGGGCGGTCCGGAATTAACAGTGGCGGCGGGTTTACCACCACTGTTATTTCCAGACCGCCCAACCCGTAATGAGGCCCATTGTCTCCAGAGCCCTGGTTCATTCTAGGTTGGACTACTGCAACAGCCTCTTTCACAATCGGCCTGCCTCTACTTTCTGCACTCTGCAACTAATCCAGAACAGGACTGCGAGACTTATCCTTGGCTTCAATCCCAGGGACTGTATCTCTCCAGCTCTGAAATCTCTGCACTGGCTCCCGGTGGCTGCATGTATTAAATTCAAGACCCTCTACATTGTCCACAAGGCTTTCTGGGGCCGGAACTGCACTTCATTCGACACTCTCTTCCTAAATACCTTCCTTTTCAAGCCCTTCGCTCTGCAGCCTCCAACTCTCTGAGGGTCAGACGCTTCTGAAGGCAGAGAGTAGGGGTTAGATCACTTTCCTCTGCAGTTGCCTCCTCAAGAATGGCCTCCCTGCCCCTCTCAAACTTGAGCCGGACCACCTGATGTTTCAGAAGCAGCTCAAGACATTCATTTTCTCCTCTGCTTTCTCTCCCTCCATCCCCTGCTGGCCTACCTACCTTCTACGCCGACTGGCTGCTTGGATACCCTCATAGTCTCACTGGCTACCAGGCTCCTCTTTGACCAGTCCACCCACACTGCTTCCCGGCCTGTCATGCACTAGGGGCTGTAACTGTAACCCCTAGAACTCTCAGCCTCCTTGCACTTACCCAGAGCCACACTTCCCTGGCTGAAATTACTCAGAGCAATGCTGCCTGAACGCACTTCCGCTTTCCCCCCCCCTTGCAATTTCCCATCCCCTCCCCCTGTACTTGCACGATCTGAATGACACAAGGCTTAGCAAGATCGTTTGTCTTGTCCTCCCTCACTTGTCTTGACCCGCCTAGAAACACATGTGTACAGGTGCGTTATAAATGACTTATCATATCATATAAGGATTTACTGTTATCTTAATTCTTTTGGTGGAGCTAGCTGAGGAGGGGTGTGGACTCTCTGCTTGTGACATACATTTTTCCTTTAAATTCCAGCTTGAAACCAATGTAATATGTCTATTGTCAGTCCCGCATGAGCCACCTTGTAGATGTATACTTTATTGAGCGGTCTTTAGCCAAACCTGACTTCATTCATCATTTCCACTGCTTTGGTGTTATTGTGTGCAACATCCCAGTGCCTATCTAGGATCTTGTTCTTTCTTTTCTCTGACAACAATGACCTCTTCCAAATCTTCACATAATGTGTGCTTCATATGCGAGGGAGTCTTCCAGCACTTACCTATATGGCCCCTATGCTTGCAAAGGTTGCAGACTATATGTATGGCTGTGCATGAAGGGCTGTTGGTAAGGTGCATGACATCATCAAACCAGTAGCACCTGCGCTGTGTTGCAGGCTCCTGGAGATATCCACTAGGTTTTGTACCACATCTTTGATACAGAGACAGGGATTTTATTTCTGGTAAGGGGACCTCTGGCAAGTTGTACATCTGAGGATATGGTTTCTACTCTTGTAGTTTCGCTGATTGGGGCCAGTGCTTCTGGTTTCTTCCCTGCTAGAGCTTTCAGGCATTTGGAGGTGTGTTCCACTTCTTCGGAAATTCATAGTCGTTCATCAAGTGTTGGATCACCCCTGGACCATCATTTTTTCATCACCTTACTGTTTCTGCATTCCAACATGAACTGATCTCTCAACCTCTCATCAATTTGCTAGCCAACATTTCCTAGCAATTCCTCTGAGAATTCTTCAACTGACTACCCCTCCCCCTGGGATCTTTTGCCAAAGTGGTATCTCTGTTGAATGGTGCTCACTTTAATTGTATAGTGTTTGTCTAATTTCTTTACAGATTTCTCATATCAACTTAAGCCATGAGCTTCTTCTGTATAAGCTCAGGCAAGTCATCGTATTTTAGCTTGAAAAAGAGTTGTTGGAAGCATTGGCCATGAGAAGGAGAAGACAGCAGTTTGGTTCAACAAGAGGACCCAGAAAGGGGAGGTCGATACCCCGGCCATGAAAAGGCCAGAAGAGAAGCCAGAGAAGACTAAGGGCCTCATTCCGACTTGGGTGGTAAGGGATAACGGTCACCGGTACGGAGACCGGTGCCGTTAAACCCTTACTGCCCAATTCCGAGGTCCCTAAGCGGGAGCCATGGCTACCTCCAAACTCGGAATGAGGCCATAAGATTCTGATATAGGGAACAGTGAATACATAGATGGCTGAGGCCTAGATCAAGACGGAGGCAGTGAAATAAAGGGTGGGCTCCCTCTCCAAGGAAGAGGGGAAACCTCGCCAGAAGAGTCACCTGGAGACTAATCTACAGAGGACTGTCAACTGGATACTAAGCCAGTGGGAAGAACTGCCTGGGGACTAAATCAGAGAGAAGACAAGATGTATTACAGAGACATGTGTACTGTATGGGGACACTCTGAAACCATAATGACAAATCAAATAAAATGCTTTAAAGTACACAGCATTGGAAGTTTCATGTTAAATGTCTGGCTAAAATATACCTCTGGCAGTAGTATGGTACCTACCCTTGCATTGGAACTAGTTCCTGTTGGTTTGTGGCAAATAACCCTTTTGCCAGTGTATAGTGAGGGAAGTTGATCCTATTATAAATGGGCACCAGGAATGTTATTAATATCCGCCTTTGATTATTTAAATAATGATATTTGTTTTATTGACCTTGGAAGAATGAAACACAATGATGGGCTTACTAAGGTTCAGACATGTGAGTTAGAGATCACACACATCTCAGGAGTGTTTCCTTAACCCACTAAGCTACATTGCCATAGTTGTTTTCCGTGTTAAACTAAATGCGTTGGCATATATCCAAGAAGGCATACTAATCAATGGATAAATGATATGTTGAAGCATATTTTTTTCACCAGGGTTGTCAATGTTTCAATTATGATCATTCAAAAAAATGCACTGATTATAACATACACACTTTTCCCCTTCTTTGCATTAGAGATGTTACTGTGGAATCGACATAGCCTCATTTTTAAATCCGAGAATATTTTATAGATATGTATCGCTTGGTGTGATCCTTTGCCTTTTAGAGTGAAATATACTTATTTTGCTTAACACGTTTCTGTTAAGATTGCTTATATTTTGTCAGGTTAGTTTGCCTCGTGGTTTGGTACTTTGCAAGTCAACTTTACTGAAGAGCATTCTAGTATAGCTAAACTCAAAGCATTGTACGTTGGTGTAAAACTGGGTGAAGATCAGAGGTGGATGGTGTAAAGTTGGGCAGAGATGTATTCTACTGCCTAAATTATATTGGAAGACCCATAAAATCTGGGTTATAACCTGACATGTTCGATTTAACCAAGCTATGTGTACCTGGACAACACACTTTACATGACTGTGGTTTACTTTCCTCCACTTCCAAACTTTTTACCCCCTAGAGAGGATTCTTTTTGGTGTACAAAATGCAGAATGGATATAGCGTTACTATAAATGTGCTCCATCCATGTATAGTAATAATTATATTGCCCATTTATGGGGTGCATGTAAAAGGGTGAATTGTCTCTTGTTTCACTCCTGGTTACATCACAATGTTCACTCCTTATAAAAGAGTAAAATAAATGATTCATGTTGTGTGTCGGATGAGCAAAGGGTGCTTGGACATTGCCTTGCCGAATTCCGGGTTTGAGGCAAGAAAGGATGTGATTAAGTATATCAGATCAATCATGGAAAAGTCGGGCATTGCGTTCTCGTTTTTAATCGGCAGAGCGTAGGCTTTTTGAGGATATCGCAGAACCAACCCGCCAATATTCAGGACTAAGACACGCCCCTGTTTTTACTGTTGTCTGTTTCCCCTTGAATGGTGCAAACAATATCTGGGTAAAATGGAAAGGGTTTTTCCAGACTTGATGAATTTGACCCTATGTCTAAAGTCATCTGGCTTCATCAATGGCCACTGGTTTAATAAGCAGATAAGATAATGCCATGTTGAAAAAAGCAACAAAACCATTTTTGGAAAGCAACCCCATAGAGATGAGAATGTGAATATTGATCAGGGGTAGCTCGTATATGCTAAAGAAAGCATATGTATTTAAACAAAATGTAAATTTTTGTCATTTTAACTCATTTTTAACAATAGAGCAAAAAATGAATGGGTATTTCCCTTCAGAAGATACACATTTAATAACAGTCAAATACAGAAGAACATATTCAAGCTTGGGTGTGCGCTCTTAACCGTGTCTAATAACTTTCTATAGCCCATCTATGTTCTTGAAAATGATGTTCTAAGGCCCATTTTCTGGAGAATGCAATTTGTCTGCTAAATCCAGGAAGCACTTCACTTCCCATGGCGGGTAAAGTACCTCAGGATTTAGTTTAAGAATGCAAGGAACGCAGCTCGGAGCATTAGATCTGTGTTGTTGTTAGATATTCATTTTCATGCCTGACTCTCTTCATGCCGTGCTCCTATTTTATGGGAATGAGATCTTGGACTGAAATAAGTGTCCTGTAATAACCATCTGTACCAGGAAACCAGGAATGATGCTCAATCTGTCATAAACTACACAAACTAAAAGGGAAAGTTATATTGTAGTATAGTTTGGACTGCTGTTTTTAATAAAGGCAAATCCAGCTAAATTCTTTACGACTGTTTTTCTTTCATTAGTTTTGCTTTCAGAAGCTAAAGCATTTTTTTACTTTGTACATTCTTGTAGGTCTAAATATGCATGAGTCCATCTATAATATCATGATGTATGCCCTACAGACTGTCAGTGGCTGCTGGTGAATTTTAGAAGTGAAGGGATGTACATGTTTTCTTTGAATTGGCCGAGGCCTACTTATTGAGCTGAAACTAACCACGGTCAATTTGGGTTGGGTCTCTCGCCACCCCTGAAACATTGTTTGAATCCATGCCATTTTCATTCGGTTCTCTAGCTAAGATGTAAGCAGATGGAGTAGATGCCAGGTCATCAACAGTATAATGTAAATAAAGGCATTCAAGTCAACAATCTGGACTCTTTTCTCATTGGTATTGATACATTTTTCTACCAACTAACAACTTGAATTATCAAAAACGTTCATCTTTTCACTGCAAAACTCACCATCTTATGTTTTCTTAATTTGATATATGAAAATCAAATAACACATTATCGTATGCATGTATCCTGGGCATACATGATGCATTACTTAATAACAAACAGAGATCAAGAGCACGAACAATAAACCAAATGATCTTCTACAGTAAATGAACACACAAATACATTGTTTCATAATGTCATCTCGTGTGATTATCTATTTGTCCTAAAGAATAGAAAATAAAATGTTGGATTGTTATGAAAGAAAACAACTCAAAGTACTGCACACATTCAAATGCTTTTTCACGAGTAATCACCAAGATGGCAAGTTAACTTCATGAATTTCAGGTCACCAATGGTAGAGGAAGATGCCTATACCCACAATATATGCCAGCTTTGCCAATGTAGAACACTTGCATGATGCCTGTGGCCACCATCATTTCCACTATAAAGCAGATTCTCAAGATGTCTGTGTTCATAATGCTTGTACCCACAATACATGCCAGCACTACAACATAAAGCACATTTTCATGATGCTGGTCCCCAGAGTACATGCCTGCACTACCAATGTAAAACGTGCTTTTGTGGTGCCTCTGCCACAACATATACCAGCATTTCCAAAGTAAAACACATTTTCATGGTGCCTATAGCTCTCACGCACACATCCATAACCATATTGACACACCCTCCAAACATAAACCTATATAAAAAAATGCACCAGCTCGAACACACACCACAGCCCTGAAAGCCATCCACCCACTCTCCTACACATGTACTCTCACTCACACTGACACAAAAACACATGCAGCTGCTGTCACACACATGCACTTGCTCCCAGAAATATACAACCGCTCTCAAGCACACACATCTGGTATCACATACATGTACCTGCTTTCACACATGACCAATAAATACACTTACCTGCATGCACTAGTAGTGGTATCTACCTCACTAAAGCTCTCTTTATAATGGCGGGCTAACATGCCCAGATACATAGCTCTAAGCCCCTCCCCATCTTGGAAGGGTTGGAATCCCACCCTTTTTAGAAGGGAGTGGCCTATCACAGGGTGCCTCCCTTCACAGATATCCGTAATTTAATCGAAGCTCGAAATTTCGAATTTGACATTGCTGAATTCGGAAATGCTGAATTCAAAATGCACGGCGCAGTAAAATCATGATCCCACACCAGCCCCCCTATTTACCTGTTGGCGGCACAACTCGTTGTGTGCCACCAACTCCCCCATCTCTCTGCGACACCGGTTCCCTTCACTTACGTGGATGTGAACCGGCACCGCAAGGTCCTCTTTTTTTAAAAACTTTATCGAATTGGGAGCGGCGGACACCCCTGCAACCCCGAGTTACTATAGTGAACAAAGGTGCGGGGGACACCCCCGCAACCACTGCTTCCCTTGTTCACTAAATGGCACCGAATGGTATACATGTTCGAAATGTTCAACTGTATGACATTTTTGTACAGCCGAAATGTGAACAAATATACCATTATGAAAATCTCTACGGATAACTCCCTTCACACCATCCTCTCCCAGCTTCTGCACAGGTTGGAGTGGGGCTACTGTTCTGATCGCTCCCCAATATTGCGAGAGACAGAGTGGGGGAGGTGCCAAGAGCTTCATTTGCCAATGGGGGTGCATCCGTTTTAGCGCCCTGTGGCGGTCAGCATAACACAGGGCCCATTTATGTTCCAAAAAGACTTCATTCATATCCGGACTGATAATAAGATCAATGCCTATCGCACCTAGGTTTCCCTCTACAAGAGTAAAGACTGTTCCTCACTTTGAGCAACCTAATCACAAGGAGTAGTGATGTTACAAACCCTATACTGGTTCATTGTCTAATTGTCTTTCTCTTTTACAGGGTATCCGGCACACTACATGCTTGACAGTCTTAAGGTAATTGTACCCAGCCCACGTTTAGACAGTCTATAAGCACTGTCTCTGTGTTGCATGGTAACCCCTCCTGGGAGCACGGTAGCTCCCAGGATGTTGTAATGGGTCATGTGGCAGTAGCCACGTGACCAACAATATAAAAGAAGCGAACCACGTCCGGCTCGTCAGTCACTCCATCCTGAGGCTCCAGTGTCGTTCTTTGGGGAGCACCATGCTGGTGCTGCACCGTTTTCGCTGGGCCCAAGGACGGGCCCAGCTCGAGGACGGTACCCCTGCCGGGCAACGCCGTCCGGATGGCGCCCCTGCCGGGCAACGCCATCCAGGGATGATCCCCCTGCCATGTGACCATGGCCAGCAAGATGGCCCCAGCCTGGGTGCCCCCAGAGCCGGGACCGCTGTGTGCCGGGTGCCCCCGGCCACGTGAGGAGCTCTGGTGATCCGGAGCGGGTGAGGGGACCCCCACCCATGAGTCCACGGCATGAGCGCCGCACCAGTGTGTCCTGTCGGGTGTCCCCCGACCTGAGTATGGGGCTGCCCGGTGACTCGGAGCAGCCCCCCAACAATGGCGACAAGGTATGTGAGCCCCCGTGTCCGTACCTATTGTGGCGTGCTCGCCGCAATGATGGAGGAGGTTCCCCATCCAGAAGAAAGAAGGCTCAGGCGACCCGTGCCGCATGGAGATGCCCCAGGCGGCATTGGCCGCAACAAAGGAGGAAGTGGCATCGGCCACGAACACGAAGAAGTGGAGCCGGCCGTGTGGGCTGCTGCTCCCCCAACGGATTGGAAAAGATGCGGGCCCCGCCAAACTCCCCACTGTGAGGAGGAAGCTGCGGCCACCGCCGCAGCATGGAGAATGCGGGTGTCACCCGCGGTGGGGAGAGAGGTGCGCCCCGAGCAGCCGGTCATGCGGCGAGACAAAGAAAAGGGCGGGCCCAACTCCAACTGGGCCCGCATGGACATAAGGAGGGGGAGAGTCGCTTCCCTGTCCGTGTGGATGATCTGCAGCGTCGGCCGCATACGTGTTGGGTGAGTTGCCCCCTTTCTCGCCTGGGTGGATGAATGCCCTGCAGCTTCGGCTGCAGTGAATGGAGGAATAGGCGGCACCGACCGCGTCATGTTGCCCGGCGCCTCCACGAAGTGGACCTGCCCCTCCCCCCAAACATGCAGTGGGCCCACCGTCACCTTAGCCGGCGAGGGCAGAGGTGAGCTCTGGGCCACAGCGAAACTGAAAGGAGGCGGACCCATCACCACCTGGGCCCGCCACTAGAGAGATGTGCTCCGGAGCGGAGCAAGGAAAAGAAACAGGAACAAACAATGATGCAGGCCCAAATCCATCTGGGCCCGCAAAGACAGTAAGGAGGAGCCGCTGTTTTCCCCCGTGTGGAGGGGGAATGCCAGCGGCGTCAGCCGCATTGAGAGGTGGGCTGCCCCTCCCCCAGCATGCCCGCTGGCCTCGCACCACAGCGCTGCGACCCCCGTCGCGACCCCCGTCGGGCCCGAACAGGACAAAGGGAAGGGGCGTGGCCTAAACAACCCAGCCCGCGGCAGTGAAAAAGAAAACAGCACAACGCGCTGCACATCAGTGATAAGCGCGGCTGTCGCCGCTTGAGAAAATATGTGCGTGTGTGCTCGCTGCAAGCGCCATCCTGCCATAAGTGGTCCCCCAGCCAGTGAAGAGGTGAGCTGTCACTCCCCACCTACAAGCCGTGCAGCTGAGGCGCCTCCATCGGTCACGGGCCCAATTCCCACTGGGCCCGCAGAATTTGTCATGATAATGTGTGGATAGATGGCGGAAAATACAGCCCAAGCAACCAGGAAAGGGGCAGAATGACCATCCGGCCGGGACGAAGAATCCAGGGACCAGCCCCTAGCGGAGAAGGGAGGGATGGCTGCTTTTGTGGGGGTTTTGGGAGCCTTCCCAGTCTTGCGGCTCGGATAACCTGCCACCGGGAGTGTCCTCACACCGGCCCTACGAGGGAGGGGAAACAAGATGCCTGTCGTCAGGGTGCCAGGATGCCATCACAGACGCCCCTAGACTATAGACTAGGCCGACGTGGCCCCTGGGCCTCCCCAGGTGTGGCTTTGCCGGCCCTCGTTTGACTTTGGTGAGTGTCTAGGGTGAACGGTGGTGAAGACCGTAACTGGTCTCCTGCGGCTCCACCAGTGCAGAAGATGGACTTCATGATCGTCGCCCCCATGAGGTCGAAAGCCTGCCGACACAGCCTCGCTCAAAATGGCCCAGCTGGTGGACAATGTTATGTGGTGTACATCCGCACGCCTAGAATGCTTTATGTGGTGCCAGTGGCTCGCACTGGTGTTTGGTGTGTTAGCTGAACCACTCACCCAGGTTAATAAAGTGGTGAACAATTAGTAGAGTGGTTCTAGGAGTAGTGGTGTGTAGTGGTTGGAAGTTCGTTTTTGTTGTTATTAAAAAATGGAGTGGTGTTGCATGGTAACCGCTCCTGGGAGCATGGTAGCTCCCAGGATGTTGTAATGGGTCACGTGGCAGTAGCCACGTGACCAACATAATAAAAGAAGCGAGCCGCTTCCAGCTCGTCAGTCACTCCATCCTGAGGCTCTGGTGTCGTTCTTTGGGGAGCACCATGCTGGTGCTGCACCATGTTCGCTGGGCCCAAGATGGCCAGTGAGATGGCCCTGGCCTGGGTGCCCCCAGAGCCGGGGCCGCTGTGCGCCAGGTGCCCCCAGCCACGTGAGGAGCTCCGGTGATCCGGAGCGGGTGAGGTGACCCCCACCCATGAGTCCGTGGCATGAGCGCTGCACCAGTGTGTCCCGTCGGGTGTCCCCCGACCTGAGTACGGGGCTGCCCGGTGACCCAGAGCAGCCCTCCAACACTCAGGTTGAGAGGGCCCAGCAGACTTTTCCATAATTTAAACACAGTTTCAGGTTTATCGTGTCCAGCATGCTTCTTGAAACCTTCAGCAATCTAGTGCCCAAGCTTAGCTCTGTTATGTTATGTTATTTCATTTGTAAGGCGCCAAAGCCCGAAGGCATCGAGGCGCCGGAAGAAAAGAAAGTAGGCCCTATCTAATACACATAGATAGCTGGTTCAGAATATTATGAGAAGAGGAAAGTCTTTAACTGTTTCCGAAACATCATAAGATTGTTTGTATTACGGAGAGACACCGGAAGGGCATTCCACGCCTGTGCGGCCTGTACATGAAAGGCGCGGCCATTGCCACAAGCTCTTTTCACTCGATCTACGTGTAGAGAGCAGGTTTTAGCTGAGCGAAGAGATCTGCTAGGTATGTATATCTTCAACCTATTCTTGAGATATATGGGCGCATCACCATAAATACATTTATGGCAGGTTGTCAGGAGCTTAAATTGTATTCTAGCTGAAACTGGCAGCCAATGGAGACTCCTCCTAGCTGCGGATGTGGGCTCTAAGCGCTTCATCAGAAAGACAATGCGTACTCCAGAGTTTTAAATCTTTTGGAGTCTTTGTAAAGTCTGATGTAATAAGTGGTCAGTTTACTTATTTTACATTCTCATTAATATAGTGGCCAGCGCATTGCCAAGGGGTATCATCCCCAGCACAATTACAGAGATACAGCGCGTAGCTCACTTTCAGGGATAACGTTTTAAGGCAACCAATCAGAATGAACTCCCTTGTTGCTGATTTGATTTTTTTTTTTTAAAGAAAGTTACTAATCTGACCGTTTTTTTTCTATCCAGCACGTTTTAACCAATGGCCCCTGTTTGATGCGCAGGCAACAGGCCGGGGACCCAAAGTCTTGGTGTAGTGCAGTAATTCGTTCTGGGTCTCTGCACTTGCACTCCTCTCTCTAACCCCCTTGCACTTCTTGCACGAACCGAATGACACACAGCCAAATAGGATCGTTTGCCTTGTCCTCCCTACGTGTTCTCTCCCTTGTCTTGTGGCGCCTGGAAACACTTGGATACAGGCGCGTTATAAATGCCACATCATATCATGGTCCAGCCTTCGTACCATTGCAATCCTGAACAAGCAGCACTGACTGCAGCGCGACCTGCTTCTGAGTGTCGCAATGTGCGACAGTTACAGCAGTGAGGAAAGTCACCTGGGTGATGGAGAGGGCCTGAGCCATGGCGGGAGAGTAGGTTTCGCGAGCCAGCTCCCAGCAGGACTGCAGCTCTACCGCGCATGCGCCAGGGGAATAGTTTGCAGTGGTGTAACGTGCCCCCGCAGCCGCTGCGGTGCGGTGGCTGCGCTAGCACATGACCTGGGGACCACGTGAGGAAAAAAAAATGAAAAAAATGTATTTTTTAATTTTACTTTTTGAATTCACTCTGCATTCATAAACACATTATTTTGAAAGGGTGTACACTTAAATATGTAGGTGGCTGCCTGTGTGAGAGTATGGTGAAAGGGTGCACAGAAATCTATGGGTGACTGTGTGGAGTATGTGCGTGTACTGTGTTCAGGGGCTCAACAAAACCTACACTTCGGGGGGCTAATCCTTCAAATGTTGGGCGAGGCGCTGACTTCACGGGCGGTGGGGTAGGGGCAAACACATTTGTGTGGGGGCATCTAACTTCTTTCCGCATTTTAATAAGACTATTCCAGTGCAGCTTCAATGTTACAAGCCGTTAACTCTCTCCTTTAAGTCTGAAAGTACCCACTTATGGACTGCTGTGAGAATGAGCGGTCTGCTGTTCCCACTCTACCCTTCCAATCACTCCCCTGACATGCTAGTACTAAACCCACATTGCAATTTAAATTGCCTAACAAATGTGGCATTTGAATGCAGGTACTAACAATGAAATGCTTTACATCAGTAATTGCTGGGCCCTTGTTAACAGCGAACCCCAGGTGCCATTTAACATCTGTGTCCTGTTCTGTCCGGCAACTGCTCTGAAGGTCAGCCAGGTTGAGTCAACATAGTTCAAAATTTCAGGGGGGGAGTGCTGAAGCCCAGTCAACTCAATTGTGTTACCCCACTACTTGTGTTTAATGCCTTGATTAATTATTGGTTATTGTCATTCCTCCTAGCCCTATTCTTCCTCGTCCCTGCACTTGTGTATGAGGCCATACTCATAGACAAGTACTGGGATGAGGTAGAGCTACATGGTGGTAATGCCTGATTTAGCTAGCTGTAATCTTCAATACTCCTAGTCCCCCTCTTCCTCATTCCAGTACTTACCTATGAGGTAAGGAGCCACATACGTAAGCTCTGGGACAAGGAAGAGGGACGTAAAGGTAATTCTGGGCCAAGGAGCTGATTTTGGAGGTTGGGGTAGAGAGTGGGAGGGAGAGGGGATGTGTGGGGGTGGGATCGTGTGATAAATCATAATGGTTGTCCATGTCCAGGCTAAGCAGGCATGATATGTGGTATTAGTGGCTAGAGGGGCATTTTGGTGAAGCCAGTCTAGTCATTCCTCAGTTTGGTATGATTTTTGTTTTAACTACACATTTCTGATAAAGCAGTCTTGCTAAGTGTAATTACCTAGATTGGCAGTTGGGTGCTGCCAGTCTAGCCATTTCTTCCTGCGGCATTGTATATTTTTCTGGGCATCTGTGATAAAATTATATGATATGATATACGTCATTTATAACACGCCTGTACACAAGTGTTTCTAGGCGTGACAAGAAAAAGGAGGGAAGGTAGAGGGAGGACAAAGAAAACGATCTTACTAGTATCATTCAGATCGTGCAAGTGCGAGAATGAGAAATGCAAGAGGAAAGGGTGGGGGAAGTACAAGGGGAGGGGAAATCAGGGCAGTAATGCTCTGAGTTAGTGCAGCCAGGGCAGCACGGCTCTTGGTAGTGCAAGGAGAATAAGGGACTGTGGGGTTAGAGTTAAAGCCCGTAAGTGCGTGGTAGGCCCGGAGGCAGTGCAAAGGTGACTGATCAAGAAAGAGTCTGGACTCAGTGAGACTCTGAGGGTAGCCAAGCAACCAGTCGGTACAGCAGTCAGGTAGGTCAGTCAGGTAGGTCAGCAGGGGAGGGAGAAAGAGAAAGCAGAGGAGAAGAGGAAAGTTGTGAGCTGCTTCTGGAACTTTTGGTGGTCCGCTCAAGTTTGAGAGGGGCAGGGAGGCCATTCCAGAGGGAGGCACCTGCAGAGGAGAAAGATCTACCCCCCACTCTCTGCCATGAGAAGTGTCTAACCCTCAGAGAGTTGGAGGTAGCTGGGGGAAGGGCTCGGGAAGGAAGGTATTTTGGAAGAGATCATTGGATGTAGTGTGGGCCCTACCCCAGAAAGCCTTGTGGACAATGCAAAGGGTCTTGAACTTGGTCCTTGCAGCGACCGGGAGCGAGTGGAGAGATTTCAGGGCTGAAGAGATACGATCCCTGGGCTTGAGGCCAAGGATAAGTCTTGCAGTACTGTTCTGGATTAGTTGCAGAAGGCGGAGAGTAGAGGAAGGCAGATTGAGAAAGAGGTTGTTGCAGTAGTCCAACCTAGAGACAAACAGGGCTCTGGAGACACTGAGCATCTGGGGGAAAGTGAGAAAGGGAAGAGTCCCTTTGAGGAAGGAAAAGCAGCTGGTAGTGGAACCTCTTGGCGACGTCCGAGATGTGAGGAAAGAACGAGAGAGTGGAGTCAAAGATGACACCAAGGTTGTTTGCTTCGCAGAAAGGCGAAGGAAGAGGGCCCAAGGTGGGTGGCCAGAGTGAGAGAGGGAAAGCAGGGGCAGAGTACCAATGAGAAGGAGCTCCATCTTACTTACATCTTAAGGCAGAGATTGTTGGAGGTGCACCAATCCTGAATCACGGATAGACAGAAAGGAATGAGTGAGAGAGGAGAGGAGCCTGAAAGAAAGCTGAGTGTCACCCGCATAACACTGAAACTTAGAGGAGAAGGTCGAGATCAGATGGGCCAAAGGGTCCAAGTAGAGGTTGGAAAAACAGGGTGAGAGGATAGAGCCCTGGGGAACGCCACAGTTAGAGAGAGAAGTGGCAGGGAGAAAGGGACCAAGTTGGACCTGGGAGGGGCAGTCCAAGAGGAAGGAGGTCAGCCACTCCAGGGCCTGATCCGTGATGCCCAGGTTCTCACGTAGTCGATTCATCAGGATGGCGTGGTTGACTCTGTTGAAAGTAGAGGAAAGATCAAGGAGGATGAGGACAGAAGGAATGCTGGAATCAAGGTTAGAGAGCAGATCTTCACGGGTGTTCAGGAGAGCAGTTTTCGTGCCTCTGGCAGCAATAAAGCCAGACTGATGGTCATGGAGACAACCAACAGATTCATTGTGGAGAGTAAACTGGGATATGGCTAGCTTTTCCAAGTGTTTGCCCAGGAAAGGGGTGATGGAGATTGGGCGATAGATTGCCGGGCAGGCAGGATCGGCAGCAGCTTCTTGAGGAGTGGGTGCACAAGGGAGTGCTTAAGGGGAGAGGGGAACATTCCAGTGGAGAAAGAGTGATTACAGAGAGGGTGTCAATATGGTCCTTGATGGTTCTGGAGGAGCACGGGAGCACCTGTTTGGATGACACTTTCATAGATCGGACTTGTCTAGAAACCTTGTCAGGTGTTGTAAGAGAGAAAGAGGAGAAAGGAGGAGAGGTAGAGATGTCCAAAGGGGGGGCCAGAGAGGAAGGGGGAGAGGAAGAGGAGATAGTGGCCAGGATGTCCTGAGTTTTAGCAGAGAAGTGAGAGGCCAGAGCCATACAGAGGACCTGAGAGGTAACAGGAGAGGTAGAGACCGCAACAGGATTGACCAGTTCCTTGCCGAAGAGTTTGGCCTTGTTGTTAGAGGCTGCAGAGACTCGGGTTTGAATGTGTGCTCTCTTCTTGATGAGTGTTATTCAACTAGCATTTTGGTGCAACCAGTCTAGGTATGTCTAAATGTGGCCTGGCATGCTTTTCTGTAATGTTATTACGTGTCTACACTGGTCTACATTGTGCAGCCAGTGGGACATGTTTTCAATGTGGCGTGGCATTTTTAATAGCAAAGCATTAATGTTCCTGTGCACTGTTGGTGACTTGCATGTATTGGATTGGATTGGTGTTACCCTACAACACAATTGCAAACACTCTGACTTTTTAGACAATTTTTCGCAGAAAGCATGCTGTGTATATTGCATTAAAACACATATTTATATCTTTCTCCTATTACAGTGTGCGACATACCCCTTCAGCAGCACGTTCGTGCATATTGTACAAGCATGATAATCTAGGCCGGCCCAGATTGTGGCACGACCCATGATTTGTTGCCGAGTTGGGGGGCAACCCTCAGCATGGCTCGCAGTTGGGCCCCCACATTTTGTGTTACGCCACTGGATCCATCCAGAGCTGATAAATGCCAGGTGTAGAATTTGGTTTGTGAATCGTGGCAAAGACAACCCATAAGCCTGGTAACGCTCTTGGCCATTTTCAGCACCTAAACAAAGCCTCGAAAATATACTCTTTTGTTTAAGATGCAGTGGTCGAAGTGTATGAAGAGAAGTAGTGGAACTATGTTCCCTGCTGGCCTGCCTCCACTCCTAACAAACCGCATAGCCACACCCCCTCCAACACTCAATACAAACCCTCAAACACATGCGCCTGCTGTTTTAAGGGAACGTTCAGTGCAATGTACTGAAGTGCCAGTTTCAACTTCTTCCTACACTTTTATTTTAAAACGAAACCATTCCGTAATGGCTTATTTTTAAAATGAAAGTATAGGAAGTAAAAGTAATAAAGAAAAGTAGATATAGAGGAGCAGGTCTCCCAACTTCTCTCACCCGCTTCGACCACTGTTAAAATGGCCACGCCTATGACGAACCTCATGTCTTTGCTTCTAGAAGATGCTTTTTGTCAACAATCTGCACCAGGTCAGAACACTGAAAGACTTTACACAGTTTAAATGGATCTGAACTGTCATGCTAACCCTTTCGCTTTTTACTTTAAGAGCCGAAGTATAAATCGCCAAGAACAACAAACGTCAATTGTCTTCTGCCGGTTACAGGAAAGTGTTTTTTATGTAATAGTTTTACCTAAGATTGCTGATAAGTGACGAGGGCACAATTGACTCTGGGCTTTTTGTTAAAATGTCATCCTCTGTAAATATGATATGTATAAAAAAAGAGAAAGTTTTGATGGTCATTTTAGAGGCAGAATCATGCTGAGAAATGGAACACTGAAATTAGAACAAATATTTCATCTCATCCAGAATAGATTTTGCTAAGTGTGTGGAGTGTAATTGAGGAGCACATTTTTAAGGAGACAATTTCACAAAAGGGCATTTTAAACACAGATTAGCAATTCTTCAGATTTTCCCAAAACTATACCAGCGAGTCGAACCCATGCAATACCTTCAAATATCTTACTAAGACATTTATGGGTATGTTTAAAAAGCGTAGCGTGGAGGAGGAGCCAAGTACCCCACTCCACCTGCCCCGCCTACATTACCTGAAAAGTATGTACCAAAGTATGTGACGTATACTGTACCAAGAAGAAGAGCAACAACTCTGTGCAGTACCCATAAGAATACCTATACCTAAGAGAATATGGGAAGTGAAGCACCCATTGAGGAAACCATACCTACATCCAAGACAATAGGATTGCCATTTGAACGCGATTCCTGATGAAACAAAGAAACTGAATGACCAGGATAAATGGTGACATCATACAAAGCTGAATCAACTCCATATAGAAGATAACCAGACCAGAGAGGCAGATGATTTATGAAGCACAAAGAAGCACCAAGGATAAGTGACGTCTTGGGATCAAGATGAAGAGACTTATGCCATAAGCATAATGAAGATACTTAGTTTAAACGTGTACAGATGCAATGAAACGCAAGCAGCAAAGCAATCATGAAGCTAGCCACATTGTTTTAATAGTAAATAGACAGCTGCAAGCGCCAACATATACATATATATATATACCTCATAGATACATACGGTTTAAATAAGAATGAATGTTTCCACTACGTATAAAGTAGCCTTGAACAATGAGGAATGCCTCAATTAATTGTCGCAGTTACAAAAGCAAATTGAATTAAACAGAATATAGTACAGCTAAAGAGTTGGCTGAGCCAAGAAAGCCAAGGTCTTATCAGAACTAGAATTGGCTGACATTAGATACAATTAACGTGAAAGAACAGAAGCTCCTATTCAAGAAGGCCAAGTGAAAACAGAAGACGTCAGAGGACTATTGGAGAATAAAATCAAATACACGAAAAGGCTCAATTCGTGGTGTCCAGTCACGTGATGGAAGAAAGTTGGATGCATGAGAAGATCACACCTATGCACGGAAGCCAGACAGTCCCCATACTCCTTAAAAAATCCCAGAGAACAGTACTGACTCAAGGCCAACTTCAAAACACTTGACACTGAACCATTGAGGTGATGATGGAGTGTATTTTTAATTGGTGGGAAGCTGGTATCAAGACAAGCTTACCCGCACCTGGTTGTTCGGTCTGCGTGCTGCTCACGTAGGTGGAAAGTTACTGATGGGGGTTAGAAGTCAACCAATTGTAGGGGACCACGTAGTAGGGGGTCCCATAGTTTGTGTAGCCAATGAGACGTCGTATATTTAGTGACGTTCATTGTGGCCATTTTAAAGGGAGGGCTTAGTTTCCCCACCTTATGTTACGTATCCAATTATTTCTTTCCGTTACTTCATACAGATATAACACCTATACTTAGTTATTCACTTAGAACCAATCCCGCTTCCTTATAAGTTTAGTTAGTTGCTAAGTAGGATGACGTTGATAATGACGCAGGTCAACACGTCAGCTATGACCAATCAAACGTTTGCCAAGCTATTTGTGTCGTCTGAATTATTGATGTTTGATTAAAATCTGCATCCCCATCCATCTCCAGGGTATTGCTACTCATTTTAAAGGGCTGGAAGCCTCCAGTTCAGTGGCAAATTAAGATACACCATAGATCAAGTAACAAGGCTTCATCTGATTCTGGAAAAACACGTAACACTGAGGAACATGAACATCTACAGAGTTTTTATCGACCTTAAAACTGCTTTTGACACTGTTCCCAGAGCAAGATTGTGGCAGACTTTGACAAACGTGGGCATGCCATTGGGAATTCTAAGAGCAATTCTAACAATGGAGCAGTAATTAGGCATTCATTGGATGGTCAAACGACAGTTAAAGTAAAAATTGAAGCTAGAGTTAGGCAAGGCTGTGTCCTTGGACGCAGTCTATTTTGCTTGTTTATTAACGTGGTTATTTATTCACTCCTGGGCGAACCCACTGATGCACCATCAATGGCGAGCGAGAGAATTCCAGTTCTCTTGTTCGCTGATGATGCCGTCCTGCTCTCCCTCACCCCAAAGGGTCTTCGTAGACAATTGGCTATTTTGGAAAATGTCTGTGATGGGAATGGTCTGGTAATTAATGTGCAGAAAACGCAGTCCATGGAGTTCAGCAGAAGTAGGGCAGAGAAAAACCACTGGCTTATAACCAGACTGAGAGACGGTTTGATTGAGCAGGTCGTCCAATACGATTACTTCAGGGTTAGATTGAAGGTCAACTGCCAATGGACTAACCAGGTAAACTGGGTGGCACTTAAATTGACTGTGGGGCTGCGGCCAGATTTACTCAGGACCATGGGGCCAGCCCATTGAGTGTTACACTACAGATTTATAAGAGCCAAGCCAGACAAGCAGCTCTGTATGGGGCTGAGTTGTGGGGCATGTGTAATACTGGTATGATCCGGTAGTGAAACAAACATTCTTTAAATCCATTTTGGGCCTGCTTGCTAATACTCTCAATATCCTGGTATTTTGAGATCTTGAGCTGGAGAGCATTGGTTTCATTTGTGGTGCGAGAAAAGTCTGTCTCTGGGCCCGCCTTAGGTCTAATTACAACCTGGGCAATTGCAGAAAGGTGGTCAAAGATATTTTATCCCAGCCTGGAGGCTCAGATTTACCCTGGTTGGCCGCTGTAAGAAAAGAGCTGATCATGATGGGGTGGGAAAGTTATTGGCATGATCCTGAATCAATCCAAAGAAGTTTCTAGACACACTTGAAAAGGGGGTATGCAAGAAAATGGGAGAGTGGAACCCGCATGAAAATAACAAACTCAGCCAGGTTGGAGCCATATGTGTTAAGAAAGGTACATCCTGGCTTTGAACAGTATTTGGACAGGATGCACCCTAAAATGATGAGAGCCCTTCATGTGAAGTTGCGCATTGGCATTTTGTCTCTGGCCAGTTTGAAGCCCAAGTGGAACTCAAGCAACCCTGTAGATTACCCATTCTGTCCCAATGTAATTGAAAGCACAGTGCACTTTATTTTTTCTGTCCGGAGTATTCTTATAACAGAAATGTCTGATATTGCTTTTTAAACAATCATGCAGAAGAACTGTAAATAAGGCTCTATATATTTATGTCTGGCGAGGGGGCATGACGTAGCAGCCCACTGCATGGGGAACTATGTGTACCAGACCTGGAGAAAAATATCTATCTGTGCAGCTCACCCGAAGAATGTCGTCCCAGCATTGGATGTTTAATTGTCTGAATTTTGGCCTTTATGAATTGTTATCACTATATTTTAAGTGTCACCGATTATCTGTAAACATTATTTATGTTATTAACACCGGCCCTTTTAATTGATGAAATCTGTATGTGACTTTTATGATCTGTCGGATCTAAATAAAGTGATATGATGACGATGAAAATTGAATTCTTTTCATGAAATGGCTGACTGGTAAGAGAACAAAAACAGATGTTACAAGGCTTTAGCTGTTTTACACATGCATTGTTAAGGGAATACAGTGGAGAAACGTTGTATGAGCTTCTTGGACTAAAGCAGTACATTATAATTTTTTAAGCAAAACCAAGCCCATGTCGAGCGCGCTGTGCATGAAAAAGCGTGGGACGTGCAAATGTGTCATGCTTGCACGAGTGTGGGAAATGAAGGGGCCAAAAAGGCATAGGATCCAGTTTCTAAATGCAAAATGGGAACGGCAAGTCATGGACAATGAAAATTATGCGAACAGCCCCTTTCAAGTCTGCTTCTTTATTCATAAAACATGAGCAGAGGACTTGCTCCAATCTCTGACGATGAGAAATGTATTTAAATTAACATAAGATCTGGGCAGATGAGCATGGGAAAATACAAGAGCGAGGTTTGGTGGCAGAGGGACACAGTAAACTCTCGCCATCCCCTTGGCCACAGCACCAGGTCTGATTGTGGCTACCTGCTTCTTATGAAAGGAGACTGTGGTCTCAATTTATTTTATTCATTTAGCATTTTTAAAGCGCTCACACAGACAATGGGCATCGAGGCGCTGTTACATGAATAGATTTTTTTTGTTTAGTTGCATAATTTTTTTTTGTGTGTCTTAGTTGCATATGTATAACGCGCTTAAATACCAGGAGGTTTCTAAGCGCGGACCCGGGATCGAACCTGTGTTGTTTTGTGAGCACGTTGCCGCTGAGCTATCCTGCCGGGATTTCTGGCCTGAACCCTTGGATTGCCTACACAGGACTGCTCACTCCAGGTTCCCCCACTACGTATTGAAACGAGATCATGTCATGCCTCAACCCATGTCTCATCATAGACTCCTTCCCTCAGCAGACATGGGAAACCGTCTGGAGTGGACGGATTATGTGTCAACATTTCTGTTTTAAATGTTATCTTGCAGAAGGATCAGTTGAATGTTTATAACTTCTCATTCCTAATGAGTGCCGATGCTAACAGTTATCTTTCATAATTTCTCTTCCTGACTCTGTTTCTGTATATGTACTTCTTCTATAATTACGGTCCTCACATGCAGCCAAGCTTTTCTCCAACATATGCCTGAATTAGGCAAACCACCCCATTATTTCAATATGTCTGTTTTCTCCTAATACACTGTTGAAGGGTATTTTTTCTTTTTTATTTAACTTCATTATTGCATGGGATACAAATTAGGATATTAATTTTCAAGAAATAAAAACAAAGATTCAGCAGTATCATACTTGTTTGGGATGTTCTGAGATGCAGTCTGCACTGGCCAAGGAATTAGAGGTTCAATACTACACTATGCAGCAGCTATATCATGTTCATAAATTCACCATAATAAGGTCAACATCAACCTGTATAAAGAGGGCAGTGCTATACTTATGATGGCATTCCTTAGAATATTGAAACTAGTTCATTTTGTGTTACTAATATTTCTTAGTCTTGGTAATTTAGCCACCATCATGTCTAGACGTGTGCCATACCTGTAGCTTCTTCAGGGAAATCGGATTTGTCAATTGGACATCTGTAAACCCCCGTCCACTAAGTTGCGGGTGACAGACTTACAGTGTTGGGCTAGAGCTGAGGTGACCATAATGAGAGAGAATGCACATAGATATTCTCGCACTTAACAAGACGCATTGCTGAGAGGTGCTCATAAAATTGACAAGAGCAACAGACGAGAAACCACTGTGAAAGAAAGCCCCACAGAACATATTGTGTAGTACATTTCAGACAACTCCAGCACTGAACGACAGCCGTGGTCAAACCCCCAGATTGACCCTGCACTCCCCGCCCCTCTTTGCCTGTCACATTCCTAGGAGAAGCGCCTATGGGGTAATGTTGTATGTAGATGGATTATGTTTATGTTTCCTTTTCTGATTTGTTCTTCTGTTTATATAGAGCTACTTGCTACATCTGGGCATTCATATATATGACATGGGTACCGTTGATGATAGACATAGGGGGTTATTAGGAGTTTGCCGGTATTCCGGCAGTAAATTTGACAGAATACCGGCCAATGGTATTACCATTCCCGCTGTCTGATATCCCAGAATTACTGGGCTATTACAGGTGGCAGGAAGGGTGTTAAATCCCCATTCCATGGAGTCAAATATGTAATCCCAGGTGTTTTTTGCCAGTGGGGGGCTGATTTAACTCCTCTTGGCGGAGGTAAATCAAGTTACCCCCACCAGCAAACCTGTAGTTTGGCAGCGAAGGAAAAGTGATGTTAACAAAATTACTGCCACTTTTCCCAGCACTTTTCCCACACTGCCGAACCTGTAATAACCCCCATATTCTTTAACAAGTATATAAAGTTGGAATCCATGGAGCGTCTTCTCATAACTGCATTGTTTGGTAAAATTGTATAAAAACAGTTCGTTCTGAGGCTAAAGTACAGGGAAGTAGGGAAGTTGGGGAGAGTATGGCCCAACAACTAAGTACCTCAATACTAAGAGTTACACCTGAGAGAGAGTAGGGAAACTCGCACAGGTACAAACCCAGAGCAAGTAGAGAATACAGGTATATTGAGACTGTGACACATGGAGCGGCTACGTGGTGGCAAAGTGGACTGTCATGCAATACTTTGTTTATGTCTATCCTTGGAGGGTATCAGGTAATATTATCCCCATATATTTGGTCGCAGTACATAATATCGCCGGGAAAAGGTTGTGGCGATATTATATGGGAGACCATATATATGGGGATAGGGGCAGCCAAAAAAAAAAAAAAAAAGAAAAATTAAAAAAAAGGGTTTGGGGGTTACCGGGGTGTCCCCGGCGATATTTTTGTGGGGACATTATTACATGGAACCCCTTGGAGGCGTGGCTGTTTGCTGGGAAGCTGCCTGCAAGGACCCATAACAGCATTGAGACTGCGCATGTGGAGCGGCTAAGTTGTGGCAAAGCGGTCTGCCGTGGCAATACTTTGTTTCTGTTTATCCTTGGAGGCGTGGCTGTTTGCTGCGAAGCTGCCTGCAAGGTCTCATGACAGCATTGAAACCGTGGCACGCCTAAGTGATGGCAAAGTGGTCTGTCGTGGCAATACTTTGTTTCCGACTATCCTTGGAGGCGTGGCTGTTTCCTGGGAAGCTGCCTGCAAGGTCTCATGACAGCATTGAAACCGTGGCACGCCTAAGTGGTGGCAAAGTGGTCTGTCATGGTCTGTAGGAGTCAGTGGAGGAGCGGACCCAAACTGTGCCTGCGACAAAAACCCACCACTAAGGGAAAATCCTTAAAGGAACAACTTGCTCGCCAGCACGGGGTTGCTTTTTATTGTTAAGTAACATCCGCATAGAGGCGACTGCGGGGCTGAGCCTTTTGAGCCTCAAATCTCTCATCTGTGAAGATATTCATTCCTAACAAAATCGTGAATATTGAGGTGACTGTGGGGCAGTGCCCTTTGAGCCTCTAATTTAATACTTGTAGATATGAGTGTTACAACAGCTACCCCCTGACGTATAAAGACCAGAGTGTTGGCTAGCTGCTACAATTGACGTGAAAGAAGTCTCCTGACGCATACAGTACCATAGTGCTGGAAGAATTGCAGTGAGCGAAACGTGCCCAATCATATGGCAGCAGCGGGCGAGTCCCCTAGGAACATTTGCCTTTGAAATTGAAAAAGTGAAAAAATGGTGATCTACAGTTAACTCTATCAAGCTTTCGAGTTCATTGGAGTGCACTGCGAATACCAAATGGCGACGCGGACCAGACTACGCAGCCAAATAGGAGTGTTAGTCGAGACAACCTCGACTTTAGAGGGAAACCCGACTGATTCAGATATTCTTAAAAATGGAAGTGCGCTAAGGAAACCAAAGCAAGAAGAGATGACAGCTGCCCTCCAATTTGAACTGCCCGCTGCTGGTCTGACAGTGAGTGAACAGCTTCCACCAGAAGACATCATGTCCAAGCTACCATTAAAACCACCCCAAACACCGGAAAAGCCAGAACGGGCAAGTCGGGGGACTGACCCAAAAAAAAAAGTGTTACTAACGAACTCGGGACGGTTTCGTGGACGGAGATCGTCCCCTCACCTTTGTCCTGGTGCTATAGCCGGTAAGACCATTCGGGATTTTTTTAATGTACGAACTGTAACCAAAAAGGTAGTGGGAGTTAAAATAACAGCTTGCCTAGACAGGACTAACATGAATGAGGTGCATGATTTGAGTCCAATTGCCCACATGGATTCTTTGACATACGAAGCACCAAAAGGTATGGGCATCACTATAGTGAAACAGAGGTAGAGTTGAACCAATTTAAGGGATTATTAGTTCATCAGAACAATTTAAAGCTCTTCATAAGCCCTATATAAGAGATCAGGGAAGAGCAGGAGATGTCACAACTAGGGTGGTGGTTCCAGCAGGTGACAGTTTAACCCCAGATGAGCAGAGGACGAATAAATAAACATGCTGACGATGCTGCTGCTATGGAGAACCAGAATATAATGAAGGAAGAAAAGCAGTAGTGTACGGGTGGAGGCCAGAGGAAAAGGCGAGCACATTGTTACAAGCCTACTGAGGGCTCTATCTCAGACACTGCCAGGAACAAGAGACCAGAAGGAGAAAGCCAGAGCCTACTGAGGCCTCAACCTCAGGAGGTGACCACATGCTAGTTGGTGATAACATGGTCTCACAACAACCCTGGCAAGTGGGAAGAACTACATATGACAATACACTGGACAAGGGTGAATAATGCGAAATCTGTCAAAGTAGTAGAAAATGCTTGCTACTGAGGTGAACACTGGCATGGGGGGGAGAAAAAAACAGCTTGGAAGGTAAACCCCAGAGAGTGGAGAAAGATACCAGTCAAGCAAAGGGTGTAATCAAAAAGAAGCTTAGCAAAGTGACCAATGGCCAGAAGTTGGCACTATCTGCACCAAGGAAAATTCTACACTCACAAGGATTCATAGAAGTGAGCTGAGCATTATATTCCAGAGATGGTGAGTGAACAAAGAATCTAGGTGGGTGCTATATCCTCAGGAGGATAGCTCAGGGGCAAAGTGCTCGCCTTGGAAGCAAGGCGACACAAAGCAGCACAGGTTCGATCCCCGGGTCGGTGCTTAGAAATCTCTGGGTATTAAGCGCGTTATAAATAAACTATCGTAACAACATAACATCAAAGCCCTGAAACTGTGAGAGAATCAAGAAGCAACTGGGGAGCTGTAACCTTCGGACTGTTGTGCCCAAGTCCCATGTCCGAGGCTAGACTATAGGACTGGGGTGACATAGGGACTGTATACCACCAGCCACACCATGATCCATGTCCCACAGAAGGTGTCTGGTGGATCTCCCTGGCTTTCCATTCCATCCCTAGAAAGTGTGGGTTTCCCTAACTCTTCTGGGACTTGTAGGTAGTGGTCACCTCATGGAGAGAACAGTGATGTACCATACCCTACTAGACATCAGTCTCCCTGGAGGCAAATGAGTTTGACTTTTCATGAGAAGTGCAGTAGAGTTTTGAAGAAGGATCACACGGTTCTAGAAAAAGACTGGGAATCTGCGAACATTTCTATCCAGAGGGATCCTTATTGTGGCGAGTCAGAAGAAGGGCATGGATGGTTTATTAAAGTAAGAATTACAAGGCAGAACTTTACCTATCACTGAGGGTGGACCCTGCCTACTTCACTAACTAAGATACTCGTCAGTCCGTCATCGAAATCCAAATAAAGAAGCCTGCTGTCCAAAACTATCCTAACTGACCCTACCACTGTATAAACTAACTAACTTAGGTTCGGAGAATGTCTCCCTTCTCCTTAGGACACTTCTAGTATCAGTCTGTAGATTAGTATAGGATACTTAAATAGCGCCTCATGACTTCTTTCATCAATTGCTGTAAATCTTCAAATGGGCTTGTGAATTTTCTGCCTTCTTTAGGAATCTCCCTTATGGATCTCATACCAGTTTTACACTTCTGATTAGGGTTCTCAGTATACCTTTGAATACGTTTGTTGTTTGGGGTGGCTAATACCCCTGGTTTATTATACCTGAGTTCATTCTGGTCTCTTTGACGCTGTATCTGCTGTACTACTTTTCCCTTTTCCCAGGATATTGCTGTCACTGGATTTTCTCTCTCTTTACTCAGCTTTTCAATAATTTGCTCTTTTGTGTTATTATGTTCTAAGTTGATCAGGTTCCAGTGGATCTTAGTCTCCTTTCCCTTTTCCCAGGGTATTGTGCTCACTGGTTCTTCTCTCTCTTTATTCTGCTTTTCAATAACACATTCTTTGGTATTCTTTGGTATTATCCCATTTTAAGTTAACTTGTTTCAAGGTTAACTTTGTCTCATAATTATCACTGAGAGAAGGTGACTGTATGGTATAATGATTCCCTCTTCGAGGCCTCCCGTGACTCCTGCCCTCCCGGTTACCTTTGCTTTTGAAGTGGGGGGTGTTCTGGAGTCGGGTTCCTCTGAATCCTTCTTGTTCGTCCTGGACCTCGGGCACCTTCTCGCCTTTGGCATCTGTTTACTCGAGGTCTCTGTTCTCCTAGTAGCTTCTTATCTCTTGGTGGTGTCACAGTGTGTTTGGATAAGTAACTGTACACCCTGTGGCTCTATGCTGTCAGTGGTAGTGGTGAAGCTCTGTGGACCCCATGGTCCACCACAGATCCTCCTCCGTGGTCTCACCACCACCTATTTGCGGGCTCCTGCCCTGCTGGCTTCTCACGCTTCGGGTTCACTGGCCTCTGATCTGGCAATCTTGAGTAAGTTTAAAACTCGTGGGTTTCTTGATTTATGCGCCCTACAGGTGTTACGCTGTCTGGGGCCTTCCTCAGCTAACGTCTGCATTCCTCTCTCTCCTCTCTCTCTCTCTGGCTCATCAAGGTTACGTTAATCAAAGTACTTGTCCCAGTGGATTGGTTATTCTCATTTAAAGAGACATATTCTTGTTCAGTAAGATAATGGCATCTCTGCAGAGTTTCTTTGTCCGAGTCTTGAGGTGAAAATGTTTCTAATAGTTGAGAGCCTCCCACGTAGGCCATAGTGTGAATAGCTTTAGATGAACCGGTGAGGTCCCACTTGTCGCTATCCTTAGGGATAGTGTTGCAGAGCGAGCTCACCTCCCTAGCCTCGGAGGAAGGGGCTCCCCCTGGGGGAAAAGGGATTAAGTCCCTCAATTCCTCACACTATACAAAACAAGGTAACTGTCCAGGAACACTGATCGAGCATCCATGTGGCCCCAGTTATATCAAAAATCTAAACTGTTACATGAAAATAGAATGTATGGAAGTCAGGACCTCACTGCCAATAGTAGTGCCACACACCCTAAAACTAAATCAAGATAGAAGGGGGTGTTTTATTCTGTGAGCTGGTGGGGTCAGGATACAGGATGCCAGCCAAACACTGGCATCTTCCAAATCTGTAGACGAGGAAAGTACCCCCTGGCCCCCAATCACCAGCCTTTCATCATACCAAAGCTCCCTTAAACAATTACTAAATTCAGGCCCGGATTGGGAGAAGGATAAAATGGGAGTGGGACTGTCTAATGGTATTGGAGTTAGTAGTATGGATAGTGAGGCAGAGGTTTGTGCATGGCGGTGTTGCAAGTCAGAAAAGGGGAAAGACATGAAAGTGGAGGTGAAGGAGCAGGAAGGATGAACTTATTTTGGAAAAAAGCAATGAGGTGAACGAGAGTGAGTTATGAGCAGAGGAGAGGGTAAGGAGAGCAGGGGTGCATACAAGGGAGTTAAGAGGAGAGAGAACAGAGTACAGAACTGAATGAGGTAGAATTAAGAGTGGAGGAAGAAGGTAGAGAGAATCAAGAGCAGAAGTGAGTGAGAAAGAAAGAAAAAAGATGCAAGGAAAAATAGTTTAGAGAATGGTGGAACATTGAGGAGGGAATTAAGAGAGTGAAGGAGGTTGAAAGAAGAGAGGAGGTGGGTATGACAAGGGAGGTCAGAGAGGAGGAAGGGTGAAGTAGCTGAAAGGAAGGAGATTGATCTGAGAACAGGAGTGATCAGAGAGAGAGAGACCAGGCAAACACTGAAGGTGTTGGAGAGGCACATAAGGTGGTGTAGGAGTACACTATGGAGTGGTGGGTAACAGGTGCTTTAATAGGTCAATCTATCACCTTTACAAATCATCAAGGCAATAGGAAGGGGATGAAAGCAATTTTAATGCAATACAGTGCATTGAATATGAATCTGGAAACAGCAGCATTTTCCGTTTCCATCTGAAATCCAGTGCAATTAAATGCAATTAATAATGCATAAACAACACCTGCATGGGAGGTTAAGCTTGAGAACCTGCAGTTGAACATTTGCTTACAAGCCTGATGCCCATTTCCCATATAGATCAACAAGAACACCTTGGGTGCTGCTGGCAGATACCGTGGAAGACAGCAGAACCATCAAGAGACCCCAAAAAGACTCAACATGAAAGCCAATAAAGAAGGAAAGAAGTATGGGGCATTTTTAACAACAGTGATTAAGAGGGATTGTGAGTAACTGTTTTACTGCAGGGAGGGCCTCAGTTTACAGGGGGAGAGAGGAAAGTACTGAGGTCTATGATCCTACTGAGCCTGACCCAGATGTGTTTGCTTTGAGAACCACACCCAGTGACTAAATTAAACCTAACTCAAATGTTCTGTTGTTACTAATAAAAACATTGACCCTTCAGGGAATTCTGATAAGGACACTGTTTCTTTTAGATTGTCATTTACACCAGATTAGTTGTTCCCTCCAGAGACTTTCACTATATTGTTCTTCTTTTGAGTTGTAGCTGGCACCCCTGTGTACTTCATCCCATCCCATAACTCAAAAGAAACAGGGGGCAGTAAGGACTGGGCGGAGCTTAGTTTGGCGATTGAACATTTAACCATGGTGAACCAGGGAAATGCAGGATAACTAATAAACCACCATAGCTTATTATGCAATACTATCACAGCCAATGTCTGTACTATATAAATCAGATTGGCCATTCTGCTCTGTTTGTGAAGACATTCCCTCATTCACCCAACCCTGACCTGATGACTTTGATAATAAAGGTTTTACACTATCTATGGTTGTCTACAGTTCTGTGGATCCACCTTTTTAACAGTAATCACTCAGTTCTAAATGTTGGGAGCTTTTCAAAGGAAATTAAAAGAGCAATTCCACATTGCTTGAGGACCATAATCTGTCATTCACGTCAATGTGATTTTCTTCTCCCTCAGGAAAATAATTGTGTGCCACTTTGTTATGTTTTGTTATCAACTTTTGTATAGTGCATTGGTCGCCTGAAGGCATTGTGGTGCTGGCAGAAGGACAACCACAGAAACGCAAGTGTAAGTCAGGCCGAAGAACTAGAAAATAAATGTTTTAAGTTGGTGTCGGAACATACAGTGACTTTTGATGGAACGAATAGATGAAGGCAGAGTGTTCCAAAGAGTAGAAGCAGCAATAGCTAAGGCACGCCCCCCCCACCACCACACTAGTGCGATAGAACCTAGGCACCTGAATAGATAGGGCATTCGCAGAGCGTAGCAGTCTGGCAGGAGCATAAGATTGGAATTCATCCCGAAGAAGCTCCGCACCGTGCTCATAGAATGCGTGGTGGACAATACAGAGAGTTTTAAATTGAATTCTGGCAGCCACAGGAAGTCAATGAAGACCACGTAAAACGGAGGAAATATGGGCACGGTAAGAAGCACCAGAGACCGCTCTGAAACAAGTCACTTTTATTTTTTGCTCCAGCTGGATAAATCATGAGTGCAAATCACTGCAGTCACAGTACTTTTCTGTTGCTTCACCAATCCAATTAGGTGTGTAATTTATATTCACTGAGCCCAATCATTTCTCACCTAGACTGAAAATTAGTAGCAAGAAACGTTACACATGAAACTTTAAAACATATCAGTATGATTCTCTGCTCCATCACATGTGCTACTGTGAAAATTAAACCTTTTTATTTTATTTTTCCTCAGGAACATAATCATGTGTGCTGCTTTCAGCCAGAAAATAATGTTTTCTGTTCCCGTTCAAAAAGATCATGTGTGCATTCCTTTAATCACTGTGCCTCCTTTTAGTTCAACTATCCAGTCACTGATTGTCTGTTCCCTCAGAAATAAATCACATTGTGCCACCATGAAACTAAGCAGGGTTATTGTTGGACATGTGGCAGATCAGAAGGAGGACATAGAAACTCTGAGGACATTTTGACTATGGAAAAATATATTTACATTATTTGAAAACATCTAGCAAAACTGGGCTTGCTGCGTGGTGCAGTGCCTGGCATTGTCAGTGCATTTTGCCTAATCATTGAGGATAAAGTCTTACCTAATAAAAATGAGTATTGGTCAGATTTGCAATTCCTCGGTTGCCCTGTTCAAGGGATAAATCCCACCTGTGAAAAGGATGGTTGCATTAGCTGAAAGCGTCCCAGATCAGTGAAAATGGTTGCTAGACAGGGGTATCATGGTTTGTCTATGTAAGTATGTGTTGGGGGTTGCAAACCCTTCACTATAACTTAAATGGCCATAAATTAATCAGAAAGAAACCATACGTCCTTAGTGGAGCATTGGGACATTTTGTTTGTAAAACCGGTAATCCAAATTGCTAGGCAAGCCGAATCACGGGGTGAGCGTCTGTCCTGCATCCCGTGGTTCAGAGTTATCTGTGGTTCATGTTACTATAGTATGCGTATATTAGAAAGGTCCCATGCAAAGTGTCCATATACGTTTGTATCCTCACACTCTCGTGGGCGTATTTACCAGATTTTCAATAAAATGCCATAGTTACTCGCGCGGCGCTGTTTACAGTGCGGCGGGTGCCGTGAGTGAGAATCAGTCTATGGTGAGTGTGCGAGTGCTGTGAGGGGCTTAGGGCTTACCTCGTAGGTAAGACCTTACCCTCAATGATGAGGCAAAATGCACTGACAATGCCAGGCACTGCACCACGCAGCAAGCCCAGTTTTGCTAGATGTTTTCAACTAATGTAAATATATTTTTCTTTTCCCTTTTCTTGCCCCCGCCTTTTTGTTTGCTTACCCATTACAATCCTTCCCTCACCCCCTCCCTTCTCTCTATGTGAAACAATGTACGTTAGAACAATTTGTATTTTTGTCCAACTGTTTGTTCAATCTCTGTGATAACTTTGTCACTTTTGTCACTATTGTATTTCGAAATTTGATTTATACTTATGGTCACCTCTTCCAGCCCTGATTGAAAAAGGCGAGTCTTTCGCCGAAACACGTGTCTCATAAAGGGCACTTTGAATATATTCTTATTTTACACAATCACTATGTGTGGAGTATCATTGATTTTTGGCGCTGCATTCTAGGTGGACAAGGGTTCTCAGAGCCCTGAACACGTTTCATATTTTACCGGAGTAGGGGGATTCTCTCCGTTACTCCACTGGGCAGCCGACACTCACCCTGTAGCGCAGGACACCAATGGTCGATATTTTAAGACCCCCCTGTACATATACATTTTGACTATAGCCCTCATTCCGAGTTTGGAGGTAAGTACTGTCCCTTACCGCCATGGCGCAAATAGCGTGTCCGAGCTGGCAACAGCCTGCTAATAGAGGAGTATTACGACTTCGCGGGCACGAGCTTTGCGCCAAGTCGGTAAGGTACCTAGCACCATGCCGCAAAAGGGCCCCAAAAAGCCCTTACCGGCATGAAGCGCACCGTAGATAACACTACCGTCATAGTCCAAAGCGGCATTAGCGGTGAACGTAAATAGCGGTGACTGTAATTAGCGGTCACCGCTATTTACAGTCACCGTTAAATAGCGGAACCGGAAATAGCGTCATCGCACAGGAACGGGAAGGAGCACGGCGGCCAGCTTTAAAAACACAATCCATTGCCATCCTCACCACACAGGACCCCTGGGACACTGGTGATCCACGGAAAAGCACAACCTACCTCGCAGGAATGCCTGAAGCACCCAATAATGGATCTGCCCGCCTCCGAAAGGAGCGCTTCAGCCAGGATGAACTACAGATGCTCGTAGACACCCTACATGAGCATGCAGGGACTGTGTTCAACAGCAGCATGCGAAGGGAGGCAGTGTTGCAGAAAAAGGAAATTTGGGCACTAGTCGGCCAGAAGGTCTGTGCAGTGGGCAACACCCCCCGCATGGTCAAGGATTGCCGCAAAAGGTGGGATGACCTGCCGCTGAGGCTGCAGAACATTCTTTCGGAAAACCGTGCCCAGGCCTTGGCGACCGGAGGAGGACCAAGTTCTCCAATTAAGCTCACACCGTGGGAGGAAACATGTGCGAGCATGATTGGCCCAGAATCCATAGAAGGCGTAGGAGAGATGGAGTGTGGCGCCACGTCTTCTGCTGATGGAGGTGAGTGTCCAAAGTAAAAACAGCGAAGCCAAATCTGATGACAGTCAATACCAATGTCTGTCCAAAGAGTGACGCCATGGTCGGCCACACGCACACTCCCTGTAAAGTATGCTGAAGCAAGTGAGACACATGCCGATGCCTGGTGCAAGGCCGTAATGCACATGACACATACCACACAAATCCCATGAGGCACACACAGTGCATGACCAAAATTGTGCGCATGTCAGACAGCACAGTACCTGGCCAACATGAGTGACACAGACATATGGCTGCATTTACCACCCATGTATGGAATGACGTGCTTCCCCAACCCAAATGCCTATTACCCACAATTGTGTGGATGTGCAATCGTACCAATGTATGTATGATGCCTATCCAAACATCACTCATGCAGTCCCTCTCTTTCACCCCCACAGGCGGTGTTCAGTCATTTGGTCGACTGAAAACTGGTCGAATGACATTTGGTCGACGCAATTTGGTCGAAAACCAAATGGTCGAATTTTTTTTTTAATTATATATTTATTTTTCGGGTTTTCGTTTTTAAAAAAAAGGGTTTTTTGGAAAAAAAAGGGGGTTGGGGGGACCCCCCCTCCAAAAAAAGGGTGAAAATAAAAAAAAAAATTCGACCATTTGGTTTTCGACCAAATTGGTTCGACCATTTGTCCAGTCGACCAATTTTTTTCGACCAAATGACTGGTAACCCCACAGGCAGTGAGCATCACAGTGAGGAGCAGGACACCACCCCTGCACAGGACAGCAACCATCCCTCCACATCCGGGGGCCAAGCCAGGGACTGCCGTGTGCCAGCAAGGAAGCCACCACTGGGACACATTCCACCAGCAACACCAAGGTCCGTGGAGGGCACACCACCCCCACCCCTGAGTGCCCTGCCTGCAGACACCTGTCCAACGCCATGTTCAGAGGAGTTCAGTGTGGCTGGGGAGGTGGCAGCCATGGCCCCCCTCGCAGTCGAAGACAGCCCCAATGACATCTGGGGCACAATTGAGGACGACTCAGTGGATGTTGTCCACACCCCAGCACAATTGTCATCCCCCCAGGTATCCATGAGTGACACTGTAGATGCCAACACACCGGAGCAGTCTGGGCAAGAACAGACCCAGGGACATATCAGTCCCGTATTCAGTCCCGGGGAAAATGAGCAGGCTGGGCATGCCAGCCAGATCCCCAGCAGGGCCACTGGCGCAGCCGCAGGAGCACAGCGGGCTGACCACCTCACTGCCCTAATCCAGGAATTCGTGCAGGACAACCGGCAGGCCAGGGAGGAGTGGCGCGCGGAGTCCATCACTGACAACATAAACCACCTCTGCGAGGTGCTTGGGCGCATCGCTGATGCTATGGAGGCCGCTCTTCCCGCCAAACAGCCTCAGCATGAGGCCACACCGTCCACAAGCAGCTCTACACAGTCCAGCCCGCTCCGCCGGTCGGTCCGTGCGCTGCGCCGATGGAACATGCCTCCCCCTGGCACTGGTAGTGCAGAGTGACTGTACTGGCAGCCTCATGTGGGCTCGGTGGACCCTATGGGACTTGTGTGGGGGAGTTGTATGGGGAGGGGGTGAGGGTGGTGGAGGGTTTGTTATTCACGTTGATACAATTACTTCCAATACACCGGTTGTGTTAAAAAAAAGAACCAGAGTGGACATTTATCATTGCGCATGTGTCATTTAATCTTGCACAGTGCATAGTGTACATGTACCCCCACACCCAGTGCCCTATGTCCTACCATTATGTCACCCTCTGCTGACATGTAAGTCAGAAATATTGTGCAATCACTGACTGGCGCACAGCACATCCCTCCTGTGCATCGCCACCGTGATGAGGTCCTACCACATCTTCATCATCCCCTTCTTCTTCATCAGGTGGTAGGTGTTCCATGTCAGGGGGCAGGGGCACGTTCCGGTGGATGTACATATTGTGCAGCATTACACATGTCATGGTGATCTTGGCCACCTTCTCATGTCTGTAGAGGAGTGCCCTACCCGACCGGCGGAGGCAGCAAAATCGTGCCTTCAACAGGCCAAAGGTCTGCTCAATTACCACACGTGTACGGGTATGGGAACGATTGTAGTCCTCCTCGTGCCTGTTCTGTGGGTTTCGAACAGGGGTCAGGAGCCACAGCTTCAAGGGATAGCCACCATCACCTGCATGAGAGGGGAATTAAGGTAAATGTTTGCACATTCATGTTGGACAACTGTACTAGTCTCACATGGCTGCAGGTAATTGGTGCCCACGTGCACATGTCCCTGGATGCATTGACCCCATTTCAGGTCCCGCTATGTGTCCGGTGCAATGGACTAATGGTGTGGGTTGCATCTTCTAGATGATTCATGGTGTGCACTGACATCTTGTTGCACGTGCATCGTATATGCATACAGCAGTGTTGGAGTAAAATTAGTGATGTGTTGTGTTCTGTGAGATTTAGTAGTAGGGAGCGTTGGCTGTAGTCTGTACAATATTGGGCATTCTGCACTGATAATTTCCATGGTGACATGCAGCACTCCTATGGGTGTGCCGAACCAGTGACACACTGTTGAATCCCTGGTTGGCTCAGTTCATTGCACACACAGGGATGATTGTCCTGTGTGGTTATATGCTGGAGACAGCAACATAATGCATATGCACTGCATGGTGCAGGATGTCCCTACGGTGTGTGAGGGCCGTTGATGAGTGGTGCATGTGTTGTGGGATGTGGGCTGGTTATCTGTTAGTCATGTAGTGATAGGTGTCGGCCTTACTTCATCACTATGGGATTTGGGTGTCATGTACCGTTTCTGATGCTTTGGGGCACAGTGTTCGGTGATGTGCACATCGTGCACTGACATCAACATTCCCAGCCAGGTGGAGTATGCATCCCTCCCTTCCGACCCAGGTGGAGTATGCATCCCCCCCTTCCCACCCAGGTGGAGTATGCATCCACCCACCTCACAACCCTGATGCACTCCCATGGCCCAGTCAGGCAACTCACCAAGCATCCAGGCACGTCGTCCAGCATGTCGCTCCATGAAGCGTGGTAGCGTGACGTTCCACAGGACCATAGAGTCATGAGTTGATCCGGGATATCGGGAACAGCAATGTGTGATGATCTTGCTGGCATCGCATACCATCTGCACATTGATGGAATGGTATTGCTTGCAGTTGCGATACACCAACTCCATGGCATGCGGGACCACCAACTCCATGTGGGTGCAGTCCAGTGCATGGAAGGCAACTTTTGTATCGAATATCTCCTGGGGAGTCCATGGTAGGGATATGTAGTGCTTTGTGTGCTTGAGGAGGGCATCCAGCACTTGGTCAGAATCCGGGAAAATAAGGGTTGTGATATGCCATGCATGTGCCCCACTGTGTGCTGGTAGGTGCCTGTTGCAAGGAAGTGGAGCACAGACACTACCTTCAGTAGAGGGGGGATGGCGGTACGTATTTCTATGAGGCTCACTATGTCGTTGTGTATCAGGTCCACTATGGTGGTGATGGTGTCCCAGTCAAGCCGGTACAGGGTGTGGCTCTGCTCAGGGGTTAGATTGAATGGAATGGCTTTGATGCGAGGGATTGTGGGCTGATGGGGTGGTAAAGGTGGCTGCACTGGTTGGGCATGCTGGGCCTGTCTCACCCTCCTTCTCCTCCTGCGTCTCCTCTGTGGTGGCGGCTGTTGTTGTTGTTGATGTTGAGGCATTGCAAGCAGGGCCCCCAGCTCCAGTAATGCTACTACTATTGGTATCATCTTGGTGTGGGAGGGGGTGTGGTCTGTGGGTGTGCTCCTTTTGTACTGGCCCTGACTCCATTGCCTACACCTGTGCTGATTGGGTGCACCTGTGGCACTTGGAAACACTGCTCAGGGCTCTTTACGCCTGGTCGGCGATGCCGGTATTTACACCATGCCGGTATGCACTTTTTCCGCCTTCATGAGGCCGTTATTTGCATGTCTACCTCACTTGTGATCTTCTCCGGTTTACGGCATGCCGCTAATGCCGGCATGGTGTGGCACGTGCGCGCGCCCAGACTGCTATTTACGGCATCGTACTTTACGATGCCGTTAATAGCGGTCTGGTTGGTCAGAATAGCCCGTAGCGGTAGACGATGCCGGTAATACTTTACAGGCTTCGTTTTTACCTTACCTCCAAACTTGTAATGAGGCCCTATATGTTTATTAAGGAGAAAAGAAGGCCGATCTCTCCCTGTCACTATGAGGTGCCACCTAGAATACTAACTAAGGTGCTCGTCAGTTGTGAATCAATGTCCAAAAGCATCAGTCTGCTGTCCAACTAACCTAACCAACCCTACCACTATCAAAATCAATTAAGCTCAGGAGAATGACTCCCTTCTCCTGGTGGTTGTGCATTTGTACTGATGTTCTCATATGTGAAAGTTCTGATTAATAGACAATCTGTAAATAGTTTCTTCTTGTCCTCTGTATTAACTTGTGTAACTCCCTTAGGGGATTGATAGTCTTCCTCTCCTCTTGAATAGGTTGTTCCTTCCTCTTGTAGGTCTCCTTCTCTCATTCGTAGAAGGCTCTTAATGCTCTTGTACAGGATGTATCCTAGAGACCCCTTTGGGCTTTACTACACAAGCGTCTCTCCCTGCTAGGTTCCACTCTTTGTTTCTTGGCTGTTTGGGTGATTTTCTCCTTTTCCCAGGATAGTAATACTCCAATTCTATTCATCTCACTCTCTGTGATCGCTGTGCTTCGTTTCAACACATTAACACAGTTTGAAGTTATCAGCTTGCTTTTTACATTTTCATCATGGAGAGTGGGATGAGTTTCTCTGAGGCTATAACGATTCCCTTTTGGCTTACTGGTAATCCTGTTCTCCCTATTGCCTTCTGAGTGGTAGTGGAATGTCTTTGGTGCCTGCAGGTACTGGGAACCTGCTTCTTCCTTCCATTTGCTTCTCGGTTTGCTTTCCATGATGTCTGCTTCATACGCGTTCCTGTCTCCTCGGTTTTTCAACACCATTACGGGTAATCGAGTCGGGAGTTGCTTCCTCCCTCTGGTGGTGTTGGCATTGTTGAGATGCAAGTCTGTCCCACCACAATTCCTCCGTGGTCATGCCACCATGGAGCTCTCTGCTCCAGCATTCCGGGCTTTCTGCTCCTCATAACTTAAAGTGTTTCCCGCTCCTTCTCGGAGCCTTCCTCACCTTCGTGGGCTCTGTGCTCTTATGTCAGCTCCGCCTCCTTCAGATATTCTACTCACAGGCGGCTTCCCCTTTCTGTCGCTGTCTCCCACTCTCTCTCGCCTTCTCTCTGGTGTGTCATCCCTTTTCAACAAACTCAGCACAGACCATTGGAGACTTTGATTTAAAGGGACAGTTTCATCTTCTGGTTGGTAACGGTATACGTTCACTTTATCTTCATTCCAGCCATGGAACTAATACTGATTTGGTGTATTAGATATTTCCATATGTGTCTCTCCCAGTGAGGTCCCACGTGCCTCGACCCCTAGGGTGGGTGTTTCTCCCCCTGTGGAGAAAGGACAAATTTACTTGATTCGCCACAGAACCATAAGGAACAAAGTGTGTGTCACTCTAGAGCCAATAACTATGAATTTTTGGAGGGACCCAGTGAGTCCAGCCAAGATGGCCACAGGCCTGTGAGCTGCCGTTCAGCTCCAGACATCCGGGAAACATCCTGCCGAACTCGGACTGCCACAACTGCCGAAAACACCTTTGGAGTCGCCTGATCCCGTGGGGAACAGCCACAAAAAATCTGAGAGCCAAGGGTGCCACAGCAAAGACAAGAAGGGAGTGGACCTGCTGCCGTGGAGCACGCCAAGTATAAAGACCACCCCTGGCGAGGGACGGACATTTAACAGCTGGGGGAGGCCCTGCACGCTAACCTACATAGAAGAGCGCGTGGATCCCGGTGCAGGCTCGTATCACAACCCAGAGCCCACACCCACCATGAGAAACCAGGCGAGGGCCGGGAGATCAGTTAAAGCCGCCAAAGATCCAGAACCAAGAAGTAACGTGTGCCGGAGAAGAGAACCTTTCAGATGAGCCCGAGCGCTCAATATCAAAGGTCCCGAGCAGCACCCACTGCAGCGGGGAAGATCAGCGCTGGTGAAACGATCCAGACCGGAAGTGAGGAGAAAGTGGGGAAACCCCAGCGAGTGGAAGCCCTAGGGGACCGACAGACCGGGAAAGTCCATTGTGAGGGGCCTGCATCCATCGCCCTTCACCTGCTCCCCTCTCCCTTCCCCCCGTATGCGACACTGTGAGGACCCAGGGGGCACGCTCTCAGACCTGAGAGACATCAGTCATCTAACCCTGGGCACACGCCGGGGGGGGGGGTCTGAACTCCGGTGCCATCAGCGTCAACTTATAGGGTCAACACAAGCCACACTCCTGAAGGGACGTGCGCAGCCCTTGGGACACATTTAAAAAGAAGGGAAAGCGCACCAGAGGACAAACCGCACCAATTCAGATGGGGCATGCACCCCGGAACAGCCCACACTTTGGCCCACTGGAGCATTGGCCCCTACATCAGCGCAGTGACAATAGGCACAAGTTGTGGGTGTGCATAAGAGGTCTGGGACCCCTCTTGCCTGACACCCACCCTGTGAGAGGAGGGAACAGCGAGGAGTGCGGCGCACAGGATCCCAACAAGAGGTGAGAGGAGAGACAAAGCAACCCTCTCCAGCACCCCCGCAACCCAGAGGGACACAGTCAGTTGTAGCAGCATTTGTGGGAATGCTGCAGAGGAACAGAAGCAGTGCGGAGCAGGGCCCAGCGAGTATCCCTTGAGACATTGACCGTAGGACGACCACTGAGAGAGAACACCCCTGGACCGGCTAACAACCATGTCGAAATCTCAAATGTCCAGCAAACAACAATAAAAGCTGCATTTTGAGCACCCTGCCACGTCCAAACAACTGAGCCTTGAAGAAGGATCCCCGGGTGGCGCCACTCAATCCCCGGCACTTGACCAAGGGGGTGCACTCATGGACATCAAGAATATGTTGGCGCAAGTGCAGACAAACATATGCTCCCTGGATGGGAAATTGGACACCCTGACATGCAAAGTGGACCATATGCAGGTACGCCTGGACAAACAAGGGGACCGCTTGGACGAAGTGGAGGACAGAGTGTCTACCGTCGAGGATGAATCTCACACCACCATGAGAGAAATGGCTTTGGTTAAGAGAGCCTCCAAAGAACTGTCAGACAAACAGGATGACCTTGAATCCCGGTCCTGTAGGATCTATCTGAGAATCATTGGGGTACCCAAGGCTGGGGACTAAAGCAACATGAAGACGATAGTGGAGGACCTGCTGAGAGACACCCTTGAACCTGATGGCTTCTCTGCAGTATTCATTGTAGAAAGTACCCACCGTATCCCCAGTGGGAAACGCCCGTTGCAAGGAGCTCCAGCCAGGCCCATAACAGCCCGCTTATTGAACTATTGAGAAAGGGACCGGGCCCTTAGCAGGGCTAGGGAATTGAGAATCCTGACATACCAAGACACATCAATCTGTTTCTTCACGGATTTCTCTGACAAAATGCAGTCATCCAGGAGAACCTTTATGGCGGGCGAGAAAGGGACATCAAGTACGCAATGGTGTTTATTCCTGGCCAAACTCAGAGTGGAGCATAATGGTCGTGCACTATTCTTCCACACCCAGAGGAGGCGATTATGTTTTTGGAGTCACTGCCCAGGGTATCACGCCCAGGGGAGAACAATGGATGAGGTGGAGACCCCCTTAGGGCACAATAACACGTGGCAACCGTGGCTAACAATCAAGATGGTAACCCAGTATTGGCAGTCAGAGCTATGTACATCAACTGGGGCTATCTGTGTGGCTGGTCCCCTAGCGCAACCTCATGCGTGAGCCTCTGTTTGTTATGAGGGGGAGGAGGGAAGGAGGTAACTGGCAGGTGGGGGTTGCTGGTGTGGTTGGGGTATCCTGGGATTAGTTGGTTTTTGAGACTACCTCCTCTCCTAGGTCACAGGGACAGTTCACCAGTGCAACCAATGAGCTGGGGAATGGCGGGGATGACAGAGATTCTATCACCACGAAATGACGAACTCACTTAGGAGCATAACATGGAATGTCAGGGCCCTGAACTGCCTATCTAAGAACTGCAAGGTTATTCTATTTATGCAGCTTCACCAAGTGGACATAGTGTTCCTTCAGGAGACCCACCTGACCCCCGGAAAGGAAGCACAATTTGGGAAAAGATGGGGCTGCCATCACTACTTCTCTTCATACTCCGCGTACTCAAGGGGGGTAGGCATACTGCTGTGGAACACAGTGCGTTTCCGACTGATTGCTCAGAATAGAGATCGGGAGGGGTGGGCTTTAATGATATGAGGGACAATACATGGCTGGGTGTACACCCTGATCAATTTCTATGGGCCAAACCAGGACTCGGTAGAAACCTTGGGGTGGATGACTAAGCAACTACAGGCAACCCCCGCCCCCCAGGGAAATTATTTAGGTGGGCATCTTTAACGCAGTTATGAACCCTGACGAGAACATATCGGGTGGGACCCTCGGGTCAGTGGCTAAATTGATGAGTAAGCTGCGGGACATGTGCTGGTCATGGGAGGTGGAAGACATCTGGAGAGTAAGACACCCTTGGTGAGGGGTATACACATTTCACTCTTCGGTTCACGGCTCAGCGTCACAATTAGACTATTTTCTGATTTCTCGCACACTAGCTGGCTGGGTAATGGATGTTACTATTCTTGCACGCACATTATCGGCCCACGCACCAGTACTTCTTGCTTTGGCAATACCTGACAGAATGAGGGGTGAACAAAGTGATCATTTAAAAGCAAAAGTTTGATGGATGGGATATTTCGGGAGGGACTATCCAGAACCATCAACAACTTTTTTGGACTAATTATGGGGTCCGTGGGATATTATGTGATTCTGTGGGAAAGTTTTAAATGTGCAGTCAGGGGAGATTGTATATCCAGGTAGATGGGAATACTCAAGTGAATTAGACAACAGCTAGCAGAGACAGAGACTTGATTAAGCGATTACAAGCAGAAACGGCAATGGCGGGCACAAACACACACGCTGAGATCAAGCAACAACTGCAATTATTCAACAAGCTGGCTCAAAGAGAAGTATCTCTGGGGCATGCTAGCAGTGCGACAATACAGGGAGGGACAACGCCCAGGTAGGGTACTAGCGAGAACAGCCAAATTAGAAACGCAGGCGGGATGGGTTTTATCTATCAAAAATGCACAGGGGGAAGTAAAGTTCGGAGATGCAGACATCGGCCGAGAATTCGAAACCTTCCACAGCCAGCTGTATTCCTCAGACGTTCAAATAACACAGCAGGGACTGAGTCAATACCTGAATAGGGTGGCACTTTACTGGTGCACAACAGAAGAAACGGAATGGCTAGGCCGCCCCCTGTCTCTGGAAGAGGTTTTATCAACGATTAAATAATTACCATCCGAGAACGCTCCGGACCCAGATGGCTACACAGCCGAACTTCGCAAATGTTTCACCACCAAAATCGCCCTGCATCTACTAGAAGTGTACCGGTAAAATTTGAGAGCTGAATTACCGGAGTCGCTGTGAGAAGCAGTGGTAGTGGTTCTCCTGAAGCCACACAAAGCAGCAGATGAATGCTCCTCCTATCGCCCCATATCCCTCATAAACATGAACAATAAAGTCCTGGAAAAAATACTGGCATCCAGGCTAGCCCTGCTGATGCACAGATGTGTCAAGGCATACCAATCAGGGTTTATTCCGGGATGATCCAGCTCCTATGGGCTCCGCAGAATGTTCGGCTTGATATCAGCTGTCCAACAAGATGAATCTATAGTGGTGACACTATTAGAAGCCACAAAAGCTTTCGACTCCATAGAATGGCCCTTTCTGTTCACTGTACGCCACAGACTGGGTCTGGGGGAAGAATTGATCACACTGGTCCAACTTATCTACACCTCACACAGTGCTAAATTTTGGGTGAATGGTCTACTGACGCCGGCCATACCCTTGGAGAGAGGCACACGACAGGGGTGTCCGCTCTCGCCGCTACTATTCGCGCTGGCGATTGAACTACTAGCGGAGGAGATCAGGGAGCGCCTTGAAACGCTTGTGTATAGGCATGTTATAAATGCCATATCATATCAAATCATATTCACGGGGGGATACAATTATACAAACACAAAGTGGTCATCTATCTATACGCAGACAATATGGTGCTTTACATAAAGGACCCGTAATACAACCTTGGCCCTGTAATGACGGATGTAGTAACCTTTGGAGAATACTCCGGGTTGAAGATTAACCCGACAAAATCAGTACTGTTTCCACTCACAGCGGGCACTAAATGTTTTAATGACAAGTATGGATTTCAATGGCACGACACCTACACCAGGTATTTGGGAATATATATGGGCTGCTGGGCGGAAGAATTATAGAACTGGAATTATCGTAGAGTGCTGGAACAAACCAAGGCATCAGTGAATAAGTCGATGGAACTACCACTTAACCTATATAGAAGGATATCGCTGGTTAAAATGGTCCTACTCCTCCGCTTCCTATACGTGTTCCTAAACGTGCCGATTTTGCTCCCTAGAGAGTACTTCCGCTATGTACACTCCGAGATACTGTGGTTCATATGGGCCGGGAAGCAGGCATGGGTGTCCTGGGAGAAACTAATCATTCCCTTAGAGAGGGGAGGGGCCTGGAACTACCCGACTTCAAAACATATTATGTGGCAGCCCAAGCGGGATTCCTACTACACTGGTTTGAGGTTCAAGCAGATAGAAGGCACGTAGAGGTGGAAAGGGCCCTAGGGGCCCTGTACCTCTTAAGCGCGACCATACTGACATCAACCAAAAGGACCCCGATGATGCCAGACATGGTAGAATTGACCTGCCAATCATGGGCCTGCCTCGAACACAAGGCGAAGGGGGAAGTCATCTACTCCCCGAATCTCCCGGTCATATATATACCCAGGGTGCCATTGACCTGTGAGAAGGGATACGTAAGCCTTATGAAACGGCTGCATATATCCTGCGTTAGATGTCTTTTTCCGGGGGAGGTGGGTGATTCTTGACAACCGAGGAAATAAAAATCATGGGTTAACTTACACCACTAGATCTGCTTTTATATTTTTGACAAAGGGATTCCTTGAAACACCCAAGAGTACGACAGTACTGGACGCAAGTCTTCGAGACACTGAGTGAGATAGTGGGGGTAAACGTAGTACAGACACCACTGATAGCGCTCCTGGGACACACTAGACACATCCCAAGGCATACAAGGAAGCTATTGGGGCTACTATTACTGCTGGCCAAACGACAGGTAGCACTAGTGTGGGGTAGCACTCAAGTCCCAAGCATAAAGCAATGGCAGGCAGATAATCTGTATTGCAACGAAATGGACACGGAATATCTACGACTAACGCACCACCAACCCAAACCCAAAGACATCTGGGGTCCATATAAGCAGTTCCTCATTAAACAGGCTCATCAACCCGAGGGAAACGACGGAGACGAACCCATGAACTGACCCTGCACCAGACCGAGTTATGGCATAAACAATCAGGTCAACAACACGCGCATGATTAACACCTAAAGATACATTACTACGTGAGGGGGAAGTGGGGGTATGGTTTCAATCACTGTACTGCGAGTCACTGTTGTGTTGTTCTGTTTTTTGTACCATCACAGTGATATGTTGACGGCATGTTCTTAACACAAAGTGCTAATAAAAAGAGTGTTCAAAAAAAGATGTTGCACTAAAACCAGTAAACTTTATGATAAGTTTCCTCTAGGAAAAAAATCACACGTCGTGTCATTCAGGGCCTGTGATTTTGTATTGTTTCACATGTGTAATAATAGTTTTATTCACTAGGACTCATCTTGCCTCAACTGACTAGTCATTGACTTTCTGTTCACTACAGAAATTAACCTGCATCCATTTTAATCAATTCACTGATTTTCTGTTTCTGCAGGGAAAAAACACATGTGCCATTTGGATGCATGGGTTTCTTGTGGTCTTTTGCAAAAGGGATGACACCTACCAGCCCTTACTAAACTGCCCCTTTTGGGTTGGGATCATGAGCCTGCTTTGCTTAGAGAGCCAAGCTACACTTCACTGATGACGTCTGTCATGAAGGTGAGTGGGACACAAAGGGGCAGACAATGGGACTTCAGTTCTCAAATGTAGTTTATTGTCTTCAAATAGTGATTAAGAGTTACTATCACCAAGATTCAGTCCTTTCATCTTTCTCCTGGTGGCAATCCACCTATTTCCAGGCTGCTCTGGGTTCCACATCCCTCGACTATCTAGAAGCACAAAATTCAAGGTAGGGGCTCTCGTCCCAAGTAGCTCTCTCAGACAGTGGATCTCATTTAGCAGGGCACAGATAAGTTTCAGCTTCTTATAAACCTTACACATTCTTCACTAGTCATCAGGTTCTTCTCTGAGGTTCCAAACCTGATCTCACCTGCTTCTAGAGTCCTCATTCTTGGTCCCTCAGTAACTCTAAGGATCCTGCAGAAATCTTCCTTGCCCCCTATGTTACCACACAGACGCGTACCTCCTCCTCCTTCTAATCCCTAACTATTAGCACTGTGGTCCACCGGAACCTTTCTAGGTTGACTTGCTTGTAAAAATACATCCATTCTGCATTATGTTATATTGGCCTAAGCGCACACATATTGAATCGCGCCATCATGCTTCCCGAACTCCATCTTGGTCATTTTGCTCACTTGCCCAGGTTTTCATTCCGAACACGGTAAACATTCACAAAGTCACCACTCCGAAAACTCTTCAAACGTGCCCCTTCACAGGAATGCTAAATCTGCTGAGTATGTTGTTTGTCTTTAACTTAGAGCCTTGAAGAACTGGCACGAACTTAGCTAATCTGTAAATTAGGTGACTTCCTGTCTTCCTGGCTCCCTTCATTTTCCGCAGCTAATTATGAATGTGTGTCTAGCTGAATAAAGGTAGCACAGTTCATGGCAAATGTAGTTCTGAAAGACTGAGCTACTGAGTCGAAATCCAGACTGACCTTTTAGTCTAGGAACAACATAGATAATGAAGCACGAGGAATGTTACCTTGTGTTAGGAACAAGATATACTCCTACACCCCCACTCTGCTCTGTTCCCAGCCAGTAAATTGTCTGAGGGATGACGCAGAGCGCTGCAACATGTGTTGCCATAATGAAATACCCACGTTCACAGGTCATGAACCGTCATCAATGATAGACTAGAACAAATTCATCATGCTGTTAGATATGTATAAAGCACGCTAACTCCCTGTTAGGAAAGATTTCATAATTGTATGTAATTTTTCCTCCATGCGTCAAACCCAAACTTTTTGCTGCTGTTTAAACACCATTGACTGACTTTTGCCAGAGAAGCACAACCTTCAGCTGCATTCTGGGCTTTCGCTCACTTTTTATGGGGGAACTGACATGCTCTTAAGACAGTCAGTACTGGGAGACTTTGTTTCCCTTAGTTCTTTCCTCATGTTGCAGCTTTTGTGCAACATGTAACAAGTGTGCAATGTATCTTACCATACAGCACACTTGGTTCTATAGTCATTTCCAAAGGCCCTAGATACTCTCGCTGGACTTTTTATGAACTGTGCAGATGTGTCATGGACACGACTGGTGGCAGCTGTCTTTTCGCATTATTTTTAACCCTTTCCTGCCATGTTAGCCGCGTTAACCGCGCTTGGCACGGATAGGTGGCCTGGCTCCATAATGGCCATGCCACAAGGTTCTTTGTCCTGCCCTTTGGTCATCTTGCCCCTTGACTTTTCCCAGGTCGAGTCGACCCGGGTCAGTCCTTATTTGGTCATGCACCTTCCCGCGAATCCCAATGCTTTCGCGGGCTTCTGCATGCCCTGTGTGCGTGCCTCCAGGATGTGGGCTGGAATGTCTGATTCCAATACACATCCTGGGTGCCAGAGAGTCTGGAGTGCCATGAATGACTGGGACCACTGTGATCCATGATTGGTCCATGTATTGAGTGTGTGTTTGTGAGCAGATCTCCCATTGGGTCCTCTCCGTTTTGGCGCGAAGGGAACTTTTGATAAGAGGAGGCTGAAAACACCACTACCAGGTCGATCTCCTGAGTTCACCACAAACAAAGGATAGGATCCAAGTATCCTGCAGCACGAAGCCGAGTCGAGGAACCACTGGTGACCCGCTGGAAGGTTTGGCACCCTGAGCCCACTGTCGTCCCGTGGGACTCCTCTGCATCTGGTCGTCCTAGAAGGTCTGCGAAGATGCTTTGACCCATTGGAATAATGGGACCAACTAATCTCGGCACCTTCACCAAACCCTGCAAGTAAGCTTTCTCAGAAGTGTCCCTGGGCCAACCAGTGCACTGACCAGGTTACCCAGTTGCTTTGCTCTGTCACCGCCGCCGTTTTGAGGAGGCCCTTGAAACTTGGTATACCGCTAGCTCTGTGTCCCCGGCACCCTCACACTGAATTTCGTACACTTGGCATTCCCAGGTCTGAAATGAGACGAGTGTGCCAGGACCGGAGTAAATGCGGTTATCGTGTTGCCCTGCCGTGGCAACGTCCGTTGCAAGTTCGCTGCATTTGTGACCCTCTTGCCCCTGAAGCCTGCTGAAGTGAAACTGGGTCGATTCATCCACCCGGAGCGGAGAAATCACTTCTGTCCCATTTGCGAATCATCGCTGTATATCAGGAACTGAAAAGTGCTGAGACGTCCTTTTTGCCGCATTCGAACCTGCCAGTGAAGTGGACTGAACTGGCGAAGTTTGGGTCTGCTTGCGTCGGACCCCGGTGAGTTCTCCATACCCCAACTGGTGGCCCCTAGCACAAGAACCCATTTTTACATACAGTGGCCCCTGAGGGTCCCTTTCCTTTACACCGCTATTGCAAAATAGCGACTCCATCCCGCACTCTCGAACTGCCTCTGCCTTCAAGTGGAGGTCCTTCTTGAATAGTGGGAACTTGTTCTGCATCGCCTCATCCCCCTTCCTAAGCGGCTAGAGACCATTAAAGAAACCCTATTCTGCCCATTGGCACAAGCCCGTGCACCTGCATAGCATGAACTATTGAGCACAAGGCTCCTCTCTTCGTAGGGCTTGGACTGCCTCTTAGTTAGGTGTATTGTTGATGTTGAACTGGGCCTAAAGACTATCTGCACTGCCTGTTTCCTTCCCCTCTAGGTTGTCGACATATTTCATGCAGTCACCCCTTTAGACCCCAATGTTCTTGTATATATATTGTATTGAATGTGATGTATTGGTTTACTGAGTGATACTGTGATTCTTTTGCTATGGTTTATGTTACAAAGGCCTTGTAAAAAATGTGTCTATATTTTTTATATAACACCTGTCTGGAGTAATTTGTAAGTGTCCTTGCTTTGTGTGCTCATTGAGGTCTTTCAGTCACCCTCACCCCTCCTGAGACTTAGTCTTGACCGCCTGCCAAAGCTACCTTGATTGGTCTGGCTTGTCCAGAGGTTACCCTGTTCCAAGAAACTAGGCTTACCTTCTGAACCTCTGCCCACCAGGTCAGAGTTCAGAAATCCTTCTTAACACTCCCCCATGCCTTTGCTCACCTTCTCTATGCCTGTACACATGCATTGATGAATTTGGGTCAGCTTAAGCGATAATAAACTGTTGTTATATATTTGTTTGTGACTGGTGTGTCTTCATTTATTTCCAGTAGCCTATATTTGGGACTTACAGATGGCACCCAATGTGAGGCTCTCCCGATAACGACCCATCGCGATTTGCGAGGACGGAGTTGACGGACCGAGATCAGTAAGTATCGGGGGCCCCTGCACCTAGAGACGTGCTTCCTCAGCAGACTGCTACTTGCAATCTCTGTTCGCCACGCTTCGCCCAGAGGTTGTCACTGCGAGATTCCCGGACTAGAGGCTTTTTGGGTAGACCGCCAGCCACGACGGGGGTTTGTTCGATTTGATGGGGGAACTTTGCTTTTATTTGTAATCAGGTGAGTTTGTTTCAAACTGAGAGTACTTGCTATTTGTTTTGTTTTGGTAAATATATTACATGTAACATATTAGCCAGGTAAAACTGTCTTTTTTGGAAATGCCTGGTTTCAGTAAGTTATCATTTTGTTGGGCAACACTTTGTTGCAGAAGAAGACAACCAAATGGTTTGGAACATAGTCAACGGGCACCACCCGCAGGGTTGCCGGCATATGACGTGTACGTAAAGTTTGGTTTAGGAGCTATAGTGTTCAATAGCATTTGGCATCGTCAAACCAGACATGAACCAGAACTTCAATGGCCAGAATTGGGAAGTTTTGAGTTGGCTAGAATTCAGCATTTAGAGTCAGTATTGTTGCGCAAGAAAGCAAGGCCTGCTGCATTTGATGCCGTTGGGGATTGGCGAAAGGAAGCCACCCAACGCCTCAAAAGCAGAGAGAAACACGCACGTAGACACATTACACAAGCTGGAAAGGCTTTAGCACATGATCAGCAAAAACAAGAAGAAGCCATTAGGAGTATGGATAGGGGGTTTCGATTAGAAGTGCAGAAAATATACCCAGCGAAAGAATTGCATGCATCTGATGAATTGATAAATAAGTTATTAAATGAAAGAGGAACATCCTCTACTGCACCGCCTCCATATGTCCTGCCACAAGCACAGCAAGCACAGCCACCATTACCTGCGCCAGTCACACACTCTGATGACTTTCCGTTGCCGCCTAGTGCACACGACTTACTACTACTTTCGTTACTGACTACTTCTGCTATTCCACTTTTGACACCTGACAATACTGCTAGCGATCAGAGAATTGTAACATGTAGCACGATACCTCCAGCACATAAAAGGGAGTCGCTGGATTGGACATAAAGGTATATAGAAGGGGGTGACGAAGCAGCCACTTCGGGTTCTCTAGCAGACCATGGGGGTATCCTTGAACAGAAAATATTGATAGAACAAATGGGATTATAGCTAGCTGAGGTTTGGGGTGATTTAACTGATACAGATGTTCCACAGGGATTGCAGGATTAAAAATGTGTGTCCTGTACTAGAGATACCACAATGAAAGTTTGCGAACATTTATCGAAATTATTTTTCTTTAAACATGAACTTGATCTCTTACACCAAATAGAATTGGACCAAGGTACACGACAGACATTGTATGTACAGAAAAGGTTTTTTCCTCCACCGAAACTAGTTAGTGAAGAAATGAGCATATGCACGAGAGACGCTCTTAGATGGATCTCAGATGCCTCCATTTCATCCATCGAGGTTCATGACACGATTAGCCAATATTCTCCACCTATGCAAAGAAAGGTATTACAAGTTATGGTAGATTATTTACAGGATGATTGCTTGAGGAGAAAATTGTGTTGTCCCGCTGATATTATGGTAATTTACAAACGCACATTTTCTGCTGACACCACGCTAACCTCATTGTCACTCGATTTGGCCTTACTCCTCAATAAACGTTCAGAATTTCTCACTGTACAGATGCCTATGAGAGATGTTCCTCCGACTCTTGTACCGAAAGTACGGATACCTGGTGTTAATGGAGCAGCTTTCCCCACTATTCCAGCACATTATATTTCACAGTTTGTTCATGTTCCGTTCTCACGGCAGGAAGTAAACACTCTTAAGCAATCTATTCCAGACATTCGGAAGAATCCTACAGGATTCTACAAAGAAATAGAATCTGTTCTGAATTTGTCGGTTTTCACTTTAGGTGACATCGACTTATTATTCCCTGTAATTTTGCCAGCAGACTTATGCAAGCTAATCAGGACTGTAGATGATCAACCTGCTATGGGCGATACTTGGGTTGCACTGGAACTAGCTGGTGGGTCTAAGAAGGATAGGGAAAAACTGCATCAGAACATATTAATGTTAACGAACCACATTGTAACTAAACTCAAAACTTTAGTACCTCAAAAGAGAATTATTTGGGATAAATAAACTGCGTGCATGCAAGGGAAGACAGAGGTAGGAACCGAATTTTCCAACAGGTTTGAACAGGTATTTTCAGATTTCAGTGGGCAGGAGTTGAGTACAGAACCAGGAAAGAGATTGTTTGTTGACAGATTTGTGTGAGGGTTATTGCCTGACATTCAGTCGCAGATCACTGCCTCTGAAAGTGCATGGCAGGCTAAGTTGCAATCTGAGGTTCTACATATGCCTCAGTATTACGAGAACAGAGTTAACAATGAGAAAGAGAAAATCGAGAAAAAAAAGGGAGATTTGAAAACTCGAGTACTTTTGCAACAAATTGCGAGAGGATCGCAGGGTGGGAATGTACAACCAAGAGGCCAGTTCATACCGCAAACAGGGCCTGTTCATATGAATCAATGTGCATATTGTAAGCAAGAAGGTCACTGGAGGGCACAATGTCCGGTCCTCCAGCAGAGAGCGAATGGTACGAATGGTACGATCGGTAGAAGATCAAGAGCATGCAATGGCATGCCAGGACCAAATAGGAATCAATTTGCTCAGAACCAACAACATGATAATAATACAGGTAATCAGGGGGTACAGCAACAAAACACTGAGAATACGAACACTTCAGACAACAATACACATTCCTATTTCACCGAAGACTTTACATCTGACAATGTTTTGTTTTGCTAGGAAGCAAAGTCTGGAACCTATTCCTATTCCTGTAGATCAGAAAGGACCCTACATAGAAATGAAAGTCGGGAATAGGGCGCACATTTTTCTAGTGGACACAGGAGCACCATCTGCGGGTTCCAGATATCCCACTGTCAGTTCAGAATAATGTTTCCGTAGGGTTTTCTGGTACTCCGGTAGTAAGTCTGGTCTCTCGACCCGTGCCAATAGCTTTGGGTCCATTCACTGACTCATGTCCATTTTTACTGACTACGAATTGTGGTGAGCATATACTGAGATTAAATCTGTTAAAGAAATTGCATGCAGTGATTTACTGCTCGCCAGATGGAGTGTATCTGACCATTTCACCCCAGCTGAATTCCACTTCACAATTTATGGCTTTGGCCTTACCGAGAGAATTACAACAAGTGCCTACACACTTATGGGCAGTAAACGACAATGATGTAGGTGTACTGAATGTCAAACCTGTACGAATAGTATTAAAGTCTGGTATTACGGTACCACGCATACCACAGTATAAAGTATCTGTTGAAGGTGAACAAGCACTTAAAAGTATTGTTTCTGATTTAATGCATCAAGGTGTTATCGAAGAGATTTCTGGTAGTACATGCAATAGCCCGGTTTTGCCTGTTTATAAGAAAGGTGACAATGAATTACCATACCATTTTGTTATTGATCTTCGCGCAATTAACAAGGTAGTAGCACCACAGTTTCCAATTGTCCCTGACATCACCACCATCTTGACTATGATTCCTGCTATGGCTACGCATTCTTCTGTCATCGACTTGAAGAATGCATTTTTTAGCATACCCATTCACCCGAACAGTAGATACTGGTTTGGATTTTCCCTTGGCAGACGCTCTTTTACTATCACACGCATACCACAAGGATATACTGAAAGTCACAGCATTTACAGCAGAGTCCTTAAGGAACAACTCGATATGCTTGAATTGCCTTCCACTTGCACATTAATACAGTACATTGATGACCTACTTATTGCTGCAGATTCAGAGAATGCTTGCAAGGAGGGCACTGTTTTATCATTGAAGCATCTAGCTGTGCATGGCCATAAAGCATCTTTGGAAAAGTTTCAATATTGTCAACATGAGGTCGCCTATCTAGGCTATCTCCTGTCGAAAGAGAGTAGGTGCCTTGCGCCTGAACGCATGCAAAGCATCTCTGGCATGACTGTTCCAAATACGCAGAAAGTAGTTAGGGCCTTTATTGGCATGGCTTCATATTGTACTCAATGGATTCCGAATTTTTCACTTTTGATTAAGCCAATGTTGGCATTGACAAGGAAGGATGTAGCTTTACCGTTACTTTGGGATACAGATTGTCAAGAGGCTTTTGATCTGCTCAAAAGGGCATTATGTTCAGAGCCAGTATTGGTCACACCAAATTATAAAAAATAATGTGTTTTATTTGTGCATGAAAGGAATGGATGCGCTTTGGCTGTTTTGACACAGGAACTTGGAGGAAGAATCAGACCATGCAACTATTTTTCCTCCACGTTAGACTCTGTTGCATGCGCTTTGCTGAAATGTCTGAGGGCTGCAGCTGCCTCCTCAGTGAAACAAAGTGAGGGTATGTTTTTGGATCACTCCTTAACCATAATGATACCTCACCCTGTAGATGTTCTATTGAATAGAACACAAATTCAGCATCTCATATCTGCCCGACTCACTAGGTATGAGTTGATCCTATTTGCACCGCACATCAAAATTAAAAGATGCTGTTCTTTGAATCCTGCTAACTTTTGTCTCCTCTGGATGAGGATTGCACTAATATTGCATCCCATGACTGCCTGTACATTACTGAACAGGACACTAAAGGCAGGATCGATTTGAATGATACACCATTGATATCTCCTGATGGAGAGCTATTCTGCAATGGTTCTTGTTTTAAACTGCCTGATGGCACTTCCACTGCTGCCTATGCAATCACCACGTTAGACAACATTATCGAAAGCAAGAGAATTCCGCACAATTCTGCCCAGGCTGCGGAGATAGTTGCCTTGACTAGAGCTTGTGATATATCCCAAGGGCTTAGTGTAAATGTTTATACTGATAGTCAGTATGCCTTTGAATTAGCTCACAACTTTGGAAGATTATGGGCTGAATGGGTATTTTTAACATCTCATGGTACAATGATTCAGCATGGTCCTTTGATAGTGCAATTGTTATCCACATTGGCCCTTCCCAAACAGCTAGCGATAATGAAATATGCAGCACACCAGAGGAGGACTGACAACATTGGAAAAGGAAATGCGTTTGCAGACAAAATAGAAAAACCAACTGCCACCGACCCACACTTAAGAATGTATGTGTTAGATTCCGCTAGGTGGGTTGCAGAAACTAGGATGATGGAGGAGGGCGTTAGTAATGTAAAGGAGATTCAGGCTGAAGCCACAAAGGAAGAGATTGAGTCGTGGGGTTCTGGACATGCAGGGTTGGATAATGAGAGATTTTGGGTAGACCATGAGAAACAGAGGTGGATGCTGCCCAATGCATATCTAACAGCTATATTTACTATGGCACATGGGCAGGGGCGTTGCTAGGGGGGGGCTAAGGGGGCTATAGCCCCTGATCTTTTGGTTGTAGCCCCGGATAGAATCTCAGGAGCTACAGCCAAAAGTCTAGCTAGCCCCCAGTCCCAACAGTTCCGACATTAGCCTAGCCCCAGGTCTTTTCCAGACCTAGCAACTCCCCTGCACATGGGCCAGCCCACGTCAGTGCAAAGAGTATTTGTAAACATCTAGACCCAGTATGGTACAATGACAACATTCCCAAAATTGCAGAATGATTAGTTCAGAACTGTATGATTTGTCTACAACACAACATTGGTAAGGGAACACCAGCACCCAAGGGTAGTTTTGGACCTCCCTCTATGCTATTTGAAGTGATTCATTTTGACTTCATCGAGATGGAACGATGCCAAAACTACAAGTCTGTGTTAGTAGTGATATGCGCCTTCAGTAAATGGGTTGAGGCTTTCCATTTGAGAGATAACACTGCCATATCTACTGCAAAAGTAATGTTGAAAGAGTATTTCCGTAGATTTGGGTTAACCAGAGTAATTTGGTCCGATAATGGACCACACTTTATAGAGCTATCATACTACAGGTATGCGAGGCGCTACAAATTGATAGACTGTTTCATTCCGCGAGGCATCCTCAGAGTATCGGTTTGGCAGAACCTCATAACGGTATCCTTAAGAACAAACTAGCAAAGGTGTGTGCACATAGTAAACTGAAATGGCCAGACGCTTTACCGTTAGCCTTGCTGTCTATGAGAACAACGGCTCAGACAAGAACGGGACTTTCTCACTAAGAGATTGTTATGGGAAGATCTGCTAATATATGGAATACACCTAAGCCTAGAAAACTGTCAGAGATAGAGCACCCGTTATTACCTGATTATTGTGACCTATTCACTCAAAACCTGCGTTTGATTCACCAACAGGTTCGAGCAGCTTTGCCTGAGAAATATGAAGGACCTGCTCATCGCATTCGACCTGGAGACTTCGTGCTAATTAAGGACTTCGAAAGAAAGTCCTTTCTTGCAGCTTGTTGGAAAGGACCGTACCAGGTGCTGCTGGCTACTCAGACGGCTGTATGCGTCGAGGGCAAGAAGCACTGGATCCATGCAGCACACCTGAAACAAGTGCCCTTGCCTTTACCCTATGACAAGTGGGTTGATGATCCTGAAACCAAGTTTGTGCCTTTGAATGAGGGCACCCATTCTGATCCGGAGCATAGTTTTGAACCCAAACAACTTGAGAATTCAACACTTTTTTTCAGATTTTGATCCCTTGTTTATGGACCACTGTGTACCTGGGGTCACAAGGTATAATCTTCGACCACGGAAATAGTCAGGGAAGGGAATTTCTGTAGACTAGGAAAGTGTAGTATATATACTGCACCCACAAGAAACCAACGACATTCCCTCCAATCTCCCTACAGATGGTTCAAGGAGTTCCAGAGGGGGGCAGGGTAAGCAGGAGACTACAAGCAAGATTGGCCATGTGGTCAGGTGCCACCTACGGATGAACTTATAAAGCCTGTTTCAGTGAGGCTTCTAAACGGACACTGAAAACTATGCCTATATTTGGGGCGCGTAGAATCAAGGACATGGAAAGCTTTGCCACTGGAAAGCTCCTATCTAGAGGGCTATGGTCCACAAGGGAGAAGTTAATAATAATATCGATTGTAGCATGTGTTGTAATCACATTGATACCTGCACTATGGTACTTGGAGAGTTCACATCGGAATAGTGTACTACTGCCTACTGTCAGCACCACTTTATCTCCTCTATATGTACTCTCTCACAATCTTCGTCGACTTGATCTCAAACACAGAGAAGGATATCATAATAATACACTCATACACATCATGAACGCCACTTATGCAATTTTGAACAAAACTAACTGTTGGGTATGTTCTCACCTATCACAACATGATGAGAAAGGTCTTGGATGGTACATTTATCCACTCCCACTTTCAGCTTCTTGTTATGCATCATTTAGAGGTCTATTGTTTGGGAAATGGAACAATAGTGCCACTGGTAACTTTGATGGAACTAACATCAATGAATTTGACCAACTAGTTCTGTTACCTCTAGGGTGTTCTGTCTTTGCAAATAAAAGTGTGACCAATACTGCCTCCACTAAAAGTTCTGATAGAAATGCCAAACCCTTGTATTGCGTGTACGTACCTGACTCCTCCCCTACTGTGTTCCAAGCAATAAAAAGGTTACATATACTGAGCTCTGAAGTTCACGTCCCTGAAGGGGATTGGGACATTGAAACATGGGCTTGGAACATGCTTAGAACTTGGGGTTGGAAAATCTTCTCAGCACTCGCTATTATCATTGGGGCAATCTTGTTCTGCTGCTGCTGCATACAATGCTTGCCTGTTCTAGGTTCTGCATTAAGTAATTGTTGTTCTAGATCTCTGACGAGACTAAAACCTGGTCCTCATCGTCCTGTAAATATGACTAATGCCTTGCTCATGTAAGATGTTGCTATCAAACAGTTTATGGCTATCAATGTATATGACAGTGATGACTCTGGTTGTTCTGATGACGATGATACATGGTCACATAATACTAGCAATGTGTAAAAATACATCCATTCTGTATTATGTCATATTGGCCTAAGCGCGCGCACATTGAATCTCGCCATCGTGCTTCCCGAACTCCATCTTGGTCGTTTTGCTCACTTGCACGGGTTTTCATTCCAAAAGCTGTAAAAGTCACCACTCCGAAAACTCTTCAAACATTCCCCTGCACAGGAATGCTAAATATGTGGAGTAGGTTGTTTGTCTTTAACTTAGAGCCTTGAAGAACTGGCACGAAAGTAGCTAATCTGTAAATTAGGTGCCTTCCTGTCTTCCTGATCTCTTGACTTTCTGCAGTTAATTATGAATGTGCGTCTAGCTGAATAATGGAAGCACAGTTCATGGCATATGTACTTCTGAAAGACCGAGCTACTGAGTTGAAATGCAGACTGACCTTTTTGTCTAGGAATAACAGATAATGAAGCACGAGGAATGTTTCCTTGTGTTAGGAACAAGATATACTTCTACACCCCACTCTGCTATGTTCCCAGTAAATTGTCTGAGGGATGACGCAGAGCGCTGCAACATGTGTTGCCATAGTGAAATACCCACGTTCACAGGTCATGAACCGTCATCACATGATAGACTAGAACAAATTCATCATGCGGTTAGATATGTATAAAGCACGCTCACTCCCCCATGCCTTTGCTGACCTTCTCTATGCCTGTACACATGCATTGATGAATTTGGGTCTGCTTAAGTGATAATACACTGTTGTTATATATTTGTTTGTAACTGGTGTGTCTTCATTTATTTGCAGTAGCCTATATTTGGGACTAACATGCAGGTCTCCCTCTTTCATCCTCCTCCACCTCTGGATCTTATTGTACATCCTTCTCACCCCTTGATATTTGTTCTCTAACTGCTAGTCCTTCTACACCACCTCCTTCCTCTCCCTATACTCAACTTCCATCTCCAAATCCTCCTTCGCCAACTCCTTCCTCTCCTGATGCTTACCCTCCATACGCCAAGATTCCTTCACCACCTCCCTTCTCTCCTGTATCACCTGCTTCCACTCCTGACGTTCGACCTCCAACCTTCAAACTCTCTGTGTCTCCATCTCCCTGTCTTCTCCCCACATTTCTCCAGAATCTCCTCCCTAACGTCTCTCTACTGGCCAGCTGCTACAAAACCCCACCCTCTGTCTCATTTTCCAGGGGCCCACACTGTTCGATTGAGCTGCTTGGTTTATATAGTGTGAGTTCCCCTTCTCCAGGTGGGACTCTGGGTGATGGTTTGCACCTGTGTTAGTTTGGGCTAAGCTGGATTGGTTGATGTGGCACAGGTCAGGTGAGCTGACAGAGTTTTTTTCTAATTTAGTGCCTGCTACCACCTTGGATTTAATGTTCCCCCCAGGTACCCTCCCCGATGCAGCCTGCTCTGAAAATTAGTCCCCTGTTGCTCCAGAATATAAGTCGGAAATCTAGGAAATCTTTAGTAAGTACATAATGCTACCTTTTGGTTTGGTTGTCAAGCCTTGCTGCATTGTATCTGCGGTGTATGCATCTTGGTCCAGGGAACAAGGCCTCAATAACTTTGTTTCCCGTAGCTTTCTATCTGCATTTGGGGAGCTGATGATCTGCAATACTGTATCTGCAGAGCAGTTTTTCATATGTGTTTTTGTTTACAGAAAAGGACGTTGGCTTGAGCTATGGTGTGGTACCTGGGCCTTTTGGCCAACCTCCTTATAGTCACCAAAGTTAGGCAGAGGACCTTATGACATGCCAAATGAGATTAAAACATGTCCTGTATTACCTAAGATCTCATGCAGAAGGGTTGTGACTTAGCAAGTTGTCCTGGTCTGCTCCTTTTTGGGATGAGAACAAGCCTGATTTGCATATGGTTGTTCACCTTCTATAACGGCATGACATGCTGAACAATAATGGTGTAGCAGGTTGCCCTGAGCAAAGCCAGTGGTTATAATTGCTTCAAAACTGTCCACGCCATCAACATTCCGTTTTACAAATGTCACCCCCAAGTGGTAGGGGTATGTCTAGACATGGGTCCCAAGCCTGCTGTGCCAAGAGACCCGAGCTATACCTCATCGATGATTCCCAATGAGAACAAAACATGCCTGGACCTACTTGTGGTCTCCTGCAAAAGGCATGTGACCAAGCAGTTTTGTCTGGGCTGCTCCCTTTGTGGTGTGACCAAGCCTGATTTACATATGTTATTCCCCTTTGTAACAGCAAGGTAGACTGTTAATCAATGGATGCAAAGTTGTGGAAGGAAGGTTACCTACAGCAACACCAGTGGTTATGATTAAATCAAAACCTTCCATCCATCAACCTTCAGCTTTTAAAAGATAACTCTGAGCAAGATAGGTATGCGCTGAACCTGTTGTTCCAAGTTACACCTTACTGATGACACCCATTCAGGCTGAAACATGTCTGGGCTGCTTATGTTTTTCTGAAGAAGGGACAGGACATAGCAAGCAGTTTGGGGTAGTTAGGCTTTCTTGACGTGGGACCAACGCCGTAGTTGCACATTTCCCTTCCTCTTCTGTAATGACATTGCAGGCTGAAAAACAATGTTTTGGAGGTTTGCCCAAAGCAAAGCCAGCGGTTTTTTGATTAACTCGAAACATTCCAGCCATCAACCTTCAGTTTTGTACTCTGAAACCAATCAGCATAATTATCTGCTTCCAAATTAAAATAACACTTTTATTAATATGAAATCAGTCAGTTTCATTTTATGCTGCCTCTTAAAAAAAACATTAAGTCTACGAAAAGTTATTATTGCTCCCTCGGAAACAAATCACGTGTGTCACTGTGAAACCAATCTGTGAAACAAATCACTGTCATGGTCTGCACTCTAAAGAAAAAAGCATCTCTGTCACTCTCTGCTATTAACTGTGGTGTTCAAGGAGACTGGACCCCTGTTGTCTGAAATAGAAGGATGTTGTTTTTTTTGTTCCCTCAGAAACCAGTCTAATGATTTCCATCTTCTTCAGGAAAAGAACAAGTGTGCAACTCGGAATCTAGTTAGTGATTTTGTTTCCCCTCTAGTAAAAATATGCTTGTCACACTGACACCATTCACAAACTTTCTGTATCTCTGGGAATACAACTCACCTTTCACTCTGAATTAAGTCACTGATTTTCTTTTAAATGTAACCCAAGACAGACCATTTGAGCCATCGTAATCCAGTCAGCTTTTTTCTGATCGTTTGAGCCACTCCTGAACCATTTCTTGTGTGTTTCTGCTGCCTCTGCGTTGATGTAAATTCACTGAACATTATTTTCTGCCACATCGGCAAAGTGTCTCGCTAAAAGCCAACAACTTTGCTTTTCTGTTCCCTCACGAATAAACATGTGTTAACACGCAGGTGTATTCATGAAGCCTCCTCCTCTCTCATGTAGCCTGTCACTGATTTTTGCATCTCCAAATGAAATCATTTGTCACTCTGAGCCCAGTGATTGGATATCTGGCACCTCATAAAAACAAACGCGTGACCCTATGAGCCAGATTTTGTGTAAACTAGAAAGTTAACACTTTTTCTTCACTTCAATGCCTTTAAGGTCTTGAGTGTGGTTCTGTGGAGGTTTTGGTTATTTGCGTTTGATTTTGATGAAGGAAGAATGCGAAGTAAATGTGTGGTTTCCCACGAGGTTAGATCAGTCATTGACACGCAGACTGTCTCTTTTTATCTACTTCTACAGACAAGGGTCCTTAGGTAACAGATTGTTTTTGATTATAATGAGTGTGAACACTTTAATACACATATTTTGGAGGCATTTTATGTTATCAATGGATTGTTATTTTGTTTTTAGGGTGGTGGTGGTGCTTGGATAAAGATGGAGCTTTCTACTTTATGGAAAGGGTTGTGGTTGCAAATAAACCCTTTTCCAAATGAAGGATTGCACCAATTGGTGTAGAGATTTGGGGAAGGTATATGGAAATATCTGCAATGCAGCTATCTTCAATTACACCACATGATAACGTCAAGAGCAGAGAGGAACACAAGACTCGTACACAAATAGAGCAGAATTAGTTTTATTCTGAAGGAAAATAACAGTGGATGAGGGTGGCAGGGAAACATTGTTTAATATGAAAACAACTGGTCTATATCAGGGGTTGAGTGTCAGTGTGCCAGGGTCGGACTGGGACAAGAAATAGACCCGGTCACCCAAAAAAAAAGTGGCCCCCCCTCGCCTCAAAAAGTGGTCCACCCCTCGCCTCACGGCCCTTGACCTCTGATGACATCACCATGATACCCCTTGACAAAACAGAAAGTGGCATCAAATAGCATTGTCTCCTAAGTACACTAAATTACTGGGAATCCAAGCAGACGTCCATGGCCAAATGATAATATGTTATTGTATAGCACTTACGCTTAAGCTCTTTTTTATAGAACAAATATGCATAAAATATCACCCAACCTGTGTTAGTACTCATTTATCGACCTAAGAAGGATGAAAGGCTTTTTAAAAAAATAAAAATAATAATTGGAATAAAAAGATATTTTTTTTCCATTTTTGTTTCTACCAAACCGGCCCACGCATGGCCAGAAACCGGCCCCCACACCCCAGAAACGATTTCGGCCCACCCACTGGCCGAAAGGGCGAGGGGCCAATCCGACCCGGGTGTCAACAAATAGAAGGTACTCCACACCCAAAGGGACCATACTATTCAGTATCTAGGATATGGAGAGCCAAGCTCACATCTCTAAAGGATAGTTTTCACCCTCACTTCTCATTCATTGAATATTGGTAACTCATGAAAAATTACCCCAGAATCTCATGTTCTCCCTCACAAGTACTGTGGTCAGAGCAAGGGGAGACAAAATCCCATAAGACTTAGCACAAGAGCAAAACAACTCAATAGGGTGTTTTTTGCTAGGAAAAATGTGACAGATATGGAGGTTCAATTTAAATCCAGTGAAGGACCTATTCTAAAGGACCTACGGCCTTATCACGAGTGGGCGGTATCCCACAGGTAAATCCGCTGGGATACCGCCCAGCGCAAATAGCGTTACTGCAACACATCATATCCCGCGTTGTGATACAGCGATAAGTCCCTATTTATATTGGGTCCATTGGACCCAATGGAGCATTTACGGCGCAATTACCGTGGCACCATGGTAATTGGCCGGAAAATGGGTGGAAAGTCGGCAGATTAACCTCCAGCTCAAGCTGCCGACTTTCCACCCAACTGATAGTTGGGCAGAGTGGTAATGCAGCAGTAATAGCATTACCACTGCATTCTTACCGCTCTGCCCAACTTGTGATGAGGCCCCTAATCTCTTCAGTCCTTTGACCAGTTTCTAAACTAAATCACAAGGTCCTTGGGCCTCAGTTCTCACTCATTGGGCCTAATTACAAGTTGAGCGTTAATTTTGCCAGAAGGAATTACGGTTACTGCAATGGTGTCTTGCGGAATTGCCGCCATATTACATGTTGATGGGAGCACGCCATTACCATTACTGCCATGGTGTCTGGTGGAATTACCGCCATAGTACAGGTTAACGGGAGCATGCACAAACCATTGGCGGTAACAGTTATTCCATCCGTTGGAAAATCAACTTCGAACAGTAAATCTGCCACATTTCAGTGGATTTACCGTTACCGCCGGAAAAGTGGAATTACTGAGTGGTATTTCCGCCAGTGGGAATACTGCTGCTGAGTGGAAATAGCGTCATTTCGCAAATGGGAAGCTCAGAAGCGGACATTTTTTAAAACAGAATCCATTTGAAATCCACCATTTCCCTTTGCCATCCAGCTACCAAACTTCGTGGAATCATGCCAGGAGACAAGGGCAAAACGAGGGTGGGTTCATTTTCTTTGGGGGAGGCAACTGCGCCCTTCGTTTGACGGAATTACTGCCCATTTTGATGTTATTTCAGCAGTATTTCATCTTGTATGCCCCTCTCAAACTTGAGCCGGACTACCTGAAGTTCCAGAAGCTGCTCAAGACCTTCCTTTTCTCCTCTGCTTTCTCTCTCACGCTCGCTTGTTAACCTAACTCCCTGCTCTGCCGACTGGTTGCTTGGCTACCCTCAGAGTCTCGCTGGGCACCAGGCTCCACCGTGATCAGTGTCCGCTGCACTGCCTCTGGGCCTAATGCGCACTTAGGGGCTATAACTGTAACCTCTACAGCCCCCTGCCTCCTTGCACTTACCCAGAGCTGCACTGCCCTGTCTGCACTCACTCAGAGCATTGCTGTCCTGATTGGACTTCCCCTTCCCCGGCACTTGCTGAGCCTAGAAACTCTTGTGTACAGGCGCGTTATAAATGTCATATCATATCATTGTAATGCAATGAAATGATCGTTTTTATTTTTGGCGCTAATTCCATCAGAGGAATTAGCAATGACAGAATTTCTGCTGTGTTGCAGTGGTAATTCCGCTGGTAGTAATTCCGCCGCTGCTAATTCCCCAGCGGAATTAGTGCCCATTTGCTGGCACGCTTAATTCGGCAGAGTTATAAAAGTGGAGGAAACTGAATTAACGCCACTTTTTCCACTTAATGTCATACTCGTAATGAGGCCGTAATCTCAGGGTAGTTTTAAGTGCACCAGCACACTTCTTAGTCTTAACGTGACACCAGCTTAGCCTCAGCACTTGGCGCTACACCTTACTAATTTCAAGAGCAGAGCTTAGGTTAGAAAATTGGTTTGTGTGGATAGTGAGCTGCTAACTATTTGTATTTGTATTTGTATTTTATTGAATTTATATAGCGTTTTAATCCAAAACGCATTACAAGAGGAACAAGCAAGATACAACAAGCATTAAATAAAAACTGAATTAAACCAAAAGACAGTACAAAAAACAATTTACGGTATAGAAGAGGATTGGTGATAGTAGAGAGGGACCACGGTGTGAGAGGGAATAGGAGGTATGAGTAGTGGTGAAAGCAGCAGTAAGAGAGGAAGCAGAGGGTATAAGGGAGAAGAATGGAAGAGATGAGAATTAGAGAAGTGCAGGAAGTGGGGTAGGAGGGAGTAGAGTGAAAGGAGAGGGTGAGGTGGTACAGAAGTAGGAAAGGGAGTAGGATGTGTGGGTAGAAGTGGTAGCAGAAGTAAGAGACAAAGCAAAGGGTGTTTGGGAGGTGAATGGAAGAGAAGATTTTAGATAGGTGCAGAAGGTAGGGAAGGAGGGAGTAGAGCGGATGGAGAGAGAGAGGTGGTTCCAGTGGAAAGGAGCGAGCAGTTGGAAACTATGATTCATATGCCCTGAAGCTGTCCAGGGCTCGATAACTGAGAAATCAAAAATTGAGAATCCAGTTGCGCTTTCACTGAATGTAATTGCCTTAATTAGATAGTAGGTATAAATGATGACAGTATTCACAATTTGAGTTCTTCAAGCCTTTTTCTTTATTATGATGTCTTTTATTGTTTGTACTTATACCATTGGCAGTTGTTTGAATCCTATCCTATATTGAGTTCATTAGGTTGATGGATCCAATGTTAGGTAGATAATTGAATTGGTAATCATTCAATTGCTGCCTTACTTGATTATGATTTAGATCAAAAATAGTGTTTTCCTCCTTAGTTTCACTTTTACCTTCCAAGTTTTGTAGATCCTTGTCTTTATTACGTTTATAAAGTTTGATGGATCCTGTTGTAGGGTAGGTGATTGAATTAATAGTCATTCAATCGGTTGATAATGGAGTGTTTCCTCATATTTGAGCTACTTGTCGGTCTTGTTCCCTTATTTAGTTCATAGGGTTTGTAGATCTTTGGTTCAGTACATAATTGAACTAAATGTCTTTCAATTGTTCCCTTCAATTTGTTGTTGGGTATAATAGTTCCCCCTTAGTCGTTTTCTCTTTGGTTCTTAAAGTTTGTAGGTCCTTAGTTTAGTAGATGATTGGATTGGATATGAAGCAAATGCTGATTTCCTTGGTTGTTGATTTAGTTGACTTTACGGTCTTTCTCTTACTATTTCGTTGTTGAGATTATACTGTCATGATTTTTCTTCTTTTTTTGCAAGCTTTGTTTTTGTTTAATCAAGATCCCTCCTTGTTTTGATTGACATTCCTAAATGGTGATTTGTTGATGGGTATAATAGTTCCCCCTGTTTCCTTTGTGGTTTGCTCCTCAACACGTGTTTCCCCGCCTTATGATATGGCGGTTCATCAGGAGGTGCATGTTATTTGGTTCATAATTTAGTGATGCCCTTAAAAATGGAAAAGAAATGAAAAGTAAAACGGGAATGCAAATGTCACAAGTGTGTGCTACATAGGTTTGAGGCTATATGTTTTTTTTAAAAGAAAAATCAGTTTTGTTACTTACTACGTATGTTTTCTTGCTGTGTGTCAATAAAGAATATTATTTCAGATATTTTCCAGTTAAGTTTCCATTTGTTGCATGACTTTTGTCATAATCCTCAGATCATGTTGTGGGTATAACTAGAACAGTTTTTTAACTTTCAGACTTTAGCCTGTGGGGCAACATTTCATTGGTTAAGTTTGCACATTAAACTACAAATATCCTCATATGCTATTAAACATACTTGTAACATTCTGGGTCTTGAGTTTTACCTGAAATGCTCATATGATCTCATGCTTATGCTGTCTACTGGTTTTGGTAGTTCTCAGTGCTTCTGGTAATGAGGATTGTGTATGTTAGGGTGTCTTGCTTCAAACCTTTTTGTTCAGAATTTACTTCCTGTCAGGAAAAATAAGGTTTTGTTTGTTCTATTTCTTCCCCATGCTGTTGCAATATCAGAGGTATAGTTAGTTAACAAAAAATCGTGGGGTATCTAATTAATGAAGAAAGAACAATTCAAGAGTTTTACCTAGTTTCTGCAGATTTGCCCATGCAGGTTGCTGCGGTCCGATTGCCTTGTTTGTTTGGCAATTTCGCTGCTGTTTTTAATAGTGCGTGATGACGTCATCGCATTACGATATGCTGTGACGTCATGCGCACGTAATGCGCCATTTTGGACTGGTTTGGAATTGGTTCGTAAAGCTGCTGCTTGTATTAGTTACAAGAAAAAATTACATTTGCCTTTATTTCAATTCATAATTTTAGTGAATGTGAGCATGTTTTGCTGGATGCATCCCTCGTTTTTAAAAAAATGTTTATTTTGAAGTTGCTACTAGATAATGTTGGGTTTTCTGATGTGCTCTCCTATACGTATTTTGAGTGCTCTGATGGTACTTCCAATATAAAGTCGATTGCATAGGCATTTGATCCGGTAGATTACAAACTTGCTGTTGCAGTTAATGAGTTGTTTGATAGGTGCTTCAATGCCATTGGGCTTGAGAATTGAGCTTTTAGCGTTTTCTGAAAACTGGCACATTTGGCACTGTCCACATTTGAAATGGCCTGTTGTCGGTGGTTGTAACCATGAGGCTGGTGTTGTGATTTGTGTACATTTCTTTGGATTGAAATGTGAAGGACTCAGTATGTCTCTGAGATTTTTGCACTTGTGAAATGTGATAGTTGGCTGGTCACCCAGTATGTTGTCAAGTTCTTGGTCCAATTTTAATATATTGCAATTCTTCTTGAGAATGCGTTTAATTTGTTGACTATTGCTGCTATATGGAGTGATGAACCTTGGTTTAGCTGAGGTTTGTCGAGCCAGTGATTTATCAAGTGGAAGGTCTTGTCTCGTACGGTTTGTGCTTTTGGCATATGATTTTTTCAAATGCTTCAAAAGGGAATTGGTTGCATGTTTTTTGAATTCCTCTTTGGTAGTACAATTCCTTTTGACTCGTAACATTTCTCTGTACGGGATATTATGAATGATGTGGGTTGGATGGTTATTTGTTGTATGCAATATGCTGCTAACTGATGTTGGTTTGATGTATAATGTGGTATGGATGGTATTGTCTTTAACATATAGTTGAAGGTCCAAGAAATTGATTTGCGTTTGACTAGATATGATCGTTCATTTCAAATTGTACATATTTTGATTTAGGTGATTGTAGTACTCCAAAAGTTCTTCTTGGGTACCCGTTCAGATCATGATAATGTCGTCAATGTATCTTCCCCAAAATACCACATTACTGTGGTGGGTGGAGGCTTGGTGTTACCACGCATGTTCTAACTTAAAGTGAGCCATATATAGGTTTGCGTAAGTTGGGGCGAACTTAGCGCCCATTGTGGTACCTTGTTTCTGTTTAAAGAGCTGCTGATTGAAGATGAAGATATTGTTATTGAGAGTATAATGTAGCATTTCCAAGATCATCATGTTTTGTTGATAATAGGACACAGATCGGGTTTTCAGGAAATAGTTAGTTGTGTCCAAACCTTTATCATGAAGGATACTCATGTAGAGTGCTGTGACATCAAGAGTTAACAACCAATAGCTGGGTTCTCACTGTATATATTTTAATTGTTGGATGATGTGCTTTGTGTCTTTTATGAAAGATGCTAGACTGGCTGTGAAGGATTGGAGTTGATGATCAATATATTCTGCTATCCTTTCGGTCATTGATCCAATGCTATTGATAATTGGCCGACATGATGGCAAATCTATGTAGGGTTTATGGATTTTGGGAATGACGTAAATTGTGGAGATAATTGGAGATGAAATGTTCATATACTGGTATTCTTCCTCAGTACGTAGTCCGTTTTCTAGCCAGGTTTTACTCATTAGGTGCCAGTCTGCCTGTAATGTTGGTATAGGGTAAGTTTTTTAGAACATTTTGTGTTGTCTAGATGTTCAGTGGCTATTTTGACAAAGTCCTCTGTACGTAATAGTACTATATTGCCACCTTTATCTGCTACTTTCACTGTAATGTCTGTGTCTGGTTTTAGTTCTTTAAGTGCTTGATACTGAAGTAAACTAAGATTGTGATGGGTACATTTATGTGGTCCTTTGTGGTACATGGTTCTAAGATCTGATTGCATTGCTTTAAAAAAAAGGTCATTTGTGTTGTCCGGTGCCAGGATTGGGACAAATGTTGATTTGGGTTTAAGTGATGTTTCTTTGGAGAGACCCACGAGGATATTTTGTTCTTCCGCAAATGTCTCAATGCAGTGGATGACTTCAATTTCTGGTAAATTTAAAAGATCTACTGTTTGTTCCACATGTCAGACTGTTAAGTCTGATGACAAATTTGCGCTTGAAGGTTGTTTGGATTTGGTAGTATGCAGAAAGTGTTTATGCAATTTTAACTTTCTGCAGAAGTGATAGAGGACTTCTTAGTCTTGCCGTATGGGTTCTTCTCTTTTGGCTGGGATTGTCTTTTGGAAGAGCAACTGGGAAGGTAACCCTACAATAACAATTGCCAAAATCAGAACAACAAGGAACTCTCTTTGACTGTGTGTGAAAAATGTAGCAATGAGAAAGGAAACATCCAAATTTCTCACAAATCATATGATTGCACAAAATAGTGAAAAGAATCATCCCCACACAATAAATAATGATGGTAATATTATGTTTAGGGTCCCAAAAATAAGACAAAACACCACTAAAACACAAAATGCAAACAAGTAGCTATTGGGTAACAAACCAAATGTTGAAATTAGAAAAACACTCTTGTAAAGATTGAGTGTAGTGTGAAAAGCCCTACAGGGCTCACTCCATTTGTAGTATGGGGCCTTCTTTAAGAGCAAGTAATAAATAGTAAGTGATGTGCATACAGAATGTGTTTTTGAAGCAACCAATCACTATTGAGACAGTTAAGATCGGAAAAATTCAAGGTACCACAATTGTAATCCAGGCAGATGGTTTATGGAACATGAATAACCAACATGTTTCCAAATAGGTTGTGGGCGTAAATTTCAAAATTGTAAACAGTGGTTCAAGAGAATCTGTTTTTGTGAGTGCTCCTGCCTGACACATTGTTAGATTGTTGTTTCTTTGCTTTCCACACCTAAGTTTTTGTCAGGCTACCATATTTATGACCACCACCCCTGCAGACAAGGGCTACTCTAAAGATACAAACCTCTTCACTTGGATGTTGTATCTTTGCACGTACCGCTAGTCTCTGAGTTACTGCCCGCTGCAGGCTATTTATTCTCCAGCTTCTCCTCTCACGGCCTGGCTCTCACAGGCCTTTCGGCCTGGACTCTAATTTCTCTTTGCATGCGGAGGGTATTGTGTGCCTGATTTACCAATTTCGTGAAATTTTCATTTTTGGCCAGTTTTGGCTGAAATTCCAGCCAATGAGGGGACCATTCATTTTCAGCAAAACCAGCAAAAAAAATGCCCAAAATGGGAAATGTGGCTCTGTGGGTGAAATTGGCAAAGTGGGCAGAGTTTGCTCATAATTCGTCAACTTCTCTGCACAGCGCATTTTTGCCATTTCACCCACCCTTAGTCTCTAGTCTAGCAAATTCTCTTACACTGGTCTGCTCTACAATGCGGCTCAGTTCGCTTAGCTATTGCCTCTTCTGCAATTTCCTCACTATATGGCCTATTTGGTTTGGCCAATGCAAGTTCGGTCACTCTAGCTCTGTCCCTTCTCTCACTGAAACCTGACAATCAGGAATGCCTCCTCACCACCCTCAAAGTTAAGAGGCACTTGCTTCTTTTTTTACTTAGGGTTGGGCAATTAGTGTCTCAGTGAGTATGCTGGTTGGTGGTCAGTTAACCCATAGGCGAGCTTGTCCATGATTGGAGTGTGGATGCGAGGTGTCTGTGTTTTCCCTTGTTGCCATGCGTTTCGCACTGGGCTCCGGTTTGTGTTCCATGCCAGGACTTGTGCACTGTTTATGAATTCCTATTTTGGGTATGGAACCAAGAACAGGGCCCGAAACACTTGGCAAATAGCCTGCTTGTGCTACATGAATATTAAACGCTTTCTGGGGCTGATTTCCTTGGGGATTCCTTCCCCACTCATTGATCCTTGTCTGGATATAAGACTGGGCACCGTTCATCCCTTTTCATGAGGACTATAGTAGAGGGGACAGTCTGTTGACCTGATGCTGAAAGGGAGACTGTCTGCAACCTACTGATGCTTCAGAGAAAGAACTGGGGAAGGCAGGGAGATCCAGGGTGTATCACCTTGTGGGTCGTATCACACAGCTCGTGACATCCACTGACCCCCAGGGTTCCTGAGTCACCTTCAAAGGGTTATTTGTCACACTAAATAACTCTCTCTATTCAGGAACAAGCCAGTAGGCAGTACCCCGGCACTTCTACTACAAAACAGACACATGTTTGCTTAAGAACACTTCTTCATGTATACAGAAGAAAGATCTGGAGCTGCACAGGAAGGAGGCCTGTCGCTTTTGCTCTCATGTATTTTTACTAGACTGTCGAAATGGGGGAGCACTGACATATCTTCTGTACATTTTCTTTATTTTCAGAAAAAGGAGGAGAGCTGGAGCATTTTCGGGAAAAATAAAGAATATCTTTAGCTGGAGTCACACAAATGTGTTATTTCGCTGCACTACCGCACAAATCACAGACACTTCTTTCTATAAACATTTAACGAGTTCCATCAAATTCTGGATGCAAAATTAAGAAAAAAGTATAAAGGTTTTGTCGGTGTTCTTTCTTTCTTTAACTCTAACTCATCACAAAACAGGACCCCATGATTTTTTATTCCCTTACGGCTCAGTGTGATTGTTTTGTGCTCCAGGGGAGATAACTGTGTCACTTTAACCCAGTCATTGTGAGTTTCTGCTCTCCAGAAACAGCGCATGTGTGTCACTCTGAACAAAGACACTGGTCCTCATTATGAGTATGCCGGTCCGGATTTAACGTAACCGGTAAAACCATACCGTCACCATTTACCGGGCCGGAAAATTCCGATCTGCGATCCCGGAGACACCATCGCCCCAGAGCCACACCCGCATAGCCAATGCACCCAGAAACTGTGTCATCAGAAAGAGCGCCTCGACACACCGACATACCCCCAGTTACCGGCAATACGTAACACTGTGCGCATTACGAGTAGCACGGACAGGGAATAACTGCCAAAATACCAACGGAAATACCGTGAACAACGTGGCATTAAACAGTGGCAGGTGAGCTGAATCAGGCCACAGGTGCACCAAATGAGCCCAGCTGCACCCTGCAGGCAACAGGGAGCCTACAAAAGGCCCACACCCACACCCAGGCCAACTCCAAACACAACCATGCAGGCAGGCGCTGTAGCAGCATTTGGGCTATTGAACCTACAGGCAGCAGTGCACATTGTGGCAGCAGTGCAGCAGAGGAGGAGGAGGCAGAGGAGGCGCAGCTTGCAGATAGTGAACCCAGCACCCATACCAAAACCAAAAGTGCAGCCGGCACGACCCCGCAGGCAGTCTGCAATACCCTGCATCAGGGACTCACCCTGGAACCTGACCCCAGGACCCAGGACACATTATACCGGCTTGACCGTCCAAAAATCATGTCCATCGTCACCATGATTGAGGAAGACATCAGCAGCCACATCGGCATCCGGACGGCAATGCCACCCCTGCTGAAGGTGGTCTCCGTGCTGCATTTCCTTGGAACTGGAAAGTATCAGCACACTTTTGGTGAGCTGCACGGGCTGTCGCAACCCTGCCTCTCAAAAATACTTGACCAGGTACTGGATGCCCTGCTGCGGCATGTGTCGGAACATATCGCCCTCCCCCGTACCCCTGCCCAGGTCATTGCCACCAAGATGGCCTTCCATGCTATCGCTGGCATGCCAAATTGCATTGGTGCATTAGACTGCACCCACATAGAGCTGACAGCACCACGCGCAATTGAGTTGGTGTACCGCAATAGGAAACTATACCACTCACTGAATGTACAGATGGTATGTGATGCTGGACATGTGATAACCCATTGCTGTGCACGTTTCCCGGGGTCAACACATGACTCAATGGTCCTGCGCAATTTGACATTGCCATGGTATAAAGAACGCTATGCTGGTCAAAGCACATAGCTATTGGATGAGTACAACCGACAATGCATGACCCCTGTGCAAGTGGGGGGGTGGGCAAGGCAATGTCCTGTGTGTCTGGGTAAGTACAACTGACAATGCATGACCCCCTGGCCAATGGAATGGTCAGTCACCACACCCCACACATTGCATCGCTTCACAATACATTTGGCCACAGTGCACCCCTACCCACCCTGCCAAAGGATATGCACTCCCAAAACAAGTCGTAGCACCACAAGCAAGGATGACATGATGGAGCGAGTCCCCCATCCGCCCATTGCCCCTGTGCCCCCACAGTGCACATGACGGGTGCATACTCAGAATAGTGAATTCACAACGTTATTGCTGTGGCCATTGACTGACTGCATCTGTGTGAACATCACTGCACAATGCCATACTTACCTGCCACACATCAGGTCATGGCCATCTACTTGTGCACATCAAGTCGTTGCCCAATGTCAAAGTGCCAATGTGTACACCAATGGCCCTGGAATGGGAGTCAACCACTAGCAGATCATTGTATGGCCCATATGACTGCATCACTGACAAAACATGATTGTACTGCATCTCATCCAGACAGGGGAACCACAAACACTGACATGTACCCTTCCTTCCAATTCCATGTAGGTGATGCAGGCTATGCACTCAAACCATGGCTGATGACGCCCATACGAAGGACAAGGAACAGGCATGAGGAGGCCTACAACAGGGCACACGTCATGATAGAGAGGACATTTGGATTACTCAAGGCCAGGTTCCGCTGCTTGAGCAGATCTGGTGGATCATTGCTGTACAAGCCAGTGAAGACGGGTAAAATAGTGCTTGTGTGTGCCATACTGCACAATCTGTGCATGCGCAGGAACATTTCTCTGCCCCCAGACACAGAGGATGATGATGAAGTGGATGAGGATGATGATGAGGACGATGGGGTTGGGATGGCTGCACTCCCTGGGAGGGGTGCACAGGATGGACAACGTGCAAGGATGCACTCATTCGCATTTACTTCTGAGAGACTGTACATGCACAGCATGGTATAAAATCATGTAGCACGACAATAAATGGTGAAAATCAAATCAAATCAAGGATGTACACTCGTCACTTCATGTTCAACAGTGATTTATTCTAAACTATGCAGGGATGTAGGGGATTTGTAAGGGAAAGCTGTACACCCATGCCCACCCACCACCCCAACGTACCCACCCCCAACCAGGCCCCAACCCAATTACCCCATAATGGACCTCCCCCACCTCCCCAACGTACCCACCCCCATATACCCAAACAATCCAGAATGTCTTTGCAACAGTCTCATGTGCCTCCCACTATTTACGCCCGTGCTTGCGTGCAGTAGCTTCCTTTCCGGTGGGTGCAGCCAGCCGGCCTGAGCGCCTCTGTGGGCTGCTTGCTATGGAACTTGAGGGGGTGGTGCTGGTGGACGGCACTGGTGGCGTGGCAGGAGGCAGCTCGCCAAAATAGGCATGCTGGGCCACCAACATTGACTCAGCTATCGTGGACATGATACTGTTCCCCTCCCTCACATGACGTGACATGGTCACGCTTGTGGTCGCAAAACGGCCGATTGACCACGACAGGTGGCGTACAGAGGTGGCATTGGTTTTGCGCTGCAGCCTCGCCTCCTCCCGCTGCAGTCTCGCCTCCTCCCGCTGCAGCTTTGCCTCATCCAACTGCCTTTCCACCAGCTGTGCAAGGCTGGCCTGTTGTTCCTCCATGCGCTGCAGGAGTGCACTCAACTCTGCCATTGAGGGTGTTGGTGACCTCATGGGGCTGTGTAGTCCTGGGGGGCTGAACTCCAGGGGGGGAGTGGTAAGAGATCACCCCAGTCCTCATGGTTCTGTCCTGCATCTCCGGATGCCTCCACTGGGCCACTGTTCCCACTGGCCTCCTCCGTAGCGCTTGCAGACGCGCACTGGCTTCTGTGCCCTAGCTGGTGACGGGTGTTGCCTGTGTGGCTACAGGCTGCACAGGGTTGGCCGCAGGGATTATGGCAGCAGAGGCCAAGGTTGATGCTGCTGGTGGCTGTGTCCCTAAGGTGCTGGCATCGGCATCCTGAGCAGGACAGTGGCATCGGCCACGTGCAGGAGGACACGGCGTGGGCTCTTGTGCTGTGTCGCTGTCAGATGATGTGCCTGTGGGGGAATAGAGGGCATGCTGTTAGTTGTGTGCTGGGATGAGAATGGGTACCTCACATGCATCACATTGCACGATCACTGCCCACTTGCATGTACACACATTTGACGGGTGATGCACTCATGTTTGTGTGTCTCAGCTTGTACTCAGTCACGCGCTGTATGCATGTCCAAGGGGGCATGTATAATGTGCATGTTGCTTGTTGTCTGGGTCATTGGTGGTTGCATTGGGTCACTCCTGCCCTGCCAGGGGGATTCACACTCATAGCTTTGTACTCTGTGCACTTACCAGCAACACCAGTTGGGCTTACTCCAGTCTCTCAATGGCCGATGCCATCTATCCCCTCGAGGTGCAGGACACTGCTGCACATTTCCTCCCATGACTGGAGCTTTAGTGACTATGCTGGGCCTCCTCCTGTGCCACTGCTGTGCTGCTGGTGTGCAGCAATGAGGTTTGCAGCCACGGTTCATCCCACCTCTTATGGCAGTCTTTGACAGTACGCACTGTCACCCCAACGGCAGTGCACTTATGTGCAGCTTCTGCCCATACCTCCTTATGGTGCTGCTGGGTGCCGCACCCCTGGTCGGTGCTGATGAGCACTGCAGCATTTTGGACAATGTGCTCAACGAGCACCGTGAGCTCATGCTCACTGAAACTTTGCTTGTGCTGTCTTGTGGCTGGGATAAGGGATGCCATGGTGGTGGTGGTGGGTTTTTTCAGCTCCAGGAGGTGAAGTGCCCTGTGGTCACTGAGGATGGCAGTGGATTGTGATTTAAATAATGGCCACCTCTCTCTCTCCGGTTTTCGCGATCACAGTGTTTCCGGATCCGGAAATTCCGTGTACGTGACGGCGGGGCAGTCACAGATATTCCACTGCTTTTTTTTGAGGTATATCCGTGTCCGTGTGTGTTTCCATGCCAGAGGTGACACCGTTTCCGCATCGGTCTGGTGCGCGCGACCGACAGGCCGTAATCGGCCGTAGTTTCCGCATGCTTGCAGTCGTGGAAATGGTGTCAGCGCCGTCACAGAATGAACGGATTCCGGACCGGGAAACTCCTCGCTATGAAGCCATTACTGATTTTCTGTTTCCTCCGGATAGAATCATGGTACTAACCTGCACCTAGTCACTGATTTTCGGTTCCCTCAAGACTGTCACAGTGTGACAGGATCAATGGAAGACTTGGGACACAAAACAATTATGTTTTGTCTTTCTCTACTGGTAACAAATGCAAGGGTTGGAAAAGGTCTTTGAGAATCATGGGGGTGAAAACAAGAGCGATGCATCTAAACACAACACTGCCAATGTTATAAGAGGAACATGCAACTGGGAGCGCTGTACCTATCCTGTTTCTGTCCTACTCTAAATAGGACATGGTGTACTGAGTCCAGGTTTCTCTCCGCTAATCGTCTATATTAGAGCTTTTAGGACCCTGTAATTTACTCACAATTTCAGGGTGGCTTAGAGAGTTCCACCAAATGTTTTTAAGGCTACAACTGTAGAAGTACCCTCTTGGGTTGGATGTGTAGCAAACTAAAGAGGGAACACAGCCACCTTCTGTGTCCTACGGGTGTAGGTGGTGACATGCTTTTCAGACCCTCCTGTCATGGGAAGAAGCAATTCTTCTGGCCCTCCAGGCAAGGGCGGTTCAGAATCACAGGAGCCCTTTACAGCTCTGCTGCCAAAATCCAGCTTCATGGGCTACACCTTCCCCAAGAAGGTGCAATATGTGTATTTCCCAATTGGGTCTGGGTTATTCAAGCATCTGGGCTACTGACCCCACATGCCGTGGGGAAGGTCTTTCCCTTGCAAGTCCCAAAAAGCAATAACTTCCCTCTCCACCCCACGTTTCCAAACTTCTTCTGATCGTCCTCTCCCTTTCTCTTCTCCCCGTCAAATATTTCCCTTGCTGCTCTCTCCTCCTTTCACTGTCCCTGCTCCTACTCCAAGCTGTCCCTCAATCCTCTCTCCTCCTCTACCTTCACTGTCTTCTCTTCTCTCTCTCAAAACACCTCATCACTCTGGAACACCATTCTCATGTACTCAAGGCGGGTTTGGCCCTGTCCCCTTGTATAGCAGATAGCAGATGCAAACTGCTACCAGGGCCTTATCATTGGTATACCAGTCTCTTTGTTAGTGTGTGTTTATTTAGTTGACCCGCCTAATTTCTCCTTTGATTCCTGCAGCTCTGTAGGCCAAATACATAAAGGGGACTTCCACCGACTTGTAATCAGGTGCCACTGTTATGGCAGCCACTTAATCCCACCATGGCTTTCCCTCCATAGCCCATGCTGGCTCCAGGCTCCCTGCAAGCCCCCGCCACTGTTAGTAGCATCCTTGCTGCCAAATTATTTATTGAGTGCCTGGACAAGCTGTCCTGTTGTGTGATTCACAAACTGCTGGATCAAACAGTGTGCATTTCTCATTGTTTGTTCCAAGCCAAGATCGCTGTCCCAACTAGGATGATTGGGCCACTGGCATTGAGACTTCCCAATGACCTGGAGGTCAAGCACCTTCAGGATTTCTTGCTGCATAATTTGGCAGCATTCCAAATTGCCCGATAAGTTCATACGTTCAATGAATATGATGCAAAATGCCTTGTAGTGGCCCTGTTAGCTCCGAAAATATATGAGAGAAATGATCTTAGAAGTCCTTTAGGTCTTGCTTCTGAGTGGCCTCCAATCCATCTGGAATCAGGCTAGCCATTGGACACTATCTTCTTCCATCTTGACCCCAGTGACAGTGACGAGGGTCCCATCTCTGTCTTCCTTCCATTCCTCTAACCAGTTTATGAGGTGTACATACGATCTTTCTTTTTTCTGATCCGGTTGCTTGTTTCAGTGAATATGGTGACTTAAATCTTTTGTTCAACAGAAAGGGTCTGTGCCACTGTGCCAGAAGTTTGCTTTTGGAGGTTGGAAAGGGTACCATCACCTTGACTCATTTTCAAAACTTTTGTAAGTGGGATTTCTGGTTGTATATTCTCTTTTGCATCTTGTAGGTCTTGCTTGACTTGAAGGTTAACCAGTACACAGACAATGGTCATTAGGTAATTTGTTCTTTGGAAAAATTGGAAGGTGTTCTGTACTTGGTCATTCTGCTGTTCCAAACCTTTCCATAGCATGTCTCAGGGCTCCCTCCTATAGACCAATTTGAAGGAGGTGAACCCAGTCAACGCATGGTAGGTCTTCCTCACAGCAAACAGTGCCCGTGGTTGTAGTTCATACTAATTATTTCCACCTTCAGATACCAATTTTCTTAGGATGTCGTTCATGGTTTTATTAAAGTTCCCCAACCCATATGTTTGAGATCTGTTTATTGGGGAGGAAATAGATTGGATATGCAGTAAGACCTCAAATCCACCATGAACTTTAACATGAAGCTCAACCCTTGAACCGTAAGGATCTTTTTTTGGGAAACCCTGGCCCAGTAAAGAAGGCAACAATATGTTAAGGATCTGCTGAGTAGCATTACACCAGGTAGCAAATGACAAGAATATAGGTACTCCCCAATCGGGAGTGATGCAAGGGGCCGTTATGGCCATTCCTGTTCTCAAAAAAGTATATCAGTATATATTCCAGGTCAATAGAATCAGCATAAAACATAGTGTTGGGCCTTGCTATCCACAAATGTCTGGCAGCAAGGAGGTGGAAGTGGGCTATTTCAAGCACTGTGTGTTATAATGTTGCAGGTATTAGTAGTTGGCATCATGTAATCCAGTTCTGTCTCTCATTGTTTTTTGCCTGGTACAATTGGCCATACCTCTCTGTAAAATAAGGATCCTCTTTATTTTCCCCTTCACAGGCAGGTATGGACTGCTTTAATACCCTTTGAAAGCATTGCTTGTTCCGCATGGAAGTCAGAAGAGACCGCTCACTGTCTTCTCCTCCAACTCGGTACACCTCACTACTCAGGAATGCTGTCCTGCATCCCGCGAAGAAAGATATTTTGGTTCAGCCCCCTTCAATAGCACAGTGCTAGCACTAATTGCTCCCAGGACCTTAGTGATTGTAGGCCTGTCTCTTTTCTAGTTCAGCCTCTTGTGTTTGATCCAAATGTCTCCTCTGATTACTATGGAGCTCATGTTATGAAAATGTGCAATTTGCTGACGGGAAGCTGTTACATTTGCATTGCATCTGTAAGGGTGCAGAAGTATGAGTCTGACAAAGAAGTGGAATATTGGTTGTTATAAACCTTTATTTACAACACCATAAGGAAAGGAAAAGACTATCTTGCCCTACTTGACATTAGGGGTTGCCCTACCTCAACAAAAATGCTAAGAACCAAATCAGGATGTCTGTAAAGTAAAATGTCCACCATCCTGTGTCTAAACCTATTTCCGTCCCTTACACTTTCAACTAACTAACGAAAACTGGATGTCTTATTCACCCAGAAGGAGGCTCCTCCCACTCAGGATGTAGATTCAAAGGCAGAGTACAAAGAATATATGGTTACATGTTGACTGCCTGCATGTTCAATCCAACAAAAGAAACACTGTTCCTCAAGCTCCTGGGAGGAACCCGTTTCTTGGATTTTGCTTCCTCTTATGAACGTAATACAGTTCCTCAGATCTTCTGGAGGAATCATTTCCCTCTATTTGTTTAAACAAACTAAACCTTTCCAGTCTTTTATCAGTGATTTGGGTTTCTTGTGTAAGTGTTGCGAAGTGTAGTTGTGTCGACCCTATTGGGGTAAAATTTCCAAAAATTCTAAGTATCTTAGTGTTTGGGCTGCAGTGTCTGCAACAGGTGGAGGTTTGGGGGGACTGTAACACCTTACCAGTCAGATAGAACCAATGTACAAGAAAGTTAATCCCTCCACAATTGTGCTCTCAGCGCCTGGATTTGTCTGCAAGGATTAGTTACACTTTGGATTGTGTGTTGTCAATGTCTTTTTTATTTATCTATGGCCAGGAATATTTGCATCATAATACCGTGTAAAAAAGACATTCAAGTATGTGACTTGTGTGACATTCTTTAAAAGTGACATACAATTAGTGGGCAATAGCCAACATTAACCTTTGGTGCACATGCATTTCTGTTTCGCCAATCCAATGGCTTTCTCTAGGCTTGTGTTCTAGGTTTCTGATAATGACAGCAATATTATTATTAAATGTTGCTGTGTTAGTTCCCGTCTGGTATCCTACTCTGTACTTGAACCATTTCTTAATAAGTACAACTATTCATCATAATGGTATCAAACATTCATTGTCAGTAATCATTAGTACATCATTTCAACTCACTTATTCAGGGGGCCAGGGAAGGGCTCGTGTTCTCATATCTCAACCCTGGGGACGGATGAGCGAGGGAGGATCACCTGGGTAGGGGAGCCCGGAGTTGTGCTTGGGGAAATACCCCAGGTGAGACGTGGTATAATACCGAAGAAGAAGGTGAGGACAGAGTCCCTGATGCTTTACCACATCTGCCACCCTTCCTCTCATCACATCTCTCTTGCCCAAATCCAACAACCCCTTTGTATATAACAAATCCCCTAGTATCCCAAACTCTGTTGCATTCAGAAACTACATATCTCAGAATCCCTGCTTTCCAGTGTCCTACCCAAATACTCCCAGTCATTCTCCTCCCCGTCTATCTGATTATTATTTCCTGCACTCCCAATCTGCTCAGACTAAACACTACCATTCCCACAATCCCCCTGTTCATTTCATGATAATAATCCCGGTCATTCACGTTTGTTTCACAAACCCTACCAATCTCACCATTCTGAATTTACCAATCCACCTAGGATCAAGAATATAATTCCTCATGACAACCCACCTCCCCTCCCCCCATTATCCGACACAAACAGTTTCACACACCGTGGAAAACCACAGTCTAACCCTAGAGCCATTTACCTGAAATGTCCCGACACAAGGATCAGGCAGAGTCAGGCAATTAATCAGAATCACACATACCTGATAGCCCTTTCTCTTCCCCAGAGGGATAAAAGGTGGAGCACAATACGAGCAAGGCAGACAGCAAGACGAGACAGCTATCCCAGGGCGGCAGTTCAAGAGGTGGAGAAAAGCAGCGAGAACCGAAGGGGTTAGAAGGAGAGAAGCGACCTTGCCCTTTCTGACGCAGACCTGTGATTTCTCTGTGGAAGAAATCGTAAGACCACGAACAAAAGCTAACATGTGTTGCAGCAGATGTCAACGGTACATAGAATGCGCCTATGCTGATAAGCAGGAGAACAGAAGGTGCTTGCTACCGTCGCACCGGTCTTGACTCCAGATACAAGGAAAGCCAAGCATTGCATCACAGCCAGAACCAATAAGAAATCGAACTTTGTTGAATGAAAATTGCGAGGTAAAGAAAGTTCAACGTACTGTGACGGTCGTAGGGGAAAACCAACTGAAAGGGTCCGGCACCACGTGGTTGTACGGCGAGACGCACTAGTTGGTTCCCCATTTTTGTGAAACTACCAATATCAGAAGGCTGTGCGAGGGCTGTGAGAAGAGTGTCAAAGTGGCTATACAGAGGTCTTGTAAAATCCAATGTACAATATAAAGTGTTTGATCAGCAAGTAATGGAAAACTTAGGGAAGTGAATCCCGCATCGTAAGAAAGAAAAAGAAATTGTGTGATTGGCAAAAGTTGGCAAGAGTGAACCCGACAGAGGGATGCCGATGGGAAGGGGCGAAGCCTAAAGTCCAGATGAACAGTGTGTTGACAAAGGTGAACCCAACAGAGGGATGACCACAGTGTACTGTTCAAAAAGACATTAAGTCTCATTAATGGTCTGGTGGTAACTGTGCCGGTGCTACCGGCGGGTTGCCGCCAGACCCGTAAATATTTACCGGTGCCTGAGTTCCTGGTGCCACCGGGAGATTACAACCCTGGTGGCCCGGAAAGTCAAGCGCCAGTAAAATGTAAGTCCCCATTCCCATAGAGTCGAGTGGGAGTGGGGACACGGAAGCACCGGCACCGTTGCTAACAGTGCTGGTGCTTCTGTGGCCGGTCTGCTTACCGTGGCCGCTGTGCCCGGCAGGGTCAGACCTGTCGGGCAGAGTGGCTCCAGCAGGCAGACCTTTAATATGCTGCACGAAAACAACGGTGCCGGTAAGCTTACCGGCACTGTTGTTTCCGGACCGGCAGGGTCATAATGAGGCCCATTGAGATTTGTGAATGCCATAAGTGAAGGTGATTTGAGGAAAGCCATAGTGAACCCGGCGGAGGGAAGCACACATGCAAGAAGGGTCTGAGCCTGGAAGAAGGGGATCCAAGGGTGAAAAACCATCACCCCACTGAGATATGAATGCAACGGAATAGATCTTTAGCATACAAGCCAGAGTGAACCTGACGGAGGGAGGCTGATATTCGAGAGGGGTCTGAGCCCGGAAGAGGGGGACCCAGGGGTGAAGAGTCATCATCCAAGTGCAATCAGAAAAGACATTTTGGTTATGATTTTTGTAGATAGGAACTGTTTGTGGATCTAAACCCGAAAGAGGACGATCCAGGGGTGAAAAAGGCCTCACCCAACGAACAAGCAGGAAGGAACTTTTGTTTATTATTTTGAATGCAGCAGGTCCTCAGAGGCCAGAGACTTTTTTATGGAAAAGAGACTTAACCGCAGAAGGTCCTGATACCTGTCTCACCTTGTCCCGTGCTAAAAACGTGCGGAAGGGAGACCCCCGGATACTACATCCTGACTTATCATTTGTGAACACTTGTTTCTTTCTTGTGAATCCTATCCCACACTCTTTTGTATTTAGTTGTAAGGATTGGCAAAAGGTTTATCAGGTTATAGACCCTTTTATTTGACAAGACGCCACTAGGGCGGCCTCAATTTTATTTGATGGTTGTAGCTTTCTCCCATATTAGATTTAGGTTTAGATTAGGCGTTTTTCCTACCCATTTATACAGTTTAATAAAAACCCTTGAACTGTGATCACTTGTGTCTATCTTTACTGTTGCCGCCATGAGTTTCTTCCAACACCCTCTACTTTACTATAACATATAGTAGTATGGGGGAACAGGGGGACCTGAATGTGGGATAAGGTGAGTGGGGACGCAAATTGGGAAATTGGATACTGCATTCTCCCAGGGCCATTGCCACCGGTCCCATAAAGGATTTCCCTACCCATGGGATCCACCCACTGAGAACCACCCCCAGGTGGAATATCGGGTAGCGGCCTCCCTTCCCTGCCCCCATGAAAAGGTGCATCCCCATGGAAGCAGTGACAATACCCTGGGATTCGTCACATGCCCTTTCCCTCATGCAGTTGGATTCTTCTCAATCTGGTAAAGGAAATCGGCATAAGAAATCAACATTCCTCTGTTCTTTAACTTAGCATTGATGTACCCTAAAGCAAAAAGGTTGCAGATTGAGAAACCAGCGCATGATTTGGGGATTTGCGTGTTTGCGTAAACTTAACCACATGAGGGGTGAGTAATCTGTGACTAACATGAATTTTCATTCAGTGAGGTAATATTTTAAATGTCCCACTGCCCGCCTTATCGCTAGGGCCTCAAGCTCTATCATGGCATTGTTTTGTTCCCTAGAACATGTCTGTGAAATAACTGCTCCCAGGCCCACCCTGGACGTGTGAGTCTGAAGCAGAAAATATTTGTTAAAGTTAGGGACTTTAAGTATGGGTTCGTAGCACAATATACTTTTGAGGGTGTCCAAGCAGCTTTGTTCTTCTTTTCCCCACTTGATTTTCTGAGGCTCTGCATTTCTCTGTTTATCAGTTAAACAGGCCGTGATGGATGAGAAATTAGGTATGAAATGTCATTAGTACCCTACCAGCCCCACGAAAGCCCTTAGGTCTATATTTCTCTTTGGTTTGGGGGTCTCTTTTACCGCTCTTACTTTCTCTACCTGGGGTTGGACCAATCCACTACCAGCAAAGAATCCCAAATACTTTACTGTAGATTGGGCCAGGTGATACTTCTTTGGGTTGGCAGCGAGTCCGACCTGCTACAGGGCTTTAGTGACCTTTTGTAGATGGCTCATATGCTCCTCCCAAGTTTTACTATGGATGATGATGTCATCTATATAGGCCCCACAGAAACTAGGGTAAGGTCTTAGTACTCGATCCATTAGCCTTTGAAAGGTTGCTGGAGCAACATGAAGGCCAAAGGGGAGTACCTTCAATTGAAATAGTCCTCCAGGGGTGGAGAATGCAGTTTTCCCTTATCATCAGGATTCAGAGGGACCTGCCAATAGTGTTTGGTAAGAACGATCGTGGAGATATAAGCAGCTGCGGCCAATCGATCAATCAAGTAATCTATCTAAGGCATAGGATAACTGTCAATTTGGGACACAGTGTTTAATTTTCGAAAGTCAATGCAAAATCTCCAAGACCTCTCTGGTTTTGCCACCAGGAAAACTGGCGAGGACCTCTGAGAGGGTTCTATTATGTCAGCCAAAAGCATTTTTTCCACTTCCTGGAGGATTACCTCTTTTCTAGCTTCTGGGATCATATATGGCTTCAGGTTTACGACCTTTGCCAGGGGGGTACGGATGTAATGATAAAAACCTTTAACCCTCCCTGGTTCTTCATTGAAGACATCTGGCAATTGGGGCAATAGATCTTCAATGTTATGCTGCTGTGCTACAGGTAGATCTGGTGGTGTTAAATAATGTCTCTCCCTCTCGTCAGTTAACAAACTGGCCATCACCACTGAAGAAGACTCTACCGGGTCCTCCTTCCACTCTTTTAAGATGTTAATATGGTAGATCTGGGGCTTGAGTCTTTTATCTGGTTGTATTATCCTATAATTAGATGGGCCAGTCTGTGCTAAAACTTTGTTTGGCCCATGCCATTGAGAGAGCATATCATTCTCAGACATAGGAAAGAGTAACCCTTTTTGATGTTCTTGGGTTCTTGGGAATGTACTAGGTGTCTGACAATTCTTGCTCTTTTATTTTGTGAGTTGTCTGGGATGAAGCTAGAGGAGCGTCTTCCCTTTCTTCCCAGGACTCTCTGAGCATATCCAATATATCTCTGGGTTTACATCCGTATAATTGTTCAAAAGGTGAAAATCCCATGAATGCCTGGGGGATCTTTCTCACAGCAAAGAGAGGAAAGCCCAGCGAATCATTATATCCCAGTCTCTTCCATCAGTCTCTGCAGGTTTTCTAAGGAACGTCTTGAAGGTTTTATTAAAAAGTTCAACAAGTCTGTATGTTTGGGGAAGGTACACTGACGTACCAATCATTTTAATTTGAAGGATCTCTTTCACTTCAGCCATCAGTTTACTCATGAAGTTGGTCCCCTGTCAGTGAGAAATTCTTTAGGGAACCCCATGCGTGATAGGAAAGGCATGAGGTGTTTCAGAATTTGCTGGGTTGAGCTGTTTTGCATTGAAAAAGCTTTGGGGTAGTGGGTTGCATAGTCAAGAATGACTAGTATGTATTTATTGACAAGCCAGGATGATTCAAGAGGATCCACAACACCTACCCCTATCTGGTAAAAGAGTACCTCTATATTGGGTAGGGGATAATGAGGGGATGGATCGGGAAGATGTTGAGTGGTTTTCTGACATAGTGCGCATGTCACCACAAAATTATTTATCTCGTCAAAGATTCCTGGCCAGGAGAACCTACTCACTGCCCGTGCCTGGGTCTTAGCTGGCCCTAGGTTTACCTAGGTAAGGTGCATGTGCATTTTGTAAGACTATTCTACGATAGCTTTTTGGAACTACTATTTGTGAGCGTATAACACCTTCCGGTGTGGTATCTCTTCTATACAGTAACCCCCGTTTGAGGAAAAAGAAGGGAAACTCTCCTTTTCCCCCCTCTTCCTCTAACATAATTTTTCTGGAAAGTCACAGTTAAGATGGGATCATTGCGTTGAGCAAAGGTGAACTCTGCCATGATCTCAATTTTCTCAGCCTCTGCTCTTGGGGTGGATATTCCTGTTTTGGGTTCTTCGCTTATGTCGGCTTCTCCAAAGCCTTTCTCACCTCTATCAGTTTGGTCTTGTTCAGGGACTTCTAGCAGGTCAGGGAATACCGTTTTTTCTAATATCCCTTGCACAATGTTATCACTTACCCTAAAGTGGAAGGGTTGTTTCCCGTTGTTCTGTAAAAGGACCTTAACATCTCCTCTATAATCAGGGTCCACTACCCCAGCTAAAACATCCAAACCATACTTCCATGCTAAGCCTGATTTGGAAGTTAACCTAATATATGTTCCCTTGGGGGCTGCCAGGACTAGACCTGTAGATATTACTTGTCATTCCACTGGGTTTATAACAAGATCGTGGCTGCTGAACAAATCAAACCTGGTGGATTCTGAGGTTGCTACTGAGGGTTTGGCGGCCCTATTGCTAAGTTTAGTAAATTTCAGGATTCAACAATTTCTAGGGCAACCAATTGTCTTAGGCACTGAGGTGCCATTGTGATATTAAAGTCGTAATGTTGGCTGCTACGTATTGTGGTGTTCAAGAGGGAATGCACCGACCGCTTAAAGAAATAGTGCAAGGTTTATATCAACACCAATCATACTGCGCTGAGCCCAATTTGCTTTTTTAGAATTTAATATTTAGGTATCAATACAGTTTTCGAGTGCTTTCAAAATCATAGAATGTCATGATTAAGCCAACATGTGTTTCGACCAAGCAGTCTTTTTCAAGGCTTAACATTAATAAAAGCATAGTTAACTGTTGGTTTCAAACAATAGTGCTCGAATCAAAGTTCGGTATATCACAATCAAAACTGAAGAACATCATTTGAGTAAATATCAAAAAATCATAATGGGGGAAGAAAGGAATAAAATGGAGGAAAATAAAACATGGTAAGGTTAGTCAGATTGCATGGGTACACAGAATTATTGGCAAACAACACAATTGTGTAACTTGTGATGAACAAACATATGCCAAAGCGATCAGCGCCCTGCTGCCAATACACCATAGAGTAAGTGCCTATCTGATTCATGGTGACATTGCAGAGGTATAGAGTCTTTATAACAAAAATGTTATGAAGAATGCACATATATTGAATCTTTTATAACAAAAATATAACGTAAATGCATGTGGGGGTGGGGTAAAGGATTAAATCTTGTGGGGAAACGGTTTGTGTTGGTTTTTAGGGGTGGGACATGGGTGTGTGCGGGGGACGTTGTAAAAATTTTGTTATAAGTGCATTCTTCATAAAATGTTTTGTTATAAAGACATGTAACTGATTGCGGATCGTTCTACACTCTACAGTGTCAGTGAGAGATAATAAGCGTCTTCTTTGGGTGTTGGGAAAGTTCCAGCGGGTTCCTACCATGACTGAACGAGTAGGCATAGTTTAAACATGCTGTTTGTAATATCGTGACTAAAGTGGCAGAAATAGCCTGATTGTCCATTACTTTGAGGATGGACATAGATTCTAAACTGAGCTTCTACGTCTTATAATTAACCAGTTGGAGTTGGTGTTAATCCTGACAATAAGGTGCACATTGAGCTCCTAATGTTTTTGGGTGTTTTAATAATAGAGTTGTTGCAAGTGGTTGCTTAAAAATATATAATGTTCATTGTAATCACTCTTTAATTTAGTGTAGCAGGGAAAGTCGTGCGTAAAGGTTTTAATATGATATGCTCACCATATTTGTCCTTAATTATCTCGGTTTGGACGTGATTTATGGCATGATAGGTTTTACACTGTAAGACAAATGATGTCTGGTAAGACACTGCATTTATTCAGACCTTAAAGGGGTGCTCTATATTGAGAAATAGAAATCTCACCAAAATATGCGTTTGCAGAGAAAGATTATAGTTGAAATCAGGAAGTCTTACAGGCCGATTCATGAAATTAATGTGCGCTGAAATTTTCGGCGCAAGCGTGTGAAAGCGTGCGAATCGCAGCGCAAGTGCAAAAATCCGGGCGAAACCCACGCACAGCGATTCATGGAAGTCCGTGCGCGTGTAAATCCCTGGATGTGCGCTAAAATACTGCGTGGCGCATGCTGGCGCACACGTCTCCAAACAGCGTGCGCTAAGCGCTCAGCGAAAGCGCACATAGCGCAGCGCACACAACAAAAGTAGGCGGAACAGGGGGCGTAACACGCGGAATGGGGAACAACGTGTGAAAATGTAGGCGTCACGGGGAAGTACAGGAGGCAAATGCGCAGAACGCCCACACGCGCGTCTACAACACGTATTCATGGAATCGAACAGGGCTAATGCATGCGCCAAAAAAGACGCGCTAATCCGGAAACACGTACGCCAGCAGGAAGCAGGCGTACGTGGACCCGCGCAGCATAAAAGTGCAAGCAAACAACAAAGAAGCTCAGATGCCAAGATGAACATACCGTTCCTAGCAGCAGTGGTTGTGGGATACCGCAGGAGGAGGAAGAGGATAGTCAGGCCCAACATTTTTACACCCAGAACCAGCCTTTTTGGGATGCCTGATGACCAGGTATATGGGAGGTACAGGTTTCTACCTCACATAATACTCGACCCGGTGAGTGAGTGGGAGGATGACCTCACATCACCCACCCTGTGCTCCTAAGCACTCAGCCCCCTGGAGAAGGTCCTCAATTTACTGCACTTCTTGGCCACTGGATCATTTCAGCGGACAAGTGCTTTAGTGGGGGGGTGTTGGCCATCATGAGTGCACGCCCATCAGTCCGCAGGCACATATACCTGCCCAGAACACCTGCAGAAAGGCAGGCTGCCTTCCAGGATTTCTACGGGGTGGCACAATTCCCCAAAGTGCTAGGTGTCATTCATTGCACCCATGTGGCTCTACGTCTCCTCCAGGGCATCTAAGCACATCTATAGAAACCGCAAGCACTGGCATTCCATCAACATGCAGGTAGTATGTGATGCCAAGGGAATCATCACCTCAGTTTATGGCAACTATCCAGGGTCCACCCATGACAGTTTCATTTACAGAATGTCAACCCTAAACCGGGACCAAGAAGCTGGGCGGCATGGCGATACATGGCTGCTTGGTGAGTATAAATGCCACTGCACATGCATGCATGCCAGATACTGAGTAATGTCACAACTCCACTAATGATACCCATCACCACCTCTCCAGGGGACAGTGCCTACCCTCTGAGCACCCACATGATGACACCAATTCGGAACCCCACCACACCACCCGTGGTAAGATACAACACAGCCCATATCGGGGCATAGTGGAGCGCACATTCGGAGTGCTGAAGTCACGCTTTCGCTCCCTTGACCGTTCTGGTGGGCAGCTATTATACGCTCCCCCAGTAGTGTGCAGGATCATTGTGGCAGTATGTGTCCTGCACAACGTTGCAACACGCCGGGGCATGCCGGTGGACATGGTGGTGCCCCCACATCCCCAACCACATGTACGCCCGCTGCGCATGGGAGGAGAAAGGGCACGTGGTGAGGCAGCCTGTATGCAGCTGGTGGCTAATTACTTCACATAAAATCACACACCTGTGGAGTGCACACAGCCCTGGCATATACCAGCTGACAATCAATGATGATGACATAAGGGACAGTCAACTGTCACAACCATACAAGCCTGAGATTGGTCACCTGGAAGTGTTACATTGTGTGCATCCCTACCTACCCAAACACCACCAATGCTGTGTCATCAAAAGACATACATCTATGCTGCTTAATTCATTACCCCTTTGCTAAATACAACATGAGAACAGCGCCATGTCACCCAACCCCTCCCCAGCTCCACCACCAAACACACCATGGCATGTCATGCAATGTGAAAGCAAACAAAGCAATGCACAAGACCTGACACAAGCGTCACAAAGTACACTGTCCCTAATAGAAACTGCCCACACACAATATGCTCCCAGTAATGTATAACTAACAGCACACATTATGAAATACTTACCACCAACACACTGCTGCAACACACCATGGAAAAATGCAAAACCATGACAGTACTAAGTTCAAGTAGTGGTAGTCTTACAACCTGAATATGCCAGCACATCGACCCCTTCCAACTGTAGAGTGTTGCTGCCACGCAAATGTCTCAGTGTACTGCATACAACATGAACTGCATCTGCAAAGTAGACGGCCTTGTGAAGACATGAGGAAGGAATCTGCAAATTAGGAGGAAGACATGGATGCACAAGCACATATCAATACACCATGCAGTGTACAATACAACAACAATATCCACTAGGGAAGTCTACACAGTATTGACTACAGACTGCCCACACAGCTCATGGGAGCCTAACGTCACTGTGTAATTCACTGTCACTTGGTCACACCCTTTGCAAGCCCATGGAAACGGGAAGCAGGAGGAGTGTGTGTCTCACGAACCCAAGCATCTAACCCTAAGCCTGCATGTGCCCAGCCGGAATACAGTCGATGCCCACGGGAGCCACCCAAGGCAACACACTGTAAAAAAAAAAAAAAAAAATCAAAAAATGGCCATGTGAGGGCCAGGGGTGTGGGGGAGGCCACCCAGGAGGTTCGAGGACAGGGTGCACACCAACACCCACCTGCGTGGATGTTGCAAAAAAAATATACCTCCTTGGGCTCATGGCCTGCACGGCTATGCCATTGTGGGAGAACTGCTGTCGCTCTGCTTATCCTCTGCTGCTGCATCAGGAGGTGGTGGCACTATGGGAGGCAGCCCACACAAAGCCCTGGTATGGTCCTCCATGGCAGCAAGCATGCATGTCTGGAAGGTCTGATTCTGGAGGATTAAAGTGCGGAGATCCCCATGCAGCACATCACAGGTTGCCTGCATTTCTGCACGCATGACCTCGCATGATGCCCGGATCTCCTCACGTGTTGCATGCAGCTCAGCTGAGAGCGAACGTGTGAGTTGCTCCAGCTGCTGTTCTGCCCTGAAATTACCGGAAGCCTCAGGTTCAACCAGAGTCTGCCTGAGGTTATGTAGTTCTACCCTCAGGGCTTCCCTGTGGCCCTGGGACTCTATTGATATGGATTCGCGCAGAGTCTCCAGTGCCGCCCGTCGGTCCCTGTTGGACGCCAACATGTCTTCCCTGTGTGATTGGCAAATGGAGTCTGTTGCCTGCTGTTGTTGCTCCATCTGCCTTTCAGGGGGGATGATGGAAGTGGCCACCCTCTCCATTGCCCGAGCCATCATTTCTGCTGATGCTGCCTGTTGGGTTGCCATACCGTACATGGAGTTTTCCCATACAGTATTGCCTGGCGTCAACGGGCACCACACCTGTTTGGGGCAAGGCGATCTGCACCTTGCTGTACTGGCACTGCCTGAGGCTGCATGACTGCATTCCCCCTCTGATCTGCTGGCCCAGGAACAGGATCAGATGCTGTGTGGAGTGTGACCCTGCATCCGTAACCACCAAAGGCAGACCTACCAACACTGACATCCCCATAGAGGGTTCTACCCCTGGTGCAGGTGGGTTGGACAGAACAGAATCCCTGCCAGAAACACTTACCTACGACTGCACATAAGTCTCATCATCCGATTCAGCACCTGAATAGAGGTCTGGGGAGGTGCACCCAGAGACACCCTTGGACAGTATGGTCTGCAGTAACATTGGGTTTTCACCCACCACCACACCACGTCCCCCACTAGTGCCCGGTCGTGCCTGAGATTCCTCCTGGGTCTGCACCATCTCCTCAACCTCAACAGCATCAAGTGCGTCATCACCTGCAAAAACATGAAAGACAACAAATGGAAACAGGCATGAGCACCATAGCACACACATAGGCTGTGAGTGACAAGCCAGAGATCCAGTACATGATTTACACATGTCCCACATGACTATAACCCTGCCATGCATGCACTGTCAAAGAGTTGGAAGTGGAGTCAAAAAGGCAGACACTGGGGAGAGCAAGATGGAAAAGCAACACATTTGCAGCATGTTGGGTAGCACTGGCATCACACATCAGGCTGTGAGTGGCATGTCCAATACACATACATGACACATGCCACCACACAGATGTTATGTAGCATAGCCACATTAAATTACAAAACTACAGCAACATGTCAGTGAATCAGTACTGTCACGCATCCATGTCACATCGACATGATGCGAAGATAAATGCTGAATAGTGTTGCTAAATATGCATGTGCCACACACTGAAACACATCCAGTGTCCAATAATACAGTCATTGTGGGCTGATCAATGGTTGGTCACTTTAACATTACAGGAAACATCTGTCATGTTCCACATGCAAACAGGCCCTAATAAAAAATGTCTGCAGCCCAATACTTGATAGGCATGAATGGTGTAATCATTAACATAACCAGGTAAAAATAGTGGCCCAGTGTGGGCTGTAAACAATGACCGAAGCATATCACATATGTTGCAATAGGGCAGAAAAATGCGTAGTAAAAATGGGAGAGTGGAAACAATCAGCCTGAATGAACACTTACAAAATCTGAACAATGTAGTTGCAAGATGACAGTTCAAGGTAAAGTGCACTAATGTGGGCCTAATTGGCAACTGTGGGCAGAAGGGATACAGTCATACCCAAATCCAAGACACGTGAATGTATGGGAGGAAACAAATGGGTGACCCATAACACTCAGGAGTACACGCCCTCACCTGGCACTCAATCAGAACCCGTCACCCAAACAAAATACACATAGATTACACACACACGCATGGGCACTCACCGGACAATGCGTCGTAATCAGGTAGATCTCCCACACCTTGGATCTGTTCCTCTGTGACGAAGGTCCCAGCAACAGACTCATGTTCAGTGAGTTTGTTGTCCTCTTGTGGAGACCCACCGCCAGTCACCAGAGTAGCGGCATGATTTGAGGCCAGCTTGTTCTTTTCTCTGCGTTTCAGGTCATTCCACCGCTTGTAGCAATCATCAGCTGTGCGCCTCACAAATCCAAGGGCACTTATGCGGTCCGCGATGGTCTGCCAGTGTGCTCTACATTGACCAGGTGTGGTCTTGCACCCTGCAGTCACCAACATTTCACGGCTATGTGCCGACACATAGGTCACAAGTGCATCAAGTTCGGGTCATTAAAGCTAGGCTTCCTTGACGTGCCGGACTGTGTAGCCGTGTCTGGGGTCTCAGCCTGTAGTTGCAGAGCACCCTTCTTCCTCTTCTTCCTCTTCTTCAAAGGTGGAGCAGAGCCTGAGTGGCTTGCGCCGCTCTGGTCAGTAGGGGCAGAAGCGCAGGTGGACTGGGTACTGGGAGTGTGCAAATTCACAATGACCATAGGTCTTGGTGCAGGCATTGGCTGAAGTGTGATGTTGGAAGGGGCAACGTCAGTTTGATGGACCAGGACCGACACTGTCTCGGCTGGGAGACTCAGAGCTGGGGTGGATAGAGCTGCAGCTGCCCCTGCAGCCTCCCCACCCTGCCTACTTGGGGCAGCAGATAACATCGCTGCCCCAGATCCACGTGGCCTGATGACACCAACTTGCACCGGCACACGTGGCTTAGACTTGCTGACCTGGAAGTCAGCCTGGGAGTCATCCTGTGCCGGGTCAGGTGCCACAATGGGCTGGTCCAACCAGGGCTGAGCTGGGATGGTGTCAGCCAAGTTTCCCTCAACCACGGGGGGGGGGCATGGGTGTCCCTGATTGGTCCTCCACCCATGGGGGTCTAGGGGCACCCTGCAAATCATGGCCACGTCCCCTACTGCGCCCACCACACCCATCTTTTGGAGGTCAGCCACCTTTGCCTCCCTTACCGCTTGGTCGCCCCCCAACCATGGTACTGATGTTGTTGTGCGTATAGGAGTTGCAGTAAACAATTGTCCTGGGCGATTGGGGGTGAAAGGGGTAGGGCACTAGATGGAATTCGTACCCTAGTGCTCTAGCAAGGCTGTCTGTGAAACCTGTGGGAAGATGACGGGTCACGCAACGCACAGGCACCCCAAAAACAAAAAGTAACATGCATGCAACCCCTCGTAGACCACGTGCATGGAAAAACGAACCTGCACTACGCTGTGGCACCCAGAAACACAAAAACAAGCGCACACGTATTACACACAGCCTACAAGGACCTCTGAAGGGGTACGCGACACACGGGGCAAGCACAGTTGGTAAATACGTGCGCGATTCACCGTCTGCCTGGAAAAAGAACGTGAAAAAAACACGCGTGTGTGCCTAAGCAACACCCCCGCCAAAAGAAGAACTGTACGCTGTTTGAGGAAACAGGCCCAAAAAAAACAAAGAACGCTGTCAGAGGTAACAGGGAGTACGAACTTGAAACGCTGTGAAGTAATCGCGTGTGAACCGACAAGAAGTACAGAATTCACCCATTCGCTCTCCACGAAAAGCATGTACATGTACCTTTTAAAGCGGCCCAAACGTACAGCGTCACTTACGCATGTACGCACTAAGGCCCTTTCCTCCAATTACACGAGCTGACACTCGGACGTGCATTTTTTGGACGTGTACGATGAACATGCACCCGTGTTGATGGAAACGCCCGCGCGCGTCACGTCACTTACACGCGTAGGCCCTTTCCTCGGATTACACACACCCACACGCGGACGTGCAGTTTTTTCACACCACTATGCCCACGTCACGAGGGAAACGCCCACGCGAGTCACAGCACAGAAGCGCTTATGCGCTATGGGCCTTTCGTCCAATAAAACCGCGTATGTGTGCTGACGCGCGTACGCACGAAGGACCTTTCCTCGAATTACACGCTGACGTGCAAGAGTTTCACGTGCCAAATCACTCCGTATCAAGCTGGCCACGCAACAACACATGGAAGACCACGCTCCTGCCCAGAAGGCCGAATTACTGCCCCCCAGAACCTCGAGCATGCTCCCACCTGCCATCTGCTGCTGCCTGACTGCCTGCTGCCCACGTGTCCTGCTATTTGCTGCCTGCACGTCGGCCAGGGGTGCAGTTGCTGTGACCACCCCTGCTGGAACCTAAGACTCCCGACTGGGATACCATCGCTCCACAGCCCAGCCCCAGGACCCAGTTGCCCACCCACTCCTGCCTCTGGGGTTGCCATGTCGGGCACAACACCATCTGGCACCACTGGCAACCCCCAGCCAGAGAGGCAGAGGGCCACCAGCTGCAGTGCCAGGGAAGTCGGTGTCCTGGTGGAGCAAGTCCTGGGGCAGTATGATGCCCTCTTTGGAAGTTTGCGCGCCGACAATGAAGGACGGACCAGGATCTGGATGGATATCGTGACTGCCATCAACGCGGAGGGGGTGGCAGTCCGCGACTTACAACATGTCAAGAAGCGCTGGGAGGACTTCAGGTCCAGGACCCTCAACAAGGCCCGGCGCCTCTTGAAGGCAGCGGATGCCAAGGGGCACCGGGGCCACCTGTCCAACCACCAAATGAGGGTCCTGGAACACATATGCCCAGCGCTCCACGTCCAGGTCCTTGAGAGGCAGACCCATCTGGAGTCAAGCGCTAAGTGTACATGCATACTGATTGGACGCTGTGCGTGTGGTGGTGTGCCAGTAGTGTGCAGGTTGCACATGTGTTTTCATAGGGCCATGTAGGTATGTGTATGAACAGGGGCGTAAGGCTGCCACATGTGAGTCCTCTTAGGTGTGAGACACATCGATGGTGTATGTGTTGGTAAGCATGCTGTGCAAATGCAGGTGTGGGAGCACACATGTTTGAATTTCTGTGTATGTACGTTGGCATGGTTGTGGTGTCACACATGGATGGTGGTTCCTGCTGCATGTATCTGCACTGTGTACATGTGCATGTGTGTGTATTTGACAAGTGTGCAACTGTGATGCAACATGGATGCACGTGACACTGATATGTAGAAGGCTGAATGCCAGATGTGACATGTATGGCGATGGCATCACTGCGACAGTTGGAGGAGATGTAGACATGCATGTGTGGTGGCGTTTGTGCATGTCTAGTGCACTCCCTGTGTTTCATGTGATGTCAGGCTCACCTTCGGCTGTTCATGCTGTTCTATGTGTATGGATGTTGCTGCCTTGTGCAATATTGCTGTGGAAATGCTCATGTGTGTGAGTTGAAATTACATGTGTGTCGTGGAGTGTGATGCCATGTCTGAAGTTTGACATTGCCACTCATGTGCAACTGTCATGTGTGTATCAGTCCATTGTACAGTGCTCTGATGTCTGTGTTTTATCTCTCCCTGTCTGCAGCGTCAACTGATGAAGAGGGCAGAGAGGGTGCTGTGGAGCACAGCTGCAGGGATCGCACCACCAGCTGGACGCAAGGGCCGGCTCCCCTCCCAGATTGTCATCTCGTCGGGGAGGGGGGGAGTCTGGTGCCGCGTCCCAGGCCGCAGCTGACGATGGTAGGTCCAAGCGGCAGAGGTCGGAGGTGGACTCCTCGGCAGCAGAAGGGGCAGCGGAGACCCCACAGGGTCCAATGGAGGAAGATGGCACGGAGTCATCCAGGTTGGTGGGGTTTTGGTGGAGGAGGGGGCCGTGGAAGGGACACACACGGGTCTGGAGGTGGGGATTCCACTGGTGCTAGTGGTGCAGTGCAGGGGCAGAGACAGGAGGCAGCACAGGCCACCTTGGAGGTGCCTGTGTGTAATCCTGTCCCGGATCCAGTCACTGCATCATCTGGCACCAGCAGGGATGCCTACGTCCAGACCCGTTTTCAGGGAGGGGATGAGCGCACAACAACTGGCCTTCCTCTCCCTGCGGACGTGGCTATCCGGGACCGGGTTGAGCCTGTCCTGAGTGGGATAGCGTTGCGTCAACGAGGCATGCGAGGTGACCTGCAGTCTTTTTGTGGAGAGACTGCACGTCGTCTTGCATGCCTTTTTGACCACGTTGACCTACTGGGACGGGTCACCAGTGCTAGATTCCTCCGTGTGCTGGACCTTCTTGAGACCCCCCTCCTCACCTTGACCCCCTACACGCCAGTCGTCCTCCATGCCATCTTCCCACCCATGTATCACCTGGGTACCCTGTGGAGCTGCCCCTGACCCAGCGGCCAGGCTGGTGGAGGACACATCCCTGCCACAGTCGGGAGTCGGACGTCCTGCAGGGTTGGCCACCATGACAACTGCACCCCAGCCGGAGGAGGACGTGCAGACATCAAGAGCCAGGGCGCAGGCACAGGCACAGCAGCAGCAACATGGTGGGAGCAATGATGACTCGGGGCCTTCAACATCGGAGGGGCAGGCATCGGACATAGGGCAGGAGGACCCCGGATTTCAAGCGTCTTCCGTGTGGCAGCGGTTGGGCCACGCCATAGATGCGGAGCGGCAGCGGGCGGAAGAGGCATGGCTCACAATGGTCAGGGCGGAGAACTCCATGCGGAGGGCCCTGATGCGGCCCGAGTGCCTCGAGGCAATTCTCGGGGAGTTGGAGGTGAACATGTCGTCGTCCCTGCGAACCCTCGGGGCCATGGAAGAGGACCACCTCCAGGACATTGAGCGGGAGTTTGATGATGCCCTGGCCCGGGACATCAAAAAGTGAGCCATCGGACTAGCCCGCTGCCATTGTAAATAGTTAGATAGTGTTAGGTTTCCTTTCTGTTTTTGTTTATTTTGGGCCGCTTGGACAATGCACCACATTTTTGTATATAGTTCTTTATTAGGTAGTGTTTTTTGTAGGTTTCATTTCATTTGTTCGGCTCATGGACCCTAGATTAGTGATTTGTGTATAGTTGAACAGTGGATGTTTCTCGTTTTTATTTTTATTTCACCATGGGGCAATGGATTTCATATATTTTTTTCCCTTGGATTAGCTTTGTTGGACTGAAACTTTGGACACATTTTCATTTGGATTTCTTTGGATTCTGATTTCATATTTTTTATTATTTTCCAGACATGCTGCACTTTATTTCTTATTCCCATTATTGAGTGTTTTTTTTCATTACATTCATTGTGTGTTCAATGCATTTTTGTTTCATACTTCGATGTGTGGTATTCTCTCATTGGTTTCATGCATGTCATGATATGGGTTTTCACATTCACTTGCACCCATTGTGTGTGTGTGACGGACATGTGTTCATGTACATACTTGCCATTCGGGTTGTATTATGTAATGGCCATTTCTCTGTGCGTGGATGGCCATGAGGCCCATGATTGAGGATCGTCATGACGTGGGTGCTGGGGAACATGAGTGGGCCATGTGTGGGGGCCTGCTGGCAGGTGCCCCTGACTGCTGGGGGGTGGAGGTGCTGGGGGACATGTGTGGGACATGAGTGGAGGCCTGCTGGCAGGTGCCCCTGACTGCTAGGGGGTGGGGGTGCTGGGGGACATGAGTGGGGGCCTGCTCCGCAGGTGGCCCTGACTGCTGGGGGGTGGGGGTGCAGGGGGACATGAGTGGGGCCCTGCTGGCAGGTGCCCCTCACTGCTGGGGGGTTGGGGTGCTGGGGGACATGAGTTGGTGATCACTAGTGCAAGGTGACATGTGGCTTGGCTGGGGGGCATGCCCATGGTGGATGCGCTGCCTGCGGGACATGAACAGGGGTGCAGGGTAGTCCCCTGTGGTGTGGGCTGTCTGCAGGGGCCGAGGAGGGTGTAGAGGGAACACCTGGGAGGACCCACACTGCCAATTCACGTGTAGGACTCCACGCGCACCCCCGAAATTCACGTATCCTGCTCTGACAGCAAAATCGCATGTGAAACTTCCCACGAACCCCAGTTATACATGTACCCCACTCGCACAGGGCTAATCGCGTGTGAAACTTCCCGCGCACCCCAGTTATACACGTACCCCACTCGCACAGTGCCAATTGCGTGTGAAACTTCCCACGAAGCCCAGTTATTCACGTACCCCACTCGCACAGGGCTTATCGCCTGTGAAACTTCCCGTGCACCCCAGGAATACACGTACCCCACTCGCACAGGGCATTTTGCGTGTGAAACTTCCCGCAAACCCCAGTTATACACGTGCCCCACTCGCACAGGGCCAATCGCGTGTGAAACTTCCTGCACACCCCAGGAATACACGTACCCCACTCGCACAGGGCCCATCACATGTAAAACTTCCCACGCACCCCAGGAATACACGTACCCCACTCGCACAGGGCATTTTGCATGTGAAACTTCCTGCACACCCCCGAAATACTTGTTCCTCTCTGCAATTGCATGTAAAACTCCCCACACACCACAGGAATACATGTACCCCACTCGCACAGGGCCTATCGCTTGTGAAACTTCCCACGCACCCCAGGAATACACGTACCCCACTCGCACAGGGCATTTCGCATGTGAAACTTCCCGCGCAACCCTGAAATACACATTCCCTGCTCCAATCGCGTGTGAAGCTTCCCGCGCACCCCAGGAATACATGTACCCCACTCGCACAGGGCCTATCGCGTGTGGAACTTCCCGCGCAACCCTGAAATACACATTCCCTGCTCCAATCGCGTGTGAAGCTTCCCGCGCACCCCAGGAATACACGTACCCCACTCGCACAGGGCCTATCGCATGTGAAGCTTCCCGCGCACCCCAGGAATACACGTACCCCACTCGCACAGGGCCTATCGCGTGTGAAACTTCCCGCGAACCCCTGTTATACACGTACCCTGCTCCAATCGCGTTTGACACTCCCTGTGCAGCGGGGTATGTGTATTCGGAGGGGTGCGTGGGGAGTTTTACAGGTGTTTTCGTGGTTGGGGGCCTGTGCGCCATGTACGGGATTTGTGCGCTGTGCATGGCGTTTGGGGAAGGGTTGGGGGCGTAACTGGCACTGTTGCAGGGTCGCTGCGCCACTCTGCGCCACGGCTGGTTTTGGAAGCTAAAATCCATGAATACGCTGTGAGTGGAAATGGATTTTAGCGCATGCGACTGGCGCAGAAATTTGCACGCGCACACTGTGCGCCAGCCGCGTGCGCCACTTGTGCGCTGAATTCTATGAATTACCCCCTTAGTCTTTCAAAAAGTATTTATGCGTCTTTAGTATCTGCAAAAGCGGGGGTTGAAAACATGGGTTGGTGAAAAATATGCTTGAATCAGGTAAATAATGGAACAGTCACTAACTGGGAGATCATCCATGCTTACCTCATTGCTTCAGTATTGGGATGCCCTGTGTGTATCCAGCCAGTTCGGGGTTCGGCGAGTCTCGTTAGAGTCTGCTGTCTGCCATTTCGATGGGGATTTAAATATACTCCGTAGGATAGCTCAGTGGCAACGTGCTAGCCTTGGAAGCAAGACAACACGGAGCAACACAGGTTCGAGCCCCTGGTTCACGCTTAGAAACCTCTGGGTATTAAACGCGCTATGATTATCATATCATACTTGAGTGACGTCCCGCGTATTACCACAAACGCTTGATGTAATCTGGCGTTATTGCAATAAAGGGCAGAATGGCCAGGCCTCGGGAGTCTTTCTAACCAGTTATTAAACAAGATGAGTGTTTTACATCTGTTTCAAAGTGTGTGCTGAGGTTACTGGCCTAAAGGGCTGATGTGTGTTCATTAGTTTCTGAGGCTTCATCATTGCATTCTGTTAGAGCATCACATTGGTAATAATGCCCGTGTCTCATAGTTTCAGTATTGAGTAAGGAGATTTTTCTCCATTGCGATTCCTAGTGCATAGGTTACATTAGGACCTAGCACAATTGCACAACTGGTACGTACTTTCTAGGCATATCTCAATTGTAGGGCATATTTCATGCTTAAAACTGTTCATGGCAAGTTTTGCTTAGATTTAGACAAAACTTGTTACATTTATTGATAAAACATTTGTTTAGAGTGTAGTCTATGCATGTCACAGTTGCAAGTCATTTGTTCATTGCACATTGGCTTGAATTTTCAAACATCTTATAGTTGTTTGATATAGAAGTGGTCTGTTAAGTGAATGATTTAAGAACATGTAGTAAGGGCTATCCATATTCATATTCTTACTGTTGTTTTAATATTGATTTGACTGGTTGGGGACTAGCATAGCATATGGTATGAGTTTCTGGTATCTTATATTGGTTAGTTTGTATAGATATATTGTGTTTAGTGGTTCATTTATGCACATACAGTTGGGGATATCCTTGGCATGTTAGAGGAAAAACAAAAGTTCATAAGAACACGTTCATTTCATGCTCTTTGTTCAAGCAAGTGTAGGGTCTTCATAGTGTAAAGATAAGTCTGGTGTTGTAGTAGTTTGCGCTCGCTTGCCACAGTTCGCTTGCTGGAGACCTATGTATGTGATGTTTCCTTTGTCCTCGAGTTGATGGTCTTCTTGCCAATGATTTGCTAGTGGGAGTCTTGGGTCTTGATCGCCAAGATTCGAGATGTGTTCTCTGATTCGTATCCTTAATACACGTATCGTGCTCCCAATGTAGAGCTTGTTGCAGACACAGACAATCCCATAGATGACAACTTTCGTTCAACAATTTATAAACGTATTGATTCGTACTTGCTCTCCACCACAGTTCTTGAAAATCTCAGTATGCTTGTGGGTATACATGCACATGCTGCAACTGTCACACTTAATGCATCCATTATATGGGTGCTTGAGCCAATATTTGTCTGAGCTGGTCGCTTCTTCAGCGTCTTTCAGAAAGGATGGGCTGAGTTTAGTTCTTAGAGTGGGTGCGGGTGTGAAGATAAACCCTGGTTTTCAGTCAGTCAATTCCCTTAGGACTGGATCCATGCGCAAATGATGCCAGTGCATGTTGATTAGTTGGTAAAGTAACATATTATCTTTAGAGTATTTGGTGATGATTATGAATTTTGATCGTTTCACTGTTCTCGTTTTGGCGATAAGCGTAGACTGTCTTGTGAGGTTGGTAATCTTGTTCTGTGCTTTCGTTACAGAATGTTCAGGGTAACCTCTGTCTGTGAATCCTTAGGTTATAATATCACATTCCTCTTTATAGATTATGTCCTCAATACAGTTTCTTTTAGCTCTGTGAAATTCTCCTACTGGGATATTGTCTATTGTAGATTTTCTATGACAACTAGTGACATATAGCGTGGAGTTCACTTCTGTAGGTTTTCTAAAGGTTCGGGTGTGTAGTTTGTCTTGTTTGGCATATATATTTGAAGGTCTAGGAAGTCTATACATGTTCTGTGGCTGTGTCGGATCAGTTCTAGGCCAAAAGAGTTACTGTTCAATAAGTTTACAAATTCTTCGTATCGTTCCTCAGTGCCTTGTCAGATGAGTATGACATCATCGATACATCTGTGCCAGGTGAGGACATTGGAGGTAAATTAGTTATCTGTTAGGACGAAAGATTCTTTAAATTGGTAGAGGGTGCATATTTAGCCCCCATAGTGACACCCTTGGTTTGCAAATAGTATTGTTTGTTGAAGAGAAAGCTACTGTGTGAAATTCAAGAAATCCTTAATAATTTCTATATGTCCCAGATATGAGGCAGACATATGTTTGTAGGTGTAGTCGATAATCTTGACTGTTAGGCTGTGCTCAATCGAGGTGTAAAGAGACTTAACATGTAGTGTTGCTAGTCGATAGTCTGGCTGCCATATCATCTCTTCGAAACCTTATAATACCTGCGTAGTGTCCCTGATGTATGCGTCTAAAGGGATTACTTGTTCCTTAATAGCAGTGTCAATGTACTCTGATAGTGTTTCGGTTGCCCAACCTATGCCGCTTATGATTGGTCTAACTTCTGGCAGGGTATCAAAATGTTAATGGACTTTCAGAAGAAAGTACATAATGAGCATAGTTGGATCTGTTACAATCAAAAACTGTTTCTCGTCATCAGTGAGGTGTCCTTTCCTGTACCATTTGAGAATTAGTGCATGCAATTCTTTGAATGTTTCTTTGGTTGGGTTTGCAGGTAACTTCTGGTAGCAACCTGGTGTTTGTAAATGTGCATCAGCTATTGCTATGTAGTCTGTTCTGTTAAGTAAAACTATATTACCTCCAGAGGGACCTGAATGGGGGATGAGGTGAGTGAGGACGCCAAAGGGGTAAATGGATACTGTGTTCTCCAAGGGCTTTCGCCACCGGTCCCATGAGGGATTTCCCTCCCCATGAGATCCACCCACTGAGTACCACCCCCAGGGGGAATATCGGGTAGTGGAGTAGCGGCAGAGTAGCAGTCTTAGGCAAGCGACTGCAAGCTACTCTCTGATTCCTGTTCCAGACACAGTCTGTCTTCAGTGTTTTTTGCCAGTGACCAGCCAAAAGCTCCATTCTACCGCAGAGCGGCCACGGAGTAGCGGCAGAGTAGCAGTCTTAGGCAAGCGACTGCAAGCTACTCTCTGATTCCTGTTCCAGACACAGTCTGTCTTCAGTGCTTTTTGCCAGTGACCAGCCAAAAGCTCCATTCTACCGCGGAGCGGCCGCGGAGTAGTGGCAGAGTAGCAGTCTTAGGCAAGCGACTGCAAGCTACTCACTGATTCCTGTTCCAGACACAGTCTGTCTTCAGTGTTTTTTGCCAGTGACCAACTGTCAGGACTCGACCGTGGAAGCTTTGGCATTCCTGGAAGGTTAACACAGTAGGTTGTTCTGTTGCCGCGGTCTAGTCCTCAGCCATCATGGCGGCCGGAGGTATAAAGCTAGGCTCCGCCCATTAACCGGTGCGTTGTATCTGCCTTTGATATTTCCGCTCCGCGGCTAACCCAGTTAGCAGCCTTCACTTATTGCCTTCCCGTTCTCTCCCTGTTTCCCAGGGCCTTTCAGGGTTCCCTTTGTTGCTCTCGCACTCTCTTTGATCTATTCGCCTTACTCTTTTAGCATTCTGCCGTTCCGTTTCCCACTTTACTTTTCCTTCGGCGTCCTCGCCGTTCCGTACTTGTGGCTTCCCGTATGGGCTCTGCCTCCTCGGCGACGCTTCGCTTTCAAACCTGTTCTTCCATGTTCCACACTGAACCTGGTAAGTGGGGTCTGGGTTTCTGATTTACTTTCCTTCTTCCTCTTCTTTAGTCTTCTATACTTGCCTTCCACCGTAACCCTTCCTGTTTGACTGCTGAGTACCCTTACGGCAGCACGGATTCCTGTTCCAGGGTGCTGCCGAGGATTGCTAAATAGGAGTGTTACCAGCCAGCATTTCTACATTCTTCATACCCGTGCTTCGGGTATCCCACCAGCAGACGATCTTCATCTTCTGATAATTCCAAAGTTCTTCAAGGACCATTCTCCAGGGTTTTTTGTGCCGATCCGGCTTTTTCCCTGATGATTGGGGTTTGGCTCCTCGGGGCCCCCGAGAACTGGTCTTCATCCCTGTCAAGGTGGCCTCCGAGGGACCCACACCTTACTTACATGACTGGAAGCCTGAAGAAAGATTGACCAAGGATTCCTCCAGACACACAAGGAAACAGACTCCCTCTTCCGAGGACAGTGAAACAGAGGACACAGGTGAGGAGTCGGGGGAGGAAGGAGTTAGGCCTGACACCAGCCAAAAGCTCCATTCTACCGCAGAGTACCGGCAGAGTAGCAGTCTTAGGCATTCTATGGCAGCCATGGACGCTGAGGACGCTACTCTGCTCAGCTCAGCGGGCCAAGGTGAAGGCCCTCATCAGAGGAGTTCGCGCTCACATACACGAGCAGAAGTAAAGAAGAAACAGCCACCCGGCACCCAAAAAATTGACTTTCCTTACACTACGTCGGATGATCCTGCCGACAGAGAGCCTCCAGGTGCAGGGGAGCCGCTAGTCCAAGACTATGCCATAGCGGAACCCGTGAAGTGTGGGTTTGCTCGTCCGAAGATCAGTAAGACCCGGGAACAGGCATTTGCTAAGGCTCATTTTGGACCTGCAACAGCTCTGGGAACCCCGTCTATCCAGCCCAGTTTTGGCTCAGAGGACGAGCGGTTCGAAGTTAGAACCTCCAAACTGTCCGCTCGCCCAAACATGGCCCCGACGAACCTCGATTTACCTGTGGCGGGATGAGACAGTCCCGTCTCGCCTGTTGCATCCTGCAGCGGCTCCCCAGCGCCTGGCTCTCCTTGCCACCCGTCGGAGGACGAACAGCGTCGATTCACACGGAGAGGGGAGGGGCTGGCTCGAAGGAGCTGGCGGTGGAATGGGAGGCTGACGCAGCGTGAGTGCGGGCTGACGCTGTAGTGCTCCCCCTGGAAGGGTCTCGTGGCCCAGGAGTCGGGTCTGACGAGGCAGGAGCCCCAGTGTTTGGTGCCCAGGAGGGCATCATAGCAGCCTATCAGGCCAACATACAGCTGGATAACAACCCAGCTGAGAGCCATCAGGGAGCCTTGCACATAGGAGGTCTGCCCACTGGACAATCTTTAAGGGTCAATGTGGAAATCCACCCATCGCCTCTTCACGAAGGCCCATTAATTCCGCAACTGGACCCCAAAAAGGACATGATACCAGCTACGATCATCGACTCTGTCGAAAAGGGTGGGGGGCGGATCTGCATGATTCGAACTACCTTACAGATCCCTTTCCAACAGGAGCGTCCACCTCAAATACAGATGAAGGGCCATGCCCCAAAACATCGAAAGTAGTTGCAAAAAACAAAAAAACTTGCCCAGCTCAGTCCGGCGGTCAATTCGCCCATCCTAGTAGGATGATAAGAAACAAAGGTGATGAATCCAACACGCGAAAAAACAGCAAGCTAAACGTACAACAAGGCGAATTTTGAAATCTAAGCAAAACAAAAGATTAACAGAAAACAACACTTCCACATCACAAACCTTGACTGATTTCTTTGGGAAGCTTTGTAAAAGGAAATACGAAAATATTTGCAAAATAAGTGACAGCGAGATGCTGGAAGTGGTGTTTAGTTCAGAGGTTTTATTGGTGGGAAAAACAATGAAACAATGGGCATCACCTTCCCTACCTCAGAGGGCCAAAAAGCGTTAATACAAAAGGACTTTGCTATTCCATCTGAAGTGATGGATGGATTACAGCTAACTCCAAGGAATACAGATGAACACATTTCAGGTATAACCCCTACAACATCACCAGCCGACTTGAACAGGTCTTCCGGTCTGAAAACTCCACATCTTGATATGGACAAAAAGCAAAACGAGCAACATGTGGAAGATGAAATCACTAAGGAACCTAAAGAAAAGGAAAAAGCTGCTGCCTTGACCATTACCCCAGCTTGCCTAAAACCAGTAAAAAAAGACTTACGCATACCAATGGCATCTACTCCACTTAAGGACAGAAGACGAAGTGACCTGTCAGAATCTACCTCTGTAAATTCACCCAAAAAAACCCTTGACATTCTGACAATAATGTCAGCAGTCACTGTTGCCCTTGCGCCTTTCACAAAACTGTACGAGGCCATAAACGACACATTAAAAGACCACAGTACTACCCGGCAATGATGCACTCCAAGTTGCTTTACTTGGAGGGCTACATTGCAGCTGTAGAAAAAGAAAAATCAAGAGGACACCGCAGATCTCCTGATGGAGGAAGCGCTAGAAAACCTGAGCCAACACTGTGAGGAAATCCCTCTGGCTACCGCTGATGATATCCTGCCAAGTGTGAAGCAGGATGAGCAAAAGCCTGAGCTCAAACCAGACCCAGATGCAACTGATATAGGAGATAAACCCCTCTTCTTGTCACTGGAGGATCGTTGCAAGAAGATAGCTCGAATTGCTAAATGGGGCACAGATCAGTCACCTCAGAAGGGAAATAATAAACCCAGTGAAGGCTCGCAAAGGCACTATCAAACTAAAGCAACAAACTGCCTTAATCATAGTCTGGGGAGGAAATCAAATAATAGTAAAGAAAAACTGGAGCAGGTACGTGAACGGAAGACGAACGTTTCTTGGAGAGAAGATGGTAGAGAGAACAGAGGAGCCACTAGGTACGAAAAGGAAACATGAGGAAGTGGTGCTGCACCCAAATTTAGATCCCATTTATCGAAGATAGGAAACCCTGCTTTAAAACTTGAACAAACATACAACAGCCGAGAATATGTCATTCTTAATAGAAGAACTGTAATGGAACTGCTACACAGCATTCCCAAACTTAGATCAGTAGAATCTAGCGACCTGGAAATAGTAGAGCCAATTCATGAAGGTCGTCAGGCTACCACCTACCTATACATCACCTCTCTGTCTGTCAAACAGAAGCTGCGTGATTCCTTGAAACATCTGTTAAAATTGGATATGATCTAAGAGAATATGATGATGCCAGAAACGAGCAACACGAGGAATCCCTGAACACAAGTAGTAAACACTCAAGTTCAGGGAACATGAAAGAAAATACCAAGCCTACCAGATCTCCACAGGATGATACTCAGAAGAATCTTTCTGAGAAGCGTTGCAATGTAAAACCTACAGCACCACCGATGGAGATGCTAAGCAGCCCGCACATGACGAGAATTTACTCAGCTCCAACAAGAAAATCAGAAAGACTACCCCTCACTTCTGAAAACCATAAAGAACGACAAGAGGAGGTGGAAAAGAAAAACGAAAGAACTCCTTGTGGCCCTTTAACATCCATTAAAAGAACTTGCACGCAGAACATCACAAAAGACCAAAAACAAACCGTGGACAAGGAAAAATTCAATCCCTTACAAAACCTTTGGGCCTGGCTTCCGAAAGCCCTGGCTCCTCAAAAATAATAGCAATCCAACCCCGTCCAGAAACCCTCCAAAGAAGCTACATGTCCCTTAACTAACTCAACTGTTAAGCTAGACTCTTGGAATACACGAGGATTTGCACATCTTACAGTGCCGGGAGACATAAATCTGGCTTCCTTTGACATCCTGTGTCTTCAGGAGACATGGCTCACAAGCAAGCCCGTCCTGGACGGGTTCGAAATAGCTTTTGCCCCAGCCAAAAAAGGACCGAAAGGGAGACCAGCTTCGGGTCTGCTAACAGCAATTAGAATTGGGAAGGGGATGAAATCCCCTACAAACATAAAATCCTGACAGTGTCCCTCTTTATGTTAACAGTCCAAGTGAAATGGAACTACTGGAACAAAATTACGAACAAAACAGTGTCAATATGAGCGATAATTATAAATGTCTACTGGAATCCAGACTCCATCTCAAATCAAGACTTCATACACATGATGGAAAAAGAAATCGGTGGTGCCTATATTGATCATTCTGAACCTCACCTGTACGTCTGTGGAGACCTGAATGCAGTCTGCGTAAAGAAGCTCTCAGGGCCGTCTGGAACTAAGGCCGAATTGCGTGGTAAAAAAATGGACCCTGCTGACGAATTCTAAAGTTCTTGTTAACTTGGACACTACATTCGCCAGTATAAAAGGCATCCCAACATGGGAAGGACGTACCAAGTCGGCCACTATAGACTATATCTATGTTTCATCTGCCCTGCTGACGATCATTGAGTCCTTTTACATCGTTAAAACCAAGGCAAGTGACCATAATTTGCTTTGCACAACATGGCCAGCCACTTCATTCGAAAAAACAACGTTCACCTCAAATGTGGAAGTTAATTCGAGGCCATAAACGACACATTAAAAGACCACAGTACTACCCGGCAATGATGCACTCCAAGTTGCTTTACTTGGAGGGCTACATTGCAGCTGTAGAAAAAGAAAAATCAAGAGGACACCGCAGATCTCCTGATGGAGGAAGCGCTAGAAAACCTGAGCCAACACTGTGAGGAAATCCCTCTGGCTACCGCTGATGATATCCTGCCAAGTGTGAAGCAGGATGAGCAAAAGCCTGAACTCAAACCAGACCCAGATGCAACTGATATAGGAGATAAACCCCTCTTCTTGTCACTGGAGGATCGTTGCAAGAAGATAGCTCGAATGGCTAAATGGGGCACAGATAAGTCACCTCAGAAGGGAAATAATAAACCCAGTGAAGGCTCGCAAAGGCACTATCAAACTAAAGCAACAAACTGCCTTAATCATAGTCTGGGGAGGAAATCAAATAATACTAAAGAAAAACTGGAGCAGGTACGTGAATGGCAGACGAAAGTTTCTTGGAGAGAAGATGGTAGAGAGAACAGAGGAGCAACTAGGTACGAAAAGGAAACATGAGGAAGTGGTGCTGCACCCAAATTTAGATCCCATTTATCGAAGATAGGAAACCCTGCTTTTAAACTTGAACAAACATACAACAGCCGAGAATATGTCATTCTTAATAGAAGAACTGTAATGGAACTGCTACACAGCATTCCCAAACTTAGATCAGTAGAATCTAGCGACCTGGAAATAGTAGAGCCAATTCATGAAGGTCGTCAGGCTACCACCTACCTATACATCACCTCTCTGTCTGTCAAACAGAAGCTGCGTGATTCCTTGAAACATCTGTTAAAATTGGATATGATCTAAGAGAATATGATGATGCCAGACACGAGCAACACGAGGAATCCCTGAACACAAGTAGTAAACACTCAAGTTCAGGGAACATGAAAGAAAATACCAAGCCTACCAGATCTCCTCAGGATGATACTCAGGAGAATCTTTCTGAGAAGCGTTTCAATGTAAAACCTACAGCACCACCGATGGAGATGCTAAGCAGCCCGCACATGACGAGAATTTACTCAGCTCCAACAAGAAAATCAGAAAGACTACCCCTCACTTCTGAAAACCATAAAGAACGACAAGAGGAGGTGGAAAAGAAAAACGAAAGAACTCCTTGTGGCCCTTTAACATCCATTAAAAGAACTTGCACGCAGAACATCACAAAAGACCAAAAACAAACCGTGGACAAGGAAAAATTCAATCCCTTACAAAACCTTTGGGCCTGGCTTCCGAAAGCCCTGGCTCCTCAAAAATAATAGCAATCCAATCCCGTCCAGAAACCCTCCAAAGAAGCTACACGTCCCTTAACTAACTCAACTGTTAAGCTAGACTCTTGGAATACACGAGGATTTGCACATCTTACAGTGCCGGGAGACATAAATCTGGCTTCCTTTGACATCCTGTGTCTTCAGGAGACATGGCTCACAAGCAAGCCCGTCCTGGACGGGTTCGAAATAGCTTTTGCCCCAGCCAAAAAAGGACCGAAAGGGAGACCATCTTCGGGTCTGCTAACGGCAATTAGAATTGGGAAGGGGATGAAATCCCCTACAAACATAAAATCCTGACAGTGTCCCTCTTTATGTTAACAGTCCAAGTGAAATGGAACTACTGGAACAAAATTACGAACAAAACAGTGTCAATATGAGCGATAATTATAAATGCCTACTGGAATCCAGACTCCATCTCAAATCAAGACTTCATACACATGATGGAAAAAGAAATCGGTGGTGCCTATATTGATCATTCTGAACCTCACCTGTACGTCTGTGGAGACCTGAATGCAGTCTGCGTAAAGAAGCTCTCAGGGCCGTCTGGAACTAAGGCCGAATTGCGTGGTAAAAAAATGGACCCTGCTGACGAATTCTAAAGTTCTCGTTAACTTGGACACTACATTCGCCAGTATAAAACGCATCCCAACATGGGAAGGACGTACCAAGTCGGCCACTATAGACTATATCTATGTTTCATCTGCCCTGCTGACGATCATTGAGTCCTTTTACATCGTTAAAACCAAGGCAAGTGACCATAACTTGCTTTGCACAACATGGCCAGCCACTTCATTCGAAAAAACAACGTTCACCTCAAATGTGGAAGTTAATTCGAAAGGTAATCGTCTATCACTGAGCTTAAATAATGTTGTCTACCTGACAAACAAATACACCCAGTTAGGGTCACTGGAAGATGCCCGCATCCTACCTGACTATGGCACACTGCTTAACACCTTCAAAAACCAAGATCGAAAGGTGTAACATATATTAACAAACCAGTTCACAATTATGATCAAACCTTGGTTGCCAGAAGACGCCTACTCAGAAAATTAAAGAGAACATTTGGGAAAGGCAGTTCTGAGGTCAACAAACACTGATCCTCGAGACGAGGAATTACAAGTCGTAGCTAAAAGAACATCGCCACTCCTTGTATCAAAAAAACTTGGAAGAAATGTTGAGGCTTGTGTGTGGTAAAAACTCCTGCGAATTTTGGGCCCTGATGAACTCGACTGAACAAACTTCTACCGACTCTTTAATCAACGGCATTGGTGAAGACACCTGGATATCGTACTTCAAAAACTTCTTCTATGATTCCTCTGTATTGCCCATTACCATACAGGACCTAAGCATATCGCCCTGGGTTGAGCTCCACGATCAGGAAGACATCGTGGAAATCTTGAAAAAACTGAAAAACTCAAGAGCTCCCGGACCGGATGGCCTGACAAATATGCATCTGAAAGAGCCTCCTGAGGCTTGGGCAGGATTCATTAGCAAAGTGTTTCGTAGAGCAACAACAGCAAAGGTACTACCTGAATCCTGGACCAGTGCTGGACCAGTGCTGCAGTGCTGCAGTGCCTATATTGATCATTCTGAACCTCACCTGTACGTCTGTGGAGACCTGAATACAGTCTGCGTAAAGAAGCTCTCAGGGCCGTCTGGAACTAAGGCCGAATTGCGTGGTAAAAAAATGGACTCTGCTGACGAATTCTAAAGTTCTCGTTAACTTGGACACTACATTCGCCAGTATAAAAGGCATCCCAACATGGGAAGGACGTACCAAGTCGGCCACTATAGACTATATCTATGTTTCATCTGCCCTGCTGACGATCATTGAGTCCTTTTACATCGTTAAAACCAAGGCAAGTGACCATAATTTGCTTTGCACAACATGGCCAGCCACTTCATTCGAAAAAACAACGTTCACCTCAAATGTGGAAGTTAATTCGAGGCCATAAACGACACATTAAAAGACCACAGTACTACCCGGCAATGATGCACTCCAAGTTGCTTTACTTGGAGGGCTACATTGCAGCTGTAGAAAAAGAAAAATCAAGAGGACACCGCAGATCTCCTGATGGAGGAAGCGCTAGAAAACCTGAGCCAACACTGTGAGGAAATCCCTCTGGCTACCGCTGATGATATCCTGCCAAGTGTGAAGCAGGATGAGCAAAAGCCTGAACTCAAACCAGACCCAGATGCAACTGATATAGGAGATAAACCCCTCTTCTTGTCACTGGAGGATCGTTGCAAGAAGATAGCTCGAATTGCTAAATGGGGCACAGATCAGTCACCTCAGAAGGGAAATAATAAACCCAGTGAAGGCTCGCAAAGGCACTATCAAACTAAAGCAACAAACTGCCTTAATCATAGTCTGGGGAGGAAATCAAATAATACTAAAGAAAAACTGGAGCAGGTACGTGAATGGCAGACGAAAGTTTCTTGGAGAGAAGATGGTAGAGAGAACAGAGGAGCAACTAGGTACGAAAAGGAAACATGAGGAAGTGGTGCTGCACCCAAATTTAGATCCCATTTATCGAAGATAGGAAACCCTGCTTTTAAACTTGAACAAACATACAACAGCCGAGAATATGTCATTCTTAATAGAAGAACTGTAATGGAACTGCTACACAGCATTCCCAAACTTAGATCAGTAGAATCTAGCGACCTGGAAATAGTAGAGCCAATTCATGAAGGTCGTCAGGCTACCACCTACCTATACATCACCTCTCTGTCTGTCAAACAGAAGCTGCGTGATTCCTTGAAACATCTGTTAAAATTGGATATGATCTAAGAGAATATGATGATGCCAGACACGAGCAACACGAGGAATCCCTGAACACAAGTAGTAAACACTCAAGTTCAGGGAACATGAAAGAAAATACCAAGCCTACCAGATCTCCTCAGGATGATACTCAGAAGAATCTTTCTGAGAAGCGTTTCAATGTAAAACCTACAGCACCACCGATGGAGATGCTAAGCAGCCCGCACATGACGAGAATTTACTCAGCTCCAACAAGAAAATCAGAAAGACTACCCCTCACTTCTGAAAACCATAAAGAACGACAAGAGGAGGTGGAAAAGAAAAACGAAAGAACTCCTTGTGGCCCTTTAACATCCATTAAAAGAACTTGCACGCAGAACATCACAAAAGACCAAAAACAAACCGTGGACAAGGAAAAATTCAATCCCTTACAAAACCTTTGGGCCTGGCTTCCGAAAGCCCTGGCTCCTCAAAAATAATAGCAATCCAATCCCGTCCAGAAACCCTCCAAAGAAGCTACACGTCCCTTAACTAACTCAACTGTTAAGCTAGACTCTTGGAATACACGAGGATTTGCACATCTTACAGTGCCGGGAGACATAAATCTGGCTTCCTTTGACATCCTGTGTCTTCAGGAGACATGGCTCACAAGCAAGCCCGTCCTGGACGGGTTCGAAATAGCTTTTGCCCCAGCCAAAAAAGGACCGAAAGGGAGACCATCTTCGGGTCTGCTAACGGCAATTAGAATTGGGAAGGGGATGAAATCCCCTACAAACATAAAATCCTGACAGTGTCCCTCTTTATGTTAACAGTCCAAGTGAAATGGAACTACTGGAACAAAATTACGAACAAAACAGTGTCAATATGAGCGATAATTATAAATGCCTACTGGAATCCAGACTCCATCTCAAATCAAGACTTCATACACATGATGGAAAAAGAAATCGGTGGTGCCTATATTGATCATTCTGAACCTCACCTGTACGTCTGTGGAGACCTGAATGCAGTCTGCGTAAAGAAGCTCTCAGGGCCGTCTGGAACTAAGGCCGAATTGCGTGGTAAAAAAATGGACCCTGCTGACGAATTCTAAAGTTCTCGTTAACTTGGACACTACATTCGCCAGTATAAAACGCATCCCAACATGGGAAGGACGTACCAAGTCGGCCACTATAGACTATATCTATGTTTCATCTGCCCTGCTGACGATCATTGAGTCCTTTTACATCGTTAAAACCAAGGCAAGTGACCATAACTTGCTTTGCACAACATGGCCAGCCACTTCATTCGAAAAAACAACGTTCACCTCAAATGTGGAAGTTAATTCGAAAGGTAATCGTCTATCACTGAGCTTAAATAATGTTGTCTACCTGACAAACAAATACACCCAGTTAGGGTCACTGGAAGATGCCCGCATCCTACCTGACTATGGCACACTGCTTAACACCTTCAAAAACCAAGATCGAAAGGTGTAACATATATTAACAAACCAGTTCACAATTATGATCAAACCTTGGTTGCCAGAAGACGCCTACTCAGAAAATTAAAGAGAACATTTGGGAAAGGCAGTTCTGAGGTCAACAAACACTGATCCTCGAGACGAGGAATTACAAGTCGTAGCTAAAAGAACATCGCCACTCCTTGTATCAAAAAGACTTGGAAGAAATGTTGAGGCTTGTGTGTGGTAAAAACTCCTGCGAATTTTGGGCCCTGATGAACTCGACTGAACAAACTTCTACCGACTCTTTAATCAACGGCATTGGTGAAGACACCTGGATATCGTACTTCAAAAACTTCTTCTATGATTCCTCTGTATTGCCCATTACCATACAGGACCTAAGCATATCGCCCTGGGTTGAGCTCCACGATCAGGAAGACATCGTGGAAATCTTGAAAAAACTGAAAAACTCAAGAGCTCCCGGACCGGATGGCCTGACAAATATGCATCTGAAAGAGCCTCCTGAGGCTTGGGCAGGATTCATTAGCAAAGTGTTTCGTAGAGCAACAACAGCAAAGGTACTACCCGAATCCTGGACCAGTGCTGCAGTGCTGCCTATCTACAAGAGAGGAAAGAGAGATTACCCAAGAACTTTCGTCCCATCGCTCTCCTAAATATGATTGGCAAAGTTTACGGATCACTGCTCCTTCGCAACTTCCAAAGTTGGGCAAGTGGGGCACCCTGTAATGACCCGTTCCAATCGGGCTTTAAAAAGAAGGTGGGGACAACCATTAACATCCTAACATTGAGCATCTTAAAAAGCAAGTCTCTAGCTGGGGGACCTCGAACCTATATGGCTTTCATCAACTTAAGTCAAGCCTTTGACTAAGTTGACAGAACAAGACTATGGGAGAAGCTAAGGTCTTGGAACTGTCCAGCGGCGATATTACACCCTCTTATAGCACTCCACACGGACACCAGAATACAAGTGCGGCTTGACCATCAAGGGTCCTTATCTGAAGAGATTACGACAAACCGGGGGGTCAAGCAAGGCTGTCCTCTGGCCCCTGCACTTTTCCTGAGCTTCATAGGCGATTACAAGGAAATAGAGCACAAGGTCAGAGCTTTCCCGCCTCAACTTGGAAATACAAAAATCTCGAGAACTCTGACCAAACAGCAATAGGGCTACAGAGACAGCTTACCAACTTTGCCGAATAAATCGCAGAAAATGGCCTCGAAATCAATAAGTAAAAAACAAAAATCCTAAGCTTTGGAAAGCGAAGAGAAAAAAGCGACACTTTTGCATAGTTCATGGAGGGAGAACGTATTGAGAAGGTCGCCGAATTCAAATACTTAGGCATTATGGTTGACAACTCACAACATGAAAATGCAATGCAAAAACATCTGCTGGCGAAAATAAAGAGCCTAACCTCCGAGGCAAAAGCGATTGATAGGAAATTTGGTTGCTTTTCTCTAACACCCATTGTGGACTATTACAAAGCCAAGGTCGTTCCCACACTTGTTTATGGTGCCAAAGCTATGCCAGGGCTACCTAAAAAAACTTGGCTTAAACTAGAAAGCTATTACTGGAGGGAAGTTCTGAACTTACCCAGTTCTACACCGATGGTCTTAATAAGACGAGAACTGAGCCAGCTTTCACTACTATCGACAGTGGAAAGAAACACCATGATGCTGTTTAGGAAGCTACTGTTGGAAAATCGCCCGGAGTTACTTGAACCCGTAAACAACGAGGCAGAGGGAGGCTGATGTTCGGTCCTAAACCAATGGTATGAAGAACAAGAAGCTAAATTGGAACTAATTCAATGTTCCAAAAAAGAGCTAATGGAGAACCCTATGAAAATCCATAAAAGACTAAATGAACTTGATTGGACTACCACTTCGGACCAGGCGGCATCTTACGAATTGGTCTCGCATCTGCCTCACATGAACCACAAACTCCATGTGCTTCAACCTTTGTGGAAAAATATCCTAATTGGAAGATAAGGAGCACTTTTTAAGAGCTCGCCTTAACCTGTTATACACCAATGAAATTCTGAAGATTCGAGATATGGCACTCTCAAATAAGTGCAGATTCTGTAAAGATCCGTCTGTAGTCGAAACAACGAGACATCGGGCCTCATTACACGGAAGGCGGTGAGTCATGGCGCTATTAGCGCCATGGCTCATGCCGGTAAAATACCGGCACCGCCTTGGCGGAAAGGGGATTTACCACCCCATTCCAAGGTTGGTGGGGCGGTAAATCCCCCTTCCGCCATTGCCCTTCCCCATTCCCATTTCTGCCCCATAGGGCTCTATGGGAATGGGGAAGGCGCTAATTACGGCACCGCAATTTTGCGGTGCCGTAATTAGCTCCGAGGTCCCTTAGCGGGTTGGCAAAAAGCAGGCGTTAAAGCACCAACCCGCTAAGGGACCTCGTAGTAAGGCGGTAATGGTTAACGGTCACCGTTACCATTAACGGTGGCCGTTAACCATTACCGCCTTCTGTGTAATGAGGCCCATCGTCTCCTATCATGCCCAGGTGTCGAATCCATCAAAAGACCGTATCTGAAGCCTGTTCTAGCTACAGCTCACATTTTCGATGAGGAGATCTGGTGGTCGAGGCTAATTGGGGGTGGACGAACCACTTGGGTTACGGCCAGTGAAAATTCTGGATTTAATTCTTTCAACGATAGACAAATAAAATTAGTTACTATGGGCCTGATAGACATCGTAAAACAAAGTCTTTTTAAAAACCCTCGGGTTAAATAAAAGGAAAAAAATATATATATATATATATATATATATATACATATATATATATATATATATCGGGTACCAGCCGCACATCCCTTGCCCCATGGGAATGTGCTTCCCCTATTGAAGCAGTGACAATACCCTGGGATTCATCACGCATCCTAAAAAGCTCCCCTCTGTCAAATTGTCATAATTTTCATGACAAATGTGTATACGCTGCCTTTTGCCGTGCACTTTTGCACTTCCCCGTGCAAAGTGAGTAAACACTGCATGGAATGCGAGCATGACAGGCAGTATTTTCTTTTCATTGTGAGTTCCGCTTGGCATGCACAAAGAAGCTAAGAAGCTAAGAAATGGTGTGGGGGAAGAATGCTCAGGATTGGATGAAAAGCCAGGTATGTAGGAGTTTTCTGAAATTAATCAGAGAGGTAGACTGGTGATTGAGTACATGTCATAGGGCCTCATTACGACCCAGGCGGTAAGTTACCGCCTGGGCCGTGACTTTACCACCATGGCGTAAACTACGTTTACGCCATGGTGGTTGGCGGACTTACCGCCCCATTCCGAGGTTGGCGGGGCGGTAAGTCCCCAATCCCCATTTACCCTTCCCCATTCCCATTTTTGCCCCATAGGGCATAATGGGAGTGGGGAAGGCGTTAATTACGCCACCGTAAATTACGGTGGCGTAATTAACTCCATGGTCCCTTAGCGCCATGGATTTTAACACCTGCTAAAAGCAGGTGTTAAATCCGCCATGGCGCTAAGGGACCTCGTACTCAGGCGGTAAGGGTCGGCGCTGTTTACGCCGGCGTAAACCCCTTACCGCCTGAGTCGTAATGAGGCCCATAGTCAGCGGCAGGGGAAAAACAGTGCCAACACAGGATTTGGTTCTTAAGAAGGTAACATTCGTAGAAATACCAAAAGAAATAAAAGGAGATTTGATTATTCCAAATAATGATCAATGAAACGTTCTCTTGCACAATTACTGGTTCGGGTTTACACAGCCCATGCTCCAATGTCCATTGGAACACCCTTGTCTTTGTCTAAAGGTTATGGGATTGTGGGGTGTCCGAACCCTTCTGCACAGGGTCTATGGTAGAGGTCTTTTGAGGCCAACACATCACAGGCATGGTACAGTCTTAAGTTATTTTCCACAAGACTGAGATAAAGGAGGATATTTCTCAACATGGGTCCACTCTCCTGGGGTCTTAGGTATGGGCTTAGGTACTCCACTGTTGTCTAACCACCTCCTTGTTCTGAGGTCCTGGTCCTTGGGCAGCTTCCCTAGTTTTCACTGCCTTAGTCTTCATTTCTCTTGGTGAAACTGCACCACGTCGTACCTCCTCCTAACTCCAAAGACTGTCCTTGCCTGCCTGAATCCTCTCTAGCTTGTCCCACCTCTGCAGACCATACAACTTTATCTCCTCCTCTAGTTTTTCTCTGTCATATTTCTGTTATGGTAATGGATATCTCTCCTCCTGCCTCCTCAATACTCTTCATCCAACAGCCTCAATAACTCTCTCTCCTGATGCTAACAATCCTCTTTCCAAGTGTCTCAATCTGCTCCCTCCATGCTCCTTATTTATGCTCTCTCTAAATGGTACCACTTCTCCTCCAACCTCCTGTGAGCGGTCAGAAATGAGAGGCAGACACAAAGTTGGATGTTTCTCAACATTAGCCATAGTTATTAAAAGAAAATGGGTGTGGAAAAAGGCCTATATTGCCCTAACCAAAAGGAAAGGTCCCTACCTATAAAACTAAGATTAAATAAAGTTGACCTTGTGCCCAAAATACATCTGACCCCCACACTAACATACAAAATCAAAAGGTACTATAAAATTATTGTTGTCACTGAACCCATAGACCTGGATCCTTTAAGATGAGGTAGCAATACTTAGAGATGTGTGGGGATGCAGAACATACTCATACATCAATAATCAAACCGACTCAGGAAGTTGGCAAAACATAGTACTCTTTTATTTGCAATTATCTAAAACAGGGAGTTACAACGGACATCAACGGACGTCACAAAGCATGATCTTGGGGAATTTCATAAAAAACACAACTTCTGTAGTCATAATTTGTCATCAGTGATGTCACACTACGTGGCAAACTACAAAAACCTACTTGGGGATGTGATAGGCTTACAGGAAATATCTAGGTATACTTTCCATACTGACGGGGTTTGTGATTGGGTCTCTAACATCAGGAGGACAACTAAGCCCTCCTTTAGTGTAAGTCATCTTCATTGTCACAAAATATATGACGATCCATTGGTTACACAATCTGTAGGGCTCTCTGTTACGTTGCCCTCTACAACTGGTTGGCACACTTGTACCCTTCTGGAATATTCCACACGCTAGCAGCACGCAGGCTGGTACCCCAGGTGCCCGTGGGCTGGTCTTAACCATAGCTTCCCACCTAATTAGCCTGACATCTATCATCATTCTTGTGGTCTGCCATTCAATGAAGGCTTTGAACTTGGCCTTGCAGAAGCTCTCTGTGCCTGGGAATAAAAGGGAGTGTGGCATGGTTTTATCTTCTGGTTTCGGTGTAGCTTGACCCAATAGTCTATTTTCATCTGACCATGTGACTTGAGACCGTGTTTTCGAGCTCTTTGCTGCATATAATACTATTGAATGATGAACTTTTGACGCCTTCAGTGTTTTTTAATTCCACCTCAAACAGAAGTTGGTTCTTTTGTCTTGTGCTTCTTTTCAGGGTGTGTCAATTCTTCCCCGCATGACATCACCAGTCTTCTTTCTTGCTCATTTTCAAACTCTGTCCAGAAGACCATCATATCTTTGCGGTACAAGCATCCTCAAGGGTACTGCACGTGTTGCGATTTCCGGTTCCTAACATATAGGTAACATGGGGCAGAGCTTTTGGTAGTGGCTTTTGACTCTTCTCTACACTCCCCCCTCTGGGCGATTTATCAACCACTCTCTCATCAATCTTCACATGAAGACATCCTCGTCTGAAGAAGTGCTTCTTTGGGACCCATACCTTTATAACTCCTTTCAGGCATTCAGCTGATTTGACATGCTCATCAACACTCCAGGTCATACTACTGCTTTGCCCCCTGGGACTGCAGTAAATCCATCTTCCCACATACTTCTTGTGGTTCTTCAGGTACTGGAACTTCATTCCCTCGGGTGCATGAATACTGGCCTTTACGTGGTCTCTGATCTCTTCATCTGTTAGCTCTTTAGGTTTGAATCCTGATTCGACATCACAATCTTTATTCCTACTGCTTTCTTTGCAGCCTTCTTGCATTGTGTGATTATTATCCTGATCACACAGAACCCAAACATGATGATCACCAACAGGGCTCCAAGGAACTTGAAAATGTTCACCATTGTGGAACGCATGAGAAGATTGAAGCGAACCAGCTGTTGTCAGCAATGTCTTCCACTTTGTCTTCCATCTTGACGTGTAGGTTTGTCAGCATCGTTATGGCCTCTGTCAAGATGCCATTCTCGTCATCATGAGAAGGTATGAATGTGCAACATGATTCTCCGATGTTGGCACAAAACCACCATCCATAGCTGTAATCATGTCCAAGACATATCTGTTCTGAAGCATCATCAGTCGTATGGCTCTTAGCTGCCCCTTGATAGCATTGAATCCCTTTATGGTGGTATTGATCGTCTGCAGAAGCTCCTATCTGGTTATCTGTAACCATTTGGCATTCGTCATCACCTGCATCCTGGGCATATAGATTGTCGTGAATATTGCTGAAGTCTGACTGAACAATCTATATTCATATGGAATGGCATCAAAAGCTTCTATCGATTTAGCTAAGAAATAGTTATCTCTTTTCATTTGATTCAAGAGCTCAGCAGATCTCTTCTTCCTCAAGTGAGCATTTGTTTTTGGAAAATCGCCAATGTTCAAGTCACTCTTAGGAATTCCCAATGCTGGAACATGATTGATCAGGATAGAACATAGTCCTCCCCAATCTCTGGCCAGCTTCATGTAAGCTCTGGATCCACAGGCCCAGTAGTGATCCATTATTACTACTGAGCCGTCTTTCATTCCTGGTACATCAAAGATTTGTCCGCACTGTTGATTCTCTCCAACTTTTCTTGTGACGTTGTTTCTGAAACATAGCTCTGCACTAGTCAGTCACTATCTGTAGTGGACCTCCTTTGTCTTCGACCCACATCAGAAGCTTCGCAAGCCTCTGCCATAGAGGTTTGCTTTCATTTTCCACTTGTTCAATAACTGGCTTATGATGACCAGTTACTGCCACAGCTCTGCATATGACTATGCCTTCTTCCCAGCCATCTGGAGAAAGTACTGTTCCCCAGATTCACATCTGGCCTCTTTCGTTGTAGCTTCGAACTTCATCATCAGTCTTCCCTTGACAGTTGAGTTTTCTGTTTATCTCCCATCTGATACCAGCTCCCTTCATGCCAGGCTGTTCATATTTTATCACATGATTTCTGGTGTGTGCTCTTTCTCTTGTCTTCAAATCCTGAACATAATCATCTTCATCTGGGGATGTCCAGTCTGTCACCCATACCAAGGATGCCATTCGACCCTCAAACTGACCTCTTGTATGACAGAGTGAAAGGTGATTCAAGTAATGAGATGTTTAAACATCTATTTCAATAGCTTTGAATATCTTAGACTTTCCCATAGCATAAGACAGGAGTGCACATACATAGCAATCCTCGTCAAAAGTGCTTTTTCCCACCTCTTTCATGTTCTGATACCACATGTTGTTCCCCAAATGTGCTGTAGTGTCTAAATAATAATTTAATTCATAATCATCATCCCTTGCACTTCTCTTAGGTCTCTTTCTTGTCAAATGATTCTGCCTTTAATGACCATAAAGTAATTAAAAAACAGAGCTCCCTCCAAGGGGAAGCTTAGGGCCACTTGTCACAGACATAGGTACCTCTACGTGAGCTACTCGAGTAGGGACAATCACATAAGGCCTCAGTCTTCTTACAGTGTCTAGTTCTGCCAAGGTGACTGGAGTTGGAAGGATTAACGGAACACCTTCCCTTCTGGAACCATTAAAGTAAACAGTGTGAATCAATAGAAACAGAAAAACGATAATGGATGCTGAACAGGTATAAATTATGCACCAATGCATTAGGCTCCACCATCGATGCCTCTCCACATGTCGTTGACTCTGCTCACTTTCTGGATCTGCAATATGCTCCATAGACCACATGATTACCTGTAATTACTTTTAACAAAGGAAAAACTTGTTTTATTCATGCAATCTCGTTAGATGCTCCGGTAGTTGTCGAATTTGCTTTATGATCTCCACAAGTAATCTGCTGATTGCTGGACGGTTTGTAGGATCTCGCATAAACACATGAGTTAGTGTTTCGCCAAATAAGATAAGGGTGTACTTGAAGCAAATAGTAAAAGATCATGACAAGTAGTTTGTGGGCATTGTTGTTAGATAGGAAGATCGTTTTGTCTGGAAAGATGTTCAGGTAATAGTCTGATCTGCACTATAATTGCTGCCAATAATTGTCTAATCGTCGGCCCATTTTTAGGATCTTGTACAAAAGTATGCATGTCAGTGCTACGCCCAACAAGAGCAGGGTAAGCTCCAAGTATAAATATGAATACAGCAAGAAGTAGTCTGTTTATGTCAACATCTGATAACACTATGGGTACCTCCAAAGAGAAACTCAGTGAGAAATGAGCTAGGGAACTGCTACCTCTTCGTCGTCGAACAAAAAGTCTAAATCTGGCATTTTTCGTTTACTCCAGCACTCCACAGTCTAATGTCAGCAAATTCCTGTGGCTCAAGAATAGTAACTTCCTCACTCCTCACTAGCTGCTACCACGAGTGTCTCAGGGGAGCCACAGTCCAAATGTACACTTTCATCTGTCTACTGGACAGTCTTTGCGTCCTTCTTCCTCGCCATCGATCGAGTCTGCATGTGCTGAACTTCTTCTCCTTGACTTGCTCCCGAATGGGTTGGAGGTGCGCCAGGCTCTTCAGCATAGATTTTCATGTCTTCTTGGTGCCCCCAAGCCCGTCTCCCTAGGACCTTGACTGCTGAGGGAGTAATGTCCTCCACAACGAAAGGGCCGCTAAATCTGGGCTCGTGCCACTTTCTTGTGAAATTCCTTATGAGAACCTTAGCTCCAGCAAACAATTTAGGTACACATAGTCTCTCAGGTCCGGTTACTGTATGGTCTTCATCTGTTTTTCTGATACCGACACCCCGTACGCTTGACTTGATCTGAAATGACAGGGATAATAGTGGTCATATATGTTAAGTAAACCCGTAGCTCATCTCCTAACAATTCTGCAGTTGTCTGGACATCATTCCTAGTCCTCGATGGAGGAGTCAGAGGTGTTTTCATTTGCCTCTCTGTGACTAGTTCATGGGGTGTGAGGTGGTGGTCAGAGCCGGGGTGATTTCTTAATGCATATAATGCAAGTGGTAGGCAATTCAGCCACCCCTTCTTCAGGGTCAGTTTCAACTTTGCTATTCTCTCCTTGAGCAGACTGTTGAGTCACTCACATATCCCGTTTGCTTGCGGGTGATAAGCAGAAGAAAACTTGTGTTTAATGCTAAGCAATAAGCTAATCTGTTCAAATACCTTATTCACAAAATGGGGGCCATTATCTGATCTCAACACCTCACATACTCCCATCTAGGAAATACTTCTTGGACTAAGAACTTCGCAGCGCAATTGGCATCAGGATGTGTGCATTGACCAGCCTCAATCCATCTCGAGAACAGGCACACTACCACCATCATATACCTATATCCATTACAAATATGCAGCATTTCTACATAATCGATATGTAAATGCTGAAAAGGACCATTTGGTCGAGGAATTAATCCTCTGACTGTTCGCAGCGTGTGCCAAGCAGTAAACTTTTGACATACGATGCAATTTGCTATATAAAAAGCAATGTGTTCTAACAGGTTCGGTACAAACCAGTCTTCCGCAATGGTTTCTGCAAGGCTCTTCCTAGTGACGTGCGCAGGGTAGTGTAGCTGTTCTAACCCACTCTTTTGGCCTCTTAGTCTGCGGCTTGGTTTCCGTGTGAAATAAAGTCAGTTCTCTTAGTGTGTGTTGTGCACTTAACCATGGTGATGGCTGCTGGTAGTTGTAGTGCTTTAATAAGCCTGTCCAATAATGCAGCGTGTTGTACTAGAGTGCTGTCTGCTCTGAGGCAACCCTCCTTTTCCAACGTGCTAACCCTGCGTGCACAGTTGACGTCATGTAGGCGGTGTCACTGTACACGTCACTTCCTGTCCTGCGTGATTCTCAAGCGCGACAATAAGTGCCACCAATTCTGCACCCTGTGCTGAAAAATAAGACGGTAGTCTCACACTTGGTCCCACTTCAAATGCCCCATTGGCTCTGCGTCTTACCACAGCTGAGCCTGAAAGCCTTTCTCCATCAGTTTGATCGATCTTCGAAGAACCATCAATAAAGAAAACCTCCCCAGCTGCTAGAGCATTTTCTTTCACTCTCAGGATCTCGTCAAATAATTCCTCATAGTTTGAGCAATAGTGCACTTTTTCATCCTCTGCCAGTGGTTCCGCTTCAAACGTGGCAGGATTCACCATTTCACACCCGACTATTTTAATCGCTGGATTCGATATAACCAAATCATAAGCAGAAGCTCTTTGAGGTGTCAGTGTACCCTTAGGTTTCTCTAAAACAGCAAACAAAGCATGCTCAACGAATAACGTCATGGAACACCCCATCACTATGCTTGCAGATTTCTCAATAGCGAACGCGGCTGCTGCCAATGATTGTTCACAAGGGAAGTGACCTCTAATGACTGGGTCCATAATCCCACTGTAATATGCTAAGGGTTTGTACTCCATTGTAGTTCTCTGTTTGAGTACTGCTGTCATAACTGTCCCATTTATGTGCGAGAATAAAAAACTCCTCGGAATAATTGGGAATTCCTAAAACTGGAGCTTTGCAAATTGCCTTTTTTAGTTAATCAAACCCTTCCTCCATTTCCTCAGTCCATTCAATTTTTACCTTATTCACCTGTGACTTTTTCAGTGCATGCAAGAAAGGTCTTGTGTATGAACTATAATCAAATACCCATGCTCTAACATAATTACATAGGGCCTCATTACGACCCTGGCGGAAAGTGACTGACCGGACCGCAACAGCGTAAATAGCGTTTCCGCCATTGCACGAAGGAGCAAAGTGCGGCCAATCACGACCCATCGGGCACGAGCATTACGCCATGGCGGAATCCGAAAGGCTGCGATGGCGGAAATGACCCCAAAACGGCCCTTACCGCCGCCGTACGCTGCACCAGGTGCAATACCGCCACCCATCTTAGCGGTCACCGTAATGAGCGGTCACCGTAACGAGCGTGCACCGCAAATTACGGCCACCGTAAATATACGGAAACGGAAGTAAAAGCATGTGGCCGGAACGGGAAACAGCACGCCGCACAACTATAAAATCCGAATCCCAACACAACCATAAAAAATCCGACCCTGACACACATCCCAACCCGTTAGCAACCCCAGTTAAAAAAATAAATATGGGAAAGGTAGCCAAGAAAGCGTGTGACCGCAAGCGGCAGGTACACTTCTCCCGAGAGGAACTGACCGTGCTCACCGAGACCCTCCAGGAAAATTCCGCCGTCGTCTTCTCCAGTCAAATGACCAGGACGGCCCTTGCCAACAAGAAGGCCATATGGGCCCTGGTGGCACAGCGCGTAAGTGCGGTGGGGACAACACCCCGCACGCCACAGCAATGTCGCAAGCGGTGGGACGACCTGCGGATCCGCGTACGCAGCATACTTTCTGCGAACAGGAACATCGCCACAGCTACCGGGGGGGGTTCAGAGTCGCCCATCAAGTTGACCCCCTGGGAGGAAATCTGCGCCTCCACCATAGGAATGGAGAGCATAGAGGGAGTCGGAGGGATGGAGAAAGGAGTGCCGACATCCGGAGAATCAGGTAGGTTGGCCAAGAGAAACAATGCGAAATCCACAAACCACGAACATGTGCAGTACCATGTGACCCCATAGTGCAATACATACTTTGCCCTGACAGCGCCCTCTAAAAGTCAGAATGAACAAACAAATCAATCAAGAAGCCATAAACAACCCCTACATGTGCAGCATGCACCCCCTAACTGCAGGCAGCCAAATGAATGCATCCTCAATCCACACGAAAATGAGACCACCTCCAAGGCCCAGTCCCAAATCAGCCTCATGTACCACCCCAATGCATTTGATACGTTGCCATTCCAAATCCGACAGACCCATAACTAACGCTCGCCCCTCTTTACTCCACCACAGGGTCCGATACCAACGACGAGCTGCAGGACACCCCTACCAGCACGCCTGCAAAGAGGGCCAGGACCAACGTCCCAAGAGCCTCCACCTCAGGTGCAAGGATCAAGACACGGCAGCAGCAGGAATCAAGTGGCAGCACACTGGAGGGGACTGCAACAGGCACCCCAGCAGCCAGCAAGTCCACAACCCCAGCACCACAGGTCCCCCCAAAGAACGTATCTGATGGCACTGCCTCTGGTGGTAGCAGCACCATAGGTGACACAGCTGTCATGCCAGCATGCTCCGACACGGAAAACAGTGCTGGCGACGTAGGTACCATCCATGACCTTTCCCAATCCCCCTGCATGTTCCATCCCCTACACCATGACGAAACCACGCAGGGGCACCCTGAAGACGACGACTGGCCAACCCCCACAAGTCCTGTGCCAAGGCAACATGTGTTGAGCAGCCCCCCTGTCACACCACCGCAAATGTCCATGGCCCAGCAGAGGCAACAGTCCCTCGACCTGCTGATCGAGCAACAGCAGGAAGCGTCCACGCTACTCAAGGACCATGCAAATGAATGCGGGGGTTCCAGGGCAGCCATGGAAACATCCACCGAGACACTCAGGGCACAAATAGAGAAAAGTAGTGAGAGCCTCAGGGGAGAAATGGAGAGAAGCACCGAGAGCCTGAGAGCACAAATGGAGAAAAGCACCGAGAGCCTGAGGGGGGAACTGCATGCGACGTCCAAAGACGTTTGTGCTGAACTTGCTGCTGTGCGCCGTGTGCTCTCGGAGCTCTCACAAACCCTCAGAGACATGCATGGACGCGAGCAGGCAGAGACATCATCCGTGGCAAGTTCCGTCCAGGGCAGCCCCCAACGCAGATCTGGCAGGAACCTGCGCTCCACGGGCAGGGGTGCCCCTGATACCCGTAGAGGGGGCTTGCAATAGCGTCTACCCACGGACAGCATGCATATTTGGACACTGGTGTTGGGGGGGGAGGTAGTAGGGTGGAGGGGGTGTGTTGGGCTTCACTGGGTGGCGGCTCCATAGGGTGTATAAATCAAATCACATTAACAATACAGCACCTCATTATCATCCAATGACATGTGTGGACATTGATATTTGCGTACGAGGCCTTCATAGGCGTACAGTCCACAATGTGCCTGTACTACACACACACAGTGCCACAGGTCCCCTTTCCGTGTAATAGGCACCATGCGTGGTTGCTAGAAGCATGCATCTATGATGCTCTGTCGGATTGCACGTGCATCCTGTGCCTCATGGACTCCTTGAGGTGCCTCCACATCCCCACCCTCATCATCATCATCATCTTCAGGTGCATGCAGTACAGCGTCAGGGGGCATGGGCACATTCCTACGTATGCACATGTTGTGCAGCATGACACATGCCATGACCATCTTAGAAACCTTCTCATGGCTGTACATGAGTGCCCCGCCAGACCTGCTGAGGCTGCGGAAACGAGCCTTCAGTAGGCCGAATGCCTGTTCAATGACCACACGGGTACGTGAGTGGGCATGGTTGTAGTCCTCCTCATGCTCGTTCTGTGGGTTCCGGATTGGTGTAAGGAGCCATCTCTTCAGTGGATACCCGGCATCACCTGTATGAGACGAATAAAGGGTGTCAGTGGAATGATAGTGCTAAGTAGCCCCCCCCCCCCCTGCAAGGTCATTGACGCATCAAATGGGCCACGATGTCATGCATGGAATGAGACTCACCGAGTAGCCAGGATCTGTGCCCTGCGTGTCGCTCCATGTAGCGTGGTATTCTTGTGTTCCTCAGGACCATAGAATCATGGGTAGATCCTGGAAATCTGGCACAACAATGCGTAAATATCTTGTTGGAGTCACACACCATTTGCACATTGATTGAATGAAATTGTTTCCGGTTGCGGTACTGGACCTCCATGGCATGTGGGACAACCAATTCAACATGGGTGCAGTCGATGGCACCAATGCAACCCGGGATGCCGCCAAGTGCATGGAATCCCACTTTAGCGTTGGTAATCTCCTGGTACGTGCGTGGTAGTGTGATGTGGTCGTCGGCGTGCTTCAGGAGGGCATCGTGCACTTGGAAGAGTGTCCGTGAGAACAGTGGCTGTGAAATGCCATGCAACTGTCCCACTGTGTGCTGGTAGGTGCCTGTGGCCAGGAAGTGGAGTGCAGACACCACCTTCAGTAGGGGTGGGATGGCGGTTGGGCTATCTATCATGCTCACGAGGTCAGCATGTGTCATGTCCACAATGGCGATTATGGTGTCCCGGTCCAAACGGTAGAGGGTGTGGATCTGCTCAGCAGTGAGGTTGAACGGATCGGCTCGGAGGCGTGGGATTGCGGGCCGCCTGCGTGGTGGTAGTGGCAGTGCTTGTGGGCCTTGCTGACCCTGCCTTGCCCTCCTCCTCCTCCTTCTCCTCCGTCTCCCCTGTGCGCCCGGTTGTTGTACCTGTTGTTGTTCGTCGTCTTCTTGTAGTTGTAGCACTTGCAGTGCTATCTGGTACCCCAGGCCCAACATCGCTAGTCCTGCCGGTAGCATTTTGGAGTGGGAGTGGTTGTGGGAGGGGTTTGGGTCTGCAATATATGTGCTGTCGGCCTGTATGGCCTCCACCTGTGCTGATTGAATGAATCTGTGGCAGATGCAATCCCTTCTGGTCGAGCACGTCCCGCACGTAAGGCTGCATTTGGCCGCATGGCATCTTGGGATTTGAATCATGTATCTAATCCCGATGGCAGTGTGATGTACTTTGACTGATCTTCATGCTATGCTCCCATTGTTACACATGCTATGATTGCAGCCGCTTACATACCTGTGAAGAGTCAGTGGTATGTAGGGCTCGATCGATGGCCGACCCTCATGCAGCACAGTAACGTACTTCACCGACGGGCGTGGCGTCCCATTTGTGATTGCAGCCAGTTAGCATCATGACACACAGCCGCACTACATTGATGTAATTGTGAATGCAAGCGTTCACAGAAGCCTTTTCGACGTAATGTTGCAAGTGAGGAATTCGAAGGCCAGCATTTTGGGTTTTGAAGTAGCGGCGAGGATACGCCCACAGGTCTGGCTGGAAATGTAACGTTCTATTGTAGAATGTCCTTGGGACATGGCCCATAACGAGCAGGCAATGAATGATATGAATTGAATGGGATGCGCAATAGCGTAGTGGACGATAAGGCAGGACGTTCCCAAATCCATCTTGCTTCACAACACTACAGATCCGGCCAGGGGCACAGTGGTTTTTGCGGACTGCATTACGCACAGACGCGATGGAAGTTTCACATATTATGTGAGTGAATATTCATGCGTTTTCATTGCGGGATGAGGGAATGATGTGTGGATGCATGGACTGATGATTCCGTTTAGGGTCTGCCATGTACATGGGTTTTTTGATTCACTCCCCTTCCCCTGCGTTATGTGATGCAAGGCTGCCATAGTGGGACATACGTCTATCTGCCCTTGTCGGATCCTCCCTGTCTCGACGCGCCTTCATACACTTGTGTCTAGGCACGTTACTAATCCCATGTCATGGGTTCTATCTTGACGGACGCATGCACAGTAACCGACGTTGACAATGGTGTATTTAGCTCGATTGTTTTCGTTATGATTCGATGCTGATTTAGGGGTGTGTATATTCCTTTGGAGTGGGCTAGCATGCATATGGGTGTGGATTTGGTGTGTTGAATGAAGATTGTAATGCATCATGAGTCCCGTAATGCAATCGGTTGATTTGTGTTTCTTTTGGGTGACAGGTATCTCCTGCCCTATTGCAGATGCCATCTCTACGCCACTCCTCCAGATGGTTTTTACTCTCGACTCCTGCAGCTTCGGGTGAATCAGTGGAGCACCATTTCGATCATATGGGACGATCGCCAATGGGCCACATGCCCTTACGCTGTACTGGTGGCTAGGTGCAACATTTCGGCCTTTCAGCTCGACTAGTGCCTGCCTCATGGGACGGACCTGCGGTTCTTGCCGCTTCCATGTTGCCTTTTGGAACGTTGATGTAGGCCCTGTGTGCCATGATGGTACAGGGCGTCACACAAGTGGAAGCCGGTCAATTATTGCAGATGCAGCCCTCGGTGATGATGGTTGTTTTGGTGGTATTTTGCAAATTGCTGTGGGGCCTTTGTCATTTGGATGTGCATTTAAATTGTATTCCGATATTTGTCGTGTTGCGTTGTTCTTTGCAGGTGATGTGGCGATTTTCGCTTTGTGGCGGTATGTATTGCGTGATGATCTGCATTGTGTTCCGCCTTCTGAGTTGAGTTGTGTGGTACAGTACTGGCCGCGTTTGCCTACGTAGCACAGTATGGTCACGGATAGGGGCTGCCATTGTGACTGTTTACATGATGTGCTGTTCAGGGGCGGGGGATTGGCTTTTGGCCGACTGGTGCCTGTCAGCCAGGTCGATTGGTGGAATGATGGGTTGTTCAGAATGTGGCTGGTCACAGGTGACTGTGTTTGCGTGCGTTTGTTGGAGGGGGACTGGGGTCATGTCCATTGGAATAGCTTCTGTATTGATGCCATCTGTGCCCTGCAGCTCCCATCGGCCCCTCTTGGGATGAGCCTGGCTGCTCAGTCACTCTGCCGACTTGTGTGGTACATGCTTCTGCTGATGGTTGGTTTGTTTACTGGCATGAGTACAGGGCTGGTGCAATCCCCCTCAGGATGCTGTTTTGGATGTTGCCTTGCGCTGGTGGCAAGCGATGGGGGACTACTGTTGTTTTGTGTCATGTGTTCTTGATTTTCATTTTGATGTATTGTACCTTCACATGCCTGTGCTGCGTCAGTACGGCTATGGTGACATGCCGTACATGGATGCCCACTCACGGGGCGCTTTGAGCCCCTGCATGCTTTTCTACGTTGGCATGCATGGGTGAATTGTGGATTTCACTGGTTGCATAGTGTGAGTACATTGCGCCTGCCAGGAGTTGTGCAATGAGGCCAGGGAGTGGAGTACAGGCACTCAGTGGGCCATTTACGGTTGGTTCGCGTTGCCGTATTTCTCGCCATGGCGGAATGGTACTTTACGACGTGCTTGATGGCGTTCAGTACATGTCCGCTAGGGTCAGAATTCGCGTACCGTTGCGCCATGGCGGTGATTCCGGTTTTGCAAGGCGCGCGTGCGCGTACTTGGTGCAGTTAGCGTTGCCGTTCACTGCGGTGTCGCTAATGGCATCGTACTTTACGGTGACGGGTCATGATCGCAACGAGCGGTGTTCGATGGCGGTATTGCATTTCCGCCATCATTTTTCCATTTCCGCAAGGGTCGTAATGAGGCCCATAGTCTTAAAAACTCTTGCATTTGCTTTATTGTGTGCCGTTTTGATGTTTTCAAGATCGCCTCAGCTCTTTCAGATGTAACTTTCTTTCCTTCATGCGAGATTAACTGTCCTATGTACAACACCTCTTCTTGGCAGTACTGCAATTTCTCTTTGTCCACCTTGTATCCTTTGTCTCCTAAAATAATCATTAGCTGAATCGAGTCTCGTCTGCACTCTTCATCTGTTGTGCTACAGACCAAAATATCACCTATGTATTGCAGCACAACACTTGGCAAATTAATATTGCTTAGGTCCATCTGCAGGACCCTATTGAAAGTCGATGGGGACTCACAGTACCCCTGGGGCAAACATGCACTTTTCAGCTTAGTCTGATAGAACGTAAACGACTTAAGATCTTGGGAATCTTTATGCAACCGGATTGAGAAAAATGCATTTTTCAAGTCAATCATTGTAAAATATTGCGCTGCCGGGGAATGCTGCACAGAATCGTGGCAGGATTTGGAACTACAGGAAACTCTGCCTCTACAATCTGGTTTATCGGTCTCATATCCTGAATTAAACACCATGACCCACTCTTTGATTTCTTGATAGGATACACTGCGGTATTACATGGTGATTCTGACGTCACTAAGATACCTTGTTCCATCATAGCTGATATAGGGCCTCATTACACGGTAGGCGGTAAGGGTTTACCGGTACCGGTAAGGGCACCGGTACCGGTAAACCCTTACCACCTTACTACGAGGTCCCTTTGCGGGACCCGACATTAACGGCTGGTTTTACCAGCCGTTGAGGAACGGGCCCGCAAAGGGACCTTGGTGCTAATTACGGTATCGCAATTTGCGGTACCGTAATTTCCTCCTTCCCCATTCCCATTGAGCCATATGGGGGCAAAAATGGGAATGGGGAAGTGCCTTGGTGAATGGGGAAATACCGCCCCGCTCACCTTGGAGTAGGGCGGTAATTCCGCCATCCACCAAGGCTGTCAGGAATCTGAGGAAAGCTTCAGGTCTGTGCTTCTTGCTTTGCAAGAGGCGATAAACTACATTTCCCATGAGGCGTTGGGAAAGGTGTAGTTCTCCTATCGCGCGTTACAACAGCTGTTCATTAGCAGCAACTGTTAAAACTCGCCGCCGCCCGTGCCTCGGTGCAGGTAATTAATGATTTTCAGCACGGGCGGCGGCAGCTTAGGAGCAGGCATGCAGAAATTCTCAGACGCCGAAGGACTCTTGGAGCTTCCCCGGGCTGCGACGGTGAAGAACAGCTGAATAACCACGGGTTGCGGAGGTGAAGCGGACTCCCATAAGCTTCGGGCATCGCTCTTCAGGGTCCGGATGTCCTTGTGAGGCATCCGGACCATCAGTTAAGTGTTTCTGACCCCAGTGTTCATATTCTGGAGTTTCTATATGCTTACTTGTTTATTAATTCACTACTTCAACGCGGTAGTGGGCATGTGAGGTAACACGCCCTAAGATAAATGCCATGCATTAGACACGCCAAGTGGAGAAAACAAGCTATAAAGCTCTGAATGGATAAAGCTGGGCACTGGGAATGATATAGAGACTATTTAAAGAACACGCATGGGTCCACACAGTACAAGGCCATGTTCGTGTGTGTCTTTTTTCCTAAATCATTGTTTGTGGCTTCATTGTGCCCGACGGGCCATGTGTCTCGTGTCTTCATAAAAAGGGACACCCTTTTGTTTGTGCCATTTAGCTTGTAAGCCAATCTATGTATGTTCAAGGAATGACTGTCCAAGTCCTACGTTATGTTCAAGCCCTATGTTATGTTCATAGTCCATGTTCTAGGTTATCCGCTTATGTTCTGTGAGGTGCAAAGTGGAGTTTAAAGAGCTCCTATGATTCGTATGTAATAACGTCATTACAGGTATCGGAGGTCAGGTTAGGTGTTCAGGAAATAGAGGTACAGGTTCAGGAATATCGCTGTATTGTATGTATTTGCTTGTGTATGTTCCCCTCCTTTCCATTGTCACTCCACCCCCTTTTCCCTAACTCCATCTTCCCCCCATTGGCTGCCACGTGGCTTCCTGTGATATCAGTCTTCAGGCGCCCGTGCCAACCACGGTGGGAGGGGTCAATCTATTTGGCTTCTGTGGTTCGGAAGAGGGGATTGAGACCTCTAATCCCTTATAAATTTGACAGAATTACCTGCCCCCGATTTCGGGGTAATTGAACCACCCAGGCCAAATGGATATGAATCCTCCCCCTTTAGCAGATGTGCTAAAAGCACTACAAGACATACAAGTAGAATTGGTACAAGCTAGGCAAGAGTCTAGTATATTGAAAGCTCAGGTACAAGGGTTGGTCGCACAAGGCACCCCGCTGGATGGCGCTGGAACTTCTACGGGAGGGCAAACTCGTAGAGTCCCGCCTACTGTAATTGTGCAGCCCTCTAATAGTGTGCCATTAGCCGCACCAGAAAGATTCACAGGCGACCCTAAGAAATACATGACCTTTTTAACACAATGCAGACTTCATTTTTTGTGCAAACCTAAGGCATTTGAGACAACACAAGCTAGAACAGCATTTGTTATTTCCTATTTAACTGAAGATGCATGGGCTATGCCTTTGGTGCAAAAGGATGATCTATTATTATATAATTGGGATGGTTTTCTAGTGGAGTTTGGTAGGTTATTTGATTGTCGAGAGGTGTCTTTGGCTCAAGACAAAGAATTGTTAGCTTTAAGACAAGGAACACGCAACTTGGTTTCGTATGTTACCCAATTTAACAGGTTGGTGATTGAAACTGATTGGCCTGAGAATAAACAGACTGTGGCCCTCATTACAACTCAGGCGGTGGACCATGGTGCCATTAGCACCATGGTCCATGCCGGATTCCGCCATGGTGGATGGCGGAATTACCGCCCCATTCCAAGGTGAGTGGGGCGGTAATTCCCCATTCACCATTTGCCCTTCCCCATTCCCATTTTTGCCCCATAGGGCATAATGGTTATGGGGAAGGCGCTAATTACGGCACCGTAAATTATGGTGCCGTAATTAGCACCAAGGTCGCTTAGCACCTTGGACTTTAACGCCTGCAAAAAGCAGGCGTTAAAGTGTGAATCAGGCGTTAAGGGTTAACGGCGCCGACGGCGCCGTTAAACCATTAACGCCTGACTTGTGATGAGGGCCTGTGTTGTTTTATCAAGGGCTCAAAGAGGAATTGAAGGATGCTATTGCTCAAGTAGAACCTCATCCTAATACATGTACCGCCATGATTGACTTAGCCCTAAGATTGGATCATCGTATTGGAGAACGCAAGGGAGAGAAGAAAAGACCAGAAGTGTTGTCTTTTGCTAGGTTGGATCGGGGTAAGGGAAACAGGAATACAGAAGGAGAACCTATGCAAATTGGTGGAATAAGGGGCCCTTGTCTGTTGCAGAAAAAGAGCAACGGAAGGCTAATAACGTGTGCCTTTATTGTGGACAACCAGGACACTTTATTAGAACTTGCCCGAATACTCCCAAGAAAGGAGCAGGGGTGGATAGAAGCAAGGTTGAGACGGGAAAAGGACTGGGCCGGCCTTAGGGGGAACGCAGGCGACAGGCCCAGAAATTAATAGGTTCCCCAATTGGAGTGCAAATACGACAGGGAAAAGAAATTCACATTTGTACATTTTGGTGACTTTACTTTTTGCCTGTACTAAGCAGCTAGTGTCTGCAATGGTGGACTCAGGCGCCACCGGTAATTTCATTGACATTCGATTGGCGAAAAGATTGGGTTTACCTTTAAGGGAAAAAGCTCAGGTTGAGGGGGTGCAATCAGTGGATGGATCACCATTGGTTTCAGGACCCATATGTCAACAAACTAAACCCATTCTAATGAGGTGCGAGTCTGGACGTATAGATATGATGATATGATATGATATGGCATTTGTAACGCGCCTATACACAAGTGTTTCAAGGCGCGACGAGGCAGGGAGGGGGGAACAGGGGGGAAAGACAGACAACGATCCTACTAGGCCAGGTGTCATTCAGATCGCGCAAGTGCAGGGGTAGGGTGAAGGGAAAAAGTGCAAGGGGAAGGGGAGAGGGGGAAGTGCTGAACAGGGTAAGTAGAATAAAAAATAAATAATAAATAGGGCCAGCTGGTGGCAAGTGCAAGGTAAGTGCAGACAAGTGCTGGGAGGGGGGGCTGTAAGGGATGCAGAGACAGTCCCACAGTGCAGGGGTTGCCAGGGAGGCAGTGCAAGTGGAGAGTGGCTGGGCCAAGGACCGAGGTCAGTGAGAGTGGCCCAGGTGCAGGTTCAGTGCAGTTTCAATGAAGAATTAGCAGGGGAGAGGGAGAGAGAAAGCAGAAGCAAAGAGGAAGGTTTTGAGGTGCTTCCGGAACCGAAGATGGTTCTCCTCAAGTTTCAGGGAGGCAGGAAGGCTGTTCCAGAGGGAGGCCCCTGCCGCAGAGAGAGATCTACCCCCAGCTCGTTGCTTCGAGAAGCGGCTGACCCTGAGGGAGTTGGAGACAGATGACCGAAGGGCTCTGGAAGGAAGATATTTAGGAAGAGAGAGTTGTAGGTATTTAGGCCCCAGAAGGCCTTATGGACAATGCAGAGGGTTTTGAACTTAATCCTCGCAGCCACAGGGAGCCAGTGTAGAGATTTCAGTCCTGGAGAGATACGGTCCCTGGGCTTGAGGCCAAAGACAAGCCTTGCAGTCCTGTTCTGGATGAGTTGAAGAGGGCGGAGAGTAGAGGCAGGCAGATTAAGATAGAGGCTGTTACAGTAGTCCAGCTTCGAGAGAACCAGGGCTCTGGAGACCGTGGGGGAAGGAGAGGAAGGGAAGACTACCTCTGTGGAGGTGCAGCTGGTAGTGTGACTTCCTAGAGACGTCAGAGATGTGAGGTGAGAAGGATAGTGTGGAGTTGAAGATGACCCCAAGGTTTTTAGCATTGCAGGTGGGAGCAGGAAGAGGGCCAAGAGAGGCCAGCCAGAGAGCTTCAGGGAAGTAGGGAGTGGGAGTGCTGATGAGTAGAATCTCAGTCTTACTGGCATTAAGAGATTGTTGGCGGCACACCACTCCTGGATAGCAGACAGACAGTCGGAGATGAGGGTAGGAGAGGAGGGGGCCGAGGGTAGCCTGAAAATGAGCTGGGTATCGTCCGCATAGCACTGAAAGTTGGGGCAGAGAGTGGCGATGCGGTGGGCAAGGAGTGCCAGATACTGGTTGAACAGCCAGGGTGAGAGATTAGATCCCTGGAGGACACCACGGGTAGAGAAGAAGATGTCAGAGAGGAAGGACCCCAGTTGGACCTGGGAGGGTCGATTGGAAAGGAAAGAGGTCAGCCATGCCAGAGCCTGACCAGTGATACCCAGGTTATCACGGAGATGGTTGAGCAGGATGGCATGGTTGACAGTGTCAAAGGCAGAAGAGAGATCGAGCAGAATGAGAACACACGGAGTGTTGGAGTCGAGGTTCGAGAGCAGGTCCTCACAGATGTTCAGGAGAGCAGTTTCCGTGCTTCTGGCAGCTCTGAAGCCAGATTGATGGTCATGAAGACTACCAACAGATTCAGCATGGAGGTTGAGCTGGGAGATGGCCAGTTTCTCCAGGAGCTTGCCCAGGAAGGGAGTGATGGAGATTGGGCGATAGTTAGCTGGGCAGGCAGGGTCGGAAGAGGGTTTCTTAAGAAGAGGATGCACAAGGGAGTGCTTAAGGGGGGATGAGAAGACTCCAGAGGTGAAGGAGTGGTTGCAAAAGTCAGCCAGGGCAGGAGCCAGGGAGTCGATGTGGTCCTTGATAGTTTTGGAGGAGCAGGGGTAAACCTGTTTAGATGAGACTTTCATAGATCAGACTTGTCTGGAAACCTTTTCAGCAGAAAAAAGGGGAAAGGCAGAGAAGGAGGGAGGAGGGGTGGCTGCAGAAGGGCCAGAGGGAGAGCCAGGAAGAGATGGAGGGAGGTGATAGGAGGAGAGTGTGGACAGGATGTCCTGAGTTTTAGAGACGAAGTGAGAGGCCAGTGCAGTGCAGAGGGCATGGGAGGGGACAGGAGAGGTAGAGACTGCAGCAGGGTTGGCAAGCTCCTTGCAGATTTTAAAGAGCTCGGCCGAGTTGTTAGATGCAGCAAAGATGCGGGCTTGGATAAGGGCTCTCTTCTTGGTGAGAACGGAGAGACGGTATTGCCTTTGGAGCAGGCGGCAGGCCAGTTTGTCAGAGGATATACATGAAGCACGCCATTTCCTCTCTGCCACCCTGCACTTGCGTTTTAGGGTGACGAGATCCGAGTCATACCAGGAGTTGCATTTGGCTTTGGGCTTCAGGCGGATTCTCATGACAGGGGCAAGGATATCAAGACTATCAGATATAGCAGAGTGGAGTGTGGAGAGGGCTGTGTCAGGGTGGGAGTCAGCCGAAGGGGGGGGGCAAGAAGGTGGCAGCGAAAGCCTCAATTGACACGCGCTTCATGGGTCGGATGACCGAGAAGGTGGTTGGCAGAGATGAGGGTGGCTTTGCCTGTGGGGTAGGGAGGGTGAGTTGGGAGGATAGGAGAAAGTGATCACTCCAGGAGAGAGGCGTGGAGAGAGGGACGGAGAGGGGAAGGTCAGAAGAGATCAGAGCATCAAGAGTGTGCCCTGCAGAATGGGTAGGCCCAGACGGGAGAACAGAGAGTGAGAGTCGCAGAGGTCACGAAAGAGTCCAGAGGGGGGACAGGAGGCATCCAGGTGGATGTTGAAGTCACCAAGGAAGAGGATTTGAGTGGTTGAGGCCAGGAGTGAGGAGGAGAGGTCAGCCCACTCAGAGAGGAAGGAGGAAATTTGACCAGGTGGCCGATAGATAGTAGCCACTTAAGGGAATGGCTAGGAGAGAGAGAGAGTCGGCAGACAAGACACTCAAAAGAGAAGTAGGTCTGCGTAGGAGTGACAGTGGCAGGAATCCACTCAGGGAAGATAAGGGCCACACCCCCCCCTGCACGGTTGGGCCTGGGCACGGAGAGGATCTTGTAATCGTCAGGTAGGAGTGTGTCAAAGCTGGTGACAGAGCTGGCCGTGAACCATGTCTCAGTGAGACCGAGGACATCCAGGTCCAGTTCCTCAAGAAGGTGACAGATATCAGAGGAATGTTTGATGGCAGAGCGAGAGTTAAGAGTGGCAATGTGGAGAAGGTTGCCATCCTTGAAGGACTTCCGGGGAGGGGTACAGATCAGAGGTACGCCCTGCAGAGGTGTAGAAGAAGGAGGTGAGGAAGGAGCAAGAGAGGGGGCAGGGAGGGAGGGTAGAGGCAAGGTAGCCGAGGACAGAGGGGGGGGGACAGCAGGAGAGGAAAGGAAGTTGATGAGGTGTGGGAAGCGTCTATCAAAGAGGTGAAGGTTGGCCTGAGGGCCTTGGACCAAGACGGTCCCATTAGCGTAGACATTAAGGATGGCCTTAGAGGAGCGGAAGGGGGCCAAGAGGACATCCCAACGGGTGCCACCATTAATGGGAGAATAGGAGAAAGGAGAGAGCACAGAGACCATATGAAGGGTCCATAGGTCAGGCGAAGGCACAAAAAAGAGGATGTCGGTAAGAGTTTCCTTAGAGCAGGCACTAGTGTAAGTGTCAGTGATAGGGAGGCCTGGGTTGGAGACCAGGATGTCCTTTTTAAACTTTTTCCTACCAGATTTAGTGAGGAGAGCAGGATAGTCAATAGAGAAGCAGTTAGAGAAGATAGGCGAGATAGAGAGCACCATGGAGTAGGAGGGAGTGGGGGGAAGACAGACGATATGAAAGCACAAGGACAGTGTGCGGCAAGGCCAAGTTGACCACTTTTCAGAAAAAACAACGGTAAATGCGTATTAGGTACACCCAGTGGAGAGGCCACCTAAGTTTGAGAAACCTGCGAGGGGAGAAAAACCCTAGTTTACCACATTTTAGAGAACAACAGTAAATACATATTAGGTACACCCAGTGGAGAGGCTACCTAAGTTTGAGAAGCCTGAGAGGGGAGAAGAAACCCAAGTAGCCACAACTGGGGAAGACAGTGAGGTGAAGGCACCATGCGCATGAGGTGAACAGGTGTAGGTGGTGTGAGCTGGCAGAAGCTGGAGATAGAAGGCGAAACTGGCGCCTGGCGTCCCCTGCGGACACCTGCAGACACACAGGGAGCCGCAGTCATAGGAGCCGCCCTTTGCCTAAGGGGCCCTTAGCCGAGGGGGCTGCCGGGCAGGGGGGCTGCCCAGGGGGGGTGGGATATAAGGCAGGGGGAGAGGAAGGGGAGGGGGTTGTGGGGGGAAGGGAGGCGGGAAGGGAGAGGGGAAGGAGGACCAGGAAGTGAGGAGGAGGGAGGGGGCAGGGGGCAGCACAAACACGCACGGAGCGCTGGCAAAAAACTAAACAAGCAAAGAAAACAGAAGGAGGCTTAACTGGAGCCCAACGGGGCTAGGAAGGCAGCCTCAGCAGCAGGCCACATGGGGCTACGGGCGACCGCTCAAACCCGCTCTGGCTCAACAAAGAAGCAAGCGTGGTGAGTGGTCGTTCCGTAGTCCCAGAGCGGCTGCGAGGACAACCAATCAGAGGGGGGGTGGGCGGGAAGGGAGGCGGGAAGGAGGACCAGGAAGTGAGGAGGAGGGAGGGGGCAGGAGGCAGCACAAACACACACAGAGCGCTGGAGGAAATTGTATTTGATTTAATAGCGGCACCTCAATTTGGGCTCATTCTGGGCATGCCTTGGTTACTTAAACACAATCCCAGGATTGATTGGATTAAGCGGGAGGTGGTATTTGCAGGAGTGGAATGTGAGGGTCACATGGAGGGGGAGGTGAGACCCGCATTATATTTGGCAGACCAGGTAGCAGAACCACAAATGGTGGGAGCAATGGCTGTGAGTATTCCAAATCAGTACCAAGATTTAGCTAAAGTATTTGACAAAGGGGGAGCAGACAGGTTACCACCCCATAGATCCTATGATTGCGTAATTGAATTGGAACCAGGGGCTAAATTACCTTGTAGCAGAATCTACGCTTTGATTGAAACAGAAAACCAGCATTTACGTGAATACTTGGATGACATGTTAAGTAAGGGATTTATTAGACATTCCACCTCACCTGTGTCGTCACCTTTGTTCTTTGTCCCAAAGAAAGAGGGAATACTTAGGACATGCATTGATTATAGAGCATTGAATAAGGTGACAGTGAAGAACAGGTACCCCTTGCCTTTGATTTCAGTATTATTGGATCAAGTAAAAAGAGCAGTGGTTTATACCAAATTAGATTTGAGAGGGGATTACCATTTAATCCGTGTGAAAGAGGGGGATGAGTGGAAGACAGCCTTCAGGACTAAGTTTGGTTTGTTTGAATATCTTGTGATGCCTTTTGGTTTGTGTAATGCTCCGGCAGCATTTCAATACTTTATGCAGGAGGTGTTGAGTGAGTTTCTAGATCAGTTTGTTATAGTTTATATTGATGACATTTTAATTTATTCCTCTTCTGAAAAGCAACACATAGAGCATGTGAGAGCAGTGTTAACAAAATTACAAGACCATCAGTTGTATGTAAAACTGGAAAAATGTGCCTTTCATACCACTCAAGTGGAATTTCTTGGTTTTATTTTGACTCCCTCTGGTATTGTGATGGAAAAGAAAAAAGTACAAGCAGTTATGGAATGGCCAGCGCCTCAGTGCATTAAGGATATCCAGTCGTTTTTGGGTTTTGCAAACTTTTATAGGCACTTTATATCAAATTTTTCACAAATCGTTACCCCCATTACCAAATTATTGAGGAAAGCCACTAAGTTTGATTGGAACACCGAGGCAGAAGTAGCTTTTCAAGAGTTAAAGAAAGCATTTACATCAGCTCCTGTATTGAGACACCCTAACCCAGAAAAACCTTTCCAAGTGGAAACGGATGCTTCTAACGTGGCTGTTGGAGCAATATTGTCTCAAAAGGATGAAGAAGGAGTATGGCATCCAGTAGCTTTCTGCTCTCACAAGCTTACTAGCTGCGAACAAAACTATTCAATCACTGATAAAGAGTTATTGGCGATTAGAGCAGCATTTTTGGAGTGGCGACATTATTTGTTGGGAGCCAAATATCAGGTTACAGTTGTCACTGATTATAAAAACTTACAATACTTCAAGACAGCTCATACATTAAGTCCAAGGCAGTTAAGATGGTCACAGTACTTTAATGAGTTTAATTTTGGAGTCACTTTTAGACCAGGGGGAAAAAATGGTAAGGCGGACGCTTTATCTAGGCAGCGAAATATGGAAAGCAGTGTAACCGAAGTAAAGACTATCATTCCTGCGGAAAAGGTTGTAGGAGCAGTAATGACTCAATTACTGAGACAAGTAAAACAAGAAATGAAAGGTAAGGTCCAATTGAATTGGGGAAAAAATCCCACAGAAACATTCCACAATGGGCTTCCTTATTATGCAGGGAAATTGTTTTTACCGATGCTCGCCTTGCAGAGGAAGGCGATGCATTGGTGTCATAAATCACCTTTAGCAGGACATTCAGGAAGCAAAAAGACCCAAGGGTTGTTGGAGAAATATTTCTGGTGGCCAGGGTTAAGACAAGATTCTATGAAGCACATTCAAGAGTGTGAAACATGTGTACGCAGTAAATCAGACCATAGAAAAAAGGCAGGGTTACTCAAGCCACTACCCACCCCGGAGAAGATTTGGACATATATATCCATGGATTTCATTACTGATTTGCCTCCGGATGATCAGTATGACACAATCTGGGTGGTGGTGGATTATCTCTCTAAACAAGCCCATTTCATACCTTGTAAAGGAATCCCAGGAGCAGGGAAATTGGCGGAATTGTTCTTGCAACATGTGGTCAGATTACATGGGCTACCTCATAGTATTGTATCTGATAGAGGCCCTCAATTTACTTCCAAATTTTGGCGTGCTTTTTGTAAAATGTTTGGCATGGAGTGTGCATTGTCCACCAGTTATCACCCACAGACGGATGGACAAACATAGAGAGTCAATCAGACGCTGGAACAATATTTACGGTGTTATTTAAGTGAGGGTCGTGAATCTTGGGTACAGTCTTTATGGTTGGCTGAGTTTACTTATAATAACACTGAACACGCTTCAATGGGTATGTCTCCAAATGTGTGTTTGTATGGTCACACACAAAATATGTTACCAGAACATCTACCTGATATGGAGAATATTCCTTTGCTTCAAGATAGAAAAGAGGTACTACTACACCTCAGACAGAAAGCACAAGCCAATTTAGACCAGGCTAAGGAACAATATAAAAAATACGCAGACCGAAATAGGAGAGTTGTTCCTCAGTATAAAGTGGGGGATAAGGTCTAGCTTTCAAAACACAATTTGCCTTTAAAGGGACCCCGTAAATTTGCCCCCAGGTTTATTGGACCCTATGAAATTGTGAAATGTATATCTACAGGGGCATGCAAATTAAAGTTGCCTAATAGGTTAAGATACATCCAGTGTTCCATGTGTCTTTGCTTAAACCCGCAGCTCCAGAAACGCGAGTTCAGAGACCCCCAGCAATTATCAAGGATGGACAGGCAGAATATGAAGTAAAGAAGATAATGGACTCAAGATGGAGACAGAATCGTTTATGGTATCTTATCCAGTGGGTAGGATATGGACCTGAGGATTGTTCATGGGAACCGGCTAGTGCGATTCATGCACCCAGATTGGTGCGACAATTTCATCTGCAACATCCAGAGAAGGCAAAACTTGGAAGGGTCCCTGAGAGAGGAGGTACTGTCAGGAATCTGAAGAAAGCTTCAGGTCCGTGCTTCTTGCTTTGCAAGAGGCGATAAACTACATTTCCCATCAGGCGTTGGGAAAGGTGTAGTTCTCTTATCGCGCGCTACAACAGCTGTTCATTAGCAGCAACTGTTAAAACTCGCCGCCGCCCATGCCTCGGTGCAGGTAATTAATGATTTTCAGCACGGGCGGCGGCAGTTTAGGAGCAGGCATGCAGAAATTCTCAGACGCCGAAGGACTCTTGGAGCTTCCCCGGGCAACGACGGTGACGAACAGCTGAATAACCACGGGTCGCGGCGGTGAAGCGGACTCTCATAAGCTTCGGGCATCGCTCTTCAGGGTCCGGATTCCCTTCTGAGGCATCCGGACCATCAGTTAAGTGTTTCTGACCCCAGTGTTCATATTCTGGAGTTGCTATATGCTTACTTGTTTATTAATTGACTACTTCAACTCGGTAGTGGGCGTGTGAGGTAACACGCCCTAAGATACATGCCATGCATTAGACACGCCAAGTGGTGAAAACATGCTACAAAGCTCTGAATGGATAAAGCTGGGCACTGGGAATGATATAGAGACTATTTAAAGAACACGCATGGGTCCACACAGTACAAGGGCATGTTTGTGTGTGTCTTTTTTCCTAAATCAATGTTTGTGGCTTCATTGTGCCCGACGGGCCATGTGTCTCGTGTCTTCATAAAAAGGGACACCCTTTTGTTTGTGCCATTTAGCTTGTAAGCCAATCTATGTATGTTCAAGGAATGACTGTCCAAGTCCTACGTTATGTTCAAGCCCTATGTTATGTTCAAAGTCCATGTTCTAGGTTATCCGCTTATGTTCTGTGAGGTGCAAAGTGGAGTTTAAAGAGCTCCTATGATTCGTATGTAACAAGGTCATTGCAGGTATCGGAGGTCAGGTTAGGTGTTCAGGAAATAGAGGTACAGGTTCAGGAATATCACTGTATCGTATGTATTTGCTTGTGTATGTTCCCCTCCTTTCCTTTGTCACTCCATCCCCTTTTCCCTAACTCCATCTTCCCCCCATTGGCTGCCACGTGGCTTCCTGTGATATCAGTCTTCAGGCGCCCGTGCCAACCACGGTGGGAGGGGTCAATCTATTTGGCTTCTGTGGTTCGGAAGGGGGGATTGAGACCCCTATTCCCTTATAAGTTTGACAAAGGCGGACACAGTAAAATACCGGCGGCAACCATGGCGCTAATAGCGCCATGGTTACCGCCTACCGTGTAATGAGGCCCATAGTCTTGAAAATACCCTTGTCTGCCTCTCGAGACATTGGATCCTGCCTTGCTCGAGGTAAAATTGCTCCTGGTTTCAACTTAATTTTACTTCTCCCACCCCTTTTAACAGGCCTACATCATAAGGGCCCGTAGTCCATAAAGAGATTGATTTCTCCATGTCCCCATCAAAAATGCAGGACGCTGCAGCACTATCATCATCTTCAGTGAAATCTCTCATCTTTCTGTCCTGATCCAATTCGTAATGCTCATCTCGAACACTACTTCGTATCTGACGGGTTATCTCTAAACACATCCTCGTCAGTGACGTCAGTCAATCTATATCCTTCCCCAATAGCAATCACTGTTCTCCATGGCTTGCTTTTATCCCAACCTCGAGCATGGCTAATTCCCCTCGTACTATGGCTGTCTATAATTCCAAGGGAAACACCTGTTGCCCATCTTCGTCCATAGGTATCTGTGGCCTGAATAGAAATTCATCAGGTATTCTCATAATCTTGCCCACTAAACCGGGTAACCATGTTAACAAAATGCGTACCCCATAGTGAAAAACCTCAGGCTCTAACGACGTTCCCCGCAGAGCTATTTGTCCAGTAAATGCCATGATAAATTTGGCCACATTTAAATAATGTATTCCTGGCATTGAACACACTATGCCTTAATCAGTGAAGGAAATCGTTTTATTTAGCTTTGTCATTAAATCTCGGCCCAGTATAATAACCAGTGTCTGTCTTGAATACAACAACATGACAGACATATCACACTCTCCTATAGAGACTGGCAATTTCTCAGTAAAAGGAACTCTACTTGTAGCTCCAGAGAACCCTTGAGCATTCATGGTATTTCCTGATAGCGAAAATGTTCCCTCTCGTATACATGAGCGAGTTGCCCCAGTGTCTACTTAAAAAAAAAAGGATTTGCCTCCTATGGTCACGTCAACCCTTGGTTCCTCTTGAGGTTTTGGCATCGCTGATAGTACTGAACACATCAAGTCACCCTGTGAGCTGTCCTATTGTGGGTACATAATTATTCCCGTACCTGTAAAAGATTTCCCACCCGCAATGGTGACACCCCCTACTCTAGGAGTCAATAGCTGTCCTGTATTTGCGCTCTGCTGTATCTGCATGGGTGCGTGCTGCAACTGCCCTTCCGGCGGATTCAATGGTGCTTGCTGTGGTTGCAAAGCCTGTTGTCTTCGTGGCACTTGTGCTTGAACCACTGTCTGATCTGGGGCGAACCCGTTACTACTTTGTGGGGTATATGCCGGAGGATAAGCTGTCGCCCCCTCTTGAGAATTGCCTATTCTGTACATACCCTTGGCTCCCACGTTTGCGCAATATGTCCTGTCATTCCACATGTCCAGCACACAGGAGGTGGCCTTCTAATTTGCCCTCCCTGCATGGCTTGATTATCATTCTGCACATTCTGAAAACTGCATTGGTTATTCTGAAAGTTTCCCTGATTATTCTGAAAGCCTACTCTTCTGCGGAAGCCTCCTCTGCGTCTCGGCATAAATCTGTCCCCTCCTTGATGCAACTGTCATTGGTTATTCACCTGTGGCATACCTGCTGCCTGCTGTGATCCTGGCCCTTCTCAATTAGTCAGCATCGCCCCTCTTATAGCATATCTTGACAGCTTTTTCTGCACTAATTTGGCTTCCTCAAGCTTCCTAGCATCTTCCCTCTTTTGATTTTTCTCTTGCAACAATCGACACTGGTGTGCAATGGTCAGCTGTATTTCTGGCCATGGCTTTGCTTCCATACCTACCAGCTTCTTGAGTTGTCTCTGCATCTGGTCTGGCAATCCCTGACTCAAAATATGATAGAATACAGGTATCGATTTCCGACACGGCTCTCGAGTTTCCAAAAACCAATGTTCCTGAACATTTTTAATGTAAGCAAGCGGATCTTCGCCTTCCTGCATCTCACGTGCCATAATTGAGCCCATATCTGACGTATCAGTATATTGTATCCTAAGCGCTTTCCAGACTGCCGCTCTGCAATTATTAAACGGCGTCCCATCATGCGCTGTGTTCTGTGCTGACTTGAGTATCCTGCTCTCGTCCAAATGTCATCATCCCTCTCCACAAGGATAGCGGCTAGAAGACCCTTGATGTCCCCTATAGCTAACGTGTTTCCTCCTGTCATTTTCTTTAATTCATAGATCCATTTCCCAGTGCCCAAAGTGAAACTCGGGAGCTTACACCTTAAATTGTCCTTATCCATCTGGGGCCATGGGATATACTGCTGTCTGGCCCCTCCTTTTTCTAACAAGGGAAATTGTGAAATCCCAAAATCGCAATCGTCTCCCATCGTCTGCCTATTCATAGCAGGGACAATGGTTCCTGATCGCCTTCTTCCTGATAATGACCTCATCCTGCTCACGTAGAGTGGCGAGTCCCCCCTCTCACTAAGAGGTGGCCTTTTAAGTCACCCTGGACATGCATGGGCTCTGGCATCCTTTCTTTTGGCAGGTCCAAAAAAACAACCATCTTACTTCCTTGTCTATCTGAAAACATCCCTCAGGACCGCATGCACCATCACCCTCCTCCCAACGGAAGGTTTCCCAGTCTTCGTCTGACATATCTTATCCCCAACTAGTATGACTGTCCTCCTTCTCGTCCCTCTTTAGTGTTAGCCTGTCCAAAGACAAGGCTCTATGCTTGAGGCTAAACAGGCCTCCCTCCTTGCCTCGGGCACTTTCAGATCGATCGTCTTTCCTTTTATTTCTTGATTCACTTTTTGTCCTCATCTCCTGATAAGCCTTCTCGAGTCTGTCTCTGATGCTTCCTATCTCATATCTCTCCTCTAGCTTTACTCGAGAGGGTCCTGGCATAGGTTCTTGTGATGGGAGGAACTCCTCTATGTCCTCCCATAAGACTACTGAACTAGGTTCCTTTAGCTCTTTCTCAATGCAATCAATGTCACGTGCCCTCTGCCTTCTCTTTCGCTCCATTTCCTCATCGAATTCTCTTTGTTTCTTTGCTTCCTTCCTAACTCTTTCCTCTTCCTGTCTTTTTGCTTCTTTTCTCTCATTTGCTCTACGCACCTCATCGTCTCTGCGTCTTTGCATTCTTTTATCTCTTAATTTCCATTCTTCCTCTTCTTCTCTTTTCTGTTCTAGCCTGTCTCGTTCTTCGATTGCTCTCTGCCTATTGTCATATTTTCTTTGCTCTTCTGCTCTTTCTTCCTTTCTTAACTGTTCTTCCTGATATATTTGTTCCCGTTTTTGTCTACTCTTTCCTTTAGACTCATCTTCTTTCAATCATTTCTCTCATTCCTTGTCTTTTTTATCCTGCTCATCCTGATCTTCCCCTTGCCGTAATTCCTCAATGCCCTTCCCATCAAGTTTGAGCAATATCTGACCACCCATCCATTCGTTCTGTATGAGTGCTATCTCGTCAGCTTTATCTTTTTCTCCTTTCCATCTCTTAATTTCTCGTTCTATATTTAGGGTCAACTTGGTTGTTCACTTTTCTCTTTGTCCCGTGGGACTTTAGAGATCGCATCTTTTTCTAGAGTTCGCTCTGGACTCTTGTCACTACTATACCAAGGCGGCTCATGTATCAGATTACTGTATCCTGTTGCTGCCTTAAGCTCTCTTAATGGATACAATCCTTCATCTTTTGCACTATCGCTATTTACTTCGGGCGCGGTAGGGGGAGCAGACGGCTCAACACCCCTCTCTTTACACTGGTTAAGCATCCAGTCCAAGAAAACATGTTAAGAAACACTTAATTTCCTGGTTTACTGCCTTGCAAGGAATATCCTCCTTTTGACTCAGACATATTCCCTGGTGTACTCTCCTGCCAGTTATCCTTTCCCAAAGAATGTCCAATTGAAACACTCTGGATATCCTGGTTTACTCTCCTGCCAGGAATATCCCCCCTTTTGCCAGGTATTTCTTTCACTACCTGATATTCTTGTCAGGTCTTTCTGTAACATTCACCTTTCTCTCGAATATTCTCACAATTGCACCTCTTCAGTGACACAGCCTTGTTGACTTCTGTTATCACTTGCACCAATTTCCCCTATAGTGGCATCCCTTATATGAGGGTTCATTCAAGATCCTTCTCTTTTACAATGTTTCTTGTCTCTTGGCAGCGCTTTTTCCAGGTTTCCACCAACTGGCATCTCTTATCAGGAGAATTGCACCATGTTTGCTCTCTTGTTCTTTCTTTTGGCTCATGGCAATACTGGTTCCAGGTTTCCCCCAACTGACATCTCTCATCAGAAGAATTGCACCATCCTCTGTTTCTCTCTATAAATCTATTTGGTCGGTATTCAAAACTTGTATTTAATTGTCCATATCGCTGTTGGAGCACCCTGGGGTAGTCATTACAAAAGGGACAGCTCAATGGTATCTTCTGGTGTCTCTGGCTCGTGGTTTGCTGAAATAGCAGAGCCCAGTGTCAGGTGTGACATCCGGAGCTTGTCAAACCTCCTTGCAGAGCCTCTGTCTGCTATGTGGTTTGGATGCGTCCTGGGGATTTGACAGCGTTGTGGACAACCTGTCTGTGGTTGCCGGTTCCTTTTCTGCACTACCCGGGAGTCACCTTGTCTGCTGGGTCTTCTACCACCCCCTTACATTGGGTAGAGCAGTGGCAATACGGGAACACCTCTCCCCTTCAGCTGGGCTTGATCCCGAACGTCTGCCTCTCTCTGTGGCTCTGCGTACTCTGCAGCCGTTCCGACTTCTCCTTCACCTTCCTTCACCTGCAGGTGATTTTTGGATTTAAATGTCCCGCGAAATGGATTGATTGCATAACAACTAGACTGCACGTTACTCTTAGTGTTGCTGTTGATCCTCGTTGACTCCTTAATCCTCTTCCTCATCTCATTACTGAAAGCTTTCTGGGAATAGGAGCCCAAAGCATGTTTACAGTGATTCAAGTTCTTTTGTTGAAGACTTTTTTCTACATAACAATCATCATAAACACCAGATGTCAAATGAGTTTTCAGGAGGTTATGCACATAGGAACAATGAATAAAGTTCTGGTTAAGATGTTTAACAGAAACAGGTTTCAGGGCCTCACAATAAGAAGGTTCTGAATAATGACAGCAGGCTATTAGAAACTTTGGGATTAGGGTTTCTTCTTCCCAGTCAAGGGAAGGATACTGCATCTCCCTTGTTGGAGCCATCACCTCCCGCTGATAGCCATATCCTTCCACGTTTTCCACCCTCAGAATGCCACCCTGAGGGTCAGGATTAGGTAGAGGCTGCCTTCCCCAAGCCACATGGGAGGAGACATGACTCCACAGGATTCATCACACCCCTCTGTCACTCTCTCTCATGAGGATACCAAGTCTCCTTCGAACCTCCACAATCATCTGCCTCAGATCTTCTCAATGACGCTCACCCTAGATAGTACCACTCCTCCAACTTCCTCAGAAACTTCTCCCTCTAACTTTGTCCTCCAAGCTCTCCCCTCAGCAGACTTCAGACTTGCTACACATTCGTCCAGCTCCTTCTCGAACACCACACACTCTCTGGACACCCCTCCCCTTCAGGGGTACTTTGGGACATGGATTGCACCTGTGCATTGTGGGCTGGGCTGGCTTGTGATTGGGAAACGCGCCTACAGTCATGTGGGCCAGAAATGGGCTGGCATGATCTTATATCATAGATTTTAAAACAGTACTGAACTTGTGTGAGGACTCCTTCGTTCTCCTGACATTGGGCCTCATTACGACCCTGGCGGTAAGGGGTTAGCGCCATCGTTAGCTGCGCCGACCCCTTACCGCCAATCACGAGTTCCCTTTCCGCCATGGCGGATTTTACACCTGCTTCTAGCGGGTGTAAAAAACCATGGCGGTAAGGGAACCTGGTGTTAATTACGCCACCGTAATTTACGGTGGCGTAATTAACGCCTTCCCCACTCCCATTATGCCCTATGGGGCAAAAATGGGAATGGGGAAGGGTAAATGGGGATTGGGGACTTACCGCCCCGCCGACCTCGGAATGGGGCGGTAAGTCCGCCAACCACCATGGCGTAAACGTAGTTTACGCCATGGTGGTAAAGTCACGGCCCAGGCGGTAACTTACCGCCTGGGTCGTAATGAGGCCCATTGTCTGCTTTGAACAGGATCCCCCTGTTTTCCCAGAGTGTGCATTGTGCAGTAAGGACCCCAGCCGGCCCATAAGACTGGGGGTTTCCAAAACAGCACTTTAAGATGAGTAGCAGCACCCTCGAGATGGATGGGGATGCAGATTAATACTCTTGCATCAAATCAAAAATGACAACTCGATAGTTTGGCAAAGGGAGTCTGTTTAATGACAAGTACAAAAAACAGGGAGTTTATGAATATAAGCAATCGCTCGATCTTCCTTCTCGCTTCAACTCCAATTAATTTCAGAAAAACACATCATTTATACCAAAAACTCATCATCACTGACATGTAATATCTCAAAACTTAGCTTGCAACTTGATTGGTTCTAGGTAGGTAACTTTAATATAGGTACTACATCTGTATATGGTAACGAAGTGAGGGGATTGGATAAACACTGTCAGGTGGGGCCTCTAAGCCCTTCCTTCAAAATGGCTACTGTAGACATCACTAAAAGTACGACGTCTCATTGGTTCTACTAACTATAGGACCCTAGATTACTCAGTCCACTATGATTGGGTTGGCATCAACCCCCCTCATACTTTTCCACTTGCTTAGCAGCATGCAGAATAGCCGGCCAGGTGCAGGGAGTTTGTCTGCACCCCTATCCTCCCCCCAATTATTGCAACAGTTAATCATCACTTCAGTGGTCATGTGTTAATTATTTCTTTGTATTTTGGCCTCGAGTCTGCTTCTTGGTCTCGGAAAGTTAAGGCGTCTGGGCATGGCAAGAGTCCATGCGCATGTGTGAAAGTTTCATCCCTTCTGCTTGCTCGGTCACGTGATTTCGACACAGTGAAATGGTCTTATTCTCCATGCAATTTCATGTATTTGATTTAATTCAGCCAGACGTCTGCCATCTGTGGCTTAACTTGACCTTTCTGAATAGGATACTCTGTTCTTCTTCTCATTAATTGTATCCACTGTGGGTCTATTTCAGCCGGTACGACCTTGGCTTCTTGGCATTGTTGTCATCGTCCGAGTTTCTCTCTGTCTTTAATTCTCGATTTGCTTGCTGCGAAGCTCTCCACTTGAGACCGTTAGTAACCTTTGGTCAATTCTGCTCTTGTGCATAGTGGAAGTATACTTATATAAAGTGCTCCATTTGAGGTAGATCTGCATAGGTGGCGCTTGCCGCAATCTATCTTACTACTAAGCATAAGCAAGCATCACGATTTTCTGTGCTTCTTGCAGTTACTGTGCATATGTACACATTTAAACTGGCTGAATATCTTCATCACGCTCATGGCATAAGTTTCTGACATTTGACATTAATTATTTCACTTTAGACTCAGGATGTCACTTATCCATGGTGTTTCGTCTCTTTTCATCATTCACAGGTCATCATGTCTTCTAGATGTGAGTCAGTCCGGGTTCTTGTGACGTCACCATTTGTCTTCTTTTAGTATCTTCTTGGCTTCTTCAGGTATTGCATTTTGACAATCGTCATTCTGTCTCACGTGTCGATATGGTTTTCTCAATGGGTACCTCACTGCCCAGGTTTTCTTAATTGTCAGTAATTCAATAGGCGCTGTTAGTCTGATAGGTACTGGACAGAGCCCCACTGCATCTCTCTGCTGGTTTATTTGCTCATCATACGTCACATATTTCAGCGTGAACGTTTCTGGTACTTCAAAATGGGCGGTTGGAGTACGAATCGTGCTTGGTACCTCCTCTACACTTCCCCCTCTGGGCGATTTATCGACCACTTTCACTTCTTCCTTGGTATCCACCTTTTCTGCATCCTCTGGATCCAATTTTACTTTGTCCTCTGGATCCACGCACAGAGGTTTGAAGAAATATTTCTTTGGGGTCCATATCTGTTCTTGCATGTTCATCTTTGTTCCACGTCATTAGTTGACATTGTCCACTTGGACTACAATAGATCCATGTTCCCACATAATTTCTATGTTTCCTTGGATATTTAAACTTTGTTCATTCTGGTGCATGAATGCTGGCTTTCACAAAGTCTCTTATTTCTTCGTCAGTCAGGTCCTTGGACTTCCATCCTGGCTCGACATCAATCATGATCTTCATCCCTATGGCTTTTTTCGCCGTTTTCTGCCACTGAGCGATTATTATCTTGATAACACAGAATCTGAGCAATCATCGCTAGCAGGGCTCCTAGGAATTTGAATGCATCTGCCATCCATTGCGGAACCCATGAAAATAGTGATCCAAACTAGCTGTCATCGTCAACTTCGTCAGTTTCATCAATCATCTGATTCTGTAGTTTCGTCAGCATACCTATAGCCTCTGTTAAAGTTCAATTTTCGTCGTCGTGAGATGGTGTAAATGCGCAACATGATTCTCCGATTTTTGCACAAAAACCTCCATCCATAGCTGTGATCATGTCAAGGACATATCTGTTCTGTAGAGTCGTTAGTCAAATTGCCCTTAACTCTTCCTTGATTGCATTGAATCCTTTTATGGTCATGTTGATGGTCTGCAGTAACTCCCATCTGGTTATCTGCAACCATTTAGTATTTGCTCCAACCTGAACTCTTGGCATAAAAATTGTCGTGAATACTGATGAGGTTAGGCTGAACAGCCTGTGTTCATACGGGATTGCATGAAAGGCTTCTTCTGATTTGGCAGAAAAGTAATTCTCTCTCTTCATTCGGTTCATCAGTTCCACAGATCTCTTCTTCCTCAGGTGAGCATCTGCTTTCGGGAAAATGTCAATATTCAGATCACTTTTTGGAATCACCAACGCTGGAACATGGACATTCACCAGTGTGCATATACCTCTCCAGTTCTTCGGCAGCCTGATATATGCTTTGGATCCACATGTCCAATAATGATCCATGATCACTGCAGTACCATGTGCCATTCCTGGAGCGTCAAAGACTCAGCCACAATTCTGATTCTCTCCCATTTTTCTTGTGCCATTATTCCTGAAGCAGAATTTTGGACTCTCCAATGGCACTATCTGTAAGGGTCCTCTTCTGTCTTCGACCCATGTCAATAGTTTAGCAAGTTTGCCCATAATGGCTTGCATCCAATTCATACTATGTCAATGATGGGCAGGTAATGACCGAAGACCATCCATGCTCTGCAGATCACTACTCCTTTCTCCCATCTGTCTGGTGAAAGCACTGTTCCCCAAATTTGCATTTGGCCTCTGTTCTTCCAACTCTGAGCTTCTTCTCAAACTTTTCCTTGAACGTTCAGTTTTTGATTTGCCACTCTTCTGATCTCTGCTCCTTTAACTCCAGGCTTCTCATATCTGATCACAATGTGCTTTGTTTTTCCATTGTTTCTTGTCTTTATGCCCTGGACATAATCGTCTTCATTTAGATCTGTTGCTTCGGTTGCCCATTTCAGTGAAGCATCACTTCCCATGAACTGGCCTCTGGTCTTGCACATTGCTACGTGTGATCGACAGTGCGCCGTCTGCACATCTATTTCAACAGCTACAAAGATCTTTGACTTCCCCATCTTGTAAGGTAGGAGTGCACAAACAAAGCATTCCTCCTCTGAATTACGTCGTCCAACTTCTTTCATGTGTTGGTACCAGATGTTATTTCCCAAGTGTGCGGTGCTGTCCAGGTAGTCGTTTAGTTCGTTATTGTCTTCTTGTTTGCTTCTCTTTATTCTCAAGGTTTTCATGTAGTTTGCTATCATCACATCCTTAAAAACATCTATGTAGCTTCTTCTCACTGGAGGATTCTCAGGCATCTCCATCTGTACCATTTGAGTAGGAGAAAGTCTGGCAATTCTTTCCTTGTCCTCTTGTCTTTTCCTGGCCTTGGTTATGAACGGCCCAATTGATTCTGCTATCATCTCTGCACGTGATATTTTTGCAGTACTTGTGCTTGTTCTCTTCATTGTATTAGGTGTGCTTGTCAATGATGTCTGTTTGTTTATTCTCCAAATCCTTTTGTCTCTTTAAAAGTTCAGCGCTCTCCATTTGTCCTTTTACTTCGCTTATAGTAGAACTTCTCATAGTAGGTTGTCCAAACTTCTCCCCTTCTTTGGACTGTGGTTCTGTAGTTATTGACACTAGACCTGGTGTATGTAAACTCATTGTTTGCGTGTATGTGTTTTTCATTACCCTTTTCTCATGCTTGCTCTGCCGATCCTGTCTCCGGCGGCTCAATTTGTTTGTTATCGCAAGTGACTGTGTATTATTGCTCATCACATCCATTTCAAGTTCACTCACTCTGCTATCAGACCTTCTAAGGACTGGAATGACTATGTAAGGTCTGGGTGCCTTTGTGGGTTTCATGCTTACATCATTAGGTGGGTGCACTGGAATCGGAACGCTTTGTGCACCAATAAAAAATGCAGTTCGAATCGTAAGTGACAGTAAAATAATGATGAAAATATTGCATAGGTACATAATTCCTCTATAAATCAATCTGCAACACTTAGTTCTGGAACAGTACGAGAGCCTCTCCTCCTAAGGGATGACAACATTACTACTTTGGTTGCCCATCTCAATCATTTAAGGAAACAAAACAAACTCTTTAATACACTCTAGATAATATCATTATCTCTGGGTTCTGCTGTTTCTGCTCGTAGGTTGCAGATGCTGGAACGATTGTCCTTCTTTTCCAGAATAATAGATTGTCTCTCGTTTCTGGAAACGGTTCTCTTTTCTGTATATGAAAATGTCAATATAAGGTAATAAGTTCAGCAAGTCTCTCAGTGTGCGTGTTCAAAATAAACAAGCTCCCAGTCAATGCCTCTTATCTGTTTCACTCCAGAAGACATGTTGCTTCTCTGCCAGCAAAAGTGTATTCTTTGTCAATACTTCCTCGATCTGTCGCTCGGCAGAAAGTTTACAATCTTCTCCGGAAATTCTGATGATGATTAGAAAGTTCGACTTGCATTACAATAACATGCAGGAGCATGCTCATCTGTATAGAGTTTGCTGGGTCTCTGATGATAGTGAGGACGTCAACACTGGCAGGCCTCCCCACAAGTTCTGGAAAGTCCTCAATTAGGCGAAAGAAGACGTTGCTTGCCAGTCTGCTATCTTCTGGTGACAGGTACATTTGTCTTGTCCTTGCTGAGTTCTGGAACTGTTCGGCAATCACTGTGAGCAGCCTCTGTGATTTCGATAAGCTTGAAGAGCAACCTGAATTATGATTCCGTTCAGGATTATACTCAAACATTCTGCGTTTGCTGGATCTAGAAGAAATGTCAATACGTCAGTGTGTCTCCCAACAAGATCTGGACAGTCTTCAATTAAGCGAAAGAATAGCACGCTGACAAGCCTATTCGCTGCTTCTTCTGCATGGGACATTTGTTTTGTCCTCCCTGTATTCCCGAAGCAGAAGGAACTGCTCGGCAATTACAATGAGCAGCCTCCTTATTGTCTTTTTGTTTTCAGGGTCTTGAAGAAATTCTGTAATGTTCGTGAGCCTTCCCACTAATGACGGGTATGACCTTAGTACTAACTCGAAGTATATAAAAATGTCTTTAGTGACGTCACTGCTGTGTGACACCATAAGTGAGTCCAAATAAGGTTTCTGTATGAAAAGAGTCTGGATACTGTATTTGCTTCCAATTGGCGTGTCCTCAATCCAAATTTGGCATATCCTTTTCTTATCAAGGCTTCAGCATGTCTCAGTCCAAAGTCAACAGACTATGTTGTGGCTTATACGTACAATTTTCTTCTTCACCCTGCTACTAGGATGCACAGAGTGTCCGTGTTTTATGTCCCTATCCCCTTTATTGCTCAGAGGAAATGTCCAAATTTAAGCCACAACTTGCACAAAAGTTCCTTGTCTTTGTTTTGCTGGTCATGCGTCCTTCTTCCTCGTCATGGATCTCGTCTGTACGTGCTGTGGTTCTTCCCAATTGTCTGTAGTCTCTACGCATTGGGTTTCAGGCAGGGGGCCTTCTCCGATGTATGGCTTGATGTCACCCAAGAATATCCATGCTCTTCTTCCTTGTAACTTGATTGCAGAGGAAGTGAGGTCCTCCACTCTGAATGGACCCTTGAACCTTGGCTCATCCCACTTTTTTCTCGTGTGGTTTCTCACCAGGGCCGTGTCCCCAGGGAACAGTGGTGGAACACGTAAACCCTAAACTTGGTCTGTTGTAGTATCTCCTTCTGTGTTCTGTGCTGCCCTGCACCCTTTTTGTCGTCGCTGCAGCTGTCCTGAAATTACAGAAAGACAAGGGGCCTCATTACATGGAATGCGCTAATTACGGTGCTGCAAATTGCGGTACCGTAATTAGCTCCCTGGTCCCTTTGCAGGTTGGTTTTTAACGCCTGCAAAAAGCAGGCGTTAAATTCTCCAACCCGCAAAGGGACCTCGTAGTAAGGAGGTAAGGGTTTACCGGTACCGGTAAAATAACGGTACCGGTAAACCCTTACCGCCTACCATGTAATGAGGCCCAATATTTCATGCAATTCAAGTAATTTTGCATTTCAGATCCCAAAACTTCCCCTGTCGGCTGAACATCACCTCTAGCTCTATCTCGGGGTGTCAATGGAGTGTGCATCCTTCTGCCTGTTATGATTTCATGTGGCGTAAGGTGATGGTCAGAACCAGGCTGGTTTCTGAGCGCATACAGTGCCAATGGAAGGCAGTGTAGTCATCCCTTCTTTAGAGTAAGCTTCAACTTGGCTATCCTTTCCTTTAACAAGCTGTTGAGCTTCTCACATATTCCATTACCTTGAGCATGATACGCCGAAGAGAACTTGTGCTTTATTCCAAGCAGCAAGGTAATCTGTTTGAATACTGCATTAACAAAGTGGGGACCATTATCTGACCTCATGACCTCACACACTCCCCAACTGGGAAATACCTCCCTCACCAGAAATGTACCCGCACAGGTACAGTCTGGGTGTGTACATGGACCTGCCTCTATCCATCTAGAGAATGGACACAGCACAACAACTAGGTACCTGTATCCGTTACATACTTGAATCATATCAACATAATCGATTATACAGTTCACCATTAAAAATGCAACGTGCTCTGCTAATTTCGGTGTAAACCAGTCTTCAGCAATTGTCGCTGCTAGATTCTCTTTTGTCATGTGCGCTGGATAATGCAACTGTTCCAGTGCTATCTTCAATAAGGCTATAGGCATCACCGGTTTACTAGTGCTGTCTTGTCGCCACAAGCTCTCGGAGGGGTTTAAAGAACACCCTTGTCGCTTCCAAAGATTTTTCTCCTCCTGTGGTGCCTCCCATTGGAGTTCCATTAATTGGGTTCTATCCATGTTACTATAACTGGCACGTTCACTTTGTGCAACAATCAATCTCTCATGCACATCAGTTATTTCCACATTCATTATAACTTCGTCTTTGGTCGACACACGCTTGGCTTCAGTGTCTGCTGCTTGATTTCCTCATGGGCAGCGCATTTCACGACCGCTATGCCCACTGGGAGCTGTAGTGCCTTAATCAACCTGTCCAATTGGGCTGCGTGCTGCACTAGTGTGCCAGCCGCTCGGTGGTAGCCCCTCCTTTTCCTGCGCGCTAAGCCTGCGTTCATTGTTGATGTCACATAGGTGGAGCCACTGTACACCGTCACTTCCTGGTCTGCGTGATTCTCGAGTGCGAGTATCAATGCCAATAATTCTGCAGCCTGTGCTGAATAATGAGGTAGTAATCGTGCGCTAATAAGTATTTGAAACTCTCCATTTGCCATGTGCTTCATCACAGTGGTGCCTGTATATCTTTGCCCATCATTTTGATCGATTCTCGAAGAACTGTCAACGAAGACAATGGGCCTCATTCCGAGCTGGGCGGTAAAGGAAGGCAGCCATGGCGCTATTAGCGCCATGGCTGCCTCCCTACTGGTACCGCGTCCGCCCTAGTTCAATGGGGACATACCGGTCTAGTCTGACCTTTGCGGGACCGGTAAGTCCCGATTGAAAATGTAATTCCCCGTTCCCATTTCAGCCCCCATAGGGTTCAATGGGAATGGGAAAGTAGCCAATAACGGTACCGCAATTTGCAGTACCGTTATTAGCACCCTGGTCCCTTTGCGGCTCCCGCTAAGACCGCCTGGTAAAACCAGGCACTCATAGCGGGACCCGCTAAGGGACCTCGGAATAGGGCACAAAGGGATTACCGGCACCGACGTCCTTAACGGTGCCCGGTATCCCTTTGCGCCCGACTCAGAATGAGGCCCAATTTCTCCTTCTGCCAATGCATTTTCGTTCACTCTGGGAATCTCATCATAGAATTCTTCATAATTCGCACAGTCATGGATCGGCTCTCCTTCAGTGACTGGCTCTGCTATAAACATAGCTGGGTTCACTATCTTACATCGAATTATCTTAATCGATCGATTTGGTATGATCACTTCATATGCAGAAGCTGTCTGAGATGTCAATGTGCCTTTTGGTTTCTCTAGAATAGCAAATAGTGCGTGCTCTACAAACAACATCATTAAGCATCCCGTCACAATGGTTGTAGCCTTCTCTATGGCGAACGCTGCGGCAGCTAAACTTTGTTCACACGGAAAGTGACCCTTCATCACTGGGTCCAAATTCCCAGTGTAGTATGCCAGGGGCTTGTACCCCAACGTGGTTCTCTGTGTGAGTACTGCTGTCATAACACTGCCATTTGTGTGTGAAACAGGTAGAATTCCTCTGCATAATTGAGAATTCCTAGAACTGGTGCTGTGCAAATGGCCCTTTTTAGTTCGATAAATCCTTCTTCCATGGTCTCAGCCCATTCATTTTTTTCTTTCGTCCCCTGTGCCTTCCTTAGGGCTTGTAACAAGGGCTTGGTATAAGAGCTGCAGTCAAAGACATATGCCCTGACATAATTGCATCATCCTAGAAAACTCTGCTTCTGTTTTATCGTGTGTGGCTTGGCTGTGTTCAATATGGCTTCAGCCCTTTCAGGGGTAACCCTTTTCCCCTCATGTGATATCAGCTGGCCTATGTACAGCACTTCTTGTTGACAGTATTGTAACTTTTCTTTGTTAACTTTATATCCTTTTTCAGCCAATATAGTCAATAGCGGAATAGAATCGTGTCTGCACGTTTCTTCTGTTGTGCTCCAAATTATAATGTCGTCCACATATTGCAAGACAACACTCTCTAGTGCAATATTGCTTAAGTCCATGCCATACTCTGAGGTTGCAAGCTTTGTTGTGCTCCCGGCGCTTGCTGTAGCACGGTGTGATTTTGTGCAACTCCATTTCCACTCTGATGTAAAAACATAGGTGGATTCACCATCCCTACTCTTGTTCCTTGATTGTTTTGCACCATGCCTTGACTTCTGCATGTGCGCACTAGATGCCCTGTCATCCCACACGTCCAACATATTGGCAGTGGTCTAATAATTTGCCCATTTGACTAATCCTGATTGCCATTTTGCATATTTTGAAAACCTCCATGATTACCTTGGAAACCTCCCTGATTACTCTGGAAACCTCTTCCTCGAAAGCCTCTCCCTCTGGGGTAAAACCCATTACTGCCTTGATTAACCTGCTGTTGATTATTGACCTGCTGTATGTTCGATCCATCTGTGCTAGTTATCATTGCCCCTTCAATGGCATATTTTGACAATTTCTTCTGCACTAATTTTGTCTCTTCAGCTTTTTGTGCAGTCTCTTTTTTGCGATTTTTGTCTTGCAGTAGCCTGCAATAGTGAGCTATGGTCAACTGTATTTCAGACCACGGTTTGGCCTTGATTCCTACCAATTTCTTGAGCTGCTTCTGTATCTGATCTGGCAGCCCTTCGCAAAATATATGGTAAAACACGGGTATAGATTTCCCCCAAGACTCCCGCGTTTCCAACACCCATGCATCTTGGAAATTCTGAATGTAAAGCAAATGATCCTCTGATTCCTTCATTTTTCGTGTCATTATAGCTCCCATGTCAGAAGTATCCGGGTATAGCATTCGTAAAGCTTTCCATACTGCAGCTCTGCAATTTTTAATGGAGCTCCATCGTGCGCAGTATTAACTGTAGTCACGCCAGGATAACCTGCTCGTGTCCACACATCATCAGCTCTATCACCAAGTATGGCGATTAAAAGACCTTTCATATCCCCGATAGCTAACCTGTTGCCTCCTGTCATTTTCTCTAGCTCATGTATCCATTTTCCGGCTCCCGATGTTAACATTGGAAACTTATTTTTCAGATTTTCACGATCCATGTGTGGCCAGGGTATATACTGTGGCCTCGTTCCTCCTTTTTCAAGCAACGGGATTGTAACACATGGCACTCCTTTTCCTCCCTCATCATTTTTCTATCCACTGCAGGGGTAATATTCCTGCAGCGCCTTATACCTGGCAATGTCCTTAGTCTGCTCACATAGGGCGGTGGAGTCACCCCCCTCTGACAGTAAAATACTCCTTCATGTCGGTCTGATTGTGTGGCTGACTCTGATGCCTTAGGTGCAGACTTGCTAGAATCTGACCATCTTTTCCCTTTCCCCATGAGAAGCATGTTTCACGTCTTCTCTCATCTTCCTTTTCTTCATATTCCTCTCTTTCTGCGTCTGATATTGTCTGTGCCCAACTCGTGTAACTCCTCTCATCTTCCTCATTCCTATTTAGTGTCAACCTATCTAGGGACAGTTCTCTATTTCTGCTACTTTTGTTCGTACTCTCCTCTCCCTTGGGGTACCTGTTCTAGCCCCATTTCATTATAAATTCTATCGATCGTTTCTCTGATGCTTCTGGTGTCGAAGTCATCTTCGATATTTGCCCTAGACGGGCCTGCTACTGAATTGTAATCAGGAAAGTATTCTTCTATGTCCTCCCAGTCTACCACTGGATCGTGTTTCTTAACCTCTCTTTCCAGATATTCAAGATCCCGTGCCCTCTGTCTTCGCTTGCGTTCTATGTCGTCATCAAACTCTCTGCGTTTCCTCTTTGACCCTATCTTCTTCCTGTTTCTTCACATCTCTACGTTCATTTGCCCTTCTTATTTCCCCATCCCTTCGTCTTTTTATTCTCTTCTCCCGTATCTTTTGTTCTTCTTCCTCTATTCTTCGTTGTTCCTGCCTGTCCTGATCATTAGCTGCTCTTGGCTTATGATCGAGTTTCCTTTCTTGCTCTTTGCGATACAGCTGCTCTCGTCTCTGTCTATCCTTTTTCCTAATTCTTTCGTCTCTCAATCCTTTTTCCTTTTCCTTCTCTTTCCGTTTTGAATCGTCTGACTCTCCCTTTTGTCTCACGTCCTCAATGCCTTTACCATCGAGTTTCAATAAAATCTGACCTCCCATCCATTTGTTCTGTGTGAATGCCATCTCATCAGTTCTGTCCTCATCTCCTTTCCATCTCTTTTCCTCTCTATCTGTATCTAGCGATGTACTTGCTTGTGCTTGATCTCCTTTTTCTTTCTCGTGCCTCTCCTTGTCACTCAGGACTTTGGAGGTGATATTTCTATCTCTGTCTTTGTCTGGGTTTTCATCACTAATTTGTGTAGGTGACTCATATGCCAGGTTACTATATCCCGTGGCTGCTTTAAGTTCCCTCAACGGATATAATCCTTCATCTTTACTGGCTTCGCTTTTTGTTTCAGACGGGGCGGGTAGCGCATAAGGCGTTTCAGCCCCCTCTGTGCATATGTTAAGTATCCAATCTAACGGCGGCTCCTCATCCTTATCCTCTTGGTACATCTTCCAAAGCTCTAAAATAGCTAGGCGTTTATCTAAATTTTTCCCAATATATGTGGAGTGCAAATATGTCGTCATGTGTTGCAGGACCATTTTAGATAGTGATCCGCCCTTTGGCCATGGCATAAACATTTTGTGGACAGTTCCTTTAACCCAATCTGCACTGTACTTCTTCAGCCTAGGTGCAGGTTTTGGCAACTGTTTGCACAAATGTACTAATGGTGTAATGTCTTCCATGCTTAAATGTATTTATCTTCTCCTCATACAACACTTTGTTACGTTTTACATTTCTTAAACAAAATCAACAATATGAGCGAGCACCAATCGTTGCATGCTCCAATCCTGTTTTTTCACAAAACATTTTAAACTTTTTACTTTTTCAAACAACAACCATCAATTCATCTCATACAACATCTTGGCTATACAATCGCACAATTTTCATGCTATTTCCCCCAAAAATGTTCTTACCTTGTGACGTCAGAAAAAAGAAAAAAAACACAAAACAGACATAACAGACTAGACAGACTCTGGCCGGCTACACAAATCGCATGCCCCTATCATTATTCCGACATGGAATTTAAGCCCATTTCTTTCAGATCGCCTCTTTCATCGATTCTGGTCTCCTATATCGTCCTATTCATTCAGGACTTTAAATGCAGGCTTCTTCTAGTGCTAAATTAAAGCCTAGGTATTTGGGCGTATTCTGTATGCTCGGGTATCTTCCCGGTATCTCTATGCTTGAGTATCCACCTGTAAATCTCTATGCTTGGGTGTCCTCCGGGTACCTCTCTCTATTGCTCGGCTACCCTCGAGTCAATATTTTCCCCTTATATATATTACACTCTTACTCTGTCGTTATTTTTTGTCCCACCTCCCTCTGTTACCTTCCCTTACTTGTTCTAAGGCATGCAACTGTTTGCCAAAGTATTTAGTATTTCTCACTCACCGTTCGCATTTTTTTCCTCTCTGGATGCTCGGGGTCACCGCCTTCGTTACCGCCTCTCCTTGCTGTTCGTCCGGTCAGCTGCTCGTAGACATGGGAAGGGGTTCATGGGAGAAAGCAAAGGTTCCTTCAGACCTCAACCTGCAGGGTTTACACTTTAGACTATCTACGGGGAGCTTCTCGGTCTACTTAGCCGGATGGCAAAGGACTTGTGATATTGCCGAGGACCTAGAGTTACTTATGTCGAAGGTCTCTGGGTGTCTTATCTAGTCAATAATCGAAAACCATCAATCTCTGCTACCAAGTGTGCAGTAGGGATCCCAGCCGGCCCATAGGACTGGGGGTTTCCCAAACAGCACTTTAAGATGAGTAGCAGCACCCTCGAGATGGATGGGGGTGCAGATTAATACTCTTGCATCAAATCAATAATGACAACTCGATAGTTTGGCAAAGGGAGTCCATTTAATGACAAGTACAAAAAACGGGGAGTTTTTGAATATCAGCAATCGATTGATCTTCCTTGTCACTTCAACTCCAATTAATTTCAGAAAAAACACATCATTTATACCAAAAATTTGTCATCACTGGCGTGTAATATCTCAAAACCTAGTATGCAACTTGATTGGTTCTAGGAAGGTAACTTTAATATAGGTACTACATCTGTATATGGTAACAAAGTGAGGGGATTAGATAAACACTGTCAGGTGGGGCATCTCAGCCCTTCCTTCAAAATGGCTACTGTAGACGTCACTAAAAGTACGACGTCTCATTGGTTCTACTAACTATAGGACCCTAGATTACTTGGTCCACTATGATTGGGTTGGCATCAACCCCACTCATACTTTTCCACTTGCTTAGAAGCGTGCAGAATAGCCGGCCAGGTGCAGGGAGTTGGTCTGCAGCCCCAGCTTCCCTCCAATTATTGCAACAATCAATCATCACTTCAGTGGTCATGTGTCAATTATTTCTTTGTATTTTGGCATTCAAGTCTGCTTCTTGGTCTAGGAGAGTTAAGGCATCTGGGCATGGCAAGAGGCCATGTGTAGGTGTGAAAGTTTCATCCCTTCTACTTGCTCGGTCACGTGATTTCGACACAGTGAAATTGTCTTATTCTCCATGCAATTTCGTGTATTTGATTTAATTCTGCTAGTCATCTGCCATCTGTGGCTTATCTTGACCTTTCTGAAAAGGAAACTCTTTTCTTCTTCTCATTAATTGTATCCACTGTGGGTCTATTTCAGCCGGTACGACCTTGGCTTCTTGGCATGGTTGTCTTCGTCTGAGTTTCTCTCTGTCTTTAATTCTTGATTTGCTTGCTGTGAAGGTCTCCACTTGAGACCTTTAGTAACCTTTGGTCGATTCTGCTCTTGTGCATAGAGGAAGTATACTTATATAAAGTGCTCCTTTTGAGGTAGATCTGTATACGTGGCGCTTGCCGCAATCTATCTTACTACTAAGCATAAGCAAGCTTCACGATTTTCTGTGCTTCTTGCGGTTACTGTGAATATGTACACGTTTAAACTGGCTGAAAATCTTCATCACGCTCATGGCATAAGTTTCTGACATTTGACATTATTTATTTCACTTTAGACTCAGGATGTCACTTATCCATGATGTTTCGTCTCTTTTCATCATTCACAGGTCGTTATATCTTCTATTTGTGAGTCAGTCCGGGTTCTTGTGACGTCACCATTCGTCTTCTTTTAGTATCTTCTTGGCTTCTTCAGGTATTGCATTTTGACAATCGTCATTCTGTCTCACGTGTCGATATGGTTTTCTCAATGGGTACCTCACTGTCCAGGTTTTCTTAGGTGTCAGTACTTCAATAGGTGCAGTTAGTCTGATAGGTATTGGACAGAGCCCCACTGCGGCTCTCTGCTGGTGTATTTGCTCATCATACGTCACATATTTCGGCATGAACGTTCCTGGTACTTCAAAATGGGCAGTTGGAGTGCCAATTGTGCTTGGTACCTCCTCTACAGCATCAAAAGTCACCTTTGGTAATCAAGGAAAGTTCATGTGAATTTAACACTTTTGTCACAGAGAAATGGTAACTTTGTATTCCCTGTGACACTTGCTGCAGCAAGACAACAGCGTTTTTTTGTTCCTGGTGTAGACAATGCACATACATTTAATTTCATTCTGTTCATCAGTCGAGTGCAACTTTGTATCCACTGGGCTCCCGCAGTCTTCCCTAGTCTGACTCATGCTCTGAAATGTTACCTTCAGAAGCAGTGTTGAAGAAAGAAATGTGTTCCTGTACTTGCCGTAAATTCAGAATGTTGCAACTTTCTTTTCTTAAAGTGAAAGGCATTCCTACGCTGGAAGTTGGGGTCTAGCTAGGGAGCTGGAATGTCTCTCTAAGAGTAGCACTACTGGGATCAGGGTTATCCTTAAGGGGTTTGGACTTGACACCTATCCATGGTGGTCATTGACGTTTGTGGGGTTGGGTATGCTGCTGTGACTACCCCCTTCCTTAGTGTAGGGTCGCAGGTGGGGAAGTCTCAGAATTCTCGATATAGCTCCTCTGATTCCTGCATCCACTAGCTCAGGTCAGTCCCTGCCCCCTTGAACACATTCCTTTCCATCCCCAGCATTAGGCAGGGCACAAGGGATACAGCGTTCCATATAGAGGGCTGCAAAAGAGAATATTCTGTCTCCTCTTCATTAGAATTTGGAAGGGCGGATCTTGAGTATGAGCAAATCTACAAAACAGAGGTCTCTTGTAGGGTCGTGGACATGGATTCTGATTTTCAGGTAGTTTGGAGACAATCCATTGATGCATTCGAAGGCAAGGCAGAGTGTTTTAAATGAGATATGGTGTTTCACTGGTACCCACTAAAGATCTTGTAATTATGGAGCAACTGGCATATGTGTGTGAATGAGGTGACTAGCTGGATTTTGAAAGAGTTGAGATCTTTTCATTTGGTGGCCAGACGGTTGGCGCAAAGAGCATTTGCATAACAGAGCCAGGAGTTGACAAGAGATCCCACAATGGCTGGGTGATTTTCATGTGGGAGCAAAGGAATGTTTTTTTTCCAAAGGGAGTTCATGTTGAAGAAGCTTAATTTCACCACAGATCCGATTTGTGTGTTCATGAATATGTTGGCATCCCAGAAGACTCTGAACGTAGTTTGAACTTAGTCACTGATGTCACTTGCTAGCTGCAAATCTAGCGACATTAGCCAATGCCAAGTTACAAGTCTCAGTTGCTTCAGAATGTGCTGGTAAATCTAATAAATGTAGAGTAAGAGAAGGTTAACTCCACAGTTCTGGTGAATCGTTCCACTTCAAACAAGTTGATAACAGTGGGGGCGAGGGTCAAATGGGTGAGATTCTTACTTCATTCTACCTTGTCTGACCTCTATTTTAAGTCTTTTGCTGACAAAATAAGCTGTTAAACAGATTGTACCCTTTAGGTTTGTAAGTTACAGAAGTAACCTAGACTTACATGCACCTGCAATGACATCATAATCTGATAATGGGGAGTTGCACTGGCTTTCAGTAGATTTCCATGTCATTTTCCAGGTTTTTTGCATCACCCACAGGGCCTTCTGGAACTTTAGTTCTCCTTATATCACGCCGACAAAGCTATGCTCAACGGCCAGGGTATGATCTAAAATGACAAATTCCATTAGGTTGTAGATCACCTGTTAGCCTGAGGACTGCATATCAGGAGGAGAAGTCCTCCACGTATGAACAAGACTTCTAAACAAGAGACCTAATATAATGATGGATATAATGCCAAAAACAATTGTTCATAGTTCAAAGAGGAATGGGACGTTTGGTCTAGCTTTCAATCTTTCTTATTCCATCCCTAGTCCTGCTTGTCCTTCCCTGTTCGCTGTCTCACATGTTTCCCTCACATTCTGAAGTGCTGTTCGCATGCAGCAAATTAAGAAAAACAGTAAATAAATGAATAAATCATTACATCAGACACAGAATGTCCTTTGATACCAACAATACAATTAGCTGACCACTAGGGAATAATTTTTGTCTTCAAAATAAATGAAGAACAAAACTGATATCATTCCCAGACACAGAGAATCAAGACTGAATGAAAAAAAGTAGTCCGGCAGCACATATCTCAAGTAAGAAGAGATCTCGTAATATCAAACTTCACAGAATGTCGGAAATAGGATGCGATAAGAGGGGTCACTATTGCTATGATGTTTATGGGTAGAATACATTTAGTAAAAATGACATTCCTAACTAAGTTTAACTTTCTCTTTGAAACATGCCGATTTCACATGAGAAAGCTCTCAAGTAGTAACAAGAAGTGAGGGTGGCGCTACCTGACCTACAACATTATTATTCCCCTAAAGCATTCAATAACAGGAGATCTGATTTCATGGTAGACGATACAGATGGGAAAAAAGGTTTTTGGGAGAAACTATATCACACTTATTTGAGGCCTTTGTCTATGCATATTCTGAGCATAGAACCGAAAAACAAGTTTGCCAAGAGTCATTACTATAGTTTATCTGCAGCTGGAATGACCTATGTGAAAATCTAGGTCCATACTCCACAAGTAAGGACATGTGTAGACTTGAACTCCGGCGGCGCAGAGAAAGAAAACGGAAGACAGGCCTTCTGGAACCTCCTCCCCATCAACATCCATCTTGCCCCCTTGCTTCTACAGTTCCGGAAGGAGCACAAGACTCTTCTCCGGTTCAACAAATGGCTTCTCCCCAACACCTAGGTCCACATACCCTCTACTTGCCACACTACCTGAGACTGGGTTACCTGATCACCACTGTTTTCTCCTCTTGTTAATTGTAGATCCATTGCTGACAACTGCCCTGACATTTGCCCTCCCTCCCCTGCTGTCAGATTCCCACTGTCTTGTGTAAGGGTGTCGAAGAAGGAAGCTGACACAAAGGTGGCATGGTGGTGGTTATACTTTTATTTGTGCATACAAAGGTCCTCACTATTGCTATCTTACAAGAGGGGTTTCTCTGCCTTAGAATTAATATTAAAGGGTCCATCAGATGTCTGTCAAATTATACTCCACTGTACTGTATCACAACCTACTTCTATCTCTCACACTACAACTAAAGGATAAATTAACAGAAAGTTCCTTCTTCAGGAGAATGGATTCCTTCTGCTGGTTGCATTGCATCCAAAAAGAATCTTCTCTTGCAACAGAAATGCCAGGTGGAAGGACTCCCTGCCCCTAGCTTGTGGGTTTCACACAGCCCTTTATACAATTCCACGTCCAGATGGGTTGCTCCTTTCTTCTGGTGTAGATCAATACAGTTTCCATAAAACCAGGGGGAATGACTCCCTGCACAAATCCCGGTTCAGGACCAGGAGAATGACTCTACTCCTGGTATTGTTTGGCACAGTTCACAAGAAGGCAAGGGGGAATTACTCCTTTCCCCTTGCATCTTTTAGCACAACCCCTAGTTCGGGACCAGGAGAAGGACTCCCTTCTCCTGTTGTGGCTTGGTACAGTTCTTTCTCACAATTGTCAGCTTGATGTACACTTTGCTAACGCTTCTTTAGCTCTCCTCAGATGCCTGATTTCAAATGGTTAGGGTCTCTGACCGGTCTTTGGTGGTCAGTGGGCTTATTGTTGCCACTGTGATGTGGAAGCTCTCCTCTAATACTCTCAGTATTTGCCTTTGGGACCTAGACTCTTCTCTGGTGGTCAGTGGTTTCCTCTTTCCTACTGTGATGTGGAATCTCTCCTCTAATACTCTCAGTATTTGCCCTCAGGTCCCAGACCCTTCTCTGGTGGTGAGTGGTTCTCCCTTTCCCACTGTGAAGGGGAAGATTTCCTCTAATATTCTCAGTATTTGCTTTCAGGTCCCAGACACTTCTTTGATAATTCCCAGTAGCGGACTACTAATGAGGCGAGAAAGAGCTTCATGAACCAGTCTTCCTTCTAACCTCATATCCCCATATCTCCTGTTATCTTGTGTGGGGTTGTGGTTTGTCACCAGGACTTCCTGGGACCGGGGTTCTTCTCTGTAGCTCTGCTGGTTCACTGCCATTGCTCCATTGGCGGCACAGTACTTCCCTTGTCTTTTCCACAGCTTCGCTTTCCTGCTCAGTCTTCTGCCCACGTTGGCTCACGCAGAACCCGTGGAGGACACTCACAACACTTCACTGCATCCTCTTCTCCCCGGGATTTCAGCAGCGCCTGGATATCTCATGCTAGTTCACCTCCACGCCTGCTGCCAGACTTGGTGGGGTCTGACAGCTGAGCTTGAACCAGCTGAGCTTCACAAATATGATAGTCCTTTGTTACATTTACACCTTGTATTCAATTCCTCCCATTCAGATTGTAAAAGTCCTTTTTTCTATTGCTAATTTAATCCTCATGCCTCCTCGTACCAGTACTAGCACAGTCAATGACCTTCATGTCTCCTGTGCTCTTCCTCGTACTTTTCGCTATAGCTTTACCTCCTGTGTTACAACAATACATAGGTTAACATTCAATAAAGGGTTTTGGACAGCGGGGAGGGCTAGGGAATATTGGGGAGTGACAGCATTCAATGGGCTGTACCCCAGGTGATTGTCCTTGTCCCCAGAGGATGGAGTCCCTCCCCATGATTCCTCTCGCTTTAAACCACCACTAGAGGGACTATTGGGTCATGGCCATACCTCCCTAGCCTCATGTAAAGGGGCTCCTCATAGGGGAGAAGTGACGACAACTTGTGAACAGTCGCACTTGTTTCTCTGCTCCCTAATCTTGTTTTTTGCCCTATGATTGTAAAGTGCTCCTTTGCTTCTGCAAGCTAGGTCTGCGCTGAATAATATTAATAATGATAATAATTTACAAGGACACACTTATTTAACATCTTTCTCTGTAAAGAGAGCCACTCATATTTGAAAGTCTTCGACATCTGAAAGGGGTCCGAGCCCAATTGAGGGAGACCCGAAGTACAATAAGCTTGGGTGAGGGAGCCCCCCCCTCCCCCAGCAAGTCTGTGTTGAACCGTGACGTGAGAGGTCTGAGCCCGAGAAAGGGGGACCTACGTAAACTGTGTGCTATAAGGTCTGAGCCCGGCAGAATGGGACCTTTGTGAACTTTACGTTGGAATACCATTTTTAAAGTCAAGAAAGAGATTTTAACGTGGAAGGCCAGGCAGGCCTCAAGCCACGGTTTGGAACTGCTTAGAGTGTTAGAAACTGAGCCAGAGGGTGTCATCCTGCCTTCAAGGCCAGCCTTGGGCTGTCCAAAGGCAATACTTTGGGGATCTATCTTGCAAATACCAAGATGATCAACACAACTGTTTTATTGACAGAACACAAATGGTGGCCCTCTGTAAAGGACAGCGCATCGAGAACCAACACCATTTCCATTGTGGCACTTCTGATGTGGCACTGTTATAGCACTTAGAGAATAACTGCTACATTTGTACCAGAGACCTGCTGAGGTACTCCGAATGGGAACAGTATAGCGCTTTGAGAATAGGCACTAGATGTATACAGGGCATATGCCGTTGCACACCAAATGAGAACAGCAAAGCACTTTGAGGGTAGGAGTTACATTTATAAGGGCACCTACAAGGGCACTCTGAATCCATGCTTAGGTAAATATCATGTAGAAAAAAGCAACACCATTATAGGAGTGCCTGTGGGGCACTCATGATGTAGCACAAAGGGGTACAAGCCGCCTAGCATTGAAATGAGCACCTGCAGAGCACCGCCTAACAATGTATTACATATCAGGGCACTAAGGACAGCTGGGATCCCACCCTCACTGGTTTATCATACAAAAGCAACACAACTAGTATCTAATGAGACTCGACTGCAAATAGCAATAGGAGACAGGCCAAATGGAATGCATACACTCTTAAAAGAATCCACCCTGTGTTCTCACTAAACCTTACACTCAAAACCTAACTCCTTCTTACTCATCTGTCAGTCAATCATGTCAGTTACTCATGGACTAGAGATGCCAAAGTGAGGCAATACACTGGCTAATCCAGACGTATTCTCCCACTTGAGGGGCTCTCTTTAAATATGCAAGCCATTAAAGCACGGACACCAGAACTTTTTAGATTGTATGTGATGGGGCTCCTCCCCTGAGCTAAGGGGAGGGGACACCATGCGGTTTGTCAAGAAAAGACAAAAATCATGGGACATTATCGTCTGCGTTTTCTACACTCATGTGTTATCTTCAGGATAAAGCAACCAGCTCCCCTGAGGGAACAAACTGTCAGTCCCAAATGTTAAACCATCTCAGTATTCGTCCTGTAATCATTTCATAACACTGTCACTCTGGGTCCTCCCATGTAACACTAGTCACAGTACTGCCCACTATAGTGGTGGCAACTTACTGCATTATAGACAGGACGATCACTGAAACTCCACAGATGTCACAGCCCACCTCCAGGAAAAGAGGGAACGTTACCCTCCTGAGAACCAACCATAGTAACCAAAAGCATTATGTGGCACATCTGAAGGAGGCTGTTGATGGGCTCAAAGTAATCACTGGGTGAGGCTAAGGTCAGTGGTGGCCCACCATTATGGGTGGTGGGGTGCACTCCCTTGCCTGAGTGGCAGGCAGCACAGTCCCCCATGTGCTTTATTTGCATGGGGGACTGAGCTGCCTGTCCCTGAGCAGGGGAGGATCCCCCATTCTTAATGTTTTTGTTTTGTTTGTTTGTTGTGGAGCCGAACAAACTTAGCACATAATAATGGGAGGTGGCGGAAGATTGGCCCTGCAGACTCTCATTATTGCGCTATTAGCTTAGACATGCTGATTGACAGGAGAGGAATCCTCTCCTGTCAGTCAGGGATTTCACATTGTGGAGACCCGAAACAGTAACACGCTGACTGATAAGAGAGGTCTGGTCTCCTGTCACTTAGTGTGTTTACGTTGTGGAGAGGGGGGAGAGCCATCTGGTCCTCCCTGTGGCGGTGTGGACGGTGCATGCAGGTAAGTTAAGTGTGTTCTTATGTAATGTGTATGTATGTATGGATTGTATACATATATGTATGTATTTTGGTGCTTGTTTTATGAATGCATTCATGCAGGGAGGTGTATAAATCATGTTCGAACGATGTGCGAATGCACAGGTGAAATTGTTTGTGTGAATTTGTGGGGCTCCTAAATTTAGAGGTGGTGGCTGCTGGGGGCATGGCATTATTTTTTGCTTTATCAAGGGTAAACCAAACATGATGTGTGTTATTACATGGCTAGACTGACCTACATTCAATGTAGGGCAGTCTAGCCATGTAATAATACGTCTCTTTGCTTTATCTTTGATGTGCAGTTGCTGAGCATCAAGGGTAAAGGAAACATGACAAGTGTTATTACCTGGTTAGACCTTCCTACAACAAATGGAGGCCAGTCTAGCCAGGTAGTAACACTCCATTTGGATTCAGCCTGACGAAGCCCTGTTTGGGGTGGAATGTGGGGCGTTGTTGGTGGTAGGATCAGGAGGTCCTCTGTCGTGTTTTATGGATAAATAAAGGATCTATTTTTTCATCAGTACCAGTGAGTGCCAGAGTTTTCACTACTGCTCTGTAAGTACCATGTAACATGTCTGTGGTGCTTGGTGTGGTTTGCTGTTAGTTCTCCTTTTTGCTTGTGGCACCCGTTGCTGATATAGGCTGAGATGCCCCCTTTTTTGGAGTTCTGTTGTGTTGCATATATATATCTTTGTAGAAATCTCCAGTCTAGCCCTCAGATAACCTTTAGAAGGAATCATTCTACAAGGGACACCTTGGTTCAAAGCTACATGACCCAAGAGGAAGATAGCAACAAGACAAAAAGACTATGCAACAATAAGGAGGTTTTTTAAGTGTACCCGGTTTAGCATCTGCAAGTATGCTAAGCCTTGTGGTTCTTTCAAACATCCCATCACTGGCCAAATGGTGTTCATATCGGGTAAAATAACCTGTGAAACCGAATATGTTGTCTATGTGCTTACCTGTGCCTGTGACAAGTGGTACATAGGCAGCACCAAATGTAAACTAAAGATACACATTCAGCAGCATGTACGGGCCATAATTAACAGTGATGCCAATTACCCGATGGCCAAGCATTTTGCAGATTGCCATGAGAAAAACATCAGGAGTTGTGTGTTCTTTGGGATTCACAAAATCGAGACAGGACCCAGAGGAGGAGACAAGGAAAAAATTCTGTTACAAAAAGAGACTCGTATTTTGGACTTTGAAAGCAAATTTCCAAATGGACACAACATCGACGAAGAACTCTATACCTTTTCAGGACAATGATTCGCACTCTTCCTTTTCTTTTCTCTTCTCTTCTTCCATCCAAGGTTTCAGCGAGCATATGCAACAAGATAAAATGTTCCACTTTTTGCCGGTATATGTCTAATTCGTAATACTGCAATATGTTCGCCTATCTATGATGAGTTAGATGTGGATATTACTTTAATCTCTATCTCTTTTTTCTGATGTTTTAATCATTAGGTGATTGCTTTTCTGGTTTTATATACACGTGTGATATTTGACATTTTTTTAACATCTGGGACATAGAATTTGGGAGCCGTTGGAGTATAAGGAACCTAAAGCCATGTAGCGCATGAAACTGGTAGGGGTGCATTGTGGTATAGAACTGTACTAAAAGGGTCCTGTTCAGGTTGAATGCACTATGCATCTGATAATATATGCTTGTATGGAACAAGCATGTGACTGTTTGTGGAACTGTCTTTATTGCACTATGCACTTTACTGTGATTTATGCACCTTATGATTTTATTGCATTTGCACAGTACAGTATGCTGCTGTCCAGGTTAAATGCACCATGCACTGATAATATATGCTTGTATGAAACAAGCATGTGACCATTTCGGAACTGCTGCTATTGCACTATGCACTTTATTGTGATTTATGCACCTTACGATTCCATTGCTTGTTGCACTAAAACAAGTGTGCTGCTAATTGAGAGTTTTTGTCATGACGTATGAGGATGATGCCGATCATTATAGCTGGCAATGCACTATGCACTTTACATAATCCAGAACACCTAAAATGAGGCTGACAATCATTGTTGTTATGTACCATGCATCCAATGCAATTTATCACATTAGGGAAAGTAACATAAATGAAATGGTAGTCAGAGCATTATGCTGCTGACTGTTATATATATATATATATTTGCACCTATGGATCCCAACGGAAATCGCCCAAAGGGGAACAGCCAGCTGTAATTTCAAAATTTGCACTATGCACTTTACATAACTATAAGTTAAAATTGCAAAGGTCAGATCATCATGTATACATCATATACTATGCGCTGTTTGTTTACCTATGCTGCAGCCTGTGAATTCACCCAGGATGAGCAAATGGAATGCTGCGATGAGAATTGTAAAATGTTTGAATATCATGTGCTCAGTATGCATTATGCTTTGAAAGGCTATGTACCTCTGCCTAAACTTGGGCACACACTTGGCAGTAGCAAATGCAAAAGCGCCCAAATGGCGTTATCAAAATGCACATAGCCATGACAATATCAGGCAACAAATGTAATTAAAATGCTGATCATAGAAGGGGACTGTTCACGCAATTTATGCAGGACAGCAGTATTTAAACTTATGAACACCTGCGCTTTTAATCATGATAAGATGGCCACTATGCTTTTGCTACGTGAGGTGTGTTTAACCAAGGTAGTCCTTTTTTCATTACTGCATTACTGTGAAAATACTCACTTGCTGCTCCCTTACGCTCTGCATCCATGTTATAAACTCACTGGTTGAAGGGGGGCTCGTGGTTGTGAACAAGCGGTGAGTTTTGCCGCGAAACGCAGTAATGTCCCCAATGCGCACCTTTATTTGCACTTTGGGAGTGCCATACTTTGATGGCTTTTAATTAACTTTTTTGCCGAGTTGTGAGGCTTTAATAAAGATAGAAATGTTTCTACAAATGAACGATCTGGGATCCGGACATTTATTCAATTTTTTGGCTGTGGAGAGTGCTACTCACTTTGCCTGATGTGTATCAGTGCCCCAAAGAATATATATATATATATTTATATATATATATATATATATATATATATATATATTAAAATCAGTGAACATGTGTGCTCTCTGGTACCTTCTAATAGATTTTTGGGATGGCTGCAACCCCAGTTAATATAGGTGTTACCCTACACCTATTATAACAATGATATGGACAATCACATCAACTGTAAGGATTGCGCTATTCCAATAATTGTATTTTGTGGAATTTATTTCCAAAAGGTGGTGAACAAATCAGTATACAAATTGAAGTAGCTCCATTGCTTCCCAGCTACTTTCCATGAACATTACACTGAATTGTGTGTCCATAGAGATTACTAGACACATATTTCGACCCTTAGGTCTTTCTCAGCACTATTATACTCTTAATGGCACATTCTCTTAACATATCCTTTAACCAATATTCAGTACTATTAGTATCAGTTTCTTGCGTTAGGATGTTCAATTCTACTGGTCCTTTGTAATAATCAAATAGATTGGCTTCTCTCCGTGCTGTCCCGTTATCATATGTCCAATCATTCAAGTATACAAATGTTCTTTCATAAACCTTTTTAAACCCACCATAACTTTCTTGGTGTTGCGAAAACATGGTCAAATGCTCCAACCACAAGGCTGTCAGGACTATACTGCACTGATGATCCCTAATAAGGGTGAAACCAGTTATGCAGTTGTCCTGACAGCCTTGCAAAATGTCTGTCTTTGGTTGATTAAGCTATGTATAAAGTAGCACTGCCCCTTAGACAAAGACAGTTTCCTGGAGAAAAAGTTTGCATTTGGGCTAATTTGGATACCTTCAATGCCTTACTGATTTGGCTCAGAGCTGGAGGTGAACCTCCTATGATGGCTACTAGGTGGCATTGTGGAATGTGTGACCTGGCTCAAATGGACTTTCCTAAAGAGTTTTTTTCAAACCTTTTTAAACCTACCAAAACTTTCTTGGAGTTGTGAAAACATGGTCAAATGCTCCAACCACAAGGCTGTCAGAACTATACTGCACTGATGATCACAATAAGGGTGAAACCAGTTATGCAGTTGTCCTGACAGCCTTGCAAAATGTCTGTCTTTGGTTGATTAACCTGTGCATGAAGTAGCACTGCCCTCTTAGACAAAGACAATTTCATGGAGAAAAGGTTTGCATTTGGGCTCATTTGCATACCCACGAACTGCAGGTGAACCTAGCTAAGTATCTCTACTGGCTCCTACAGGAGGAGAATGTCCTAAACCAGGGATAGACAAGGCAACCTGTAGCTCTCAAGATGCTTTGGACTGTGACTACAATGATCACTTACCATTGACCACACTGGCCAGCGATGTTTGGAGTTGCAGGCGAAAATAGCTGGAGAGCCACGGGATGCATGCCCCTGGACTGTATCCCATTTATTGGATGAAATGTGGCAGGTGTGCAATTGCTCTTATTTGTGTCTAACACAAACATTGGCAAAGTCAACAGTTTTGGCTTGTGAAATTGTCATTTTACATTTATAGATATGAATTTGTGCTGGCCCTATAAAGAATGGGCCCAGCTCAAAGACCATGCAACCGGAAGTGTTGGGTGTCACATGTCTTATTATTAGGTGAACCTGAAGCTGCTATTAGCTGAATAAATACTTCTAATGTTTTAAAACAGCAGCTGAGGCATGAAGCCGTTAGCGTACACAGCCTGCTACGAACCACAATAAAATGCTTTTGATCGAAAGAACATCCAGCACGGCATCTTCAATGTTACAACACACCATTATGTCTCAATTACCTGGGCTGTTAAGTATGTATTACAATTACCTGGGTTGTTACGTATGTACTACAGAGTGATGTACTCACTAACAATCTATTTAGTATAGAGCAAAAAGGTAAGACTCTACCATTCCGAAAATCTAATGCTGGCAAGCATGATGTACAAGACCATGTGTAGGAAGACATATACGACTTGATTACTATTGCTTGCAGAAAAATGGGAATACTGTGATGTACCAAGACCAAGCACCAGTTTGCCCATGAAAAGAGGGTATTGTAAGGACTCACTTGGGCCACCTTTACCTCTGATGCCGCCGGACCCACCGTTCCATGGAGAATAGACCTACGATGACTTGCACCAGAATTCTTTACCGCCCTTTTATTGTCAGCTTGTTTCCACATATAACCTGGTGGCTCCTTTTGAGCAGCCTCACTACCCTCTTGGTGGATTTCTGCTGCCATAGTTTGAGCGGAAGAATAGCATGCCTATTTAGATCTGTGTCCTATCTGGATCATTGCGTCTTAATATGCATTGTCACAGATGGCTCCAAAAGGAGGACTCGGATATGGATTGTAGGTGTTTATATTGTTAACTTCAAATACATTGACTCTACTTTATCCATGACACGCCATTTGAGTGCCATTGCATCCTCATCAGCGTTCTCTACCAAAATAATCAATGCAGTAAAACCTTACTTGTCCGAGACTAAACGACTATCAACATTGTAATGCCCTACACCTTGGCACCTCCAACAAAAACCTCCACCGACTACAAGTCACCCAAAATAATGCACTCAGGGCTGCCCTCAGCATTCCTAAAAGGGAACATATCACACAAGCTAGGAGGGAAGCACACTGGCTACCAGTCAAGGAATGGATTCTATTCAAAACCATGGCAATAACACATAAATGCATATCACACACTGCACCGCCCTACTTGACGTCAAAGATCACTCCCTTCTCCTCCTCCAGACCTATTCGGTCACACCATGCAAACATGATGTTTGTCCCCACCTTAAAAAGAGCCAAAGCTAGCGGGGCTAGCTTCCAACATCTAGCACCCAAACACTGGAACACCCTTCCTACAGAGCTCAGAAGTGAAGCATCCTACACAATCTTCTGAAAAGTTCTTAAAACTAAACTGTTTAATTAACATGTTCTACTTGTTCCACTGTAACCAAGGAGCACACTGTAACCTGTTATCCAATTGGAACACTCTCCTGCTACTATTGTCCCTACTCAAATGTATGTATTCAATGCTGTGCTCCTGTAACTAAGTAAGCTCTGTGAAAAAAATCGCTGCGATGCCCAAGGGCCGATTGTGTGCTTTACAAATGGAAATAAATAAATAAAAATAAATAAACTTGAATGCTGAACAACTTAGGATGGTCATACTAATGGGTCTGAGGGGTCAGTAATCTGAGCCTCACAACTGTGTTTCGTTTCCTCAAGGTATGAACATTTATTTTTAACAAAATTAGAAAATAAACCCCAACTAAACCTACTCTACTAGGGGATTCCCTACGCAGTCTATGATCCAAGGGAAAACCTAATAGCATTCACAAAATTAACCCTCACACTAAACAACAGAAACATTAAAAGAAACATAGAAACAACATAAATAAAAGGTTACCAAATAACCAGTGTCTTGGATGACTTCTACTTGTCCTGTGCAGATCTTGCTCCCCCAGGAATGTCTCAAAGTCAATTTTTTCCAAGGAAAAGAAAGTCTTAAATAAAGTCTTGAAAAGTTCCAAAGAAACAAAAGTTCACACAAATAAAAACAGTTCCTTCTTCGCTTGATAAAAAGATTCCCTTTCCAAGTCCCGCAAAGAAAACAACAGTACCAAAGGTATTCCTGGATAACCTCCTTCCAGGAAAGAATGAATAAAGTTGAAGACAAAAGTACCACTTCTGCTTAACAACAACTCCACGTCTTCCAAGTTCTGGGGAGTCTGTAAATACAGTTTGTCAGGGTGCTGCTTCTTATGGGCTTGCTCTCTCTCGAGCAACTCCCTTCTGCCAATGATACTGTGAGAGCAGTCTCACTTGCCCCACAGTTGACTACTGCTTCTACTACATTCAACTGGCACAGTTTTGACAAAAGTATTGACAACTACTGTTCTACTGCTGCTACTATGACTCAGAATTTTAGGAAACTTCCACAAGACTCTTCGACCTCTACAGGTTGGCAAGGCACTCTTCTCTCTTGTATGGCAAGAAATGGCAGCCTCTTTGCGTTTCCTTTATGTCTTGCAGCTCCCAGAAAATCTGTCTTTAGCTCCCAGACTCTTTCTTCTCAACTTGAACAATCTCAGCTGTACAGATTTTAATTAGTTCCTTTTAACAAGTACGCAGCTCCCTTCCCCAGTTTCATATACACCCTTCCACCTCCAGTACGTATCGCAAAGCTGTATTACAATCGTCCAGCCTTGGATAACCTTGTTGCCCTTGTATCAAAGGACTCTGGGGTTACAACAGCTTCGGCAGCTTTAAAACAATGGTGTTCTGTTTTTAAATTAGCTGGTTTCACTTTAATAGGGTTTGGTCTACATCTTGGGTAATATGTTTTGTTTGTTTAACTTCCGCCACTTGTACGACATCTGCTTCAGTGTTCAGTATGTTACAAGAAGCAATTTTCTTAGTTGAAAGCAAACTAGGCATACACAATTTCATTTTAATATTGAACTACCTCTAAAAGACGTGCGTTCCCTCATTTCAGTCAGCGTTATACATCAACGGGAATTGGGAAACAGTTTCATCCGCAACCTTTTCCGATGTTAAATGGGCTTGTAACATTGCAGGAAAGTCAAGTTCTGCTTCATAAGGTTTACCAGCAACATTGTCCTCTTTGATAGGAGACACGCAACAGCTCGGTAACAGGTTATGTCTAACAGTGGGGAAAAGATGTGCTTTCTCTACATGCGGTGCTTGAGCTTTGTTAATATAAGTGGTTGTTACAATTCCAATGTTAGAATGAATTCCCACTTCTGCAAACAATTTTTACTTGCTTTTATGTGTATGCAAGTGCAAATTAAGCTGGCTACAGTTACCAGCAAGGTATTCCTGATGATTTGAAGTACGGAGCTCCCCTTTACCGTCTCCACAATCATAGCGGCTGCGGGTTGCTTCTGCTTCCCGACTTAATTTTTTCTGCTGCTGCAGGCACTATAGGGACCCACACTCCTCTGCTGCATGGGTGTCTCCGATCCACCGATCAGCTTGCTTCTGCACACGGGACTTGGGTGGATGCACAACTTCAGCTCTGCATTCACAGCAATTAGGCACACCTGGAAAAACTGCTTGTTTCTCCAAGTCTCTTCCAGTTTTGCTACTGCCAAACAGGGTTTGTGAGCACAGGGCCAAATCAGAGCCTGCATGTGAAAGCTGCTCTTCCTCTGCTCCAACATCCCTTCACTTCCTTGTGAACTGCCAGCCTCGTGCTCTGCTTCTTCTGCTTCTGCTACTGCCAACTTTCCAGCTCCTGCTCCAGCTTCTTTCTACGGCTCCTTCCTGCAGCAGTCTTTTATGCCCCTCAGGTGGGTTAAATGGCTTATGGGAATGGCCCTTAAGACTAATTGCCTGTCCTTGTCTCCTGCCTGCCTCCTCAGCCCCCTTCTTTGTCACAGTACCTGAGGGATTCTGCGACATGCAGTCCACCTTAGAAAAAAAACAGATTCTTTACTTAAAAGGTTTAGGGATTACTTTAACTCCCTTGATGTTATTAAGAGAAGAGTTATACAGTTTAACCTTTTTTAAGATGCAGATGGTACAGGAAAAGTCACATGTTCGTCGTTCCTTTTGGCATACCTTTGTTATTGTGGAAGATATGGGGATTTACGGCTATAAAAGGTTTGTTTTTTTGGTTCAGCACTAGATTGAGTCACTTCTTGCGAATTTTCCTTTCCATCCTTCGTAGGAGGCTGAGATATATCAAAATGGTAATAAGCCAATTCCTCCTCCAAGTCTGGGGTAAGAGTATCTTCAAGAAAAATACTGTGTCTCACCCTGTGAAATCTCCCCACCCTACTGGGCCTTGCCTCCACCCAGATGATCCTCCCACAGTACACCACCCCCAGGATTGGGAACAGAAAGCATCTGCCCTCTCCTGGCCACCTGGGAGGAGACATTAGGAAGACTTTTAGGGGGATCCACAGCATCCTCCACGGGGGTGGGGGAAGACTAATCTCACCCTTGTCCTTCCTGAGGGCTCCCTCCTCCCTGTTCGAGGCATCTCTACTACCCAACTGAATGTCTAATGAAAGACTAAAGACAGGTAACTCCTACTGTCTGGTTCTAGCCTAGTCTTGGGCGAGGGCCTAAAGACTGTAGCCTGGTCCATATGGCTCCCTCTGGGTCTTTCCAAGGGTTCCCTACTCTGATGTTTCCCCAGTGTTTCTATCAATGATCTCCTCTCTTCTCCCTGATCTCTTGCCTCTCCTGCACTCTGTTTCTCCACATCCTCACTCACTCTCCCTGTCTCCCTCTATCCTCTCTCTCTTTCTCGCTCTCTCCCTCCTCCCCTCCACTTTGATCTTCCTAGGTCTGCTGTCTTCCTCTCCCCTTTTTCTCACCTCTCTCCCTACACAGGCTCCTCTCCTTTACTCCTCACTCTCGCCACTTCCCTCTCTCTCTCCCTCTCTCTCGCACCTCTTTCAGGTCTTCTCCCACTACTTCGTCTCTCCTATCTGTGCTATCTCTCTCATCTCCTACTTCCTCCCTCCTAAACTCCAACCTCACATACTCTCCTCCTGTTAGTCTCTCACACTCTCTCTTTTTCACTTTATCACTCTCACCTTATCCTATCTATTTTTACTTCTCTTCCCTACTCTCACTCTCCCCTCTCTCCCATTCCCTTCTCTACTCATACCCACTTACACACAACCACCACTATATTCTCAATCCTTTGTATGACTCTCTTTCACACACAATACCTTACCTGCACTCTCATGCAACTCTCCCACAACTTCCTCAGCACGCAGCTCCACCTTCTGCTCTCTGTCGCCTGCCCTACAAATTTGCCAACTCGGGATCTCACCAGAATACCCCTTATCCACGGGTCTGAGTGTTTTTTTATACCGCATCGTTTTTGGTTCTCCCCTTCCCATTTGTTCCCAGTATCACCTGTCCACTGGGGCCAATCTCCCCCTGTGCTTTTTGCTGGGGGTTGGGTCCCCAATAATGACAATTCAAAGTCTCTATTAGGCCCATCCTCTTTCCGTTCGCCAGTTTCTGCATTGAGGATTGGTTTGGGACCATTTGATGCCAGTGAGTTGGCCTCTTTCCCCCAGTGTAGTGAAGTCTGATTCCCGGCAGGTGGTCCGATCATTGCCAGTGTGTTGGGACTTGCAGAAGGTGACATGCAGCTTTCGGCTCTGCTTGCTATGGATATTCCTGGGTCCCGAAGTCCTGTAGAAAACAGAACGCTGCCCAAAAATAGGCTGACAGGTATGATGAAGAGGACAGGTGTAACAACATGCTCACAGAATAAGGCACACTTAGGGGATTTAGGGACTCTCCTCCCACCTCGCAACTCCCTCACCCCACCTCTTGGATAGGATTGGTTCCGGCAAATGTCCTGATAGGGCGACTATCCCAATCTGGGAGGGTTCCCTTCTTCTCTATGACAGGGTCCAAACCCTGACCCTGTCACAGCATCAATAGTGACAGAGACTCTCATGACACAGTGAAATTCATGTAGGAGCTATGTAAAGTACTAAATTTACAGAAAAAAATCCATTACCCATATCACCCTCAATCAGTGGGGTTGGAGGAGAGACAAAACTGTGCATACAAAATTAAACTGGCAAAATATGTTTGGTAACTCGCTTGAAGTGGTCAGATGTACAACCGCTAACTGAAATGCGCATGAAAAGCACAGCAAACAAGGTTACAGGATTGAGCCAGTACTCACTGGTAGGCCAATGCGTTTACCAGAGACTCCAAAGGGCCTTTAAGTTGAGTTACAGTGCAGTACATGGATGGTGGTCTAGCGGACAAAAACTCACTAGGTGTGGGAGCTGGATTTCTAGATGGGGATTTTTGGTGAGAGGTTATAGTCATCATCTTTAACCTAGGAAATAACACATAGGTAATCAAGGAAGGTCAACCAAATACACAGCCAGTCTGTGAAAAGATCCTAGTCCCAGAACAGGAAGAGTTAGAGCACCTAGACGATACATTGAGAGCAGAAGTTGGTTTTGGAGAAATGATCGAGACCCAAGGTGGAAGACAGACCCAGGGTGAGGTTCCGGTGCCGGCATCGCTTGAATAAGTAGAGGCCCAATGAGCAGATCCTTTGCTGGATCACTTCTGGAAAAAGGTGGCATTGGTAAAACCCTTAAAACCCTGCATTTAATAGCATTAAGGGTCTATGAAAATTCAAAGGGAGATGGGCTCAATTACTACCAACTACTAATTCCAAGGTTCATATGGAAAGTAGTGTTGGGGCTGGCCCAATACGCACCTACGACACATGGTCTGGAGAAGGCTTAAATAAATGTTTTGAGCCAATTCTACTGGCATGGAGTTTATGCCCACATCAAGAACATATGTGCTGTCTGCCTTATATACTGAGAAGACATCACCAGATGGCGCCTCTACAGCCACTACCTATTATTGAAGTTCCATTCCACTGGGTTGGTATGGGCATTGTGTGTCCCCATGTAAGCGGGTAAGAAATATATTCTAGTCATCACTAACTATGACACCCACTAACTCGATCTCTTCCTGTTGAGGAGTAATCCCAGAAAAGCAATCCTAAAAAGGTGCTGATTCCCTTTGTCACCCAGGTGGGATTCCCTCAAAAGATCTTGACTGATCAAGGCAGCAGTTTTATGTCGAGATTAATGGGGAGACAGGAAAGATCTCATGAACATCAAGAACTTATGCACATCGGTGTGCCATCCCAAGCGGATGGACTAGTATAAAAGTTAAATCAGACTTTGAAAAGGATCCTCAGAAAACTAGTCGATGAAGAGGGAAATAATCAAGATGACTTGATTCCCTGGGCCCGTTTTACTATCCAGGAGACCGCACAAACATCAACAGGATTTTCACCCTTCCAGTTGGTATGCGGGCAGAATCCACGAGATCTGTTAGATATGATGCTAGAGGAATGGAAACACACAAGCACATATGGCGGAGGTCACACCCGTGGTGAAATCCAATCTCCAGGCATCTCCCATCTCCAGGCAGCACAGGCAAGACAAGAGGATGAATCCTATAATCAGAAGGCCAGGCTGAGACATTTAAACATGTGAGACAAGGTGATAGTCCTCCATCCCATGACTTAGAATAAGCTAGTGGCAAGATGGCGTAGCCTGTACATCCTTACAGAAGTGTTCTCACATCTGACCTGTAGGGTTCAACAAGCTGACTGGAGGAACCCATGCCAACTTTATCACATCCATAAACTTAAAACGTGGAAGGAGGATAGCAGTCTCCTCCTATAGGCCCTGTGCAAGTACAACACCAGAGAAACTCCATTACCTATGGAGGTGCATGGAGTTAAGATTCCACAAGGCCTACCTCTACAGAACCATAAATATCTAGCAGAATTATTAGACTCCTACCCTGATGTCTTCTCAGAAATCTAAGCGAGCTTACAAGTATTCACAAGATAAAAGATTACAAGTGTCACAGATAAAAATGCCCCACTGCCCCACACCGCCAGGATGGATAATGTGACTAAAGCCCTATAAACTACCAGGCAAAACAGAAAATTGTTCCAGATGAGGTGAAGAAAATGCTGGACCTGGGGTGGGCCGTCATTGATTGAACGTTTGCACAGCAACTGGTCTTCCACAAAAATGCTAGTGCCGAAGCCTGAACAGAGTTGGCAATTCTGCATTGACTTCTGAAAAACAGATTGGTATGATTTGACCGTGACATAATTGATCATGGTGGATTTGACCGTAGTAAGTTTTGCAGCGAACCCAATTTTTCTGTGGCCAAAATCAACTAATCCATGCCCCCTCACACCCCACAAAACATCCCCACCCTCCCCCCACTTACCTTTCAGCGTCTGCCTTCATTCTGAACTGACACCACAGGGCCCCTTTCTCTGTTTTTTGTGTGTTTATTTTAGTTTTTTAAAGTCCCCGGCTTCCAATGTCCTGGAAGCGGGGGACACCCCCGCAACCCCTGTTCCCATTATAGCGAGCAAGGGGAGCGTGGGACACCCCAGCAACCCATGTTCCCCTTGCTCGCTATAAAGAAATCGTATGGCCTAGTTGACCGAATTTTTGGCCGTACGATTATTTCGTATAGCCTAAATTCGGTCAACTAGGCCATACAGTTAAATATTTGTAGTCAAATCAGCCAATTCAAGAAAAACATCAGGGTTTTCTTTGGGTTTTGGCAATACTGTTGGTTTATTCCAAGTTTCCCCACCATCGTGGCACCACTAACGGACAAACTGAAGAAAAGTCAACCAGCATTTGAACAAATGAATGATAAACTATGTAAGAGCCGGGTGTTGATTATGTCCGATCTCTCTGAAGAATTTCTTACAAACAGCTGTTCCTTGATTGGCCTAGGGACAGTTCTGTCCCAAGTAAGAGACAGTAAAGAAAAGCCCATCTTGTATATCAGCTGGAAGTTATACCCTCTTGAATGTAATTACCCTATGGTACAAATCGAATGTCTTGTGATAAAATGGTCAGTCCATAGTCTGAGATATTACCTGCATGCAGGGAGAACGTTTAAGATCCTCACAGATCATGCACCACTTCAGTGGATGGCTAGCAACAAAGAAACTAACACTAATCCTAATCCTTGGGGTGTTTTGGCTCTGTAACCCTACTCTTTTCACATCGATCTTAGGGCAGGCCAAACAAAAATCTAACATCGACTTCCTATCTCAAAATCTGCAAATAGCCAGTAAGAGGGAAGAAGATGGGGCTTAGAAGAAGGGGGGAGGTATGTGACGGGGTCAGGGGATTGGCCATATCAGAGGGGAACGGGTGACCTTTCCAAACAGGGGCAGGCAGCCTACGAGGGCGTATTCCAGAGCCAATCCTGGAACAGAGGTGGGGTGAGGGAGTTGAGGGCGGCCCAGTCCCACAGCTCCCTAAGTGTGCCTGTTATGCTGAAGATGCAGGCATGACTGTCTGTAACACTGTGTGCTCTAAGCTCTTGTCTGGCCAGAGTTCTTTCTTATTACTTACACAATCACCATCTTCCAAGTCCAGTTCATCAATGGTGAGCACACCAAGCGAAGAGGCAGATCACCAAACATGAGTACCGCTCGCCCGGGCAGGGATGAGCAAGACGAATGCCAATGCGAATAGACTGCACAAGCCCCAGAAACACTCGCGACTGAAAAAAGGGCAGGGTCAAGTGGGGTTGTTAACATTTTGGGACAGTGTAAGCCGGCCCCTGGGGAAAGCGTAGGACCAGATTGACCCAAGCAGTCACGAGTTACGAGGGACATATGGGATGTAGGAGGAAGTGGAGAAATAGGAAAGATTGGGTATAAAAGACCCGGGCCCACAAGCAATAATGAACGATGTTCGGGTGTGGTCAGGAGGAGAGGTCGTGGACTGAGAGACCAGCTGAAGGACAGAAGTTGGAGCAGAGTGCTGAAGACTTGTTGGAGATCATGGAGAAGAGTGCAGGTGAGTCACTGTGTGTGAGAGAGAGTGGTACCTAGAGTGAGAGAGCAGAGTGACTACTGTGAAAGTGTGTGTCAGAGAAAGTGGTAGAAGAAAGAGAGAGGGTGTGAGAGATAAACGAGAGTGAGAGTAGAAGGTGAAGACAGACACTGAAGGGTGGGAGAGGTACAGAGAGAGCAGGGGAGTGCTATTTATAGTGAAAGGTGGATTGAAAGAGGGAGGGGACAGGTTTAGAGTATGATGGTTGGAGTATAGCAGGGAAAGGTAGAAGAAGGAGAGAAGGGAGAGAAGTAAGGAGAATGAGAAAGATCAGAGGGACAGAGCTGAAGAAAAACAGGAGGGTGTAGTAGGGGAAAGAGAAGGAAGGAGAGTGGGAAAGATTGGAAGGACGGAATGCTGGAGTGCAACAGGTGAGAGGACACAGCCCTCTCTAACCTCAATCTCTCTATCTCTAACACTCTAGACATTCTTGCCTCTGTCATGAGGGTTCCAACTGAAGCCTTCCAAAATGTGCAACTCTTGGTAAGGCTCTGACCTGGCTGCGCTTAAACGCAAGTGTAGGGCAGCTGAGCAGAAATGGAATGCATTGGGAAAACCATCTGACAAATTGGCCTGTCGCATCCTTCAAAGACATTATCGACTGCATTTGCACCAAGAAAAGAGTATTTATTCAAGTCCGCATCTCTGCGGCATCAAACAACACGGCTGAACTTTTCAAAGTCTGCAAGGAACTGGACAATCCTGCAGCAGCCTCTTCTCATGTCACACCCACCCAGGACCTTTGTTCGGCCCTGGCTGCACATTTCACCACAAAAACCTAAGACATCCTTTCCACCCTCTCTTCCACACCACAGCATTCACCAACACCGGAGCCTCCCTTGGCCACTCCTCCTCTTACCCTCTCTTCTTTTTCGCCCATCACACCAGATGAGGTCACCAGACAAGTCTGATCTACGAAGGCTTCATCCAAACAGGTGGACCCCTGCACCTCCACCATTAAAGATAATATCGACTCCCTCGCCCCAGCCTTGGCTGATCCCTGCAATCTCTCCTTTTTCACTGGAGCTTTCCCAACGGCGCTGAAGAACTTTCTTGTGCACCCTCTGCTCAAAAACCCTCTGCCGACCCCACCACTCTGGCAAACTGCCACCCTATCTCCATCACTCCTTTCTTGGGCAAACTCCTGGGGAAACTGGCGATCTCTCAGCTGAACCTCCACACTGAATCTATTGGTTGCTGCCACGACCATCAATCTGGCTTTAGAGCATCCAGAGGCACGGAAACTGCTCTTCTGAACACCCATGAAGACCTCCTCTAAATCTTGACACTAACACCCCCTCTATCCTCATTCTCCTTGACCTCTCCTCTGCCTTTGACACAGTCAACCATGATATCCTGATCGCACGTCTGCGCGACACCCTGGGAATCACAGGTGAGGCTCTGGGGTGGTTACCCTCCTTCGTCTCCGACCGACCATCCCAGGTGGAACTCGGATCCTTTCACTAGACTATCACTCTCTCAACCTGTTGCGTTCCCCAAGATTCCCCAATCTATCCCCCTGGTTCTTCAGCGTCTATATGGCTGCCCTGCATGTGTGAGTGCCACTTTCACCTCTAACTTCCAGTGCTACGCAGATGACACGAAACTATCTTTCAGGCTACCCTCAGCCGCCTCCTCCTCTTCGCTAATATCTGACTGCCTGTCCACTATTTATTCTTGGTGTGCTCCAAACGCCCTCTACCTCAGTGCCACTAAGACTGAGATTGTTCGCATTGGGACCCCCGCACCCACCTGCGAAGCAAGAAACCTGGGGGTCATCTTTGACTCTGCACTTTCCTTCTCTCACATTTCATACATCTCTAAAAATCTAAGTATCAGCTCCACCTCCTCAGGGGTACTGTACCTTTTGTCACTTTCCCCCGGAGGCTCACTGTCTCCAGAACCCTGGTTCTCTCCAGGCTGGACTATTGCAACAGCCTCTTCCTCAACCTCCATTAATCTGGCTTGCGCTCTCTGCAACTCATCCAGAACAGAACTGCAAGACTTATCCTTAGCCTCAAGCCCAGGGACCGCATCTCTCTGGCACTGAAATCCCTCCACTGGCTCCCCGTGGCTGCAAGGATCAAATTCAAGACCCTTTGCATTGTTCGCAAGGCTTTCTGGGGCCTGGGACCTACCTACCTGCAACGTTGCCTAGCTAAATACTGTCCCTCATGAGCCCTCTGCTCATCTACCTCCAACCTTCTGTGAGTGAGCCGGTTCTCCAAGCAGAGATTTGGAGGGAGATCATTATCCTCAGCAGGTGCCTCCCTCTGGAATAGCCTCTCTGCCGCCCTGCATCTTAAGTCGGATCTCCTTTAATTCCAGAAACTCCTCAAGACTTTCCTCTTCTCCTCTTGCTTCTCTCTCCCTCTACCCTCCTAACCCGGTTTTCTGTTTTCCCTCTCACCCTCCTCTTCCTTAGAGCACGCTGCCTGGCCGTCGGGTCTACCTCAGAGTCTCACCTGTACCCGGCACCCCCGCCAGTCCTCTTTCATACTTGCCTCAGGGCCCTTCACTTCACCCTCACTCATTGCACTTGAGAAATGTACCCTAGAGAGTGGCTGTCTCTGCACTTAACCCAGTCTCAACCGACCGGGTGCACTTGATTCCCCCCCCCCGTGAACGTCTGTGCACTTGCTCGATCCGTACGCACCATGCCTGAAAATCGTATGTCTGTTCTCCCTTGTCTTCACCCCTTAATTGCACTGTTAAAACTGCAGAATCCCCGCCAGGCCTATTTGCTATCTCCCAAACTGTTAAATGTATTTTTTACTCACTTTCTCTGCCTGTGCAGACTATTATCACCTCCAAATTTCAAGGGCTCTGAGCGCTTTGAAACACTTGCCTGTGTATAGGTGCTATATAAATAAACAATACCTACCATACCATATCAGGAGTAGGAGAAAGAGAGGCAGGAAAAGAGTAGGGAGAAGAAAGAGAGAGAAGGAGGGAAACAACTAGCGAAAGGAGAGTGTGAGAGAGAAAAGGTACAATTTGAATATCATACCATCATATTGTGTGAACTGTTTAGATAAAGGGTTTCCTTAGAAATTCACAAAGACCGCCAGATAGATAGGGCTATGACCTTTAGGCCTATATCTTTAGTCCAGGATCATATAAGACAGTAGGGGTTACCTAGCTCTAGTTTTGCATTCTGACAGGCTGGGAAGAAGGTAAGCCTGCGCTAGGGTGGAGGGAGCCCACAGGAGTTTGGGGAAAGGACCTCCCCAGGGACTCCCCTTAGCCAAGCCTTCCTGCAGTCCATCTGCAGAAAAATTGTGGAAGCTACCAATAAAAATGAATCTATTCATACTTTTCTTTTTTTAAACAAGAATATTGTGACTAAAAAATTATTTTTCTTTTACCAGATTGTGGGGTGGAAGTGTGACTGTGGGGCTCATTAAACTGGTGTTAATCTTGCCCATTAAGGACATGAATTAAAGGTATAGATCTCGAAAAACAAACAGATTGCCAAAGCACTTAGCCCTCAGTAAGAGTGAGCCAGTCTGGAAATAAGGTGCCGGTAATGACGTTACCGCCACCTTTTCTGGACCGGCTCACTCCGAGACTGCTGGTAGGGGCTGTGAACTACCGACAGGCCCCACATGCCGGTAGTTCATGCCCCTATCGGCAGATAATTCACTGAAGCACTGACATTGTTACTAATGGTGCCGGTGCTTCAGTGTTCCCATTCCTGTGGAGTCCTACGGGACACCACGGGAACTTGCTGTTCTGCCGCTGGCCGCAATGTCTCAGTATTACCGGGATATCTGGCAGCAGAAACGGTAAGCCGAGATTGCCGGCAGACCACTGGCACTACGGGCAGCCTACGGGCAACCTCATAATGAAGGTAATAGTATAGATAACCGCCACCTTTTTCAAAGTGAAATTTGCGAATTCCTGTAACAGCTGGGAGTGAAACACATATGTATTACTCCATAGTGGCACAAAGCCGAAGAGGGTGTGGAGCGCTTTATGAGAACTCTGAAAAGACAGTACATTACGGATAGCACAAGAGAAGAATACAGAAATTGAGAAGGCGATATCTCGCTTCCAAGAAGAATACGGATTCACTCCGCATGCCTCCACAGGAATACCTCCAGCAACTATCTTAACAGGTCGATCCCAGAGAACTACAAGTCACAGAAAAGTGTTGGGTCTCCACCTCCTTTAGACAACTCAGAGGTTCTAAGACACTCGGGCAAAAATGCTGCTGTAGTAACCTTTTGCACAGATCACACTGGGCTCATGAGGTAAGTCTTGCAGGCAAGTTCCTTTATTTAGGTTACAGTTACATATACATCTTAAGTAGATAAGGAGACAAGGACCACCGGCTCCCACCACCGATGTAGCAAGCTCTAACTGACATATCTGGAACCCTGGGAGAGAATGACTCTGTAGGGGTGACCTCACAAGCTCATGTAATCGCAGCATTCACATAGTCAGACATGCAGGCACACAGGAGAAAGAAGGATAATACTATAGCTGACAAGAGCTTATGCCAGAATGCCAAAGAACCTACCATCATAGTAGAGAATACGTTCTGGTAAAGGACTGAAAAATCCCTGATGCTAAAAGGCAGCATCCCTAACTGCGATGGCGAAAAAGGGACTATGAACATGGATCAGAGGGGTTCTTCAACGGTCTCAGAGTATGCCGCCCATTTCCAGAAACTAAAACAAAAAAGGTTCTGGCCAAGTTGCTGAATAGGAAAAGAGCAACCCTTGCAAGTCCAGCGATGATGAACCTGTCAATCAAGCAGAAACAGACACTGTTTTCAGCCACTAAGGTAACCATAGCATAGGATATTCCGTATGTAAGTTCAGAAGCACTGACTAATAGTCATCAATGTCAAACAAGATACAGTGAGGTTGCAGAGGTAGAGAGCAGCCCGTTTCAGGGCCTTTATGATTAACCAACTGCTAGCAAGAACTTAGTATAGACACCACTCAATTGAAAACTGTTCATTATGCTAAGGGGTATGATTTGTCCCCAGGCACACACACAGCTATGAAGTTTCCACAGTCCAGGTGTGAGTTTGTCATCCAGCCTTAAATTATTCTTTGCATTCTGAAACTTGTATTTTTACTTTGCCAATTAAATTGAGGACTACAATTCATAGTAACAAGCAGGGCTAGGTAATCTACTCGTGCGTAGAATGGGAAACTTGAGAGGTCTGCTCAAATGAACCAGCGTCCTGTTATGTCACAGTTCAGACACCCTCACACAAACAAGCACGCAGCGAGAAGGGACATTGATGTGTCAATAAACAGATCTCCTGCACATGAGTGGCCAGACAGCTATATTCACTGGAGAATGTTGTGTCTCTCAACAGCTAGGAGGATAAAACTAGGGGTGAAGCAGCTGTCTACATCCCAATTAGGGCATGCTATGCAGGGATCCTCAAGAGTATCAAAATTCCTATAATGCAGGTCCAAAATCTGATTGTTTTTTTGCATGATTATGGTTTGCTCTACAAGATCTGACAAAAAAGTCCCATGAAAAACAAATCACGACGAAAGACAATAAAAACAGGGTACTCTTGTCTAGTACATACTGTTCAAACCGTGCTTCTTACTCTTTCAACGTGCTTCAAAGTGAGAGCAATAAATGTCACTATTACTGTTTGGATTCTCACAAATGTACCATTTTATTTCTGGTTCACTCATAAAAAATCAGTTTCATTTCTAACTTGTCTTTTGAGAATTTGCCCCTTTGGGATGCTTATGCCTAACATTTCCTCTTCGAAAAGATAAACCTCATCCTGTGGTTTGGACCTCTTCCAGAGTTCAGAGGGTGGCCAAACCTCCCAGATGTTAAGGGACATGTCTTGAATTCATGGGCGCTGTCCTGCGTCCCACATACAACTTTCTGGGATGGGGAAAGGTGCCCCGCAGGTTCAAAGTCTTCCTAGTGCTCGAAAAAAAATCACACTTTTTGGTGTGATATTTCAAGCGCCAAGCTGCAAAGCGGCTCCTGCTGGTGTCTACTTAACACGTCGTTCTGTGTCAGCAGGGCATTGCAATGGGAGCATTTAGAGTTTGACTGCCACAGACCAACCGCCTGGAGCTATTGGTAGGGACTGTTGTCCCTTAATGAAAAGTATTATTTAAGCTCATAAAACCCAAAAGTTAACAACTATTTATAGGAACTAAATGTAGGGGGAAATGTGGTCAAGTGCTTAAATCGGAGACTGGGCCCACATCCTGGTTTCACCACTTCCCTGACACATAGCTCTCAGTACCCAGGGCAAGTGAAACCAGGTGATTTTGTTTTGGGGTGGGGAGAGCGCATTGAAGTGTATGGGCTGCTAAGTGGATTGGCAGGTGAGTAAAGTGAGTTTAGAACTATGGCAACATGTGCGACCATCCCTACCAAAAAAAGATGGATTGAAACTACATTGCTACTGGATTTTTCCAAGGATTTAAATCCTCTTTAAATCCATAAAATCCAATTGTACTCAGTGCATTACATTTGGCTTACTTTTGGCTTAATGTACCCGACATATGTTAATTAGCAACCCTCAGTGTAATCCCTAAACAATCCAATAAAAAATTCTATCCTCAAGCAATCCAAAAGCAATGCAATCCCCAAACAATCCAATAAAAATCCAAAAGCAATGCAATCCCCATACAATCCTATACAAATCCAAGAACACTGCAATCCCCAAACAATCCTATAAAAATCCAAAAGCAATGAAATCCCCAACCAATCCTATAAAAATCCAAAAGCAATGCAATCCCCAAATAAACCCTTACAAATCCGAACCCAATACAATCCCCACATAATCTTTTAAAAATTCAGAGTCAGTACAATTAAATAAGCCTATAAAATGCATGATCAATGAAATCCCCAAATAATCCTTTAAGAATCTTTATATGAATTGTTTTGGTTTATGTACTGGAAAAAAAACATTTTTTTAGGGGTTTGAACCCAAAAAACGATGTTAAGTATAACCCTGAAAAAGAAAAAGAAACCCTCCAATAATGATTACACTCGTTGGGTTTTAGTAGTCATTTTGGTAAAATGATATGAAAGTCGAGCAAGGTTAATGGGAGATTATCTATATTAAAAAATAATTAACACCTGTTTTTCTTTCAATTGTATTTATTAAAAGAGGCACAATGAGGTTCAACCTGAAACTGTGTACATAGCACACAAGCATGGCTGTCGCAATCCCAGAAGTTGGTGCCTTACAATTTGTGGACATGCATGGATAAAAAAAACGATTAGCCAAGCAGTCAAATGGCGATCCCAAGGCAATGGGAGTCAGGTGGGGACCTAGCCCAGGGAGTCGGGTGGGGACCCAGCCCAGGGAGTCCCAGGGAGTCAAATGGGGACCCGGGGAAAGCCCAGGGAGCAAGGGAGTCGGGTGAGAACCCATTCCAGGGAGCAAGGGAGTTGGGTGAGGACCCAGTCCAGGGAGTAAGGGAGTCAGGTGGGGACCCAGCCCAGGGAGCAAGGGAGGTGGGTGGGGACCCAGCCCAGGTAGGAAGGGACTCAGGTGGGGACCCAGCTCATGGAGCAAGGGAGTCGAGTGGGGACCCAGACAACTAAACTTGTGTAGAAATAAACAACTCTGGCGCCGCCTTCTGCATTCAGTAGTTCCCGATTTTGTTTTAGAGAGCTTTTCTGTACTCGGCTGTAGAGAGTTCTGGAAAGCCCCTTTCCTTTGCTTTCACATGGATACATTCTGAAATGTAAAAAGGAAGAATAGTTTGGAAATAGTTTGACAAGAGAAAGCAAAAAACGAACTAACAGGCAGATCTTGAAAGGAGGTGCTCAACAAGCATTATAACTTCAATGAATATGTGCCTGGCACAGGGATGCGTGGGTGAAAGGAAGCACAGTACACAATTTGCACTGTAGAATCTCCAAATATATATAACATGTGTGTTCTGAATGGCACATATGTATCCTTTATAGCTTCTTGTCGATGACAATCCAATGTTAATCTCCCCTTTTCTTCCATCAAATCTTTTTTGCTACATTCCAGGTCCAGCTGTTTGTTCAGCAGGTAGCGTGCCAAGTTGCCCATTTGTCTTTTTTTGCCATCATCACAATCTCCCTTGGTTTCACAGGATTCACCAAGAAGTCTGTAACAAGAGGAATTTTCCTCTGTGCATATAAGAAATGAAAAATTATGAGGTTTCACAAAACTGAAAATCAACTACGGTACGAGTAAGCTTGCCCGTACCGCAGTTCCCGGACCGGCAAACTACGAGTTGTGCTCGCGGGTGCTTTTCTGCCCGCCAGGTCTGACCTGGTGGGCAGAGCGGCACCCGCGAGCACAGCATGTCGCATGCACCGCCACTATTCACAAATGCTGCCGGTGCATGAGTCTTCCCCATTCCCATTGAGCCCTTTATGGCTCAATGGGAATGGGGAAGAATTTTTCCTGGCGCCCTGCAATGGGCAATTACCGGGTACGCCGGGGTTGTAATACCCTGGTAATTGCCCATTCCAGGGTATTACAGGCACGGCTGTCCACCAGGGTCGTCATGAGGCCCAATCTGTGCATCATTGCATCTGTTTCATGCACAGAAGTTCTATTAATAACAAGCGCTAGCAGAGCCAATCGTTTTGACAATTGTATAGGCATTGGTCAGGCACCATCATTGTATACAGACGGGCTGACATCATTTGACAGCTGTTGCCATCTTATGGGCAAATAGTACCATTATGACTGTGCCTGGAAAATGCCTTTCCCAAGCTTACACAAAAGCCAAAACTGTTGGCTTTGACAATTCTTATTTTAAATAGCACTGGTTACCAATGTTTTGCTCTTTCAGAGCACTGTAATATGATTGCAAAAAACTGCAGAAAAGTGACATCTCGTGAACCTGAGTCTCTCCCAGCACTCAGGTCAGCCCTGGAGGGGCTCCGAAGATCTCGGTTCGTTGTTACACAGGCACATGTGGCTAAATGTGTTGGCTGCCACTGCCACTAGCATCGGGTTCAGGAACAGGGCGTTGAGAGGTTTAGAAATCTAGATTTCTTTTATCTTCCCTCGTAGTCGCCTCTGACAGGAAGATGCCCTTCTGATTCTAGGGCTCTACTTTCAGTATTATGGCTCCAGTAAGGGCAGTTAGTGCCAGCAGCTTGCTCTTGACAAGTCCTGTCCTTCACATACAGAGAGCAAGAACAGGACGTGTCTGGCCCTACATACGTCTGCACATATTTTAAAGAATAACATCCCATGTCAGAGATTTGATGTTCAAGAAATTGTTTATTGAAATATGTGGATATTCTCATTATAGTGTCAATATGAATAATATAGGGCCTCAAAACGAGGCCGGCGGTAAGCGGTTAACGGCACCGGTAAGGATGCCGGTGCTGTTAACCCCTTACCGCCGCATTCCGAGGTCCCTTAGCGGGAGCCGCTAAGGAACCAGGGAGATAATAACGGGCCTGCTATTTGCGGGCCCGTTATTAGTTCCTTCCCCATTCCCATTGAGCCCTGTGGGGGCTCGAATGGGAATGGGGAACGGTTTTCAGAATGGGGATTTACCGCTTCCTCCAAGGTCGGAATGACCCGGTAAGTCCCCATTCCAACTACACAGACCCGGACACAGGTTTGGAGGCAGCCATGGCGCTAATAGCACCATGGCTACCTCCAAACTCGTAAGGAGTCCCATAGTGTCAATATGAATAATGTCACCATTTCAGACTATTGAGCTACAGACTAAATTGAGATCACTCGCAAAAATCACACCCAGTAGAGAATGGTTATTTCAGATTTTTGAGGAAAATGCGCTAAATTGAGCATACCTAGGTAGGTATTTGAATGATACGAATTGCATTTCCAGAATAGGACTGTGCGAATTATATTTTCAGAATAAGACTGACCGAATTACTTACACTGATTTACTCAATTCATTATTATAACTATTTAACCTCTTTAACTGGTTCTCACTTAGTGTAATTAACTCCTATTGGGCGATTCCCCATAGAAAGCAATGGCCAACACGATTATGGATGCCCAAAAGATGGCGCTTGACCAATGGAGCCAATAGCAAACCCTAATGACGGACTAAGACCGGGGCATTGCCATGCCAATGCCAAACAATGTGAAATCACAAATAGAACGCCATTCGGCGTTCGTTGCAAAGCCAACGCGTGACACTACGGAATTTAAAGAAGCTGCGGTAAGCGACCATCTGCATTTACCCGAGCTTCTCAATATATGTTGAATTCTTAACCAAGCACTGGCGAGAGCGGCCCGCAATGCTGAGAGTACCGCGTTTAATGAACCGGGGCCGCTCTGACCGCGCGCCCATGCTGTGCACAATGACTAATCCCCCACACTAACTTGAGATGGGGGTTTAGATTCTATTATAGACAAGGAGGCGATTATTTTGCATTACAATCTTTACTCTGAAACCACCAAGCTCACCTTGTTTCCACAGCCACAGGTGACGACCTCCTCAACATAAAAAAGAGATGTTTTAGAAAGGAGGTTCATGGACACTTTCTATGCGAATATTTGAGAGTTAACATGGTGCCAGCAGGTCTAATTATCAGGAATGAACCGGCACTCTTTCTGGAGGACAAAGTCTACATTACGGATTTCAGCAAAATTGCCACCAAATGTAGTAGAGATTTAATGGCTCTTACAATAACTACAGCTAAAAGAATCCATACCCAGATGCTTGGAGAACTCAAAACAGAAGAGACCAAATTCATCACTGATGACACGATAGCAAATGCCAGAGAAAAACGTAAAGAAATTGACAAGACATTAGATACCTTCATGGCCTCTACTTTAGAGAAAACACACAAAAAGCTGGCTAAAGATATAAAAAACTTCAAATTGGAAGCAGTGTACCCATACCTCTCAGACGACTACAAGGACAAAAAGGAAAAGGAGAGATCAGCAATTCAAGGGGGCATTAACAGGAGCAGGGACCAGTCTCTCTTGGTCGGGGATCAGCCACAGCTGACCACTCCTTCTAACCTTTACATAGACCAATATAATTGCCCCTAACCACAGCAACCTAGTTAGGGCTTAATATCTGTGCCTCACATCTAAAAGGACTTTGTGTTTTTCTAACTGTACTGGTCTGTTTGAATGTATTAGAAAGAAAAACAGTATTTTAAGACAATACTTCACAGTATTGAAACTATGTGATTGTGACCTTTATGAAGGAATATTGTGTACACCTCTAGTTCAATTATAACAATTACAAGAAGCCATTGCATATTGTTTGTACAGACCGGAGAAGAATTGCACCTCTTTTTTGCATTGTTCGCATTTACACACAGTTGTTGTCTTTGACCTAACTATGTTAAATTAATAGCACGGTGCTCCTCTGTGTTGTCTTGTTTTATCTAAACACCTAATATTTTTTAAAGAAAAGAAGAAAAAAACTCACAAGACTAGCCACTAAAATAATAAAGAGGCTACCATGTAACCATTCTTCACCTCTTGATTAGGATTTATTTCCGATGCATGGGGACCTTGGGAAGATAGAAATCGCAAACTTCTTAAAAGTGATTGCAGTATGAAATTAGAGAGGACAGGAACATCCAATGTACACATTACTCTAAAACCACAGCAGCAAAGAAAAAAACTTTTACAAACAACAAAGTTGTAACAAACATAACTAAATAGAGTTCAATGTCAATGTAAGGGAGCTTCCCAATCCATCATGGAGGACAAGTCATGCCCTGTAGGGGACCAATGAGCAGGGACCCTTCCTTATATAAGTCCATTACTCTAATCCCAAGACCACTGAACAGATCAGATGATAAACGATGAAGGTAAATCCAGCGAAGCTCTCGTACCACGCACTCCATAACCTGTAACTGCGAGCCACATTCCTGATCAGAACCTCAACTCGTAGCTGAAAGAACAACAAGCAAGAAGGGTGGGTGGATGGGAAGAACAACAAACTAAAGAATGTTCTCTCTTGAACCACCTGTGTACATACGTGTCATAACTGTCATATCATATCATATCATATCAAGGGTGGGTGGGTGGGATAATAATCGCCTCCTTCTCTTTAATAGAATCTAAACCCCCATCTCACGTTAGTGTGGGGGATTAGTCATTCTATGACAAGACAGGAGGCTCATATTATGCAAGTTCAAAGCCCTTGCATCCCATTAGTACAACATGATCAATATAATAGAACAATATAATAGAACAATATAATAAAATAGGAAAGAAAATGTTTTAAATGCTTTCATTAAGTCAGCCAGCAGACCGCAAGAGAATTGCCTAAGACTAGACTGCCCAAATAAGTGACTTTTAAGGCATAGACAAATCCACTGCAAGAAAAACAGGAAGATGTGCCAATTCCAGCGTTCCCTACAGGCCACCAAAACCAACTGGTTAAAAGAGGGGAAACATTGAACAAAGTTCTCCCATATCAATAGGTTAGGAAAAAAACCCATCTGAAATAAACGCCTTTGTTGTCCAATCAAACATTAAAACACTTAAATTCATACCCTCTTTGGGAACCTAGATAGCAAACCAAAGAAAAATTAAGCACCTAGCTCTCTTATTGATAAAGAAAGAACCCCATAGGGGTGAAAGTTTTGTAGGCTCCATTCCATGCGTTAAAGGAAGATATCGCATTGGAAACAGGGCATGTCACATAACTACACTGGGAAACAAGTGGGAAAGACAAACCTTCATCAAAGGTAAAATGGGAGTAAAAAGCCATTTTATTAATTTGTAATAGGACAACCTATCCTGAGCTGAGCAGAAAAGCAATAGACTTAACCCACAATTGTCTTCAGACATATGTATATACTAAGGAAGGATGTCTTCTGGAGGCAGAAGCAAAATGGAAGAGAGGAGCCCCACCTGAGAAGCTAAACCTGTCGAACTGCCAACACAGAGACCTTCAGACCTCCTGAGCTCTTAAAGAACTCTGCTACCATGACAAAGGCATATATTTACAAACCTGACCCTTAAGAGGCCAAACCTGGCAAGGAGAAAAATGTATCTTACAACCAATCTTTATCATTATAGTGATAAGTAAACCCCTTTGTAGATATGCCCGGTGCTTGAACCTTGTTCCCTCCTCCCCAGTTGATAAAGCCCCTAGAGGATCAAAAACTAACCGAAGGAGGACTCCTAAATTCCAAAGTCTTAACAAGACTCTAAACTGCAAAGAACTGATCACCAAACAGTTCAAACGAAGTTGCACACCAGAAGAGGTCTAACCTCTATTTCAGCTAATTTGAAGATCCTTGAAGCTCACAGCACCCTGAGCTGGCACCTTATTGCAAAACAAACTCTTGTGAAAACCCAAAGGTCCACCTGTTATACAGGAGACTAGGAGAATCAAGTCATTAGCTAAATGTATATCCCAGCCCTCTGGGAGTCACACTGGCAGACACCTTCTGATAGTTAATGTAGAGACGCTGGAACGCATCGTGATAGAGGGTCGTAATAACTTGGATGGGAGATTAGTATAACTCCCAGACCCCTCTATCCCCCCAAGGGATATTGGGCCTTCCCAAAGGCGGAGAACCCTCCCGCACTTATCCAGGGGAAAACCTTGCAACCCAGAAGAAGGCTACCCTGAGAACCATAATAAAGCCCCGCTTTACACCCTTAAGAGAAATAAATACACTCTTACACTTCTAACCAATCCCCTGACCGTGGACGGGCTGCGCTTAACTTATTGAAATACCAGGAATTAGGCAAAGGAAAGTAACTGACGGGTGGGAAATGCTCAGCGCGAGTCTGCACTGGTCACGAGCCGGAACTCCTGTAAAAAAGGAACACGAAACCATCGGGAGACATTCCAAGAGGTGTATATCATGATGCAATCTCCCCCAGGGATGGCGGGAAAGGGAACGAGGGGGAAAAGGACTCTGGGATAACTATCAATGCACCGCAAATGAAAGGTTGTGAAAGAAACCTGGGACCACTGTCCCCTCAACCCCTGAGGTCCGAGTCTCTGTATTCGTGTGAGGCTGACTGGCCATAAAGGAATCAGGGGAAGGAAATTAAGCACATGGTCCATAGCAAACAGCACTAATATAATACTACGACCCTCAAGTATACGAGTGGTGCTTATCACTACTATGAATGGGGTGTGGTAAGAGGTGTTCACTTATCGATCTCAGCAGGATAATAGACTGATTTAGACCTTTCGAAAATAGGAACCTGTATCAGTAGGGTCAGCCCGGATGTGAAAACCAGCACTCTATTCGCCACACTGTAGACAAAAAATATATATAACAAAAGAGGCTAAACAACGCTCTTGTGGGTACAGAAACCTGCTTGAACTCCCCGAGCAGAGGAGAATTGCAACACACTGTTAGACGGTTAGCTGAACCACAGGCCAAGCTTTGAGAGGAAAACCATGGGCAGGCGTCATAAAGTTATTATTTGGCAACACATCTATCTGATACCATCAAGTGTTTCCAAACACCTCCTCCAAGTAGAAAATGGTTGCTCAATTTACCATGCAACAAAACTGAACAGTTACTCTCGAGCTGACCCTGTCTCCACCAATAGTCCAATAGAATAATTAATGTCCAATGGGACAAATCGAAAGGGAAAACACGTCCCCACCAAAGAGCCTCAAGACCTGCAGACCTCCATAGAGGCAACGCATCATCTTTTCCTTCCTCATGTTGAGAGAAAATACTGCGGCTTAAGCAGCACAGGTATTAGGTGGAGAATTGATATCGGGAAAGCAAAACCTAAGGAAAGGACTGAGTTGTCCTGAAACTAACTAAGGTAAAGGGCGACAGAAGTTTAACTAAAAGACAAAGGTTAACACCAGTGTCTAGACAGGAAGGTACAACCCCCCAAATGGGTCTGTTTTACAACAACCTTCACACACTATTTTCTTTAAGGTACTTAATAAATTATATAAAATAGACATATAAAACATCCAAAGAAGAGGGGTTACGCCCTCACCGGGGTCCGAACCCCCGGCCCTTCTATAAGCTGCTACTTACTGAGCTATCCGGGCTACTGACAATTCTGAAAACGCAAATGTGTTCCATTCATCACTTAAACATATTGTTTAGCAAAAGAGTACACTGAGCAAGTGCACCTTAACTGCTCATCCGAGCAGGGTGTGGCAACCAGCAGTACACGAGGGGTAACCTCGCATTAGAACTCAGGTAGAAACCTGAAACCGAACAGGTTATGACACACAAACTGTTAAGGTAATCACCAACGCCATATGCAGCACGCCAACAAAGTTGCCAACTTTAAGTGAGGAATACACTGAGCAAGTGTACCTTAAACTGCTCACCCTAGCAGGGTGTGGAACCAGCAGTATACGAGGGATCACCTCGCAGAAAAACACAGGACAATCCTGCCACCGAGCAGGTGATGGTACCTTTCCAGGGAGGATAATGCCATCTGCCACCAGCAGCACCTAAACAAAAAACTGCCAAGTTTAAGGGAGGAATATACTGAGCCATTGTACCTGAAACTGCTCACCCCAGCAGGGTGTGGAAACTAGTAGTATACGAGGGGTTAACCTCACCATAGAATTCAGGCAGAACCTGAAGCCGAACAGGTTATGGCACCTACCATGAAGGCAAATCACCTATGCCCTCTGCAGCGCTTAAATAAATAAGAAAATAAAAAACATCATATTGGCAGCGTATGAGGCTCTTCAGTAGGCAAACTGGTGTTAATATATACCGAAAATATCAATTTAAACACAAAATAAAATATACATTTTTAAATATATATAAATACGTATATACATATATATATATATACATATATGTAAATACATGTACATAAACAAATATATAAATACACATCCATATGTGTACACTGCCAATGGCAGGCAGCGAACCCAGGTCCCTCTGCATGGTAAACCTGCAACCTTCCCTTTGAGCTATGTCGCTTATGTGCTGAAACAGAAGCCTTCCTGGAACCATATACATATAAATATATTAAGGAATATAACAAAGAAAACATGGAGGTGTTCAACTTAAAAGGGAGAGGGCACAGCTGCACGTTGTAGGAATGCTCAATAAAGAGCTTCACCAACGAAATGAGGATCTATCAAAACTGGCTCCCAGCCGGGTCCCAAGAATAGGCATAGCATGTGTGCACATGAATTCATATGAATTGCAGCCATGACGCGCATCGGTAAGAAGCTGAGCGCATCACCAACGGACATGTGGGCCATTCACGCTGGCTCCGGGGACTGGAGGCAGCCGCACAAGAAAAACCGACTTCCCCGGGGGAAAAAGAATTCAAATAACATGTGGGCAACGCGCGCGCCGACTCCGGGGACTGGAGGCAGCCGTGCGCAAAGATAAACAAACTTCCCCGCGACGCCGCCTGAGTTCAATGAAGGCAGGCAAAGCGATTAAATTACAGTGAACGCGGCAAAAACGCCGCCCAAGGAAGACTAAACAAACACTGTAGAAGTGGAACATCCCCAGCGGAGCGCCACCATGTCTCAACATGACCTGGCAGTCAGCATTTGAACGCGAACACGGCACTCAGCCAATTACCAATATGACATGAAAATACATGACCTTTTTACTGGCACAGTGCAATAAATCACCAACCCTTTCCATATACATAAAAAAACACTCTAAACTCCATAAATTCAACACTAAGGAAAGAACTAGGAGGAGTGACTTAGCTGTGGATTTATGCAGCAAAGAAAGAGGAATTGGGATTAGAGTAATGGACTTATATAAGGAAGGGTCCCAGCTCATTGGTCCCCTACAGGGCATGACCTGTCCTCCATGATGGATTGGGAAGCTCCCTTACATTGACATTGAACTCTGTTTAGTTCTGTTTGTTACAACTTTTTTGTTTGTAAACGTTTTTTCTATGCTGCTGTGGTTTCAGAGTAAAGATTGTAATGCATAATATGAGCCTCCTGTCTTGTCATAGAATCAAATTTGAGGTTTTCAATATATGTATAATTCTTAACCAAGTACTGGCCAAGCAGCCCGATAATGCTCCGATGACCCCCTTCAATTAAGCGCAACCACTTAGACCGAGCGCTCATGTTATGTGCAGTCAGACTTAATAATGGGTTTTAGTGACACATTGGGATACGCACGATGCGATGCAACTAAAATTAAACACGTTGCACTCTTCTGAATCACAACCTCGAATTTAGAATTCACAACTGGCATACATAGTTGGTAATAGATGCACGAATCTGACATGGGTGTACACACAGAAAACATATCGTGTTCTTCTGCATCATGTATATTTATTCGAGTTACTCATGCCTGACACCGACATTAGCGCTATAGATCTCAGGAAAAGGTGAATGGTCTGCCAAGAAGACATGCTCACATATCAATGTCAATATCAGCAACAATACCAAGTGTAATACAATTACCCTTACGTTTAATTTTATTCGCAGGGATTTAACACCTTTAAATTGGAAATATCTATGAAGAGCCTAATCAAGACTTACAAGAAAGGTAACAAATCATATTTATACCTTGATTCTGATACACAGAATCAGAAATAGAGGAGATACGAATTTAAACAAAGATCAATGTGAATTTAATATATTTTTCTTTTTCCTTGTCCTTTCTCAACTACCCAACAATCCTCCCCTTTACCAATCCCTGACTCTCTGTGATTATGATTGTATTCATTCCTGTAACAATTAGTGATGGAACAATTGTTCGGTTTCACCTTAATTTTCAACTTCTTCTCTTTTTGATCTGTTTATGTTATACTGTGTTACCCTGTATGCCTTTGAATACAACAACAACATAATTAATACTGCGAATATACAAAAGGTTTTTCAATGATAATTAAAAAAAATGTGCAAACCATTTGAAAGTACGAGCCCTGATTTGAAAAAGGCGGCAGCAGCCAAAACACGTGTCATCGCAAAGGGCAACTTTATGACTTATTCCTTTTCAAATTAAACCTACATCTGCAAAATCAACTGGCGCAGTCTTATGTCCGAGTGTGTTGATAGATACGTCTACAAAAGTAAGAACCCCTGGCACATAGTAGATGTGGTGTCATGTGACCCGTTAGCCGGGGCACGTGACCCTAGGAAAAATAAAGGAACCACCAGAACTGGCATCAGCGCGCCAGTCCGGGTTTATGCATCTCAGCGAGTGGTTGTGTCTTTCTTGCTGCGCTGCGCCCCGCCGTGCCGCGCACCAGAGTAGGCCTCTGTCAGGGCCCACTCCCTAACACCGCTGCCGCCCGCATCACCGGCGGCAGCAAACATCACACTGGCGACGAGGTACAGAGAGAGCCCAGCAAGACCCTTCTCATCAGAGCCGCGCTGCCCAGCACGCACCCGTTGGCCCTCACCGCCTGCAGCGGCAAAAGGAACATTCTCTACACGGCCGTGCATCGGCCAGAACAACGACGCGACTCCGCCCCACTCTCCCTCCTGAAAAGAGATGAGGTGACTTAGCATACGCGCACCATCAGCGCGCAGCAGCCGTGTGTAACACGCGCACTGGCAGCGCTCCATCTGACACCGGAGGAGGACGTCGGGCAGGGCCGCGTATCGGCCTATACAACGACAGAAAGCGCGTATCATATGCACTCCGTCTTCAGCATCGGCTGCAACGTCATCAGGAAAGAAGAACGTTCATCAACGTTCCTAAAGGCCGTGCATCAGCACACCGCATCGACGAAAGCACGCAACATACGCGCTCCGTCTTCAGCATCTGATGCACCGTCACCAAGAAAAAAAAAAGTTTGCCGACGTTCCAAAGGACTGTACATCAACACCCTGCAGCAACGCCCTCACGATATTCACCTAACGTTTGTGAAACCGGCCAGGGGTAGGATTTTGCCATCAAACAAAACGCTGCATAATACTATCCCTGGAATAAAGGGAGACGACACTGGCAAGCCTAATCTGATAGTGCCTTCAGAGAACACGGCATCAGCCTCAACAACCTGTTGTCACACAACGTGCAAGGTCCGTGGACAACTCGTACCGGTGCCAACACCACGAACAGCAAGCACCGGTGAGCGCACCCCTACAACCGCCCTCAATAACCCACAGCAACATGTCTAGCACCGAAACTAGCCCTGTGAGGGCCACCACAAGCTCAGCCATCAGGAAAAGCATCACCACTGACCATCCTGACCCTGCACTGACCACGCTCATGCCGCCATTCGACCCATTTACCACAGGAGCAGCCATCAGATGGGAAATCTGGTTGCAACAATTTGAAATGCACCTGGATGCCAGAGACATTACCATAGCAAAAAAGAAGCGCACGTTTCTCCTACTCAATGTCGGAGCTGCCACCCTGCGCCTATTCAACGCCACCCCAGACCGTGGAGACAACAACAACTACGACGCAGCCAAGTCAGTACTCACAAACATGTTCAAACCAGACCTCAACCCAGACTACGAACGCTTCCACTTCTGCATGGCCAGGCAGCGGGAGAAAGAAACAGTGGAAAAATGTCATGCTCACCTTCGTGAGATGGCGGTTGGCTGCGAATTCCCGGATGAAGAATTTGCAATCCGCCTCCAAATAATTAACGGCATATCCTCAGAAAAGCTGAGAAGAGCGATACTCTCTGAAAGAAACATGCGCCTGTCCCGTATCCTAGAAATGATGCGCCTCCAGGAGCAAACAGAAGACCAGGTAGCAGTGATTGAAGCAGCAATCCAAAGGCTCCCGCTGGACAACCTTAAACCATCGGAAGACGTGGCAGCCATATCCAAACACCAGAACACTCGCATGAAATATGGCCAGAGAACACTGGTGCTGCAAGAACGAAGCAAGGCCTGCAAATGGTGTGGTGGCCCATGGCACAAAGTAGAATCCTGCCCAGCATGGGGATCCACGTGCAGAAAATGCAACCGTCTCAATCACTATGCGGCGGTCTGCATGAACCCACCAAATCGAAACGAGAGGGAAACAACGTCACGGCCAGCACCTGAGCGACGGAAGAAGTTTGCACCGAGAGAGTTGTCACGTCAACAAGACCGAAAAGGGAAATCCAGAGCCGTCGACCACTCTCAAAGGTTCCCAGACACGAGTGACAGCGAAGACAGCGACGACATCGTGTCCCCGGAACGAAAAGGGGGACGGAAGAAAGGAGGTAAACGGATACATCGAGTACATCTTATATCAGCCGTCAAACCACACCGGTCACGACAAAGGAAGAGACCATTGTGCACCGTCATCGCCAACGGCGAACCTCTGAAAGTGGTCATTGACACTGGCGCGACAGTGAATGTAATGCCAACGTCAGCATTCAGCAAGCTTCACCCGAAACCCATGCTCCACAAGAAGAAGGTCAGACTATATGCGTATGGATGTAAGAGACCCCTACCAGTACAAGGGTCTTTCAAGTCTGATTTCACCCACAAGAACACTAGCTGCAGGGCGCGCATCTATGTGGTGGACGCTGGCTGTGAGACGCTACTCAGCTGCAAGACCGCAGAAAAACTCAAGCTAATTCACTTTGCTTTCAACCTCCAACACAACGACCTTGATGATCTAATACAGCAACACAAGAAACTATTCCAAGGCATCGGGTGTCTAAAAGGCCGCACAATCAAGCTTCACATAGACCCCACGATAGAGCCAAAAGCGGTACGGCACCGGCGGATACCATTCCACTTGCGAGAAGCCGTAGAGGAAGAATTAACTAAACTCGAAGAAGCAGGAATAATCGAAAAGACATCAGGTCCAACCCCGTGGGTGTCACCAATGGTGGTGGCCCAAAAACCGAAACAACCTAACGCTGTGAGAATTTGTATAGATATGAGGCTCCCCAACGCAGCGATCGTAAGGGAACGCCACATAACCCCAACGATTGACGAACTTCTTGTAGATCTCACTGGAGCAACAATCTTCAGCAAACTAGACCTGAGATCTGGCTATCACTAGCTCAGACTAGCCAGAGACTCAAGGTACATCACGACATTCTCCTCTCACCTTGGGCTAATGAGATACAAACGACCCAACTTCGGAATATCGTCGGCTGCCGAGGTATTCCAGCACGAAATCCGCAAGGTCATCACGGGCCTAGATGGCACCACGAACATCAGCGACGACATCCTTGTGTACGCATCAAACGAAAAAGAGCACCACAAACGCCTAGCAGCAGTCCTGAGCAGGCTAGAAACAGCAGGCCTAACGCTAAATGCAGAGAAATGCGAATTCGCAAAAGAAGAACTATGTTTCTTTGGATATATTTTCAGTGCCAAAGGTGTGTCCTCTGATCCGTCGAAGGTAAACAACATTAAGAACACCAAAGCACCTCAATCAGCCACGGAAGTGAGAAGTTTTATGGGGATGGCGACATACTGTGCGCGTTTCATTCCAGACCTTGCTAACATCGCAAGCCCACTACGTGAACTGACGAAAAAGGACCAAAAATGGGAATGGACATCGATCCACCAACAAGCATTCCAGCAAATCAAGGACACATTGTCAGCATCCACAACCATGGCATTCTTCAACATAGACAGACACACTGAACTACTAGTGGATGCCAGCCCAGTAGGCCTAGGAACCGTCCTAACCCAAACGGATAACGAGGGCAATGTATTCCCTATTGCTTTTGCCAGTCGGGCACTCACCAAACCAGAGCAAAACTATGCCCACATAGAGAAGGAAGCCCTTGCCATCCTGTGGGGATGTCGCCATTTCAAAGTATATCTGCTCGGAAAGCAAGCAAAAGTCTATTCCGATCACAAGCCGTTGATACCGATATTCCGAGGCTCTGCTCCACACCCACCGGCACGCATTGAGAAATGGATGCTGCAGCTACAGCCCTATAACATAGAGGTTGACTACCGCCCAGGGACAGACAACCCAGCGGACTACTTGTCCCGCCACCCGAGGCCTGCCACCAAAGGAGAACAACACCACTCAAAAGAAACAGACGAACACGAATGCCACGTGGTCGCCTGCGCCCGACCACGTGCCCTCACCATGCAGGAAGTAGCCAGCGAAACTGAAGCCGACACCATCCTGCAACACACTACAACTGCCATCCAGTCAGGAAACTGGAAGACCTACCTCACATCCATAGCTCAGCACATCAGCCCAAACCAAACTCCGGGCACTGTTCGGGATACGACACGAACTCTCCGTTGCTCCCGAAGGAGTGCTCCTCAAGGGCCACCGCATTGTGCTACCCGAGTCATTGGAGAAGAGAGCCCTACGGCTAGCTCACAGCGGCCACCAAGGCATCATCAAGACTACAGCATACCTCAAGTCTAGAATGTGGATGCCCATTATACAACAAAAGGTAATGGAGTTAGTGGAATCATGTGCTGCGTGCCAAGCATCCAGGAGACCGGAGAGCCCAGAGCCCATCAGCAGCGCCCCAAGAAGCAGCGGGATGCAGTTAGCATGGATCACTGCACAATTGCAGGTGAAGGATACCTACTCATAGTAATCGACGAGTTCAGCAGATATCCTGAGGTAGAGCACGTCGCATCCACAAACGTGGAAACCACAATCCTCACGCTGGAGAAGATATTCGCGACACACGGAATTCCGAGAAAAGTGAAGAGCGACAACGGTCCATCGTTCACCAGCCAAGAACTGCGTGAGTTCTTCAAAGAAACAAACATCAAGCACCAGGGCATCACCCCGAGATGGCCCCAAGCGAATGGCGACGCAGAAAGATTTATGGGATCGCTGAACAAAATCATTCGCATCGCAAAAGGAAATGGACATCCCTGGCTGAAAGCTGTCTATCAATTCCTAAGAACTCACAGGCAAACCCCACATTCATCCACCGGGGTCAGCCCTGCCGCCCTCATGCTCGGGGTGCCGATACAGGCAGAACTTCCCATACACCCTCTGTGGGTAGCCCCCGAACCAGACATCCCAGCCATAGACGCAATGAGACTGAGGCGGAACCAACAAGAAAGCATTGCCCGGCATGCCCGCCACCGAGAACTGATACCAGGTGATACAGTAATTGTCAGAAACCGAGAAACACCTAAGAAGACGTCCCTCAACTTCGAGCTACAACCATGGACAGTCAGCGCGACGAACCACAGCATGGTCACCGCCAAACGAGGACACGAGACCGTGACGAGAAACGTGTCGCACTGCAGGAGAGTACCAGCTGAAATGTGGGAAGAACAACCAACGTCCCCAAGGAGCGAAGCAACAGGGCCGCTCACACCCCAGAGCCAAACACCGTCACAAACCCACACCACAATGCCCACCTCCAGAACACAGCCCCAGCAAGAAGACCTAGCCATGCCAGCAACACCGAGAACCGGTGCACCGGAGAGAAGTAGCACTCGGTACCTTCTAAGAGGAAGACCCAGACCGTCGTCCCGTCTTCAAGGATACGTGGTGGACGGAGTCTACAGAAAATCCTGCCAAGAAAGACTCTGAGACAGCGGAGCAAGTAATATTCTATTATAAACACTTATGTTGAACAGTTGGTTAAACACCTCCAAGTTTGGGAGGAATGTGGTGTCACGTGACCCGTTAGCCGGGGAACGTGACCCTAGGAAAAATAAAGGAACCACCAGAACTGGCGTCAGCGCGCCAGTCCGGGTTTACGCATCTCAGCGAGTGGTCGTGTCTTCCTTGCTGCGCTGAGCCCCGCCGCGCACCAGAGTAGGCCTCTGTCAGGGCCTGCTCCCTAACACCGCTGCCGTCCGCATCACCGGCGGCAGCAAACATCACAGTAGACATTCAGTTGAGCCATCAGCCTGCACATGAGAAATGAACACAAAAAAAGGCCGTTTTTTTTCAATTCCGGTTCAAAAAACCCTTTTCTGTCAAGAAACCAACTTTTACCAGAAGTAAACCAGCATTGGGAAAGCTAGCCGTTAGTTTTGTGCTGGCATGGAATCCACATTTTCCAGGCCCTTTCATAATGATACCACATGGCAATAAAATGGCATAGCTCTTAAATGGGCTATTACTTGAGCATATTATTGCTGTGCCTAGCAAATAGATATAAACATGCAACAGGTCGCTAGGTAAAGAAAAGCCCCTCTAAAAATGGAGAGAATCCACCTGTGGCGTAGTCATAATATAACAGCAATGGATGGATATACCCTCTTCATTAACACCAATCCTACTTCTATACTCAGCATGTCCCTCAGGAAAAACTCTACAGCCCCAGTGCACCAACTATCCCTAGGTCCCGGTGATGTACCGCCAATCTAATCGGGACAGCTGGAGAAAGAGTCCCTATAACTAAACTAAACAATATCTAAAAATGCTTTTTGTTCTAAAAAACAGCAGAGTAGGACTAAAGCTGTGAAAAGGATAGTCAGAAAGGGATGACTATCAACTTTATTCTGCCCTTTCCTGAGTTTGTACCACATCACCTACTGAAATGCGCCACTGGGTAGTGCCGCCCACTTGCAGCACCTCTTATAGCTTGCCAGTTCTAACAAGGTATCCCACTTATTTAAAAAGAATATCTGTAGAATGGTCGGTCAACCGGTTTCGGTGATCAGACAAACACTTTGATGTCAGCTTCTTCACGACCTAAAAAGGGAGATCGACTCTGCGTCGCCTCAAGACACTCTTGGGGTTGTGCAGGTAATTATTGACTGCCTGTGTTACAACACCAGCGTCATCCCCATCCTCCTCATCCCTGCCCCCGACCACTGTCTTGATGCGCATTGAAAGACCATTCTGCTGTATAGTGCTTTATAGTGCGCATTACAAATCACCAATAAATTAAAAATAAATAAATAACCAAAGTGTGTGATCCTAGGCAAATCATTTAATTTCATTGTGCCTCATCGAAAAAAATTGGGGAGTTTCAAAAGCCTGCCAACTATTGTACTTTACAATACTGGTGCCAAAACAGGGCAAAGTCAATCAGTCTGTGATTGATAAGTGCTTTTGAGAGATAGCTATGTTAGCGAGAACTACGAAAATGGAGAGGGGGATAGGCACGCAGTTAGATTAATAGAAATGAATCGAGCAGCCCATTAAGGGCCTCTGCGCAAGAGCAATTTTTTAACATGGCTGAGTCCTGACCCACTTAATGTCCTGATTGGTGACTACATGCACCCCTCCCCCATTTAAAGCCCTATATGTATATCACACACACATAGTTGCTAAGCTCCCCAGTACCAGGCAGAGTGACACCTCATGCCAATCCTGGTTTCCCCATAGCATTCTGGGACGCGTAGGCCCAGACTTACAATGGGTGAAATGAAACTACAGATCCCAACATGCAATGGGGAACACAGAACTCGTTTGAGACATCATACATGGAACTATGAAACTTAGCAACTACTGTGAGAAACCTGAGGCATTTCTCCCAGGCTATTCCCGGGGCTTCTTTGTTCAGGTGGCCAGGCGAGGGCCATCGCTCTTGGATCCCAACTCTGGGGGGCCGACGAGCGAGGGAGGATCACCTCGGCAGGTATCCTTGGGGTCTTTGGGAGACACACCCTTGGGCTTCACATGGTATTCCTCCCGTTCCGATACACCCCTACCTGACATCCCCTCAGTTGTCATGGGATATTGTCAGCAGAGTCCCATCATACCCCAATACCTTTCTGTAAGGAAACTGAGAAAAGAACCAGGGAAAGTAACCATTAGAAAATCCATTCACCCATCACAATATATTTAACCCCTTCATCCTGACGAAAACCAACGCGGTTTTTCCATGATTTCCAGGAAAACCTACAGCTCCCACAATCCCTACTTCCAGTCTAGAAGTTCAACTTTTGGGACCAAGAAGAGGTAACTGGGAGTCATGGGGATTACCCATAGGAATCAATGGCCAATGGATTCCTATGGGCAGTTTCCATGTTGTCCCGATAATGAGGTCAGGCAGAGTCAGGGACAACTATTCACACCTGACTCCAATCAACTCTTTCAAAGAGTTTAAACAGTCAGACACCCAAGCACACAATGCGCAAGCTGGGGATGCTGAAGGAAGCAGAGGTGCCCAGGAGCCCAGCAGTCCAAACCACCCTGGAGTGGGAAGGACTTCCAGGACACTGAGCCTGTAAGCACCAGAGAGGCTAGAGTGGCGGGGAACCTATACATCTAGAAGGCTAACCCAGCGGCAGTTGAGCTGCCGGACCTTTGCACAACCCAGAACTCCTCCCCTGGGCCAGACTCAAAGACCCAGGGTCTTGAGGGGCAGGTGGTGAGACCCTGACCTCAGGAGAAATCCCATTTGAACACTGATGCACTCTGGGATCTGAAGTTAAAAAAAACATTATTTTAAGAACATTGAAAGAGGAGTCTGAGCCCGACTGAGGAAGAACCCTGAGGAGTTAAGAGCGAGGCGGTGCATGAGAGAAAGCTGTACTTCCAGGACACAGGCAAAGGAGACGAAGGACAGCGAGAGACCAGGGGGCTGAATCCAGGAGGCTGGAGAGTGAAAGCCCCTTTGTCGAGTGACCGCTACTGCCTAGACGTTAAGGGGGGCTATGTAAGCCAGCCCAGCAGAGGAGAATGACAGCGTACAGTGCTACAGGGTTACCAGCGGGCCCTCCCGGGTTTATGACAGAGTTGGGGAGGCACTGAGGCTGTAAAAGTAATAGCCTTTGACTCCGACAACAAATTGTGAATCAAAGTGGTCCTGCAACGGGTCAAGCAAAATTCCACTCACAGTCAAGTCTTTGATTTTTGATGCAGGGAGAGGGACTCGAACACGACGGAGGGAAGTCCAATAAAAAGGTAAAGAAAGCTAGGGGAAGGGAGCCCCGGAAGTGAACAGGTTTTGAGCCCGATCGAGGGGAACCTTTAATTGAAGAATGAACATTTATTAAGGAACTTGTGTGTGTAAACTGTGTAAAACCCAGGAAGGCTGATCTGGACTTGGGGGGGAAGGAAAACCCGAGAGGTCATGCCTCCTAAACAGCTGAAGGCCCAAAGGCCAAGAGAGCTCTGGAAGACAGGGTCGACAGTTTAAGGTGTATTCGTATGGTTAAAATGGGTCAGAGCCCAGGAGAGGGGGGCCCGGGGTGAACATTAAATCACCTCAGAGAAGTTGTATATGTGATATCCTAAGAAGAAAGGAACTTTGCGTCAAAATGGGTCTGCGCCCGGAGAAGGTGTATCCGGAGTGAACAGTAAATCACCAGAGAGAAGTAAAAAAGGAACTTTAATGTTTGACGTGTTGCATTAAGCCGTCTGAAATAAGACTTTGAATGGCAAAGAAACTTTGGCACAGAAGGCCCTCATGTTGAGGTTGTGAAATGCATCCTTGTGCTAGAGAAGTCAGAGAGTGTGCGAAGCTGGGGTCGCCTTTTCCCGTGCTGAAAACATGGGGAAAGGAAGCCAATGGCTTGAATATCCTGACATAACATTTCTTGAACAGTTTTCTTTTGCATAAAATTGTTTTCCACACTATTTATATTTAGAAGTAAGGCTTGGCAATAGGTTTATTAGCATAGGGCCTTTTATTGCAACAGACTCGACTAGTATTGCGTTATTATTATTTGATGGTCGTAGCTTGCTCGCATCTTTAGATTTAAGATTAGATAGGCATTTTCCAAACCCAATTGAAGCTCAATAAACACCCATGAAATGTTTTCACTTGTGTCTGTCGTCTTGCTGTCGATACCATGGTTTCCTTACACTATGCACATACATACATACTTTTATTTTACCCTGGGTGAAGAAATGGCAGATTCAGAGCTCTCAGGTTTCCTTTGGCCATGTGCGAGAAGGCCATGCGTTCATGTTTTGCTTTGAATTCTGGTACTTGCAGTTTCCTTACATTTCAAATGGGAAATAAAAAAAGTCACAAAATACAAAGTGAAAGAAAAAAAAAACTGGATGGCCTTCTCAAGCCTAGCCACATCCCCCCTTTTTTTCAGCAGCTTGGTTCTACCCCATAACAAAGTCCGCAAATCTTGCAGGTCCCTTCCTCTCGCGTTAAGGCTGGTTCTCTCTGCTCTGCTCATGGAGTATCATCTTCGACTCATCGCTCTGCTCAGCCTGCACCTCACTCTCTGCATTTTACACCTCTCCAAGTTCTCTCAGGTTCTCGGAAGCTTCAGAGCTCTTTTGTTCAAGCCTATCCATGCTCGACTTCTTGATGCCCTTTTGTTCACTAGGTCTCTTTCTATGGACACCTGTTCTCAACGTTCCGACTGATTGACCTCCATGGATCTCTTCTCAAACATGGTAATTCTCTCAATGTTCCATTTTCTACCATCTTGGGTGCATACATGGTTAGTGCCTCTTTGCATTACTCTGATGGGCCTGCCATACTTGGATCCTATTGCAGGATCCTTATGAGGCAACTTTATTTTGACCAAGTCGCCCTGCTGAACTTGATTCCTTTGGAATGCTCTTCTCCTGTCATTCCATTTTTTCATTTGCTCTTTACATTTCCTTATCCTCCAGGCCACATCCTGCAGGTTTACTGTGTCATCCTCCCTCACTCTTGACAACCAGATAGATACCAGTATAGTTGCTGCCCTTCTCCCACTCAGCATGTGAAAAGGGGACATCTTGGTGGTAGTGTTGTGTGTCGCACGATGGGCAGCCATGGCTTCCTTGACTGTTCTGTACAGATCCATTCCGGACGGTGGACATGCAGGAGCTCCTGGAGGTTGGGCCACTTTTCGAGGCAGCATTCTCCATGCCGGAAATAGGGGGAGAGCTGGCGAGTGACTGGAGAGGCATGCAGGACATTGGAAGAATGTTTGCACACTCCAACCTGGAAGTCGGGTGAAGAAGCCACACCGCAGAGAGGCATTGGAAATACTGGAAGAAACCAGTGAGTCTGCCCAAAGCATCTTGGGACCCCTGGGTGTTTTGAAAAGTGCGCCAACAAGTGATTGAACGGTACGAGATTGCAGATGCAGAAAATACACAGAATATGTTGGAATGCAGTCAAGGCAAAGTACAAATTCAATACCCAATAAGAAGAATGTTTGAATACAGACCTTTTGGTTCTCTCAAAGAGCCCATTGGCCTGGGGATGATATAGTGATGCCTTTACTTGTGTTATGTTGTTATCCCTCATGAACCTTTCCATTTCACAGGAGACTAATTGGACGCCGTTGTCTGTGACAATTTAGTTGGGTAAACCCTCCCTCTGGAATATTGCCGTGAGCACGTCCACGATGATGGATGTTGTAATGTCGGTACAAATTCAGCTTCTACCCACTTGGAAAGATAGCCGATCATGACAACCCAGTACCTGTATTCTGGTGACATCGCTTCAAGAGGACCGATGAAGTCCAACCCCAGATTGTGCCATACTCCTTCCGGTATCTCAGTTGGCATCAGTGGTGCTTGTCTGACCTTCAACCTCGTTATTGCGATTTAGGCACTCGTGACACCTTTCTATTATGATTCATATCTCCTGGTCCATGCTGGGCCACCAGTAGAATTCTCTCACATGTTGCCTGGTCAGGTTGCTTCCCAGGTGTCCCGCATGAGCTCTGAACATAATTATTTTCCTCATCCCTACTGGCAAAATGACTTGATCACCTCTCATCAACAAAACTGTCTCAAATATTTTGTCGGCCACTTTCCAATATGGCCTCAGTCCTTCAGGAATTGTTCTTTCCTCTGGCCATCCTTTCCTGGCCAGATCTGTGAGTTTTGCAATCGTTGAATCACTCGCAGATTCTTCTTTCCAGCGTTCAAGCAAGGTGAGTGTTGTGCTCCTTGAAGCTCCATTTGCCCAAAATTGTGCTTTGAAAAAGTTTACAAGCCCCCACGCCCCCGTGTGCCTGCATCTCCCTTGTTGAATCGCTTCCTGCTTCCCCTCCACCTCCCGCCTCCCAGCACGCCCACCGTCCCTGATTGGTAGATTTCCCGCTGTTGTTTGGGTCTAGCGACCCGCATTAGCCGTGCTCGCTTCTTTTTTCCTTGATCAAGCAAGGTGAGTTTTGTACTCCTTGAACCTTCATTTGCCCAAAATTGTGCTTTGAAAAAGTTTCCGAGCCCCCAGGCTCCCGTGTGCCCACTTCTCCCTCGATGAATCCCTTCCTGCTTCCCCTCCACCTCCCGCCTTCCAGCCCGCCCAGCGTCCCTGATTGGTTCTCCACCAAGGTCATAACTGACCGCTCCAGGGCAACCCTCTGCCCGTGCAGCCAAGGCCCCGAGGCCAAGGGCGGCTCTTACAGAGGCGGCTCCAGATCGTGTCTGCAGTGGATGCCAGTGACCAGCCGTCAACCAGCTGCAACTAATAAGGCAAGTGTGGCTAAGGTGGCAACTACTTTACAAACTATCCAATCTCATTAAATGTTAGCCTACGTTACCCCTTATGGAGCAATACAGACTGACCTGTGTTAAAATTGTATATTCTGCCAGTCTAAAACACTGTGGCAATAAGACCCGAGGTGGCGGGCCAATACCGCCCCAGGTAATGCCCCGGCCCCTAGTAACAAGGCCCCGGTGGCATTACCGTGGCCGGTATTTGCCTACTGCCAAGGGTCTTATAGACATTAGTACCCCGGCCCGTTAGACTGGGGTGCTAATGGCATTTTTTTCTGTTCTGAAACGCCGCCGCGCTCCACGTTTTCGAAACAGAAAAAATAAATAAAAAGTCAAATAAAATGGTCACTGGGAAAGGGAAAACATAGTCCGTTTTCCATTTCCATGGCGGCCATTGGGAGCGGACGTGCTGGGAACAGAAGTTTTCTCTGCACGTTCGCTCCCGAGAAAAAGAAAAAAGAAGGCAAGTGGGGTTGGGAGGACGGGGAGGGGATAGTTTGCAGGGGAGGAGGGTGGAGGAAAAAAAAAAAACTTACCTGAGTCCCCGGCGGGGAACGAAGGCAGCCTCCAGCCCTGGGGAGGCTCGGAGCGGGGATTGCCCCGTTTCGAGCCTCCTCATTGGCTAAGGGGCTTCCCACGCCCCCCGCCGGGAACAAACGCAGGCACGTACCCATTTGAGCCCTATGGGGGCTCAATTGGGAATGGGGAATGGTTCTCAGAATGGGAACTTACCGGGCCCTACAAGGTTGGAATGACCCGGTAAGTACCCACTCCGAGGACCCGGTATGCGGTAAGGGGGTAGCCATGCCGCAAATAGCGGCATGGTTACCTCCTACCTGTCATGATCACAGCAAAAGGCTCCAGGGGTATCCCAAAAAGTGACTGGACATCAGCTTATCATTGTTGGTTAGTGGAACAGCAACACAGTGAGTGGGTGGACTTGGACTAAAACCTCCTGACTACCTAGCATGGCTGCCCTAGTTGTTCTCCAGTCAGTGTTTTGCGGTCTAGCTGTTGTCACTCCATTGGTATTTAAGCCCCTCCCAGCGTGCGCCCCCTGCTTCGCTTCTAGTCAGTTTGCCGACGCTTACCTATTCCCGTGATTCCTGTCAGGCTCGTACTTTCATAGTTCTTAGAAGCAATAGTTTAGCGACCATAGTTTATAGCCACTTCCCTCTCACATTAACTTACTGATTTTGTGACGGAAACCTTCGAAAAATTTCCTCTGTTACTCTTGTCAAGTCATAGCAGACATTGGCGTTGTGACGAGAGTATTGCTCTAGCGAGACTCCGCCTAAACTCGCGTTTTCAATTTTACCTGAAGCGAGTTTATTACTCACCTCTTGTTCCAGTTAGGTGGCAGTCTCCGAGCCTCTCGCTCTTTGTCTACAGCCCCGCTTGAATTCTCCTCAACAACCCAATTCCGGAGCGAGTGCAACTTGCGCCTTGATTCCTGTCAGGCGCCAGTGTCCTAGCGTTTCGCTCATTCTCCACAGCCCGCTTGAACTTGCCAGCATTCCCACTCCTCCTGAGGCGACACCAACGCAAGTATGTCAGCCCTTTCTTGTCACGACACGTTATTCAACGTTTTGAAGTTGTGTATGGGTGCAACATTTTTAAAGTTGTGGAGAGTTGAAAACTGTACTAGCGAATTACGCCAGCAATAGTTAGGAGGAGGGTCATTCTTGGGTTCCTATTCTTCTCTTGCATGTGCTATTGGTGGCTTGGCGTATTTTGGATGTAGCATTTGTTGTGGTACGATTGTTGGCTGGATTTACTCAGTCCCAGTTAGGCACCCCTTTTCATTCATGGTTCTTCCACCGCATTCTTACAATTCCTATACTCTTTAAGTACATAGAGTAACCCCCGTAGCTACCTCATAGGTTTCCACTTCCCTCACATGTTCAAAGTTCATATAATATCACCTTCCGTGTCTGGAGCTCATATCATCAGCATCTTTCTTCAGAATACTGAGCCCCTGCACAGATGCAGGATGGAGAGCTCATTAAAAAAACATACTCCCAGTGCTGGAATACGACCAGCGCTTCCCCGCCCAGATCTACAAACGACCAGGGCCCGATGGATCTTGAAACACCAGGAGGACCCGGGAGAAGACACATAGACGCTAAGGGGCGAACTGGACAACCCAGAAAGGAAATTCCGCCTCCGAACATGAGGGGGGGAGAGGCCAGAGGGAGGTGGGAAGGAGGAAGCCTGATGGGAGAAATGAGGGCTGGGGATCGAAGAACTTGAATACGCATTGCTTGTGATATGTCATGATTTGTATATTTGCCATCCTGCCTTGATTTAAAATAAACGAAGTTAAAAAAAAAAAACACATACTAGGTGAGACTCTAGGGGAAATATTGCCAGAAGATTAAATACATTTCCTGAGCACTTTTGGGTAGCTTCCGCTTCACTTAAGGGAATTTTCTGTGTGTTCATAGGTTTACCGGATAATGAAGAAATTGTAAGAAGTGAACAGCGCTAATTAAGGAGAGGTTTGGAATAGCTTCCTGGGTGTCCCCGCGGAGTCAAGGTAAGCGTTACACTACCGTGTAATGAGGCCATTAGTATTGTTCCTGTTAGCCTGTCTCGCATCTAGACAGTGCGCCTTAGATACTACTGTGTTGTATTCTGCCAGTCTAAAACACTTAGAATTAGTCCTGTAAGCCTGTCTCGCATCTAGATAGTACGCCTTGGATACTACTGTGTTGTATTCTGCCTGTCACACACACCCTTAGAATTATTGCGCCTTAGATACTACTGTGTTGTATTCTGCCAGTCTAAAACACTCGGAATTGTTCCTGTTAGCCTGTCTCGCATCTAGATAGTGCGCCTTAGATACTATTGTGTTGTATTCTGGCAGTCTAAAACACTAAGAATTGTTCCTGTTAGCCTGTCTCGCATCTAGATAGTGCGCCTTAGATATTACTGTGTTGTATTCTGCCTGTCACACACACTTAGAATGATTGTGCCTTAGATACTACTGTGTTGTATTCTACCAGTCTAAAACACTTCCCGATTCTCATCTTGGCGCAGTGAGCGTGCTAAATAGCACGACTCACTGCACCATTTCTTGACGCCCAGGCACCACTGCTATTCACATGTGGGCCTGGGCGTCTTCGCAAAACACGACAGTGCTTTCGCTGTAATCCCCCTGTTTCTAATGGAAACAGGTGGATTGCAGAATCTCTGCAGCATTTTCGTTAAATAACGAGGGAATCGTTATTTAACGAAAATGCTGCCGAGATGAAAACAAAAATGCACATGGTTTTTGGTTGTGCAGATGCTGGCAGGTGGGTCCTGCACTGCATTTGTTTATCTTTATTTGCAGAAGAGTGCATACTGCCATCCATATGGATGGCAGTATGCACTCTTCTGGAAACAAAGATAAAAAAATGCAATGCTGGACCCACCGGTCACCATCTGCACACCCAAACAGCCGTGTGCTTCTTGTGGCACTCCCTCTTTACATGTGCTTCTTGTGGCACTCCTCCTGTACAACACCAATTTGGTACCGTACTTCAGCGCCAATTTCAAGCGCTTATGAAATTGGAGGAGTGCCACAAGAATAACCATGCAAAGACAGAGTTAACGAGAGTGCCGGTTGCTAGGTCGGTTTCCAGCCCTTCTTAACAACCGGCACCCATATTCCTAAAGTGGTGCAATCATTCCGACTTCGGAAGATTGCGCCACCTTCAGAATAGGGTGTAATTACTGAAAATGTTGTTAGCCCTTTTTACGACATTTTCGGCAATTACCACCAACTTGAGAATCGGGCCCTCAGAATTGTTACCGTTAGCCTGTCTCGCATCTAGATGGTGCGCCCAAGAGATTACGGTGTTGTTTTCTGCCTTCACACACACTTTAAAAATGTTCCTGCCCGCCTGCTTCGCATCTAAATAGTGCGCCTTAGATACTACTGTGTTGTATTCTTCCTGTCACACACACTTAGAATTATTGCGCCTTAGATACTACTGTGTTGTATTCTGTCAGTATAAAACACTTAGAATTGTTCCTGTTAGCCTGTCTCACATCTAGACGGTGCACCCAAGAGATTACGGTGTTGTTTTCTGCCTTCACACATACTTAAAAATTGTTCCTGCTAGCCTGCTTCGCATCCAGATAGTGCGCCTTAAATATTACTGTGTTGTACTCTGCCAGTCTCTAACCCTTAGAAATTGTTCCCGCTAGGGGGGCGCTGTTGCGCACGTTGGAAATGGCCGTCTGATCTAAGAGCTCCCGCTCCACCGAGAAATCCTGAGCTAGTTTATCCGTCCAGCGCTGCCTGTTTCGGCTCGGACGGGCTGGGGTGCTTGCCCGGCCACCCGTGGGTGACCAGACGAAATCCTGAGGCCCGGGGTCCGGGGTCGCCAGAGTTACGGCACGATTCAGATTGACCGGTGCGCGGAGTGACAGGTATCCGGAGGCGAGCTCCAGAGCAGTCTACTACAGAGCCGCGGCGCGGCCGGAACAGCTGGGCCCAAAAGGGGAGGAGCTTTGTCCCGGCTCTGCCCTGACACTCTTCTGGCGACACGATACGGCTTCTGGGCTGCTGCGGTGTGGACGACTCTCCGGCCCGTATCTGCTGAAAGCCCGACCCGGCCCTGGTGGTGGTTCCGCAGATGCTCAGCCCCATAGAACTCTTTACAAATCCTACAGGGCGGTGCGGGACGAGGCACCCGAAGTGAATCGCAGTAGTAATACCCACACGGACGACCGGTAAGGAGACGAGGCTGGGCGGAGAGGGGGCCCGCGGGTTGCCAATGGGTTGGCCGGGCAGCAACTAAATCGGACCCGCAACCACCCTTGTTGAGGCGGTGTGCTCAAGTCTCCGAGCGGACGGGAAACCAAACCCCTACTGATAACTGGAACACAGTGTGCTGCGCCACCTGGAACGCCATTACTCATGGGGGAACCACAGAGGCCGGCTAAGGGCACCAAGACTCCGGGGAAGCCGAGGAAGGGCCCCATGGACGCCTACATGGGGGGTCAGGGACAGGCCGCATCGGCCGACGCCCACTCGGCCGACACCGAGATCCCCGCTGCTGAATCCAGTGAGAATTTGGACAACCTAACAGCTATAGTTCAAAACGGTTCCGCTCGATAAACATAAAGCTGGATGACATAGTCTCTACCATCGGCTCCTTAAAGGCTAGAGTGGAGAAGGAAAGCCTACGCATAACGGAAACTGAAACCCGTATCAGCACTAATGAAGACGTTATCGCGCACCATAGCCGCGATATCACCCAAATTAAGGAAAGTATGACGAAGCTACAGAGCAAGTGCGAGGACCTAGAATCGCGCTCTCGGCGCAATAATATTCGTGTGGTGGGCGTACAGGAATCTTTTGGAAAGGCCCAAATGGAGACACATCTTGAGACACTGCTTAAAACCCTGTTTGGGCCGGAGGCCTTCTCTGAACAATTTTTGGTGGAGCGAGCACATCGTACGCTGGCCCCTGCACCTAAACCAGGCGCGCCACCACGCACCATAATCGCTCGGCTTCTAAACTATAGAGACAGAGACACAATCCTACGAAAAGCAAGAGAGGCGGGAACCCTCTACTATGAGGAAAGTCGCATACATTTATATCCTGATTTCTCCTCTGGAGTACAAGCGAGCAGAAGGTCCTATGAGCCAGTCAAGAAGCTCCTAAGAGAGCGCCAGATCCCATACGCTTTAATGTTCCCGGCAAAAATGAGGCTTCAACATGCGGGCAGGGCCCATTTCTTCGAGTCCCCAGCGGAGGACATGCATTATATTGAAACTTCCATACCCCTTCCTCCCAGAGGGGGCAGACCAGCACAAAATAACAGGCCCAGACCCGTGGAATGAGAAACACTTGCATGTCGACCCGGCGTGGGCCCGGGGCCCATATGAATAACTGATTAAGGTACACCAGGCACTTTGGTTGGTGGAGCTGTTGGACCTGGTCGGCGGCCATGTGAAGCAACATGGCCACCCGTGGAATGTTCCATAAGTTGTATGGGGGTACATCGTCAAGTTGGGGGTGATGATGAGGGGGGATGGGTGAGACAGGGTGGAGGGGAAGTTATGTTCAGTTGTTGGATGGACTCAAGGGGACATTTTGTTGAAAGTTTTGGCTGCCTTCCGGAGCTACCTCTGAAAGGAGGATGGAGGGGGATGGCCTGTTGTAAGTAAAATTTTGGTCGCGGCTGGGCTGGCACTGTCTACATGGCACGAACACTACGCACTTGTCAGATTTGGAAATGGCTAATGTGGCATCTCGGGTCCCCGGGGACGGGCTGCAGGTCAAGCTGCTGACGTGGAATGTGAGGGGATTGAACAATCCAGTTAAGGTTAGGAAGATATCCAACTACGTCTCCAGGCATAATCCACAAATACTGATGCTGCAGGAAACCCATGCAGTGGGGACAGGTAACTCTCACATCCTGCCCGGATGGGGTCCCCAGAGGTACCACACGGACTACTCTACCCAGTCCAGAGGGGTTCTCACCCTTATTCACCCAAGCCTTGGGTTCCGGGTTGGTGGGCACAAGGTCGATCCCCAGGGGAGATTTGTCATGGTCTGGGGGGAGGTGGCTAACCAACAGCTTCTCCTGGTTAATACATACGGTCCCAACATTGATGACCCGGCCTTCTACCTGGATATATATCAGATGGTTATAGCATTGGATGTCTCGGGTGTCTTGTGGGGGAGGGACTTCAACCTGACAATTGATCCGGTTCTTGATAGATCCTCTACAGTGATGAGACCCCCAAGCAGGACAGCATTGAACCTTAGACATGTCATTGCACAGCTCTCACTGGTTGATGCGTGGAGGGAGGTTCACCCGGGCAGTAGAAGATACACGTTTTATTCCTCGGTACATGATTCCGAGTCCAGGATTGATTACTGGTTGGTATCCACGCCTATGACGCCCTCTGTTGAGCGATGTGAAATCCTACCCTGCACCCTCTCCGATCACTCCCCAGTATTGCTGGAACTACTATTCTGGAACACCCCGAGTCCCTTCAGGAGGTGGAGAATGTCTGGTGGAATGTTAAGTGACCCCGGGGTGGTGGAGTCACTTCATGTTGAAATTTCGGAGTTTCTGTCCAATAATATCGGATTGGTCGACAGACTCTCGATGGTATGGGAGTCATTCAAGGTCTGGATGAGGGGTCTGCTGATGTCTAGAACTACGGGTATGTTAAGGGCTGTGAGGACCGAACTATCGTCAGTTGAAGGGAAGTTAGATCCACTTGAGAAAACATATTCAAATATGCAAGACAAGAAAGTACTAGCCGATATACACACAAATCTCCGGGAATTTGACAAGCTTGCTTTGAGGGAGGTCCGATATGTTGCGGCCCCGATTCGGGCACGCAGGTACGGGGAGGGCAACAAGGCTGGCAGGGCGCTCTCCAACCTAATCAAACACGATAAACAACCCACACAGATCACGAGCATACGCACGCAACAGGGGAGGGTTCTCCTTGGGGCTAAAGACATTAATGGGGAATTTATGGAATTTTACAAGAGGTTATACTCTAACCAAGATAAGAAAACATCCGCAGAAATCAGGACCTATCTTGAGGCCCTCTCCCTCCCTAGGCTCCCAGACGAGGTGCGACTGGCAATGGACCAGCCGGTAACGATGGAAGAAATTGGGGAAGCAATCAAGGATCTATCAACAGGCAGGGCACCGGGGTCAGATGGGTTAGGCGCCGAATTTTACAAGGAGTTCCGTGAGGAACTTGTGCTGATACTACTACAGGTGTGGGAGGAAGCGCTCGAATCCGGCAGATTGCCCTCAACTATGAGAGAGGCCATAATAGTGGTACTCCACAAGCCCAGGCGACCACCACAGGACGTTTCGTCCTACAGGCCCTTATCACTCATAAACACAGACGCTAAAATCTTTGCAAAGGTCCTGGCGAATCGCCTTCTGCCGGCAGTCCCGACCCTAGTCCACCCCGATCAAAATGGGTTTGTCCCTACTCGATCTACAGCCCTAAACCTCAGACGACTCTTTGGTTTCATGGCGCAGATCGACCCTGCGAGGAGCGCGGTGGCCATATCCCTTGACGCTGAAAAAGCGTTTGACTCTGTATCGTGGGTCTATCTCCTTTCGGTGCTATAGGCCTTTGGGGTGGGTTCCACCTTTATACGATACGTAAAACTCCTATCTACGGAACCTGGAGCCCGGGTCCTGACCAATAAGACCATTTCCGAGATGTTCCTCCTAGAAAGGGGGACCAGACAAGGATGCCCTTTCTCGCCCCTACTATTTGCACTGACCATTGAACCTATGGCGGCCGCGGTCCGTCTTAGACACTCAGACAAAGGGATCACTATGAAGGGCTCCACCCAGCTAATTTCGCTTTACGCGGATGACACACTACTATATATCAGGGAACCTGAGGTTAATATAGCACCGGTCATGACTGAGATCCAGGGGTTTGCAGACTATTCCGGGTATACCATAAATATGTCGAAATCAGAAATATTCCCCCTAACTCCTGCCACCCAATGCCCTACAGACACAGTGGGACTCAAGTGGTCCGCAGACCACATTAGATACCTGGGAATACTGGTCTCCAGGGACAAGCTCACACTCTACGCAGATAACCACGAGGAATCCCTACAGGCAAAAGGCTCCAGGCTTCAGATCTGGGGGCGGCTCCCAATTTCATTAGCCGGCCGTGTTGCCATTCTTAAAATGGTGGTCCTCCCTAAACTTTTATACCTATTTGTTAATATTCCTATATGGCCGGGCAGGGCCTTCTTCTCCAGGCTTAGATCCATGGTGGTAACATTTCTCTGGAACGGTAAGACTGCTAGGATTATCTGGGAGAGGATGGCGGAGCCCTATGCCTCTGGAGGGTTGGCGGCCCCCGATTTCGAACTTTATTATTACGTCTCCCAAGCCCAATTTGCGAAATATTGGTATAATGACGAGAATGATACACCCCATGCATGGATAGAGGAACACACCACACATCCCACGAATATACAGTCAGTTATTTTTCGATCCAAAGTATAAAGACACATGTGCATACAATCCGGTTAGCTGCACAGTCATGGATGGCGATATTTGAGAGGCTGGGAGTGGAGGTCCCCTACAACCCAGAGGTGCGGCTTTGGGACTTCCCGGGCATACCCCCCACGCATGATACTAACATACAGGAGTCCTGGGACCCTAACAGGGAAATGAAACTGGGTGACATGTTTGTGAATGGTGTTTTTGCGGACCGGGGTCTCTTGCTGAGGGCACTGGGGGGGTGGGCCCCTGAAAACGTTGCAATACTACCGTATGAGGTCTGCATTCCAAAAGAGGTGGCCTCTCTTCCCGGATGAGCCCCCGCCCCATCCATGTGTGCAATTGGTAACATCTAAAAATGGCCTGGGGATTGCTAGGTTGTACACAGCCGTGCAAGCTCATACCCCCACATTAAATCAGATAAAGGAGCAGTGGGAAGCGGATTTGCAGGGGACCATTGAAGAAAAGAAATGGGCCAACTATTGTGCGTTATCCAAGAAGGTTTCGCTTAATGCTGGTCTAAGGGTGATTCAATTTAAAATCCTGAACAGGCTACATTATACGCCGGCCAGAATCGCAAGGTTTGCACCGGATGGCTCTGACGCCTGTCCTAAATGTAATGCTCCCCAGGCTGGATCCTTTCACATGTACTGGGACTGCCCGGTACTGAGGGGATTCTGGAGGGAGGTGGTTGAGCTCCTGGAAGAATTCACTGAGGTTCCCCCCGATTTGACTCCTCAGAAATACTTGTTTGGGGACATTGGCAAGCAACCAGAGAAAATTAGAAGATTATTTAACATTGCATGCGCTATTGCCAAAAAATGTATTTTACAGAAATGGAAAAGTTCTCTCCCGCCCACCCTAAACCAGTTCCTTCAAGAACTGACACATGTCAACGAGTCAGAGGAACAGTTTGTTTTAATCCGCCCCTCGGCATGCAGGCCCAAGGACATTTGGGGCCCGTTCAGATCCTATCTATGTAACATGATTGCCGATGCTGACTTGGCTTCATAATATTGCTATGTGAAATGTAACAGATATTCTACCCCTGATGTAACTGTTAAACAATTGTGCTGTGATGTGACGGCCTATACGTGACCATTAATAAAAAAGAGTTTTAAAAAAAAAGAAATTGTTCCCGCTATCACGTCTCGCTTCTAGAGAGTGCACATTAGACACTACTGTGTTGTATTCACATCTAGATAGTGCGCCTTAGATACTACTGTGTTGAATTCACATCTGGGCAGTGCACCTTAGATTCTACTAAGTCATATTCTGCCACTCTCAAACACTTAGTAATTGCTCCTGTTAGACTGTTTTGCATCTCTATAGTGCGCCTTAGATATTACTGAGTTGTATTCTGCCAGTCTCAAACACTTAGAAATTGTTCCTGTTAGCCTGTTTCACATCTAGACAGTGCACCTTAGATACTACTAGGTGAGCATTCACATCCAGATAGTGCGCCCAAGAGATTACTGTGTTGTTTTCAGCCTGTCACACACACTTACATTATTTTCCTGTTAGCCTGTTTTCGCATCTAAATAGTGCACCAAGATTCTGCTATCTAAGATTCTGCCGGTCTCAATCACTGAGATATCATTCTGCTAGCCTGTTTCACATCTAGATAGTAGACCTTAGACTTTTAGATATTACTGTGCTGCATTCTCCCAGTCACAAACACCAAGAATTATTTGGGTTTAGCCTACTTCATTTACTGTTTCTGACCCTGAAAACACCCCCTGAGGTGGCACTGTGATTTACCTACCTACGCTTCAGAATTAAATTGCTTTCACTCGTTCCCCCTACAACTACAAGTGCCGCCTGAGATAGTACTGTAATTTACGTGCTTCAGTTCTAAGCGCCCCTTCTTCTTCTAGGCCTCCACCCTATTCCAACCTCTTTAGCCCTCTCCCGCTCCCATGGTGTCCAGATCTTAGTCACAGGTTGTACATCCAGGGCCCCTATCTACCACCACTAGTTCCTCAATCCCTAGCTTCCAAACACCAGATGGAGACCCCAGCCCACAAGAATACCCCTCTCCCACCCGTCCCGAACCCCAGCCTCCCCCATTGCCCCCCTCATCAGTCACCCCTCACGGCACCTGGCACGCGCTCTAGCACCCACCTTCTCAAGCCCCCCCTCTTTCCCTCCCTGAGCACAACCCTAGACACCTCCCCTCACATTTCATTACACCCTGATGCCGCTCGCCCACTCTCCTACCACCACCCAGCATCCAACTCTAAAATCACCTCCCCCTCAGAAGCCTATTCCCCACCCTCCTTCCCACCCAAACTCATCGTCTTCCACCCTCCCTCTGACCGCTATTGAGAACTCCCTGATACCCCATCCCAAGACACCACGCCCCCTATCGAACTCCCAAGCCAAAGGAGCCTGCTGGCGCTCCAAACAGCGCAAACCCACCTCTTCCTCCACTCCTTCCTTTCACCTTCCAATGAACATCCATTCCTCCCTTTCGCTCCCACATACCCACTGATCCCCCCTAACCCATCAGAGAATGCCCCTCCCTCTTGCCCACTCCCCCTACCTTCACCTCCCCCCTTCATATCCCTTCCCCTCTCTGAGAGCAGCACGTCTCGCCCTCGCAAGAACGGTAGCTTCATCTCCCTCCCCCTTGGATCGCCCTATCCTCTCTCACACCCATATAGCACCTAAACCCACGAAATGCAGAAAACAAGATTTGTCCTCCTCCTCAATTCTCTACTCCTCACTACTTCTACCTTAACCCATGCTCCCAATCTCTCCCTCCCCCACCCCCTCACAGTCCCCCCTGCCCTTGCCCTGCTTCCAGCTCCTCTCTTTCAACATCTCACCCTGCACTCCAGATTCCCCAACTCCTTCCAGACTCACTCCAATCTCTAGCCCCCTAAACCCCTCACACCCACTGACCTTCTCTCCACCCGCCCGTCCCCCCTCGACTCTACCCACACCCCTCACATATCCTCCTCCACCCGCCTACTCTCCCCAGCCTCCATGGCCGTAACCCCATCTCCCGTCACTCAAAATCCACTGGCACCCTGCCCCCTCCCTGTCCTACCTCTCCCTGTCTCAACGACCCAGAATCTTCCAACCTCACCCTCCTCCCCTTCAATCTCCCAAGCTCCTCATGCTCCCACCCTGATGTCCCCCACTAAGACCACATGCCCCCACAAAGTCAACTGCATCCTTTTTAATAACCGCTCCGTAGCGAAAAACAAACACAGCATCTTTGACCTCCTGTCCTCTGACAAGCCTGACCTCGTCTTTATCACAGAAACCTGGTTCTCCGACGACTTTGCCCCTGTTGCACATGAAGCCTTCCCCCTACCCCCATCTACTCGCTCATCCCCCACAATAGACCCTCCAGAGGAGGCGGAGTGGCAGTCCTCTTCAATTCTCATTTCTCTCTCTCACTCGTCGAATCTCGACATGCATTCCCTCATGTGAATCCCTTCAAGTTAAACTCCTGCACCTGGAAGTGGCCCAAAAGTGGGCTGTTTGGCTGTATGCTTTGCTGGAGAGCTGCTAGAATCCTGTTTGCTATCGAGTGCCCGTCGTTTTGCGGAAGCTGTGTGAGGATCGCAACCCGCATCAAGCACTTCAGTACTTGGACAAAGATAATTTTGCCACTATTGGACCAACTGCTTACCTCTGTGTCGAGCTCTTTGTTGGGCTCACTGTGCTCGCTGGGTTACACATTGTTCCGGTTGCGCTCTCTAACTGCTTCTCTTTCCTGCTTTCAGCTCCACCCCCTGCCCGCGCTGCGTCGTTACAGCCTCCTCCTTCTGGCCTGTGCTCGCGCACCAAACGCACGCACCCGGAAGTGACCCGCAAGTGGGCTGTTTGGCTGTATGCTTTGCTGGAGAACTGCTAGAATCCTGTTTGCTATCGAGTGCCTGTCGGCGTGCGGAAACTGTATGAGGATCGCAACCCGCATCAAGCACTTTAGTACTTGGACAAAGTAATTATTTTGCCACTATTGGACCAACTGCTTACCTTTGTGTTGAGCTCTTTGTTGGACTCACTGTGCTCACTGGGTTACACATTGTTCCGGTTGCGCTGTCTAACTGCTTCTCTTTCCTGCTTTCAGCTCCACCCCTGCCCGCACCGCGTCATTACAGCCTCCTACTTCTGGCCTGTGCTCGCGCACCGTGCATGCGCACCTGGAGGTGGCCCACAAGTGGGCTGTTTGGCTGTTCGGTGGGGTGGTGGGCAAGGGGAAGCAGAATATCTGGTAAGGAGCACCACTATCTTGGTTATTGATTGAACATTTAAAATTTGGATTTAAGTGGTGACCTGCATGTGCGCAGATTGGGAAAGGAACTTCTAACTTCCTTCAATATTAATGATTGCTTTTGAAACCATGATTTCTCTGGGCAATTTATTTTTAATCGGTTGGGCTATGAAGAAAAAGCGTGCAATCTTCACATACAAAAGGACTGGTCCAGTGACCAGACGAGAATCAATGGCTGAAACCCGTTTATATGAGGATATTTTATCTGCCCCACTAGTTTTCATGCCTATGCGAGGTACTATGAGAATGGCTCTCACTCTCCCCCTCCCTCCATCCCCTCCATCTTCCATGGATGTAGCAATGATGAATCTTCAGGAAGGAGACGAGGTAGGGGAAGAATCAATATTACTAATTGAGTCTGGAGAGATAAATTAATCTACATACCCAGAAATTCCCTCCCAGGGAAACGAGAAGTTGGGGGTGATCGGGGTCCCATGCTCTGAAAATGATAGTTCTTTACCCGCTCTGTCACAGTATCCACTAGACAAAGAGGCAGAGTGGGAAAGAACACCAGCTCAGGATTTAGCCCATAGCAAGTCCTGGGGGAAGGGGTCAGATGAAAACTTTAATAGCCAAATATTAGCCGAACTATGTTTACATACCATACTATTAAAACAGCTTATTACAGCTGTGGAAACACAAAAATGTTCCAGTGTTAATTGCAGGAAGATGACATATCAATTGATCGGTACCAATACAGAAATGGTGGCACAACAGGTGGAGGGGGTGCATGGGGCTAAGAATTCGTTAACATCTAAACAAATCACAGAGCCTCCGAGCACATTAGGTGCCCAGATTGATAATGACCTAAGTAAAGGGATTAAGGCAGGGAAAGCCCTCCCCCTCGAATCAATGACTAAGGAAAAGCCAGTTATTAATAACAACAAAAAATAAAAAAGCAAAAAAATCAATAACTGCAAAATGAAGTTGGGGAAGCGTGCCAAGAATAATTGGCGAAATTTAATTAAAGAGGATATGCCACCCACGTACAGAGAAACAACTGCGCCTGAGGATGGGGAAGATATCTCACGCAGAGGGGTTGAGGGTTCCCTAGCGGTAGATTCTATTGCTGATTTGTTTATTTCAAAATTTGTTTATTGGCATTTGTGGTTATAAACATTTTACATTATTACTGGTCAGGTCCTTTGCTCAGGATATCTGATTGTGTCACTGCAATTATGCCTTGTTTTCAAATAAAATAACAACACTCATATAACAAACTAACATTAACTGTCTCCTTGTGAGTGGCAGGTGGTGGTTGACGGGTTTCCGGGGAGGGCGGGTGTTCTGTCTTCAGGGTAGTGGGAGGAGCCGATTCTGGTTTAGTTCAGGGTTGTAGGGGTCTAGTGCCCAGTATTCATGTCCATTTGTGTGGATAGATAGGTCTGTTGGGTGTGTTGTTCAAGGGGGTTTATCATCGGAGGATCGAAACAGTTTAGACATGGTGTCTTTCCATGCCTCTAGTGCCATGCTTGAGTCTTCAGTGGATCTAGTGACGCTGTCCTCCTAGGCTCTGGTTTCGGCGTTTGCCCATCTTTCCAGTTCTTTACGCCATACTTTATGATTCGGTCCGGCGGGCTTTTTCCAGGCCATAGCGATAGTCCTCTTGGCCGTTATGCACAGCAAGTCCATTAGTTTTACAGCGTATTTGAGTTTGGCCTGCCTGGGGTAACTGCCTAGGAGGCATTCAGCTGGAGTCCATTTGTACCTGGTAACCTCAGCTTCTTCGCAGGTTTGTTTTGCTTTCGATCAGAGGTTCTGTGCCTTAGTGCAGTTCCATAGCATGTGGATCAAGTCTGCCCCATCTGCCCCACACCAAGTGCATTGTGCCAGAGCGGTTCTGTTGAACAGTGCTATTTTACTTGGGGTTAAGTAGGTGCGGTATAGTATATTAATCTGTATTAATCGAAATCTCTGGTTCCTAGAGACCTCTTTTGGGAACGACAGTGCTTTGAGCCATTCGTTTTCAGACATTTCTTGTCCAATGTCCGTTTCCCAGCGGGTCTTTAATACAGCACTACGAGGATTAGGGATGTCCCTTAGGAGGCTAAATATTTGAGATACCACCTTCCCCCCTTCGTTCAGGCCATACATCAGTGTCAGGAAGGGGTCAGTCTCAGGTTCTTCTGGCCAGGTAGACCATCTTGTGCGGGCTATGGTGCGGATCTTTTGGTACCACAGGAATTGACCGGCTTGGATGTCCTCCACCGCCTGTAACTCAGCGAATTCTCTGAATATACCATCAGTGTATAGGTCACCCCAAGTGTATATACCTTTCTTTTCCCATAGCCTGATGTTGTGTAGGTTGGTGTCTGTTTTACCAAACCCCGAAAGTATTGGCACTTCCTGGAAGTATGGCTGTTTCAGGCGCAAGACTGTTGTGGTTCTGTGCCATATCTTCTTGCCCAGGGTTGCCAGAAATGGTGGTCTGTACATCAGTCTCTGAGGGACCCAGATTAATTCTTTCAGTCGAATTGGGGTAATCATAGCCTGTAACACGGGGGTCTCAGAGGTGGCCTAATCCGCTAGCCACTTGGACACATGGCTCAGTTGGGCTGCCAGATAGTACTTTTCTAGGCTTGGTAGTTGGATCCCACCTTGATTGTATGGTAAAACTAGGGTGGACAGGGCCACACGGTGTCTGCCATTTCCCCATAGGAATTCTTTGAGTATTGCATCGAGCAGTTGAAAAAAGGGTTTTGTGATGTAGAAGTGCACATTTTGGAATCCATACAGAAATCTAGGGAGAATAATCATCTTGGCTATCGAAGCCCTTCCTAGCATGGATAACGGCAGCTTTGCCCAGAACCTTATGGATTTGCGTAGTGTGGGTACTGCAGCCTTCGTATTATGTTCATGCACCAACTCCGGGGTATGCATTATTTGGATCCCAAGGTAGCGGAAGGAAGCCGTCTGCCACTGGACGCCCACCTGGGGGAGTTCTTCGGTGCCTTTGTTTTTCAGTCCTGCCAGAGGGAACAAGCAGGATTTAGATTTGCTAAATTTAATGCCGGAGACTTTGGCATAGTTGTCGAGGACTTCCAGTATTGTCGGCACATTAAGATGGGGGTTGTTAACATATATTAGAACGTCATCTGCATATAGTGAGATGATGTGATCGCTTCCTGCTAATCTGATCCCTGCATCAAAGAACTGCTGCCTAAAATAGATTGCTATGGGTTCCAGCCCTAGAACGTAGAGCATAGGAGAAAGTGGGCAGCCCTGCCTAGTACCCCTCTGAATGTCCCATGCCTCTGACACATACTTCCCAGATTTCAGCCTAGTCCTTGGTTTATTGTAAAGAATCTTGACCCATCTGATGAATCCCTGGCCGATTCCAAATCCCTCCAAAACCGCTATCAGCCATTCCCAGTATATAGAGTCGAAAGCCTTAATGGCGTCTAAGGACAGTAGTGCAAGCTGTTCGTCACTTGTGCTGGTTTGGGCTATGATATGTTGAAGCCTGCGTAAATTTAGGGACGTGTTCCGGCCGGGTATAAAGCCATTCTGGTCCGTATGTTTTATATCTCCTTTCACTTTGGATAGTCGCTTAGCTAGGATTGTTGTCAGTATTTTAACGTCATAGTTAAGCATGGCAAGCGGGCGATAGGTGTCGCATTTGTCAGGAGGCTTATCGGGCTTGAGCATTGGTATCACTAGGGTTTCTCTCATGCTATCTGGTAGGATACCTCTTTCATATGTTTCCGAGAAAACTTGGTGTAGTAGGGGCGTCAGGGAGGGTTCAAATGCTTTGTAGAACTCGGGGGGGAGGCCGTCACTACACGGGGTCTTACATGTGGCCAGGGATCGAATAGCTTCTGTTATGTCAGTCGGTGTGATGTCAGAGTCCAAAGTATCAGATTGTGCTGGCGATAGTTTGGGTAGACCTATTTCTTCTAGTGTGTCTGTGATTTGTTCCTGGGGGATTTTGTCTGTATGGGAGTATAGTTGTGCATAGTAGTGTTTGAAGATGTCGTTGATGCTCTGCTGGGTTCTGTGCTCTGTGCCGTGTTCATCCAGGAATATTGTGGTTATGTGTTTGGGGTGTTCTCGTTTACAAAGCCAGGCCAGTAACCGGCCAGGTTTATCGGCTTCTGCGTGTGTTCTGTCTGTTCTGGCGCTAAAATCAAATTTGGCTAGTCTGTTCCACGCACCAGAGCAGTCCTCTCTGAGAGTTCTAAGGTCGTCCTACCTCTTTGGGGCGTCTACTGAGGTGGCTTCTAGCTTTTGGATGGCACGTTCTTTCTGGTCAAGTTCAGCTCTTAGCATTTTCCTGATACCCCCTGCTTTCGCAATAACTTCGCCCCGCGTAACTACTTTCAAGGCATCCCATATCGTGCTAATGTGTTCGACGCTACCAGAATTTTCTGTTATATAATTCTCTATGGATTCTAGCAGTTCCTCCCTGAAGGCCAGGTCTTTCAAGGCCTCAGCAGGCATCCTCCACATGGGAATGGTCGGAGATAGTCCTCCCTAAATATTGTGTGTCCCCTATTTGAGGCAAACGTTCCTTACTTATGAAGAAATAATCTAGCCTCGTATGGAGTTTATGGGGGGACGAGTAATACGAGTAGGCTCTCTCGCCTGGGTGTAGTTCCCGCCATACATCTGTCAGGTCTAGTTCCTTGATCAGGGTGGCTAGGGACGTGGTGGCAGTGGAGGGGCCATTCACTGAAGGCCGGGATCTGTCCAGCTCTGAGTTGTGGACGCAGTTGAAATCGCCACCCCACAGAAAAAAGCCATCTTTGAACTGCACCATCTTGGCACCCAGTGCTTTCAGGTGGGCAGGGATATTGTTGTTGGGGAAATATGAATTCACTATGCAAATCTCTCTTTGTTCGAAAGTGCCCCATATTATTAGGTATCTGCCCTCTGGGTCCTTTTCCATTTTATTTAGGTGGAATGGTACTTGGGGGTTGATCCAGGTGTAAACCCCTCTGGCATATTTAGAGTAGGGTCTAGCCCTGTCCTCCCCAGTGTTCCTTCAGTGTTGCGTTTGCCTCTATGCTGCAGTGTGTCTCCTGCAATAGGACAATGTCCACTTTTTTCCTGGGTAAGTAGGATTTAATCCTATTGCTGCGGAGGTAAGTGCCCAGGCCCCTCACATTCCAAGTTAATACCTTAATGTGCATGGCCATCCTGGTTACTGGAGAGATTTAGGAGGCGCTTGCTTCTCCCAGAAGTGTTTATGGTCGCGACTAGAGTCCCAAGGTTATCCCTAGCTCGTGGATTCCAGCCCATCACGACCACCGCTCCAGCCCACCCGCTCTCCGGTTGCATTTTACAGTATGGAGACTTACTAACTTTTTTAACTACCATTCCGTGGAATGGATTAACCAGAAAAAACAACAACAAGAAACTGCCCCCAGCAGTCGTTTCAAACTCACAACGCTCGGGGGCTCCCGAGCCTTCCAGTCCTCTCCGGGTCTTTCGGTTCGGGCGGTGTGTAGGTGTTTTGCCTACACCATTTCGGTTGGGGGGGGTCATCGGCAGTCCTGTGATTGGGCGTCCGGTTTCCTGCCCAATTCTGACGTTTCCTTGATGTGGCATTGAATGTGTTAGCAATATTTAGCTGCTCTTGTGGTTTCTTCTCATAGAATCATCTTTTGCTGCTTTTCGCGAATTCCTCAGTGTCTTCCGCAAGGTTATTGTGTTCAAGCAATAGGTTTGCTGCAGCCGGGGTCTCTAGGAAAATGGCCTTTCCCTTGTAGAGTATTTTGAGTCTCGCTGGGTACAGCAGCATATATTTAAGATTAAGTTTCCGCAGTCTGGCTTTTACAGGTATGAAAGAGTTTCTCGCTCGCTGCACCACGGGAGTGTAGTCGGGGTACATGACTATTGACGCATCGTTTCTTTTGATCTCACCCCCTTCTCTCGAGAACTTCATTATTGTCTCTCGGTCCCTGAAGTTTAGCATTTTCGCAATCATTGGTCTTGGGTAAGATCCGGGGGGTGGTCGCTTTTGGAGGGATCTATGGGCTCGCTCCACGGAGAACCCTGGGGTGAGATTGCCTGCGCCAATTTCCTGTAACAGCAGTGTTTCTATGAACTCCGTGGGGTCCAAGCCCTCCATGCCTTCCGGAATTCCCAGAATTCGGACATTATTTTGTCGGGCCCGGCCTTCCGCATCTTCGGAGCGTGCTTCTAATCGGGCAACTGTTGCTTCTAGCTCTTTGACTTTCGAATTTAGCTCCTGCGTGGTCTCTGTAGTTTCCTGTAGGGTGGCTTCCGTATTAGTGACTCTTTCAGCCAGGTTCCAGGCATCTTGCCTTATTAGTTGCATGTCTGATTTTATTTCCCCTCTCATATCTTCAACAGATGTTCTCTGTGCTGCTATCGCCTAAAGGATCTGAGAGTCCCGAGGGTCCACCGCAGAGGTTGGTGACTCGGCCTTGTTGTTCTCTTCCTGTGGTGTCTGTTGCTTTGGCCGGGCTGTAGTGAACTAATCCATCGTTACAGTTCTCAACCTGTTTTTGGGAGGAGACATTGTACCACACGAGGGTTCCAGTTTTCGTGGTGCGTGATGCTGGCTTCAACTATTTGCAGTCAGCGGCCTTAGTTTGTTGTGGGGAGCCCGCTACTGGGGGTCTCTGCGACTATGAGATTGGATCACACTCTGATCTGTCTTATCCTCAACTGATCGTGTGTGGTGGATAGGCGGAGCTGTGTTGTAATCTTTAGCTGCACCCAAGCTTATTCATGGCACCGACTATTGCGCAATGGGCTATGCGAGGTGGGTAGCTGCCCCTGTCCAATGGATGGTGAAGTGGGACAGTGAGCTCTTATGTAAGGGGTAGCCACTTACTTCGTTTTGGGTCGGGTGGTCCCGCTGGTGTTGTCTGGTTCGTGTTCTTAGGTGCGTGTGCTCCGAGGTCGCCGTCCCGACCTCCGCGTGTATTCTTGGCCGCTCAGAGCAGCCCACATGTGTGGATCTGCCTCTGCAGTCCCCAGGCTGATCCTGTGCATATCATGCGCTGGGGACACCTTCCGCGAGCGGATCCCAACTGGGCTCGCGGGTCTCAAGGGTGGTCCCTCAGTCGTACCCAGGTGAGTTGCTTTAGGGAGCCGATGCCCCCTCTGGAAGGGCTGGTGGGGACGGCGGTCAGTGGTTCGATGTGCGTTGCGCTGCTGCTTCGTCCAGAGCCCCCGGGTCCTACCGCCTTCTGCTGCTCCAGATCGCCGCGTGAGTCCTCCCTTTCTCTCGCGGTGGGACGGATCAGTGGAAGCCCGATGGGGGTGCCTTCCTCGTTTGCGGCGGAGGCAAGCTGCTGTGACAGTCCGCAGAGGTCTGCAGTCCTCGCTTCGGTCCCGCAACGCCTGGTGGGTCTCTATTATACGGGCCTCTTGGTGTGGCCGCCATGTTTTATTCCGCAGGGGGGATTCTTAAAATGCTTCGTTTTTGGTGTTGCCAGCGACGATTTTCATCACCAATTTGGTCGAGTGTGTCGAAAAGGTTCTTCTGTGGCTCGGTCGAATTTCAGCTCCAGAGCCTTGATATTTTGCCGCAATTACTTATGTTTCAGGATCGTGGGCAGGAGCTCCTTGGAAAGCCAGCTTCACTACATGCTTGCTGGCCACGCCCCCTATATTCTATTACTGATAATCTAAAGAATAAAGGATCATGTCTATAATCTAGAATGTTGGTAAATGCGGAGCTCAATTCACGGAAGATCGTACAGTCTATTAAAGGGAACCTTCTGAATTATTTTCCAAAGAAATGTGTAATTGACCTAACTGGGCAAACAAATGCTGGGATGTTATCCTTGGGTACAAATAATCGATCTGATGTAGGTGAAGGGTCTGCTTTTAGTGCAAACAGTATACCGGATTCAATTTCCCAAGGCGCACTAATCTCGGACGTCGATCTAGAGTCACAAGTTGGAATGTCAAAAGTAACTTCCGTACAGGATCCATTTGGAAATTCAGAGAGGCAATGTGCCCTTGTGCCAGAATTAACACGAGTGGCCAGGAGTATTAATGAAGGCACACAACAGAATGGTCCTGGGGTGCAAAGACGCCTAAATGCCACTGCCTCATTGGGTGGGCAGGAGTCAAGCAAGGGTACGGATCAACAGACTATGAACTGTCTGGAAAAAACTGAGATGGGGAACAAGAAGAGAGGGGCATCAGGTGATGGAACGCGTCATCAGGAAGGTAATCAAAATAATGTTGGATGGCCATGAGAACCTATACACCGAATCGCCTGTGTATCTAATGATATTACTGGAAATGCTATGAGGAATAACAAGAAACGAGTGGATCCCAATTCACAGGCTAGTTCTCTTTATAAACAAAATAATGTAGACCCAGTAGAAGGTACTGGGGGTGGTCAAGAGCATACGTTTACTTTTCAAAAGGAACTCCTCCAGACTGATCATATGTTGGAGAGTGTGTGTAAAGGCCCTTCCTCCATTGTAGGGGATGATTTTAAACTGAGGCCTCCACGATATTCAGAGAATCCAAGTGTTGTGATGCACTATTTATTTACTTTTGGTGGCCCGCTGTCGCTAAACCATGCGAGAATCTTGGCACTATTTGGCGAAATACTGAGTCTCGCTTTGATTACATCTGGGGATAGTAAACTTATAGATTTCGTGCACCCAACCCGATATGATTTTGTGCAGGTAGTATTTTACTCCTGCACAATATTGGAGTCGGTTCTCAAGGAGGTAGATACTTTACGTAGATTTGGTTATGATTTGGATTGCAAGGGTGGAATGGCCTCAGACAAGGGGTCGCAAAGAGAAGATCAGGAGGATGTGAGGCCGACTGACCCCAAAGCTACAAAGTGTATACCTGCGGAGGGGGGGGGCTACAATGATCCTAGCTTAAGATGGTTGGCATTGACACTGCAGGACACCATCTCACAACTTCAGGGACTAAAGCCAAACAGTTAACATCCCTAGTAAACTAACCCTAGTGAGTTGGAACACCCAGGGTAACTGGTTTTTGAAAAACTCAACTGAAATATGTTTAGTGTTAAGTATGAGTCCCAATATGTGTCTGTCATAAATCTCCCCCGTCTCACCTGTGATCGGGATCTCCCTTGTTCGGCCGCAGGACTCTTCCTGTGGGTGGTTTGGGTCTTGAATAGGCTCGCTCGAGCCTCGTCAGGTTGCAGAGCGCGTTCAGAGTTCCGGGAAGTTCGTGGTTCCAGGGTGTCCAGGATTAGCGATAAACAAGCAATGTAGGGGGGAAGTCCAGGAATAGGAAAAAAGGCAAGGAAGGAAGTATGAGGATCAAGGAAGCAAATGTAGAGAGCAAACACACGTCGGGTCACTGTCGAAGATAGCGTTGAGACGCGTGGACCCGCAGGGGCGTGACCAATTTATAGTACGTGCTACGACGTGAAAGCTAGTGCGTAGCACAGAGCTTGGTACGGCCATGTTGGGAGGAACAAGGAGTACAAGCCCTTCGTGACAATGACCATGAGGTCCAGAAAGGGCAATTTCGCCGGGTCATGACAGCATGCCCCCTCCGAAGACTGGTTCCTCCAGGCTTGCCTGGGTGAATAAGATGGAATCTTCTGAGCAAACGAGGGGTCTTTAAATTAGAAACTGGTTCCCATGTTCTCTCGCTAGGGGGGTAGCCTTTCCACTCGACCAGATATTGTAATCGACCCCTTCTATACCTGGAATCACATATCCTGGACACCTCATATTCCAACTGGTCGTCCACAACAACAGGTGTGGGTTTGAAGGGTTTTCGAGTAGAACCAACGTAGGGTTTCAACAGGGAAGTATGGAAGACTGGATGTATCTTCTTCCAGGAATCTGGGAGCTTAAGTCGGAAGGAGACAGGATTGATGATCTCCTTTATAGAAAATGGACCATAATAGCGAGGAGCCAATTTGTTTGGTCGTAGATGTCGAGGTAACAGTTTCGAGGCTAGCCAGACTTGACCGCCAACTGAATAGGAGGCTGATGGTCTTCTCTTAGAGTCCGCATATCTTTTGGTTCGAGTCTGGGCCTGTTCTAACTGATCCTTGGCCTCTCTTTGTAAGTCGATCAGCGTCTGAATCCAAGAGTCAAGGGTAGGTACCGGAGTAGATTCTGGAAGAACTGATAGTAAAACAGACCGATGATAAGCTTGACTGCAATAGAAAGGGCTGATCTTGAGAGCTGAATGATCTGAGTTATTGTAGGAGAATTCGGCTAAAGGTATAAGGAGAGACCAATCGTCTTGAACCTTGGTGGCAAAACAACAAAGATATTGTTCCAGGGTTTGATTTACTCGTTCCGTTGTCCCATTGGTTTGTGGATGATAGCCTGAAGAAAGGGCACGTTGGATTCCTAGAACACGACAGAGATGTTTCCAGAATTGTGAAATATATTGAGGTCCCCGATCCGAAATAATCTTGGAAGGGAGGCCATGAAGACGAAAAATATGTTCCAGGAAAATTCCAGCAAGTTCTGAGGAAGATGGTAGTTTATACAATGGTGTAAAATGAGCTAGATGAGTGAACAAGTCAATGGTTACCATGATGGTTGTATATCCTCGGGAAGGTGGTAATTCAACAATGAAATCAGTGGCAATAACTTCCCTGGTTGGCAACGTAGGTTGTAGAAGCAGACCCGCCGGCCTCTGATTATCGTATTTGTTCCGACTACAAATTGCACAGGTCTTGATGTATTGAACCACACTGGACTTCATCCCTGGCCACCAGAACTATCTTTGTATAAGACGGAAGGTGTTGGTAACCCCTCGATGGCCGGAGTGAAGAGTATCATGGCATAGATTCATTACCTTCTGTTGAAGTTCTTTTGTCGGAATGACCACTGAATTGTTCTTGAATAAATATCCTTCCTTGATTGTCAAACGCCAGGGATTTTTCTCGGATATGTCCTTCCAGAGTTCAGATGATTAAGTCTGTACTCTGATTTCTTCCAGGAGATTGATCGCTTGAGCTACAAAGATTGTAAGTGGAAACATTTTAGGATAGATCTTATCCTCCAAGGGAACGTAGTCGGGACGCCGAGAAAGGGCATCGGCAATCATGTTTTGCGGTCCAGGAACATGTGAGATTTGAAATTGATATTGAGCAAAAAAGTAGGCCCATCAAGCTTCTCTACTGTTCCTGCACTCCATGGATTGTAGGACCTGAAGATTTCGATGATCAGTACGGACTTGAACTGGATATTTAGCACCCAGGAGTAGATGTCTCCATTCAGTGAAGGCATGACGAATGGCCAATAACTCCTTCTCCAGAACTGAGTAGTGAGTCTCACTGGTAGTCAGGGTCAGTGAAAGGTAAGCAATGGGATGTTCCAACTTATCATCGGATTCTTGTTTTAAAACTGCTCCGATGGCGTAATTGGAGGCATCTGTTGCCACTAGAAAAGGACGATTTATGTCAGGTTGGGCCAGAATGGGGGCCTGAGTGAATTCTTTTTTCAAGCGTTGGAATGCCTTGTCTTGTGGTATAGACCAGTTGAATGGAACGTCTTTCTTCAGGAGATTAAAAATGGGTTGAACAATCTCGGAAAAGGTGGGAATGAATTTCCAGTAGAAGTTGGCAAGCCCCAGGAAGGACTGTATTTGCTTTACAGATGTTGGGGCGGGCCAAGCCAGTAGTATGGCCTTTACCTTTGAAGGATCCATACTAATTCCTTCAGAACTAAGGACAAACCCCAGATAGTGAACTGATGTAGCATGAAACAAACATTTTTCTGGTTTGGCTAAGAGTTGATTTTCACGGAGACGTTGAAGTACTGCCTTTACATGTTCTTCATGTTTCAAGGAATCCTTTGAGAAGATCAATATGTCATCCAGGTAGACGATAACATTGAGAAATAACATGTCAGAGAACACCCTATCCATAAAACGCTGGAAGACTGCGGGAGCATTAGTCAGACCAAAGGGCATCACTAGGTATTCAAAGTGACCAAAGGGTGTTCTAAAGGCTGTTTTCCATTTGTTTCCTTCCCGGATACGGATCAAATGGTAAGCACCTCGGAGATCCAGTTTCGTGAATATCACTGCACCTCTCACAGCTTCAAGGATATACAAGATCAGGGGTAGTGGGTATCTGTCTTTCAGGGTGTGTTGATTTAGGCCCCGATAGTCCAGGCAAGGTCTGAGCTCTTTGGTATCCTTTTTAGGAACGAAGAACAATGAAGCACCAGCTGGTGATTTTGAAGGTCTTATGGTGCCATTCTCAAGATTAGTGTCTAGGTATTCCCGGTGGGCTCTCTTTTCTGGTTCTGAAAGGATAAACATCCTGCCAAAGGGAATCACTGCTGAGGGTTCAGTATCTATGGCACAGTCTTCGGGTCTATGTGGAGGTAAGGCTTGAACGATGGCAGTAGAGAATACATCAGCATACCCTTGATAGATCTCTGGAACTTGTACAATATTGGAAACCGTGAGTGGTGTCTCTGGACACCTTGGTGGACTTTTAGGGGCTGTGACTGAGGTATCCAGGTTTAAACAATGGTTCATACAGAACTCCGAGCCCAGGAATAAGGATCCGGCCGTCCAGTTGATATATGGATTGTGCCTTTGTAACCAGGGCAGGATGCTAACAACGGGCCCGTCATTAACATGCCCGTTGTTAGCATCCTCCCCATTCCCATTGAGCCCTATGGGAGCTGAAATGGGAATGGGGATGTACCAGGTCCGGGTTCCTTGAATGGGGAAATACTGGGCCCTCCAAGGTCGGAATGTCCCGGTATTTCCCCATTCAGGGAACCCGGACCCGGGTTTGGAGGTAGCCATGCCCTTAATAAGGGCATGGCTACCTCCAAACTCGTAATGAGGCCCATGGTCATTTATGGGGGAATTTTATGCAGGATTGGGGTTTGTTTGATTCAAGGGGCATACTGAGTACGAATATGGATATTACTACCTGGTCTAGAGGCACAGAATCTAGCACAATTGACTATATCTTTCTATCAGAACTTTTGATGAATTTGGTAATTGACTACAATTTTGTAGCTACAACATGTACTGATCATAAGAGACTGGAGTTAAAGTTGGGTGGCGATTGGAGAATGGCACTTAATGGCTGTTTGCCTGATGTGCAAGTAAATACAGCCAAAACCAGAATAGTATGGCATAAAGAAAATGTTGGTAAAACCAATTTGGTATTCTGTTCTGATTTTAACACCTCTGGCATTGGGAAAAATGTACTTTGTATACTAGTGATACTTTTTGCCACTACGTAAAGAATATAATCACCAAAACAACTACCTCGTCAGGTGTCTATAACAGAAGGATTAAAAAAAACACACTCATATGATCTGGTAATAAGAAACTTTAAGAATTCCAGATTTAGAGAACTTAGACACCTACGTAACACTACATATCCTGTATGTGCGAAAGACATACTGAAGCGGAAAGTAAATAATAAATGGAAAAATAAGATCAAGGCGCATCGGGCAGTTCTCCATCAAACGGATGGAGAAAATATGCTTTTAGCATTAAAAGACAACACCTCGAGGTCCTTTTGGGCGCTAATGAATAGTAAGATCTTGGGAAATTCCGAGGGGCAAACTATGTCCGTCACGGAAAAACAATGGGAAGGGCATTTTGGTACCCTACATGCTCTAGCTAAGTATACTGATCCCTTACCTAACAATATTCTTGACTCGCCATGGCATTTTGCATTTACATTGGAGGACATTAGGATAATTATACAGAAGGCGTCTCTTCAAGGGTTGCGGGGCCAAATGGCCTGGCAAATGTGCTATTTAAACAAAATAGTGAATTATGGGCTAAAATACTGTTTATCCTATTTATAGACATAGCGAAAATATCCCTGTAACTTGGCATATTGCCTATGTTGTGCCCATATATAAGAAAGGAGATCGGTCTTGCCCAAAAAATTATAGGCCAATTACTTTATTGGATGCAGATTCCAAGATTTTTTCCAGGATTGTTTTGACTCACATCTAAGAATGGGCCAATATAAAAAATATATTGGGCCTCATTACAACCTTGGTGCTAAGTGCACCAACTTTACCACCATGGTGTAAACTCCGTTTACACCATGGTGGATGGCGGATTTACCGCCCCATTTCAAGGTGAGTGGGGCGGTAAATCCCCATTTCCCATTTTCCCTTCCCCATTTCCATTTTTGCCCCATAGGGCATAATGGGAGTGGGGAAGGCGCTAATTACGCCGCCGTAAATTACGGCGGCGTAATTAGCACCATGGCAGGTTAGCGCCATGGATTTTAACGCCTGCTAAAAGCAGGCGTTAAAATCAGAATCAGGCGTTAAGGGTTAACGGTGGCGTTAACCCTTAACGCCTGAGTTGTAATGAGGCCCATTATCTAGATTCCAGTTTGGTTTCAGGAAAGGTATTGGAACTGATGCGGGGGGACGACTCCTAAATGTAATGCAGGCGACAGCATGGAAGGTGGATGGGGCTGCAATTCATATTGCATTGATTGATTTAACATTGGCTTTTGACATGGTCGATAGATCTTCACTTTGGATAAAGCTAATTCGGAGAGGTATGCCACCTGAGCTACTCTTAGTACTATTTCACCTGCATGAAGGATCAAAGTTGCAAGTGCGCTTACATAATTCAGGAAATCTATCCACATTAATAAATGCTACTAATGGCCTTCGACAAGGCTGTGTTTTTGCACCCACGATTTTTTATTTATATGTATCAGATGCAAAAGAGGTGCTGGAGGATTCGGCTTTTGCGCCACCTCTGGTGGAGGGAGTGAAAATCAGCTGGACCGCTTATGCAGATGACTTTATGTTATTCGATAAAACTCCACTAAGGTTGCAGCTTCAGCTCTGCAAATTTAGGCACTATACTTTACTGAATAATCTTATGATAAATTAAACTAAAACTGTGATCTTACGATTGCAACCAAGGTCGTATGTAAAGAAGTACTCTTGGTATCTGAACCACAAAAAGCTTGTAGTAAAACCTTATCTGAGATATTTATATAAACTACAGGCTTTATCTGGAAGGGAGGGTAGGTCCCCTAGTGACTCAGCTGAAAAAAAGTCGATGCTAAGTATGGAATTTTCCCTTTTCTATCGACTCTACGTTTCTATAAACTGAAGATTGTACTGCAGTTTTGGTATGGTCTCGAGCTTTTTCCACTTTGGGCAACAGAAGAACTTTCAATATACAAAGCACGTTTGTTGAGAGCAGTGTTCAAATGCTTGCCAAAGTGCGTTCCTCTAGCCGCAATTCGATATGAATTGGGTTTACTCTCATTGATGAATACGGTCATGTGGTGAAGGGTCTCATTATTCCGTAAATTAATTACAGCTGCAAAAGGGACTTTATACGATCTACTGGGAAATGGTTACCGTGGTGACACTACTAGATCCAGTTATCTGCAAAAATGTTAAACTGAATGTTTGGAGTATTTAAATAAATCAGGAATATCACTTAATCTTCTTATCTTCAATCCGCTTAAGGCAAAGAAAAAATCTGAATGGAGAGACTGGATTGTCACCAGAGAAACAGTATCTGTAACCCGTTTGTATAAGCACTTGGTATTAAATAACAAGTGTGCTGGGGCCCTCAAACCATATTTGACCCTGTTCCTGGATAAACGGCTACGGCAAATATTCATGCGGTTCAGATTTAACGTCTTACCAACTCGGGAAATTATGGGAACACGTAAAAACGGAACAGAGTCTCCAATGAACTGTAGGTTTTGTAATGAACCAGATGTTATTGAAACTTTGGAACATTTATTAATCGACTGCAACCCCTATCTCAAGTAAGTGCAGTGGGGTGGACAGCCCCCCACCCCCTCACAACGAGAACTGCTTGTGCCACGCTAAACTCCTCAGGGTGAGGAGAGGGGAGACTCATTGCCATAAATAAGTAACTGAGGCCAGTACTGCACCCAAGTGAACTCAAGGCCAGGTACTTGCCATATATAAAACAGAGGAAAAACGCTGGGATTGCACTCATTGGGCTGCTGGGGGATGGGGCAGCCGCTGCAGAGGGGACACAGGAGGCAGAGCTCCCCTTCCCTCAGGGGTCTGGCAGAGTTCGCTGCATAAAACGCGGGTCAGCGACTTCGCTGGCCTGAGGATAGACGCTGGCCGTGATAGGCCTGGGCGCGGCCTCGGCGCGGCCCATGGAGACTGCCCTGCCCCAGAACTCCCCCCACAAGAAGATAAAGTTGGTTAAAAAAAGAAATGCACGTATTGAGCACTTTGTAAAGTTTGTTGCTAGTACTGAGTATGTAAATCTGGATAGATTATGGTGCCAAATGTTATATGGTAGAGGTACTGCCCTAGTTAGCCGTAATCAGGTTTCTGAAGGGAATTTGTAAACTGATAGCTGGAACTGAAACGTGATGAAGATCTAAATGATCGTCTTAAATGCACTTGTTGTAATCAGGCTTCTGAATGGAATCTGTAAATTGATAGTTGGACCTGTAACGTGATGAAGATCTTAATGATCATTTTAAATGCACTTGTTAAAATTATGGTATTATATGAAATAAAATGTAAATAATTCTGAAATCATTGTTGAAATAATTTTTGAAAGAATGGATTTTATTTAAATGTAATGTATTGTAAATTGTTTATACAAAATGTTTCTTTTCTTTCTGTAAGTAATGCACATTGATTATGTAAAGTATTGTTTTTGGTTTGTTTTTTTATCTTGGTATTTTGTAAAGGTTATGTTTATAACAAAATACAAATAAATTAAATAAATAAATAAAGTTAAACTCTCGCTACCTCCAACCTTCTCCCACAGCTTCCCATTCATCTACAGACCCCCTGGTTACGACAGACATTTCTCCAACAACCTCTGTTATTCTGTAGCCACCATTCAAGTAAATCACCCCTCTCTGACTCTCCTTGGAGATTTCAATATCTGGATGGACATTCCCACCAACCCCATGACCGATCCGCTGGTCGACAGTCTTGATGCCCTCAACCTCTCCCTTCATATGACTGGTTCAACCCACTCAAGGGGGCACACCCTTAATGCAATTTTCAGCTCCCATGACCTGATTTATATATCCTGCCCCAAACCACTCATCTGGTCTGACCACTTTCATACCCTCCTCCATCCTCAACCCTGCCCCTCCCACTAAACCCCCCCAGCCCTGACATCTCCCCAAGACCTCAAATGCTGGAACAAAATGAAGATCCTTCCTGACCTTGCCGAAGCCCTACTTCTTAGATCCCCTACAACGCACCCCACTGACAGAGTCTTAACCATCGACTCTTTCGACTCTTGGCTCAATTAATCACTAATTCCTCTCACCCCCTCGCGCCCAGCTTCCTCGCGCAATTCACGTCCCAACTGAGGAACACCAAAAAACAAAATAACTCTCTGGAACGCAAATGGCGTGCATCAAAAACCGATCTCAGCAGATCCATGTTCGCCTTGCACCACTACAAAGCTGAAATCCGAAAAGCCAAAAAACCTATTCAACAAATGAATTCTCAACTGTGGAAACCGCAGCAAAGAACACCACAGAATCATATCTGAATTCGTCAAACCCAATCGTCTACCCAATCGACCCAATCTCAATCACTCTGCGACTCCCTCTCCCTACACTTCTACACCACCGATCTTGACAGTACAACCTCCATTAACAACAAACTGTCCCTCCTCTCCCCCCTCGCACAACAGACCCATCCAACAACCCACCCGGTCCCATCGCCCGACCCCCAATTCCCCCACCTTCGACTCCTTCAAACTCATCTCCAGAGACGAGTTTCTTGACCTACTATCTGCCAGCATACCGTCTGGCTCCCTCCTCGACCCCTACCCAGCTCTTGTCCTAAAAGAAATATTCTTGTCTACCTGCGCAGGAGAACATGCAAGAGCCATACTAAATGACTCCCTCAGCTCTGGCATCTTCCCCGATGCCTTCAAAATTTGCTTATGTCAAGCCTCTTCTTAAAAAGCCATCCCTCGACCCCCATGATCCAAAAAACTACAGACCCATCTCGAACACCAAATTCCTTGCAAAACTCATCGACCAAACAGCAAACCCAACAGCAAGCTCAATGCCTTTGTAGAATCCAACAACCTCCTCGACCCCGCACAATCAGGCTTCAGACCACGACATGGAACCGAAACCACTCTGACCTCGATCTGGGATGACCTTAAGGTCACTGCAGACTCTGAAGGATGCGCTGCGCTAATTCTCCTGGATCTCTCTGCTGCCTTTGAGATGGTTAACCACTCAATACTCCTTGACTGCCTCCACTCCCTTGGAATCCGTGGCACTGCTCTGAAGTGGATAACCTCCTTCCTCAGCAACAGGAAACAAATAACCCTCCTCCTCCCCATTTGTCTCAGCTGCTTGCTCGGTTAATACTAGAGTACAGCAAGGCGCAGTGCTCCAGATAAGATTTCGAGGTGAGAGTATTTTACTCTCTATTTTTATAATTAGAGCATAAATGCAATTTCAAGAGAGTAAAAATTAGTTTTCTGCTTAATAAGAGAGTAAAAGGTACAACATCTAATGGGTGCATAAAGTTAAAACTATAGGAAAATTTTAGAAACAAAACTATCGCGCCCTTGGATCCAATAAAGTACCTGATAGAGGGGACCTCATTCCTCATGGCTGTGCTTGGTGTCCAGCAAGCGCTTTGCTGTGTCTTGCAGTGTTAATGAATATAAAGCGAATGTGGCTTATTTTGTCTTGTTGGGAGTCAAGTGCACGACTGCGGTCTCCTAGCGCTGGTGTCCTGCTGGTCATGATTGCATGCTGTGAGAATGTAGTTGACTAAATGAATGACGCCTCAGTGAATGTTGGATGGGTGATGATGCATGAGTGTTTTACGACCCCAACCTCGTAAGCCTGAGAATGGCTGGCGGGTGTGCTCCCGATTACATGTAACCTGAAAAGTAACTGGTACTTGTGACATATGTACAATACAGCTATGATTTTCTTACCTGCTAGCTCTCTGCCTCTTCATGCTGCATCTGAGCACGATGCCCAAAGCTTACAGAACAATGCACTTCATGGCCAGGAACAGATGCATGTTGTAATACGTTAATGCTACATATAACATCATAATCACAGGGCAAGTCCTAAAGAATAAGTACCTGACTAATTAGACTACGGAATGCACAAAACCACACAATGTTATGCCATAGAACTTAAGTCTGAGAAAGGCACTGCAAGCCCATTTAATACATGGACGTGGGCAGGTACACCTCTGTTAAGGGGTTGTACTCTGCCCCTTCAGATACATTTATTTGATTGGTATTAGAACAGGTTTTCTCTTCTGCTATTTTGTTTCTTTATTCGGGAAAGCCCTTCTGTTATTTTGCTTTACATAAAGGTTGGCCTACAAGTACCAGAATGCGAAGTGACGCGGGCTTAAAAGCCAGGACTGCTTAACAGTGAACACTAGTCAAAGGATAATGTAAGATCTCTGTAAACTCTTGTAGAGGAACATTCCAAAAGAACCTACAATATATGATCCTGGTGTTAGTGATTCGTAGAGTTTCATACAGCTTGCTGTTAAATAGGATTAGTTTACATCTGCAGTTCAACTGAACAAATGTTTTTTTCATCCATTGAACAAGCGGCCATCATGGAAATGCAATAGGCAGCTCTGAAATGCTTTTCATTTGTCTTTTGTTTTTGTTTTCTTAAATGCTGAGTAATCAACTGGTGGCTACTTGGGATTTTGAGTCAGAGATGCAGATGTGCAGGTACAGTAACAATTTTATTGAATTAGACCCGATTGGGGTTCTGAGTCTCCTCATTAAAGATAGTGAGAGTCTCTGGCCACTCATCTATTCCTGATGTGTAAGCTGTCCACCTCAAAGAACAGTGAGCGGGGACACAGTAAAATACACAATGGATCTGCAAGTTGGCTAGAAACTATGTTCTAGGTGCATTTTAGTTTGGTGCCAGGCACACAGCCGGGTGACAGAAAAGGCCATGAAGGCAAAGCCTGACCATCTGGTGGGAGCTGTGAAAAGATGCATATGGAGAATACACTGTGACTGTGAGCAGATGACACTTTGGAAGCATGAAAGTACAGAGGGGGATTAATGAACTTTTAAAGTGATATGCTTGTGTGGTTTGGATTTATGTGGCAAGACAAAACCCTAAGCCATTAATAGTAAATGGGAACAGACATGAGATGGATGTGAAGTGGAATACAAAGGTATTTTTTAGATGGGGCTTGTTGAGTATGCAGACATACGATATATGTTAGTAGTGGAATAGAGAGTTGGAAAGGATTGCAGACTTTCAGAGGTGCATCATGCATGTGTCAGTGAAACATTAATACCACCTGCAAGCTGTGTGTACAGTTTTCCTTGTTCACTGGAGCTGCTAGCTGGTTTTGTGCTAGCCCTTGTATCTTGGTACCAAGGCATGCATCGCAATCTGCCCAACCCCTAGGGGCAGATCCCCAGCGGCCGCTGGAGCAAAGAACAAAAATACCTTTTGCGGGTTACCTGGGGAGAAAATACCAAAACACTGACCAAAACACTATGCAACCCCATTAGCCTTGGGTGAGTGAGGTAAGGGGAGAAATTGGTGGCAAGAATGGTTGAGGGGGAAGAACAGTGTTCTGCCTGCAAGGCTTGTATGCATGGCTGTCAAAGTTTCAGATGTGTGCCGCTTCGAGTGAACAGTTCTCGGTTTCAACAATCAAAATGCCTTTCAGACTACTTCCGACCTCTGGTCATTAGGTTTATCTCTTCCTCAGAGCATGCCATAGAAGACAGCTGTAGTGCCAACTAGCTGAAGAGCCTTGCTATCGCGAACAACTCAAGGTGAAATGTCCCATTTCGATGCTGCAAGTTCCAGGGGAAACATTTGAATTGGTTCTTGGAGTTTAAAACATGCACGCCTTTTAACGTTTTCAAAAACACTATTAGAAGAAAATATCCTCTCTTGGTTTTGTGTGTGCGTTGATTTTATGAAAGGCACATGCCATTTGTTCTGTGCAATTTGGATGGTTATGCAAAGTCAATTTAATGAAATGTGCATATTTCACCTTAATATGCTCATTTCTGGCGAGGTCACATCTCATTGCATTTGTGGAGGAGTCCCCCCACTTTTATTTTTAGGAGTTGACCCCTGCTTGGCATACCCCCTACCAGGTCTGACTCTTGAAATTGCCCCGACTTTTGCGAAAATGTACTGCACTGTAGGGGTCCACTGCAGAGGAACAGGTTTTTATAACTAAGCGTTGTGTGTAGGGTAGCTGACATTTCGGTACATTTGTGTTAAGGTCACATTTAGCAGGTCTTGTTCAAGGCCATGCCAAGTTCTCTGCAGCCTGCCTAAATCATCATACTCAAATATATGACACTGCAAAGTCTTCACACAAGGCTTGCATTTGCTGAAGTGTTTCAGCGCCATCTACTGGAGAAAAATGGCTGGGAATTCACAAGCAACTGCTTGATTAGCTAGCGTAAATGGTATGCAGAAAAAAATAATTATGGCGTTTCCCCAAGATTTTTCTGCGTAAAAAGTCCTATTACGCATCTTATCTGGAGGGCTGTCAAGGCGCGTGCCTATCTGCTCTCCTATTCAAACTCTATATGTCCACCCGTCCTGGAATCATCCACATGCACTAAAGCTCATGCTACAACTACGCTGACGATACCCAAATCATCCTAAAAATCCACAATTCGGGCACCAACCCCCAGCCCAACCTTGAAGGCTGTCTTCAAGATATTGACCGATGGATGACAATAAACCACCTCCTCTTAAACCAAACTAAAACAGAAACCATGGTGTGCAGCAACACTGCCCTTCTATTCTACCTCATCCACTCCCTTGGCCCCCGTCCCTGTGCCAACCCCTCCACCCCTCCGACAGAGTAAAAAACCTAGGCTGCACTATGGACTCTGGCCTAACCCTCTCCCGTCAGATCAACAATGTGGCTAATTGGTGTCACTACCATCTCAAACTTCTCAGATGCATCTTTCCCTACCTCTCCTTCCCAAGCAGACTTATCGCAGTTATGTCGATTGTAATGTCAAGACTGGACTATGCCAACTCCCTATACCTGCTGCTAAATTGCTCCTCGCCCTGGGTCCGAGAGACCACATCTCTCCAGCTCTCCGAACCCTCCACTGGCTCCCAGTCGTTCGAAGGGCCACTTTCAAGACCCTGTGCATCGCTCACCGTGCAGTGCAAAAGAACGGCCCATTTTACCTGCAAGAAAAGATAAAACCATATCTCCCAACCCGCACCCTAAGATCAAGCACTGCCCTCCTTTTAGTGATTCCAACCTCTAACTCTGTCAGGATCGGAGGATCCGCTTTCTCAGCCTTGGCCCCGACTCTGTGGAACTCGCTTCCCCCACATATTCGACACACCCAAGACTATATGACATTCCACAAAGCTCTAAAAACGTGGCTCTTTCCGTAATACCAACCACGACCTTCCAAAGCGATTGAAACCCTAGGAACCCGATGACTAAATGCACAATGGAACTCCCAACAATGTCATCAATGAATACGCCCATTCATTTGGCTATTAAACAACTGTATGCCTGAAATGCAGAATAATGATCTCCTTAGGTCATAACTCCTCACAATTCCTTCTCCTTACTAATATTCACAAATCCTGCCAGTATCCTTCCTGCCTCTTCATCATACTAGACCCACAAAAAAGCCTGTCAACTCAGGCACACTCCCTGTGCCCACAATGTCACTATGTACCGCCCAGCCCCTCTGTTTTCCCTGTGCTGTCACAAGGTGCCCCCATCCCCCTCAAGTTCCCTGTGATGTCACTATATGCCCAGCACATCCGGTCCCCTGTGTTTTCACTGTGTGCACCCTAACCCTGGTCCCCATGATGCTGCTGTGTCCCCCCCCCAGACCCCTTTGGTCCCCCGTGTTGTTACTGTGCACCTCCTGCCCTCAGATTCCCCATGATGTATACCCCTCTGGTCCCCCGTGCTATCGCTGTATGCCCAGCCCCTAGAGTCCCTGTGATGTTACTGTGTGCCCTGTGCACCCCCCAGCCTCTTATGGTCCCCCTTGTTGTCGCTGTGTACCCATCTGGTCCCCCGTGCTGTCGCTGTATGCCCTGCCCCCTCTAGTCCCTGTGATGTTGCTGTGTCATCACTGTGTGCACCTAAGCCCCCGCTGGTTCCCATGATGCCGCTGTGTCCCCCAGCCCCCTTTTGTCCCCCGTGTTGTCGCTGTGTACCCCTGCCTTCTGATTCCCTGTGATGTCACTGTATACCCCTCTGGTCCCCCGTGCTGTCACTGTATGCCCAGCCCCTCTAGTATCCGTGATGTCACTGTGTACCCTGCAAGCCCCCCAGCCTCCTTTGGTCCCCTGTGTTCCCGCTGTGTACCCAACTGCCCTCTAGCTCCCTGTGTTGTTCTGTGTACCGCTCTGGTCCCCATACTGTCACTGTAGGCCCAGCCCCCTCTAGTCTCTTTGATTTTGCTGTGTGCCCCTTTGGTCTCCCGTTTTGTCGCTGTGTACTCCCTGCCCTCTGGTCCCCGTGCTCTCGCTGTATGCCCAGCCCCCTCTAGTCCCTCCCAGTGATGTCTCTGTGTACCCCTACCCCTCCAATCCCCTGTGTTGTCGCTGCATACCCCCACCCCCTCTGGTCCCTTGTGATGTCGCTGTTTGCCCCCAGCATCTCGTTTTACCTTGATGTTGCTGTGTACCCACAACCCCCCAGTTCCCCATGTTTCACTCTGTGCCCAGACCCTCTGGTTCCTGTCTCGTCACTGCGCACCCACCCCCCTCTCGTATCCCATGCTGTTGCTCTATGCCCCCAGCCCCTTCTGGTCCCCCTTGATGTTGCTGTGTACCCCAGCCCCTCTGGTCCTGTGATGTCTCTCTGTGCCCCCAGCACCATCTGGCCCCTCGATGCTGTTGCTGTATGCTCCCAAACCCCCTGCTCCCCCGCAATGTCACTATGTACCCCAGCCCCTCCGGTCCTCGTGTACCGTTCCCTCCTGTCTGTGTCTTGGCTCTTGCGCTGTCTGGGTGTCGCTAGGCCAAGTGCAGTGGCTAGTCTTCACATTCTTGCTGTTCATGACCTGTGAGAGTGTCTTTGTGTACTCCCTTGTTCCCTCCCTTGTAGTTGAACGCTTTGAAGCGCATAGTGTGTGGGCACTGTGTGGCTGAACCATCATATATCATATCACTATACTTACTCTCTACTCTACACCATCACACAATTGGAGTGCAGCTACACCCCTCGATCAATTCGTCCTAGCTGCTCAATAACGAACACTATACCATGAACACCTCATCATTCTAATAAAACGCAGCTATATCCCACGAAAAACCGGCCTAGCTGCACACATAAGCGTCCAAAAGGTCTAACGAAGCCAGAACCCGGTCTTGGTGTCCACCCGCCAGATTGCACACATTGAACCGATACCACTACCACCACACCTAATGCTAGAATGCAGCTACCATCAAGCAACTACATCAGCTGCACACTTAACTGGTGCACCCAAGCACCTTTTGACACCCTACTCTTTCAACTGACCTGGACTACGGTCCCCGAGGGCGTTCAACCTACCAATGCTTTGAGGTCATACCAATGAAATATAGAGCGCTATATAAATGCCAAATAACATAACATTTCTAGAAACTCTTTACTTCTGGGATATCCTATGGATGCCACTTTAAACGTATCCTTGAGGAAGTTCGTTGCTGCATCTCTCTTTTCAAGTAATCGGGACATGCAGTTTGCCTAGGCATTTTTCCATCCGGCGATATGTACAATTTCTTAAGTGTACTCTTGCAATTTGGCTGCAATGCGGGCCAGAAGAGGCATGGATGTTTTCGTCCCTCCAGGGCTCAACACGTGCATTAATGGTTTGTGGCCGTCACAAACTGAATATTCACGCCCAATACATAAGTCCTGAAATATTCAACTGCCCAGTCGCGTGCTAACATTTCATTTCCAGCCTGGGACAACGCTTTGGATGCAAACGCTATTATATGCTCCGCATTGCCCTTTTTCTGAGTCAGAGTCGCCCCCAGGCTATATGCCTTGGCATCAGTTGTTATGATGGTCTTCCATAATGGATTAAAGGGTTGGAGGAACGGGGCATTCACTATCCTCTCGTTGACTTCGTAGAACACCTTTATTTGCTCTTGGCGCCAGTCGTACTCTGCCCCTTTTTTAGCAATTCACTCATTGGTGCATTAGTCTCTGAAAACATCAGAACAAATTTGGCATAATATTCAGCCAGGCACTAAAACAACCTCAATTCCTCTTTTCTGGCGTGCCTCAGGGCTTTCACAATGGCCTGTAATAAGTTGCTTTTCGGGCTGATCACCTCTCTCGAAATCTTATAGCCCAAGTACTCCACCACTTTGGCTTTGATTACACACTTGTCAAAGCGAAACCTTACTCCTGCTTCTTGTAGTTTGGTGAGAACTTTCCGCAGTACAATGTCATGGTTTCAACATCTTCTGCATAGATTAAGATGTCTTCAAAATAGGACACATTGGGCCTCATTCTAAGTTTGCCAGTCTGGAAACAACAGTGCCGGTAAGCTTACCGGCACTGTTGTTTCAGGACCAGCAAACTGCAGGGTTTGCCTTCCGGAGCCGCTGTGCCCAACAGGTGAACATTATGGAAAAGAGCCTGGAAGACACAAGGCATGCAAGACCCCTGTTCGAGACAGATCCCCCTGGCGGGACTGGTAGATACCCGATTAGCAAGCCTGGCCACGTACAGAGCACAATGGGAGGACAAGGGGGTAGCCTAAATAGGGGACCTGTGGCAAGAAGGACAATGGGTCGGATTCCAGTCCCTGGTAGAGGAACAGGATGTACACAAAGGCAAATTCATCCTGCATAACAGCCTAGTGCAGGCAATAAAAAAGAGATGGGAAACCATGCCAGAGGCAGAGGACACTGAAGGTGCGCTAGACGCATGGTACAATGTTTCTGAAGGAGGACACACCGTGTCCAGGCTCTATGAACAACTATTAGGAACCACCAACAAAAGGACACTGAACGCGTGAGCAAAATGGGAGGAGGAGCTTCAGCAACCCTTCAAAGATGAGGAGTGGAACAGAACCCTCCGGTACACGAAAAAGGTCTCCAGGAACGCTAGGGTCAGGCAGATGCAAATCTACATTGTGCACAGCGCATATCTAACTCCCAAGAGAATGTCGAAGATGGGAGACGGACAAACTCGGAGCTGCCCACGCTGTGGAGAAGAACAAACTGATGTGGCCTAGTTGTCCATGAATCCACTGTGACGGGAGGTAGACATGGCCAGATGCATGACTGTCCGGTGGTGTGTGTGCATGTGATCAGCATGTCCCATGATCCATGTGACCTTCAGCCCCCCATCGGATGTTCCAACAGTGCCTTGGACATGGATGCAAAGGTCTGTTGCATGTGCCATGCTTGTTTGTGCATGTGTGCTGCTTGCACTGACCCGTGTGTTGTGGAGGGTGATGATGGAAGTGACGTTTGACAGTGCCACTCATGTGCAATTGCTTTTGTCTTTTGTGTTTTTTAAGTGACTATTTACTGTCTCTTAGTGTTCTTTACTTGGCTTGACCATGCGTTCTTCCTTAGTTACCATTTTTACTTCTTTATTTTCTTATTTTCCACATACAGCTGGTTGGTACTGCATACAGCTGGTGGGAACCTGTTTGTGATCTCGTGTAGGTCACGCTTTTATCGTTTCATTTGTTTTGACTTAATCACTCCATTTACGGCTCTCTTTAATGATACTTACGCGTATGGTATCTTTTTTTAATTGGGTTTGATACTTTTTTTCATTACTTACCTACGTTTTGTTAGTATTGTATGACGTTCTATTGTATTTCCCGTTGCACACATTTTTATTCCTTTTTTTACCTGTGGATTTAGCTGTCAATTGTTGATGGCACTTTGGTTTTCATTTTACCCTGTCGGCACGTTCGTTGCTGACGCTCTGAATCACGTGACTTACCTGTTATTTGTTGCCATTTTTTGACGAGGGTTACGCTTCTATTCATCTTGGCGGCACGTTCCGTTGCCGACGTTTTGAATCATGTGTTATCATCACATGATCTCCAACTAGGATTTAAAAGAACTCCTCCGGTCGCATAGTTCCTAGCTACTCAAGCTGTGACATGCGTTGGAGTCGACTTTGAACTTTATGGTGAGTGTTAGAGTTAGATGGGTTTTGTGTTGAGTTTCTTGTAAATCTTCATCCGGGTCCTTTCCTTTGTAACAGGCTTCGTTTTTTCTGTATCATTAATATTGCTTTCTAAGGCATTTGGTTCATCATTTTCTGGAATGAATGGAGTGCATGCCTTTTCAGTGCTTTTCACTTTTGGTAGCCCATGCTTGGGTGCATTTTTTTACTTGGGATTTTCCACGTTTATTTTGTTGCATGGTTACTTTATTTGATTGCCGTCTTCTTTGGCATACGGCTTGTTAGTTATCTTAATAGTTGTATTATATTATCCCTTCTTGTTTTCTCTTTTTTTCGGTACCTGTAGTGGAGTTGTTGTCTTTACCTGTCCAATATTGTCATTTCCCTGGTACAATCTTCGGTGACATCGGAATCTTTGGGAATTGACTTACATCATCATCATATTAAGTTTATTCGGAAGCAAATTATCCATAAACCATACACAAAATAGAACTGCATAGTAATACAAAATCCAATTCAACATTTTTTTTTTAAAAAGTCCACGGCATTAACTTACAAACATTACATATATATAAAAAAAGATTAAAATGTGCATGTGTGTAAATCAAGATAAAATCCACAGGAAGCGTCCAAACGATTCAATAAAATGTTCAGGGTTTGATCATACTTTGGACAGTGAATTTAGTTCTCCGATACCAGGCCCTTGTGAAGTAGTCCACCATGCCCCAGGCCACTGGCATCGTAGCGGCTGAAAGCAGATAACATAAAGCAGGCCTAGCCTGAGAAAAGCCAGCGGACCTAAGTAGTGGCAGAAGTGTTTTTTGTCCTAGGTCTGTGTAATGTGGGCAAAACAACAAAAAGTGTAGAGGGTCCTCGACTGGCCACTGATAGCAGGTGCAAGCTGTAGGTTGCACAATATGAGTCCAGCTTTTTGTTCGTGCCCCTAGCCACAAGCAATCAAACCGGGCCCGGGTCAAGGCCCAGCGATCTGCAGGATTATCGCTGTGGAGCAAGTACGGCTGAATAGCATCTGCAGATGTTAACACAATATGCCTTCTGTTTGCAAGAATACCCAAGGAAGTGGACTCCCTATTTGCCACCAAGATGGAATTAAACATTTGTTTGTATGCCCTGACCGCACAGGGGGCAGACAAGATTAGCACAGTTTAACTGTCTAATGCATTTCTGGATGTACATAAGCCAGGGGATTTTCTTTACAGCTGAGCTACTCACCAGGGCTCTTATGATCTTATGTGAAAGAGTGGCTTTCTGGTTAGCCCATAGTGCCAGCCAATGCAAGACTGGAGCCAATAGCCACTCATCGGCAATGTGTGGACATCCCAGTTCTAAATGTGTCCCATAGTTTGGAGCAGACTGTGGTAGCCCAAGCAGTTTTTTAAGAAAGGAGTTCTCCACATTTTCGATTTTTGGAATCCTTTCCATACCCTACAGTGCTGCCCCATAATTAGTGGCAGTTTTTGTTTGAGCCCTGTATACTTCGACAATTAATTTGATTGGGTGCCCCACGCAGTTATGTTGAAAGCGGGACAAACGCCCAAGCGCCTGTCTCATCCTCATACATTGCTTATCGACATGGCCAAACCCTCGCCAATTCTCCGTAAAACAAATTCCCAGATAATCAAAGCTGGTGACCCTCAGGATAGGCTTGCCTCCACTCCATATCGTGCGCATCTTGAGATGTCTAACACCCTAACTCTTACATGCCATAACTGCTGATTTTTGTGAATTCACAGTCAGTTTATGGGAAGCCATAAATTGGGTGTAGACATCCACCAGGCATTGTAAAGCTCTGGGGGTACGGGCAATTAAAACCATATCATGGGCATAACCTAAGACTGGGAGTGGGACGCCACCCACCGTGATATAGTCGGTATGGGAGTTAACCAATGCCTGGTAGACACCATTTATGTAAAGGGCAAACAATATCGGGGCCACAACACAGCCCTGGTGGACGCCCAAGAAGGTCTCAAAAAAGGCTGTGCACTGTCCCTGTTCCCCGAATCTGACACAAGCCGATGTATGTTCATGGATTATCTGGAGGACCTTGACCAAATCCTCCGGGCAACCCATGGACCTGAGCACCGGCCAGAGCATAGCCCTGTCTACTTTGTCAAACGCGGTGCTCAGGTCCATGAATGCTAAGTACAAAGGCTCACCCCTCACATGTACGGACGTAGCTCCCACCAAATACAGGTTCAAAGCCTGGTCCCTAGTTCCTAGGCCCGGGTGAAAACCATATTGAGTCTCTGTAAGAACCCCAGAGTCAGAAATCCAATGTTCTAGCTGTGCCAAAACCGCACGGCCGAAGATTTTGAAGGAGGTATCAAGCAGAGAGATGGGTCTATAAGAAAGGGGGCTACTAGGGTCACCCTTCTCAAAAATAGGAAAAATTATTGCCTGCCTCCATGTTGCCGGGTAGGTACCAAGCTCCAAAAATGCATTGAAGCACTTAGTCAAAACTGGGGCCCATAGGTCCACCTCATCACAGAAAATATCCGCAGGGATGGCGTCTGGTCCGGGAGCTCGATTAAGGAGTTGCTTGTTAATAGCCATCTCTACCTTGTTTATGGTTAATCGGAGAGGGGAACCACTGGGCCCACTATAGGAAGTTGAGGGATTTGCCCTATACAGGGTGCTAAAATGATTGGACCAAGCCAGTGCACTAACATTATTCTCTTTGTGTGTTTTTACTCTTTTGTGGGGGGGTCCATTAGCCACAAATTCCCAAAAGGTCTTGGAGTCCTTTGACTGCACAGCCTGGATCAGGTCTTCCGAGGCTTGCTCTTCCAGCTGGGCCTTCCTTTTTGCCAAGACGCGTTTATACTGCGCCCGGGCAGTAGTTATCTCATGTTGGGTACTGTCTTTTTTCTCTAAATTACCTTTAAGATCTTTCTGTGCTATCTGGCAAGGTTCATCGAACCATGTTTCCAGGTTCTTTTTCCCTTTTTTAAATTCCCTTTGAAAAGTGGCAGACATATAGTTCCAAATTGTTTGGGATGCCAAAATGATGGTGCCTGAGGAAGATCCATTTGCCAAAATAATAGAAAGTTCCCCCAAATTGGATTTGCAAACGGACGATTGAGTGTCCACAGGGTCCAGTCTGGCCCATTTAATTCTCTGCTTGCACAGGGGATTGATGCCACACTGGTCCAGTTGGGGAAAATTGACAAATGGGACCACTGGCGGGTCTATTCCTATGACCAGCCGGAGTGCATGATGGTCACTCTATAGGTTATTAAGTACCTCGAATTCCTTAATTAAATGCCAATCCTTCATGTGGGCACATAAGTAATCAATCGTAGACGATCCCTGAGTGCCCACAAAGGTTGGCCTCCCAGGTCGATCCGCTCCCACCCGACCATTTAGTGAGCGAATGCCCCACTCCAGAAACCACTCACAGAGCTGCAGGCCCCTTGCACACATTTTTTCATCCACCAGTTGTGCGGGAGCAACTCCATGCAGAAGGTCTTCACCCGGATCTATATCCACTGTTGGAATTCCTGCCCCCAGTTTCACATTAAAATCACCTCCCATTATTAGTAATAAGGCCTGACTGATTTACACTTCATCTAATGGTCCCGGGCGGACCTTGCAGTATCCAATCATCGTTACAGTGACTACGGCTTTAACTAGTGGTAAGCACTTTTTCTACTAGTTAGTTTAAATGTGTTTTTGACTTTTTAACCATGTGGTTCACTGTACTAATACCTGTCTACACATATATCCTTGTTTATCTATTATTTCTTTACAATAGGACATTGACTTGGAATTAGTCTATTGGTACCTCAGCAGTAATTTCATCATTTAACTCGGCAGACAGTTCCAGACGTTTGCCACCGTCACCTTAGCATTTATGCCCATTCTCTTCTCCCTCCAGGTATATTTCTTATTTTTCTCTAATTTGTTTTCACTTCAGTTCACATTTTCTATATCGGGTTATTTCAATGCCTGTGCGAGGTCTGTTTCATTTCCATTTTTGGAGTCATATCCATGGGTAGTCTGATGGATATGTGTATATAATTGTTTTCAGTTTTATTGCAACTATGTAAACATGGATGCCTGTGTGCATTTGAGTATTTGTCCCACAAAGTAGGCAATATCTGTCATATTTAATGCTTTGGATTTCTCAAGTTCAGTGTACACTGTAAATACAACATTGCATATACAATACTGATGTCTCCTTTCAATGTATATAATTTCCGATTACTTTGCTCCTGAAGAAGGGGGTGTTCCCCGAAACGAGTTGAGCATTTGAATTCATCACAAGAACATTACTTGGTGTTGACCATTATAATTTATACAATGTATCATCGTTTCATTTGCCTTTGTTAAAAACTATTTCTTTCTCGTTTGATAATTGGGCTTATTCAATTTATGTACTTTTTCATGTTAACTAGAGGTTTTTGAGTAATTACAGTGTCCATAACTGTTTGTCTTGATTAAGTTTCATGTTTACCAGTAAAATTCAAACTACAATTGACTGATTGTGTATCAGCTTTAATGGTGTGCAGGGGACGGGAGTGTCTTTAGATTTAGACATGTTTTTCTCTTTAATTGCTTTTGTCTAGCAGACTATTGTTCAGTACCCTGATGCTTGTGTTTAATCTCTCCCTATCTACAGCGGCGACTGAGGTAGAGGGCAGAGACGGCGCTGTGGAGCAGAGCGGCGGGGATGCCTCCACCAGGCAGAGAGGCATGGCCCGGTCACCCTCCCAGGACATGTCATCTTCCGGGAGCGAGGGGACTGGTGCCACGTCCATGGCCGGAGCTGCCGAGGGGATGCCCAAGAGGCCGAGGTTGGAATTGGGCAGGTGCCTGTCACTGGTGGGGGTCATGAGTCGGGGCCTGCTTGCAGGTGCCCGTCACTGGTGGGGGTCATGAGTAAGGGCCTGCTTGCAGGTGCCCAGTGCCATGTGGGCTGCCTGCGGGGCATGGTCACGGGTGATGGGTGGTCCCCTGTGGTGTGGGCTACCTGCGAGGCATGGTCAGGGGTGTAGGGGGGTCCATTGTGGTGTGGGACACCTGCAAGGCATGGGGAGGGGCCACCCCACAGGCAAATCGCCTGAAAAGCCCAATCGCGTACCCCTTGAATACGCATACCCCGCTCACGCCAGCCAAATCGCGTGATTAGCGCACTCGCGTACCCCCGGAATCGCGCACCCGCGCGGAGAGGCCCTCGCGTGATGCTATCAGCCGTGTGCACCCCCTGCAGGCAGCCCACACCACAGGGACCCCTCTACACCCCTGACCATGCCCCGCAGGCAGCCCATCACCGTGACCATGCCCCGCAGGCAGCCCACACCACAGGGGACCCCCCTACACCCCTGACCATGCCCCTCAGGCAGCCCAGACTACAGGGGACCACACCACTGACCATGCCCCGCAGGCAGGCCACACCACAGGGGACCCCCCTACACCTGTGACAAGCACCTCAGGCAGCCCATCACTCGTTACCATGCCCCGCAGGCATCCCACGGCACAATGGACCACCCATCACCCCTGTCCATGCCCCGCATGCAGCCCACACCACAGGGGACCCCCCTACACCCGTGTCCATGCCCCACAGGCAGCCCATCACCCCTGACCATGCCCCGCAGGCAGCCCATCACCTGTGACCATGCCCTGCAGGCAGCCCACGCCACAGGGGACCACCCATCAACCCTGACCATGCCCCGCAGGCAGCCCATCACCCATGACCATGCCCCGCAGGCAGCCCACACCACAGGGGGGACACCCCGACACCTGTCAACACACACACAGCACTTTCCAAGCGTATTGAAGGGGGTGCGCGAGTACATTTTTACGTGTTTTGGCTGACACAAGCGGGGTATGCGTATTGAAGGGGTGCACAGGGAGATTTTCATGCGTTTTGGCTGGCGCGACTGGGGTACGCGTATTCAAGGGGGTGCCAAATAGATTTTCACGCGTTTTGGCTGGCATGAGCGGGGTACGCGTATTCAAGGGGGTGTGCAGGGAGATTTCCAAGTGTTATGGCTGCCGCGAGTGGGGTACGTGTATTCAGGGGTACGCAAGTGCGCTAATCACGCGTTTTGGCTGGCGCAAGCAGGGTACGCGTATTCAAGGGGGTGCGTGGGGAGATTTCCACACGTTACGGCTGCCGCAAGCGGGGTACGTGTATTCAGGGGATCGCGAGTGCACTAATCACGCGATTTGGCTGGCACGAGCGCGATATGCATAGTTTTTCACGCGATTACGGTGCAGGGGGGCTGTAAACTGGTCCAGGGTTAGCGCGGCCCTTTGCGCTGTATTGGGGATTTCTATGGCTTTTTCTGGCACAAGGGGCGTTCTTGGGGGCGTAACTGGCACTGCTGAATGTTTGCTGCGCCACGGCTGCAAATGACTAGGGAAATCCATTAATATGCGGTGCGCCTAAATGCTGTTTGGCGCACGTGGCTGGCGCACACTGGCGCACGCTCCCTCTCTGCGCTAGGCACGTGCGCTACTTCTGCGCAGAATTTTATGAATTGGCCCGGAAGTGTTTTATGTGGGGTCCCTGGAAATGAATCAGTTCACACATTATGCTATTATAAAAATCCTCACTTATGGTTTACCAGGCTGTAATATTGCTCCATATATAATAGGGACCATTCATACATAGCTCTCAACCTTTCGCAACTGTTTGGAGGGTGAGAGCCTGGTTGGACACCGGAGGTGGCGTCCGGCGTTAGAGGAAGTGACATCACAGGAAGTGACATCACAGGAAGGTGTGCGCAAAAAATCCCAATGTTAACTAACTAGGGTGCTGCAACACTAGGCCCTTTTGCATGCAACCATTGTACCAAGTAAATGCAGTTAAAAAAATACAAATACATGTTCATTCTGTACAGTTTTTTTTTCCCCCAGAAGTGCACCTGCCTAAAAATAAATGTACAACTGTCACAAGAAACCAACTGTGCTCATATGTTTAAACTCGAAATAGTGGAACAGAGGCAGTATGTTAATCTCTGTGTAAGAGGGTGCTGAATCCGTGGGCATAGGGCATTTTTGCCACTAGTAGCAATGGGGATGGAAATTGTGATGTTATGTAAGCAGCACTTGGGATCTATTGAATGCCGGTTCTGTATGGCCAACAAGGACCAGGAGGCCTGTGGCAGGTGTTGCATAGTGCGTTGTCACCTGTGGCGTACCGAGCAGGGTGGCTGGGGGGGCAAGCTGCCCCCGCACAGGCTCTTTTGAGAGCCTGACCGGGATTTCTGTCAGCGGGACACTTCTCCCGTGAAGCACCTCAATGAGGGACACCTTACCCTTTCTGAACGGGAGAGGCGTCCTGCTGCCAGGACAATGTCCCAAGGAGCTTCGGGCTGCAGAGGGGCTCTCACGTTGCTCTGTGTTAGCAGAGCCTTTCAATGTGAGCCATTAGGCACTGATGGGACAGAGGGGGGACAATTAACAGGGCCTTTTGTCCCTTTAGAAATGGGCATGGGAGGGAGTGATCAGCAGTGAGAAGGAAAGGGTGCATAATGTTGCATGCTTTATTTATTTGTTTTTTTGTTTACAACACACTTAATACCCGAGTGAAATAATGACTATGGCTTTACCCAAGTGGCTCACAATAACCTGCATGATGCTATTGTGACTTTGCATGCAGGATGGGGAGAATAAAACTAAAGCCATACTCTTATTGCTCAACATATTTCTATGATGATGTATATAATGTAAAGCTAATTATGAAAGGCATTGCTACAAATAAAGTATTATTTAAGGACATGAAATGCAAAGGGAAACCTCAATGAATATCTATATCAACTAAACCTGTGAAGATGTGGTCAGTTGCTTAAATTTGTAAACATCTCAGTTCCACCATTTAACCACAGTGTGTGATCCTGGGCAAATCTGGAGCTCTGTAACTGTACTGTGTCAGTGTTTTACTTCAGAGCCTATGTTAATATATCATGCTGTTAATTTAAAAAAAGCCTGACTATAGAGTTTCTCCATATATAACAATCGTGCAATTTATACTTTTACAAAAAGTATAAAAAAATAGAAATGTTTACAATACATACACATATTTCACACACAGTAAAAATGTACAGCAAAACGAGATAGATATCAGCCATATAGCAATCATCATGTAGAGATAGGATAGTGGCTTGTTTTAGACAGACCGATAAAACATCAGAGAGAGGAGCACCTGCAAAAGAACAAAGCAGGCAACTAATAACAGAAATTACCTATGTATATACATCACCAAACAACTTATCTAGAGTAATCCAATTGATGGTTGCATATAAAACTAGACAATGCCAATCCCTCTTGCGTAGTTTGAATGCATAGGCAACGTTGCCATACCAACTCAGTAGGTAGGCCTAAGTACAGAACCTTCAGTGCACTCAAACAAGAGTCTCTTAGAGTATTAAGTTGCGTACAGTGGCAGATTGGGGAAGGGTTAGGCGGTTTGTGGGCGCCTAGCTAAATTTTAAACAATATGAACTGCTTTCAAAGCCTTTCGATATCTGTGGTATCAAGTTTATTATGTCGGCAGATAAAATGTGAAGTCAGACAATACCGAACGTGTTCCCAAAACCAGATTCAAATGCCACAGGTGTGTGTGTATACAAAACGATCAGTGACAGTGTGCAGGGTCTTGACTTTGACATCATATCGTGAACCCTCACCTCAGCGTTTTGTCAGGATGCGTTCACTGGCAGCAGGGCCTATGTGCATGGCACGACAAGAGCAGAAGGGGGATCCGGGGGAACGCAAAGAGTTTCCCCCCGGGTGATTTTTGGTGCTGCACAGGCCAACGAGATGGTCGGCGCGTATTGCGCCCCCCCGGGGGTATTTAAGGGGACAGGGAAGGTTCGCGAAGCAGGCGACAGTTGGGACGTGAGATTGAGCAGTCCTGGTCGCCTGCTCCCGAGCCTTCCCTGATTTGGGGTAGAGATTTGGCGTAGGTAGGTGAAGTAGTTAGTGGATTCGTTTGGCTGGTGGGCGGTTAGGTTTACTTAGCTTATATAAAAAAAAAAACAAATTAAAAAAAAAAACAAAGGTGAATAATAATAGCGAAGGTGCCGTACATAAGGCACCTCCTCATTACCTTGAATAGTTTTGTTCTCTGTTTGGGTTCCCTGGTGGGTGTCCGTTGGTGGGGAGCAGCTTGCTCTGCGGGACGTCTGCTCCGGCGGTGCTGTTTTTCCTCTCAAGCTTTTCTTTCAGGTTCAGGGGCGGGGGGGTTGGGGGGGGGTGTAGGCTGGTCGGCGTGCTTGTTGTTTTCCGAGCATATCTTAATTGGTGTGCGAGCCCCGTCGTTCGGCTCCAGATTAGCACTGTGGTTTCAAGCTGTTGACAAAGGCGGCAGTGTAGTATTTAAAGGGGACGCACGTTTTATGTGCTTTGTTAATTAGGTACATGCAGTGACGGCGTCAATCTGACAGGGGGCAGTCTGGGCTTTACAGCTTATTCATTATTAGTTAAAAAAGCTCTTGGGGATTACTATTTTCGGCCCTGGTATTTTGTTTGGGCTCCCTCCTGTTTACTGCCATTTTGCGGTTTAAAAAAGAAAAAGAAGGAACATGGTTTTATTTATGTTCTTTATTTAAGAACATTTAGTCCTCCTTTTCCACATTTATTTATCTGTTCTTCTTTGGTTATTTCTTTTCTGGAAAGCTCTGTAGTGCAGTCTCTTTCCGTTCTAAATTATAATTAAAATATCTACTGTTGCCTCTCTTTATATCGGTCAGGGCCCATTGTCTTTTCCAGCCCACACAGTTTCTTTCTTTAGTTTGTTAAGCCAAAAAGAAGGGTTTGGTGGATGCCAGGGCGTTGAGGGAGGCCCTAGAGATTATTAGCAGGGCATCTAAGGCCCAGCTATAAGGGGCAGTGGTGGAGGTTTCGGGAGAAGGGGTGGTAGGTGGGGGTAGGCCGCAGCGCAGAGCAGCGGCCGATGGGGCTCTCGCGTCAGTGGTGGCTTGCACCCCTGCGGCCGGTAGAGGGGAGGTATGGGAATCCAGGGGCAGGAAAATGAGGAGGGAGATTGACAGGAGAGCATCCAGGGGTGAAATGCATTTGTGTGGGGATTCAGTTAGTGAGGTGATTAGTAATGACCAAGGGGAGGTAGGGGATGCTAGGGGTGTCCAAAAAAGGGGTAGGTCAAGGGGGCAAAGACGGTGGGGGTGATGGGGCGCAGAGTTGGGTGATAGGACAGAGGTGCAAGGGGGGTAAATACCTACGGAAGAGTGCAGGTGGGAGAAGGAGAGAGAGGTCCCCTTCAATTAGTGAGGTTAGGGAGGGGCGCGGAACAACCCACCCCAGCTACGAGGATTTCGGGCGGAGAGTGCTGCGCAGCCCCCGCTTTTCCTGAGGATGAATATGGAGAGGGTTTAGGAACGGCCCCTCCTCGGTCGGCGCGAGGACAGTCTAGAGGGCGCAGCGCGGCCCATAGCAATGAGGACCACAGGGTGGAGGAGAGCACACCTCGCCCGAGAGAAGAGGACCAGGAAGGGGTTTCTGCGGCCCCGCCGAGAAGCCGCCAAAGGAGTGGCAGGGCGGACTCCCCGGGCTCAAAAGAAGAGGATCTAATTAACCCGAGCATGACCTCCCATCAGCATTGGTATTTCAGGGGTGATTAAGTTGGGATGGAGGAATATGTGGGGCAGTGGGAGGATGAAAGTTATAGGGCGGTGAGGAGGAGGTGGAAGGAGAGAAGGGGTTTTAAGTGGGATTGTGAAAGACAGGAGCAGGGGGTTTGGAGGGCAAGAGGTCGGGGGAACAATTGGCTGGGTGAGACTGCTGACATGTTTTGTCCCTGCAGTAGGAGCTTAGTAAGAAAAGAGATGAGGAGCACTGGAGTGGGGCCAGACCGCAGACGGGCGATGGCAGTTTGGAAAGAGGTGAGCGGGAAAAGGACTGGTCAACTGCATGGCATGGAATTGAAGGGTCTGGTTTGCAAAGGGTAAGGAGAGAGATTGGTGTACAGGCTATTGGAGCCTTGGCGGGTGAAATGGGAAATTGTTCAGTGGAGGTACAAACGGACAAGGTGATTGAGCCATTGGCGCTCGAAGTACATGTTTCAAAAGAAAGAGGTTGAAGGGATGGGCAAGGAGAAAAAGTTACAATACATGGGTATCATGAAACCTTTGGGTGCATATTTGATGGCAGCGACTAAGGATAAGATTCAGGAAGGGGAATTTGTGGATGTTTTTAAGCTGCTTCATAGGGAAGTGAGAGCAAAGGAGGGTTCTAAGGAAGAAGAGAGAGAACTGGCTTCACGCCCAAGGGTCCCAGTGAGAATTGAAAATTGGACGTCGGCATTTATTATTTACGCCAGTGTCTATTGCTAGAAATTTCCGCAGCGATGCGTGGCCCTGCTAAAATACATGGATGTGATTAGGAAGGCATTTACAAGTTTTGGGGGTTTTGCGTGGGTGCATTATGACGAGCAGTTTAGAGCAGGGTTGGCGGAGGACAGTCAGGCGGTTTGGGGGGAGATAGATATGGACTCTGATTGCAATGGATGGCGCAGGCGAGATCAGCTCCAACGGTACACACGGCAAGCGGCTTACCCGTGCCTTACCGGCCCTTTCTTGGTCGCCCCGCAAGGGGTCGGGGTAGGAGGCAGGGGTCAGCCCTCAGCAGCATGTTGGGCTTTCAATAAAGAAGGGTGCACGAGGATGATGTGCAAATTTAAGCACGAGCGCCGCAGGTGTGCGGGTCGGCATCCGATCACAAATTGTTTTCAGGCAGGGGACAGTGGGACAGGGCAAGGAGCAGGGCAAGGAGGTGGGGGGAAGGACTGCATGCCAGTTAAAGTGGGGTGTTCCTGTAGGTCGGGCTCAGTTTATCGGAAAAGATGGGTGGGCACAAAGTTTGGTGAGAGGTTTTGGGGGCAATCCCAAGGGGGTAGGAGAGGCGTGAGGAAGACGCTTAGGTAGGACGGGGGAGGGCCGCAGGGGGGATGTAACTGTGGAAAATGTTAAGGGGTGGTGGCTGTCGTTTGAAGGGCATGGACGACGGTGACGAAGCCCTCATGCTTGCCGCACAACAAGGTAAGCTTTAGGGGGACGGCAGCACAGAGTAAATACGGAGAGACTGACTGAGGTTAAGAGGATATCGCAACTTTGAGAGTGCGGTACTAGCCCTGGTTCGCAAGAGGCAGGGCACAGGATAGGGCGGGAATTGAGTATGCACAGCACGGGAGGAACTTAGCTCATTTGAACTTTGGTGCAGCTGGGGGGAATGAAGAGAGGTGACTGCATGGACGGGGGTGCAGGAGCACCCCCGGTGCAGCAGGGGGAAGGGATGAGATGGGACTGCCTGGACGGGGGTGCACTAGGGCCCCTGGTGCAGGTGGGAAAAATGGGGTAACGGACGCAAGGTGCTGGAAGATTAAGTTATATGGATTGGACTGCCTGGTCCGGGGCGCAGGTGTGGCCCCTGGTGCAGTGGTGGAGAGGAGTAATGAAGAAAAGGGCCTGCATGGACGGGGGTGCACTGGGGCCCCTGGTGCAGGTGGGGAAACATGGGGTAATGGTCGCAAGGAGCTGGAAGATTAAGTTATATGACATGGACTGCATGGACGGGGGTGCAGGTTTGGCCCCTGGTGCAGTGGCGGAGGGTAGTAATGAGGAAAAGGGCCTGCATGGACAGGGGTGCACGTGGGTTCCCAGTGCAGGGTGGGCCACACGGGGCTATAGTAGGAAGGTGAGGGTAGGTGGGGAGCAGGAGGGTAATAGGATAGAGGAGAAAGGGGGTGGGAGTAGGTGCATTGTTTAAAGGATGGGTGTTAAAGGTGCAAAGTATAGGGGGACTGGTTGGAGAGGATTAGGAGTGTTTCCGTAGAGGGAATAAGGAGATGGCCAGGTGAGGATGGGTTGCTTGAGGAAGGTGTTAGTATCGGGGGGGGGAGGAAAGTGGAGGAGTGTGGAACTCATTGATTTAGGATGGGTAAGGCACCTGAAGGTATCTGGTCGGGCTTATCGGTTGATAAGGTGAAGACTTGAGGACGGGGGAAGTCTGGGATTACAAAGGGTATATTAGGGCTGGGTTAAAGGGGCTGTTTGAAATATTTCAGGGGTCTAGGGGAGGGCGGAATGTGGTGGGGGTGTCGTGAATGGAAAGTGACATTGTAATTTCTTTTTCAGATGCTGCCCGGAGGTCGGGGGAGATGCCGCAGTTGTGGTTGGTGGGCCACTCTATTGTTAAGTGGTCGGGGAAGGAGGCAGAGAAAAGGGTTTTTTGGCAGGCGATTGGGTTGCAGCTATAAAGAGGTGATGGTAAGATGGTCCGGTTTAGGGGGGCTTCGCTGGGATCAGCTGCTGCCTATGTTGGCAGGGTTCAGGGAACGCTATGGGTCTCCAGAGGGGGTGATTATTCATGCAGGGCAAAAGGACCTGGTAAGAGATACAGGTGTGACTCTTCTTAGGAAAATGAAAAGGGATTTGTTATGGGTCTGAGAAATGTGGCCTCAAGCATGTGTAGTTTGGACTAAGTTCTTGCCGTGAAGAGTTTGGAGGGGGGCGAGAAGTGAGGGAGCGATAGAGCAGGCAAGGAAGGGGATAAACAGATAGATGGTAAAATTTTGTCCCTCGGCGGCGGTACAGGTTTTGGACCACAAAAGAAATAGTTTATGAAGGCTTCATGATATTTAGAGAGGATGGTGTCCATTTGTCAGTTTTTGGAAATACTTATTATCGGGCGGAATTGATCTGGTTGGTGAGAGATATGGTAAAGAGTTGGAAGTAGAAAGGAATGGGGGTGGGGCAGACAGAACACCTCGGGGGAGGGGTTTTCTGGTGCCGGGACCATGGCCCCTTTAGATGTGGGGTGAGGGAAGCACAATGGGGGAATGGCGCGGGAAAGGAGGGGGGGGTGATGTTTGCACAAACAGGCTACCCCGGACGAACAGGTATTGAACCTTGAGGGGCATGGCCCCGGGGAGAAAGCGGGACGCCTTGAGAAGTGGTAAGGAGAGGGTAGGGACCAAAGGATTGTTAGGGAGGAAGTGGAACTATTTAATTATTTAATTGTTGGGGAAAATGAAAGTGTTGAATTATTAATTGGTTGTTTAAAATATTTTGTTAGTCTGTAAGGCCATGGAGCCAGGTAAGCGGTTATTTGTAAGCTTTGGCCTGTCACATTAAAGCAAACTTTTCCACTATAAGCGAGTCTAGGTTTTTGTGCAAGAAAAAACAAAAGGAGAATTCAGAGGAAGCAGCAGCCGTGATCTAATCTCGGCAGAGTCCTCCACAGCGTTAGTTCGGGCAGCAGAGTGAAGCAGCCAGTCGGATCCTCACAGGCAGCACGAAGCCGAAGGTCAGAGAGGCAAAATGCTTGCCTGGAATAGACCCTGAGCCGCTGGCTGCAGCCAGTGCCTGCGTAGTATAGTAAAGCGAGTGTTGTGAGGTGGGTGAAAGAAAGGAGCTGGCGGGTGGGCGGTCACCTGCCAGAGGCGGGTGAGTTCAGAGCTATGCTCATATATTGCACACACCAAAGTTCTTTGTCTCTTGGCTTATCTTGGCAACTTCTTGTAAAGCACCCTTCCCATGCCCATTCCCTTGAGCATTGAGACTAATAGCATTTCTTGGCATGCGCTTAGTCACTTCAGAGGTCAATACGTTTGCAAATTAAGAGGTGTGTATCACTTTTGCAACACAGCGGGGTCTCAGAAATCCCAGACCCGATGATAGCGAAATCTAACAGGCCAGTTCTTATGCATCATGGACTGTTGTTTTTCTACTAAGTTTGTGTTACAAATCATGTGCTCCTAATATTACCAAAAAAGTGGATGTCTGCCTTCTATGATAGAAGAGTTGAGTATGCGGCCCATTACGAACCACGCGCACGACAAACTGCTTTGCTTCCCGAAGTCTAAAGTAACCTACGAGGTCAACGCAACAAAACTCTGTCCCTTTGTTTAAGCCTGCAAAATACAGCAAGCAGGTGACGAAGAAAGAGGAATACCAAACTCTAACCCTCATCTATATCTGGACCACATTTCCCAGGCACCCCGCGCGACGCCTCGCCTTTATTTCCCATGTGCTTCAGTCATATGACCTGTTGTCAGCTGCAGCATGGTGGAAGCAGAGGAGCAGGTAAATACGTAGCTACTGTCCTGCAGGGAGATATACTACTGTGAAACTATTTGTGTAGACTGCATCGCCACTGTATCCGCCGCCAGTGTGTGCTTAATCTATAAAAATCAATTCCTTTACCGAACTCTTCATTCGAATGATTAATGGCATCTTTTGTGGCTGCTACTGTATTCCTTAATGTGTTTGTATTAGCAGGACCAACTTATACCCTGTGTGCGGCGGGTTATTTGCTCAGACGTAACAGTTTAGGAGTTCTGATTGGAAAACATGTTTGAGCCCCAGATTAAATTAAATATTTACAACACAAAATCATAACAACAACAATGAATCTGACATTTTTGACGACACCCAACCTCTTTTCCAGTGTCACCATTTACTAACACCCCCAGTCGTGCTAAGACCACTTCCGGTGAGGGTTGTTGTCACTGCCCCTCTAACTATTGCTACCTCATGCCAGATTTACCTAGCAATGTGATCACGGTATTGCGTAAACTTGATTGCCAGTTACGATCAGAGTTTTTACCCGTTTTATCGCCTCTTTATAAATGAGCACCCAATTCAAAAAATGATTGTCGTTTTTTGGGGGGTTTGGTGGGACGGGTCTAGGGACGGACAAAACACGTTTTTAGTTGGAGTGCTTTAAACGTACGTATTTCTTGTATCAATGAGAGTCCCATCTCCCAATTGCTTTTACGTTCTCTTCTGACAAACCATTCTCTGCTGCAGTTGTGGCAACTCCTACCCTAAATGAATGGGTGCCAAATGATCCATGGTTCTGACCAACCCTTGTTTATACTATCTTCATCACTGCATTCAATTTGTACCTGATGAAAGGGGAGCTGTAAGTGAATCAAGAGGGACAACCCAAGTCAAAAAGGAAGATCTTCCTGGAATCATTCTGGAGTCATCAGGTGACTCCATCCTAGAGTCATCCATGGCTAGTTCAGGGAGATCATCCGAAACCATCCTTAAGTATGTGTAGAGGCTGAAATATTCAAATGAGATGACTCTAGAGGTATCACAGAAACTACGCAAAGAGGAGTTCTGATTATTTCCAGTGATGATCTAGTATTACTCCCGGATGACCCCCATGACAACTGCAGGATGGTGCGGATTACTCCAGGATGACTTCAGGGATGGGTGGGGATTACTCCAGGATGACCCCATGACAACTTCAGGATAGGTGGGGGATTACTCCAGGATGACCCTGTGACAACTTTAGGATGGGTTTAAAATTGTGAACGATTATTGCAGACAACTTCAGGAGGATGTTGCTTTCAAACGATTTAGGAAAAGGGTTTTGATTCCTTTATGTGTAAGATGGGTGGTATTACCATTAGGGATGTAAAGGTATAACGGTATACCGTTAAAGATACAGTGAAACACTTAATTGAACAATAATAACCGTCACATTTTTTATACCGGTATACCGTTTATACCGTTAAGTGTGCTTTTCAATCTAATTTGTAAAGGCTGCAGTAAGCAAGTGCTGCGCAGTCTTGGTCTTGCACTGTTGGATGTGCCGTCTGCCAAGTAGTTTCAGTTGGAGCAGTTTTTAATGTCATTCCATAAACCACACGTGCCTGACACAAAATCAATATGTTAGCAATAGGAAAAATAAATACAGTGCCAAGAAGGAAAAGGGTCTACTTTGGGTTGGCGGCTTTGGGGTTTATATATTTATAATGGATAATGTTTGGTAAACATATGTGCAAATATGTATATAAAAATTGCATCTAGATAGAAATATGATTGTTAGCATATACCACACTTAGATGGAATTTCAGAAATGTGATTCTTAGCATATGTGATTCTTAGCATGCACTACACTTAGAATTCTGAACCCAGCTTGCATCACATCTTGTCAGAAATGCCAACAGAACATCACTGCTCTCTTGTACTTTTCCAGCTTATTCCCACTAACCCACCCCCTCTCCTCCCCTTTTCCAGAGCCACCAGAGCGCCAGGGGATCACTTCGGTGGTGATAGTGCACGGTACAAATGTCGTTTAACATTAACATATGACAATGGGGGATTTTCCTGGTTCTATCATCAAATTTACAAATAATAAGTCACTGCCAAATTCACTCATCTCTGTGGGTATTTCCTGCTGGCATACCAAAGGGTAACATGTCCGTGATTACGAAACACCTTTTGGCCCGCAAGTACACTAAAGGCTGTAACGTAAAGAGAGTGCGTGTGCACCTTTTAGAAAATATTTGTTAAGATTAGTTAGTTCCACCTGCTATACCGCGATAACCATGATATACCGTCATTTGGCAAGAAGGTTATCGTACCGTCATGAAACTAATACCGTGACACCCCTATGGTTAGACTTATGGATAGTGTACTGGAAAACATGGAATTTGCAGCCGTTACTTGCCATCTTTGCTAGAGCATTCAAATGTCATTAACTAAGGTTTGCTGATTTAGTATACAAAACTACAAATCCACATCATGAACCAACCTCTAAACTCCCTCATTTCATATCTCACCCTCTAGCTAACATGGCATCACACCCAATAAACTCCACAATTACAAATCACTGCACTAAAATAAACACTTTCAGTGACCTAAACAGAAGGTCTACCTGCATGACAAGACTTTCGATCACTTCAACCAATATCACTATGAGCAGCTAGCAATTAGTTTGACCATTCACCACACCCAAGAAAACATTACCTGACCCAGAAATCCAATAGAACAAAAACATGTACCATTTACAAGTTGGCATCAACCTACAAATTCACCAGATCAACTATAATAGTTCTACACACAAGATCACTTGCATCTTCAGTTTCACAGAGCAGCATGTGAGCTACAATTACATTGTAGATTAGTAGCAACCAAACTCGGTTGTGGGGATGTTTCAATTCCATTGTTTTTTTTTTTAAACGTAATCTGAAAGATTGCACAGGTGTGTGGCAACGTGTAGGTGTCACTTCATGGTCCAAACAGGCATGACCGTCATACTGTAGCAAGAACACACTGTTAAGAAGACGTGGTGATAAGAGTTGAGCTTGTCAAATTAGATCTGTCCGACAAAACATTTGTAGCAGACAATTGATGGGTTACTTTATAGTCCAATATTTTGCAGTTGTTGCACAGCTACATCTCTGGGAACTGCAACATTACACAGACATCTGCCGATTTAATGCTGTGTCTATCAATTGTGCAGGTGAAGAAATAGGCAGGTTCTGAGGAAGGAATGAAGAACACTAGCCATCCCTGCCAAAAAGGTTTTCCAGCTTTTGTGAACAGCCATTAATACATTTTGGAATAGTCAGTTTTCACCCATCAGCTTTTACAATATGATTCTCTTGTTTTTTTCACTGCATCTTCTTTTTCCAGATTCCACCAGTAGCTGCTTTTTCTCCTCTACCTTTCTTTTGAATGCCTCAATTATAGCTTTTCGTTATTTCATCAAATGTTTCCTGTGTCTTAATACTGTTTCTTGGCTGCGGGTATGAAAAAGGCAAGTTGAAACTTCATAATGTGACTACCAATACAACAAACATTTTGCCTGAGCTGTACACTGGGGTGACTCCCCTTAAGCGTGACCCTATCCGCCCTCTTGGAGTTTTGCTTATTCTTGCTCTCCTTGGCGCTTTCCCTCCCACACCATGCAGCTACGCACAACTCAGTGTAGCTGCACACATGTGTATGGGTACATACCGTTGAGAGTGCGCCATGATCACTATAATTTATAAATAGTAGCGAGCTGCATCACCAATTCCACAAGGTCTACTCATAAAGACCTTGAATGAATAGGACAGAAAACGGATTGGTATTTGCGAATCACGCTCTACCTTGGACATCCTAGATTAGTTCCCCAACCCGTGGACTACATTTTCAGAATTGCATCTAAGGTGTAAAAAGATGGTTTAGGAATTTCGATTTGGGAACCAGTCCAGGATGTCCAAGCACCACTAAAGACTTTTAGCACAACGTGCCAGCCATTGACAGGTCTCTCGGGACTCAACCCTTTAATCATCAAGTACTATCAGAAAATAGTTTCAAGATATTTACACACTCAACTTCAATTTCAAGGCCTTGAAGACGGTTAAGGTCGAAACATGTGTCGGCTGACTTTATGGGAATAAATTCACCTACAGATGAATACCCTGATCTTTTACTTTCATTCTAAAAGGCTGTATATCTAACTTTAAGGAGGTAGAGTGTGATTCGCCAATAGCAATCCATTCTCTGTCCTAGCTGCACACATACTCTGACCTGGACTACGGTCCCCAAGGGCGTTCAACCCATAGCGCTTCGCCAATAACATAAGAGAAATCAGTAGACCATCTATAGTTACTCTAGAGGAAAGAGATGCTGTAAATGAGGTGGGCGTTGTGTAGCATTCATCTGTATGTGTGAAAAAGGGGAACAACTCCACATAGGGACATCATATGTACCCTCCTCCCCCAAACATCAAATAGATGAACAAAAAAAAAACTAAAAAAAAACATTGCTTACCTAACTAGAAAAGCATGACTCCTTGAAATCCTTTTCTTCACGTATTTCTCTTCTACTTTCATTGATACCCCCTATCAGCAATTTCTAATTAACTTCACCAGGAATTGCAAAGGCTCAAATTCACCATCCTTTCAAATGCACAGAGAATTGTCTGAATCAAAGAGTGCCATGATGATTTGAGTTATTGTCTAAAAGAAGAAATAAAATATGTAAATTTAGTATGTGCCAAGAATTTGTGAACCAGGTCTGTACCCAAAACCATTAATTTATAGTGGGCTTGGTATGGATGTTCCTGCCTGATGTGTCCCGATTTATGAGTGAAGCGTCTCTTGGTGCTTGGTTAACTTCCTCCAAGACTTCCACCCATTGTGGCTTTAACTAGTTGCATCTGTTCGCAAATAAATTTAGAGGTGTGTGTTCTGGAGAGGCAATACGTTCTTAACTGCCGAGCTCTTGTACCTAAAATGCTGCAGTCACTTTGTGTGTGTCCTTTAAAAGACAAACACTGTTTCAGTTTCTTAAATGTAGAGATCAACCATAGAGAGCCCCACCTTGCAGACAGCAACATGTACAGGAAATAGGAGGATATGCAGTGACATAACCCATGACCAAAGTGATCTTTACTGGGGGAACACAAAGTAAATATTACACCTTTTCAGGAAGGCCTTTGCTAATATGAGCCAGGCACTATCCTCCAGAAGGGTCACAAGTCCCCCCCACCCATAAGCATCGCTAATGTGCAATACATTATGCACTACAGCTGAACTAGTGCAGCGCTTTTATGTCAACATATGTCAACTAGTGCAGCGCTCATAGCAGTGGAAAAATCCTGCAAAAAAAGTAAACCAAGCCATCGTTTCTCACACATGCACCACGGCTGGATACATGTAGATAACCTATTACGTAGAGGGTCGGTGCACCTATCGGAGAAAGGCATGGACTATTTGTGTGGAACATTGTGGGGGCATTGGAGCAGCAACAGCATTAAAGCCAGAGGGGGGCAGCCAGTAGGAGCATCTATCCCCTACTTGGCGACGGTTTGAAAGCAATCAGCCTGATCAGTAGAACAGTCATTGTGTGGAACTGGGAAGGAGTCGCCCCACCCATGAAAAGGGGGTGTCTGTATGCTGAACAGCTAAGGCATTTTATGGCAGAGGCCTTCAAACTGGGGGCCCCCAAGGATGCCAGTTGGTGGGGGGCTTGAAGGATTATGGTGACTTTTTAATAGAAAATATAAGAATTTGTGGCGGGGGCAGAAATTATTTTACTCAAGGGGGGGCTCTGCATAAAAAGGCTTGAAGACCACTGCCATGGGTTTCCCCTCCACCCCCAGTGCCAAGGCCTTTTTTGGTGATTTTGGTATTTCGCCATTCAATGCCTTCTAAAGTTTTTTGTTTCATTAACCCCTTGGTGCCGGCAACAGGGAGTTAATCCCAAGGACAAAATACCTCACCCTTGGCACTTAAGGGATTAAGGGAATAAAGTGACCACCCACTTTCAAATAGCAAAGCAATTCACAGCACTCCTTTCACGCCCAGGTCAGAAAATTCCCGCTACCGCGCCAATCCTGATGCACAAGGCTGCTGAAAATTCCAGACAAGCAAGAAAATAGCTCGAAATCATCTAACGAGAATGAACTGGCCCCATCATTCGATTCCCATAAAAAGCATTCACCCCAGATCATCATAAACAATGATCAAAAAAGATATTTTCAAAATTAATGACAAGGATCACTATCTCTAGCAAGCATTCAATAACGTTTACAGGCAAACTATCTTCAATTAACTGGTGAGGTCAAGTGGTTGGAAAAAAAAGAAAACGCATTGAAGGGGCAATAAAATCCCTCCGGGAAACTCATCAACCTATATAGAGAATATGACATAAGTATAACTAAAACATGCAGTAATCCAGAGTCCCTGAAACGTACATTTGTATATATTAAATCATGTAGCGATTTCCCCAAAATGTTGAACAAACTAAACGTAGATAAGTAGAGCATAAGTCATGAGGGGAATTAGAACACAGTCCCCTGCGCATAAAGGCTGGCACAACTAGCCCTACTGTGAACCGAAAAGGCAATGGAAAACGGGGGTGAACAAGCCATCTATGTGCCCTTTAAAATAAATGGCGTAAAAAGCTCTGCCTCGCGGGTATAGCATCCGTAACTTCCAGCAGTGAAAAAATAATATTCAAAAGCATTACAATATAAAATGAGTCTTTGAATGCCAGACAGTTTGCTTTTTAGGGGGGGCAGCTTTACAGAACCTCTTTAGGGGTGCTTTGACCTTGAACTTCACAGAGTACCTGCCCTGTACACTTTTCACATTACACAAATCTCAACAATGTTCCCCAGCTTGAAAGGGGGGAGGGAGTGGGGAGCGTTGAAACTCTCCTGTAATGCAAATTCAGTTGCTGGACAATTAATGGAAGCCACTTTTTTTTAGTTGGCTGGTGTTCAATGGCTTACGTGAAAGCAATGATCAGGTTGCAAGCATTGCTAAGAGAAATAAATAGATGGGGGCATCTGTCCACTGTTGGTTAGAGGAGTCTTTTTCTCTCCCTTCTTCATGAGAGCTTGGATGGCCAATATCTGCAACCATTCTCTGTGCGCCGAATCACAACAGCAAATCTAAGCCCAAAGCACCATGTGCCACCAGAAGGAGGAACGCAGGAATCAAAGAACTCACTCATCAGGGCATTTCAACCATCCCCAGCCTGAGACTACACGTGGCGTTCTGTGCAGCACACCCTGTACCAAACAGCGGCTCAAACAGTCTGCCACACACTCCAAAACTTAGCCAGCATTCATGCTAGCCAAATAAAACGTTGCCACTCGGCACCCTGCTTCAGAATTAAGCAATATTATAGATGCTGCGAAAGTCACACCCGCTTCGCACAAGCCACACATCAACAATCCCCACACAAGGGAAATCTATGCCAGCGGGTGTCTGTGCACTGGCATGCAGCTGTCTCATTTCCCTCCCCCAACACACGCATTTTACCCACATGCGCACACAGTCCAAAACACACCTCTGCCTCCTATGATGACTCTGCTGGGTCTCACAGCGCCTGTCAGCCCCTGCACGCACTCATGTGTGACAGGGGTTTGACAAGTATGATCATTCAATTTAGAAAGACCGACACCCCCCCCAATCGGTACAGTGAAAAAGATATTTTCTTCACTTAGTACCAATGATCCATCTAAAAAAGGAGCCTGACTGAAAAAATTGCAAACCCCCCATGTTCAGATTTAAAATCAACCATGTGAAAAGGCTGGGGGGGGGCATAAAACAAAACCATGTGAACAGCTTGGGGGGAAAAACAAACTCAGCAGTAGTGGGTCAGAAATGCTGCTTGGATTTAAAAAAAACTCCACATTGATACAAGTCTCAGAAGACTCCCTGTTCAGATCGTGAAGTTCTAGCTCGAATTTTTTGTTGAAGTGTGGTCCTGGACTAGGCCACAGGGCGGCGAAAACCACACCTGGATGCATATTGCACAGGGCCGATATAAACCTTCACCACTTCTACTCAACCAATATTACATAGGGAGAAGAAATCCTCACTTGCCTGCGTGACTGGGTCACGTGCTTCACTGGATTTCCCTTGCTGGGACACAGGTGGTTAGGTTGACACACCGACGCTTGGAGCGATGCTGCTGCAATGAAAACAGTTAATCAAGGATACATGGGTCTACCTGAGACTTCAAAAATGAGCAGGGGTTAAAACCATCTCTTGGGTGTTAGGCATCAGCTAGTAAGCAGGATGTAACGCTGGGAAGCCAGGAGAGAGTACACAGTGCACTGTAAATGCAACTCCCACATGAGACGTGAACTTTCAGTACCGCCCCAAACTGGACATGAGAAAGGAACAGCCTCAAAAATAGGTTTAAAATACCCAATTGTGACTCCTACTATACCTTTAAAATTACCCCACCATTACCCACAGCAAAATACAGTTTTAAAAAAAGACATTCTTACCGTCGGAAAGTCCTAATACAGAGGTCAGGATTTTTTGTGGTGCCATTGCCGCTGGGGACTTTGGTGTCCAAGATGGGATGATTAAGCCAATTTATGTTCCTGCAATTGAAAAGGTACAATCAAAAAAATATTATAAACATACCAGATTGACCATACCAATATATGCGCACTACACTCTGCCAGTCGGCACACATCCTCCCCCGCACACAAAAGGTACCTAGGGTGCAGGGTCCAACCGGGAAATCTCCAAAAGAAGCCGCGGCTGCCATGCCAGACACGAGGGCCCCTGGCTTCTCTGCAACATATGGTGCCACATGCAGGCGAAGGCCTGGCACCCACAGCAGGATGATATACACAAATGCCACTTTAAATCACTTCTATGGCAGCGGTGCAACCAATGTACTGTTGGTAATGCAGTGATTCTAGTATACCATGGGATGCATAGACTTGCTCTATAGTAGATGGCTCCCAGGGTATCTCAGCAGGTTGACAGACCATTGCTGAGACTGTGTTTAAGGTTTAATTTAACCAAAACAATAAAAGATATGTTGTTAATCGATAGGGCTTTTTGCAATTATAAAAAAAGGAAGTGCTATAAAATGTGTTTGGCCAAGGGATGGGTTGGGGTATTTCTGCCTCGGTTTGGCACCCATGAACCCAGTTTAATTTCCTAATAACTGCTGTCAGCACAATGGAAGCATGGTTTTGTAAACATAACATCTTTATGAATATATAACCTGTGATAAAACACAAAGCAAGGGGCACACAAATTGTATTGGTTTGGTGCTCAGAGAGAAAAAAAAACACACACATCTCAAAGAAAATTAGTGAACGCAAGTTTCAGCAGCGTTTGAGTTTGGAAATTACTTTTTTCCTTTGAATGTGTAAAACGCATATTTGAACAATAATGTGTCCAGCATGTAGAATGGCTGCTTTCAACAGTGACGACACCCCTGCCCGCCACAGTGATGTTCATGGCCCATTGATTTCGTGGTGTCCCTTTCAGGACAGAGAAAGCCTCCCTCTGCAAAGCTGGGGGCTTGATAAAGCCTGGTCATGGCTGAAGCAGACCAGCTCCACGAGATCCGGCCAGACATCTGATGCCGGATCTCAGACCCGGCCAGCGCTGTCCCATGAACCAGAGGGGTGACGAGGCAGAGGGACAGCCAAAGCAGGGGGGACCAGTGTTGTACGATATCTGGCTACCCCACGGCAGATTGCTGGAGAGCCCAGCAATCTGCTGTGGGGGAGCTGGATATCATACAACACTGGCAATGCGTGCTTCCGTCGCCTCTTCTTCTCCCATGGCCAAGCAAGGTGGGGGCACAGAGGGAGAGGGGTCCAAGGGGAACCAGCATTGCAGTGATCCAGCCCCCCTGCTCACCTTTCCCAAGCAACATGCAGGCACCTAGTCAGTGAGACAACGCAGGTAAATCAAGGAAGTCGCAGGGAAATGAAGGAAGTCGGTGCTATACAGAAAGAAAGAAATATGGGGGTGGGTGGAGGGGGGTTAAGAGACATCTTGTGGTACAGACTCTGGCCGGTACAGCTCAATGCACTGCCTGGTAGCACTGAGCGATAAAGTCAGGCACATCTCCCTGCAATGTTCATAACCCCTCACCTTGTAAAGGCAGTAAAGAAATCATACCAAGGGAACTGCATGCCGTCGTGTTGAGCTCATTGATGTTATAACAGTGAAAGCCGTGTTGCGCAGATAACGGCAGCACTGGTCATTGGGCCGGCTCTCATTGGATGCGAGATCCGGCACCAAATGTGTAGTCGGATCGCGGGATCCGGCCAGAGTCAGCCGCCGTTATTTTAAAATGGGATGCAAATTGTGCATTTAAAAGAATATTTACTAAGCAACACTGGTGAGTGGAAGACCCTGGGACCGCTTTGGACCCTTCTTTAAATAATTATTAACCCCCAGCTGCCGGTGTTCACCCTGGTCTCCCCCCACCCCTGACCAGCTTCCCGTGTTTTTTCCCACCTCCCGTGATTGCCACCTGATAGACAAATCTGAAATCCACAGGGCAGCCAGCTGCCGGCAGCCCAAGGGCCCCAAGGCAAAGGGCGGCTCCTACACTGGCGGCTCCAAGAGGTGTCGGACAGGTGTCAGCAGGGGAAGCCAAGGAAGCCAGCAGCTAACAGACCAACAAAAACTGTAAGTGTGGCATGGGTGGGGTGTAGAGCAGTTACTCTACACCAGAAAACCCCTGCCACTCTACCTTACCTTCCCATAACAGACTGCCATAGACTTAGCCCATGCATACTTAGAAAGTTGTGTGACCACCAGCCGGATATCAACCATGATGATCAGTGTTTGAAATGTTGCCTACACTGCATCCTAACATACTAGTCAATGTTAACAAGTGTCACACCTGGAGGGAATTGTGGACGCTGGCCTGCGTCGCATCTAGATAGGTTGTGAATATCGGCTTCTGCCTACTTGGAAAGAATTAGGAAGGCTTAGCATACACCACACTTGATAGAACTCCAATTGAAATGTTAGAAATGGGAATGTTGGCATGCGCCACATCTAGTTAGAATTCCTAGCTCTGCCTCCCATTTAGATGGGATTGGGAGTATTAGCAAGCAGCATACTCAGATGAAACTGTAAATGTTGGCATGCGCAACATTTAGACGTAATTCCTAACTTGGGCCTGCGTCGCATCTAGACAGAATTGTGAATGTTAGCATGTGCCACACTTAGAATTGAGAACATTAGCCTGCGGCATATCTAGACAGGATTGTGAATGTCCCACACTTAGAGAGAATTGTGAACATAATCCTGTGCATTATCTAGATAATATTGTGAAGATTAGTGAGTGCCATACTTAGACTGAATTATGTAGGTCAGCAAGTGCTACACGTAGACAGAACTGTGAATGCTTGCATGTTAAATGTCACATAACCCACTAACCAATATAAACTCAAACTCTCTGCATACTTAAAAAAATCACACAACCATCTCTCGCACAACAAGCTGCATGCAATTCACCACACTGCAACAACACGCGGACTGGCAATGATCCAATACTCACACCAAAGCTCAGCACCCGGTGTCTACCGAGTTGAAGCTGCCAACAGTACACCACTCCTCTCACTATCCTACTCCCTTCTCCACCTTACTAACCCATCCCATCTTCTCATTTACAGATCCTCCAGAGCCCCATGGGACCAATTCCGTTGGTGACAGTGCGCTATGTAAGTACCGTTAACATAACAGAACACTGGTCAAAACTATTATTCGCATAGTGAAGTAATTCATCGCCAGTGCCATGGAAGTGGAATTGATATATAGTTTGGAAAAGAAGCAGCATGAAAGAAATTACCCTTTGATTGGAGGCCAACTGCCAGCTCTACCCCCCAAACTCCGCCTCTTTGGGCACTGCCCCTTCAACTCTGCCCCCACCCCGGCCCTTGTGGGACCCCCCACACCAATTTTTTTCAATTTCCACCACTGTATAAGGGTGAAGATGGCAGCAGCCAAATCTGCCATGAAATTCCCTTGGCGTGTGCGGCACGGCCATAAACCACTTCTGTTTGGGGGTGGGTGAAGCCGAGGATGGGGATACCAGCCAAGAAGACACACAAACATCCACTGTTGGTGCAACTAAAATCAAAATAGGAAAAATAAACACATCAGTGTTTTGTTCTCCCCCACTCCCCTCCCTTGCCGCGCTGTGAAACACCTGTGTATGAGCTTGATGTAAATAAAAATATAATTAAATATACCTGGCACTTCTCCGAGATGAATAAGCGCATTATAAATGCTCAATAAAAAATAAATACCTGCCTGTGCACGGCGTGGAGCGCTCCTGCCTCCGCGATCCTCTTCCTAAGCATGTAGACGTCCCACGTGAAAACGTCACAACAACGTAACAGATACACGTCATTAAGCCGTCAAGGCATTTCAGAAAGTATCGGCAAACTTTAAAACAAACACACAATGCTAGCGGGTCTCATAGGGACTTTAAATGTGTGATTGATAATGAAAGCAATACAAGGCCTCCATTTAGCCTTCTCTTCCACACATTGCAAAGGGGTAAATTAACAATCCCCTTCCTGGGCCAAATAGCGCCCCCCCATGCAGGAGGAATAAATAACTGAACACTTATGCTGGAAATTCGTACCCATATGCGTCTATCTGCATAAGACACATATCCCCATCTGCTGCACATACCAAATCCTCCAACCCCCTCCCTCCAGCGGAGAGGATAATTGTTGGCTGTACTGTTCACGGGTACAGTTTTAGTCCCATTGGGACAGGAGGTATGCACTGTGCCCATCCCCACTCCATAAAACACACGTCGCACATCTGCATTGTGGGGTCGCGTACCGGAGAATAGCCGGTCATGTGACACATGAAAACCAGAAGGGGATTAATAAAGAGATCACCGGATCTGTCGTCATAACGGCAGTTCGGGTCTGTGAACCACAACAAACAGTCGTGTGTTTTTCTTCTGCGCAGCGACGCGCTGCGCCACAACATGTCAGGCCAACCAGCATGCCGTCAAGAATTAGAATGGTGTAAGATCCAAAACACCACACTGGCGACGAGGGCGGGATCGGAGCCCACGTTATAAACATGAGGCGGACCGTGATAAACACGAAGTAAGAAGCGTGTGAGGTGAGGGGCTTATGACTAACTGAAAGCGCGTATATGTAGAGCCTCGTTTTCATGCCCCCAATGTTCTGTCACACAGTCTATTATATAACGGATACAACGCGCGTACGCAAATTTTTGTTTTAATGCCCTCAACGTTCTGTTTACATGAGTTAAACCTAACAGAAGGAATGCGTGCATTTACAGAGCCTCATTATCGTGCCCCCAACGTTCTGTTTACATGGCCTGAGGAAACAGATCTCCATTTTAACAAGCTAAATGGTGTGAAGTCACGAACAAGGAAAAAAATAAAAGCACATACATATATGTTTTTTATTGTCAAGCCAAAGGTTGAACAACAAAGAGAAAACACAGAGACAGACACAGAAATCAGTAAGAACCTCACATATCACTGAACAAAGAGACAGTAGTGAAGCTGTCAAGGAACATTGTAAACACCCTGAAACACCAACCCTAAATTTTGGTAAATATAACCAAAGCAGTTTGAGGCACGCATTGGTTTCTTTTATTATTTATTTTCTTCATCTTCTTTTGGATTTAACCAAATAAAGACTCAATTTGTGAAATATCACAGCGCCACCCATGTCCAGCAATGAAACAAGCCCTGCTAGGACTGCTACAAGCCCGTCAACAAGAAGTGCCAACTCAGAACACCCAGACCCAGCATTAACCACACTTTTGCCACCTTTTGACCCATTCACCATGGGTGCAGCTATTCAGTGGGAAATCTGGTTACAACAATTTGAAATGCACCTGGATGCAAGAGAAATCACTGTAGCCAAGAAAAAACACACATTTCTTCTACTCAATATAGGAGCGGCAGCACTACGTCTGTTCAATGCGACTCCAGACCGAGGAGATGAAAATAACTACGATGCTGCAAAGAACGCTTTAACCAACATGTTCAAGCCTGAACTCAATCCAGATTATGAACGTTTTCATTTCTGCATGGCTAGACAACGTGAAAAAGAGACAGTGGACACATTCCATGCACGACTGCGCGAGATGGCAGTTGGTTGGGAATTCCCCAATGAAGAATTTGCTATCCGTCTTCAAATTATAAATGGAATTTCATCTGAAAAACTGAGGAGGGCTATCCTGTCAGAGAAGAACGTAAGCCTGTCTCGAATTCCGGAAATGGCGCGCCTGCGTGAACAAACAGAAGACCAAGTAGCAGTACTTGAGGCAGCAATCCAAAGACTCCCGATTGACAACCCAAAACCAACAGAAGAGATTGCTTCAATATCAAAACATCAAAATACCCGAGAACAAGGTGAGCGAAGAAGAAACACTAACAGAAACCAAATGCCACAAGGGAGAGATACTACATGTAAATGGTGCGGAGGCCCGTGGCACAGGGGAGAATCCTGCCCTGCATGGGGTACGACATGCAGAAAATGCAACCGTCTTAACCACTATGCAGCTGTCTGCCTGAACCCACCGAACAAAAGTGAAAGAGATCAAACACTGTGGCAAACTCATGGACGCCAGAAGAAATTTGCCCCCTGAGAAACACCTCGTCAACCAGGAAAGAAAGGAAGGGCAAGACCAGTGGACCATTCCCAGAGATCACCAGATACAAGTGAAAGTGAAGACAGTGAGGACAGTGCATCCCCTGATAGAAGAGATCATGATAAGTGGAAGAAAACCTGCAAACGAGTGCACCGTATACACCTCATATCAGCTGTAGAGCCAAAACGGTCTAGACAACGGAAAAGACCATTGTGTACTGTCATTTCAGATGGAGAACCACTGCGTGTAGTCATAGATACAGGTGCAACCATCAATGTAATGCCAGTGTCAGCATTTAACAAACTTCATACCAAGCCCAAACTTCAAGAAAGGAAGGTCAGACTATATACCTATGGCTGCAAGAAGACTCTGCAAGGATCATTCAAATCTGATTTTGCCTACAACAATGCCACGTACCGAGCCCGAGTATGTTGTTGATGCTGGCTGTGAAACACTGCTAAGTTGTAGAACCGCTGAAAAACTGAAATTAATCCATTTTGCTTTCAATATCCAGTGTGGAAAGATCGAAGTTGCTAAAACAATATCACAGCGTATTCCAAGGCATTGGGTGTCTAAAGGACAGATCCATTAAACTCCACATTGAGCCCACTATTGAACCAAAAGCAGTACGCCATCGTCGAGTACCATTCCACATGAGGGAAGCTGTAAGGAAAGAACTAGACAAACTTGAAGCAGCAGGCATCCTAGAGAAAACATCAGGGCCGACCCTGTGGGTGTCCCCCATGGTGGTCGCAAAAAAGCCAAAACAACCTAACGCAGTACGAATATGTATTGACATGTGGCTTCCCAATGCAGCCATCGGAAGAGAACGCCATATCACACCGACCATAGATGAATTTATTGTTGACCTAACAGGAGCGACAATATTCAGCAAAGTCGACCTTAGATCTGGATATCACCAGTTTAAACTAGCCAAGGAGTCGAGATACATCACGACATTCTCCTCCCACCTTGGGCTGCAACGCTACAAACGGCTACATTTTGGAATATCGTCAGCTGCTGAGGTATTCCAGCATGAAATTAGGAAAGTCCTCACCGGCCTGGAAGGCACGATGAACATTAGTGATGACATCATTGTATATGCATCCAACGAAAGCGAACATCTTGAGCGCCTGGCAGCAGTTTTACGAAAGCTGAAAGAATCCGGATTAACCCTGAACACAGAAAAGTGCAAGTTTGGAAAAGAAGAATTAAGCTTCTTCAGATACATTTTCAACGCCCAAGGTGTGTCGCCAGATCCTGCCAAAGTTAACGACATCAAAAACACCAAGCCTCCAACATCAGTCACAGAAGTAAGAAGTTTTATGGGAATGGCGACTTACTGCGCAAGATTCATTCCAGATCTTGCCACCATAGCAAGTCCTCTCCGTGAACTAACCAAGAAGGATCAAAAATGGGAATGGTTGCCTGTTCACCAACAAGCATTTCAACAGATCAAGGACACACTATCGGTTTCTACAACAATGGCTTTCTTTGATATCAAAAACCATACAGAACTTCTAGTTGATGCCAGTCCAGTTGGCCTTGGAGCTGTACTTACACAAATTGACAGGGATGGAAATGTGTACCCAATCGCTTTTGTCAGTCGTGCATTAACCAAAACGGAACAGAATTATGCACACATAGAAAAAGAAGCCCTCGATATTTTATGGGGATGCAGGCATTTTAAAGTTTATTTACTCGGAAAACAGGCAAGAGTATTTTCAGATCATAAACCACTTATTCCAATTTTCAGAGGGTCAGCACCTCATCCACCAACACGTATTGAAAAGTGGATGCTTGAACTCCAGCCCTACAACATAGAGGTGGAGTATCGACCAGGGACAGACAACCCAGCTGATTATCTGTCTCGTCACCCATGACCTGCCACAGAAGAAGAAGAACATCATGCGAAGGAAACAGAGGAACATGTATGTCATGTGATGGCCTGCGCTCGACCTCGAACTTTAACATTGCAAGAGATAGCTAGTGAAACCGAAACAGATACCATCCTAACCCACACCATAACTGCTGTCCAGTCAGGAACTTGGAGAAATGTCCTTGCCTCTATGACTCAACGCACTGCAGCAGCCCAGGTCAAACTTCAATCCCTTTTTGGAATTCGTCACGAGCTTACTGTAGCTCCTGAAGGTGTAATACTAAAAGGCCACTGCATTGTACTACCTACATCGTTAGAAGAGCGAGCCCTCAGATTAGCTCACAGTGTGCATCAAGGTATCGTGAAAACAACTGCATACTTGAAATCCAGGATGTGGATGGCCAACATACAACAGAGGGTGATGGAACTAGTAGGTTCATGCGCAGCCTGCCAGGCCACTCGGAAGCTGAGAACCCAGAACCAATTATTAGTACCCCGAGGAGCAGTAAACGGTGGGAAGCTGTTGGTATCGATTTTTGCACAATTGCCAGAGAAGGCTACTTACTTGTTGTAATTGATGAATTCAGCAGATATCCTAAAGTTGAGTATGTGGCATCCACGGATGCTGACAACATGACTCTTGCATTAGAAAAAATATTTGCCATACATGGAGTACCATCAGAAATCAAAAGTGACAATGGGCCACCTTTCACCAGCCAAGAACTATGCCAGTTCTTTCAGAACCTTAACATACGGCACAAGCGGATCACTCCATGGTGGCCACAGGCGAATGGTGACGCTGAACGATTTATGGGGTCACTCAACAAAGTAATTCGTATCGACAAAGAAAAAGGACATTCATGGCTGAAAGCAGTGTATCGTTTTCTGAGGACTCACAGGCAACTCTGCACTCTTCGACAGGAATCAGCCCAGCAGCACTCATGTTTGGGGTATCCATACAAGCAGAACTCCCCATACACCCCCATTGGGTAGTTGGGTAGCACCTGAACCAGAACTTCCAACTATAGAGTCAAAAAGTGTAAAACGGAATGAACAAGAGAGCATTTCTCGACGAGCCAGCCATCAGGAATTAATACCTGGAGACACAGTTATGGTAAAGAACCAAGCCACTCCCAAGAAGATGTCCCTTAATTTTCAATACCAGCCCTGGACAGTCAGTGCCGCAAATCACAGTATGATTATGGCTACTCATGCAAGTGAAACTGTAACGAGAAACATTTCACACTTTAGGAAAGTACCACCTGAATTATGGGAAGAAAACCAAGAAACTGTGGGAGAAGGAACTGGATCGCCCTACCGACCTTTAAGTCAATCACCATACCGACTGCTAAGCCAATTGACACCTGAACTCTATGAGACGCCAAAAGAAACGAAAACTCCAAGCCGGCAAGAAGAAGAGGTACAACTTGAGAGCCCCCTGGTGGATAGCCCAGAGAGAAGCAATCCCTGATACCACTTGACAGAAAGACCAAAACCATTGTCTAGCCTACAAGGTTATGTGGTAGATGGGATCTACCAACAAGTGAGCCTGCCCAGATAAAGCTGAGGCCAAAGACTTGGTTATCTCCCTCAAGAACCTAACACACCTTGGAAACAACTACCAGGATGTTCTTTGTGAAAACCTAATTCTGGTTTACTATTCACAGCTGCACGGTTTATGTGATCATAATTGCTGAAACAATTGCCCTGCTCTTATGTTCATGCACTAGCAATTCTAGGACCATGTACAAATAACTTGAAAATTGTGTCTCGAATTTGCTTTTTGTTTTGTTCTATTTCCAATATGTTTGCCAACCTGAAGGCAAGTGTTGTTCATAAAAATCACTAAATATTAAGGGAAACTGAACCCCTATTCTTTTGCTTTGACCTTAGTCAAATATATAAGCTAAAAGTCAACCTTGAGATTCCTTTTGTATTTATAGCCCTGCTAATCATGAGTATACAGTGTTTCTGATATTCAGCATGTCGAATGAAATAATCTTTGCAGAAAACTAAAATGCAAATTGAAGTAAATGTATGTGGCAGGACACCACCATTTTGTTCCAACAGATAAAGCTGAGAGACTAGAATAGACTACAAATGTTTATGTTGATTATCACTAAGTATTGTTAAAAAAACAAAAAAAACAAAAAAAAATTCCAAGTTGGGGAGGAATGTAGTGTCGCGTACCGGAGAATAGCCGGTCACGTCACACATGAAAACCCAGAAGGAGATTAATAAAGAGATCACTGGATCTGTCGTCATAACAACAGTCCGGGTCTGTGAACCACAACAAACAGTCGTGTGTTTTTCTTCTGCGCAGCGACACGCCACAACATGTGAGGCCAACCAGCATGCTGACAAGAATTAGAATGGTGTAAGATCCAAAACACCACATGCATGAGAAAACCTCAAAACAAACTGAATCCACCTGTACTTTAAGTAAATCTCAACCCCCAAAATACACAATACCCCCTCCCCAATATTGCCTCACCCCTGTGTTACATATCTCAAAAATACACCGAATTAACGCCTGTACTTTAAGTACTTCTCACCCCTGATGCACATTATAAACCACTAAAATACACAGAAATACCCCCTCCCCAATATTGACAATCAACATGAGATAATTTTAAGACTTACCAGAAACCAAATAACAATCAACTATACGAAATGTGATTTGCAACAGAGGAATCACTCTCACAACGCCTTGCCTTCCAGCTCGGTAGCGACTAGTTCCCATCCGAGAAAAGGACCATAGCAACGGCCCGCCCTCTCGTCGTCATGTGACCTCTGATGTCATCCGTGTGCTTTCCAGAGCAGAGAAGCTTTACGGAGCACGTTCAGTGAGCGAGCTGGGACTGAGCGGGAATTTTGAACGCTCTGGCTGCCGCCCGGTGCAAGTGCAACCGGACCCTGCCAGGCTATGGCTTTCAGCGTTTGGGGTGGGCATTTCAATACCGGGAACGTTTCTAGGAGGCCCTGGAGCGTCCTGAGCGGCAAGGCTCTGGCTGCCAGATTGCAGACCCGCAACCCGTGTGCTCTTGGCTGGCTGTAAATACAATTGTAATTTTCTTCCGGATACCGTGAACGTTCCTGCAAGACACCCGATTTAGACGAGGGAGCAGAATATTACATTTACTTTAAAAATCATGCTCAGCTATTCAACATGAAAGGTATGGAGGGCTAAGAAAAGCAATAGGGAAACAGTGTATGGTTGTGTTTAACTGATCAACGGGCTAATAGAGTGATTTAATGTTTTATGAGGGTGTGATTATTAGGATGCGTGGTTTTAGAGGGGGTTGGCTTGGGCTATCTGCGTGTGAGTTGGGATGGCACACAGGCATCTGTTGCAAGGGGCAAGGGGCATCTTGGTATTTGGAAGAAGGATCAGGCATTATGGTATTGGACTACTAGAGGGAGGGATTGGGCATCTTGCTGGGGTCTGAATGGTTGGATAGGGGCATGCTGGTGTAGGTCTGGTGGGATGGGGCACTTTTGTGTGGCTCTGGAGAAAGGGGGCACATTGGTGTGGATCTGAAGGGATGGATAGGACATAGTGGTGTGGGTCTGGGTGAGGGACAGTGGTGTGGGTAGGGGTACATTGGTGTGGGTCTGGGGAGGGATGGAGGACATGGGTGTGTTTCTGGAGGGAGAGATGGGGCACAGTGGGACTGGAGGGTGGCATAGGTCATCTAGGTGTGGGTTCGGAAATGGAACGGGGCATCTTGGTGTGGCTCTGGAGGGAGGTGGTGGGGTCACATTGGTGTGGCTCTGGAGGGAGGTGGTGGGGCACATTGGTGTGGATCTAGGTGGAGGGATGGTGCACATGAGTGTGTTTCTGGAGGGAGAGATGGGACACAGTGTGTCTGAAGGGTGGCATGGGTCATCTAGGTGTGGGTTGGGAAGTGGGATGGGGCATTTTGGTGTGGCTCTGGAGGGAGGTGGTGGGGGCACATTGGTGTGGCTCTGGAGGGAGGTGGTGGGGCACATTGGTGTGGATCTTGGCGGAGGGATGGTGCACATGGGTGTGTTTCTGAAGGGAGAGATGGGGTACAGTGGGGCTGGTGGGTAGCATGGGTCATCTAGGTGTGGGTTAGGAAGTTGGACGGGGAATCTTGGTGTGGCTCTGGAGGGAGGTGGTGGGGAACATTGGTGTGGATCTTGGCGGAGGGATGGTGCACATGGGTGTGTTTCTGGAGGGAGAGATGGGGCACAGTGGGTCTGGTGGGTAGCATGGGGCATCTATGTGTGGGTTAGGAAGTTGGACAAGGCATCTTGGTGTGGCTCTGGATGGAGGTGGTAGGGGCACATTGGTGTGGATCTGGGTGGAGGGATGGTGCACATGGGTGTGTTTCTGAAGGGAGAGATGGGGCACAGAGTGTCTGGAGGGTGGCATGGGTCATCTAGGTATGGCTTGGGAAGTGGGACGGGGCATTTTGGTGTGGCTCTGGAGGGAGGTGGCGGGGGCACATTGGTGTGGCTCTTGCAGGAGGTGGTGGGGCACATTGGTGTGGATCTTGGCGGGGGATGGTGCACATGGGTGTGTTTCTGGAGGGAAAGATGGGGCACAGTGGGTCTGGTGGGTAGCATGGGTCATCTAGGTGTGGGTTAGGAAGCTGGATGGGGCATCTTGGTGTGGCTCTGGAGGGAGGTGGTGGGGAACATTGGTGTGGATCTGGGTGGAGGGATGGTGCACATGGGTGTGTTTCTGGAGGGAGAGATGGGACACAGTGTGTCTGAAGGGTGGCATGGGTCATCTAGGTGTGGGTTGGGAAGTGGGACGGGGCATTTTGGTGTGGCTCTGGAGGGAGGTGGTGGGGGCACATTGGTGTGGCTCGGGAGGGAGGATGTGGGCCACATTGTTGTGGATCTTGGTGGAGGGATGGTGCACATGGGTGTGTTTCTGAAGGGAGAGATGGGGTACAGTGGGTCTGGTGGGTAGCATGGGTCATCTAGGTGTTGGTTAGGAAGTTGGACGGGGAATCTTGGTGTGGCTCTGGAGGGAGGTGGTGGGGCACATTGGTGTGGCTCTGGCAGGAGGTGGTGGGACACATTGGTGTGGATCTTGGCAGAGGGATGGTGCACATGGGTGTGTTTCTGGAGGGAGAGATGGGGCACAGTGGGTCTGGTGGGTAGCATGGGTCATCTATGTGTGGGTTAGGAAGTTGGACAAGGCATCTTGGTGTGGCTCTGGATGGAGGTGGTGGGGGCACATTGGTGTGGATCTGGGTGGAGGGATGGTGCACATGGGTGTGTTTCTGAAGGGAGAGATGGGGCACAGTGTGTCTGGAGGGTGGCATGGGTCATCTAGGTATGGCTTGGGAAGTGGGACTGGGCATTTTGGTGTGGCTCTGGAGGGAGGTGGTGGGGGCACATTGGTGTGGCTCTTGCGGGAGGTGGTGGGGCACATTGGTGTGGATCTTGGTGGGGGATGGTGCACATGGGTGTGTTTCTGGAGGGAAAGATGGGGCACAGTGGGTCTGTTGGGTAGCATGGGTCATCTAGGTGTGGGTTAGGAAGCTGGATGGGGCATCTTGGTGTGGCTCTGGAGGGAGGTGGTGGGGAACATTGGTGTGGCTCTGGAGGGAGGTGGATGGGGCACATGGGCGTGTTTCTGGAGGGAGAAATGGGTCACAGTGGGTCTGGAGGGTGGCATGGGTCATCTAGGTGTGGGTTGGGAAGTTGGACAGGGCATCTTGGTGTGGCTCTGGAGGGAGGTGGTGGGGGCACATTGGTGTGGATCTGGGTGGAGGGATGGTGCACATGGGTGTGTTTCTGGAGGGAGAGATGGGGCGCAGTGTGTCTGGAGGGTGGCATGGGTCATCTAGGTGTGGATTGGGAAGTTGGAGGGGCATCTTGTTGTGGCTCTCAAGGGTGGTGGTGGGGGAATATTGGTGTGGATCTGGGTGGAGGGATGGTGCACATGGGTGTGTTTCTGGAGGGAGAGATGGGGCACAATGTGTCTGGAGGGTGGCATGGGTCATTTAGGTGTGGGTTGGGAAGTGGGACGGGGCATTTTGGTGTGGCTTTGGAGGGAGGTGGTGGGGGCACATTGGTGTGGCTCTGGAGGGAGAGATGGGGCACAGTGGGTATGGTGGGGAGCATGGGTGATCTAGGTGTGGGTTCGGAAATTGGACGGGGCATCTTGGTGTGGCTCTGGAGGGAGGTGGTGGGGCACATTGGTGTGGCTCTGGAGGGAGGTGGATGGGGCACATGGGCGTGTTTCTGGAGGGAGAGATGGGGCACAGTGGGTCTGGAGGGTGGCATGGGTCATCTAGGTGTGGGTTGGGAAGTTGGACGGGGCATCTTGGTGTGGCTCTGGAGGGAGGTGGTGGGGACACCTGGGTGTGTTTCTGGAGGGAGAGATGGGTGAACAGTGTGTCTGGAGGGTAGCATGGGTCATCTAGGTGTGGGTTGGGAAGTGGAATGGGGCATTTTGTTGTGGCTCTTGAGGGAGGCGGTGGGGGCACATTGGCATGGCTCTGGAGGGAGGTGGTGGGGTACATTGGTGTGGATCTTGGCGGAGGGATTGTGCACATGGGTATATTTCTGGAGGGAGAGATGGGGGAACAGTGGGTCTGGTGGGTAGCATGGGTCATCTAGGTGTGGGTTAGGAAGTTGGACGGGGCATCTTGGTGTGGCTCTGGAGGGAGGTGGTGGGGGCACATGGGTGTGTTTCTGGAGGGAGTGATGGGGCACAGTGTGTCTGGAGGGTGGCATGGGTCATCTAGGTATGGGTTGGGAATTGGGACGGGGCATTTTGTGTGGCTCTGGATGGAGGTGGTGGGGGCACATTGGTGTGGGTCTGGAGGGAATGATTGGGGCTCATTGGTCAGAGGACGGATAGGGGCATCTTTGATCATGGTATGGGTCTTGAGGAAGGGATTGGGCATCTTGGAGTCTGGATCGGAGGGGGCATTGTTGATCTGGAATGGAGGGACAGGGCATATGATGGGGGCATGTCAGGGAATGGTGGAGCATGTGGGTTAGGGCTGGAGCGCTCTGTTGGGAAGGAAGGGGACATCTGGGTGTGAATGAAGGGATGGGGTATGTTTGTCTGTAGAGTAGGATGTTGGTTTATTGCGTTGGTGGGAGTATGTGTGTGTCGAAGGGATGGGGTAATCGGGTGTGGGTATAGAGAGAGGGCGAATGGCGCCATCTGAGTGTGGAGGTAGAGATGAAGCATATGGGTGTGGCTCTGAGGGGTGGAGCATCTTGGTGTAGGAATGGAAGGACGGATGTTGGTGTCTTTGTGTGGGGTCGGATGGAGGGATGGTGGCATGTAGGTCAGGAGGGAGGTGGCATTTGAATCTGGAACGTGCTTGGAAGGAGAAATGGGGCATTTGAGTGTGAATGGTTTCTGCTTATGGGTGGGGGCATGAAGGATCATTAACAGCGGAGCAGCGGGAGGGAGAGCTGTGGGCCTGACCTCGGTTGCATCCCAGACGTGCACACCCACAGCCCGGGGCACCTCTCGCAGAGCGGTCCCGTGCGCGTGGTCATCCAGCCTCCTTTCCTCACTGAGCCCCCATCTGCACTGGCCGGGGGCGCATACTCCTCTCTCTGACCTGCCAGCGGCTGGGCATTGGTGGGCACACCCCGGTCAGCAGGGAAGCCCCGAGGGGGGGGGCAGCCGGGAGCCGAGGGAAACCTGACTGCTCTCGAGGGGTGCCTCCCCAGGCAGACAGGGGCCCGGCACGCCAGGCATGAGCCCTGAGCCATGGTGCAGCTGGCTCACTTGACGGTGGGCGCCAAGGTTCCAGCCGCCCACATCTGTGGGTGAGCAATGGCCAGGCCCGCTGGCACAGTGGGTGACCTTCCCTCTTGCCCAGGTACCTGGAGCTGGGCCCTATGCGGCCGGGCTGGGGTCAGAAGACTCTAGTGGTCCCACCCGACCCCCTGTCTGTGCTGTCTCTGGCCTGCCTCGTTGTCCATCTCCCACCCCACCTCCCAAAAGGGAAGCGGAAGGGGTCGGGGAAGGATGAGTGGATCGGGCCGGGTGGGCAGGTGGCAGAGCGGCCTACCTCCATCCCCCTGGGAAGCGCAGTGCTGCTGCAGCTGGCTGTCAGGCTGAGCACCTGGATTATTATTTTTTTTTTTAAACCACAATGGTTTTGGCCGAGCTAGACAGGGAGCTGGGCTGTCCTGCCACAGCCAGCGTTGCCTCCCCTGACCTCTCCTGCACCGGCAGGGTCAGGCCGAACGTCTAGAACAAAAAAAAGTTGCCTGTGGCTCTTGGTGGTGGATCACTCGACTCGTGCATCGATGAAGAACGCAGCTAGCTGCGAGAATTAGTGTGAATTGCAGGACACATTGATCAACACGTAGAACGCACCATGTGGCCCTGGGTTTTTCCCGGGACTACGCCTGTCTGGGGGTCGCTTGTACATCAATCGCCCTGGGGTTCACTCCCAGGGGCGTGGCTGGGGCTGTCGCAGGGACCCCACTCCATTCATCCCCCTAAGGTCAGACCCCGATCAGCACCGTCGCTGGACCCTTGGATCTGGCGCGAAAGCTCATTGCCGACGCGTCCTGGCTTTCCCAGTTTCCCCACATCATGCTGGTTTCGGGAGGGCCGGGTGGCCGATGCGCCCTGGATGCGGTGGCGGCGGCAGTAGGCTTTAAAAAAGCCTGGCGCACCTTCACCCTACCCCGGGGCACCTAGCCGTGCTGCATGTGGCTGTCTTTGGTGTCCCACGGCTGCCGGCGCAGGATGACCATGGAGCACGGACCTCGTGACCATGTGGGCTTCGGTCACAGATTGGGACAGAATACACTTGCCTGCGCCAAGGGCTGGGGCAACCTCCAATGGGCCCGAGGCCAGCTGCCCTGAGCTTTGTGCTCACCGACCACTGCCTTAGATCAGACGTGGTGACCTGCTGAATTTAAGCATATTACTAAGCAGAGGAAAAGGAACTACCCAAGATTCCCTCAGTAACGGCCAGTGAAAAAGGAAGAGCCCAGCATTGAATCCCCATTCAGCAGCAGGTGTGGGAAATGTGGTGTACAGAAGACCGACTCCCCGGCATCGCTCAGGGGGCTCAAGTCCTTCTGATCGAGTCTCCCCACGCGAATGGTGTTAGGCCGATAGCGGCCTCTTGCACACCGGGATCAGGTCTTCTTGGAGTCAGGTTGCTTGGGAATGCAGTCCAAAGCGTGTGGTAAACTCTGTCTAAGGCTAAATACGGGCGCGAGACTGGTGGCCAATAAGTACCGTAAGGGAAAGTTGAAGAGAGTTCAAGAGGGTGTGAAACGGTTGAGCATTAAACTGGTGGGGTCTGTGCAGTCCACCCACAGGATTCAACACTCCAGGCAGGTTGGTCACCTGGAACGGTGGAGGCCCTTGTGGGTCTGTGGCCCGGGCACATCCAGGCCCAGCAGGGCGCATTTCCTCTGTATCGGTGCAACACGACCGGCCGGGAAGGCCCCAAGGGGCAGGTGGCTCTCTGCTCCAGCAGAGAGTGTTACAGCCCCCTGACAGCAGTTTTGCTGTGTCCACGGGGCTGAGGGAGATAGACCACCACCGGGCATTATCCGGCAACTGTCCTGGCCCCTCTTGCGGGTCGCATGAGTGGCCACGGGAGACGGGGCTCCCGATGTGACTGTGGTGGACTGCCCTCAATACGCCCCAACCACATTGTGCTGCCGGGCGGGGAGGCCCACAAAGGGCGCCAGGGGTCTGAGGTGATGTCGGTTAACCGTTGAGGGCCGGTGCTCGGCGATTGCAGTGGCATTCTGTCACGGTGGGCCCTCCACTG